>NC_064633.1:18605708-23405708 GCF_023864275.1 Schistocerca cancellata | reverse complement strand
GTTCAACTGCTCTTCCAAGTCCTTTACTGTCTCTGACAGAATTACAATGTCATCGGTGAACCTCAAAGTTTTTATTTCTTTTCCAAGGATTTTAATACCTACTCCGAATTTTTCTTTTGTTTCCTTCACTGCTTGCTCAATATACAGATTGAATAACATCGGGGATAGGCTACAGCCCTGTCTCACTCCCTTCCCAACCACTGCTTCCCTTTCATGCCCCTCGATTCTTATAAATGCCATCTGGTTTTTGTACAAATTGTAAATAGCCACTCGCTCCCTGTATTTTACCCCTGACACCTTCAGAATTTGAAAGAGAGTATTCCAGTCAACATTGTCAAAAGCTTTCTCTAAGTCTACAAATGCTAGAAACGTAGGTTTGCCCTACCTTAATCTAGCTTCTAAGATAAGTCGTAGGGTCAGTATTGCCTCACGTGTTCCAACATTCCTATGGAATCCAAACTGATCTTCCCCAAGGTCGGCTTCTACTAGTTTTTCCATTCTTCTGTAAAGAATTCGTGTTCGTTTTTTGCAGCTGTGACTTATTAAACTGATAGTTCAGTAATTTTCACATCTGTCAACACCTGCTTTCTTTGGGATTGGAATTATTATATTCTTCTTGAAGTCTGAGGGTATTTCACCTGTTTCATACATCTTGCTCACCAGATGGTAGAGTTTTGTCAGGACTGGTTCTCCCAAGGCCGTGAGTAGTTCCAATGGAATGTTGTCTACTCCGGGGGCCTTGTTTCTACTCAGGTCTTTCTGTGCTCTGTCAAACTCTTCACACAGTATCATATCTCCCATTTCATCTTCATCTACATCCTCTTCCATTTCCATAATATTGTCCTCAAGTACATCGCCCTTGTATAGACCTTCTATATACTCCTTCAACCTTTCTGCTTTCCTTTCTTTGCTTAGAACTGGGTTTTCATCTGTGCTCTTGATGTTCATGCAAGTGGTTCTCTTATCTCCAAAGGTGTCTTTAATTTTCCTGTAGGCAGTATCTATCTTATCCCTAGTGAAATAAGCCTCTACATCCTTACATTTGGCCTCTAGCCATCCCTGCTTAGCCATTTTGCACTTCCTGTCGATCTCATTTTTGAGACGTTTGTATTCCTTTTTGCCTGCTTCATTTACTGCATTTTTATATTTTCTCCTTTCATCAATTAAATTCGATATATCTTCTGTTACCCAAGGATTTCTACTTACAAATATCACGGCACAAATGCGAATGTAGCTGAGCCTAACCTAGTGACATGTATCCCATCTCATCCTAAACATTTATTACTAATAAATGTGTCAGAGTCTACAAAAATTGCACTATGTCTGTTCCATTACTCTCTGATGCAGTCATTTATTCTGTCTGTGTATTTATCACTCACTGATCTGTGTACATACTATGTGCAAGTTAACTTTGATGCTAGGTACATGTTTTCCACCATCTGGATCAGATTTGGTGCTTCATTTGTGATCTCATCTTCATTCCTGTTTCAATGAGAGTTTGTGCAAACATGGATGAAAATACCATTGTGATTTATACATGGGAATGCATTTTGTTTCACTGCCTGAAATTTCCTGAAGTGATTATGTAACTGATGCGTACATATCCATGTGCTGACACCTGTTTTAGTATCCAGTACTACAAAGTTTTTAAATAGTGAATCATCAATAATTAAGAAGTCATTTAGGTATGTTGTTTCTCACTTTCTTGATACTTTCTTGCTTTGTTTCTGTATATTACTTCAATATAGAAGCAGATGGGCTGGCCATTAAATCCAGTCAGGTGATTCAATTTTCTGTATAGTTGATAAGTTGATAGAAAAATCAATATTTCTATCTTTTTAATCTGCAGGTTCTTTTTTCAGTCTAAATAGTCTGTCATCTCTGATAATATCCTTGTCCTCAAAGAACACAAGGCAGGCATTTCAGAAGAAGGTACTTGCTGCTGCTGATGTGATGGTGGACATGAAGACTACATATGACACTGTAAACCACAAAGTTTACTTTCCAAAGGTAAATAGAACTTTCTTGAACTATCATTCTGTTTGAATAACTCATTCCAGTCTTACTAAAAAGACAATGTTATGCCTGGTATGATGACAAAAAAGCAAAAGGAGAATCCTCAAGGACTGTTTACCATGACACAGTAGGTAGTACCAACAGTCAATTTGCATACAACTGCCCTAGAATGTCTGCTATGTTCTTATGTAGATGATCTTGCCCTTGTCACAGGTCAAACACTGAAACTGATTGAAGATAAAACCACAAAAATTCTGGCTCTTATGATGATGTGCTGAGACTAAATCTTTCAAAATATGGTATGTGCAAGCCATGTGAACCTGAGAGTGACATTACAGAAACTTAATAAACTGTTATTTGGTGATCAGCTACTAAAAACAGCATGAATCATAATAAACTAAATAAGAAATGAGAAATAAATATTAATCAGGTAGTAAAATACACTATACACACTGCAAACAGGTAGCACACCTGAACTGAAAACCACAAAAATCATTAAACTAAAAGAATTAATTTGAAAAAGGTCTATTGATGACATAAGATATACACACTACAGTCAAAATCTGCCTCCATGGCAGAGATCGATGTGCATGCCTGCATTGTGGCACTCAACACACAGGTAAGTTGGTTTGAATTATGGTGGTGGATGAAATTTTCACTGTCAGTATTTGGCCAGCAAGGAGAGAGAACTAGTGAAGTAGAGTTTCTGATTACAACAGTCTTCGCGTGAATTTCCTGGATTAAATTCCAAATCTCTCAGTAGCATCTCTTAAAGTGAGGGCATGTGACTATGTTGATGGTGATCCATCCTTCACCTTCTCCCTCCTTTCATCATCTCCAGCATGAACAAGACATTACACTGCACCCACACCATTACAATTGCCTTCACTTAACAGGTACATTTACATACACACCTCTCCCATTTCACAAAGGGGAGGTGCCTGCATGTGCAAAAGACAGGGAAAAACCTTTCCAATTCAGCAGCTGAACTTACCATTCAGGGTCTTCCGTTCTCCCAACCACTACCAAGCGAGGTGGCGCAGTGGTTAGCATGCTGCACTTGCATTCGGTCATCCTGATTTAGGTTTTCCGTGATTTCCGTAAATAGCTCCAGGCAAATGCTGGGATGGTTTCTTTGAAAGGGCACGGCTGACTTCCTTATGAGTCCTTCCCTAGCCCAATGAGACCAACAACCTCGCTGTTCGGTCTTCTCCCCCAAAACAGCCCAACCCTCCCAACCATTCATGCCATATGACTTAACCTGCTACAGTCAAATACACTGAAGCACCAAAGAAACTGGTATAGGCATGCATATTCAAATATGATGGTATTGGTAGGTGGGACTTCACAAGATGTGACCTGCATCTCAATAGGAAAGGGAAGGGTAAACTGGCTGGGATGATAGCAAAATCTTTAAAGGGGGGAGAGGGGGGCACTGAAACTCATGGGAGTACTTTTTTAGGCTAAGATCAGTGTCCAATCATCCTACACTGATTGAAATTAAGCTTAATGAGAAGTTCAGACAGGCAGGTACTAGAGATGTGAAAATATCACAAGATTCTCATAACAGTATAGTGAAAAATAATGTTAGTATGTCACAAGATTCACATAAAACCACAGTGAAAAATAATGTTAATATATTGCATCTGAGTATAAGGGAATTAAAAAACAAAGTAGATCAGCTTCTTGTTTGTTTAGAAGATTTAGAAACTGAGGGTGGAGTAGATGTACTATGCCTGTCTGAACATCATATAGTCACAGCTTTCAGTACATGTAAGTAGAGACACTATGGAGAGAGGAGGAGTTGCCATATATGTTATAATCAGGCATAGTGTGAAAGATTTGGAAACTAAAAAGTTTTGTGTAGAGTAACATATAGAAGCATGTGTATGTGAGCTTAAACTAATCGCTTTTTTATAATTGTAGCCATGTATAGGTCCCACTGGGAAATTTTCAATTATTTTTGAAAAAATTGGATTCTTTGTTGTGCTACTTGTCAGACAAAGGAAAGCAAATTATTGTCTGTGGGGATTTCTAAGTAGATTTTCTGAAAGAGTCCGATAGAAAGCTTGACTTTGAAATATTACTTGATTCTTTCAATTTGACATCAGTTATTGATTTTCCTACTCAGGTGGTACAGGAAAGCAGCACACTGATAGATAATGTTTTCATAAACCAAGATAAATTTAATCAAATAAAAACTTTTCCTGTTAAGAATGGTCTGTCTGATCATGATGCACAGCTTGTTACAGTATATAATATAGATCCATACAGTAATGCAAAACAGTCCTTCAAAATAGTGTGTTCCATTAACAACTTAACAATTCAAGATTTTAGGGAAAGCTTGCGACAGTTAGACTGGGATGAGGTTTACAGGGAACATGATGCTAATTTAAAATTTAACCTATTTCATGATCCTTTTGTGAGTATATTTGAAAACAGTTTCTCTAAAAAAACAGTGAAATATAATTTTATGAAACCATGTAAAAAGCCATGGCTTACTAAAATGATAAAAATATCTTGTAAACAGAAAAGGGAAATGTATCTTATAGTTAGGAGGAGTAATGATCCCAAAACAGTGAAACATTATAAAAACTAGTGCACTGTATTAAGAAAAGTTATTAAAAAGTCCAGAAGTATGTGCATTATTTCTGAGATCAGCACACCTTATAATAAAATTAAAACAATTTGGAATGTTGTGAAAAGGGAAACACGACAACTGAAAGCACAGGAAGACTGTATTTCTATCAAACACAATGAAAAGTTTGTTAACAAGAAGTCAGAAGTAGAAAACATTTTAATACCCATTTTTTAAGTGTTGTAGAGAAAATGGGATCCAGCTATTCATTAGAGAATGCAAGGCAGTGTGTGGGAGAGGCAGTGCCTATGCAATTTGATAAAATTGAAATTCAACCCACCTCTCCTACTGAAATTAGGAAAATAATGAATTCACTCAAAAGTAAAAGCTCACATGGAATTGATGGTATTTCCAACAGAGTACTTAAAGCTTGTTCCGAACAAATCAGTAGGATTCTCAGCCACATATGTAGTAGCTCACTGAAACAGGGCAGTTTTCCAGATAGACTGAATTACGTTATTGTTAAACCATTGCACAAAAAAGGGGATAGATCTGATGCTAACAACTACCACCCAATCTCACTTCTGACAGCTGTACCCAAAATTCCTGAAAAAGTAACGTATTCAAGAGTAGCATAACAATACCAGAGAAGGAAAGTTGCCACTCACCATATAGCGGAAATGCTGAGTCGCGATAGGCACTGTAGTTTCAGCTCTCTGAGACTGCAGACATGTGTACAAGTTGTGTGTGTGTGTGTGTGTGTGTGTGTGTGTGTGTGTGTGTGTGTGTGTCTACTGCCGACAAAGGCTTAATGGCCGAAAGCTATGAGTACGTGAATATTGTGCCTATTTTGACTCAGCATCTCTGCTATGTGGCGAGTGGCAACATTCCTTCTCTGGTATTGTTACATTCCATCCTAGATTTTCCATAGAGTAACGTAACATATTTGTAAAAATGAAGTACTAACAAAATGTCAATTTGGTTTTCAGAAAGGCTTTTCAACAGAAAATGATATGTATGTTTTCACTAATCAAATGTTAAATACATTGAATAACTGAACATCACCCATTGGGATATTTTGTGATCCCTCAAAAGCTTTTGATTGTGTGACTCATGAAATTCTTCTAGATAAGCTTAAGTAAGTATTGTGGTATGTGTGGGACAGTGCACAAATGGTTTAATTCATACTTAACTGGAAGAATGCAGGAGGTTGAAATTAACCGTACAAATAGTCTGCAAAAATCAGGAGAGCTCTCTAATTGGGGAGGTATCAAGAATGGTGTCCCACAGGGTTCAATCTTGGGTCCCTTATTGTTGTTAATATATTAATGACTTGTCACTCTGTATTCATGAAAATGCAAAGCTAGTTCTTTTTGTTGATTATACAAGTATAGTAATCATACCCAAGAAGCAAGAATCAGCTGAGGATATTGCAAATAATGTCTTTCAGAAAATTATTAAGTGATTCTCTCCAAATGGACTCTCACTAAATTTCAAAAAAACACAGTTTATACAGTTCTGTATATGGCATAACATCATTGAAAAATATAGACTATGAACAGAAGACTGTTGCTAAGGCAGAATACTCAAAATTTCTGGGTGTGTAAATTGATGAGAAATTGAATTGGAAGAAACACATTGATGATCTGCTGAAACGGTTAGGTTCAGCTACTTATGCTATTAGGGTTATTGCAAATTTTGGTGATAAACATATCAGTAAATTAGCCTACTATGCCTATTTTCATTCAATGCTTTCATATGGCATCATATTTTGGGGCAACTTGTCATTAAGAGAGAAACTATACATTGCACGAAAGTGTGTAATCAGAATAATATCTTAAGCCCACCCAAGATCACCTTGCAGACATTTATTTAAGGAACTCAGGATATTCGCAGTGCCTTCACAATACATTTATTCACTAATGAAATTTGTCATTAATAACCCACCCCAATTAAAAAATAACAGCGAAGTGCATATGTACAACACTAGAAGAAAGGATGATATTCACTATCCTGGATTAAACCTCACTTTGGCACTGAAATGGTTAAATTATACTGCCACAAAAATCTTTGGTCATTTGCCAAATAGTATTAAAAGTCTGACAGATAGCCAACCAACATCATTTAAAAGCAAATTAAAAGATTTTCCAAATGACAGCTCCTTCTACTCAATAGCTGAATCTTTAGATATGAAGTAGTAACTGTAAATATATATATATATTTCCCTCCTTTTTTCCCCCTAAGGTAAGTCTTTCCGCTCCCGGGATTGGAATGACTCCTTACCCTCTCCCTTAAAACCCAAACCCTTTTGTCTTTCCCTCTCCTTCCCTCTTTCCTGACGAGGCAACCATTGGTTGCGAAAGCTAGATTTTGTGTGTATGTTTGTGTTTGTCTGTGTGTCTATCGACCTGCCAGCGCTTTTGTTTGGTAAGTCTCATCATCTTTCTTTATATATATATATATATATATATATATATATATAATAGAAGGAAACATTCCACGAAGGAAAAATATACCTAAAAACAAAGATGATGTGACTTACCAAATGAAAGTGCTGGCAGGTCGACAGACACACAAACGAACACAAACATACACACAAAATTCAAGCTTTTGCAACAAACTGTTGCCTCATCAGGAAAGAGGGAAGGAGAGGGAAAGATGAAAGGATGTGGGATCCACACCAGATCGGGTTGACGGAGGAGATAGAGAAGATCCAAAGAAGAGCGGCGCGTTTCGTCACAGGGTTATTTGGTAACCGTGATAGC
Source organism: Schistocerca cancellata (assembly GCF_023864275.1). NCBI lineage: Eukaryota > Metazoa > Arthropoda > Insecta > Orthoptera > Acrididae > Schistocerca > Schistocerca cancellata. The sequence continues at coordinate 23,398,349 of NC_064633.1, read as the reverse complement.
GTTACGGAGATGTTTAACAAACTCAAGTGGCAGACTCTGCAAGAGAGGCGCTCTGCATCGCGGTGTAGCTTGCTCGCCAGGTTTCGAGAGGGTGCGTTTCTGGATGAGGTATCGAATATATTGCTTCCCCCTACTTATACCTCCTGAGGAGATCACGAATGTAAAATTAGAGAGATTAGAGCGCGCACAGAGGCTTTCAGACAGTCGTTCTTCCCGCGAACCATACGCGACTGGAACAGGAAAGGGAGGTAATGACAGTGGCACGTAAAGTGCCCTCCGCCACACACCATTGGGTGGCTTGCGGAGTATAAATGTAGATGTAGATGTAGATGTAGATGTGGGTTTTAAGGGAGAGGGTAAGGAGTCATTCCAGTCCCGGGAGTGGAAAGACTTACCTTAGGGGGAAAAAAGGACGGGTATACACTCACACACACACACACATATCCATCCACACATATACAGACACAAGCAGACATATTTAAAGACAAAGAGTTCCTATATATATATATGAATTAATTAATTATTTTGTGTAAATAAAATTTATGTTAAGTGACACATTCCACATCATTACGAAATGTCGTATTCATGATCTATGGGACAAGGGTTAATGTATGTACGTATGTATGTTTGTATGTACAGTGAGAAGTAAACTGGCAGAATACAATGTTGTGGTCGGCAGTGCCTATATAAGACAACAAGTGTTTGGCACAGTTGTTACATTGGTTACTGCTGCTACAATGGCAGGTTATTGAGATTTAAGTGAGTTTGAACATGGTTTTATAGTCGGTGCACAAGCAATGGGACACAGCATCTCAGATAGTGAAGAAGTGGTGATTTTCCCTTACTACCATTTCACGGATGTACTGTGAATACCAGGAATCCGTTAAAAGGCCAGTGATAACTGAAGAGAATCAGTCAATGTGTAACTGAAGAGAATCATTCAGTGTGAAAGAAGTGCAACCTGTCTGCAAATTGCTGTAGATTTCAATGTTGGGTCATCCACAAGTGTCAGTGTGTGAGCCATTCAATGAAACATCATCATATCGGCTTTCGGAGCTGAAGGCTCACTGGTGTGCCCTTTATGACTGCATGATGCAAAGCTTTATGCCTTGCCTGTGCCCGTCAACACTGACATTCGACTGTTGAGGACTGGAAACATGTTGCATGGTTGGATCAGTCTCATTTCAAAGTGTATCAAGCAGGTGGATGTGTACGGGTATGGAGACAACCTCATGAATCCATGGACCCTGCGTGTCAGCTGGAGACTGTTCAAGCTGGTGGAGGCTCTGTAATAGTGTGGGGCGGGTGCAGTTGGAGTGATATGAGATGCCTGATATGTATAGATATGACTCTGACAGGTGACACATACGTAAGCATCTTGTCTGATCACCTGCATCCATTCATGTCCGTTGTGCTTTCCAGTGGACTTGGACAATTTCAGCATGACATCGATACCCCACACATCCAGAATTGCTACAGAGAGGCTCCAGGAACACTCTTCTGAGTCTAAACACTTTCACTGGCCACCAAACTCCCCAGACATAAACATTACTGAGCTTATCTGCGATGCCTTGCAACATGGTGTTAAGAAGAGATTTCCACCCCCTCATACTCTTATAGATTTTTGGTCAGCCCTGCAGGATTTATGATGTCAATTTGCTCCAGCACTACTTCAGACATTAGTCAAGTCCGTGCCACGTCATGTGCTCACGGGGGCCCTACATGATATTAAGCAGACGTACCAGCTTCTTTGGCTCTTCAGTGTAGCACACTAAAGGTCACTCATCGACTGGAGGGCTTCTCGTGAGACATTGTGGATGTCTTTAACTCCTCCTCCTCCTTTGAAACCAAAAATCACACTTTGTTACTAAGTTTTTACAGTGATCCGTTCCAGTTCTTATTCAATTTGATGTCCAGAGACTTTTTGGAAGGTCCAAACCAGCACCAATGCTGATGTGTGAAATATATTCGTGTTGCTTCCCATTGGGCTGCCTGCTAGTTTGGCTAGTATAGAGTTTCTGGATTTCAGTTTTTACTTCCCTACTTCTGTGTAGTGCCTGTAGGAAAGTGAACGGCCAAGTGTAACTCCAAAGTATTTATGGGTGTTTTCATGTTGAATTGGCTCTCTACTGAGTTTTAGGGGCATCTTTGTGTTAGCTTCTTTATTGTTGAAATGCCTAGTGATACTTATAGATTTGTAAGGACTCTTTTTGAGGTGCCATTTGGTATAATGCTCATGAAGAATATGTGGATCATTATACGAAGTAGCTTCTTTTATTGCGTGGCAATTGCTACATCATTGGTACAGGCAAATTCATGTGACTGTGTATTGGGTTACTTGAAATGCAAGGGGGTGAGCACTCAATGTTGTGCTAGGCCACTGTAAAATGTTCTGACACTGCTTATTTTATCTCTCAAAATAACTCTGTACATTCTCTCTACTAGCATAGGCTTCATGATCTCCAGTATTTGCTTGCATTTTGTGACTTCTGTGAGTTCCAGACTGTATCACATGCTGATGAAAGATCCAGTAGCAATACTACTGTCTTCACTGCACCTTGAATGCCTTTTTCTATGTATGTGGACAGCATCAATACTTTCTCACAGAAGTTGCTAGTTTATGGAAACCATCTTGTTTTACTGGCAGTACCTTTCCGCTAAGTGCCATTAATCTTGAGTCCAATATCCTCTAAAACAGTTTGTAGATAGGGTATAGTAGAGGGATAGGTCTTAAGTTCTTCAGATAGTCTCCTGTTTTTCCAGGTTTAAGTACTGCTGTATTTTCACTTGTTTCAGAGCAGTTATCTATGTCATCAGTATCAGTCACATGTGCAATTTCTATTTTTTTCAGAGCATTTTCTAAATAGATCTTAAGCTTTCTGATTTACTTTTTTTCTGAACTGCTAATTTTTATTTTTGATGTTTTCTTAAGTGTGAAAGCAATCTGGCTTGGCAAGACACTGATAGCTACAGCTTTCATCTGGTTTTCTTATCTCTGTTTTCATAGTAAATTCCATCCCTTATGACTACAATGTGTAAAGTTAAGAGAGGATACTGTCTCTTGCCATCTGTTTCTTCGTTCTTGTCCAAGAGCTTGGTTGTACACCAAATGCTAAACTATGCACATGCATATGCGTATATCTAAACAATATGTTAAACATGTCTCTCACTAACAGGAAACAGGGAGAATATCTAGCTACAAAAGATGCAGCAAGTGTATCCATAGAAAATTTATGTGCAGCAAATGGGGTGCAAAATCACCTATTTACAAAATTCAAGGAGTCTTGTATCACAGTTTAGTACAGAACTTACAAGCTGGTACTCACTTGAAGAAGATGAACCAAATTACAACTAAGACAATTCTTAGTCAGTTATGAGTAAGCATGGTCGAAGATGGAGCCTGAAGCATGAGGTGACAGACCTCATGACGAGTGGTCAGATCCTAGACATGAAGCATATTTTGGAATGCTTTGCTAATAAGTATGTTGGTTTTCTACCTTGGTACTGGGCTGACACACTGGTGGTTTCCAGACCCTCCCTCCCCCATTCCCCGTTCCCCCCGCCCCCCCCCAAAAAAAAAGCAGGGAGGGAGAGAGAGAGAGAGAGAGAGAGACACACACACACACACACACACACACACACACACACACACACACACACACACACAAAACTCCCACCTCAGGGCAACTTCCTCTTTTCTCAACACTAATGATACACTTTGTTTAAAAATTTAGATTGTTATTGGTTTTATTGGAAGTTATACTTGCTAAAGGAAAGTACTACCGAGTCCATATCTATCTTTGAATATTGGATAGTATATGATACTGTGAGAGGAATTTGACAGAGGCCTGGAACACATACTTAATAAGTCAAATCATGGCCTCAGGAGTAGAAAACATTACCTCAGAACTGTTGAGGTCCTTGGAAGATAAAACTATTCCACTTGGTAGGGAATATGCAAGAGATGGGGAAAATACTCTCAGAATTCAAGAGGACTAGAGCAACTTGTGAGTGTGACTATGATTTGTGAGCTACTTGTGTGAGTATCAATGAAATTCCAGGAACTTGCAGAGATAGCTATGAATTGCAAGCACTTGCAGGAGTAACTATGACTTGCAGGAGTAACTATGATTTGCAAGCAACTTGTGGGAGTAATTATGACTAGCAAGCAACTTGCGGGAGTATCAAAGAAATGTGAGCAACTTGCAGGAGTTACTCTAAACAGTGAACAACTTGCAGTAGTGTCTATGAAATGCCAGCAACTTCCGAAGGTATCTATGTCTTTCAAGCATCTAGTGGGAGTATCTATACCTTACAAGCAACTTTTGGGAGTAAGTATGATTTGTGAGCAACTTGCAAGAATAACCATGACTTGTGAGAATCCTGTTGGAGTAACTATTACTTGCGAGCAACTTTGAGGAGTAGCTATTTTGTGAGCAGCTTTTGGTGGTAACAGTTACTTGTGAGAAACTTACCAAAGTGACTCTGAATAATTATTCTTCTGGGAGTAAATATGACTTGAGAGCAACTCGCAAGGATAACAGAACATTATGAGCAGCTTTTGGTTGTAACATTGATTTGCGAGCAACTTGTAGTAACAATGAATTGTGAGATACTTGTAGGAGTAAGTATGAATTGTGAACAACTTGCAGGAGTGACTATGACTTAGGAGCAACTGGTGGAAATACCTATGACTTGTGAACATATTGTTGGTGTAACTATGACTTGTGAAAAACCTGCAGGAGTAACTATGACTTGCAAGTAGCTTTTGCTGGTAACAATGATGTGTGAGCAACTTGTGTTAGTCACTCTGAACAGTGAGCAATTTGTGGAAATAACAATGACTTGTGAGCAGTTTCCTGGAGTAACTATGACTTGGCTGCACTACATGACTGTTGTGAAAATTGTAGAAGTGACTATGATTTGCAATGAACTTGTGGGAATAACTAGGAGTTGAGAGCAACTAGCAAGACTAACTATAGCTTGCAAGCATTTTGTTTTAGTAACTACGACTTGTAAGGAACTTGGGGGAATAACTATGACTTGCAAGCAACTTTTGGTGGTAACAATAACATGCAAGCAACTCGTACGAACAACTCTGAATCACGTGCAACTTGTGAGAGTAGCTATGACTTGCGAGGAATTTGTGGGGTTAACTATGACTTGTGAGCAGCTTCTTGGATTAACTACATCGGCGCAGTGCCGATGGTACTGTTACCGACGACTGTGCCGCTAAAGCAGAGTTATTGAATGCAGTTTTCCGAAATTGCTTCACCAGGGAAGACGAATGGAATATTCCAGAATTTGAAACATGAACAGCTGCTAGCATGAGTTTCTTAGAAGTAGATACCTTAAGGGTTGTGAAGCAACTCAAATTGCTTGATACGGGCAAGTCTTCAGGTCCAGATTGTATACCGATTAGGTTCCTTTCAGATTATGCTGATACAATAGCTCCCTACTTAGCAATTATATACAACCGCTCACTCACCGATAGATCTGTACCTAAAGATTGGAAAATTGCGTAGGTCACACCAGTGTTTAAGAAGGGTAGTAGGAGTAATCCATCGAACTACAGACCTATATCATTGACATCGGTTTGCAGTAGGGTTTTGGAGCATATACTGTATTCAAACATTATGAATCACCTCAAAGGAAACGATCTATTGATACGTAATCAGCATGGTTTCTTGTGCAACGCAGCTAGCTCTTTATTCACACGAAGTAATGGCCGCTATCGACAGGGGATCTCAGGTTGATTCCGTATTTCTGGATTTCCGGAAAGCTTTTGACACCGTTCGTCACAAGCGACTTCTAATCAAGCTGCAGGCCTATGGGGTATTGTCTCAGTTGTGCGACTGGATTCGTGATTTCCTGTCAGGAAGGTCGCAGTTCGTAGTAATAGACGGCAAATCATCAAGTAAAACTGAAATGATATCAGGTGTTCCCCAGGGAAGCGTCCTGGGACCTTTGCTGTTCCTGATCTATATAAATGACCTGGATGACAATCTGAGCAGTTCTCTTAGGTTGTTCCCAGATGATGCTGTAATTTACCGTCTAGTAAGGTCATCTGAAGACCAGTATCAGTTGCAAAGCGATTTAGAAAAGATTGCTGTATGGTGTGGCAGGTGGCAGTTGACGCTAAATAATGAAAAGTGTGAGGTGATCCACATGAGTTCCAAAAGAAATCCGTTGGAATTCTATTACCTGATAAATAGTACAATTCTCAAGGCTTTCAATTCAACTAAGTACCTGGGTGTTAAAATTACGAACAACTTAAGTTGGAAAGACCACATAGACAATATTGTGGGGAAGGCGAGCCAAAGGTTGCGTTTCATTGGCAGGACACTTAGAAGATGCAACAAGTCCACTAAAGAGACAGCTTACACTACACTCGTTCGTCCTCTGTTAGAATATTGCTGCGCGGTGTGGGGTCCGTACCAGGTGGGATTGACGGTGGACATCGAAAGGGTGCAAAAAAGGGCAGCTCGTTTTGTATTATCACGTAATAGGGGAGAGAGTGTGGCAGATATGATACGCGAGTTGGGATGGAAGTCATTAAAGCAACGACATTTTTCGTTGCGGCGAGATCTATTTACGAAATTTCAGCCACCAACTTTCTCTTCCGAATGCGAAAATATTTTTTTGAGTCCAACCTACATAGGTAGGAATGATCATCAAAATAAAATAAGAGAAATCAGAGCTCGAACAGAAAGGATTAGGTGTTCGTTTTTCCCGCGTGCTGTTCGGGAGTGGAATGGTAGAGAGATAGTATGATTGTGGTTCGATGAACCCTCTGCCAAGCACTTAAATGTAAATTGCAGAGTAATCATGTAGATGTAGATGTAGTGAACGACTTGTGGGGGTAACTGTGACTTGTGGGCAACATGTGGAAGTAACTATGGCATTAGAGCAACTTGCTTGCGTAACTTATGATATGTGAGCAGCTTTCAGGTGTAACAAAGGCTTGCGACCAACATGTGGCAGTATATCTGAATAGTAAGCAAGTTTCAGACTAACCAGGACTTGTGAGCAACTTGTGGTAGGAACTATGAATTGTGGGCAACTTGTGCTAGTAACTATGAATTGCGAGAGGCACAATCACTTTGTCAACGGTGAACATGTGCAAGTTTAGAAATTCTGAAATATCCCTGATGGATTTGTTACTCGGGTGGCATCCAGGGACTAGTCGATGTTCGAAGTCACTGGTCTCTGTTAACTGACCCACTCAGCTGCTAGTGATGCTCTACTGATAACACACCTCACCCTGCTTCTGTACTGGTGGGTTCACATCTCTTGACATCTAGTGGTCAGTTCCATGTTACATAGAGGTGTCGGTCTATCGATTTTCATATGATTTTGAAACACAGCCCTGTTGGTTTTTGAACATTTTTGAACGCATTCGAAGTTGATTTATGAAAGAATCATAAGCTGATTTTTAAATGCGTGTGTAGTTTATGTGATGTCTCTGTTAGGGGAATCCCCATCGCACCTAGAAATAAACAATTTTCCCACGGATAAAAGGGGATGGGGCTCTAAGAGCTAAGTCGAATAAACCCGAACAGGTGAATGTCAATTGTTGCTTGTTTATGTGGTTAACTGGGTGCATGAATGATAATGTATTTGAGCCGTAGACACTCAGATTTTAAGAAGAATGTTATGTTTTCAAAAAAAGCAAGAGCAGACATGTGTGATTATTATTGAATTATTACTGAGTAACTCATGGTTGCAAATTATTTACAGAGAAACTGAAAATCTGGTATGAACCTCAAGGAACATTAGTTAGGGCCCCAGGGAAAATCAAATAACATTCAAGTAATACTGGCACTATGACTAACTTAGAAGACAGTCTGAAGAAAGACAAATATATGTTTACAGCATTTGTAGATTTGATGATTTTGGCTGGACTACACACTTTCAAATTTTCAAGGTGAGTAAAATAAATGGAGCGAAAAGTTATCTACAACTCGTACAGAAACAAACTGCAATTAGAGGAGCTTAATGAGATAAAAGGGAAGCATTAGCTGGGAAGGGTGTGAGACAGGGTTCTAATTTATCCCAAGTTTTTTCTGTCTGTACACTGTGTAAGTTTTGAAGGAAACCAGGCAGAAATTTGGATAGGGCACTAAAGTTGAAGGAGAAGAAAGAAAAACTTTTAGGTCTGACAATGCTACTGTTGTTCAGTCAGAGAAAGACTTGGAAGAGCAGATGACCGATTGGAAAGTGTCTTGAAGGAGATTATAAGACTATTTTCAACAAAAGTAATGCAAAGTTGATGGAATGTAGTTCAGTTAGATCAGGTTATGTTAAGGGAATGAGATTAGGGAAATAGACAATAAAAGTAGCAGATGAGTTTCGTTATTTGGGCAGAAAAATAAGAGGATGATGGATTAAGTAGGATATAAAATACAAACTTTGACTGTGGCTAATCAACCAGGCCCAGATCTAGAGGCGTGGGGGGAAGGGGGGAGGGTAAACCGGGATATCTGGCCCGGGGGCAATTTCAGGGTCGCCAAATTCATATTCATGAAGAAAACAACCTTGTTTCACAAGGTACCTTGCATTCACCTCACGTCGGTCTATCGATTTTCATATGATTTTGAAACGCAGCCCTGTTGGTTTTTGAACATTTTTGAACACATTCGAAGTTGATTTATGAACGAATCATAAGCTGATTTTTAAATGCATGTGTAGTGTATGTGATGTCTCTGCTAGGGGAATCCCCATCGCACCTAGAAATAAACAATTTTCCCACGGACAAAAGGGGATGGGGCTATAAGAGCTAAGTCGAATAAACCCGAACGGGTGAATGTCAATCGCTGTTTGTTTATGTGGTTAACTGGATGCATGAATGATAAGCACTGTCATAATTATTAGCGAAATCCCTAGATTCAGACCACCAGAGTGGAAATAAACTACTAACAGGAAAAACAGGTAAGAAAGATCACATATTATCTTCTCGCTGTATTCAAGAAAATGAAATTTTGAGAGAAAATTTTTGCTATATGGTTACGATAGAAAGGGCCAGTTGTACAGTCACTGGTTAGCAGCTGCTTAAGTTATTCTCAGAATAGTGCGGAAAACGCGTTGTAAGAACACATAATAATGCCTAACTGAAGAATAAACGCAGGATAGCTGTACTGGTGATTCTGGCAGGGCTAATGAAGTTAACCAGAGAACAAGTTTCGACAGTGACGGGAATAGTTACAGAATTAGTGATGACAATGTTGTTTGTTAGAATGAGGAAGGAGAAGAAACGAGGACATCACAGAAATTGTATGGAAGAATGTGACGATTCCAAATTTATATAAAATTGTCGTACTTCTACTTCTAGATCTCATGCTTCAGAAACTGGAGCGTATGAATGAAATGTGAAAATAGTTGATAACACAAAACTTTTTACTCGTACCAGGCCTACTAGGCATTTGATTTTTGCATTTAGTGAATTATATTCTGTCATTTATGTAAATGAAGTACGTAAAATGACCATTTGAGCCAAAAAAGTCTCTGTTATTTGGCCTGTGTTACAACTGTTGCAATGTGAGAAACGCCTATTTCGTTTTTTGTAGTGATAAAACAGACAAACCAAATCGAGAAACACACCAGTCTTGGGTATTATACGTATTAATAGCTTTTCAGTATTAGACAACGACATTTCGATTTTTCATGTAGCATAACGTTTACGAACTTTGATGTGGTAATAGATACTTTCACAGAAAGGAAAGCAAGCAATGTAAAGCTGTAGCAAGATTAGAGAGAAAATAATGCTGGGTATAAGGATTGAAGAAATGTGTAGTGTCTTTCTTGTCTCTTGTCCCTACAGGTTTTATGTTTCCTACAGTGAATTTTATGTCACAGAAAAGAGAAAGTTATTAGTTGATAGGCAATCTAGAGTGCAAATTTTCTGGAGAGTTCTTATCTCCCGGTCACAAATAATCCCACCCAGTATTAATTGTGAGTTTAAAACTGGCCGACTAGGAGCAAACAAGACACAAAAGGACATTTTAATTTCCACTGTCCCAAATATAGGATTGATGGCTTCCATTACAAAGTATATTCGCTTTAATTCCACAGAATGCAATACTGTGATGTGCGATAGAAGAAGGCTATACACAGACGTGTGACATTGCACTTTGGCACACTTAAGAGCAAATAATATGTCTTACATTTCCTCAAACATATATGTTTTATATATCAAAATCTTTAGAAAGATGTGCGATCCAAAATGAACATATTTTTGAAAAAAATATTATTTTTTAAAATTTTGACGACCTATCTCAAACGCTCGAGGGGAGGGGGCGCCGTTATCAAGTTTTTGCCACAGTTTTGGAGTATCATATGAGGGTCATTCAATAATTAAACAGAGAAATTGGTCTGGGGAAAAAACTGTTAGTGGGGAAAGTTTGATAGTTTTAAGCTGGCATTACTGGGATGAGCCCTGTTCAGCCTGTGTATCAACATAACTTTTTTACAACCTCAAAAATGCATTTCAAGATGGTGGGTCTGCTTGAAACGTCCACATTAGTTGAACAGCGTTCTCTTATTCGTTTTTCACTTACTGAGGACGTGAAGCCCGTGAATATATACTGTAGAATGTCTGAAGTTTATGGTGAAGGCTGTATGAATCGTGTAAATTTTTACAAGTGGATAGAGCAGTTCAAAAATGGTCACGACTCAGTGACAGCCGAACACCGTTCTGACCGACTATTTGCAGTTTCAGTTCCCTCACATGAAAGTCGAATTGATGAAATTATTCATGTCGACTGCTGTGTGACTGTGGAAATGATAGTTGATAAGGTTCAAGTTAGTGCTGGTACAATTCATAACATTACCTGTAACAAGCTGAAATACCGTGAAACATGTGCAAGATGGGTCCCACAGGATTTGACGTGGCTACACAAGGAAACAAGGTTGAAAGTGAGCACATAGCTAAAGGAGCATTATGAAAGAGAGCGTCAGTACTTCCTGAAAAAAAATTTAACTTGTGATGAATCTTGGGTTCACTATTATGAGCCAGAATCAAAAGGACAAAGCATGAGGTGGAAGCACACCAACCCACCTGTCAAGAAAAAATTCAAGAGCGAAGCATCAGCAGGAAAAGTAATGTTGACGGTGTTTGGAATGCTGAAGTCCCAGTTTTTGCGATTATCTGGAAGAGCAGCATGCAGTGAACAGCCAATACTACTTGGGTTTGCTTTTAAACAAGGTGAATCCAGCCATGCGAGAGAGAGATGTCGTGGATCTCAGAGGAGAGGTGTGATTCTCCAGCAAGACAAAGCACTTCCTCATATTGCTCAACTAACCCGGGAAACCAATAGATAAAATGTGCTGGGGTGTACTGCCTCGTCCCCCTTACAGTCCTGATTTTGCACCTAGTGATTTCCATTTGTTTGATGCACTGAAGGAGGCACTACGTGCAAAGAGGGTCCAGGAGAACGAGGACATGAAAAAGCTGGTGCTAAATTGGTTCAAACATCAAGTTAAAGAGTTGTTTGCAGCCAGAATAAAAAAGGTTGTAGACTGTTGGAAAAAGCGCATGAATGTTCAAGGGGATTATGTTGAAAAGTACACTACTGGCCATTAAAATTGCTACACCAAGAAGAAATGCAGATGATAAACGGGTATTCATTGGACAAATATATTATACTAGAACTGACATGTGATTACATTTTCACGCAGTTTGGGTGCATAGATCCTGAGAAATCAGTACCCAGAACAACCACCTCTGGCCGTAATAGCGGCCTTAATACACCTGGGCATTGAGTCAAACAGAGTTTGGATGGCGTGTACAGGTACAGTTGCCCATGCAGATTCAACACGATACCACAGTTCAACAAGAGTAGTGACTGGCATATTGTGACGAGCCAGTTGCTCGGCCACCGTTGACCAGACGTATTCAGTTGGTGAGAGATCTGGAGAATGTGCTGGCCAGGGCAGCAGTCGAACATTTTCTGTAACCAGGAAGGCCCGCACAGGACCTGCAGCATGCGGTCATGCATTGTCCTGCTGAAATGTAGGGTTTCACAGGGATAGAATGAAGGGTAGAGCCACGGGTCGTAACACATCTGAAAGTGTGTTAAGCACTGTTCAAAGTGCCGTCAATGCAAACAAGAGGTGGCCGAGACGCGTAACCAATGGCACCCCATACCATCACGCCGGGTGATACGCCAGTATGGCGATGACGAATACAAGCTTCCAATGTGTGTTCACCGCGATGTCGCCAAACACGGATGTGACCATCATGATGCTGTTAACAGAACCTGGATTCATCGTCGCTGAGTACACCATCGCAGGAGCTCCTGTCTGTGATGCAGCGTCAAGGGTAACCGCAGCCACGGCCTTCGGGCTGATAGTCCATGCTGCTGCAGACGTCGTCGAACTGTTAGAGCAGATGGTTGTTGTCTTGCAAACGTCCCCATCTGTTGACTCAGGGATCGAGACGTGGCTGCACGATCCGTTACAGCCTGTCATCTCGACTGCTAGTGATAAGAGGCCCTTGGGATCCAGCACGGCGTTCTGTATTACTCTCCTGAAACCACCGATTCCATATTCTGCTAACAGTCATTGGATCTCGACCAACGCGAGCAGCTATGTTGCGATACGATAAACCGCAATAGCGATAGGCTACAATCCGATCTTTATCAAAGTCGGAAACGCGATGGTACCCATTTCTCCTCCTTACACGAGGCATCACAACAACGCTTCAACAGGCAACGCCGGTCAACTGCTGTTTGTGTATGTGAAATCGGTTCGAAACTTTCCTCATGTCAGCACGTTGTAGGTGTCGCCACCGGCGCGAACCTTGTGTCAATGCTCTGAAAAGCTGATCATTTGCATATCACAGCATCTTCTTCCTGTCGGTTAAGTTTCGCGTCTGTAGAACGTCATCTTCGTGGTGTAGCAATTTTAATGGCTAGGAGTGTAGAAAAAGTATTGTTTTGTAAAAATAAACGCTTTTTTTCTCGAGACCAATTTGTCTCTTTAATTACTGAACAACCCTCATAGATTTGAGGCTGTATCCATCAAACAACAAACACTAAGAAACGATCAGCAGCGTAGTAGTGCTCGCCAATTTATTGCTGGATGACCATCCAGAACCATCCCTCACCACGGAACTGAGAGGACACAGGATAACCACTTGTCACAGGGCACTGTGAATAATGTGGGCAAAGGAACACCGGCATTGGACGATCGGAGCATTGGGGAAGTTTGACCAACTAACGAGTCATGAAAAGGAGCATGTCACGGAGTAATGCTAGTTTATGGTGCACGCAGATGATATTGACATTGACTTTGGCTACGCAGTAAGTTTGAAAAGCTGCCATCACCAGGAGGATGGGCATAGCAGATAAGGGGCAAGCACAGGGAGATCTCTTTTAGGCCACTGCCGTAGGGCACATCACTAGGGCCAACACTACTATGGGGGTCCCATCGCCCTGTACAACTCCAGAACGTCCATTCTCAGCATCGACGTCGTCTGCCCATGAGATAAACGTCTTACTGGGCCAGTTCAGTGGAACATTATCAGAGGTGCGCCCACAGGTAGCGTGAGGCACAGAAAGGGGGGAAACCGCATTAGACGCAGGTGGGGAAGGTCGACGGTGTCCGTAGGTGGATGTTGACTGGAGACAAGGGGCGGTGAGAGATGTGGCAGCGTCCGGTGCCAGGGCGTCGGAAGACAGTGCATCATCAGTATGAAGGGTCATCATCCTATGCACACATCCGATGGTGGCAGTCATCAGCTCTATTTTTCCTCATCCTCGGCGACCGTTGCTTCCTAACGTGTTGTTCCGTGTCAGATGGCGTATGACAGTCATCCGATATGCGGTCAGACGGCAGTAAAGCTGAGGTCGGTACAGCCACGTGATCAACAACCATGAGGTCGGGACTGACGGTTAACGCCTGTTGACCGCTATCGTCCGTTGGTACTGCCTCTGGCGCCTGTGTTGGAGGGACAGGCGAAACGTCCATCATGTCATCGACAGGAGTCAATGCCGGCGCCGATTGGTTCAGAGGGGACAGCAGGCGTAACACAGAGGTGACACAGTGGGTGCCGTAGGGAGAGCGACGTCTCCGATCGGCACAAGAACTAGTCTACGTCAGAGACATTTCGGTAATTTCCAAGAATGATTGCCTATCGAAATCGAGGGGTCCAAACGATACATATCGAGCGTGAGATCGTAAATCGATCATGCGACTCTGGTGGCGGGGCGTTATGAGTATGTTTACGTTTGTCACTACTGTAACGACAAAAGAAAAGCGTTACAAAAATACTTGTCACTGCAAAGGAGGCGACTTACCTTACTCGTCGTCGGTGTTGTCGTCATGTGAAAGTCCATTACGGTGGTCTGGATGGATAATCTGGATGAGTCAAACCGTGTATTCTTCCTAAAACTCGTTCGTTTTCCGCACTGTCCGCAATGAAAGTGTAACGGTATTTCAGCATCTAAACTGTTCTTACGAAGTTTGGGTCTAGTGAAGCAAGGGGATACAACCGGTCGGCTTTGACCAATGACATCGTACATTACTCATAGATAGTAATGTCTTCACTTCGAGGCATAGATAATAAAACAGTTCTGTGTTCCGCATAAGCGCTATCATTGTACATTAAAATTATTCGCAATGATATTGAGGTAATTTGGAGTATTAGTTTGTTATTGTAGAACAATTTATACTGTCTTATTTTCATTTATAGGAATGGATTTGTCTGTTTGTGGGTATGTAATTTTCGTTACTGTCTGTCTAGGCGAGCTTCGGTTATTCCTCGATATTTCCGTGTGGTAAGTTCACTTTTCCATTTGCTTCTTTCACTGTATTTCACTATTTTGACATATTTCACTGTTTTATTGCACCAATATGTGTATTTTCGTGTTGTGGAGTACGTAATAGAAATTTCTCAGCTGTCCATCTTCTTTCGTTTTCCAGCACTAGTATCAGAACGACATTTTCGAATGTGTACTTCCTATATCACAGGCGAAACCCCTGACACAACTAAAATTTGTATCCCATCCTTCACTTCGCTTTTACACTGACGACACAACTAAAATTTGTATCCCGTCCTTCACTTCGCCTTTACACCGACACTATATATGTCAATTGGCGAGCAAGATACAAATGTTGCGTATAGCTATATAGCTCAAGTAACGAATGGGATACTATTAGCCTCCAAGGCAACAAGAAAACTGTACCCCATAATGAAGTACGGGATACAAATTCTACCTGTGTCGTCTTCTTGTCTCCGTGTAGTTCAGTTGTGGTACAGGTTGCAAACGTAACTTACGTCTATTTCCACGTTTTCGTTACCGGTATATATATTTAGAGGTCAACGGAAGTCTGGTATACATATATTACATACGTAGGTCCTTCTGTTATCTGTAGTACTGATATGTACGTAAGAAAGGACTGTTAGTAAGAAATCGACGTACGCTGACCTTGTATCCCGTACTGCACTTAAGCAATACAGTTCTAAAGAGTTTCGAGATACAACTAACGTACATGTATTCTTTGCTAGTAATATATTTCATTAATTTCTTTCCATCGTATTTTGCGGAGAAATACTAAGATACAAACACGCGATATCGTTAACGTGAAAATGATTCTGGCCCTTATATACGTGAAGTACAGTTTTTCTCTCTTTCATTACTTTGTTTCTGAACATTCTTCTCAGCTCTTTCATCTTTGTAATACATGCTGTCTGGCCAATTCTGACGTCATTGGTCAAGGCCGACGGGTTGTATCCCCTGCTAAACTAGACCCCGAAGTTTTACACACCGCACCACCACAGTCTACACAGTCCTTTCATGCCTCGTCTCATAGTACTCCATATTTGCGACAAAAAGTCGAATAATTACTACGCTGGAACATGGAATTAGATTCTTCCATGTGAGAGAATCCGCTGAAGAAACGTCAAGTACAACTGACATCCTCAGACTCACTAACGACACAAATCGTCTGGGTTTCCCTAGCAACTCACGAATAATTCGCAGGGGTATGTAACTTAGAGCAACCACAGTATAACATAACAGCCGCGACCTTCGACCATAAATATAATAGACTGGCCCTGACGTCATTTTCGTGGCTCCAACGTCTCTGGGCTGAAGTCACGTGAATGTTGGCAAAACATGGTTGTTTCGTGTTGCGCTTATGGCTGTACTCAGCGTTTTGTCGGGGAAATGGCATTACATTTCACGTGTAAGTGTGTCTAAGATGGTACAGATGCGTTTATTGAAATCTGCTGAAGTGACTTTTATATGTTTTTTACACTTGAAATAGAGTATCACGTAAATTAAAGTGTTGAAAGTGATGCCTGTAAAGTCAGACTGATATTACATTTTGGAAAGTATCTGTGATAATTCGGTTACAGAAGTAAGTATAATCGTTTCTCGTTGCTACTCATAGGTTCCGTAAGGATGAAAACCGAAGGCAGCTTTGGATACAGGCCCTGAAACGGAAAAACTTTAAGCCGTTTGCATATACGCGCCTTTGCTCGAAGCACTTCGCGGAGAAATGTTTTGATAGGTTAGTTATTATTTACAATGTATATCTATAATTTGTATTTACAGTGTCTGTCATTTTTAAATCTAGGCTCCAAAATTATTTTCTGAAACTGCAAAGTCTCACCTTTCATCTAAAATATCATTTTTTTTAAACTGATAGTTTAAACTTTTGTAAAAATAGTGGGAACTGACCCCTTGAAGTGCACCTAAAATTGATACTATAAAATGGACCTGCTCCTAAAGTAAACAATTTTGACATAATTCCCAAAGCCCATTTTCTTTTATAAGTGACTAAAGCTCGAAACGTGGCGAATACAATGTTTAAAGTTTTGACACGAGCCCACTCTTACTGTTTAAAAGAATTTTAACGACTTTTTACTATAATTGATAGTTTATAGTAATTTCGTCCCGCTGCCCACCAGAGTGGCGTTCGATGTATTTGTTAGATTTTATAAATGGTACTTTGAACAAATTGTGATATTCGCTATTTTTGGCTTAATTAAAATAGCAAATTCAGCCAGAAGGCAAATACTTGTTTATAAAGAATGATTAATATATAATAAGGCGTCGCATAGCGACGGTGGAATTTTCTAAATAATGTAATTTGTCGTCTTTGGGCGGCAATATAAACAGAAAAACACGGATGGATATGCGATCCTTCACTATTTTGTTCGCTGGAGAACAAATGAAGCCTTGAGCGCTAAAAAGACTTTTACTGTTTTTTTTCTCGAGTAAGACGGACGCAGATTTGTGGCGGTCTGATCTAATTTTTTTTACTAAATATATAAAAACGTGTTCCGTCTAAGTTTGAGTGAAGTGTAAGAAGAACTGTTAAAACTTATCGTGACGACGCATGGGTGACTCAAAAGGACAATGGCTATATAAAAGAGCGCTCAATGGACATGATATGGACATAAAACTCTACCGTCATTGTAGTATTAAGCTTAAGGTACGATATATGTTTTAGTTATAATAAATATTTGTTCTGGGAATACTGAATCATTTAGCAGTGCTCATTTCTATTATCTCCTCAGTATTATTTTCATTTTAATTATGCATTTTGCTAATATTACAGACTCCAAGATCAGCAGTCCAATGTGCATGTTACATTGATAAAAAGAAAACTGTTTTATCGTCTTCTTGCATCAGCTTTAATATTGAATTTCCCTTTGTGTGATGTTACAGTTGTTTTTGCGCCCTTAAGAACTTTCTGGTCCCTTAGGAAATTGTTTTGTGATAACAATAACTTCACAACCGGGTATGATCGTATCTACGATCATGAAGTAATTAGAAAGACGATAACGCAACTTCTTAATCAATAGCACGCTAGTTGTGACTGCCTCAAGCCACGCGAAACCGCAAGTAAAAACTATTCACATCTCATAATGCAATATTTTATGACAATGGTCAATCCAGGATTCTTACGCCAATTGTGATTGATAAAACAGTTAGTTAAATCTCAATTTCCAACTTTCCATTGAATAACAACATCACTTCTATTTTGTAACATCACAAAATACAGGTCAAATGTAGTTCTGGCATAATTTTTCACAAATAAAAAAGTAGTTTTTGTTGGAAGCGTTTGGCAGTCAATTGAGAAATGTGGGGAACATCCGATACAAACATAGGATGACAGACCGCTGATTTGAAATCCCGCCACGTTTTGCCAACAGTCACGTGGTTTATGTTGGAGCCACACTAGCCTCATAGCTTCTGCACAGCAAGGCCAGTCTACTAGTATCTATGGTCGAAGGTCGCGACACTCACTGCTGTAAAAGTTGCCGTTTGACAGATGGAGCGGCACTAGCGCTCCAAGCGGCAGGTAAGGTAAACGTTAGACGCGTCGTAAGCATAATGTTTGTTTGCATCCATTTCCTACGTAATTTCCGAATTATTCGAGTTATTTTCTTGCCTCCAAGAGTTTGTGTAGTATCAGAAGGCATATACGTTTCTAAAAATGATTCTAAAATATGCGCAAGTATGGACAAAAACCATGAATAGAGTGGCAGCTACAACACATTCGTGAAGAAACATTTGTGACATTGGACAGAATTGCAGCTAACCACGTTGATATCAAAAGAATATAAACACACAGATTCACATGTAAGAAGCACAGACATGTACCTCTACATGCAAAAGCGATCGACAGTTCGTTTATCGTTCTGCAGGCTTACTGTGTTTGTCATTGTCGCCTGTTGCCACAAGTACGACCTCCTTCTTTATATTATTCTAAGTGGAACAAGCAATAGTTTCGCTTCTGCACATTCTGATACTTCACACGCTTCTGTAAGATACGAACAGCTGCACTTAATTTAACCACTTCTTCGTCAAAGCAGGTCTGGGTTGATGATTCACACGAATCTGGCACTAAAACATGGAGAGTCGAACTGGCTGCTTCTGTGTCATAGGACTGTTTTACAGCTTTAGATTGACTTTCGAATCTTTGTGGTAGTTTCTTCTTCATCGTCAGTTGAGGAGGCTTATTTGGAATGTCAGTGTGGGTACTGCATTCAAACGAGTTTGTTATTGTCTGCGTTCATGAACTGGTTTTGTTCGAAATGTAGCGAACAAAATCTAATATTATTATACAGGTAAACTGGGTCTTTCTTCATAAGGTCTTCTTGTCTGCTATTAACTAGCCATTTTCTGCTCCTAAAACGAAACATTCATCATTTACACACATATAGTTTGCAAGTGAATCGTGACGATACAGTTTAGTAACATGATGGTATACAGTATACCTCCCAGGATCCTTAGGAAACCTAAAAAATACAGCTGTGGTGTCTTCTTCCTGTTGTTGCTGCAATTTATTGCGCTACAAACGCTCCCGAGGCTAAAAACCATTGTATGAATCAAATTAAACAATCACTATTCGCTTTCATGATCGCGCCGAACTCACTGTTCAACCTACCGGCCGCTTGGGGCGCTGCTGGCGCTGTAGGCAACAAAATAGAGGCGAAGTGTCGCGACTGTTATGTTAGACTGTGGAGCAACTAAGGCTAGGCGCACATTGAGACGTGTATAGCGCGTGTGGCGCGACGCAGCGCAGCGCGCGTTTTTGTAACATCACAGGTTCAAATGGGACCGCGCAAATTTCGACGCGACGCGACTGGGACGCGACACGCGCCTGCGCCAGGTCGCGCGGCGTTGTGGTTGAGGCACAGTTTCTCGCGCCGCGCGTCGTTTTTGTAACATCACAGGTTCAAATGGGACCGCGCAAATTTCGACGCGACGCGACTGGGACGCGACACGCGCCTGCGCCAGGTCGCGCGGCGTTGTGGTTGAGGCACAGTTTCTCGCGCCGCGCGTCGCGCTTGCCTCGCTAGCACCGTGGGAAATTTGAGGCGGGGAGCGGAAAAGTAGCCCGGCTATATGCTCACATCGGAACGGCGTATATCAGCAGTGGTAGTATTGCCAATACGATAAATTTTGCCTTACTGTGTACTGAGCTTTATTGCCTTTGGGTAGTGTTTCGTTTTTCGCCATTTAAACGCTCCAGCTTTCTTCGTTAGCACGTTATACTTTTCTGTTATTTATATCTGCATAGTTTTGATTTGTTTTTCTTCTGTCAAGAGAAATGTATACTTCAGTAACTAATGAGCCATTGGCCGCTGGAATTGCACCATATGCCTCCGTGATGTTTTCAGATTGCAAGAAGGGACAGAGAGGGTAGTGAATAAAGAAGCAAGGAATATTATAAAATCATGTGATCAAGAATCAAGGCAGGAAAGTAAAGCAAGGTTATATTCTCGCTGCCTAGTAAGCTAGCGTATCTGTACGATCTGTTACAAAAATTTAGAAAGGGATAATCTCCACAGGTGTGATCCCTTTGTGCTTGTGGTAAAAAGCGTCCAAGATCTGAAGTACAGAAGTTTCACTGTGATTACTCTGATATGTATGTAATAATGTAATACGACACACTGTACTACATGCATGTGAACAACATATTTCCACTGCAAGTTAGAAACAGTCGAAAATCAGTCACAAATAACAACGTTTTAATTGGTTCGCCGTAATGAGAAAAAGCATTTCAATTGTTGCATGGACATTATCAGCATTAATTAATTAATTATATAACAACAGGCTACACAAATGAAGAAAATGGTCGGTATTATTACGAAAGTAGGAATATCCTAAAAGAGCGTTATGATTAGATATATTTAATTTGTTGAAATGTGCTGCTGACAAAGGCAGATCTACTTTCATGACAATGTTTTTCGAACTCCATCTCACAAGGCACACATGGCTAGCTTGTGCATTCCTGTCACGCGCATTATCCTTCACTGCTGACAATACACTGACCATTGTGTTGTGCGACAGATCATTTGTTTATTTTTCTCAATAATAACTATTTTATTCGCGATCACGCATTGTCAGTTTGGCAAGCCCTAGGTGAGTAAACAGTATCTGGCATGTGCCTATCATTCCGCCTGAAGGAACGCTCGTCATTATTTTAGTACTTCTCAGATCAAGAGAAGGAATAAAATTCTTCGGTAAGTTTCCATTCCAGTCGCTCAGTGTTAAAAATACGATGGGTTACGGGGATTCCAACAAAATAACAACAGAAGTGCCATTCTGTTTTTGTGTGAGTTGTTAACCTCTCATTCGAAGAAGCATCACCATTTATGAGTAAAGGCCACATTTCTCTTGGTGACTGGTTTAATTGTACTTCCTTTGTCACAATATAATTTGCCAAACTCATGTCACAGCAGCTATTGAGACAGAATTCCGAAACGGAGGGCCTCATTAAACAAGTAATTGGTAATCACAGAGCTCAATAGCTTACGAAAAACCTCATAGTATCGGTTTGCAGTAACATAAAAGAAGTAATTTCATGTTTATTTTCATACTAGGAAGCTCTCTTGTTTCGCTAGCTGTCGATAACTCTTAAAAAATTACAGTCACTGGAGTGAAATAAATAAAAAATAAGTAGTGATATATCGCCATAGATAAGAAAGTTCCATGTGTTTAATAATTGGCAAAACACTCTCCTCTTTGTGTGCTATCATTCGCCAAACTTTCGTTTCGATGTCTCGAGCGGTTTAGGAGATACGAGAGATGTTACGAGTATTTCATTCTCGCGGGCGTGAGATCGGAAGTGAGCGCGCTACATGGGATCCATTTTCTCGAGATCGGAGGCAGATAGAGACCTCCTCCCAAGTCTAAACAAAAATTCAGCATGTTAGCTGAATTTCATACGCAGCAACATATGGTGTAACACGCACCAAACGCAACATCATAGCGACCCCTAATTTTCTTTGCAAACTCTTTGAGTTTTGCGTAGTGTCTTACTAAAATGTGTACATCACAATAAGAATGTTCATTAGCGAGGTGATGGGCACTTCGTCATGATGCTGACATATAACGCTACTAGTAAGGCAAAAATCATATATTTTCTGAGAATAGTTTCTGTAAAATCGTTTGAGAAAGATAAGAGGTTGCGCGCGCTTCGGTTCAGTCAGCGCAGAGCGTCGCCTGTCGGCGCGTGCGAAGTATGGTGTACGCGTCGCAATATGCGCTGGACCCGCACGACCCGTGCGGCACGTGCGTGTAGCGCTGTAGTGTCGTGTCACGTCACACGTGCTATATGCTTCTCAATTTGCGCCTAGCCTAAGGGAACGATGCAAAACAGATAAAAATGACGATCGCAAATAATTGATCAGAACGCCCGCCAGCGGAGTCGCATGATCGATTTAAGATTTCATGCTCGACATGTATCGTTTGGACCCCTCGACTTCGATTGGCAATCATTCTTAGAAATTTCCGACATTTCGAACAGACACGACCTCCTGATCACAACTGAACAAGTGTATCATACATGACGACAGCCCTTTAGCCGACAATAACCAATTACGAAGGTTTCTTCAGCTCAGTTTTTGTTTGACAGACACCGCTGAGGACGCGGTATGTGCCGAATGTCTTCCACGTTTCAGCAACATGACTGACGCCGTTGGCGTAAAGTTTAAAGACAGCCACCACAGCGTCCGACGGCACCTCAAATGGGAGTTCGAAAATCCACAATGTTCGGAGGACAAAACCAGCGTGACCAACCACGACAGCCCCTAGATGGCCGTCAGGGTATCGGAACTTAATATCGTTAGTACGGCGCCGCACAACGTCGGCACGCAGCTCTTCATTTGCCAGCTTTATGTACACAGTGGACTAAGGATCGAAAAATGGATTCCGAGAAAATCTTGCGGCGGGAGATGCATTTCGTCTCGTATAAACCGTTCTACTTCATACGCCATTGATATTTCATGATCCAAACGAAAGGTTAATTTAATCGTGCCTTGACGAGTGGGAAACGTCATGATGGTCGCTGAATTGGACAAGAAGACTAGCCGCTACGTGGAAGTAAACAAACGCGCGTTCGCTCGCAAGCAGCACAACAGGGGAGACGCATACAAGGTGTGGAGGTATTATGGAGAGCAGACTAATACATAGGCGCCACAGAATAATAAATGAAATCGTGGATTCACAGGAAAAAATTGAACCTATGCCTACTGAAGCAGAAACAAAACACGCAAATATGCAGTTGTGCACTTTCATACTTTTTCACCTCTAAATCTACCATAGGTAATGCATACAAACAAGTATGTTCATTGCTTCTGTGATTTATCCCGTCTTGTCTGACATCGACATGATGAACAAAGTCAAATTTGGGTAATTTCCAAGAAAGATTGCCTATCGAAGTCGAGGGATCCAAACGATACATATCGAGCGTGCGATCGTAAATCGATCATGCAACTCCGCTGGCGGGCATTCTGATCAATTATTTGTGACTGTCATTTTTATCTGTTTTGCATCGTTCCCTTAGTTGCTCTAAATTACATATCTCCGCGAATTATTCGTGAGTTTCTAGGAATTTATGTCGCTAGTGAGTTGGATGTCTGGTGTACTTGACGTTTCTTCGGCTGATTCTCTCACATGGAAGAATCTAATTCCATGTTTATCCAGCGCAGAAAATTGTTCGACTTTTTGTCGCAAATATGGAGTACTACCAGAGGAGGAAAGAAGGGACTGTGTAGACTGTGGTGGTGCGGAGTGTGTAAAACTTCGTAAGAACAGTTTCGATGCTGAAATACCGTTACACTTTCATTGTGGACAGTGCGGCAAACGAACGAGTTTCAGGAAGAATACATGGTTGGACTCATCGAAATTATAGATACAGACCACCGTAATGGACTTTCACATGACGACAACACCGACGATGAGTAAGGTAAGTCGTCTCCTTTGCAGTGATAAGTATCCGCCACCAGAGTCACATGATCGATTTACGATCGCACGCTCGATATGTATCGTTTGGATCCCTCGACTTCGATAGGCAATCATTCTTGGAAATTACCCAAATTCATGTCACTGACAGTTGCTTCGAATCTCTTCAGACACTTTCTCTTGTTTTGTTTGTGATGTGACGTGATATTTAAGCTGCAGACGACTGTGGTTACTTGTGCGAGGTTTTCGGGAGACATATGACTCTGAATGTTAAGATCCGTCACTTAATGTGTGACATTTATTGGCTCTATTAAATTAGTAGTGAAAGGAAGTGATATGACACAACTTTCGCGGAAAAACTGGAAACAATTTCGTTTTGGGAAGGGAGCACTTACAACGATGTGGCGAAGGCATTGCTGTAGTGAACACTATCTCAATGCCATAATCGTAGACGAGGTAAATAGCTTTCAACGTGAAAGATGAGAGTAGAGGTAGATTACCCACGAAATGACCTTTTTGGAATCAAAAAAGTTTACTTCACTAACTCACTGTGATATCTTAAGTGAGAACGATTCAGAACACTTCATCGAGATGGCAAGGAAAACCCATGCGAATTTAGCGGTAGCAATCACTCTCACATCCTCAAATCACTGTTATGACAAATGCCTAAGGCATTGTAAAGCCTTGACTACTGCAGCTGCAGGAGAATACGTTTTTCTAGTTGGACAGGAGGAAGTGGCGGGCCCCTTAAGTCCAATGAAACTGATGACCAATGTCTCTTGGAGAACATACGTGCTAATCCATTCCTCAGTTGTCGTGCCATAGGAGAGAGTTCTTGTTTCCCAGTGGAAAAATTGTTACGAGTAGACCGATAGACGTCGTTTTATATAGTCTGAGAGCAGTTATAAAGCGATCTTTGACCGAATATCAGAAGACTGATCGCATGGCCTTTCTGGCAGAATATATCGACTTTATCTGGAGCAGAGTAACCTTTTCGGAAGAAAAAGTATTTATTCGCGTAGCGGTGCCCTTGTTCGGGTGAGATAACAAAGGTACTGTATAAAATTATTCCAGAAGTAATTATTTAACGCCGTAAACGGTTTAACCTTTTGTAGTAGGTTCAGAATAATCGATATAAACAGTTTTCTATGTCAGGTTTCCATTTGTCTGATTCCACTGAATGTGTGAGATATTGTTTTAACAGCAAACGATTTGGTTGCTTTAGGAGTACCGCATATGGGAACAACGGTTCCATCCAAGCTATCTCCATGAAAGGCAGGGAAGTGGACGGTTTTCTGTTGCACTACGTATACTGTGAAGTCATCACATAGACAGTAAGGAGTCACCGATACTCCAGTTCTATGTAGGTGGACGGTGAAAGACAATGATTGTAACGCAATCGCACATTGACGATATTATTTTCCTCGAGTGTTTGGACTTTACAAACCATTGTTGTCTTGGCACGACAGGCTGTATATCTGCGTAGCTTTTACCCCTCGTTGACTAAGGGCCAGTTCTACCTGCCACGAAAGAATCGCTTGTCGTTTTATTTGCACAATATTATCTGTGTATGGGGTTTTTATGTCCATAGGTGTCCGCTGCTAATCGCTTCTCCTGCTAATTGATCTGCTTTGTCATTATTTTTAATGACAGAATGGGATTTAATCCAAAGGAATTCTATAATGTGACCAATCTTTTTTGTTTTATAGAAGCGACCTACTAGTATTAGATATTGACTCTAATTAGTCCTCTGTGAGATTATAAAGTTGACCTTTTAATCAAATACGCAATACACCATATTGCCAGGAACACACGTGTTTAGAAACCATTTATTCAGCGATGTACATAACGAAGATCAAGGAGAAAACATAAACTACCATACATATATCACATCAAAGAGTAAAATATGAATGTTCCCAACACCCCCACAAGTTCTCGAAATGTCAATTCATGAACTCTTGAAAGTCCCACAGCTTGACAGCACCACTGATGTTTACCATTAGGCAGTGCCTTTGTCAAAAAATCGGCTTACTGCTTATCGGTATTTATAGGTTTCACACTGAATTTTCCTGTTTTAATTAAATCACGAATATAGTGGTGCCTCACGTCAATGTGTTTTGTTCGAGCGTGATGAACACCATTGTGACTCAGTGCAGTGGCACCTCTATTATCACAGCATACACTTACTGGTTTTTCACTATGCGTAACACACAATTCACGAAGCAATCCTTGAAGGTATACCGCTGCTTGCGCTGCTGCTGATAGAGCCATATACTTAGCTTCTGTAGTTGACAGAGCGACGGTTTGTTGTCGTTTTGAAGTTCAGCAAACTGCTGTCCCAGCTAACTTGAAGATGTAGCCGGTCGTTGATAGTCGCTGATGGAGGGTCTGATGCATAATCAGTAACACCTTCAATTTCAGTTGTTCCACTTTTTCGGAAAGTTAGTCCTACATTGACTGTGCCTTTAACCCTTTGTTGCCTGACGGTACTTAAAAGTACCAGTAAGTTTTGACTCTCATTATTTTCTCGTGGTGCAGTTTCGTGATCTGAGAGCCTGTCGGTACGTAACAGTAACTCTGCTCTACTGTTTCATAGATGTTATTGTGCAATACATAGACCTCTCTGACGGTCAGAGCTTGAAATTGTTTTTCGCGCGCTGCTGTGAAAACAGAAGATTGTATGTGCTTGTTTCCATGATGTTGCCTGAATTTGTGCGCAATTTATTGAAACATCCGTTGAGTTTCCCATTGCACGTACTTATCTTCTTTGTTTTTTTTATAATAGTTTGAAGCATTATGTTACATGTGAATGAGATAAAGTGGAAAATATGAGGCGGACTTATTAGTACCGTCAGGTTGTGCGAACACTTTATTGTAGCAACAATGCGTTACCTCTCACTAGTTGTTCTGTCCACTTTTTCTCACATAGAAATCGGTAAATACATTTGCCTGTGGAGCAATTAGAACAAACAGGAAAGGTTTGCCAGGCAATTTACCTAAAGAAAAATGTCTAAATCAAATCACAGAGAGTCATCTTTAGACCTAACCGTATTTCAATGGAAGGAAAATAATGTAGTGTATTTTGCGTCAAACTTCCATGGCACTGAACAGAGCGTAGTGACAAGAAAACAGAAAGATGGAACTAGTATGACTATACCATGTCCAGTTATTGTATGTGATTACAATAAAAACATGGGTGGTGTGGATCATGCAGACAGATTACGTTCAACTTATGGTCTTGACAAGCGATCAAAGAAATGGTGGCACCGTCTCTTCTGGGGAGCAATAGAAATTGCTTTTGTCAATGCTTACGTCATTTTCAGTGATGTACATGGGGCACTGCCACTGCTGGAATTCAGGCGTGCTGTGGCTCTAGGGCTAATGAATGAACAGCAAGTGCCAAATCTCAAAAAGAGAAACTCTGGTAAAGATGAAATAACTCTCCCAAATAGAAGGAAGGATAACTTTTCTGTTCCGAAGGATGTACGTCTTGGCAACAGAGGAAACCATTTTGTAGTGTTCAGTTGTAAAAGAGGACGATGCGAAATGTGTGCGAAAAATAAAATTCAGCCGAGACCACATTCACAATGTAGTACATGTAAAGTGTATTTGTGCTGCAATGAGAAAAAGAACTTTTTCCTACAATTTCATGAGGTATCACTAAATATGTGATATGTATATACTGTCAAAAATGTATAGCTAAGTTACTATGTATTGTGAAGTTGCTCTAGAATAAATCTACGTGAAATTTAAAAAAATTCAGAAATATCATATTTTTGTTAATTAATTTTCTAATGTAAAAATATTTAATATTTATGTGGAATAAAGTACAACTTATAAAAATTGGAGCATTTTTCTGCGCATGTTGTGATTCTGTCCATGGAGTCTGACGGTACTTCTGAGTACCAGGAGAGAAAAAAGTTGTGAAAAATAAAATAAAATTTTACAAAAAATCCTGCCGTCATTTGAGGCCACAATAGCATAAATTCTGCAAAGAAAATGTTAAAAAGTAAATTTTTTCTTATGTCAGGAAACAAAGGGTTAATGTATCACATAATTCGTTTGACTGCTTCCCAGTGGATTTTCCTATAATTAGAATTGAATCTGCTTAGAACCCCCACAGCATATGCAATGTCCGGTCTTGTGCTTTGAGCTAAATTCAGTAGTGATCCTACGGCTTGCTGATAATGAATGCGGTGTAACACAAGGTTTTCCTCATTTGTCAATTTATTTTCACATTTTTGCAGCTTTGAACCAGGTTCAAATGGATATGCAACCGGATTACAATGTTCCATACCAAATGTCTTGAGTATGTTTGCTGCATAATTGCGTTGATCCATACCAAACGTCCCTTGTTTCCTGTTTGGTTTTATTCTTGTTGTGACTTGGCAAGACAGCCAAGCCACTATGATTGGTAGCCGAAAGGCACGCGTTTAAGCTCACGCAGGCTGGCGTGAGGTCTGGAACAGTTAAAGGAGTTGAGTCTAGTAAAAGTAATACGTAGCTGCTGGAATACTTAACTTTAATCCATAATTGGTGAACATCGGTCTGACGGTCCATGCATCACAAGATAAATAGCAAATGATAATGGCGCCTTGCTAGGTCGTAGCAAATGACGTAGCTGAAGGCTATGCTAACTATCGTCTCGGCAAATGAGAGCGTAATTTGTCAGTGAACCATCTCTAGCAAAGTTGGCTGTACAACTGGGGCGAGTGCTAGGACGTGTCTCTAGACCTGCCGTGTGGCTGCGCTCGGTCTGCAATCACTGACAGTGGCGACACGCGGGTCCGTCGTATACTAGCGGACCGCGGCCGATTTAAAGGCTACCACCTAGCAAGTGTGGTGTCTGGCGGTGACACCACAATTCTCATACCAAGACACCAACTAAGTTCACCAAGATCTCTCAGCTTAAACTGATTCATTAATCCTTTCTTCAATTCTTTCTTCCACCTTTTATTTCTATTAGAGAAAATGATCAAGTCGTCTACATAAAAAGCTATAATGAGTATATTTTGTTTCTCAATTCTGAAGTAAATGCAAGAATCATATTCTGACTTCTTTAGGTTTACTTTATGTAAAGTCACATCTAATTTCATACTCCAAACCCGAGACGCCTGTTTTAGTCCATAAATTGCCTTCTATAGCTTGCAAACCTTCATCTCCTCCCCCTTCTTCACGTAGCCTCCAGGTTGACGAATGTAAACTTCTTCATCGAGATCACCATATAGGAATGCAGTTTGAACGTCCATATGTTCAATGTCAGGATCAAATTCAGCTGATAAAGCTAACAGGATGCGAAGTGAAGAATGACCAACAACAGGCGAGAACGTTTCATCAAAGTCTCTTCCTGGTATTTGGGAATAACCTTTCGCAACAAAACGAGCCTTATAACGTTCAATTTCACCATTTGACGTTTCTTTCACCTTGAACACCCATTTCAAATTAATTACCTTCCTGCCTGGTGGTAAATCAGTCAAAATCCATGTTTCATTTTCAAGTAAAGATTTATATTCATTATCTAAGGCTTCCTTCCATTTTTCACAGTCATCATAATTCATTGCTTCTTCTGTAAGTAGGCTGTTTAGGTTTTTATGTTGGTAACGCCACGTAGCGCTCTGTATGAAAATCACTGACTGTGCTGTGTGCAGTCTGTGGCTGGTAGGCATTGTTGAAATATTCGCTATTTTAGTGGTGGGCAGTTGAATGTGAACAGCGCATAGCGTTGCTCAGTTGGAGGTGAGCCGCAAGTAGTGGTGAATGTGGGGAGAGAGATGGCAGAATTTTAAGAGAGGACGATCTGGACGTGTGTCCGTCAGAAAGAGTAAATTTGTAATACTGGATATCATGAACTGATATAAAATGACTTTTGAACACTATTAAGGTAAATACATTGTTGGTTCTCTATCAAAATCTTTCATTTGCTAACTATGCGTATCAGTAGTTAGTGCCGTCAGTAGTTAGAATCTTTTATTCAGCTGGCAGTATTGGCGCACGCTGTATTGCAGTAGTTTGAGTAACGAAGATTTTTGTGAGGTAAGTGATTCGTGAAAGGTATAGGTTATTGTTAGTCACGGCCATTCTTTTGTAGGGATTTTTGAAAGTCAGATTGTGTTGCGCTAAAAATATTGTGTGTCAGTTTAAGCACAGTCATTTATAATTTTTCTAAGGAGACGTTTCACTTCATATGAATTTGGTTCAAAAATACAAGCAAGACAAGCAAAATCATCATTAAAATATTTAGTAGCTGGTTTTCTTTCACATGATGATTTTCTTATTTCTGGCTGCGCAACTTCCGTGTGACTATGTACGTATCTGTTTACTGTTTTCTCTGTATCAGTTTGTGCTAATTCAAGATAAACTGCATTTCTGTCAACTTCAGCAGGTTGTGTCAGTTCAGTTGCCTCTTCAATGATGTTAGGTGCTGGCGCTAGTTGACGACTGTGTATACGATTATCGTCAATTGGGTTACTGTTTGGAATACTGTTTCCACAAGTGCACTTTGAGTTTTCGATGAATTGCACATCGCGGGCTTTCATAATTGTCTTTGGTGAATTTGGATCAATCAGACGATATGCTTTAGAATCTTCGCAATATCCAACAAAGATAAGTTCGTTAGATTTGTCTTCTAATTTCGTCCTTTTTTTCTTTTGGTATATGTACAAATGCTCGACATCCAAAGATTCATACATGACTCAGATTTATCCGACGACCACTCCATAATTCCTCAGGAGTGACATTCTTAACAGCTTTTGTTGGAGATCGATTCTTCAAATAAATTGCTGTGTTTACAGCTTCAGCCCAAAATTGTCTACTTAGACCTGCATCTGTTAACATTGATCTTGCTTTTTCAGTGATTGTCCGATTTCAGCGCTCTGCAACACCATTCTGTTCTGGCGTGTACGGAGTTATTGTTTCATGTTGAATTCCATTCGCCTTTAAAAATAACTTCATTCGCCGATTGACGGCCTCTTTTCCATTGTCTGTTCGAAGTATTTTGATTTTTCGACCAGCTTCCATTTTCTACTCGTGCTTTGAATTCGATGAATGTGTCACAGACTTCTGTTGTTGATTTGAGCATATAACCAAAAGATTTTCTTGACAAATCAACCGTAAGAGTGAGAAGATATCGTGATCCTCCCCACGAAGCCATGCTCTTTGGTCCACAAACAATACACACAATCCACGTCTTGTCATCTGACTAACCGACAGTAGGTTGTAAACAAGGCTTGGAACATACGCATCACTAGCAATTATCTGTGTATCCTTGGCGTCAAAAGTAACTCGAACTCAGTGGAAGCGTGCTGGGCCCATAACCTATCAGATATTGACTCTAATTAGTCCTCTGTGAGATTATAAAGTAGACCTTTTGATCAAATACGCAATACACCATATTGCCAGGTACACACATTTTTAGAGACCATTTATTCAGCGATGTGCAGAACGAAGATCAAGGGGAAGACATAAACTACCATACATATAACACATCAAAGAATAAAATCTGAATGTTCTCAACAACTAGGTCTATGGTGTATTTATAAGTTCCTTGGTTCGAATTCTGGTAGCTAATAGATTTCAGAACTCTTTACGAATCAGTGATTATTACTGCTTTTGGGATTTGGAGAGCGAAGGATTTAGCGAGAAATTACGGAAGCAACGCCTGGTAGTTGAAACTTCCTTTCTTCTACAGATTGTAGCCGGAAAAAGCACATCCCGTGTATGGTTCTGCACGATTGTTGAACCATCGGTATAAATTTAAATAGAGCCTGCTCGCTTCTCTGCCGCCAGTTACGACGCAGGTGAAAACTGCCCATATCCGTTTCCTTTGCTGGAACAATCAATATATGTTACAGGAATTAACTGAGAAGAGCGGTGATAGTCATATAGGAACATTGGAAGGACTTCAGTTCGATGAATTTTAGTACACAGGTTCGTATCGTTCATAGAGAAGAAACTGTGTTTTCCTTGGATGCCTATTATTCCCGATGAGAGTGAGAAAATTTTCCAGTTGTTCTTTTCACTATCTTCGATATGCGACGAAGTTTCCTATTGTCCATTGTTTCCAAAAGGTACTGTACGCCAAGTTTTCGCTGTGCTATAGCTCTAGAGCACTCTGGTGTCTTTCAGACAGGAGGCCGTTGCTAGAAAACGATGACTTCCTCTTTTCTTGACATAGAAGTTGTTGCAGCTTCTTCTATAATTGACATGAGCTTTTGATAAGTAGCATTCTGGCCTCAAAAACTGTCAAAGAAGTGAAACTTCTCCTGGAGTAGCTGTGTACCTTAGGCAGTCCTTAGTGGGCTAGCTGCTGTCTGGATATCAGTATTGACTGGATTTATAAGGAAATCTATCGCATTTTCCAGAGGGAGATGATCCGAGCCGAGAGAGTCATTTTTGATTGTCTATTAATTTACACGGCGAAAGTCAGAGGAGGACAATGTCAAATCAACGGCTGCTGATCGTCCGTATGGGTTATGTTTCGTGGTAGCAGAGCCATCGTTTAGAAGTACTACATTGAGATTTTCAAAGAAATGTAATCAAATCTCTGCCATTTACGTCGGCTATTTCACAACACAATACAGAGCGGTGAGTGTTGAAGTCTGCATATCGGAGAAATGGCGTTTAAAATTGGTCCGGAGCAAGGTTTTGTAATTTACACTGAGGAGGTTTCTAAGTGGTGACAATGGTAAATGCGCCGTGAGGAGAGTAAATTACAGCAGCCACTACCTGGCGGTCGATCGTCCTAAGACTGATGTCAAATTTTTTATACTGAATTGCATCCCAACTTAAAATGGCTACTCCTTCTTTTCCATTCTGTCTATAGTGTCTAAGCGTTGCATAATCTTTGAATTGTATTCGATGAGATGACTGTTCGAGATAGGCGATCAAGGATTCCACTGGAGGACTTTAAAAGCCGTAGTCATACTTGCAGAAGTCCTCAACGGCATTCCACGTGTCGTTACCCTGTCCTTTTCATTTTTAATGGAAAGAAAGATTTACGTTATTAAAGCACAAAATCTGTTAATGTCAGCTTCTCTGTCTGGCTGAGACGTGACCAGAGGAGTGGGAAGATACGGATTGTTTCGTATTGAACTCTATGAACACTGAAATTCGTATAACATGTTAGAATAGTCCGACGGACTCCGAGAGACTGTTTTATTTTTAAAAGATCTGGAAGATGGAAATGATACTGCATGCTTAGACTCCTGCTGTAGACTGTTTTCTGTCATGTTCAAACCCGCTGGTTTCCCGCATACCTGTGGCCGGTCACTAGGCGAGTTGTAGGAACTAGAGTTCAAGGAGCATCGGCTGTAATCTGTGCAAATGATGGACGGTGGGACGGCGCATCAAGTGCATAAGAAGTGCAGTATTCCGTGTGCTGTTGGGAAACTGGGCAACAGCGATATGAGGTGGTGTAGTTTCTGTTGCAATGCAAACACCTAAGTGCTCCGCTAAATGAACAAGTTTCAAGGGTTCCTGTGCATTTAGCACAACGAGAATACTACGACAGTGTACTTAAATGGAAACTTCTAAGGCAATTATGGCATTGCAAAACTGACTGGATGTACAGTGCACAGTGCATCCAGGTGACACACACACACACACACACACACATATATATATATATATATATATATATATATATATATATATATATATATATATATTGGGAAGTTGTTGAGATTTAAATGTTACGACGCATTTAGTAGTGAGAAAGTATCTTGCCTCTACATCTCCTGTTGCATTCTGTAGGAATCTTCTCACTTCAGTGACTAAACATTTAGACTTTATTTCTGCAAGGCTGTCATCACTAGATAACCCAGTATCAACATCTCGTACAACACTGTTGTGTACATAGTTCCGCGTAGCCAGCACATACACAACTTTCCCACTAGAGCGCGCCTCGCTAAGCACAACAGCGCAGGCGCAGCGCTCATCCATCTCCGCACTACGAGATGGCGCTGTCATAGAGACGGACCAAATTCTGCTTCCGCCGATTCGCGTATTAATATGTAACGCAGCCAATGAGATTGCTGCTAACATATAACCTTTTCTCCTCGTGGATCACATTCACGCAGTGATACATGAACGCACGAGGTATTATAATGAGTGTACAGACCTCCGATTAGTCAGTCTGCATTTGTCTGTACCAGTCTATAGTCAAGTTTCAGTCTGCGCCTAATAAGATTACCATATTCCTGTACATAGCCATGAAGATAAATTTATAGACACTTTCGTAAAGTATCAGAGATATTTGTGAGAATAAGATTAACCTACCAATACCAAAAGAACTTCAGATTGTCAATTGTAAATAGCATCCATAACCAAGTTAAGTAATTTTTGTGCTTGTTATTATTTTAATAAATGTGTGTGAAAATTGATCAAGTTCTGTTTAAAGTTGATCACCGTCAATCTGCTACTCTAAGCGTGCAAGTGGCATTTCTATCGTCTGACCTAACAGCAGAAGATAAACATGCCACGATACGACCATGAGACATATTGCTGACACTCGCCTACTTCGTTAGAGCGACAGGTCAAATAATCTGATGGTGTGTGTACTGAAGGTCTTACAGTACGCACACCACAAACACCCCACCTTTTTATGAGAAAATTAGGGATGTAAGCCTCCATACCTTTCTATGAAAAGACATAAAGCAGCCTTACCTTTATGGACCGTCTGACAGCGACTGAATAAAACACTGTTTTAGTGCCATACGTGTTTCGCCTTTATTTTCTGCAAGGCATCTTCAGTGGCAGGTCGCGTGGACGATTTGCTACATATTATGCTCTTGTTGCATTTTTGGTGTTGTTGATCTTCTTCTAAATATCAATTTACAAGTGTCAAGTTCATAGTGCTGTGGAATGTGGGAAAAAGACAGCAAATTGGCATTTAGAAAAAGAACAACAACAACAAAAGTGCAACAGGAGCGTAATATGTAGGAAATCGTCCACGCAACCTGCCACTGAAGATGCCTTGCAGAAAATGAAGGCGAAACGAGTATGGCACTAAAATAGTGTTTTATTCAGTTGCTGTCAGACGGTCCATAAAGTAAAAATTATCAATACACCGTAATATTACACTCAACTGAGGAAGACAGAACTACAAAAGTTGAAGATGGCAACCTTAACTTATTTCCTGACTGCAAAATTTTGGTTCCAGTTTTAAACCTGTTTCTGCCAATAGCTGACATGTCAACAATTTCATGTCTTAAACTGTTACTTTCTTTAAACAATATTCATCCCTTGGCCATCAGATATATAAGTTTCCCACATTATTATTTTCGCCTACTACAAATACAGCATATGGGCCCATGATCATTAATTGATATGTATTGTCCCTGCTATCATACATTCTTTTGCCAGGGACTGTGTTGCTTCCTGCAGGAGTGACCGCTGTCGGTACTGAACTGTCCAAATCCTAACCACCCAACTGTTGCGGAGTATCGTACCCATTGCAATATTTATTCCCTGACTTAGCACACAAGTTACTGTATACGGCTGTGACTTCTATAGTGTAGGCGACATTTGCAGTATCAACCATGAATGATGTTCCACTTCCATCTGATAATTATGAGGATAGCAATCTTGAAAGAACATTTCAGTGTTACCTGACTGACGCTGGTCTGTAATTTGCACTGTTGAAAGAGATTGCATCATGATTAGCTTGATGGTATGGCCTGTATGCAATGCCATAGCTGATCCCAGGCCGATATCGGCTAGGATCAAATCATTAGTTTCCATTTCAGCTATAGCCGCCGAGAGCTATCTCCTAGCATAGTGCGTAAACATTGATTATGAACGATTTCTTAGCTCCGAGGACAAACACATAACTGACACATGAACCTAAACACACTACTGATACCAAGGGAGGTGTTCTGCCACGGACTGGGCTTGCTGCGATGATGTCTCAACAACGAATTTCTCTTTTACTTCTTTGGTTAATAAGCTATAGCGTCTAACACGAGTATTGTCACGCACTATAGTTCAGTTCTTTTATCTTGGCGGTTCGCGCATGCCCGCCCAGACGCGGGAGATTGTTGCGTTGCCAGTTATATGCGCCAAGAGAAGCAGCGCCATAGTATAGTTCGCAAACTTACGTTTAGGGGGGAGCGCGCAGTTTATGAAGTAGAGCCACCACGGCCGCATTAACTCTTTCACTGTTACAGAGACGTGCTCCCCGCATTCCGCGATGTGCGCGATTTTGTCATCATTGCATTGCTCGCCTGTGCAGACATAAGGTGTTTCGACTGTTTTGACACACTTTATCGTTCGATATCACAAAAACTATTTGGCCCAAAAATTTGATTTTTACACATCTTCTTGACTGAAAACTTCCCCCTATAAATGACTTAATTTTGTTTCGAAGTTCAACGCAGTTATTGTGCAGCATTAGATGTAGTAAATCATTGCACAAAATTTTGAAGAGTTTGCAGAGGTAAAAGTCCATAGCGTATACTTTCCGTATGGTCGATTTTAGTTGCCACTAGAAATTTCAAAAAATTACATTCAAACGAATAAAATTCATGAAGTAAGACACTTCGATATTGTTTTTAAATAAAGAAAATATTAAGCACTGAACAAGGCTTGATCTCAGAACCTTACACTTAGAAGCCACACACTATAACCATTAAGTTAACGCAGCTTGGCGTTCAATATGTCTCCCGCAGGACTTTAAAATGTCACGGAAAATACCGACAAATACTGTTGGTATGAGTATGAATTACTCACATTTCGTCGAAGTACAATAGGAAATAAACAATTACCGCTGTTCTTTATTGCGAAAAAGCGGTTAGTGAGAATGATACAAACACCTTTCCTTGCTATCGCTTGAATTAGGAGGCTTATTGCTTGTTTGGTTTAATTAATTAATAGAATATGAAGCAATTGGTATAAAGAATGCTTTTTCCAAACTTTCTATAAAATAAAGTCTGCTATCAAGACACTGCTTTTGTTCAATCACTTTATATATGACTGAACGTTTCTAAAACTGAAGGCACTCGTCCGTGCTCTGCACTGCAGTCGAGCTCTGGCAACGTTGTTCTCTGTTCATTGGCTGACTGTGTTTTGTGATGTCAGATGCGCAGAACGAACCTAAACTCGGCCGCCATCATAAATGACGCGCACTTTAGTGCACAATCAAGTGTTTGCATCGTGCAGTGTCACATGATTTAGCCAAGTGAACCGCGGCTGTCAAAGTAGTTCCACACCCAGCCGCCAGAGGCGCTGTTTTTTTACATGTTTTATGCGTACTCTATGTATTCCCTTCATTCCTTGTTTTTGTAAATTTATCTTGGAAGTAAAAAAAAGAAGGAAGGTGTCACAATCTTGAACCCAATGTCTGCCATCTTAACTAGCCCAAAACATTAGGTTCATCGCATTCCCTTCATGTTTCATAGCTTTGATACTTCCCTGTGACCTCTAAAGTGCCCGAGGTCTACTGACGTGCCCGTGCCCAGTTTTGACAGTGTTGGGTGCGTTGTTTGTGTGGTGACGTAGTTGTTTCATCAAAAATGCCAGTTTATGGGTGTACTAATCAGTGCGATCGTAATCTAAAGTTTAAAGTAATCAGATTTCATTCGTAAGTGGAGCAATTCAAGCAATATTTTCTTTTGTATACATGAATTATTGTTGCACTGTTTACTTATAGTGTAATGTTTTATTTCCGTCATTTGACTTTAGATTTGCCATACGTTATTCAGTTTCCCTTCTTTCTCTTCTTTCCTGTGTTTATCGTTGCTTTCCAAGTCGAAAACGCTCCGACATCCGAGTCCCCGCGATAATTGTTGGAGCAGCATCTGATGCCCTAAATTTCTCTCGCCGATAATTATTATTCATTGTTCACATTTACTCTCCCTTTAAGAAAGATTCTGGCTGTGGCCATGTGCGTGTGAGTTTTGTGAGTATATGAATGTGTATGTGTGCTGTGCTATCTTTCTGAAGAAGGCTTTGGTTGAAAATTTATGTGAACACGCTTTTCGTCGTACCTGCCTGCTACTCGGCGTGTGAGTAGCAATCTAGCTATCTGTCCGTTTCACAATATAGTTATTCCCTCACGAAGTTTGTTGTAAATAATCTACTACACTTCAACAGGAACGATGATGTACAGAATTACAGCGCCAAAAGAAAAAAATGACATTCATTATGGAACATTAAGGTTGTCTGTAGCACAAACAGAGGTTCACAATGCTGCAACCATAAGTTTTGATCTCTTATCCATTGATATAAAATGCCTGGCACACAGCAAAGTAAGATTTGAAACTAAAGTGAAAACGTTTCTCTTTCATAAATCCTCCTGTTCTGCAGAAGATTATCTATTACTGTAATTTGTAAATGGTGATGGGTAGCAATTACTGACTAACATTTGTCTGTGTTTAATTAAAAACGTAAAAACTAATAAATGACCGGAATGGAAGCATACTTACAAAAAAATTGACCCTAACACATAATGACACTTTCTACATCGTTACGATGTACTGTACGAATGATACGTGGAACATGAAACCATGAAACTAAGTAACTAACTATTGGTATATCACAAAGCATTGTACAGACTTACATACTTTGAAAACCTCGGAATGAAATTCAAAAGTAGAATCAAGAACATGGTCAGAATAGACGTACATTCCAATTTGGCTAGCCCTGAAAAACTGACAGAGTTACTGGCGAGAGATATTTCGCGAAAAGAAGCGAATACCCTGCTCTTGGAAAAGACAGAGTTACTGGCGAGAGATATTTCGCAAAAAGAAGCGAATACGCTGCTCTTGTAAAAATAGACTTACATCTTACACAGGTTGGGCTATTATTAATAAAAAGTTACTCACATACGTGTTAAAGCAAAATATCCATTTTAAGAGATTCTTAAGCGTTTGAGACCATACCCTTACTCACATTTATAGTATTCCACAATGCTGGAAGATGTTTAAAATATTATATCTTTTTTTACCCTGTACTTAGCTATTATGAGCCGCATACTGAATGACGCATCATACATAATATTTCAGAGTGAGAAGATGGGTAAACTACAGTGAAACTAACGAACTGACAATCAAATAAAACAAGAACTCTGTTCTGCATGGAGGTATACCTCTATGCAGTTTTGTTTCTTTGACATGTCAATAATTAATCACTTTGTTGACGTGCACAAGATACGATAGTATGCCTTGCTTCTTTCCTCATTGCATATGTTTGTGGGCCACCAAAGAACACGCAGGTAAGTTTTTTTTGTTGTTGTAAAAGTGAACACTAAAAATGTTGTGCATACGAGCTGAAAGCTGAAAGTGTAACGAACAAGAAGCAGTAGCGATCCCAGTAAGCAAACAAGCATGCGCTTCGGAGTTCCAGTACCATTTGCTATCGATACAAATGCAGTAAACCGAGCGAGGTAGCGCAGTGGTTAGACACTGGACTCGCATTCGGGAGGACGACGGTTCAGTCCCGCGTCCGGCCATCTTGATTTAGGTTTCCCGTGATTTCCCTTAATCGCTCCAGGCAAATGCCGGGATGGTTCCTTTCAAAGGGCACGGCCGACTTCCTTCCCCGTCCTTCCCTAATCTGATGAGACCGATGACCTCGCTGTCTGGTCTCCTTCCCCAAAACAGCCCAACCCAAATGCAGTAAAAGTGGAATTAAATGGACCACGAAAGCACGCATCTGTTTCTGATTACCAAGTTACGTTAACGAGGTTAAATGTGTCGTATTACTAGAGCAAATATGCATTCAAGAACAGAAAAAAGTTCGGAATTGCCTTCCTTACACTATATTATTCGTGTAAGCTCTATAATTTTTGGTATTTAAAACAGTTGTTGTGTGCACGCGACAGAAATAATGAACAAGAAGCAATCGCAAACAATAATCTGCTAATGTTTTATGCATTTAAGTACCATATTTTTCCTTTACCGATTTGCAAGGCTATCATTTGTCTGATTGCCAGTACTGGTTACTAGCACGCCCAAGCAAAAATGGATTAGCCGAAGTCGAGCCGAAACCGACAAGTGACAAGTGATCCTGACGTGATCAGAAAGGGAAGAAACTGAACCACAGCTGATTTACATAGAGTTTACGGGATGACAGAAAAATCAACAGTGTCAAGACTAGCAGTCAGCTTGCCTCCGTTTTGGCCCAATAATATAGTCCTGTGGCTCACACAGGTGGAAGCAAGTTTCTGCTACGCCGGAATCATGAGCGACACAACATATTTCCCCCTCTTAGCGAGCCAACTGCATCACCACATCGCGACTGAGATGAAAGACGTCATCACTGCGGCCCTGGAGGCGAATTCCTACGAGAAGCTTAAAGTAGAACTACACTCAAGAGCCAATGAAACTGGTACACCTGCCTAATATCGTGGAGGGCCCCCAAGAGCACACAGAAGTGCCGCAACACGACGTCGCATGGACTCGAGTAAAAGTAGTGCTGGATGGAATTGACGGGATGAATCCTGCAGAACTGTCCATAAATCCGTAAGACTACGAGGGGGTGGAGATCTCTTCTGAACAGCACGTTGCCGGGCATCCCAGATACGCTCAATAATATTCATGTCTGGGATATGGTGCCAAGTAGAAGTGTTTAAACTCAGAAGAGTTTTCCTGGAGCCACTTTGTAGCAATTCTCGACTTGTCGGGTGTTGCATTGTCCTGCTGGAATTGCCCAAGTTCGTCGGAACGCACAATGTACATGACTGGACGCAGGTGATCAGACAGGATACTTACATACGTGTCACCTGTCAGAGTCGTATCTAGACTATCAAGGGTCCCATATCACACCATCTGCACACGCTCCACACCATTACACAGCCTCCACCAGCTTGAACAGTCCCCTTGCTGATATGCAGGGTCCATTGATTCATGAGACTGTCTTCATACCCGTACACATCCATCTGGACGGTACAATTTGAAACGAGATTCGCCTGACCAGGCTACATGTTTCCAGTCATCAACAGTCCAATGTCAGTGTTGACGTGCCCAGGCAAGCTTTGTGTCGTACAGTCATCAAGGGTACACGAGTGGACTTTCAGCTCCGAAAGCCTGTAATGATGATGTTTCGTTGAATGGTTCTCATGCTGACACTTGTTGATGGGCCAGTGTTGAAATCTGCAGCAATTTGCAGAAGGGTTACACTTCTGTCATGTTGAACGATTCTCTTCAGTTGTTGTTGGTCCCATTCTTGCATGTTCTTTTTCCGGCTGCAGCGATGTCGGAGATTTGATGTTTTTCCAGATTCCTGATATTCACGGTACACTCATGAAATGGTTGTATGGGAAAATCCCCTCTTCGTCATTACTCAGAGACGCTGTGTCCCATTGTTCGTGCGCTGACTATAGCACAACGTTCAAACTCACTTAAATCTTGATAACCTCCTATTGTAGCAGCAGTAACCGATCTAACAACGCACCAGACATTTGTCATCTTATATAGGCGTTGTCAACAGTAGTGGGCGTAGGAGAGCGCCACCCCACTCTCCATTGTTGCCAAATGTATCCAAGATGGCGGAGATAACGTCATCCAAGAACGCGATGTGGAGACTTTGCAAAGCGCATGACGACATCCAAGATCGCGGCTGTGACGTCATCCAAGATAGTGGATTTTGGCGGGAAGATAGGTCAATTGGACTACCTCCAATAACCTAATCCCCCTCCCCTCCCCTAGAAAAATGGCGGGTTGTTCAAATTCCTAGGCCGGCCGGAGTGGCTGTGTGGTTCTAGGTGCTACAGTCTGGAACCGAGCGACCTCTAACGATCACAGGTTCAAGTCGTGCCTCAGGCATGGATGTGTGTGATGTCCTTAGGTTAGTTAGGTTTAATTAGTTCTAAGTTCTAGGTGACTGGTTATCACTGTTAGCATTCAACCGCGATTCTTATACATATATTTTAACAACGTGTTTCAAGAGACAATGCTCTCATCATCAGGTTGTAAAGTCTATGTCATGAAATTAAGCGGACTAAAAAGAAAAAATACCATCACAAATAGTTGGGAAGTCCATAGAGTAAAACAGAATTAAAAGTATATTGGACTGTGGGTCCTTGTCTTACATTGAAGTTGTTGACACAAGTCAATGGCCGTCCCATAGCTACCAGATATGCTGTCGCACTGCGCCGGCTCGGGAGCTATTGTGGACTGACGTGCCTAGGTGTTGTGGCATGGTTACAGCCGTGTGCTTGACGGTAACGCTATGCTATTGGGCGCCTGATTTCCGTATTGCATTGGTCTGCCATCGTTAGCCTCTCGCAACTCCGTCAGTGACATGCTACAAGTTTAAAGTTGCATACCTGCCCTAAAATAATTCTAAAAACCCACTAAAAAATCTCATTTCTTTAAAATTATCTTGTGCATTTAGAATATTGCTTTGTTTCTTTTCATGGATAGCTATCTCGAATTCCTCTAGTAAATCAAGTTTCCTCCCTTTCTGTTCTACATGCAATATTTCTAAGTTGTCTTCTATGCTATTAAGGGGATGGCCTGTTTCATATATATGGTTCGCAACAGCTGATTTGTCATAATTTCCTAACCTGAACGCATCTTTATGTTCTTTATACCAGATCGCAAATGATTTTCCTGTCTGCCCTATATATTTTGCATCACAAGTTCTGCACTGAATCTTATAAACTCCCGATCTTTCAAACTTATTTCTCTTCTCCTGCCACCTCTTGCTAGGGGTTGGTGACAAAAGGACTCAGCCTGCACTGGGCTGGTGGGGAGAGGAAGGAGTGTACTTTATTTATTTTGGAAGAATTTATTTAAGGATGAAGTATATTTATCACAATGATACAGAACGCACTCTCTGACATGCTGCACAGCATACAGACCTGCAAACTACTCCTACTTAACTCATGTATAATCCTCTATACACATGCTTGCTTATTGTAAACTGTTAAAATAACGCATTGCACAGCCTACAGACATCCAAACCACTCGTAAATACGTCCAGAGAGCCAAACAACTCGTAAATTGTCAAAATAGTAATCCATCTAAAAGACTCTGCACATATGCTTGCTAATCGTCAACTGTCTAAATCATGCACCAGTCTTTATTTAAACCATTAGAGGCAGCACCACCATCCAATGTATTCACCATGAGGTCTGCACTGCAACTGACCTAGTGCACAGTACCACCACCAGAGGCCGCTGTCGTCCATTCCATGAAGTAATCCAAGATGGCAGATATGACATCAGCTGATAACAAAGTACTGTTATCCAAGATGGTGGCAAACAGTATGTTCACCACGAGGTCTAGACCTAGTACACAGTACTGCCACTAGAGGACACTGTCGTCTGTTTCATGACGTAACCCAAGGTGGCGGTCTGGGGCGGAGAAAATGGCGGGAAAACGACTCTGCCACTGCTGGACATGAGTCTTTATTTTTCAGGCAGTCTCTCCACCACGAGATCTAGAGTCCAACTGACCTAGTACACAGTACACAGTGCTCTCATCCCTCCTGTGACGTAATCCAAGATGGTGGTTTGGAGGGGGAAAATGACTCAGCCTGCACTGGGCTGCTGAGGAGAATGAGAAACGGAGTATATTTATCACACTGACGCAAAACACTCGCCCTGATGTGCAGACCTATAAACTACTTCTAAATAATGCTCTCCAGACATGCAAACAACTCCTAATTTTCTGAAATAATTTCAGTACAGACCTGCAAAACTCCTCCTAAATAATGCAGTACACAGATGTTCAGACACGAAATCAACTCGTAAACTCTCCAAATAGTGCATAGCACAGCCTACAGGCTAGCTCGCAAAATAATCCAACAGACGCAATCAACACATGCAAGAACCGCCCCCCCCCCCTCTCCCCCACACCTTGTCCACTGGACCGCACAGGAGGTTAGTGGCAGCTCCTGCGAAGTGACACAGCTGTCAGCTGTCAAACCACACACAGATGCCCGTTAGGGTCCCGCATGCATGAGGCGGTGGCATCCTTTTCATACGGGACACGTGAGAAATTCCTCTCTAAATACATGTTCACCTAGTCACGAGTGCTGATGTGACCAGGGGGGGAGTGCAGACGCTCTAGGAATGTGTGCGCCATCACAGCCATGAGCCACCGCCGGACACAGGTGAAAGTTGCCTCTATTTTTGAGTATACAGTCAGTGTTATACTGACGTCACAGAGCTCCAAGGCGCGCTCACGTTGGTCTCATACACAAGACGCCTCTGGGCAGCATGTGTGTTTACCATTGATGACAGAGTAGCACAGGATGCATTGTTCCTAGCGCGACATTAGAGATGCACCTAACCATACTTAACTGCACAGCATGACTGACGCAATGCCGCGAAGAGCATGCGTGTAGCTACAAACCTTTGCAAGTGCATCCAATAAGGTTCTCAGACTTATACTATGTAAAAATAAGAATCGAGTCGACCTCACGGAAATTGTATTGTGTTTCACAAATAGTTGACATTCGCTTTCTTGATGTCTCAGCTTGTATGCACGAAAATTCTTGCCCCAAGAGAACCTGTTTACGAAAATAGCGCAGAATAACGTCAAATGCAGTTTTCCTCGTGGACCTAACATGGTACTCCCTCCATCACATGTTACCCTTTCTGCTTTCAACACACACAAAGTTTCCCTCCGCTATGTAGAGGCTCCTATATCCCAGCACAAAGGATGTGAATAAATGGAACATTATGATTGGCTCTTATCGAATTTACCCGCCGAACTACTGTTGCCACCAGTATCGAAGCACTATCCACCTTTTTTCCTCCTGCAGGTGAGACTTTCAGCAGTTATTTTACACAGATCGCCATGTTGCACTGGCAATTAAATCTTGCAAACTACCCTACATAACGTCAAATATGGAAAGACACTCAATTACACTGCTCTCCCACCGAGGACAGGAGCTTGAATATTAGTGC
The DNA here is from genome assembly GCF_023864275.1 of Schistocerca cancellata. NCBI lineage: Eukaryota > Metazoa > Arthropoda > Insecta > Orthoptera > Acrididae > Schistocerca > Schistocerca cancellata. The sequence continues at coordinate 23,353,787 of NC_064633.1, read as the reverse complement.
ATGAAACTGATCTCCAATCCAGCTATATATCACCGCATACCATGTCGATGTAGTAAACATATATTTCGTATCCTGTGCCCAACAAAATCATCCCTTTTATATCATTCGTATATATACTGCAAAGACAGTCAATACCATATATATACTCCTCTGAGCACTAGATATTTTCCTGCAACCGATGATCAGAAGAAACCCACCCCCAACACGCTATCAGAGCACCCTCAGCGGACTGAAGTCACTCTCAGAACTATTCTACAAATTCGGTATCATTTCCCCTCAGCACAACCACATTAATGTTTCTGTTCCGAACCTGCTTCCTTGCTTGCTCACTTTTCTACACACATCTCCAGACTTGGGGATTACAAGAACACATGCATTTTTTTTCATGGTTCGCCATAATATTACACCATTTTCGCGGTACTTCTCGATATCAAGCACTAGGTAGCATCCTACTGATCGTTAGCGCAACGTAATTACCAAGATATAGACTGGAAATTATTTCTCTACAAACTCCAAACTTTAGCGAGCTGCAGCGTGCTGTAAACCACTGGGTAACTGGAAAAAAATAGAGGAAACTGATATTTCCACTCTCGAACACAGATGTCAGTGGTATAACAGTTTCCAAATCATCCCTATTATTTACAAGCCAACTAAGGTCTTTCCCATGTCTAGAGAACAGGCAAACGTGTCTTCCACATGCTAGATGCACACACGACAATCAATATTCTCTCAACTAAATCAAGGCGCGAAATGTGCAGAAGCAGTCAACCGAACAATTTAAATGGGAGGGAATAACAGTCCAGCGCAAACGCACCTCCATACACAATCTTCTCAAATTTCCACTTGATCATGAAAGCAGTCCAACACATACTTAGTTTGTTATTCGCTCGTCTAGAGGACGGTAAAGTTAACTCAAATACATTCCTACACTCCACCAGGCCTCTGCTTTCGTACTGCTGCTGTCGTTAATGGGAAACATGAATCATTCCCACCACAGGCCATGCATACACGGAATCATTCTAGAAAACCGGTCACATATATGTTTTATCATTATACTTACAAATAAATGTTATGATCGTGGTCTCAATTGAACAACATTCGACCATGAGCGAAGTATCGGAAATACACCCTGCTGAAGGCTGTGGCTCTGGAAATGGAAATACCTGTACCTTTCTTACGACTGGACATAGTAATTTCCTTTGCACATGTCAGAACACAAACACATACTTTATACACCTGATGATCAACTTAAACCTATCATGCATCCCCTGCTACTACTAACTATAATACTTGACCAATAAATGATTCCACCCGATGAAAAATAATACTGACCGAAAATCAACGATGGGTGGGCATGTGTCTTAGGTTTTTCTTGTGAATGATACCACCGTGTATTAGAAAGAGAGACGTAATTGGCCAGATGTTAAAAAAAAACCGATCGCAGCAACTACTATATGTTACTGTCACAAGCGATCTTGGTTCTACAGGTGCACACAAGTATCCATCTTAAAAGCTATACCAGCTTTACGAATCGAGGTACGACATTACCTCTGAATGTCGTGGTTTTATACAGAACCATATACAGAACAGGTGGCTGTATACGAGTAGAACGCAGGCTATGTCACGTGACTGATGCATCAGGACAGAACACTGGAAAAACTGACCTGCAGCAACTTCTCCTTCTCTAGAATGCATCAGTCAATCATTTCGTACCTCGTTACAGCTCCATCTCAATCGATCAGCCCGCCCACTGTCTGTTATCCTTTAACGCAGATGCAAGTAAGTTTAGAGGTGAATGGTTCTCCGTCCTCCTGAAAAGCATCAAATACAGCAGTCAAAGCGCGTGTATCACTAGTACCTCAATATACATACAGCATAACGCTGCCTCGGCGTAAAAAAATTGACTGCCTCCCTGATTCCCTTCTTTTCGATGACGTTTTCTCGGATTCCTCTTGTCGCCGCATACTTGTTCCCATGTACAAATTGTTTCGCGCGAACCAGAAGATACGGAAGTACTTCCTCAATTTCCCCGCATTTCGGTGTATATTCGGTCAATTTATACCTATTCCCTCGTCATTTTTCGCAATTCTATCGATTTTATGTCAGATCTATCCATGCGATCATGACATAACCTCTCGTTCTGTGTTCTAAAATTGCTCGTAAATGTAGCACAGCTGCCAACACCTAGCCCAAATGCACTGATCAGGAGGCGTAATATAGCACAGACCTCGACTGTATCCAGTCACCTCTACATTTGGAGAGCTACTCTGTAGCAAACGTGCCTTGCTTCTTGTAAGCATGCACTCTGATTGTGAACCAAACGAATTTAGTCACTACACATTCCTATGCCACACAGATTCTACTCTAAATTACGCCCTGTGAGCTACTGATTTCTAGTTCCTGACAACGAATTCAAATAACGTTTGTCTATGCTCACAATCAAAAATCTCAATCTATCCTAACAAATCAGCACAACGCCGTTCGCCATCAGAAACAAACAATCAAGTGACACAGAAGTTACAACGAAAACACACATACAATAATTAAATATTAGTTCTGTGCCTAGGCGCCAGCAACGCGAATCTATTCTACCAAGTGCACCACATTAAAAATGGGGAACAGAAATTTCACTACGCAACAATATCTACGATCTATCAGAAGGTGCCATCAATTCAGAATTCTGCGCAAGGGACGTCAGGCTGAATGACTACGCTAGGCAACCCGATCTGACGATCACAGAAGGTGCTATCAATCTGAGATCCTGGCAGGCAACGCCACAATGATAGATAACCTGTGGGGCTGACTATATAAAATGTTTGAGGATGTATGCAAAATCTAGTTTACTGACAACATTTATTTTCCCAAACAAAGACAGTCATAAATTATACTAAACAAGTTATGATTGAATACCGTAAACAACTAACAGTTGGTTTAAAATCGCAGTTGACAAGAATCCTGGGTGGCAGAAGTGAGTCTGTCCCTAAAAATGTGGGTAACGCAATCTGAATTGATCTGACGCTGAGCAGACTTGATTGACAAATGTACAGAATTTTCTCTATACAGGAGCAGCTGAGAGCAAGTGGCAGTTGAGATCTGTGCAATGTGACAAGGCCGGAGCGGCAATATGTTACCCTGTTTGCTTCGTGCAGCGATGTAACTTGCAGCTGGCGAGATGTGTGTGGTGGAGCGAGACGTGAGGCGGCACCTGTGAATCGATAGCCACCATGAAAGAAATGCAAAAATCTCACGGTGTAGCGATCAGGCAGACGGCTCGCTATTTACTCTCTACCAGAGCCCTGAAATCACGGTAGATTTCAGTGTGTGGCACACCCATTCGTTGGTCATTCCAAGGACCAATTTGGCTCACTTATTATACGACAGTCACAAGGATACCAAACGTCAAGACTCGTAAACCAAAAACGAATAAGTGTGCCCTTGGCAAATGAGTAGTCCGAAACATTTGAAGTCACACTGTCAGTACAGTAAGAACTTCACCACAGGCTCCCCAGTCTAAACTACTCCACAAGTGAAGTCAGTCTCAGGACAGGTCCCAAGCGCCAACCACACATGCCAGAGCATCGACCAGAAATCCTCATACCAGACCAAAGTCCAGCACCCGAGTGCTTCACACCTCCTCTGGAAAAAAAAAAAAAAAAATATCCATGCACGGACGACACCATCTTCACGCCGTCATGAGCCAATCATAGGGCTCTAGAGGCGCTAAATCTCCCCTCCCACACGACAGCACAAACTCCTGTCGAACCAAGGCAAGAGTTAAGAAACCTGCGTATCTGGAAAAAGAAGAAACCGCCAATTACTGACTTTTTTTTAAGTTTTCACAAAGGGGAAAGATGTTTTTCTCCGAAGTCGCGTCACTTCCCACGGAAACCAGCTAACATATACAATCTTAAAAGATCATGATCTAAATCGCCTGTGGCTTGGAGCTTGTCAGTCTTAGCTCTGAGGTGTAATAAAGATTCTATCTCTAAACGTATCTCAGATGCCGGAGTTTATTATACAACCGAGGTGGGCGATGGATGTGAACACAGGCCTATTTGCAGTATCGGTGAACACGAGAACTTGTGAATTTTTATTACGCGTGGCTCTGCACACAATGGCCGGTTCATGACTCCACTGTGTAGATGGAATGCCGGACATTTGCCACGCCGGACATTTGCCACACTTGCCCCTTCGCCAGGTAGCTTGAGTAGCGATCCCTCAGGTAAGGGACGCCCTTCCCCGCACTACCTCTGTCCGCTTTCAGACCGCCGTCTCCACGTGTTACTCGATACAACCAGTACGTAAGGGACCTTCTTCTTCGACATCCTGGCCAAATACAGAGCTTCTTTTCCGAAATCGAAATATTTATAACTTTTGGAAAACGAAAGCAATACCGACGATTATGTCAGTATGTAATTAGTTCTGCCAAGTATAAATATAGATTCCTCTGTCTGTACGGTAGCTTCCTTTCACGCTTACTGATTGCGGTAGAAACAGTCCGCCGGCGTGGGAGCTACAAGAAAGGAACGATGAAACGAGAATGCGAATGTACGCTAATCATTTCTTTTTGATCACTGCATTTGTGCCTACTTTAATTACTACAACTGCATACCCAGAAGACAATAGGGAAAAAATAAATGGGTTTGTGAATGTTTGAAAAGAAGAACAACATACTCCATATTAATTTACTCTCTAAAAACATTAGTTAATAAAGTGTAGCGGGACAATGTTCAAAACATAACTGAAAACACGTTCACTACATAGGGATAAGAACATCTATGATTGACATGTCATCTAAAGTCGACTTACAATTTTAAAATGTTAGAAATAAGGAAATGAAGTAATACAGAATGCTATGCTTGTAACGTACGTTGTTGTTCTACATTGTTTAGCTCTGGTATTTACAGGGTCACAGAGAAAGCATCTTTGGTTCTGGAGGGAAAAGCAGTAATTGTAATTATCTGCATTACAACAGAAACAAGAAGGACAACTTAAGGAAAAATAATGTAAGCTGACAATCGACTTTGAAGTAGATAGTTCCTGTGACTTAGTATGGGCAGAAGTTATATTCTACAACCGGAATAAATTAATAACTAGCTCCTTTTACCGACCCCCTGTCTCGGATGAAACAGTTGCTGAACAGTTCAAAGAAATTAAAACTTGAGCCTCATCACAAATAGGTACCCTACTCATACAATTATAGTTGGCAGTTACTTCAGTCTACCTTCTACATTTTCATACCCTATTGAAAATAGAAAACAACTTCCGTAATTGTTCTAAATGCTTTTTTAAAAATTATTTTTAACAATTAGTTGACGAAGCCATTCAAATTGTAAATGGTTACGAAAACACATTTGACCTCTTAGCCACAAATAATCCTGAGCATCACGACGGATACAGGGATTAGTGAACACGCAGTCGTAGCGAGGCTCGCTTCCGTAACAAAGAAATTCACCAAAACAACGCGAAATATATCTATTTATAAAAGCAGCTAAAAATTCGGGTGACGTCTTTCTAAGAGATAGTCTCCAATCCTTCCAGACTATGTAAATGAAGACCATATGTGGCTTAAGTTCAAAGAAATAGTATCAACAGCACTCGAGATATTCATACCAAATAAATTAATAAGAGACGGAACTGATTCCCCATGGTACACAAAACACGACAGAAAGCTGTTGCAGGAGCACCGCAAAAGGCACGTAAATTTAGACGAACGCAAAATCCCCAATATTGGTGAAGTTTTACAGAGGCTCGAAATTTGGTGCGGATTTCAATGCGAGATGCATTTAATAGTTTCCACAACGAAACTCGCTCTAGAAATGTGGTGGAAAATCCAAAGAGATACTGGTCCCATGTTAAGTAAACCAGCGGGAAGGATCAATAAGTACCTTTAACGCGCGACAGCGACGGTAATGTTACTGATGACAGGGCCACTAAAGTGGAGTTAGTAAATGCATTTTCCGAAATTCCTTCACCAAAGAAGACGAAGTAAATATTCCAGAATTCGCAATGAGAACAGCTGCAAACATAATTTAGAAGTAGATATCCCTGGTGCTGCAAAGCAATTGAAATTACACTGTCAGTGACAGAGGAAATGATCATTTTTCAGAAAGTCTCTAATGTATAGGAAAAGTAGGTCTAATACATTTGTTTCTGATGTTCTTTAGTAACAATTTTCAATCGTAAGCTCCTTGCCTTTACTGACCTGTTTAAAGATAATCAACAATTTAGTAAGAAATTTTAATTTTTAATGGACTATATGTAAATGTATTTAAGTAGATTTACATCTACTATAAATGTTTGCAGCTAAACTTAAATAAAAAATATTTGAAGTGCCAAAATTGTCAACCTTAGGATCAGATCAGTTTTGGGATGTCAATTTTAGGTGCAATTCAAAGATTCAGTTCCCATTTTCTTTTACAAAAGCGTATATTATCAGTTTAACAAACCATGATATTTTAGGTGATAGTTGCGATTCTGAAGCTTCAGAAAATTATTTTAGAACTCACAATTGTTTAATAGTATGGCCATAATACTGGAAGGTAGAAAAAAGTTATCTTGACGTGAAAACAATAGGGATACTTTTGCGAGGCTTGAAACACTTTTTAATTTTTACATTAAAGGCTGATTTGCATCACACTTTGGACGGGCTTTGGACCGTGAAAATGATAAATGACCATCTACCATTCTGGCCTGTGTAAAATCAGCCTAAACACGCTGAACTAATGTACACTCTATTTACAATTACAACTTAATATTAGCTCCGATAATGCTGCTTCATTGTTTTAATAATTTTATCTCAGTAACATGCGAGGACTCAGTGGTCTTCATAGTTTTTAACACATCATTTTTAACGTATTTTAGTCCTGTTTCTGAATATGGGCAATGGCTTTCAAGCAAGGCCTAATGTTGCCAGTCTCTTCATAATTCTTTACGATTCTCTCTATCCTGTCGTCCAGCTTCAAGTACTTCTTCTTCCTCTTCTTACCTTCAAGATTTATTTCCAATTTCATGTACATGCAGTTTGTGAGCTCTGCTTCCTTTTTCAAGCACTCCACCAAATAGTTGATTCTAGGGTGAGGGTTTCCAATAATACTATTTATTTTGTTGTGCCCCCCTTCAATAGAATTCGTCGTTCGGTGCCTTTTTCCGTAACAGTCCCACATTTCTATTGCGATATCCTCATTCTCTTGCCAGTTATCCAAAAAGTAATCAAAAAATTGAGATAACATTCCGTTATCAGGAGCTTCTGCATGAATCTCAATTCATCCATTGCTTACGTCCTCCTGTTTTACAACTGCCAGCGCTGCACACATGCTGACGTGAAGTCTTAAATCCTCGATCTAGCGGTACTCCTCAGTTAGACCGAGAACTCGAATTCTTCTCCATAAACTCTTCTTTATATGGAAATAGAACACGTATTGTGTTCGAGTATAATGACTTTTCTGGAGACTAGAAATCTACTCTGTAGGAATCAGCATGGGTTTCGAAAAAGACGGTCATGTGATACCCAGCTCGCGCTATTCGTCCACGAGACTCAGAGGGCCATAGACACGGGTTCCCAGGTAGATGCCGTGTTTCTTGACTTCCGCAAGGCGTTCGATACAGTTCCCCACAGTCGTTTATTGAACAAAGTAAGAGCATATGAGTATTGGGACACGGTCGGTGCCATTCCAAAATACCGTCACCAACCCCCACCCCCCTCCCCCCACCTACGTATACGCGCTAGACATGAAATGTTTTCATAACATGTTTTTCCAAAACATCGTTAGTCGACAAGGTCGCACGCAGTGTATCCGGCATGTGTTGACTCTCTAGTCGTTATTACCGTAGCGGTTTGTGACATAGAGAGAGTCCATTCCAAAGCCTCGTTAGTAGACAGCAACAAAGTCGCACGCAGTGTATCCGGCAAGTGTTGACTCTCTAGTCGTTATTACCGGCGCGGGGTTGTGACATAGAGAGAGAGAGTTAGCGCCATCTCTCTCTATGTCACAACCCCCGTTAGTAGACAGCAACAAGGTCGCACGCAGTGTATCCGGCAAGTGTTGACTCTCTAGTCGTTATTACCGGCGCGGGGTTGTGACGCGCTAGGCAGGACCTATATAAATCAATGCCCGACCTACCTCACTCTCACACTGCTCGTATACTTCATTCATCCAATACTTGTCACGTCTTCGTAATTAAACGTGTAAAAATGAAACGAACCGCCAGTGACAGCAGCAGCAGCAGCAGCAAACGTGCTCATGTGGACGAAGTTCCAATCCCTGGTAAGTACATTTTCAGAATTCTGATATCTACACCCTTTAACTCTGTGTATGAGTGCTACATATCTTTATAATGCTCTCTATAAAGATCGCTTCTCCACTTGGTATGTGTGTGTTCCTGCTTACGTTTTTTACCCTTTTGAATCTCTCTCTCTATAAAAATTGCTTATCCACGCCTTTTTTACCTCTAACTTAGGTGTCTGAATCTTTTATTTTAACTGTTACATTTGTTTTGTACTGCTCTCTATAAATATTGTTCATCCATGTGTTGTATGTTACATGTTATACCAGTTTTCGATCTCTCTCTGTAAAGTTTACTAAGTCTTTTAACGGATTCTATGTTTGTGTATGTGTTAAGTCTTATAACCGTTTTGGACATCTCAATGTAAAGAATGAATTTCCACATGTTGTATGTGTTATAATTAATTTACCGTATCCGCTATAAAGATAGAGCTTCCACGTGTTGTGTATCTGTTATATTCGTTGTGCAGTGCTCTTTGTAAATATTTCATTTCGTTCCTTTTTTTAAATTTGCTGGTCCGCTTATTTCTCTATCACTTAACTGAAAGCACACTCCCCTTTCCATATGCGATATTATATTCAGTCTTCTCCATCTTTCTAGATTTCTTCCAGCAAATCTTGGTTAATCTAGACAACCAGATCGAGATGGAAAGAGCTCAAGCGCAGCTCGAATGTAAGTACATTTATAATACAATCACACTTCTTAAACTTAAATAATTTCATCTAATATATACCCGTTTCCTGATTGTATACATTTATTCCTCATAAGCCGGTCTTTTCTTTGTAGATGCGCCTAATTCAGAATTCGGTTCAACCACCCAAAACGTTCAAGGAAGCGACGGTAGCGTTCAAACGGCGCCCGCCACACAGGACACTCAGTCTTTAGAGGAGGAGGAGACCAACCTGCCTGACCCGTTTGAGGAGGAGATCAACCTACCTGAGTGGTTTGAGGATCTACTTGATTTTGGCAATGAGTTGCTCAAACCATGGAGTCAGAGCGGAGAAGGTGAATAATTTTGAACATTAACATTCCTTCACATAACCACCATTATCTACTCTTATTGTTATTATGTATCGCTCTTTTAAATATAAATCATTAAATTAATTTTTTTCCTTATTTATCTTACAGGTATATCACACGGCGTAGACCGTGTTCCTAGAGCGGTGGTTGCGGGGGCGGGACTCGGGCGCACCGAACCGCAAAGACACGCCGCGCCTTGCGTAGCCCCTATAAGGGTTTCGCGGGAGACGGATGCAGAACACGCACCAGCTCCTCCCCCAGCGCTGTCGCAACCGTTTGGCTGCGCAGCCCGTCCGCCGTCGCCACAGCCTGGCCCTTCAAACCGGCTGTCACCCCCTCCTCCTCTAGAAGCAGCAGCTCGCCGCCGCCGCCCACGCAAGGTACGCGTTCCGAGACGTATACCTCTCCCCGCAAATGATGATGATGATTACGATCACCCATCACCAACCCATTCATCTATCGGGTGGACTCCTAGTTGTAGCAACAGTAATAATAGTAATTTCCTTATGGCTAGCGGTAGTTCTCTCATCCGTCCTATCGATAACGAAGTCGATCAGAATAACGGCGTAATGACTCCCTTAGAATACTCAGCAGTTGCTAGAGCGTTTGAGGGGCGAATCTCTTTCACCAGAATTGAGAATCCAGGCGGGAGGTATCGCGATCCTGTAAGGTTTTTGGAGGCGTGCCTCCCCGTCTTGGAGACCGAACTCCTCAAACTCTTAGAAGATCCAGAATTTAACGCCTTTAAATGCAGTGCTGTGTTATGCTGTGAACTGAGTCACCCCCCTAAACATCAAGGTGGCGCGGAGACGGCTACTCTGCATTATATATGGGGTGACAATGGCGTTATTTCTCGGAGCACATCGATTGCTGAGTGGTATAGAGAATCCACCTTGAGCGCTATTATGGCCCGATTTTCCGAGATGGAAGTACGTGGATCCGCTAAAGCGCTCAGCAGTATACCACACCTCGACATCCATATACATGTCTATGATCCAATGAATGGAGGGTCCAGTTATATTAAACTCCCTATAGATATTGAGAAAAAGCAGGCGTGCATTAATGTTCAAAATAACTATGATAATGCGTGTTTTGCATGGTCAGTCCTGGCTTGCGAGAGAAATTACAATTACAAACATCATCCCGAGCGTCCCAGCAGTTACAGAGTCAAAGATATTAAGAGACTGTATAACTTTGACGGAATAGAGTTCCCTTTAAGAATCCAGGACATACCTAAGTTTGAGGCTCAGAATACCGCAATATCGGTCCACGTTTATGGCCTGGAGAAGAAAAGCAAGTCAGATGAGCAGAACAAGCATACAGTAGTAGGCCCCCTCCATTTCTCAAAATTTGCAGGTGAACGAGAGTTGCATGTCAACATGCTGCTCTTCTCCGAACGTGATAATTATCACTACGTCTGGATCAAAGACATGTCCCGACTCATTTCCTCCCAGTTAAGTAAAAATGATCATAAACGACATATTTGTATAAGGTGTTTGAATTATTTTTCATCTCAAGAGTTATTAGCGACACATCTATTAGATTGTGCATGCAAGGACCCGGTACGTGTTGTTATGCCCACTGAGGAAAATAAATTCATTAAATTTAAAAATGCTCACCACCAGCAGCGTTGTCCTTTTGTTGTGTACGCCGATTTTGAATGCTTGCTGGCTCCTATTACTCGTTGTGAAGGGAATCCCTTAGCCTCACACACAACCTTCACACAAAAACACGTACCTTATGCGGCTGCGTTCCAAGTTGTATGCGCATATGATTGTAAACTTAATAGCTATCAGTCTTATGTAGGGGACGATCCGGCGGTTTGGCTTCTCACTGAGCTTGAAAAACTTTCATGGCAAGTTCACAAGCTCTACAGCATCAATATTCCCATGACCAAATCAAAGGAAAATGATGACTTGTATGAAAAGGCTGTTAATTGTCATATTTGCGGGCTGGCCTTAGATAGAAAAGCGGAAACTCCTCGTAGAGACCATTGTCATCTTACGGGTAAGTTCCGCGGTGCAGCCCACAAAGCATGCAACTTGAAGTATCAGTTACCTACACACATACCCGTCTTTTTTCATAATCTGAGCGGGTATGACGCTCATTTTCTCGTTGAGCACTTGGCTAAGTTCGGTATGAAGAAGGATCAGGTCAATATCCTGCCTGAAAGTGTTGAAAAGTACATTTCTTTTTCAAAACGAATGACGCCGAAAATTACGCTCCGCTTCCTTGACTCTCTACGATTTATGCAAACTTCGCTCCAGAAACTTGTTGAGACTTTACCTCGGAATGATATGCATATCACTCGATCTGCATTTACCGATGAGGAAAAGTTTCAACTTGCGACGAGGAAAGGAGTTTTCCCGTACGAGTATCTTGATAGTATGGCAAAACTCAATGAAACCAGGCTTCCCGACATAACTTCTTTTACCAGTACTCTCACTGGCGATACCATAACTAACACAGATTATGAGCATGCCGTTAATGTATGGCAGGAATTCAACATCCCCAATTTGGGAGAATATGCAAGGTTATACATGGACACGGACGTTCGTTTGCTTGCAGATGTTTTCGAAAAGTTCCGGAGTATATGTATGACCACGTACTCTCTGGACCCTGCCTTTTATTACACGGCACCTGGGTTGTCCTGGGATGCTATGCTCAAAAAAACGGATTGCAACATTGAACTTTTGACTGATGCTTCAATGCTTTTATTTTTTGAGCGAGGGATCCGCGGCGGACTTTGTCAATGTGTTCACAGACACGCCAAGGCAAATAATCCGCGGATGGGTGTCGAGTACAACGCATCCCTTGATTCTAGTTACATTTTGTACTTAGATGTTAACAATTTATATGGGCATGCTATGAAGCAACCGCTGCCGGTTGCCGGGTTCCAATGGGTGCCTGAAGACGAATTGAAGGGATTAGGTGGACAGATAATGGGTCTTGCGGCCGATTCTGATGTAGGGTATGTGCTTGAGGCAGACATCGCGTACCCTAATAATTTGCATGGAGAGACAAGCGACTTGCCGTTATGTCCAGAGCAACAAATTCCACGAGGAAGCACCATCCCTAAACTGATGGCCACTGTTGGGGATAAGCAGAGGTATATTATTCATTATCGTAACCTCCAGCAGTGTCTCAGATTAGGAATGGAGCTCATTAAAATCACCCGGGCAATCTCCTTCAAGCAATCCCCCTGGTTGAAGGAGTATATTGAACTAAACACCGAAAAGAGGGCGGTCGCGAGTAATGATTTTGAAAAAGACTTTTATAAATTAATGAATAATTCCATTTTCGGGAAAACTATGCAAAATGTAAGAAATGAACGCGATATTGTTATTAGAACCGCATGGGAAGGGCGTTACGGCGTGAGAAAATGTATAGCCAGGCCAAATTTTAAGCGGGCCACCATCTTCAATGAAAACTTTGTTGCTGTGGAGATGTCGAAGACTGCTGTAGAGTTTATGAAACCCATCTATTTGGGGATGTGTATACTCGATATCTCCAAATTCTACATGTACCGATTCCACTATGAGTTTGCGAAACCTCATTTCATAGATCCAAAATTACTTTATATGGATACAGACAGCTTTATCTACTGGATCAAGAACTGCGATCCATATGAAGTAATTAGGTGCAATGGTAAAGAATTCGACACCTCTTCTTATGAGATCAATAATCCTTATGGTATTGTTCCACAGAACAAGAAGGTTATCGGTCTCATGAAAGACGAATCGAATGGTTTACCAATTGTAGAGTTTGTGGGACTGAGATCGAAAATGTATGCATATCGCACAGTAGACGGGAGCACTCTGAGGCGGGCAAAGGGTGTTAGACGGATCGCGTCTCGTGCGCTTACGGTCGAGGACTATTTGCAGTGCCTGTACGGTCGTAGCGTTGAAGGCGCTCATCCACACATGGTTCAACAAACTAGTATTCGATCACGAGCTCACGAGGTGTACACTGTGCTGCAGTCTAAAGTCGGACTGTCTCCTCATGACGATAAAAGAGTCATTTGTGAGGATGGGGTGGGAACCCTCCCATACTCACACTATTTACTTGAAACGAAAGTAGGGGTGGGGGACTCTGGTTGAGTGATAGAGAGGGAATGAGCGTGTGAATGTTATGAATGTGAGCTATGCGTGGAAATAGTATGGCTCTTTTATCATAGTGTAAATAGTTGATGAGAGTGTTTTGTTGCGTGTATCAGTTTGCGTGCTTCCATGCATGTCTGAGTGTGCGAATGAGCGCGAACTTGTGTTAAGTGTGTGTGTGTATGTAAATATAATCATTATTTTTTCAAAGAAAATCATAATAAATAAAGTAGTCTTTATATCTACATATTGCTGACCATTATTAATATATATATGAAAAGGCTATAAATTTAGCCAATTAACTTCTGTATGAACAAAAAAAAAATAATAAAATTTTCTCACTTAATATATCCATCACTTCTAGTCATTATAGAGCTTAGATTTTAGTTTGTAAGTTTCACCTACCGCTAGCCATCCAGTCAGAACTAGTTTTTAAGTGTATGAGTTCCACTAATTAAATTCTTACTATGTGTTCAATTGCTTGTTCTAGCGGAAAATGTTTCTAGACGTCCACTTTAAAGAAAAATATATATGTTCACCTTGTTCTTGTAGTTGAAAATCTTTAAATCGACTTACTTGGAAAAAAATATATATTCAATTTGTTGTTGTTCTTTTCGAAAATGTTTAGAGTCATTGACTTGAAACAAATAGGTTTGGTATTAATTAAAAGTGCTTTGTTTTTCTGGTGGAACTTCATTAGCGATATTAGATACTTTGTAAGATAGGGTAGTACCTCTGCATTAGCTTTAAAATTATATATAATTTATCTGAAGAGAATGCTTATATATATTTCTTAATTATCTAAAATTGTTAAAAAATTATCTAAAAAGATGTGGAATTTCAGATTTTTGGTTAAAAACCAATCTTATATCTGTAAACTCATATTTATATATAATGTGAAAAATGTTAAATTCTGATTTCAATAATAAACTCAGTTATTTCCTTCTAAAAAAATGTTGTTATTATTTGATACCCTAATAATGATTATTCTTTTTATTAAAAATATTATAAATTTATTTATGTGTGTATGCAGAATACGTACAGTCGTGGACAAAACGAGCGAGACCCCTCGCCTTTTCGTTATGCTGATCCGCACGGCTTTAAAGTCTGCTACACAGCATAACAGGCAAGGCGACGAAGTGCTACCAACATACTATGCACAGGCGTGAAATTGACAAACTATCTGAACTTTTTTAGGCTGTTTTCAATAATTTGTAAGACTATATTAATGCTGATTAGTGTGTTAAATACAACACGTAAATATAAGACAGAATGAAGGAAGAAACGCTAATTGGTATGAACTGCACCAATAAAAATGAATTTCAACTTATCGAGATAACATAACTGTTTTAGTAAGACAAAGAACGCCGGATCGTTACGAATTAGCAAAATATTATCCGCTTTCGGCCACGAAACGGTCTGTGTCAACGTTCAGACCAGTCCTACTGGATTACCGTTGCTGACCTACCATGAAAGTGTGCAAATTTAGCAATGCGTGAAGATTCATAACGAAATTCAGTTAAAAATCATTCAGTGCCACACTTAAGTCAATTCCATTATTGACAGAAGCGGAAAAAGTAGGCAGTAACATGTATGAAATTCTACAAGAGTGTCATATTGACATGCACAGGGCGGCAGTACAGAATAAAGGTAGCGATAAAAAGTATTGAGGGCGCGAGAATTTCTTAAAATTGCTTTACTGATATTCTACCTGCCTCCATCGAGATTAGAACCGAAAACAAACCAGACCTTCCTTTCACTACGCTAGCAGACAACCCATGCAAACCTCTATTATTACCCCAGACATGAATAAGCCGGCAATTTCGCAATGAAAATGGTAAAATGATCTACAGATTCTGTTCCATAGAGCTTTCTGGGCTCAAAAACATGAATTTTCTTCCTTTATGTCACCGCTTATGTGATAATCATTCGGGATGTTTATCGAAATAACAAAATACTCTTATTAGAGGGTAAATTTAGTGGGATAATTCTGCACCACCTCAGGAAATAAACGGCTACATAGCTGCCAAACATATTCTACACTGTTTCGAATTCTCCACTAGACTCGCCACAACCAGAAAACGTTCATTAGCCTAAGTGTTTCTTAAGCTACCTAGCAATGGGAATGTTCGCACTTCTAAAACACGGTAGCATTAATACTGGGATGTGAATTACAACGTGTATAGGCAAATGGATTCTATTTGCATTCCTGTAAACGTGATTTGGATCGAAAGCGTAGCTACGATTAATATGCTGATGTATCGACTACAACTAGAACATTTCGAATAAAGAATAGGGGGTGTTATTTATGCGGCCCTCATCTTCAGTAGCTGTCGTAGCTGTTTTCGTTGTTAGGATTTCGTCACCTAAACCGGTAAAAACGGAACCCTACTAGTCTCACTTTCTTGACCGTCTATCGGTCTACCCAACCTTTCAAACCCGTTTACCTCCAGAACGGGTAGACATAATAAGCGGAAATGTATCGCACTTCTTGCGGTAACCAGTCCCTTGGTGGTGTAAAAAAGTGAGCTTCTATGTCAACGCAATCTAAAGATACGGCCGTTTATGTAAAGAAAATTTACGCGAAAGGTCAAAAAATGGCTTCAAGAACTATGCGACCAAACTGCTTATGTCATCAGCCCCTAGACCTAGAACTACTTAACTAGCTAGCCTAAGGACATCACAGTCCGCATCGACTAATCAGTTTGTATATTTTGCTTTTTTTTTCATAGTTCCACACAACTTCTTCCTGTTTTCTCGATTGATCTGTCTTCAGTTTTTCAAGGCCTATCCACTGCGCCAACTTATAGGGAGGTTCCCTTGTTAGCTATGAAACAACTGTAGCGAAACGGAGCATCCTCGTTATCCATGTGATGGATAACACGACTAATTCGCAAAATAAATGTCAGTGTAAGCATCAATTTATGTTGGAACGTGCTTCCTGGACCAAATAACATACGTTTCCTACGTCTTCAATACGAATCATGAAGCAAATGTAATTTAAAGGACATAAAAATATCGAGTGATTTTACTAACATAATTATAAACCACCCACGAACATAAATCGATGATCACATAGTTGTAAAAAAGTAGTCTACAGTAGTGCCATTGTCCATTAGACTAGCAGCAGGAAGAAAACGTACGCTCAGCTGTGATGAGATATCTTGCACTGACGAAGCTCGCGCTTCGAAGACACCACAGCATCGTCTGCCA
Source organism: Schistocerca cancellata (assembly GCF_023864275.1). Taxonomy (NCBI): domain Eukaryota; kingdom Metazoa; phylum Arthropoda; class Insecta; order Orthoptera; family Acrididae; genus Schistocerca; species Schistocerca cancellata. The sequence continues at coordinate 23,337,168 of NC_064633.1, read as the reverse complement.
CCATTTTATGGGAAACGAAATATCTCAAGTGTACAGCCTTAGACATAAAAACACCGCCGGCGCAAGCACCGTGCGATCCGCGATATGACGCCGTTGAAAGTACGGCTAACCCGCGCCGGAAAGATGTTAATATCATCTGATGTTGCTAACAAGTTATTTACTTCTTGTGAATGATTTTCTGCGCAGTTCATTTAAGATAGAATAACTAAAATATATTTGATGTTATGGAAGACGAAGGACGCCTAATTCATTTCCTTCTCTTTACTTATGATGTTACATTCGCAATCTGAGCATACGTATTATCCATAACCACACTTTAGCGCCACACAGATACGTGAATGAAACACATTGGAGTACAGTTTTAGACATAAAAACTGACCGCCGGCCGCCTGCCACATGTCCGAGTCTATTCACTTAACGTAGCCAATAAAACTGACCGGCCATCTGCACAATCTGGCAACACTGTAAGATGCGGAAGCGTTAGGAGGAAGTGTTGTCTACTTCCGAGATGTTCTCGGATTGTGTGAGCCCGTGGTCTAGTGCTAGCCGGCACGGTAGCTCAGCGTGTTCGGTCAGAGAGCCGGCTGGCCTCTGTAATAAAAAAACTGAGTGGAAGGATCAACCACCGAACTTGAACAGGATGTCCTGCGACGTCCGCAACGACCAAACACAACGATCGATAATGAACAATAAGAAAAAAAAAGAAAAGAAAAAATGGCAATCGTCATGCATTCTAAGCTTATGGTCGCCTGTTCGTGTCCAACTATTTTTTTTTACCACATTTCGGTCTAAAGTTATGATTATGATTGAGCATCGAAGATAATTCGCTTAACATTCTACCCACCAGCAACGACAAGTATTCCAGAAACAACTCCGCAGGACAGCTCGTGGCTGCGCCGCGATCATAACAGCTTCCGTTCGATCGTTTCCTCGCGCTGCAGCGGCTACCGGCCACCGGCCAGACGCCACCCGCCGCCTGAAATCCGGCGCCGCCCATGTGAACGCGGCGCCGCGTTGTCAGTGTATGTATCAACTGTCATTTTCGAATTTGAAGTTCTAGTTATCATCTTGCAGTTAAGCACTGGATTTTGCATACTTGAAAATCATGAACTACAGTTAACCATTGTAAAATTGAGTCGCAAGTGGAAAAAGGTGTAACATCTGCAACACAACGTTTACTTTTGGTATAACAGAGGGGTGAATGCAGAGGAGGCAGCTAGAAAGATTTGAACTGTGTTTGGAGCGAGTGCTTTTGGTAAAAATACGCCAGAAAAAGATATTCGTGTTTCAACAAAGATCGTTCTGGCATGAATGATTTTCCACATTAAGGAAGTCTCGACTACTGATAGATGTGATTGATTACTATTTAACCATCATGCGATGTTTGCATTCAACAGGCAAAGTTCAGAAGTCTGGTGTAGGAGTACTGCATGCTCTAATTCGAAACAACAAAAATCAATGGAGTGACTATTATTGAACGTCATCAGGTCACTCATCGACCATTCCTATGCAGTACGGTTACTGGTGACGTATTTTGTTGCCTTTATTGTCAACTTCCTAAGAAGAAATAAAGGCTGTGCCCCACCAAAAGACGTAAACTCGAGGAAAGAGTAACGTGAACATGATATTTTACATCTGATAATTCCAAAAGTGTGTTTTGGGCTACGAATTCTGCCCCCAGGGTGTGTGCAACACAGCTGGCATTCGTTGCCACAACTGAGACACCTTTCTTTCGCAGTGTAAGAAAATCGAGCAACAAAACTACATCACCTGTGCTACTGTATGATAACGCACTATGTTGATTTGAGAAAGAAAACAATCGAGGAGATTGATAGAAAAGTCGTCTGTCAGGCACTTGTATTGATAGGGAAGTCCTCTCTCAAGCACTTGTCCCTCTCGTCATATATTTGTAAAATTTTACCTTTCCCGCTCTTGATCGATCAACCGTCAAGGCATTTCATTTCTAGACGGAAATACTCTTAAAACTACTCTGGTTTAATGACATCGTTAGAACCAGTAGGTTTCTACAGGCGTAGAATTTGTAAACAACTTTAGCATTGTCAGATCGTTTTAGATATCGTGAAAGAAAATTCTGCTGCTGATTAATTTCTCTTTGATAATTACTGTTGCGTTTAGTAAACTAATGGAAAATGCAATTAAAATATTCACTGTACTAATACAAATTAAATTCAGCTTCCTACAGAAACATCACGACGGCAGTCTATCTTAATAAAGCATTAAGTGTCCGTGAGACGATTGAACCTATTTTAACACGAATTAGTAGGATATTACCAACTTTTGACTTCGAAAAGATCTGTATTTATTTCATTTCCTGTACCATTCGCAAGTATTATGAAAATGTGACATTTCATAGGTAAAATTATGTATTCACAACAACAAAAAATATGTCGGTAGAAAACAAAAGTGGCATTATGAATTTGGCAGTACCGTAAGGTTTTCGCTCTGACACTAAGAGTTACTGAAAGTAGCAAGACGAATTTTGCTCGAGCGTTGTCTTACGATTCCCTTATTGAGTTTTTATCAGCCTGCTTGTAGCTGTGCTACAAAAGAATTAAAAATCTGGCTTTCAGCGAGTCGCGAATGGCGAACGAAAGCAGCTTGCACCTGTTAGCTAAGCATGTTACCTGGGAACTGGTTTTTTCCTAAACTGGGAAGACGTCCATTTGTGGTTGAATTGTTGGCAAATGTCAGTCAGACGTGTGCCGTTGGTCTAAGCGTTTCGGTGTGTTGAATTTCTACCAAAGATTTTTCTACAGGTTTTTCCTGCCCAAATAGAGAGTTGAAGTTTCCCATTAGTATTTTCACGTCATCCTGGTGAATTTTGCTCATAGTATTTTCGACTTGGTTCCAGAATTTTTCCCATGCACTTCTAAGCGCTACAGTCTGGAACCGAGAGACCGCTACGGTCGCAGGTTCGAATCCTGCCTCGGGTATAGATGAGTGTGATGTCTTGAGGTTAGTTAGGTTTAATTAGTTCTAAGTTCTAGGCGACTGATGACCTCAGAAGTTAAGTCGCATAGTGCTCAGAGCCATTTGAACCATTTTGAACCAGAATTTTTCGACATTTTCGGTGTTTTTCTTATTTTCGATGTTGGTGGGGACACGTGCATTGATGAGTGTATATTTTTTACTGGGGCTCTGAAGGAGCATAGTACCTAAGCTTACACACTACTTAACCTAAATTATCCTAAGGACAAACACACAAATTCATGCCTGAGGGAGGACTCGAACCTCCGCCGGGATCAGCCACACAGCCCATGACTGGAGTGCCCCAGACCGCTCGGCTAATCCCGCGCGGCTACTAAAAGTATACTCGTCCACAAAACCCATGTGGACAATTATCTGATAATCGGTCAGGCTTCGCTTTGTCGCAGCTCTTTAGCATACAAGTCCATTTACTTTCAGGCTCCTCCTTACAATTCTTGCAATGCAAGGTAATTGAAAAATCCCATCCAATCGACGCCAACTGAGGAACTGAGTGGTGCATGTGTTGTTCAACACACAGTAGTTGTCAGCCTCACTAGAATCAATGACTGTGTGTCTGTGTGTGTGTGTGTGTGTGTGTGTGTGTGTGTGTGTGTGTGGGTGGGTGTTTTCGTTTTCATGCACAATCTGAATCAATACTATTAACATTAGAGAGAAAACCAACAATAAATTTTTCATCAAATATGACTGTAAAGTATTTTAATGCGATGGGAAGTTACTAACTGAATTTTCACCCAACCCACGTCCAGCATATTACGTTAAGTAATATGTATTAACTCCATAGTATCGTTAGCAGAGACAGTGCGCTCTTGTTGTCGAGGCTCGCGACAAGCGCAGCGATCAGCAGTGCCCAATGCCGCCGCGATTTGTTTATGTTGGCTGAGCGTGGACACCGCAGCAGACGCTTCGCCATAAACAGAAAGAAATCACCTTGTCTCTGACCGCAGTGAGCGGATATCACTGCCTGCGTGTTCTTATAGTAACCAACGTGAGACTCTACTCACAGGAGCCATGGAGCAATTGCAATGGGTATCATGTCATTAGTCATCAGAATATTAACCAGTGATGAAATGTCCACTCTATATGAATCCCAAGAAAATAGGAACCTTCTCACAAAGGAATGTGAGGTGATATCAAAATTTATCCAACATACAAAAATTAACTGCACGGCTTTCATGTATGCAGTAGTAGCACACAAGGAAATATTATGTCTTGGAAGCGTATATTTCATTTCTTCTTCTCATTTTAACGCCCTTGTTTTAGTATGAAGTGAGAAAATAAACACGAAAAACTCAAGTTCCTGAGAAGCATATAAGTCATTTCCTCTTCTCATATCATAACTTTTGTTTTAGTATGAGGTAAAAAAATAAACAGTTTAGGGTTCTGAAACATAATATGACACCCGATTCTTATCGTAGGCGCTATCGGAAACGCAAAAAGCAGGGAGCTGTCCATTGTTTTGTCCAAAAGTCTGTTTCCTTTCATGCATTACTCACGTTAGGAGATTCTTATTTAAGGACTTGTGGGCATCAAGTTCTTCAGCAGAACAAGCCTTATGTTATTGTGCTAATTACGGTATGGAAAAAAATGCAACAAAGACGAGTTCCCCTGGAGCACATGTCTGTATTCAGCAATGACCGCCAGCTGCCACAACACTTCACAGAATCCTTGCGGCGGGCAACACAACTGTGCGTGCACTTCAGACTTCATTCAGTAAGACGTCAGGAGATGGATGGAAACGTCAAATTAACGTTTCTTTCCGAGTCGTATTCAACCCAGAATGAGGTGTTATTAAGGTAGTTGAACGTTCTAGCAATTACACTTATATAATTCCAATATGAGTATTCAGATAGCCAAAAGAACCCGTTAGTGCGAAACCATCTGGAACTGCATTAACATCAAACTGCAAGAACTTGAGACAATACGTGGACTCTTCTCTTCGCTAGGTGACCTATTACTGATATTTAGGATTCTCACCTGCCTAGGCGTAATGGAAACGGAACTTCAGAGGCGCTTTCCGCTATTCTTGACAAACATGAGAAACTTGTAATCACTGCGAGTTACAACTGCGTGATGATAATGGTTCAGGTTGTCAGTAGTTGTGGTGGTATTATGCTGTCAAACTGCTTACAGCAACGTTAACGGTGGCGCACATAATTTAGCGCTGACTACCTACCTAAGTAAAGATAGTGTTGTGGCGTCGTCGCTTGTCTTTATTTGGCCTCAGCTTGAGTAATCCGATTTAACGAACATAGTACTACATTCGCGGGCTGCTAATGATACAGTATGACTGCAGAGATCATCGTGCGGGTATTACATTAATTCTGCAATGAATTGCTTAAAAAATGTTACCCTCAGCTATGCAGCTGGAATGACTCATTACACAGGTACTCTATGTTGCACTTGGTTAAGTGATCAGTTCGCTGCAATCCTGCTTCTTCTGTTTGTAAATGCTTGTATACGTCAAAAATGGTTCAAATGGTTCTGAGTGCTATGGGACTTAACATCTGAGGTGGTCAGTCCGCTAGAACTTAGAACTACTTAAACCTAACGAACCTAAGGACATCAGACACATCCATGTCGGAGACTGGAGTCGAACCTGAGACCGTAGCTCTCGCGCGGTTCCAGACTGTAGCGCCAAGAACCGCTCGGCCACCCTGGCCGGCATACTTTTATACTGACCATTCGTTATTTGACTAAATATGAACTACAATCTAATTCGCATGTATATGGCATGTGTTAGCTCCGGCACGAAGGTATGACTAAGGATTGGTTTCCGTTGGAGTCCCGTTATTTTGATGGCAAGACTAATGTTCGCAAATCACCTCTATTGCCTCAAGAAACAATTGCATCTTAAATATCGAAGGACCGACGTCCGCACTGTCACAGCGCGTTGAAATACAGCAACGACAGCAGATGAAAATTTGTGACCGACTGAGCTTCGAACCTAGACCTGCTGCTTACTAGACAGACGTTCTGACCACTGCACTATTACTTTTTTTTAAAGTTTGAGAAGAATTTCAGCACCAGGTAGGCGGAGGCAAAGAGGGCAGGGGTCGAAAATCCGAGGCCTGGCCACAGTGCCTCCCCCATACCTGTCACTGAGCAGCTGCATTTTTCACATGTATTCCATGTTTGCACTCATATATTCCTTTAAATTGTTGAACAAAATTGAAGTAGTAATTAAGGTAAAATAAATTACAGATTGTCGCCTCCAATCGCGTGCGATCCTTGTGGAACATAACTTATAACAGTGAACAGGGTGACGGAAAAATAAATAACAAACATTCATTCAGAAATATATTCACAATTTAAGTTATTATGCACTGGATGCATATGAAGTCTGTAAGGAAGCCATATATTTTTCAACAAATGGAAGAAGTTTCGGAGCCGGAGGGGGTTTGCCAAATTAGAACAGTTGTGATTTAAGAACCGACGTAAAAGAATATTCCAGGAATAAAAAAAAGTGAAAGAATAGTATTCTGCTTCTAATCAATAAAACTGTCCATCTCTTTGTAGCCCACATAAAGCAATAGATAAAATTTTTTTAAAACATTCCTTATATTTGTTATTCTTCTTCAGCTTAAAATGTTCTTCTGCAATATAAAACATGCACTCTTCTAAGTTCTAAGTTTTGTTTATTACGACGTACAACACAAACTGTCCCAGAAGCCACGAATAACTGTTATTCTTTGCGGACGGGTAACATTTCCAGTCAGGTTTAAAGCTTCAGTTATCGGTACATGACTTTCTGCGGTTCTGTGGATAGTGCTAATTTCTTCCTAGAACAGAAAACTTTAGATGAGCCGCGGAGACCCAAATAATTATACAGGAAGTTTCAGGAGGAATAATAAATATTGTAGGAGGTTGTAGTATAGACAAGTTGCAGAAAAAATGCCATATTACATGTGTCCAATTTTTATTCCGTACATACAGCTGGGTTCAATGCATTTATGTTTCGTATGTTGGTCCTTACAGGACCCAGTTGTCTACATTTCCTTGAAAATGACTTCCAGCGTTATTGGAAGAGGTTTATTTGGCTACAGGAATGCCTATGTTCCTCCAGCATGACGGGGCTCCTGCAAATTCTAGGCGTCAGGTGACACATTATCCAAACCTAACATTTTCTGGAAGATGGATCATTAGATATGGGCACTTTTCTTGGCCTTCAAGGTCCCTGGACGTTCTCTCTTTGGATTTTTGCCTGTGGGGATGGTTAAAGGCGAAGTCTACAAAGAAAAAGTAAACCCAAGAGCCGATTTGATCGTTCGGATCATGAATAGTGCAGCCCTCATAAAAGAACGCAAAGACGACCTCAGAAGATCTAGACGTGGTGTTATCAAGAGAAGTCAAATGTGCATTGAAGTTGGTGGGGAAATTTTTGAAAATCAACTTTGAACGTCCTCATTTGCCTTTGATTTGAGTTTGTTAGGGTTACGTACACTCTTTGCCATAAAACTCGACCGGCGGCCGGCCGCTTCAGAGGCTAAGTCCGCGCCGATCGCGACATGGGACAAAAAAACTGGCCAACTCGCTAATTCTCTAAGTCCGGTTATCTGCACAATCTGGCAACACTGTAGACTGCGGCACTTCCTGGAGGAAAACTTGTCCCAAGATAGAGAGACTCTGGGCTGATTACGCCTGTGGTCTTGCGGTAGCGTGTGTTGTTTCTGTTCATAATGTCAGTGGATCGAGAGCAGCTGGCATAAAATATTTTTATAGCCTCTTCTGTCTGAATGCTGAAGACGTGAATGTAATGGTAGCGCAGATTCAATCTATTTCGCTTTATGACACACCGATATCAAAATTTTATCTAGTAACGATTTTGCGGCAGATTTCCTGCAGACTGTCCTCCTCTGGACGCCGTATGCGGCAAAGCTCCGGGATCCATTTGCTGGCTACTGGCAGCGGCCGTGGCGACAGCAGCGGCGCTGCACTCCCCCGTTCTTTATCGAAAGCGCCTGCTACCGCTCATCGCTTTTGATGATTTAAAACGCTTTATTATTAAATGTTGCTCCACAGAAAATTTCTACAATTTCCATTCACGCTCAAAAGCAACGGAGACAGACGCCCTGATTAGTAGGCGGGTAATCGGCAAGAGCTGAGTATGGCCCGAAATTAATTTTATAGACTGGGACGAAATTAAACCACCTCACTACATTCGATGAATTTATAAATGCTTCATACCTCGTTTCTTTTCCTTTCAAACTTAATTATTTGTGCAACTTTTGGTCAATGTTTGGATGTTTTCGTCAAGCCAGAGTGAGCGTCTGTGGTGTAAAGCGTATTACAGTTCTTGTTTCATTCCTTATGGTAAGTCTATGCGATAAACTGTGTGAATACCTTGCAATGCATGCTCTGTAGCAGTGCAGGCACACTGCACATTTGGAGTTCCATGTACGGGTTCATGAAGTATTTATTGTTGATCGGAAGTGATAGTTAAGGTCATCAGATTTCAACCAGAAAAATTTGTCGTTTTGAAGGTTTCAGAGAACGGAAAGGAATTGCTAACGCCGGTGTTAGAAAACGTCTACAGTTAAATGCTATTGCAAAAATTTAGAAGATGGGAACTATATTAATGAACAGGTGCACTTCATAAACAACCTTCCGACATGTTAGACCTATATGACGAACAAAGCTCAAATTTATATCGTTGACAGTCGGTTTGAATCTTTTCAGGACCTATTTTACAGTGAAGCACCTTGGAATTTGCAAAGCAGAAATCCATGATATTAACTTAATTTACTAAGTCGAAATCGGACGAAGATTGATGTTTAAAGGCATTCTTCAGATTTCGCATAAGAAATTTTTACTAGCAGTTTGCAACTCCATTAATTAAAATGAAAAATAAAAGGTTGTAGTCAGCGGCTTCTACCGTGATTCGAACTTATAGTACAAGCACTGCAACGCACAAGGGAACCTCTGAGCTAACGACACACTGGCGGCCAGAGGCGGACTATAGTCACTGCGATGTTGCCTGAGCCTCAAAACGCAACCTTAAACACACAAACAGAGGAGGTGGAGATTACTGTTTTAACATCCCGTCGACCACGATGTCATTAGAGACGGAGCACAAGCTCGGATTAGGGAAGGATGGGGAAGGAAATCGGCCGTGCCCTTCCTAAGGAACCATCCCGGCATTTTCCTGAAGCGATTTAGGGAAATCATTGAAAACCTAAATCAGGATGGCCGGCCGCGGGATTGCACCGTCGTCCTCCCGAATGCACACACAAACAGGTGTTACTTATGTGAAGAACGCCGTTCTTGGAGTCCAGAAATTAAATATACTTTCTAATTGTGTCATCTTGCAGTGGATTATATCGTACGAGTCTTCGATGTGGAAAACGAATGTCAAGTGAATTTAGCGAGGTAACGCCGACCTACACCCGGAAGTAAATGCACTATCAGTGTGTTGACAAATACTTGCTACGACGCTGCCATTTCTCGGCTCTCTGACGAGGCAGCTCTTCAGCGAAATGCTTGCCGTGATTCTCCGATACGGTTCTTCAGAGTGGAGACGCGCGCGCACGTTTGGTTTTTATGCGGCGTTCTCCCCTGATGGTTTCTGACATCGCCTTGTGGGCTATGTATACATATGAGACATTCAATTATCATTAATCCAGAATGATACAAGTTTCAGCTTCCGGCGTGGAAGAAGGCTGTTGACGCCGACATTATATCATTTCAACGTAGGGAAAGCAAAACGGATCATTCAATGTTTCTCATTCAACATAAAGCATGTGAGATAAATTTCCGTAACGTTCATAATCATCTAAAAATACAAACGAAGTAAAAATACACCGGAAGCTTATTCGAATTGAATATAATGTAAGATACCAAACGCTTTGCACCTCGATGTCGAATTTGTCCACTTGCAATCGTTTGCAGCATGCACATAGAATGTCATGATTACCACGAGAATGAAGAAATATGTTGGTAAGGATGGAAGCAAGAAGAGACGCAGTCAACAAATATTCTATTCCTCATGGCATTCATTTCATTTGACACGTAAGAAGAGGTAAAGCGGGAATTTACTTTCGTTAACACGAAAGATATGCCGCACATATTGATAACGAGGAAGTCTGCGTCTTCACACGTTTCCTCCTTGAAATATGTATGCTCTATTATATACTAAGTAGCCCGATCATTGTTTCAGTAATGTTACCCTCTTGTTTGACCCCGTAACGATGAACAGATTCCAAATGCATGTCTCTGCGTGAAAGTAGCTGTTCGAACCCTTCCTGGGTTGTTTTTTGTGTTTTATTGCTTGGAATTCCTGAAGCAGACCACTGTGCCTTCCCCCCTCGTGGGTTAGGTCTCAAAACTAAACCGCTTTGTATCCAATGGCATAATTTATTCATACAGCATCAGCATAAGACTCTTCCGAGTGAGAGAATGACAATAACAATCGTAACAAGAACAAGCAAATAATGAATGATGTTTATTCCCACGCAGAACGAGAATGGCTTTAAATATAAAAATCTATATCTATATCCATATCTTTTGATCTCTGAGTTGGCACAATGCAAATATATTCTTAGCATTTAGTTACTGAATTTAGTTCTGGATGTTTGCAGAGAAAAGGAAAAGTCGGTACTTCTCGCTAGTGTAATATAATGTGAACACGACTCAAGCAGGTCCTCAAGCAGGCACTGCTGCATTCTGTTCCCTGACATTGCTCTGATGACGGTTAATGCAGATAGTTCCGATTATGAAATACAAAACGTATTGTAGGTTAGTTCCTAGGATAGTAACATTGAATTTGCGTTGTAGATGGCACATGAACGTGATGACTATCCATATTACTCATCAATATAAAAAGACAATATTTTGGGAATTTAGTAGGATTACTCAAAATGAATTCTGAAATTGGGTGACTGGCCGCACAGGTGCTAAACGTCGTCAAGAGTATACGATGTCCTAATCGCTTTAGGAATATGAAGATCGTCTTCGACAGCTCGCCACTTTCACATTGCTATCTCCACCCTACTCCAGACAGCTCTCGATGGAGTTGCACTACGTTGCCGATGTTATGGAAGGCCTTCAAACCGACAACAGACCACATATTGAAAAATACAAGCGAATTCTCTTGCAGCGTAAGCTTATTGTAACTAATCTAAAAATTCTTGTAGAGGAACATTGTCCTATTCAAAAAAAGTAAAATGTTACACACTGTTAACGTCAAACGGACATTATCTATGTCCTGTCTTGTGTCCTACTCATCTATAATATCAAGTGTACTATGAAAATGATTATATATAATGGATTATAAGGTAATGCATTGATACCAGATGGTGGGGGCCGGCCGATGTGGCCGTGCGGTTCTAGGCGTTTCAGTCTGGAACCGCGTGACCGCTACGGTCGCAGGTTCGAATCCTGCCTCGGGCATGGATGTGTGTGATGTCCTTAGGTTAGTTAGGTTTAAGTAGTTCTAAGTTCTAGGGGACTGATGACCTTAGAAGTTAAGTCCCATAGTGCTCAGAGCCATTTGAACCATTTGAACTATTTAACACAAAATGACATTAAAAATTTAAGTTATTCACGAGCAGCTAGTTGAGAATATGTATGAACATTAAATGACACGACGAACCGTCTTGTTCTGCATATGGATTCAAACCCAGCTCATGCAGACTAAGCAAAGATTTCGTGACTGACGGAAACTAACAGTCATTCCTGATTAGGCATACAGAGAGTGATATACCTCGATTTTAGACAGTATCAGTTAGCAAATATCAACTTTAAATTGCATAACGCAAACACTTTTAACAGACGTGAATTCCTACCCAGCATCTATTGTCCCTGTTAACGAACTACGAGAGATGTTAAATATTGCTTCTTCACAAGTAACTTACTTGAAATGCCGTGAGGTAAAGCTGTGTGTTGGACACGGATTCGAACCCGGAACCTAATCGGATTGCCATCGAAGCACAGTCAAATGTGACATATCGGAATTCGCGGCAGTAACTAGATGTTTTAACTGAAATGACGAGACGAAACATTAATTTTTTCCTTCCCAGGACTCCAACCCGGCACCTATCGCTGTTATATTCTAGAGAAAACTAACGTTAAATATGGGTTTGTTGCACCAGCAGTGACATGTGAGCATGTTTGAACTGAAATAATATGACGAAGAGTTCAGCGCTCACTGGGAATAGAGCCCCACACATATCGTTGTTGACTACACACAAAGAGACGTCAGCTACCGAATTTTTCTCCACCAGCTGCTCAGAATAGCATCTTGAACTTACAGTCATCTCGCAAATAATTCTGTGTCTCACTGGGAGTTAAAAACGTCGGATATAGTTAGTGTTGACAGCGAATGAAAATACATTAAAAATCAAAATTATTATCCACCAGCAGATAGGTGTTCTCATGCTAGAGCTTGATAATACATAATTAAATCTTTAGTGCCGGGCCAGGATTCGATCCCATTCACGCATAATATGTGAAGGTGTTGAGGAATCTGCAGTTTTGAACAAACAACAAATTGTAGTCGAGCTGTATTGCCACGAAGGGATCAAATATCGCGTTAAGGGCGGTCTGAGTTGCATTCCCAGTTCAGAACCAATTTTATCGACATACAGAAGCTCAAATAAAAGATGGAATAAGTGTCCTGTGACCATACATAGCGTTTGTGTCGTCACTTGAAATAAATAACTAGTATAAGAAAGGTTACTGGTGATAGAGTTTCTACATGTCGCCACTCCAGACTTTATTGTGGTTCAACCTACCGTCTACTTGGTAAAGAAGGAATATCATCTTTAATGTGAATTTTCAGACCACGCAGCCATTATATCTCCTTCACTTGGTGTAGCCAGGAGAGAATGGAATCTGTCTCTCCCTATCTAAAATCATTGACAGAAGTGGGAATCGATCCCAGACCATAGGTATAACAACCTACCATCCGTCCAACAGACCACGAAATCCTCTTCTCTGCGAGTCATTTTTCTATCGTAACGCAGTTGCGCCACACTGGATGAGAATTCTGACACACAGGCTCCCTGTAGTAATTTGCAGCATGTTCAGTAAATTCGTTTACTTGGTTGACCGAATCACCATGAACTAGCTGCCTCGGCTACCCAGTGCATACATTCGACTATTTTGTAATCACAGAAATAAAATCACGTTACTGCCACCTACACACAACTGCCAACATTGTAGGATGCAGAAGTTTAAATAGGAAGTGTTCCTTTCCACTTGAGCTATTCTATTGCGCTATCTGTTACTAGAAAACGTCGTTCAGTCCAAAAGAAAAGCTGTAACTGTTTGTCTCTCAGAAGTCAAGACCTGGCCATATGTATAATCTCACAGTGCTGTGGAATCCAAAAGTTCTGGAGGAATAGTTGCCGAGCTCTGGAGCTGTTGTAGCTACGTGTCACCTTGTAGCATAGATAAGATGTCGCGAGTTCGAATACATTCAGTGCTACATTTTTTAAAATGCAATTCTGCTCTCTGCTGAAGTTATCAATCTAATGGAACTTTGAACATAATTCCCTTCACTTCTCAACCCAAAGTAGTCGCATGTGGAAAAAGGACTAACTACTGTGACATTTTGTTCTATTCAGGTTTAATAGACAGCAGGCAGCAGATGCATCTCGAAGATGTGCAGGGAGAGCGCATCGTGCCATAATATGTCAGAAAAGTATTTTCTACATTAGCCGTCGTGTGGTAGTGATATTTGATTCTTCTTCAAACTTTGATTGACAGCTTTAACTCAGAACAAATTTTCTACATGCATGTAATCAATAAACTGCATGTGCATTGTCAGACTGTCATAGGTAACATCAGAGAATTCGCATATATCGTTGATGATTAATTTCTCTCTCATATTTACTATTGTTTTAACAACACTAAAGGAAACCTTACGAAAATTGTGCACTGTATTATAAGAAATGAAATAAAACTAACCATGATAACCTTACGACGAAAGTATCTGTACACAAGCATGCCTCTATCGACACGAATTAATAAAATTCTACTCACTTAGATTTTGATTGGGTCTGTGTTTAATTGGTATGCTGTGTCATACTCAAGAGGTATGCAAATGTGGCATTTCATAAATATAGTTACGTATTCCTAGAAACCCAAAATTCGCTTGTCAGCAGCAGAAAGAGGCGTTACCTGTTGTGCAGCATTGTAAGTTTTTCAACATTGCACTATGAGCTGAAAGCATTTTCTTGCGATTTCCTTATTGATGTTTGATCTGACTGCTTGTAGCTCTTTCACAGAAAGGATAAAAACGTTGCAGTCAGTGACACTGGAACTGCAAACCGTAACAGACGCTGTTTCACAGGTCAGCACGTTACCACAGAGCTGGCGAGGAGGTATGGGTCTGAGCTTCCTATTACGACGCCAATAGTAACTAGAACTCGTAAAACGTTATTTAAAGGTCGAGATTAGTTGCGATTTCCACCTGCAACGACTTTCCTGGGCTGAAAACCGTAAATTTTCAATCTTTTGTTACCCTTCAAGCTATAATAACTCAGATTATTCAATGGAAATGAAAGGTAAAATCAAGTGAACTTTGAGGCTTAATTCCGTGCACACCAGGAAGTAACTCGTCGATCACAGAGTTGCCAAACATACGTTGCCTTGTTGCCAAATCTCAGTTACAGTACCAGCAGGAAGAAGACGAACCGATGTGATCCTACAGCGGTCTGGGAAGTGACCATAGCTGGTGTCTCCAAGTCGCGGCTGCTACGGCCTGGAATACGTAATGCGTCTGATTCGCTTTCTGTAACTAGGTTTAGGGACTGGAGCGTAGTTACTAATAATACTCAGAACTGACTGCAAACTGAGCATCATAAATCAGTAACTCTCATTATTGTTTTTATATTTCTTTCGTAAGTGCACTCAAAACTAAGAAAGTCATTCACAGGCGTTTTCGTGCCTCGCCGATAGTCGAGCACAACATACAAATAAAAATAAAAGAGAATGTGTGTGTGTATGTGTGTGTGAGAGAGAGAGAAAGAGAGAGAGAGAAATAAAAAGCACTGAGAGAGAGTGTAAAAAATTGTTGTAAAGAAATTGAATCATGGTATTTAAAGAAATCTTTCATTAAAATGACACGTTCCACATCATTACGAAATGTCGTATTCATGATCTATGGAACAAGAGTTAATCTAATGTAATCTAATCTAATCACATCATATTGATGATTAGCCATGAAGAGTCATGAATTACCGAAAGTTTTGCCAATACCAGTAATCAAATCTAAACTTGAAAATAAAAGACGACAATTTTTGTAATAAACCGTGACTCCTATCAAGACCCTTTCATCCCTGTTATCTAACCACGAAAGATGTCTGATATACCTCCATTCTGAAGTAACAAAGTGTGCATGCATTTAAAGATGAAGTGCATGATGTGAAGTTCTGTGACGGAGATACGAACCCAACACGTAATCCGATTGTTAACTAAGAAAAATCAAATGTTACGTATCGGTTTTTCTTAAGAGCCGCTAGGTGTCTGAATCTAAAATAAGGATACAAATTTTTGTGCCTAAGCGACAGTCAAACTGCACACCTACCGTGCATCCACGAATATAGCTTAAGTATCAGTTGCTTACTCATGAACAGTAAGATGTGTGCGTGTTTGACCAGAAATAACGACACCTGTTGCGATTGTTGGCAACACATGAACAGACATTGAAATTGCGCGTTAATTTTCACTAGCAGGTGGGTGTGCACTTGATAAAGCTAGAAATGAAATTATGAATATTTTTGTACTGGATCAGGTTTCAGACCCACATACTTACCTTTGGAGGAGACCTAGAGAAGATTGCAGTCTTGGGAAAAGGAACGAAATGACTGAACTATACTGTTCCGAGAGATTCAGATCCTCGAAAGAGGAGATACGAATTCGAATCACAGTCCAGCACCAAATTTTTAAACGTCTCTAGTTCAATCAAGTACAAGTAAAATAAGAGCCCTGTCCCTTTAAATGGCTATCGGTTCATCAAATAAAATAAAATTTTCTAATGTAAGTAAGCTTACTGGCGACTGTATTTCTTTTTACCATGACTTCCGCTGTGTCATTTCCCAACGTAAACCGGCTCTGCCCAGTTGGTAATGAAGGAACGTGATGTTTAATGCGGATTCTGGATTATAACGTCTTTCTCTTGAAGTTACCAGAGGTAAAATAAATCTGTTTGTGCCTCTTAAAAGTAAATGCCTGAACCCACGCATTGCACCTGTGATAGCTCGTTCCACCAGACCATTGTGGCCACATTACCCAGCCCCAGGAGTGTGCTGTAACGGATGATGTGCTTAGCTTACAAAATTAGTCACGGTGGAAAAAATGCGAGTCTATTAAATGGTCAAGTAGAAGCAAGCTTCTGACGCAGAGATTATGCTATTCTCATGTCAGCAGGATGTAAAGACTCTTCTAGGCATCATAGGCTGGATGTGAAGCCATTTTGATTTTTCACAAATTCAACAAATTTCTTAGATCGAGAAAATCCACTGTGAAGTGTGAAGTTGCCGGATAATTCGATTATAATATCATTTTATTCATACCGCTGATGGAACACGACCGTAGTCTTGAGGTAAAACGCGAGACCAGCTAATATGACGTCTGGCGACCGAAAGCACATATCGACAACAATTTTATCGCCCCTTTCCTCTCGGTGCTGAAGCTATGAGTGTAATTCAAGCGAATCTACAATATCATATTAGCTGGTCTCGCGTTTAACCTCAAGACTACGGTCGTAGTCAAGAGTAATGTACTAAGACTGGAGTCAAGACTTCCTCTGGGAAGTGCCGCAGTCTACATGTTGCTAGATCGAGCATATTGCCAGACATAGAATTCTGAGAGGAGCATGACTGTATTGTCCACCTTACGTGAACGACTCGGCGGTCAAGTTTTTGGTCTGAGACTGTATCTACAACACATATTGCACGCTTAAGACCCAGAAGAATTTAAAAAAAAAAGTAGTTTATGAGAGCAACGTTAACCATAGCGTTCGAAGTATTCATAGTATTGTATACGTGTGTGTAAACGCCTTCCAATGACCACTCAAGAAAGACAAGGATACACAGTCTAGCTTCAATATTATAAATACGCCTCAGTTTGTGGATGAACTCAGACTTAGGTTGATAATAATTTTGAAAATATAGCAGCACTGTACCCATTGGTGTTAATCGTTTCCAACCAATGATTCCCACAGCTACAGGGATACTACTTGTGATACCTCCTAGACAAAATACTTAAGCAGTGTTATCAGACGAAAAGATCAACCTGACACAAACTGTGGGAAGTTTGTTTTACAACCTTCGTACCTGGATATTCAGCTTTTTCCTATTTGAGATATCTGTGAACGTTGCTGCTTAAGACGATTTAAGCATAAACTAGTTTCCCTCAGCTTCGACAATGTTTAAAGAAATCGTCTTATCGGCATTAAATCGTGGTTTGTGAATTGTTTACCGGCCGTACTCTTCCGTATTTTGCCGGTTGGAAGGCGAAAGCTTACTGACAAATTTCACACAGAAATTACTGTTACAGTGTACTTATGGAGCCAAATGAGTCAATTGCGTATTTTCCGGTGAGAAAGAGCACTGGCAAACAGTCTTGGCTACATTAGGTTATTTAAACTGGTGTCACTCTAAGCTAGAATTTATGGTCAGCGACTAAGTGTAAGGTCAACGTTTCGAATGCGAGTTTTGCGACTGTGAAATACTTTTATACATTATAGAAGCGAATATTAAATTTGCACTAATATTGCGAAAATTTTGTACTTGGACAGCTTAGAATGAAAATACTTCTGTGTGTTGCAAAGGGAAACAATAGATTTTCTAAAACACTGTCTGTCATACACTACTTGAAACAGGTCATGTCGACCAAATCATGTGGAAGAACTAACAGCAACGTATATCGGAAAGCAGTAAGATCTCTTGCCTTTTGGTTTGTCAGTACTCGATAGCCATTTCTAGGCGAAAGTAAATGAAAAAAGGCAGTGCGTTTTTTTTACCAAGTGACGTCTTCGTCAATTACTTTAGTTTTAATGTAATCTACGAGTAATTGCTGGTGTTTGATATTAACATGAAAAGGATTCCGTAGACAGGGAAAGAACCTGTACTTGGGAAACTACTTCTATAGTGACCAAAAGGCACTAAATGATGTTCAAGCACTTGTGTTACAGCAGCAGTATGAATAAAATGATATTAATAATAACAGTAATAATCGAATTATCCGGCAACTTCACACTTCACAGTGGATTTTCTCGAACTAAGAAATTTGCTGAATTTGTGAAAAATCAAAATGGCTTCACATCCAGCCTATAATGCCTAGAAGAGTCTTTACATCCTGCTGACATGAGAATAGCATAATCTCTGCGTCAGAAGCTTGCTTCTACTTGACCATTTAATAGACTCGCATTTTTTCCACCGTGACTAATTTTGTAAGCTAAGCACATCATCCGTTACAGCACACTCCTAGGGCTGGGTAATGTGGTCACAATGGTCTGGTGGAACGAGCTATCACAGGTGCAATGCGTGGGTTCAGGCATTTACTTTTAAGAGGCACAAACAGATTTATTTTACCTCTGGTAACTTCAAGAGAAAGACGTTATAATCCAGAATCCGCATTAAACATCACGTTCCTTCATTACCAACTGGGCAGAGCCGATTTACGTTGGGAAATGACACAGCGGAAGTCATGGTAAAAAGAAATACAGTCGCCAGTAAGCTTACTTACATTAGAAAATTTTATTTTATTTGATGAACCGATAGCCATTTAAAGGGACAGGGCTCTTATTTTACTTGTACTTGATTGAACTAGAGACGTTTAAAAATTTGGTGCTGGACTGTGATTCGAATTCGTATCTCCTCTTTCGAGGATCTGAATCTCTCGGAACAGTATAGTTCAGTCATTTCGTTCCTTTTCCCAAGACTGCAATCTTCTCTAGGTCTCCTCCAAAGGTAAGTATGTGGGTCTGAAACCTGATCCAGTACAAAAATATTCATAATTTCATTTCTAGCTTTATCAAGTGCACACCCACCTGCTAGTGAAAATTAACGCGCAATTTCAATGTCTGTTCATGTGTTGCCAACAATCGCAACAGGTGTCGTTATTTCTGGTCAAACACGCACACATCTTACTGTTCATGAGTAAGCAACTGATACTTAAGCTATATTCGTGGATGCACGGTAGGTGTGCAGTTTGACTGTCGCTTAGGCACAAAAGTTTGTATCCTTATTTTAGATTCAGACACCTAGCGGCTCTTAAGAAAAACCGATACGTAACATTTGATTTTTCTTAGTTAACAATCGGATTACGTGTTGGGTTCGTATCTCCGTCACAGAACTTCACATCATGCACTTCATCTTTAAATGCATGCACACTTTGTTACTTCAGAATGGAGGTATATCAGACATCTTTCGTGGTTAGATAACAGGGATGAAAGGGTCTTGATAGGAGTCACGGTTTATTACAAAAATTGTCGTCTTTTATTTTCAAGTTTAGATTTGATTACTGGTATTGGCAAAACTTTCGGTAATTCATGACTCTTCATGGCTAATCATCAATATGATGTGATTAGATTAGATTAGATTACATTAGATTAACTCTTGTTCCATAGATCATGAATACGACATTTCGTAATGATGTGGAACGTGTCATTTTAATGAAAGATTTCTTTAAATTCCATGATTCAATTTCTTTACAACAATTTTTTACACTCTCTCTCAGTGCTTTTTATTTCTCTCTCTCTCTTTCTCTCTCTCTCACACACACATACACACACACATTCTTTTTTATTTTTATTTGTATGTTGTGCTCGACTATCGGCGAGGCACGAAAACGCCTGTGAATGACTTTCTTAGTTTTGAGTGCACTTACGAAAGAAATATAAAAACAATAATGAGAGTTACTGATTTATGATGCTCAGTTTGCAGTCAGTTCTGAGTATTATTAGAAACTACGCTCCAGTCCCTAAACCTAGTTACAGAAAGCGAATCAGACGCATTACGTATTCCAGGCCGTAGCAGCCGCGACTTGGAGACACCAGCTATGGTCACTTCCCAGACCGCTGTAGGATCACATCGTTTCGTCTTCTTTCTGCTGGTACTGTAACTGAGATTTGGCAACAAGGCAACGTATGTTTGGCAACTCTGTGATCGACGAGTTACTTCCTGGTGTGCACGGAATTAAGCCTCAAAGTTCACTTTATTTTACCTGTCATTTCCATTGAATAATCTGAGTTATTATAGCTTGAAGGGTAACAAAAGATTGAAAATTTACGGTTTTCAGCCCAGGAAAGTCGTTGCAGGTGGAAATCGCAACTAATCTCGACCTTTAAATAGCGGTTTACGAGTTCTAGTTACTATTGGCGTCGTAATAGGAAGCTCAGACCCATACCTCCTCGCCAGCTCTGTGGTAACGTGCTGACCTGTGAAACAGCGTCTGTTACGGTTCGCAGTTCCAGTCTCACTGACTACAACGTTTTTATCCCTTCTGTGAAAGAGCTACAAGCAGTCAGATCAAACATCAATAAGGAAATCGCAAGAAAATGCTTTCAGCTCATAGTGCAATGTTGAAAAACTTACAATGCTGCACAACAGGTAACGCCTCTTTCCGCTGCTGACAAGCGAATTTTGGGTTTCTAGGAATACGTAACTATATTTATGAAATGCCACATTTGCATACCTCTTGAGTATGACACAGCATACCAATTAAACACAGACCCAATCAAAATCTAAGTGAGTAGAATTTTATTAATTCGTGTCGATAGAGGCATGCTTGTGTACAGATACTTTCGTCGTAAGGTTATCATGGTTAGTTTTATTTCATTTCTTATAATACAGTGCACAATTTTCGTAAGGTTTCCTTTAGTGTTGTTAAAACAATAGTAAATATGAGAGAGAAATTAATCATCAACGATATATGCGAATTCTCTGATGTTACCTATGACAGTCTGACAATGCACATGCAGTTTATTGATTACATGCATGTAGAAAATTTGTTCTGAGTTAAAGCTGTCAATCAAAGTTTGAAGAAGAATCAAATATCACTACCACACGACGGCTAATGTAGAAAATACTTTTCTGACATATTATGGCACGATGCGCTCTCCCTGCACATCTTCGAGATGCATCTGCTGCCTGCTGTCTATTAAACCTGAATAGAACAAAATGTCACAGTAGTTAGTCCTTTTTCCACATGCGACTACTTTGGGTTGAGAAGTGAAGGGAATTATGTTCAAAGTTCCATTAGATTGATAACTTCAGCAGAGAGCAGAATTGCATTTTAAAAAATGTAGCACTGAATGTATTCGAACTCGCGACATCTTATCTATGCTACAAGGTGACACGTAGCTACAACAGCTCCAGAGCTCGGCAACTATTCCTCCAGAACTTTTGGATTCCACAGCACTGTGAGATTATGCATATGGCCAGGTCTTGACTTCTGAGAGACAAACAGTTACAGCTTTTCTTTTGGACTGAACGACGTTTTCTAGTAACAGATAGCGCAATAGAATAGCTCGAGTGGAAAGGAACACTTCCTATTTAAACTTCTGCATCCTACAATGTTGGCAGTTGTGTGTAGGTGGCAGTAACGTGATTTTATTTCTGTGATTACAAAATAGTCGAATGTATGCACTGGGTAGCCGAGGCAGCTAGTTCATGGTGATTCGGTCAACCAAGTAAACGAATTTACTGAACATGCTGCAAATTACTACAGGGAGCCTGTGTGTCAGAATTCTCATCCAGTGTGGCGCAACTGCGTTACGATAGAAAAATGACTCGCAGAGAAGAGGATTTCGTGGTCTGTTGGACGGATGGTAGGTTGTTATACCTATGGTCTGGGATCGATTCCCACTTCTGTCAATGATTTTAGATAGGGAGAGACAGATTCCATTCTCTCCTGGCTACACCAAGTGAAGGAGATATAATGGCTGCGTGGTCTGAAAATTCACATTAAAGATGATATTCCTTCTTTACCAAGTAGACGGTAGGTTGAACCACAATAAAGTCTGGAGTGGCGACATGTAGAAACTCTATCACCAGTAACCTTTCTTATACTAGTTATTTATTTCAAGTGACGACACAAACGCTATGTATGGTCACAGGACACTTATTCCATCTTTTATTTGAGCTTCTGTATGTCGATAAAATTGGTTCTGAACTGGGAATGCAACTCAGACCGCCCTTAACGCGATATTTGATCCCTTCGTGGCAATACAGCTCGACTACAATTTGTTGTTTGTTCAAAACTGCAGATTCCTCAACACCTTCACATATTATGCGTGAATGGGATCGAATCCTGGCCCGGCACTAAAGATTTAATTATGTATTATCAAGCTCTAGCATGAGAACACCTATCTGCTGGTGGATAATAATTTTGATTTTTAATGTATTTTCATTCGCTGTCAACACTAACTATATCCGACGTTTTTAACTCCCAGTGAGACACAGAATTATTTGCGAGATGACTGTAAGTTCAAGATGCTATTCTGAGCAGCTGGTGGAGAAAAATTCGGTAGCTGACGTCTCTTTGTGTGTAGTCAACAACGATATGTGTGGGGCTCTATTCCCAGTGAGCGCTGAACTCTTCGTCATATTATTTCAGTTCAAACATGCTCACATGTCACTGCTGGTGCAACAAACCCATATTTAACGTTAGTTTTCTCTAGAATATAACAGCGATAGGTGCCGGGTTGGAGTCCTGGGAAGGAAAAAATTAATGTTTCGTCTCGTCATTTCAGTTAAAACATCTAGTTACTGCCGCGAATTCCGATATGTCACATTTGACTGTGCTTCGATGGCAATCCGATTAGGTTCCGGGTTCGAATCCGTGTCCAACACACAGCTTTACCTCACGGCATTTCAAGTAAGTTACTTGTGAAGAAGCAATATTTAACATCTCTCGTAGTTCGTTAACAGGGACAATAGATGCTGGGTAGGAATTCACGTCTGTTAAAAGTGTTTGCGTTATGCAATTTAAAGTTGATATTTGCTAACTGATACTGTCTAAAATCGAGGTATATCACTCTCTGTATGCCTAATCAGGAATGACTGTTAGTTTCCGTCAGTCACGAAATCTTTGCTTAGTCTGCATGAGCTGGGTTTGAATCCATATGCAGAACAAGACGGTTCGTCGTGTCATTTAATGTTCATACATATTCTCAACTAGCTGCTCGTGAATAACTTAAATTTTTAATGTCATTTTGTGTTAAATAGTTCAAATGGTTCAAATGGCTCTGAGCACTATGGGACTTAACTTCTAAGGTCATCAGTCCCCTAGAACTTAGAACTACTTAAACCTAACTAACCTAAGGACATCACACACATCCATGCCCGAGGCAGGATTCGAACCTGCGACCGTAGCGGTCACGCGGTTCCAGACTGAAACGCCTAGAACCGCACGGCCACATCGGCCGGCCCCCACCATCTGGTATCAATGCATTACCTTATAATCCATTATATATAATCATTTTCATAGTACACTTGATATTATAGATGAGTAGGACACAAGACAGGACATAGATAATGTCCGTTTGACGTTAACAGTGTGTAACATTTTACTTTTTTTGAATAGGACAATGTTCCTCTACAAGAATTTTTAGATTAGTTACAATAAGCTTACGCTGCAAGAGAATTCGCTTGTATTTTTCAATATGTGGTCTGTTGTCGGTTTGAAGGCCTTCCATAACATCGGCAACGTAGTGCAACTCCATCGAGAGCTGTCTGGAGTAGGGTGGAGATAGCAATGTGAAAGTGGCGAGCTGTCGAAGACGATCTTCATATTCCTAAAGCGATTAGGACATCGTATACTCTTGACGACGTTTAGCACCTGTGCGGCCAGTCACCCAATTTCAGAATTCATTTTGAGTAATCCTACTAAATTCCCAAAATATTGTCTTTTTATATTGATGAGTAATATGGATAGTCATCACGTTCATGTGCCATCTACAACGCAAATTCAATGTTACTATCCTAGGAACTAACCTACAATACGTTTTGTATTTCATAATCGGAACTATCTGCATTAACCGTCATCAGAGCAATGTCAGGGAACAGAATGCAGCAGTGCCTGCTTGAGGACCTGCTTGAGTCGTGTTCACATTATATTACACTAGCGAGAAGTACCGACTTTTCCTTTTCTCTGCAAACATCCAGAACTAAATTCAGTAACTAAATGCTAAGAATATATTTGCATTGTGCCAACTCAGAGATCAAAAGATATGGATATAGATATAGATTTTTATATTTAAAGCCATTCTCGTTCTGCGTGGGAATAAACATCATTCATTATTTGCTTGTTCTTGTTACGATTGTTATTGTCATTCTCTCACTCGGAAGAGTCTTATGCTGATGCTGTATGAATAAATTATGCCATTGGATACAAAGCGGTTTAGTTTTGAGACCTAACCCACGAGGGGGGAAGGCACAGTGGTCTGCTTCAGGAATTCCAAGCAATAAAACACAAAAAACAACCCAGGAAGGGTTCGAACAGCTACTTTCACGCAGAGACATGCATTTGGAATCTGTTCATCGTTACGGGGTCAAACAAGAGGGTAACATTACTGAAACAATGATCGGGCTACTTAGTATATAATAGAGCATACATATTTCAAGGAGGAAACGTGTGAAGACGCAGACTTCCTCGTTATCAATATGTGCGGCATATCTTTCGTGTTAACGAAAGTAAATTCCCGCTTTACCTCTTCTTACGTGTCAAATGAAATGAATGCCATGAGGAATAGAATATTTGTTGACTGCGTCTCTTCTTGCTTCCATCCTTACCAACATATTTCTTCATTCTCGTGGTAATCATGACATTCTATGTGCATGCTGCAAACGATTGCAAGTGGACAAATTCGACATCGAGGTGCAAAGCGTTTGGTATCTTACATTATATTCAATTCGAATAAGCTTCCGGTGTATTTTTACTTCGTTTGTATTTTTAGATGATTATGAACGTTACGGAAATTTATCTCACATGCTTTATGTTGAATGAGAAACATTGAATGATCCGTTTTGCTTTCCCTACGTTGAAATGATATAATGTCGGCGTCAACAGCCTTCTTCCACGCCGGAAGCTGAAACTTGTATCATTCTGGATTAATGATAATTGAATGTCTCATATGTATACATAGCCCACAAGGCGATGTCAGAAACCATCAGGGGAGAACGCCGCATAAAAACCAAACGTGCGCGCGCGTCTCCACTCTGAAGAACCGTATCGGAGAATCACGGCAAGCATTTCGCTGAAGAGCTGCCTCGTCAGAGAGCCGAGAAATGGCAGCGTCGTAGCAAGTATTTGTCAACACACTGATAGTGCATTTACTTCCGGGTGTAGGTCGGCGTTACCTCGCTAAATTCACTTGACATTCGTTTTCCACATCGAAGACTCGTACGATATAATCCACTGCAAGATGACACAATTAGAAAGTATATTTAATTTCTGGACTCCAAGAACGGCGTTCTTCACATAAGTAACACCTGTTTGTGTGTGCATTCGGGAGGACGACGGTGCAATCCCGCGGCCGGCCATCCTGATTTAGGTTTTCAATGATTTCCCTAAATCGCTTCAGGAAAATGCCGGGATGGTTCCTTAGGAAGGGCACGGCCGATTTCCTTCCCCATCCTTCCCTAATCCGAGCTTGTGCTCCGTCTCTAATGACATCGTGGTCGACGGGATGTTAAAACAGTAATCTCCACCTCCTCTGTTTGTGTGTTTAAGGTTGCGTTTTGAGGCTCAGGCAACATCGCAGTGACTATAGTCCGCCTCTGGCCGCCAGTGTGTCGTTAGCTCAGAGGTTCCCTTGTGCGTTGCAGTGCTTGTACTATAAGTTCGAATCACGGTAGAAGCCGCTGACTACAACCTTTTATTTTTCATTTTAATTAATGGAGTTGCAAACTGCTAGTAAAAATTTCTTATGCGAAATCTGAAGAATGCCTTTAAACATCAATCTTCGTCCGATTTCGACTTAGTAAATTAAGTTAATATCATGGATTTCTGCTTTGCAAATTCCAAGGTGCTTCACTGTAAAATAGGTCCTGAAAAGATTCAAACCGACTGTCAACGATATAAATTTGAGCTTTGTTCGTCATATAGGTCTAACATGTCGGAAGGTTGTTTATGAAGTGCACCTGTTCATTAATATAGTTCCCATCTTCTAAATTTTTGCAATAGCATTTAACTGTAGACGTTTTCTAACACCGGCGTTAGCAATTCCTTTCCGTTCTCTGAAACCTTCAAAACGACAAATTTTTCTGGTTGAAATCTGATGACCTTAACTATCACTTCCGATCAACAATAAATACTTCATGAACCCGTACATGGAACTCCAAATGTGCAGTGTGCCTGCACTGCTACAGAGCATGCATTGCAAGGTATTCACACAGTTTATCGCATAGACTTACCATAAGGAATGAAACAAGAACTGTAATACGCTTTACACCACAGACGCTCACTCTGGCTTGACGAAAACATCCAAACATTGACCAAAAGTTGCACAAATAATTAAGTTTGAAAGGAAAAGAAACGAGGTATGAAGCATTTATAAATTCATCGAATGTAGTGAGGTGGTTTAATTTCGTCCCAGTCTATAAAATTAATTTCGGGCCATACTCAGCTCTTGCCGATTACCCGCCTACTAATCAGGGCGTCTGTCTCCGTTGCTTTTGAGCGTGAATGGAAATTGTAGAAATTTTCTGTGGAGCAACATTTAATAATAAAGCGTTTTAAATCATCAAAAGCGATGAGCGGTAGCAGGCGCTTTCGATAAAGAACGGGGGAGTGCAGCGCCGCTGCTGTCGCCACGGCCGCTGCCAGTAGCCAGCAAATGGATCCCGGAGCTTTGCCGCATACGGCGTCCAGAGGAGGACAGTCTGCAGGAAATCTGCCGCAAAATCGTTACTAGATAAAATTTTGATATCGGTGTGTCATAAAGCGAAATAGATTGAATCTGCGCTACCATTACATTCACGTCTTCAGCATTCAGACAGAAGAGGCTATAAAAATATTTTATGCCAGCTGCTCTCGATCCACTGACATTATGAACAGAAACAACACACGCTACCGCAAGACCACAGGCGTAATCAGCCCAGAGTCTCTCTATCTTGGGACAAGTTTTCCTCCAGGAAGTGCCGCAGTCTACAGTGTTGCCAGATTGTGCAGATAACCGGACTTAGAGAATTAGCGAGTTGGCCAGTTTTTTTGTCCCATGTCGCGATCGGCGCGGACTTAGCCTCTGAAGCGGCCGGCCGCCGGTCGAGTTTTATGGCAAAGAGTGTACGTAACCCTAACAAACTCAAATCAAAGGCAAATGAGGACGTTCAAAGTTGATTTTCAAAAATTTCCCCACCAACTTCAATGCACATTTGACTTCTCTTGATAACACCACGTCTAGATCTTCTGAGGTCGTCTTTGCGTTCTTTTATGAGGGCTGCACTATTCATGATCCGAACGATCAAATCGGCTCTTGGGTTTACTTTTTCTTTGTAGACTTCGCCTTTAACCATCCCCACAGGCAAAAATCCAAAGAGAGAACGTCCAGGGACCTTGAAGGCCAAGAAAAGTGCCCATATCTAATGATCCATCTTCCAGAAAATGTTAAGTTTGGATAATGTGTCACCTGACGCCTAGAATTTGCAGGAGCCCCGTCATGCTGGAGGAACATAGGCATTCCTGTAGCCAAATAAACCTCTTCCAATAACGCTGGAAGTCATTTTCAAGGAAATGTAGACAACTGGGTCCTGTAAGGACCAACATACGAAACATAAATGCATTGAACCCAGCTGTATGTACGGAATAAAAATTGGACACATGTAATATGGCATTTTTTCTGCAACTTGTCTATACTACAACCTCCTACAATATTTATTATTCCTCCTGAAACTTCCTGTATAATTATTTGGGTCTCCGCGGCTCATCTAAAGTTTTCTGTTCTAGGAAGAAATTAGCACTATCCACAGAACCGCAGAAAGTCATGTACCGATAACTGAAGCTTTAAACCTGACTGGAAATGTTACCCGTCCGCAAAGAATAACAGTTATTCGTGGCTTCTGGGACAGTTTGTGTTGTACGTCGTAATAAACAAAACTTAGAACTTAGAAGAGTGCATGTTTTATATTGCAGAAGAACATTTTAAGCTGAAGAAGAATAACAAATATAAGGAATGTTTTAAAAAAATTTTATCTATTGCTTTATGTGGGCTACAAAGAGATGGACAGTTTTATTGATTAGAAGCAGAATACTATTCTTTCACTTTTTTTTATTCCTGGAATATTCTTTTACGTCGGTTCTTAAATCACAACTGTTCTAATTTGGCAAACCCCCTCCGGCTCCGAAACTTCTTCCATTTGTTGAAAAATATATGGCTTCCTTACAGACTTCATATGCATCCAGTGCATAATAACTTAAATTGTGAATATATTTCTGAATGAATGTTTGTTATTTATTTTTCCGTCACCCTGTTCACTGTTATAAGTTATGTTCCACAAGGATCGCACGCGATTGGAGGCGACAATCTGTAATTTATTTTACCTTAATTACTACTTCAATTTTGTTCAACAATTTAAAGGAATATATGAGTGCAAACATGGAATACATGTGAAAAATGCAGCTGCTCAGTGACAGGTATGGGGGAGGCACTGTGGCCAGGCCTCGGATTTTCGACCCCTGCCCTCTTTGCCTCCGCCTACCTGGTGCTGAAATTCTTCTCAAACTTTAAAAAAAAGTAATAGTGCAGTGGTCAGAACGTCTGTCTAGTAAGCAGCAGGTCTAGGTTCGAAGCTCAGTCGGTCACAAATTTTCATCTGCTGTCGTTGCTGTATTTCAACGCGCTGTGACAGTGCGGACGTCGGTCCTTCGATATTTAAGATGCAATTGTTTCTTGAGGCAATAGAGGTGATTTGCGAACATTAGTCTTGCCATCAAAATAACGGGACTCCAACGGAAACCAATCCTTAGTCATACCTTCGTGCCGGAGCTAACACATGCCATATACATGCGAATTAGATTGTAGTTCATATTTAGTCAAATAACGAATGGTCAGTATAAAAGTATGCCGGCCAGGGTGGCCGAGCGGTTCTTGGCGCTACAGTCTGGAACCGCGCGAGAGCTACGGTCTCAGGTTCGACTCCAGTCTCCGACATGGATGTGTCTGATGTCCTTAGGTTCGTTAGGTTTAAGTAGTTCTAAGTTCTAGCGGACTGACCACCTCAGATGTTAAGTCCCATAGCACTCAGAACCATTTGAACCATTTTTGACGTATACAAGCATTTACAAACAGAAGAAGCAGGATTGCAGCGAACTGATCACTTAACCAAGTGCAACATAGAGTACCTGTGTAATGAGTCATTCCAGCTGCATAGCTGAGGGTAACATTTTTTAAGCAATTCATTGCAGAATTAATGTAATACCCGCACGATGATCTCTGCAGTCATACTGTATCATTAGCAGCCCGCGAATGTAGTACTATGTTCGTTAAATCGGATTACTCAAGCTGAGGCCAAATAAAGACAAGCGACGACGCCACAACACTATCTTTACTTAGGTAGGTAGTCAGCGCTAAATTATGTGCGCCACCGTTAACGTTGCTGTAAGCAGTTTGACAGCATAATACCACCACAACTACTGACAACCTGAACCATTATCATCACGCAGTTGTAACTCGCAGTGATTACAAGTTTCTCATGTTTGTCAAGAATAGCGGAAAGCGCCTCTGAAGTTCCGTTTCCATTACGCCTAGGCAGGTGAGAATCCTAAATATCAGTAATAGGTCACCTAGCGAAGAGAAGAGTCCACGTATTGTCTCAAGTTCTTGCAGTTTGATGTTAATGCAGTTCCAGATGGTTTCGCACTAACGGGTTCTTTTGGCTATCTGAATACTCATATTGGAATTATATAAGTGTAATTGCTAGAACGTTCAACTACCTTAATAACACCTCATTCTGGGTTGAATACGACTCGGAAAGAAACGTTAATTTGACGTTTCCATCCATCTCCTGACGTCTTACTGAATGAAGTCTGAAGTGCACGCACAGTTGTGTTGCCCGCCGCAAGGATTCTGTGAAGTGTTGTGGCAGCTGGCGGTCATTGCTGAATACAGACATGTGCTCCAGGGGAACTCGTCTTTGTTGCATTTTTTTCCATACCGTAATTAGCACAATAACATAAGGCTTGTTCTGCTGAAGAACTTGATGCCCACAAGTCCTTAAATAAGAATCTCCTAACGTGAGTAATGCATGAAAGGAAACAGACTTTTGGACAAAACAATGGACAGCTCCCTGCTTTTTGCGTTTCCGATAGCGCCTACGATAAGAATCGGGTGTCATATTATGTTTCAGAACCCTAAACTGTTTATTTTTTTACCTCATACTAAAACAAAAGTTATGATATGAGAAGAGGAAATGACTTATATGCTTCTCAGGAACTTGAGATTTTCGTGTTTATTTTCTCACTTCATACTAAAACAAGGGCGTTAAAATGAGAAGAAGAAATGAAATATACACTTCCAAGACATAATATTTCCTTGTGTGCTACTACTGCATACATGAAAGCCGTGCAGTTAATTTTTGTATGTTGGATAAATTTTGATATCACCTCACATTCCTTTGTGAGAAGGTTCCTATTTTCTTGGGATTCATATAGAGTGGACATTTCATCACTGGTTAATATTCTGATGACTAATGACATGATACCCATTGCAATTGCTCCATGGCTCCTGTGAGTAGAGTCTCACGTTGGTTACTATAAGAACACGCAGGCAGTGATATCCGCTCACTGCGGTCAGAGACAAGATGATTTCTTTCTGTTTATGGCGAAGCGTCTGCTGCGGTGTCCACGCTCAGCCAACATAAACAAATCGCGGCGGCATTGGGCACTGCTGATCGCTGCGCTTGTCGCGAGCCTCGACAACAAGAGCGCACTGTCTCTGCTAACGATACTATGGAGTTAATACATCTTACTTAACGTAATATGCAGGACGTGGGTTGGGTGAAAATTCAGTTAGTAACTTCCCATCGCATTAAAATACTTTACAGTCATATTTGATGAATAATTTATTGTTGGTTGTCTCTCTAATGTTAACAGTATTGATTCAGATTGTGCATGAACACGAAAACACACACACACACACACACACACACACACACACACACACACACACACACACACACACAGACAGACACACAGTCATTGATTCTAGTGAGGCTGACAACTACTGTGTGTTGAACAACACATGCACCACTCAGTTCCTCAGTTGGCGTCGAGTGGATGAGTTTTTTCAATTACCTTGCACTGCAAGAATTGTAAGGAGGAGCCTGAAAGTAAATGGTCTTGTATGGTAAAGAGCTGCCACAAAGCAAATCTTGACCGATTATCAGATAATTGTCCACATGGGTTTTGTGGACGAGTATACTTTAAGTAGCCGCGCGGGATTAGCCGAGCGGTCTAGGGCGCTGCAGTCATGGGCTGCGTGGCTGATCCCGGCGGAGGTTCGAGTCCTCCCTCGGCCATGAGTGTGTGTGTTTGTCCTTAGGATAATTTAGGTTAAGTAGTGTGTAAGCTTAGGTACTGATGACCTTAGCAGTTGAGTCCCATAAGACTTCACACACATTTGAACATTTTTTTATACTTTTAGTAACCAACCCACCCACGATCATTACGTAAGATTTCTGGAAGGCTTAGGGAATTGATTTCATTAAGTCGTCGACAGTGTAGCGTGATGGTTTACTTCCCAACATATATTTTCTATATTTGTCCAAAGGTCGCTTGCTTTTGTAGATCCACGTGGCAATGGCCTTGTTACCTCTGCCCACATATTCTCTATCTGGTTGATGTTTGGTGATCGTGGAACAAACGGCAACAGCTTTATCCTCTCTTGGGCCTGAAACCAATCACGCACTGCTCTGCTATGATGGATGGGGCTCTGCTCCTGTAAATAAACTATTATCTCGTTAGTCCATGTATTTATATTTAAATAACGTATTTGTAATAAGCACATTGGATTATTATTTTCCACAGTGTTTAAGAATTCAGGCCCTGTCAGAGATAAGTGATCTATATTCAACAGTCCGATTAAGAATGTGATTTGCCCAGTCTATCACATGATGAGAGTCGTAGTCAGATATCCACATTAAGACTGCCTAGCTGAATCCGATTAGAACTATCTGGTATCGAAACGAAATTACAGAAATCGGATAATTTGAACGTCTGTATTGCAACAATGCTGCGCACATAAATTCCTATGATGGAGTAACAGGTAGCAACTGGCTAAGAAAAAGTGAGAAATATGTCTTCTAGCAGCAATGTAACGTAATTATAACCCACATTTATGTGATGGAAATACTGAATCGAACAATACACATCTATTTCAGTGGTGGGAAGATACACCATATCGGATTTGCTGATGACATAATGACAATAATAATAATAATCGCGTGTGGCGGATAGGGGAAACCCTCCCCCATATGGGTGGTACCGAGGAAATCAAATACTAGGGGTGAACCAAATACTAACACAATCCTGAACGGCTACCAAATCCGTTGAACCCAAAATCCAGACACGTCTGAGTGAAATTCACCGCTACTCTGGTCACCGTCTCTTAGCTCAATGAGCTTGGCTGAAAATATTTGCTTTCAAAGGCTTCAACACCCTCTGGTCCTGTCCGGTCCTCGTATCACCCAAGCCAAACCAATGAAACACAAGCAAACATGAACTATGCAAGCAAAGTCAACTTTACCCCAGGTGGTACACAACCCGTCTGTCGACAGGCGGCAGTTGGATTTTCGGATTCTGGGGAGTCCAGGTTAGCACGGCAGAGAATATCGAAGATCTCTGGTAAATTTCCCTACAAGGAAGAAACATACATTTAAAAGTAAACATCGATACAATGATCCAAACACGAAAACTAAATAATCTCACAAAAGAAATCCACCGACAAAAAATTCTCATCCTTGCTCTTCAAGAACCACGACTAACTGACAATGAAACCTTGCATTAGGGAAACCATTGCGTCTTCAAAAGCAAAATACAACAAAAGGTAGCGAAAGGCGTACCAATCTTCGGCATTGCATTTCTCGAACACAGATCTATCATCAACTCTGTCAAAGAAATCACACCCATCAACAATGAAAAGGTTCAAATGACTCTGAGCACTATGGGACTTAACACCGGAAGTCATCAGTCCCCTGGAACTTAGAACTAATTAAACCTAACTTAACCTAAGGACATCACACACTTCCATGCCCGAGGCTGGATTCGAACCATCGACCGTAGCAGTCGCGCGGTTCCGAACTGAAGCGCCTAGAACCGCTCGGCCACCGTGGCCGGCCCATCAACAAGCGACTTATGACTATGCTCATTCAGAGCCACAGTAAAAAATATACACTCATCAATGCACGTGTCCCCACCAACATCGAAAATAAGAAAAACTCCGAAAATGTCGAAAAATTTTGGAACACACTCGAAAATACTATGAGCAAAATTCACCAGGATGACGTGAAAATACTAGTGGGATATTTCAACTCTCTATTTGGGACAGAAGAAACCTGTAGAAAAATCATTGGCACAAATTCAACACACCGTAACACTTAGACCAACGGCACACGTCTGACTGACATTTGCCAACAATTCAACCACAAAAGGACGTCTTCCCAGTTTAGGAAAAAACCAGTTCCCAGGTAACATGCTTAGCTAACAGGTGCAAGCTGCTTTCGTTCGCCATTCGCTACTCGCTGAAAGCCAGATTTTTAATTCTTTTGTAGCACAGCTACAAGCAGGCTGATAAAAACTCAATAAGAAAATCGTAAGACAACGCTCGAGCAAAATTCGTCTTGCTACTTTCAGTAACTCTTAGTGTCAGAGCGAAAACCTTACGGTACTGCCAAATTCATAATGCCACTTTTGTTTTCTGCCGACATATTTTTTGTTGTTGTGAATACATAATTTTATCTATGAAATGTCACATTTTCATAATACTTGCGAATGGTACAGTAAATGAAATAAATACAGATCTTTTCGAAGTCAAAAGTTGGTAATATCCTACTAATTCGTGTTAAAATAGGTTCGATCGTCTCACAGACACATAATGCTTTATTAAGATAGACTGCCGTCGTGATGTTTCTGTAGTAAGCTGAATTTAATTTATATTAGTACAGTGAATATTTTAATTGCATTTTCCATTAGTTTACTAAACGCAACAGTAATTATCAAAGAGAAATTAATCAGCAGCAGAATTTTCTTTCACGATATCTAAAACGATCTGACAATGCTAAAGTTGTTTACAAATTCTACGCCTGTAGAAGCCTACTGGTTCTAACGATGTCATTAAACCAGAGTAGTTTTAAGAGTATTTCCGTCTAGAAATGAATTGCCTTGACGGTTGATCGATCAAGAGCGGGAAAGGTAAAATTTTACAAATATATGACGAGAGGGACAAGTGCTTGAGAGAGGACTTCCCTATCAATACAAGTGCCTGACAGACGACTTTTCTATCAATCTCCTGGATTGTTTTGTTTCTCAAATCAACATAGTGCGTTATCATACAGTAGCAAAGGTGATGTAGTTTTGTTGCTCGATTTTCTTACACTTCGACCGAAAGGAATGCTCGATGAGTGACCTGATGACGTTCAATAATAGTCACTCCGTTAATTTTTGTTGTTTCGAATTAGAGCATGCAGTACTCCTACACCAGGCTTCTGAACTTTGCCTGTTGAATGCAAATGTCGCATGATGGTTAAATGGTAATCTATCACATATATCAGTAGTCGAGACTTCCTTAATGTGGAAAATCATTCATGCCAGAACGATCTTCGTTGAAACACGAATATCTTTTTCTGGCGTATTTTTACCAAAAGCAATCGCTCCAAACACAGTTCAAATCTTTCTAGCTGCCTCCTCTGCATTCACCCCTCTGTTATACCAAAAATAAACGTTGTATTTCAGGTGTTACACCTTTTTCCACTTGCGACTCAATTTTACAATGGTTAACTGTAGTTCATGATTTTCAAGTATGCAAAATCGAATGTTTAACTGCAAGATGATAACTAGAACTTCAAATTCGAAAATGACAGTTGATACATACACTGACAGCGTGGCGCCGCGTTCAAATGGGCGGCGCCGGATTTCAGGCGGCGGGTGGCGTCTGGCCGGTGGCCGGTAGCCGCTGCAGCGTGAGGAAACGCTCGAGCGTAAGATGTTATGATCGCGGCGCAGCCACGAGCTGTCCTGCGGAGTTGTTTCTGGAATACTTGTCATTGCTGGTGGGTAGAATGTTAAGCGAATTATCTTCGATGCTCAATCAGAATCATAACTTTAGACCGAAATGTGGAAAAAAAAAATTGTTGGACACGAACAGGAGACCATAAGCTTAGAATGCATGACGATTACCATTTTTTCTTTTCTTTTTTTTTTATTGTTCATTATCGATCGTTGTGTTTGGTCACTGCGGACGTCGCAGGACATCCTGTTCAAGTTCGGTGGTTGATCCTTCCACTCAGTTTTTTTATTACAGAGGCCAGCCGGCTCTCTGACCGAACACGCTGAGCTACCGTGCCGGCTAGCACTAGACCACGGGCTCACACAATCCGAGAACATCTCGGAAGTAGACAACACTTCCTCCTAACGCTTCCGCATCTTACAGTGTTGCCAGATTGTGCAGATGGCCGGTCAGTTTTATTGGCTACGTTAAGTGAATAGACTCGGACATGTGGCAGGCGGCCGGCGGTCAGTTTTTATGTCTAAAACTGTACTCCAATGTGTTTCATTCACGTATCTGTGTGGCGCTAAAGTGTGGTTATGGATAATACGTGTGCTCAGATTACGAATGTAACATAATAAGTAAAGAGAGGGAAATGAATTAGGCACCCTTCGTCTTCCGTAACATCAAATATATTTTAGTTATTCTATCTTAAATGAACTGCGCAGAAAATCATTCACCAAAAGTAAATAACTTGTTAGCAACATCAGATGATATTAACAGCTTTCCGGCGCGGGTTAGCC
Organism: Schistocerca cancellata; assembly: GCF_023864275.1. Taxonomy (NCBI): domain Eukaryota; kingdom Metazoa; phylum Arthropoda; class Insecta; order Orthoptera; family Acrididae; genus Schistocerca; species Schistocerca cancellata. The sequence goes on along the minus strand of NC_064633.1, from coordinate 23,301,210 downwards.
GTGCTTTCAACGGCGTCATATCGCGGATCGCACGTCTGCTTGCGCCGTCAGTTCGAATCCTTCCCCGGGCGTGGATGTGTGTTAAGTTAGGTTGGTTTAAGTAGTTATAGGGCTAGGGACTGATGACGTAAGCAGTTTGGTCGCATAGTTCTTGGAGCCATTTTTTGACCTTTCACGTAAATTTTTTTTTTCATAAACGGCCGTATCTTTAGATTGCGTTGACATAGAAGCTCACTTTTTTACACCACCAAGGGACCGGTTACCACAAGAAGTGCGATACATTTCCGCTTATTATGTCTACCCGTTCTGGAGGTAAACGGGTTTTAAAGTTTGGGTAGACCGATAGACGGTCAAGAAAGTGAGACTTGTAGGGTTCCGTTTTTACCGGTTTAGGTGACGAAATCCTAACAACGAAAACAACTACGACAGATACTGAAGATGAGGGCTGCATAAATAACACCCCCTACTCTTTATTCGAAATGTTCTAGTTGCAGTCGATACATCAGCATATTAATCGTAGCTACGCTTTCGATCCAAATCACGTTTACAGGAATGCAAATAGAATCCATTTGCCTATACACGTGGTAGTTCACATCCCAGTATTAATGCTACCGCGTTTTAGAAGTGTCAACATTCCCATTGCTAGCTAGCTTAAGAAACACTGAGGCTAATGAACGTTTTGCGGCTGTGGCGAGTCTAGTGGAGAATTCGAAACTGTGTAGAATACGTTTGGCAGCTGTGGAGCCGTTTATTTCCTGGGGTGGTGTAGAAATATCCTACTAAATTTACTCTCTAATAACAGTATTTTGTTATTTCGATAAACATCCCGAATCGTTGTCACATAAGCGGTGACATAAAGGAAGAAAATTCATGTTTTTGAGCCCAGAAAGCTCTATGCAACAGAAACTGCAGATCAATATGCCATTTTCATTGCGAAATTGGTGGCTTATTCATGTCTGGGGTAATAATAGAGGTTTGCATGGGTTGTCTGCTAGCGTAGTGAAAGGAAGGTCTGGTTTGTTTTCGGTTCTAATCTCGATGGAGGCAGGTAGAATATCAGTAAAGCAATTTTAAGAAATTCTCGCGGCCCCAATACGTTTTATCGCTACCTTTATTCTGTACTGCCGCCCTGTGCATGTCAATATGACACTCTTGTAGAATTTCATACATGTTACTGCCTACTTTTTCCGCTTCTGTCAATAATGGAATTGACTTAAGTGTGGCACTGAATGATTTTTAACTGAATTTCGTTATGAATCTTCACGCATTGCTAAATTTGCACACTTTCATGGTAGGTCAGCAACGGTAATCTAGTATCACTGGTCTGAACGTTGACACTGACCGTTTAGCGGCCGAAAGCGGATAATATTTTGCTAATTCGTAACGATCCGGCGTTCTTTGTCTTACTAAAACAGTTATGTTATCTCGATAAGTTGAAATTCATTTTTATTGGTGCAGTTCATACCAATTAGCGTTTCTTCCTTCATTCTGTCTTATATTTACGTGTTGTATTTAACACACTAATCAGCATTAATACAGTCTTACAAATTATTGAAAACAGCCTAAAAAAGTTCAGATAGTTTGTCAATTTCACGCAAGTGCATAGTATGTTGGTAGCACTTCGTCGCCTTGCCTGTTATGCTGTGTAGCAGACTTTAAAGCCGTGCGGATCAGCATAACGAAAAGGCGAGGGGTCTCGCTCGTTTTGTCCACGACTGTACATACAGCCACATCGCAATGCATAAAGTTATAAGGTTTCCTGCTTTTAATCACAAGTGCAGGACTTCTGCTAGTTGTCACGAACACACACAGCCCAATGCATCGCTATCTCTTACAGTCCTACGTCAACAGATACTTTAGAGAGCGTAATCTGACGCATCGCTTTCCACAGCGGCCGCGAGGTCGGCAACTGGTGCAACCCCCTACCAAGCGTCAGCGGCTGCGCGTGTCTGCCGATTTCGACGGAGACCGCGAGATCGGTATCCGCGCCTAACTATGACAGTAGGCTCATTCCACGTCAAAGGCCAGGGTATGTGTCTCTCTCGGACAGTTCCCTTCATATACAATATAAAAAGAATAAACTTACAATACTAGGGACGTTGGATGTCATAGAAAGAAAAAAACACTCAATCTTATAAATTATTATTTATTTCTAATAAAAGTGAAAAGTAATTTTACATTCTCATATGCAGATACAAATGCACTTTTTTGGTGATCGTTCTTCAGTCGATGGATGGATGGACAACCGTACCATTCAAGGTCTTGAATAGATGCAAATTTAAATATTTGACGCATCCAGGAGGTTTTGTCCTTTCCCTTCACGTAAACGATGGTGTCCTTGTGATCGAATAATTTAAGTGCGATCACCACATCTTTATAGGGTATGCCGGGATCATCCCAGTGAATTCCATGATAAAAATTAGTTAACCACAATGCACTGGTCCGTGTTTTACAAGATTTCACTTGCGTGAACGGTCTTGGTGATCGAATATTTGCGGAGAAGGTTTCAATTATTCCTGCGTCTTGTGTGTAGGCCACAAAAGCAACTTGTTTAAATACGAACTGTCTTCGCTCTCCATCATGGAACCCTTGAACATCTGCAATGATCTTCACAGGCTGAGTTGCCATCGTCAAATGATCAATGCATAGGACAGCATATTTTCTTTTATACAGCTCGTTGCACAACACCTGTGAGCGGTGAGTAATTAATTATTCTGTCGTGTAGGACTAATGCATATGCAGCGGTGTGTTCTGGGAAATTTGTCGATGATTCAAATTCAATTCGAACGTCTATAGGTCCAGACTTAATTATCTCATTCTGTTTAGAGCAGTCTATTACAATGATCGGTGAAAGCTCTTTGAACTTACGAGGACTCAGTAGACACCCCCCTCCCTCTCCTTCAGCAATTTCATAGTAAGAAGGACGAAACCTTGCATACATGTCATACGCGAGGCTGTATACATTTTCATTCCATTGCAGATGTAGATTGTCATATGGGTAGAATTCTGAATTGAGGTAGACTTTGGCGTTAGTTAACTTGCAGTTATCGAACACGGTGGAATCGTTTGATGTATTTGCTCTTCTATCAGTCTGAAACGCAAGTATAATGAATCTGGGTGTCTCGATATGACTGGAGGTCTTAATAGCCCATGTTTGTCTGCACGCGGTCGGTAACACTGGATACTCAAAGATCTCCCATGAGCGGAAGGTCAGTGACAGAAATGTACCTGAATTCAACACTTTCAAAAGCTTCAATCGTTCCTCGTCGGATACACTGACGTGAGGCATTTTCCATATTAATTTGTTGATTGTGATCCTATTCTCTTCTTGAGCTCCTTGAATGTACGAGTTATTGTCTGTCGCACTCCGCACGAGAATAAGTTCCTGTTTAGCGTTCATAATAATCTGTCTCATATCCTCAAAATATCCCATAAGTATTTTTAGAGGTATGCATGCAGTAAATCGCTTGTACTCCTGGGGTGTTCTACCCTCCGCATCGTCTATGAACCATCCAGCATTTTCTAAACTGTGCAGATCTGCTGGTGATGCCGAGACGTATGTTTTAAGGGTCGATGTTAGACCAACATTGCGTGTACGATCAATCTCAGAACCATTCAGTTCATAGCGAATCTCTTGGAAGAGGAATGCCAATGCATTGCGTGTCAGCTTGGACCCCACTGTATCGGTGCCATCAGTTTTCTTGAATGACCCTTCGAGATATATGAAACTCTTGCACGGAAGAGTGAGTGTGTCCTGGTGTTGTATGACAATCCTGATTTCATCATTCTTGTTAAACGTGGTTGAAGCGTAAGATTTATGAGAGAAGTATTCTTGACGTATAATTCTGTCATCATACTCTACTGGATTGGTTATATTGAGTGATGACGTCATTGCAGGGTTTGAGACCAACTGATTTAAGAAATTCGTAGTTCACAGGTGTTATCAGTTTGCTATTCAGTAGCGAAGTGGCGCGCTGTGTATTGCGTGCACTTGTTTTATACCGCAAGCCCATCTTGTTTTAGATGTAATCGTATAATGATTTCCTCACCGCGAAAGTCGACAAGTTTATTATTCTGATCCACAATACGCAGCTCCAAATAGCCCAATGTCTGAGCAGTCACCGGAAGGTATATTGCATTGGCAGGTGTCTCAACAATCTTATACCCCGCTGCAACTGAGGGGAAGAATCCGTAAATAGTGTGAATGAGAGTATCGTTGAGATAGGAATTCGTAGCAATGTTACACTCGACACGTATTGTGCTGACTGGGAGTATATCCACAGACTGATTGGACTTGTAAAATTTAGTTGGATCTTTCTTCAAAATCTGCCCTTTTGTGAATCCAAGCAGGGGTCCTATTGAATGTTTCTGGCTAAAGTCAATCGTTGCATTTAGAGTCCTTTCTTCAGATTTAAGTGTATTGATGTTTGCACGTAGTTCAATACCTTTTCCAGACTGTTTTAAGAGTTCGTTTAAATCGTCGATATCGTATGCACCAGATTCTATTTCAAGAATATCTTTTTCACCATTAATATCGAGATGCAATTTATTGTTAGTGTTGGTGATATTCGGGATGCTGTTGTACGTCTCCAGTCCAATCAATGCAACACTCCATTGACCTGCACTCAAATCAATTGGTGGGAAGTAATTTGCACGCAATACAGATGACCGTCCTTTCAACGTCAAAGTGTACGACATTGCATCTGAACGTCAACTGATGAATGAAGGTTTAAACATCCTGCTTATATACGTTAGTTCTTGTTCTTATTCTTCTTCTTTGTGAACGTCAAGAGAAAGATGATGCAAAGATGTCCGCAGAGGTATGTATTAAAGTCCTGATACCGTTGATAATTGTATAGCACATGTCTTCTGTGAGTGAAGTATTGCTGTAATTCTTCGGGTGGTTGCAGGTCACCAAAGGAGTCGAAATAGTAGACTACCCCAGCGTCTTTCATAACGTACGCCACCCAGTGGGTGCCAGGACCTCCGACAACATCTAAATTCACAATACCGCATTCACCAGTTTTCCACATAGTCTTAGGTAATGTATCCCTCATAAACACACCACGGAATCTTGGTATCTTGAATTTATGTCTAACAAACTTAAGAAGGTCTGTATTTGTGAGTGGTCGATCTGGTAGGACCGCTATTGGGCTTTTTTTTTTTTTATTTATGAATAGACCAAGACCCTTCTTGTACGGTTTCAAGTATAGACCTTTTCCAATGACTGCTGCTTCCATCATGCGGTTATGTCTTCTCGCCTCTTCTAACTGGGTTTGCGAGTTTTGCGCATTCTTGACTGTTCGAGCGATAGCTGCAGCACCACCGGCGAGCGAACCTACCGCTGAGAGCGCGGAGAGGGCTGGGATGAGAAAAGGAATAAAACCGCCGGATGTCTTGGGTATCGGTAGAATGCGAGGTGCTTTAACGGATCTTCTCGTTGGTGATTCTTTGTCCTTCATTGCGTTTTTAGCTGCATACATCGCTGTCAGGATACATTTCTTCAAAGAACCCTTCTTGTTCTTCATGTTTAGTGCGCGACGTGCAGCGTTCATAACGCGCTTGAAATTCATCACTCCTAATCCTAACTTGATTTTTCCGCGCATGGTTTTATCGACTGCGTATGCTGCGATGCGTTGACCTATACCAATATCTTTTTTTTCCGTATCGCCTTAGCTTTATCAGCTAAAATCCTATCTGCAATGTGACGACTTGGTAGATCTTTATTTGCTTCGTATGCAATGTCGTGTTCCATGCACGCTTCGTCAAGCAGATTCACTCCCTTATCACCTCGCGTCAAGCGTTTCTGAAGCTTTGTCCCAGGTCCGCAGTAGTTATACCCCGGGATGTGTAATTCCAAAGGTAGTTTGTCCAGAACACCACCGCCTCCTCTAATGTGCTCTCGATCGCGCATGTCAGGCTACTGTGGTGGTTGTGGACGATGAATGTTCATTATATAGCAAATCCCTGGCATCAATCCAACTGTTTTGTGTAGCAGGAAAACCAAGCCATTTGACTAAGGCTTTATTTCCAAGTCGTCTTATGACTCTCTCCACGAGAAAAAGATCTGGTTGTGAGCTCTTCTGCATCTCCTCAGTGTAGAAGGAGCCTGCAATTTCTTCACCTTTACTGTCTTTCAATAAATAAGTTCTAGGATTCGTTCGCTGCACATTTGAAACTGTAAATATCTCAGTTGACCAGTTCGTTAGGTATGATTTCTCAAATGCGGTCTTGTGTTTTGAGATACGCACCAAATCACCTACATTAAATTTCTGTTTGCGTGGATCCAGTATCTTAATGTGAAAGTATACCGTATCCATGAGTGTGTTATCACGAACATCAATTGGCCGCATTTTTATTGTGCTATGTTTGGTTCTATTATATTGAGCAATTATTTCTGGGAGGATATCTGTCCATTTGTATGAGCCACGAAGGTTAAACCGCATCCACATTCTACCTTTTATTGTTCTGTTCAAGCGCTCTACGATACTTGCCTTCAGGTGAGTGAATGTCGAGTAGTGATGTATTCCATACCGCTGCATCACTGTCTTGAAGTACCTATTGTAGAACTCACCACCATGATCGGTTTGGAGATTGTCAGGGCATCGATTGGTTCCTATCTGTAGCAAGCGTTCAAAAGCATCAGCGACATTTGGTCCGGTTTTTGTCTTGACTGGTACTGCCCATGCAAATTTGGAGTATGTATCAATAACAATTAAAATGTAATTGAAGCCATTATTGTCATGTGAATATTGTCGCATATCTACAAGATCAGCTTGCCACAAGTCATCTATCCCTTTAATCATGACATGCCTGCGCGGGTATGTTTTGCGTGCTGGTTTGTGTAGTTCTCGAACTACGGTCTCCATACTTATTCGATGATACCTCTCTCTCGAAGCTCAGAGATTATGGAGATAACTTCATTCGAATGAGCTGTATTACCTGCAGCAGCTGATGCCATGAGCAGACGTAGTCGATCTATTAGTTCGTTGGGGTCGTCATAATATATATACTGAGGGACTCGATTGTTCACTGTCTTAAGACCAATGTCAATACCATCTCCGCTGCTGGCACCGTTGTTGTTGTTTTGGTCTTCAAGTATTGGTTTTATAATGGTTTTATACTTCCTGTTGGTTAGGCTTTTGGTGATCTTGTGTACACCAGTCATGTGTAGTATTTGACGGTACGTGTCCTTATCACTAACTGAATAATTTATAGGTTTTTTAGTTGGTCTTAGGAAAATAAGATTCATTAAGCCTGGTGTTCGGTCAAACTGTCTATCAGCTATTTGTATTTTGTCTTCTGTTACAGTTATGGGATGCGTGCCCAACATGTATGGTCTTCCTGGGCTAACGCCGAATGTTCTATCTATCTGGCCTGGTGCGTGACTAATAATGAATTCATCAATGGCTTGACTGTCGTTTTGGGTCGTTTTTGTTTTTGGTGAGAGCTGTCGGAGAGACTCAGTAACGGGCTTAAAGGTCTCTCTTAGTGTTTGCTGACGATCAATATACCCTAACCTAAGCAACCGTAATTTCTCTCGGACTGCTTTACGGGCTTGAATGACTTTCTGTTTGGTCGTCGACATCTCAACGTATACTAATCAGATGTCTCTGCGACATGAGGCTTTATATATGCATTCATTTTCTTCAGCTTCTTAGTATGATCACGATCACCCTTATCGACAACAATGAGGTCTACATCTATTTTTCTCTGAATATGATCGACCTTTTCAGTTAAGTCGGTTACTTTCTTACTGACTTGATTAACTAGCTCATTTAACTGATTCACCATTCTCAGAAGGGTTTGGTAATAGGTCTCTAGTTCCCTGCGCATATTTGCAACTTTAAGAGCCATAGCTTGAATTTTCGCATCCATGTACAAGCGAATGTTCTGTCTGTGTACACCAATCATCTCAGGTTGAGAGGTGGACATACGCGCGAATTTGTCCATTGTATGACGTAGACTGATGTGTTAACGTCTATTACCTTGTTATATATGCAAAAATTCTTGAAAGTTTCGTCTGTATCTACCCTCATACAGTTTTCTTGTTTTATCAATAACGAGAAACCCATACTGTGAATGGTTCCAACAGTCTGCACATATCTTTAAGAAATCATTGAACGACATATCCGTCCCCACATGTGCTTGGTAAATGTGTCTTAAATTAAGATTGTCTTGCTTGAAGGCTATAATGAGATTTGCGTTATCCCTAACAAGTTGTTTGGGGATTCTGGAATATGTTTGACTTAGATAAAATACGTCAGCACCCATATGGCGACCGAAAGAGAAATATTCGCGAATTTGGTCTTGGTTTTCTACTGCAACATCGTCAAATATGAATACTGTGTTTGGTTTTGTTTCTTCAGGTGGGGGGATATCAGAGCTTTCACTGAATGTTGTGTATGTAACGCCATCTACACCTCGAAATATCTCATGCAATAGCTGATACTTGGGTTGAAAGAGTGTTTTTGAGAATAGACAGACATGTTCAAATCGGACACCTTGCACATGAGTTAGCAGAGTCATGAGGACATTAGTCTTGCCGCAGTTGGATGGGCCTACAATAATTGCTCTTATATTATCGGGAAGGAGAATTCCGTTTTTCTTGTTCTTCTTCTGCTCTTCACTTGAATCTTCACATGACCAGTCACCGACAACAAAGTCCTTGTGGTGAGGGTGCTTCACCCAGCCAGCCATGATAGTAAATGAGCCATGTACAAACAAGTACTTGACATATATAGAAAATATAACTGAGAGGATAATAATAATATTTGTGTGTAGCCAGTATAGTTCGATCAATTAACCGATTGAGCTATACTGCCTACACGAGGAACACATGTATGAAGAGTAAGATGGTCATAATTTGAGTAGAATTAAAAAAATTATTGGATCAATTTGATTATAATAGGAGTGGTGGTCTGAAATAAAAGAGAAACAGAAGATTAAATATAAATTATTTATTTAAAAATCATACATTGGATGTACTATTTCTGAGGTGTTATCATAATCTGCACGTTTCTTCTTAGAACCTGTACAATATATACCAAATAATTCTCTTTGGTTGGCAATAAATTCTGCACGTATCTCACGCAATCCGATAGGTGACTCTGAGTACTCTGGTTTTTGACACACGCATTTCAATTGGATGTTTGTAGTTTTAATGGCCATATGCGAACGAAGATGCTGCTCAAAATCGTCAATATGTATATTATTAACACGTAGAGAGTTTTTAACATCATTATATGCTGCCTCTATGCTAGGAACCCAACGATTCAGTCTCTCGAGAGCAAACCGTATAGAGGAGTCTAGGGTGAATAATTTGATAACTGATGGATGCCTTAGATAGACGCTGTCGGCACCTGATTTAATGCATAAGGCGCAGTCATCATATACAGTAGTAATGGAAAGTATGACATCGGCAAGACGAATTTCTGGTGGGGGGTGAGGGGTCATATTCGGTGGTCATTTGTTGATTGATGTAGCGCTCTGCATGACAGATCCCGGCCCAGTCGAACTCGGAAATCGGGACTTTAACACTTTTGGAAATATTTTCAATCTCCATTATAGCTTGGATCCCCCAGACATGATGGACGTCTATAGCAATGTTCACACGTTTGGAGCCACTGGAGGTTAAATTATATGTCGTGGTGAATAGCGTAGCCGCACTAGACGTATTCTTTTTATTTACAGTATCAAAACTCGGTGGTTGCACTATCAAGGGAGTGTTCGATTGTGATGAGTTATATGTAGGCATCCAGTACTGACCACCATTTAGTTGATCTTTAACACCACCAATGGTTGAATTCGTTGTGTGGTGAGCAGATCGAGCGTCTTCATCACACAAGTTGCTGAGTGGGACGGAGAGCAGCAACTCCTTGTCCTGCTCCAACATGTGAGCTACAGGATCCCACGCGGTCGCTACTGGATCAAATGAGTCGGCTGTCGCTGGTGTAGGTCCGGATGAGATGGTTAACGAAGCTAATGATGATGCATGTTCGGACACGTCTGCGGAGCTAAGCATGGTTGCGTTTGACTCTGTTGAAAAAAGAAGATGAATGATTAGATATTAGCGAATAAGTGAAAACATTGAATAATAAGGATAATGAACGAGATAGAATAATGTGAAATATGATACTTACTTATCCGTTTGATCCTGTTCTGAGTGACTGCACTGGAGGTCGACTGGTGCTTCATGATTGTTCTTCTTAGTCTCCCGCTGACTGAGTGACCAAGACTGAGGTCCCGGAACTTAACCTATATATGTCCTACAATGAGGTCATAGGATAGTTGAATCCTATTGGTAGAAGTCGAACATGTGACTCAATTAAGGGACCGTATTGGATACAGCCATTTCCACCACCGCCATCTCTCTCTATGTCGCAATCCACTACGGTAATAACGACTAGAGAGTCAACACATGCCGGATACACTGCGTGCGACCTTGTCGACTAACGATGTTTTGGAAAAACATGTTATGAAAACATTTCATGTCTAGCGCGTATACGTAGGTGGGGGGAGGGGGGTGGGGGTTGGTGACGGTATTTTGGAATGGTGCCGGCCTTGTCCCAATACTCATATGGACTATCAGACCAATTGTGTGATTGGATTGAGGAGTTCCTAGATAACAGGACGCAGCATGTTATTCTCAATGGAGAGAAGTCTTCCGAAGTAAGAGTAATTTCAGGTGTGCCGCAGGGGAGTGTCATAGGACCGTTGCTATTCACAATATACATAAATGACCTGGTGGATGACATCGGAAGTTCACTGAGGCTTTTTGCAGATGATGCTGTGGTGTATCGAGAGGTTGTAACAATGGAAAATTGTACTGAAATGCAGGAGGATCTGCAGCGAATTGACGCATGGTGCAGCGAATGGCAACTGAATCTCAATGTAGACAAGTGTAATGTGCTGCGAATACACAGAAAGATAGATCCTTTATCATTTAGCTACAAAATAGCAGGTCAGCAACTGGAAGCAGTTAATACCATAAATTATCTGGGAGTACGCATTAGGAGCGATTTAAAATGGAATGATCATATAATGTTGATTGTCAGTAAAGCAGATGCCAGACTGAGATTCATTGGAAGAATCCTAAGGAAATGCAATCCGAAAACAAAGGAAGTAGGTTACAGTACGCTTGTTCGCCCACTGCTTGAATACTGCTCAGCAGTGTGGGATCCGTACCAGATAGGGTTGATACAAGACATAGAGAAGATCCAACGGAGAGCAGCGCGCTTCGTTACAGGATCATTTAGTAATCGCGAAAGCGTTACGGAGATGATAGATAAACTCCAGTGGAAGACTCTGCAGGAGAGACGCTCAGTAGCTCGGTACGGGCTTTTGTCAAAGTTTCGAGAACATACCTTCGCCGAAGAGTCAAGCAGTATATTGCTCCCTCCAACGTATATCTCGCAAAGAGACCATGAGGATAAAATCAGAGAGATTAGAGCCCACACAGAGGCATACCGACAATCCTTCTTTCCACGAACAATACGAGACTGGAATAGAAGGGAGAACCGATAGAGGTACTGAAGGTACCCTCCGCCACACACCGTCAGGTGGCTTGCGGAGTATGGATGTAGATGTAGATGTAGCATTTATTTCAGTTGTGGGAAAACTTGACGAGTGGCCGATATCGCAGCTGCCTCAAAGTCCACCTTTACTTGTTTAGGACACCGCTCACAGACTGCCTGTGTTATCAGACGAAACAGACGAACATATGTGTCTTTCTTCTTATTAGGGAGCAGTGAAAATACAGTAGGAATAATGTTTGTTTCTTTAATCGGGCCTCCTAAGTCTACGTGTATGGTGTAAATCTGTGCAAACTGCTTGCCGCATCTCTTAAATGTTCCATCCATTAAAAAAATGGGAATATGTTTTTAAACTTTCTTTTCCTTTACTTCCACTAAAAATCATTATTCTCACTTCTAATCTATCATCTTCCAGAAGAAAACTACTGCCATCTCCCATTTTTAATAGATCTTCATGAAGATCAATTTCATAAGAGTTCTTAGGCTATTGTTGGTTCCCCCACTCTTGACTCCATCAACGACCCATGGTTCTCTTCATAGAGTCTGAATTAGGCATCACTGTAACAAAGTCATAAACTTTATTATGTAGATTTCCCATTTCATCCGCGTATATCTCCGATAACTGTGTAGTTTCTTCTCAAGACGTTCTCTTCACTCTTTCCACTTGCTTTCTCACTTTCAGAGCTGCATCGTCAGGTGGTCCACAGAGATGTTCTAATACACTCTTCTCCGTTCCTCAAAAGCAGCTTTCCCTTGCAATGATCCGCTTTTCGACGTAAGCTCATCCATGTAACAACACCTTCTTTAGATTCCCTCTGTTTAAGATATGCATAACCTTTCTAATTAGCAGGATGCCTGCCCTTGTTCGTTGCAATAACTTCCATACTGATGGTCACGTTAGAAACTTCGAAAGCAAACTGGGCGGGCGGGTGAGGAGGAGGAGGAGGGGGGGTGGATGGGAGACAAGGGACCAGACCCTTTGGAGCAGGTAAAACCGTGACAAATATCCAGCGTGGCAAATGTCCAGCGTGGCAACTGTCTGGACACCGTGTAGATGCGTCCCTTCAGTCCATTGCCCCAAACACAGCCTTCACTTGGTGTCAATGCAGGTATAGTGGCATTGTTCTGCTGGAGCCCTGTCTCGACAATGGGCTGCTCTGTCTGCCCTGTACAGCTGTGGGACTGTCCGGCAAGATTTACTGAGGCATGAGCTCGCTGCCAATTGCTTCCAACTCCCAACATGCCGTTTCTATGAGCCAAGAACCATAAAAATACCTCATGCTTTTAGCGCCCTATCAGGCTCCCTCAAAATATGCTCTGGCAGTTAATTATCTAGAGTCTCGCTCAAGGTGTGTCAGGTTGTAATAAATCTTTAATAATTTTTCGTATATGAAAAATAGATGAGAGAGTAATTTGTCCTCTCTCAACATAAATTATCAATAATTATATCTTTTAAATATTAACATTAAGGTGTGACAAAACATGGTGGATGCTATAGCTTACAAAGAGAATATATGAACATCTTCCTCAGCATGACAGTAGAATTGTGCATATATGTAACATATGCTTAAATAGATTATGAAAATGCTTTCTGGGAGTTGTAGGTAGTTCCAGCAATAGACCAGAAATTGCTTCATTATTCACTCCACAACAACGAACAAAATGATTTACTGCACAAGACAACAGTTACTTTGTAATGGCTACAACACTGCTAACGGTGTATTACTATTACTGTTATTAATAGCAGTTGTGGGGCGGCCGGTTAGTGATAAGAAGTAAGAAATATTGTTCACCGTCTTCTACAAGCTGTTGGAAACTAATTTTGTGGTCAGCCAGAAAGCGATGGAGAACATTCTTCCCAGTCTGCAAGTCCACATCCTTCTTTTGTTCACTTAGCAGGATCAGGAAGTACAATTACAAATAAAAAACTGATTGAACTATATTTAAGAAAATTTCACAAACACAACACAGTAATACACATGATAATAATAATAATAATAATAATAATAATAATAATAATAATGTCTCTATCATAAACAGCACTATGAGCAGCTCAGAGGTGGCCTCTATGGCAAGTTCCTGATAACTGGTCTTTCACCTGGACTTCTAGTAATCTAAGTCAATTGCTCGCCACAAAATTGGAAAATAATCTCACCACTTGGCACCCAGCTATCATACGGTCCGCGTCAGTCAAACGTCAGCTCACGCGCTGCCTCCTTATTATTAACCCGCTATCTCACACAGTGGCGAGACACAATGGCTTGGCTGGCTGAAGTCATTTAATTTCTGCCATTTCAGGAGTAACGAGTCCAGCAATTAAGTACTTTACAAACACTAAGTATAGTGCACACATTCTACTTGGCTGATTTCAAATGGAGGTGCAGCTTGTGGGCGAAGCAAGGGGCACTAGGAAGATCAGTGATGTAGAGGAAGCATGTTTCGTAACAAATGTCTACCCTCACTTTCTTTTCTGAGAAGAACTTGTAGGTTTCACTCGCGATGTACTTATAACTGCTTCATCATTCTATATTAAAAAAAGACTTAGAAATAGGCAGCACCAAACGTCTCATTAACTCATAGCTCGTATTTTGCAAGCTAGCCTATGGTGGCGGTAGTTCTCCGTCTTCCAAATGACTAAAAAGTCGTAACCACCACACCCAAGAGGGACCAAGTTTATCAATAACGCAAGGAAATCTGTTAGTGGCCCCAGTGTGGATCACCCCTGAGTTAATTCCTTCAAACCCACAACAAAATAAATGACATAATAGGGAATGAGAATGGGTGCTGTTGAAAAATTGATAACAGGAACCTACGGCAACACAAAGAGATTTATCAACTAATATCAAGGTCAAGAGAGGACAAGCCTGTTTAGGGGACTAGGGATACTAACTACTGCTTCTCAATATATTTATTCCTTAATGAAATTTGTCATTAAAAATATATCACTTTTTCAAACCAACAGCTCAATTCATGGAATCAATACTAGAAATAAGAATAATCTTCACAAGGATTTAAAGTCACTTAGTCTTGTACAAAAAGGTGTGCATTATTCAGGAACACACATTTTCAATAACTTGCCAGCAGCCATAAAAAGCTTAACAACCAATGAAATTCAGTTTAAGAGAAGCCTAAAGGATTTATTGGTGGCCAACTCCTTCTACTCCATTGATGAATTTCTTAGTAAAACCAACTGATTTGTATGTAAGTACAACATAACTTCTGCACAATTTCAGTGCAGTATTGTGTTCATTGAAAATTTGTGTGTCAGTCTGTGTGTGTGTGTGTGTGTGTGTGTGTGTGTGTGTGTGTGTGTGTAAGTATAATCTAACTTCTGCACCATTTCAGTGCAGTAATGTTTTCATTGTAAATAAGTATTACAGTAGTTGTATTACATGTTTATTACCTTATAAATAAATAAAAAACTTTTTTATTTTAAATTCAGTGCATTAGTATTTGTAAAATGACTCTTAGTGTCCATTAAAAAATGACGATCATTCCACTTGGGACCTGTGGAATGGTACATTAGCTTATTTGTTTTAGTTGTAAATATTTGTCATGTATTGTTGTTTTTCTGACATGTTCCACATCCTGGAGGACCTCCTCACTACGGATCAATTGGAATGAAAGTAAATCTAATCTAATCTAATCTAAAAACATATAAACAGAAACTTCAACTGTATAACATTTCATTAACACGAACTCAGGTTGGTTGGGAATAGACTTGGGGAACCTAACTAGAATTTGCGTGTAGATGAGACTGGCTACGGTGAGTGGAAGAATGACACCCTAGTAGAGAACACACTGGTGAATCATTCCACTGATCGGTCTCACATGTCAAATTATAGCTAAGCATGCAATGGACACTGGGAGTAACTACCGCGAGTACAAGGCTGCTATATATAAAAAAAAAAAAGATGGCCGTGAAAGCGATTGATAAGTCGCTGAATTTGTCGAAGCTGCACAATGTTACCGATATAACAGGTGAAAGACGAGATGCTGTCGTCTGCGTATGTGTGCTGCTGGTGCTGCTAGGTTTGGTGGCACATTGTGCTGCGGGAGATGATCCCACGTCTGCCAGTGATTGTCTCACATACTCGAAAATATAAAGTTTCACCCAGGTGTCCGGACGTGTTTACAACTAACTGCTATCTCCATAGAAACGGAAGAGCTCTAGTGACTGCACTCCGCGACTGTCGAAAAGCCAGTCCATGCCTCTCCCATTGCTCAAAACTTTACGAAAAAAAGGCATCCATAAAACGATTCAGTGGGCGCTGTTTTGGCAAGGCACAGCGGCATCTAAGAAATGCGACATCCGGAGAAATTAGTCGTCCCGTCCCACGAGGTACGCTGTTCTTGTAATAAACACGTTAGCCAGGCGCCAGCCCGATGCTGCTTTACCTGGACCCACACAAGGGATAAGGAGACCAGCTCGGTTAGCCTGTCGGTTAGCCCATCAGTGAGAGAGTACCGCGAGTTCCTGCTGCTAATAAGGCGAGTACACCGTTTGTTTATTACATATCTTTTCGAGTTTCAAACAGGAGCGAGTTCAGAACTGAATAGGCACTATGATTGCTGTGTACAGATGCGAGCTGAGTTGGTGACCCTTCGCGCACTGTTACAGGCAGTGTTGGCTTCTGTCACACAGCTTGAGGCTGCTGCCAAGGGGCATCACCGTGGTGGGAAGGGGGGGGGGGAGCGGACTTGGGGATGCTGGGGACGTCGATCGATCCACTGCTGTGGCTGCCCCGGGTACTGCCTGCACTGAGGTTGACCCCTCACCTGTGGTCGAGTGGGAGATCATTCCAAAGTCTGGCAGGCCTCCCCAGTTCCAGAGGAAGCTTCTCGGCCCTCAAGATCTGGGCATTCACAGAGGGTTGGTTTGCAGGTAGTTGGGAGCTCCAACGTTAGGCGCGTAATGGGGCCTCTTAGGAACATGGCAGCCAGGGAGGGGAAGGAAGCCAGTGTGCACTCCGTATGAATGCCGGGGGAAGTCATTCCGGATGTGGAATGGGTGCTTCCGGATGCCATGAAGAGTACGGGGTGCAGGCAACTGCAGGTGGTAGCCCATGTCGGTACCAATGATATGTGTCCTTTGGATCGCAGTAGATTCTCTATGGTTTCGGCCGGCTGGCGGAAATGGTAAAGGCTGCCAGTCTTGCTTGCGGGATTAAGGCGCAGCTCACAATCTGCAGCATCGTCGACAGAAACAACTGTTGGGCGCTAATGACCATAGAAGTTTTGCGCCCTAAAACCACAAACCAAAAAAAAAAAAAAAAAAAGAAACAACTGTGGTCATTTGCTGCAGAGCCGAGTGGAGGGTCTGAATCAGAGGCTCAGGCGGTTCTGTAAACGTGTAGGCTGCAGACTCCTTGACTTGCACCATCGGATGGTGGGTTTCCAGGTTCCGCTTAATAGGACAGGAGTCCACTACACACAGGAAGCGGCTACACGGGTAGTTGGGGGCTGTATGGAACGGACTGGGCGGTTTTTTACGTTAGAGGGTCTCTGGGAACCACAGAAGGGACTTCTGGCTAAAAGTGGGCAGGTAAAACACAGTAAGGTAGTTATAGAAACGATCGGTATTGTAGTTGTAAATTGTTGTAGCTGTGGTAGGAAAGAACCAGAGCTCCAAGCCCTAATAGAAAGCACTGAAGCTCAAATAGTTATAGGTACAGAAAGCTGGCTAAAGCCGGAAATAAGTTCAGCCGAAAATTTTTCAAAGGATCTAACAGTGTTCAGGAAGGATAGATTAAATACAGTTGTCGGTGGAGTATTTATTGCTGTCAGAAGTAGTTTGCCTTGTAGTGAAATTGAAGTAGATAGTTCCTGCGAAATAGTATGGGCAGAGCTTATACTTGACAATCGGATAAACTATTAATTGGATTCTTTTACCGACCCCGCCGACTCAGAAGATATAGTTGCTGAACAGTTCAAAGAAAACTGGAGTTTCATTTCAAATAGGTATCCCACTTATACAATTATAGTCGGTGGCGACTTCAATCTACCCTCGATATACTGGAAAAATTATACGTTTAAAGCCGGAGGCATGCATATTAATTATTTTGAAGTATTAGGTCATGAACCTACTCGAAGCGTTAATGGTTGCGAAAGCATACTTGACCTTTTAGCAACAAATAATCCTGGACAAATAGTGAGTATAATGACAAATACAAGGATTAGCTACTACAAGGCAGTTGCTGCTAGGCTGAATACCGTGTCACCAACAACATTTAAAAAAAAAAAAACGCCAAGTTCATCTATTTAAAAAAGCTGATAAAAATGCTCTTAACGCCTTTTTAAGAGACGGTCTCCACTCCTTCCGATCTGATCACTTAAGCATAGAAAAGATGTGGAATGTTTTCATAGAGATAATATCTACGGCAATTGAGAGATATATACCACATAAATTAATATGTGATGGTACTGATCCCCCATGGTACACAAAACGGGTCAGATCGCTGCTGCAGAAGCAACGAAAAAACTGCGCCAAATTTAAAAGAACGCAAACTCTCGAAGATTGGCAAAGTTTTGCAGATGTTCGAAATATAGCGCATGCTATAATGCGAGATGCTTCTAATAATTTCCACAACGAAACTCTGTCTGAGAATCTGGCAGAAAACCCAAAGAGATTCTGGCCATATATAAAGCACAGCAGTGGCAAGACGCAATCAATATCTTCACTGCACTATAACAACGGTGAAGTCACTGATGACAGTGACACCAAAGTAGAGTTACTAAACACGGTTTTCCGAAACTCCTTCACGAAAGAAGCCGAACTAAATATTCCCGAATTCCAATCAAGAACAACTGCGAAGATGGGAAACATAGAGTAGATATCCTCGGCATAGCAAAGCAGCTTAAATCACTTAATAAAGGCCAGTCTTTCGAGATCAGAAGGTATACCAGTCAAGTTCCTTTCAGAGTAGGCAGATGCAATACCTCCATATTTAGCAATTACATAGAACCGCTCACTCACAGTAAGTTCCGTACCTAAAGACTGCATAATTGCTGAAGTCACATACCCAAAAAGGGAAATAGGAGTAATCCGCTGAATTACAGGCCAATATCACTAACTTCGATATGCAGTAGGGTTTTGGAACATATACTGTATTCGAACATTATGAAGTACCTTGAAGAAAACGATTTACTGACACATAGTCAGCACGGATTCAGAAAATATCGTTCCTACGGAACACAGCTATCACTTTACGCTCTTGAAGTAATGAGTACTATCGACAGGGTATGTCAAATTGAGTCCATATTTTTAGATTTTTAGAAGGCTTTCGAGACCATTCCTCACAAGCGTCTTCTAACCAAATTGAGGGCCTATGGAATATCGCCGCAGTTGTGCGACTGGATTCGTGATTTCCTGTCAAAAAGGTCACAGTTCGTAGTAATAGACGGAAAGTCAATGATTAAAACAGAAGTAATATCCTGCGTTCCCCAAGGAAGTGTTATAGGCCCTCTATTTTTCCTGATCTATATTATCGACGTAGGAGACAATCTGAGTAGCCGTCTTAGATTTTTTCCAGATGATGTTGTCATTTACCGTCTTGTAAAGTCATCAGATGACCAAAACAAATTGCAAAATGATTTAGATATCTGCGTGGTGCGAAAAGTGGCAATTGACCCTGAATAAACAAAAGTGTGAAGTTATTCACATGAGTACTACACTAATGGCCATTAAAATTGCTGCACCACAAAGATGACGTGCTACAGACCCAAAATTTAACCGACAGGAAGAAGATGCTGTGATGTGCAAATGATTAGCTTTTCAGAGCATTCACACAAGGTTGGCGCCGCTGGTGACACCTACAACGTGCTGACATGAGGAAAGTTTCCAACCGATTTCTCATAGACAAACAGCAGTTGACCGGCGTTGCCTGGTGAAACGTTGTTGTGTTGCCTCGTGTAAGGAGGATAAATGCGTACCATCACCTTTCCGACTTTGATAAAGGTCGGATTGTAGCCTATCGCGATTGCGGTTTATCGTATCGTGACATTGCTGCTCGCGTTGGTCATGATCAAATGACTGTTAGCAGAATATGGAATCGGTGGGTTCAGAAGGGTAATACGGAACGCCTTGCTGGATCCCAACGGCCTCGTATCACTAGCAGTCGAGATGACAACCATCTTATCCGCATGGCTGTAACGGGTTGTGCAGCCATGTCTCGATCCCTGAGTCAACAGATGGGGACGTTTGTAAGACAACAACAACCATCTGCACGAACTGTTCGACGACGTTTGCAGCAGCATGGAATATCAGCTCGGAGACCACGGCTGCGGTTACCCTTGACGCTGCATCACAGACAGGAGCGCCTGTGATGGTGTACTCAACGACGAACGTGGGTGCACGAATGGCAAAACGTCATTTTTTCCTATGAATCCAGTTCTGTTTACAGCATCATGATGGTCGCATCCGTGTTTGGCGACATCGCGGTGAACGGACATTGGAAGCGTGTTTTCGTCATCGCCATACTGGCGTATCACCCGGCGTGATGGTATGGGGTGCCCTTGGTTACACGTCTCAGTCACCTCTTCTTCGCATTGACGGCACTTTGAACAGTGGACGTTACATTTCAGATGTGTTACGACCCGTGGCTCTTACCTTCATTCGATCCCCGCGAAACCCTACATTACAGCAGGATAATGCACGAGGGTATGTTGCAGGTCCTGTACGGGCCTTTGTGGATACAGAAAATGTTCGACTGTTGCCCTGGCCAGCACATTCTCCAGATCTCTCACCAATTGAAAACGTCTGGTCAATGGTGGCCGAGCAACTGGCTCGTCACAATACACCAGTTACTACTCTTGATGGACTGTGGTATCGTGTTGAAGCTGCATGGGCAGCTGTACCTGTACACGCCATCCAAGCTCTGTTTGACTCATTGCCCAGGCGTATCAAGGCCGTTATTAAGGCCAGAGGTCCTTGTTCTGGGTACTGATTTCTCAGGATCTATGCACCCAAATTGCGTGAAAATGTAATCACATGTCAGTTCTAGTATAATATATTTGTCCAATGAATACCCGTTTATCATCTGCATTTCTTCTTGGTGTAGCAATGTTAATGGCCAGTAGTATAAAAGAAATCCGCTAAATTTCGATTACGCAATATGTCATACAAATCTGAAAGTTGTAAATTCAACTAAGTACTTAGAGATTACAATTACAAATAACCTAAGTTGGAACGATCACATAGATAATGTTGTGGGTAGAGCCAACCAAAGACTGCGATTCATTGGCAGAACACTTAGAAGGTGCAACAGATCTACTAAAGAGACTGCTTACTCTACACTTGTCCACCCTATTCTGGAGTATTGCTTTTGTGGACTTTGTTTTTTTTTTTTTTGTTCTAATGAAACCCCATGTCATTCCAAGCATGTGTGTCAATTTTTACCTCTCTATCTATATTATTCCGTGGTTTATTTTTCAAATTTATACTGACTTTTTGATCACCCAGTACTAAACACAAACATACAATTACCCCCCCTCCCCCAAAAGAGTTTTTGCAGCGCATGTAGCAATGCTGAACTGTCGAATTCGTGGATGTGGTACAGAATCCTCGAAACCAAAACATGAACACAAATAAATATGTTACATAGTAAGAGAGAATATCTTATTCACATTCGTACCAGCATTAAGTACTACCATGGAACTAAAAAAAAAAATTGAAACACAAGATGAAAAACAAGAATTTAATTTCGTATTGATTACAGATAGGAAGTTAGATATATTGGGATTAAGCGAAACAAAGTGGAAGGGAAAAGGTGAGAAGAATTTGAGAGGAGGAGGAAAACTGTACTGGAGTGGGAATAACAGGTCTGGAAGAAATGGTGTGGCAGTGATGGTGAATAAGAATGTACAAAGCTGTATTGAAAATGTGAGATATATATCAGACAGGATCATAATCTTAAACCTGAGATTCCAAAAAGAAACACTAAAAGTAATCCAGATTTATGCACCCCAAGTGGGATGTAGGGAAGAAGAGAAGATGGACTTTGAAAATGTGTTAGAAAACCATATAGAGAGTGCTAATATAGTGATGGGAGATTTTAATGCACAGGTAGGCAAAGACAGAAAGGGATTTGAGCAAGTATTGGGATGTTTTGGATATGGAGGTAGAAATGAAGAAGGGGAAAGACTCCTGGATTTGTGCCAGAGAAATGGAATGAAAATAGTAAACAGCTGGTTTATGAAGAGAGAAAGTCATGTTATCACCAGATACAGTTGGGATGGAAGAACGAAGAGTGTAATTGATTATATTCTAGTAGATAGGGAATGGGGAGAGAAAGTAACAAATGTGAAGGTAATTCCAAGTGTGAGTGCTGATGGAGACCATAGATTACTGGTGGGACAATGGAAAATGAATCAGTGTGTGAAAAATAGAAAACAGAAGAAAGTGACGAGGATACGGGATTGGAAATTGAAGGAGAGTGAATGTGCTGAGAAGTACAGAGAATTAATAACACAAGAATTTCCAAAAGAAGTTTTCTGCGATGTAGAAAAAGAATGGAGCTTATTCAAAGACACTTTAGTCGAAGCAGCACAAAAAGTATGTGGCAGAACATCTGGAAAGGAAAAAATAAGACAGACAAGTTGGTGGGATGATACCACAATCCAAGCAGTTAGAAGAAAAAATGGAGCATGGAGAAAATGGTGGAAAACTAAAAATGACGAAGACCATAAAAGATATATAGAGGAAAAGAAGAAGTGCAAAGAAATAGTGGAAACAGCAAAGAAAAAGGCATGGGAAGAGTTTACAAAAAAACTTGAAGAAGATGTGAAGAGCAATAAGAAAATGTTCTATAAAATGATGAAAAATAAAAGGAAGGCTTCTGAAGTACCAGTAAAGATGGAAACAGAGGACGGTACCATTATTGAAGATCCAGGGAATATAAAAGATCTCTGGAAAGAACATTTTAAGAAGCTGTTAAACGCTGAGGACCAGGTACATGAGGAAACAACAAATAATGGAGAGATTGAGAGAAGTTGGGAAGCAGAATTAGGACAAATTGCACAGGAAGAAATGGAAAAAGCTGTGAAGAAGATGAATGGGGGGAAAGCCCCAGGACCTGATGAAGTATCAGTGGACATGATAAGAGCAGCAGGTCCAGTGGGAATGCAGTGGCTGTATAGAGTACTATCAAGCATGTGGAGAAATAGTAAAATACCTGGCGACTGGAGAACAGGAGACATTGTTCCCATCTTCAAGAAAGGCAATAAAAGACTTTGTAAAAACTACAGAGGATAACCCTCATGAGTCATACAGCCAAGATTTTACTAAATCGAGTAAGTGAAAAGATAGAAAAGGAGCTGAGTGAAGAACAGCATGGGTTTAGGAAAGGAAGGAGCACAATCGACCTGATATTTTCTATCCGTCAATTGATGGAAAAAAGTTGGGAGTATAACAAAAGGGTGATAATGGTTTTTATAGACATAGAAAAGGCATATGACTCAGTTGACAGGGAAAGACTCTGGGAAGAACTGAAGAAGATAGATATAGAAGATGGATACATTAATGTTATAAAGACAATGTACAGAGGCCACAATTGTAGAATTAGAACACCATTGGGGAACACTGAATACTTCGAAATAAGACAAGGACTTAAGCAAGGAAGTATTCTATCTCCTGCGCTTTTTAATGTTATGATGGAGGGAATGAATAGGGCAGTTAAAGATATAGCAAAAGAAAAAGACAAAAAGATGATTTTTGCAGATGATATGGTAATATGGGGTGATAAAGAGGTAGATGTACAGTTACAGCTTGATGCGTGGAAGGAAATAATGAAAAGGTATGGATTAAGAATAAATAAAGATAAGAGTGAAGTAATGGTATTTGGAAGAGAGAGAGGTATCAATGGAAATATTACCTTGAATGGAGAACCCCTCAAAGTGGTAGAAAGTTTCACTTATTTAGGGAGTGAAATATCTAGGGATGGAAGAATAACTAACGAAATTAATAGGAGGTTACAGAAGGGAGGCAATTTCTACCAAACAATAAAACATCTGATTTGGAATAATGAAGTTTCAGAAAGAGCAAAACTCCTGATGTATAAGAATTATTACTTCCCTATTGTCACCTATGGTGGAGAAACATGGACAATGAAAGAAAGGGACTGGAGCAGACTGCAAGCAGGAGAAATGAAATTTCTCAGAGCAGTTAAGGGAAAAAAAAGAATGGACAGAGTAAGGAATTTAGAGATTAGAAAGGACCTCAAACAAGAAAGTATGAGAGAAGAAATTGAAAGAAAGAGATTAAGATGGTATGGGCATGTTAAGAGGATGCATGGGCAGAGACTCCCCAAAATTATGGAAGAACTAAAGATGGATGGGAAACGACCTAGAGGGCGCCCAAGAACACGGTGGAAAATGGGAGTGAGAATATCTGTTGAAAGGAGAGGTGTGACCTGGCAGCAAGTGGAGGAAGAAAAGTGGTGGGAGGACCGAGCCAAATGGAGAGGACTCGTCAGCACCCAGACCCGGCAGTAGCTGGAGCGGGATTCGGATATAGATAGATAGATTGATTACTGTTATCAGAGGAAACCGAGGGGAAAATTCGATCACTGGAGGTTCGACAATATGCAAGCCAGCCTATGGTGGCGGCAGTTCTCCGGCTGCCAAACGACTAAAAGAGGTGCCAAGTTTATTAACAGCACAAGGAAATCTGACCAGTGGCCCGAGTGTGGATCATCCCAGAGTTGGCTAACTTGTGTCAGTAATCACTGTCTTATTTAGTACCCTGTGTTCCACCTTTAAGCTGTGCAGTCTCCAATAATCAATCTGTCCTTCTCACCAATACTCAATCTGTCCTTCTCACCCTTTCCGGCAAGTCTGCCCACCCCAGGGTTCTGGGCAACTTTTTTGAACTCTCCCCTTTTCCTAAACCTCGCTAATCCTTTTCCTTCATCGCTCTTTATTCCCATTCAATCCTTCTGCTGGAAGGAGGGACCAGTGGCTACGAAAGCTTGCAATTTTCCAAACTTTTACATTTTTCTAGTGCCGCGTATGTGCATGTTGTGAAAAGTAACGGCTGTATAACAGTCCTGCAGATTACCATTTCAGGTGCTTTATCATCTGCTGATTTCGTCCCGCTAAGAAAAACAAGTTCAGTTCTGTCTACTAGGAAGTACTGAATCCAATCCCAGATATTGTGGGGTACTCAGTAAACCCATAGAGATTCTACTCGTATGTAAATTACACCAGCAGATAGACGCAGTCAGTACCTCAACTGTGCGATAACAATGGTGATGTTACTGGTGACAGTGCCACTAAAACAGAGTTACTGAATATTGACAAACAGCCAGTGCGAATTCATAAAATATAGTTTTTGTGAAACACAACTATAGTGCGTGTCATTTACGACGACGGGTGAGTTTAGGTTCGTTCTGTGCATCTGACATCACAAAACACATTCAGCCAATGAACAGAGAATGTCGTTGCCAAAGCTCGACTGCAGTGCAGAGCACGGACGTGTGTCTTCAGTTTTAGAAACGTTCAGTCATAAATAAAGAAATTGAACAAAAGTAATGTCTTGATAGCAGACTTTCTTTTATAGAAAGTTTGGCAAAAGCATTCTTTATACCAATTGCTTCATATTCTATTAATTAATTAAACCAAACAAGCAATAAGCCGCCTAATTCAGGCGATTGCAAGGAAAGGTGTTTGTATCATTCTCACGAACCGCTTTTTCGCAATAAAGAACAGTGGCAATTGTTTTATTTCCTATTGTACTTCGAAGAAACATGAGTAATTCGTAGTCATACCAACAGAGTTTTTCAGTATTTTAGAGTGGAGTCCTCTAGAATGACGAACTGTGTTAGCATAATGCTTAAGGTGCCGGCACAGTACCTCAGTGTGTTCAGCCAGAGAGCCGGTTGGCCTCTGTAATGAAAAATTGAGTGGAAGGATCAACAAACGAACTTGAACGGATGTCATGTGACGCCCGCAACAACCAAACGCAACGATCAACAACGAACAAAATGAAAAAAAAAATTGTTGGGCTGCTACGCGAAAGGTTCTGAATTCAATCCTTGTTTGGTGCTTAATATTTTCTTTATTTAAAAACAACATCGAAGTGTCTTACTTCATGAATTTTATTCGTCTGAATGTATTTTTTTGAAATTTCTAGTGCTTTGTCTCTTGATTATAATCATAATAAGTTTTCGGTTTTTCTAATTTTGTCCTCCAATATTTCTTTTCACAGCAATTACAAACAATGAGAAGGCACACATACAATATTCATGTTATCTGTTTTGTTTGTATATCTTCTCTACTGCAGTCTCTCTTTTACTATTCATATTGAGATATATTCTTTGCGACAGTATTAACAGTATTATTTAGAGCAGAATTTCGGCTCATACGTTGCCGAGCTACTTGATTGTCTGACGCAATTCTTTGCTTCGTTGCTTTGGCAACATCATATTCAATGTTTTCGTTGACTGATCTATGTTTTGGCAGGTATTTGCTGTCCGTTGTGACAAACACAAATTGTTTGCGCACTGCTCCTCACTGACAATATATTTTAGTTTCTATGTTTTATTCGCATTCGGGAGGACGACGGTTCAATCCCGCGTCCGTCCATCCTGATTTAGGTTTTCCGTGATTTCCCTAAATCGCTCCAGGCAAATGCCGGGATGGTTCCTTTCAAAGGGCACGGCCGACTTCCTTCCCCGTCCTTCCCTAATCCGATGAGACCGATGGCCTCGCTGCCTGGTCTCCGTCCCCAAGCAACCCAACCCAACAACCCTATGTTTTATTACGTCCACGATTCAGTTTTGTGTACTTCGCCAACTTTGTTTTAATTAGAACGTCTTAGAAAAAAAGCGAAATGACTCTGGTATAAATAAAAGTTTTATTACAGTCGCTAAAGGTGGTATATTTCCCAATTTATAAACACTGTTTACGTTATAAAGGGTGTTCATTTTAACTGGAGACATTGAAATCTCTTGAAAACGACACACAGTTAGTTCCTTTCGGAAGGGGACATTAAGTTATAACAAATTTGACCACAAATTCGTCGGATTTGGCATCATTGGATGTCCCCCTCGGAGACAAACAAATTTTAGTTATAAATTTGTTTGATCCGATGTGTAGATTTCCGGATATTTCAATGTCTCCAATTAAAATGAACACTCTGTATCAGGTGAATATCCTACCATGAACGACTGTGGTCGATTTCAGGCTCGTTCTATGCACCTGACGTCACGCATCCGCTCACCGCATTTTTTGCAAGTTGTCATGGCTGATGATGGTGGTAAGCGACGAACTCTCCATAAACAGGCGAGGGACATAATTTACAGGATACATGCTTTTTTCATGCGCGAAGCAGAAAACGGTGGACCTATCACAGATGTCGTCAGATCTCAGGAACGCACCGCAGAAGCGACAGGCGTTAGCTTGAGAACCGTTCAGCGGATTGCCAATGAAGGAAAATAATCTATGGAGACCTGTGGAAATCCACCTTTCAGATCGCCAGGGAAATATTGCGAGAGGACTGTAATCAATTTAGATAATTTCGACAAAGATATTCTAAGACGAGAAGTGTTCAATATGTACAACACAGGTGAATATCCTACAGTAAAAAAAAAAAAAAAAAAAAATCAGCGTGAAAATGCGTGAACCCATAAATTTTAAATGTAGCATGACCTCAATGAATAGAATACTTAAAAAACATTTGATTCAAATATGTACATACAAAAGAAGGAAGAAATTTTTTATTGGAATGTAGTGATATCGCTGCTTCAAGGGCAAAGTTTTTAAGACGTATTATTGAAGTAAGAAAATCTGGGAATAAGAACATTTTTTTCTTGGACGAAACATGGGTAAACCAAAATCACACAAGGAAAGCGTGTTGGAAAATGAGTGATGGTTGGGGGGGGGGGGGGTTAAAGTAATAGTTGGTAAAGGTGGACGAATAACCGTGCTTCACGCTGGTTCTGCTTCCGGATTCATTCCAGAAAGCAAATTAGTGTTATAGGCAAAAAAGAGAAATTCAGGGGATTATCATTCCGAAATGAACTCAGAGAATATTTAAATTATGGTTTAGGAATCAGTTTCTCCCTTACTTGTCTGCAAACAGGTGATTGCAATGTACAATGCGAGTTATCTCTCCATTGTTGTTGACAAAACACCCACAACAAGTACAAAAAAAGCCGATATCATGTGGCTTGCAAGTAAAAATATACCACATACTGCCAACGAAACTCGTGCTGAAACGTTGAATCTTGTAGCGCTCCACAAGCCTCGCACAAAAGTTTATGAAATCGATTGTATTGCACAGGAACATGGACACACAGTTTTGTGTTTGCCACCGTATCATTGTCAATACAATCCGATAGAGTTAATTTGGGCACAAGTGAAAGGGTATGTAGCAGAACGAAACGTGACATTTAAAATTGCCGATGCAGAAAGGCTTATGCACGAAGCACTTGACAGAGTTACTCCTTCAGCATGGGCTGAATGTGTTCGGCATGCACAAAGGCTACAGGAGGAAGACATGGACAGGGAAATTGTAACTGACAATCTGCTTGAACCCATCATCATCACTCTTAGACCTGATGATTCGGACTGCGACAGTGACTACAGCGATGCAGATGACAATCGCAGCGATTGACAACAATAAAAGGTAAGGCACATACACAATAATACTCATGTTCTCTTTCTTGTTTTTGTTCCACAGTCGCAGTTTTACCAATGTTATTGAAACATATTCCTCTTCTGCAACTGTAATAAGCGTCTTATTTAGACCAGACGCGTTTTTCTCTTTTGAAGCATCTTCTGTGGACAGTATTTTGTCTCCTCCATTGCCAAGTCAAAGCAAAGTAGCTTTGTGCTGCGGTAGTACAACATTCAACGTTTGTGTCGGCTGATCAGTGTTTTAGCAAATAAAAATGCTGTTTGTGTAGTAACCACAACCAACAGCGGGAACGCCTTGGGCTGCGGATCGGAGCCCCCAGGCGGGGAAGCCACCGGCGGTGGAGCACGCACCACCGGGTAAACACAGGACAAGTCGGACGACCGACCGACGACAACTGACAACAACCGACCACGACCGACTATGAGCGACACAACGAGGAAGAGATAAACAACGGAGGCTTGTGGAAACCACAACACCAAGCACCGAACGTAAATCCACTGGGAACCAGAGCCAGGCAAATGTCAACAATGAGC
Source organism: Schistocerca cancellata (assembly GCF_023864275.1). NCBI lineage: Eukaryota > Metazoa > Arthropoda > Insecta > Orthoptera > Acrididae > Schistocerca > Schistocerca cancellata. The sequence continues at coordinate 23,272,507 of NC_064633.1, read as the reverse complement.
AACGACCAGAACGCAGTACCGCCGAGATAGAAACGCCTGGGTTTTGGAGGGGTTGAGACAGAGGAGCCACTGGTTACACCAAGTGGTGAACTGGTTAAGATGGGTTTGGAGGGTACGTTGAGACCGTTGAAGGGTAGGATAGAGAGCCAGGAAGGCGGTGTCATTAGCATACTGGAGAAGGTGGATAGGACTAGGGCAGAGCGGGTCCCTATATATGAAACCGGAGGGAGCGGCTATTGGTTACTGTCTTCATGTGGCTTAGCGGTGGCGCCCTCGCTGCGCGTGAGCCGCTGCGCGGAATAGCCACAGGCGTCTAAAGCTAGCGAAATGAGGGATGCTCAACTATAGAGGTGGGCCAAACGGTTATTCTGGAGTAACCGTTATCACAGTTCCAGTTATTCTTTGATAACCGTTATCGTTAACCGTTATTAATAACTGCCAAGTTATTTTTCGCTAGCGAATACCGATAACTCCGACAGTTAAATAACGACATAGTTGGAATCCATCAGTTTAGTCATCAGTATAACTGCGAGTAGTGTGAAATAGCAGGAATGTCGTATGAATCGTGTCATAACTTTAGCTTATTAACTCCGGGTACATTTTAGTTGATGTTAGAACGATTATTAGTGTTTCATATTATATGTTTGTAGGTTATCGGTCGCTATTAGAAATATTATCTTCGCAGCTGCGACAGAAAGTACGCGGAACTTCGCCAAAGCACTGTTTAAGTAAAATGTTAACAACGTGCATTTTTAAGTATGAAGTAATATGTAAACTGAGTACTGTAGGTTAAATTCGAAGCTTAATTTCTTGTGCTGCTCACATAATAGAATAAAGTGTACAGCCTTATAATACAACAAAAAATATACGTAATGTGACAGATTCGTTTACTCCTGTGCTGTAAAATCTAGTCCTATTGGGGAAAGTGTGAGTACGCTAATCCAAGTTTTATGTCAGATTTGCAAACTGCTCGATTTCTCCAGCGACAGCATGTTCATAACATATGAAGACATGCAGATCGAAAAGGTTGACAGTGTTACATTTCTGGGACTACAACTCGATAATAAATTCAGTTGGGAAGGGCATACCACATTTTTTCATTCTGTTATTTCATAAGGGAGCATATTCTGTGGGAACTTATCAAACGTAGCAAAAGTTTTTCGCATGTAAAAGCGTGTAATAAAAATCGTTTGTGGTATCAATTCAAGAACATCATGTAGGAACCTGTTCAAGGAACTTTGTATTTTAACCACTGCGTCCTAATATATTTATTCCTTTATGAAATTTGTTACAAGTATTTCCAACCAATAGCTTAATACATAATATCAGTACTAGAAAGGGGAACAGCAATCTACATAAAGACCTAAAATTACTTACCTTGGTCCAAAAGGGGTCCAATATTCAGGAACATGCATTTTCAATAAACTGCCAGCAAGTCAGCAACCATTAAAAACTTGGTTTCAGATAAGGCACGGTTTACAGTGTGTTTGAAAGACTATTTGATACAGAAGTGTCTGATTCCACCCGTCATCAATATGCCGGAAATGGCTATTTTAAGTGTGTCTATGACGTCACTACATACACATGGCAACAAACACGAAGGTACATATAAATAATAAAATAACATTTCCCACCAAAAATACAATCAAACCAATGGGACAACTGCGGGAAGTTGGGGGTTTTCGGGTGAGGACAAGCTAGTAAAAAAAACACACCATGATCCCAAAACACAAAATGAAGAACAAAAAGAAAAAAAAATTACAGCATTCTGCTACATCAACAAAAATCTGCAGGAATCAGACACTTCCCTTGAACAATATAGGTCAACTATAGGTGACCATACCAAAACACCAATACCCACAACTAAAAGTACGAAAATTGGAATCAGACATTTCCCTTGACCTATATAGGTCAACCTCAGATGACGATACTAAAACATCAACACACACAACTATGAAAATGGGAATCGGTCATTTCCGGTGACCTATATAGGTCCACCACAGCTACTGATGCCAAAATACCAACACCTACAACTGCGAAAAATAAAACCACAATCCCAAAAGTCCACAAATCAATCATCCCTACATAAATTAAATCACATTCAATAAATCATAAATACACAAAACATCACAGCTAGAAAAAAGAAAAAATTTAATTACCACCAGCAAATTCCGGCACTGCAACCTAGATCGACAGCCCCCCCCCCCCCACACACACACACACACAAACAAACCAACTCATAAACACCGTGCCGTAATGACATTCACACACCACAACACCTATAGGTCGAAGCAGACGGGTGGAATCAGACGCTTCCATCGACCCCTCCTACTCTGTAGATGAATATCGTAACAGAGACTGATAGACCAGCTTAGGTAAAAATTCTGCTATATTTCAGTTTTGACAGCACTTGGTTGCAACAGTCAAGATCGGGTATTCTGTGTACGATAAATTTATTAAAAGTACGTAACTGTGTTTTATTCTGTCAGTGTACCAATTCTGTAAATATTAGCAGTTACTGCGATATATTCACATATTTTGACAATCTCCTGACAAATGATGAGGATAATAATTATTATATTCCACTGTATTATGTTATACTTTCTGACATGTTATTTGTCATTCGCGATGGCCAGCGGCTATTTCCGTAGCAGTACGAAAATATTTGTTCGCTCCAGTTACTATCCTCTCTGGAAATATCACCTGGAACTACGACCTTTAACTGGAGTCACCGAGTCAGGAACGTCTAGACACACAGTTATTCCGTTACCAGCTTCCAGGTTATCTGTGGTGGTAGCCCGATAACTACCAGAGAACTAGAACTACGAGCCAATAACGATAACTGCCAGAGGAGAATACCGGTCTCTGACAGTTATTTCCATAGTCGCTCGAATTCCAAAGTAACTTTCCTTCTACTACCCGTCCAAGCTAAATTAACACGTAAGGCGGTGGCTTAAGGGAACGACCGTACTTGTTAATGCCTGTACTGCAGCTCCTATCAGCCACGGCTCGGACATTAACTTTATTTAATTGTTTATGCTAAAAGTAACGAAGGCCCACGAAATAGTACACAGTTCTTATCAACAGATGGCGCGCAGTCTCACAGTTATTCCCATGGTCTATAGAACACCTTCCAAATGCGCAGTACGATCTTCGGTCAACAGATGGCGCGAGGCACTGTTGACACTAAACCGTTATTGAAATAACTGCCAGAATCAGAGGAACGGTTATCGCAGTAACCGTTACTTCTCAGTAACCGGTTATTTCTATCAGTTACGTTATTTTTTGCCACCTCTACTCAACTACCGGACCTACCGATAGATGGCTCTAGCGCGTGCCGGCCAAAGATCATATCATTGAGTGTCCGCCATATCTGAATTTGGCAAAAAAGGAAGTGTCAAAACACAGATGAAAATGTTTTTCGTTCTGCGTCTTCACAAGTCTTTTATATTGGATGTTCTAAATATCTTCACATCAACATAATGAAGTGTTTCTAATCTAGCGATAAAAAACAGTGACAGTTCTGCTACGAAATTCCTAAATTCGAGTGTGTTTCGGAAGTTTGACAATCCGACCTATAAATTGTTTACTATTAATTTTATGAGTGCTTTACTTATTTGCCCGTTTTAAAATACTATTTAAGATTCAATGGAGCTCAACAAATTACCTTGGTTGCCGAAGCTTTTAACTACAGGTATAATTCGGAAAATCAAGTGTGGAAAACAGTGAAGGCGCCTCTGGAAAAAAAAGTTGACATAGTTTGCTTAGGGGTATCTCTACTGACAACAGAAATTACATCTGAGCTATTAAAGTATTACTTACTTATAAACGGAAAAATTGTTATTTTTCTTTATCTGAAGTGATGCATTACCGATCTGCATATATGCTGGCACTGTAATTGCAACATGCACTTACGAATTTGGCTCCCTGTTTGATCAGAAATTTGAATGCCATGATTTTATTAACGCCTGTACATGACATGGTGTATTTTAACTGAGTGATAAGGTAGAAGCACCAGTTTTTGACATTGCTTCAGTCTTTGATAGGTGACAAGAAATACATTTAAATGAGATAAACACAAAGGCCAACGTTAAGGCTCCTCTTAAATGCATAACTTGTATCATTTGGAAGTTAAGTGTAGTAATAATATTATATTGGACTGATCCATGATGATATAGGAAGTGAAGGAACTTGTTGAAAATAACATCGATCACAGCTGTTAATTTTAAGGTTGGGGTGTCTTAAAACTAATTTTCCAGTCTGACACCCAAACAGTGACTGGTACCATGGTTTTATTTTAAAATTGAATTCAAAACATGTCAGCGAGCAAAATTAATTACACTATGAATTACAACCATGGAATTTTATTTCTGTGAATCATGGTTCCAGTCTTTGACATGGTGTCTATCACTGGAATGACTGGTTGTCATGATACAGCCCAAGCAAAAAACAAACCTGAAAGCGAAAGCTGCAGAAGCTGGCCAGACAGGCACCCCAATGGCTGCTACAATCTGTATGAGACAAGGGTGACATTATATTGCAAATTTAGTGTAAAATGTTCCATATTGTCTGAATTTGTCCAGTCCAGTCCAGTCGATTTTCTTATCTGCAAAAGTACACTAGCCAATACCAGTGGTACAAAGGTAGTGCCAAATTACAAACTATCCAGTAACAACAGAAGTATTGCTGGACAATGTACAGTAAATAATATGTGATAACTTGAGAAATTCAGAATTGGTTTGAAGAAATAGAACAGTATCTGTGGCTAAGTGTGTTCAGCGATGTTTACGAAAAACAAGATATATGTTTCCAACAGTGCCTCATAAAAGTAATATACATCTAGTGAAAGTTTTAACTTGTGTAATTGTGAAAAACAAGACACAATGGTTTCAAAAATACGTCCTAAAAGAGATATATATACCTGCAGAAAGATTTATCTGTAAGTAACACCTCAAAACGTAAATTAAACTGTAAATATTTCATGTAACTGTACCACATGTAGTGATTATTTGCTCTTATACGTTAAACATAAATTATTCTGTAAATATTTCGTGTTACTGTACCACATGTAGCGATTATTTGTTCTCGTTTCTGTTTAGCCACAGATACTCAACCACCCACACAATGGGTACAAAAAAGCACTAAATGTATATACCATCTGATGATGAGTTGCTAGGCAGCTCGAAACCGGTCATGGTTAAATAAAATACATCTACATAAAAGGCGACTGGTTGCAGTAATTTCTGAAAACCTTTTCACACCACAGTCGCAGTGTTCCACATCCACAATGGATAAAAGTCTGAAATAGAACAGTATTTGGAAAGAGAGTAACATTTTGAAAATAACAAATGACACAAGTAGAGTTTTCAGTTCTTATGAAAGCACGCTTAATTAATTAATTAATTAGTTTATTTATTTTCCCCTCCTCTCTCTTCCCCATTCTCAAGGGAAACATGTGATAACATAAAAGTGCAAGAAAGTTGTGTACAATGTTGGAAATGATGAAATAGAAAATCTCACTATGCTTTTAACAGCATATGCTGCTGTAAAGCTTGCTCCTCCTAAGAACATGATTTTTTCTGGTACAGACGTCTGATACAACAATTCCACAGCAAAACTTACTTTCAATAGGTGGGGTAGCAGTACACTCCCATAGGATAACAGAATATTATGTCCTCCAGGAATCACATTGGGTACACCACTTACAGCATAAACTGTACAGCAGCTACAATGTTTTGTGAGCAAGTAATACCAGTCAGTATCTTTAATTTTAACATAACTCTTGACTCCCATAATTACCTGCTTATACGTGTGTTTGTACTACAGGTTATTGGTAAAGCAAATACTTATTGAATAGGTCTTCACACTTTTAATACTTAGCTGAAATTCTGAAAAAAGTAAATTCTTTTATTACTGTATCACCTCTAAGGTGAATTAAGAGGTACTGACTGGTTTCTTTGAACATTTAATAGAAGCCTTCTTTTTACCTGCTATTGATAAAGAGCCATTCCAAGTTCTGTACAGAACAATCTCTCACATTTTTCATGAGGTTTGTTATTCTGTACACTAATATTTCTTCTTCTAAATGGTAAATATCGCATTCAGACATTGTTAGTATTAAAGGTAATTCATGAAATAAATTATATTTAAACCAGAAAATTAAAGGTTTCACATGGCACATGAAAAGTACCTTGTTACACACATGTATGTACAGATTCCAAAATGTCTGTGAATTTGAGTTACAAACTTTTTTTAAATAGAAATATGAAGATCACAATACTTTGGGTCTGCAATAACTCAAACATAAAATACTTTAGTTCCCTATGGGAAACTTTGTTCTTTACGTGACTCGTGCAACTGCTTTCACTCTTAATGGAAAACTAAATGGTTTATGACAAAGTTAACTTGCAAAAAGTGTAACCATTATTAGATAATTTCTGTGAAGTAAGATTCCTTAATGTTAATTCCTTCCTTTGTCATCATAACTTGATAATTTCAGTTCCATATGGGACATATGAACTGAAAAAAAAGAAGAAGAAGAAGAAGAAATGCTTTTATTACTATGACCACACAAAATCTTTTTAACATGTAGTACACAGTTCAAATCAGCAAAAAGTTTAACTGTATAATTAAGGTAAATGTTGATGAAAATTAGGCATGTAACATGAATACTGAAATTTCCTAGTCCGCAGCTCGTGGTCATGCGGTAGCGTTCTCGCTTCCCATGCCCAGGTTCAATTCCCAGCGGGGTCAGGGATTTTCTCTGCCTCGTGATGACTGGGTGTTGTGTGTTAGGTTTAAGTAGTCCTAAGTTCTAGGGGTTCAAAAATGGCTCTGAGCACTATGGGACTTAACGTCTGAGGTCATCGGTCACCTAGAACTTAGAACCACACTAAACCTAACTAACCTAAGGACATCACACAAAACCCTGTCATCATGAGGCAGAGAAAATCCCTGACCCCGCCGGGAATCGAACCTGGGCGTGGGAAGCGAGAACGCTACCGCACGACCACGAGCTGCAGACTAAGTTCTAGGAGACTAATGACCATAGATGTTAAGCCCCATAGTGCTCAGAGCCATTTGAACCATTTTTTTTGAAATTTCCTAGATTTCCAAGTGTAACTGTAATCACTGTATTCTGTACTTTGTAGTGCTAGAAAGGTAATTCTGTATGGCTCAAATGGCTCTGAGCACTATGCGACTTAACTTCTGAGGTCATCAGTCGCCTAGAACCTAACTAACCTAAGGACAGCACACACATCCATGCCCGAGGCAGGATTCGAACCTGCGACCGTAGCGGTCGCTCGGCTCCAGACTGTAGCGCCTAGAACCACACGACCACTACGACCGGCCTAATTCTGTATGATTCTTTGCATTCTCCCCCCCCCCCCCCCAACACAGGAAAATATAATAGAAAGACCTCCTAGCAAAATAAAGACAAAATTCAGAAAATTAGGTTTTGCCTGAATCAGGCCCCCTTATTCTAGAATGATTCTAAAGTAATAAGAATGCTTATGATCAATTGGAACATTGTGTTCATTCTAGGAAGTATTAAAACAAGAATTAAGAGAGTAACAATTTTATTGCTCTAATGTTGCAGAGTATCCACAAACATTACTGTTTGAAACATAGGGCCACTGCATACTCCATTAGATCACACCCATTAAACTGTTTTCTTAAACTGAAAAATTCAAGTTAACATAGTTATTGAGGGAAATATTTTCTCACACTGAAAGCTATCTGTCAAATAAGTCTCAGAACATTTTTTTCCCATTAATTTCACACAAATCACCTGTTTTTAATGCAAGTGCATATTTTGAGACTTACCAAACAAAAGTGCTGGCAGGTCGATACACACACAAACATACACACAAAATTCTAGCTTTCGCAACCAACGGCTGCTTCGTCAGGAAAGAGGGAAGGAGAGGGAAAGACGAAAGGATGTGGGTTTTAAGGAAGAGGGTAAGGAGTCATTCCAATCCCGGGAACGGAAAGACTTACCTTAGGGGGAAAAAGGACGGGTATACACTCGCACACACACACATATCCATCCACACATATACATACACAAGCAGACATAATTTTCCTACATGGAATGTTTCCCTCTATTATATTCAAGTGCATATTTTGTAACACCAAACAGCTTAAAATAAGCATGTATAATAAACAATTATAATTTTGTTACAATATCTACACAGGATGTAAAGAGTTAATTTTACTTCCATGTGATTCATGGTTCAAATGGCTCTGAGCACTATGGAACTTAACATCTATGGTCATCAGTCCCCTAGAACTTAGAACTACTTAAACCTAACTAACCTAAGGACATCACACAACACCCAGTCATCACGAGGCAGAGAAAATCCCTGATCCCACCGGGAATCGAACCTGGGAACCCAATGTGATTCATCCTTTGAAGTTCATCATTATACAACAACAAATCTATGGACAAAATAGTTTTAAAAATCTGTCAGAATGTCACACCCATCTGCATGGAATGTCCCATTACATAATCTTTTCCAATTTGAGCACTATACATGATTAAACAATATGAGTTTATTTAACTTCTGCCTTATACTTGATTTGTTTAAAATTTTCTCAGCAGGCTTTTTTTTTTCATGTGTTTTTAAGCGTGTGCACGAGTACATGGATGCAATCTTACAAACAAGTTGAGTCTGATGTAAGTCCTCAATCCCAATTTCATAATGGTAACCATGACCAAGAGCAGGAGCAGGAAATGGGTAATCTACAAATTTATTTTTAACATAAGACAATGCAAAATCTTGGCCAGTATATATTTCTGTCACATATCCCCAGCAATCACAAACATCTGAAACAGTTTCTGAGTATTGTACAACAGAGTACACGCAGTCACTTGTTTTAACCAGTTTTCCCCAGTTAATAAAATTTACAAATGCATTTCTATTGGCCATATTGGGAAAAGTATAGAGATAAATACATTCTAATGCAGATTTGGCTACTGGTGGCTTCAGTATGTGAAGACAGTCTTTGCATGTGATCTGCCTTGAAAGGCGCAATGCCACATACCCTGCAATATAATAGAGTATGTTTTGCTTGTAAAATGAGAACTTAATATTATTCTCTACTTCATTTTCTGCAGCACTTTCATCACTTTCTACTACATGCTTTCTTGCATGAAAATCATAAACAGGTGGCAAACACCACACATTAAAATTTGAGCAATTCCCATTCATTGCAGTGACAGTGTTACCCAAGAGCAGCTTTCTCATGAACTGGTATGCATTTGGATTGTTGTTCCAACCACATCTGGACCGAATGCAGGAAATGGTCTTGTGACAGTTTATAATTTAGGAAATACTTCAGAGGAGATTCAGCACAAAGCATACTTGCCAGAGCTATGTGCCTGACTGATTGCATATTGAAAATTATCCCAAAAGCGAAAGTATTTCTTGCATGAAGCAGCATTGGAACACCAATGATTTTTAAGCTTTTGATATAATTTTCAGCCAATAAAATTTGTTGTCAAGTCTCAGGGGGCTCTTATACCCTTTACCTAATGGAGTTCTGGAGTTCAGAATATCAAAAATCCTATCAATATAATACAAAAATTCTACTGTTGGTTCACTTCCTTTAAAATTTGGATCACCAACCCTGCTCAAAAACTCTATACCATCTGCCACACTAGAACTCAAAGTCTGTGCAGCTAATGAAACATTCATGTTTCTATTTACATAACTTATATGTTGTCCTGATAGTCTGTTGGCAAATGTCATACCATCTTCTTGTTGTACCTTGTTCAATTGCTCAATGAAATGCCATCTAATAATGCCAGTTGGAGACTCAATAGCAGATACTTCTGCTAGAGCATTTCTGGCAAACTTAATCATATGACACATGTCCAAGATACAATAAACATTGTATTTTTCCACAGGATGAGGAAAGTAGCTTTTAAAATCACCCTTGGAAAAATTTAAAGTACAGCCAAGTGAACGTAAAGTGCTTATATTTACCTTACAGCCGTCACATGTAACACACCAAACCCTAATGCCAGAACTATGCAGCCTCTCTAAAGCAGATTTTATCACTGTGACCTGATTATTTGCCTGTACACCAGATTATTTGCCTGTAAACCGTTGATAAAGAAATATGCAATCGGGCATTTAAATTTGCCATTAATAGAGACAAGCATGAAAACCAGAGCCTCAGATGCCTCTATTACTTCTTTTGACTGAGGCACTTCCCCACCAAAGTCTAAAAAACCTGTGTATTGCTTAGTTCCTTGGTCCCAAACTACTTGCTTTCTAATTGCCATACTGTCTACAATTAGACATGAATCGCTGAATTGTTCCCTTACAATTGGGTTCAAATCAATGTACTTAAAAACATCTTTTAAGAAGCCAGGTTCACAGTCTACACTTGCCACCCATTTGGAAATCAATGATTTATGGGGCAGAGGCATTAATTTTTGCAGGTATTCATATGCTGCTGGTGAATAAAAGTAGGCAGTCATCGCAAACATTTTCATATTTGTTGTGTATCTATTACTCTTTGAGGAGAGAGAGTTGTTCACTAAATTGCACACTAATTCCACTTGTGTTCCTTTCTGATGATTGAGGAAGTTATGTAACTTCTCAGGAAGATGCCCCTTCTCCTTCAATGAACTTACGATGTCATCCATGGAAAACACTTTCTTCTCTCTTCTTCGAAGTTTTTCACGGACACACTTCAGTTAACGTTTTAATTCGTGCACAGTGTCTGAGGAAAAAAAGTGCAAGTTTCAGTCGCCTCGTCTTCCATTTCTACTTTGGACTGTATACCACAATCAATTACTGAAGAACCAACTGCACTCTGAAATAAATAACTTCGTTATGTATGATTGAAACAACTCAAGGCTTGATGAAAAAATATTATAAGAAAACTTTGGGGGTGTGAAAACATCCTTATACCAACGTTTTCGACACAATTCGCAGCTTCTGTATTGGATAAATGGGGCATTCTTTCCATGGAAGAATTCTCATTGACAACATTCTCCACGCAATCAGTAGCGTCTGCAGTGGGCAAATCAAGCACGGATTCCATCACAGAACGCTAAAAACAAAAATATGGACCTGTATTACAACATTGCTTAGACCTATGTAGCCCATTTGCGCCCGTACGAAATAAATTCACAAAAGTAAAAATCACACACATAGCAAGGAAATTAATTAGCTACCTCAAATGGAGAATCATCGTTGTCACTCAAAATCCTAACAACATGTCGTCGTGGCTGTTTATTTGGTGGCATCAAATGTGTCGGAAAGTCAAAAACTGATGGCACTGCTTCGGGTTTGAGACGTTTCTTCCACGTTCCAGGGCTCACTACGTAATCATCTTGTCGGAAATGGTTTCCGCAAAGAAAACTGCAAGACGTAGGATTAAAATCTTTCCGCTTCACGGAAGTAATCCACGTCTTTAGTAGCTCTGGGTGCTTTAGAGGAAACCTGTTCAAAAACATCGAATTAGCAATCTCACAAGTCTGCATTTTTATCGCATTGTATCGGTAGTCCTATTACCTGTGAAATGATATGTCACTTTCCTTACTCCATCGCTTCGTACAATTGAAAGCGGAACAAGAAATCACCATTTCGATAGTCCTTAATTCCTTATACACCGTACACACCGAGAGAAACTTCTTGCCAAATTCGAATATGGCGGGCAATACAGACGACAGTAAACAGCTGGTAGAGCCATCTATCGGTAGGTCCGTTAGTTGAGCATCCCTCATTTCGCTAGCTTTAGACGCCTGTGGAATAGCCGCCGCGGAGGCGGAGCCCTCTATGGGCTGACCACGTCCATTTGTTCTGCCGCTTGTTCAACTTCTGCGGCGGAAGGTACTAGAGTTTGTGTGAGCTACACGCAAAAATTATGTTTGACATACGTCAGAACGCTTCACTGATAAACAGTATATTCAAGTCCTACTGTTTTTGTAAGTCCACAGTTTTGTTTAATGTAATTTGTGTACTTCAAAATGTGTGAAATCTTATGGGACCTAACTGCTAAGGTCACCAGTCCCTAAGCTTACACACTACTTAACCTAAATTATCCTAAAGACAAACACGCACACCCATGCCCGAGGGAGGACTCGAACCTCTGCCGGGACCAGCCGCACAGTCCATGACTGCAGCGCCTGAGACGGCTTGGCTAATACCGCGTGGCTAGACTACTTCCTTGTGATTGATTGAAGTGCTTTAAAATAAAGCCAAACACGCCCGGTGAAAATATAACTTTTATTACAGTCGGGAAAGATGGAATATTTCTCAGTATTACATACGACACCTATTTGGTACTTAAATTAAATGAGATATTGTTATACAGTAAATTTTATATGAAATTTATGTATGTTGAGTTCTGTAACAAGTTTCAGCTAGTAATAGCGAATACCCTGTTCAAGAATCACAAGAGGAGTAGGTATACTTGGAAAATGCCGGGAGATACGGGAAGATTTCAATTAGATTTAATCATGGACAGAAATTCCGAAATCAGATACTGGATTGTAAGGGGTACCCAGGAGCAGATATAGACTCAGATCACAATATAGTAGTGATGAAGAGTAGGCTGAAGTTCAAGACATTAGTCAGGAAGAATCAATATGCAAAGAAGTGAGATACTGAAGTACTAAGGAATGATGAGATACGTTTGAAGTTCTCTAACGCTATAGATACAGCAATAAGGAATAGCGCAGTAGGCAGAACAGTTGAAGAGGAATGGACATCTCTAAAAAGGGCCATCACAGAAGTTGCTAAGGAAAACATAGGTACAAAGAAGGTAGCTGCGAAGAAACCATATGCCGGCCGCGGTGGTCTAGCGGTTCTGGCGCTGCAGTCCGGAACCGTGGGACTACTACGGTCGCAGGTTCGAATCCTGCCTCGGGCATGGGTGTGTGTGATGTCCTTAGGTTAGTTAGGTTTAAGTAGTTCTAAGTTCTAGGGGACTTATGACCTAAGATGTTGAGTCCCATAGTGCTCAGAGTCATTTGAACCATTGAAGAAACCATAGGTAACAGAAGAAATACTTCAGTTGATTGATGAAAGGAGGAAGTACAAACATGTTCCAGGAAAACCAGGAATACAGAAATACAAGTCGCTGAGGAATGAAATAAATAGGAAGTGCAGGGAAGCTAAGACGAAATGGCTACAGGAGAAATGTGAAGACATCGAAAAAGATATGATTGTCGGAAGGACAGACTCAGCATACAGGAAAGTCAAAACAACCTTTGGTGACATTAAAAGCAACGGTGGTAACATTAAGAGTGCAACGGGAATTCCACTGTTAAATGCAGAGGAGAGAGCAGATAGGTGGATAGAATACATTGAAAGCCTCCATGAGGGTGAAGATTTGTCTGATGTGATAGAAGAAGAAACAGGAGTCGATTTAGAAGAGATAGGGGATCCAGTATTAGAATCAGAATTTAAAAGAGCTTTGGAGGACTTACGGTCAAATAAGGCAGAAGGGATAGATAACATTCCATCAGAATTTCTAAAATCATTGGGGGGAGTGGCAACAAAACGACTATTCACGTTGGTGTGTAGAATATATGAGTCTGGCGATAACCATCTGACTTTCGGTAAAGCATCATCCACACAATTCCGAAGACAGCAAGAGCTGACAAGTGCGAGAATTATCGCACAATCACCTTAACAGCTCATGCATCGAAGCTGCTTACAAGAATAATATACAGAAGAATGGAAAAGAAAATTGAGAATGTGCTAGGTGACAATAACTTTGGCTTTAGGAAAAGTAAAGGGACGAGAGAGGCAATTCTGACGTTACGGCTAATAATGGAAGCAAGGCTAAAGAAAAATCAAGACACTTTCATAGGATTTGTCGACCTGGAAAAAGCGTTCGACAATATAAAATGGTGCAAGCTGTTCGAGATTCTGAAAAAAGTAGGGCTAAGCTATAGGGAGACACAGGTCATATACAATATGTACAACAACCAAGAGGGAATAATAAGAGTGCACAATCAAGAACAAAGTGATCGTATTAAGAAGGGTGTAAGACAAGGCTGTAGCCTTTCGCCCCTACTCTTCAATCTGTACATCGAGGAAGCAATGATGGAAATAAAAGAAAGGTTCAGGAGTGGAATTAAAATACAAGGTGAAAGGATATCAATGATACGATTCGCTGATGACATTGCTATCCTGAGTGAAAGTGAAGAAGAATTAAATGATCTGCTGAACGGAATGAACAGTCTAATGAGTACACAGTATGGATTGTGAGTAAATCGGAGAAAGACGAAGGTAATGAAAAGTAGTAGAAATGAGAACAGCGAGAAACTTAACATCAGGATTGATGGTCATGAAGTCAATGAAGTTAAGGAATTCTGATACCTAGGCAGTAAAATAACCAATGACGGACAGAGCAAGGAGGACATCAAAAGCAGACTCGCTATGGCAAAAAAGGCATTTCTGGCCAAGAGAAGTCTACTAATATCAAATACCGGCCTTAATTTGAGGAAGAAATTTCTGAGGAAGTACGTCTAAAGTACAGCATTGTATGGTAGTGAAACATGGACTGTGGGAAAACCGGAACAGAAGAGAATCGAAGCATTTGAGATGTGGTGCTATAGATGAATGTTGAAAATTAGGTGGATTGATAAGGTAAGGAATGAGGAGGTTCTACGCAGAATCAGAGAGGAAAGGAATATGTGGAAAACACTGATAAGGAAAAGGGACAGGATGATAGGACATCTGCTACGACATGAGGGAATGACTTCCATGGTACTAGAGGGAGCTATAGAGGGCAAAAACTGTAGAGGAAGACAGAGATTGGAATACGTCAAGCAAATAATTGAGGACGTAGGTTGCAAGTGCTACTCTGAGATGAAGAGGTTAGCGACCATACGGAAAGTATACGCTATGGACATCGAAACAAAATTAAGTCATTTATGGGGGGAAGGTGTCAGTCAAGAAGATATGTAAAAATAAAATTTTTGGGCCAGGCCAAATAGTTTTTGTGGAATCGAATGATAAATGTGTCAAAGCAGTCGGAACATCATGTGTCTGCACAGGCGAGCAGTGCAGTGATGCAAAATCGCGCAGAGTGCAGAATGCGCTGTAGCAGCGAAAGGGTTAATGCGGCCGTTGTTGCTTTACTTCTAAACTGCACGCTCCCCCCTAAACGTAAGTTTGCGAACTATACTATACTTTGGTGGTGCTTCTCTTGGCGTGTTCGTCGTTTGCAACTGGCAGCAGCAATCTCCCGCGTCTGGGCGGGCATGCACGAGCCGCCAACATAAAAGAATTGAACTAAAGCTCTGTATTCTCATGAAATAATGAGTGCTGTTGAAAGGGTATGTTAAATTAATTCCATATTTTTAGAATATCAGAAGGCTTTTAACTCCATACCTCACAAGGGACTTCTAATCAAATTGCGTGCCTATAGGCTATCGTCTCAGCCATGTGATTGCATTCGTGATTTCCTGTCAGATTCACACCACTCTGCATTGCTGACAAATTTATTCAAGTTGGCGGATCCAAGATAGTGGCGTTAGATGTGGCAATGTAAGGACGTCATGGCAGCAAGTTCAAACTGTGGTGGGAAAATAAGTCAATTGGGCTACCTCTACTAACCTAAGGCCCTTCTCTTCCTCCTTCCCCCCGAAGAAAATGGCGGGAAGTTCAAATTTTGGCGGGAAAAATGATCACTTGCGCAATCTCCACTAATCTAATTTATCCGACTACCACCTCTTCCTTGGAATTGGCGGAAAAAGGACTCATTCTGTGCTGGACTGCTGGATAGGATGGACAAAATCTTTATTTTGCATTCAGTGTTTGTTTAAACAGTTTGAATTGTCATAAGGAATAGCTCCATCCATGAAGTCCGGCATCCAATTGACGTAGTACGCAGCACCGCCACCAGAGGGTGCTGTTGTCCCCTGGCGGTCTGGGGGAAAATGGCGGGAAAAGAACTCAGCCTGTTCGGGATTGATGGATAGGAAGGACGTACTTTATTTATTTTGGAACAATTTATTTATGGACGGATTTCACTTAGTTTATTTGTTACACTGATACAAAACACTTGCCGTGGCGTGTTTGGGGTCACAGTAAACAGCCTACAGACCTGTAAACTACTCCTAAATCACCGAAATAATGCTGTACACTGATACACAGACACGCAAACAACTCGTAAATTCGAACAGACTCACTAATTGTAAACCGTTGAAACAATGCGTTGAACAGACTACAAACCTGCATACTAATCGTAAATCACCGAAATAATGCAGTACACTAATGTACAGATACGAAAACAACTCGTAAATTGTCAAAATGGTGCGTGTATAACGCTCTGCAAATACGCTCACTAATTGTAAACTGTAGAAATAATGTACAGCACAGCCTACATGCCTGTTCACATAAAGTGCAGTACACTAACGTACAGACATGCAAACAAATCGTAAATTGTCAAAATAATGCCTGTAAAACTCTCTACAAACACACTCACTAATTATAAACTGTCAAAACAATGCATTGCACAGCCTACAGACCTCTTCACGAAATAATGTAACAGACATGTTCACTACTCATGAAACTGTCCAAAAATAATGCATGTGTAACGCTATGCAAACATGCTCACAACGCTTAAACAGCCGAAAATAATGCAGGGCACAAACACTCATTAAACATAAAAAACACTTTCGACCCATAGGTAAGAAATTCGACTGCAAAGTATCAGCGAACTGCTCCCTAGAGAGGTCCAACACATGTACACACTTGTGCAGCCTGCCCTGCAAAGCGACGAAGTGGCTGCCAGATGCCGCACTATGCATAGGATGTCCGTTTGAGTCCTGTAAGTATGAGGTGCCAGCATAACTTTCATACTTCACACCTGAGAAACTCCTGTTGAAAAATATGTGGCCACAGTGGCTGATGTATAACTGCGGGTCCAGCACTGAACAAGAGAGGTTTGCATAGCGACTCACCCTTGCAGTTGCAGCTAAAAGGTTGTCAGTGTTATACTGATGTCACATGTCTATGTAAATAAAAGCCAAGACTCCTTCTGGACACGCTATAGAAATCTGTTGCAATGCTTCTCAGAATAACACAGGATGCATTCTTCATAGCGATCCTATTGGGACAGCCCGTCCCACATGCGAGATGCGTAAGGCTGCATGTATGTGTTTACCAAACCACAGTGACTGATGCATTGCTGCGAGATGTTTCCCTAGGGACTCACCCACACAGACCCTGCTTAAAGTTTGTCAGTGTTATACTGACATCTCACATCTATGTAAATAACAGCCAAGTCTCCCTCTGGACGTGCTATAGAAATCTTTTGCTATGCTTCACAGAATAACACATGTTGCAAGCTTCCTAATGGGGCAGCCAGTCCATTATACACTCCTGGAAATTGAAATAAGAACACCGTGAATTCATTGTCCCAGGAAGGGGAAACTTTATTGACACATTCCTGGGGTCAGATACATCACATGATCACACTGACAGAACCACAGGCACATAGACACAGGCAACAGAGCATGCACAATGTCGCCACTAGTACAGTGTATATCCACCTTTCGCAGCAATGCAGGCTGCTATTCTCCCATGGAGACGATCGTAGAGATGCTGGATGTAGTCCTGTGGAACGGCTTGCCATGCCATTACCACCTGGCGCCTCAGTTGGACCAGCGTTCGTGCTGGACGTGCAGACCGCGTGAGACGACGCTTCATCCAGTCCCAAACATGCTCAATGGGGGACAGATCCGGAGATCTTGCTAGCCAGGGTAGTTGACTTACACCTTCTAAAGCACGTTGGGTGGCACGGGATACATGCGGACGTGCATTGTCCTGTTGGAACAGCAAGTTCCCTTGCCGGTCTAGGAATGGTAGAACGATGGGTTCGATGACGGTTTGGATGTACCGTGCACTATTCAGTGTCCCCTCGACGATCACCAGTGGTGTACGGCCAGTGTAGGAGATCGCTCCCCACACCATGATGCCAGGTGTTGGCCCTGTGTGCCTCGGTCGTATGCAGTCCTGATTGTGGCGCTCACCTGCACGGCGCCAAACACGCATACGACCATCATTGGCACCAAGGCAGAAGCGACTCTCATCGCTGAAGACGACACGTCTCCATTTGTCCCTCCATTCACGCCTGTCGCGACACCACTGGAGGCGGGCTGCACGATGTTGGGGCGTGAGCGGAAGACGGCCTAACGGTGTGCGGGACCGTAGCCCAGCTTCATGGAGACGGTTGCGAATGGTCCTCGCCGATACCCCAGGAGCAACAGTGTCCCTAATTTGCTGGGAAGTGGCGGTGCGGTCCCCTACGGCACTGCGTAGGATCCTACGGTCTTGGCGTGCATCCGTGCGTCGCTGCGGTCCGGTCCCAGGTCGACGGGCACGTGCACCTTCCGCCGACCACTGGCGACAACATCGATGTACTGTGGAGACCTCACGCCCCACGTGTTGAGCAATTCGGCGGTACGTCCACCCGGCCTCCCGCATGCCCACTATACGCCCTCGCTCAAAGTCCGTCAACTGCACATACGGTTCACGTCCACGCTGTCGCGGCATGCTAACGGCAAACTGGCTGACACTGACGGCGACGGTGCACAAATGCTGCGCAGCTAGCGCCATTCGACGGTCAACACCGCAGTTCCTGGTGTGTCCGCTGTGCCGTGCGTGTGATCATTGCTTGTACAGCCCTCTCGCAGTGTCCAGAGCAAGTATGGTGGGTCTGACACACCGGTGTCTGTTCGTTTTTCCATTTCCAGGAGTGTATATCAGCCCCTTCTCAGAATTCGTAAAGTATCGCAGAAGTAGTTAACAGTCGCTTTTGTTGCTGTTGTAGGAGCTTTTGCGATGTCTCAGCTTGTTTGCATGGAAATTCTTGTCCTAACAGGATCTGTTTACGAAAACAGCCCAAAATAACACCAAATGCATTCTTCCTGATGATCCTAACGAGGCACCCCGTCCTTTACGTATTACCCTTCTTGGAACTCATCGCTGAAAGCCTTCATCATGTCTGTGCATGCTTGTGAAAACACTGTTAATCATAAAAGCATTCTTGTTATTTGGAAAGAGAGCCGATGGTCACATCAAGTCCTTGCAGGAAATAGTGACGTTCCTTAAAGGCTTCTCATTGGGTATCCATTCAAATGAAGCTCTGTCAATGGTCTCCTCGTTCTATATATAAACCCACAACAAACCTCCATTGTCCTCAGTCCACTGCTGTCTGCCTCGCTGTGTGTACCTTCATCTCTGTGTGAGATGAAAAGAAGTAGCAGCAGCAATGATTCGGAGAATAGCAGCAAGAGGTGTAGAGTTCTGGAGGCAGGATTACCGAGTAAGTAAATAATTAATTTTTTGAATATAAATTTTCGTGTGTATGTTAAATTCGCCTTATTAATTCCGTCTCCTTGTTATATTGAAGGAAGGATTAGAAGGAATGGTGGAGGGAAAAAGAGGAAGAGGAAAAAGAAAATATAAAATGCTGGAAAATGTCAAAGGAGACAAATATTCAGAAATGAAAAGATTGGCTATGGAGAGACAAAATTGGAAGAGGCCTAACCCATGACAAGCCCTGCCGTAAGGCAGAATACCATACTACCACTACTACTACTACTACTACTACTACTAGTAGTAGTGTTACAGTACAAGATTTTATCTTGGTGTGTGGCGAGAGACTGGAGGGAGCTGGACCATGGTGGACTCCCGAAGTCCAGCCTCCTGTGTTGGGTTCACAGCCAGGATTGCCATGTAAGTATAATTTACATTGTGATTTGTTCTTGTATAGTAGCGATTCAAAATTTTCTTATTTCATACTTGTTTTTTTCGGTTTATGTATCTTGTTTGTTGTTGTAGGTGAGACAGACCAATTGCCAGATGCCGATTCTGACGACGACAGTGACATGCCTGAATGGGTCAGACAAAGGGCACTGAACCAAAGGAGGAGGAAAGGCACCGTGATGGGGCCCTCTTAGATGATGATGATGACTGCTTTGAGAGTGTGGTGGAGTCACCCGATGAAGTGTTAATGCCTTGGAGCCAGAGTGAAAAAAGTAATTACTCACTTTGCTTATAGCCTGATCGACAGTATTCTTTCTTTCACGCTGCCAACAGCGGTAAGCTATGTATATTATTTTGTTATCTGTTATTCCACAGCCGTCGCGTCTCTGCAGCCGCAACACAGCGTGGCGCGCATACCGGTGGCGGCTAAACCTTCTTCCTCGCCAAAGCTGCTTCCGGTAAGGCACGCATCGCCTGTATGGGCGCCGCTAGTTGCCGCGCGGGAAGCCGCTGCCACCGCCATCGCCGCCCCGGCACCGCCGATCTGGCGTCCGTGGGCCGAGCAACGAACCACCACCCCTCAAGTTACCGGGCCGGGTTTGCAGCAGCAGCAACAACAGCATCGGGAACCATCAGCGCAGCCTAGCTGTTCCCATTGGCCTGACCCACCGACACCACAGCATCCTCCTCTGTCATCATCATCATCATCATTATATCAGAATCGGCCCAAACGCAAGGTACCTGTGCCCGTCACATACCGATTTGCCCCTCCCCAACACCATCACCAATGGGGCGGACTCTGAATAGAATTAATAGTAATAGAGAAGATCCTGTGGCTAATGGCAGTTCTCTCTCCCGTCCTTTCAGTGAAGGACACCAGGTCAATGATACCATTCTGCAGTTAGAATACTCGGTGATTGCAGGAGCAAATCTCGTTCACAAAGATCGAGAACCCGGCAGGAAGATACCGCGACCCTATTGGTCTTCTAAGCGCGTGCCTTCCTGTCGTGGAAACGGAGCTCCTCAAGGTAGTCAATGATCCGCGGTATCCAGCCATTAAATGCAGTGCGGTGCTCCTCATCGAACTATCGCCCCCCCCCCTTCTTTCCCACCCCCACAAAAGTTGATTCAAGTGTTGTAGAGACAACTGTTCGTTACCTTTGGGGGGGGAAATGGCGTAATAACGCGCGGCAGGTCAATCTCCGAGTGGTTTCGTAAATCCACCTTGAGTGCTATGCTGGCCTGGTTTTCGAGTGGAGGTCAGACGATCAGCTAAGGCACTCAGCCGAATACTACACCTGGACATCCATATACATGTCTATGATCCAGTGAATGGAGGGTCAAGCTATATCAAGCTCCCTAAACATATAGCTAACAAGAGGGCATGCATTAATGTCGAAAATAAAACAAAATCTGGCTTGTATTGCGTGGTCAATCCTTTTTTGTGAGAGAAATTACAATTACAGAGATCATCCTGAGTGTCCCAATACATACCATGTATGTGATAATATTCGTGGGTGTTATAACTTTGATGGTATTTATTTCCTTTTGAAGATCCAGGACATACCTAAATTTGAGGCGGAGAATACCGGAATATTTGTTCATGTTTATGACCTGCAGAAGAAAAGCTAGTCAGATGAGCAAGACAAACATATTATCGTCGGGCCCCTTCATTTCTCAAAATTTGCTGATGACCGTGAGCTGCAAGTAAACATGCTGCTCTTCTCTGAAGGTGATAATTATCACTATGTTTGAATCAAAGACATGTCCCAACACCTTTTCTCCCAACTATCAAATAATCACTGTGTAAAACATATTTCCTTAAGGTGCATGAATTATTTTTCCTCAGACAAGTCATTAACAGTGCATATAGTAGACTGTGCTTCCAAGGACCCAGTACATGCTATTATGCCTACTGAGGAAAACAAATTTATAAAGTTTGAGAATGCTCACCACCAGGAGCGATGCCCATTTGTAGTGTACGCCATCTTTTAATACCTCCTCGCTCCTGTGACTCGCTGTGAAGGTGACGCTATAGCCTCACATACCATCTTCACAGAAAAACATGAACCATACGCGGCAGTATACCAAATTGTATTGTCCTATGATTCCAGTCTTAAACGCTACAAATCATATGTTGATAATCCTGCGGTTTCGCTGCTCACTGAGCTCGAAAAACTTTCAAGAGTTGTTGATAAGCCTTACAGCGACGACGTTCCCGTGACCAAATCGAAGGAGAATGAAGATTTGTACAATAACGCGGTTGATTGACACATTCATGGGCTGCCGTTAGACAGAAAAGCGGAAACTCCTCGTAAGGACCACTGTCATCTTACGGAGAAGTTCCATAGCGCAGCTCACAATGCGTGCAATTTGAAGTACCAGCCACCAAGGCACATACCCGTTTTCTTCCATAATTTACGCGGGTATGACGCTTCGTTTCGAATTGAGCACTTGGCTGATCTGAGCTGGGAGAGAAATCAGGTCGGTGTCCTACCTGAGAGCGTCAAGAAATACATTTCATTCTCCAAATAAATGATGGAAAGAATTACCCTCCTCTTACTTTATAAACTACGTTCTATGCAGGCGCCATTCCGGAAACTTGTTGAAACTCTACCTCAGGGGGATATGCATATCCCCGAGCTGCATTTCCCGACGAGGAACTTTTGACTAGGAACGGGTTTTTCCCGTATGAGCATGTGGATAGTATGGCGAAACTCAACGGAACCAGGTTATCCAACATAACAGCATTCTCCAGCAACCTTACAGGCGATACCATAACGGATACAGAGTATGAGGATGCCGTAAATGTCTGGTGGCAATTCAATATATCCACTTGAGGAGCATGTATGGAAAAAAAGGATAAAAAGATGAAAAAGAACAAAAAAGTATATACGAGGTTTAGACCTTTAATCGTGACAACTATTTATTTACAGCTCGTAAAAAATAGATACGTATTTCAAAGTTTTACTGACCCTCAAAGTAGTCACAAGCATTGTGTATAACCCATAGGCAACGATGTGGAAGTCGTAGGATATTCTTAGCAGTGCCAGTTGTGTTGACAGTTGGAGCAGTGCAGTCTATTGCCCTACGAATTTTTAGCAGTTCTGAAGCGAATGCCATGAAGTGTTTCCTTCAGTTTAGAAATCGAGTTGAACTCACGAGGGCTTAAGTCAGGGGAGTGTAGTAAGTGATATAGCACTTAGCAGCCCCATCAGTCAAACAAAACAGTAACAGATTGCATTGTACGTGCTTGAGCATTCTCCTGCAAAATAATGGTCGGGTCCTGCAGAAAGTGTCACCACTTCTGTCTCTATGCTGTTCATTTTTGGAACACAACCTATGACCAGCTTAGAGACAGAAGTGATGACCTTTCTGCAGGTCCTGACCATCATTTTATAGGACAACGTTCAAGCATGTACAGTGAAAGCTGTTACACATATCTATTTTGTACGAACTGTAAATAAATGGTTGCCACTATTGAAGTTCCAACCCTCATATATGTACCGTACACCATGTGTGTAAGAGAAAACAAATTAAAAAAAGCATAAACAAGAAATATTAAAAAACATAAACAAAAAATGTACATTTAGTTATTTGTTCATACACAACATAGGTGTAGCCTTTAAATACATATATCTACATATCATCTGCATTTTGTCAATAGAGTAGTTTCTAAATTTTTCACCTGCCACTAGCCATCCAAGTCAGAGTAGTGTTTAAGCGTATATGTATCAATATACACTCCTGGAAATGGAAAAAAGAACGCATTGACACAGGTGTGTCAGACCCACCATACTTGCTCCGGACACTGTGAGAGGGCTGTACAAGCAATGATCACACGCACGGCACAGCGGACACACCAGGAACCGCGGTGTTGGCCGTCGAATGGCGCTAGCTGCGCAGCATTTGTGCACCGCCGCCGTCAGTGTCAGCCAGTTTGCCGTGGCATACGGAGCTCCATCGCAGTCTTTAACACTGGTAGCATGCCGCGACAGCGTGGACGTGAACCATATGTGCAGTTGACGGACTTTGAGCGAGGGCGTATAGTGGGCATGCGGGAGGCCGGGTGGACGTACCGCCGAATTGCTCAACACGTGGGGCGTGAGGTCTCCACAGTACATCGATGTTGTCGCCAGTGGTCGGCGGAAGGTGCACGTGCCTGTCGACCTGGGACCGGACCGCAGCGACGCACGGATGCACGCCAAGACCGTAGGATCCTACGCAGTGCCGTAGGGGACCGCACCGCCACTTCCCAGCAAATTAGGGACACTGTTGCTCCTGGGGTATCGGCGAGGACCATTCGCAACCGTCTCAATGAAGCTGGGCTACGGTCCCGCACACCGTTAGGCCGTGTAAGTAGGCTGTTTATATTTTCTTATTGGCAACGTTACGTAGCGCTCTGTATGAAAATCACTGGCTGTGCTGTGTGCAGTCTGTGGCTAGTTTGCATTGTTGTCTGCCATTGTAGTGTTAGGCAGTGGCAGCTGGATGTGAACAGCGCGTAGCATTGCGCAGTTGGAGGTGAGCCGCTAGCAGTGGTGGATGTGGGGAGAGAGATGGCGGAGTTTTGTAATTTGTCATGAACTGCTATATATATTATGACTATTAATGTAAATACATTGTTTGTTCTCTATTAATATCTTTCATTTGCTAACTATCCCTATCAGTAGTTAGTGCCTTCAGTAGTTTGAATCTTTTATTTAGCTGGCAGTAGTGGCGCTCACTGTATTGCAGTAGTTCCAGTAATGAAGATATTTGTGAGGTAAGTTATTTGTGAAAGGTATAGTTTAATGTTACTCAGGGCCATTCCTTTGCAGGGATCTTTGATAGTCAGATTGCGTTGCGCTAAAAACATTGTGTGTCAGTTTTAGCACAGTCGTGTATAAATTGTTCTAAGGGGACGTTTCAGATGGCGACCCTGCCAGGATACCTCACTGGAATCTTCTGATTTTTTCTTGTAGTTTGTGTATTTAGTGTAGCTTTTGTTTATTGCTAGCACGTAATTGTAGAGAGAATCTCCTTTGTAGTTGCAGTCTTTCATTGTTGTTCTGTAAAACAGTTGTGGCATGCATGTAGATTTGCACCAAGTATTTCGCAGCTGCGCTTGCAATTAACTAGATATTATTTTCAGTGCTATGTTAATGTGTTCTCTTATTTTTGCTATTCAAATTGTGCTTTTCTGTGTTATCGTGTGAAATATTGTCACAATAATGGCGTGTGAAAAACGTAACACTAGGCTCCAAAGCAAACTGAAAAATAATACTGACGATGAGCGTAGCTTATCAGCACCACTGTGTAGTGAATTAACAGACGTTCCAAGTAGTAATTTGGTAATTGTGCATAGGGAAATGGAGCGGGCGGCAAACAATGGTGTAGGCAGTGAAACAATTATTGAACAGTGAAGCATTATCGATCGATCGGTCGGCAACAGCTCGCCTCAGGAATCCGAAATGACAGAACACAATACTGCAAATACTGTAGACTTCGGTTTTGGGTCCTCACCGTTTTCTCAAATGAGTCAAGACACATTTTCAGCTTGTCAAAATGTGAATGTTGCCGGTGCAAATGCACTGCCGGAAAGCGTAGAGGAACAGATTCCAGACACTAATGCATTGTTATTACAATTAATGCAACAAATGGAACAAAATCAGAGACAAACACAGCAACAGTTAGACACAATGGGACAAAATCTTCGGAAGTTAGACACCACACTTGAATAAACACCTGAAGATTTAACTACTGAGTTACATAACATTGAATCGAAATGTCAAAAAGTCTGTAATGACGAAAAAACACAAATTTGTCAGCATTTTCAGCCTATTTTTTCGTGGCATGAAAATGCATTACAGAATCACGAAGCAGCCATAAAAGAACTGCAAACTATTGTTCATGAAAATCATGAGACCTTGCAAGCTAAAATGGACTCAGTTGCATCTACCGATTCGGTTACGCAACTTGCAAAAACTCAGGAAAACTTAAAGGACACAGTAGATACTCTGAAAATTGGTTCAGAAAGACACATGGAGGAAAGTAGTTCATTATCAGAGAAAGTAGTTGAACTTTCGGATCAGCTAAATAATTTATCTGCGAAGGTAGATGATAATCTGAATGACACAAAACCGGTAGTCTTTAATGACACAGAAGAGTGCGAACAAATCAGGAAACTGAAACAAAATCTGAATCAAATTAATACGCAACACCAACGAGAAATCCGGGAAGTACAAGATCAGCTGACACAGGTAATACAAGAATTACATATTTCAGAGGACACTCGTGCTCCAACACGGGAAGAGGAACTTAGAAATACGGAAAAGCCGCAAAATAATAGCACAGGGCATTTCGGTAATTATGAAAGGAATTGGCAAGGTGAACCGAATTTTGAGATGAAACCGCCGAAACGACGTAACAATGACCGACATGAGACTCGCCGACATGATGATTTTGATTATAAGCTGTTCATTACTACACATAAATTCAAAACATTTAAGAATTCTGGCAACGACATTCATCCACAAGCATGACTCCATCAATTCTCTCATTGTTTTCCTCCCAACTGGTCATTAGAACACAGATTAGAATTTATGTGTGGCTACTTGGAGAATGAACCAGCTGTAAGAATGCGATCGGTCATTCACGATTGTCACAGTGAAGGAGAATTTTACCATGCGTTCCTCTCAGCATATTGGTCACAAGCTACACAAGACCGAGTAAAACATAGCATCATGATGATGAAACACTTTGAACAATCTGAATTTTCCAGTCTTGTGAAATATGTTGAAGACATGTTGCATAAGAATCAGTATCTTTCAAACCCATACAGCCCCTCAGAACTCATCCGCATTTGCCTAATCAAACTGCCTGAACATTTACGACATATTATTTTGGCAGGGCGTTGCAAAGACGACATTGAATCTTTTCAGGGACTCTTACAAGAATTAGAAATCAACACAGACAGTCGCGGGATGCGAAAACAGTAAAACAATCATTACAGGTCACATCCGTCGCAATTCCGCGATGAAAGAAATAATAACTGGACACGACAAGGCTATTCTCACAACACAAACCGTGACCAAAACAGACACCACCCGTGTGACAACCACTGGCAGAGTAATAGTTACAGAGAGAGATCGCATTTCCGTAGTAATGAATATGACAGAGACACTCATAGAAACAGACAATTTGGCAACCAGAACTATTATTATCACGGGACACAGAATAACTTCAGACACAACGGTCCACCGTGCAGTGATAATTCAGGGAGAAATTCTCCACCACTTAACCAACAAGAAAGAAACTACAGGAACTACCGACATGACGACAGACGATGTGATCATAACGACAGACGTGAATTTCATCAGAACTGGCGGGATTTAAACAGGGCAGGGCCCAGGTCTCCAAATCCCAATAACAGCGCGCGCCAACAAAGAGGTAGCAGACAATGACTCGCACCGCGGGCACCCGCGTGCGCCGGCTGGCTCAGAGAAAAATAACATAGACGCTAACCTTGAGAGAAAAATTCCAGTATTCTTTACCGACGTATACAACATGATAATTGCTTTGAAGTTGAAACTCTGCGTACTAGGAAGAGTAAAGGTTTACACCACATTTCACATGAAAAACGTTTATTGAAAGATAATCTGCTTTTTAACTTAGTCTTTGCAATTTTCACTTCACGCTACTTGTACAATTTGTCACACTGAGAAACTGTTAACATGCAACAATGTTTGAAGTTAAATATGCAGTCAAGAACCAAGAGAACTTATTTAAACAGAAATTACAAATGCATTGTTATGGTGAACAGGCGACACAGTGTTATTGTGTGTGTGCATTCTTGCTTGTTAGTTGCACGATTATGTAACGACTATAAGGCTCACATACTTGGAACATATACCGGCACTGCTAATGACATTTTCATGCAACATTTTGGTTTACTTGAGAGTGGATTCTGGATTTGAGGTGCTTTCTGTGAAATGCCAGATGACACAGTGATTAGTTAATGTGACAGCTACACGATTATATCACGACGTTACTAATGTGTGACACAATTTACATTGTTGCTTTTGCGGAGTATCTCTTTTATATCTGCACAGTTTTTCTGAATTCTTCTGGAAAGTAAAACATGTTTTAGTAGTAACTTTTGTGGTACAGCTACAATGAGACAGCCTTTTCCGTAGGACAACAATACGTTACAGCACAGTACTTTCTTCATCACGGCAATAAGCGTAATAAGCATGATATCTATACGCAAAGCATTTCACTTTTGTTTATCATGAGGTAAGTACATTGACTTCTGCTGAACTTAGCTTTCGGAGGACAATAACTACGACACTTCCACAGAGAAGATCTTACAGCAAGACGCATATTTAGCACTACAGGACACGTATTTGAGTGATCAATTTTATACTTAAATCATTTATTTTTAAAGATATTTGAGGTACAATGATACAAAGGTTTTCCGTAATACATTTCATTCCATTCTTGTAATCTGTAACACCTGAGGGTATAATTACATTAATCCTCAGGGGGGTACACGTTTACTTTGTGTACCATGTGTTTGGCAAGCACAAGGAGCCCTAGCTAATATGGTATTTGCTTATACAATTTAACACATCGTACCATATTTCTCTAACACATAAATTACACAGCTATCTGATCATTTAACAGAGAAACAAACATCTTTTTACTACGTCAGTGACACATGTTTACGCAATTACAGAGTTGGATTACTTCACACTTACGAAATTGTATTTTGTCTGTACTTTGTGCACTGTTCATATTTTTTTGGAACCATTGTGACACTATGAGAGCTTTGAATGATGTATTTGGTATGAGATCATGATTTTTAAAGTACGTTTGAGGTAGATGACACTACTGAAATGAGCAGAGAATTTTCTTTAGGTTTTGAAATTATTGCAGGAAGCTACGACGTTTTTGAGATTTGACTGAGGTGTTATGATGTTATTTTAACGACGACGATGTGTATTATGCTGTTGAGGTATGTTTATGTCAATAAGATGATGCTACCATATATGAGGAATGTGATTACGTGTTTATATGTATATGAATAATGAAAGAAGTTAGGGACTCTGGAGCGTGAAAAAGGTTGTTGGAAACCGAGAATCGTACTTTAAGAGTTATGAAATGTGTGTAAATGCGTGAATGTATCACAATTAAGGCGAAAATTTTTTTGGACACTTTTACATTCATAGGATTTTGTTTCTACACATTTGTGACGTAAATTTTCGACCTGTGAAATTTTCATATGAGACTGTCACTGTAGCGGAAACTGGTGTCGTAAATATTTCTGTAAGAAAGTTAAGTGACCACCTGCACGTAATGCGTCGTGGGCACACAGGTGTGTCAAACACCTGGAGAACAAGCCATTAGGGTGTGCCTTTCTGGAAGCACAGGTAGAAAAAAAAGAAAAAAGGCAGGCCTTTACGTCGCCATTGACATTCCTTTAGAGAAAATATTGCAAATGTGACACCCTCATTACTTCCATTAACCTTGCTATTGACATTCCTTTGTAGAAAGCATCGCATATATTACACGCTCATTACCTGAAAACATATGATTACTCGTACTTTGTGCTAATTACTGAAATGCTTATGAATTGATGGGAAATATTCATACATCTGCACACCTGATTATGACAAGTGTCTTTCTACGAGAGTTGAGAGCTACTGACTTACGAAATGCCACATGACTATTGAATGATATTTTTATGCTTTGGTTTGCGTAATTGCTTATTTCATTTAATATCTGGTTTCCAGCTGTGTTGCAGCGCTAGTTTCATAAAATTAAATTAAATGCATTTGCTAATGTGAACACTTTCTGTCAACAGATCTATTAAATAATTATTTTATGATCCACATTCTTTAAAAAAGGAGCACTTGGAAAGGAAAGAACAATAAGAAGGAACTAGTAACAGTAACACATAATTTTCTTTTCAGGTACATGGTAATATTTTTTACAATAAGTTGTTGTGGTGCACCACTTTAATTACATAGACATTAAGATGTGAATAGACATTTCCCTTATCTGCATTGTTGTTTTTACTGTAATATTTTTTCTGCTTGAGCTATTCCATGTTTAGGTATAAGTTGCTGCTGTTTGCCAGGCATAGTGTTATTGAATTTGATTTTGTATTATTCTGTTAAGCCAGTTTTACTAATGATTTATCTTTATTGTTTGCTGCGCATTGCCTTATATTAGTTGTAATATTGCACTTGCGTTGCTAATTTATGCTGCTAGCTTTGCCAATTTGCATTTTTTGTCATTGCTGTTTGCGATAATTTGTTATGTGATGCTGCATTGTCTCGTCCCTTAGTTTAGCATCTGAGCTCAGTAGATTTAAGTTAGCTTAATAGGGGTAGACTATATAAGAAACTACCTATGATGGATTGGAAGAAATGCATTGAGAAGCTAAAAAAATGGTTTGGCCAAAAAAAGTAGTGTACAGTGGAAAAAAACTATTTTTGACAGAGGATGTGAACAGAATACAGAAAGCAGGCTTAGATAGGATTTTTGGGAATAATGATGAACGAAGGGAGATCTCCATGCAAAATACTGCAGTAAAACAAACGCTGTCCTTTCCTTTTGTGTCATCCCACTATGTGTTTGTGTACCCTTGTGTATTTGTTTTCTTCCTGTCTCTGTGTAGTTTCATAGAATTTTTTTCTCTTCTAATACTAAGCTACATTCACTATGATGAGGAATACTGTTATCCTCAAATATAATTGGCATTAATAATATGTTATTTACCTTGTAAATATGCTTAGACATTATTTATTTTGTTTTGTTTTAATGCTCATGTGTGAAGTTGATGTTTTGCAAGTTATTCTGATCTTTATGTATGTACTTTTGTCATAATTCCTGTAACACTGATGTATATGTTTATTTCTATTCTTTTGTAAAGCCCCTATTACTACAAACGTTATCTGTATTGTTATGTTCTTTAATGATGTATTTTGTACCTTTGTAATTGTATTCTCATGTTATAATATTGTAATTGACACCAGTTAATCAAATTAAGTAACTTGTAAGTTACATTTCACTGCACACTTTTCTGTTGGTCATAGTAATGCACAATATGTGAGAAGTAGGGACTGATAGTGTTTGCACGTGTGTTAATAATTCAGCAAGGGACTGGATAACAGTATTGCTGGTTCTAAAGACAATTCCACAAACTTTGTCAGTGCACAAGTGGTGGTTTATGGACTTGCTATCTTCTCTGCAAGACTCTTCGATGGTGATTGTGCACCTGCACAGTCGCAACAGATGGCTGCTGGCCGTCTCTACAAGGACTACAGTGGGTCTGCATCTTTGATGACCTACCTACCAATCTTCTTCAAAACATCGACTGACTCTGCTGTGGGTTTGCTCTGTTGTGGCCCATTACCTGTCTGCATGTCAAGAGTCAGCACTGTCTTTCCGTTGGAAGGACAACACTACTTCTTCAAGACTGCATGGAAATCCACTACTTCTGTGTGCAATTTCTTTTACTAATGAGACTTTGTGAAAAAAACTGTAATTACTATTATGATGAATGATCAGGACTATCTTTATGGACTGTGAGAAAATTTTAGCTTTTGACCAACATTGTATAAATAATTGTGTGCATTTGATTTCTTTGTTATTGTAATTGTGAAAAAAAAATTTAACAAATATGTATTGGCCACTGCCCAAAAATATTATGTAAAATTTTTTGTGGGGAGCATGGGGGCTATGTAAGTAGGCTGTTTATATTTTCTTATTGGCAACGTTACATAGCACTCTGTATGAAAATCACTGGCTGTGCTGTGTGCAGTCTGTGGCTAGTTTGCATTGTTGTCTGGCATTGTAATGTTAGGCAGCGGCAGCTGGATGTGAACAGCGCGTAGCATTGCGCAGTTGGAGGTGAGCCGCCAGCAGTGGTGGATGTGGGGAGAGAGATGGCGGAGTTTTGTAATTTGTCATGAACTGCTATATATATTATGACTATTAAGGTAAATACATTGTTTGTTCTCTATTAATATCTTTCATTTGCTAACTATCCCTATCTGTAGTTAGTGCCTTCAGTAGTTTGAATCTTTTATTTAGCTGGCAGTAGTGGCGCTCGCTGTATTGCAGTAGTTCCAGTAATGAAGATTTTTGTGAGGTAAGTTATTTGTGAAAGGTATAGTTTAATGTTACTCAGGGCCATTCCTTTGCAGGGATCTTTGATAGTCAGATTGCGTTGCGCTAAAAACATTGTGTGTCAGTTTTAGCACAGTCGTGTATAAATTGTTCTAAGGGGACCTTTCAGCCGTCTTCCGCTCACGCCCCAACATCGTGCAGCCCACCTCCAGTGGTGTCGCGACAGGCGTGAATGGAGGGACGAATGAAGGCGTGTCGTCTTCAGCGATGAGAGTCGCTTCTGCCTTGGTGACAATGATGGTCGTATGCGTGTTTGGCGCCGTGCAGGTGAGCGCCACAATCAGGACTGCATACGACCGAGGCACACAGGGCCAACACCCGGCATCATGGTGTGGGGAGCGATCTCCTACACTGGCCGTACACCACTGGTGATCGTCGAGGGGACACTGAATACTGCACGGTACATCCAAACCGTCATCGAACCCATCGTTCTACCATTCCTAGACCGGCAAGGGAACTTGCTGTTCCAACAGGACAATGCACGCCCGCATGTATCCCGTGCCACCCAACGTGCTCTAGAAGGTGTAAGTCAATTACCCTGGCCAGCAAGATCTCCGGATCTGTCCCCCATTGAGCATGTTTGGGACTGGATGAAGCGTCGTCTCACGCGGTCTGCACGTCCAGCACGAACGCTGGTCCAACTGAGGCGCCAGGTGGAAATGGCATGGCAAGCCGTTCCACAGGACTACATCCAGCGTCTCTACGATCGTCTCCATGGGAGAATAGCAGCCTGCATTGCTGCGAAAGGTGGATATACACTGTACTAGTGCCGACATTGTGCATGCTCTGTTGCCTGTGTCTATGTGCCTGTGGTTCTGTCAGTGTGATCATGTGATGTATCTGACCCCAGGAATGTGTCAATAAAGTTTCCCCTTCCTGGGACAATGAATTCACGGTGTTCTTATTTCAATTTCCAGGAGTGTAGAAAGATACACTTTAAGGGATGGTAATAGTATGTGTAGCCACAATAGCTCCATCACTTAACCAACTGAATTATATTGGCTACACAGAGAAATCAGATATCTATGTTTTACCCATGAAGAGTAACTTGATATTCATTTTGTCTATGACTGATGGGGAAACGTTTGGAGTAAACTGTCTGCTGCTGCATCTTTATAGGTGTAGCATTTACAAATAATGATATTAATAGGTGTCATATGTGGACTATAATGAGAGAGGTGTGAAATAAAACACAAACACAGTTTGAGATTATATATACATACATTATTTATTTAAATATCATATATTGGATTCAGAATTTTAAAAAATCACCAGACTCTTTCTTTATCTCCTTCTTCGCACCTGTACAGTATTTACCAAACAAGGCTTTTTGATATGCAATAAATTCCGTGGATATCTTCCTCAAGCCAACGGATGCCTCACCATCTGAGGTACTTGGGTAGCTCAGATGGTAGAGCACTAGCCCGCGAAAGGCAAAGGTCCCGAGTTCGAGTCTCGGTCCGGCACACAGTTTTAATCTGTCAGGAAGTTTCATATCAGTGCACACTCCGCTGCAGAGTGAACATCTCAGTCTGGAACGTTTACGAAACTTCTACGCCAAACCTACGGTACCAACGAAGAGAATCTATCCGTACTCGTGATGTAATGGCATTCTTAATGTACATGACTCTTTACGTGCAAACCTACTGCGTCCTGAGATGGCGTAATCAGGCTGTCAATTTATGTTGACAGCAAAATCTGTTCTGGTCATTCCGCAGACAATAATGTATGTGGCGCATCCGAATGCGAATACTCACTCCAGAGATATTTCTAGTCTATGGATTAACCCACAGATGTTTCTCTGGTCTCTGGCCAGCGATGCGCGTTGCTATCGATATCACCACCTATTGAGTTAGGTTGTACTGATATCTGTGAGTTGCGTTTAACTTCTCTGGTCTGTTTACATCGTAATGTTTACAAGTTTTCGATGTTGTTAGGAAGAAAGGACGACAGGAGAATGTAGTGTAGAAAACGTACTGTTAAATGGTTTCTGATGTCATTGTTTCCAGCCTACGCTACAGACGCGACAGCGTCTGTCCAGCAACATGATGCAGACAATGTCCCTAAAGTGAGAGGTAATTTCTTGGTTTGTATTGAATGTGCATGTCTCCCTGTTGTCATAATAGCAACGCAAAAAAATTGTGAGGCGTTTTAACTTGTCGCATGATCATATTCTTTTTGAATGTTTAACAGTATAATGTTTATTTTTGCGCTACTAATGTTGGTCAAATGTGCTCTTTATGTTTGTCCCCTTTTCGTTGACCAAATACTCATTTCACTTCTCACAGTGTTGCCTGACCGTATTATGGATGGTTTTGTGGTGTCCTCCTCTTATATTTTCATTCATGGAACTCCTCCCGTTACTGAAAGACACATGCATCCGCAAATGGTTGAAGAAGTGGCTTCTATTCTCTTAGCACAGCATATTTTTCATATTACATAAGTATTTACTATATGTCCAGATATATACTTTTTACTCTCCATATTCTGTTCTGATATCGTCCTCGCTTGATATGTTATACAGTGGTGTGAAAGATATCGTAGGCCTAAATGTGTTGAACAGAAGAATTTATTATTTTCACTTTTAATTTATATTCTGTTGTCGATAGGTCTCCCTTGCCCTGCTGTGAGTTTGCTTGAACTTCCAATTTTCTTCAGTGTGTTCAATCTGTTTGTGTGCTTTTCCCATTTGCAAAGTGTTTCTATGTGTCCATATGTGTTCAATAAACAACTGTGATATGAATGGCATATGGCACTTTATGTGGTATCACATTTTAGGATTTCTTTCCAGTTCTGTTGCATGTTGAGTGGGGGAAGAATGATTGGTTAAATTCCTTCAGTTTCCTGTAGTTAATCTAATCTTATCTTCATATCCATTTTTTGAAGCAAAGGGTAGATGACCAGAGATTATCTGTAGACTTTTCATTTAGTACATGTTCTTGATGTTGGCTTTGATTTTATCTTCAAGTTATTTGACTCTATCTTCAATTCTGCCAATTCACATTAGATTGAATTAGATTCAGTTTTCATTCATAGACTCAAAAATGAGATGATGCTCATGGTGTGGGGCATTTGAATATAATACTAATTTCCCTGATCATTTGTCAGGAGATTGTCAAACTATGTGAATACATTAGAGTAAGCTGGAACTGCTAATATTTACATAATTAATACACTGTCAGAATGGAAGACAGTTATGGACTTTTAATAAAGCTATCATATACGCAAAATACCTAATTTCACGTGTTGTGACAAAGTGCTGTTAAAACTGAAACCTAATAGATATTTCTACCTAAGCTGTCTTCACAGTCCCTGTTAAGATATTCATCTACAGAGTAGAAGTAATTGCACATCAAAATGTGTTTTAACTTCCGTTTAAACTGTGCTGTATCTGAACACAAGTTTGATTGATTGCTGGCAATTTATTGTAAATGTGTGTTCCTGAGTACTAGACCCCTTTTTGGACCAAGGCAAGTGATTTTAGTTCATTATGTAGGTTTTTCAACATTTCTGTGATGTCCTGTGATTCAAACAAACTTGTGACCATATGTGCTGCCCTTCATTGTATGTTTTCTCTATCCCCCGTTAGAGTCATTTGGTATGAGTCCTACACACTTGAGCCATTTCCTAAGATGGAACATTCAAGTGATTTGTAAGCAGTCTCCTTTGTATACAGACAGCATTTTCCAGTACCATGCCAGTGAACTGAAGTTTGACACCTGTCTTACCTATGACTCAGCCTATGTGATCAATCCATTTCATTTCCCTACAAGTTACACTCAGTATTTGTATGAATTGATACATTCTAATTGTGAATCAGTGATAATGTGGAAATGGTGCACTACTTTTTTCAGTTTGTAAAGTACATAATTTTCCATGTGTGTACATATAGTGCAAGTTGCACCACTTTGAAATTTATCAAGATCTGATTGAATATTTCTCCAACTTTGTATAGATAACTGCAAAAATTCTAAGGTTGCAATTATTGTTCGCCTGGTCATTAATATGCAACAGTGGTTGCAGTCTACTTTCCTGGAGGACACCTTAATTACTTCTACTTCTGTCAATGACACTGCAACCAAGATAATATGCTGTGTCCTTCCTATTTAGAAACCTTCCACCCAGTCACAAATTTCGTTTGGTATGCTATATAATTTTGGTGTGGTACTGAGTCAAATGGCTTTCAGAAGTCGAGAAATACTGCATCCATCTGATTTCCTTGATCTGTGGCTTTCAGTAAGTCACATAATAAAAGCACAAGTTGGAATTCCCATGGTCAATGTTTTCAGAATCTGTGCTATTTGACAAGTAGGAGGTAATTCTGTTTCATATACCTCATAATGTTTGAGATTAGAATACAGGGTGTCCCACTCAAACTTCCCTGGTTTCAAGGACCCAGGAGAAAAAACTGTAGTAGATACAACTGTGAAAAATGCACCACATTGTAGAGCATCTCAAAGAATTTATGTCCCACATCAGAAGAGCCAAGTATCGTCGCTAGAGTGCAGCATGGTTGCATGAAGTGAAAATGACGACTCCACAGCAGCAGGCACAAACAGTAGTGTGTTTGCAGGAACAAAATCGCCGATTACTGTGTAAAGAAGTTGTCATCGTGTGTATGAATGTGATCCACCTGACGTTAAAACAATTAAGGAATGGTATAGGAAGTATCTGGCAACAGGAAGTGTTCTGAAACATTCTGGTGGTGCACGTTACGGAGTTTCAGAAGAGACAGTGGAGGACATCAAACAAACGTTTCTCAGAAACTCACATAAGTCAATTCATCAAGTGCTGCATCGTGTAGTTCACCAGCGTCTTTGTATGTTTGCTTACAAAGTGTAAATTCTGCAACATCTGATGCCGAATGACAAACCTCAGCGACAACAATTTGCTGCGGATATGCAGCAGCATATTGATAAGGATGCCAACTTACTGGAAAGATGTTTATTCTCAGATGACGCAACCTTTCATCTATCATCAAGGGTTAATAGGCATATTGTTTGTATTTGGGGTTCGCAAAATCCACCTGTTGTCATTAAGCCTGTTCGTGATAGCCCTTAACTAAACGTCTGGTGCGAGCTAATGCATGACAGGATTGTTGGACCATTCTTCTTTGTGGAACAAACAGTGAATGGGTCAGTGTTTCTGGACATGTTGGAGCAGTTTGTGTACCCTCAGATACATGATTTGCAGCCCAACATCAGTTTTCAACAAGATGGAGCTCTGCCCCAGTGGTCAATGGCTGTTTGCAAGTTCCTGCATAAGAAATTTCCCAGTTGTTGTATCAGACGTGGAGGATCCAATGTGTGGTCACGATATTCACCCGACATTACACCGCTTGATTTCTTCTTGTGGGGATTCGTGAAGGACCGCATGTATGCAACCAAAGTGGATGATATTCCTATGTTGCGACATCGTATCACTAATGCGATTGCATCAATAACAGGGGAAATGTTACAAAGAACTAGGCAATAAATTGAATATGGACTCAATATTCTTCATGCTACAAGGTTCACATGTAGAGGTGTACTGATGATAAATAAATAAATTCCCTGTCGTGCTCTACAATATTGTGCATTTTTTATTGTCATACCTACTGTGTGTGGTTTTTTTTTTCTTTTTTTCCTGGATCTTTGAAATCAGTGAGGTTTGAGTGGGACACCCTGTACATTCTGTGATTCTCCAACAGATGGAGATGAGTGGAAATGGACAGTTGTTGTGTGGATCACTTCTGTTATCCTTCTTATGGACAGATGCAACCCGCTTTTTTCTCCCAATCATTGTGCATAGTTTTAATTACAGTGTAATAACTTTGTTGTAGCTGCATCTTGCAACCTAAACTGCAGAGACTGAGTGAGCCATAAGCATCCCTAATGACCTGATTCTTTATGAGACATAATGCATGAATATTTCTTACATCCTTCTTATCAGTTAAGTTGCAGGTTGGTCAAGATAAGCCCAGACTTGTGTTTAGGAGAAGTGGGATACAGATTCCAGCCCAGCCATTCAGATTAAGGTTTTCCATGTTTTTCCTAAGTTGTATAATTGTTCTGCTTACTTGACATTTAATGTTTTTGGACAACACAGATATACAGTTGTGGTATTGTACATTAGCATTACAAACAAAAAGTATTGACACTCAGTAAAATCAATGAAGGGAAAAATTAAAACTCAGTTTCCAGATTTTCCAGCCAGTGGAGACATTGGAGCCAGCTGATGCAGTTCTTCGGGTGATCTGACTCAAGCACAAAAGGGACTGTCTTGAAACATGTGCAGCATCATCTCCACTGCTTTGTTAGAGTCATGACTTGGCCAGTGTCACCATTTCCAGCTCTGGAGGATAGTAATGTTTCTACCTATCCAAGCCATACTGCAGCCAACGAAATATTCAAACACAACTCCAAGGCAAAACTCCAAGATTCCATACACCATTACACCAAAAACTTGATTCCATAAACTTAACCATCAATACAAACCAAATTACAAACACAGATATCCATCACTAGAGTGCACCACTGCTTACTACAACCGTAACAACAGACCCCCTACCGAGTGAAGTGATGCAGTGGTTAGCCCACTGGACTCGCATTTGGGAGGATGATGGTTCAATCCCACGTCTGGCCATCCTGATTTAGGCTTTCCGTGATTTCCCTAAATTGCTCCAGGAAAATGCCGGGATGGTTACTTTGAAAGGACATGGCTGACCTCCTTCTCCATCCTTCCCTAATCCAATGAGACCGATGACCTTGCTGTGTGGTCTCCTCCCCCAAAAACAACCCAACAGACCCCCTACACAAACAATCCATTTCAAACATGCTGCACCTTTGTGATGCGTCACAACACAATTATATTACGGGTCAAAGCCGATATGTGGAATTGCAGTGCTCACTTGACCCAAAATGTGGCAACATGCCGACCATTTATATGACTGTGCCAAGGTACTTTTTTATCGTCATTAGCAATAAAAAGAACGCGAGGTTACAATGCACTTATGGTGTCAGTGGGTCTTCTGCAGCATGCTGCTGCTGGGAATTTGTTTCGATTAGTCATAGCCAATTGGGTGATAGTAAATGACAGCAAATGAGAATTGTTAAATACAGTGACTTGATTCAGAGGAAGATATGAATTGCTTACTTTTGTTTTTGACACGAAGAGTGGGACTGATGATTAGTGATCTGGCTGTTATGCATTATAAGGTTCCTTAATGCTTTTTGTATTTATTTACAGCGTTGTATGTTTCTTAGAATATGACAGGATTTCCTTGGACATTTTTTTAAATTCCAGTGTTATAGTTTGGTTTGACTGGAGGAAAACTGGCTGTGATGACGCATTGATCTGTAGCAGACCCTGATGATAGTTTCAAAACTTTTTGGCATATTTTCACAATGCTTTGATTTCGTAGGTGGTGTTTAGGTGGGAACTAAGAGCCCAGGCTGGAATAGCATGTTTTATATGACAGCATTCTACACAATATGTTCCATTATGTTGCTACATAGTTTCATGCACTTGACATCATGACAGTGTTTATCAAACGCTATTTTCACATTTGTTCCACCATCTTGTCTAATCATCCAGCTCATGATTTGTCATGGTCACTGTACAAACCATTACTAACTGATGTACTGAACCGAAAAGCTGCCAACACTGTAAATGCTCTTGTACCAAAATGTGATGTTCTACCCGATGCACACTCTTCATACAAACGTGTAATAAATAATTACATTGAAGACATACATGCTGCATGAGATGGTGTCAGCTAAAAATGTTTGCAATCAGAAGATCTTGCAAAGAATATCCAAGATACAACTATGGTGCATTATTGTGTTGTACATCTCAGTTTCCTGTAATTTAACATTTATGTCTATTTCTGAATGATGATGTGGCTTCTGATCTGAGACCTCACCTATGTTAATGAAAGTTTTCGATCTTGATTATTTATGGACTTGCTGACAGGGAATGACTCCTTGAATCTACTAATTTTGTAATGTCATACTACTTCTTTCAAGCTGTTTTTATTGTTTATAGTAGCATGATAAATTCATCCTGCAAAAATTTTACGTGGTTGAAATAATGCCATTCTCCTGTACAGTGTTGTTTTTCATGCTATATTTACATTTAATGT
The DNA here is from genome assembly GCF_023864275.1 of Schistocerca cancellata. Taxonomy (NCBI): domain Eukaryota; kingdom Metazoa; phylum Arthropoda; class Insecta; order Orthoptera; family Acrididae; genus Schistocerca; species Schistocerca cancellata. The sequence continues at coordinate 23,232,454 of NC_064633.1, read as the reverse complement.
AGAAAAATATTGTTAAAATTATCTATGAAAGAAGAGTAGTGCCTGCTTACCTGCTTGTAAAGCACTTTACCTAAATGTACTGGGGGTGCCCATCTGCTATGCTTGTGTGGGGAATAAGGCAGATGTTGGCCATGCACCATCATGTTCAGTTGGAGACAGCCTCGGGAGAATGGTACCAGACAGGCTGTGACAAGCTCTTATACAGATAGCGTTGATATCTGGTAAATCAGATTTATCATATTGTGTAGGTGGCACTTCTTTTACTCGATGCTCTTTCCTTAGAGTGACATTTTTCTGGTTAAGGTGCTCTAGTACTTAGCTGTTGTAGAGTTTACCAATTTGTTCATTTGAAGAGGTAGAACTAGGAGGCACAGAACATATTTAGCGGTTATAGAAGCTAAGTTAAGAATGGAATTTTAATCTAGGAGGTATAATCAATGTCATTGCAGATTGAGACTTTAAAAAAATAGTAAGGTAGCCTCTAGAATGTGCACATATGTACATTGCAGATTAGTGTCTGTTCCACTTCAGCTGTGAGCATAGTGGCTGCCACTGTATTACTCATAGCATTTGTAGTACCTTTCCTATTCATCATAATTCCACTGACTGCTGCATCGTTAGCTGACAAGATTGTTAACTATACTACTGTCATATGGTCATATGCTTTCTGTTTCCTCGCACATCTAACACTAAGCACCCTAGGTCACAGCATATTATCTCCATTCACTCCCCTCCTGTTCCATCTGACAGTCCAGTTTCAGAACTAGTTTACCTTTCTGACCTATCCTTCACATTCTATCCACTATCTCCTTCCATCATCATTTCTTCTCTGAAACATCTGTGTGAAACCGTATGATCTGAGCTCTGAGCATCTTCCCCTTACAAATGTTCTCATTGTAACACCTGTCCCATGTAACCTCACTGACCCCACCACTGGTAAATCCGACATTATTGAAACAACATGTGCAGTCATGATTTTTGTACACCATCTAATATGTGTTCACTGCACAACATAATACATGATGTATTACGATGGAAGAAATAGCTTGTGACCGCTGGAAACAGTTCCACAAGTTGCCCCAGTGTTGTAATACAACACACACATCATATTAACATATATAAATCCAGCAGATGATGGAGGTTCAAACCTTTGAAACACATTTTGGATGTAAACAGTGACTGCTAACAGTAAACCTGTTATTTCATGCATCATCATGTGCTGTTTTCCATGTCCAAAAATATGTACTAGTAAGAACAATATGTGATGTAAATTCAGAACATCCTGCAGAGCCTATTTAGGAATCTAGGAATAAAAACATATTTCTTTTCCAAACCAGCAGCTCAGTTCATGGAATAATTACTAAAAATATTAATAATCTTCACAAAGATTTATAATCACTTTGGTCCAGAAAGTGTCCATTGTTCAGAAACACACATTTTCAATAACTTGCCAACAGCCATAAAATGTTTAACAATCAATAAAGTTCAATTTAAGAGGAGCCTAAAGGTTTTATTGGTGGCCAACTCCTTATACTCCACTGATGAATTTCTTAGTAGAACCAACTGTGTGTGTGTGTGGGGGGGGGGGGGGGGGGTGTTTGTGTGTGTGTGTCACTGATAATGTCACATCATATGAGTATTAGAACAATTTAACTTAACGTACAAATTCAGTGCAGTAATGTGATAATTGTATATAGGCGTTGTAAAATGATTTTTTTCTGTATTGTTTATTACCTCATAATTGAAAATATGTCCAAAATTTTTCTGACTCATTCCACATCCATGATGATCACTTCACTTGTAATCTGTGGAAGGGACATTGGCATATATGTTTTTATTGTAAATGTTTATTGTATATTCTTGTTTTTCTGACCTGTTCTGCACCCTGGAGCATCTCCTCACAATGGATCAGTTGGAATGAAAAGTACATCTAATCTATTCTATCACTGAAAAGCCAACAGAAATCTCCCAGATCAAACCGTACTGCAGGCAGTGAAATATTCAAACACAACTCCAAGGCAAAACTCCTATATTCCACATGCCAACACACCGAAGAGTTGATCCCAAAAATTAAACCATCACTACAAACCAAATTACAAATACAAACATCCACCATTACAGTGCACCATTGCTTCCTGTAGCGGTAACAACAGTCTCTCTACACAAATAATCCATTTAAAATACACTGCACCATCATGATATCACACGACATAGTTATGTTGCGGATCAAAGTTGACAACTGGAATTGCATTGCATGCTTGACCCAAAGAGTGGCAACATGCTGACCATCTGCATGACTGTGCAAAGCTCCTTTATTTATCGACATCAACAATAAAAAAATGAAGAATAGTCTGATGATCATTTCAAAACTGTTTGGCATATTTTCAGAATGTTTTGATTTCTTAGTTGGTCTTTTGGCAGGAACCTAAGCATACTGTTTAAATTTCACTGAATATCCTGTTTTATATGACAGCACTATACACAATATACTCCATTTTGCTGATACATAAGTTCATACACTTGACATTGTGACATGTTAGTCAGACACGACATTGTGACATGTTAGTCAGACACTGTTTTTTCATTGGTTCCACCATCTTGTCATATTCACTATGCAAACCACTACCAACTCCATCACTGAATGGAAAAGCTGCTGACAGTGTAAAAGTGCACTTGTACCAGAATGCAATGTCGTGCCCTATGCACACTCTTCACAGCCACATGTAATAAATAATTACACTGAAGACGCACATGCTGCTGAAATGGTGGCAGCTAAAAAGGTCTCCAATCAGAAGCTCAGGCAAAGAATATCCAAGACACAGTTCTGTGCATTATTGTGTTGGACAACTCAGTGTTATGTAATTAACTTTTCTGTCTATTTCTGAATAATGATGTGATTTCTGATCTCAGACCTCATCCACGTTAGTGAAAATTTTCCACCTTTGCCTATGTGACCTGCTGATAGAGAATGGTTCCTTTAATTTACCAGTTTTTCATTGTTGTCCTGTTTTCGTTGAGCTGTTTCTGTTATTTATAGTAGGAAGATAAATTCAGCCTGCAAAAATTTTATGATTGAAGTGATGCCATTTTCCCATAAAATGTGGTTTTTCATGCTATGTTTACACTGAACGTAGAAAAATATTGTTGAAACTATACATGAGAAGAGAGCAGTGCCTGCTTAACTGCTCATAAAGCACTTTACCTAAGTGTACTAAGGAATGCCCATCACTACAGTCTGGAACCGCGCGACCGCTCTGGTTGCAGGTTCGAATCCTGCCTCGGGTGTGGATGTGTGTGATGTCCTTAGGTTAGTTAGGTTTAAGTCGTTCTAAGTTCTAGGGGACTGATGACCTTAGAATTTAAGTCCCATAGTGCTCAGAGCCATTTGAACCATTTTTGATGCTCATCAGATGCACTTGTGTGGGGAATAAAGCAGTGGCCATGCACCATCATGTTAATTTGGATTGGAGACAGCCTCGGGAGAATGGTATTGGGCAGCCTGTGACACAGATAGTGTTGATTTCTGGTAAATCAGATTTATAGCATTGTGTAGGTAGCACTTCTTTTACTCAGTACTCTTTCCTTAGACTGACATTTTGCTGGTTGAGATGCTCTGGTACTTAGCTGTTGTAGAGTTTACCACTTGTCCACTTGAATAGTTAGAACTAGGAGGTGCAGAACATATTTAGCAAAGTTGTTGTAGAAGCTAATTGAAAAGTGGAATTTTAATCTAGGAGGTGCACGTAGGTCTTGAGGAATAATCAATTTCATTGCAGATTGATACTTTAAAAAAATAACATGATAGCCCCCAGAATGTGCACATATGTACATTGCAGATTAGTGTCTGTTCCACTTTAGCTATGAGCAGAATAGCTGCCACTGTACTACCCATAGCATTCATAGAACCTTTCCTGTTCATCATAATTCTACTGAATGTTGTATCATTAGCAGACAAGATTATTAACTGTACTACTGTCGTATGGTCATATGCCTTTTGTTTCCATGTACATCTAACACTGAGCACTCCAGCTGACAACATATTACCTCCATTTGCTCCCCTCCAGTTTCCATCAGATAGTTCAGTTTCAGAACTACTTTACCTTTCTGAACTATCCTTCCCATACCAACCACTGTCTCCTTCCATCGTCTTTCTATTCTGTAAAACATCTTTGTTGAACTGTATGATGTTCCAAACCACTGATCTGAACACAGAGCAACTTCCTGTTACAAATACTCCCACTGTACCACTTGTCTCATGTAACCTCACTGACCCCAACACAGGTAAATCTGATATTATTAAAACAAAATGTGGAATCGTAAATGTTGTGCATGAACTAACTTGTGTTCACTGCACAAATTTTTGTATGGGAATGACCACCATAGAACTGAGTGAGCACATGAATGGCTCAAAATAGCTGTCCTCCTTGGGGCACCCAGTAGCCAATTAGTGTCCTTACTCTATAGCAGTTGTTCACAACCTTTTTCAACGTAACATCCTCTTGTTGTTCAGGCACCTTCCAGAGTAACATTCCATTGTGCACTTAACTTCTGTTACAACATTGTTAATCACACCATGTGGTGGGACCATAGTACGTTGAAGTAGACAATTTGTCATTGGCCGACTGACAATGTTTCTTCATGACCAATGCAAATGCTGAGCAAATATGTGTTGTCACAGAAAACTGCATGCCAACATGCTTATACTTTTGCTGGATGTGTCCTGGAACCTAATAAAAAGGACCTTGTTACATGTGTAACAGTTTTAGCCAGTAGAATTTGCTCTCCCCAACAAGAGTGCTCCCAAATTTGAGAAATGGGTTCTGGATTCTCAACAAATACTTATCTTTCATGGGCTGCCTGCTCTTAACTCATACTGCATCTTTCTCCATTTCCTTTTGTGAACTGTTCACATGTGCAGTTTCTTGCTCTCTATTTCTGTTTGTATTTTCACCCTGTCAGGCTATCAGTTTTTGTCCTGCTCTGAGACAGTTTGTTAAATCTTCTTTCCTTTATTAATTTGTTTTTTATTCTTCTCTTTCTTTTTATCCTCACACCCTCCCTATCAAATTTCTTGTGAGTTTCGTTAAAAGCCATATGGTTTGAGGTGCCATGTCATGGATTGTGCAGCCCCTCCTGCTGGAGGTTTGAGTCCTCCCTCGGGCATGGATGTGTGTGTTGTTCTTAGAATAAGTTATTTTAAGTAGTGTGTAAGTATAGGGACCGAAGACCTCAGCAGTTTGGTCCCTTAGGAATTCACACACATTTGAATATTTTTTTTCCTTAAAAATGTTGTGTTTGCACCCTGTACTTCTAAGCAGCTTTTGTCTTGGGCCTATCAGTTATGTACAACTTCTGCCTGCCACTCTTTCAGGTCCTTTTTACGCCATTATATCTTTTCTGTCACATTGAGACTTTTCCTTATTCCTTTATCTGTTTCCTTTCTCCTTATGATGAACGTTCTTAATTTTCAAAATGTTAGTGATTTAACATTGTTTTCAGAATGAGATTTTCACTCTGCAGCAGATTGTGTGCTGATATGAAACTTCCTGGCAGATTAAAACTGTGTGCCGGACCGAGACTCGAACTTGGGACCCGAGTTTGAGTCTCGGTTCGGCACACAGTTTTAATCAGCCAGGAAGTAACATTGTTTTCTCCATGTGATTTTCTAGAGACATTGTGCTAAAGGAAAATAGCAATACATTTTTGTTGATGTCATCATTTGCTAAATTTTTACTGTACAGTTAATTGATTTCTGTTCTTATCCTTTAAAACAGAACTTTTGTGGTAGACTTTCTTGCTCTGGCTTGCTGCAAAGGCTTCTTCATAAAATAAGTTTTTATTGTTTTGATTGGTTCCCTTTAAATTTGTGCTCCATATTACTGTAGTCACTCACATACAAATTGGGGATGTTTATAGGTTTTTCAGTTGGACAATGAACTGTTAACTGATCATGCACTTTTTCTTTCTTCTGACCAGGATTACACACTGTTTATTAATTTGTATTATCTCAGCTGAGTTAATGTAATGTAATTTGTGATCAGTCCAGTTATTCAAAAGTATTCAAGAGGTTTGATGCATGGGCTGTTATATAGCACTTTGATTTGACTATATATGTTTACAGAAACTGGTGAATTGCCATGGCTGCACGACATAAAGGTTCCAGAAATTCCTTTGCCTCAGCAGGATAAAGATTGTCGAGTTTCCTCAGAAACACAGTGTGAGACCAGGACAGAAGCCTTTGAAGACTGTATTACTAATTCTGCCGTAACTACAGATATACAGTACGAGAAGAAAGGAAAGAAGTATGAAAGGGAAACACATTCTGATAGCGTTACTTCAAAAAAGAAGGGGAAGAGGAAATCTGGAAGTGATTCTGATACTAGTAATGAAGCTTATACACATCACAGGAAAAAAAGGAGACACAAGGAGCATCACACAGAAAAAAATTATTTTCGAAAAAAGAAGAAGAAAAAGTTGAAACGAAGGTACACAATTTATTATTGTTATTAATAGTAGTAGAGTTGGTGGTGGTGATGTATGTGTGCTGCTATTATTAGTTGTATTCGTACTGATGCTGTGTATATTGGGACCCTGTTATTCCAGATACAGGAAGAGCATTAATATGCCAAATTTTCATACACTTAGGTCCTATTCTTTCATTTACTTCTCATTTACCTTTCCTTCCATATGTTCTTGTTCAAGTCACAGTTCCTTTTTTGTGACGGACTCTCAGTCCCAGCTTCAACTTCTCACCACATTTTCTGCTCACAGGAATTTATTATGACAATGATTCTGAATTTACACTGTTTTAAGATATGTTACATATGCTACATGGTATGAGAGGTATGCGTGGTGTGTACCTTGTTGTATTTGGAAAAACTAATACCAAGGAATACCCTTTCGAAAGTGTAATGCAGCAATTTATCATTGGAAAAACTTCATTATTGTTCATGTTTTATATACTGATTCAGGAAGACTAGTAGAAAATAAGCACTTCTCATAGTAATTGTTAATTTAAACAAAGAGCTAAGCTTTCACATGAATTTTATTTGTGAAGCATCATTAAAGCCATGCTGTTCATCACATTCTGCTCGCTTGTCAGTATATATGCTTGTCAAGGTTGACTGGTTTTGTAAATAAGGTTTTGATATAGGTTTCCCTAACACTTCTGATTTAAAACTGAAGTTTAATAACCAATACAAACAAATGACATAATTATTTTTACCACTGAGTACAGCTGGCATAGTTAACATATTATTTAAACAAAGTGTGCAGTTGACAGGCAACTGGAAATGATCTGTGTAAATTATGGGTGTGTTCCCTGTCTCGTTTGTATTGCATATGTTGTAATTTGCATGTTCTGTAGATCATTATTGTGACCTCTCACTATGGTACGGAATAAGTCCATTTACAATTACAGAACTGCTCAGTGGGAAATCTGGCAACATGCTGACCTTCTACCCAATTGCTTAAGTTTTCACTTTCGTTTTTTCCATGCATACAATGTTTGTAGCATAAGAGGATGACATGAGGGGGAGGTAGCTGTTGTGAGGACAGGGGGAGTTGAGGATGGACAAAGATGAAAGGGGGAGGGTATCACAGAGAATACTAGGTCAATATTACAGCATCTCAAACTGAATTTCTGAATTTGTCATAGCATGATGATGGTGATTTGAATGTGTGTGTGTGTGTGTGTGTGTGTGTGTGTGTGTTTAAGAGAGTGAGAGAAAGGTATTAATATCTATACTTAACTGTGTTCAGTGTCCTTGTCACCTCCTCTTAAACACACACATATGTTCTTATCAACATCATCGTGGTACTACAGATTCAGAAATTTAGTTTGAGATGCTGAAATGGTGATGTACTGCTCCTTCTGATAGCCTCTCCCTTCATCTCATTGTTCCAAAGCTTAGTAGTAGCTATTTCTTCTTCATCAATTTGAATTGTGTCGGCAGTAATGGAATTTCACGTCCTCAAAGTAAGTACATGCCAGCCAATCTGTCTCTTTGTAAATTTATGCATGTTATTTATTTCAAATCACTTTCAGTGGCTGTTGAGATATTTAATTAAGTTTATTTGAACATGACTCTGAAGACTGCTTTTGTTGACTAGAATATTACCAGGAAATGGCTATATAGTGTGTTTATTTAGTTCTGTATTTTATTTCTGAAAACTTGCCCTCTTATGCTTCTAAAGCTGGTCATATAAAACATGCATTATATTATTCTGAACATGTGTAAGGGGGAATTTAAAGTGGTTTGGGGTGGCAATGGGAATATGGACCTAGGAGGGAGTTGTGTCAACTGCTGTGCCAAAATGGCTTAGTATCTAATGCAGCTGCCTCGTAAGCAGAAGACCCAGGTTCGCTTTTCAGCCTTGGTACAAATTTTCTCTCAAATCATCAGTCTATATAAATAAAATCATATTGAATGTTCTCTACATAAAATAAGAGAATAAGACAAGGCTATAACCACAGCAAAGGTTGCTGTGAACACCAAAGTACTTGTTGAATAGACATGGCGCTATTGGAGGTGGTGTACCTTTGTGTTCCTCTAACCTTTGGTGTGATGTACCCATCCAGTTACAAGGAGATACAGTTTAACATGGACCCCATATCACAATGCAGCTGCCAAATGAAGTGGCATGGTGGTTAGCTCACTGGACTCAACAAGGACAATAGTTCAAGTCTCTGTCCGGCCATCCAGATTAGGCTTTTTCGGATTTCCCAAAATCGTTACAGGCAGATGGCAGGATGGCTCCTTTGAAGAGGGTAAGGGTGTGGCTGATTTCCTTCACCATTCTATCATAAACAGATTTTGTGCTCCATCTTTAATGACCATAGTGTTGAAAGGATGTTAAACTCAAATCTTCCTTCCATCCTTCCTTCCTTCTTCAATGCAGCCTGATATTTTTCATATTAACATGCTACTTGACAAGAAAAGTGAAGCATCCAGAGGGCATGGTCAGGTGTCTACGTAACATCTTACATGTCCAGACCATCAGTGGGTATGTAAATGATTGGAATTAGACATCTGTGCGACATGTAAAATGGACACAAGTGTGCAGTAGTGTTGTTTGTGTTTAGTGTTGTTACAAGGCCTGGTAGGAGATTGAAGGAGCATGAACAGTAAGTAAATTAGTGACTACTGAGAAGAACATAGAGTTATAAAGGTTATTTCTTATTTGGGTTTAAAGTTTAATTATTTTTGATTATCTTTAGGTTTACCTGGTGGGGTTATTGTTAGATTTATTTGTTTTCATCAGGTTGGGTCTTTAATTGCATACTCTTCTGTTGCTCATATAAGAATGGTTATTGGTGGATTGATAACTATAAATTGGTGAGGTTGTATGGGTTCTCTTTCTTTAATGGTTGGTCATGGTTTATGTTCTTCTGGATTGTTTTGTTTATCTAATATTATTTATGAATGTTTAGGTAGACAAAGATTATTAATTAACAAGGGTATAATTAATCTGATACCTAGAATGGCTTTATGGTGATTCCTTTTAAGATCATCAAATATAGCTGCCCCTCCGTCATTAAATTTGGTAGGTGAACTTAGATTATTAAATAGAATTATGTCTTGATCTTCTTTTAGATTTTTTGCTTTATTTTTTTATCTTTTTTTTAGAGCTGTTTATACTTTATATATATATTCTTATTCTCAGCATGGGAATTATTATTCTGGGGTTTATACTTGTTCTCTTGGTTATTTCCGTGAATATCATCTTTTACTTTTGCATTGATTGCTTTTAAATATTCTTTGTTTAAATGGTGAATATTTCTTTGTTTAAATTGCTTAAGTATTTTAATTTAAAATATTGTTTTGTGGACTCAATGATATGAAGTTTTTCATCTTAGGCCGTGAATTTATTTTCTATTTGTTCTTTGAGTTTTTTTCTTTATTCTGTTCTAGAACTATAATTTTTATTTTAGGTATTTATTATTTAATAATTGATTATAGAGTTTTTGTTGAATGAGAACTTTTTAATTTAAATGGTTCTGTGGTTGTTATAACTTTAATTTTGGATTGAATGTCTCTTTTTTTATGTCTTTTGTTATATATATTTCTTCCTTGGTGATTTATTATAGAGAGGATTACGGTATATATCGGGCGAAAAAAATATAAATCGTTTTATTATTATTGTTTTAATATTTATTCTTTCTATAGGTTTTTTAATTATTAGTCCTAATTTGATTAGCATTTTGTTAGGATGAGATGGTTTGGGTTTGTTTTCTTATTGTTTAGTTATTTATTACCAAAAAGTAAAATCTTATAGCGCTGGTATATTAATTGCACTTTCTAATCGTGTTGGTGATGTTGCTATTTTAATTTCTATTGCTTGAATATTAAATTTTGGTGGTTGGAATTATATTTATTATTATTATTTCATTTCTAACTCTTTTGAAATAAAGCTTATTACTATATTAATTGTTTTGGCAGCTATAACTAAGAGAGCTCAAATTCCCTTTTCTTCTTGACTTCCTGCTGCTATGGCTGCTCCTACTCCTGTTTCTGCTTTAGTTCATTCTTCTACTCTTGTCACTGCTGGAGTTTATTTATTAATTCGTTTCAGACCAATATTAGATACCTATAATTGTGGTTGATTTTTACTTTTAATTGGTTGTATAACTATATTTATGGCTGGATTGGGTGCTAATTTTGAATTTGATTTAAAGAAGACTTTACTACTTTAAGACAACTAGGTTTAATAATAAGAATTTTGGCTATAGGTTATCCAAAACTTGCATTTTTTCATTTATTAGCCCATGCTTTATTTAAGGCACTATTATTTATGTGTGCAGGTTCAATAATTCATAATTTAAAGGATTCTCAGGATATTCGTTTTATAGGCTCAATTGTTAATTTTATACCTTTAACTTCTGTTTGTTTTAATGTTTCTAGTTTATCTTTGTGTGGTATACCTTTTTTGGCAGCGTTTTATTCAAAGGACTTGATTCTTGAAATGGTTTGTTTAAGATGAATTAATTGTTTGTGGGGCATCTGAATATAACAGTGGCCTAATTTTGGAGTGCATGGGAACATGTATTCAAGGTTCCATTCAACCATGTCTGACCACCAGAAAGGGAGAATCAGCTTACTGTGCCTCAAACACATTGGAGTCCCTTCACTTCTGCAACTTCCATCCCCAAACACATAATGGACTCCCTGCAATATTCTGTGCCATTATACTGTAATGGGAGGGTAGATGAAAAAATCATGTAGTGAGTAAACTTCTAGGTGCTAATTTCAAAGTAGTGTTTGAAAAAGTAGCTTTACAATCAAGCATAAAGAGCTTAATTATCAATAATGCCACTCAGTGACCTTGTCTAATATGAAGGAAGTGACAACAAATAACAATGACACGCAGTAGCTTATGTCACAGTGTGGGTTTTCAGGTAATTCAGACACCCAACCTTAAACAATTTACTGCAATATGCACCAGTTAATTAACAAGTAACTCTGTTTAATATGAACTACCAAACCTACAACAGGGCATGGTAATCCACTGAACACAGCAACTGAACAAACAGTCATACCGTTGCACCCACTGACCAATGTGTTTGCACACGAGGTACATGATATCTACTGTGTGTAGTCAACATGCCCACTCACATCCCAGAAAACACATGCACACAGCTTTGTACTAGTTAATAAGCAACTAATGCATCTGCCATAGAAAATTACCAGGTACACTATGTGATCAAAAGTATCTGGACACCTGGCTGAGAATGACTTACAAGTTCATGGCATCCTCCATCGGTAATGCTAGAATTCAATATAGTGTTGGCCGACCCTTAGCCTTGATGACAGTTTCCTCTCTTGCAGGCATACATTCAATTAGGTACTGGAAGGTTTCTTGGGGAATGGAAGCCCAATCTTCACGGAGTGCTGCACTGAGGGCAGGTATCGATGTTGGTCGGTGAGGCCTGGCATGAAGTCTGTGTTCCAAAAGATCCCAAAGGTGTTCGGTAGGATTCAGGTCAGGACTCTGTGCAGGCCAGTCTGCTTATGAGAAGCCGCTGAACCATGAAATCCAAGTTTTCTCACCTCCTGCCTAACTATCATAGTACTTGCAGTGGATCCTGATGCAGTTTGGAATTCCTGTGTGATGGTCTTTATAAATGTCTGCCCATTACACATTAAGACCCTCTTCAACTGTCAGCGGTCTTTGTCAGTCAACAGGAGAGGTCGGCCTGTAAGCTGTTGTGCTGTATGTGTCCCTTCAAGTTTCCACTTCACTGTCACATTGGAAACAGTGGACCTAGGGATGTTTAGGAGTGTTGAAATCTTGCATACAGATGTATAACACAGGTGACACCCAGTCACCTGAGCACGTTCGAAGTTCGTGAGTTCCATGGAGTGCCCCATTCTGCTCTCATGATGTCTAATGAATACTGAAGTCGCTGATATGGAGTACCTGGCAGTAGGTGGCAGCACAATGCACCTAATGTGAAAAACGTATTTTTGTGAGGGTGTCTTGATACTTTTGATCACATAGTGTATCAGTTACTTGCTAACACAGTGGGATTGTAAGCAGACAAACAATTCCTTTAAAGTTGGGTGTAATACTCGTGACTACAATGCAACTACAGGCAAACCAAGGCTTGTATTAACTTTAAGACGTGCACTGATTCAAATATTGAAAACCTTTGTATACGGTATACACGTGTTGGCAACAGACTCCTTTAAAATTTATTCTTTTTATAGAGATAGAGATAGACACACACACACACACACATACACACACACACACACACACAAATCAGAGATGTAATACATAATTCATTGCTATTCAGTGATACACTCGCTGTGCTTATCAGCAATTACATATTTTAATATCAGACTGTTTCTACCTAAGAATCTCTTTAGGACATTACTAGACCCAGTGCTGTCACTATCTTTAATCTTACTACTGTATAGCTTACATTCTATAACTCTTGATTACCGTATTTACTCGAATCTAAGCCGCACCTGGAAAATGAGACTCGAAATAAGGAAAAAAAAAATTCCCGAATCTAAGCCGCACCTGAAATTTGAGACTCGAAATTCAAGGGGAGATAAAAGTTTAGGGCCGCACCTCTAAATCGAAACAAAGTTGGTCCATTGTAATATGAGACACAATTTAGGTCGAATGAATGACGATACAACTACAGTAGTTTGGTTCGAGTCGTAAGCTTAGCAGTTAAGCTTTACCACGTAGCCATTGCTATGCGTCAGGCGCTCCGTCCGTATTTATACGGGTACCTTTCCTTTTTCGCGTGCTTCGTTTGGTTTGAATCGATTGCTTATTTTGGTTTGACCTGATAAGTGCCGTTTTCTTTGTTATAGGTGTTTGCGTCACTCTTCAGTTGAAAATGCATTACTGCACTGTGTCATGCATTGTTTGTCGCATTCCGATAGTGCGTGTTTGTTTACGGCCTGTCGCGGCTCGCGGCATGGCTTGCTTTAGTGCGCGCTACCGCCGCGTACAATTAAAAAAAAAGAGAGGATTCGTCTCATTAGCGAAACTATGGCAAGAGACTGCTATTTGTTGTTACTTACACTGCTGCTTTCTTTGATAATGATCAACAAGAATAAAATAATAGACTGCGTATGATAGAACAAGTTCTGAACGAGAGTTAGGCGAAAATTTTTCTCTGTTTGAAAATCTTTGCGGCCGCTTCTTTATTACATCAAATTCTGCACAGAAATTAGAGTCATCTTAGATTTAAAAATCTAGTCACTTGCCGTGCTTCATTTCTGACTGTATCACTATTAGGCATAAAATAATACGAATATAAACATGACACGACACGTATATTCTTCCGCGTTTGCTGTTGTCTCACTCTAGTTTCGTAGTTTATTAGGCAGACAGGATTTAAATGAGATAGCAGCAAACACGAAAGAATACATGGCAAAATGTTTATATTCGTATTATTCTTACGGTGAAGAGAATACTGTATGTGATTCAAATATCATCAGGTTCCTATTAGCAACCATCTCTTCTCACAGATAGGAAAAAATTCAGAACGTAGAGTTGGCCATATTGACAAACATCCCAAACAGTCTTGCCAGTCAGATTTTCGTAGTACACTGAAGTTGTGCTACATTCGAAGATGAACAATACGGAATTTGTATTTACTTCGTTGGATAATGTATGAAAATGCAGTGGTCGAAACTGGCGGCAGAGAAAAAAAGCTCGTCTTCCACTTTTTTTTTTAAATTTGTTTACTGACGCAGAGGTTTTGGCACCAGTATTTATCTTTGTGCCTATAAAGCATGCCCGCGTAGCGCTACATAATACATATATTCGACGGCAGATGAGTTGCGGCGGCACGTACCAACATTTTTCATAACTTCCGCTTGCTTTGCACTCGATTCTAAGCCGCAGGCGTTTTTTGGATTACGAAAACTGGAAAAAAAGTGCGGCTTAGATTCGAGTAAATACGGTATGAACCTTATCACCATTCTCTGATTTAAGTAGTTTTTAAAATCATTTATAATGTCATTGTGTTGTACTTATTTTTCCTTCTTCTTTTTCTTGGTGTTTTTATTTATTTTTTTTATTTATAAGTTGAGGACTTATATCTGTTGCTGCGAACAGTAGAGCTCCATGATTATTAAAACGGGGGACTCAGTTTTCATTTTTTCACCTTGTTTTCTTTGTAGCCTTTTTCCTTCAACAACAATATAATTGCACATGCGTGATTCAGTTCCTACGAAATTAGACCCACACAAATTGGTAACGTAAAAAAAAGAAAAAAAAGAAAGCTAATTGACACCACCAATTTGATCCTTAATTTAAATTAATCAAAAATTGTGCCTCTTAAGGTGTTGACATATTGTGAACTCAGTATAATCCTTGCCTGGAAAGAAAAAAGATCATTTGTCACATCAATACAAAGCAGTAGTAGCTAGTCCCTCTTTAGTTTAACTCTACCAAAATAGTTCCTGTAATGTCCAGTGTACACCTCTAAATCCAAATTTCACATCTTCTGTGTGTATTTCACTATAAGATTCTGGTTTACTACCTTTCTGTTTAACAAGTATCGAGATCCATTTCTATCAATACAGTGAGCTTGCGGCTCACTCACAATTATAAATTAACACAGATCCTGCAGTGGCACAATTACGCAGTGCGTGCAACTTTAACACAACAAATTACACTCACTAATGGGCTAACCACTCATTATATGTACTGCTAACAATAGAAATGGATCACTATTTACAGTACACAATGAATCGATCCAATACTTGAAATTGCCCAACAACATTTCTGCTATAAATTAATCGTTAATTTCTGCTTGCTGTAGAAAACTTTTCAACATTCGACAGCCCACAAAATAATTCCCTCTTAAGTAGTTTTCCAAATACTTACTACATATTATTTAACACAGTACAAAACTACTGGAGGAGGGTGTGTAGGTGGTGACCATTGAGCATCTCAGCCAAACTCCAATCCATCACCAGCATAAAGCTGTAGGAACTCAAGAAGTTTGTAAAGGCATTTTCCGTGGAGGATACCATGACATATTTCTTCATTTGAACCTTGAACATGCAGATGAGATGTTCCACCTTGCCTTTAGATTGGGTTAGAAGAATGAGCAGATATGGGGTGAATGCCTTGACAAGCACACAAATCATGGAAGGTCTCAGGCACAAACTGTGGATCTTTACCTGTCACAAGAATATAAAAAGCATAGAAAAAACTTTGGAGAGGACCTGAATCGTAGGTCAGGGGATAAAATATGGAAATTTTGAGGAAACATTGACAACCAACAACCAGTAAGAATGTAGGAAGGGTTCTGTCAAATCAACAGGATTGTATTCCCACAGATGCTGCATGTTGCGGGCTACAGAGAGAGCATAGCCCACTGTGCTGCCTGTTGAGCAGCACACCAAGAGCAGGCCATGACAAGAAGTACCGTGTCACCATTGATGCCGTACGAAAACGCATGCTGACGGGTCAATAGCTTGGTAAGAGATCCCAGTGAGCCTGATGTAGAAGCTGAGGCACATGCTGTCTAGGCCACAGTCCAATCCTTAGCTAAGAGAACAACACTGTCAAATACCGAAAGGCAGTGATGGAAGGGAAAATAGTTACACAAAGGATCAGAAGACATGCCTGGAGGCCCGCCCGGCCAAACCTCCTGAATGAGGTGAACAACTTGCTCCAAAACCAGATTGGTAATGACAGCAGCTGCAATCTGAGAGCCTAATAGGGAACCCTTCCACTGTATATTGCTCACCAGCATCTAATTGAAAACAAAGGAAATTATCCTGATCAAGAGTAAGCTCTGGTCCCATCGGAAGTTGGGTCAGGGTATTGGCATTGGCATGCTGTGCGGTAGGCTGAAAATGTATTTCATAATTGCAGCAAGATAGAAACAAGGCCCAACGCTGGAGACAATGTGCTGCTTCAACTGGCAACAAAGTAGGAGAATTAAAGAACAAAACCAAGGGTTTTTGGTCAGCAGAAAGGTGGAACTTAGACTTACACAAGAACACATTAAACTTTTTGAGGGCATAGGCGATAGCAAGCACTTCCTTTTCTACTAGATAGTAGCATTGCTGAGTGGAGTTGAGTGTTTTTGACATGTAAGGTACCAGACATTAAGAACCATCCTCATATTGATGTGTGCAAATGGGCCTGAATCTATATGGAGAGGTGTCTGTGACCAAAACCAAGTGGTGATAGGGATGGAAAGTAGCCAGACAAGGAGCAGAATATAATTTTGATTTCAAAAGCATGAAAGCATGCTCACAGGCTGGTGTGCACTGAAAAGCAACATTCATATATACCATCTTGTGGAGGGGATGGGCCAGTGCGGCCACAATGGAATAAATTTTTGATAGTAAGCAATTTTAATCAAATATACTTGGAGTTCTTTGACATTTGTAAGGCAAGGCAGTGTCATGACCATGGCGCTGTAATGACTTAAAGGCATAACACTGTCCTGAGAAACCTCAGACCCCAAATACAAAATGGATGGCTGAAAAAAGTGTGACTTGGCCAAGTTGCATTTCAACCTTGTGATGTAAGACCATGAATAAAGTGTGTAAGTTAGATAAAAGCTTCTCTATGGATGCACCCTTCATGACTATGTCATAGAGATAGTTGATGCACCCTGGAACGGACATTGTCAGTTGTTCCTATAAATGTTGAAAAACTACCAGGGTGCTGATGTTGGTATGGCTCGAAGGGTTTGGTAACCACAACAATCCATTTAGAATCCTCATCCAACAGAACCTGTAAATAGGCTTCAGATAAGTCAGCTTTGGAGAAAATCTGACCCCCTGCGAATGTAGCCAATAACTCGTTCAGACAGGGCAAAGGTTAGGTGTCAGTGATACATTGAGCATTAACTAAAACTTTAAAGTTGCTGTAGAGGCGAAGCTGACCAATCGGTTTTTTTTACAGTCATGAGGAGGGTAGACCACTCACACTCACTCAATGTAATAGGCTGTATTACATCCTACTATGTGCCTTCACAATTCCACTTTCACTCGATCATGCAAAGCAACTGGGATAGGGCTGCAAAATTAGTGCCACAACCTAAAACATTTGAGAGAAGTGATGAGAACTCAGAACACAGAGAATCTAACTGCTAGTAATGACCTGGTTGGAAACGAGGTGCACCACATCCAAAATGGAAAAACCAAAAGCACTGGAACCATCCAGACGAAACACATTTGCAGTGTCAGCATCATCCACTACCAGAAAAGTCAAGCAACATACCATGGCTTTATACGTAGAGGAGGCCATAAATTGCCCCTAAATTGGAATATGCTGCTTGTTGTAACACCAAACATTGAGTAACAGGAACCAGAGCTTGAGATCCCAAATTCACATAAGTTTGCGAGTTCATTAAAGTTGCAGCTGCACCCTTCTCCACTTGTAGTTTGAGCACTTGGTCCATCACTTGTACTTTGATCAACAATTTGTTATGATTCGTAAGCACTGGAGGCACAAAATTAACATCCATGCACATATACTTCTTTTCTACAGTTGTTGCAAGCCACTCAGTACTTAGTGCAAGTTACCCTTTCATGTTGCACGGAACGGTATGAGCAAGATGGGAGCGCTGAGCATTGGCATTGCTGTGGTTTGTTATTTTGTTGTTGTTTGGCACATTGCTGCCCAGTGTGGTGCGGAGGCCATGTTTGTACGGCTACCACATTATCCTCCTGACTAGAATTGACTGATGCGCAATAATCATGAACAGGAACTGGTGTGGCGATGTCACATCAGGATTCAATCTGATCAGCAGCAGCATGAGATACCTTGAAAGACTGAGCAATATTTAACACTTCAGCCGAAGATGGATTCTCGCTTTGTAGAGCGTGTTGATGCACCTCCTTGGCAGCAGCAGACCGAATCATGGTGTCGAGAACCATAAAATCATCATAGGAATCGTGATGAACGTCAGAAAGAAACTTATGTTTATGACTGAGTCTTTGGAGTTCAGCTGTCCAAGCCCAGTGGGCCTGTTGGGACTATTTATGACAATGATAGAACTCTACATGTACTGCAATGACACTGCATTGCTTTATGGTGATCATTTGACAACAACCTACACATTTCATCAAACAAAAGTGACACTGGTTTCTGAAGAGGGATTATCTGGTGCAAAAACTCTGAGCAGAAATCAGAGAAAGGAACAAAGCTGTAGACATGTTTGCATCAGTGATACCACAGGCAAGGAAATGTTGCCAAAGCTGCTTCTTGTAAGACTCTCACTCTTTGGTTGTGTTGTCTTGAGTGGAAAAGTGTGGTGGGTACGCTAACAGAACGGGAGCCTGCATAGACAGTGTGGCCGACAAGTTCATGATGGCAACAATAGGAGCCTGCTTCTGCTTGAGGAGAGATTTGAGCAATGCCTCCATTGCCAGAAGAACCTAAGTAACAGCTAACAGACTGAGCATGCGGAAGTGAACACCACACTCATCCTCAGTTGTATCGTAATGTAAGATGCAAACAACAGTACAGCCACAGTGAACCAAAGTTTATTCTTCTTCCATATACAAGCAAACAACAGCTAAGAACATAGACACAAACACACAAACAATCCATGTACAGACACAAGCAGTTGCTGACAGTAACTAAGAACACAATATGAGTGTAAATGCCTACTGCACTGTGCTTATAAAGAGGAGGTTTGTGATAGATGTGGTGGGTGCTGTGTCATATGCACAAGTCACGTGGCCCACCAGAGATGACCTCTGGCGGCTGTCCTGCACAGATGTCGTTGTCAAAATATTTGAAGCATAGTGTGCTGGTGGCCTGGTGCGACGGTGTGCATCCCAAGTATTACATTCAGGGTTATAGCACATTTTATAAGCAAGAATGTGCTGTACTGACCACTGGGAGACAGTGTAATAAAGTTATCACATGTGCAACACTGCTAACATTCTCATAGCTAATACAATTTGCTGCCAAGTAAAGCACAGTCACATTGAACTGAGTTGTGCTTTGCCTACATCTGTCACTGATATTGTGCTTTGTTCTACCTTCCTGTCTCTCTGTGGGTGTTTATTTGGACTGTTTTACTTGGTGGCCATTTCAACTGTGGTGTGGCAATAGACTTCCTTGGAGGATTTTTAGGTTGGCTATCCATTATGTACACAGCACACAGCATTTAAGCAAAAACTAGTTTTGTACTTGGGAGTTGTGCAAAGCTTTCTTAAAAAACATATACTACACCAGAAAGATGTACATAAATGATGAGGACTCAAAACTTAGTGTGTGTGCTTGGACAGCAGACTAAGTTGCAGTTAACATGGATCTGAATTCTTGAAAGTATGGCAGCAGCTACAACTTCAAATGGAACAAAAAGTGCAGCAACACCCATAATTACAAGCCGTCCTGAAGCTACAAGCTAAGCAGACTGTAAAAGAACAGCCTGTAATGCAGTGGCGCATCATGCCAGCAGAACAACCGCTGCCACTGTTTGCACCATTTCATCCAGAAGTTACTTCCTCCTACAGACATTTGCATCTTCACTTCCAGGCTAGTAATATGACTGACATTGCTCATCAGAGTGCTTGTTGTGGTTAACATGTCTAAATTGCACACTCTTATTAACCCTGTGTCCATGGAATCATTGGAGATCCATAGCATGCTTTCTTTCCAATACAAACTTTTTGCTACTAGGCTAGCATTCTTTCATTGCAACCAGAAATTGAATCAGTCAGGTGCTGCGTGGGCAGTTGATCTCATAGGTCTATCCCACACATTTTAAACTCAAATGTGAAAATGAAACTTGAAAAAAAAAAAAAAAAAAAAAAAATCCCATGTTCAGTCATTAGTGCAAGTCAACAGTCTCTTTACTACATGATCATTTTTGAAATATTGCACTTCCATCCTCAAGCACCAGTTACACTTAACAAGCATAGTCTATACAGTACATGTACATGTAACAAGGATTGTTTGTACATATACATTGCCATATGTAGGTGAGCCGTGAGGACGGTATTGTAGTAGTCAGAAATTGATCACATTGTAAATTAACCACCACCATTAAAGTCAAATGGAACTTTTTTATTTGTGAAAGCATTAAACTTATTGACACATTGGTATTTCTCCTTCATACTATTGAAAAGACCTGTTTTCTTGTTGTAGAAGCAGAGATGAGAGTCCAGTATGTGCGATTCCCAGCCAAGAAAAAACTGAAGATTTTTATGAGGATAAATGTCCAAACAAGGGATTCTTAAAAGTTGATACACTTTACAAACCAGCAGTCCCAGTGTGAGATTTCAATCATTATTTTAGTTCACATTATGCTGACACTAAAGAAAGTTTCACATAATTGCATAATGAAGAATTTAATGTATTTCATATTTCAGTTATAAGTGCAACCACCATAAAGCACTGGGAAAACTACCATCCCATAAAGCAAAAAAGAGAAATTATCGCTATTATCTTTATTGTCTTGATGAAGAGAATTCACAAGCAGAAAATTGCAAGGGGGTATCATCATGTGAGAAACAAGAGAGTGAAATCATGAGCAAAACAGAGGAATACAATGTTGCTTTAACGAAGAATTCAAATGATGTTGACATGTGGATTCAGTATGTCAATTACCAGGTAAATTTCTTTCTTGGGTTACCTGTAATAGTAGCATTTTGTTGTTGTTGTGGTCTTCAGTCCTGAGACTGGTTTGATGCAGCTCTCCATACTACTCTATTCTGTGCAAACTTCTTCATCTCCCAGTACCTACTGCAACCTACATCCTTCTGAATCTGCTTGGTGTATTCATCTCTTGGTCTCCCTCTACAATTTTTACCCTCCACGCTGCCCTCCCATACCAAATTGGTGATTCCTTGATGCCTCAGGACATGTCCTACCAACCGATCCCTTCTTCTAGTCAAGTTGTGCCACAAACTTTTCTTCTTCCCAAACCTATTCAACACCACCTCATTAGTTATGTGATCTACCCATCTAATCTTTAGCATTCTTCTGTAGCACCACATTTCGAAAGCTTCTATTCTCTTCTTGTCTAAACTATTTATCATCCACGTTTCACTTCCATACATGGCTACACTCCATACAAATAATTTCAGAAACGACTTCCTAACACTTAAATCAATACTCGATGTAAACAAATATCTCTTCTTCAGAAACGCTTTCCTTCCCATTGCCAGTCTACATTTTATATCCTCTCTACTTCGACCATCATCAGTTATTTTTGCTCCCCAAATAGCCAAACTCCTTTACTACTTTAAGTGTCTCATTTCCTAATCTAATACCCTCAACATCATCTGACTTAATTCGACTACATTCCATTATCCTCGTTTTGCTTTTGTTGATGTTCATCTTATATCCTCCCTTCAAGACACCATCCATTCCGTTCAACTGCTCTTCCAAGTCGTTTGCTGTCTCTGACAGAATTACAATGTCATCGGCGAACCTCAAAGTTTTTATTTCTTCTCCATGGATTTTAATACCTACTCCGCATTTTTCTTTTGTTTCCTTCACTGCTTGCTCAATATACAGATTGAATAACATCGGGGAGAGGCTACAACCCTGTCTCACTCCCTTCCCAACCACTGCTTCCCTTTCATGCACCTCAACTCTTATAACTGCCATTTGGTTTCTATACAGATTGTAAATAGCCTTTTGCTCCCTATATTTTACCCCTGCCACCTTCAGAATTTGAAAGAGAGTATTCCAGTCAACATTGTCAAAAGCTTTCTCTAAGTCTACAAATGCTAGAAACGTAGGTTTGCCTTTCCTTAATCTAGCTTCTAAGATAAGCCGAAGGGTCAGTATTGCCCCACGTGTTCCAATATTTCTACGGAATCCAAACTGATCTTCCCCAAGGTTGGCTTCTATCAGTTTTTCCATTCGTCTGTAAAGAATTCGCGTTAGTATTTTGCAGCTGTGACTTATTAAACTGATAGTTCGGTAATTTTCACATCTGTCAACACCTGCTTTCTTTGGGATTGGAATTATTATATTATTCTTGAAGTCTGAGGGAATTTCGCCTGTCTCGAACATCTTGCTCACCAGATGGTAGAGTTATGTCAGGACTGGCACTCCCAAGGCCGTCAGTAGTTCTAATGGAATGTTGTCTACTCCCGGGGCCTTGTTTCGACTTAGGTCTGTCAGTGCTCTGTCAAACTCTTCACGCAGTATCATATCTCCCATTTCATCTTCATCTACATCCTGTTCCATTTCCATAATATTGTCCTCAAGTACATCGCCCTTGTATAGACCCTCTTAGTAGCATTTATTACTTCCTTTTTGGGTTTTGGTTTATTTTTTATGCAGATCTCTTCACAATTTGTGGCCATGTCCATTATATAAGTCTTGTCTTGCTTGTGGCTTTCCTCTGCATCTGCTAAAGATCTGATGACAGTGTGTGATAAGACACTATGAAATGGCTGCTACTTCTATTAAAACCAGTGAATAGAAATCAGAAAATTCAGTCTTACATTTACAGAAGATTTATAATTATCTGATGATTCTTTGTCAGTGGATCACACATAAGTTGCCTTCCTCTTGTTTTATGTATTGTGAACTTTTTGGATATTACATGGTAAAAAATAGAAGTCTCATCTTTATTTTGCGTGAAGTATTAATCAAAATTTTTCGTGTGTTTGTTGTTTATGTGCTCCGTAATGTGTGTGTGTGTGTGTGTGTGTGTGTGTGTGTGTGTGTGTGTGTGTTTCTTTGGGGCGGGGGGATGAATGTGTTTCTTGACACATATGTGCTGTATATATAATGTGAAAGACTTAGTTTCATTTGTTGAAAAACATCATCATTGTTTCCATTGTGCATTGTTGAAACATCAAACGTGATGTAAATATTTTGTACAGTTTGTAATTGTATGTGAAGAAGCTAACCTAAAAGGTCTGCCCTGGTGGTATTCCACTTAACCTGAAGATGGTATTGCAAGCGTATATTTCTGCGGCATATAATCTGCGGCAGCACAGCTAAAGTCTAAAATATATTGATTTTTTCAATATATATTTCATAGATCCACTGGCGTGTGTTGGCATGAGAATGTTAAATGAGTCAATATGTGTAATTTAATGTTACATCTCTTTCATTTACAATCACTATTGAGATAAAAGGGAACTTTATTATGAATTGTATAACATTAGCGATTGATTATACAGACACCCTGCTGGATTCATCAAGTTCAAAGGCAATTTATTGTGAATTATAGAACATTAGATAATGAAACAGAAAGACAAATTAAAACTGGTGCAGCAAAATCATAAAAATGTGATAAACATTCTGTATATATCTGTTAAAAATGCATTATGTGATTAAAAAGTTTTTTATGTAAATGATTATTTTGTCTACTTTTACATAATTTGTTATTATTTTGTAAGGACTTAATATTAATTAATAATCAAAGATTTTGGTTCTAGTACATTTTATAACATTTTGTACTAGAGACAGATTTTTTTGGGTTGCTGTATAATTCATATTTTCTTCCCATGTTATGTCTGTAGTGTGTTCCGCTTATTTCATAGTGGGAAGGATTATCATTTATAAAGGGCACAATTGGAAAGATATATAGTGAGGTAGTGGCAGGTGTGAAAATTACCAAACTATCAGTTTAACAAGTCACAGCTGCAAGGTACTAGCATGACTCCTTTACAGAAAAATGGAAAAACTGATAGAGGCAACTGTGGGGAAGATCAGTGTGGATTCCAGAGAAACTGTGAGGCAATACTGACCCTATGACTACTCGTAGAAGATAGACTAAGGAAAGGCAAATTTACATTTATAGCATTTGTGGACTTAGATAAAGCTTTTGAAAATGCCAACTGGAATACTCTCTTTCAAATTTTAAAGGTGGTGTGAGTAAAATACAGGGAGAGAAAAGCTATTTACAATTTGTACAGAAATGAGATGGCGGTTATAAGTGTCGAGGGGCATGGAAGGGAAACTGGTTGAGAAGGGAGTGAGACAGGGTTGTAGCCTAAACCAAAGTTATTCAACCACTGAACAAGCAGTAAAGGAAACCACAGAAAAATTAATTAAAGTTCAGGGAAAAGAAATAAAAATTTTGATGTTTGTCGATGACATTGTAATTCTGTCAGAGACAGCAAAGGACTTGGAAGAGCAGTCAAATGTAATTGACAATGTCTTGAAAGGATATAAGATAAAAATCAACAAAAGCAAAACAAGGATAATGGGATGTAGTCAAATTAAATCAGGTGATGTTGAGGGAATTAGAGTAGGAAATGAGACACTTAAAGTATTAGATGAGTTTTGTTATTTGCGAAGCAAAATAACTGATGGTAGTCAAACTAAAGAGGATATAATATGTAGATTGGCAATGGCAAGAAAACCGTTTCTGAAGAAGGGAAATTTTTTAACATTGAGTATAGATTTGAAATTTTTTAACATAGAGTATAGATTTAAGTGTTAGGAAGGCCTTTCTGAAAGTATTTGTATGGAGTGTTTAGTTTGAACAAGAAAAAAATAGACACTTGGGAAATGAGGTGCTACAGAAGAATGCTGAAGATTAGTGGGAAGATCACATAACTAATGAGGAAGTACTGAACAGAATTGGGGAGAGGAGAAATTTGTGGAACAACCTGACTAGAAGAAGGGTTTGATTGGTAGGACACATTCTGAGGCATCAAGAGATCACCAATTTAGTACTCCAGGGATCATCAATTTAATAGTACTGGAGGGAAGTGTGGGGTGGGGTAAAAATCGTAGAGGGAGACCAAGAGATGAACACAATAAGCAAATTTAGAAGGACGTAGGTTGCAGGAATTACTTGGAGATGAAGAGGCTTGTACGGGATAGAGTAGCATGGAGAGACGCATCAAAGTAGAATTTGGACTGAAGACAACAACAACAACAACAACAACAGTGACAGTGCTCAGTATCCCCAATTTATTTAAAATGCTGTGACAGAGGATACCTCACAGCTCTCCACACATAACGCTAATAATTTCTTATGGTTAAATACTTTTTTCATTGCCAATAAATTCCCCCAATAACTCAAAAGTGAATGAAAAGAACCAAAATAGGATAACTTTGAGACACTGTTTTCAGTCCTTATAACAAATGTTGTGAGGATGTTACTCCCCTAGTTAACCTAAGAATTCCACTGAATGTCATGTGCAATAAAAATCTCCTGTTGGCTTTTATGGCTAGAACTGAATCAGATATAGTTGTTTTTCTGAGGTGTGTTGCTAGTGAGTTCGTTATGCATAAGTACAGAACATCTGTGAGCGATTGATTGACATAGGCATCTACGTTAGTGGATGTTTTGTTGTGTATTGCAATACTTGTATCATCAGCATACCTTGTGAAGTGGCTTGCTTTGTTGGAGGACAGAGGTAGGTCATTGATACGTATGAGAAATAATAGAAACCAAGTAAAGATCCTTGTGGTATTCCACAATGTGTTGTTCCCCAGTCAGACTCTGCTGCGCCCAAAAATTTCATAATAGCTAAAACTTTATTGTGCTACCTGTTCTGTAGATTATACAGCTGTCACCAGTCCTCTGATTCCACAAGAGACATTCTCCTCAAAACGCAATGTGTTTCTCATCAATAGCCACATTCTCTCCAAGAGTCTACACGTTCGACTACCATACTTATCTTGCTATGATGGGATAAGTTAACTTGCCTGAGTGAAGTAAAACAGGATTCTTTTCTATGGCATTGTCACTGCAAACCCCTCAGTCCTGAACTATGTCCCATAAGAGTTGTCAAACTATCTGTGAACTTTTGTAATGTGCATATTATTATACATAACAGTTCCATCCATTAATTTATCATCAAAGTAGAGGTAAGAGAATTGTGCTTGAGTGTTTAATGCATTAACCAGGCCAAAGCTCGTAGTTTATCAAAAGTAAAGTTACGACTCTTCATTCTTTACTTGTGACTAACAGGTTTTGTCTGTTGTTTAACTGGTCATTAGGATTCTTTAGTATCAAACATGCTCAAAGATTCACAAGTTGGAGAAACAATCACATCTGAATTAATACAATTTTTCTCATGTTTCCAGCAACAGTGTTAAGTGGTCAAATATATACTAGTTCTTAGATGAGTGCTCATTGGGCATTGCCAAGTGGTGACTGCTTACAGTCAGCACTTGACAATGGCCAAAAACACTAATCTGGAAGGTAGTGGGTAGAATTGTTATGTATACTGGTGTGCACATTTGAAAGTCCACAGATAGTTTGTCAAATTATATGATGCACTTTGTGGGGATAATGCTTTTTCTGGGTCTGAGATCAGCCACCACTTGACAGTGGCCAAGGAACACTCATCCGAAAGCTCATGGGTATTTTACCACTTGATGCTTGAGAAAATTTTATTGGTTTATGTCAGCCTGAGCCCATATTCTTGTACATATTCATTTATATCAACATAGTTGTTGGAGTCTTCATCATCAGCTAATAGCAGCAGTGCCATAATTTCCTCTTCTGTAAAAAAAAAAAATCTTGGACTTTCTATGAAAGGATGAGGGGAAACATTGTGAGGACTTTCACCTACAACAAACACTTGCTAAAACCCACAACTAGTCAATACTCTGGTACAGGTAAATTTGCATGTGTAATGAAAAATACAAGTATTACTTGTATTGTGTCAGTTTGCTTAAATACACAGCTACAGAGGTGGTTGTTTTGGGTTGAACTATGCAGTTCACAGAGAAACTGTGAGACAGACAGTGATTTTAAATACAGGACATGAGAAAGGCTGAGAACAGAGTAATTTCATGATATTGGCTACATTTGTACATTGTCTTTGTGAGAATTAGCAACAGGAGAAATGATACTTGTGAGCATTTAAAAGTTTGAAGAAGTCTGGTACACATGGTTTACTTATAATGAAATGAACTTTCAAAATATACTATGTGTTGATAGAAAAAATGATGATGAATAACTTGTTTTTAGCAGAAACAGCATTTATTAACCTTGTAAACAAAGTGTTCTTTACGAAAATGGGACAAAAAATGCTTCTCAACTTGACGTACGTGCATCTAAAAAAGCAAAACGTGTACTGCGACATAGTTTTTGTTTGATGTGTTCCACAGCTGTGATAAATCGTAGAAATGACATATTGTAACATATGAAGCTGCTGAATAATTTAGTTGTAATTGTACAACTTGTGCTGAAAAATGATCTCCAACTGAAACCTGCTGTACAACTATAAACAAATTATTCAGTTGCTTCACATGTTATAATAAGTCATTTCTACAATGTATTTCAATGTTGCTGTATACCGTATTAATGAGTAATCTCAAGTATTATCTATTTTATGTTTTTTGAGAGCAGTTAGCATCTGCTGTAGAACTTGTCAAGGGCTCAAGCCAGACATTGCATGGCATTAGCTCATGTTGTAATATCTTACTGGGAAGTCCTGGGTAGAATACAAATACTGGAAGGTTAAAAATAACCTCTAAATGTATCTGAGGTGCTAGATTGTCAACAGGTGCATAAACGTGATTGAAACTGTTGTCAAGATTTTGTTCAGTATCGTTCCTCAGAGTGAACTGACAAATAAATAAGTAAATAAAATATAATAAAAAACAGTAGAAAGCGTAAAGAAAAGAGGAAGACCAAAGGAGAAGTGAATCAACCGTGTTTGAGACACCTGGAGAGGGAAACAACTGATAGGTGGTGACACATGGGACAGTGTGAATTGTAAGAAACATATCAAACATTGACCTTGCGTGTGTGTGTGTGTGTGTGTGTGTGTGTGTGTGTGTGTGTGTGTGCGTGCACGTGTGCATCTGGGGAAGGACTTTGTGTGAAAGATTAGCACCTATTTCAATATCCTATTTATGCACCTGTTGAGTGTACAGTGCGTCATCTATGCACAGAATGGTTACTTTTATTCATCTAATTTTCAACATCTAACATTTTATTTTGTTATGGTCTTCAGTCCGAAGATTGATTTGCCATATTAATGTAA
The DNA here is from genome assembly GCF_023864275.1 of Schistocerca cancellata. Classification (NCBI taxonomy): domain Eukaryota; kingdom Metazoa; phylum Arthropoda; class Insecta; order Orthoptera; family Acrididae; genus Schistocerca; species Schistocerca cancellata. Next base: position 23,204,069 of record NC_064633.1, on the reverse strand, counting down.
CCTGTATGACATGTTCATCTTAGAATAACTGTACAACATGTGTGCAGTAGAACCTTCTAACTGTAGTCAAACCTTGATCTCCCTCTACAATTTAACTCATCACACTTCACTCCATTACCAAAGCACATTCCCTGATGCCTTATGATTATAATGCGTGCTTTTAAAATATCTCTTCTTTTAGTCAAGTTGTGACATGAATTTATTATCTCTCTGATTGTATTCAGTACCTCTTCTTTAGTTATCCAACCTACCCATCTAATCTTCAGCAGTCTTATGCAGAACCATTCTTCACCAGCTTCTGTTCTTCAGACAGTTACTTTCAGGAAATATTTCCTAACATTTAAATTAAGGAGTAAAGATACCAACTTACTGAGTAGTAGAAATGATTATTCATCTAAAGGCACATAAACAAGACTGAGAACTTTGCTGGTTTCCAGACAGATCCTTTTCCAGAACTATAGAGATATACATGCACACATATATTTGTTTCTAATTAATTTTTGTCCATATCTGGCAGCTGTGACTTATTAAAATGATAGTTCAGTACCTGCCTTATTTGGAACTGGAATTATTACAGCCTTCTTTAAGTCTGAAAAGATTTTGCCCGTCTTGTATATTTTGAGGAATGTAATATACTCCAGGTGCCTTGTTTCAACATTGGTCTCTCAGTGCTTGGTCAAATACTTCTTGGAATATTGTATGTCCCATCTCATCTTTATCTTCTTCCTCATCCCTTTCCATAATATTCCTGTAACTTGTTGTTGTTGTTGTTGTTGTTGTTGTGGTCTTCCGTCGTGAGACTGGTTTGATGCAGCTCTCCATGCTACTCTGTCCTGTGCAAGCTTGTTCATCTCCCAGTATCTACTGCAACCTACATTCTTCTGAATCTGTGTAGATTTCTCCTGTAGCCATTTCTGCTTTACCATTTTGCACTTCTTTTATCTCAGTTTTAGACATCTGTAACCCCACATCTGCTTCATTTGGTGCATTTTTATATTTTCTCCTTCTGTCAGTTAAATTCAATACCTCATGTGTTATCTAAGGATTTCTTCTACCTGGCTGTGTTTGACTATACACTGGAGGTATGAATTAAAACATGCCTTCAGTCACAACTTTTCATGTTTTATTAAGTACATGATGCATTTCAGACCCTGTGGGTCCATCATCAGTGGTAATGTGTTTTAATGCATGCTTTATGTTTTTTCTTGAATGAGGTGAAATGCATATTCCTGTCATGAAAAAGTTTGATATTAGATTATGAAATTCGTAAGTCAAACACAGAAAATATGTGCGAAATAGTGGGAAAGATGAACAGTGTAAACTTACTACATAACCCAAGAAAAGCATTTTTAAAGTTTTAGTACGAGCTAATAAAACACGAAAAGTTGTGACTGAAGGTATTTTTTATTCATACCTCCAGTGTATTGAATACAGTCACGTTTGCAGCTGAGAAACAGGGATAAAATTAAATTTTGTTTGACTAGTTATTTTTCTGTCATCTTTGCTGTTTCATCTCTCAAAACTACCCATTCATCTTATATTGTATTTCTTTTCTCTGTTTCAGTGAGTTGTCACATAGTGTTCCTTTTGAAATTCTCCACAATAAGTATTTCTTTCAGCTTATCCAGGCCCCATCCCTCTCAAATTTCTTCAGTTTTAATCTGCAATTTAGATTATAGTCAGCATCTGCATCTGCTGCTGCAGTGTATTTAAAACTAATCGAAACTTCTGACAGTTGATGAACATGCATGAACAGGTGATGTTAAGCCAGGCTTACTCTGTGCGAAACGTGTCAAGCTCACTTGACTGTGCAAGCAGTGCAAGTGGGCCGGGCTGCAGTCTTTGTCAAATGATTTTAAAGAAACTATTTGGTAATGAACTCTGATTCTCACGCATCTTATGGCTTAATGTGTCATCTTCAAGGTGACTGCCTATCATTTTGTTAATGATCATAGTTATTGTGGTATTTCAGTATAAGATAAACTACTGCAATTAATTCTTAAAGTTTGCAGTGAAAAATAGGGGTTACTATGAATTACCGTTTGGTGCTTATTAGGTTGCTGCATATGAAATTTATATAACATATTGAATTATTCTTTAAACTTGAAAGGATATCTCTATCTGTCTCGTGTCGAGAAAGTGGAATGTACATAAAGCGCTCTGTCACAAACGTACGCTCCAGGGAGACACTCAGAACGAAATTTTCATATATCCCTCATATTTCATAAACAGTCTGAGATATTGAAACAAGGTTTTGGGAAATGATAGCACACAAAGAGGAGAGTATTTTGCCATATCATTAACATGCAAACTTCTATATGTGCCATGATATTCAAACAACAATTATTAGTACAACACCAAAAACATTGCAGAACACTTCAGTGCCAGACAATACCACTTTACAATGAGAGCTGATGAACACAGATGAATCTAATGCATGAAACTATATTGTACTGTTTATCCATGGTGTGGCAACAGGGGTGTTTTAACAACTGAACTGCTGGCAGCATGGTAAGGAAAGCCAGCCTGCGATTGCTGTTACTTGGGCAAAGGCTTTGTGTTCCTTCTGGTAAGCTAAACATCAAAACTTGCAACTAATTTTACCACAATACATAAATGTTTTGCACTTTAAAATCTGAATCGGTGTAAAGCCTAAGGTATTCAGATCTCTTCCAAGAATACAATATTCTTTCATGATTCTTAAAACAAGTGTTCAATGATTAAATTGTACTCTGTACAAAATTCTACCACGCAGCTTCCCCTTTGAATTATTTCCCTTGCTTCATGATCTACAACTATTTTTTCTTCTCTTCCTTTTCGTATTTTCAAATTACACTCATTCATCACAATGAAATTTTTGTCCCCTTAACGATCTGACTCATTTGTTAAAACTCATCATGCATTCGTCATTTGCAAAGCCAATAGGTATGTAAACTTCCAATACTGTTGTGGTTGTTGGCTGGGTGTCTGGCTTGGCTATGATACTACATTCACCATTGTGTTCGCAGTATTATTTCTATACATGGTATCTGAGTTAAACACATAATAATATAAAATGTAGTAACTTGAGGTGTAATTGAGATATTTATTGACGGTTCTCTTCTACAAATATGGTAACTCAAAAATGTTTTCTGTGTTTGTTTGTGACAGTTGGTACTGCGTTCACATCTGTGTAAGTACTGTGCTCATGTGAACTCACGTCATGAGTCATGTGGACTGCACAGCAGAAGGCCTTCTATGTGCTTTCTCTCACGGAACTAAAGTTGATTACACTGCTACAACATCGTTTTCAGTGTGTGTATGGACTGCAACCAACTGACGATGTTCCCAATTATACGAGGTGCATTCAAGTTCTAAGGCCTCCGATTTTTTTTTCTAATTAACCACTCACTCGAAATCGATGAAAGTGGCGTTACTTCTCGACGTAATCGCCCTGCAGACGTACACATTTTTCACAACACTGATGCCATGATTCCATGGCAGCGGCGAAGGCTTCTTTAGGAGTCTGTTTTGACCACTGGAAAATCGCTGAGGCAATAGCAGCACGGCTGGTGAATGTGCAGCCACGGAGAGTGTCTTTCATTGTTGGAAAAAGCCAAAAGTCACTAGGAGCCAGGTCAGGTGAGTAGGGAGTATGAGGAATCACTTCAAAGTTGTTATCACGAAGAAACTGTTGGGTAATGTTAGCTCGATGTGCGGGTGCGTTGTCTTGGTGGAACAGCACACGCGCAGCCCTTCCCGGACGTTTTTGTTGCAGTGCAGGAAGGAATTTGTTCTTCAAAACATTTTCATAGGATGCACCTGTTACTGTAGTGCCCTTTGGAACGCAATGGGTAAGGATTACGCCCTCGCTGTCCCAGAGCATGGACACCATCATTTTTTCAGCACTGGCGGTTACCCGAAATTTTTTTGGTGGCGGTGAATCTGTGTGCTTCCATTGAGCTTACTGGCGCTTTGTTTCTGGATTGAAAAATGGCATCCACGTCTCATCCATTGTCACAACGACGAAAAGAAAGTCCCATTCATGCTGTCGTTGCGCGTCAACATTGCTTGGCAACATGCCACACGGGCAGCCATGTGGTCGTCCCTCAGCATTCGTGGCACCCACCTGGATGACATTTTTCGCATTTTCAGGTCGTCATGCAGGATTGTGTGCACAGAACCCACAGAAATGCCAACTCTGGAGGCGATCTGTTCAACAGTCATTCGGCGATCCCCCAAAACAATTCTTTCCACTTTCTCGATTATGTCGTCAGACCGGCTTGTGCGAGCCCGAGGTTGTTTCGGTTTGTTGTCCACACGATGTTCTGCCTTCATTAAACTGTCGCACCCACGAACGCACTTTCGACACATCCATAACTCCATCACCACATGTCTCCTTCAACTGTCAATGAATTTCAATTGGTTTCACACCATGCAAATTCAGAAAACGAATGATTGCACGCTGTTCAAGTAAGGAAAACATCGCAATTTTAAGTATTTAAAACAGTTCTCATTCTCGCCGCGGGCGGTAAAATTCCATCTGCCGTACAGTGCTGCCATCTCTGGGACATATTGACAATGAACGCGGCCTCATTTTAAAAGAATGCGCATGTTTCAATCTCTTTCCAGTTCGGAGAAAAAAAATCGGAGGCTTTAGAACTTGAATGCACCTCGTATAACAATCAAGAAATGGGACAAGTGGCTTCGGGAAACTGGGAGTTCACTTTCATTGTTGGACCAGCACACAAAGCGCACAGTTAACAGGCTACTGTTGAAAACCCTTATGACCCTCCAGTGGAGTCCACGTAAGTAAATCCAACAAGCAAGTAGGCAGCTACAGTAGCCTCACTCAGCAGTACACGCTGTCATCCATGAGAGACTGCAGCTACATGTGTACAGGCTACAGCTTCATCTTAAAATCAGGCCTGAGGACAGGCCATGATGGGAGGCATTTGTGGAGCCAATTCTGACAAAAATAGTTGAAAACGGCATTCATTGATTTCGTCTCTTTCTCAGATGAGGCTACATTCCACACTTCTAGCACGATAAACACACACAGTTGTCATGTGTGGGGAATTGAAAGACCCCCCTGCCCCCCAGGTACAGGTGTGCTGTAGATTGTTGAAGGACAGGGTTATAGGCCCATCTTCCTTCGTGGAGCCTACAGTAAATGCAGTAACACATTTAGACACGTTGCTGTGCTATGACTTTCTCATGATGTTGATCTTTCAACAAGATGATGCAGCATGCCATTTTGTAAACATTATGAGGGCATTCTTGAATCATGAGTTTCCAGATTGCTGGATTGGGAGAGATAGCCCAATTGCTTGGCCTCGTAGAAGGCTAGCCATTATGTGACTTAATTTTTTTTCTGTGGGTGTTTATCAATAATCAAGTGTACCAGACACCAGTTTGTAATCTACCAGATCTGCGCCATCGCATTTGTGCAGGTTTTAACAGCCCTCCTCATTCTGTTGGCGTAACTAATAGAAAAACCAACTAATACAGCAAATATAGGCATTTAATAAAAATTCAACTGTTTGTGTGATAACATAAAATGAGCAAGTGGCTGTTAAAAACAATATGTGTTGCTTAACTTTTGTTCTCATTGATGTAGAATTCTTCTTTGGCAGGTTCTCTACTTCAGTGCTCTTGCTTCCTACAAGAGGGATGGATTGTTGTTTTCATATTTGTACAGTGAAATGACTCTGGAACTGAAATTTCACTTCCATTTTTTAATGTGTGTTGATCCATTCACTCCACAGTACTGAATAATTTGCATAATTTGAAGGAAACATTTACAAAAGCCAATATTCAATACAGCTCAACACGCTTGCAACCATTTCATTCCTTCGTAACTGCGCGATACTAAATTCTGGAGTCCAACCAACTACAATTTGACTAGTACATAATCCCTAAATTTATATGTTGACAGTTTTATGAAAAGGATAATATTGTCATTATTCCATCCTGGATTTTCCATTGTTCATAAAGTTTGTTGTTTTTACTTTACCATCTTTCATGTTTCTCCCTGTTTTCTCATAGTTTCTTTGACACTTTTCTCGTGTTCCTATGCAGACATACCTGTACATGGTGAATACTCCAGTAATTCAGAAAGCATATTTACTGGTCTATGCGAAACATCTCAAAAGATGAAAAACACATAGAACTGTGTTGTAAGCTATTCATAAAATCTTGAAAATCAGTTACATGTTTCTACCATGTAGGATCTTATGACTACAATATGTACAACACAAACAACCAATTACCCATAGGTATCTCTCTGCTGGATTTGACGATGGATTGTAAACTGATATTAAAACATGTTTAATTGCTCATCTTTCTATAAAAGACTTCCAGTTCTTTGACAAAAACTGTGAACCATTACCTGGTAAAATAACTTTTGGTTTCCATACATTCTTGAAGTAATCTTTTTCAGTATTTGAAATGATTTCTTTGCTCGCAGCTTTCCTGACAGAGTATAGTTGTATGAACTTGGTAAAAACATCAAGCATGACAAAAATATAAATGCCCACCTTTACTTTTTAATAAAGCTCCACAGAAATCTACAGGCACTAAGTCCAAAGGTTTCCCAGGAACAATTTCTCCTTGATATGTCCCATTACTTACCTTAACTCACTGACACTTACCACAGGTTGATAGTTCTTTTCTTACCTCTTAACAATATTGTAAAAATAAACATTTTCCTGTATTTTGCAGATATTTGGGGATTCCAGAATGACCGTAGCTTTCATGTGTGTATCTAATTAGTCTCTCTGCTTCCTCTTCTGGCCAACGTAATTTCCAGTTTTCAGAATCTGCATAAGTTCTTCTAAACCATATTCCTTTGAATATGTTTTAATATTTGTCTAATTTCTCATATTTTTTTAAAAATCTAAACAACTTTTTACCAGCCACCAGTTGGGATCATGATTTGACTTCTCCTAATTTTGTTGCATATAGACCTAACAATTTTTTCATCATGTACAGCTTTCATATACCTGATCTTAAATTCTTTTTCCTTATCCTGATTGGAGGTCTCATTAATTCCTCCTAATGGCAGTCTTGACATAGCATCTGCAACAACATTTTTGTTCTACGTTATTAATTTTACTTGAGAGGTGATGTACTTCACTACGTAATGTTTTTATTTCCTGATATAAATTCAAGAGCTGTTGTGTAGTTTGGTCCTGAAACTTTTGCAACATTTTTATGTCCTGTCACAGATTTGAGAATCCTTAATCGAGTTAGTTTGTTCAACTGACTGCCCTATTGTTTTCAAAGTTTTTCCATTTTGGATTTGAGAGTTCTCCATAAACTGACCCATATTTGCCAACATATTTTGCAATCCTAACATTCTCATATCTACTGAATCTGACACTTTCTCTTTATTTTTGAACATATTATCTACCTTTCTTAGTTCAGATGCTTCAAATGAATGATTTCCTTTTTTAATTTTTACACCTCCCCTGTCCAACATTTCCTCACTGTCCCCCACCTGTTCTGATTCTAACTTTGGCTCAAAAAGGGTCATTTTTGATTATTAGTCATCACATGCAAACCAAACCAAAGTAAAGAAAATAATCATTTTTTACTTAATCTCCACTCTGTCGTTGACCAAGTTGAAAATTGGTGATATTGTTCACTGAATTTTTTGTCCATTATTTTATTGCATATCCTTTGTTTGGAAAGCAATTTTCTTTTTGCATTAGTCAAAAATTAGTAATATTTCTGTTTTCCTGCAACATGCGTAACATTTCTACTCACCAAGAGGTGGCAGGACACGCACATAAAGGAATGTTATAATTAGGCAAGTGTTTGAAGCCAGTGGCTCCTCCTTCAGGGCAGAAGGGTTGAAGGGGAAGGAGGAGGGGTGAAGGAAAAGGACTGGAGAGGTGTAGGAAATGGGATAGGTTTAGGAAAAGTTACCAGAACTGCAGGTCAGGAGAGACTTACTGGACAGGATGAGGAGTCTTTTCTTCTCATCACGTACGGTAAGTCTCCCATGATTCATGGTTCTGGATGTCTTTTTTGAAATCTATCTCTTTTCCTAGACCTCTCCTGTCGTTTTCCTTCATCACTCTTCCTACCCCTTCAAGCTTTCTGCCTGAAGAAGGAGCCACTGGCTCTGAAAACTTGCCTAATTACAACCTTCTTTTATGTGTGTTTTCTGCCACCACTTGATGAGTAGATTTGTCATCTACTCATCCCATTATACTGTCAAAAACTGATTGTTTTCATTGTTGTACATAACATTTCAGTACATATTTCATCCAGTACAGAGCCCACAGGTTTTAACATTCCTCCTCGATCTGTTGGCATCAACAGTACAAAAACCAACTAATATAGCAAATATAGGCACTTAATTAGCATTGATCAAAAGTCTATACAATAATTACTTTGCAGTTATAAAGACAAATGCTGGCATGTCCGATTCCTTCATAGTATCAAAAGGTGTGAGATGGGGTTGTGTCCTATCCCCACAACTATACAACTTGTCTGCAGAACATATCATTAGGAAAGCTCCTGAAGGTTGGACCGAAGGCATCTCAATTGGTGGGAGAACTATCAACAACCTTCATTTTGCTGATGACACTGTGATTTAGCCAACAGGGAAGATGAACTTGCTGAGATACTAACAAGTATAAAGGACATTAGTCTAGCATGTGGATTAGACATCAACTTCAGCAAGTCCAAACTCATGATAATTGGTCAAGTACAACAGATCCAGGTCACAGGTCGATTAAAGAAACGGAACTGGAAGTCGTGCATTCCTTCATCTATCTTGGGTCAATCATCTGTAGCACGGGAAGTTGTGAAAATGAGATAAGAAGACAGATCACACTAGGGCGAGTTGCTATGAAGAAGCTCACCAAGATCTGGTAGAACGGAGCAATAACAAATAGCACAAAGATCCGGCTAGTTGAAACACTCGTGTTTTCTGTCTTCTTTTATGAGTGTGAAACATGGACACTCAAGGCCAGAGACAAACAGTGCATTGGTGTGTTTTAGCTTTGGTAATGGCATAGGATGCTGCACATAAAATGGACTGAAAGAACAACAAATGAGTCCATTATTGAACAACTTGATACCTCCAGATGCCTTTCTCCTCGAGTCACCAAAAAAATCTCCAGTTCTTTGGCCATAATGTGAGAGGAGAGGAGAAAATCTAGAGAAAATAATCTTACAAGGAAAGATTGAGGGCATGAGACCAAGAGGAAGAGCAGCGAGCCGATGGCTAGATCAAATCAAGAAGATCTCTGGTCTACCTCTTCAGCAGGCACTAGGAGAAGCTGGCAACCATCCGGGATGGAGGTGCTTGGTTCATGGGGTCATGATGCTCAGCAATGAGCACTATGACTTATGATGATGATGATGATGATGATGATGATGAGGCACTTAATAATAATACAACCGTTTGTGTACTAATACAAAATGAGCAAGTGACTGTTAAAAACAATATACATTACTTAACTATTGTTCTTGTTGATGTACAATTCTTCTTTGGTAGGTTGTCTAGTTTCATGATTCTACTTCCTACAAGAGGGATGGGTTATTGCTTTTATATTTGTACAGTGAAATGTAAGAAGGAATCAAGAATTGAAATTTCATTTAAATTTTTAATGTGTGTTGATTCATTCACTTCACAGTAATCAAAGTACTTTGCATAATTCAAAGAAAACATTTATATAAGCCAATATTCAATACAGCTCAACATGCAACCATGTCATTCATCTTAATTGTATAATACTAGATTCCAGAAGCCAACCAAATGTGCCATCACACAGCTACAACTGATTCACAACTGCTTACTACAGATACAAAGCAACAAGTACAGCAATACACAAAGGCACAGGACAGAGATATGTGTATACACCAATCTTTACAAATAATAACTATATTTTGAATCATAATTACAATTTCATCACGTTCAGTGATAATAAGAAATGATAAGTGTTATATTAACAGTGTATCATGAGGGTCACTACTTTCACCTGTGTAGTATCGTAATCGGCAATATTTTGTGAAAAGAGGTGTGTTTAGCAGTTCCGTTATAACCTGTTGCAAATTTTATACCAGCAGTGCTATAACACACATGGAGAGAAGTGGAATGTAGATTAGATGTCTGTCGCACCACTGATTATGTGTGGGTGTATTGAGATATATTATGTGCGTTAAAAAAAACCTTTTTTGAGTTCCCATACTTGTAGAAACGTATCATCTGTAAATATCTCAGTTACTTGTCAAGTTATTACATTTTATATTGTTATGTGTTTATTCTGGACACCCTGTATTTTTATTCATTAGTAGACTTACTCCTGCATTATTCCCATTTAATTTTGTGTTGATAAAACTGTACTGACCTGGCAAGGAGTCCTGTACTTCTTGCCACTGCCCTTCAGTAATTCCCACTATATGTAACTTCAAACTATCTGTTGTCCTTTTTAAATTCTTTGACCTACCTAACAGATTAAAGGATCTTAACATTCCATGCTCTAACATGTAACACACCAGATTTGTTTTTCCAGATGACAACCTCCCTGAAGGGCTTGCCTGGAGATTTAAGTGTTGGGACTATTTTACCTCTGGAATATTTTGCCCTAGAGAATGCCATAGGGTTCCATATCCTTGTAAAATGTAGTGGCTATAATTTACCCTTGCTTTCAGTTGTTTGCAGCACCATAATAGCGAGGTCATATTGGCTACTGTTATAAGGCCAGACTGTTATCCCTGATAAGGCTGCTGCTTCTCTTTGGAAACCATAATTTAGTCTGGCCTCTTTGTAGACACCCCTTCATTGTGGATGTACCTACGACATGGCTATCTGTATCTTTAAGGCATAGAAGCCATCCCACCATGACAGAGTCCATGGTTCATAGCTGTGCTAGATAGGATTAAGATGTCACTTGTGCCTTGGGCATTTTGTTCCTCTAATTGTTGGCCAACTATATTCTTTGTTAGTGGGTTTTGTCATTGGCAGAAATGCTTTGTTCTCCTTTTGTACACAAATTGTCCTATGGTATTACATATTGATACCACGCCACAGTCATCATAGTAGTGGTACTACAAGTTTTCTGAGCTGCCGATAGTGATCTTGTGGGATCCGTCAGACCCAATGGAGCACACCCACTGACCCCATGCCTCTACAGGCTCAATACTTTGAGCAACTTCTGCTGCCACAATGTGGGATGGCCTGTGGTAGTGGCTCAGCCCACTCGCACTCAGAGCCACTTTGCAGTGTGATGCTACACAGATGCCGTGTGGTTGCAATTCCATCTTCATCATTCGTGCATTGGTATAGAGAAACTTTTCTTTGTGGGCACTGTGATAGCTGGACTTCATTTCTTGTTGCATCATTTGTAATGAATCTTTTTGCTAATCGTTTCTGCTCCTGTTCTGCTTTTCTATGACAACAGGTGACGCGTCATTCTGTTGCTCAATTTTCCTTGCCGTTGTTCACGATGTTGTACACAACACATCCCAGATGGTAATTCAATGTATTACCAAAGAACTTGTGCCCTATAATGATTAAACATCTTTGTCCTTTCACAGGTCTTTCAGTTTTGGGAACAGGAAAAAGTCACAGGGGGGAAAATCCAGTGAATATGGTGGCTAAGGTATGATTGTCGTGTTGTTTTTGACAAAAAATCTCTCACAAGCAACGATGAATGAGCGAGTGCATTGTCATTATGCAAAAGTTATGAATTGCATTTCTGCATTTCCGGATGTTTTTTTGCATATTTCTTCTCAAAAACGGCACTTAACATCAAGGTAATACTACTCCTTATTGTTAGTACGACCTTGAGGCAAAAATTCATGTTGCACTACACCACAATAATAATAATAAAAAATAAATAAAAAAAGTGAGCAGAACTTTGACATTTGATTGAACTTGGTGTGCTTTTTTCGATCTTGGCTCTCCAGGATGCTTCCATTGGGATGATCGGGCTTTGTTTTCAATGTCATAACCGTAAACCCATGTTTCATCACCAGGTATAACCCTTTTGACCAAATCAGGTTCACCATTGCTGTCATTCAAGAGCTCCTGAGCAGTGCTCATATGACAGTTCATGTGATCAAAATAGAAAAGTTTTGGAACAAACTTCGCTGACACACATCTCATGCTCAAAACATATGAAAAAATTGCATAACACAAGCCAACCGAAATGCCAACATCCTCAGAAACTTCTCTTACTGTAATTTGATGATTTTACAAAATAATTTTCTTCACAGCTTTGATGTTATCATCTATTGTTGATGTGCTGGGGCATTCAGAGTGAGGTTCATTGTTGGCATCTTCTCCATCATCTTGGAAGAGCTTGTACCACTTGTAAACATTTTTTACTTAGAGCAGACTCACTGTATGCCACTGTCAACATTTCAAGTGTTTTAGAGCACTTGATTCCATTTTTTGCACAAAATTTGATTCAAATTCTTTGCTACATTTTTTATAATAATCACAACTCGCTGAACACATGAAAAAACACGTCTAACCTTTCTACCTGTCAAAAACAAATGAAGTATGCTCTACACTTGAAACTGTGAATGTATGTTCGGTGCACCAATATAACAAAAAAAGATCGGTAATTGAATGTACATTGCCCATGCAATTTGAAAAGTTGCCTTATTTTTTGAACAACCTTTTTAGTGTCTACAGAAAATGGGGACTCATCTGTGAAGAGAACTGTAGGCAGTCCCGGTGGTCCCGGTCGCCTACGGTGGACTGGATGGCCGAGTGGTGACCTCTCCAGTTGTCAGGATGCTAGGAAATGACTGTAGAAGCGTCAGAAACGCCAAAGAAACATTATTAACTCATAACATCTTTATTCCTGCCGAGTACAATGTGGCTTGGTGATATCAACGACCTTCCCCGAGTCCTCGCTGACTCGTAGCGATGACACCAGATCTGGGCCGCGCAGTCTTGCTAGCGCAGCGCCGCGTGCTGTGACGTAGCGGAGGAATGTCCTTACTTCGGCCGCGCGTGGCTGGCGGCGCCCGGCTGAGCGGCAGCTCAGCTGCGGACAGCAAGCTGGTGCACGTGAAGGCTCTGGGTTGGAGTCCCGGTGCTGTCAGCATGAGAAGCGTTCTCGTAGTGCAGAGTGTACTCTATCCCACCCCGTCTTCTTCCCTGCTCCTCCTGGTGGCTCGTCCGCAGTGGATGGGCGGAACGAGCTGCAGTTCCCCAGCGTCGTCGGCTCACCTAGTTGTGACGGCGGATGCGCAGGGCCTAGGCCCCGCACAATCTCGATGACAGCTCACTGATGTGGTCAGCATTGGCGGCGGGTGAGTCTGCCGTGATGTCTGCTAATCCAGGGTTAATGATTGACAGCGGCAGCAGAGAGGACCAGAGCTGGTACTGTCCCCTCACGTCTGCTGCTGGATGGGCCACCCTTACTGCAACATCTCCTTAATAAAGATTAACATGTCGATCACCGAGCTGAGTGCTACGTAGCGACCCAGTACACATCTAACTGCAAGTCTAACTGCGAGTTGCTGTCAAAGCTGGCGTATTTAAAGGGAGCACGAGCGACGTCCTGACGTCGTGCTCGTTTGTAATGACCACATTCATTTCACTTATACTGCTGATTCATCTGTTGTACTCGCCCCTTAGGTGTTCTTGTGACAGAGTTATGTGTTGTTGCAGCAGAATTAAGCGAATTTGTGAAATGCAGTACAGCTGACGCTATACATCTGTCTTGCACTCTACGAAAGTCTCCGTCTAACACAAACCCGCGTGCTAAGCAATTCTCTCTCGCCTGTTGTGTGTAACCAGGCCATTGCCCTTGCATGATGACACATTCCGATATATGTGGAATCCTCTTAGCTCTTGGCTAACGTACTGCCTCTGGCTCTCGGCATAGGCAACGAAACTTTGACAATATTCCATGTTTCCAACTCTACTATTCCGCGACAGTACACATCCCCCTACTTTAAGAAAATTCGTCCCGAATTTTATAATTCTGGACTTACTGGTTATGCACGCCATACTTCCTTATACTCCACAGGTATCGTACAACTACTCCTTCAACACTGTCAAACTTTTCTTATCCACTAATAATCTATTTACAGGTAATACTGATTCCCATCTTATCATTGGTTATCTATTTATATTACGTTCCACTATTCCCGATCCATCCCATCAATATTTGATGTACGGTTGTTATTTCAGAACGAGACATCTTTTTCCGTATAGAAAAGTAAGTTGCACAAATAAACACTAGAACTAAAATTATGCTATTCGTTGACACACCAAATATAATTGTGTTTTGCTTACGTTTCTCCTGATATTGCTGCACGTGCTGCAGTAGTTGATTAAATGAGATCTGCTCTTTTTCTGAGATAATCAGGCTATCTAAAGATTGTAGCAATGTAGGATCCAAGGACTCGTTAATAAATGTTAGGTTCTGGAGAGGAAATATGTGTGGTGGTTCCTCTGGATAATACAAGATAGACTGTGTCATGTTAATCATTGTTGTACCCATGAAAGTAGCTGGTAGGTGAAAATACTTCCCCACTATTTCACATCCAGTGCCATTAATCAATAACCCACTGCCCTGCAATTCAAGCTTTGATATATCTATCAACCTACCATTTCTGTAACAAGTGGCAACTATGGTCTCTAGTTCGAACACAGAGTAAATCCAATGTTCCCCAACTTTCTGAAATTTCGGTCTCGGAAGTAACACCTTCTTTTTGCATTCTAAGGTTCCCATATTCCCCAAGAACAACTGGATCTCACACGATTGATTGTGGGTTGCCACCACCTTTGCTGGACAAATAAAACACTTCCCCTGAAACAGTCTGTCAAATCTTCCGTAGACATTACCACATGAGCACTCCTCCATCTTGACACTAACAACACTTCCCCAGTTTGCACTTGCACCCACTTCCCAACTCCTCTGCAACAGTGTAGCAGTACCAGACTGACGAAAAGTTTCCCGGGCCACATCCTGGCACGGCACCTGAAGGAAAAGGAAGCCATGTCAATCGCTCCCTTCATTACCACATCTAAAACACACAAATGACGAGTAAAAACTACACATACCCTATTACCTAATAACAATAAATACCACATGTTCCTCCATGAGGACACTTAATCTACTTATCCCTAGACCTAAGTTCATAAGGAACATTCCTCTGCTGTTCTTTTAGCTGCGGTACCCTCACACCCTTTGTTACTGCTGGAGGAATCTGCGGTAACGCATCCACTGCGCCCTTAAATGGCTTAATCCTACTCACATGAACTACTGACGACTTGGTTGGTAACTGCAACTTTACGCTCTCTGTAGACACTATTTCATTTACCTGATACGGTCCAGAATATTTCGTCAAAAACTTCTTCGTTTTACCCTTCGGAACATAAGGATTAGCCAACAATACCCATTGACCAATTCTGTATTGCGGCAGTTTACCTGTTCTTTGCCCAATACTCTCTTGTTTCTCCAAAGCTTTAGTATTAGCACGCCGTACTCTTTGCCAAATCTCTCTCAATTTCTTGGCGAAATTATTCACTGACTCATCCTGTGAACCTACCTTAGGTTTGAACACATCAAATGGTGATGGTATTTTCCGACCATCAATTACCTCATATGGAGAGAGCCCCATTCCTGTATGAACTTTCGCATTATATGCGCTTGTCAACAGATTTAAATACACATCCCAATCCGTGTGTTCTGAATTTACATAATGACTAATCATCTTAACTAACGTCCTATGAACCCGTTATGTTCGTCCATTTGACTGATGATGAAATGGGCTTGTCCGCAATTTCTTAACTTTCAGTAAATGGCATAACTGCTTCATCAGCTCTGACATAAAGTTACTACCCTGATCTGTAATTATAGTATCAGGCACACCATACTTCAGCAACCAGTTATTTACTAAGGCTTGCGCAACAGTGCTTCCCTTCTGACCTGGAATAGCTACCATTACCAGGTATCGGGAAAAATGATCTAATATTGTTAAGACGTATCGATTACCTGCTTGGGTCTTGTTAAATGCCCCGATTATGTCTAATCCTATGAATGCGAACAGACGATCTGCTTCAGGTAATCTCTGTAACTGAATTTTCTGATGACTTAAATCTGCTCTCTGCCCACACGGTATACAATTTTGCGTATACTGCTCTACATCTTTGCAACGTGTCTTCCACAAAAACCTTTCAGCTACCCATCTATCAGTCGTTTTTTTACCACCATGACCCGACAATACATGGTCATGCGCTTGTATCAACACTTCCCTCAGCGACTCCGGTACTATGACGCGTAGTCCGCACTTCGTCTTCCTGCAAAGCAACCCATCCTGCATTTCAAACTGCGGTTGCATTCGGAACAATTGACACTCTGTCAGTGGCTTGCGCCTTTATCCAGTCCTTCTCACTTATGCCCACAACTTGTACAGCTGCTATTTTTCTACTAAGCGCATCTGCATTCGTATGTTTTACCCCTGGTTTGTGAATTACCTCGTACTCAAATTCACGTAGTTTCAGTGCCCATCTTGTTAAACGACTTGAAGGATCTTTCAACCCCAACAACCACTTCAATGCTGCTTGATCTGTAATCACCTTGAACTTACGCCCATATAAATAACAGCGAAAATACGAGATACCGTAAATCACTGCTAACATTTCTTTCTCTGTAGTTGAATAATTCTTCTCTGCCTTATACAGTTGCCTGGAAGCATAAGCCACTGGATGTTCCTGTCCATTAACCCTCTGAGAAAGAATACAGCAATATTACTAGCATCACAAAATAGTATGAACTCTTGTTCGAAACCAGGAAGTATCAACACTGGGTCTGATGTTAGTATCTGTTTGAGCTTCTCGAATGCCTCCTGAAACTGTGCTGTCCATTCAGACTTAACCCCTTTCTTTAACAATCTCATTAATGGATGTGCAATTTCCACAAACCCCTTTACATATCGTCTGTAGTAATTACATAAACCGACATATTGCTGAACTTGTTTAGCGGTCTGTGGCACTGGAAAATCAGGCACAGCCGACGTTAGACGAGGATCCGTTCTTACCCCATCCTGACTGATAATATGCCCAAGATAAGTCACTTGCGTCTGAGCAAACTGACATTTCTCGACATTAAGCGTCAGATTTGCCGCTCTTAGCCTACTAAATACGTCGTTCAGTCGTTCTACATGCTCTTCTATATTACGCGAAAAAGTAACAATATCATCGAGGTATACCATAGCAATCTTCGGTTTCAGTCTCCAAAGCACACCATCTAACAGATGCTGGAAAGTAGCAGGAGCGTTTTTCAACCCAAACGGCATTCTGCGATACTGAAAGTGACCAAGGCTTGTTGTAAAGGCCGTCTTCGGTCTATCCTTGGGACTTATTCTATCTGATGGTACCCACTCTTTAGATCTAGTGTCGAAAAATATTTACTCTGACCTAGGTTGTCCAATGTTTCCGTGATGTTTGGTATTGGATACGCATCTGTTACAGTTCGTGCGTTCAAAAAACGATAGTCACAACAAAACCTATACTTTTTAGTACCGTCCAATGACTTCTTAGGAACTACCACTATGTTGGCAGACTATGGGCTTTCACTGTTCTCTAAAATACCGTCCCTTAGCTGTTGATTAATAAATTCTTCCACTAGTGGTTGTAGGTGTTTCACTATCCTATATAGTTTTCTATAGAATGGTGGACTATCGCCAGTCAGTATATGGTGCTGTGTAATAGGAGTTGCTAGTAATGGACCTTCTGAATTAAATCTAAATACTGACAAAGCTTCCATAGCTTTCCGATCACCATTCTCCAAATGACGAATCTTGTCACGTAGTACAGATGCCTTGACGGTTTGCTTGACATTATAATCACCTTGGGATTCACCTATATCCTCATCGTTGAGTATTTCCAAACTCGCTACCACTAAACCCTTTGGGAGATCCACTTCATGTGCCCCAAAATTATCTACACTGACCGGAATAATCAGTTCCCCATTTATATCCGTTACGCGCGCAACGCTCCTCCTAATAAAACAATGCATTTCATCCAATGCTTCATTGATCTGCAGTGGCTCCACCACACATAGTCTCCGCTTTGGTACATCGGTACCTACTGACAACCAAACTAACTTCCCTGTACCCGAAGGCATTCTGACATGCGTAATAATCTTTAATGCCCTTGTACGCGGTTCAGTTGGTGACATCTTAGCAACGGATGCACCTCGCGACGTAGAAACATTTACAGCTGTTGTACCCATTGAAAACAAGTTTCCACGAAGTTCAACTGTACGCTGTGAAATATTAATTTTGGCATGGTGTTTATCGAGGAAGTCCAGTCCGAGAATCACAGAATACCCTTGTCCCACAGTTGGCAACACTTCCATTTGCTCTCTGAACTCTACAGTTCCAATCTTAAAAACAAGCTGTGTTGTACCCAATGATTGCAACTCATTATTTACTACTCCACGTAATCTATACCTAGGAGTACCTAGTCATCTCCTACCCATGAGGTCTAGACTAGCAACAGATACATGTGCCCCTGTATCAATCAGAAACTTATCTCTGTTATTCCTTACAACACCCATCAAGCAACAATCTGTCTCTGTACTAGTTTTCACCGTTCTTCTACTTACCGGGAATGTCTTCTGACGGACGAAACACTCCCGTTCCTGTTTAACACTTTATCCTGCTTATACCCTTTACCATTCTGCTTACTACAATACTCATTCGCCTTGTGACTGTAGCGTTTACAAGCATAGCACTGCGGCTGTCTGCATTGAGCCTTCAGGTGACCTTTCCTCCCACAACAGTAACAATTCCTCTCCGACGCAAAGATGCGTTTATCATTGCGAACCCTTGTTGCAATGTCTGTCTCCTGCAGATGCGTTGCAATACGCAGTGCTGCAGCTAAATCCCCAGGATTCTCCATCCTAACCCTACGAGAAAATTCTGCAGGAATCCCCCTGTGGAATACATCGAGGGCTCTGTTTTCTGCCTCTCGTAGTAACACACAATCCGCATCAAGATTACCCGATAATTCATAGGTCTGCGAATTAATTTTCCGTATCCTATCTGAAAAAGACTCCACTGTCTCATTGACCTTCTGTGTCAAATTAGCTAACTTCTCCCTAAAAAATCTTGCACTATTCTGCTTACGATATCTTTGTCATAACCCATCTGCCACTTCTTCAAACGTGCTCGCCTTACTAAGCATCTCGGGGTACATCACGAACATCTTGGCTTCCCCTGAAAGTCGCAAATTTGCCATACGTAATGTAGTTACGTCCGATCAGTTGCTCATTGCAGCTGTTGCCAAAACATCGTTAATGAACGCTGTGACATCCTCTGTTGTTTTACCCGAGAAAGGCGTGATCAGGTTAGCTACTGAAGGATATATTGCAAGGTTGGACATTGCTACCGACTTGCACTCACTTGAACCCGTTTGCGACTCTTGTGCCGAACGCAAGGTCTCCATTTGCGTCATTAATTCTACATGACGTAACTTATACTGCGCATTCTCTTCTAACAATTTTGAGACTTGCTCCGTCAAAGCAGCTATACTCACTTCAGTACTAACGGATCTTGTTTCCGGCATGATTTGTGCAAATTACCAACAACTTACTCTATACAAAATTGTTAAGGCTTTCGTGGCCACTTGTTGACAAACTGCCTATTGGCTTCTGTCTCGGGTTCTTCGGCCGACGTTCATCTAATGATTTTTCTGACGTTTCGCCAGCACGAGTGGCTGGCATTGTCAAAGCTTCACCTTCACCACCGGCAATGGAGGGTGAAGCTTTGACAATGCCAGCCACTCGTGCTGGCGAAACGTCAGAAAAATCATTAGATGAACGTCGGCCGAAGAACCCGAGACAGAAGCCAATAGGCAGTTTGTCAACTTACTCTATACTGAATTTACTCCACAGAATAATAACTACACTAGCTACTCAACTCCTTTGTCACAGTTTAGCACTACAGACATGAAGACAAACAAGACGTACAATGCACAAATAAACAAAATTAAGCCTTCCGCCTTGTCATTGCCCAGCGACACTCTCTACAAATGTGCGCTGCGTGACCAAACCGTTTACAAATTGAACATTCTACTGGTACAAACTTCATGCATGGCTCCCCATGCCCCGTTAAATTACACACAGTACATCTGACTGGTAGCAAGTACGTTTCCCAACTGTTTCCTTTAAACTCAGATAAATCTGCTGTTTCCGCAGGTCTCACAAAGTGCACTCCCAACAAAGAACGTGCATCCATAGTTATTAACAAAAATCGTCTCGTGCACATACCACTACACCAAATGTGTAGGCGGTGGGTGTGAGGACTTCTGATACCAAATCTGTTGGCGGTGGGCGCGACCACTTCTGACACCAAATCTGTTGGCAGTCCCAGTCGCCTGCGGTGGACTGGATAGCCGAGCAGTTGTCAGGATGCTAGGAAGTGGCTGTAGAAGCGTCAGAAATGCCAAAGAAACATTATTAATTCATAACATCTTTATTCCTGCCGAGTAGAATGTGGCTTGGTGATATTAATGACCTTCCCCGAGTCCTCGCTGACTCGTAGCGATGACACCAGATCCGGGCTGCGCAGTCTTGCTAGCACAGCGCTGCGTGCTGTGACGTAGCGGAGGAATGTCCTTACTTTGGCCATGCGTGGCTGGCGGCGCCCAGCTGAGCGGCGGCTCGGTGCTGTCGGCATGAGAAGCGTTCTCGTAGTGCAGAGTGTACTCTGTCCCACCCCGTCTTCTTCCCTGCTCCTCCTGGTGGCTCGTCCGCGGTGGACATGCGGAATGGGCTGCAGTTCCCCAATGTCATTGGCTCACCCTGTTGTGACGGCGGATGCACAGGGCCTAGGCCCCGCACGATCTCGACGACGGCTCACTGATGTGGTCAGCATTGGCAGCAGGCGAGTCTGCCATGATGTCTGCTAATCCAGGGTTGATGATTGATAGCGGCAGCAGAGAGGACCAGAGCTGGTACTGTCCCCTCACGTCTGCTGCTGGATGGGCCACCCTTACTGCAACATCTCCTCAATAAAGATTAACATGTCGATCTCCGAGCTGAGTGCTACGCAGCGACCCAGTACACATCTAACTGCAAGTCTAACTGCGAGCGCGAGTGCTTTGTTGCTATCCAAGCTGGCATATTTAAAGGAAGCACGAGCCTCGTCCTGACATTATGCTCGTTTGTAATGACTGCATTCATTTCACTTATACTGCTGATTCATCTGTTGTACTCGCCCCTTAGGTGTTCTTGCAACAGAGTTACATGTTGTTGCGGCAGACTTAAGCGAAGTTGTGAAATGCAGTACAGCTGACACTATGCCTCTGTCTTGCACTCTACGAAAGTCTCCATGTAACACAAACCCGCGTGATAAGCAAATCTCTCTCGCCTGTTGTGTGTAACCAGGCCATTGCCCTTGCGTGGCGACACATTCCGATATATGTGGAATCCTCTTAGCTCTTGGCTAACGTACTGCCTTTGGCTCTCGGCATAGGCAACGAAACTTTGACAATATTCCACGTTTCCAACTCTTTACTATTCCACGACAGTACAGAACTGTTTAATACTGCTAAGGTACAAAAACCAGTGTTATCTTAAACTTAGAATACTATTGGTAGTAGTTGATTTGACAAACATATTCCCCTTCAATAATCCTTTCTCTTGTTGTGGGAGGGAGGGGCATGCTGTCCTCGCAGCGGTGCCTGTTGGATCTAGTTGGCTCTGTGATTCCACTGGTGGAAGTGACCTACGTTGCTCTTCGGTCAGGTAAACCCTATTTGGTCACAAATCGATGACAACATCAAATTGATGAAGGTATAGGTGTGCGCTTCAATGTTGATGCATCAAAATGACTAACGTTTAGCATTCATGGGGGGAGGGGGGGGGATGGGGGGCAGGGGGGTATGGGGGGGAGGGGGGGGGGTATGGACTCGTCAATGCAACAAACGTTTAGTAATGAGAAACCAACTTGCTATAGGTGTCTGTGTCTGACTGGATGTTTGTTAAAAATTATGTTTTGATTTCAAGTGAGTTGTGGTGCCTATTCCATAACTTTCATTTTCTTTTTAGATTCTGACAAATTACCCAAAACTGAGAGTTATGGATGCAATGGAATCAGATCTTGACATGATGATTCTGATGAATGTCGAAAAAGAAGACATTGTTTCCAATGACACTATCGACTAGGTTGTATCAGATTGGGATGAAGAAAAACTCAATGCAATGGTGCCCCAAATTGAGAAGGAAGCACTTGTTGTGAAAAACAAGAAGGCAAAGCAATCAGCTATTCACTCCAAAAATACTGGCCTGAAAAATGTGCAGAACACAAGTAACAAGACTGGTTCAAGGAAGAGGAGTTCCTCAGCAGCTTATCAGATGGCTGTCACAACGTTGTCCTCTGTAGATGACTTCCTATGTATCCTGGTGCCATCTAAAGGTGAGCTAATGTCTAAGACAGGAATGGCCTGGAAAACAAAAGTTTGCATGAAACCATTGGTAAAACACCAGCAATAAATATAGTTCATATTCGTCGAAGACTGACTGCTTCCACTGGGTATAGGTGTGATATTCAAAAATGTTTTGAGTTATTTTTCTCAGATGACATTCTCAATGAAATGTTACTTTGCATGAATGCTGAAATTGCTGAGCAACAAACATAGTATAAACCCATAAACTGAACGTTGGTCACCAGCAAAAGTGAGCTGAAAGCTTTTCTGGCCTGCCCTGAAGGTGAATCATATCTCAACGTGCATTTCTTTCAATGAGAGCAGATGTGGTGCCCAGGTTTTGGCTACAACTTCCAGGGCTCGATTCAGTTTTATCATAAGCTGACTTTGATTTGACATCAAACCATCACGGGACCCCAATGATAAGCTATCTGCAGTGCGGAAGATTTGGGAGATGATGCTAGAGAACATGGTGCCTATGTCATTATTGATGAACAACTAGTTGGATTCCGTAGACAGGTCACATTCATGATATAAATTCCCAACAAACCTGGCAGATATGGAATGAAAATTGTAATGATGTGTGACAGTGGGACAAAATTTGTGGTACACACATTACCACTTTTGGGGAAGGGTATGCCCTGGAGACAATTCGGTTGAACAAGGGGGAACTTCCAGCTGAATTCGTTGATATAAATTTTGAAACCGGCCTACAGGCCTTCTTCATTTATGATGACAATCTGACGGCAGTTTCCTACAAGCCAAAACAGAACAACCTTGTTTGCGTCCTTTAATCCGCTCATTAAGATGGCCTGCATCCATCCAGACAATCATAAACTGCACAATATTCTCCAGTACAATGAAACAAATTCTGGCGTTGATACGTTTGACCAAATGTGCCATGTTGCAAATGCCATAAGAAAAACCAAGCGGTGGCCAGTCTGTTAGTTTTACAATATGGTAAATATTGCCTCAATAAACACCTAAATTATTTATATGCACAGTTTGTACAGAGCCCATAGTGTAGAAGCGATGAACAGAATCTGTCTCGCCTGCTTTTCATGTTCTCCCTTGCAGGTGCTTTGTCAAAGCAATGGCCCATTGAAAGAAAAGATATTGTAGGGCAACATCGGCACATGATGCAGAGAACAGAAAACATGTTGAAGTTTCAAACCTCTTTGAACAGTATCTCAAACAAAAGAAAGAGGAACTCTACCACTTACCCATCAATTTCCAATGCAGGTCATGGAGCCGTGTCCATCACCCATCCCTCTCAGCCTAAAGAATGCCGCATCTGTAGAGATTCCAGCTATAAGCTGAGAAGTATGACAAAAAGCAACTGTGTAACATGTGATGGGAAACATCACAAGACTGCGTGCAATACGTGCCATTGGCAATGCTCATGAAGCCTGAAGGAATTCACATTATGGGGATGAGTTACTTTCTGGTGGAATGTTGTTTTTTCAGAATTGATTTCATAGAATTCCTCAGTGCAACATTTATAGTCAAGAGGCCATTTGTGATATGTAGCCATATTCTTTAGTCAGTGGCACCTTTGATTAATTTGTTGTATGTTTTTTGGATGTTATATTCATTTATATGTCAACTATTCTGATTATTTCATTAGGTGTACATATTTTTTGTGTTTCCACATTCTTTGCCAAGTTACTTTTCCTTCATTGGATAAACTGATCTAGTAATTCCTCTTTCTGTTGTTTGTGTTACTATTGTTCATATTCAATAACCGTGGCACGCGATCACTCAAATTATCGTATAAGAGCTGATGCAATTTTCTTTTGGGTACTTATTACATATTGTTACCATTGGGTGAAAAATATGTATCAATGCCTTTTTGTTTGTGGATCTATGCAGTTTGAGTTTTTGTGATTTTTTTGCACTGGAAAGACACTGTAAATCTTGAACTGTATTTTTCTTTAAGTTTCCTCCAATAAAGGATTCATAATTCTGGCAATATGTCACTGTTAATTATTTTCCTGGTCAAAACTAGGTGTGGTGGTCAAATCAATGAAGATATAGGTATGGAAGAGCTCAAAATTGGTATAGTATTGTTCAAAATTGGTATAGTATTCTAGGTTAATATACAGACCACCTCTTACATGTGTATGCAAATTGATGTAGACATGCATTGGACACTTACATTGTTGGTGAATGTTGTATTTAATTGGATGCAATATTTTGTTGCTGCATAATAATTGCTGATTCATCGAGCTGACTGTGTAGTCAATACCTGTTCATGAACTTAAATGATGAAATAAACTGACCCTCCTGTTGTTCTGCAGGAAGTTGTACATCAGTTTGAACGCGCATATCGTGGAGTACATGGAAAGGGCACAATGGCAGAACGGCAGTTATCAATCATTGATCGTGCCCTAGCCCTTAACCCAGGGAACAAACAGCTTGTACGAAAACGAGTTACAATTGCGGAGTCTTCATTGTCAGCTGATGTAGCTTCTCGGCAGATTGAAGCTCTTCTAAGCACACAGCCTACCAGCATTGAACTCTGGAGAGGGTAATTATTAAACAATAGTTTCTATTGAATTTTTGTTTGGTGTGTTATTGAAAAATGCTATTTTTGGATGCTTATAAGAGCAAAGCTGTAACAAAATACTTGTGTTGTTGTTGTTGTGGTCTTCAGTCCTGAGACTGGTTTGATGCAGCTCTCCATGCTACTCTATCCTGTGCAAGCTTCTTCATCTCCCAGTATCTACTGCAACCTACATCCTTCTGAATCTGCTTAGTGTATTCATCTCTTGGTCTCCCTCTACGATTTTTACCCTCCACACTGCCCTCCAATGCTAAATTTGTGATCCCTTGACGCCTCAAAACATGTCCTACCAACCGATCCCTTCTTCTAGTCAAGTTGTGCCACAAACTTCTCTTCTCCCCAATCCTATTCAATACCTCCTCATTAGTTACACGATCTACCCACTTTATCTTCAGCATTCTTCTGTAGCACCACATTTCGAAAGCTTCTATTCTCTTCTTGTCCAAACTAGTTATCGTCCATGTTTCACTTCCATACATGGCTACACTCCATACAAATACTTTCAGAAATGACTTCCTGACACTTAAATCTATACTCGATGTTAACAAATTCCTCTTCTTGAGAAACGCTTTCCTTGCCATTGCCAGTCTACATTTTATATCCTCTCTACTTCGACCATCATCGGTTATTTTACTCCCTAATACTTGTGATGACTGTTTTATGTTCACACTTGAATTCCTGTTATTGTGGTGCTCTCTTTGATTCAGTAGTAGTTGTTGTTAATTAGAAGCAATCAAACTCTTGACACTTGGGTTATAGGTTGCTCTTTTTAATGGCTGTGTTCTACCATTATTCTTAAAAACAAGTGGTAACTGTCAGGTACAGTGGCTGACTTGGAGAGAGAGGTATGAACAAAAATCTTTTTCTACCTTGGCAAATTTCTTCAGTTTAACCCATTACTGTTGGTTGTTTCTCCCTCTGGTTACCTTGAACATAGTCTATGTTTCTCTTCTTACCTCGTTCCCTGGAGCTCTCTGTTACAACCCCATCCATCTTAATCCAAAATAAGTTTGATCTCTTCTCATTACATGTCCATACCAATGATGTCTTTGGTCATAGATGTTCTTATACACCTTAGTAACTCTTCAAACTCCTTCCATTTTCTCGTTAGGAATTCTATCCAATTTCCTGGTTCCACACATCTATCTCAGCATCTTAATTTTGCGAACATGTAGCTTCTTGCACTGTTTTTGCTGTTGAGAATGAAATATCTAACAAATGAAATAAATCATGTTAAACTGACTATAATTGTTGCCATGAGAAGAAATTACAGTTTTAAGACCTGTCTTGGAGATTGTACCAACAGATGTCAGTAGATGGTGGGACAACTGCAAGTTCAAGGAGTTGAGTGGGCAGCAAATAATCTAGTGTTGCTAACCATGGGAATCTACACAGTGTCCTTCATTTCAATGACTGCTTCGCAGCCTGTGCCATCTGGATCCTTCCCACCAACACCAGCTTTTCTGAATAGTGCCGGTGGGAACCCTCCCTGCAATATATCCTGAGGTCAACCTTCATTAGTCATTGTCCTTACCCATTCAGCCCCTTTCCTGTTGCCTTTCCAGCACTACACAGCCCTCTATTCCACCAACACACACAATCTTTTTGTTTCTCTCTTTTTCTGCTAACTCCCCTCCCCTCTCTGCCCCGCCCTCCGTCTAATATTCCGACTGCACCTAGCTGCCCCACTCTCCACTTTGTCCCTGCATGCTCCCAGCAGCACCCTGCTATCCCTCCCCCTCCCCACCCCAGCTTCCTCACTACCCACATCCAGTGAAAGCTAACTTTTCCGACAGCCTTTTTGTTGTGTTTTTCTGCAATTCAGCATCTCTGCTGTATGGTGAATAGCAACTATGCATTTCATTATATTGTTACATTTCATCTTGGATTTTCCATTGTTGGAAACAGTAAAAGTCTAGATGGGAGCCAGTGGCTTACTTCTGTGTCCTGTGCTGCAATGTTGTCGACTGTCACTGTGACATTTGATGAGGATGAAATGTGATGTGTCAGCTGTTGGTTCTACACGGCCAATGAGAGAGCAACAGGTGGACAATATGTCTGGAAGCAAGAGCCATTGTAACAGTGTTATGTCAGTATAGAAGTGAAATATGATATGAATTCGGATAAAAACAGCTGTGTTCACAGGTTCCACAGTAACCACAAGCTCAGAAATTGTAACATATCAGGAAAAACAGCCAGTGTATGTGACAATGAAGATAAATTGTGTTATCACAGTTGACAGGCTTAGTAAGCGAAAAATATAAAAAAAGAAGACTGTCTGAAAATTAATGTAAACCATTTCTTTATTTTATTGCTACTTATGTTATCAATAAATGCTATAATGTTAACTTTTTAGGCAGATACTATGTGTCAATAAAGCAGTCTGTAATTTTGATTCGTCAGCGTACCTAACCATTATCAATGCACTGTTTTCTAATCTCAGTGCATGTTAGTTCCCTGCTGTTTGGGCATCAGTATATGTTAACAATAAATTTTCCTCATGAAACATTTTGCAAAAGAGAAAAGGGGGGGGGGGGGGGGCAGTCGTCTTACAATCAGCGTCATCCTATACTTGGATAAATACGGTAATATATGAGTTTTGTGATTTGGTCACCTACTTTGCTGATGATGGCTGAAGTAGAAGATGTAACGTGAAGACTGGCTTAGCATCAGGAGCATTTATAAAAAAGAGGACATTGTTAACTAGTGTAAATTGAAGTGTTGCAACCTCTGTTCTGAAGATATTTGTATGTAGTGTGGTCTTGTATTAAGTGAAGTGAGGATGATAAGCAGTTCAGACAAGAAGAGAATATAAGCTCATGATGTAAGGTAACAGGGGATAATATGGAACTCTTTCAAGTAATTTAAAATTTAAAGCACAGCAGCAGAGATAATATGCTGGGCAAAATAGACCAGAAAATACTTGTTTTGTGTTTTGATGGACGTTGTAGTTCCGTTGGATAGTGTTTTGGTTTTCTTTTAATTGCAACGAATTATATAAGTGTGGTGATAATTTGTAAAATTATATAATGTATTTAGATTTAAGTATTTAAATATTATAAAATACTGTAAACGAATTGTGGCCATGTTTAGCAATTATTTTGAATACTGTGGTGTCATGTGACCCGACTCAGGACTGTGGATGTGAGCGGGAAAATCGGGGTCTTTGGTGGTTGGCCGTTGTGGTGGCGAGTTGGGAGCGGCAAAGTTCCGCGAGTGCAAGCATGGACGCCAGGGTATGCGATGGAACAAAGTGAAAGTGTGTGGGTGTGAGACAAACAGTGTACGAATTGCACCGATTATTATTTGTGAACTTAAAAATGCATGGCCACAACGTTAAAGTGTTTCTTTTGAATAAATAAGTTTCAATCTGAACGTGTATAGTTCAATTCACTGCTCTTCAAAAGCCAGCCAATATCAGACTCAATAATAGGGGCGATAATGCAACCGTTTACTACCAACCCCCTTTACAGATGAGCCACGTGACAAAATAGGTAGTAAACGAGCCCGAGTTCTGTTGCAATTGGGGGCTCGTCCGGGATAGGACTTTCTTCCATATTCCATAGTATTTCGGAATCGAATGTCCTTCTGATGTTAGGCTTTTGAACAGTCAGTGTGGGGGCTCTGAGCTAAATCGGTGCATTAGCAGTACCGGAGTGTTTGTGCTGGACAAGATACGCGCTGCCCCGTGGTTACGCCGATATAAGGCCACCACGATTGTGAAGCAGTCAGTTACACAGTCTGATGAGTCGACCACGTGTTTGCCGCGGGTAAAACAGTCGTCCGTGCCGCGATACGTGCTGCCGCGAGAAGAAACCGTCGTCCGTGCCACGTCCATGTGTTGCTACGGGTAAAGCAGTCGAAGCTGTATCCACGTGCTGCCGACGATCAACGCCGTCGTCCGTGCCACCGACCAACACGACTACATGCTGCCAGGGGCCTACGCAACGTGTTCTCGCTCCTGATTGAGTTTGCTGTGTGTCCACGCCGCCGATTAAGATTCATTGCATAGCTGTGCTGCGGAGCTCACTGCAGACGTCGCGTCACACGAGGATTTAAAAGATAAGTACAGCCAGCAGCTACATTGCAAAATTATGTCCTTTTCATTAGCCATGGCCGATGAGACGCGTGAATCTCAAAGTGAAGGCGAATCAGTGGATGTTAGGAGTACCTGTAGTAGCCCTAGCATGCCAAAAGAAATAGGCTGGATACCAGGAAGTGACCTCAGCACATTTTTTGTGAAACTTACTAGTAAATTAGGAGAAATAGACTCGAAAATAGGGAATATAAAAACTGCAATAGTTGGAGAAATGGATTCGAAAATAGGGGATATGGAATTAAGGCTTAGTGATAAAATAAAGACAGTGAGTGATAAAGTTGAAAACACAGTTAAAATTGTTGAGGGAATTATCGAGAGAGTTGATGAGGTTGAAATAGGCCTAGTAGCCAAGGTGGACACTGTGCAAAGTAATCTTGTGGGGCAAATTCAGGTACAGGAACAGAAATGCACATTATTTCAAAGACAAACAGAAGCAGACATTGAATCCATTAAGATAGGAGTGTTGGATTGCCATAAGGGAATTACTGACAATAAGAAGGAATTAGAAGGGGAAATAAATGTCATGAGGGAAACAGTTAATACTGTGGCAGCAGGGAATGGAAATTTATTGTTGGGATATCCTCTGGGGCATGGATTTCAGTCAAAACCTTTTAATGGGGAGAATAAATACCATGCAGTTGACTTTCTAGCTGCATGTAAGGATAACTTTATGACAGGGATGAGTGAGGAGGCAAAAATTAAATATGTTAAGAGGCAGTTGGAAGGGGGAGCTCAAACATGGGCAAACCAAAATGATGATAAATTTTGTGATTTTAAAACCTTCGAAAACCTGTTCTTGATCAAATACTGGGGTCAAGCAAAACAATTTAGATTGCAAAACGATTTTTTGAGTGGATCCAGTTACAAGAGTGGAAAGGAAAGTATGAGAGAGTTATGTGTTAGAGAACTGAATAAATTAAATCATCTGGATAGGCCACTGGGCATATTAACAGAAATATCTACACTAAAGAGAAGATTACCAGAGCATTTGCAATGGGATTTGATTCACAGTGCAACAGATTCAGTGGAAGAATTTCTTAATTTTGTGGGTAATATGGACAGGGCATTGTGTTACAGACCTAAATACATGGAACATAGGGAGGTACGAAGCTTGACATGCATGCCTGTAAAAAAAAAAAAAAAAAAAAAAAAAAAAAAAAAAAAAAAAAAAAAAATTGGGGGCTATGTATACGTGTATTTATAATTGGAGTATTATTTGTGTTACTGTGTATGTTGCGATGCCATTGTTGGTGGTCAGCAAACTTCATTATACTGTATGTATTTGCAATAAGGGAATCTGTTGTCCAATGGATTTGCACAACTGGTGTGTGTGTGATAGAAGCCTTGTTGGAAGTCACACGGGAACTGAAACCTACTGTACATATAGTCTATTTCTGTATAAATATGTGGAGAATATAGGAGGGAGGAAATCTGCAAATAGTTTGTATAAAAAAAAAAATAATGAGATTTGATTAAAATTCCTAATGTATCTGTGGCACCTGGAGTTGATACTGGTGCGTGGGGGTAGAAGTGTCGGAGGTCCTGATCTGGGAACATTTGAAGGGTGAAATAGAATATATTTAACTATGCCATGTTTGTGTTTGATTTATGTGCATGTTTGTCATTTGTACAAACCTCAATAAGAACTGATCAGTGAAAACAGGATGTTCCAGGGAGGATTTGGATAGCCTGATTCCTGGGAAATGTGGGTCTGCATGTCTAGCCAAGATTTAAGAGGATTTGATTACATTTTGATAGGATGGCTTGGCTAATGAGAGGAAGCACAGTGCTGTTGGCTGGCAAGTTTGGAAAGACTGTATTCCAATGCATAAACCTGTGAACAAAAGGATTTGGTTACAACAACTTCGTGCAACTTACAGAAACAACTGTGTAAAAAGTGGAAGTGTTAATGTGCAGTGAGTGTGCAACCTACATATAGACTAACATGGGCATTTATTTTGCCTGCCCAATCAGACTCAATAGGAGACTATCCAATTGTATATTTGAGTTGGATACATTGTTGGATTATGTATGTATGTTTTCTGATGACAGTACTTACACTGATTAACTCACCACTATAACACTGTTCTACATGTTTTGGTGCCATTATAGTTATAATTAAAATGTTTAATATGTAAAGTAATATGGGTTCACTCCATTTGGTGCTACTTCATGTTGCCGTTACTAAGGTAATGTCTCCATGAAGTGGGGGTATGTAAGGTAACAGGGGATAATATGGAACTCTTTCAAGTAATTTAAAATTTAAAGCACAGCAGCAGAGATAATATGCTGGGCAAAATAGACCAGAAAATACTTGTTTTGTGTTTTGATGGACGTTGTAGTTCCGTTGGATAGTGTTTTGGTTTTCTTTTAATTGCAACGAATTATATAAGTGTGGTGATAATTTGTAAAATTATATAATGTATTTAGATTTAAGTATTTAAATATTATAAAATACTGTAAACGAATTGTGGCCATGTTTAGCAATTATTTTGACTACTGTGGTGTCATGTGACCCGACTCAGGACTGTGGATGTGAGCGGGAAAATCGGGGTCTAGTTCAATTCACTGCTCTTCAAAAGCCAGCCAATATCAGACTCAATAATAGGGGCGATAATGCAACCGTTTACTACCAACCCCCTTTACAGATGAGCCACGTGACAAAATAGGTAGTAAACGAGCCCGAGTTCTGTTGCAGTGAGATGTGGTGCTGTGGAAGAATGGTGAAGATTAGATGGGTGGATCGAGTAACAAATGAGGTGTGCTGATATGATTAGGGGAAAAATGAAATGTTTGGCATAACCTGACTAGGAGAAGGGATCAGTGGATAGGATACATTCTGAGACTTAAAGGGACCAGTTTGATAATGGAAGGAAGTGTGAAGGGTAAAAATTGTGTGGGATGACACAGGGGTGAATGGAGTAAGTCGGTTCAAATGGATGCTGGTTGCAGTAGTTATCAGAGATGAAGAGACTTGCACAATATAGAGTAGTGTGGAGAGCTGCAGGAAATCAGTCAGTCTTCAGCTGAAATAATACTCATCATCATCATCGTCGTCATCATCAACAACAACAACATGAATTTAACTTTCCTCTAGTTAGCACAGCTATGTATGTCTTTTTCCTCTTTGTAACTGGGCAAAATTATACACACTCTCTCTCCCTCACTCCATTATATGGAAACTGATCTTCTTTATAGATTTCCAGTTTCTCTTTCCTTCAGGGCTGATACCAGGTCTTCTCATGATATATCCCATATCATTTTCTAACTGGGATTGCCCTCTTCTCAAGGTTTTCGGGTTTCCTTCATCCAGAAGTTTCTCAAAGTAATCTACCACTTACTAATATTGCCCTAATCTTGGAGTAGGAATTGAGCCTCTCTTCTTGAATAATATAGGTGAAACTATTCCCCAGTAGTTCTTCAGCCAGTCTGTTAGCTTTCTGACCGCTGTTGATGAGTTCACTTGTCTTGCCCTGCTACTTCCCAGATGCTGTTGATAAATATAATATGGCCTCTGGAATTTTGTTCAGCACCATTGAAGAGTTAGCTCATGCCTCCTTACTGACTCCTGAGCACTAATGATGCATATAGACATACCAGTACTCAGATACCTGAGTAATGTTGACGAGTTTAAGCGTACACCAGGATTTCTGCCAATATCACAGTAGCTTTTCATAGTTCTGGCTACCAGGCTGACTTTGGGTAGTTCATTGGTTCTGACCTCATTTTGCAACATTTGGCTTCACTTTACATCTTACTGTTCATGAGGATTATCATCAGCTGTGTGTTTCTCATCATTTTTTACTACTAAGGAAATGATAGGACATTGTGGTTGCATTGAGAAAGAGGTCATGGAGATACGAAAGCGACAGTGAGGATGAATTATTCATTGTCGACCTTAGTGGTAACTCATCTACAGATTCTGAAAGCAAGCTGTCTTCATCAATAGGTGTAACACTGAGCTCATGTTTCAACAAGAGATGTAACTGATAGTTCTTCTGAATCTGAAAATATAGTAACTTTCAGAATGGGTTACCAAAATCAGATCAGAAACTGTTGAAGAAAAAAAGCCATTGTTACATCTCTGCCAGTTTGCAACAACCTTAAATTCAGAGAGAAGCTTCAAAGTCAGAAACTAGTTTTACACCTATGAAAATCATTTCTCCTTTGTTGGGACCACAGTCATACAGGACATTCTGCTATTTGGCTGTACATTTTAATATTCATTTATTTCACACTTTTCAGCTTTATAACCATTGTGAAGAGTGAAGATGAAAATCACCAAATCTCTGACATGGCTCAATGATATGTCATCATCATCAGAGTATTAGAATATGAATGTAAATGAATAAATAGTTCAGCTGACACTGTGCATATTATACTGAATTTGTGTTGGCTGATACGTTGCTGTGATATACATGCACGACATCAGTACATCAACTGACATCAACATTTGTCAAAACCACTTCAGAGATAATTGTAATATTTTGACAATGATGTGTCATTCAGGCATGTCCAGCATTTAGTGATGTTTCATCTTGATAATGGTTATAAAGCTGAAACCACATTAGTGTGAAACAAGTGAATATTAAAATATTGAGGTCATTACGGTCTGGGTCCCATGGGTAGAAACCACACCCCTTCCCTCCTCCTCCCCAACCTCACCTCTCTCCCTCCTCCTAATAGGCCTTGTGATATTGACAACCGACAACATGCTGCGCACCACTGTAAGTTTCTCCATTTCAGGTTTGTACGTACAACACAGTGGAGCATGGCATTATGTTCTGCTCCAGGTGTGCTGAATCTGTACATCAAAGCAACACAGCAGCTCCACCAGAGTAGACGTGGTGCTCCAGCGTCTCAAACACCACCAGCTGAAAGGGCCATCATTGGTAAGGATGATTAATGAGATTTTGTAGCATCCCATAAATGATTTCAGAGGATTATAGAATTATTATTGAGATTAGGAATAAATGTGCCTCTGACTGCAAAAAGACCTTCAGTTTCTTTTTATTGTGTCATGATCGATTTCATGGCTTCCAGCCCTTCCTCAGGTGCAACCAGGATACCATATTTACACACGTACAAGACAACCCTGCTTGATCCCCCACCCTTTTTATTTTATTTTAGGAGGCTCTTTGAGAAAATTTTACTTGTAAGATATTCAGAGTAATAAAACTCATAAACTGTTTCATTGATATAAAGTACCTGCCTAAGGATTTTATTTTGAATTTATGCTATTTATTTAGTGCTTGCTTACATTTTGACAACACAAAGAGAAATAAATTAACCTAAAAGAAATGATTTGCATTGATTTTTATCTTTATTTCCTACGCCTACTACTTGAGGTCGTTGTTTGTGGTATTACTATTTTTAATCATCATTGTCATCATCACTGGTATCGCTTCTGGGATGATGGTTTACCTAATCAATGAGAGATGAAAAAAAGAGGCAGTGTGTTCCTATGTAAGGGCAGCACTGAAATTTATGATCTTCTTCGTGATATATAATTGTCTGTTTCTTCCAAATATGTCACGATTTCTGAGGTGATGATTAGGGTGGGACGTAATAGCACTGTTGAAACTGCTGTGAGTGAAATGAGCAGCAACGAAATTTATAATTGAAATGAACAGAAATGAAATTTATAATTGCAGTTGTAACAAGTATTATGCTGTTTCTTCTGAATATTTTGCGATGTCTGAGGTTGTGGTTATGGTGGGACCTGAGAATACAGCTCTTCCCCCCCCCCCTCCCCCCCCCCCTCCCTGAATACGTATTGTAGTTCCCATCTATACTGACATGAGAATGTGACAATATTTTTCTTCTTCTCTTGCTTCCAGCATCATCTGCCCACTGCTTTCTCATTGGCTGCATAGAACCAACAGCGGACACTACCCATTTCGTTCCCATTGTACCTCACTGTGAGTGTTGACAGCATTGCTGCACGAAAAACACTGGCATGCCATTGGATCATATCTAGAGTTTACCATCTCCTGCAGAAATGTTCACTATTGTTGAATATTTGTCCAGTTTTAAAGGCAATTCAATTCTGACTACAAATGAAAAGTCAGCTAACTGAGAAAAAAGACTTAGTTGCAATCTCTTTTTCGTCACAACTACAAAAATTGTGGGGCTTTTCGGTTGCTAATGTATAATGTAGTTTGGTAAAATCAGTGTTACATTTTGCTCAGTGGGTATAATTAACAAGTATTATTACTTTTGTGACAAGTTTCTCCAATCAATCTAGAAAAAATTAACAACAATCCATTGTTAAAAGAGGAATAGCATCTGTGCAACACAAGGGTAGAATAGGTTCAGACCTCCTTGATGCAGTATCATGGAGGTCATCCTCTCAACATTTTCGGCATGTGTGGCAGACAGAATAGTAACCAGTCTTTGTTATGCAGAGAATGAACAATGGGTGGCTGCGGCTCTTGCTCATCCCACACAAAGTTAAATAAAAAAAATCTAAACAAGTCCTAGTGAAAAAGGAATTAAATATATTAAATAATAGTCCATTAAAACTAATCATAGTCAAATTAGACATTCACTGTGATTGCATCGTTGGAGGACACTAGTGTCAGCAATTTTGTGACACTACACAATCTTTTCAAATTCTTCAAAATAAGTCTTCATGTGACCTCAGTTGCATCTAATTGATATGGGGTATGTTTGTCCTTGGATTACAGCTCGCTGTCATCACTGTCCATAGAATAAATTGTGAAACCTGTGTCCACAGCACCATTCAGGAAGTGACTACCTGCAATATACCCTTTATTCCTGTAACCCTGTGATCTCAATCTTTGGTAGTCCCTGTCTTCCACTTGCTTATCCTGTTCCCTACTCCCACTCCAGCCCTACACACACATTCTATTCTGCCAGTGTATCTGCACAATCCTTTCCACTTCTCTCTGTCTTTACTCTCCCTATGCCTCCCTCTCCCCCATTCCATCTAGTTAGCCCAGTATCTTGTCTCCACCATATTCCTCCCAGCAACACCTACAGACATTCAGCATCTTCTGGTATTCCTACCCTGATATCCCTTCCCTTCTTCTCCCATGCCTCCTCTGTACCCCCACTACCCATACCAGCAAAGATCACTGCTCACCTCAGATGCAATCAGAGTTGGGCCTTAGCATCTGGAGATGTTTTGGTAATGTGTGTACGAATTATGCATGTGTGAATGTGTGTGTATGTTTTGCATACGTCCGGTGAAGGACTTAGTCCAGAAAGTAAGTTAAATTTTGGAATAAAACTCTTAAAACATTTTTTCAAACCAAAATTTATTTTCACAAGAAAGATCATTTCTTAAACCATATTTCTGCATAGTTGCCACCATTGTTCTGACATTTGTCATAGCAGGAAACCATCTTTTGTGTGCCCACTTCATAGAAAGATGCCGCTTTTGAAGATAGCCACTGCTGAACACTGTTTCTTGTGTCGTCACTGACATAGTGCCTTCCTCTAAAATCACACTTCAAGTTCAAGAACAAGTGGTAGTCACAAGGTGCGGGATGGGGCTGTACAGCAGATGATCAATGTGCTCCAAAGCAAATTGTTGAATAAGGCCTTGAGTGACACCAGTAGAATGGGGACATGTGTAGTCATGAAGTAACACAGTGCCGTGACAGAGCATTTCACATTTTTTGTTTTCAATTGTGCACTGAAGTCTTTTCAGTGTTTTGTATCACATCGACGGTTTCACCTCGGAAGTACCTCAACAAGCGGAATGCCGTATCTGCCCCAGAACTGGCCAGCCAGAGTGACCGTGTGGTTCTAGGCGCTACAGTCTGGAGCCGAGCGACCGCTATGGTCGCAGGTTCGAATCCTGCCTCGGGCATGGATGTGTGTGATGTCCTTAAGTTAGTTAGGTTTAATTAGTTCTAAGTTCTAGGCGACTGATTACCTCAGAAGTTAATTCACATAGTGCTCAGAGCCATTTGAACCATTGTTTTGTCCCAGAATCCCTTCGCTCCCAGCTTCAGGCAGTGTTGGCTTCGGTCACACAGCTTGAGGCTGTTGCCAATGGGCATCACTGTGGGGGTCCGGATGGGGGTTTGTCGGGGACGGCCAGCTCGTCCCACGCATCCCCCGATCGGACTACGACTGTGGTTGCCCGGGATACTGCCCGCATTGAGGCTGATCCCTCACCTGTGGTAGAGTGGGAGGTCGTCTCAAGGTGTGGCAGGGGGCGAAAGACATTCCGGAGGGCTGAACGGAAGGCCTCTCCAGTTTGTCTGACGAACCGGTTTCAGGCTCTGTCTCAGGCTGATACTGATCTTCAGCCTGACATGGCTGCTTGTCCTGTTCCAGAGGTTGCCCCTCAGTCTGCAAGATCCGGGCAGTCGCAGAGGGTGGGCTTACTGGTAGTTGGGAGCTCCAACGTCAGGCGCGTAATGGGGCCCCTTAGGGATATGGCAGCAAGGGAGGGGAAGAAAACCAAAGTGCACTCCGTGTGCATACCGGGGGGAGTCATTCCAGATGTGGAAAGGGTCCTTCCGGATGCCATGAAGGGTACAGGGTGCACCCATCTGCAGGTGGTCGCTCATGTCGGCACCAATGATGTGTCTCGCTATGGATCGGAGGAAATCCTCTCTGGCTTCCGGCGGCTATCTGATTTGGTGAAGACTGCCAGTCTCGCTAGCGGGATGAAAGCAGAGCTCACCATCTGCAGCATCGTCGACAGGACTGACTGCGGACCTTTGGTACAGAGCCGAGTGGAGGGTCTGAATCAGAGGCTGAGACGGTTCTGCGACCATGTGGGCTGCAGATTCCTCGACTTGCGCCATAGGGTGGTGGGGTTTCGGGTTCCGCTGGATAGGTCAGGAGTCCACTACACGCAACAAGCGGCTACACGGGTAGCAGGGGTTGTGTGGCGTGGGCTGGGCGGTTTTTTAGGTTAGATGGCCTCGGGCAAGTGCAGAAAGGGCAACAGCCTCAACGGGTGCGGGGCAAAGTCAGGACATGCAGGGACCAAGCAGCAATCGGTATTGTAATTGTAAACTGTCGAAGCTGCGTTGGTAAAGTACCGGAACTTCAAGCGCTGATAGAAAGCACCGAAGCTGAAATCGTTATAGGTACAGAAAGCTGGCTGAAGCCAGAGATAAATTCTGCCGAAATTTTTACAAAGGCACAGACGGTGTTTAGAAAGGATAGATTGCATGCAACCGGTGGTGGAGTGTTCGTCGCTGTTAGTAGTAGTTTATCCTGTAGTGAAGTAGAAGTGGATAGTTCCTGTGAATTATTATGGGTGGAGGTTACACTCAACAACCGAACTAGGTTAATAGTTGGCTCCTTTTACCGACCCCCCCGACTCAGCAGCATTAGTGGCAGAACAACTGAGAGAAAATTTGGAATACATTTCACATAAATTTTCTCAGCATGTTATGGTCTTAGGTGGAGATTTCAATTTACCAGATATAGACTGGGACACTCAGATGTTTAGGACGGGTGGTAGGGACAGAGCATCGAGTGACATTATACTGAGTGCACTATCCGAAAATTACTTCGAGGAATTAAACAGAGAACCGACTCGTGGAGATAACATCTTGGACCTACTGATAACAAACAGACCCGAACTTTTCGACTCTGTAAGCGCAGAACAGGGAATCAGTGATCATAAGGCCGTTGCAGCATCCCTGAATATGGAAGTTAATAGGAATATAAAAAAAGGGAGGAAGGTTTATCTGTTTAGCAAGAGTAATAGAAGGCAGATTTCAGACTACCTAACAGATCAAAACGAAAATTTCTGTTCCGACACTGACAATGTTGAGTGTTTATGGAAAAAGTTCAAGGCAATCGTAAAATGCGTTTTAGACAGGTACGTGCCGAGTAAAACTGTGAGGGACGGGAAAAACCCACCGTGGTACAACAACAAAGTTAGGAAACTACTGCGAAAGCAAAGAGAGCTTCACTCCAAGTTTAAACGCAGCCAAAACCTCTCAGACAAACAGAAGCTAAACGATGTCAAAGTTAGCGTAAGGAGGGCTATGCGTGAAGCGTTCAGTGAATTCGAAAGTAAAATACTAGGTACCGACTTGACAGAAAATCCTAGGAAGTTCTGGTCTTATGTTAAATCAGTAAGTGGCTCGAAACATCATGTCCAGACACTCCGGGATGATGATGGCATTGAAACAGAGGATGACAAGCGTAAAGCTGAAATACTAAACACCTTTTTCCAAAGCTGTTTCACAGAGGAAGACCGCACTGCAGTTCCTTCTCTAAATCCTCGCACCAACGAAAAAATGGCTGACATTGAAATAAGTGTCCAAGGAATAGAAAAGCAACTGGAATCACTCAACAGAGGAAAGTCCACTGGACCTGACGGGATACCAATTCGATTCTACACAGAGTACGCAAAAGAACTTGCCCCCCTTCTAACAGCCGTGTACCGCAAGTCTCTAGAGGAACAGAAGGTTCCAAATGATTGGAAAAGAGCACAGGTAGTCCCAGTCTTCAAGAAGGGTCGTCGAGCAGATGCGCAAAACTATAGACCTATATCTCTGACGTCGATCTGTTGTAGAATTTTAGAACATGTCCTTTGCTCGAGTATCATGTCGTTTTTGGAAACTCAGAATCTAATATGTAGGAATCAACATGGATTCCGGAAACAGCGATCGTGTGAAACCCAACTCGCTTTATTTGTTCATGAGACCCAGAAAATATTAGATACAGGCTCCCAGGTAGATGCTATTTTTCTTGACTTCCGGAAGGCGTTCGATACAGTTCCGCACTGTCGCCTGATAAACAAAGTAAGAGCCTACGGAATATCAGACTAGCTGTGTGGCTGGATTGAAGAGTTTTTAGCAAACAGAACACAGCATGTTGTTATCAACGGAGAGACGTCTACAGACATTAAAGTAACCTCTGGCGTGCCACAGGGGAGTGTTATGGGACCATTGCTTTTCACAATATATATAAATGACCTAGTAGATAGTGTCGGAAGTTCCATGCGGCTTTTCGCGGATGATGCTGTAGTGTACAGAGAAGTTGCAGCATTAGAAAATTGTAGCGAAATGCAGGAAGATCTGCAGCGGATAGGCACTTGGTGCAGGGAGTGGCAACTGACCCTTAATATAGACAAATGTAATGTATTGCGAATACATAGAAAGAAGGATCCTTTATTGTATGATTATATGATAGCGGAACAAACACTGGTAGCAGTTACTTCTGTAAAATATCTGGGAGTATGCGTGCGGAACGATTTGAAGTGGAATGATCATATAAAATTAATTGTTGGTAAGGCGGGTACCAGGTTGAGATTCATTGGGAGAGTCCTTAGAAAATGTAGTCCATCAACAAAGGAGGTGACTTACAAAACACTCGTTCGACCTATACTTGAGTATTGCTCATCAGTGTGGGATCCGTACCAGATCGGGTTGACGGAGGAGATGGAGAGGATCCAAAGAAGAGCGGCGCGTTTCGTCACAGGGTTATTTGGTAACCGTGATAGCGTTACGGAGATGTTTAACAAACTCAAGTGGCAGACTCTGCAAGAGCGGCGCTCTGCATTGCGGTGTAGCTTGCTGTCCAGGTTTCGAGAGGGTGCGTTTCTGGATGAGGTATCGAATATATTGCTTCCCCCTACTTATACCTCCCGAGGAGATCACGAATGTAAAATTAGAGAGATTAGAGCGCGCACAGAGGCTTTCAGACAGTCGTTCTTCCCGCGAACCATACGCGACTGGAACAGGAAAGGGAGATAATGACAGTGGCACGTAAAGTGCCCTCCGCCACACACCGTTGGGTGGCTTGCGGAGTATAAATGTAGATGTAGATGTAGATGTAGAACTCAGTGCACAATTTTTTGTTCTAACTAAATCATTTTCAGTTTGTGTTTTGGGGGGATTGTGAGTGTGTCCACTCCATTGTGTGTTGTTTTGATTTTAGAGTGACATGACAAACCCAAGTTTCATCACTGGTCACAATTCTATTTAAGAATTCATCTCCCTCGTCTCTGTATTGGGTGAGAAATGTCAAAGCACTGCCAAGTCTCTTCATTTTGTGGCCATCCGTAAACTGTTTTGGATTCCAGTGGATACACAATTTCCAAAAATTTAAGCAACTTGTGACAATTTCAAGCAAAACAGTGTTTGAAATTTGTGGAAACTCATCACAAAGCATTCTTATTGTGAACCGTCTGTTTTCACAAGTTTTCTCATTCACTTTTTCAACCAAACAACAGCAGAAGATTGCCTACTCCATGCTTCATCATGAACATTGGTTTGTCCATCACTAAACTGTCTCACTCATTTTCTCATCATTCCATTAGTCATTACATTGTCACCATAAATCTCCACAAGCATATAATTAATTTCAGCTGGCTTCATATTCTTTGCATTCAAGAACATACTTCATAGTTGGTGGGCTCAGAGATTGTCTTAAACGTTTTGATTTATTACTAACAAATGCTAACACAACACAACATTTCTGTAATGGCATTAGTGAAAAGACGATGAACCACAAATGTAAGAGCAAATGTGCAGAACTGCAACTGCAATGTTGTGGTGGTGGTAAAATGAAACAATTCTTACTTTCTGGACATGCCTCGTAATATCTAGTAGTCTTTTTTCAATGTATACATGTCACTCACTATAATTTAAAAACATTTTGTACAGATTACAGCAGAAATGTAAGGTTATTTACATATTGCGTATGTCTGTATCAAATGATGTTTGTGTCAAGAATGAAGTCTTTAAGGTGTTAAAATTGATTTGGATCTATAAAACATAGAATTTCATGAATATTTAAAATCTAATTATAACCATGTGTATGCGATCACAATTGGATTTGTTATCTGCTGTGCCTCTGTGGTACACTGGTTGTTGTTGTTGTGTATAAAATTATTATCAGCTGTTGAGTGGTCACTCATCTTGTGTGTATTGGACCTAATGCCATGGGATGACAACATGGAATGGTATTTACCTATCCAGTATATACCCTATCTGATGAAAAG
This sequence comes from Schistocerca cancellata, assembly GCF_023864275.1. Lineage (NCBI taxonomy): Eukaryota > Metazoa > Arthropoda > Insecta > Orthoptera > Acrididae > Schistocerca > Schistocerca cancellata. The sequence continues at coordinate 23,162,047 of NC_064633.1, read as the reverse complement.
TATCTGTTCATGCTTGTGGGAGCATACAGTGTGAGGTGGAGAGAGGGTAGGGCAACTAGGTGCCATCAGGAGGTTAGACAGAGGGTGGGAGGGGGAAGGCAGGGGAGGGGGGTGAGCAAAAAAGGAGAGAAGTAAAAAGAATGTGGATGCGTTAGTGGAATAGAGGGCTGTGTAGTAGATTGTGGTTGTGCCTAGGACTACCATTGTCCACCACCTCTACAACAACATCCAAACCTCCTCCATATCTCCTCATAGCTGATAAACCTGCCTCGCAGACCTACTACATTTACCCCACCCTCAGAAACTCCCTCCCACCACTACACAGAATCCGGAACCTAAATGGACATGAAACACAGCCATGGGCCTTTCCTCCAAAAGCTTTTGCTGCACAGAAGTATCAGTCCTTTCCAAAGGCCTCACCTTTTGCCTCACTTCCAGATTCAGTCATGAACAACTTGTTAAACACTTTCTCTCCTCTTCCTGGTCCCTACAGTGGAAAAACTTTTTTGCCACCAACCCTACCAATCAGACTCAATGAAAGGCCAACATTGAATCTTGCCTGGCTCAATTCATTCCTCCTTCCACCCTTGGTCCACGCCCACTGCCCCCAAAATCACCTGTTGTTACCTTTCCAGAATTTTTTAACCTCAAACCTTGCTCACCATCTTTCCTCAAATCCCTCAAAATGCAACCTACCATTCCATCCACAGAAGAACTGCAATCCACCACCTGGAAACTGACCCTGACCTTATGGTCCTACCTGCTGACGAAGGTTCCACCACTGTTGTTTTGAATAGCAAGGATTACCTGGTGGAAGGACTCTGCCAGTTGTTCACCTACAAACCCTGCTACAGTGACCCCATTCCAGAAATTCAACAGGATCTCCAGTCTCTCCTCATGTCCTTAGGCACATCCCAGAACCCCTCCCTGGAGTCCACCTCTCTCCTCATCCCAACCACTCCCCACACCCCTACCTTCTACATGCTTCCTAAAGTCTAAAACCCCAACCACCCAGGAAGCCCCATAGTGATCACTTACTGTGCCGCCACTGAGAGACTCTCTGCTCTCATAGACCAACACCTTCAGCCTATTATTCACAGCCCATCTTCCTGTATAAAAGTACCAACCATTTCCTCCACTGACTCTTGACATTTCCTGTTCCCTTACCATTTGGTGCCGTGCTCGTCACTCTTGATGCCACCTTCCTTTACACTAACTCCCTAATGCCCATGATCTTGCCACTATTGAACACTATCTTTCCCAGTGCCCGATGGATTCCAAACCTGCAACCTCCATCCTAGTTGCTACGTCCAACTATATCCTCTCCCACAATTACTTATCCTTTGAAGGCATCACCTACGAACTACTCTGGGGTATGGAAATGGGCACATGCATGGTACCATTCTATGCCAATCTATTCATGAGGCATCTAGAGGAATCGTTTCTAACCAACCAGAATCCTGAGCCCCTCACCTGGTTCAGATTCGTTGATGACATCTTCGTAATCTGAATTGAGGGTGATGACATCCTATCCGCGTTCCTCCAGAACCTCAACACCTTCTCTCCTATTTGCTTCACCTGTTCCTCATCAACCCAATAAGCCACCTTCTTCAATGATGACTTCCACTTCAAAGAAGGCTACATCAGTACCTCCATTCATATCAAACCTACCAACCACTGGCAATACCTCCACTCGACAGCTGCCACCCATTCCATACCAAGAAGTCCCTTCCATAGAGCCTAGCCACCTCCAGCCATTGCATCTGTAGTGATGAGCAGTTCCTCTCAAAATGTACCAGGAGTCTCAGTGATGCCCTCATAGATTGTAATTACCCTTCCAACCTTGTACAAAAACAGATCTCCCATGACTTATCTCTCCAGTCACCCACCACCACCGAAAGTCCCATTGTCCTGCCACAGAGGAACATTCACCTCGTGACTTAGTACACTCCAGGACTAGAGCAAGTGAATCATATTCTCCCGCAGGGTTTTGACAATCTTTTGTTATGTTCTGAAATGGGGAATATCATACCCACTATCCTTCCCATCTCTCTCACAATGGTATTTCACTGCCCACTGAACTTACACAATATACTTGTCCATCCCTACACAACCCCTGCTCTATCCCCTTGCCTCATGGCTCGTATCCCTCTAATAGACCTAGATGCAAGAGCTGTCCCATACATCATCCCACTACCCCCTCCTCCAGTCTGATCACAGTGTTCCTGTTCTGGCTCTACACAGCCCTCAATTCCACCAACACACCCACAATCTTTTTACTTCCCTCCTTTCCCAATGCCCCCCCCCCCCCACCCCCTGCCCTCCCGTCTAACCTCTTAACTGCACCTAGTTGCCCAGTCCTCTCTCCCTCATCCCTGTGTTCTCCCACAAGCAGCACTTTATCATCCCCCAACCCTAACCTGCTATCCCTGCCCCTGTCTCTTCCTTATCCCTACCACACAGATTGCTTCTCCCATCTTGTGTTGCTACTCACAGTCCATGATTTCATTCTTCCAACACATTTATTCATAAGAGATAGAAATTTGGTGAGATTGTCAATAATATTCTTGTATTTATTATTTTTCTACATAGTCTTCATCACATTATGTGGCCTTATGTCAGCATTGTGTAAGAGCATGTACTCTCTGTCAATAAAAGCTCTTGTCATGTGCATGTAGCCATGTTTTCACCACTTGAATTATGCTTTCATCTTCTTCACTTAGGGAATCCATAAGTGGCTCAAACAGATGGAAACTGTCTGGTATAGAGTGTGTGACGCAGTGATGTACAATGCAGTTGAGTGGTGTGTTCCCGGGTTTTGAGACCTGTCATGATGTCATGTTGGAGCAAGATTTTTTTTTTTGGATTCTTGTCAGACCAAACACACTGGACTCTGTTCTTGAGTTTGTTCTGGGTCTTCATTTATGCCATGGAATCAGTGGTTGACCTTTTTGACAACATATTCATAGTAATGACTCCATCACTATCCCAAAAGACTGTCATCATGACTCTGCCTACAGAGGGAGCTGCCTTGAATTTCTTCTGTTTGTGGATGGTTCCAGTCCAGTGACTGCCTTTTTTTTCTGACTCAAAGAAATGCACTCAGATTTCGTCACCCATAACGATCCTTGCAGAAAGGCTTTTCCATTGACCTCAAATTGCTCCTACAGTCCAGATGAAATGGTTTTGTGGGGTCTGTTGTAAGCATCCATGGAATGCATCCTGAGTACACTTTTGAATATCCAAGTGTCTCAATCACTGCACCCACACTTCCAGTGCTGCAGAGCCAATTGTGAATTGCAATGTGCATGCTTGCAAGAGTAATGGCATCTGCAGAATTCACCATGGCAGGCACGGTGGTTGTGATGGGATGTTTTAAACATGACTAATCTTAGAGCTCAGTTTCTGGATGTACTGAGGCTTTAATTCTATTTACCCAAAACCTAACAGTACTCCTATCAACTGCATCATTACCACGCACTGCACAGAAACTAGTATGAATGTTAAACATGCTTTCTTTTTCTGCAAGAAAGATTTCAATTACAGTATGCTGTTTGTAAGGAGTGTCTTGCATAGATGCCACTTCTATGATTCATTACTGCCTGAAATGTTTTAACTTCAGTATAAAACATAGAATATTGAGACCCCCTCCCTCCTGTTTTTAGCAGGAACAAGGGTCATGCCACTGGTGGATGTGTGAATTATTTTCAATTTGCAGTACTACTAAATAAATATATCAATAATAGATGTGTTTTTGATAATCAGTTTTTCTTTACGATGTTACTTGGGCAGCAACTACTGTATCAGCGACACTGTGAGAGAAAAGAGCTCAAAAGTAGGAGGGGAGGGGAGAAATGACATTCCTCTCATGGTCACAGTTTCAGCTGCCCTTTGGTGTAGTGACAGAATTAGAACCGGTGGTGCGGGACTAATTTGCATGATGTTTTTAGGCCAGAAAGGATCATGAAACATAAAACACAACACTGTAAAGAGAGAGAGAGAGAGAGAGAGAGGTCAGAACTCTTACACTGACACTTCTTTCTACTGTAAGTTACAAATATCTATGCATTAAATATAGGCAGAGTGTATTCAGTATGTCTATGATTGTGTGTACACAATTAAGAGCTCTGGATTGTCTAAAAGAAATGAGTGTTTTACAAAATTCTGTGTATTTTGTATGTTTGTAGATTTGGTACTGGATTGTGGATTGTTCTTGAGGCAAGCGGGCCTGTGGGAACATGTGTGGCTACTTGTACAAGCTTATCTTACATTGAACTTGATAACACCCACAACAAAATATTTTGAGCTCAAGTCGGATGTTTCTGAGGACGATGTAAGTAAGTATGCATTTTATTTTGTGTATGAGGAAATTCAGTAAGAAAGTTACCTTTAAGCCCAGTGTTAGAACCTGAAAATTTTTCAAAGTGAGTATTAATGCTAACTAGTGGACTACTTGCACACTGTAGTTAGTTTGCAAAATATTGAAAATAAAAGAAGTCCATGTGCTGGCTTGTATTGATAAGGCAGTGTTTCAAAATAAAACACTAACCTGTCTCCACGACCAGCGCTGGTTAACATACTTATTGCTGCTGGGCCATTCATTGGATTTATATATCAATACTTGCAACTATATTTGCTTGCTTTTTGGGGGACTAAGCTGTGCGTCAGCCCATAGTATTGTCTATTTCCTTTTTTTATACCCTGTAGTAATGCATATATTACCCTAAATGTTGCAGTTTAAATAGTTTACAGCTTCATATTTTACAAACACTGTTAAATTGAATGACAGGCATAACAAACTGCATAGAGGTAGATCTTGGTGGATGAGTGGTGTCACCATTCTAAAGGAATCCTGCCCTGCTATAGTTGAAATATTGTTAATTAACTGATGTAATAAAAATAAAGTAATAAGTCAGACATAGTATTAAGGTTAACTGCAGGACATGTATCCTAGTATTATTTTTGTCAACATTTGATGTTACAAATAGTCATTAAATGAAAAAATACTCGTCTTTCTGTTCATTGCCATAATTGTTGTTGTTGCTGTTGTTACTGCTTCTTCTTGTTACCCTGAAAATAAATGGGTTTTGAAAGTGTTTAAGAATGATGTGTTGATCTTCCTCTTGCTGTTAGTATTATAGCGTAACTTGTTCACTCAGTCTTTTACTCAAATTGGCGTAAACAGACATTAAAAGTAATTTCTTTTAAAAGGAACATAAAGCTACTTTTCCGCACTTGATGAACTATTAACATTACAACCCACAAGGGTACAGCAGAGATGAGTCACATTTTGACATTCTTCCATCACAGCTTTACATTCAGTTCCTCACCAGAGAAAAACGTAAACCAAAGATACAAAAGCCTTAAGTCAACAACTCATAGAGTGTGATACGTTTTACATGTATACTACCTGCATTTTGATAAGTTTTGAATATCAATTAGTTTTGGATAGTTTTTCATAATAAAAGGAGATAAATAAAAATGACATGAAAGATATGGCCTCCGGAACAACAAAATAAACCAATAACCTTATACTGATATAAATACACATCACCAATATTAGAAAATAATATAATAGCAAAAGGTGTATCGTGTTGTACGCTCGATTACAGCTGTATCGCCATCTACTATACTTCAGAATCATACAGATGTAGACTTACTATATCGACCTATAGATCAAATAGTTAGAATTTATGCTGTACTTATAAGATTGTTGTTAGTTCTAAGTTTGGATAATACTAAAATAAGAGGAAAGTGAGAGAAATGAGTGGAAGCTGTCTAAAAGTTGGATTTGGAAGAAAGGAAGGAAAGAAGAAAATAAAGGCATTGAAAATTTATTATTTGCAAATAAGCTAATTAAGACTTTGCAAAGTATTTAGAAGTGGGCATTTGCCTTCTTTTGTGCCCATATTACTTTCAGCCTCTTCCTGTAGGCTGCCTTCTTCTCTTCAGACCATGTTGTTCCAGTGTCCTTCATTTTTTCTCTTGGTCAGTTCGCCATTTGTGAGTTTTGGACCTGAAGATTTTGTGGTTTTGGACATTTTCTGAAAGAACTCCTACCAGTTTCAGATCAGATCATATCAGCTCTTACCAATCCATTTAATCATAGTAGGTTGTAGTGGGCTTGGTACAGTAACCAGTATGATTGATATGAAGAACCAAGTAGTCTCGGTTGCAGTGTCAACACTTTTTATTATTTGTTTACGACTCATTTCACCTTTATTTAGGCATCTTGGGATTGACCTATGGAAGAAATACAAAGTTTTATTTTAGTGGCATGCTTGCTTTTATTGATACTGGATTAGCAAGAAAATATTAAAGAACTTAGTGATATTTTGTAGTGATCGGTACTTGGGATACCGTGCATAAAATATCCCAGCATGTAAATGCCACTTGTAAAAGCCGTAAGAGCTGTGCATGATGTCAATAAAATACAATAAAACAGATAACTGAAAGGTATTTAAAAAAATAAAGTATCTCCTTTGTCCCTAAATTGATGACCGACACTGTAAATAAGAAGGAAACAGCAGATGACATTATTGTGGCGTGTGGCACAGCCCAATGCAAACCAAACAGGATCAGGCCTACAGTAAAGCTTTTACATCATAAACATGCTGGTTGCACACATCATACTGGAGATGAAAACATCCAAGGCCTCTAAGACTAGTGCACACAACTCTCGGCAGTTGGTGCCTGCAGGCTGTGAACTGTGTAATAGTGCTAAATTGCTAAATCTTGTCATAACAACAAACCATGACAGCTATTGTGGATGACTGGTGTTCTAAAAATTGCTGATAAAATGCTTACATTAATAGCCAGAATAATCAGGGTGAATAAAAATAAAAAACTAAAGTATACAAAAAATACATTGTTATAATGGGAAGGCACAAAATACATAGGGGATCCTTGAATACCAATTTTGAGTGTCTAGAGTAATACTATAGCCAACAACATTGTGCATACCCAAATCTCCTGAAAACCGCAATGTGCGCCCCTACTGCCTCTCCCCTTCACTCTAGGCCTGATTCCGTGTGGTTTGCATTGGACTGCACCAAATGCTGTGATAAGGTAATCTGCTCTACCTTCTTATTCTAGTGTTGGTTGTCAATTTAGGGACAAAGCAGGTTACTTTTTTTTTTTTTTTTTAAAAAACTGTTCAGTTATCTTTTGTTATATTCTATTTTATTTTTAGGACACTGCACAGTGTTTTTAAAGCTTTGACAAAAGGCATTTACCTGCTGGGATGTTTTATGCTCAGTCTCCCATGTACCCAAGGCTACCAAATATCGGCAAGTTGTTTAATATTTTCTTGGTAATCTAGTCTGACTAAAAGGAGTCATGCCACTGATATGAATTTTTTTATTTTTTTCGTAGGCCAGTCCAAAGATTCCTAAATAAAGGTGAAACACACAATTGGAAAATAATAAAAAATTTTAACACTGCAACCAAGGCTGCTTGTTTCTTCATACCATTTCATTGTGACTCTTTTGGTTTTGCCTCTGCTGTGGAAAAAAATGCTATTTGTTTTGTAAGTCTGTCTGGATTAATTCTTTTAATGTGGCTATAGAATCTTAACCTGTATTTTCTAATGACACTATGGATATTTGCATATTATTTGTTTTCCTGATTGTTTATGACTCAGTATTGTTCATCTACAAGTTACGAGCCTAGAATTTTTCATATGTTTTGTTCATATTTCTCAGTGTTTTCAATGTCTGCCTTCCTGTTCCAAATTAGTGTTTCTAATTACTGTAGTCTAATGTCTTAGGGTTGTGTGCTTGGAAATGCAATTCTTGTTGTAGATATTTTGGGTGAGTCTGTTTGGCATTTCCATCTTTTGACATCTGATTTGGTTTGCTTTTGTATCAATTCCATTTTACTGATTGGTTTCACTGAGATATTTAAAGTGCAGACCTTGTTTTATTTTGTCTTATTTCCCATCCTTGAATTTTGGTGCTCATTTGTTGCAGGTCGTGTAATCTGTCTTTTCAAAAGATATCTTGATACTGACTTTATCTGCAGTTTATTTCGTAAGTTCAGTCTTATTAGTATCCCGCCTGGAAGGCGGTGCGTGGGTAGGAGCAGGAGCAGGAATAATACGTCAGTACTGCATTTAAGTAAAAATGGTTTACTGGTGCCTGAATAAATGTATACAGAGGCATACATAACTTGTACAGATGAGCACAGTCTGTGAAGCTAAGTGTCCCGGCCCTCTGCTCTTGATCAAATGGGCAGAATCTGCAGCGGAGCTTGTGATCTGCATAGTGCCTGCTAGAGGGCGCTATCATCGGTGTCGGTCGTAGTGCCAACTTAAGTACTTGAACGTAAGCAGTGGCATCTTATCTATCGATACCACATACCACATCCTTCCCCCCTGAAACGACACACCGTCGTTGAGTAGGGCTTCCGACGGCGGGTGGAGGGACCCAGGGTCGGCACAGATGAGGGGGCGGACAGTGCAACTACCGGGGTGCGCTGCCCACCCACGACCCCGAATTGATCGTGAGGGGGCAAGGAAAACACCCCATGGAAAACCTGCCCAGGCCGCGCACCGCCAGTGGATATGACCAGACTGGCAGCGGCAATGACGGTAGGCGCGTCCATGGAGGCACCATCGATGGAGTTGGGGGCTGAGGCGGCGGAAGCCGTGAAGCCTCCAATTCTGCCGGAAAACAACCAACGGCAGAAAACCGAGGACGGCACAACTGGATCTGGTTCTGGTGTCGCTTGAAAGTACCGGAGGGGTCAGAAATAACAAACAAGGTGCAGCCAAGAATGCGCCCCTGCTCCCAGCGCTGACTGCGAGAGAAAACGCGATATAGCACCAAATCATGCGGCACCATACTGAATGAGGCGAAGCAGCGGGACCATGTGGCGATGGGTGCAATAGCTGCAGGAGCGGCCGATGGGCGAGGCCATGGAGCAATTCCGCTGGGAAATGGGTGCTGTGCAGCTTAGAGTGACAGGAAGCAAGGAAAGTCCAGAGCGCGTGCTCACGAGAGTGTGTGGCATGCAACTTGCTCGTGTGCGACTTAAATGTACGCACAAAGCGTTGAGCCTCGCTGTTTGACTCAGGGTGGAATGGGGCTGAGGTCAGATGGCAAATGCCATTAGCAGGACAGAACGCTTCAAACTCTGAGGACACAAATTGGGGGCCATTGTCAGAGACAATAACTTCAGGAAGGCCCTCAATGCAAAAAATAGATGGCAAAGCCCGAATAGTGCTTGGCATTGTCTGTAACTACAACATGTACTGCAAAGTCTGTGGCACAACCAAGGCCATCAGAAAAGAGTTCAGCAAAATCTTCGCATAGTGCGGCAACACTGTCTGCATGGTCACTAGCGGTGATACAAGTACAGTGTCCTGAATTGCGAGGCCGAAAAGTTCAAATGTGTCCACGCCAAAAATGTTTGTAGCATCACTAGAGCGGAGCACATGGAAAGACACTGTACGGGTCGTTGCACCATACGTGACTTGCAAACTACATACGCTGAGCACTGAGGTTTCCTGTCCAGTAAATGCAGTCAGTGTGGAATGCGAACGACGAAGCGGGGGCGAACCAAGCAAGTCATACACTGATTTAGTCAGTAAAGAAACTGACGCACCAGTGTCCAGCTGCAAGCAAACAGAACGTCCACAAATGTTCAAAGTCACAAAAAGTTTCCTTGCATCACGCTGAATGCGAGAGGAAGTGTCGGGCAAAACCTGATTCACACGACAGGCTGTTCAAGCACGTGAAGCAGAAGGCTTTGAATAAATGGCATTAACGTCCATAGGCTGATGTGAATCCTAATTACGACGGATTCCATTGTGGTGATGGCCACGCGAGTCACGTGAACGGGAGACAAGTTCGGAATTAGAGTTTCTCTTACTGCACACAGCTTGCACATGTCCTTTCTTATTACAAAAATAACATTGTGCTTGACAGGATGGGCAACTGTCCCTTGGGTGAGCACGAAAGCAGTTCGGACACAATTTCAGTTTCTTAGTGGGTGCCTGGTTTGAACTGTGTATACGTGCGCGCGAGTGGCGTGGCATATCTGGCTGGGCTGGAGGTTGGGAGGGCCCGTGTTGTGCCGCGCTAACAGTACACACACCCGGTGTCATGTTGAACGCAGAAGTAGCCATGTCCAATGTATCTTGTCTGTCTAGCAAGTCCACTACTTCCTGCAAAGACGGGTTTTTAAACTTGAGGATTTGCTCTCGGATGAGGTGATCTGCCACATTCTGCACAATAGCGTCTCTTAATCATTATATCCGCATATGAGCATCCACATGAGCAATTAAAGTCACAATCAGAAGTAAGTCCCTGAAGGTCCGCTAACCAAGATTTATTCGACTGAGGAGGGCCACACCAAAAGCGAAAGAATTTGTAGCGTGCAGCTACCACATTTACACTGTCACGGAAGTGGGAGTTCAAAGCATCAATCACTTCGTCTTACATTTTAGTTTCTGAGCAGATGGTGGGAAACAATTTCACGAGCACAACACCCGCGTTGGCAATGAAAAAGGCAAGCCGCTCTGTACCTGGCATGTTGTATGCTGCGAAGTATGCCTCGAGCTGGGCATTGTAGTCTGGCCAGCGTTCAACATCAAGACTGAGGGCACGAAATGGCAGCGCTGTCGGCAACGACGTTGGTGGCATTGGAGGCACCAAAGTAGCTGCAGTTTGTAGTGTGACCAGTCCATTTATGGCAGCAAGCAGCTGCATCATTTGCTGAGCCTGAAAACTTACAAGATCAGACAGCGAAGCCTGTTATACTGAAGCTAGCACGAAAAGAAAGCAGTACTGAGCAAAGAAAGGCAATTATAGGAAGGGAAAGGGGAGTCCTCGTTGACAACTTTTGTATCTCGCCTGGAAGGCAGCGTGTGGGTAGGAGCAGTAAAAGGTGAAAATCTCTTGGTACTGCAGTGTGAATTAAAATCACGTTTACTTTAGCAACAAGAGTAATACATAACTTTGCCCTGAGGTGCGAAGCTGAAGCAAAGTGTCCCGGCCGTCTGCTCTCGATGAAGTGGGGCGAATCTGCAGCGGGGCTCATAGGTCTCAACAGCACCTGCTAGAGGGCGCTGTCATTGTTGTCTCGTAGTAGTGCCAACTGAATGACTTTAATACTCTGTGACATCGTTGCTATCGATACCGCAGTCTTATTTTAGGTTGAAGAAGCATCACAATAGATACGTTAAATGTTACAGGATTCATGTTAGCTTATTATATCTGTAGAGGAAATGGAGAAAGGAGGAGTTGCCATATTTGTCAGAAACTGTTTTGATTTCAAGAATATTGATATTAATAAATTTTGCTCAGAGCATCACTTAGAATCTTGTGCAACAGAAGTAGTATTTCATAATAAGTCCTTTATAATAGTATGTATATTCATATCTCCTTCAGGAAATTTTAACCTCTTCATAAAAATTGTGGAAACTCTGCTGTCCCACCTCATAGCAAAAAACAAGGAAACAGTGGTTGCTGGAGATTTTAATGTGGATTTATGGAAAAACTCTGTTAGTGAACAATTATTGCAGTCAGTAACACTATCATTCAATTTAGTTCCTACTGTGAACTTTGCTACTAGGATATGTAAATGCTCTGGGACTGCTATTGATAATATCTTTGTAGACAAATCTATGGCGAAAAAATCATATCACAAAACCAATAGCAAATGGGCTATCTGATCATGACATGCAGCATCTTGCGTTAAATGTTGAAACTTGTCAGGATAAAAAATCTATTAAATCTGAGTACATGAGGGTAATAAGTAAGTCAAAAATTGAGACATTCAGGAAATTGCTCAAAGACATGGATTGGATAGTTGTTTACAATACATCTGACTCAAATGGAAAATACAGAGCATTCATTAATAAAGTTGCCTCCTCTTTTGAGAATTGTTTTCCCCTAAAGGCAACTCTACTCACACACAAGTCAAAAAATAAACCGCACATTACACAATGAATAAAGATATCATGTGGGACAAAAAGGAGACTCTATCTACTATCTAGGAACAGCTCTGAGGTTAAAATTGTAATGTATTACAAAGAATACTGCAAAATATTGAAGCAAGTAATCCAGAAATCGTAGCAGATTTATTATGAGGAAAAGATAATTACATCAGGTAACAAAATAAAAACTGTGTATGGGATATTGTGAAGACAGAGACAGGTGGGGTCAAAAAGGAAGACGAACAGATAGCTCTAAAAATAAATGAAACTTAGGTAACAAGTACAGTTAGTGTTGCAAAAGAACAGATACCATTGATAACCGTGCAGCTTCTCTAGAATAAATGATCATTAACTGAAACCCTCAGCTGCCGACTGTTGGTGTTGATGTACCTTGATGGGTACAGCTGAAAATGTGTGCCACAAATGGGACTTGAACCCGGGATCTCCTGCTTACATGGCAGACACACTATCCACCTGAGCTCCAGAGAACACAGATGAATAGCGCGACTGCAGGGACTTATCCCTTGCACACTTCCTGTGAGACGCACATTCCCAACTGTCCACAGTCTACATACATAATGTTCCTAATAGATACTTGCCCATCCACTCATTATTCGCGCACAATAAGATGACGATTCCTGTAAGAGTTTGGGCAACCTGTGTGCATTGACACAGACGAAGGTCAATGTCCGGGTAGCCATCGAGGTATATCAACAACACTAGTTGGCAGCTGAGGATTTCACTTAATTATCATTTATTCTACAGAAGCTGCACGGTCATCAATGGTACCTGTTCTTTCCAGAACAGTTACTATCTTCATATGTAGTTAAATGGCTATCCAGCGATTGACCTTCATCTTTGCGAATGCACACAGCTTGCCCGAACTCTTACAGGAATCATCACCATAGTGTGTGCGAGTAATCAGTGGATGGACAAATATCTATTAGGAACATTATTTATGTAGATTGTAGACAGTTGGGAATGTGGATCTCATGGGAAGCGCGCAAGGGATAAGTCCCTGCAGTCGCGCTATTCGTCTGTGTCCTCGGTGGCTCAGACGGATAGTGTGTCTGCCATGTAAGCAGGAGATTCCGGGTTCAAGTCCTGGTCGGGGCACACATTTTCAGCTGCCCCATCGAGGTGTATCAACAACACCAGTCGGCAGCTGAGGATTTCAATTAATTATCATTTACTTCATTTCTGTTAGTGGCAGCTTGGGGTTATCAGGTTCGGTGAACAGTGCAATTGAGTATCTGAGACCAGTCTGTAAAAATAACTTCAGTAAAATGAAAATGACACATCTCCCAAAGAAGTAGCATTCATCATAAAATCCTTAAAATCTAAGTATTCCAGTGGGTATGATAACATATCAACCAAGTTACTCAAATAGTGCTCATGCGAGTTAAGTTCTATCTCAAGTTATTTGTGTAATCAATCTCTTATCAGAGGAACATTTCCAGACTGGCTAAAATATTCTGAAGTTAAGACTCTTTGCAAGAAGGGGGATAAAAAAATACCACCAATTTCACTTTTGCCCGCTTTCTCAAATATATAACCATCTGACTGCAAATGATATATTGTCCAAGTCACAGTTTGGATTTCTGAAGGGTTCTGATTTAGAGAAAGCTATTTACACTTACATTGAGAATGCACTTAATTCATTAGATAATAAATTACAAGCTACTGGCATTTTCTGTGACCTGTCAGAAGCCTTTGACTGTGTGAACCACAGCATTCTCCTAAGTAAATTAGAATATTATGGAGTCACCGGCAATGCTGCAAAATGGTTTGAGTTTTATCTAACAGGAAACAAAGGGTGTCGTTGTGAAATACCTGTGAAGTAAGCAGTCAGTCTTCATCTGACTGGGAACTAATTGCCGGCCGCGGTGGTCTAGTGGTTCTGGCGCTGCAGTCCGGAACCGCGGGACTGCTACGGTCACAGGTTCGAATCCTGCCTCGGGCATGGGTGTGTGTGATGTCCTTAGGTTAGTTAGGTTTAAGTAGTTCTAAGTTCTAGGGGACTTATGACCTAAGATGTTGAGTCCCATAGTGCTCAGAGCCATTTGAACCATTTTTTTGGGAATTAATTACATGTGGTGTTCCTCAAGGTTCCATTTTGGGTCCATTGCTTTTTGTTGTGTATATTAATGACCTCTCATCTGTTACATTGCCAGATGCTAAGTTTGTTTTGTTTGCAGATGATACAAACATTGCAATAACTAGAAAGTCAAGTACAGATTTAGAAATAGCTGCTAATCAAATTTTCGCTGACATTAATGAGTGGTTTCAAGCTAATTCTTTGTCATTAAACTTTGAGATGATCTACTATATGCAGTTCGGAACCTGTAAGAGAAGTATAATGCATGAAGACATGCAGATCGAAGAGCTCAACAGTGTTAAATTTCTGGGATTACAACTCGATAATAAATTCAGTTGGGAAGGACGTACCACAGAATTGCTTAAGTGCCTAAACAAGTCTGTATTTGCAGTGAGAATGATGTCAGATGTAGGAGATATAAATATAAAAAAAACTTGCATACTTTGCTTACTTTCATTCTATTATGTCGTTTGGGATCATATTCTGGGGCAACTCATCAAACTGAGCAAAAGTTTTTAGTATGCAAAAGTGTGTGATAAGAATCATTTGTGGTGTAAATTCAAGAATATCTTGTAGAAACCTGTTCAAGGAACTTTGTATTCTAACCATTGCTTCTCAGTATATTTATTCCTTAATGAAATTTGTTGCAAGTAATACACCTATATTTCCAACCAATAGCTCAGTACACAGTATCAATACTAGGAGCAAGAAGAATATACATAAAGGTCTAAAATCACTTGCCTTGGTCCAAAAGGGGTCCAATATTCAGGAACACACATTTTTAATAAATTGCCAGCAACCATTAAAAACTTGGTTTCAGATAAAGCATGGTTTAAACAAAGTTTGTAAGACTTTTTGATAGGCAATTTCTTCTACTCCATAGATGAATATCTTAACAGAGACTTTTAAATCAGCTTAAGTGAAAATATCTGTTAGATTTCAGTTTTGACAACACTTCGTCACAACAGTCAAGATTAGGTAATTTGCATATGATAAATTTATTGATAGTGGATAACTGAGTTTCATTTTGACAATGTGTTAATTCTGTAAATATTAGCTGCCCCAGTTTACTGCATTGTATTAACTTATTTTTGACCATCTCCTGACAAATGATCAGGGTATTAAGTATTATATTCAAATGTATTATGTTTTTATGTCATACTTTCTGACATGTTCCACACCCACGAAAATCATCTGTTTTTGGGTCTATGGAACAAAAACTGAATCTAATCTAATCCAATCTAATATTGTTATATTGTTTACAGATGCTAGGCAGTCTATATATAACTTTCCTCGACCAAAAGTGATAAGTTGCTCAATTTTGTTTACTGATTACTGTTGGCAGCAATCTTGTTTCACTGTCTCAAGGATACAGTTGAAAATTAATGGAGACACCCCTAACCTCCTTGTTTTGCTCCCGTTTTGATTCCAAAGGCATCTGAGAGTTCCTCCAGAATTTAACCTTGGGCTTTGTATGGGTCAGCGTCTGTTTTATGATTGCAAGTGTTTTCAGACTGAGACCTAGTTCTTTTAATTTTTGGAAGAGTGTTTCATGGTCAGCTGTGTCATAGGCTTTTTTGACATTAACAAATGTGCAGACTAAATTTTTGCTACAAATTCTATGATGCCTTAGGATAAGCTTTAGGTTCAAGATTTGGTATGAACAAGTGCGGCCTGGGCTGAATCCTGCCTTTGGTCCTCCAATTTTTGATTCAAGCTCTTTTTTGTGCTCTGTTGAGAAAACACTGAAATAGAATTTTGTATGAAACTGATAGTAACGAGGTTCACCTGTAGTTATTTACACCGTTCTGCCTCTCTTCTTGTGTAATAGCTAATGAATTTTTCCAGTGTTCTTGAATTTTTTCTGTTTGCCAAATGTCATACGTGATTTTGGTGATTTCTTTTATGGTGTTTTAACCTACTGATTTGAGGATGTAGATGTAGATGTAGATGAACAGGAAAGGGAGGTAATGACAGTGGCACGTAAAGTGCCCTCCGCCACACACCGTTGGGTGGCTTGCGGAGTATAAATGTAGATGTAGATGTAGATTTCATCTTTCCCTGTTGCTTTATTATTTTGTGTCTTTTGAACTGTCTGGAAATTTCTCCATCTGGCTGTTATGTGAGTCGACAGAAGTGCCGACACAGTGTTATTTAGACGGGCCGAATAGGCACGCTATCAGCTCACCCAGAATATCGTGAAGTCTGAAACAGGATGCTCAATGAATGCTAATAAGAAAAGAACGGAGCGTCTCATATACTTAACTTTTATTCTCTGATGAATACAGCGTTCTTCTTGAGACATTTATACTATAACTCTCAAAGTAGGTAAGGCTAATGGCGCCTTGCTAGGTCGTAGTCATGTGCTTAGCTGAAGGCTATTCTAACTGTCTCTCGGCAAATGAGAGGAAGGCCTCGTACGTCTAGTCGCTAGCAATGTCGTCCGTACAACTGGGGCGAGTGCTAGTCCGTCTTTCTAGACCTGCCATGTGGTGGCGCTAGGTCTGCAAGTACTGATGGCGGCGACACGCGGGTCCGACATGTACTAATGGACCGCGGCCGATTTAAGCTACCACCTAGCAAGTGTGGTGTCTGGCGGTGACACCACATTCCTCCCCCGCAAATCGGCGAACGGTCGTGTTATAAGGCTTCCGCCCGCTGTGGGGAGGGCCCCATGTTGACGTATGCGATGAGGTGGGGAGCCTAACAACAGGCGAGGCTGTGCCACCCGCACCCGGCCATTCGGTCCGAGGGGAGCTAGGAAACGCCTGGAAACCTACTCCAGGGTGCACGTCAACATGCGGCGTATGCGCCCGTAAACAGACAGGAGTGGCCGAAGGCTCGACCTCCATTGCGTCGGGGTATCCGACGCGCGATGACGCCATGTGGTCCGGAGCGGGCAAGAGGTCCAGGGCGGACGACAGCTGGTCACGGGAAGCGATCGGCGGCGCGGGACCGAGGGAGGCGGTTGGCGGCTGCAGCGAAGCGTCCTCTGCGGGCGGCAGCGGCGGCGGCTGCAGCGGCGGCTGCGGCGGCGCGACGCCATGGGGCAGAATGGAAGGCATCGTCGGTAACACCTGGGGATGAGGCGAGCCAGTAGATGGGTCCCCAGGGCGCTGACCGGACGGCTCCGTCGCTGAAAGCAGACGGGGAGCGGCAGAACCCAGGCGACGACAGAGGCGCAGCTGATTGAGATGCCGATGCACCTCACCAGAGGCCCCCAAAACCAAATACATCGCGCGGCCGAGGCAGCGAAGAATGCGCCCTGCGAGCCAACGCCTTGAACCGCGATAGTTGCGATATAATACAACGTCGCCAGGAGCAAAAGCAGGAGTCTGCCGCTGCACAGGAACCTGATGCGGCGGATGCAGCAAAGACATCAAGGTTCGATGAGGACGACCGTGAAGCAACTCAGCCGGCGAGCGACCATCGCGGGGCTGAGAGCGATACGAAGACAAAAAGAGCAACAACGCGTCCTCCCGAGAATGCGACTCTTTCAATTTCAACATCTGTGACTTGAAAGTCCGGACCAATCGTTCAGCGGCACCGTTTGACTGAGGCGAAAACGGCGCGGATGTCAGATGTTGAATACCATTGGCCGTGCAGAATGACTGAAATTCTGCGGACATAAATTGTGGACCATTGTCAGAAACAATAGCCTGCGGAAGACCTTCAATGCAAAAGATAGCAGACAACGCGTGGATGGTGGCAGAGGACGTCGTGGAAGACATCCGGACAACAAAAGGAAAATTACTGAAGGAATCGACAACAACCAACCATCGAGCATTCCAGAATGGACCAGCAAAATCTATGTGTAAGCGTTGCCAAGGGGAAGCGGCTTTCGGCCAAGCAAAGAATTTCCGCGGCGGTGCGGATTGTTGTTCGGCACACGCCATGCAAGAAGAGCACATATTCGTAATCGCAGCATCGATTCCGAACCAAGTACAGTGCTGACGAGCAAGTTGTTTCGTACGCACTATACCCCAATGTCCTTGGTGGAGAAGCATTAAGACAGAGGACTGTAACGAACGTGGGACCACGACCCTAGACTGATCATTATCAGAACGCAACAACAAAACACCACGTCGTACAAAAAGTCTCTCCCTGTGAGCAAAAAATCGGCGAACCATCGGATCCTCGATCCGCGACTTTGACAAGGGCCATTGCGTAGCAACAAAACGCAAAACGGTAGCAAGGACAGGGTCAGCAGCTGTGGCTGTAGCTACACGACGAAAATCAATCGGAAACGATTCGACCACGTCATCGGTTTCCGCATCAATGAACATGCAAGCAAGTTCGGAAGAATCGAATGCTTTATCCTCAGCAACAGGCAAACGGGACAACGCATCTGCGTTTCCGTGCTTAGCAGTGGACCGATACAAGATATCGTAGCGGTACTGCGAGAGGAAAATAGACCAGCGAATGAATTTCTGCGCTGTACGTGGAGGTACAGGCTTGTTCGGATGAAAAAGCGATGTCAAAGGTTTGTGGTCTGTGATGATGGTAAAGTGACGACCATACAAGAAATCGTGAAACTTTGTAACACCAAACACGAGAGCCAAAGCTTCTTTCTCTATCTGGGAATAATTTCTTTGCGCTGACGAGAGCAATTTGGACGCAAAGGCAATAGGGCGATCATGCGAACCAACTTTGTGCGCAAGCACAGCACCGATCCCGAAATCCGATGCATCTACCATCAACAAAAGGGGTTTCTGGGGATCGAATGGCGTAAGGCAAGTATTTGAAAGCAACGCCGATTTCAATTGGCGAAAGGCGCGTTCGCATTCCGTCGACCAGACGAACGGAACACCTTTACGGCGTAAGCGATGAAGCGGAGCTGAAATGGAAGAGGCATTGCGCAGAAAGCGATGATAATAATTAATTTTTCCCAACACACTCTGTAGCTGCTTCAAAGTTTGTGGTGCAGGCAAGTCCTGTATGGCACTGAGGTGCTCTGGACTCGGATGGATGCCTTGGGCATTTATGACATGTCCCAGATACGGCAAGTCACGAGCAAAAAAACACACATTTGTCCTTCCTCAAACGAAGACCATTCTGTCGCAAGACCTGAAATAATGTCCGGAGATTTTGTAAATGTTCCGCTTCTGTCTTTCCGGAGATCACAATATCGTCCAGATAGTTTGCTGCAGTAGGGACTGACGCACAAATAGTTTTTAAATATTGCTGAAACAATGTAGGGGCGGATGCACACCCGAATGGCAGTCTTTTGAATCTGTACAATCCAAGATGCGTGTTAACCACCAATACGCGCTGGGATTCTTCGTCCACCGGTATTTGCAAGTACGCATCTGCTAGGTCCAACTTTGAAAAATAGTTTCCCGGGCACAGTGTGTCAAAGAGATCTTCCGGGCGGGCAAAGGAAAAGTAGCAAGCACTAGTTGTGGATTCACTGTTGCTGTGAAGTCCACGCAAAGTCTCAACTTGCCGGAAGGTTTTTTGCAAAATTACTAAGGGTGAGGCCCAGAGAGAAGCCTGCACACGTTCAATGACACCTTGTGATTCTAAATCGTGTAATGTTTTTGCGACCTCATCACGCAATGCGTGGGGAACATTGCGCGCTCTGAAAAATTTCGGTTGCGCGTTGACTTTTAGTTCCAAATGTGCTTCATAGTTCTTAGCGCAACCAAGGCCCGGTGCAAAAATGTCTGCAAATTCCTCACATAGACTAGAAACACTGGCTGAAGGCACAGTCTGGTTCACTGATAGGACCTGATTCACAATAGACAAGTTAAACAATTGAAATAAATCTAAACCAAACAAGTTCACTGCAGCAGAAGAACGAAGAACGTAAAACGACACAAGTTTTGTTTGTCCCTTGTATGTTGCAAGAAGGCTGCACTGTCCTAACACAGGGATATGCTGTCCTGAATAACTAGTGAGCTGAACTTTTGCGGCACGCAACGGCGGTGCGCCCAGTTGTTTGTACGTGGCGTGATTGAGCAATGAAACTGCAGCTCCGGTATCGAGCTGGAACGGTATCACTTGTCCGGCAAAGTCCAAATCTACAAAAAGTTTATTGTCCTGCTGACGACAAGAGCGACTGTTTTGTGCAACGTGAACAGACACTGGTACAGAATCACTTGCGACGTGACGGGATTGCCGTTGACGTCGACGCACACTTTTTGTGGGACGAACACAGTCACTGTTAGAAAGAGTAACACTGGGCGGAGTGGCATTAACTACGTGAATGTCCATGGGCGAAGGTTCCCGAGCCTGAGTGTCCGTGGTTCGATTCCGGCGCGAAGCAAAGGGCCTGGAACGGTTGTGATTGTCTGATCTGAGCTTTTTCTGGCAAACACTTTGAACATGTCCTTTCTTGTGACAGTAAAAGCAAATAGCTTGGCGTGACGGGCAATTTTCACGCGAATGTCTAGTAGCACACCGCGGGCATGATTTCACTGCATTTGCGGGCTGGCGAGGCACACCTGGTTTAGAGCGCGGCGGCAGCTGCGTCGAAGTGCGCGAGGGCCGGTTACCGGGCCGCGCAGCGCGTCCAGCGGGCCGGTTAATGTTACACACTGCTGGCGAAGCTTCAAAAGATTCCTGAGCACAGTCAAGTGTGTCTTGCCTATCCAATATGTCTATCACTTGTTGAAGGGAGGGATTGACCAGTTTCAAAATCTGTTCCCTTATGCGAACATCAGAAACGTTCTGTGCTATTGCATCACGCACCATTGTATCTGAATAAGGAAGGCCACAGTCACACTGAAATTCACAATCCCTAGTAAGGCCTTGCAAAGTTGCAACCCACTCCCTATTAGTTTGACCGGCCGTACGTTTCGTACGAAAGAACGTATACCGTTTTGCAACCACATTAACTGTTTCGTTGAAATAGGCATCTAAAGCCGACACAATTTCTTCGTAGGACAGAGTAGCTACGTCGCGTCGGGGAAACAATTTCACTATCACACGGTACGTTTGCACGCCGACACAAGACAATAAGTGAGGCTGCCGCTCGTTACCTTGAATTCTGTAGGCGGCGAGATGGAATCCAAATTGTCGGGACCACTCCGGCCATGTTTCCTGCGCCGCGTCAAAGTTGCGAAACGGCGGTGCAACTGCATGTTGTGGCTGCGGGAGCGGCGAAGCGGCGGCTGCCGCATCGGTTTGAATGGCACGTTGACCCTGGACGAGCTGTCCAAGGGCATCCAATAACGCCTGCGTCTGCTGATTCTGCAAGCGATAAAATTCGGACAGTACATCTGGAGATTGTGGCGAAGCCATGACAAGTAAATGTAAGCAATTAGAAAGAACAAAACCCTTTTTTAACTCGTCGCCAATGTTATGTGTGTCGACAGAAGTGCCGACACAGTGTTATTTAGACGGGCCGAATAGGCACGCTATCAGCTCACCCAGAATATCGTGAAGTCTGAAACAGGATGCTCAATGAATGCTAATAAGAAAAGAACGGAGCGTCTCATATACTTAACTTTTATTCTCTGATGAATACAGCGTTCTTCTTGAGACATTTATACTATAACTCTCAAAGTAGGTAAGGCTAATGGCGCCTTGCTAGGTCGTAGTCATGTGCTTAGCTGAAGGCTATTCTAACTGTCTCTCGGCAAATGAGAGGAAGGCCTCGTACGTCTAGTCGCTAGCAATGTCGTCCGTACAACTGGGGCGAGTGCTAGTCCGTCTTTCTAGACCTGCCATGTGGTGGCGCTAGGTCTGCAAGTACTGATGGCGGCGACACGCGGGTCCGACATGTACTAATGGACCGCGGCCGATTTAAGCTACCACCTAGCAAGTGTGGTGTCTGGCGGTGACACCACACTGGCAATAATGAATTTGGATTAGTGTCTTCAGGTTCTTGTGGTGGGAATCTAATTGCTGCTTGTGGGCAGTTAAGTAGTTCCTTGAAATATCTGGTAAGTTGCTGGCAGTTTTCTCTATTATTCAGAGCCAGTTGCCCAGTTTCTTTCTTGAAGTAGAGACTTTGTGATTGATATGTGAGCATTTTTTTAAGTTCTTGGAGGAATTTCATGTGTTGTTTATTTTGAAAGCTTTTCTGATTTTAAATAGTTTATCCTTTTTGTATTTCCTTTTGGACTTTGTGACGAATTTGGCTATCTCTTACCTCACTTTCAGGAATCTTTTTTAGTTGTCTTATTGTTGTTCCAACTGTTGTATGCATCCTGTCAAGATTGAATTATATATTAATACTGGCTGACAAACACAGCATTTCCAGAGTATTTGCTTTGCCAATTTTCTGTCAGAAATGAAAACAAAAAAACTATGTTTGTAGTGAAGCATCAAAAAAAAAAAAAATTCATTGCCATGTATTTGTGAAAAAACCTTTAAAATTATGAAACAGCTGTACAAAGGAATACGCATAATGTAAAAATATATAAGTACAGTATCCAAATTAAGTAATATGATCCTGGATAGTTTCTGTACACTAGGTGAATGTACGGATGGTGGCTTGTTGGTTTTGTTCTGTTCTTGAATATCAGGACATTTTTTCTCCTTACCAGTGCAGCTTTCAGAGGGATAGTCTTTGATCGATTTACATCTACATATACATCGATACTCCACAAGCCACTGTACGGTGCGTGACGGTGGGTTACCTATACCACTCTAATCATTTCCTTCCCTGTTCCACTTGCAAATAGAGCGAGGGAAAAATGACTGTATATCTGCCTGTGTATGAACCCTAATTCCTCATATCTTATCTTTGTGGTCTTTATGCACTATGTATCATGGAGAGGTTAGAATCATTCTGCAGTCAGATTAAGATGCCAGTTCTCTAAATTTTCTCAGCAGTGTCCCTCCAACAGAATGTCACCTTTCCTCCAGGGATTTCCATTTGAGTTCCCTAAGCTTCTCCATAACATTTGTATGTTGTTCAGACCTGCTGGCAACAAATCTGGAGTCTGCCTCTGAATTTCTTCGATGTCTTCCTTTAATCCGACCCGATACTTGGGCAATACTCAAGAACAGGTCGCAGTAATATCCTGTATGTGGTGTCCTTCACAGATGAAGCACACTTCCCTCAAATGCTTCCAGTAAACCAAAGGTAACCTTTTTCCTTCCATACCACAACCCTCACTTGCTGTGCAACATTATGCCCAGATATTTAAACAACATGACTGTGTCAGGCAGGATACTGCCAATGCTGTATCCAAACATTTTGGGTTTCTTTCTCCTACTCATCCATATTAACTTACATTTTTCTTCATTCAGAGCTAGTTTCCATTCAACACACCAACTAGAAATTTTGTCCACTCAAATTCAACAACATACTGTACACTATAGTATCATCAGCAAAAAAACTGCAGATTGTTGCCCGCCCTGTCCACCAAATCATTTATGTATATAGAGAATAATAGCAATCCTATCACAATTCTCTGTGGCGCACCTGATGACACCCTTGTTGAAAACAACATACTGGGTTCTATTACTTCAGAAATCTTCGTGCCACTCACATATTCCATATGCTTGTACCTTTAATAGCAGACTGAATTTACGCAAAACATCTAAAACAATTTCATGGCTTGAGCCAGTTGATAAGCCAGCATCCCACCAACTTCTCTGATTCTGATTCGATGACCTTCGATAGTCATTTCTTTCACTTTTTCACAGTTTCATCAGTTGATGTGCTGGACACAAGCCAGTCATCTTCAGTATCTTCAAGGTCTTCTTTGACACGCTTAATAGCATTCATAACTCCTTGTTTTACTCATTGTAAGTTCAGCAAAACCAATATCTAATATTTCTAAAATTTTTATGCTGTCTTGCAGTATAAAGTTTTACAAAAAGTAAACAATCACCAACACTACCAAAACACCTGTAACCTGTATGGCAGCTGACGGTAAACTAAATATTCAGTATGCCTAACATTGTATAGATAATTTTCAGACATGTTTATCAACACAGTGACAAAAAAGTCGTGCAAATCAGACTAATACTTTATTGTGTACAGTGTTAATGCTTTTATCTAAAACTGCCTGTGCATGTTTGCATGCAGCATCGCCACAAAGTTAAAGTGTGCACTGTGGAAGGTCTGTAGAACTTTGTGAAACAGCGTGTAGCAGCACCTTGTGATCTAGCTGGGTAGGCAGAGTATGGACTTGCCAGCTTGCTCTTGAGTTTACCAACAGGCTGACCTCACACTTATATTTCACTTTTTGTACATAACAATAGTTGCCCAGTTTTATAAAATACATAACTTTTTATTTTTTAATTTTTAACAGAAGTATACACCTACACTATGTGATCAAAAGTATCCAGACACCTCCGAAAACGTATGTTTTTCATATTAGGTGCATTGTGCTGCCATTTACTGCCAAGTACTCCATATCAGCAAACTCAGTATTCCTCAGACATCGTAATAGAGCAGAATGGGGTGCTCCGCGGAACTCACGGACTTTGACTGTGGTCTGGTGATTGGATGTCATTTGTGTCTACATCTACATCTACATCTACATCTACATCCATACTCCGCAAGCCACCTGACGGTGTGTGGCGGAGGGTACATTGAGTACCTCTATCGGTTCTCCCTTCTGTTCCAGTCTCGTATTGTTCGTGGAAAGAAGGATTGTCGGTATGCCTCTGTGTGGGCTCTAATCTCTCTGACTTTATCCTCATGGTCTCTTCGCGAGATATACGTAGGAGGGAGCAATATACTGCTTGACTCTTCGGTGAAGGTATGTTCTCGAAACTTTAACAAAAGCCCGTACCAAGCTACTGAACGTCTCTCCTGCAGAGTCTTCCACTGGAGTTTGTCTATCATCTCCGTAACATTTTCACGATTACTAAATGATCCTGTAATGAAGTGCGCTGCTCTCTGTTGGATCTTCTCTATCTCTTCTATCAACCCTATCTGGTACGGATCCCACACTGCTGAGCAGTGGGCGAACAACTGTACTGTAACCTACTTCCTTTGTTTTCGGATTGCATTTCCTTAGGATTCTTCCAATGAATCTCAGTTTGGCATCTGCTTTACCGACGATCAACTTTATATGATCATTCCATTTTAAATCACTCTTAATGCATACTCCCAGATAATTTATGGAATGAACTGCTTCCAGTTGCTGACCTGCTATTTTGTAGCTAAATGATAAGGGCTCTATCTTTCTATGTATTCGCAGCACATTACACTTGTCTACATTGAGATTGAATTGCCATTCCCTGCACCATGCGTCAATTCGCTGCAGATCCTCCTGCATTTCAGTACAATTTTCCATTGTTACAACATTTCGATACACCACAGCATCATCTGCAAAAAGCCTCAATGAACTTCTGATGTCATCCACCAGGTCATTTATGTATATTGTGAATAGCAACGGTCCTATGACACTCCCCTGTGGCACACCTGAAATCACTCTTACTTCGGAAGACTTCTCTCCATTGAGAATGACATGCTGCGTCCTGTTATCTAGGAACTCCTCAATCCAATCACACAATTGGTCTGATAGTCCATATGCTCTTACTTTGTTCATTAAACGACTGTGGTGAACTGTATCGAACGCCTTGCGGAAATCAAGAAACACGGCATCTACCTGTGAACCCGTGTCTATGGCCTTCTGAGTCTCGTGGATGAATAGCGCGAGCTGGGTTTCACATGACCATCTTTTTCGAAACCCATGCTGATTCCTACAGAGTAGATTTCTAGTCTCCAGGAAAGTCATTATACTCGAACATAATATGTGTTCCAAAATTCTACAACTGATCGACGTTAGAGATATAGGTCCATAGTTCTGCACATCTGTTCGACGTGCCTTCTTGAAAATGGGGATGACCTGTGCCCTTTTCCAATCCTTTGGAACGCTACGCTCTTCTAGAGACCTACGGTACACCGCTGCAAGAAGGGGGGCAAGTTTCTTCGCGTATTTTGTGTAAAATCGAACTGGTATCCCATCAGGTCCAGAGGCCTTTGCTCTTTTGAGCGATTTTAATTGTTTCTGTATCCCTCTGTCATCTATTTCGATATCTACCATTTTGTCATCTGTGCGACAATCTAGAGAAGGAACTACAGTGCAGTCTTCCTCTGTGAAACAACTTTGAAAAAAGACATTTAGTATTTCGGCCTTTAATCTGTCATCCTCTGTTTCAGTACCATTTTGGTCACAGAGTGTCTGGACATGTTGCTTTGATCCACCTACCGCTTTGACATAAGACCAAAATTTCTTAGGATTTTCTGCCAAGTCAGCACATAGAACTTTACTTTCGAATTTGTTGAACGCCTCTCGCATAGCCCTCCTCACACTACATTTTGCTTCGGGTAATTTTTGTTTGTCTGCAAGGCTTTGGCTATGTTTATGTTTGCTGTGAAGTTCCCTTTGCTTCCGCAGCAGTTTTATAACTCGGTTGTTGTACGACGGTGGCTCTTTTCCATCTCTTACGATCTTGCTTGGCACATACTCATCTAATGCATAATGAACGATGGTTTTGAACTTTGTCCACTGATCCTCAACACTATCTGTACTTGACACAAAACTTTTGTGTTGAGCCATCAGGTGCTCTGAAATCTGCTTTTTGTCACTTTTGCTAAACAGAAAAATCTTCCTACCCTTTTTAATATTTCTATTTACGGCTGAAATCATCGATGCCGTAACTGCTTTATGATTGCTGATTCCCTGTTCTGCATTGACTGTTTCAAATAGTTCGGGTCTGTTTGTCACCAGAAGGTCTAATATGTTATCGCCACGAGTCGGTTCTCTGTTTATCTGCTCAAGGTAGTTTTCAGATACTTCTCTTCTTCTTCGGTTATCAACCCACAGGTTGGTTGGCAGCAGCACGCCATTCCGTTCTTTTGTCAACTTTCTTCTTCATATCTGCATAGGTCTGGCACCCGATGTCATTTATTACTTGTTGAATGTAGGTTAATCTAGGTCGTCCTCGGCGAGTTCTTCCTTCAATGATTCCTTCTAATATTCTCTTAATGAAATTGTTATGCCGTAAAATGTGACCTATGAAGGTTATTCTTCTTTTCTGTATATTTCGCCAAAGAGATCTGTTTTCTTTCACTCTTCTGAGGACATCTTCGTTTGTAGCCTTGTCTCGCCAGCTGATTTTTTCCATTCTCCGGTAGCACCACATTTCGAATGCCTCTAATCTTCTCTTTTCTTCTTTTCCACAAGTCCAAGTTTCACATCCGTAAAGGGCTGTACTCCACACATAGGTTTTCATGACTCTCTTTCTTACGTCTAAACTAACATTTCTACTCGTCAGTAAGTTTCTTTTTCCATTGAATGCTATTTTGGCAAGTTGTATTCTGTTTTTAATGTCACTTTTGCTCCTTCCATCTGCTGTTATTTTGCTACCTAAGTAGTTAAATTCTGTAACCTGCCCTAGTTTCTCTCCCTTTATTGTTATTCGTATAGGTTCATTGTAGTTCAGGGCGCCACTCACCATCACTTTAGTCTTTTTCTTATTTATTTTCATTCCATACTGTTCTTTTAAGGTGTTTTCCATTTCATTGAGTGCGGCTTCTAAATCTTCTTTCCTTTCTGTAATTATGGCGATATCATCTGCATATCGCAACATATCTATTTTCATTCCGTTAAGTTTTATTCCTACTTCAATATTCTCTCTTATTTTGTCTATTGCTTCTTGGATATATGCGTTGAAAATTACTGGAGATAGTGGGCATCCCTGTCTCACTCCTTTCCTTATTCTTGCTGTTTCTTCTTTGTTTTCCTTCTTAACTAAGGCTGTTTCATTTTGGTATTCAGATAAAGCACCTAAAAAAATTTCACTGGATTCTTTGTTCCTGCCACCCGTTATGAACGTTTGAGTCTCACAGTCTATATCCGGCAAATTGAAATCTCCACCCAGAACTATAACATGATGGGGAAATCTACTCAAAATATTTTCCAAATTATCCTCCAGGTGCTCAGCCACAGCAGCTGCTGAGCCAGGGGGCCTATAGAGATATCCAATTACCATGTCTGAGCCTGCTTTAACCGTGACCTTCACCCAAATCATTTCACATTTCGGATCTCCATCAATTTCCTTCGATACTATTGCACTTCTTATCGCTATAAACACGCCTCCCCCTTCACTGTCCAGCCTGTCTCTGCGGTATACATTCCAATCTGAGTTTAGGATTTCATTACTGTTTACGTCTGGTTTCAGCCAACTTTCTGTCCCAAGTATTATAGGGGCGTTGTGACCGTTTATTAATGAGAGCAGTTCTGGGACCTTTCTACAGACGCTCCTGCAGTTTACTATTAGCACATTAATATTGTTATTCCCTGTTGCATTTTGCCTACTCCTACCTTGCCACTTCTCAGGAGGCATCTTGTCGGCCCTAGGGAGAGAATTCTCTAACCTAAAAAACCCCCATGTGCACTCCACACGTACTCTGCTACCCTTGTAGCCGCTTCCGGCATGTAGTGCATGCCTGACCTATTCAGGGGGACCCTACATTTCTCCACCCGATAGCGGAGGTCGAGAAATTTGGACCCCAGATCTCCGCAGAATCGTCTGAGCTTTTGGTTTAAGCCTTCCACTCGGCTCCAAACCAGAGGACCGCGATCGGTTCTGGGAACGATACTACAAATAGTTAGCTCTGATTCCACCCCGCGAGCGAGGCTTTCCGCCTTCACCAATTCCGCCAACCGCCTGTACGAACTGAGGATGGCCTCTGAACCCAGACGGCAGGAGCCATTGGTGCCGACATGAGCAACAATTTGCAGTCGGGTGGACCCAGTGCTCTCTATCGCCGCTGGTAGGGCCTCCTCCACATCTCGGATGAGACCCCCCGGCAAGCAGGCAGAGTGAACACTGGCCTTCTTCCCCGACCTTTCCACTGTTTCCCTAAGGGGCTCCATCACCCGCCTAACGTTGGAGCTCCCAATAACTAATAAACCCCTCCCCCCGTGTGCCTGCTTGGACCTTGCTGAAGGAGCAGCCACATGTCCACTCACAGGCAGAGCGGGCGATACCACATGGCCAGCCTCCACATTGACCCTCCGCCTCGTGCGCCGCGAACGCCGCTGAACCCGCCACTCCCCTTGGGGAGAAGGTGGCCCAACCGCACCCGGTACCCGCGAAGATGTCTCGACAGCAGGGACAGTGGGTGAAGCATGTAACACCTGGGGTGTACCTCACGACGCACCAGACTCACCACTGCCGCTACACTCCGAGGCAGCAGCCAGAAGACGGCTGACCACGGCCATCAACATGCTCAGCTGTTCGCGAACAGTGGCCAGCTCCTCCTGCGTCCGTACACAGCAGTCACACATCCTATCCATCCTAAGGAATCAATTTACTGAAGAGGGTTAATCAACTTTTAACTAGACCGCTAATTCACTAAAGGTGGCTGTTTATTGACTAAACTGTGGTTGCTAGCCACTTCTTGTAGAAAACAATGAAAATAGCACTACCTGCCTCTGGACTGTATTGAAAACAAACACTAGCACTACTGGCACTACGGTTGACGAAAGGGACTCTCTCTGACTGTATTCAAAACAAACATGAAATCTATGGAACACTATTAATAGCACTCGACAATTAAAGCTTCCTAAAAGCAAAAACACACGGAAGAAGAAGTGACAAGTAAGAAAAATACAGTTAATACTTAAATTAAGGTAGCTTGCTGCACAGCAGACGTGAAACAGATGGGGTAGGACATCTGTACACGAGATTTCCACATCCCTAGACAGCCCCAGGTCCACTGTTTCTGATGTGGTAGTGAAGTGGATACGTGAAGGGACACATACAGCACAAAAGCGTACAGGCCATCTGTTGACTGACAGAGACTGCCGACAGTTGAAGAGGGTTGTAATGTGTAATAGGCAGACATCTATCCAGACCAACACACAGAAATTCCTAACTGCATCAGGATCCACTGCAAGTACTGTGACAGTTAGGCGGGAGGTGAGAACACTTGGATTTCATGGTTGAGCTGCTCCTTATAAGCCACACATCAAGCCGGTAAATGCCAAATGACGTCTTGCTTTTTGTAAGGAGTGTGAACATTGCATGATTGAACTGTGGAAAAATGTTGACAATAACATCCCTGTAATGGACTGGCCTGCACAGAGTCTTGACCTGAATCCTATAGAACACCTTTGGGGTGTTTTGGAATGCTGACTTCATGCCAGACTTCACCAGCCAACATCGATACCTGTCCTTAGTGCAGCACTCCATGAAGAATTGGCTGTCATTCCCCAAGAAACCTTTCAGCACCTGATTGAACATATGCTTGCGAGAGTGGAATCTGTCATCAAAGCTAAGGGTGGGCAACAACATGTTGAATTCTAGCATTACCGATGGAGAGCGCCACGAACTTGTAAGTCATTTTCATCCAGATGTCTGGATGCTTTTGCTCACATAGTGTATGTAACATTTATTAGTAAAGCTAATTTTTATCATTGTTTGTAACGCAGATACTCTAGTGAATAATCTTACAAAATATTTCAGCAATCGATTTGAGGAAAACTAGTCCATGAAATCTTTCCCCACCGAGTCCCGAACGGCGAGCTGCTTTTGTGTCCCTCACTTTAGAAATCAGTCTTTGAGAAGGAATGAAAGCATCCTCTATGCAGAACAGATCATTTTGTCTTCCCAGAATTGGAGAGGAGGAGATTTTCTTCCCATTACAGGCTATTGTCAATAGAGCCAAACATCAGTTACTGATACTGTGCTAGATCTCTGCTGTAGCTGTATTCAAACCAATGTTTCGTGAATGCTCCATGAATCATCTCTACAGTAGCCAGTAAATGCATACATGATTTTTCGATTTTGGCTGCCTTCTATATCTGCTTCTATAGAACAATGGCCTTTAACGTATTAGATCAGTGTCAGCAAAGTGATTGTAACCACAACACAGTTGACACGAATTGTTCTGACTTCATGCCCTGCCCCACCTATCAGTTCCCAGTCTTCCTTCAACCCCAACCCACCCCATGTGCCTGTTAGTGTGTTTATGCTGTCCCGCAGATGGCAAGTAGGTTTGTGGTGCTTTGTGAAAGACATTGTGGTTTAATGTCTGTGGGACATGTCAGAAAAAATTGTTTATCTTCGTATAATAATGTAAAGTTTGTTAAGGTAAAATTTTTACACTTATAATGGGCTGGAAGTGATGAAGATTTTTTAATGTTCTGTAATTTTGTTTTCTTTTAATACTAGTGTTATGGCTTTCATTTAATGGTTTTTAAGTTCCAACATGCTGTTTGTGGCACAGCTGTTCTTTACTGTTCTGTGATTTTAAGTATTTGGCTGTTTTTGGTAAAGATTTTAAAAGTATTGATTTTATTTTTGACTGGTATTGTTACTGTATTAATTGTTGTATTTTTGATGATCGGAGAATATTGTAATAAATACGAAAGATTTCTTTTATCCTGATAGGGTGCCTCCTTCCCAACGTTTTCTTACCGCTGCAGGACGAGTCGAGTGCCAGTTTTCTGTATGCACTGTAACTGTTCATTTGCAATTCATAGTACACTCCTGGAAATGGAAAAAAGAACACATTGACACCGGTGTGTCAGACCCACCATACTTGCTCCGGACACTGCGAGAGGGCTGTACAAGCAATGATCACACGCACGGCACAGGGGACACACCAGGAACCGCGGTGTTGGCCGTCGAATGGCGCTAGCTGCGCAGCATTTGTGCACCGCCGCCGTCAGTGTCAGCCAGTTTGCCGTGGCATACGGAGCTCCATCGCAGTCTTTAACACTGGTAGCATGCCGCGACAGCGTGGACGTGAACCATATGTGCAGTTGACGGACTTTGAGCGAGGGCGTATAGTGGGCATGTGGGAGGCCGGGTGGACGTACCGCCGAATTGCTCAACACGTGGGGCGTGAGGTCTCCACAGTACATCGATGTTGTTGCCAGTGGTCGGCGGAAGGTGCACGTGCCCGTCGACCTGGGACCGGACCGCAGCGACGCACGGATGCACGCCAAGACCGTAGGATCCTACGCAGTGCCGTAGGGGACCGCACCGCCACTTCCCAGCAAATTAGGGACACTGTTGCTCCTGGGGTATCGGCGAGGACCATTCCCAACCGTCTCCATGAAGCTGGGCTACGGTCCCGCACACTGTTAGGCCGTCTTCCGCTCACGCCCCAACATCGTGCAGCCCGCCTCCAGTGGTGTCGCGACAGGCGTGAATGGAGGGACGAATGGAGACGTGTCGTCTTCAGCGATGAGAGTCGCTTCTGCCTTGGTGCCAATGATGGTCGTATGCGTGTTTGGCGCCGTGCAGGTGAGCGCCACAATCAGGACTGCATACGACCGAGGCACACAGGGCCAACACCCGGCATCATGGTGTGGGGAGCGATCTCCTACACTGGCCGTACACCACTGGTGATCGTCGAGGGGACACTGAATAGTGCACGGTACATCCAAACCGTCATCGAACCCATCGTTCTACCATTCCTAGACCGGCAAGGGAACTTGCTGTTCCAACAGGACAATGCACGTCCGCATGTATCCCGTGCCACCCAACGTGCTCTAGAAGGTGTAAGTCAACTACCCTGGCCAGCAAGATCTCCGGATCTGTCCCCCATTGAGCATGTTTGGGACTGGATGAAGCGTCGTCTCACGCGGTCTGCACGTCCAGCACGAACGCTGGTCCAACTGAGGCGCCAGGTGGAAATGGCATGGCAAGCCGTTCCACAGGACTACATCCAGCATCTCTACGATCGTCTCCATGGGAGAATAGCAGCCTGCATTGCTGCGAAAGTTGGATATACACTGTACTAGTGCCGACATTGTGCATGCTCTGTTGCCTGTGTCTATGTGCCTGTGGTTCTGTCAGTGTGATCATGTGATGTATCTGACCCCAGTAATGTGTCAATAAAGTTTCCCCTTCCTGGGACAATGAATTCACGGTGTTCTTATTTCAATTTCCAGGAGTGTACATATACATGTATTTTGACATGGTTCTTGTATTTTTGGGAATAACATTTTGACCATCTGGTATATAAATCTTGAAACGATATATTTTGTGTGTTTGGCGTATGCTTAAAAATTTGGTAATACCTGTATTGTAGTTTATTGTAAATTTGGTTTTCTGTCCTGTAGGATGATTTGAAAGTGGATCCCAGCCCGAAACTAGTCATCAAGTAAAAGAAAAGTGAAATTGGCAACTTTTGCTGACATGTAATTATTCTAGAATGCTGGAAGTTCATACACTTCAAAATAATTGACTGGTTGGTTTCAGTGACAGAAGAAATGAAAGTTATGAGATCGCAGTTGCCATTGATGACTTTATGGGCACGCGTTGAACGAATCCGTGAAGATGCTCATTGGCTGCCTGTATCTGACAGTGAGGAGTCTGAGGATCCTCAGCGGCATGTAACTGGGGAAGACATTGCAGGGATGGTCCATCCCATTACTGAACCTATGCTGAATTTCAGGCTCATCGCTGTGTGCATCTCACTTCTCAAGGTGAGTCTATGCAAAAAAAGTTAGTACAATATTAGCTGTAAAGCAAAATTTGAGAAATTATAATTCTGTTATAAAAGGCTGCAAGAAAAACACTTTGGTTTTTTATTATTTTTTATTTTTATTTATTTTTTTAATAATTCCTCCCACTTTATGTCACCCATTACGTAAGAGTTTCTTTTGGCATCAATTAGTGAAATGTCACAATGATATTGGAAATGTTGCTCGCTGTGGCATTGTTTTCTCTAGAGGATGAGGGAAGGATAATCTGGCACCAGATGTGCCCCCTTAGAATCTCTGTGGTGTAACATTTTATTAGCTATCAGTTCAATTTATGAAACCGAAGATTATAGCTCAGTGTTACACTTCTTTCAGATAATTAATATGAAGTGTACAACATGTAAATTTACTATAAAGTTATAATATTAAGTTATAGTACTCACATTTCATTTTCTTCAGATATCGATAATTGAGATGTATTTTCCTGTAAACTAATAATTTCTTAGTTTTTAATATGAGAGACATTTTTGTAACAAACTTCTGAAATGATAGCACAGTAATTGAATTTTCACTTGCATTTTAATGAATATTTAGCAAATCTTCTGAACACAAAACATACAAAATTGTTCAGAAATGGACTGCTTAACAGCTGACACTGACAGTGGCACAGTGTATGCTGCCACTAGACTATAAATAACAGACAGCAGTTATATTATGCTTTTAAAAATTGATTATTTTCATTCATACTACAGTTTCAGTTATATAAAGTGTTATTGAAATGATTATGAATGTAGGCTTATAATTTAAAGGTACAGTTTTATAAGAGTTCAGGTACAGAAATAAGCTTTGTAAAGATTGGAAATATGTTTTAATAAATGGAATTTTGATTAAATTATCTCTCCATAGAAAATTTTAGTAAATGTGATTAACAAACAATTAATTTGAGAAAAAAGTAATTTCTTTTTGATGACAAAATTGATTTCGATGCTGACAGTCACACACGATCTTGTACAAAAGCTGAACAACGTATTGCAGTCAGATATTTGGTTAACATATTTTTAATCTGATTTATGTTATCGTATTATGTCCTGGAACACTCTAAACAGTAGTTTGATTGTCCAACAGTATGCTTTTTGAGTATAGTATTTTGATGTTTCACTAGCTTTACTATACTAGTGAAACATCAAAGTTGTGAAAGTACAATGAGCAATGCGAGAGCACTGTCAACACAGCTGATGTTCAGGCCCCTGCACTGCTAGCTGTATAGCATAGCCACAGGCACCGATTGGTTGGCATGTGGTGCGTGGCCCATGCCTAGTGCTGAGGTGATGACAGCAGTGCCTGCAAATATTAAGACCACATAGCAGCTGCCATATGTCAGTGATTTTTGGTGGTTATTTGAACTTGTCAGGCTGGGATACTAGATCCCCCCAAAATGGGTGTGTAGGGCCTGAAGGACCCTGGATGATGTTCCAGAAGCTGAACCAGTGGCGCAGTTGGTGTCCTGGTGGAGGAGCCCAATAACTGGGGGAAGGAATGCAATATGTCAGGCAATGCGCTGGGAAATGGCAGAGTAAGAGACTACTGTTGAGGGGACTGATGCTGTGATGAGGTCGCAGCCTCCATACCCGCATTCATAGGAACTGCTGACAGTGCCCTGGGGCTCAAATTGTATCTGTGTGGTTGAGAAATTTGCAAGGACAGACACTCAAACTCCGAGTGACCCACCAGTGGTGGTGCAGTCAGTATGTGAACAGAGTTGGTTGGTCTGCCAACGTTCCAGACCGCTCAGAGTATCAACTGTCATAAGGTGCTGCCAATGGGTGACCACCAATGTAGCCAACATCGATGAAAAGTTTTGCTCTGCATGTATGTACCCAGACCACTGGGTGGAGGGGGGGGGGGGGGGGGTTCATCCAGCTTGTCAGATCCAGACATAAACAGGCTTCCCACTTCCCAAAGATTGGAAATATGTTTCATGCAAACAGAATTTTCATTAAATGCATCTCTCCTTGGAACATTATAGTAAATGCAATTGATAAACAATTAATTTCAGACAAAAATAATTTTCTTTTCAATAAAAAAAAAATTGATTTTGATGCTGACATTAACACATGATCTTGTATAAAGCTGAGCAATTTACTTGGTCAATATAGCTGGTTACTTGTTATCTTGTTACCTTCTGGAACATTCTAAACAGTAGTTTTATAAAATATGATAATATTATGATATCCAACCAGCTAAAGCAACAGCAGAATCATGAATAACAAAAGTTAACAGTAGTAGTGGGAAAATACTGGAAAGTAATTTTATTACCAAAAAGTTTAATAGGTAACAAAACACACTCACATGCACACACACACAAACACACACACACACACACACACACACTATCAAAAAGGAGCTTATATCTTCCACCTTCTTTTCTGCATAGTCATAAGTGTTCTCAACACCTTTCTCCCGTCATGATACCAATTTCACATGCCCTGTTGTTGTAGAAGTCCTTTAAGTTGGATTATAGCCACATGTGGACTGTTGATTTCACGTCCACATCAGTCGCAAATTGTTGGCCGACCAAGAATTTCTTCATGGGACCAAATAGATGAAAGTCTGACAGTGCAGGGTCTGGACTGTATGGAGGATGCTGGACGCTTTAGCACCTCACACACAAATTTTGCAGTTTTCTCACAAACAGGAGCATCATTATGGAGACGAGCATCGTCATTAAGAAGTTTGATACTGCCTGCTTTAATTTTGTGACCTTTGTCACGAAGGGCATGATAACAGCTTAACTAAAGTTTTAATACAGGCGGCAACATTCTCAGTGGTCCTGTGTTCAGCAAAGTCCACCAGTAACACACCCTGCATATCCCAGAATACTGTCACAAGCACTTTCCTAGCAGATTGAGTCACACTGATTTTTTTTTTTTTTTTCACTGGGGAACCAGCATGGTTCCACTCCATAGAGGCCTGCTTGGCTTTGGGCATGTAGTGGTATGCCCACAGCTCATCACCAGTAATGCATTAACTGATCCAAGCTCGTCTTGATTCGTTGGCCCCTGTGGTTGTCTGTCAGGTTATTTGGCTCCCAGTGAGCACTAACTTAATGAAATTTCAGTGTGTCATGAACAACATTGTACACTGTACCACTGGAAATGTTGAACTTCTGTGATAAGTTTTGCACTTGCACATGCTCATCATTCAAAATTGCTGCCTCAGTAGCTTCAATATGCTGTGGGGTTGCAGCTGTCACCAGCAACCTGGAGTGTGGAGAATCATTAAGGTTCACACGGCCCTCTTGGAAGAGTGTGCACCACCTGGAGACATTGCCACTGTCCACATAGTTGCCCCATACATGCCATGCGTGTCCCTGTGAACTTCAATTGGTTTATGGCCTTCGGCCCACATATATCAAATGACACTTTGTTGCTCTTCACAAGTTGATGACAGTTAACATGTGCACCATGTTTGTTTCATAGTTCAGGGTTCTCTCACTAGGGCATCACATGAAAAAGTACCCTCTGTAGCGTAAAATTAAAACTGCGTGGTTGTGAAATTTCAACATTCCTGCTGTAATACCAGTGGAGAAAAAATTACAGTGTGTTGCTTTGCAGTCCTCCCTCATACAAAATATTATCCTATTCACAACCTACTGGTCAGGTTGTATAATAAACACAAGGATTGGGTGCTGCATTAATCCATACCATCAAATCACCCAACCCTGGTAAGACTGACCAAGGTTCTGTTGGGAGTTGACACAACATCACTTTTAATAAGAAGAGAAAAAGTTACAAATTTTGTCAAAAGACAATGGAACTAGTTCAGTTAGTGGAACTAACATTGTCAACATTCATGGGTCGCTCTGCAGCACTTCAATTCCATGTCCAGCCATTCTGATTTAGGTTTTCTATCATTTCCCTGATCGCTTAAGGTAAATGGGAAGATGGTTCCTTTAAAAAGACAGCAAATTACTGTTCCTGTCCTTCCCCAAACCAAGCATGTAATCCATCTCTGTTGATCTCATCATTAATGGGATGTTAATTGTCAATCTTCCTTCCTCTCATCCTTCTTTTTCCATGACAAGTAGAAATGATCTCTATAGGTTTGATTCACATACTTAGAAAACATCTAAAGTTTTTGCACGTACCGCATGTCTCATGGAGTTGTGATAATGCAGATATGAATTTCTTCATCACAACTGAATTGTTAGCAATGCATCTTCTTTATTACCCAAGACAAATTTTATAGTAATACTCTTGCATAAGTGGAGTGCATTATGTTCATAACTAGTGTGACCCATCCGTAGACCATCTAAGTTGCATAGTGTGTACACAGCAGAATAATTTTGTAACAGCTTCATACTTCAGTGAACAAGGCGCAGTTCATATACAATCACTTTTATTTTATTGTGAGATGATGATGATACTGGCTTTATCACTACTTGCAGTGTTGACTGCTGTGAAGTGTGAAGAAAGTGCCACCTGTCCGAATGATGAAGAAAAACCCAAAGCTCTTTGAATGAATGTTTCAAACAGTGATGAAATACTTTTCAAGTCCACACCTTGAAATTGTTCATAGATTTTTTCATACTTTTTTTGCCCTTGTTTTTATCCAGTGTTTAGATTCTAGTATTTTATGACAAAATCTACAAGGACTTAAATTGCATTGTGGGGGGACATCTCTTTTCCTGACACAATTTTGGATTAATTTTGTAACTTTTTCATGTTTCTGTGCTATGTCTTTGACGCATCATGAATATCTGGTGGCCAGAAAAAATATGTAATG
Organism: Schistocerca cancellata; assembly: GCF_023864275.1. Classification (NCBI taxonomy): domain Eukaryota; kingdom Metazoa; phylum Arthropoda; class Insecta; order Orthoptera; family Acrididae; genus Schistocerca; species Schistocerca cancellata. Next base: position 23,123,859 of record NC_064633.1, on the reverse strand, counting down.
AGGAGCTCTGGTGAATAACAAACCAGATACCTATAGAAGACCAGATACGAGAGAGAAAGTGGGGTTGGTTGGAGCACACCTTGAGAAAACCAGATGGAGCCATCGAGAAAAAAAGCATTGGAATGTAATCCACAGGGAACAAGGAAGAGAGGAAGACCAAAGGGCGCATGGAAGAGGACAGTGGAAGGGGAAGCAAAATGAGTTGGCAAGACCTGGACAGAATTGAGGCAAATGGCCAAAGACAGAGATGGATGGTGAGTTCTCCTGGATGCCCTATGCCCCAATAGGAGCCAAAGGAATTAAGTCAAGTCAAGTCAAGTCAAGTCAGTGCTATTGTGCTATACAGTGGAGAGTTCATACAAGCAATTTGATTGATCAGCGATGAGTTTCATTTCTGAAAGACATAATATATTTTTAATGGAACAGGGTGTAGTGACAATATTTTGCTTAGAAAAATCCTTGACAGGTGTAAATGACAAAGACAAACCTTCAGTTCTGCCATTTTACTCCAACCAATTTTTCAAACAAACAGATGTGATCATCAATAGCTAAGATGCATGTACATGTGTTTGAAACTTTGAATCAGTCTGTGAGGTATGCACAGGTAGCATACTTTGCTGCCCTCTTCCTCCAAAAAGGTCGTGTTCTTGGTTTCAGTCCCAGGTTGGCACGTGGGTTAAACTTGTCATAAAATGCGAGCTAAAGGAAAAAAATATTTATCAGTAACAGCCCTAAGGCTATGGTGAAGTCAAACTTCATGCTGTTTCCCTTTACTCAGATGTGCCAAGCCAAAAGCTCTCTGTGAAGTTTTGGTGGTCAGGAGGGAAACAAGGGAAAAGGTGACAGTTTTACATATTAGGAAAAATATTAACTTCTTTGAAAAACATTTGGCAACTACAGCAAATGAAGAGTAAATGAAGATCCATTTATCTCATGAAACAAACAAGTGACTCTTAGATGTGAAAAGGGAAAGTTCAGAAATTACTCTGTAGCACTTTGTGTGTGAAATCAAATGACTGATGTTTTAAGAGTGTGGCGAAAATAATTATGGAAATTTTTGATCAGTTTTTATTTTGATTAATTAATTAAAGTAATCAATTTAATTATTTTAATTAATTAAATAAATTATTTTAATTATTTTAATTAATTAATTAATATTTAGTCATGCTATGAAACATTTTATTAATGTGAACCAGTGGTCTTGTTACCAAATTATTTTACAGTGTTGGGTGGTAATGTCTTGGAGGAGTCTGACATTGCTTTTGTATGTGTTATAAATCAGTGCCATCATCATCATTAAATCAGATTTTGTCCAAACTCTCTTGTGAAAAATGCTTCCTGCTTGGCATGAGACCTCACTTCCCCATTCTTGTATCTCCCCCCCCCCCCCCCCCCCTCTCTCAACATAACCATAATTTGGTGTTCATGTGAAAATAATCTTGGATTTTGATAGTTTTTGTGCAGAACACTTTTGTGTTGAGTATTGCAGAATTAAGATCTTGATGCAAGAGAAACTTCATTACATTATACCTGTCTTTGTTGTTATTATCTGTAATTTTTGTTACTGCATTTTATGGTGCTGACCACAAGTGTATTGTTTCCAATAACAGGTTCCTTTGCTACCTTGCCGTGATTGCTGGGTGCGTTTGCTCGGTGTGGATCAAGTGCCTTGGGCTGTGGATGGCCCAGAGTGGTTTCTGCCAGTGTTGCAGCCACCTAGCCCACTGTGGAAACCACCTCCAGCCAAAATACTTCAGAGTGTGTTGGAACTAGTGGGTGGACCACAGTACTTGCTCACAACGCTTGGGCAACCTGTGTACTTGAATAGTGTTTGCAGAATCTTGCGGTTAGTTTCAGACATTTTACCAGAACCAGCAGCTACAGCATTTCTAGTAAGTATATCATCAATACCTTTATTATGTTGTTAGCCTAATACAAGACATTACTATTCAGAATAACTTGACAGCTATAACCAGTTATTAGAATTTTGAGGGACGGTATTTTGCTCCACTCTAGTTTTAGCCTTCATTATGGTCCTCTTTGTGTATGTATGTACAAATACCAGTGACACTGCAAGAGGAAAATTATAACAATCATTCAAAAAATAATGCAGAGTAAACAGTTATGAATGCTTTGACTGAGTTGGACTGCCACAGCTGTCAAAGAATGTGCATGATGCACAATTACGAGTTACAGCAGTTCACCCCTGAAGTGTATGTGGTGCAGTTGACTGGTGCAGAAATTTTGAGTTATGTGTTTTTTTATTGTGGATCCTCTTTTCATCAGATTGCGGGAGACTCTGGTGAAAGATCAAATGGTCTCCACAAATAGACTCCTTCAGCGTAGGAAACAGTCTCACCTCTCTCTTCTTTTTGTCTGTCTGCTCTTCAGTAATTCGTTGTGTGAAACAATACCATGTTCTACAGTTTATTCTTCTCAAACTTCCTAGAAATCACTTTACCTTATAAAGTTCCAATTCTAATATACACTTGTCGTTCCTCTGTCATCATCGTATTGAAGTACACTGAAGTTTGTATTTCACAGAGTCGTCATTTGCAGGTACTAGATAAAGAATGACTTTCAGTATCATAATCTTAATTGTGTGTTTCATTTTGGATTGCTGTCGATTTGTAATTACTTTTGAAATAATTAACCTATCATAAAATGCAAAAGATAATCATGACTTGCCAAATAGAGGTGCTGACTAGTGGCCAGTCATGTAGAAAAGACAGAAGAGTGCTTTGGTCAAAGCCATGTTTACATTTTCTTGTGGTTACACCAAAATTCATTTGGACAACATCTACAAACACGGGACACTGAGTTAAAAGTCTGAAACTGTAACTAAGTCCAATCCAAAAGATAAGTGTCCAATCCAGCATAACAGGAAAAATAAGCAGAGTGCATTGTGCCGATAACTCAAGGCCATTTGCCAAAGAAATCCTCATTCTTTGGGATGGCACATATGGGTGCATGAGCCAGCCCTGGTTTGTGCCAGTTGCATCTTGGAAGGAGGCAAGTCACTGGTTCTGCCATTTTCATCTCAGCACTGGCTGTGGAACCCACATGGAGGGTGGGTGGGTGGTCCCACAATGTTGTTTGCAGAGAGTAGCACAAGAGCTGAGCCGTGATGTGATGATGGAGGGTGCTGGTTAAGTGATGGTCAGATGGACTGCAGGCCTTAATGAAGGTTGTGGCGTCAGCAGTGTTGGATATTGTCTGGCATGCAGACACCAGTAAAACCCATCTCCATTGATGATGACATATGATAGCTGTGTATCTGTATATTATAATATAAAGACTAGATTAATGCCTACCTCTGGAACATTGTGCCAATCTATCCTGCAGCTTCCATCAGTGGCTGAATGAGGCTGCAGTGCTTTGTTACCTGGTGTAATTGCACCCCACAGAGGTCTATGTGGAATTTACTCACTGCATAGACTTATGAAGTGCCTCTTTTTTTAATCTGCGAGTATTTTTGATGGGCAATATTTAGAGTTTTTGAGATACAGGCAATGGAGTGAGTGGTTCTGTGTTCCTCTTTGTGTGTAACTCGGCTTCAACACCATGGATGTGACGAATGGGTAACTGGTATTGAAGACTGATTGAATGTGGGACTAAAGAGGCTGTGAGGAGTGATTGTTTAAAGTGATGAAACATACTTTCATATTCCAGAGGCCATAGGAATTTTACACCCCTTTTTCTGAGTGGATTAAAGGAGTACAATATATGGTCTAGGTGGCTTCCATATTGGGAATAAACTGGGAGCAGTAATTTACTTTCCACATGAAGGGTGCAGCTTATTTAAGCTCTTCGTTGGTGGCATTTGGTCAATCACTTGCATGTGCTTGCATGTTGGATGGATGCTAAATTTACTGATAATAAAGGTCAAATATCAAACTGATTTTTATAAAAATGGACATTTTTGCAAATTGCAGTGTCATGGAGAGATCAAAAGGCGCTTGGGTACACTTCCTGACACAAAAGAAAGCACCCAGAAGGGCGGGGTAAACAAAATGGAACTTCACAGGTTGAGAGGGTGAGCGTGTTATATCAGTAATTACAAAATCAATTCAGATATACAAAGAACTTGGCAGTATGAGTCTACTTTCCAGTATGACATTGTCTGGCCTGGATGCATGCTGTGATTTTGTTGGGAAGGATGTCATAAAGCCATTGTACCTTCATCTGAGGCAAGCTGGTCCTCATCTGTTGTAATTTGACCTCGATATCCTGGATCCTGACAATGGGACAGAGTCAATATCTGAGCTGGTTCCACATGTGTTCTATTGGGGACAGATGTGTGCATCTTGCTGGCCATGGGAATACATCATCATACAGACAATCAACAACAGCATGTGGCATATGTGGACTAGCATAGTCCTGTTGTTGAAAAAGGACACCACGATACCGTGACATGAGAGATAAAGTGAGTGCGCAGGATGCCTGTTACATACTGCTGTGCTGTCAAAGATCACTCAGTCACTATCAGCTGTGACCTGAAGTCATGCCCATTGGCTAACCACACCATGACACCAGAAATAGCTGCTGTGCCTCTACAAAATGTTGGAAGACTGGCCCCTCTCTCCAGGTTGCCAGTACACTTGCCAAAAATGATCATCAGGGATAGAGCAGAACTTCAGTTCATCGCTGAACTCAATGTGGTGCCATTCAGCAGCAGTCCATGTGAGATGGCACCTCTCCAAATACAACTGTTTGTGTTGCAGTGTTAAGAGCAGCCGATGCCTGGGGCAGTAACTCCCTAGCCCATTTATTGATAGTTTCCAACCAAGGGTGCAGAATGGACATAGAATGTTGCAGGGAGTCCATTACTTTTAAATTAGATTAGATTCAGTTTTCATTCCATAGACCCAAAAAATGAGATGATTCTTGTGGGTGTGGTACATGTCAGAAAGTATAACATAATACATTTGAATATAATACTTACTTCTGTGATCATTTGTCAGGAGATTGTTGAAATAGGCAAATACAATGCGGTAAACTGGAACAGCTAATATTTACAGAATTAACACGCTGTCAGAATGAAACGTTGTTATGCACTATTAATAAATTTATTGTACACAAAATAGGCCTACCTAATCTTGACTGTTGTGGCCAAGTGCTGTCAAAACTGAAATCTAACAGACATTTTTACTTAATCTGGCTTAAGATCTCTGTTAAGATATTCATCTATAGAGTAGAAGGAGTTGCCTATCAAAAAGTCTTTCAAACTTTTTTTAAACCATACTTTATCTGAAACAAAGTTTTTAATGGTTGCTGGCAATTTATTGAAAATGTGTGTTCCTGAATAACTGACCCCTTTTTGGACCATCGTAAGTAATTTTAGGTCTTTATGTAGATTTTTCTTATTCCTAGTGTTGATATTATGTATTGAGCTATTGGTTATAAATGGAGATGTATTACTTGCAACAAATTTCATTAAGGAATAAATATATTGAGAAGCAGTGGTTATAATACAAAGTTCTTTGAACAGGTTTCTACATGATGTTCTTGAATTTACACCACAAAGGATTCTTATCACGCGCTTTTGCAACTTTTGCTGGGTTGGATGAGTTGCTCCAGAATATGATCCCATATGACACAATAGAATAAAAGTAAGCAAAGTATGCAAGTTTTTTTTATATTTATATCTTCTACATCTGACATCATTCTCATTGCAAATGCAGACTTGTTTAGGCACTTAAGCAATTCTGTGGTATGCCCTTCCCAACTGAATTTGTTATCGAGTTGTAATTCCAGAAATTTAACACTGTTGACCTCTTCGATCTGCATGTCTTCATATGTTATACACATGCTGGAAGGAAATCTGTTACAGGTTATGAACTGCATATAGTGGGTCTTCTCAAAGCTTACTGACAGTGAATTAGCTTTAAACCACTTATTAATGTCAGTGAAAATTTGACTAACAGCTATTTCTAAATTTGTACTTGACTTGCTATTTATTGCAATGTTTGTATCATGTGCAAACGAAACAAACTTAGCATCTGGCAATGTAACAGATGAGAGGTCATTAATGTACCCAAGAAAAAGCAATGGACCCAAGATGGAACCTTGAGTAACACCACATGTAATTAATTCCCAGTCAGATAAAGACTGACTGCTTACTGCACAGGTATTTGGTAACGACACCCTTTGTTTCCTGTTTGATAGATACGTCTCAAACCATTTCGTAGCATTGTCGGTGACACCATAATATTCTAATTTACTTAAGAGAATTTAGTGGTTCACGCAGTTAAAGGCTTTTGACAGGTCACAGAAAATGCCAGTAGCCTCTAATTTATTATCTAATGATTTAAGTACATTATCACTGAAAGTGTAAATAGCCTTTTCTCTATCAGAACTCTTAAGAAATTCAAACTGTGACTTGAACAATACTCGTATATTATTTGCAGTCAGATGCTTAAGGAGATGCTTGTTCTGGGATGTCAGATTCAGATGTGAAGGGGTCACGATATGCTTGGTGCTCAGTGTGGCAATTCTCCCTTGTGGTGGTCAGGCATTTTCGACCAGAACCTTGATGTTGAGTATTCCTGCTCTAACATTACCATGCAGTCCAACGTCGGGCCGCTGTCACATCCAAATGGCCCAAAAATCTGAATACTGCAGGATTCAACCAGCCAATCGCATGAAGATGCACATTGAGCCCTCTTTCAGTATCTGCCATATGCTGATAACACTGCCTCATATTACTCTGTGTCCCTCACAGTGACAATTCTGACATTGTTCCCGCCCCTTATATGTTGTACCTGGCCTGATAACAACACTAAATGCAAACAATACTAATGCTTTTTGGTAGCTGTTCCACCAGTATCAGAGAATTGCAACTCTTCATCATTTACATACACACCAATGGTGCATACGCGTATAAAGTTACATTCATTTCTGACCATGTTTTCTGGGTGTTTCACTTTTTTGTCAGGCAATTTATATTGGCTAGCAATAATAATGTCAACCAACCCATTGTGACATCAACTGTTGAAAGTACTGCTGTAAGATTGCAGGGACACTTTAAATGGCAAAGGGCAGTGAACTTGTATTTGAGCATCCAATAGGTCAGTCTTATTATTATATTATTCTCCATTTTGAGTGCGAGGTGGGTTGATGTTGATGATGACCCGTCCATTCATAATTTCGAAATTTCCACATAATCCAGGATAACCATTTGATTTCTGCTCTGCCACCAGTGGGGGTTCCTGTGCACTGGAAATTTTGTGAGGCATCATTTTCTCATTTTGCATTTGATCTAGTTCTTATAATCCCGATGCAAACAACATAAAAAATGGTATGCAGAGTTCATTCTCCTCTTTGAATGGCACCTCATAGAAATAAGATTAACTCATTCATCTAATTAGAAATCAATTATATGGAAAGCACCTAGTCCGAATGTGTTTTTTGCCTCCAGTGGATCAGTGATAAGAAGGGACAGTTTCCTCATATGCTGATTGTATCTGACATCCATGTAATTTTCTCTCTCTCTCTCTCTCTCTCTCTCTCTCTCTCCCTCTCTTGCCACTTCAAGTTGGAATACAATTATTATGCTGATGTAAGACTGGTGAACCAAGGGCCATATATATTTCCAGTCAATGACAGATGTTGATGCACTTGTAACTCTTTATAAAAGAAATTATTTGCTTTCAATTCTGAAAGTCAATTAATGGGGTGTGTCCGTCTCAGGATTCCATGACATTTGTATCATGTGGACAGAGTCATTATTTCTGAGACAAGTGTGATTATGGCGTTTATCAGGATTGTCTAGGGACTCAGCTTCATATGTAGATCAACTGCATCCTCCGAAGAACAACATAAAGATAGGTATTCTTAAAAATATCTGTTTCAGTTACCTTAATGATTGAGAAAAAGTGATAAAGGCAATGCTCATATGGTCCAGAATTGTCTAAATAAATAGATAAATGCAGACAGTTCCAGACCATATCAGCATTACCCGCATTACCATTTCTCGGTCCATTAGGCAACCTAACGGATATAAAAGAATCTCTGTCTTGATCTTGGTCTACACAGGATGCACTGGGTCTGCTTACAAATGGAAAATGAGCATACGGCATTGTGGGCCGGGAGCCCCCCATTCGGGGAAGTTCGGCCGCTGAGGGCAAGTACTTATTGCATTCGATGTCACATTGGGCGACTTGCACATTGGAGATGGGGATGAAATAATGATGATGATAACACAACACACAGTCCCTAAGCAGAGAAAATCTCCTGCCCCGGCCGGGAATCGAACCTGTGCCCCTTGACGTGGCAGTCCACTGCACTGATCACTCAGCTAATGGGGCCAGACAAATTTGTGCTCTCTAGACAGTTCTGAAGGGAAAAAAAGTTGGTAACATGGAAATAATTGGTGTAGACTATGCAGCATTGCCTGATGTTGTGAGCTGTAGTAACATGGCTGTTTGCAGCTGTTGTCGTTGTAATAACTCTAACAGTGATGGGTTCATCTTGACATGTCATTTTGGCACTTGTATGTTGCAGGTACATTGCCTATGCAGTTTTCTAATTGCCACTGTTGTGTTGTGGATACAATACATCTGCCCAACAGCCACAAATGTAAGATACTGAATTATAAGTATGAAATTATGACTGTGCGCAGCCCAAAAGCCAATTTTTCGGAGTAACATGAAAGCTAGTGTAGAGTGCATCTCACAGCGAGGTCTGTTGTCGTAAGGTTGGTTAGCAGTTTAGAGCAGTACCTGTGACTATAGTCAAGTTTGCCATAGGTTCTGGAAATCATGGAAATCAGGGAATATCAGGGAAATTCAAATGTATCAGAGAAATCAGGGAAATATCAGGGAAATTTGAAAAAAAAGAAAACACCAGAAAAACCTTGTTTTTGTCTCAATAGATAAAATGATTTGTTTATTGAGACGTCATGCATCAACACTGGTTGGGTGCAGCTGAGCACGTGCGCTGCTTCTCCACTCGTTCATTACTACTGCTCCTCCCCTTCCAACCACTTCTCTCAGCTTGCAGTCAGTGCTGCCACCATTTGTGGCTTTTAGCTTAGTAGCTACAGATGAGAGGCAGGGAGGCAAGAGGAGTGGTTTGCTTTGATGTGATTGTTAGAGAGAGTAGACACTGTGGCCAGAGATGGCGGTCCTGTGTGTATTATGAGTCATGTCTGAATGATTGTGTGAATCTGTGTGTATTCTCATTTTCTGACAAAGGCTATGGCTGAAAATTTAGTTTTTGAGAGTGTGATTGTCTTTTCTATATGCCTGTCTGTGGCTCAGTGATCATCTTTATGGCGAGTTGCTGCCTATCCTCATTATTATTGATTCTCAGGGTATTTACCCAAATTATCTGTAAGAATGGATTGACCACTGCGGTCCCATTTCATCAACATGCTTGTGACTCAACATGTTTGTGACTCCTGAATAGCTGGCCCACATGCCGGATCTGTTTGTGTGTGACATAATGCAGTGGATTTTTGTGATTTATCCGTGGACCCAGGACTGCAGTGCTTCTCAGCAGGCCAAAGGCTATGAGCAATAGATTTCAGAAATTGCGCCTGTCTCACCGCAAGTACATTGCAAAGTGTGGTGTTTTATAGACATTTTATTTATTTAATACATTTTGGAACTTTGAAAGTAGTTTGTATATTACAAAGTACGGACAAGAAAAAGAAGAAAGTTATGGCTGTTGCTGGCAGTTTGTATGCTTTGTACTCAAATATTTCTCAAAAGATAAATCACATAATATCTGTAAAATAATAGATGTAATGCAGTGGGTAATAACCAACAGCAAAGAACATAGTAGAACCAACATTTTATTGGTGGACACCTATATTGTTGGTTTACGTAACTCTTCCCCATCATATATATTTCTTTCAAGAGGCCTATTTTTTTCTGAGGGTATTTCTGAAATCAGTGAAAGTATTTTAAATCAGTCGTGCGACTCCAAGGAAAAGTGTATTTTTGTCACCAGATGTGTTTTGTTTTATGAAATAAAATAACATCAGTTGTGTTAATAAAACACACATACCATTTGCTTTGCTTTCTCTGTCTAAAAACAGTTAATTACAAAAGATGTTGATCTGTACTTGAGATTTTCGCTCACATTAGGAAACTGCATCTGCTTGCAAGTTTTATTTAGATATTTCCTCGTTTGGCAATATCGTGTTTTGAGCCATAGATGCAAAGACGAATTGCCAACTTACGTCTTTACTTACCCTCAGATCTCAAAATTTGCCAGGGAAATATTCTAGAACTTGTCTGGAAATTAGGGAATTGTCAGGGATTTCACTTGGTGGTACTTGTGTTAACCCCGATACTGCACATACACACACAAACTCCAGCTGTTGTATTTCATTCCTTTATACTCCTGTTGTTGTACTTCTTTTGTTTATACCCCTGGAGAAGGGTCATACCACATGATGTGACTTGGCAGCTAGGGGTGTTTCGCTTGCAGTGTCGCTCCTGTGGGAAACCTACCACTTGGTACATTGCATGTGATTCAAGTGGACATATCATTTCTTTCTCACTGGCATCCACTTTACTGCCAGCTACAGTACACTGACATATACCAGATCAACTATACTTACTGCTTGTGTGAAGACTGAAATGAAGAAAATTAAACAGTTGAAGGAGACAAGTTTGAATGGTGTTTTGATTGTCTATACTGTGCTCTTCATAACATATGAATTTTACATTTGTCTGCATGTACAAAAATGAAAAAGTGGATGTCCCATAAGCACACATAGCTTCCTCCAGTATAATTATTCAGATTTGCACTAGCGAATAGCTGATTGTGATACATAATTAGGACACAGACCAGGGTGCTGAAATCCAGTCTTGATGAAAAATTATAAATATTTCTGATGCAGAAACTTAACATATTATTTGGAAATACAGTTTTCTGTAGTAATATCCTTGACCATTGTGTCAGGAGGCCTTTATTAACTATATTGTATCTGATTGGCAAAGAGGATTATGCTGTCCATTCTGGTGGTTGGAGACTTTAATCATCAATACCTACATTGTGTTGCACACTAAAATATTAATGTTGGTACCACATTTTACTGCTGCCCATACCTTGCAGATAGGTTCTGACCTCACCAAAATGACTGGGAAGATGTTCACAGCTGACATGATTTAAGAATAACTGGAGCTTCAAGCTTGGTATACTGTTGAATGCTGTTTGCATAAATGAATTGAAGGAAGTCTTACCAATTGACAGTACATCGAGAAATGCTTCACAATCAGTGATTCTATCTTTCCTTTAGTCCTTTGCTGTGGTAAAATCTCAACCCAGAATGTTGTGGATTGTATTAAATAGGCAGACATTTTTTTGAATATCAGGCACAGCTATTTTCCAATCCCATGTGCTCGAAATTACTGCTGTATAAAGTGACAGTATTACTTTCATTGACTTTTTTTTATATTTCTTTGTGAATGCTGATCTTTTGCTGGCTGTTATTATTGTACTGTTGTTGAGTGGCACAGTAGAAAAGAATGTTATGATGGTTTGTATCATGTCACATTAGAAATTAAGATAAATAAGTAATAATAATTTTGTTATACTCAACTCCTGAGTGTATTGAAGTCTCTGTGAACAGCACTAATGTTGCAAATTTATTTAACTGTTTTGTTTCTTAGTATATTGAATTGTCTAAAATGGGACTAGCTACATTTTTACAAATGAAAAGCCGTAATATTTGAGAACTAAAGTATGAGACATACATAAAAAATGTGCTAGTGAATTAACGACAGTCCTGTCACTGTTGCATTATTCTCAGACATCAATGTAATACTGACAGTGAAACTACTTAACAAAAAGAGGGTATGAATTGTTAGGAGCCACATATCACTGTCCTTAGAGAGTCACTACATATCCTTGCTCCTGTGTGGAACATATCCACCTGGTTAAGACATTCATCACCGACACCACTCATGAAGTCATCATCAAAGTGGGAAGAATAACTATCAGTAACAGATATATAAACCCCCTACCATCAAATGGACATGTGAAACTTTGCCTCTACTGCTCCATCCAGCAGTCTGTGTGCAGGACTTTGACTGTCACCACATACAATGGAAATATAGGACCAACAATAACAACAGTGAAACACTAGCAACTTGGGCAGATGATAGTCTATTTCTGTTATTTGATGCAAGAGAGGAGGGATCTTTTAAATCAGCAGTTTGGAACCTATAATGCAACCCTGACTTGTGTTTTGTAAGCAAATATGATGAGAACATACTGCTGCAAGTGACCCACAGAATACTTCAAGACTTCCCACACAGCCAACATTGACCAGCTCTAATTGAAATAAGAATAAACATCCCCTGATCAGTTTCTATCCTCTTCCAATATGGAATTTTAAGAAGATGTGGAAGAACTTCTCCAACCACCTTGACAAATGATTAGGATGGATTTCACCCACTGTGGAAAGCTACCAAAGGTTCACAAGAGCAGTGACTGAAACAGCAAACAAGGTCATCCCTAGACGATTCTGCAAGGAGTACATACCAGCATGGAATGTGTTATATCCTAGCCAGTAATGCCAACCGAGCCCGCTGCCAAAAGGTTGGCAGCATCAAAGTCCGGACGCCGTCCGCATAAGCAGCGCCAGCGATACAGGAAATCGCCGCAAGTCTGCGCGCGCCACCGCTGGCTTCTGGCTTCTTAAGCGCTGGAGCCGCGAGCGCTAGGACAGTTCTGTATTCGCCGCTCAGTTGTATACTCGCCACCGATTTGTGTACTTGCTAGTCAGTTGTGTGTTCATCGCAGCAGAGTTGTTGTTTGTCGTCAGCCGACGCTGACCTAGCTGCTCCGACTCGAACTAGACAGATTTCTGTAGACACGGAGTTCACTACTGTGTTTCTGTATCTTCCTTAATAAAGATAAGTACTGACTTTTATTTAATCAGAGTGTTTGGGTTTTCATCTTTCTGTTCACTGTTCCAGCGGACCGGTCGGCCCGCTATTAAAAGTGTGGCGGTGACTTCGTAAGCCGTTTCTACAGCGAAGTGTTTGTCGCTACGAACGCTGCCACAAAAGAATGCTCACTTTGAAGAACTATACAAGAAGTTCCTTCATGGAGGGGATGGAGAAGCAGCTGATGATGTGATATGCCCATTGGAGGTGATTCGACATGAGAAATGGGCAGAAATAGTAATGAACCTGGACTTCAAAAGATCTAGCAGAGAAGCCTGGGCACTTTTAAAGAAATTAGGTGGAAGTCCTAAGGATGCATGAGGTTAAGTGATCTTGCTTTGAGACAGGAATGCGATTCACATTGTGACTACTTCAAGAACCCCACAGGACAAAGAACACACCATCCACATGAAACATGAATTCACAGTTTTGAAGGCATCTAGCTCCAACCAGACCATATTTTCCCAGTCGAATAGTGTTCAGGAAATAACAAAGGCACTTAAAAAAAGTGGAAAAGGCACCAGGGCCAGATGGAATTCATCTTTAATTCCTCCTGAACTGTGGTAAACATACCAAAGCAATGGGTATCAGAGTTCTTTACTGACATCGTGATGAGAGGGAGACTCCCAAATGGAATGAAAATGTCTAATGGCATTGATAGCCTTAAACTGGGAAAAGCAAGCAATGAACCAGAAAGCTACTGCCAAATAGCTCTTCTTAGCTCAGTATGCCGTCTACTTGGGAGTGTCAATACTTAAGAAAATTCCGACCAAAGAAGCTGGTTTTCACCCAGAAAGGAGCTGCACAGACCAGATAATGTCAATCATGACCTACATCGAAGCAGGCTTTCAAAACATCATAAAAACATCACTGCATTTATAGACTTCTCAGCAGCTTGTGACACCGATGCAGGTATGGTCTTCTCTACAAACTCATTCAAATAATACCATGCAGAAGAACAGCCCAACTTATTAATAGCAAGCTTGCTGGAAGATCATTTCGTGTCATACTGGGCAACACGATAAGCTCTTTAAAGACACTAAATGATGGACTACCTCAGGAATCTGGCCTCGCACCACTCCTGTTTAATCTGTACATGTCTGATATGTCTGAAACTAGATCTCTTAAGTTTGGATATGCCGATGACTGAGTGCTGGCTGTGGGACATCTAAATTTTGAAGAAGCCATCTTAACATCTGATCAGGTGATAATGGCAGATAGCCTGAAACCAATCCCCCCTAGACAGAGATGGCTTACTTTCATTTGTGCAACAGAGTGGCAAGTAGACAGCTCCAGTTCTATTTTAGTGACAGACTACTTCACCACAGTCAGCAACCAAAAAATCTAGGTATCACACACATTGTCCTACAAGAATCATCTAGAAAGTGTCACTGCAAAGATATATACAAGGAAAAAGATCCTAAATAAGCTGTGAACAACTTTGAGGCTCCATTGCTGAAGCTCTGCGCACTTCAGCACTTGAACTAATCTACTCCATTGTGGAATATGGTGCTCCTCTATGGCTCAATAGTGCACACACAAACTTTTGATGCACAGCTGAAAAACACAATGAGAATTATCAGTGGTATAGTAATATCATCCTCCGTTGAATGGTTGTCCGTATATACCAACACCTGGATGTTAACAAAAAGCAGCTCTACTCCACGAGTTTAAACACATACAAGGCAACCCGCAACTCCCCATCCATCAAGATACAGTTATCATAGAAAGAAAACAGCTCCAGTCAAGAAAATCATCAATGAAAACAGCCATGGAACTGCACATGCTTCAGTTCAACTTAACTGACTCATGGGAATGAGACTGGTCAGACTTGCCTTCCACATTGCCAGAACTTGATATGCATAAGAAAGAAACCCTGTGCCCTTGACCAGTCACACAGAACATGGACAACATTTAACAGAATATGCACCAATCATGGCAGAAGCATGGACACTCTTCATAGGTGGGGTAAAGCTCCATCTCCAAATTGAGATTGTGGAGCAGTCTGGCAAATCTTCCATCGCACAGTTACAGAATGTCCCAGTAGGGTGTTACTTTCTGTGATTTCTTGCAACAAATGACACAGTTGATTTCATTAATAATTTAGATGTCTGTCTGTAAATTACATGTTATTGTTTGTGCTACATTTAATGTTGTGCTTAAAAAACACATTGTAGAATAATAAGTAAACAAATATGCGCAGATTTTACATTTATTTTCAATCTATGATGTAGGTATGGTGGCTGAGATTTGAGCGTCTAATGGTGTCTTTGGAGCAATCAGGGATTTGCAAACTGCCATCCAATCATCGTAAATTACGGTCTTCAGTCAAAGATATCCTCAAACAAGTAAGTAATTCTCCTACTCTTAGCCTTGATACCCTCTTTTTTCTGATACAGGTAAACTTTCTAGGTATTTGTTCAGTAAAAATTTATTTTTTGTAAGAAACATAGTGTAGTCTGAACAGACATACTTACTATAAAAAAAATAGTTTCCCTTCTTTCTCTGCATATATTTGCTGTAAAAGATCTTTTTTCTTCCTCTTTCTTTCTTCGTTTTGTCGTCTAAGGACCACACCAATTTCAATGCTTCCTTCTTTGCTGTTCTTTCTTTTTCCTCCAGTATTCTTTCATCTTTTCATTATGTATCTTTTTTTTCTCCTCCAACCATTTTGACCCTGTGTTCTTCTCCCTCTTGCCTTGGAATCCTTCCATTTTTAACACTTTCCTCTTGAAAATCTTCCTTTGTATTGCATCTTTTTCACTTATGTTGTTTCTTTCCAAATCTTTTCTGACTTCTTGAGTCCAGGCTATTATTGACTTCTTGTCCCAAAGATATTTAAAAATCTGTTTGGTTAACCTGTTGCTGTTTATCCTGTATAAGTGTCCAAAAAATGGCAGTCACCTCTTTCGTAGTGTTTCATTTATGTTTTCTGTGTTGCGATAAACTTCACTATTGCTTCTTAATTTCCATACCGCTGTATATTTTGCGAATGACTTTTCTTTCTAGAACTTCAGGTTTGTGTAATTTGTAGTTTAGTACTAAACATTCATTTGCTTAAAGACATTTTGGTTTTAGTACTGTGTTGTAGTGCTGTATCTTCAAATTTTTAGACAGACACCTTTTGTTGTAGACATTCCTAGTTATTCCATAAGCTCTCTCCATTTTATGTACTCTTTCTTCTACGGCGAATTTTTCTAAGCCATTTTCCTGGATAATTTCTCCCAAATATTTAAATTTATTTACCATCTTTATCTGGCCAATATCTGGTGCTAGGAATTCCAGAGCATTTTTTATATTTGTCATAAATTTTGTTTTTTTTCTACAGATATTCTTAAACATGCTTTGTTGGCTATTTCTTGTAAGAGATTGATTTGTGTTCCAGCATATGTTAGGTTTTCAGAAAGAATGGTAAAATCACCTGCAAATGCTAAACAGTGAATTTCAATACCTTCCATTCTCTTACTATTTACTCTACTATGCAGTTAAAGAGGAGTGGAGACAGGCTATCACTTTGTCTTACACCTGTTTTTATGTTGAATGCCTTTGATATTTCACCCCAAAACTTTACTTTTGATTTGGTATCTGTGAGTGTTTCACGAATAAGGTTTGCTAATTTAGATTTGATGCCAAATTCTCTGATCGCTGTATCTAGTGTTTCCCAATCAACTGAGTCAAATGCCTTTTTAAAATCTATAAATGTTACAGCTATACATTTCGAGTTAGTAAGTCTGTGATGGATTATAGACTTTAGGTTGAAAATCTGTTCTGAGCAAGATCTCAAGATCTGCTCTTTCTAAATCCAGCCTGATATTCTTCCAAATGGCTATCAACTGTTGCTTCTACCTTGGTGAGTAATATTGTTGAAAATATTTTATAACCCACTGGCAACAAAAATATCTGTAGTTGTTTACATTTTGATTATCACCTTTCTTGTGCAAGGGGTAGATGAGAGCCACTTTCCAGCCTTCTGGTATCTTTTCAGTTTCCCATATTTCTTCAAACATGAGCTGAAGGTTAGTTATAATTTTTAGTTGTGGCCATTTAATAAGTTCAGCTGTAATAGAATCTTTTCCACTGGCTTTGTTGTTTTTCAGGTTACTTATTGCCTTATTAATTTCTTCAGCTGTAGGTGGTGGATCTGCTTCTGTATTTTCATGCAGATAGCACTAGCACCAAAAGATCTTTGTTGTTAGGTGGAATCAAATGAACATAATGTAATAATGCTGTGAGATTTGCGGTCTTCTACATTTTTGTCATATAATACCATTAAGCACAGCACTTAAAAAAGTGCTCTACCTGCCTCTATTAGAATTCCATGAAATTACATGGTCCAGTTACATTAATGTGATCATTACCTGTGTTCGATGTCAGCGTGCAATAACCACTCACAGATAGCGGTGGCCGCACTAGCAGTGGAGGGTGTATAGTGTGTGTCAGGAAACTCAGAAAACAGTCATCGTCATTATGTGGAAATGGAACAATTGGTCTGACATTCAAAAGGGCCGTTTCATTGGGTCTCGGGCCAAGGGTGGAATCATTTCTGAAATGGCTAAGTTTCTAAACTGTTCATGTGCCACTGTGGTTAAAGAAACAGTCAAAGGCAAAATGGCACTATCCAAAACCGATGCCTAGGCAACTGCAGTGCATCACAGGTCGTAGATGACAGAGGTGAATGACAGGTGTGGAGGAGTGTGTGGGTGAATAGACATGTAACTGACTGCACAGATGGACCTAGGCACTACCAACAGTATCTCCTCAACAACTATTCAGTGAACATTGCTGCTCATGGGCCCCCACAGCAGGCACCTGGTTCATGCAGTTGTGCTGACTGCTATTCATTGCCGCTGAAGGCTTGAGTCTGCATGCCAGAACTGCAACTGAATTTCCACTGAGTGGCGACAGGTGGTCTTTTCAGATGAATCACGTTTTATGCTCCCATCAGTGTAAAAAGTCTGAAAGCAAACACCCCTCTACAATTGTCCAAAGGGTCCAAGTTGGGAGGATCAATACAAGCATGCATCTATGCTTGAGGACCAGTCCACCCCTACACGCATTTGGTTTTTTCCTCTGAACTATGACATCTACCAGCAGGACAATGCAACAAGTCACATAACTTGCAGTGTATGTGCATGGTCTAAAGAACACCGGGGTGAGTTTACTGTACTCCCCTGGCTACCAAACTCTCCAGACTTAAAACCAGTTGAGATTCTATGGGCCACCTCAATCTGCCTGTTTTCCACATGGATCCTCAACTGAGAAACCTAGTGCAAGTGGCTACAGCACTGGAGTTGACATGGCTTCAGATCCCTGTCAGTATTTTCCAGAAATTTATTGACTCTCTTCCTGCATGTCCGTGCTGGGGGTTAGTCTGTAGTCTGCTTGTTGACAGTGGTCACATTAATGTGAATGGAACATTTCGTGTTAACAGAAGAGGCAACACCGTGTTACGAGTGGAGGCCAAAATGCACGTGTTTTAGCTCACGAAGGCTGGCGCGAGGAGGGAAGAATTATACTGACATGAGGTCTGGAACTTGACAAGGAATCAGAATTCAGAAAGCGGATGTAATTAGTTTGATACTTAACTTTAATCCATTAATGATGAACGTCGCTCATGACGGTACATGATTCACAATATTATCTGTTCAGAATACATTCTTGAAGGTAGTAATTATAGTAACTGAATATGGCGCCTTGCTAGGTCGTAGCAAATGACGTAGCTGAAGGCTATGCTAACTATCGTCTGCAAATGAGAGCGTATTTTGTCAGTGAACCATCGCTAGCAAAGTTGGTTGTACAACTGGGGGAGTGCTAGGAAGTCTTTCTAGACCTGCCATGTGGTGGCACTCGGTCTGCAATCACTTATAGTGGCGACAAGCAGGTCCGACATATACTAACTGACTGCGGCCGATTTAAAGGCTACCACCTAGCAAGTGTGGTGTCTGGCAGTGACACCACAGAACATGTAATTGATTCCACTACTATAAAACTTTCCCTTGAATAAATCCTTTCTGGAGTTCTTGCCACATCAGATGTCTGGTACCGAGTGCTGCGGGTTTCGAATCCGCGCCAGACGGCATGGACCTCGATGACCACTAGAGGTTGCCACAGCTGTCGCGCCATAAGCCATGGCTTATGCTGCCACTGCTATCTCTGGCAATGGCAATGTCTTTGATGCAAGAACATTGGTAGCATTGTTGATTTTGTTAGATGGTGGATGACTCAGCTTATTTCTCTGTTGCTTTTCCGCATCAAAAACCTGATTCCATGCACGAGTAAGGGTATAGCCATTATAACTTATGTTCTATAAATTTTCCCAGTTTAAATTATATCTGAAATCAGTTTCATACATCTGTGTCACCATTTTCATTGATGACTTAAATTCTGTAAGTGATACATAATTTTCTGGTTTAACGCTCCTGAAATTTTCACTGGTGTTGCAGTCAACTGAAGTTCATTGTAAAATGGCAAGTAGTCCACAGGGGCAAGTTTCTTTCCATTTGTTTTTATTCATGTATCTCCTCCCACTTTTTCGCGTTTTCATTTTTTTGACATTCTGTGTCATACCTGAAGACACATAAAAGTTCTCCTTCACATCTTTACTTTGATATGATTTTACTGTTCCTTATCTTTGTACTGCAAATATTTGCCTGTGGGTAGGATTTTATTATCACAGACTTGAGAGGAATAAGTATTTCATTTAGAACATGGAGCTTTGTAAGTGTTTCCACCATCTGTCAGTGTGAAACAAAGTTATTACCGCATGTAGTGAATATTATTGTTATGTTTTTCCTAATAACTAGCACCAAAAGAATAACCTTTATCTACTTTATGTATATTAATAAAATCTAAACCAACTTTCCATAACACCACCATTCACTTTCTGTAGATGAAGGTTCACTCTCATCAGGATGTCGTGGAATATCTACAGTGCTTTCATTCTCTGAAAATAAAAGAAATGCATATTAGAGCAATCATAAATTACTTAAACATGAATAAATATGGAGTTCAGTAGACCTTTTTTTCCTTTAATTGAAAAAAAAAGCTTGTTACCTGCAGTACAATCTTCATCTGGCAGTAAAGTGAATTATTCGTTGTGTAATCACGTAAACAATAAATTTTTATGACGGTTTCCTGACACTAGTGAAGTCAGATGTTACTGCGCAAATGCAGTGTGGCAATCATGAATGTGAGGCTCCTTAATTTTAGAAAACATGACACTATCTGAGGAGATGAAGTTCTACAGTTAAAAGCTACAGCCATCTACAATGCCATGGTGATATTACCTCAATTTCTGTATCTTGTTAGTTATTAGGGTTATTGCATCGAGCTTGAGGATGTGTAAGACACTAGCTGAGTACCCAGCGTTATCCTGTCTGTATTTATTCCAAATCTGTTAGCCCATCTCCTCCTGCACATCTCTCTGTCAGTCTTTTCCTCCTCACTCCCCCTGTCCATTTCCTCCTCAGTCTGTCCATCTCCTCCATTCCTTTTTGAGTCCATCTCTTGTGTCATCTGTATCCTCCTTTCTCCATTTATCTCCCCTCCCCCTCTCTATGTTCATCTCCTACCCTTCTCTCTGTCCATCTCCTCCTCTTCTTCCTGTCCATTTGCTCCCCCCCTCTGTCTGTCTCCTCCTCCTCCGTCTATCCATCTCCTCTCCCCCCCCCCCCCTCTCCCTCATCCTTGTTGATGCCCTCCCTCCCCATTTCTCTCTGTCCAGCTCTTCCTCTCCCACTTCTCTTTCCAAATTACCTTCCTCTTTCCAGTACGAAGTTGCTGGTTCTTACCACTGCAGTATTTTTTTCATGCAGCTCAGTGTTCTTGATGTCATGCATTGTTAATTATGTATCATACAATGATATAATTTTGTGGGTACATTGAGTGGCATCTGTGGATATTCTCAGCAAAATAAGTTGCAAATAGAGTTAGTAGCAAAGAAGCAATAAATTTAAACATCACACATGGTGCGGCAGTTTTACAGCATAAACAGCCAAAATGGAGTATGTAAGCAATAAACTTCTTTCTTTTCATCATTTTGTGGGAGTTTTCAGCAAGAAGTGTTTTTGTAAAGGTTTGTAATTATGTGTAAAGTTTGTTGCAAGTCACTAAGTGCTTTTGTTCTGAAATATGGATGAGTAAAAACTGGGTATTCATGTGTCGTGGGCCACACTATTTTTCACCCCCATCCTCACCCAGTTGAAAGGTAGGTGGTTCTTACCACTCAGTGACTCTTTACTAACAATAACTTATATGTGTATAAAGGTTGGTTGAAATTGGTCCAGTGGTTTATGAGGAATGTGTTAAATACGTACATACGTACTGTATATTTCAGTGGATAAGACAAGGTATAAATTTTCATCGAAGATGTATAGTTTTACCATGTGTTCATACTATAAGATCATCCCAAAACTACCAATGACCTGTAAATTTAGTTGAGAACAATGATCACTGACTCAGGTAATGACTTTGAGTATTTATAAAAGCATTGTATTGGCTATTCAGTTTTGCGGACATACCCATTCTGTACTACTAAACAATTGGTACGGTTGCGCATGTCATAAAGTAAAAGCCTCTTTTAGCATTGTTATGGTTTTGCCTGTAGAAGCACAAATTTGTATGTACAGCTAATAAATATTGTTGTAATCAAACAGTGAAACTCCAGATAGGAATATGAGCAATGTAGGAAATGACTGGTTGCTACTTGGTGTAAGGAAGTCACATTAAGTTGCAGACAGGCACAATTAAAAGATACTTACATAAAGCTTTGGCTGCAGCCTTCACCAGTAAAAGAGAGATACATCCATCAAGCACACCTCATGCACATGTGACCGCCAACTCCAGCATCTTGGGCCAGAATGCAACTATCACATGGGATGCAAGCAGCAGTCAGGAGGCAACTATCATGTGGGATGCAAGCAGCAGTCTGGAGGGGGTGGGAAAGGGGAAGGGATAACAGTGTATGAATGGGGTGAGAGACAAACAGTGTCTGGTGGAGCGTGCAGAAACTAGAAAGCCAGCATGCATAGCATCAGGTAATTGTGGGGCAGGGAGGCGTGGAAAAAAGGAGCAAAAAAGGAGAGGTGCAAGGAAATACAGGTGGATCACAGAGGGTGGGAGATGAGAATGGGGAGGAAATGATTGGTTGGGGGGGGGGGGGACTGTTGGATGGACAGTATGTTACCATAGATTAAGGCTGGGATAATTATGGGAGTGGACAATGCGTTTTAAGGATTCCTCCCATCTGCACAGATCAGAAAAGCTGGTGGTGCAGAAAAGCTGGTGGTGCAAAAAAGCTGATGGTGGAGGGAAGGATTTGAATGGCTCGAGTAATGAAGCAGCCATTAAACTCAAATGTTTTATGTTCAGCTGCATGTTATGCCACAGGGTGGTCTACTCTGCTCTTGGCCACAGATTGGTGGTGGCCATTCATTCTGGTGGACTGCTGGTTGGTATTTATACCAATATAAAAAGCTGTGCAGTGATTGCAGCAGAGCTGGTAAATGGCATGGCTGCTTTCACAGGTGGCCTGGCTGCTGATTGGGTAGGATAAAGTATTGTTGTAAGTTGTGTTGTGTGTTCAAACAGTTTGTACTGTAACTGTAACTGGTGTAATATTTGTAAAGTGTGTGCCTAATGATGAAACCCATACAAAGAAGGAAATATGAAGCAAGGTTCAACTTAAAGGTCATAAAACAGGCTAAAGAATCAAATAACTCTGCTGCAGCAAGGGCTTTTGATAAAATAGAGAAGATGGTAAGAGATTGGTGAAAGAATGAAGATGCTGTTAAAAGAATACCGGTAAAAAAGTGTTCCATGAGTAGAGGAATAGCTTTCTGGCCTGATTTAGAAAATGATATTGCAGAGTGGGTACAAGACCAGAGGAGAGTGCTATGTTTTTACAGTAGGTTGGTGCAGTTGTTTTATGAACAGAAAAAAATCTGGTTATATGCCAGAAAGCAAAAATTGCTTAGTAATTACCAAAAGGTCTTGACAACAAGGTTACAAATTCGAATGTAGGAGAAATACAACTTGCAAATATGGATTAATATTGATGAAACACCAATGAACTTTGATATGATAAACAATAGAAGTGTGGAAGCAAAAGGCATGAAACTCTTCAAGTCAGAAGTACAGGCTGGGAGAAGACCAGGTTTACAGTAGTATTAACATGCATGGCAGATGGAACAAAGTTAAAACCTATGGTCATTTTCAAGTGGAATACCTTAACTAAAATAAAATATCCACCAGGAATTTTTGCACATTTTCATGAAAAGGGATGGATGGATGAGAATGGTATAAAATTGGAGATGGAAAATGTGTGGCAGAGGCAACCAGGTGCTCTATGAAATCAGCCAAGTTTGATGGTGTGGGATATGTTTTGCAGTCACATAACTGAGAATGTCAAACCATTTAGCACAAAGCAATACTAAGACTGCTGTTTTAGTGGGTACTTTGAATTTGATGCTACAAACTGTAGACATCTCTCTGAATAAACAATTGAAAGACCACATTCAGGGAACCTCAACCTCAACCACATTCAGGAGGTGCTTTTGTTAGTTAATGATTGTTAGGATTTTGTAGCATTTTGAAATGCATTTATGGGTGATTTATTTTATTTTATAATGGGTTTAATTTATGTAAATTTCAACCTATGTTCATAGCTTTCAAATAAGATGACCCCAATTGTGGGTACCTTTCTTTATGCTTTAACTATCGTCTTATTTGCTGAAATATGTGGAACATGCATACATACACCTATTTTTAGAATATGTGTGGATTTAATAGTGAATAACGCTATGATTTTACATGTGAGCTAAAGAAAATTTCTAATATTAACAAGTGAGATTTTTATTGTTTGCTGGTGCAGGACTCAAACATATTAGAGAAACAATAGTGTGGCCACAAAGAACAAGAGTTTACTTTCCACATTCTAGTAAATAACATACTTAGAGACAGCACAATTAGCTAGTAGAAAGGCCATGACTGAAGGCCATTCTACGTAGTCAGCATTGTATACATTTGCAAAGCACACATTAAAATCTTTAAATGATAAAAGTCACAAATTGGGGTCTTCTGTGTCACACTGAAGGCACTTGATTGCATCAATCATAATATTCTATTAGAGAAGTAATATGTCATTCAGCAAATGCGTAGTTAAGTTCTTATTTAAGAAACATTGAGGACAGGCACCTGCAATGTTGTCCTTATATAGAGGAAGTGCCAGTAGACAGTGTGACAGGTACTGTACTGTGAGCACAAGCCACAGGTGGCCCGTGGTGACTGGGCTTCGCAGATGCCGTTGGCGGAATATTTGGGTATAGCATGCCGGCGGCCTGGTGTCGTGACTTGTATGCAGGTATGATGTATAGGGTTATGGCACTCCTTCCCCTTTGGTGAAAGGGGCTCCACTGATACGCTCCACCCATGGCCTCAGTGGTGGGTGCTGCAGGTGATGATGATGGTGGCAGGAGGAGAGTCCAGGCTGGAACTGGTGAGAAGGGGTGGATGTGGTGAGACCGTGGCCACACGAAGCATCACGGAAAAAGCTGGCTGCATGTGTTGGGCACCAAACCTCGGAAGAGATGCAGGAGGTGGTGACATACACAAGGTGGGCAGGTCAGCTCTGCAGCAGGGATACCCAGTGAGGCAGTGACAGGCACTAAGGGAAGAGGCAAGGGCATTCACAGTGGTCCTTGTGGTGTGAAGACGCAGCTTGATCGTGGTGCTGTACCAGTAGCCCTTCTCTGTAGCACACCATACAGAGGCAGCAGCCATGGCAGCTTTGGACTGTGGTTGAATCCACTTCGGTCGGCAGCCGAGGCCTGACCACAGACCGCAGAGCCAGGAGTGAAATGTGACAAATGCCTCGCCAACAGACATTGGTGAGGTACGTGACTTGAGTGGATGCAGGATGGTATGTGGCTGGTGACTGTGAAGCATCTCAGCTGGCCTCTTAATCTCCCACTGGCGTAAACCTGTACGAACTCGAGAAGCACGTCATGGCGTCATCTGTGAGAGAGTTTGTGACTTACTTCTTCATTCGAACCTTGAACGTGTGGATATGCCATTAGGCCTTGCTGTTATATTTGGGGTGAAAAGAAGCAGGAAGCATGTGGGAATGCCTTGATGAGCACAGAAATTGTATAAGGTCTGAGACACAAATTGTGTACCATCATCTATCACAAGATTATAAGGCAATCCTTCAACAGAAAAAAATTTGGAGACAACTTGAACGGTAGCCAGTCTGACGTGGAAGGAAAGTGGATAACGTATGAAAATTTCGAGAAGCCATCAACCAGTAAATACTTAGGAAGGGTTGCTCTTCAACCATGCAATAAGAAAGACTGTGAGCAAGGAGTTACAGTTGCATAAATGCTCTTCTGTGGATGCACTTGTCACGAAGACGTCTTTGAGGCAGTTAATGCACCCCAGAATGGACACTGTCAGTTGTTCCAGAAAATGGTGAAAAATTGCAGGGGCACTAGCCACACTGTGGGAGAGTTAAGTGTGTGTTAATTGCTGATAAATTGAGTGTTGGTGGAAACTTCAAAGTAACTGCAGAGATGAAGCTGACCATTCGGTTTTTTAACCATCATGAGGGTGTGCCATGGTGCATATTCAGGTATGTTGTACAGTGTTATAGCAACTACGTTAATATACAGCGAGTGAACCATATTTAATATCTGTTTACCACCCATTAAAACTAGCAAGAGGAACTGAGAGTCACATAGAAATGAAAAGCTGATCAAGTCTCTAGTTTTCAGTACTTGCAAGAGTATTATTATTATTATTGTTATTATTTTTGGAGGAGGAAAATAAAAGTGTTTGAAGACAACTGTGAGACGGAAGACAAAGTCATAGGTAGTTATTTAGTTAGTTACTTAGTTCCTTGTTCCACAGATCAGATTCATGATTACATTATAATATATAATTTGTCAACAGAACAAATGTAGAATGCTTATGCACAACTTAAAAATATATATAAAATAATATTGATCTATTTTTAATGATTAATTATTTCTATTCAAGAAGTTTTTTATGGTATGAAAGGGATCGTTACGGAGAAACATCTTTAACCTACATTTGAAAACACTTCAGCTATCTGTCCAACATTTTATTTCTTGTGTAATTTCTCAAAGAGCTTTATACCTGCACATTATTCTAGTTAAGAGTACTTTCTTTTGTGCAATGAATACTATTTGTCTAAGAGAGGAGTTATCCCGCATGACATCAATGAAGGAAAATATGCAAAATATGTTAACTCACTGACTTTTGCTTGCCCAAATTTGAGAGTTATTCATATGCCAAAAGGAGCTGCACCTCAACTTTTAGCAGATCTGCTATATGGTTTCTCTTAAGTTTTCATCAATATGCCGACCTAAAAACTTAGTTTTCTACTCTTTTTATTATTTCTTGTTGTTTTACTAGGTTAATAGAAGGTGAGATATTTTGTACAGTACAAAACTGATTGAACTGGTTTTTTTTCCTTCTTTTTTTTTTCTTTCGGACTTTGAAGCTAGCACATTTCTGCAAAAGTTGTCAGTAATTTTAACGAAAACATAATTTACTATTTTCTCTGTTGATGCTTCTTTGCTTGGCTTCACAACAATTCTCGTATCAAGCGCAAACAGTATTAATTCTGCCTCCTGAATAAAGTAAAATGGCAGACTCTTAACATGAAGCAAGAACATTAGTAGGCCAGGCTATCAAACCCTGTGGGTCTCCCAATGTAATTTATGTCCATGCATCTGTGTGGTGTCTGGTAACCTTGGGCATAATGTTTCTTAAATAAGAACTAAACTAGGCATTTACTGAATGACATATTACTTCTCTAATAGAATATTATGATTGATGCAACAAATGCCTTCAGTATGACACAGAAGACCCCAATTTGTGATTTTGTCATTTAAAGATTTTTAATGTGTGCTCTGCAAATGTATACAATGCTGACTATGTAGAATGGCCTTCAGTCATGGCCTTTCAACTAGCTATCACTGTTCTGCTATTTTTCAGTTTTGCACTGTTTAGAGTGCTTAACATTAATAATTATGGGTAGATAAAAAGTCTACTAACCAAGTGGCAGCATAACACACACGTAAAAGAACGTTATAATTAGGCAAGCTTTCAGAGCCAGTAGCTCCTGCTTCAGGCATAAGGGTTGAAGTGGAATGAAGAGGGGTGAAGGAAAAGGAAATATTGAGACAGAAGACATTTCTTCACAGTACCTTCTCCTTTCTAAACTCTGTTTTAGTTCTCTACATCTTTCATTTTCTTACCTGTCTATTTTTCGCCATCCCCCTCCCCCATCTTTTATGTACAGTGCACGTAGGCTTTCACTCTTATTAACTTGTACATGATATTTTAGTAGTCATCTCTGTCTTGCATATTACCCAGTCTTCCACCTTAAAGCTCTCAAGTTTTCAAATCTTGTCCTGTGCAGTCCCGAATAATCAGTCTCTCCCTCTCATCCTGTCCGGTAAGTCTCCCCTGTCCTGCAGTTCTGGGTGACTTTTCCAAAATCTACACCTTTCGTTAGACCTCTCCAGTCCTTTTCCTTCACCCCTCTTCCTTCCATTTCAACCCATCTGCCTGAAGAAGGAGCCATTGGGTCTGAGAGGTTGCCTAATTATAACCTTCTTTTATGTGTCTGTTCTGCTGCTGCGTGGTGAGTAGATTTTTTATCTATCGATATATATTATATTGTCAAAAATTGATTTTTCTCATTGTAACATTAATAATTGTCATCCATTATGATATCACAATCTGACTGACTCACAGTTGCAGTGAGAGAAACACAAAATTATAACTTGGGCCTAACTTTAGTTACACATTATGTGCTTGTTTGATCAGTATTTGGGAGTATTTGTATGTCAGTAAACATGTAGAATTTGCTAATTAAGCCATTTATGGAGCAGTATTTTTCAGATTTTGATATTTTCCTTACAGGAGCGATATCGGAATAACCTCTCACTATATCGTGAATTTGCCCTTCTTGAACTGGATTTGGGCCACAATGATTCAGCCCAACGAATTCTTTCAAATGCTACTGAGGCTGCCTTCCCTGGCATGCCAGTTGCTGGGGTACCAGGAAGCACCGAAAGAGCAGCACTGATTGCCCTCTACAGGTCTCTTTGTGAAGTACATTTGGCTCGTGGAGACAAAGCAGGAGCTCTGGAAACTGTCCTGACACTTGCATCAAACCGCAGTGCCAACTTGCAACTATCGTAAGGAATTATATGTTTCTTTGAATGATGGCATAGTATCTCATTACTTATGTATTATGTTATGTTTACATTTTGTTATCTGATTGACAGAAGATCCATTGTTTGCACAAGCTACTCTGTTCTGTTGTTGTTGTTGTTGTGGTCTTCAATCCAGAGACTGCATTGATGCAGCACTCCATGCTAATCTATCCTACACAAGCTTCAACATCTCTGAGTAACTGCTGCAACCTACTTCCTTCTGAATCTGCTTAGTGCATTAATCTCTTGGTTTCCCTCTACGATTTTTACCCTCCATGCTGCCATCCAATACTAACTTGGTGATCCCTTAGGTGCCTCAGAACATGTCCTACCAACAAATCCCTTCTTCTAGTCAAGTTGTGCCACAAATTCCTCTTCTCCCCAATTCTCTTATTATTATGTGTAAATAGTAAAATAAGTGACAGTTAGTCCTGCCTACATCAGTGATGTTGATTATCTTGTTCACATTTGGATTATAGGTCTCAAGATTAATTTTCATTGTACTAAAAGGGTATTAGAAATTATTTCTGTGACTACTTTATTTGTCAGCTTGTTTGTGCATATTTTGCAGATGATGGTGAAACATATACAGGGTGAGCCAAAGTCTTGCCCTGATTATAACAATTTATTACAGAATAATTTACATTTGACATAATAATTTACATTTGACATAATAATTTACATTTGACATAATAATGTACATTTGGTGCTGTTATATAGGTTAGTGTTACTAGTTTTTTTTTTAAGACCACTTATGTTAGTAAACCAAAGCATGTGCTCCCTTGGTAGCTGGGAGAATGTCGAGGCAGTATTCCAGTTCCCGCCAGGTGTTTCGTAACATGTGTTCTGTCACAGTA
This sequence comes from Schistocerca cancellata, assembly GCF_023864275.1. Lineage (NCBI taxonomy): Eukaryota > Metazoa > Arthropoda > Insecta > Orthoptera > Acrididae > Schistocerca > Schistocerca cancellata. Next base: position 23,094,849 of record NC_064633.1, on the reverse strand, counting down.
CGCACAGCAGCTAGTATCCTAGCCTTCAGTTTGTCGACGTCAGCAACTGGTGTGACGAAGACTCTGTCCTTGATGTAGCCCCAGAAAAAAAAGTCAAGGGGCGTAATGTCTGGAAAGATGAGTAGTGTCCGGATTGATGGATTGGAAGGAACAGTCCAACACCCTGGCCACCCTGCTCTCCAGACATCATGCCCCTTGACTTTTTTTCTGGAGCTAACCATTTTGTAAGGTTAGTTTGCATGTTGAGGGATTTGGGAAATGATGGTGAGGCAAAGTTCGAGGTTAAGAAATTCTGGAAAGTTAACAGGGGGTGGTTTGGAGGCAACAGGGGTGGATCACGGTAGGATAGAGGAGTGAACTGAATTAGGCAAGGTTCGATATTGGTCTTTGGTTGAGTCTGATTGGTGATGAAAAAGTGTTTCACCTGTAGGGACTGGGAGAAGGAGAGAAGGTCTTTAACAAGTCCTGCATGATTGAATTTGGGAGTGGGGCAAAAGGTGAGGCCTTTGGATAAGACTGTTATTTCTGTGGGACTAAGCCTTCTGGAGGAAAGGTTCATGACTGTGTTGTGGGTCTGTTTAGGTTCCAGGTTCTGTGTGGTGGTGGGAGGGAGTTTTGGAGGGTGGGGTAAGTGTAGTAGGTCTGCGAGACAGGGTTTATCAGCTATGAGGGGCCATGGGGGAGGTTTGGAGGTTGTTGTAGAGGTGGTGAACGCTGTTACTCCAAGGCGGGAATAGGAAGTGAGCAGGATGGAGAGCTTTTTGAGGTGGTGTTGTGCATGTTGCTCGAGTTCCTGCAGGGCAAGAATTTCAGTGTGTGTTATGGGTTCTAGGAATTTGGGATTACATAGCAGGAGAATTTTGCGAATGGAGGGAAGTTACTGTAAGGAGGATTGGGCTTGGTTGATTGGTTTTGCAGGACTATGTTGGTGAGGGCTAAGGATTGGCAGAATCTGAACAGGTGGAGGTCATTGTGGAAGGAGGGGTGGCAACCTGAGACAGGTAATTCAATGGTAAGGCCATTAGTAGTGATTTCATGAGACAAGCAACAACACAGGAACGGTATGTGGGACTGGGATCTGGCTAGGGACAAGGAAATTTTTCTGTATTGGCGCAGATGGCAAGAGTAAGGATCCATGGTCGTGCAAAAAATGTGAAAAATTATGTAAGAAAGTAGAATTATGTCTGAAAAATTACGCAAAAATACACCCAAATACATGTAAAAAATCACGAAAAGGATGAAATGGATGCACAAGGGGAAAAAACGAGATGAACTCTGAGGAAGACGGCGATAGCGGAAGACTAAAACTCACTGAAATTGGCAAGAAGTCACAAGGCTCAAAGTAGAGAATAACTAATAATTAATAAATATATGTTTGTTACTGTGGGTAGCAGGTGTGAGGGCTGATTAGCGTGAAGAAGGGGGATGGCAGAGTGACTGGATGAGGTGGATTTAGTGGGTGCAAACAGGGATAGAACGGAGAAAGTGTGGGGGCTGGGAAAGGGTTCGTAGGTAGAGATACAAGATTGTGTGGCACTGGAAAGATGCAGGAGATAACATGCAAAAATACGGGAACTTATGCAGGGAGAGTGATTAGTTTGTAAATGTACCACCTTGTTGCTGAACATGCTGCCAAACATCATATCCCTCATCTCAATGACTGCTTCGCAGCCTGTGCCATATGGGTCCTTCCCACCAGCACTATCTTTTCTGAATTGCACAGGTGGGAACTTTACCTGCAATACATCCTATGTTCCCATAACCCTTCTGGCCTCAACCTTCGTTAGTCACTGTCCTCACCCATCCAGCCCCCTCCCTGTTCCCACTCTAGCACTACACAGCCGTCATTTCACTGCCACACCCAGTCTTCTAATTTCTTTTTCTTTTTATTTCTCTCCTTTCTGCTACTTAACCCCCTCCCCACCTTCTCTCTGCCCTCCGTCTAAGCTGCAGCACTTCACTGTCCACCACCCCCACCATACTATCCCTCCCTTTCCCCACCCCAGCCTCCTCCTTATCCCCACCCAGTTGCCACTCCCATCGTGCACTGGTGCTGCTGCTTGCAGTGTGGTTTCATATGTCTCAACTGTAGACATGTGTGCAAGTTGCGTTTGTGTGAGTGTATATGTGTGTCTATTGCTGACAAAGGCCTTATTGGCTGAAAGCTATAATTGTGCAAATCTTTTTGTTGTGCCTGTTGTGACTCAGCATCTTCGCTATATGGTGAGTAGCAACTTTACTTCTCTAATGTTGTTAAATTCCATCCTAGATTTTCCATTGTTTTATTTCTGAAAAAGAGATTTGTTAGCATGTAATAATACAGGTGTAAGTGTTAGGATATCTTTTCTGAAAGTATTTGCTAGATTGTAGCCTTACATTGAAATGCAATGTGGACAGTGAACACTATAGCAAAAATAGAAGAGGTGCATTTGAAATATTGTGCTACTGCAGAATTATTAGGTTTATTAGGGTAAATCGATTAACTGGTAAAGACCTGCTGAATCAAATTGGAGAGAAAAGTGCTTTATGAAAGGCACCAAGGAATAGCGAATTTAGTTGTGGAGGGAAGTGTGAGAGGTAGAAATTGTAGAGTGAGACCAAGACTTGACTTCAGTATGCAAGTTCAAGTGGATTTAGGTTGCAAAAGTTATCCAGAGAAGAAGAGGCATGCACAGGATGTTTTAGGATGGGGAGCTGCATCAAACCAGTTTTCAGACTGAAGAGCACAACTTCACCTTTAAGGAGGAGTAGCCATGCCCTCTCCCTTTTTCCCATCCCCTCAGGTCAGCCTGGTTCTTCAGGCACTGAATAGATAATAGCTAAAGTGTGGAAACTAGTATAGGATGATTTGTGTGTGCCATGCAAAGAGATAGCCATATTATTAGTCTTGGATAGGATATGGTAAAAAGTAAATGAGGCTACTTTGAGACACTTTTCTAGCCCTGGGTATAATAATGCAGCTGTTAACTAATAAACAGAGATGAAAGTTTCTTTGTGAAGCTGAGAGAAACAGTGATTGTCTACTTATTGGCTGTTAGATAAGCTCTACTGTGCATGTAAAGATATCTAGAGCACATAGTGAATATTAATTTGCTGGAACTTTAAAAGTTACATAACAGGGAACAAAAAATGTTTAAGAAATATATGTAAATGAAGGAATATCCATTCCATGGAGAAGAAAACAAGAATTGTGTGTGTAAGAATCGACTGGATTTTTACAGACAATAATCAAATTATGGCACACAAATCATTACCTGTCAGCAGTATGTAAGTTAAAGGGTGGGCAAAATGACATCAATCAGAAGGCACTGATGGGAACAAACATCTTTCTCAGAAATGAGCGTAATAAGAATAAATTGTGGAAATACTGCTCGTTGGAGAAATAGCAGAGTTAAATCAAAAGCTGCTCATTATGTTCAACTATTTAATTTTGTTGGGTGAATACTGCATTGTAAATGTCGGTGCTGAGTGGAATGGTACAAGACAGCAGGTAATCAGTAACTGCAAATAGCTTTGTGTAGTTGATGATTTTCAAGGACACCGTTATTGAAAATATCTGAATGTTTGTAAGAAGTGAAATGTCATCACCTATGTGCCAGTATGTGCACTTGATAAAATATTTGCTACCACGTGACTATGACTGGCTGCGAACATTGTAATTCAAACCTTTATCGAAGATGAAACTTGTGTAAATTTTAGCAACCAGTTTCTGTTTTCAGTGTCATGTTATTTGGTGTTGAATGCTCACCAAAGCATAATTACACTTATTGCTTAATTTTTCTCATAAAATTTAGTTATTAAACAAAATTTACAAAATATATAAGATCTTCACTTTCTTGAATGGTCAGCCAACTGGGTCATTGTGAGCCTGTGGAATAAATGGAAGTCTAAAGGGAATGAGAGGTTACCATTTGGCTATCATTATGGGATATTTCGTGGTATTATCACACATGAACAATCACTGTCAGAGGTTTTGTACAACATGTGATAGTTAATTCATATTATCTAAGAATAATTACCAGGACAAGTTTTGCACTTTGTTTAACACTATTCATTTAGCAGATTTTAGTAACTGTATTTTATACTCAAAGGTGTATGGAACATGGTAATATAATTATAAATATTGTAAGTCATATACAATGCTGCAATTGCAGTTTGTAAAATAAATGGAAATTCATGATCTGGTTAAATGTTGAAATATTTATGTGCAAACAACATATAAATATGGAAAATAGTGAATATGATTATCTTGCTGTTTTAATTTACATACACAAGAGTTGTACACATTTGCAAGCTGTGGATGAGAACACATTGCACTTGCAGTTTAACTTGCCAGTCGTGACATGTATTGTTTGTATTGCACTCTTTATTATTTTCTTAGTTCTCTTAGAAACGACTCATCAATGAGATTCCAAGGAATATACACAGAAATAAATAAAAAACATTAGTTGGTACATTGTCCTGGTTTTTGAACATATCATCCATGAAATTAGATCTGTAGCACACAGAATGTGCCTTTTGTAAATATCAGACTCTCATTTACAAAGACGAAATGTGGTGATATTATGTTACTTCTGTTTTGATATGTAGGACACTTGTATATATTACTGAACATGGTTGTGATTTAATAAAAAAGTTGAAGCATATTACATATAAACCATATAAACCATTTCTCAATATAGGCTTTCAGATGCAATATTTTTCAGAATTACAGAAGCTGCTTCCAAGTTCGTCCATATTGGTGCTGAGTTGCTGATTGATTCTCCATCTGGGGATACAGACGGGAGTGAAATTTTGTTGCCTGATGCTGCTGTAGACTGGGTAACGTGTCATGTTTGGATGGTATACCTCACAGAGTCACCATTGGCAGCAATTGCTCTCTTTGAAAAACTGATTCCAAAATTTGAAGGCTCGGGAGACCTTGTAACCAAGTGAGTAGCAGAAACTCAATACTCTGGAGAACATATACATGAGTGATTAAAAAGTTAACAGATCTAGAACTCTCATGATTGTAAAATTCCACAAGTTTGTTTAGAGTGTTGCTTAATTTCAGCATTAGTGAACTACTAGAAGGTGATTAACGTCGGATTGGCTCAGTGTAATTTATAAGATGGCTGCAAACACATAATTATGATCAGATGTAGAAGTTCACAATGCAGTCACATTTATGATTCTAAATGGTACCTCAGGAACACAAATTTGTCCTCCTCTTGTTGAGGGATAAGGTCACAGAAACAGATATGAGTTTCGCACAAGGAGAAGACAGAAATGATCAGCAACAAGCATGTACACCAATACTGATAATCTGTGCTATTTTGACTGATTTGCTGAGGGTAATCATCACATTCAACTTTGCGGTACATCAAGTACATAAGACTGCAACCATTCACTTTTTTGAGTAGTTCTATATTATTCAATGAACTGGTTTTAAAATCTTTTCAGGTTCATCTTCAGATTGTTTTTTGAAAGTTACACATCTGTTTCTAGCATAATGCTGGGTGTTGGGTTATGTCAATATGGGCAGCTTTTTTCTGTTGGTGTCCATCTGTCTGCTTCGATTTTGCTGGCCAATTGGTACATCACTTCACACATTTTTCCACAATCTGTATTTATTTACAGTGTGATAACGAAACTTTGCCAGTATCCAGCATGTGCTATACAACTGTTGCTTATTACAAAGTTGTGACATAGGCCTACTTTGCATGGAGATGTTATTTGTTTTTGTTTGCATGTATTATTTGCATGGGCAAATACTTTAATCAGAACAGGGGTTAACAAGAAAGCTCAAATTGCGTAAATAAATAAATAAATGAGTTATTACAAGAACAAACTTAAAGTGCTCTAATATCTCATAGAATAATTGTAATGCAGCCAATTTATGAGCAAATACTTTAATCAAGATTGGCATTAATATGAATGCCCAGGAATAAAATATAACAGAGTTATAGTATTTGCAATGAAAAGCACATGTTTGTATGACCATGAACTGTATGTTTAAATTTACAAAAAACAAAATTTCACATGAACTGCTCACTTATTGCTGTTCTCACATTAACTTGATCTGGAATATTAGTAAGGGTAGATTCTGTTCATTTTAGCTAAAGATAATGTCTATAAAAGTTATAGTATTTGTAATGAAATGGAGCTGTTTGTATGACCCTGCACTTTATATTTAAAGCCAAGAACAAAAGTGGTAATATATATTAAAGTTATACCATCTGTAATGAACTGCAGCTGTTTATATGACTATGAGCTTTAGATTTAAACCAAGAACAAAATTTCAAACGAACTGCTGACTTATTTCTGTTCCTACTTTAACATGATCTGGAATACTAGTAAAGGCAGATTCTGTTTACTTCAGCTAGAAGTAATATGTATAAAAGTACTGATTTATGTTAACAGTAGAGGGTTTCATAAGAAATGTACTACAGGTTTTATTCTGTGGTAGGATGTTTACACTGACACAAGTGTAGTTAGGATATAAAGAGAGGGATAGGGGAGATTAGCGGAGAGGGGGTTAGGGGGAGAGTGCAGGGGCTGGGAGGTGGTGTAAGGTTGGTTGATTCATTACTTGTTTTGAACTAATAAGTCTTTGAAGTTCTGAAGGAAAAATTTGTTTCTCAGTTCAGTTTTGTCATCGAGTAAGTGGTCAGATGCTGCATTTGTGTTGATAAAGATTTCAGTTTATTCAAGAAGGTCAAGTATCATACCTTTGTTGGCAAAAGGAAGTATTTGGTTCAGGTCGTTAAGACAGAGTGCATCAATGTGGGTGATTGTTCAGCAGTTAGTTGGTTTAATTTTGTTGTATGGATTTGTTTATATATTATAGCAGGATTTTACCCATTGCTGGAGGCAACTGATTTAATAATTTCTGTTTCTTTTTGTCTTTCAATTGTGTCCACTGGGATTTTAAACATGGGATTAACCATTGTTTTGAAGAATGCTTTTTATGTTGGTCTGGGTGGCAAGAGGAATTATGTACGGTAATACTGGTGGTTGTTGGCTTTCTGAAAAATTGAACTTTATGCTGTTGCTTTTTATTTGAGATTATTAAATCAAGATAGTCAATGTCTTATGGTGTTTCATGTTGCCATATGTGAATCAGATTATATTAACAAAAACTGTGAATTCTTCAGAAATAATAACATAAGAGAAATAGCATATGACTTGACTCCCAACTTCCGAGATAAAATTACAAAGTTACTTAAAAACTGCAACTTCTTGTTTAGTGATGAACCCATCAGCACCAAAATTGAAATCACAACCTAAGATCCATAAACCAAAATGTCCGATACGTCCCATTGTGAACTCCACCAATAGTCCAAGCTATAAAGTCACCAAAAAACTTAATGACATTAACCGCAAGGCATATGTATTTGAAAATGACTTCTTCATCAAAAACTATTATTAGCTCATCAGTAGCATAAAAGATATCCCCATCCCAGACACAGTTGGATTTGCATCTCTTGACATTCTCAACTTATATACAGACATACCTGTCAAGGGAACACTCAGTATAATAAGAAATAACTTACTCAAACATGGAACAATGTGTGGAGCTGATATCTACGAACTCATAAATATCCTGAAGCTTATATTATCACTCAATTACTTCCTGCTCAACAAGAAGTTTGATTCTTAATTTCTTTCTGAGTGTTTGTGCGCTTGCATATTTAATTACATAAAATCCTTGCGTATTCTCGTATTTGAGAGGAGTTATATTGCTTATTGATAGCTGTAAAGTATAAATTCCCGGTGTCATTAGTCAGTTGTTTGTTTTGGACAGCCAGTGCTTTCTGTTTATTTTGTAGAGTCAGTCAGCAGCAGACAGAGGCCAGTGCAGTTTCATCTGTGCTTGCAGAGTGACATGTGCGAGCAGCAGTAGCAGAAACTAGTCGTATATTCAGTTTTTCGTATTAGTTCTACAGGTTTAATTCAAATTACTTTGTGTGTTTGTGTGCTTGCGTGGTGAAATTTATTGGATCTTTGTGTATTTTCAAATTAGAAAGGGGTAGTATCAAATTTTAATAATGGTAGAGTGTAACATCGCCTAGGCGGTTGTCATTTGTACTAAGACAGGGGTAGGATCGCATTGTAATATCTGTCTAGTGGCATAGTTGTGGTCATTTGATTGCTTAGTTCGTAAGTAATTGTTCATATATTGCAGCTCAATCTGGCGCTGGTGACGCAACTGTGCAGTCACCCGTTGCTGTTTTATTTGTGGCAACTCTATACATCCAGATATTAGCAGTAGGATGGACAGGGTGTGTGTGTATGCAGTGTGCGGGCGCAGGAGAAACTGGCCGCGGTTTGTGAGCAGCTGAGTGTGCTGTTGGCCATGGTCAGCTACCTTCAGGCTGCTGCCTCGAGGTGCAGCGATGGCGGAGAGTCTGGCGCATCGCTTGAGACACCCCAGGTGTCGCTTGCTGCATCCGCAGACTCAGCAGCCAAGGCACCTTCTAGTGTACCCGGCACGTTGGGGCCACTCTCAGCTCAGGATGAGTGGCAGACTGCAATGCGTTCGCATCGCTCGAGGCGGAAGGTCAACGTGGAGGCTGGCCGGCTGGCCTCGCCCGTTCATCCTGTTAGTGGGCAGATGGCCGCTCCTTCAGCAGGGCCTGAGCAGGCACATGGGGGCAAAGGCTTGCTGGTTATTGGGAGCTCCAACGTTAGGCAGATGATGGAACCCTTTAGGGAAATAGTATACAGGGCTGGAAAGAATTCCAACGTGCACTTGGTTTGTCTGCCGGGGGTCCTCATCCAAGATGTGGAGGCGGCCTTGCCTGCAGCTATCGAGCGTACGGGGTGCAGTCGTCTGCAAGTAGTTGCTCACGTCGGCACCAATGATGCCTGTCGCTTGGGTTCTGAGGCGATCCTCAGTTTGCACAGGATGCTGGCGGATTTGGTGAAGACCGCTGGCCTCGCACGCGGGGTGCAAGCAGAGCTCTCTATTTGCAGCATCGTTCTCAGAGTGGATTGGGGTCCTTTGGTTTGGAGCTGAGAGGAGGGTCTCAACCAGAGGCTTCGTCGACTCTGTGATGGTCTTGGGTGCAGATTTCTAGACTTGCGCCATTGGGTGGGGAATTGTAGGATGCCCCTAGATAGGTCAGGGGTGCACTACACAAAGGAAGCGGCTACTCGGGTAGCAGTACATGGGTTTTTTTTTAGGCTAGGCAGTAGTGCGAGGTGTCCTGATGAACACTCACCAGTCAACATGCAGGCAGGGAAATCAGGATGCGCTCAGTGTAAAAGACACTTCAGCTATCAAGATATTAGCAGTAAATTTTCAGAGTGTTCGGAATAAAGTTCCTGAATTTACTGCCCTCCAGGAAGCATGTGGTGTGCAAATTATTCTCAGGACTGAGACCTGGCTGAACCCTGAGATAGGAAGTTCTGAAAGATTTAATGAGGGTTGGAATGTGCATCGGAAAGACAGATTAGACGCCTTAGGAGGTGGTGTCTTCATTGCAGTTGACAAAAATATTGTGTCTACTGAGGTTGAAGTAGAGTGTGATTGTGAAGTTATCTGGACATGTTTAACAGGGCTAGGAGAAATAAAGTTCATTGTTGGGTGTTTTTACTGGCCACCAGGTTCCACTGTGACAGTTCTAGAATCATTCAAAGGGAATCTACACTCTGTATCGCAGAAGTACCCGGATCATGCTATATTAGTTGGAAGCGACTTCAACCTACCTAGTATAGACTGGGATGTCTATGGATTCATTACAGCTGGTACAGACAAGCCGTCATGTGAATTACTTTTGAACACATTATCCAAAAACTGTCTTGAGCAGCTAAATTGACAGCCAACTTGTAATGGAAATATTTTAGGTCTGGTAACCACGAACAGACCTGACTTCATCGACGGTGTCAGTGTTGAGACAGGGATTAGTGATCATGATGTTGTCGTTACGACTATGGTTACAAAAGTTAAAAAGTCAGTCAAGAAGGCTAGGAGAGTGTTTTTACTAGAAAGAGCAGATAAGCAGTTGTTAGCATCCCACTTAGTAAATGAATCAACTTCATTTACTTCTGGTACGATGGACGTGGAAGAATTATGGGCAAATTTTAAATACATTGTAAATCACGCATTGGAGAAGTATGTGCCGAAAAAGTGGGTTACAGACGGAAAAGACCCATCGTGGTTTAACAGCGCAATTCGGAGAATGCTCAGGAAGCAAAGACAGTTGCACTCGCAGTACAAGAAAGATCGGGAGAAGAGGACAGGCAAAAGTTAGTAGAGATTCATGCTGCTGTGAAAAGAGCAATGCGCAAAGCATACAACCACTACCACTGTCATACCTTAGCAAAAGCTCTTGCTGAAAACCCAAGGAAATTCTGATCTTACGTAAAATCGGTAAGTGGGTTGAAGGCTTCCATCCAGTCACTCACTGATTAGTCTGGCCTGGCAACGGAAGACAGCAAAACGAAAGCTGAAATTTTAAATTTAGCATTTGAGAAATTTTTCACGCAGGAGGTTTGTACAAACATACCGCCTTTTGAGTCTTGTACAGATTCCCATATGGAGGACATAGTGATAGACATCCCTGGGGTTGTGAAGCAGCTGAATGGGCTGAAAATAAATAAATTGCCAGGTTCTGATGGGATTCCAGTTTGGTTTTACAGAGAGTACTCTACTGCATTGGCTCCTTACTTAGCTTGCATTTATTGCGAATCTCTTGCCCAACGTAAAGTCCCGAGCGGCTGGAAAAAAGCTCAGGTGACGCCTGTATATAAGAAGGGTAGAAGGACGGATCCTCAATGGTGGATTGCGGAGTATGTATGTAGATTTAGATGTAGATATAGATGTACATTCAGGAAGTTGGATTGGCAATGGTTAGTAGTCATGCAGGCTTGCTAGCAGACATATATATTAACAATCTTGAAAAGAAATCTTTTTAGATGCCAAACCCAACTGAGAGATAAGCTGCGTTATTACAAACACTATTCTGATGACACACTCATTGTGCTCAATGGAACAACAAAAGAAATAGAAAGTTTAGCCAAAGAACTTAATAAATTACACCACAAAATTCAATTCACTGTAGAACATGAAACACCAGAAGGCATTAACTATCTTGATTTAACAATCACAAATGAAAATCAAAACTGTAAATTTAAAATTTTCAGAAAGTCAACAACCACCAGTATTACCATACATAACCATGAAGCCACACTGCGAACAGCAGCACCAGTACATGATGGGAGTGGCGACTGGGTGGGGATAAGGAGGAGGCTGTGGAGGGGAGGGCGAGGGATAGTAAGGTGGGAGTGGGGGATGTGAAGTGCTGCTGGGAGCACCCAGGGATGAGGTGGGGAGAGTGTAGGGCAGCTATGTGCAGTCGGGAGGTTAAATGGAGGGCAAGGGAGATGTTGTGGAGGGGGGGGGGGGGAGGGGTAGTGGAAAAGGAGAGAAGTAAAAAGACTGGGTGCAATGGTGGAATGAAGGCTGTGTAGTGCAGGAATGGGAACAGGGAAGGGGCTGACTAACAAAGGTTGAGGCCAGGAAGGTTATGAGAATGTAGGATATATTGCAGGGAAGTTTCCACCTGTGCAATTCAGAAAATCTGGTATTGGTGGGAAGGATCCATATGACACAGGCTGTGAAGTGGTCATTGAAATTAAGGATGTCATGTTGGGCAGTGTGCTCAGCAACAGCATGGTCAGTTGTTTTTTGGCCACAGTTTGTTGGTGGCTTTTCATGTAGACAGACCGCTTGTCTGTTGTCATGCCCAGGTAGAATGTAGCACAGTAGTTGCAGCTTAGCTTGTAAATCACATGACTGGTTTCACCGGTAGCCCTGCCTTTGATGGGATAGGTGATTTAGTGACCCGGCTGGAGTAGGTGGTGGTAGGAGGATGTATGGGACAGGTCTCGCATCTAGGTCTATTACAGGAATACGAGCCATGAGGTATGGGGTTGGGAGCAGGGATTGTGTAGGAATGGACAAGTATATTGTGCAGGTTTGGTGGATTGCGGAATACCACTGTAGGAGGGGTGAGAAGGATAGCGGGCAGGACATTTCTCATTTCAGGGCATGACGAGAGGTAGTTGAAACCCCTGCGGAGAATATAATTCGGTTGCTCCATTCCTGAGTGGTACTGAGTTACAAGGGAAAGCTCCTCTGTGGCTAGACGGTGAGATTTTGGGAGGTGGTGGGAGACTGGAAAGATAAGGCACGGGACATTTGTTTTTGTACAAGGTTAGGAAAATAATTATGGTCTGGCTTCAGTGAGACCCTCGCTGTGAATAGCATCTTAATTGTGTCACATCTGAGAGCTGTATATGTGCTGTGTGCAGGACTTAGAAAAATTCCTGATTCCTCCCCAAAGAAACTACACATTGATCTAGTAAGACAATCAATCAGGCTGCAGCTCTCAACTGATATACCATCTACAGAGCGACAAGTTAAATGTTTATCTTTTTCTGTCTTTTCCTTGAAGTATATTTATGAAATTTTGTATGTGTTGTTCTATTTAAGAGGTTTAATCTCACGTTTTTGTAAGGGTAAATTCATTCAGTCTGTAGCGCAGTAGTTGCTCACTGAACAGTTGGTTATGTAGCTCATTTATGCGTCAGCATCTATTGATGACACATCAGGAGCATAGCAAGTTGCATATCTGTGATTCTGTGGTTAGGATGTGTGCATGCTTTGGGCAGACACAGGAGCAGCTGGCCACAGTTCGTGAATGACTGAATGAGCTTTTGGCTAAGGTCAATCACTTCCAAGCTACTGCCTCGAGATGTAGGAGTGGTGGAGAATCTGGCACATTGCATGGGACACCTCAGGTGTCACTTGTTTTGCCCATGGGTTCTGCTGCCGAGGTACCGCCTAGTGCACCTGACGTGATGCATCTGCCCTCACTGCAGGGAGAGTGGCAGGTGGTAATGCATTCGCATCACTCAGTGTAGAGGGCCAGTGTGGAGACGGGTTGCCCGGCCTTGCCCATTCACCCTGTGAGTGGACAGGTGGCTGTTTCTTCAGCAGGGTCTGAGCATGAATATGGGAGATGTATTAAAGTGATATGAGTCATGATTTAAGGGCTTAGGAGCAAATGTTATGTAGGGATGGACGAGTATCTGAATTGGGAGCTCCAATGCTAGGTATATTATGGAGCCTCTTAGACAGATAGTGTTCAGGACTGGAAATAAAGCCAATGAGTGTGCCAGTGGTCTTCAATATGAGATGTGGAGCCAGCTTTGACTGTAGCTGTGGAACCAGCACACTGGATTTGTGGGGCGGTGAGGGGGGGGGGGGGTGGTAACTAGTTATTGGGAGCTCCAACCAACACTAGGTGTGTAATGGAGCCCCTTAGACAGATAGTGTTCTGGGCTACAAAGAAAGCCAATGTGTGTGCTGGGGGGCCTCATCCGAGATGTGGAGGCAGCTCTGCGTGTGGCTATCGAATGTGTAGGTGTAGTCATTGGCAAGTTAGGCTCATGTCAGCATAAGTGACGTCTGTCGCAAGACTTCTGAGATCATCCTCAGTTCATAAAGGCTGCTGGCCTCACCCACAGGGTGGTCTGTCATCTTAACAGTTTGAAGCTGGCACAGTACTTACAGTAGAATATCTTTGGCTTCCCTCTGACAACCATGCCTCCATCCTTGCTACCATCCCTATTTTCCTTTCTCTGTTGCTTCATAGCCTGGGTTGTGAGTAACTGAATCTCCTTTCCCTTCTTCCCTTTCTTTCCCCTCTCTCCTCCCTGATGAAGGAACATCTGTTCCGAAAGCTAGGAATGTAATTTTTGGTTCTGTTTTACGTGTATCTATCGGCTGTACTTAGCTGAGGTAAGTACTGGCGAGCCCCTCTATCTCTTTGAAAGTATTTGTAACAAAGTTCCCAAATTTATTGCCCTTCATGAAAGATCTCACGGTCAAATTATTCTTTGGAGATGGCTGAAATCCAAAGTGGAAAGTCTGAGATACTGAGCAAGTCATGGAACATATGAGGTGTGATTGGAAAGTTTTAAGAATGGGCTTGTAATTGTACAGTGGTGGTACTTACATGCTACCGTGATGCAGCTCCTTCAAAATAGTGCCCTTCTGACTGAACACACCTGAACACCCTGGAAATGGTGTTTCCACTTTTGGAAACATTCGTGAAAGCTTTTTCCTGAAGTTTGTTAAGGACGCTCTCTGTATTTGCCTGGATGTCTTCAATCGAGTCAAATCGCTTCCCTTTCAGTGAAAATTTCAGTTTAGCTAACTGGTAGAAGTCTGCAGGAGCCAAATCAGGGAGATATGGCAGTTGTGGAAGCATAGGAATTTTGAATTTGGTCAAAAATTCAACAATGGAGAAGGCACAATGAGCCAGAGCATTGTCATGCTGTAGCACCCAACTCCTGTCTTTCCACTATGCAGGCCTTTTCTTCTGCACCTTTACACGCAGATGCTCAAGGACGCATTTGTAGTATTCCTGGTTAATTGTCTTTCCTCCAGGGGTAAATTCTTGATGCACAACACCGGTAGAATCGGAAAAAAGTCACCAACATTGTCTTCACCTTCGACTGACTTTGCTGTGCTTTCTTCAGTCCTGGTGAACCTAGAGTCTTCCACTGCAGAGACTGCACTTTGGTTTCAGGATCATATCCATATACCCATGGTTTGTCACCTGTAATTACCCTATTTTACAAATGTGGATCATTTTTAGCCCAATTAATCTGTTCTTGGCACACTTCAAGTCAGTATTGTCTCTGCTCACTTTTGGAATGAATTTTTTGAACACTCAGCGCATATTCAAATCTTCAGTTAAAATTGACTGAACTGCATAGAAACTTAAATTAAGTTCATCAACCATCTCCCTAATTGTAAGTCTACGATCAGAGTGCACTGAGTTGTGAACTTTCACAACATTTTCATTCGTTTTTAAGGTGGAAGGGCGGCCAGACCGTGGTTCATCTTCAAATGGATCGCAGCCATATTTAAATCTGTTGAACCAGACAAAAACATTTGACTGGCTCGTACAATTATCTCCAAAAAGCTGTTTTTAATAGTTCATAAGTCTCGGAAGCTGATTTCTCGGTTTTAAAACAAAATTTCACGCCAACTTGTTGCTCCGTTTTTACGTCCTTGTTCACGCAAATAGAATCCGGCAACAAGCCCTAACAGACCGGCACTCAGCCAGCTGCCACAATGAAGTGGATAAAGGAAACACAGTTTCCTGTCAGAGGGCGTTCAAGGACAAGGCAGTGACTCACTCCCCACCCTCCATATACCTGCCCATCAAACCAGTAAGCAGTAGCGGATCCATTCTTAAAACTTTTAAATCACACCTCATATATCGGAAAGACAGATTAGAGGCCATAGCAGGGGGAGTATTCATTGCAGTTGACAAAAATATTGTCTCCATTGAGATCGAAATTGAATGAGACAGTGAAGTTATGTGGTCGCCTATAACAGGTCTAGGTGAGTTTAATTGCTGAATTTTTTACTGGCCACCCAATCTTCTGTCACAGTTCTGGAGTCATTCAAAGAAAGTCTGCTGTCAGTAGCACATAAGTACCCAGATCATGTAATACGAATTGGAGGCAACTTTAATCTACCAAGTATTCACTGGGATGTGTATGGAGTCATTGTGGGGATGCAGATAGACAGTTGTGCGAAGTACTTTTGAACACATTTCCTGAAAACTGTCTTGAGCAGCTTGCTCAACAGCCCCCATGCAATGGAAATATCTTAAGACATGTAGCTGCAAGTAGGCCAGATCTTATCGACAGTGTCAGTATAGAAACAGGGATTAACAATCGTGATGTCATTATAGTAACTATGGTTACTTAAGTTAATAAATCAGGAAAGAAGGCTAAGAGAGTGTTTCTGCCAGATAGAGCAGATAAGCTGTTGTTAACATTTCACTTAGTTCCAATAAGGTGGACATAGCTGGGTTATGGGCAAAGTTTAAGTAGATTGTAAATCGTTGTGTGGAGAGTTATGTGCATAGTGAGTGGATAAAGGATGAAAAAGACCCACCATGGTTTAATAATGAAATTCAGAAGATGCTGAGGAAGCAGAGGCTATTGCACTCACAGTTCAAAAGAGGACGCATAAATGAAGACAAGCAAAGGTTTGTAGAGATCCGTGTGTCTGTGAAAAGATTGATGCACGAAGCATACAACAACTACCACCATGATACCTTAGCCAAAGATCTGTGAAAAAACCTGATAAAATTCTGGTCTGAGGCTTTCATTCAGTCCCTTGTTGACCAGGCTGGTGTGGCAGTTGGAGGTAGCAAAACGAAAACTGAATTTTTAAATTTCACATTCAAGACATCATTTACACAGGAGAATGTGCAATACTGTCATTTGACCATCGTACAGACTTCTGTATGGATGACAGTAATAAGCATCACTGATGTAGAGAAACAACTCAAAGATTTGAAAGCAAACAACTCATCTGATCTGGATGGAATCCCAATTTGTTTCTACAAAGGGTACTCTACGGCATTGGCCTCTTACCCAGCTAACATTTATCATGAATATCTCACCCAGCACAAAGTGCCTTGCAACCTGAAAAAAGTGGAGGCACCTCCCATATATAAGAAGGGTAAAAGACCGAACCCGCAATATTATAGACCAATATCCATAACTTCAGTTTGCTGCAGAATCCTTTAACAAATTCTCAGTCTGAATATAATAAATTTTCTTGAGAATGAGAAGCTTACGTCCAAAAAATACCATGGTTTTTGAAAGCATCACACGTGTGAAACTCTGCTTGTCCTGTACTCACATGATATAATGTGAACTATGTATGAAGGGAAACAGGCAGGTCCCATATTTCTAGATTTCTAGAAATCATTGGACACAGTGCCCTGTTGCAGGCTGTTAACGAAGGTACAGGCATATGGAATAAGTTCACAGATGTGTGGGTAGCTCGAAGATTTCTTAAGTAATTGAGCCCAGTATGTTGTTCTCAATGGCGACAATTCGTAAGAGACGAGGGCATCGTCGGGAGTGCCCCAGGCAATGTGATAGCACCGTTGTTGTTCTCTATATATAAATGATTGGCAGATGCAGTGGTCAGCAATCTGTGGTTGTTTGTTGAAGATGCCATGGTGTACGGTGAGGTGTCAAAGTTGAGTGACTGTAGGAAGATACAGGATGACTTAGACCAAATTTCCAGTTGGTGTGATGAATGGCATCTAGGTCTGAATGTGGGAAATGTAAGTTAATGCACATGAGTAGGTAAAACAAACCTGTAGTGTCAGGATACAGCATTAGTAGTGTACTGCTTGACACAGTCACATCATTTAAATATGTGAATGTAACATTGCAAAGTGGTATGATATGAAACGAGTATGTGAGGACTGTCATAGGGAAAGCAAATGGTTGACTTATGAAGTTTAGTGAGAGAATTTTAGGAAAGTGTGGTTAATCTGTAAAGGAGACCGAATATAGGACACTGGTGCAATCAGTAACCAGTTCTTGAACACTGCTCGAGTGTTTGGTACCTACACCAGGTAGAACTGAAGGAGAACATTGAAGCAGTTCAGAGGTGGGCTGCTAGATTTGTTACCGGTAGATTCGAACAACACTAAGTATGGGGATACTTCATGAACCCAAACGGGAATCCCTGGATGGAAGGTCACCATCATACAGTGTGCTAAGGACCATGAAGATAACATATGAGAAATTAGGCCTCATATGGAGGTATATAGACAGTCGTTTTTCCTTCACTCTATTTTCGAGTGGAACAGGAAAGGAAAGGGCTAGTAGTGGTACAGGGTACCATCCACCACACACTGTACAGTTGCTTGTGGAGTATACGTAGATGTAGATTCACACAAGCACAACACACACAAACATGACCACTTTCTCTGGCCACTGAGGCTGGAATGTGTGCAACTGTACCTAATGGGAGATGTAGTTTGGCATGGGTGGTGGTGGTGGTGGGGGGGAGGGGCCTAAGGAGGAGGCATGGAGTGTTGAAGCGGAGGAATCTATTTACATACTCTGAAAGCCACTATGCAATGTGTGGCGAATGGTACCCTGTATCACTACTAGTCATTTCCTTTTCTGTTCCAGTCTCAATAGTGCAAGGGAAAAATGACTGTCTATGTACTTCCGTATGAGCCCTAATTTCTAATGTTACATTTGTGATTCTTACACAAAATGTATGTTTGTGGCAGTGTAATTGTTCTACAATCATCCATAGTGGTCTTAAAAAAGTTACCTTCCCTCTAGGGATTCCCATTTGAGTTCCCATAGCAACTCCAGAACACTTGCGTGTTGCTCGAATCTACTGGTAACGAATCCAGCAGCCCACCTCTGAATTGCATCAACGTTTTCCTGTAATCTGACTTGGTGCAGTTCCCAAACATGCAAGCAGTACTCATTAACAGGTTGCATTAAAGTCCTATATGTGATTTCCTTTACAGATGAAGCGCACTTTCCCAAAACTCCCCCAATAAACTAAAGTCAGCCATTTGCCTTCTGTACCACAGTCCTCATAAGCTTGTTCCATTTCATATCTCTTTGCAAGATTATGCCCAGATATTTAAATGACATGACAGGACGCTATTAATACTGTATTCGAACATTACAAGTTTATTTTTCCTGCTCGTATGCGTTAACACACATTTTTCTACATTTAGAGCTAGCTGCCATTCATCACACCAACTAGAAATTTTGTCCAAGTCTTCTTGTATTCTCCTACAGTCACTCAGCTTCAACACCCTATTGTAAACCACAGCATCACCAGCAAAGAACCCAGATTGCTGATAATCATGTCTGTCAGGTCAATTATGTATGTAGAGACTAATAGCAGTCCCATCACTCACTCCTGATGATGTACTTGTCTCTGTGGGACCCTTGCTGTTGAGGACAATGTACTAAGTTTTATTGCTTAAAAAGCCTACAAGCACTCATTGATCTGGGAACTTATTCCATATGCTTGTACCTCCATTAATGGTCTTCAGTGAGCCACCATGTGAAATGCTTTCCGAAAATCTAGAAATATGGAATCTGATCTTGCCCTTATTCCTTAATTCGCAGTATTTCATGTGAGAAAAGGGCAAGCTGAGTTTCGAACAAGTGGTGCTTCCTAGAACTGTGCTGATTTGGGGACAGAAGTGTTTGGGTCTCAAGGAAATTTATTACATTTGAACTCAGAATATGTTCAAGAATTCCACAGCAAACTGTTGTTAAGGATATTGGTCCATAATTTTCTTTTATCCTTTTTATATATAGGAGTCACCTGCGCTTTATTCCACTCACTGGAAACTTTGAACTGGGTGAGAGATTCACGATAAATGTAAACTAAGCAAGGGGTCAATACTGTAGAGTACTCCTCATAAATCGAATTGGGATTCTTTCTGGACCTGGTACTCTTTGTAAAACTAAATTGGAATTTCTTTTGAACTTGATGACTTGCTCGTTTTCAACTGTTTCTATTGTTTCTCTGTGCTGGGGATGCCTGTTACTACATCGTCCATATAAGAGTCTGTGTGATGGTCAAATGAAAATATGCTTGTATGATTCTGCTGTATGAATAATTTCTTAAACATGAAATTTAAAACTTTGGATTTCCTTTTGCTATATCCTACTGCCATGCTGGACTGGTCAATGAATGACTGGCTGAAGTGATTTTATGTAGGACCAGTATTTTCTCGGGTTCTCGGACAGATCTTGTGCTAAAGTACGATGGTGGTAGTTGTTGTATGCTTCGCACATTGATCTTTTTAAAGTTCCATGAATCTCTACTAACTTTTGCACATTAGGAGTGCAACAGCAGGGTATGGGTGAGGGAAGGTGTTGTGTTGCTTGTTGAGCATGCAGGGGCATGGTGAAGACAGGGTGTGGCTGCCATGTGCTGTGAGGAGCTTTGAGAGGGGGTGGGAAAGGAGAGAAGAAGACGAGGACAAAAGGCTATTGGATTCATTGGTGGAATAGAAGGTTCTGTAGTGCTGGAGTGGTAGCAGGGAAGGGGATAGGCAGTGAAGGACAGGGATTGACAAATGTTGAGGCCGGAGGGGTTATGGGAATGTAGGAGATCTTGCAGGTAGAGTTCCTACCTGCACAATTCAGAAAAACTGGTGTTGGTAGCAAGGATCCAGATGGCACATGCTGTGAAGCAGTTATTGAAGTGAAGCACATTGTGCTGGGCAGCATGTTCAGCAACTGGGTGATCCAGCAATCTGTTGGACACATTTGTCAGAGGCATTCGTGTGGACAGACGGCGTGTCGGTTTTCATGCATGACTTTATCTACCTATCCCCTTCCCTGCTCCCACTCCAGCACCAACACCCTTCTTTTGCACCAACACACTCACTAGTCTCATTCCCGTTGTATACTTATCTCCTGTTCCCTCCCCCCTCCCTCAAAATTCCCAGTTGCACCTAGCAGCGCTGTCCTGTCCCACCACACCCCTGCAAGCACCTACCTGTATCACTCCACCTTCCCCCACCACTACCCTCCTATCCCTCCACTTCCCCACCCCAGGCTTCTCTTTACACCCACAACCCACTGATTGCTCCTCCCACCATGTGCAGTTGCTGTACACAGTTCAACGTCAGTGGCCAGAGAGAGTGGTCATGTGTGTGCAAGTTGTGCTTGTGTGAATGATGTGTGTGTTTACTACTTTAGAAGAACATATTTTGGGTGAAAGCTTAAACGTATAGCAGTCTTTTTGTTGTGCCTGTCTGTCACTCAGCATCTCTTCCATAGCGTGAATAGCCATCTACTCTTTGCCTAATACTGTCATTATTCTATACTGGACTTTCCCTTGTTCAAAATTGATTGTTTTATTTTATCGATTAGAAATGGTTGATGAAAACCTGCAACTGCAGAAACTATGATGTTGTTTCTTATAGAAAATATTTGCTATTGGCACTCACAATTTTCTTTTACTTATTTCCTGCATGGCATGTTTCAGGGAAAATTTATATTGTCTGGTGTATGGTTGTGTGTTGGTTTAAGGATCACGTAAGAACACTGTATATGTTGAGGAGACTTAGAGACACTGGAAGGTTTCAGACTGATTATGTCATGACAAGCAAAGATTTTGAAACCAGATTTTAGGTTGTAAGACATTTCCAGGGGCATATGTGAACTCAGGCCATAATTTATTGGTTATGAACTGAACTGCAGATTAAAACTGAAGAAATTGTAAAAATGTTTCAGATTAAGGAGGGTTATAGATGGAGCATTAGGCAGTTCTGAACTGAAATGGGGGAAAGGAATATGATAGAACACAAAAGGGGTGAGAAAAATATTTTTATTTTATGGCCACTTCTGGTGTTAATATTTAGCAATTTCAGCATTAATTTTTCAAATTTTGCTATTGTTATTTTGCATAGTTGCTGCTATTTTTGTCATTTCAATGCTAACTTTGCCAATTTCAGTGCTATTTTTGCCTTTATTAGTCCTTTTTTTTAATCAATGTTGGTATTATTTTTTGAGAAGTTTGGTAATACTTTTTGACATTTCTGGTGCCATTTTTTGTCAGTTTTGATACTGTTACTGGCCAGTTTTGATGTTATCTTTTGCCATTTATTGTATTAGTTTATTAGTTTCTGGTTGCTTATTTTTTAAGTACCACGTGTTTCTCTCTCTCTCTCTCTCTCTCTCTCTCTCTCTCTCTCTCTCTCTCTCTCTCTCTAACCCATTTTTTAAAGTCGATCTCATATAATTAAATATTTTCTTTTAGATGTAAGAGTCTCACCTTTATTTACGATAATGACAAAAGCTGGAGAAATGAATTAAAATTTGTGCCACGACTGTGACTTGAAGCCACATTTGATGATTTCAGAAGGGGAAAAATAGGTTGAATGCGTGAATTGAAGTTTGTATTAGGGGGGGGGGGGGGCATTGGGCTAGGGTAGCCCATGCAGCTGTGTTACTAATGCTGCTACGATGTTGTAACGGCTAACACATCTGCCTACTAAGCAGGAGACCCGGGTTCAAGTTCTGGCCATGGCACAAATTTTAATAAAAAAGAAATCTAATCAATTAAAGTAGCTGTAGTAACCACAACCACAGCGGGAACACCTTGGGCCGCGGATCGGAGCCGCCAGGGGGGGAAGCCGCCGGTGGTGGAGCACGCGCCACTGGGTAAACACAGGATGAGTCGGACGACAGACCAACGACAACTGACAACAACCGACCACACCAAACGTAAATCCACTCGGAACCAGAGCCAGGCAAATGTCAACAACGAGCAATGACCAAAACGCAGTTCTGCCGAGATAGAAACGAAATCCAGAGCAAGTACCAGACTGGCTGGACTAGGGCAGAGCGGGTCCCTATATACGAAACCGGAGGGAGCAGCTATTGGCCGCTGTCTGCACGTGGCTTAGCGTTGGCGCCCTCGCTGCACGAGAGCCGCTGTGTGGAATAGACGCCGCGGAGGCGGAGCCCTGTATGGGCTGACCACGTCTATTTGTTCTGCTGCGTGTTCGACTTCCGCGGTGGAAGGTACTAGAGTAATGACAGCTCAGGAGCCACACACCATTGAAAAGTTTTTCAAAAGAAAGCACTGTCATAACTTGAAAGTTCTCTTCTGAAACATGCTGCCAGTTTGTCAACATTTCATTATTGAAGCCTATGCATAGTCTCTGACTGATGGTGCGGGATGACGCACTGTTACAGGGAGCCCATACTTGTTCCTGGATGGCAGGAAGAGGAGTGAAGGAGTTACAATGTGCTTGGTGCAAAATGCAGCAATTCTTTGACAGTGAAAATGTGTGCACTCTCATTCCAATAAGGGCCATTTCAAAAGTCCTGCACACTGCGTATGCATGACCATTATGGTGGCATGATCAAGTTGAGATTCATGTCGGTTGTGAGGGAGACTTTAGGTGTACGGCCTTACATGTGTTTTCTGGTTCATGTGGCTGTGTCATGAGTGACTCATTTTTAAAATGGAAGCTTAACCTGAGTCATATTGGATTACATATAGTGACCAGCATTCCTACTTCAAAATTGAATCCCTGCATAGAAAGAACCCAAATGAAATTTGCAGTGATTTGAGAGAGGGGTGTGGGAATAAAGTACTGAATCAGAGCACAGTATCCTGGTGGTCTGCTCATTTCCATGAAGGTCGGGTAAGCACTTAGGACAACCCAAGATATGGGAGGCCATCAACTGCAACAGCCTACACGTCTCAGGTTATTATTAATTACTTTTGAGAGATGATTGATTAAAAACATAGGAGAAAATTGCATATGAGGTCAGAATGTCTGACAGTTCAGTTTGCAGAATCATAACTGAAAAGTTAAAGATGAGAGAAGTTGCTATCAGGTGGGTTTCACACAATCTGAGTGAAGAGCAGAAAGCAGGTTGCAAAAGAATTGCTAAATAATTGCTCCAATGTTATAAAACAGAAGTAGAACAGTTTCTGAAAAGGAATGTTGCCCTTGGTCAAACCTGGATATGAGATTTTGAGCTAGAACTGGCGTTTGAGTCATTACAATGGAGAAGCTCTGACCCTCCACACCTGAAAAGATTCTGCTGCCACCAATCAAAGGTGAAACTCATGATGATGTTTACAGACAACATGAATGGAGTCATAACTGTAAATAGAGTGTCACAGGAGACATCTGTAACAGGCACGCACGACAAGCTGTTTCTGGAAAATGTTTTGCACTACATCTGATTTCCTCATTTTGCTAGATAATATAAGGCAGCATATTGCCCTACCAATGAGAGAAACACCCTACAAAAATGGATGGGAAATACTTCCCCACCCACTGTACAATCCTAATATGAGCCCACCATACTTTGATGTGTTTTCCAAATTGAAGGAACAACTGTGTGGTAAATGGTTTGATACGATTGATGAAGCTCCCAGTGAGGTGGCCTGAATAATCAGAAAGCTCAACAATGAAGGCGACCCATTCCAAAATACAGAAGTTGCCAAAATGTTGGGAAGCTGTCATAAGCAAGAATGGAGATTATACTGAAGGCTTGTATCAGAAGTGTACAATCATCGGTGCTGCAGGGACTCTGCACTATACTCTGTTTACACATTGGAGCTGCTAGCAATGCCAAGAGTTAATAAAGCCATTTACACTGATGACACCACCCACCATACAAGAAACAGATTGCTACATGCAATCACCAGCTGCATGAAACCTGGACAAATCTTCAAGACAGGCAGCCCAGTGGCAAGTCAGGTTTAATGCAACTCACAAAATGCTAAAAGGCAGCACTACGAGTCATATGGTTATTTGGGGAACAGATTCAATGGACTCCAATGGCCAGATACCTTGGAGTCATACTATACTATACTATTGGTTATTTGTGAGCACTGACCTGATTTATGTGCTGTTAATCATATAAAGTTGGAAAACTGGACATAGTCCAACCAATAGGACTTTGTGGCTAACAAATGTGTGGGAAAGGGAAATCAAAGTTCTGCTATAGTGTACATTACTGGATGAAGACCACACAGCACTTAATAAAATTTTCAGCTTCAGGATGACAGGCTGATGTGCTACTGAAGAGGCTGTGACATCATGTTTCATGAATGTGCAACCCCCATAAAATTCTGTTCATTATTTCTGTACTCATAGTCAAAGCTATATTGTGGTCATGTTTTTTGATTTGGAGAAAGCCTACACCTGCTGGAGAACTGGTACCCTTTGTACTCTCTATATGTGGGGGTTCCATGGCCACCTGCCCTGTTTCCTTGAGTAATTTTTAAAAGAACAAGTTTTCAAAGTATGTGTGGGTTTGCTTTGTCGGACACCTTTATTCAGGAAAACGGTGTGCCCCATGGTTCCGTCATGAGTGTCATCCTCTTTGCTATCACCATTAACCCTATAATGACCTGTCTCCTGCTGGGCATCTCCAGCTCCCTTTGTGTTGGCAATTTTGCCATATATTGCAGTTCTCCATGGACTTGTCTCAATGAGCGGCGTCTTCAGCGACGTCTCGACAGTCTTTGCTCATGGAGCATTGACAGTGGCTTTCGTTTTTCTGCTGACAAAACCATTTGTATGAATGTCTGGGAATGCAGTTGGTTTCTCCCACCATCTTTACATTTTGGGCATGTTGCTCTTCCATTCATTGAAACTATGGAATTCCTGGGGCTTCCGTTTGATACGAAACTCTCTTGGTCCTCCCATGTGTCTTACCTTGCAGCCCGCTGTAAGCAGCCCGTCAGTGTCCTACGTGTTGTAATGGTACTTCCTGGGGTGCAGATCAAACCATTCTCCTCCATTAGTACCAGTCCTTTGTCCATTCGAAACTACATTGTGGACTAAGGGTGCTCTGTTTATGCATCTGCACATCTGTACTTCTTATGCCATCTCAATACTATCCCCTGTCATGGCATCTGTTTGGCCACTGGTACCTTTTACACTAGCCCGGTTGAGAGTCTGTATGCAGAAGCTGCTGAACTACTGCTGCCCTACTGCTGTGACTTTCTCCTCACCAGATATCCATCCCATATGTCTGCAATGCATGACCACCCATTCTGTGCCTGCTTCCTCAATGACTCCTTTGATCACCAGTACGGCTCGTGTCCATCTTCTCTGTTACCTCCCGGAGTTCGCTTTTGGCTCTTGCTCCAGCAGATTAACTTCATGCTCCCTGCAACTTCCTCAGTAGGTGTGAACCCTTCACCACCTTGGCTTCGTGCCATGGCCTGTGTTCACCTTAGCCTTCATTCGCTTCCTAAGGACACTACTCCAGCCTCACTTTATCGCCTTCAGTTTCATGACCTTAGCATGGAACTTTGTGATAGTACCATTGTGCACACTGATGGCTCTCAGGTTGATGGTGGTGTCGGGTGTGCCTTTGTCATTGGCGGTAACGTTTTTCAGCACACTGCTCATTATTTACAGCAGAGCTCTTTGCTCTGTATCAGGCCACGGAGTACATCCGGTGACACAAGCTTTTCAATTGTGTCATCTGCTCAGACTCTCTGCACCATTCAAAGCCTCTGTACATTGTACAACGTCCATCCTTTAGTGCAACGGGACCAGGAAAACTGTCACTTGCTCGCCCTTGATAGAGCCACTGTGATGATTATGTGGGTTCCTGGTAATGTTGGTCTGACAAGAAATGAGGCTGCTGACACTGCTGCCAAGGCTGCAGTCCTTGTACCTCAGCCCACTGGTTCTTATATTCCCTCTGATGATCTCTGTGTTGCCGTCTGTCAGGATGTGGTGTCACTTTGGCATCGCCACTGGTCCTCCCTTCAGGGGAATAAGGTCCGAGTTATTAAGCCCCTCCTAACAACGTGGACGACCTCCTCTCAGCCCTCCAACCATGAGGAGGTCGTTCTAACTTGGTTGCATATTGAGCATTGTCTTTTTTGCCATTGCCATTTGTTAAGTGGTGCTCCCCCACCACTTTGTGCGCATTTTGCCCAACTTTTAACTGGCCATTTCCTGATGGAATGCCCTTTTTTTAACTGTTTATGTTCTTGTTTGCATTTGCCGTCTGAGTTATTGGCTGTTTTAGTGAACAATGCATGAGCTGTCAACTGCATTTTACTTTTTGTATGCCATAGCAGTATGGCAAAGGCCATTTAATTTTTAGTTCTGGACCTCCGTTTCTCTATGGTGTATTTTATAGACGATTCTCCACATCCATGTTTTTAGCTGTCTTATCTTCCATTGATTGGGATTGATGTATAGTCATTTTTAACTCCTCTCTTTGTCTTCATATTTCACAGTTTTGATATGGGCGTCTATGACCCTAGTTGTTTTTGCGCCCTAAAACAAAACAACCAAACAATCCACTTCCCTTGTGTTGTGACTCGCCGATCTTTCAAAGTGCCGCCACGCAGTTGCGCGTGTCCTCTACATGCGGCGCTGTCTGTCTGCCATGCAGCAGCTACGCCACCTAAGCGGCCAGCCAGCCAGCGGCTGCTAGACTTGGACTCAGTGCTGATTTGACTGTTACAGTGTACACACATCTTAATCTGTTTACTTGACCTGTGACTTACATGTATTGTGTCGTCCTAGAAATATATTTGCTCAGCTTGACGTTATAACACCTTGCAGGCAACCTACCTGCCCCATATAAGAACGATCTCTACTAACTCCCACTCCTGTGTAGCCATTGTTTTCACCTTATACCTCTCCCATCTTCCCACTGAAAGCCTTACACGTTTTATTTTACGCAAGTCTGTCCAAAATCTAGCTTTTTTTTTTCTTCTTGTTGAGAGTTGTGATCTGTTCTCATCATGTAATCGTATTTGATCTTTGATTTTCGAGCAACAAGTTGTAAACTTCATTTAGTATGGAACTTACTACAAGGTTCCTTGTCTCCTTTTAAATTTGTGTTTAATGGCTATGATAATCAAAAACATTAACATTAGGCCAATTCACTTTAAAATATATGCTTGACTCAGCAGCACATGTCTACGGCTTGGTGATACTGAATGGATTTTCAGCTGCCTAAAGTCTACAAATTATAACTCTGCATAGAAGTTTGAAATAAATTTTGTCACTATTTGAGACACGTGAGAAGCATATACTTAGAAACTGACAAAAGGAGGATCTGTAAAATTTGGAACTTCAATCATTATATACAGCTAGACATGAGAAAAGAAGTCACTTCAAATTCACAACTGAAAGTGACAGTGCTTGGCAGAAAATTGAAGTAACAGGGAATTAATAGATGGAATTCAGTGTCCTGCGTACGGAAATCTGCACAATCAAGTTTTTATAAACTGAAGATAATCTCTTCTTTTGAAGTTAATGTCGTTTGTAATTTTCTATCTTATTTACCTCCTCACCCCATCAACATCCCCCTCTCCCCCACAGCCCCCCCCTCCCACACCTCCCTGTCCTCATTTGTACCACCTGTGTACTTTACTTTTCATGTCTCTTTTATAGATTGTGTTCTATGAATCTCAATCAGTCCTTCATGCTCATATCTGTGGCTTGTGACAGCTGCCCCCTGTAGTAGTATGTTAATCTTTGTCCTGTCTCTGTATTGGTATGTTTCCTTTAAACCAGGGCACTGTGGACGATTTCCGTGCTGGATTCCACAATCATTCCAATTCCCTGCTTCTGGTGATCGAATGCATCTCTAGTTCTGAAAAGCTAATATTTTTCTTCACACACATTTATTTGTATGTTACACACGATAGTGGAAACTCCCAAATTTACTTGGCGTGCACTCGCCTTGTCTTCCACAGTCTCCTCTTCCTGTCTTTCGTGTACCCCTCCCAACACATTTTTCCTCATCATCATCCCTGTGCACTGCATGAACCCATCAGTGCTGGCCCCTGTGTCATATTTGTATCCCAGGCAATTGATACCTCTCTCTCCCTCCCTCCATCCCATTCCTGGTCTTCTTCCTCCCTTCTGCCACTTCTCCCATCACAACGCCTCACCTCTGTGTTAAGTGATTCTGTATTTTAGACAACTTAATGTGATTTCCCAATAAAAGTGAACTGCACACAGCATTGAGTGTGTTTATTTATCTCACAAAAGCTGGGTATTATCACCTTTCATAAATTATGTTTCATTGTGTAAATCTCACTGTTTCTATTTACTGCAGATGTGATGGTTTCCGTTGTGTGAAATAATGTGTACCACATGGTTCCCATTCCACCACCCACTCACCAACCCCCCCCCCCCCCCCAAAAAAAAAAAAAAAATTAGAATCGCTGAGTTATTCATAAGTGAGAAATATATTTGCTTTGTGTCTTTGCAGGGAGAGGTGTCGTGCAGAGGCTCTCTGGGAGAGCTATATCTGTATGCTACAGTGGCATTGCATAAACACAACTTTTACATTTTCTGTACTTCAAGATGCTATTGTTAGAGCCCTGGAGGTTTTCCCCAACAATTTGCATTTCTTGGCAAGTCTTGCTGAATTGCAGGTAAGTAAAATGATCAGTCTTAAGTGTTTTACATATATTCTTTATAATATGTACTCCTTCTGTCACACTTGTCTCCTGTTTTTTAAATGTACCTTCAGCAGTCAGACATTGGAGGCGGGGTGTTTACAGTGCATACATGTTCCACAGTAATTATTTCTGATCATGTTGCTGTACACAACGTGTCTTGATAAGTAGTTCAAACACAGTGGTTAACTTATGAGTTACAAAGAATGATTTTGAATTGAGAACAATTTATCTGTTAGATCGAACGAAACAATTTATTTCACACTACGAACAATGCACGTCTGAAAATTTTTCAAATTGCATCCAAATGACAAATAACAAATAACAAGGTGGCAGCTTGATAGAAAATTGAGAATTGCTATGGAAACTGAATTTACTGGGAAAGTCAGGTGAATCCATGGGAGTTCTGAAAGACTTGAGCTACTCACTGTTAATCTTTGTTATTGCTTGTTGGCTCTCAGGCTCCAGGTCTGTTTCCCATTGGTTGGTGCGACAGAGTGTTATGTGCAAGTGAGAATTTGTGTAGTGGCTGTGAATTCATCATTCACATCAAAGCAAAGATCCATATTTGAACACACATTTTATAGATCCTTGATGAATATTCAGGCTTTTGTTCTTTTTTACCAATTTCAGTGCAAAGTAGTACTTTGCTGACTTCTGTGCTGTTTCATGCTTCAAGTCAACAGTGAAAATAGTTTGAAAGTGTCCAGTGCATTATCACACAATGACACGATGTGGCACAGAATTGTGATGGATGATAGTCACGAATGAATTTCCATAGGTGATAAGACTAAGTAACTTAGAGAACTGTTGATAAAAATGTGAATACTAGCTGAACTAACAAGTCATTGGCCCTTAGAAAATTAGTGGCAAAAAATTTGCATTCACATGAAACAAAAATTAGTTTATGGAAATCTGAAGTTTCAACATGGAAAGCTTTTAATGAAACAGTGCTGCCACCATGAATAATGACTTGCATACTTTGTGTATGCCATTTGGAAGTAAATTTGAGAATTCTAGTCATTGACATGGTTCTGGATCCCGCACTTGCCATGAGTGTGTAATGAGTTTTTGTGTTCCTCAATAACGTTCTTTAAAAAAGGGAATAACCTGCATTCTGCTTAAATCAAGTGTAAGAACCTAAGCAGATGACTTTTCCGCCCCATTGTTTAGATACCGGGAACAACCAACCACATGCTGTGCAGGACATGTGAAAGAGGTGCAATGGTCTCAGACTTTGGAAGAATGTAATAATCCCAATACCAATTGAGGCTGGTGCTGCCATGTATGAGAAATAGAATTACTGAAAACTCAGTTTAATAAGTCATTGTAGCAAAGTACTAACACAAATTACTTACAGAAGAATGTTAGCTGCTGATTTGGGTGAAGGTCAGTTTGTTTTCCATTGAAATGTAAAAACATGTAGGGCAATACTGACCGTACAATGTATCTCAGAAGATAGATTTTAAAAAGGCAAACCTATTTTTATAGCATTTGCAGATTTAGAAAAAATCTTTTTATAATGTTGGCTGGAATACACTCTTTGAAATTCTGAAGTTATCCTGGGAGCATTGGTTATCTACAACTTGTAGAGAAAACAGTTTGCAGTTATAAGAGTTGAAGAATATGAAATGGTGGCAGTAGTAGAGAAAGGAGTGAGACAGGATTGTAGTCTTTTCCCCTATGCTATTTAGTCTGCACAGAAAGTAAGCAGTAAAGGACATCAAGGAGGGATTTTGAAAGGGAAAAAAAGTTCAAGGAGAGGATTTTTTTTAATAATAAGGTTTATCAATGGCATTGTAATTCTGTCATACACAGCAAAGGTCTTTTAAGAGCAGTTAAAAAGAATGAATAGTGTCTTGAAAAGTATCTACGATAAATATCAACCAAAATAGAACAAGGGTAATGGAATGTAGTCTCATTAAGTCAGCTGAAGCTGATTGAATTAGATTAAGAAATGAAACACTGGATGTAGTTTAGAGTTTTGTTGTATGGGCAGTATGGTGGCAGAAGGAG
This sequence comes from Schistocerca cancellata, assembly GCF_023864275.1. NCBI lineage: Eukaryota > Metazoa > Arthropoda > Insecta > Orthoptera > Acrididae > Schistocerca > Schistocerca cancellata. The sequence goes on along the minus strand of NC_064633.1, from coordinate 23,064,029 downwards.
GGAGTTTTGTCAGGAGTCTGACCTTTGTGGAAACAAAGTGAGGGTGATAAACAGTACATACAAGAAGAGGTAAGAAGTCTTTAAAATGTGATGTTACAGAAGAATTCTGAGGATTAGAATAACTAGTGAGCAGGCACTGAAACAAACTGGGGAAAAAGAAATTTGTTGCATTATTTGATAGCTAAAAAAAGGGATAGGTTGGTAGAAGACATCATGAAGCATCAAGGAATCATTAGCTTGGTAGTGGAGGGAAAAAAGGGGTCCAGTCAAAGATGTGTTGCAGTAGTTATGCTGATACGAAGATACTTGAGAAAGGAGTGGAGAGCTACATCAAACTAGTCTTACAAGGGAACCTCCCCATCGCACCCCCCTCAGATTTAGTTACCAGTTGGCACAGTGGATAGGCCTTGAACTACTGAACACAGATCAATCGAGAAAATAGGAAGAAGTTGTGTGGAACTATGAAAAAAATAAGCAAAATATACAAACTGAGTAGTCCATGTGCAATATAGGCAACATCAAGGATAATCTGCGCACAGGAGCGCCGTGGTCCCGTGGTCCGTGTGAGCAGCTACGAACTGAGAGGTCCTTGGTTCAAGTCTTTTCTCGAGTGAAAAGTTTACTTTTATTTTCGCAAAGTTATGATCTGTCCGTTCGTTCATTGACGTCTCTGTTCACTGTAATAAGTTTAGTGTCTGTGTTTTGCGACCAAACCACAAAACCGTGCGATTAGTAGACGAAAGGATGTGCCTCTCCAATGGAAACCGAAAACATTTGATTGCAAGATCATAGGTCAACCGATTCCTCCACAGGTAAACACATCTGATATATTCTATACAACACTGGTGACGGCATGTGCGTCACATGACAGGAATATGTTCTTGACCCACCTAACTTGTACACTTGGCGAATGGGTAAAAAGATTCTTCTACCTTGCCTGATTTAGGTTTTCTTGTGGATGTGATAATCACTTCCAAAAAAGTGATGAAAACATAAGAGTTTGTCAGATAATAATTGAAAATAAAGAACTAAACTTTTCACTCGAGGGAAGACTTGAACCAAGGACCTCTCGTTCCGCAGATGCTCACGCTAACCACGGGACAACGGCGCTCCTGAGATCATAATATCCTTGATGTTGCCTGTCTTTCACATGGACTACTCAGTTTGTATATTTTGCTTATTTTTTTCATAGTTCCACACAACTTCTTTCTGTTTTCTTGACTGACCTGTGTTCAGTTTTTCAAGGCCTATCCACTGTGCCAACTTATAACTAAATCTGAGGGGTGTGCAATGGGGAGGTCCCCTTGTTAGCAGTACAGAAAACAACAAAAGCAATTCCTTAATTGTTTGTGCTATTGCCAAAGCTCTTCATTGCAGCAGCAAAGCAGTACTCCCAAATTCAGAAACTCTACACAACACGGAACATTCCAGCAAACTAGAGATGTTATTATTAAGGATTTATTTTGATAAGTCTAGCATGATGGATATCAGTACCCTTACATCCCCCAACTAGAATTTTTGAAAAAATACTCTAGAAATTTTGTGGATAATAACATAAAATGATCCATTTGTTTCCTAATGTTAGATATAACATGTAACTACCTCATCACACATATAGACACAAATCAGACCTGTAACTAAACACACACACACACACACACACACACACACACACACACACACACACACACACACACACACTAATTATTACATGCAGAAGCATTATGGACAAATAGTTGAAAGTTATGAAAAAGATGTCACACAAAGATCTGATTTGATTGTCAAAAACCAATAATACCTACAGGCTATGAGTATGTTACCCGACAATTATAAAATAACTTTTTCTCTTACTGTACCACCTATGTTTGCATAATAATTGAAGTTAAATACAAGATTTGAAATTGTGGTCTCAAAGTGTCTTACTTAAGAGTGAAATTACTTTTCAAAATAAATATATGTTTTAACTTCATAGCTTAGAAAGTACTGGGCAAAGCTAGGTTTTATTGCTATTGTAACTTCAGGTTCAGAGAACATTATTATTCACTATGAAGAATGTGATAAAAATTTGATAAAAATTATGATAATATTAAAAGATGTTGATGGATCAAAAAGTGTGGATGTCGTTCTCGGTGTATTAGATTAGCTGACTATTGTGTCATCTTATGGTGGCTCCATTACTTGTTGAGAAAGGCAGTTAGCTGCTTATAGGGTCTCGGTTATTATTTAATGTCCAGAGTTGTTTAATGATATTGTTGTTGGATCTTTAGGACTTTACAGATACTGGCTTGGCACTCTTCTGCAACCACGTCAGTTCTTCTGGCTCGCCTGCGGCTTTGTGTTGATATGTGGCTGAAAAGTTGGCTGGAACATTGAAGATTCAGCCTATCAATTTACTCTGGGTTATCTTGAAGTTTTTGTAGCTGCATCTTGGCCACATTTCCCCATATTGAAGAGGCATAGTCCATGACAGGGCAGACGAATAGCCTGTAGATTTTAAGGCCATTCTCAATGGATCAACTACATTTCAGTTTCTTCAATTTCCAACCTATCAAATTTAGACGAGTTCAGTTATCGAATGGTGTTACACCTGGATAAATAATAAATATTTGTTTCTGACAACTCTGAACTGAGAAAATCTTGATGAAAATTCTTTGATTGAAGAATGTATTACTGAAGAAAATTCCTCAGTGACTCTTTCGTGCTCCGGCTTTTCGTATAAAATTGAAATTTCTGGTAATTTTTTTCAAATTTGGATGTACTTGTAGTTTTTGGAAATAATATTGTTTTTAAATACATGCAGTTTAGCCTCAAAAGTGCAAATAAAGCCTATCATAACAATAACTGCTTTGTTTATGCCTTGAATCTTTATGTTCAACTTCTTGCAATACTAGCACATGTAGGAAAAAAATATCAATTTCATAAATGATGTAACCTTCATTAACTGAATATTGCAAAATTTTTCTTCATTTTTTTGAAGACAGCCTTATTTCTTCCAGGCAATGTACAAATCCTTGAAGTATGTTGCCAGCAAACATTGTTATACATCAGTAAGCCATTGTACAAGAAGTTCTAACAAGGCTTCAAACTTACTTTTATTAGAAGCTTGCAGTTATATAAGGTTCACTATTTTTGTGGCTATGGCCATTATATTTTAAAGGGAAGTGAAACTACCATTTACACACAAGGCTTACTAATGTATAATTCAGCGGAATTCAAGAATGGATTGTCCAGTGTGTATTAGAATAAACTAATATACCCATTTTTGGCACAATATTTGAAGCACCACCAGTAATCATCTAAATGATTTTGCTTCAATCCCCCCCCCCCTTTTTTCCAGTAAGCCCTTGGCAATGATATTATCACAATCAATTCTTCTTTGTTGTCATTTACTATGCAATATCGAGTGAACACAGCTAAATGGGCAGATTTAGTTACATCTGTAATTTCGTCAAGACACAATGAAAAATAGGAAGGGGACTTTATGTCCTTTTTTCCCTGCCAGTTAAGGATTCTATTGTGTCTCACTGTTTAGAGGCACAAAATGCGTGGGTGTTTTCAGCTCGTTACTAAATGTAAATAAGTAGGAGGCTGAGTTGATAGGAGCTGAAGGAGTCCAGGTTGCAATAATATGCGGTACGGCACACTGTTAGAGAGAAGGATTATTATTCAAGAAACACATAGTACAATGAAATTACTTATCTTCAGTAGTGTGTAGCACTGCAGCTGCAGCTATGAACTGATAATCTTGTAACGTGGAATACCATGAACTAATACAACATATTCTCAGGGCCTGATGGGCCCTCCTCAGAGAATCAATGCAAACATTACAGAAGTGGCTGACGGCCGATTATGAAAGTGTGTCTGCCTAGGTTGAAATCTAGCTAAGAAGTGAACGAGGCACACTCCAGTTCCATCGAGCTGCACAGCCCGCTAGAGTGTGCTGTGCTCAGCAGACGATGGGCTGCCAACCTTGCGTTGGCGCGGCGTAGTAGTAGTATCTGTGGCAATGATACTACAGATGCTGTCTTTTATGGTGTTTCTAGATAAAGCTTTTGAAAACCCTCTGTGTTGAGGAAGGTCACTACAGGAAGGCAAAATGTGGCCTTGTGTTAAGTTGTTGAAAAATAACATCACAGAAACTTTGAAGGTAAGGTGCAGGTGTCAGTCTTACCACGTCAGAAGTGTAATGGACAATGGCCGAATCACTGGCTATGGAAATAAGAGATGATTGTGTTGGGCAGCCAACGGTACCTCATACCATCATGCTGCTTGTATGATGCAGGTGAATGCTATCTGGCAATGCCTGTTTCCCTCGGAGCCACCACATGTGGATCCATCCATCATAATGTTGTACGCAGAACTGGCACTCATCTGAAAGGATGCCGAGGTACCACTGCTATGTCCAGTGTTGATGTTGACCAGACCACTGTCAGCATCCCTCTCTCTGATGCCATGTCAAGGGATGCCACTGCAATATTTGGCATCTTGTTGTGATGCTCCAGATGTCATTGTACTGTCCATATGGATACTTATCTTTTCCTGAGCAAGCTCATTTGTAGACTCAAAGTATGTGACAGGACTGCACAGTCCTGTACAGCCGAATGAACAGTGTGCCTGTCATCGCAGTTGTTAGCCATGTGATGTCACTGATATCCTGCATGGCACTAAGTATTGCTCTGTATTACCCACCAGTTTCATGTGGTTGTTGGGGATCCCGACCAGCTCACATGATGACAACTTGCATGTTTGATAGACTACAGTCCTGCTGCTGCTGAATTCTGACACATGCTGGTAGATATTTCTCCTTCTTACACAAGGCACAGTTTGGGCTTCTCACAACCAACCGACATTCAGATGTCTAGCATCAGCAAAAATAAGCCCATGTTTGAGTCCTCTTGGCACAGTCAGGTACAATGATAAGCTAGAAAAATCTTGGTGTCACATTAAACATAGAAACCTTCGTACCACAGCTAAGAATGTACAAAGACAAGTGAACCTGGTGATGAAATTGGCAGGGAGTATGTGGGCAGCAAAAACATCAGTTCCCTGCAGAGCATCCCTTGCATTGGTGTACTTTGCATCAGTATCGTGCACCAGTGTGGCTGAGCAGTGCTTGTGTGAAGAAAGTTGACATTCGTTTGGATGCAGTGATGAGAACCATCAGTGGCATAGCCAGGTGTACACCTACATGCTGATTACCAACACCATCGAACGTCAGTCGCGCTCACCTTCATCGAAAGTTAGCTCTTTGCAACCTTTGCCAGAAAGGCCATAAAAATGAATCAATGCCTCTTCATGAAGATTTACTCTCACTGCCTAGGAAATGCCCCAACCCACATGACGAGCATATGAACTAGGATTCCAATTGCTGCCCACTGGATTCAGTTGGGATGTTGAATGAGTGGCAAATAGTGTAAGCCTAGAACCATGAACTTATTGACAATCCAACGATTAAAGTTCCACTCTTTCATCATCCTAGGGAGTTATGGTTACAGACTAATAGATCCCAGATGGGAGAAGGTATGTGCAAATACAACATGTTCAAGTGGGGCTTTTGCACTAACAGTATGTGTGACTTTGTTTGTATTCAGACAATGAGCCACGTTGTAAATAAGTACTCTAACAAACATTTCCCTGTATCAAGAGTCTACATGGAACATCTGATGAGGCACTCCACAGGATTGAGTCCTCCAACATTTGTTTGTAGTCTGGGCCACTGAATGTTTATATAATGTAAATTTTTACACGTATGAACTATTTTGGTTAAATATGTAAAACAATTTTGTTGTTTTAAGTGATGCATGTGGTGTTGTTGTTGTTGATGATGATAACTGCATAGTCTTACCTTATATAGGAAATGTAGAAGGCATCGCTCGTACCTACTTTGCACTGTTATGTCAAAATTGTAATCATTTGCATATCCAAGCTTGTAGTACACTACATACCATTTGGCTTTTGTTGCATAACCTCTTCATGGTGTTGTAGTTTATATTTTGTTTCTTCTTTTGCTCCTGAAATTCAGTTTCACTATTTTTAATTTTCTTTTTATACAGAATATTGCAAGTACTGTGAGTGTATCATGGTGTCATCTGACCAACTCATTCGCCAGCTCTGAATCCGTCCTCCCACAAGCATTTCTCATTCTTGATCTGCTGCACAGGCATAATAAAGTTAAAGAAGCAAATATACAAGCATTTCAATTTCTGAGTGTTGGTAAGTAGTTTTTATTTTTGTAAAACATTACATCTCTAGTAGTTAAATATAATTTATCTTCTTTTGCTGTACTAGTTTGGTTTATATGGTTGGCTTTCTGACTAGAGGTAGGAATAACTCTAATTTGAAACTAGATGGGATTATATCAGGGATAAAGAGTACAGTTTTTACAAAATTTATTTGCAACTATGATTCTTTTGACATCAGCTGTATTTGGTATGAAATACTCTTATTTTTCTCTCTTGGTGGTTCGCAGGTGAGTACTGGCCCACAAAGGAATAGAATATGAAAGCAAAGGCTAACTTGTCATTGTATTACCTTGCCTTGCTTTTGTCTTATTTACATATCACATGTGAGTGATTCTGTGTTTTATCCTTTACTTACATTGTGAAAACTGTTCTTAAAGCTAATGCTGGGTGAAGCAGCTTATGCATGAGAAATGAGAGTAGTTAAATTTTGTAATATGACTGCCTTACTATAGGAGTTTAAAATTAGTTGCGACTTTTGACAGTTCCGCACAGGGCAAATAGGGGGAAGCATAATTGCCAGCATGTGCCAGTGTGTCAGTGGCTGGCAATAAAGCCATACCTGCCTACGTTGCGAACGTTAGTGGCCACGAGGCAAACATTCTTTGGCAGTAAAGAAGTGTCAGTAATGATCAGAACAGTTAAATCAATGATCTTTTATACACATGATCACAGTTATGGAGTAAGTCGAGCAACCACAAGGGAAGAACCATCACTGTCCTCTTCCTCAGAGCTGGTACTGGCACTGACTGCAATTACCAGCTCTTCAATCTGTTCTTCCAGCAGTCGTTCACAAATTCACGTCTCCTCAACTTACCTTCTTCGTATGGCTGACAACTCGAAACCAAACCTGAGGAGTAATACTTGCAGTGGCTTCTTTTGTCAGTGTTTTGACCTCACTGAGCATAAACTTCTTGTTGTTTTTTGGCACACTACCTTTCACCTCCACCCATATGTTCCCAATAGGATTTAAATGTGCATGATATGGAGGAAGCCTGATGACATTATGGCCTTTATCGGCAGGCAGTTCGTCAACTTGATAGTGTGGAGTTTTTGGCTTGTAAAGTGCTAAAAGTTCCATTAACTCTGCCTGATTTGTGCCAGGTTCAACTTTATCCGATGGAACATTTCTTTGCACCATAGCAAAATATCTGCTTTGCTCCACTGCATTGTCTGGGCTTTATCTATCACAATGGAGTGGTATGACGCGTTGTCCATTACTGTTGTAGTATTTGGAGGAATATTCTGCAGCAGAACATAAAAAAATCACTCCATGAAAACTTTGGGGTTCATTTCCTCATGATAGTCACCTTGCTTCCTGGAACGGAGCAGCAGTAAACAGTTCGGAGTGAAACAGCTTGCAGAGCCAACATGAAGGACGATTATCCTGCCACCCTTGCCTATCGGTGCTTTCGTCGTTCCTTGTGCTGTGCAATCCGTCCACCCCTTTGTCAACACGACACACATTAACCCACGTCTCGTCCAACCACACAGTGCCTTCGAACGAAACGTTTCTCACTACACGCAAATATCTGTCTCTCCATGCCACTATGTCACTTCTCTCCACAATGAATGTCTGAGAGGAAAGCTTTTCAAGCCGGAAACCAAGTTCGTGTAAACAGTTTTGAAGTACAACCTATTCGCACTGAACAGCTCTGCTTCTTTGAGGCTGGAAAGAAGTTTATTTAAGGTAGGATATTCCTTGCGCTGGTGATAAGCATACACATGTCTCCGAATTGCATCCTGCTGGAATGTGTCCATCTTCATTACCCGTCTGTCGTAACATCATTTCTTGCCTGGAGTTTCTAATAAAGAATGACCTACTGTTTCTTCTTCACTCATGTCTTCCTTTCTTTCCTTCTCCTTGCAAATTCTTAGCACTGTTGATCAATGACTGTTAAGTGCAGCAGCTATTCTGTCCACCACTCTTGTAACATCTAAAATTGGACCGCCATTATTGCATTCGAGTTCAGAATAACTGCTCACTGAGCACAAAAATTCATGATCTTGGCCATGGATCGGAATTCCCTTTCCACAGCTCGCTGTCTTTGTAGCCTGTGAACGTGTTCTTGGATGACCTCTTTCACTTTGAATCTCGCGTTCAGTCATGCTGCACTGTTATTATCAGTGCAACGCCAACACAAAAACACTCGTTCACGACACCTGAGCACTGCAAAACACTTCAAGGACAAAAAATAACACTTCACAAAGAGAAAGCTTACGAACGCAGCAGCAACTGAAGCGTGACACCAAGTGGTACTGTTTACCCTTGGTGTGGCAACATGGTTGCTTTACCAACCGAACCGCTGGCAGTGTGTAGGGAAAGCCAGCTTGCTATTGCTATTACCTGGGCAATGGCATTGCATCCCCTCCGGCGAGCCGAACGTCAAAATTTGCAACTAATTTTAAATGCACTATAATAGTTAGTTTGTCACGTAGCCAGAGATAGTACCAATGGTCAGTTGATGTAATACAGAAAAAGCTTGTATGTGGAATTTGTAAACATACATACAACAGACTGCAGTTGATTAACTGTAACAAGTTGCTGTTCTTTATGTCACTCACTCAACAGAAATGATGTACACTGTCTGACAAAAAAGGTGAAGCACCCAGAAAATATAGTTGGGTGTGAGTGTAACATGTACACAGACACACTGTCAACTGGTATGTAAGTGATTGTAGTTGCAGTTTTCTTTGACAGCTACAACAGCTGGCAGAGTGAATTACTTTTCATGTCTAATGTTGTTACCAGGTCTGTCAGGGTGCATAAGGGACTCGTGTGAGACAGTATTATCGACACCTGACATAGCTTGAAAGGGACCTCTTTGTGGATCTCCGTTTGGTCAGCTGATCAAAGAGTGCAATATTGAGATTTGTGTGGCATTCAGATGTGGCAGTGGCTCAATGCTGGGCTGAATTGAAAACATGAGGGCAGGCATATGCATCATCACAATTCCAGTCGAGCAGCATGTCTGAACATCACCAGGGAGGATCACTGTGTTTTGCACTGAGCACATCATAACCCTTTTGCTTCTGCACCTGCCATGTGAGAAAAAGAAATGGATTCTGTGCAATAGTTGGTGTCATTCCTCATCACTGCTTGGAGACTATCATTAGCCGGACATGGGAATTGCGGTCCCATGTATAGTAGGGTGCTGTTAACACAACAACACAAATGGCTGCATTTGGTATGATGCCGTGACTGGCAAGCAGGGATTTCTGACAGAATGGCATCACATTGTGTTGAGTGATAAATTGTTGTTTTGCACTACCTCAGGTGACCGTTGTCGATGAGTATGCATCCACACGTGTTACCTGTCATGCGACAGCCTTTTTCGACAGGACAGTGCTCATCCATATATGGCATGTGCCTCTGTGAACTGTGTGGGTGATGCTGAGGTACTGCTGTGATCAGCAGTATCATGAGATCTGTCCCCCAATAGAACAAGTGTGGGACCAGTTCATATATCAACTTCTTCCCAGTGCCAATATCCAAGATATCAAAGACCAGTTAAAACAATTGTAAGTCAGGTTGCCTCGTGAAAGGATATACTTGCCAGCGAATGAGTACATGTGTCGGTGCCAGAGGATGTGCAGTGTGCTAAGTGGACTCATACTACCAAGTTGTGTGTGTGTGTGTGTGTGTGTGTGTGTGTGTGTGTGTGTGTGTGTGTGTTCGCAACCCAAGGTTGCTTCATCAGGAAAGAGGGAAAGACGAAAGGATGTGGGTTTTATGGGTTTTAAGGGAGAGGGTCTGCACATATACAGACACAGGCAGACATGATGTGTGTGTGTGTGTGTGTGTGTGTGTGTGTGTGTGTGTGTGTGTGTGTGTGTGTGTTTACCCTCTCCCTTAAAACCCACATTATTTCGTCTTTCCCTCTCCTTCCCTCTTTCCTGATGAAGCAACCTTGGGTTGTGAAAGCTTGAAATTTGTGTGTGTGTTTGTGTATTTTTATTGTGTCTATCTACCAGTGGTTTCTCGATTGGTAAGTCACAGCATCTTTGTTTTTTTTTTATGTATATATATATATATACACACACACACACTCTCTCTCTCTCTCTCTCTCTCTCTCTCTCTCTCTCTCTCACAGGGTGAGTCAGGAGGGAAGGTATGTGCTTTGAGGGGTGATAGTATTAGTGATTTTGAACAAAAAAAACTTCATCTGGACGTATGTCCTATTCCTCCTGACTCAGCCTGTATACGTATGTGCCACCAGTACTGTAATGCATCCAGCTTTACAGTACACCATCTTCAGGCCCCTGTATAAAGACAACAATGACAACAGTGTAAAACACATAACAAAAGGGGTGGTGTAGATTTTTAAGAAATCAAGTTATATATGGTGATAATATGTAGTAAACATACAACAAAACCAAACTGTGCAGGAAGTGACATCAAAGTTAAAGATAAATTAAGGAATAAAATGAGAGAACAGTTGCACACTACAAATATGAACAAGGGAAAAAATATATCTATGCATAACATGTAATTTTGACTCCCAATTAGTAGGTTCTTTTTTACTATCCTCTTAGCAGTCGTTTTACTCACTGCTAAGTGTCGTGATCTCATTTCCTCATTCATTCTTACGTAGTCGTAACTTCAGACAGATGTCTCCATACACAGCAATCTTAGGCCCTTCTTAATATGATGTGAAGAGGCAGGCTGGTAGTCTTCTTTTCTTGATCCAACCATCTGTTTACTGCTCTCCCATGTGTTCTTCTTCCCCTAAATTTTTCCCTGCACAATGGTCTTCTCTTAATTATCACCTTTCCTTCTCAAGATGTGCCCAAGGAACTGAAGGTATCTTTGGCTGACGTGAGAAGATAAACTTCTTGTGATTTTAAGTTGTTCTATTACTGAAACATTTGTTCTTTTTTGTGTCCACAGTATACGTAGCATCCTCTGCCAACACGACATCTCAAAGGCATCAATGCGGCTCTTATCACCACCTTTCATGGTCCAGGTCTCGCATCTGTATAAGAATACAGGAAACACCAGTGCTTCTACCAAGCTCATCTTCATTGTGTTGAATATTGCCCAATTCTGCCATATCTTAGTGAGTTTGACCATTGGGGCTCGGCCAAGAATGATTTGTTGTCTTATCTCTTTATCACATTTTCCTGTGCAATTTATCAGAGATCCTAGATTTACATAATCACTCACTATCTCCAGATTCCTTAAGCATCTGTAATGCCTTGGCGATTTATAACCATTAGTTTGGTTTTTTTTCATGTTTATCTCCAGGTCAATGTTTAGACTAACATCTTTCACTCTTGAGTACAGTTTACCAAGTTCTTCCTCACTTCCTGCTATGAGTGTAGTATCATCTGCGAAGTGTAAATTGTTGATTTTCCTGCCGCCAATTGAAATCCCACCATCCCAGCCATCCAGCACTTTCCTGATTACACACTCCATGTAGATATTGTAGAGCTGAGGTGACAGTATGCGACCTTGTCTGATGGCATTTGTTACATTGAAAAATTGGCATTTGTTACATTGAAAAATTCTAAGTATTCACCATCTATGTTTATAGTTGCGGTATGGCTACTATAAAGACCTTTTAGTAAGGATACCAGTTGTTTTGGAACCCCAGACTCGTTGAGCGTATGCGACGACTTGTCCCACATGACAATTTACTATTATGTGACATATATATTCTGTTCTTTAGTTTACATTCATACAGTGTGCAAATTTTGTGTCATTTTATTCCTTAATTTATCTTTAACTTTGATGTCACTTCCTGTACAGTTTGAATTTCTTATATGTTCACTACTGTATATAATTTGATGTCTTAAACAAATTTTCTCTTCCTCCTTTTGTTATTTTACGCTGTTGTTGTTGCTGTCTTTAGGCAGGGATCTGAAGGTGATGTAATGTAATTCTGGAACTGGTAGCACAAACAAAATAAAACTGGAAATTTAGATGGATGAAGGTGTTTTGATTTGACATTGTATATTGACCAGCCGAGGTCCCACAACCATCTTGTATAATGATGGACTTACAGAGTACTGATGTTTTTCTTTTTTTTCTTTTCCTTTAAAACTGTGTCAGTGATGATATTATTTGTAATTTTACTGTATCTTGTCTTATTTATTTAGGTATATTGATTATAAAAGTTGACAATTGCATTTCATAAGTGATACATTTGCAGGTGGACCTGTGGTAACTGATCCCTGTGAGCAAAATAGATGTCTTGCATTACTGGAACGCCTTCTGGTGGACCAAACTACAAAGCATTGCCCTTTATTATGGCGCCTTAAATTGAAGATTCATCCATCAGAAGAGACATTTTATAGGGCAGTTGATGAGTGTCCATGGGTTCGGGTATGACAAATTTATCAGTATTTATTGTTTTTGTCATCTTAATCCATGCATAATCAATTTTTTAAATGAGACGTGTGTGTGACACACACACACACACACACACACACACACACACACACACTCACTTGCTCAGAAAAGCTAATGCTAATCTTTCTCTGATCTAAATTGTATTTAGTTTAGAAAATATTGAACAGCTTTTTTGTGCAGCTGACCATTAAAATTTCATCATGAAGGCAACATGCAGCTAACATCAAACAGGCACAGAGTACATGCTCAGATACGAAAATGTGCAGCTTGTCAGAGCACAAGCTCATAAAGTAGGTATGAGTAAGCTCATCTAAATTCCGTGTGATAATGCCCTGACTTTCCCATTCAGAAACCTCATTTGAATGTCATTTGTTGTTTGTGAGAAGGTCATGTTATGTCTTGTTAAGAAGGAGAAACATCTAGTAGCATGTGTCAGATTTTGTCTGCAGCAATATCATGACTTGTCAAGACTGCAGTTTATTGTTGTGCATTATTGCTGGTCATGTTAGTGAGAATCCCACAGCTGTCGTGCTAATATAGAATCAACAGAAGCAATCTTAGTGGCACAGCATGATTAATGTGCGAAAGGACAGATGTACTGTTTGCTTGGTCACACAGAGCTTTGCAGCTGTATCACATACATTGTGCAAGGAAATCAGATGGTTTGCAATAAGAGGAGTATCGGCATGGACAGTACAATGATGTCTGAAACACCTCAGACTGTAGGTGTGGCAGCCTTTATTGTACCTTCCCTTTATGCTGCAGCAGAGACATGTGCCTAGACTGCATGGTGCCCAGCAACAACACTGGACCAGGTGTGATGGTACGGAGCGCCATTGTGTATACAACATGATCACCCTTGGTCAACATAGTCGGACAGATTGTCAGACAGAAGCCGTTATATGTGTGATGTGTTAAGGATAGTGGATGTTCATGAAATGAAGGTCTCATTGATGCTATCTTTCAACATGATAATGCAAGACTGCATTTTGCCTGTCCTCTTGAGATAGCTTGATACAGAGGGTGCTCGACAGTTACCTTGGCCAATATGTTCTCAAGATCTATCACCCAATCGAAACATGACTGCCATTGTTGCCGTGAGAGGTGGCAGCTCAGCTGTGTGAAATGCATTTTGCACCCCCCCTCCCCCCCAAAAAAAAAATCACATACAAATTTAATCACACATTCTTCCTGCTATACTGTAACTATTCTGTATAATGCACAGTAAGTAAAATTTAATCATTTGCTGTCCATACCATTGTTCCAATTTTAATGGCCAGAAGTGCACAAATTATTTTTGTTTTTCAATAAAATGCCGGCACTAGTCCCACTTTTCATTCTACTTTAAAAACCATGACTGGTTTCAGCCCCCAAGGCCTTTATCCAGGGATACGTTCTGAGAGAACACAGAATGAGTGTTAGTCTTTTTGTGTTTCTCAGGACGCCTCACATGTACCACTGGATAATGACCTTTTGGACCCAAACCAGTCATGGATTTTAAAGTAAATTGACAAGTGTGACTGGTGCTAGCATTTTATTCAATATCAATACTGCTGTTGTGAAACCTGCATTACATTCTGACAAGAAACTAATTATTTTTGTCACTGTAATATTTTAAAACTACAATATATTAGTTTTTTGTTTTTCATACGTTGTTTTATTTTTCAAAGGACATTTATCTGGATGGAACATTAAGTGTTCCAGAGAAAGCAGATAAACTTCAGACTCTAATGATGGAAAAAGAGTTGCGGTATCATGTTTTACCTGATGAACTTGAAGTTATTCGGTCTGGATTTGAAGCACTTGCTGGTCTAGTGAAACATGAAGTAACTCATTAGTCCAGCTGATCAAGAATCAAGAGTACTCATGAAACAGTCAGTAGACAAGTGATATGTGTACAAATGTCTTTTTCCTCTTTTTTTTCCTTTTCTAAAGCTTCCTATTATTGAACTGCTCACATTCATAAAATCAAATGTAATTACATCAAGCAATTATTTATTAAGTCATGTTAATGTAAGAGTAAATATCATATGTAAATAAATTGTTGTTCAAAGAAAAGAACATGGCTGTTACAATAGTGAAAGAAATGATACTGTAAAAAGTTGTACAGATACTTTAAATGCCATGACAGCTGAATGTTGCTATGTTTTTGTGAAGACAGTGGCTTGAAATTGTTGGTTCAACTGCTCAATCATCTTCATGTTATGCAATTGGTGTTTCAGTGTGCATTGCCAGCTACTACCACAGTCTACAAAAGGTCTTCTATTGTTCTAGATTTATTTGTACAGGTTCTAATTTAGTATTGTTCAGCAAAATCCACTCTTCTCTTTTTCTGAACTCTGGTCTTTTTTTAGTTATTGACTTGTATATGCATAAACCATAAAAAATTAAATGTGGAACAATGAATTTTTTATACCAAGGCAAAAATATTGTTTCTCTTAAATATTTTTAATACTTACTTTATCAATAAAATGCTTACTACCAATATATTACTGAACAGACAGGTAAAAATGATGTTTGTTAAATTACCAAATTTAGAAAAAGTTGACCAGATGAACTGTTTATTATACATAATTTTTAATTGTTTGTGTAATTCAGTAACTGAATCGTAAACATAGATAGTCAAGAATGAGAACAATGACAATCTGGAAGTAGCGTCAAATGAGATGTTTGTAAAGCCTTTTCAGGTATGAAGAACCAATAGGGACCCAGAGATGATCCCGTTCCAGTTGAAATTATTAAATCTGGAGAAAAATAATATTAAAAAAAAAAAACTTTCAGAATTATGTAGCGAATATGTGCAGAGAGAGAGAGAGAGAGAGAGAGAGAGAGAGAGAATTTCCCATAAATTGAACAGTTCAGTAATTTTTTTACTCCACAAGAGAGAAGATAGTCAAGACACAAAAAAAATATAGATCTGTAACCTCTTTACCACAATGTACAGCTTTCTGATTAAAAGTATCAACTTTATAAAAGAAACACTTTATATTTTAATAAAGCAAAGAAACAGGTTGGCCATAGGAATGGATATTGCACAGTGGACTGCTTGCAGTGTGTGAATGAAATTATAGAATTGAGCAGTGAGTATGACTACCACTTTATATTGGATTGTGAAGGCAGCCAATTCATTTCCAATAATATATGTATTAATAATTCTTGAGAAACTACAAGTTATTCAACCTGTATTAGTATACTAAAGAAAATGTATTTCAGTGCTACAGTTTTTATTACACTTCATCAGGATAGTGGGAAATTTAGAATAGTAGAGGAGGCACCAAAGGAGATTCCATACCACTCAAACTATTTTCAGCAGTGTAATCCTTAAACAAGGGACATGAAGAAGGAATACGTGCTAAAGGAACACTTCTGAGCCACCTGCATTTTGCTGATTTGTTATACTTTTTGACTCTTGTGCAGATAATCTTGAGAAACAAATGGAAGAACTTAAGAGAGCCTGTCTGAAAAGAAGTCTAAAAATCCATTAAAAAAAGATTAATATGTGTGTAACATATAATAACATATTGAAATGACAATAAGCACAAATTAACACTGAAATCATTGAACCAATTGATAAGTTTCTGTATTTAGTGCTTAAGGCTTCTTTCTGTATGGGTAGAAGAATGAAAATGACCTGCAGTTCTTTTAGTAAAGAGTTTGCAAAACAAAGAGTTCCATGTGTCTGAAATAACAAGTTTATAATTGATATGTATTATTAGTTGTGATTTATGGCTGATGACATTCAGTGGGAAAACAACTAAAAAAATGAGGGTTACCATCAGGTAACGTAGAAATTGATGTGGGGAATTACCTGTACCTCCCTTGTGACCTATGTAAAAAAACATACCAAAACTCCCTCAACCTCAAGATATGATACATGCCAGTGGGGTGAGTGGCTGGTAAAGCAAAGAAGCCATTATCCGACAACTTCTGGGTTTTCTCCTGCAATCTCGTTGTATGAGGCTTACTCAAGTGCCTGTGGTAACAATTATTTCTTGAGGTGACATTTTTATTTACCTAGCTGTTCATGGGAATCCAGCAGTGTCAAATTCAACTAAAAATCCATTGGTGGGAAGGGTGTATCATCACACGATGTGCACAAGATTGCCAGAGAGGACATGAGTGACCAGCTCATCTAGGAAGATTACCATAAAAAGTCAGCTCAATAATATTAATAGAACACATCCAATGTACACAGTATATTTATATCTTTGCCTATCATGAATAGGTGAAACATGTTTAGTTCGCACAAACAAATTCAGTTGCAAAAGACAGAATTTTTCTTATCCATACGATAAACCATAATTGATCTCAGCACGTGAGGAGAAATGGTTGCAGATATTGCCAACAGCGCATTTATTGCCATAATAAGGGACAGAGGCACTCTAGGTAAATAACACCCTAATATATTCGTAAAGCTTTGGAAGAAATTGCAGGCCATTGAAATCATTTAAGGGACTATGGAATGGTACATTCCTACTCTAACCAACTATAGCTGAACAACTGAAAAATCCTGGATTCGTGACAGCTTCTGGAGTATGTTATAATTGCAGAGTAACATACCTCAGGCAGCTACAGAAGAGGGCTAATCAATTGCAGACGCATCATGGACATTGTTGCCAATGATTGACAGCAGGTGTAAAATCTTGCTGGGGAGATCAAAGTCCAGTGTCATTACTAAGATGAGAAAGTAAGAGTGGTAAACCCTGAGAAGATAGACACTTTCGTACTACACTTCAACACACACAGCCTATCCGAATCCCTGAATACTGGATACATTCAGTTGCAAGTCAGACTGTATATCCCCAGCCCCTTAAGACATTTAATGCACCAACAGTTTGGAAGCACTACACCATTCTGCAAATCAGCCACACACAAATACTACCTGCATTGCCAGTATACATGCATCCACTGCACTCAGGAACAACCCAAATGTGGAGCTGAGAATGCCCTATCATTCTGGAAGAAGGGAAAACAAATCAAGATGTAAAGATAACACAGTGTATAATGAGCAAAGAAGTAATAAGAGGTACACTACTCCTTAATTCACAATAGTAATGAAATGACCTACTGCAAATGGATATCATAAGTGCTAGCACTAATACCTGCACCTGTCAGAGCAGTTGTGGAGCTGTGTGCCTAAACAAGACATCAGTCAAGGTATAAAAGAGGAGCAATAAAAGAACCCAACATTATTCGTGTAAGCACGACCCCCAGTAGTTGTGGGAGCCATTGGTACCAATATGTAAGTTAGTGCAGTCTTCTTCAACTCCCGAGGAAAAAAATTAGAACACACTTCCCAAGAACCACAACACACATCTAGGAAGACAGGTGGAAAAAGGATGAAACACTACTGCTTCAGCCCTACCAAAATGTAAGAACACGAGCCCACTCAGTTGATGCAGCAACAACAGTAAAGGTTCTATAATTTGAAACTCAAATTATTTCACTAGTACAGTGGATCTGCATCATCTATTACTGCCATCTAGCTGGTCTCTGCCAACTATCAACAGCCTGATGGCAGATGCTACATTACACAGAATTAATTGCCACCCTAGCACCAGAAAAACAACACACAGTACAAAAACCATGCAAATACAGAGATTCTGGAGGAGTGTTTACATGGCATATGAGTAAGTTTCTCTGTTATTTGTATCAATTTTCATCAGTAAAGTAGCAAAAATCTCTATAAATACGCTCTATACTGCTTAAAAAAAAAAAAAAGTTTTATTACGATAGCTGTACAATGAACATCTGTCTTAATTAAACACAAAGTATCTGTAATACAAGCATGTGCAAACCATGCCTACTCAAGTATGGCAAAGAACTGTACAGAGCATTTTGCCACAATTCCAGGAATATAGTTGTGTATTCACAAAAAACTAAAAATCTAAAAGACCCCTTACAAACTTACTTCCAGCATTAAAGGCTTATGAAGGTTACATGATTCCCAGTTTTGATTGCTGTAGTAGCACATTATGTGTTAGGATAATGATTTCCAGCTAAGATAAGACTTGCAGTCGGGCGTACCCTTGGTGTCAGATTTCTCTGAAGGCTGATCCTTTCACACCATAAACATTATCTTGGTCCTTTTCAGGGCCACAGTTGACCATCATATTGGTGAATATAGAAGGTATATCATCGCCAAAAAGAAGAACTGCTACAAGAGCTGCGCAGAAAAACCAAGTGTGATGTACTCTACATACAAGAGACCCACAGAAGCTGTGAAATGCACAGACCAAAAATACACGGAATGTGACTGGCTACAGAAAGACCCCACCCAAAATATGGAAGTGCTATGTTTGTCCAACCAGATATGCAGGTAATATCAACAGCCTTTACTGAAGCAAATGATCTTGAAGTCTTAACTTTGGAAGTCAAAGGATGTACAATCACATCTGTGTACAAACCACCAGATGTTGATCTCAAAATCAATGTACCTGATAACTTTTGTAGTCAACACACACAAATAGTGACTGATGACTTCAACTGTCACAGCACCTCTTGGGGCTATGAGCATGATGATGAGAATGGTATAGCATTACGAGAATGGGTGGAAGGCTATCATCTGAGCCTTATACTTGACCCTAAGCAATCTTCATCTGTCAACAGTGGCAGATGGGAATGCAGATACAACCCTGACCTGATTTTTTGCAGGGAGAACATCTCACAACAGTGCATAAAAACTGTCTGCAGCTCTATTCCAAATACACAGTACAGACCTATTATGTGTGAAATTTACGCAGCAGTTCGACCACAGACAGTTCTGTTTAGAAGAAGGTTTAACTTCAGGAAAGCCAACTGGCTACAGTTTACAGAAATGCTGAATGCTGCAGTTCGCAATATTGAACCTTCATGTGACTCATATGACACTTTTGTGCAGGCTGTAAAGAAATGCTCCAGAACTGCCATTCCTTGGGGTTGTCGAACATTGTACATTCCTGGTCTAACTTCAGAACTCAGCGCTCAATTTACAGAGTATAAGGACTATTCGAAGAAGATCCATTTGGCAAGACAATGCTGGCAGCTAGGAATAAACTTTTTGCATCTCTGAAAGAAGCCAAAAGGAATTCTGGGTTAAAATTATAGAAGAACTTGATCTAACCAGAAACAGCCATAAACTGTGGGGATTATTGAGATGCCTCAATAATGTCCCAACCACATCCAGAGCACACTGCAACATCACTGCAGATCAGGTAACACACCAACTGCTCGTGAATGGGAAAGGAAGCCATAGAATCAAAGTGCCAAAAATACACCAAGAGGCCCAGCAAGAAATGAGGGATCTGACTTCCATTCGAGATATCTGAATTAAACAAGGCTATTAAGGACAGAAAAACTGGTAAAGCATCCGCTTTTGGATTACATCCATATGGAATAAATTAAGAATTTTGGCTCAGCAACAAGAAAATGGATCCTGAAGCTTTTCAACAATTGCATGAACCAGTGCCAAATACCAGAGATCTTGTGAAAGAGCAGGGTGATGGGTCTTCTGAAACGTAGAAAAGAAGCAAATCATCCCAACAATTTAAGACCAATTAGTCTTTTGAGTCATCATTATAAGCTGTTCGAATGTATGGTTCTGAATCCTACCAGTAATAGACCCTCTTCTCATACCTGAACAAGCAGGATTTCGACCTAACAAAGTTGCACAGGGCAGCTTTTGAATCTCACTCAGTTTAAAGAGGATGGCTTTGAAACCTGACAAGTAATGGGGGTGGTCTTCATGTATCTCACAGCAGCGTATTAAACTGTCAGTCATCAGTTACTCCATGCAAAATTATACAATATGAACAAGAACTCCCACCTTGTTGAACTAATCAGCACCCTCCTCCAAAACCTCAGGTTTTTTTTGTTGAATTTCAAGGACAACGCAGTCACTGGAGAGCACAGAAAAATGGTCCGTCTCAGGTAAGCATCTTGGCTCCATTTCTCTTCAACATTTATATCAACGATCAGCCACTGACCCGGGCACAAGGGGATTCTTGTATGCAGATGACCTAGCCTTTGCTATGTAGACCTCATGCTTCGAAACAGTGGAAAAACCTGATAGCTGCACTTACAAGTAGAGGACGCCTATTCGTTGTTGCTGAATTCATCCAAATTCATGGTACATGTAAGGCATGGTGAGACAAGAAAATGTCCCAAATGGAAATTCCAGATGGCCAAGCATTTAGGAAATAAAAGGAATTTTGATACTTATCAATTGTCCCTGTGACAGTGTGTTTAGGAAGTGCTGTTTGGCTCAGCAGAAACATTTTGCATTGAAAGGGTTGCAGGTTTGACTCAGCCACGTGGCAAATATTTTTGTGCTTGCAGTGCGTACACTACTGTCATTCCAAATAACCACAACAGCATATAGGTTGTTTTATTAATTTATATAAGCACAAGAAGCATAGGTGTAGGATGAAATGTGGGACTGCAAACATTTAAAAAGGGATTGTAGTTCATTTGTACATGAGAACATCATGTATGTAAATCAACGTTCCTGTGTACACAAACATTGTATGTTTCTGACTCAAGAATAATAATTTACACCATAGAAATAGATAAAAATTTCACCTTGAGTAAATAGATATAATTCAAATCACATTAATCTTGAAGGTTTTGTGGGAAATGGGAAGCAGGTGTATTGTAGTTCCTTTACCAAATTGATTTATGAAACAATATTCTAGTGGTTGCAGTATTAGCTCACTACAAATTTTTAATGCCTTATCATATTCTGCAAATGCTGAGGGAAGGGTATACAAATGGCATATCAACTATTTTTTTGCAGCTGCACTCGCACAGCAACGGCATAAGTAACCTGCATCAATAACTGAAATGTTTAGTAGACTGCATGTATTTGGATACCCAGGGAACTGATGATTCCACATTCATCCACAACATATTAATGACTGACACTGTAGTCTTCAAGTGAAGCTCATAGCACCTCACGAAGTCTAGGGAGCAAATATATGTAGAGCATGAATGATACTGCTTTTACAAGATGAATCAGTTGTATGCAAATCGAACTGTCAGTCCATCCAGATACCTTCTCTCTGACACACCAGGAAAACACAAGAAATTGAAATATTTAATATTTGGTCACATCTCATAGGTTATAATTGCAAAGACAATTCCTTAATATCCCTGTCTTATTTTCACATAGAATTTTTAATAGCATGTCCTAACATAAAAAATGTGAATGCTGAATGATATTCATTCAGATCACAATCATTGTAAGTTTTATTAAGATGTTTTACGTTGTGTCTCACTAAAAAGTGATGAAATAACAGCTTGCCATTATTTTTTTTTAATTTCTTGTATTTAAGAAAAAAATAATTTGCAATAATAACAAAGAAAGTGTCTTGAAGTCGCAACGATACAATTATGACCTATTTCACGGGAAGGTTTTTAAAGCCTTTAGAAATATACAAGCTACTAACAAATGTATCCAACAGGGGAGACCTCCTTATGGGTAACTAATTTATTTTAAACCATTAAGTAGGTTAAAAAATTATCATGGACTCCCACCCCCCCCAAAAAAAAGGAAAGAAAGAAAACAAGGAGGACAAATGGAAAATGTTACACAAGCACAAGAAACATTGAGAAGTTTTATATCTAACTGCACAATTGTAGGTGTGCATATGTGTAAAAAGTGAATAACTCCGCAAAATACGAAGGACCCGAAATATGTTTGCATAAGGTTAAACTGACAAAAGTTAAATTTAAATCTTATCTCAACAGTCACCAAGAACCTTATAGGCAGGATTATAGTTTCTCCTTGATTATTTTTTTCTTGTCGACCTTACACTGTTATGGGTGTCTTATTCTCACATTTTTACTTTTAGTTCATCCTTTGCTTATTGTGTATGTTTCAGATTACGCAATAGAAGCCATAACTGTGTTTGTTTCACATGGTACTTCCTTCACAGCTCTACCAACAATCCTGGGAAAGTTATAAATCTCTTCAAATAGTGTTGTAAATGGTTGAAATAGTTCCAGTAGGTCTACTGACGCATTTATTTCAAGACCCCCCCCCCCCCCCTCCCCTACTAGGAGTTCAGGAGTGACGTATCTCCAAATTATGTTTCATTCATGTAACAAATTTGATTGAATTGCCTCAGGCATCCCAGACTACTGATTTTTTTATACAGCCTATATCAATACCTCCCTAGAAACAAATCTTTTCCTACAGGTGATAAGAGTGAGTAATCCTAATAATATTTCTTCTGAGATATGAAATAATACATGTGCCAAGTTTGGATGAAATTGCTCCACATATCCCAAAATAACGTAATTTTTGCATAACACAGTTTCATACACTCATCTCCTGTTCTTGAGGCACTACCAGTTAGTAGTGTCTGGCTGTCACAATATGTGTTTACATAAATGTGGCTCAAAAAGCCCCTGGTATTCAAGAGCTTAATGTTCCATTTGCAATAATGTTATCAGAGACAGTTCACATTTTAAGACTGGGGAATGATGTGGTAAGCTGGGTGTGAACTATCTCAGTGTTTATCACAAGTAATTTCTGGAAAACAAGGAAAATTCAAATATAGAAAGAAAGACTGGGTTTCTATCACTATTGTATTTGAGTCAAGAGGGACTGTAACCACTGAACATTAATTCTTAGAAGCAAATGTCCAAAAATATAATTAAGAAATGATAATCTATTTCCCAAGTAGCATAGCATAATGGTGAAAGGACTGAGTTAAGTGTAATTATGTATTGAAATCACAAATTCCAATACATTTAATCAGAGAAGTTCTAAATCCCAGCTGTGGGATAGCTCTAAGATCTGCAGAAATTCTGTTGAAGACATGGGTTGCATCCTGAGGCAGCTGTTGGGTGGTTATGCCTACTGTACTCTATAGTGATGTATTAGGAAGATTTAGTGTGTTTCAGAACCATTGCAGAAGGCTTGAAATGACCATTTCTAACTCTTTCAACAGTGCTCCGATGATTATACCTCACGAAAAAGATTGAACAGTTTCTGTCACATAGTCTTTGCTCATGCTGGAAATGAAGACTCAACTGTATAAACTACTTTTCTTTACATTTCAGTCACATGCTTATTATTTTTCTATATAAATGCCATGAACTTGGTTTCGTGGGAAACCTAGACAGTAATATGTAGTGGCTGTTATCTTTCCTATTTCCACTTTCCACCAGTCAGTATATACTTCAATTTTGTCATTTGTGATGTTATCAATGACTGCAGAAATAACCTATGATCAAACTTCATAATTTAGTTAGTTTACAGAACAGTGTTACTAATTCTCTAAATGTAACCTGATGACACCAACACACTAACGGATGAAACGTATCCCGACATCCCTATGTAATGCAGAACTGAGCACTAGATGTCACAAGAGGTGGACCCACCAGTATAAAATAAGGTAGAGAGTATTGTGTTGTCAGCAGAGAAGCAGCGGCAGCAGAATGGGTCGCTCAGGAGAGATCAGTGACTTCGGATGTGGACTAGTCACTGTATGCCACTTGAGTAATAGATCCATCAGGCAAATTTCAACCTTTCTAAAGCTCCCCCAAGTTGACTGTTGGTGACGTGATTGTGAAGTGGAATTACAAAGGAACGACCATGGTCACATCAGGACAAGGCAGATCTCTCACACTAGCAGACAGATACTGTCGAGCATTCCAGAAGGTTGTGGTAAAGAATTGCATGAAATTAGTGAAATGAGTTCCATACTACTACCACCAAACCAACTATAATGATGACTGTGTGCAATGAGTTAAAAAGAATTGGTACAATTGTTGAGCAGCCCCTAAACAACACATTTCTCTACTCAATGCTATGCAACATGAGGTAATATAAAATATGATGACACTGGTCAGTGAATGACTGGAAATGAGTGATGAGTCATGCTATACCTGTGTCAATCCAATAGAACGGTCTGAGTTTGACAGGCGCCTGGGGAACATTACTGCCATCATGTGTGTTGGCAACAGAGAAGTATGGAGTAGGTGTTGTTATGGTATAGGGGTGTTTTTTGTGGTTACAATGTGGTTCCCTTACAGCACTTACAAAAATGCTGAATGCAGTAGGATGTGAGCACTGTGTTCAGAAGCTTCTACAAAAGCAAAGAGAGCTTCACTGCAAATTTAAATACAGCCAAAGCCTTACAGCCAAACAAAAACTTGACAGATCCTAAATTAGCGTAAGAAGCACTATGCTATGTGTGAAGCATTCAACTAATATAAAGGTAAAACTCTGTCTATTAACCTGACAGAAAATCCTAAGAAGTTTTGGTGTTATATAAAATCATTAAATGGATCAAAGCCTCCATGGCAATCTGTGACCATAATTTGGTTATTTATTTGAATGATACATGTAATTATGTGTGTAACAACCATTAGTACAATAGATACAACAGTATACAATCTAAAATTTATTTTATAATAGATGCTAAAGTATACCGTCTACATTATTTTACCTAATAATAAACTAGATTTTAGTTTGTATGGTAGGCTGTACTAGCACTGTGTCAACGAACCATTATTTTAGATGTTTTTTGAAGTTTTCACAAGTTAACAGTTTCACTCCCTAGACAGTGCATTACAATTTTTCCTCCTGTAATATATGGGCTGCTTGCAGTTTTTTCAGTCTCCAGTTTACCATATGATAATTTGATACTTGTCTAGTGTTATGTTTACTGAATTTCTGCATTACCACATGTATATTTCTTGTCTTCTACAGCTAGTATCATTGTTTCAAACATATACGTAGAATAGATAATCATAATTTTAAAATCTATAAACAATCCCTTGCATTATATTCTCAGATCTTTTTTGTCTACTATTGTCAGAGCTCTTTTCTGCAGTTTAAATACTTAGCCTACAAGAGTTCTGGAAGCCCCAAACCATAACACGAGACCATATGCAAGAAAGGGATGCATTAACCTGAAATACATCATCCTCATTGTTTGAATGTTGACATATGGAGCTATTCTTATCAAAACATATAAGCTAGATGTTAGTCTTGTGCAAACATTGCCAGTTTGTTGTGTCCATAATAGTCTGCTATCTATGAATATGCCTAAGAATTTACACTATCTGCAGATTTTCCCTAATATATTACTAATTTGAGAACCAAAGCAATTTTGGAAATCACCACTCTGTCTTTTCCATGTCTATAAAATTTTTTTCCTGTATACCTGGATTACACATATAATTTCCCCAGCAAAGGCCTGAAGTGTCATCTGCATACGTTGTAATGAAGGTATCATTTTTACATGTATTTGGGAAGTCGTTGACAAAGCATATAAAAAGGAATGGGTTGATTATCAATCCCTGAATTTAATATTCCTGACTATTGGTGTGTAACTTTTTAGTGCTTTTCCATCATTGTGTGTGATGCTGAAAATCTCCCAGCAGTTTGTGATATTATAATGCTCTATCATAAACTTCAGAATTTTTTTTTTTTTTCAATTTACTTACTAAAAACAGAAGTTAATGCGAGTGGTCTGTAATTTTCCACTAATTGTTTATCAACTTTTTTGTAGAGAGATTTAACAACTGCTAATTGTAGTACATCAGGGGATACTCCTCCTTTTAAGACACTATTTATTAGATGCATCAAAGGGTATGAGCACTATTTTATGTTGGTATTGTTTAAGTAAAAATGGAGAAATTTCATCCCAGCCATCAGATTTCTTGTTTTTCATTCTCTGATAAGCTGCAAAATATCCTTCAATTCAAATTCAAGGAGTTGATCAGATTCAGAGTTGATCTTAACACGCTTTGCAACATGTACTTTATCTGCAGCACAAAAGTCAGTTTCTACAATATTTAAGAAGTAGTCATTAAAAATGTTACGTATATCCTGAGGATTGGTGACCAATATTGTTATTAGATATCTGTATGATGACATTATTTTTTAGTTTTGTTTTATTGTCTCTTATTTCATTTACTATGGACAAGCAGGTCTTTGAGATACAATTTGAGTTTGGTATTTTTAAGTAATTTTTTCAGCCTTCAATCTTTTGATTTGCTTGTGAAACTGGTACTTATATAGTTTGTATTTATCCCTGGGCTCCATGTCTCTTGTCTTTCTTTGTATCATATACAGGACTTCCATTTTTTCTTTCAGTCCTCTAATAAAATTATCAAATTCTATGGGTCTTGACTGCCTTAGTCTTATTTATATTTATCTCTGTGATAGGTATAGTCTTATTTAGATGAAAAGACAATGTATCTAGGAAGATAATATTATATACTCCTTGGCCGTATGCTGAGATTCCTGACTAATACTTTCTCTCAGTTTGGTGATGTTGGTAACAGAGTTCTTTTATATTCATAAATTTTCTTTGAATTTGTACGAGGATCTCATTTTAGCACTAATAGTTGGCCTAGATGGTCAGGGATGTGACCATTTACAACAGCAGCTGTAATAATATTCTCACAGTTGGTAATAATATTGTCTATAGAGCTTATATTGGTTGAAGTGACTCTAGTTGCTATGTCTCATAACAGATCTGTTGCACCATAACAATAGATTCAGTCTTCAAAGCATTTGCTTCCTTGGGGATGTTGTAAAGTGTTAACATTACTATCCCCCAAACAGTGAAACATCTATATGTTTCTGTTTAGACATTAATTTAAGTGAAACTGTATTAAGGAAATTCAAAAATAATTGAAAATTTCCATTTGGTGATCTATACTATGCTTAAGCCCGGTCCACACGCAACGATCTGTCTGCGCAGACATTGGCGCAAATGTCTGTACATGCAAAAGATCGCTGCAAATGTGGTGTGTTCACACGACGCAAACCCCAATCTACTACTCGCCCGCCATCTGTCGGTGTAGAAAAGAAAAATCCGTGGCAAGCGACTACGCTCCCCGTAAACGTCAAAAATTTAATTCAGTTATTTTGAAATATAGAAATGGAGGAAGTTCTGTTGTGGTCTGTGTTCGCAACTTGTGTTGCAAAAAACATTCAGACCAACCGCAGGAAACAGAGAAGGCGGTCAAAATGGTGTAGACAGTGGTTGCTAAAGCGAAAGCAGTTTTCTCACGTACATTTACTGCGAGAGTTGCAGGGCGAAACTGTTTTGTTTTACATTACCTCGTGTTCCATTTCCTGGCACATTGACACTCCAATTTCATCTTCAGTTGGTCTTGGCGTATCTTGATCACTAAGAAAGCCAAGCAGATCAAAATACCATAACGTTGGCTGGTATACTTGATCTACTCTTACACCAGATCTTCTAGATTTCTGAACTTTGGATAACTCTTTTCGGTAAACAGTTCGCTGACAGACTTAATTTACTTAGCTTGCCTTCATGAACTCATCCTTCAGGACAGCGTAAATAGCTTCACATGTGTTGGGTATTATTTTACTAGGAATCTTAATGTTACCGCCAGCCGTTCATGAGGAGAAATTGCCCTTCTCATACAAGTATTTTTTCTCATAATATGAGGGGTTACAAGCTTTAAGAGATAATTATAAGTTTCGACATCCATCCGCAAATAAATTTCGCCAGTTCGCAATGAATATTTTTTTTTTTACCGTTTCTCTGTTTGCCGAGGCGTCAACTGCCCGCAATTTTTCAATTAGAGCATTGTATGCTGCTGTCTTTTTGTCTCGGTCACTATATTCTTTACTTTTAATCTTCTACAAACATGGGTGGTTTCTATATATTTCAATGAATTCACTTACAAATTCTCGAGAACACTGACGAGTATCAGCCATTTTAATGCCCTATGCGCACAAATACAAACACTAGACTGAGCAAACAGCTGTTTCGTGCCAGATTTGCGGCGATCTCCTGTCCACACGCTCCAACTTGTCTGCGCAGATGTGGTTTGAACCCACAGATTTGAGAGGTTTCGCTCAAACCTCCAACTCCAACTTCCAGGTTTGCACACACCTCAGGTTGGTGCAAATCTTCTGTCCACACGCAACGATCTGTCTGCGCAGATGTGGTGTGCGCAGACATTTGCGCAGACAGATCGTTGCGTGTGGACGGGCCTTTAGATGAAGTATACAACAGACAAGAATTTTATCTTAATAGCAACAATTTCACAGTTAAAATCAGAAGAATACCCTTTTACCCAGGATATATTGTCAGAAGAGTCTATTAAGTTATTTGTTCTCAGGTATATAGCCATATCTCCACCTTTATGGTCGTAAGACAGTACAAACCAGATAAAGAGTAATTTTGGATTTTATAGAGGTGTATGTTATCTGCAGATTTTTGATGTGCACTGGCAACAAGTATGCGTGTGTAATATCTGTAAGCTAGTGCTAAAAAACATCTATTTTATTAGCAGTCCCTCTACCTTATAATGTAGAAAAGAAAGATTTCTTTCTTTACATACATTTTATGCATGCATCCCTCCTACTACTTATTAGTTTCCCTTATTTTTTAAAATGTTGCAAATATCAGTCATCGTCTTCCTAAAAGTCTTGGAGCCTAACCTATTTAAGTGAATACCATTTTTCCCCAGAAATTTGCTGTTTAAAAATTTATTTGGATCTATAAATATTTCTCCAAGATTATTACTGATTTCTTGAAGATTTCAGTTTATCCTCTCTGTATTGCTTGGAGTTCTGAGTATGTTTCTAGTTTCACTGACAATTTCCTCCTCAATGGTACTACATAGTGAATTTGTTCCTACATGAATGTAGATTCTGGTGGCTTTGTCAGCATGTCCCTTGTTTGAATTTCGATTACTGTTTACATGTTTGTTAAACTGATGGATCCTGATCTAAGGATGAACATCGATACACGAATTTGGCACAGCAACATTTTTTAGTAGTGAGTCATCAATAACAAGAAATGAATCATTATTTTCCTTTTCAGTAATTAGACAACTGTTTCGTATGTTTTGTATATAACGTTCTTCCAATGATATCTGTTGTTTGAATAGTTGTTTTTACTTTGCACTTCCTCACAAATAATGCATCTTAATGGCATTGAGACAGAGAATGACAAAATATAGAACATCTTTTTCCAAAATTGTTTCAGAGAGGGAGATCACTAATAGTTCCTCCTTTAAATCGTCTCAGGAACGAAAAAATGACAGAGATCAAAATAAGTGACCAAGTGACTGAAAAGAAACTGAAACTGCCCAACAGAGGAAAGGCCGCTGGACATGACAGGATACCAATTTGGTACCACATAGTGTGTGCAAACGAACTTGCCCCTGATCTAGCAGCAGTGTACCGTATCTTATGTCTCTAGAGGAGCGGTAGAATTTTGGAAAATGTTCTAGGCACACTTATTACGATGTTCTGTAGACCAAAATTCTCCTCAGGAGGGTCCATCATGGGTTCCGAAAACAATGATCGTGTGAAACCCAGGTCTCTCTGTTCGTCCACGAGACCTAGAAAACAGTACATATTGGCGCCCAGTTTCTTGACTTCGGGAAGTCATTCAATACGGTTCTGCACTGCTGCCTAATGCACACAATACGAGCAC
The DNA here is from genome assembly GCF_023864275.1 of Schistocerca cancellata. Taxonomy (NCBI): domain Eukaryota; kingdom Metazoa; phylum Arthropoda; class Insecta; order Orthoptera; family Acrididae; genus Schistocerca; species Schistocerca cancellata. The sequence goes on along the minus strand of NC_064633.1, from coordinate 23,034,009 downwards.
ATGGAGTATCAGCCATTGAAGAGTTTCTAACAAACATAACACAGCACATCATTCTGAATGGAGAGAAGTCTTCAACGTAAAAGTAACTTTGGGGTTGGCTCAGAGGTGAGTTACAGGACCATTACTTTTCACAGTATATGAGTATATAAATGACATAGTATGCAGTGTTACAAATTTCATGATGCTTTTAGCAGATGAAGCTGCTGTATACATAGAAGTCGCAACACTATAAAATTGTAGCGAAGTGCTGGAAGACCTGGAGAAGATCAATACTTCGTGCAGGACTGGCAATTAACTCTCAACAAAAACAAATGTAACGTATTACGATTACATAGACAGAAAATTCCTTTATTGTAAGATTACAAAATTGCAGAACAATCATGGAAGCTATTATTTCTATAAAACACCTAGGAGTATGCCTAAGGAGTGCTGTGAAATAAGTCAGTTGCCAGAATGCGATTCTTTGAAAGAATCTTAGGAAATATAGTCTATCAACAAAGGAAGTAGATTACAAAGCACTCGTTCGACCAATCCTTGGGTATTAGTCGTGCATATTGGATCCGCACCAGATAGGACTGATAGAGAAAATGGAGAAGATCCCAAGAAGAGCAGCACATTTCATTACTTGTCGATTTAGTAAGCGCGAAAGTATCACGGAGATACTCGAGCAGCTTCAGTGACAGACGCTGGAAGAGTGGCGTTCTGCATCACGGTATGGTCTACTGTTAAAGTTCCAAGAACTTACATTCCTAGGTAAATCAACCAATATATTAATTCTTTCTACTTATGTTGAGCCGTGCGCTACTCGTGTTCGTGCCGTTTATTACTTGACATCTTGTCTTTGCAGCTCTGCCGTCCCGTTCCTTATTCGATTTAACAACCCTTTTAAGGTATTCACAAAACTAATCACAGGAAGAATAAGACACACTTTGGAAGACCACCTCCCAGAATCTCAATTCGGGTTCAGGGAAAAAAGATCCACTATCACAGCAGTGGAGCTGCTTTTAAAAAAAACATATGGGAAACCATGGATAAGAAGCAAAAATATTATGCTGTATTCATAGACTTCACAAAGGCCTTCGACCTCCTCGACCGATAATTAGTAAAAAGGATGCTCGACGAAACTCTGGGAAGAGACAGCGTCTGGACGAGGATTATAAACTCCATAAATGAATGGAATGAGATAAGGATCTCGGACAACCTCGACCTGTCTGAACCAATAAGGCAAACAAACGGAGTACTCCAAGGAGACCCACTAAGCCCGCTCCTGTTCATTCTGGCAGCAAAGGACATTGTGGAAATCGCTCATGACGAAGATGTCGAAGCATATGCCTACGCGGACGACATCGTGATAGGCTCAAAAAACTTAAAGAAACTACAGGAGACTAAGAAGACGTGGAAAAATGGTGCAGAAAACACAAGTTTGTAATCAACACCGACAAAACGGAAATGATGGTATTCAGACCAGGTGGGCAAATCCCAAAAACGACAAGAATTGCACTACAAGGAAAGCAAATATCTATCACAAAAGATTACAAATGTCTGGGGATAACACTCCAGCCGTCCGGAAAGTGCTTCACTAAACACACAACAGAGAAAGCGACACAGGCCATCAGAGCGATAAACGAAATAAGTTCCATCAGAACACTAAATCTAGACACAGCTATGGCACTCTTCAAAACAAAAATAATACCGATACTGGCTTATGGGATAGAAATCATATGGATACACCTAAATGGAAAGAACTTAGAAACATTGGAAAGAGTAAAAGCAACCTATATCAAAAGAGCATTAGGGGTAGCAAAAACCACAAGATCAAGATTAGTCTACCTTCTCGCCCGAGAATCTTTCCTCATCGAGGATCTAAGGACAAGGTTCTTACTTCCCAACACATCAGCATCGGAGAACCTACTAAGATCACTACTCAAGAAAAGAGAGGAAGTACCAACGGAATTCTATGGATCCGGGGCCATGATCGACCGCACTTGGACAGCAGCAAATTTTGAGATGAGACACGTACTTACAAGACTCGCAGTACACGGATTCCACCATGAAATTTGTGCAAATACAACATACCACGAACCGTCAAACCTTTGCAAGTGTACACTATGTGGACAGTCTTGTAAGAGATACCATATAGAAATATGCAACAAGAGGACCAGATCAATTAGAGACTGTGCAATAAATGGTTCAAATGATAATCTGTTATAATACCTGCACTGAATGTAATCTACTAAGAATTATGCAGACACTCAATACATCCTTGTAATTCACTCTCAAATGATTGTAATCTAATGTAAAACTAAAATGGCTATTTTGCTGCAATAAATCGTTTATTATATTATTCGATTTACTGGCGTCACTAAGTTGCTGGCCTGCCTGCCCGCGAGTGGCACCAGCAGCGCTATCGATAAGACCACTGTCGTACTATCTCTGGAGCGACCGCTAGTATTTCCGGGTCGTGGTGTGTCGGGGATTCAGTCGGGACGCAGCGCCAGTGAGGTGCGGACAGGCAGTACTTGCCGACCGCTGGGGACACACATGCACTGTCCGACGGAAGGAGACTGGAGCGGGAACGACCGTTGGTCGGTCGTTCGGTCGGTCGTCTCATTGGGCGACGTGTATTTTGTGCAGAGATGTCGGGTGGCCAATGGGCAAGTGTTACCTCTGCATAGTTGGGTCCGAGCCAGTGTCCGCGGGTCGCCGTGTCTCCAAGTTCCGAACGGATATCAAGGGAGTCAGGATGGAGCTGCAGTGAGCTCCGGACAGCCAAGACTCGCCCGACCAGTTGAAATCTGGTTTCGCAGGACAGAGTGGATCAGGTTATAGTTGTGGAAAGGGGCCAATATCAGTTACTGTCAGTTGCACAAAACATACAAACTTTATTTTCCTAAAACACTTAATCACACATGCCCTTAAAATCATTCAAAACAATACGGCTGAAGGCCCGAACACAAGTTATTAAAATTGCCTTAAGGAATACGCACTGCTGAAAGCCTTAGTTACAAAATTTCACACAAAAACTCGGCTGAAGGCCACACACTGGAGACAGAAGAACTGAGAGCTTAAGGCCTGGATAAAAAGAATTTCAGATAGAAAAGAAAATTTTAATTTAACACAGCTGAAGGCCTTATCTACAAATATTTCACGCGAAGTTCGGCTGAAGGCCACATACTGAACATAGAACAACTCAAGGCTTAAGACCTGGATAATAATAAGGATTTCCAATGGGCAAGATCCCCCTTTAAAAAAAAAAATAGTTTAAGCAAGAATCTTCAAAATTTTAGTTTAAGACGGCTGAAGGCCTTATCTTTACATTAAAACAAATTAAATTAATAGACAGCTGAAGGCCTCACACAGTACTTGATACTAAAAGAAAATCACAATCTAAAATAACAGAGCAGTGGTGCACAGAAGTGCTCCAAGAGTCGGCCTGAGGAGGTAACTCTTAACATAAGTTTAGGTGAGACAGGCAGCCAAGCGTAATACTAAGTAATCGGATGGCAACCCGACCCAGAGACGGCTGAAGGACCGACCGACAACCCAATCAATTCCCTTCCGCCGGACCAACAGCACGGCAACGGAAAAATCAGCGAGGACGAGGATAACAGCAGCACTACCTCTTGAAAATTGGCGTCTAAAAACAACCAAGGCACAATAACCACTCACAAATATGAACAACACCAAGGGCTGCCAAACTACACGCGGTACGGACAGCATCAACACGGTGAGGAGAAACACACAGCTGAACGCTACGCTAATGCCCTCGCTGTGGAGACTTCCTCACTGTACTGTCTCCAACCGACCGACTGCCTACTCCAGCATGCAGGCAGCATTAACATAACTGCTCAGTCGAAATCACAAGCTAGACACAGTTCCAAACAAACACTTCTACAAGAACTCGAACAGTCGTAAAAGCAATCACTGTGGAACAACCAGGAGGAATGACAAGTCTACACACACAGAGAACCCGAAGCAGTTGGAGACCAAATATACGTCATCCGATGAGACGACCGACCGAACGACCAACCAAGGTCGTCCCCACTCAAGTCATGTGTGTCAGCAACAGTCGGGCGAGTCTTGGCTGTCAGGACGTCACTGCAGCTCCATCCCGACTCCCTTGATGTCCGTTCAGAACTCGGAGACATGGCGACCCGGGCACACTGGCTTGGACCCAATCATGCAGAGGTAACCCTTGCCCATTGGCCACCCGACATCTCTGTACAAGGAAGGAACCGACCCACATCTGGCAATATGACCAACTGACAAGGCCCAGAAATGGTCAAAAGACCAAATACACGTCGCCCGATGAGACGACCGACCGAACGACCAACAAACGGTCGTTCCCGCTCCAGTCTCCTTCCGTCAGACAGTGCATGTGTGTCGCAAGCGGTCGACGAGTACTGGCTGTCCGGACCTCACTGGCGCTACTTCCCGACTGAAACCCCGACATACCACGTCTCCAAAGATAGTACGACAGTGCTCTTATCGATAGTGCTGCTGCTGCCACTCGTGGGCAGGCAGGCCAGCAACTTAGTGACGCCAGTAAAGACTTCAAGTAATAAACGGCAGGAACACGAGTCGCGCACGGCTCAACCTTCCCCCCCCCCCCCCCTCCCGGGTGTCACATGCCAAAATGAAATTGACCGGCAGCTCCTTAATGAAAACAAAGACAATGGCCATGAGTAAGCCGCAAGCGAGACACTCGCTTGGACCTACCCATGCAGAGGGAACACCTGCTCACTAGCACCCGACAGCCCTACACCAGGAAGGGACTGGCCTAAGTCCGAAAGATGACCAACCCAAGTACCATTGCTAGCTCAGCAACGAAAAGAAGCGAGATACTCGCTCGAAACCAACCAGGCAGAGGGAACACCTGCCAATAGCCAAGCTGACATCCCTGCACTGAAGAAGGTGCCAAGCTAAGCCTCGCAAGATGACCAACTTCAAGAACTATTCGAAGCGAAAGGAGATACCAGAATTTAAGGCAATAAGATGATGTCCTGGAACTAATGCATGCTCGCACCATAACTGACTGCCACTTGGTTGAGTGCCTTCGCCGGCCGCGGTGGTCTCGCGGTTAAGGCGCTCAGTCCGGAACCGTGGGACTGCTACGGTCGCAGGTTCGAATCCTGCCTCGGGCATGGATGTGTGTGATGTCCTTAGGTTAGTTAGGTTTAAGTAGTTCTAAGTTCTAGGGGACTGATGACCACAGTAGTTAAGCCCCATAGTGCTCAGAGCCATTTTTTTTTGAGTGCCTTCCAAAACACAAATGGTGTCCTCAAGGGCCCCAATAGCGTTAAAAAATCTCAAGAGCTGCTTCTGTCTCAACCACCACATGCGGCGTGACGTCAACCGGGTGAAGAACGGTAGCACGCAAATGGGCCACTGAGTCCGGAACACTGCCCTCAATAGACTGGCGCCTTATCGCCAACTCATAAACAAGGTGGTCCTTACTCAACAGGCCGATCCCTGGGCACTGCCTGACCGCCATTTAAATAAGGCACCTGAAACAATCAACAACCAAAACAATATGGTGCAACACTAACAGAAATAAAATTCAAACTAACAGTAACTGGAATGGCAATATCACAAACGTAACCACACTCTGCTACCAGTTTTCGTATATCTCGCGAAAAGACCACGAACACAAAATCAAATAGATTCAAGCCCACACAGAAGCTTACCAGCAATCGTTCTTCCCACAAACCTTACGCGACTGGAGTGGGAAAAGGGGTAAATGACATTGGTCACAGAGCAGCACGTGTGAGGCAATGGTTGGTGGACAATAACATCCCTGAAATAGACTGGCCTGTCCAGAGTCCCGATCTGAACCCAGTGGAACATCTTTTGGATGAGTTAAGACGTCGACTTCGTTCCAGACCCCACTTTCCAACATCGCTACCTTCTCCAGTGTAATCTACTGAGGAAGAATGCGCTGTCATTCCTCTACAGATCTTCAGACACTTCACTGAAAATGTCCCCAGCAGAGTTTGTTATCGCCATAAAGACAAAGGGTGGACACACCACCATATAGTGTCCACTCTTATGTGCCTGGATAATTTTGATCAGATAGTGTACTTTTCAGTACTTTTTCAATTACTACATGCAGTTAATGCAGAAATGGAAATACTATATTAACTTCTACCGTATTTTATAGCGAGCAGGAGCAAATAACACATCATATTGCCTCACTATGCCATGCAACAATGAAGGAACGATCTTACTCTTTGGTTTCACTACAATGTTTGCGCGTTTACGTCGCAACCTCGCCACTGTTTTATGGCGTGTTCGCTACTGAGATCACATTGTGCCTTAGGCTCAGAGGCGTTCTGGACGATGAGCTCATTAACACTATGAGACTCCAGCAACTAAAGCAGGCGGTAGCAAACCACCAATGCGAACACCTGAAACGCCGCTGGAGACATTGGACGGAAGTGAAATGCAAACGCAAAGTGGAGTGCTGATGCAGGCGTCGACTGTTGAAATGCAAGCTGGATCAGTGGTTGGATCGCCAGCTGGGGAAACCATATCAGCTGTAGAAGTGGGACAAGCTGCATCGGCTGCTGCAGATAAATATGGGCCACAGATGGATAAGAATCTGGTCCAGTATCTGAGCAAGGTTCTGTGAGGAAACTGGAGGACGACGACCATCAACTGTTGGAGAACGAAGTCGGAAATAGAGAACGAGGAAAAGCAAAAACAGCCCATGAGCATGCTGGAAAAATCTTTGGAGAAAGAACACGACAAGCAGATGGAGAAAAATAGTGCCCAGTAACACTGGAAGAAAGTAGAAAAGCAGTTGGAGAACAAGCTGATTCTTTGACTGGAGAACAATCTGGAGAACATGCTGGAGCAGCAACAGCTAGAGTAACAGCTGGACAGCACCAGCCTGTAGCAAAGACTCTTATCGCATCTCTGTGCTGCCTGGCTGTTTCTCTGATTTTCTGGGACCTTCTTCCTTGACCCTGTTCCAGTGTTGAGTATCTCCAATAATTATCCAAGCTGTGCGGCTGGTCCCGGCGGAGGTTCGAGACCTCCCTCGGGCATGGGTGTGTGTGTTTTTCCTTAGGATAATTTAGGTTAAAGAGTGTGTAAGCTTAACGAGCAAAGGGCTATTTACAATTTGTACTGAAACCAGATGGCAGTTATAAGAGTCGAGGGGCATGAAAGGGAAGCAGTGGTTGGGAAGGGAGTGAGACAGGGTTGTAGCCTCTCCCTGATGTTATTCAATCTGTATATTGAGCAAGCAGTAAAGGAAACAAAAGAAAAATTTGGAGTAGGTATTAAAATCCATGGAGAAGAAATAAAAAACTTTGAGGTTCGCCGATGACATTGTAATTCTGTCAGAGACAGCAATGGACTTGGAAGAGTAGTTGAACGGAATGGACAGTGTCTTGAAACGAGGATATAACATGAACACCAACAAAAGAAAACGAGGATAATGGAATGTAGTGGAATTAAGTCGGGTGATGCTGAGGGAATTAGATTAGAAAATGAGACACTTAAAGTAGTAAAGGTGTCTTGCTATTTGTGGAGCAAAATAACTGATGATGGTCGAAGTAGAGAGGATGTAAAATGTAGACTGGCAATGGCAAGGAAAGCGTTTCTGAAGAAGAGAAATTTGTTAACATCGAGTATAGGTTCAAGTGTAAGGAATCCGTTTCCGAAAGTATTTGTATGGAGTGTAGCCATGTATGGAAGTGAAACATGGACGATAAATAGTTTGGACAAGAAGAGGATAGAAGCTTTTGAAATGTGGTGCTACAGAAGAATGCTGAAGATTATATGGGTATATCACATAACTAATGAGGAGGTATTGAATAGAATTGGGGAGGAGTTTGTGGCACAACTTGACAGGAAGAAGGGACCGGTTGGTAGGACATGTTCTGAGGCATCAAGGGATAACTAATTTAGCATTGGAGGGCAGCGTAGAGGCTCTGAGCACTATGGGACTTAACATTTACGGTCATCAGTCCCCTAGAACTTAGAACTACTTAAACCTAACTAACCTAAGGACAGCACACAACACCCACTCATCACGAGGCAGAGAAAAATCCTGACCCCGCCGGGAATCGAACCCGGGAACACGGGCGCGGGAAGCGAGAACGCTACCGCACGACCGCAGCGTGGAGGGTAAAAATCGTAGAGGGAGACCAAGAGATGAATACACTAAACAGATACGGAAGGATGTAGGTTGCAGTAGGTACTGGGAGATGAAGAAGCTTGCACAGGATAGAGTAGCATGGAGAGCTGCATCAAACAAGTCTCTGGACTGAAGACCACAACAACAACAACAACAACAACAAGCTAAGGGACTGATGACCTTAGCAGTTGAGTCCCATAGGATTTCACATACATTTGAAAATTTAAATTATCCAAGAAAACTGATGGGCTGGCTATGGAAAGCTGCCTTGGAGAAACCCTAACAGTTATTTTGTTACGTTAAGTAGCAAATAAATTTTTAGGACAACAAGATCACTGTTCTGATAAAATCACTTACTATCGACGCCATGTAGATGATATCCTTATTTCTTGAATGTAAATAATGACGAAACTGAATTCCACCAACAAATGAATAAAATGCACAACAACGATGGTCCCATCGAATATGATACAGGCAAGAGTGGAAACGTTCTACACACAAAAGAAACTAATTATAATTTGACATTGATTTGAATTCCCCTGTTAAATAAAATTAGACTATAGAGACAGAATTGGATACAACAGCTGATATTAATGGCCACAATTCAGAATTAGCTGATAAATGTACAGAAAGAAATTTAGGCCAAGTAAGCAAGTGAAAATGAAGAAATAAAATTATTAAAAGAAGAAAGAAAGAACAGAGGAGGAAAAATACATCATGAATAGTATGCACACCTGGGAAATATTTCTCATAAAAATGAAGAGGTTACGAATTTTGTAATACTGATATTAAAATTAGCTTTTGTACTGAAAATAAACTAATGTACGTACGAGAAATACACAGGATGGTCAAAACGAAAAAAATTACGTCAGGTGTATATATAGCACGGAACGCAGCGACTGTGACATATGTACCGGCCAAACTGTGTGCAAATCTAGTAATAGGCGCAAACAATATACACTCCTGGAAATGGAAAAAAGAACACATTGACACCGGTGTGTCAGACCCACCATACTTGCTCCGGACACTGCGAGAGGGCTGTACAAGCAATGATCACACGCACGGCACAGCGGACACACCAGGAACCGCGGTGTTGGCCATCGAATGGCGCTAGCTGCGCAGCATTTGTGCACCGCCGCCGTCAGTGTCAGCCAGTTTGCCGTGGCATACGGAGCTCCATCGCAGTCTTTAACACTGGTAGCATGCCGCGACAGCGTGGACGTGAACCGTATGTGCAGTTGACGGACTTTGAGCGAGGGCGTATAGTGGGCATGCGGGAGGCCGGGTGGACGTACCGCCGAATTGCTCAACACGTGGGGCGTGAGGTCTCCACAGTACATCGATGTTGTCGCCAGTGGTCGGCGGAAGGTGCACGTGCCCGTCGACCTGGGACCGGACCGCAGCGACGCACGGATGCACGCCAAGACCGTAGGATCCTACTCAGTGCCGTAGGGGACCGCACCGCCACTTCCCAGCAAATTAGGGACACTGTTGCTCCTGGGGTATCGGCGAGGACCATTCGCAACCGTCTCCATGAAGCTGGGCTACGGTCCCGCACACCGTTAGGCCGTCTTCCGCTCACGCCCTAACATCGTGCAGCCCGCCTCCAGTGGTGTCGCGACAGGCGTGAATGGAGGGACGAATGGAGACGTGTCGTCTTCAGCGATGAGAGTCGCTTCTGCCTTGGTGCCAATGATGGTCGTATGCGTGTTTGGCGCCGTGCAGGTGAGCGCCACAATCAGGACTGCATACGACCGAGGCACACAGGGCCAACACCCGGCATCATGGTGTGGGGAGCGATCTCCTACACTGGCCGTACACCACTGGTGATCGTCGAGGGGACACTGAATAGTGCACGGTACATCCAAACCGTCATCGAACCCATCGTTCTACCATTCCTAGACCGGCAAGGGAACTTGCTGTTCCAACAGGACAATGCACGTCCGCATGTATCCCGTGCCACCCAACGTGCTCTAGAAGGTGTAAGTCAACTACCCTGGCCAGCAAGATCTCCGGATCTGTCCCCCATTGAGCATGTTTGGGACTGGATGAAGCGTCGTCTCACGCGGTCTGCACGTCCAGCACGAACGCTGGTCCAACTGAGGCGCCAGGTGGAAATGGCATGGCAAGCCGTTCCACAGGACTACATACAGCATCTCTACGATCGTCTCCATGGGAGAATAGCAGCCTGCATTGCTGCGAAAGGTGGATATACACTGTACTAGTGCCGACATTGTGCATGCTCTGTTGCCTGTGTCTATGTGCCTGTGGTTCTGTCAGTGTGATGTATCTGACCCCAGGAATGTGTCAATAAAGTTTCCCCTTCCTGGGACAATGAATTCACGGTGTTCTTATTTCAATTTCCAGGAGTGTATTAAAAACAGTGAAAACATCATATCCACATTTAACATAAACTTGAAAGAAAATCGACTTTCTTTTGTAGACATAAGCAGCCATCTACCAATTCTTCATACAGCAGAAAGGGCGAACTGCGTGAACATTCTGGAGAAGATAGAGATCTACATATGATTATCAAAAAAAAATCAGGTAACATTTTAAACGAAGAAACCGAAATTAGAAATAAAAAATACATTGAGAACTCTGAGAAAAATCTTTTTAGTACTGTACACAGGTAATTCAGAACATAAGACAACTCAGTTTTTACTTTCGATAAAGAAAACGAATGTGTGTAATTGAATTTTTTTATTGTGAGACGATATGATGTATAATTCATTAACTACATTAAGTAATATTTATACTGCTTAATGAGGTTCGAAATGCGTAACTTGAAAAATATATATTAGGGGAAAGTATTAGTAGATTAATCACATCTGAAGGTCGCAATAAGTTGCTGAAACTGGTAATATGAAATTGTGGTTATAAGGCAATGTTGACATAATAAATTATTATAGTGCGTAACGCGATGAAAGAATCACTTTTTCGAAATCCCGTGATTGTCTCCTACTGAGACACAACACTTCGAAATTTTACTCAAAGCTGCCTACAACCTTCGTCTGTAATGATGCAAACGCGTGATTCCCGGCAACCTCACTCTCGTGCTCCGCGACGCTTCAAACAGCAAGATGTCGACACATGTGAAAAAATGGTCAGATCTCACAAGTTCATATGAGGTGGAAGGTGGGTTAATAACGTCAAATTGGAGTAAAATTTCATCATAATTCTGCTTAACATCACCGTGGACGTGTCATACGATGGGAGGGTCATCACACCTTTTCTTTCCCTCATTTCACCCCTTCCTTTGACGCCCCTGTGCTGAAAGTCAGACCCGAAACGTGCAGTGTTGAAAGCAAGCGGTTTTCTCATGGATCGAATCGACACGAGAAGTCCTCAGGGAGTGCCAGAAAGGACGTCAATGATATTACCCCTCCGTTGGGCATTGATTCCCTCGCATTCCGTGGTTGAAAACGACAATTCGTAGTGCTATGAGCAACAGGACTACGATCTTAACAGTCGTTGACAGCACTGACAACCTCCAAACGAATCAACCCTTCTCTAAGTGCATTGTGTGCCAGAAACCTATTGAACATGAGCTCACACCTTTGGAATGTAGCACAATCCAATTTTTGGATATGTAATAAAAATGGGGATTTCTATTTTTTAAAAAAATCAGTTGATATCCGTCTGACCTATGGCAGTATCATTTAGCGGGCCAACCATAGCGCCATATGGTTTTCGCCTTCAAGCTATACGAGTTTTGTTCTTTGTAGTTTTTTCGTTTGATGCTTATTTCGTGAGATATTTGGCGCGGTCACGATCAGTGGACCACCCTATATATATATATACACAGTGGGAAGACAGAGGATGCTACAGACACGGCGTCAAGAAGAAACTGTCATATTCCCACTGGTTCTGTGTGCAAGAGAAAGTGGTAATGTTATTAAAATCCACGTTATAGCTATAAAACAGGATGAGATTGTTAGCATGGGCGATACAAGCATTTTAGTGAGTTGTGCTACGTCCTTGTCAATTTACCAAGCAGTATTTACAACAAGTTCCCAGCTATAATTTTATTGTGCCATAGTAGGTATCCACTGGTTTGCTAAACTACAAATTATATTTTTAGGAATGTAAGTGGAAAAAAGTTTCTGTCATGTGCTAAGTCCTCTTACCTCGAATCGTTTCATTACTAATGTTAGATTAGGGGAGTGCGATTTATAAGATACCCTTCATTTGGATTCTGAATGCTGTGGTATCCTCTCCCAATACATATGAACTGTAAGTCATATGTATTTGCAATTGTAAAGTATTTAGATGCAATATAAGGTGGAATCATTCTATAAACAAGAGCGATACTCAGACATGGATCACATATTGATACTATTACAGAGGAAATCATGAGAAGTTCATTGACAGAGGATGGAAGTGCTCTGTTCACATCGTGGATAGCACGTATTTTATCTACATGATTTACATGAACAACTAATACTCTTGTTCGGTGTTTGCCTAATTTTAAGCCATTTATCAGAATTTTAACCTTTTTTTCTGTTGTCCTCTTTGGCAGTTTCAGTGGAGGACAATTTACTGCTTTCGACACATCTACAATTGACTACTTTTGGAGGACAGTGACGGTCGCAGGTTCGAATCCTGCCTGGGGCAGGGATGTGTGTGATGTCCTTAGGTTAGTTAGGTTTAAGTAGTTCTAAGTTCTAGGGGACTGATGACTCAGATGTTAAGTCCCATACTGCTCAGAGCCATTTGAACCACTTGAGGACAGTGAAAGCACACTGACCACTTGTTGTCCCTTTGGCTACGTCCTTCCTTGCTATGACGTAAATATTCCCTACTGCCCTTGGACGATCACGCACACGAGAAAGAATCATAGTGGGTAGAGCACTCCCAACTTTGCAGCCAATTTTTCATCCAGATTAACAGTCGGCTTAATTGTATAAGGCACTGATGTTAGTTGATCTTCATATAACTCTCTCGGTACCTCTAATTTCCAGGGTTCCTTTCATAAGCATTTCTTCTACAAATTCCTCACAGAACGATAGGATAAGTTTTTTTATCTCGTCTACAAATTTTCGGGACGATTACGCAGTTTGCTGCGCATCATCAAGTTGACGCTTGTTTGAAATTTCTTTATCTTAACGTCATCCAATACTGTAGCCCTGTCTGAAGTTATGCGTCGTCCACTGCTTCCCTTGAACTCACTGTAATCTCTGTCGAGCCCAGTTTAATGTGCATGACATAGTAGGTCACTATCAGGCACGTCCCGTAAATTGTATCGATCATCCTTGAAACGCAGAAAACGTCAGTTTTTGTAACAAGTGCGCCTTGTCCTCTCTTGAATATCCATAGTTTTCGTATCCATTACACGGCCATATTGCTCAGGGCTTATAAGAAATCTGTTCGTAATTGGTTTTTTACTATGCTGCAGATGATCTTCCATGTATGTGATTATGTTTAGTACCTGCTCCTTAGACAACAATTGTCCTTTACTACGTTTCACTGGAGACGGGATTTGTGGCTCCCTGTCCGACAAGGATGATGAACTACGAGGCTCGACACCTGTTTCATTATCACTTTCACTTGTTAAGGACTTATTGTGATCATTGTACTGCTCATGTACATCGTCCGCACAGTCGAACGTATACGAAACCACACATTCCACTGACTCGCCTTGCAGAAACGCTGATATTTCATTTGTCACTCCTTTCTCATTGTGCGAAATTCCTTGGGTTTCTTTCTGATGAAATGCCAACTTCGGCAACCGTTATTGTATCTATTTTATTTTATTTATTTATTTATTGTTCCGTGGGACCAAATTAAGGAGAAGTCTCCATGGTCATGGAACGAGTCAATACATGGAATTATAACACGATATTAGAAACAGATAAAATGAAATATAAAGAAACATATTCAGGTGATAAGTCGTAAGTTTAAATGAAGAAAATCAACAATGTAACACTGGAATTTGCTTAATTTTTTAGCTCTTCCAGGAGCTCCTCGACAGAATACAAGGAGTGAGCCATGAGGAAAGTCTTCAGTTTAGACTTAAAAGAGTTTGGGCTACTGCTAAGATTTTTGAGTTCTTGTGGTAGCTTATTGAAAATGGATGCAGCAGAATACTGCACTCCTTTCTGCACAAGAGCCAAGGAAGTGCATTCTACATGCAGATTTGATTTCTGCCTAGTATTAACTGAGTGAAAGCTGCTAACTCTTGCGAGTAGGCTAATATTGCTAACAACAAACGACATTAAAGAAAATATATATTGTGAGGGCAATGTCAGAATTCCCAGATTTTTGAATAGGGGTCGACAAGAGGTTCTCGAACTTACACCACATATAGCTCGAACAGCCCGTTTTTGAGCCAAAAATACCCTTTTTGAATCAGAAGAATTACTCCAAAAAATAATACCATACGACATAAGCGTATGAAAATATGCGAAGTAGACTACTTTTCGTGTTGAAGTGTCACTTATTTCAGATACTGTTCTAATGGTAAATAAAGTAGCATTTAGCTTCTGAACAAGATCCTGGACATGGGCTTTCCACAACAGCTTACTATCTATTCGAACGCCTAGGAACTTGAACTGTTCCGTCTCGCTTATAATATGCCTATTCTGTCTGATCAAAATATCGGTTCTTGTTGAATTGTGAGTTAGAAACTGTAAAAACTGAGTCTTACTGTGATTTAGCATCAAATTATTTTCCACAAGCCACGAACTTATTTCATGAACTACATTATTTGTTACTGTGTCAATATTACACACAAGATCCTTCACTATCAAGCTGGTGTCATCAGCAAACAGAAATATTTTTGAATCACCTGTAATACTAGAAGACATATCATTTATGTAAATAAGAAACACCAGTGGCCCCAGCACCGACCCTTGGGGAACGCCCCACTTAACAGTGCCCCATTGGGACTGAACATCACTACCACTCTCAATATTGCGGAGAATTACCCTCTGCTTTCTGTTCTTAAAGTAAGAGGGAACCAATT
Organism: Schistocerca cancellata; assembly: GCF_023864275.1. NCBI lineage: Eukaryota > Metazoa > Arthropoda > Insecta > Orthoptera > Acrididae > Schistocerca > Schistocerca cancellata. The sequence continues at coordinate 23,018,896 of NC_064633.1, read as the reverse complement.
GTAAGCTACTCCCCTTACTCCATAATGGTCCAACTTCTGCAGTAATATTTTGTGGTCAACACAGTCAAAAGCCTTCGTTAAATCAAAGAAAACACCTAGCGTTCGGAACCTTCTATTTAATCCGTCCAAAACCTCATAGAGAAAAGAGAATATAGCGTTTTCAGTTGTTAAACCATTTTTAAAACCAAACTGAACATTTGACAGCAAATTATGTGAATTTAAATGCTCCAGTAACCTTGTATATACAACCTTCTCGATAACTTTAGCAAACACCGATGGCATAGAAATAGGTCTAAAATTGTCAACATTATCAATGTCTCCTTTTTTATAAAGTGGCTTCACTAACGAGTACTTTAATCGGTCAGGAAACCGACCACTCCTAAAGGAAAAGTTACAGATATGGCTGAGAACTGGGCTAACATACATAGAACAATACTTCAGTATTCTGTTAGATACCCCGTCATATCCATGAGAGTTCTTGGTCTTTAGTGATTTAATTATTAACTCAATCTCCCTCTTGTCAGTATCATGGAGGAGCATTTCAGGTAACAGTCTCGGAAAACTTTTTTCTAAGAGCGCTATATGATTCCCTGTTGGGACTAGGTTTCTATTTATTTCACCTGCTATATTCAGAAAGTGATTATTAAATACTGTACATATATGCGACTTATCAGTAACACGGACATTCCCACTACGCACTGATTCTATATCCTCGACCTGTCTCTGCAGACCAGCCACTACCTTTACGACTGACCACATGGTTTTAATTTTATCCTGAGACTTAGCTATTCTATCTGCATACGACATACTTTTTGCCTTCCTAATAACTTTTTTAAGCACCTTACAATAATGTTTTTAATGGGCTACTGGATTTAGATTGTGACTGTTTCTAACGTTTTGATATAATTGCCACTTTGTTCTACAAGATATTCTTATACCTTTAGTCAGCCACCCAGGCTGCCTGTTTGTGATAGTACCCTGTTTTGAACGTTCTAACGGAAAGCAACTTTCAAAGAGCACGAGAAAAGTCTTGAGGAAAGCATTATATTTATCGTCTACTGTATCAGCACTATAAACATCTTGCTACTCTTGTTCCTTGATAAGATTTACAAAAGTCTCTACAGCAACTGGATCAGCTTTCCTAAAACGTTGGTAACTATATTTAACCTGCGTTGCAGCACAAAAATCTTTTAGACTTAAAATTTGTGCATCATGATCTGAAAGGCCATTCACCTTTTTGCTAACAGAATGCCCTTCTAGTAATGAGGAATGAACAAAAATGTTGTCTATCGTTGTTCTACTGTTCCCTTGCACTCTCGTTGGAAAGAATACGGTTTGCATAAGATTATATGAATTAAAGAGGTCTACCAGCATCCGCTTCCTTGCACAATCACTTATACAATTAATATTGAAGTCACCACATATAGCGAACTTTTTGTATTTCCTATGAAGTGAACCAAGAACCCCCTCTAGCTTTAGCAAAAATGTTGTGAAATCGGCGTCCAGGGATCTATAAATAACAACAGTTAGAAGTTTAGCTCCGTTAAATTTAACCACACCTGCACAAGATTCAAACACCTTTTCAGTGCAGTACTTTGAAACATCAATTGACTCAAATGGGATGCCGTTTTTCACATACATGGCTACTCCCCCACACCGCAAAGAGCTCCTCGAAAAGCTGCCAGCCAACCTGTATCCTGGTAAAGGAAGCCTCTGAATTATCTCCTTATTTAAGAAGTGTTCAGATATACCAATAATTTCAGAGTCAACATCTATAAGCAGTTCACTAACTTTATCTCTAATACCTTGTATATTTTGATGAAATATACCAATTCCCTCATTACTCGGATACCTAAGCTTTGTCAAACGTGATTCCCTTGTAAGAGAGACTTCCCTTAAGCAGGAATACCTATCAGCTGACTTCAGTCTAAAAAAGGTGCAGCTCTAACACCCACTACTGCAAGAATTTTCCCATGAGTGATCCCACCAACCCCACCTATGCTGTCATCTATAAGCTTTGCCAACCTCCCCTTCCGATACCTGTTGAGGTGCAGGCCATGTCTAGTGAAACCCGTCCTGCTGATAGACTCCACCGACACCACTGAAATGTGACCCATGTCTTCTGTCATCAGCGCACCCCCAAGTCTCATGTTATTACGCCTGATGGCTGTATTAAGATGAGGCCGATCGTGTCGCTGAAACAATTCCACGAAATGCACATTCGTGTTGACAGTCTGAGTGGCTATCTTTTCCAGGTCACCATCTATGTTATACTCCCCATCCCTATCAATACTATTACCAGCCCCACCCACAATCACTACCTGATCCTCTTTAGTAAAATCCCTACATAACCCCCCTATGTTAACAGTCACCTGAGCCAACCCTGCATTAGGCTTCACAATGCTGGTGACCTGGTACTCACTCCCCAGCACTTCCTGCAACTGTTGGCCTACACCTCTGCCATGAGAACTAGAGATATAAAGAAATGCTTGCTTTGTTTATTGTTGTCATTGCTCTGTTTTGTATCAGCACTACTAGCACTGTTGTGATTTACGCTTCGAATGAGCAGTTCAGCTACGAACCATAGCCTGGTGCTGTGCTCACCATCGATTACCACCAGTTCCGCTCCCTATTGCCATGAGGAGCCAATATTGTAGTTGCGTGGTAGAGAATATGTAGGGCGTCGTATGTTGTAGACATCATTGGCCTTTTGAGACATCGTACTCAAGGGGTTGCTTGTAAGCCTTTTTTAAAAGTGCTGCATGTTAGTAGTAGAGGAGGGTGCTAAAGGACAGACAGTAGAAAAAGTGATTCTGTATTTATTTCAGCCTAATGTATCTTAACAAAGGATGGTTGTGTAAGTCTCCTGTGGTGACAGCCATTGGTTGTTGCCATTGAAGTACGGCTTGTAAAAATGGTTCAAATGGCTCTGAGCACTATGGGACGTCATCAGTCCCCTAGAACTTAGAACTACGTGAACCTAACTAACCTAAGGACATCACACACATCCATGCCCGAGGCAGGATTCGAGCCTGAGACCGTAGCGGTCGCGCGGCTCCATGCTGTAGCGCCTAGAACCGCTCGGCCACTCCGGCCTACGGCTTGTAATCTTGGTGCTGTGCTGCAGCTACATAAGACAACAAAAGACCGATGATATTTTTATTTGCACTACATATCTACACATCATGCTTCTCATTACAGTGTGAGCATGGTGCACCCGCATTTAATATTACTGTAGATTGTTCCGGATCAGATCTGTAATGCAAGTTATAGGCCTAGAGATACGAAGGGACAAAGTTTACATGCTGTTTGCTTGGACTCCCATTTAAGCAAATACCACTACATATCATAGTAAAGGGAAAACCAGTTGCATATTTGCACCTGCATCTACATCTACATGGATTCTCTGCAATTCACACTTTAGTAACCGGCAGTGGGTTTATCGAACCACTTTTACACCATTTCTCTCCACTGTTCCACGCTCGAACAGCGTGCGGAAGAAACGAAAACTTAAATGTTTCCCTCTGAGCTATAACTATAATACCCGCCTTGCTGTGTTAAACCTTTAACACGAGATTGTACCTACTAATAGGTAGATTATAGCAGAACTTCAAATCTTTAAATTTGCTCGGTAGTTATATGAAATACAGAAAATCAATTTTTGTTGCCCCTGGAAGCCGTTAGATAGGCAACCTGCAAGGGAGATTGGATATCATGAACGGATGGGTGAGCCGTTTGGTGATATGCAGCGTGACAATTGGTTCAAATGGCTCTGAGCACTATGCCTCTTAACTTCTGAGGTCATCAGTCGCCTAGAACTTAGAACTAATTAAACCTAACTAACCTAAGGACATCACACACATCCATGCCCGAGACAGGATTCGAACCTGCGACCGTAGCGGTCGCTCGGTTCCAGACTGTAGCGCCTAGAACCGCACTGCCGCTCCGGCCGGCGCGTGACAATTATTGTAAAATATTAAAAAAAAAAAAACAAACGTACATTAGTTACAAGCTACGGCGTGTACACACTTTATTCAAGATGTAAACGTCACTACAGAGCTTCAGATATCATGTTCGACATGTCTTCCATTATTGGCGATGACGTGGCGCAGACGAATAGCCAAATTCTGCATGAACCGCTGAAGTGTCGGAACATCGATGCTGTCGATGACCTCCCGAATGGCTATTTTCAGCTCAACAGTGGTTTTGAGGTTATTGCTGTATACGTTGTCTTTAATATAGCCCAACATGTGTTCAGATCCGGAGAATATGGCGGCCTATCGCGGCCCACGCCAGTGGCCTCTTTGCACCCCAGAGCCACAGTGAGGTCCCCAAAGTGCTCCTCCAGTACGTCAAACACTCTCCTGCTTCGGTGGGGTCGATCTCTGTCTTGCATGAACCACATCTTGCCGAAATCAGGCTCACATTGGATAATGGGGATGAAATCATCTTCCAAAATTTTCACGTACCGTTCGGTAGTCACCGTGTCATCAAGGAGTACCGCATCGATTATTCTGTGGCTGGACATTGTACACCACACAGTCACCCGTTGAGACTGAAGAGACTTCTCGGTCGCGAAATGCGGATTCTCAGTTCTCCAAATGCGCCAATTTTGCTTATTGACGAACCCATCCATATGAAATTGGGCTAAACCAAACCAAGCGTACACTAATTCCCATCAAGCCGACCGTGCAGTTTGAGAGTCCTAACGCAAACCGCTGAGAAGTTATGACGGTCATAGTTCAATAGTTGTCACCCTGTAGATATCTGAGAAAGTACGTTTGGAGGACAGCGTTGCATGGGAGTGAATCACTGAGTGTGAGAAAAACAGAAAAGAAGAGAATCGCAGCGTTTCAGATGTGGTGTGACCGAAGTATGTTGAAAATTAAATGGAATGGTAAGGAATTAGGAGGATCTCCGCAGAAATAGTAAGGCAAGGAAGGTGTGGAAAATACTCTGTACAACACAATTAAAGAATAACTTTTTCGAAACCCCGTAATTGTCTCCCACTGCGACGCTTAAGCTTGAAATCTGGCTCAAAGGTGATGATGGAAAAGCGTGGTTCCCTGTGACGTCATCCTCGGGCTATACGATGCTTCAAACAGCAAGGTGTCTACACGTGCCGAACGAAAGGCCGCAGCTCGGAAGTTCATGTGACGTATAAAGTGGTTTAATGACATCCCGTTGCCACCAAATTTCACCACAATTCTGCCCAACGCCGCCGCGTATCTGTCACACTATGGAAAGGGCGCCTCAGCCCGTCTTACCCACATTACGCCCCTTCGTTTGATGGCTCTGCAATGGAGGTCAGATCCACGACTACCAGCTTTGAAATGATGCTGTTTTATTATGAGTGGCCAAGGGAAACGCTTCATCCCTTATCTAAGAACATCGCGGGCTGGTGACCCCCATTGAGTGTCATGTCACCCTATTGGACTGCAGTGTGACCGCAGTTTCTGCTCTGGTGTAGAGGGTGGAACAATTAGGGACCGTTCATAATCGTTCGACGAAATTTGAACAACTTTGTACGTCTATCTTTTCAGGGATGGTTTCGGGACTCGGCTGTTCGATTAGATTAGATTAGATTAGATTAAGTTTTCGTTCCATAGGCCCAAAAAATGAGATGATTCTGGTGGGTGAGGAACTTGTCAGAAAGTATAACGTAAAAACATACGACATTTCAATATAATACTTACTACCATGATCATTTACCAGGAGATAGTCGAAATAGGTGAATACAATGCGGTAAACTGGAACAGCTAATATTTACAGAGTTAACACACTGTCAGAATGAAACACTGTTATGCACTATTAATAAAGTTATCATACACAAAATACCCAATCTTGACTGTTGTGTCCAAATATTGTCAAAACTGAAATCTAACAGACATTTTTACTTCAGCTGGCTAACAGTCTCTGTTAAGATATTCATCTATGGAGTAGGAGTTGCCTATCAAAAAGCCTTTCAAACTCTGTTTAAACCGTGCTTTAACTGAAACCTAGTTTTTAATGGTTGCTGGTAATTTATTAAATACTGATACTATGTATTGAGCTGTTGGTTGGAAATAGAGATGTATTACTTACAACAAATTTCATTAAGGAATAAATATACTGAGGAGCAGTGGTTAGAATACAAAGTTTCTGGAACAGGTTTCTACAAGATGTTCTTGAATTTACACCACAAATGATTCTTATCACACGCTTTTGCACCCTAAAAACTTTTGCTCGGTTTGATGAGTTGCCCCAGAACATGATCCCACATGACATAACAGAATGAAATAAAGCAAAGTGTGCAGGATGTCAAATCAAACACCTCCCAGCTGTCTAGTTTTCAAACTTATTTTAGTTGGCTACCAGTTTCGGCGATTTACTACGCCACTTCAGGGCCCTGACCGACGTGTATGAAGATTCCATATTGGTTCTGGTCAGAACAGGGGCCAGCAATACTGGTATTAGTAGGTTTCTTCTAGGTGTAGCGATCTCTTCAACCAAAAATGTGGTCCGGAGCATCAAGGGGCTCTTATGTTTTTCAGTGACCCTGTTTCGCACCCTCCTGCGACGTAATCACCGAGGGGTGCGACATTAACAGATAGATGAATAAAACGGCAAAGGGTCCCTCTAACACCCCCCCCCCCCCCCCCCTCCTCCCAGCCCGGCCTTCGCCCCAGTTCTGCTATAACTTCGGTGGTAACCATCTCACCCCATCCCCATCACACACACATTTACTGAGAATTTTAAAAGCGTGCCTTTACAGAGAAAACCTTGGAAGTAGTGCTAGTCGTTTGCAGGGAGGCAACTGTCACCGAAGGTGTTTCAAGAGACCGCGATTCTGACCTCCATCGCAGAAAGGTCAAACGAAGTGGTGATATGTGTGTAAGAAGGGCTGTGACGACATTCCCATCGTGGGTGCTGAGGTGTGGCCATTTATTCGTATAACCTGCAGTCAGAAGCGTAGAGCCCGGCGGTGGCTTCACAGGGCGCCATGCTTTTGCGCAATTACAGAGGAATGTTTTAGGTAGCTTTGAGCTAAATTTCGAACTTCTGCGTCGCAATGGGAGACAATTACGTGGTGTCGAAAAAGAGATGCTTTAATTCTGTTGCGCAGTTTAGTAAACAGTAAGGGGCAGAATTCAAGGATACGAGTAAGGACGTCAGTGACTAATATCTATGGAATAGAGGGAGCTGTAGAGGGTGAAAACTACAGGAGAAGACAGAGATTGGAACGCATCCCACAAAGAATTGAGTTTGAGATGAAGAGATTATCTCAGGAGAGGCGTCCACATCGATCTTAACACTGATAGATGGCTGTGGCTAAGCTATGTCTCCGCAATATCCTTTCGTCCAGGAGTGCTAGTCTTGTAAGGTTCGCAGGAGAGCATCTGTGAAGTATGGAAAGTAGGAGACGAGGAGTAAAGCCATGAGGACAGGCCGCGAGTCGTAATTGGGTAGCTCAGTCCCCAAGAAAGGCAAAGGTTTCGAGATCGAGTCTTGGTTTGCACAAAGTTTTAATCTTCCAGAAAGTTTCAGTCTGAAGAATGACTGAGGAGAAAAGCTCCGAGTTGTCGAGGAACGGATCTCACTCGTTTTTCCATCGACTATGACAGTGTAACGTCGGTACGATTTCGAAAGTTTCGTTGCTACTATACAATAGGCTGTCCGGGCCGGAACGCCCTTTATAGGTGTAATTTTCCGAAATAGCTTTCCCTCTAACCTTTTACGCCAGACCGGTCATATTTCAGCACAAAACTTTTGTTTCGATGAAGAAAATTACGGCACGCGCTACACAAGCTATAATATTTTCGCCGCGTCTCAAATAAATCCTACGCTAACTGAACCCACGTAACGAGGAGCATTCATCACCCTTGCGATGAAAGCTTAAGCCGTCGCTTTGGAAATCGATACTTGTATAGAAATAACGGTTCAGAATATATGGCTGTCACCAAAACCGCTGCCGTTATTTGTTACTCTTTTCCGTTGTACCCAAATCGTTATTCATCGGCTAATGATTTACAGTATTATTTATAAATGAAAAGAGAAAATACTTCCTCTTCTTTTAATTTTTTTCATTGTAATTTTTCCACAGTACTGAAACTCCCAATGAGTGTGCTTTTAAACGTTTAACACGTTAACTGCGCCAGATATCTAGTTTCGCCTTTCACTATGACTGAGCTGGACACCTTATTTTGCAGCAACAGGAAAAAGCAGAAACGAGGAGTGTCTTTTTAAATTTCTTTAGTGGCAACAATTTCGTACGATCATACACTCCCAGCAGTTCCGCAGTTTACTGTATCTGAGGAAAATGTCTGGATCAGACATATTCCCCAAAAGGTCAAAAGAATTCAAAGTCCAAGTAAGAGTCAGTGTTAACATTTTTTTCCACTTTTATTACACTAGTAGCTGAGTACCATGCGGTTCCCCAAGTACGTATTTATTTCAGTCCTCTACTAGCCGCCTCCTCCTTCTTGCCCTCTCTGTCCACCTGCTCCTGCCCCTCTCTCTACCCATCTGCTGCTTCCCCCAACGTCCATTTCGTTCTCCTCCCCTTATCTCCTCCTCATACCGTCTATCTCCTCTTCCTCTTCTCTCTGCCCATCTCTTTCTTCTATCTTCTGCCTATCTCCTCCTCCACACTCTATTTCTTCCTCCTCCACCTCTTCTGCCTATCTCCTCCTCCACTCTTTGTGTCCATCTGTTCCTCCTCCACCTCTTTTGCTATCTCGTCCTCCAGTCTCTATCTCTTCCTTCTCCACCTCTTTTTCCTACCTCCTCCTCCACTCTATCTCTTCCTCCTGCTCTCTATGTCCACCTCCTCCTCTTTCCGTTATCTGTCCATCTACTCCTCACTCTTATCTATGTTCACCTCTTTCTCCCCCTCCTCCAGTCTGTCTGCCTTTTCTCCTCCCCTCCCTTCTCTCTCGGCGTGATCACCCTCCCCAGTAGGAGATTTCTGGTACTCGCACCAACAGTATTTCTTTCCAGACAGTAAATAATATTTGTACCAAGTTTTGTTGCAATCAATCCGGGGATTTAGAAGGATCTTTTTACTCATGGCTTTGCCAGCGTGCACACATACCACATACATGTATTCTACGTATTTCACACATATTTGTACACATATTTGACCTATATCTGTAGCGAATTTCAGCTTGCAGTATCGTTTCCCAGTAGCTCAGTGATTGTCACATCATATGGTGGCGGCGCTGTTCCTTTCGTCCATTACCTGCACCTACTTGTGAACTCGTTGTACCAGATCGCCGGTAGGAAAGCCGAGCAGAAACCTACCGTATTGGAACTCGCTTCAGGCTGCGTACAACGTACTATTTCAAGAATAGGGAAAAGGTCTTAATTTTGAATAAAAGGTAGAAATACTGGCAAAAGTTCGGTATAGTCTGAACCTTGATAATGTACACGTTCACTGCCAAGCCCGTGCTTATCTTCACACAGCCGTGCACAAACCATTTCATTCACTTTAGCAAGTTTATGGTAACGTATTTCTCGAAATCTGAACAGCTACTAAGAACGGATTGTTCTTAAATGAAAATCCTAGCCATACTATTAAGTTTATCGGTGTCTAATGCACCCAAGTTTTTAGTCACCGATCTGCTCAATGTGTGTGAAATCTTATGGGACTTAACTGCTAAGGTCATCAGCTTACACACTAGTTAACCTAAATTATCCTAACACACACCCACGTCCGAAGGAGGACTCGAACCTCCGCCAGGACCAGCCGCGCAGTCCATGACTGCAGCGCCTTAGACCGCTCGACTAATCCCGCGCGGCGATCTACTCAAAATGCCAAGCAGAATTACTGTCTTTTCTCATACATAAAATTACTTAAAAAATCCGTACTTTCTAAAAAACACACCGGAATAAATATGCCTTGACTTTAAAACACTTTTGAAACATGTAGCACAACTAAAACCAGCAAACTAGAACTTGCTTCGGAGCTCATACTACACACGACCGTATCATTGAAAGGCTAGCCTCCGACTCCTTTAGACTGCTGTAAGCATTCTATATCTCCAAGAGAAAAGACACACGAAGACTACCCCGTTCTGATTTGGTCAGTTTTCTTTAAGGGTAATAGAAAAACTTTATTCTCCCGCGTTAGTCCGCGCTTTTCATGACTAATCAATCAACAAATAACACACTTTGGAACTGTACTTTTTCCCAAAATAAATATATTTAACATTCTGATATTTTGTTTATACTTTAAGTTATTAACTATTTTCATTTTGTGGTGTGCGTACTGTAAGACCATCAGATTATTTGACTTGTCGCTCTAACGAAGTAGGCGAGTGCCAGCAATATGTCTCGTGGTCTTATCGTGGCGTGTTTATCTTCTGCCGTTAGGTCAGACGATAGAAATGCCACTTGCACGCTTAGAGTAGCAGATTGACGGTGACCAACTTTAAACAGAACTTGATTAATTTTCACACACATTTATTAAAATAATAAAAAACATAGACATTAGGTAACTTGTGTTCTGGATGCTGTTTACAATCGACAATCTGAAGTTCCCTTGGTCTTGGTACGTTAATCTTATTCTCACATATCTCTGATACTTGACAAAGTGTCTATATATTTCTCTTCATGGCTGTGTACAGGAATATGATAATCTTATTAGGTGCAGACTGAAACTTGACTACAGACTAACGCAGATAAATGCAGTCTCGTACATACTAATGCAGACTGACTGATCGGAGGTCTGTACACTCGTTTAATACCTCGCGTGTTCAGGTATCACTGCGCGAGTGTGATCCGCGAGGAGAAAAGGTTCTACGTTAGCAGCCACCTCATTGGCTGCGTTACATATTAATACGCGGATCGGCGGAAGCAGAATTTGGTCCGTTTTTATGGCTGCGCCATCTCGTAGAGCGGAGACGGACGAGCGCTGCGCCTGCGCTGTTGTGCTTAGCGGGGCGCGCTCTAGTGGGAAAGTTGTGTACGCGCTGACTACGCGGAACTATGTACACAACACATTTGCACTCGAATTAGCTTTCCTTTTACCATAAACTTACTTCACATATTGTGATACAAAATTCCTCGTCGTCTGCATTCACACTGTCTCAAAACTTTCTCACACTAGTTCGTACAGCGTTCAGCAGTAGAGCAATGATCTACATATTTACTTTACCCACATTCACGCATCAGTGACACTATTAAAAACATACATAAAGCTGTACAAACATAAATAAACAAAAAAGCCTTCAAGCAATAAACAGAACAATTCACAAAAACGTTCTATTTTTCCTGTTTCTTGAATGTCTCCGTGCACTACTGTTCTCTAGCAGATGAAAATATAACTACGTACACGATTGAACCCGCTTCAGACCATCTGTCACTGTGCACGCATGGATCATTCCCCCAGTACACAGGCTCTAGACAGGAGCGATATAAGGCACCACGCCTCAATATCTCCAAAACTATGTGTCGTACAATAATAAATTTTTGCGAGTACATTCAGTGGTACATGTGAATATTGTGTGTCAGTTTAAGCACAGTCATGTATAAATTGTTTCAAAAGGGGACCTTTCATATGTTCTAAGGGGACGTTTCATATGTCGACCCTTAGCCGAGGATACCTCACTGGAATCTTCTGATTTTTTCTTGTAGTTTGTGTAATTAGTGTAGCTATTGTTTATTGCTAGTGCGTAATTGTAGAGAGAATCTCCTTTGTAGTTGCAGTCTTTCATTACTGTACAGTAAAACAGTTGTGGCATGCATGTAGATTTGCACCAAGTATTTCGCAGCTGCAATTAACTAGATATTATTTTCAGTGCTATGTTAATGTGTTCTCTTAGTTTTGCTCTTCAATTGTGCTTTTCTGTGTTGTCGTGTGAAATATTGTGACAATAATGGCGTGTGAAAAACGTAACACTAGGCTCCAAAGTAAACTGAGAAATAATAGTGACGACGAGCGTAGCTTATCAGCACCACTGTGTAGTGAATTAACAGACATTCGAAGTAGTAATTTGGTAATTGTGCATAGGGAAATGGAGCGGGCGGCAAACAGTGGCGTAGGCAGTGAAACAATTAGTGAACAGGGAAGCATTATCGATCGATCGCTTGGCAACAGCTCGCCTCAGGAATCCGAAATGACAGGACACAATTTTGCAAATACTGTAGATTCAGGTTTTGCGTCCTCACCGTTTTCTCAAATAAGTCAAGACACATTTTCTGCTTGTCAAAATGTGAATGTTGCCGGTGCAAATGCACTGCCGAAAAGCGTAGAGGAACAGATTCCAGACACTAATGCATTGTTATTAGAGCTAATGCAACAATTGGAACAACACCAGAGGCAAACACAGCAACAGTTAGACACAATGGAACAAAAGCTTCAAACGTTAGACTCAGTGGAACATAAGCTTGAACAAACACGTGAAGATTTAACTACTGAGTTACATAACATTGAATCGAAATGTCAAAAAGTCTGTAATGACGTAAAAACACAAATTTGTGAGCATTTTCAACCTATTTTTTCGCGGCATGAAAATGCATTACAGAATCACGAAACAGCCTACTTACAACAGGCTCTAGACAGGAGTGATATAAGGCACCACGCCTCAATATCTCCAAAACTATGTGTCGTACATTAATAAATTTTTGCGAGTACATTCAGTGGTACATGTGAATACTGCCTGCGAAATGTGTTACAAACAGAATGAGTAGTAAATAAATAACATATTAAAAGGTAATGCTTGATGCAGCAGTTTTACTACATGAACAGCGAAAATGCAGTAAGCGATCAAATTTTTCCTTTCGTTATTTTCTGGCAGGTGTCAGCAAGAATCAGTCGCGTAAAGGTTTGAAATCATATGTTACGTTGGTCACAAGCCACTGAGTGCCTTCATTATAAAATACTCGATGAATACAGTCTGGATATTTGTGCGCCGCTAGCTACGCTACTTTTTCACCACCGCCTGCAGCCGTTTGTGAGGTAGTTGGTCCTTACCCAACAGTTGTTCTTTTCAGACAGTAAGTGATATGTGGACAAAGTTTGATTGAAATAGGTATAGTGGTTCAGGAGGAGGTGTAGATCATACATCAGCCTTTTCTAGAGTATGCGTGGATTCAGTCTATATCGCGAATGTTAGTTTCGGACTTGATCATCAGCTCTGTTATAATGAAACAAAATTTACTGTTACAATCGGAGTTAAAATGTAGACAGAACTTTTAAAAATAAAGTCCATATCTTACTGATTCAGTGAACACTATCTGATAGAAAGTGTCTCGACGCAGTAAAACCATACATAAGGTGCAGGTGGCAGCTTGCTCGTGTTCACGTCATCTTCACTATACCCTCCGTTTGTGCGGTTCTCCTAGAACCGGTAGGCGGAGGGACAGTGCCGCGAAAGTTCGGCATGAACGTTGCAAACAATCCCCGTTTTACTTTGAACGACGTATGATAACTTATGGCTAGAAATCCATTGCAATATAATGTGATGAAATTATGCAAATTACTAGTGTCCCACAGATTTAGTACTACACAACAACTTTCTTACAACCTACAAACTAAAGTTTGGTAAGTTGTAAGAAAGCGGCGCTTACCGGCACTGGGAGGCGGATGTAGCAAAGACCGCTCTGAACGTGAGTTGAGCCCTTACCTGTGGCAGCTTAAGTCTGATGTAGGCTGCTGTTGTAACAAGAAAACATCGTTATCAGATGTTAACTCTGACAGCTTCAGTCTGATGTAGGTTGTTATTGTGACAAGAAAACTTCGTTATTTGATGTAGGTTGTTATTGTGAGAAGAAAAGTTTATTATCAGTGGTTTGATGTGCACCAATATTATTCTATGCTCTACCCATTTTTATATCATATTATGTCCGTAAATTATGTTGCATGATAATAGATCTGACAGTACGAAATGGCCTAAACTAGTCTTTGTAAAGTGTAGAAAGATCATGATACAGGGTGTGTCAAAAACGACTTTACAAATTGGGAATGGTATAGAAATTCATTGTGATAACTTACATAATCGGTAGGAGTGTCATTTTGCAGCAAACAACCAAGTTTCGCATAAAAGAATCAACTGTCATTTTCGCTCGACGTGACAACCATTTCTGATGCGGCAAACATCCATCGGTCATCAATTTCTTCCCACACTCGTTGCAGCAAATCGGGCGTAACTTGTGCAACGGCAGTAGAAATTAAATTTTTCAGGTAAGTTAAATTGTTTGGTAGGGGACGAACATACACACGGTCCTTAATGAACGCCCAAAGAAGGAAATCCAGTAGGGCCAAGTCTGAGGAGCGAGGTGGCCACGCATTTGGCCCTTTACGGCCTATCCACCGGCCTGGGAAACGATTGTAGAGGAAATGAGGTACACATCCACTACATGAATCAAAATTGAGGTTGTTTGCTACAAAATGAGGCATCTACCGATTCTGTAAGTTATCTCAACAAATTTCTGTATCATTGCAAAGTCGTAAAGTCCGTTTCGACTCACCCTGTATTCCTGATCTAAGCGGAACATCATAACAGAATTTTGCAAACTGACTGTGCAAGGTGCGCAAAATAAAAGCAACCCGGAAAATATTTGATGCACCTTAAGACAGGGAAGCCAGCTTAAAAGATCCGCTCCAGGTGTGGATTATGTAAGTTGGGTTGCCTATTTTAAGGTTCACCAAATACTCGTATTTTTCAGGCAACTTTTATTTTTCACATCCTGTACATAATGTTAGCTATGTTCACTTCATCAAGTGTACGTTTAGATAATACATACATGGCTGATAAGCCACATCCATCGTGACGGTCTGCTACCCAATACTACATCACTGGTCAGCAATATTTTTTCATTTGAGAAGTGGGAAACATGTTCCTGCCTTAGGTTTATTTTTAGACAGAACGTTTCCTCTTGCGAAGAAAATCAATGACTCTACGACTAGTAGGGTGAAAAAGTTTCACTCAACTTTAGGACGAAGACGCGAGTCAGCTTGTCTCCTACTGGTGGGTTAAGTATGGCTAAGTGGAAGACCCTGGTGCCGAAGTTAGTTTAGATAGCACGTAATATCCACCCAGTTTAAACCTTTTTTTTTTTAAATTACTAAGCTATAACCTCTATGAGGGAGAAATTATTGAGACATCTGCTACGGTCGCAGGTTCGAATCCTGCCTCGGGCATGGATGTGAGTGATGTCCTTAGGTTAGTTAGGTTTAAGTATTTCTAAGTTCTAGGGGACTGATGACCTGACAAGCTGAGTCCCATAGTGCTCAGAGTCATTTGAACCATTTTTGAACATTTATTTCTGAAACAGATAATTTGAATCATTTTATAAGTATCTCTAACAATTTTCAAAGAACTTACGCTGATTTGAGTGAGGCTCCAGAAGAAGCTCTCTGGCTGTTTCTGAAACAGTAGCGTTGTTGGTCTGCACGTGGATCTGTGTCGAAAGCAGATATTTCATTATCCAGGAATTATTAATTATCGTGTTTGATTTTCTGAGGTGCCTATTATAATTGTAAATTATTGAGGTATTGCCAGTGGCTGTTTTGAATGGTTGTTGTAAATGTGTGTTGCTATCGTCCTTTTTTCATAAATGGTAGAACCTTTTATCGGTCTGATTTTTAAGAGGGATATTTTCGTGCCCTGTATCTTTCTGACATCCAAAGCTGTTCGTTCGAACTAATTTCTACAAAATCTTACTGTCTGATACAGAGGACTTCCGTTTAAGCTCACATACAGAGATCAGCTATAAAACAATTCCGTGAAAGGTGGGAACACCCTGTTTTCTTGGTCGTTATATGGCCCAAAAACCACTGATAAAAAGATCAAATGTTGACATTTAGATGAGCGAAAACTAAGACGTCATTAGTCTGGCAGCTGTTTATGAAAACATTTAGAAACTAGCGTGCTTGCTACATTCTGACATTGTTTTAAATCGGAATTCTTCTGTACTGGGATGATAATGCTACAGTCCATAAGTCAGGGTCCACTGCAACGTGGTTAGAAAAAATCAGGATAATTTGTTGCAATACCCTATTCAAATTTGCCAGTTGAATCCCACGCGTGAACTAAGTCAACAAACAAGAGCATCGTTGCCGGGTCGTAAAAATTTGCCTGGAAACATCCTAAAGGTTATTCACCAAGCTTCAGGAAAAACCATCTGTCTTGATAGTACCAGAACAACTTTGAAAATATGTGCTAGTACGGTAAGTAGTCACTACGTTTTAAAGATTATGTTGAAAAATAGAAATACGTTCTTTTTTTTCAGCTCTTATGAGGCTCAAGAGGATCCGATCGATATGAACTGCATTCCGGCTCTTTCTCTTGCAGCCCTTATAACACAACCTTGTTGCAGGTCCTCTAATGTCTTTCCGGTATATTAATGTAAAAAAAAAAAAAACCGACAGAGACCCCTACAGAACAGTGCTGTGTGTGGCAGTCAGTGCAAACGCAATTTATAAAACGAGATTCCAGTTATCAAGAAAAACATTATTAGAGACGAACCCAGCAGGATTCGTGGTGTTAATTCCCTCCAGCAGTACTTCAGACATTAGTCGAGTCCATTCCGCGTCGTATTGCGGCATTTCTGTGTACTCGCGGTGGCCCTACACGATATTATGCACGTGTACCAGTTTCTTTGGCTCTTCAGTGCCTTTGTATTCCGTTATTGGGTCATAAGCTGAAGTATTTGCTTAAAGAAAAGTGCTGCCACCTCGAATAACAGTAGCGTTAAATTCGATCACCGATCTGCAAATGGTCGTTATTTTGCTAAAGAAATCTCCACCTGGGAACGTGTAGCAATGTTGTCTGTCAAGCAGTGTAAATTGCACTAAGTTGCAGATCGTTTATCGAATGTAACGCTACTGTTATTCGAGGTGGCAGCACTTTTCTTTAAGCAAAATGAACAGTTTTGTCACACAAAAATACAAGCCCACAACTCTAACGTATTTTTCCTGTCAAAATGTTTCATAATAGTTGTTTCGAAATAACCACGCTTCATACATCAGCGCCTGCCGGAGTGGCCAAGCGGTTCTAGGCGCTACAGTCTGGAACCGCGTGACCGCTACGGTCGCAGGTTCGAATCCTGCCTCGGGGATGGATGTGTGTGATGTCCTTAGGTTAGTTAGGTTTAAGTAGTTCTAAGTTCTAGGGGACTGATGACCTCAGCAGTTAAGTCCCATAGTGCTCAGAGCTATTTGAACCATATTTTTTTTCATACATCAGCAGATAAGATTTTATATAACGTAAGATGCTATTTGCACTATATTTAAAGATTATTCACAATCTAAATCGAATTTACTTCCTCAAAGTGGGTTCTGAGCCACCAGTACACAATTATTATCGCAATTATGACCAACAACATTTATGTCTGGATAAAAAATCAATTTAAAACTGCCGCTACAATGTTTCACTAAGATGTCGGCTAACATAAGACAATCACTTATCGATTCTGCATCAGGCCCTGTTTTACTATTAACAAATAGTATATATTAAATCTTTTTGTACCTTCACTGTATGCATTAACATTTGAAAATATTTCTCACTGTTAATCGCTTATTATTCAGCATTTACCAATAAACCGCGTTGTAGACCAATAGCGCTAATGGCTACGCTCCTTTGTAGCTAAGCAGAAAACTTAACTTTTATATAGGGCGAGAAATACAATAAAATAAAAGTTTAAACAAAAAAATTCATTTCAGTCACATAGAAACGCTATTTTCCAAATATTAACTAACAACATAATCCAGTTTTTTACAGACCTCAGTGTTATATCAACCACGTCCGATCACTACGAGAGTTCGAACAAGAAGAAGGATTATTCTAGAAGAATCACAGATAACAGAAGATGAAGATTTATATTATCTGTTGCCACGAATATTGTCTGAGATATGATTTTCACAGAAAATTAATTTATGTCACTGACAATAATTATTTATTATTGTTTTAGTATCGATGAAGTCCTTTTTTATTAATATCACGAGAATATTTCCTCAATTTCCACGGACAACGCTGTCGTGAATAATGTTCTGAATAAAATATATGCGTGGATATTACATCACCTAATTTCAAAAGAAACTGTATCAGAATACTGATACACATTACCCCCCCCCCCTCCTCCCTCCCCTTTGAGGTGCCAATTTTCCTATCATGCAATAGATAAAAACTATTGCAGAAAACTGATTGGCCCTGCTGACGGACTGTTCAAGATTTGGCACCCTGTTATAATTTAGTTCAAATGGTTCAAATGGCTCTGAGCACTATGAGACTTAACTTCTGAGGTCATCAGTCCCCTAGAACTTAGAACTACTTAAACCTAACTAACCTAAGGACATCACACACATCTATGCCCGAGGCAGGATTCGAACCTGCGACCGTAGCGGTCGCACGGTTCCAAACTGAAGCGCCTAGAACTGCACGGCCATACCGGCTGGCTATAATTTAGTGATAACATGAATAATTACTATCTGTCAACAGTATCTGATAAAACACTGGATATTAAATGTGCGGTGTTGTAGGCATAGAAATGATAGAGGTATTTAGTACAACAATTATATTTATTCACCTGCGCATTTTGAAATACTTAAGCATGTAACCCAATAAGCACAGTGTTGTAACAGAGCTGTAGGCGAAATAAAAATGGAGTCCTACGATATTATTACGGCACCCAGTAACCTATGGTGAGTGTGAGCAAATTTCCTAATAGAATGAACACCGATTCTATTGCACAACAGTCATCGAATAGGGTACCTCGTCAATGGAAACCCACAATACAAATGGTGTCCGCTGTGGCGGCGAAGCGAATGAGTACGTTGCTGAGAGCGTCAGAACAAAAAACAAGTTCCTGCTTTGACGGTGCAGCGAATACTTTACCAGCTGTGAGATCGACTCGTAGGTAGAGAGGCTTTCTGCGCACTGCACGCTGGGCTCAGGAATGCTGAGCTCCGCGATTATCTCAGTCTGCGATCGTGACCCAATGAAACCGCGAAATAATAAGCAAATACTTCCGACCGTCGATTCCGAATGGAATCTGTAAACCTCTCTCCGGAATACCGAGACACTGACCACTCCCAACTACACCTCTACCGCGCACCCTGGCGATCCAAACGAGATTTTCCCGATCTCCCTCACTGGCGGCCCAGATGCGTCTCCTCGAAAAACCCCACTCTGCACACGTATACAGAAAATTTGTGCGCTATGTCCCCCCAACGCTCCGATACTTCCAGTTGTGATTGTGCACGGGAGCGTATGCTAATCAAACTTCGTGCAGTACGCTGCGTACGACCCCATCAAAACGGCACGAACAATTCTGCTCCGATGGCGGACCTTGCTGCCAAAATTTAGTACCTCCCTTTTACGTCAGCCAGCAACTTATTTGGTCCTCCGATCAGGTTGCTTCTTTTAGGCGCACGCGGGAAGACAGAGACGTGAGAACCGCACCCGAGAAGTGCAGAAACGGCGTGTGCTGGCAGGTCGCCGCGCGTTGTCAACAGAACGGGCAGGCTGCTTCACTCCCAGCCAAGCCAAGCAGAACCCAACCCGGGCAGGCTGCGGGAAACTAGCCTGCCTGTCCATACTACTGATGAGCTGCGCTACGCAGCCGTTTAGACTGCGCGCGTCGTTGTCGTATTACGAACGTTAGTTAAAAGTTTTTATTTTACCTGACCACCAAAAGACAAACCCCAATATATGTATTAATTTCAGGTCAAAAAATATTGGGCTTTATTTGTACATTCTTCCTTTACGCATATATTTCGGGCTTATTATCCATATAAATAAAAATGAATTGCCAAATGTGTCGATAATCGTAAAACTCGAGAACGGCTGGACCAATTCGGCTAATTTTTTTGCTGTGTTCGTAATTCTCAGGACAAGGTTTTTGCGAAATAAAATTTTTGGAAAATCGACCTAAAAATTGGAAAATTTGAGAAAAACTGAAAATGCGTTTTCATTGTGCCTGTGTGTGTTGTATTGCATACAATCTTGATGAAATTTTGCACACTATACCTTGAAACCATAAAATTTCGTAGGGTGCATGGCAGACGTTACTTCACCAAACGGAATTCGACAAATTGTAGATTTTTATTCCAACCTTGATGAAATTTGGCACACTCGATAGTGTTTTTTGTTTTAGTGGAACGCAATGCAGTCTGTGTTGCAGTTTTCAACACTGAAACGGATGGATATTTGTACTAAAGAAGTGAACCTCCACCCTCCAAAAAGGAGATTGGTCCCCTA
Organism: Schistocerca cancellata; assembly: GCF_023864275.1. Lineage (NCBI taxonomy): Eukaryota > Metazoa > Arthropoda > Insecta > Orthoptera > Acrididae > Schistocerca > Schistocerca cancellata. The sequence goes on along the minus strand of NC_064633.1, from coordinate 22,998,713 downwards.
CCCAGAAGAATAAATTATCTACGCCCCTGATAACCACGGTACTGCAATGTCAACCAAATTAAGATTTTGTAAGTCTAGATTCTTTAATTTTAGTATGTTTCAGCCAAATATGACACCAGTTATACAAATATTTAACTACTTTTCCAGGATGTATTTTACTGGTTCTGTGAATTCATTCGAAGTTGGCAAAATCATTCTAAATTGCCAAAACGCATTTTAACAAAATCGAAGCACTTGTTTCGTAACCTGTTCGTCTAAAAACTATAGTGCTGGGAGTACAATGGCGACTCTGAGCCATTTTTCGCGGCGTCTACGTTTGCGTCATGAGAGTCCACAGCGCAACCTGTTGTCAGGCGCAGCAAGCTGGGCGGGTCCCGTGAAGCATGGCAGGCCTGCGGGCTCGCGGGAGCGCATTACCTACTATGGCCTCAGTACACCCGTACTCTTGTGTTTACGTCGCGGCAGGCTGACCTGCATGAATGGTTGCAGAGCAGCTAGGGGCAAGCAGGCTGCAAGTGGAATTTGTACACCTCTAGAACTCCCTCAGAGTCAGACATCTAGTTCCCATGCAGTGTAGCCATCAGTCGCCGAACCGGTGTCCAGCGAACTGACCCCGGCAGTAAAGCCATTTCTCGAGGGGCGAGCAAATCGTCCCTAACTTATGCCAACTGTGTGTAATCTGCATGCCACCAGATACAAAAGTGTGCTGCATGTGAGTTCCGAGCGACGGCCTTTGTTGGCGACTCGATGTTCACAAAGTCCGGTCCTTCCAGGAAAGCACTGCCTGACATGTCGCGAACCTCATCAGCTCTCCGCTGCCCTTAGAGCCGCTACAAGGACCCATAGCAGACAAATAGAAAAGAAGCTCGTGGCACCACTCAAATAATTTAACCAAAACAAAGAAAATTAGAGTTCTCATTATTCAGTCACATGTTATCACGTGACCTTACACGATGTCCTCCCACATTTCGAATGGCAGTCAAACTGAGAGAGAGAGGGAGAGAGAAAAAAAGAAAAATGGAAGGCGACAAGCCAGTGAGGGCTTGGCGTCTTTCATGTTACTGCTCTTATTAGCATCTGAGACATCTAATACTCGTAGATTCATCACATGAATCATTAAGTAATCGTTAATCAAATCTTTTGTGAACAACAGATTTTGCAAGAATATCCTGTTAGTTTAATAAGTCACGATCGCAAAATACTAACACGAAACTTTTACAGAAGAATGGAAAAACTGATAGAAGCCGACCTCGGGGAAGATCATTTTGGAATTTGGAGAAATGTAGGAACACGCGAGGCAATACTGACCCTACGACCTCTCGTAGAAGATAGTTTAAGGAAAGGCAAACCTCAGTTTATAGCATTTGTAGACAGAAAGATTTTGAAATGTTGATTGGAATAGACTCTATCAAATTTTAAAGGGAGCAGGGATAAAATACAGAGAGAAAGGCTATTTACAATTTTTACAGAAACCAGACGGCAGCTATAAGAGTCGAGGAGCACGAAAAGGAAGCAGTGGTAAGGGAGTGAGCCAGGGTTGTAGCCTATCACCAATGTTATTCAATCTGTATACTGAGTAAGCAGCAAAGGAAACAAAAGAAAAATTTGGCTCAGGAATTAAAATACAGGGAGAAGAAATAAAAGTCTTGAAGTTTGCCCATGACATTGTTATTCTGCCAGAGACAACCATGGACTTGGAAGAACAGTTGAACGGAATGGACGGTGTCTTGAAAGCAGGATATAAGATGAACATCAACAAAAGCAAAACAAAGATAATTGAATATAGTCGAATTAAATCAACTGATGCTGAGGGAATTAGATTAGCAAATGAGGCTCTTAAAGTAGTGGATGAATTCTGCTATCTGGGAAGCAAAATAACTGATGAGGGTCGAAGTAGAGGTGATATAAAATGTAGACTGGCAATGCCAAGAAAAGCGTTTCTGAAGAAGAGAAATTTGTTAATATCTACTATAGATTTAAATGTCAGGAAATCCTTTCTGAAAGTATTTGTATGTATTGTACGCATTTATGGAAGTGAAACGTGGACGATGAACAGTTTAGACAAGAAGAGAACAGAAGCGCTTGAAATGTGGTGCTACACAAGAATGCTGAAGATTAGGTGGGTAGACCACGTAACTAATGAAGAGGCACTGAACAGAATTGGGAGAAGAGAAATTTGGGTTACACCCTGACTAGAAGAAGGGATCTGTTGGTAGGACACATTCTGAGACTTCAAGGGTTCACCAATTTAGTACTGGAGTGAACCTTGGGGTGGAGGTATAAATCGTAGAGGGAGACCAAGAGATGAATAAAGTAAGCAGATTCAGAAGGATGTAGGTTGCAGTAATTACTCGGAGATGAAGAGGCTTGCTCAGGATAGAGCAGCATAGAGAGCTGAAACAAATCAGTCTTTGGACTAAAAATCACACAACAACAACAACAGCAACATCAATACTTCCAAATTTCTGTGATAATTTGAAGCATTCTTGCTGAATAAAATGTTTGCTATCACGAGTTCACCTGGAGAGTTTTGTTGTATAAACTGGTTAAATAATTAACTATAATTAACTAGTTAGAAAAACCACGATTAACTGTGTCAAGTGCTCTATGGAAACGTCAACATCAACGGCATATCACTAGCAATTTACTGCACTCAACATGGCCCGTGGATCCATGTGCAGTTCGAAAGCCACCTATCACCCTTGTTATGAAGTACAAAGTGACGTTTAATGTCCAAGAGATTCTGTGATGCAGGTTTTCTCCGTCACAAAATAACACAGCGTATTTTCAATGATAGATGATATGCGTAACGGTGATTTAATGTAATTTGTATAGCATTAATTATTTTCTAATATAAATTCAATTTTTTCTTTAAATATATTGTTGTGTTCTACGTAACTTTGACTGTACGTAATTCATGTGTAATTTATATACTGATAATTATGCGTAAAAGAGGCAGTTTTACCCCTACGGTCGCAGGTTCGAATCCTTTCTCGGGCATGGATGTGTGTGATGTCCTTACGTTAGTTAGGTTTAAGTAGTTCTAGGGGACTGATGACCTCAACTGTTAAGTCCCATAGTGTCAGAGCCATTTGAACCATTTTTAGAGGCAGTTTTCTTTATAGCAATAATCGGAAAGGATAATGTGGAGAACAAACTTGTAGTACGGAGACCATGGAAGCGGTTTGAAAGTGCAGAGAAGGAGTAGCCAGCTAATTCTCATACCAGAACTTTTGCAGGGAAATACCAGATTTTACGAGGAGGCCATGATCTTTTGAACTGAAGATTCAGTGGAAGATTTATCAAAAGGTTTACAGAACATCGGAAAAGAAAAGGGTTGCAAGTGGTTTTCATCAGAAGAACACGAATATTTGATACATTAGCTGAGACTGTGTGTGAAGGTGAGAGGCACCCACATGCCTTGTTAATACTGTGGTATCAAGCAGTCAGGCCTGCAAGATGAGTGGTCTGCCAAGCGAGTGGATTTATTCTTATTTATCGAGTAACATCAATGACTGACTGTGAGCTCTAGCACCCACAATTAAGCTACAAATTATTCTCCTGTTTGAATATTACGCAACGGAAACGGATAACGCACATCTGACTATTAAAAGTTTACACAACTCTGATTGTTCACTACGCACTGGCAATACCACATTTTCTTTCTTATTCAACGGCTTTGATCAACACGTGGCCATCGCACACATTATAAATTATGGATATCGTGGCTACAAACTATTCGAAGAACAAGGCCACCAGTCTTTTTCTTTTCACTATCTTTTTTATTCCGATAAAATCTATAACCTAAACACACCATTACATTTTATACAACAATTACACATGATAAACTCCGTCCAGTGGGCATGGCTTTACATTGGTGATTCTCTATTTTATGGTCTCGTAATTATCTAACACTACAGTGCACTTTCTGCATAGGATGGTGGATCTTTTGCTACATCTCACACTTCGGCTCTCACACCCCTCATCACGAAAATTTACTCCAGACAGAGCGGTACAAAAAAGAACATGCATATCCCACTACCTCTGAACCTATCTTGATACTCTCCCATGCAAACCACACGTACATAAATTACATGAAATACATCACACTGGCAACATACATCACAAAGAACAGTCACAACGTTAAAATCACTTCACTTGCAACTTTCCCACTTCAATTAGTATTCATCACAGTTTCACACGACACTGCCCCACTTCGTAACTTTTCTTTCCTACTACGAACTCTGGAGGATATATGCACGTCTTCCTGTGCAATGCAAGCCAAGTGGCGTTGCTGGATAGACGGCTGACTCATCTTGCTTCTCTCTCAGAGTATTAGAAAAAAATGGTTCAAATGGCTCTGAGCACTATGGGACTCAACTTCTTAGGTCATTAGTCCCCTAGAACTTAGAACTAGTTAAACCTAACTAACCTAAGTACATCACACACATCCATGCCCGAGGCAGGATTCGAACCTGCGACCATAGCGGTCTCGCGGTTCCAGTCTGCAGCGCCTAGAACCGCACGACCACTTTGGCCGGCAGAGTATTAGAGTTTGAATCATTTCAAAAGCTTCTATTCTCTTCTTATCCAAACTATTTATCGTCCATGTTTCACTTCCATACATGGCTACACTCCATACAAATACTTCCAGAAACGACTTCCTGACACTTAAATCTATACTCGACGTTAACAAATTCCTCTTCTTCAGAAACGCTTTCCTTGCCATTGCCAGTCTACATTTTATATCCTCTCTACTTCGACCATCATCAGTTATTTTACTCCCCAAGTAGCAAAACTCCTTTACTGCTTTAAGTGTCTCATTTCCTAATCTAATTCCCTCAGCATCACCTGAGTTAATTCGACTTCATTCCATTATCCTCGTTTGGCTTTTGTTGATGTTCATTTTATATCCTCCTTTCAAGACACTGTCCAGTCCGTTTAACTGCTCTTCCAAGTCCTTTGCTGTCTCTCACATAATTACAATGTCATCGGCGAATCTTAAAGTTTTTATTTCTCCTCCACGGATTTTAATACCTACTCCGAATTTTTCTTTTGTTTCCTATCCTGCCTGCTCAGTATACAGATTGAATAACATCGGGGAGAGGCTACACCCCTGTCTCACTCCCTTCCCAACCACTGCTTCTCTTTCATGTCCCTCGACTCTTGTAACTGCCATCTGGTTTCTGTACAAATTGTAAATAGCCTTTCCCTCTTTGTATTTTACCCCTGCCACCTTCAGAATTTGAAAGAGACTACTCCAGTCAACATTGTCAAAAGCTTTCTCTAAGTCTACAAATGCTAGAAACGTAGGTTTGCCTTTTCTTTATCTAGCTTCTAAGATAAGCCGTAGGGTCAGTATTGCCTCACGTGTTCCAACATTTCTACGGAATCTAAACTGATCTTCCCCGAGGTCGGTTTCTACCAGTTTTTCCATTCGCCTGTAAAGAATTCGCGTTAGTATTTTGCAGCTGTGGCTTATTAAACTGATAGTTCGGTAATTTTCACATCTGTCTACACCTGCTTTCTTTGGGTTTGGAATTATTATATTCTTCTTGAAGTCTGAGGGTATTTCGCCTGTCTCATACATTTTGCTCACCAGATGGTAGAGATTTGTCAGGAAGGGCTCTCCAAAGGCTGTCAGTAGTTCTAATGGAATGTTGTCTACTTCCGGGGCCTTGTTTCGACTTAGGTCTTTCTGCGCTCTTTCAAACTCTTCACGCAGTATCGTATCTTCCATTTCATCTTCATCTACATCCTCTTCCATTTCCATAATCTGCCCTCAAGTACGTCGCTCTTGTATAGACCCTCTATATACTCCTTCCACCTGTCTGCTTTCCCTTCTTTGCTTAGAATTGGGTTTCCATCTGAGCTATCGATATTAACACAAGTGGTTCTCTTTTCTCCAAAGTTCTCTTTAATTTTCCTGTAGGCAGTATCTATCTTACCCCTAGTGAGACAAGCCTCTACATCCTTACATTTGTCCTCTAGCCATCCCTGCTTAGCCATTTTGCACTTCCTGTAGATCTCATTTTTGAGGGGTTTGTATTCCTTTTTGCCCGCTTCATTTACTGCATTTTTATATTTTCTTCTTTCATCAATTAAATTCAATATTTCTTCTGTTACCAAAGGATTTCTACTAGCGCTCATCTTTTTACCTAATTGATCCTCTGCTGTCTTCACTACTTCATCCCTCAAAGATACCCATTCTTCTTCTTCTGTATTTCTTTGCCCCATTCTTGTCAATTGTTCCCTTATGCTCTCCCTGAAACTCTGTACAACCTTTGGTTTCGTCAGTTTATCCAGGTCCCATCTCCTTAAATTGCCACCTTTTTGCAGTTTCTTCAGTTTTAATCTACAGGTCATAACCAATAGATTGTAGTCAGAGTTCACATCTGCCCCTGGAAATGTCTTACAATTTAAAACCTGGTTCCTAAATCTCTGTCTTACCATTATATAATCTATTTGAAACCTGTCAGTATCTCCAGGTTTCATCCATGTATACAACCTTCTTTTATGATTCTTAAACCAAGTGTTAGCTATGATTAAGTTATGCTCTGTGCAAAATTCTACTAGGCGGCGTTCTCTGTCATTTCTTACCCCCAGTCCATATTCACCTTCCTTTTCCTACTCTCGAATTCCAGTCACCCATGACTATTAAATTTTCGTCTCCCTTCACTACCTGAATAATTTCTTTTATCTCATCATACATTTCATCATTTTCTTCGTCATCTGCAGAGCTAGTTGGCATATAAACTTGTACTCCTGTAGTAGGAGTGGTCTTCGTGTCTATCTTGGCCACAATAAGGCGTTCACTATGCTGCTTGTAGTAGCTTATCCGCACTTCTATTTTTTATTCATTATTAAACCTACTCCTGCATTATTCCTATTTGATTTTGTATTTATAGTCCTGTATTCACCTGACCAGAAGTCTTGTTCCTCCTGCCACCGAACTTTGCTAATTCCCACTACATCTAACTTTAACCTATCCATTTCCCTTTTTAAATTTTCTAACCTACCTGTGTAAGTAGGCTGTTTAGGTTTTCTTATCAGCAACGTTACGTAGTGCTCTGTATGAAAATCACTGGCTGTGTTGTGTGCAGTCTGTGGCTAGTTTGCATTGTTGTCTGCCATTGTAGTGTTGGGCAGCTGGATGTGAACAGCGCGAAGCGTTGCGCAGTTGGAGGTGAGCCGCCAGCAGTGGTGGATGTGGGGAGAGAGATGGCGGAGTTTGGAAATTTGTAAAAATGGATGTCATGAACATGTATATTATGGTTTTTCAACACTATTAAGGTAAATACATTGTTTGTTCTCCATTAAAATCTTTCATTTGCTAACTATGCCTATCAGTAGTTAGTGCCTTCAGTAGTTTGAATCTTTTATTTGGCTGGCAGTAGTGGCGCTCGCTGTATTGCAGTAGCTTGAGTAACGAAGATTTTTGTGAGGTAAGTGATTTGTGAAAGATACAGGTTAATGTTAGTCAGGGCCATTCCTTTGTAGGGATATCTGAAAGTCAGATTGCGTTGCGCTAAAAATATTGTGTGTCAGTTTAAGCACAGTCGTGTAAAATAGTTCTAAGGGGACGTTTCATATGTCGACTCTTAGCCGAGGATACCTCACTGGAATCTTCTGATTTTTTCTTGTAGTTTGTGTATTTAGTGTAGCTTTTGTTTATTGCTAGCGCGTAATTATAGAGAGAATTTCCTTGGTAGTTGTGGTTTTTCATTGTTGCACAGTAAAACAGTTGGGGCATGCATGTAGATTTGCACCAAGTATTTCGCAGCTGCACTTGCAATTAACTAGATATTATTTTCAGTTCTATGTTAATGTGTTCTCTTATTTTTGCTTTTCAAATTGTGTTTTTTTGTGTTGTCGTGTGAAATATTGTGACAATAATGGCGTGTGAAAAACGTAATACTAGCCTCCAAAGTAAACTGAGAAATGACAGTGAAGACGAAAGCAGTGTGTTAGCGCCACCGAGTAAGGAATTAACTAATGTTCTAAGGGGACGTTTCACCTGCCCGATTAAGGGAGCTGACATTCCGTGCTCCGACCCATAGAATGCCAGTTTTCTTTCTCCGGATAACGACGTCCTCTTGAATAGTCCCCGCCCGGAAATCCGAATGGGGGACTATTTTACCTCCGGAATATTTTACCCAAGAGGACGTTATCATCATTTAACCATACAGTAAAGCTGCATGCCGTCGGGAAAAATTACGGCTGTAGTTTCCCCCTTGCTTTCAGCCATTGGCAGTACCAGCACAGCAAGGCCGTTTTGGTTAGTGATACAAGGCCAGATCAGTCAATCATCCAGACTGTTGCCCCTGCAACTATTGAAAAGGCTGTTGCCCCTCTTCAGGAACCACACGTTTGTCTGGCCTCTCAACAGATACCCATCCATTATGGTTGCACTTACGGTACAGCTATCTGTATCGCTGAGGCACGCAAGCCTCCCCACCAATGGCAAGGCCTATGGTTCATGGGGGGGGGGGGGGAAATTTATGATATGTTACTCATATATGTCCGTACATGTTTATTATTGTTCAGCCAAATTGTGTTTGTAAGTCAGCCCAACATATCCCATTACAATATCTGTCTAAAGAATTTAATAACGCTTTGTCAACAAATTTTACACAGCAAGACGGAACACTAGAGCAGCAGTTTTGGCTATTTAGCATTTTGCAGCTAGTTTAATATATTTTAGAGGTGATTCATCTTCATATTAGCAACATCCCACGGACTGCAGAACATCTGATGCTCCATAGCTTACGCATTTGTCAACTGCTGCGGAAGATACATCTCAGCCGAGAGAGCAATCACTCTCTATGGCGACAGCCATTATGTCGACAAAGCAGGGACTGTTTACATTGGAACTAAACATTACTTAACACATTTCAAGTAAAGACAGATAACAATGAAAAACACAAAAACCAAATGAGTTATTTCAGATTAATAATCATAATAATAAAAAAATGCACTCTAAGGCAAAAAAGTCGTACCACTAAGGTATTAGCCGATAGGGACGAAAATTAGTACATGTGCTGTATGTGTACAAATAAATGATTACAGTTTTATAAAATTTGGATCATTTCTTCCAGAGAACAAGTTTCACAAATTGAGCAGCTCAATAACGCATTGGTCCACATCTGATCATTATGCAAGCAGTTATTCGGCTTAGCATTGATTGACAGTTTTGTTGGAAGTTCTCCTGAGGGAGATCACACCAGACTCTACTCAACTGGCGCTTTAATCGTCAAAATCTCAAAATGGTTGGAGTGCCGTACCCATAATACTTCGAACCTTCTCAATTTGGGATAGATCAAGTGTCCTGGCTGGCCATGGTAGGATTTGGCAAGCACGAACAGAACCCATAGAAACTCTCATTATGTGGGGCAGACAATATCTTGCTGAAATGTGAGCCCAGATCGGCAACAAAACGAGCGTTGAATATCGTCGGCATACTACTGTGCTGTAGGGGCGTCGCGGATGACAATCAGAGTGTCCTGTTACGAAAAGAAACCGCATCTCAGACCATCACTCCTGGTTTTCAGGCCGTATGGTGGCGACAGTCACGTTGGTATCCAACCGCTGTCTGGGAGCTTTTTAGACACGTCTTCGGCCTGGAATTTGATTGGATGGAGTAGAATTGTCTTCAGTGGTGAGTCCCGCTCCAAACTGAGCCCTGATGACGCGTTTGGAGATGCGTCAGACAGCATTGGAATACCAAGGGGTACCAGGCTGTCACCTGCCCTCTGTCTGGACAACCAGGAGTGATGGTCTGGGGTACCACGTCATTCCATAGCAGGATTCCTTTGGTTGTCATCCACGACACCCTTACAGCACTGCTGTACACCGTCGATATTCTGTGCTCTTTTTGTTGCCCTTCATGGCAGGCCATCCTCGGCTTACATTTTAGCAACATAATGCCTCGCCGCTCAAGGCGAGAGTTTTTATTGCTTGTCTTCTTGCTTGCCCAACCATACGTTATCCAGCAAGGTCGCCGTATCTCTCTCCATTTGAGAACTTGTGGAACATTATGGGGAGAACCCACCAGACAGCTCGGGATTTTGTCAATTTAACGCCACAACTGGACATAATTTGGCACAGTACCCCTCAGGAGGACTTCCATCAACTCTGTCAATCAATGTTAACCCGAATAATTGCTTGCATAAAGACCAGAGGTGGACCATAACATTATTGGCTTGTTCAATTTCTAAAACTCTTTCTCTTGAATAAATAATTCATTTTTTCTAAATTGTAATCATTTGTTTGTCTGTACTTGTACACTTGACAGCAAAAAAAGTGGGTCACTGCGTAATACAACTAACGTAACGTAGCTGTGTTGCAGGTCCTCTAAACACCGAAACCCTGTGGGGTACAGTCGTTTGACTACACACAATGAGTACCATAAGGGACTACTAGAGACCAAAGGTCTTTATGGCAGTCAGTCTAAGCGTCAACTAACATCGTCATACAAAATATATTAGAAAACACGTACTTAGCGATGAGACACCCCATAACACTCATAAACTAACCTTAATTACGATAAGTGACATTCCAAAAGTTCTGAGAAAACGCATTATTTTACATATATCGTACAGTAATCCTTAGTCAAAATTAAATACTTGAGACAATATATGGAGTTACAAAGCTGTATGGCAATTGGAAAAAAGTTTTTCGCTATCGAAAAGGTTTTCCATCCACGTGACAGACATCGCTCAACGGCGAGTGACTCTAGAAACTGCATATTGGACGAGACAGTAAAAAAACGCGATTAACGGCAACAAGCACTCTACGGAAATCTCAACATTAACAGCGAATCACCAGTAATATAATTGTTCTCGTAACACATCAACAGCTACGTGTGCACAAATGTGGACTTTAAGTGACATGACCAACGTCATCGTTCTGGACCTGGATTCAAACCCAGCACCTATAGCCATTGTTAACTAAGCTAAGCTTTGTTTGTGCCTTATTGAGACCTGATCACTAGGCATAAAGAGACGTGAAGCATAGACGTTCGCACTAGTATGAGTTATCAATTCAGATCCTGAAAATAAATGACGAAAATGTTTGTACTGAACCGGGAATCCTGTCATAACAGTTACCTTCCTGGGAACTACCCCCAACGACGTTGAATATGGTGTCATTCACAAGGAACAAGGTATGCTCATGTTTAAAATTGAAATACGATCATGTAAAGCTTGTGACAGGGATGCAAACCCAGCACCTAATCGGATTGTTAACGAAATACGTAAAAATCAGAAGTTAAATATCAAATGTTTTCACCTTAATGGGAGTGGAATAGAAGGGCACTTGCGGCAATAGTGTCAGAGAGACAGAGTGTGAGAGAGAATAGAGGAGTAAACACAGTATGAAATCGTTTGCGTAATGTGTGGAGGACGGAGGGTGTATTCATGGATGGAGGGGAAGAGAGAGATGTATTTGAAATAACAAAAACTACTGTGAGAGAGTCCATCTACGCTGATTAGTTTGTAAGTATCTAAACAGGGTGTAAATAAAATCAAAATAGAATATTTAACAAACTGTATATTCAAAAGAAACCCACTTAAATTAGAAAGTCAACTCAAAGGAAAACTAACCCATATTGTATCTTTTCCGTTACCACGCGATCTTCCACTAGCTCCCAATGAGGAAAACTGACGAAAAAGAACACATAACAAAACATTTTAACTACTCTAATATTTTATCCAGAATCCTTCATCATTTTGTACTTCTATCATGCGTCTTGGCATAGAGTGTATAAGCCGTCGGACGTAACAGCCTGAAGAAGCAACTTCCTCCAAGGCTTCCAGGACGCAGTTCCAAAGAGCGTCCGCAGCAGTTTGTTTCGTGGCCAGTTTTCTGTTAATGTTCTGGCGACCTCAGCCCACATGTTTTCCATGGGGTTCATATCAGTTGCCCGTGGCGGCCAGTCCATGACGTTGACGCCACTCATGGAGAGCCGCTGCTGAACAAATGCAGACTTGTGAATTGGAGAATGGTCCTCTTGCAATGTGACGTCCCCTTCTGCGTACAGCATTCGCACTGACGGAAGCATCACATTTTCCAATATGTTGGCATACTGCACGCTGTCCAGAGTTCCTTCTATCCTGTGAAGAATTCCCGCCCCTCTCGCAGAAATCCAACCCCAGCAGGTAACAGATAGCCGGCCATTTCTTCTCGTCGTGGTTACGTATTCGCGTCGATGGCGAGTCCCTTGCGGCCTGTAAACGATTCGTGGACCGTCGTTACTGGTGGAAAACACCTTCTTATCAGTGAAAATGACGTTTTCGCACGACGCCCTCAGATGGAACTCCGCAAATGCTAGCCGGTATAAAACGTTGTCTTCGCTGAGCTCTTGTTTCACGGCGGATCGTCGTGCATGCAGTCCAGCGTCCCTCAGCCTTCGGCGAATCGTGTCACTGGAGCCGGGGAAGTTGGTCTCACGCCGCAACTGCTTCGCGTTAAGAAAGAGATTTTCTCTGTGCCTAGACACTAGGTCCCTGTCTTCCTGCTGTGAGCTCACTCTCTTCCTGCCTGAGCCAGGAGCCCTGTTGGTGGTGCCTCTTTCAAGGCAGATCCTCCACCATTTCGTTGCAGTGGTATGTGGTACGCCATACCGTCTGCCAGCTTCTCTGATGGAACATCCTCCTTCTTCGGTGAGAGCGACGACTCTATCTCGAAAACACCTCTACCAGTGAGCCATTACGGCAGACAGCCTGATGTGTATTTCTGCTTGCCGCTCTTATACTGATGACAGGAGAGGAGGTAAACATATTTACGTCAAACGGAGCGGCGGAGGCAGAGGCATGCGGCGCAGCCGTGCTGGCTCGTCCCGGGCTGTTGGCCCACCAACGCCACCGCCAGCTCGCTCACTTGCGTCTCGCCTCGGCCAGCCTGGCTGGCCCGCAGCTCGCGAGCCGCGGCTAGTACAGACCCGGGCCGCAAGGCCACGATCACCCCTTGAAGGATCAAAAGTTACACCTAACCTACTCAAATCTGTAGTATAAACTAACGCAGATATAGCTATAATGCAATAATATGTGCAGGCACACCTACAGTTGACGATTTCAAATATTTGACGAACAATACGTTCAAAAATACATTCATTTTAAACATAGCTACCACAAAATATTTCACCTAGCTAGCAATAGCATGACGCTAGAAACTACTCTTTCTTGCAAGCGCTCTGCATAATATGTAGCCTTAAGAAAACGTGTATTCAACCACGACAACTAAGCGGAATGTAAAAGTAAACAGGTTTGGCGGCAGTTTCTCCAAATAATAGTATATACGTAGTATATAATACACGTTTTGGACACTTATAACATGTACTCAGTGTCTCTGAAACAATACGTGGTGCACGACGGAAATTACTTTCTGCTGAGGCACTTCATTTACATCTCAATTATACACGAGTACTAGACAACGTTGCTCTTTATGGCAGTCAGTCCACTTGTAAATTAACACCATGATATCGCAGATATTAGGCAACACGTTACCAGGGATGAGAAAGGCCTTAAGGTTTGCAACTAAACATGCTACTCCTAGTTACTATGGTTCTGAGCACTATGGTCAATAGTCCCCTAGAACTTAGAAGTACTTAAACTTAACTAACCTAAGGACATCACACAACACCCATCCTAGCTACTACTGAATAAGAATTTGATTATTAACGTGTCTTCATAACGATGTGTGCGGCGTTCGACTCTCAGTCAGCATAGACGTTTTCTTCGCCTTATTTCTAGTTAAACGTTCGCACATCTCGCTAATGGTGGACCAACAGTGGACATTTATCGTCTGTTCATGGTTAGACAACGACGGCGGTAGGTGCCGGGTTCGAATCCTGGTCAGGCAATAAAACTTCAGTCGTCATTTAAGGTTCCAACCTCACTACTGGTGACAAACTGTGATATCTACATTCTGATTTTACGTACTTATTCAACTATCCGATTAGGTGCTGGGTTCGCATCCTTGTCACCAGCATTACATGATGGCATTTCAATTTTAAACATGTGCATCCTTTGTTACTTGACAATGCAACAATACACAACGTCTTTCGAGGACAATTACCAAGAAGGTAATTGTCATGTTAGGGTTCCTGGTTTCGTACAGACATTATCGCCATTTACATTGAAGTTGAGAATTGGTAACTGATACTGCCTAGTGATCGAGTCTCGATAAGGCACAAAGCTTTGCTTGGTTAACAATGGCTTTACGGTCTGGGTTTGCATCCGGATCCAGAACGAAGATGTTAGTCATGTCATTTAAAGTACAACTTTGTGTACAAGTAACTGTTGATGAGTAGTGTGAACGATGATATTACTTGTGATTCGCTGTTAATGTTGGGATTTCCATAGAGTGCTGCCGCCGTTAATCACGTTTTCTTTTAACTGCTTAGTATTACATAAAGTTGATGTGAAACCACTCCCCATTGAACGTTGAACGATGTCCAGCTTGTGTTGGGTAAACCTTTTAGACAGCAAAGAACTTGTTTCCAATTGCCATCCAACTTTATAAATCCATATACTGTCTCAAACATTTAATTGTGCCTAAGGACTACTGAACGATTTATGTGACAAAATTAGTTATCCCATAACGTTTGAAATGTCACTTATTGTAATTAAGTCTAGTTTACAAACGTTAAGGACTGTCTGATCTCTTCTGCACTATCGTGGTGTTACTTTACATCTGGATGGACTGTCATAAATACCAGTGTTCTCTAGTAGTCTCTAGCGGTACCCATTGTGTATCTTACAACGACTGTACTGTGGAGGGATGCGACGATGTGCAACACAGATATGCTATGTTGGTTGCAAACATTCAGGTGCAGCCTACACGTTGGAATTCAGGCGTGACCTACTTTTTTTCTTGTCGAGTGTACATCACACCGCCGATTTCCGTTCCATTCGAATAATTCCTTCATGGTTCTTTTTTTTGTCTTAGAGTGTATATTGTAGTTCGCACTCAAGCACAGAGTTTCCTCACAGTCAAATATTTTGCCCCACTTGTTACCTCGAGCAGTCATATCATACTCACTCCTCAGCAAAGTGTTAGAATATTTTACTTCCTCTACCTTCAGCAGCTTTGCAATTCAAATTTGTCTTGTAAAGATATGTTCAATTGTACCATGTCTCATCAAAACATTGAGATCCCCTGCTATACCCGCAGGACAGGACAGAGAGTTTAATTTGTGGAAAGGGGCCAAAATGAGTGGCTGTCAGTTACACTCGAACTTTATTCATTTGACAAACATTACAAGAGTAAAGAAAACATTAAAAATAGAGCAAGCCAACATTAATTTTAGAACTTAGTTGCCAGCTAAATGCGCCATTCAATCTCACGCGTCAAGGCCAAAACAGCCTTAATTTAAAACCGGCTGAAGGCGAATCACATAAGACTCAAAACAAGAATCTGAATTTTAAAGAGCAAAAGGCCTTATCTTAAAACATTTCTCTAAATCAGGCTGAAGGAGCAAACAATCTCACGCCTTAAGGGCAAAACAACTTTAATTTAAAAATCGGCTAGAAGCCATACGTAAACAAACAACAAGGAAAAATAAGAAAAGACAGCATATCAAATGGCGCTCAGAAGTTTCCAACGATCGGCCTGGATTTCAAACAATAACGCTCGCTTAGGTGAGACAGGCAGTCGGCCCAACAATTGTCAATCTGACGGCAACCCAACCAAGAAACAGTCAACGGACCAAGCGACAGGGTAACTTCCGCTCCACCTGACCAGCAGCACACAACAGGGAGTTCAATGGAACAACACAGAAGGTATCGGCGTCCACAACGAATTAGAAATTCAGCCACAACACGACGAGGAAAATACGCTGCCTGAATTTATGCCAATGGCCAAGGCAGGTAACCAGAACGTTAACGACCACAAGGCAGAAGATTGCACTGCTGGACTTCAAAAATAATCAAGTTAAGTTAAAGTCCACAGGAGGGTGGCTAGAATTTCGCCAACTTGAAAACACACGTTGTTGCTCGTGGGAATGTCCCAACAGCCCACAACGAAATTCAGACGACACAATGTGAACAGTTGGGGCTGGCTGGTAGCGTTCGGTATCGGTGAGCCACGGGCCTCGTAGCAATGGGAACAGCCCCTCACACTCCGACCGCGCGTGGACGCCGCTAGCGGCCCCGGCCAGACACACGCCATGGAAACTTCCTCGCTGCTCCACGCCAACCGACCAACTGCCCAGGCCGGGAAACGGTGAAAGGACCAAATATCGTCGGCCGATGAAACGACCAACCGAATGACCAACCAACGGTCGTCCTGCTCCAATCTCCCTCCGTCGGACAATTCATGTGTGTCGCCAGCGGTCGGCGAGCACTGGCTGTCTGAGCCTCAGCGGCGCTCCGTCCCCGACTTCACTGCTGCTGCGTCCCGACCGCACTGCTGGTCCGTCCCGAACTGACTGCCAGGCACACGACGACCCGGAAACACTAGCGGTCTCGCCAGAGATGGTAATCATCGATAAGCGCAGCTGCTGCCGCTCACGGGAAAGGAAGGCAGGAGGTTAGTGACGCCAGTAAATGGAACAAGTAAAGAGGAGGCAGTACCGTAACTGATGATGACAAACAATAAATGGCCTGAACACGAACCGTGCACGGCTCTAATTGAACTTGTGTGACACAGTATCATATACTGCAGTCTTACGATAGACATTACATTCTTTCAAATCCTCATTATGGCGGCGCGCCCAGATATCACGACCGCGACTATCGTACTCGGCGCAGTCCGCGAGAAAGCAATACGCGGCCGCCTGCTTCACTCGATGGCAGCACCACCGCCGTACGAGTGTTCCCAGCGCTGCCTCGCTCTCTTGTGCACCATCCTTTCTAGGCGAAGGTTCAGCTCAGAGACTGTGACAGTTACGTGTTATCATAGGACGACACGGCATGAGATCGGACTCTACCTGACTTGTGTTCTGCTGTCAATGTCCTCTCAACGCATGTGTAATTTCGGTGCTCGGTTCACCGGTGCTGTATATAACTGTGATAACTATGAGTTGTCAATAAAGAGCTGTAGATGTCACACTTACTTTCATGAACAGACAGTTCAGTAGATTCAGTACATTTATAACAGTTCAAATATTCACGATTTTACGCCAGACAATTCCGTTACAATTACATTGTGCACAACCATTCCATCAAAAATGAAGTAACTTATCGATCTAAATACACTTGTGTCCAAAATTAAAGCAACTGAAACGTCCCCTTAGAACATTTATACATGACTGTGCTTAAACTGACACACAATATTTTTAGCGCAACGCAATCTGACTTTCAAAAATCCCTACAAAAGAATGGCCCTGACTAACATTAACCTATACCTTTCACAAACCACTTACCTCACAAAAATCTTCATTACTCGAACTACTGCAATACAGCGAGCGCCACTACTGCCAGCTAAATAAAACATTCAAACTACGGAAGGCACTAACTACTGATAGGGATAGTTAGCAAATGAAAGATTTTAATAGAGAACAAACAATGTATTTACCTTAATATCATCACAAGTCATAATATATGTAATTTCAAAACTCCGCCATCTCTCTCCTCACATCCACCACTGCTGGCGGCTCACCTCCAACTGCGCAACGCTACGCGCTGTTCACATCCAGCTGCCGCTGCCCAACACTACAATGGCAGACAACAATGCAAACTAGCTACAGACTGCACACACCACAGCCAGTGATTTTCATACCGAGCGCTACGTAACGTTGCTGATAAGAAAACCTAAACAGCCTACTTACATAGCCCCCATGCTGCCCACAAAAAATTTTACAAATTGTTTTGGGCAGTGGCCAATACAGATTTGAAAAAATTTTTCATAATTACAATATCAAAGAAATCAAATGCACACACTTATTTATACAATGTTGATCAAAAGCTAAAATTTTCTCACAGTCCATAAAGACAGTCCAGATTGTTCATCACAGTAAAATTTCAGTGGTTTTTTTTTTTTCAAAGTCTGAGCAGTAAAAGACAATGCACACGGAAGTAGTGGATTTCCATGCAGTCTTGAAGAAGTAGTGTTGTCCTTCCAACTGAAAGACAGTGCTGACTCTTGACATGCTGACAGATAAGGGGCCACAACAGAGCAAACCCACAGCAGAGTCAGACGACATAATCGTAACGACAGACTTGAATTTCATCAGAACTGGCGAGATTCAAACAGAGTATGGCACTTTCGACAACGTGAATTTGTAGAAGTTAGGTCTCCTAATCCCAATAACAACGCGCGCCAACAAAGAAACAGACGATGACTCGCACCGCAGGCAGGCACTTGCGCCCGCTGGCTCAGGGAAAAATAACATTGACGCTAACCTTGAGCAAAATTCCAGTATTCTTTACCGACGAATACCGCATGATAATTGCATTCAAGTTGAAACTCTGCGTACTGAGAAGAGCAAAGGGTTACACCACATCTCACATATAAAACCGTTTATTGAAAGATAATCTGCCTTTTAACTTTGTCTTTGCCATATAACTTTTCACTTTACATTACTAGTATGCTTTGTCAGACTTAGAATCTGTTTGCGGTGTTTCTGTTTCATATCTGCACAGTTTTTCTGTATTATTCTGGAAAGTAAAACATGTTTTAATAGTAACTTTTGTGGTATAGCTACAATGAGACAGCCTTTTCCGTAGCACAACAATACGTTACAGCACAGTAATTTCTTCATCACAACAATAAGCTAATAACTAAGATATCTATACGCAAAGCATTTCACTTTTGTTTATCATGAGGAAAGTACATTGACTTCTGCAGAACTTAGCTTTCGGAGGACAATAACTACGACACTTCCACAGAGATTATCTTACAGCAAGAAGCACATTTAGCGCTACAGGACACGTATTTGAGTGATTAATTTTGTACTTAAATCATTTATTTTTAAAGATATTTGAAGTACAATGATACAAAGGTTTTCCGTCATACATTTCATTCCATTGTTGTAATCTGTAACACCTGAGGGTATAATTACATTAATCCTCAGGGGGGTACACGCTTACTTTGTGTATCATGTGTTTGGCAAGCACAAGGAGCCCTAGCTAATATGGTATTTGCTTATAAAATTTTACCCATCGGTACCATATTCCTCTAACAGATAAATTACACAGCTATCTGATCATTTAACTGAGAGAGACAAACATTTCTCTTTACTACATCAGTGACATGTTTACGTAATTACACCGTTGTATAACTTCACACTTACGAAATTGTATTTTGTTTGTACTTTGTGAACTGTTCATATTTTTTCGGACCCATTGTGATATTATGAGAGCTTTGAATGATATATTTCGTATGGGATAGCGATTTTTAAAGTACGTTTCAGATAGATGACACTATTGAAATGAGCAGATAATTTTTTTTTAGGTTTTGACATTATTGCAGAAAGCTACAACGTTTTTGAGACTTGACTGAGGTGTTATGATGTTATTTTTACGACGACGATGTGTATTAGCTGCTGAGGTATGTTTATGATTAATAAGCTGATGCTATACGAGTTATTTGATTATGCTACGTATCTGTTATGATGAAATATTGAAGAATGTCGACGAATATATATATGTGTAATAAGGTAAGGAGAAATGAATAGTGGTTAGGGACTCTGACTTGTAAAAAAGGATGTTGGAAACCAAGAATCGTACTTTAAGAGTTATGAAATGTGTGTGTATGTGCGTGAATGTATCACAATGCCGGAAAAAATTTTTTGGACACTGTTATATTCTTAAGATTTTGTTTCTACACATTTGCAACGTAAATTCTTGACCTGTGAAATATTTTTATATGAGACTGTCACTGTAGCGGAAACTGCTGTCGTAAATATGTCCATAAGAAAGGTAGGTGACCTTGACGTAATGCGTTTTGGGCGCCCAGCTGAGAGGTAGTCTTCTGACAAAAGAAAGCCATTAGGTGGAAAAAAAGAGGCCATTATCCTCGCCATTGACATTAGAGAAAGCATCGCAAATACGACACGCTCATTACTTGGAAAGATACTTACATCTGCACACCTGATTATGACAAGCGTCTTTCTACGAGAGTTGAGAGAATTTCTACTAACTTATGAAATGTCACATGACTACTGAATTATATTTTTATGCTTTACTTTTCATAGTTGGTTATTTCATTTGATATCTAGTTTCCAGCTGTGTTGCAGCATTAGTTTTATAGAATAAACTTAGATGCATTTGCTAATGTGAACACTTTCTGTCAACAGATCTATTAAATAATTATTTTATGATCCACATTCTTCGAAAAAGGAGCTCTTGGAATGGAAAGAACAATAAAATGGGACTAATAACAGTAACTGCATATATAATTATCTTTTCGAGTACTTGGTAATTTTTTGTAGAATTAGTTTTTGTGGTGCACCACTTTAATTACATAGACATTAAGATGTGAATATACATTTCCCTTGTCTGCATTATTGTTTTTACTGTAATATTTTTTCTGCTTGAGCTATGTCATGTTTAGGTATAAGTTACTGCTGTTTGCCAGGCATAGTGTTACTGAATTTGACTTTGTATTACTCTGTTAAGCTAGTTTTACTACTGATTTATTTTTCTTGTTTGCTGCACAGTGCCTTATATTAGTTGTAATATTGCAATTGCTTTGCCTATTTAAATTTTTTTGTCATTGATGTTTGTGATAATTGTTTTGTGTTGCTGAATTGCCTCGTTCCTTAGTTTAGCATCTGAGCCCAGTAGATTTAAGTTAGCTTAAGAGGGGGTAGTCATAAGAGAATGAGTTGCGATGAATTTCAAGAAATGCACTGAGAGGCTATACGAGAAAAGTACAGAAAGCAGGTATAGATAGGACTTTTGGAAATAAAGAAGAACGAAGGGAGCTCTCCGAGAAGTAAAGAAAGTTTTGTTTGCAAAATACTGCAGTAAAACAAACCCTGTCCTTCCCTTGTATTATTCCCCTATATGTTTGTGTACCCTTGTGTATTTATGTTTTTCCTGTATTTATATGTTTATCTGATAAGACTTATGTTGTGGAATTTTTCTAATACTAAGCTACATTCACTATGATGAGGAATACTGTTATCCTCGAATATAATTGGCATTAATAATGTGTTATTTACCTTGTAAAGATGTTTAGACATTATTTATTCTGTTTTGTTTTAATGCTCATGTGTGAAGTTGATGTTTCAATAATTATTCTGATCTTTTATGTATGTACTCATGTCATAATTCCTGTAACACTGATGTATATGTTATTTCGATTCTTTTGTAAAGCCTGTACTACAAATGTTATCTGTATTGTTATGTTTTTAATGATGTATTTTGTACCTTTGTTAATGTATTCTTATGTTATAAAATTGTAATTGACACCAGTTCATGAAATTAAGTAACTTGTAAGTTACATTTCAATGCACACGGTTCTGTTGGTCATAGTATGTACACAATATGTGAAAAAAGAGGACTATTAGTGTTTGCACGTGTGTTAATAATACAGCAAGGGACTGGATAACAGCATTGCTGGTTCTAAGGACAATTCAAAAAAGTTTGTGAGTGTACAAGTGGTGGTTTGTGGACTTGCTATATTCTCCGCAAGACTCTTCGGTGGTGAATGTGCACCTGCACAGTCGCAACAGATGGCTGCTGGCCATCTCTACAAGGACTACAGTGGGTCTGCATCTTTGATGGCCCACCAATACCATTATTTCTACATGGACTACAGTGGCTTTGCACCTCTGGTGGCCCACCAATACCACAATCTCTACCAGGACTACAGTGGGCCTGTCCACAATTTCTACAAGGACTGCAGTGGGTCTGCACCTCTGGTCCCCCACGAATACCATACTCTCTACCAGGACTGCAGTGGGTCTGCTGTGTGATGACCTACCTACCAATATTCTTCATAACTTCGACTGACTCTGCTGTGGGTTTCCTCTGTTGTGGCCCATTACCTGTCAGCATGTCAAGAGTCAGCACTGTCTTTCCGTTGGAAGGACAACACTACTTCTTCAAGACTGCATGGAAATCCACTACTTAATGTGCAATTTCTTTTACTAATGAGACTTTGTGAAAAAAATGTAATTACTATTATGATGAATGATCAGGAGTATCTTTATGGACTGTGAGAAAATTTTAGCTTTTGACCAACATTGTATCAATAAGTGTGTGCATTTGATTTCTTTGTTATTGTAATTACGATTATGAAAAATTTTAACAAATATGTATTGCCCACTGCCCAAAACAATTTGTTAAATTTTTTGTGGGGAGCATGGGGGCTATGTAAGTAGGCTGTTTATGTTTTCTTATTGGCAACGTTACGTAGCGCTCTATATGAAAATCACTGGCTGTGCTGTGTGCAGTCTGTGGCTAGTTTGCATTGTTGTCCGCCATTGTAGTGTTGGGCAACGGCAGCTGGATGTGAACAGCGTGTAGCGTTGTGCAGTTGGAGGTGAGCCGCCAGCAGTGGTGGATGTGGGGAGAGAGATGGCGGAGTTTTGAAATTTGTTATACTGGATATAATATATTATGACTATTAAGGTAAATACATTGTTTGTTCTCTATTAAAATCTTTCATTTGCTAACTATCCCTATCAGTAGTTAGTGCCTTCCGTAGTTTGAATCTTTTACTTAGCTGGCAGTAGTGGCGCTCGCTGTATTGCAGTAGTTCGAGTAATGAAGATTTTTGTGAGGTAAGTGATTTGTGAAAGGTATAGATTAAAGTTAGTCAAGGCCATTCTTTTGTAGGGAGTTTTGAAAGTCAGATTGCGTTGTGCTAAAAATATTGTGTGTCAGGTTAAGCTCGCATCTATACCTGACAGCAATTACATACTGCCGTTTCACCCGTAAAATTTCATGAAGAAGGCTTCGACTGGTAAACATAATCCCTGCACACGCCATTATGGGTCCCCCTCGGTATCGGTCACTATCCACAGTGTTTGGGCCCTGAAATCGTGTTCCACGTTCTCTCCAGATGCGAATCCATCAAGAATTACTCTTCAGGCTAAATCGGGACTCACCTGTGAAGACAACATTGGCAACGTTGCACTGGCGTCTTGGTGGGATATTCAAATTTTGGCGGGAAAGTAGGTCGACTGGGCTATCTCCACTAACGTAACCCCTGGAAATGAAGGGAAATTTAAAAAAAAGTGGCGGGAAACTAAATTTTATTGTCGGGAATATCAAATTTTTCATGCTGACCGTGAAGTCCGGAGACCAATTGACTTCACAACACCACTACCAGAGGGTGCTGCTGGGCCTCTCCCCACTGCCCTCTACCCACCCCATCTGGAAATTGGCGGGAAAGTCGCTCAGTCTGTGTCGAGCTGCTGGACCCTGAGTCCTTCATGGCGGTAGGTTAATACAGCGTCGTAAGGCATTTGTTTAAGACTATTGTTTATTTCTTTCTGAAATCGCAACACACTTGGAAATTGACGCTGGTATTTAAAGAATTTAGAATTTTTTTTTTACTCAGAGATCACGCTAAATACACTACTAGCCATTAAAATTGCTACACCAAGAAGAAATGCAGATGATAAACGGGTATTCATTGGACAAGTATATTATACTAGAACTGTCATGTGATTACATTTTCACGCAATTTGAGTGCATAGATCCTGAGAAATCAGTTCCCAGAACAACCATCTCTGGCCGTAATAACGGCCTTGATACGCCTGGGCATTGAGTCAGAGCTTTGATGGCGTGTACAGGTACAGTTGCCCATGCAGCTCCAACACAATACCACAGTTCATCAAGAGTAGTGACTGGCGTACTGTGACGAGCCAGTTGCTCGGCCACCATTGACCACACGTTTTCAATTGGTGATAGATCTGGAGAATGTGCTGGTCAGGGCAACAGTCGAACATTTTCTGTGTCCAAAAAGGCCCGTACAGGACCTTCAACATTTGGTCGTGCATTATCCTGCTGAAATGTAAGGTTTCGCAGGGATCGAATGAAGGGTAGAGCTACGGGTCGTAACACATCTGAAATGTAACGTCCACTGTTCAAAGTGTCGTCAATGCGAACAAGACGTGACCGAGACGTGTAACCAACGGAACCCCATACTATGACGCCAGGTGATAAACCAGTATTGCGATGACGAATACACGCTTCCAATGTGCGTTCACCGCGATGTTGCCAAACACGGATGCGACTATCATGATGCTGTAAACAGAAACTGAATTCATCCGAAAAAATGACGTTTTGCCATTCGTACACCCAGGTTGGTCGTTGAGTACACCATCGCACGCGCTCCTGTCTGTGACGCAGCGTCAAGGGTAACCGCAGCCATGGTCTCCGAGCTGATAGATGGTTGTTGTCTTGCAAATGTCCCCACCTGTTGACTCAGGGGTCGAGACGTGGCTGCACGATCCGTTACAGCCATACGGATAAGATGCCTGTCATCTCGACTGCTTGTGATACGAGGCCGTTGGGATCCAGCACGGCGTTCCGTATTACCCTCCTGAACCCACCGATTCCATATTCTGCTAACAGTCATTGGATCTCAACCAACGCGAACAGCTATGTCGCGAAACGATAAACCGCAATCGCGATAGGCTACAATCCGACCTTTATCAAAGTCGGAACGTGATGGTATGCATTTCTCCTCCTTACACGAGGCATCACAACAACGTTTCACCAAGCAACGCCGGTCAACTGCTGTTTGTGTATGAGAAATCGGTTAGAAAATTTCCTCATGTCAGCACGTTGTAGGTGTCGCCACCGGCGCCAACCTTGTGTGAATGCTCTGAAAGGCTAATCATTTGCATATCACAGCATCTTCTTCCTGTCGGTTAAATTTCACGTCTGTAGCACCTAATCTTCATGGTGTAGCAATTTTAATGGCCAGTAGTGTATATCTGGCGATGACGTCGCACCATGCTCCGGAGCACCTCCCACTGGAAGGAGGCATATGCTGGGCTTGCGACACCGGCCAGGGTCCGACACGCAGCAGCCGCAGGACCGCGCTAAGCACTTCCGGCCGTGCCGGAAATACCTCAGCCTTCCTCCTCGCCCCTGGCACACTTTCTTTGTGGCATGCAGGTACCCTTCAGGGGTTATTAAATCTGGTGTTTAAGGAATGTGCGGAATATTGCCACATACATATCTTGAGTATGTCACGAAGGTCTGAAAATGCTGCCCGCTTCAGAAAATGTGCCACAGGAATTATTAAGTAAAGAATTCGCTTCACAAAGTGAATATATCACAAAACTAGTACGACAATTGCGCACGAAGCACTGTGAGAGCTATAGCTGCAGCTGCGACCATTCCCAGACACTGGAATTACATGAATATTTACTTTCCAAGCTACGTCAGTGAGAAATGACTCGTCAATCGCGAGTTAATTTAATGGTCCCGATTTTACACGTGACTCTCAGACGTCACAGAACCGTCCATAGGTACATTGCCCGTGTCTTGTTCGAAACAGTCCGCAGAGGCTACCATGCCCCACACAAAAGATGTTTTGTGACTGTCTGACGTCATGGAACTTCCCGTGAATGGAGCATTCTGATTACTTGTTACTGAGCATCCGACTGGCTGGGAGACTTTGTCTTTCGGCCTCCATCTCAGGTTTTTCCTCCAGCTGTAAGAACTTTTGTAATATACCGAGCTGAAATTTACGACTTAGAAAGAAACTTTATTCTAGTTGACTTATAAGTGAGACTTTCATAGTGTGAATCAGCTCAGTCACCTCCTGCGACACCTGCCTAAAAGTTTTCTATGAAGCTTGATAAGGACTCGCAACTACCCTTTCCAGATGGGGGGTGGTTTCAAGGAATGATATCTGCGCAAGCTGCCAAATCATCACCCGAGTGAGAAACGCTTATAAACAGCCTGTATACAGTTTGTAAGGTGGTGGAATAAATGGTCAGATTCGCACCTTACATGAGACTTTTACAAATTGCAGTGAGAAGGTGGAGATGACACCTAACGTAAATCGGCAGTTATGAGAACATTTGACTATCAATATGTAATGCAAAACGGGATGACAGCCAGTCGATGGTAGTTAACACACCATTCCTATACAATGCATGTCTTTAGCGGAAGGCAGAACAGGGAATGCGAGTCGAGTCGCTTTTAGTTTTGAAAAGCCACCTCCACAACGGCGTAGCGAAGCCGCACTGCGGGAGTTACGCCGGCAACCACTTAAAGGGATGGCAGGAAGGAGGGCAGCGACCCTGGGCCAGGGGATTCAAGCTCGACGGCCGCCTGTAGCGAGGGCATAGGCACAAGAGCAGAGAAGAAGCTTTGGAATACTGCGTTTAGAAATTCCAACACGATACGAGCAAAAGCAAGTGACGCATTTTCGTCCAGCGACTGAATGTACTTTAGGCGTCTAGAATGGGCACAAAACGTCAGACTGGCGGAAAATCACTAGGAAGGAGAAAACTAGTGAAGTTTCGACGCAGTTTGATAGAAGGGACGTTGTGGTTGGTAGAGGGTGTTTCTACAAAATAAGAGGAACGCTCCTATTGGTCGAAAAAAAGCCGTGACGTGAAAAAGGAACCCAAGTGGAGGAAGGCAGTTCTGCCATGAGTAGGACAACAGAGAAATTTTGTGGGAGGACTCTTCTCTGAACTGGCGTCAAGTGCAGAATGGAGTGCTTAATGCTCTGTATGATGCAGAGAAGAAATCTGTGTGGACACTGTGTTCACAGTGGCTGCACTCCAGCTAAAATTAGCTGTAGCAACGTTTAGCTCCAACTGTGCAGAAACGAATCAGCCAAATTAGTTAATTATTCTTGCGAGAACTGAGAGGGCACTATAATATGCACGTTGCTCTAACCATGTGCGTGTATATCGCCACATAATGAGACTAGGGCAGAGTACATGTTTTCATAACGAGAAACGTAGGGGAAGTTACTGCTGGAAAGTTCAGCAAAGGCCAGATTAGTTTTGTAGGAATTTCACTGGAAGAGAGCGGCCTGGCAGACAGCTGCACGTCGCAGCTTAAGGTAAATACCGCGTGCAGAGGCGTAAACTTTGTTGGTTCACCAGCTTTTGTCCACTGTAAATTCGAGCGGCCTTGGGTAATCTTGCGCTCAAATTTGTCACTTGACTAACCATCCACCGTAGACTTGATTGTCATCCTAAATAGTACCGAACTTTGAACCGGAATCGGACGATTTTCGTAGTACTGACCAGCATCATAACGTATGTGTAGGAGCAATTTTGTAAAGAAACGTCCAATTAAACTTTCATATTATTGTGCCTAGGATTAATGTAAAGAAACTGCCAATTAAAGTTTCATAATATTGTGCTTAAGATTAATGTTCTTTCAGATAGTTAATATTTAACATTGTTGTGTATAAAGTTATTTCACTTTTGATGTTGGCAAGATGCGTTATCCATTGCGCTGTTTTTATGTTGGCGAGTTGACAACTGTGTGAAAAGCTGTAATTTGGTGAGAAGTATTGCGACATTAAACTTGTCATTTCACCTCACACAGTTGTTCTCAATTCAAGAATAAGCAAGCAAAAACAAAACCCCCACACTTACAAGATATAGCCTAGTTGGAATTCGGTTTCACGCCGGAAAAATCATGCTTTCGTCGACAATTGGAGAGAAGTGTAATTGAGGAAGTGTATTTGGCGATAGTTTCTTCAACTGAAATGGTTCAAATGGCTCTGATCACTATGGGACTTAACATCTATGGTAATCAATCTCCTAGAACGTAGAACTACTTAAACCTAACTAACCTAAGAACATCACACAACACCCAGTCATCACGAGGCAGAGAAAATCCGTGACCCCGCCGGGAATCGAACCCGGGAACCCGGGCGCGGGAAGCGAGAACGCGATAGTTTCTTCATTTAATGATCTGCAGACCACTTTTGCAGGGTTTAAATGTCAGTGCAATATGACTGCTGTATTTTTTTGATCTGTACAAAATAGTTTGTCGCTGAATTTTTCGTAATCTGGAAGTCTGCAGAAAGTGGTGGCCAGTGTTCCCACACCGGCAGCAGCAATTTGGTGCATAAGTTCAGTAAGAACCAATCAGAACGCTCCATTCACAGATAGTTGCATTAGAGACTCTCAAGGCACCCTTTGTGTGGGGCTTAGGAGCCTCTATGGACTGGTACGAACAAGACAGGGTAAATATATATAATGGAAAGTCCTATGACGTCTGAGAGTCACCTGATGTCTTCTTTGTTCGAGTGTTCAGAAACAAATCCAAGCAGACCATCCTCCTCTGGTTCAGACGGGTGGGATGCTGTCCCCCACCCGCCATTGTGGCTTTAGATTATCTCCAGACCAGCAGTTGTGGGACATCGAAAATTTTCCCTTCTGCAGGACAGTCCGAATTCTGTTGGTTTTTCTTTATCTTTTTTTCACGATCTGTAGTGGGTTTCGAAATATATCATGAACTTTTAAGTATGTAGTTGTTCTAAATTTCCAATCTGTGCTTAGACACCAGTGTGATTCAAAAAGTGAGCTAAATAAATAATAAGAGCCTTCTCATCCCTGACTCCAGGAGCAAATATAAACTAAGCCCACTCAGGGTTTCAAGAAGTGATGGACACCACAGCTAGCCGGCCGCGGTGGCCGTGCGGTTCTGGCGCTGCGGTCCGGAACCGCGGGACTGCTACGGTCGCAGGTTCGAATCCTGCCTCGGGCATGGGTGTGTGTGATGTCCTTAGGTTAGTTAGGTTCAAGTAGTTCTAAGTTCCAGGGGACTTATGACCTAAGATGTTGAGTCCCATAGTGCTCAGAGCCACACCACAGCTGCTGTGGGTCTCAGAAAATTCTCTCTCTGTGGCAGTGCCTTCAAACAAGTAGTTAAAACTCGGAAAGTGGGGCGCATCGTATTTAGAGTTACAGAGAAATTTATTTCGACTTCCAAGTATGCCATTTTTGGCGTGTAAAATCAGATATAAATTTTAGTATCGGTAAACTAGCTCGCGATTGACGAATCATTTCTCACTGATATAGCTTGGAAAGTAAATATTTATGTAATTCCAGAGTCTGGAAATGCTCGTAGCAGCAACTGCAGCTCTCAGAGTGCTTTTTCTGCAAGTGTGTTTCGAGTACTAGTTTTGTGATATATTCTCTTTGTGAACCGAAATGTTTAATTAATATTTCCTGTGGCACATGATCTGAAGCAGCAGCATATTAGATAAATATTAGATACAGGCTCTCAGGTAGATGCCATTTTCCTTGACTTCCGGAAGGCGTTCGATACAGTTCCGCACTGTCGCCTGATAAACAAAGTAAGAGCCTACGGAATATCAGACCAGCTGTGTGGAAGGATTGAAGAGTTTTTGGCAAACAGAACACAGCATGGTGTTCTCAATAGAGAGACGTCTACAGACGTTAAAGTAACCTCTGGCGTGCCACAGGGGAGTGTTATGGGACCATTGCTTTTCACAATATGTATAAATGACCTAGTAGATAGTATCGGAAGTTCCATGCGGCTTTTCGCGGATAATGCTGTAGTATATAGAGAAGTTGCAGCATTAGAAAATTGCAGCGAAATGCAGGAAGATCTGCAGCAGATAGGCACTTGGTCCAGGAAGTGGCAACTGACACTTAACATAGACAAATGTAATGTATTGCGAATACATAGAAAGAAGGATCCTTTATTGTATGATTATATGATAGCGGAACAAACACTGGTAGCAGTTACTTCTGTAAAATATCTGGGAGTATGCGTCCGGAACGATTTGAAGTGGAAAGCTGCTGGTAAGGCGGGTGCCAGGTTGAGATTCATTGGGAGAGTCTGAGAAAATGTAGTCCATCAACAAAGGAGGTGGCTTACAAAACACTCGTTCGACCTATACTTGAGTATTGCTCATCAGTGTGGGATCCGTACCAGGTCAGGTTCACAGAGGAGATGCAGAAGATCCAAAGAAGAGCGGTGTGTTTCGTGGTGTAGCAATTTTAATGGCCAGTAGTGTATATCTGACGATCACGTCTCACCATCCTCCAGAGTCCCTTCCACTGGAAGGAGGCATATGCTGGGCTCGCGACACCGGCCAGGGTCCGACACGCAGCAGCTGCAGGACCGCAAATACATCAGCTTCCTCCTCGCCCCTGGCACACTTTCTTTGTGATACAAAGGTACCCTTCAGGAGTTATTAAATCTGGTGTTTAAGCAATGTGCGGAATATTGCCACATACATATCTTGAGTATGCCACGAAATTCTGAAAATGCTGCTGCTTCAGAAAATGTGCCACAGGCATTATTAAGTAAAGAATTCGCTTCACACAGTGAATATATCACAAAACTAGTACGAAAAACACAATTGCGCACAAAGCACTGTGAGAGCTATAGTTGCAGCTGCGACCATTCCCAGACACTGGAATTACATGAATATTTACTTTCCAAGCTATGTCAGTGAGAAATGATTCGTCAATCGCGAGTTAATTTAATGCTCCCGAAACCGAAATCAGCTGCAATATCCGATTTTACACGTGACTCCCAGACGTCACAGAACCGTCACAGGGTTATTTTGGAAAGCGTGATAACGTTACAAAGATGTTTAGCAAACTCAAGTGGCAGACTCTTCAATAGAAGCGCTCTGCATCGCGGTGTAGCTTGCTGTCCAGGTTTCGAGAGGGTGCATTTCTGGATGAGGTATCGAATATATTGATTCCCCCTACTTATACCTCCCGAGGAGATCACGAATGTAAAATTAGAGAGATTCGAGCGCGCACAGAGGCTTTCCGGCAGTCGTTCTTCCCACAAACCATACGCGACTCGAACAGGAAAGGGAGGTAATGACAGTGGCGCGTGGAATGCCCTCCGCCACACACCGTTGGGTGGCTTGCGGAGTATGAATGTAGATGTAGATTTGCAGAGTTTCATGACATCTTCAAGATATGTATGTGACAATATTCCACACATTGCTTGAACACCAGATTTATTAACTCCTGGAGCAGTTTGTGTTCAGCAACAAGGGCATCTGTGTGTCACAAAGAAAGTGTGCCAGGGAGGAGGAGGAAGGCTGAGGTATTTCCAACAAGACAGAAACTGCTTAGCGCAGTCTTACAGCTGCTACATGTCGGATACTAGCCGGCACTGCGAGCGCAGTATATGGCTCCTTCCAGTGGGTGCGACTCTGGTGGATGGCGAGACGTGATCGCCAGATACGTTTAGTGTGATCTGTGACAGAATAATTATGTGGTTCCTTTTGCTATTGGAATAAAAAAAAGGTACTGCAATTTCTTAACAACGTCTTAATTGTTTAAACACCAGCGCAATTTCGAGGTGTATTGCAATTTCAAAAATAAATAAACAATATTCTTAAACTAATTGTTTAAACAATGCCTTGTGACACTATATTAGCCTGCCATGATGAAGGACTCCCAGTGTAGCAGCACGACACAGACTGAGCGAATTTCCCGCCAATTTCCAGATGGGGAGACGGCGGAGGACCAACAGTGCCCTCTGGTGGTGGTGTTGTGAACTAGGTCAGTTGGTCTCTGGAACAAGGTGAGCACAAAAAATTTTATATTCTCAGCAATAAATCTGAATTTCCTGCCATTTTTCAAAATTTCCCTCCATTTCTAGGGGGGGGTCTTTGGGTGGAGTTAGGTTAGTGGTGGTAGCCCAATCGACCTAGTTTCCCTCAAAACATTTGAATTACCCGCCATGACGTCAGTGCGACGTTGCCACATCTGCAGACGCCATTTTGGACCCGCCATCTTGAATAAATTTGGCAACAATGCGGAGTAAGTTGATGCCAGCTTTTACCCACCTAGTTATGTGTGTGCTTCAAAGAGCATCGGGATGAGATCACCGCTCTGAGCTGACTGCCGAACTCTCTGGATTAAAACCCATTTGATCAGGCTGTTCACATCGTGGGTCCCCCACTGAGAAACCTAGTGCAGCTGATCATGGCATTGGAGCAGTCGGAACCTTCCAGTACCTCAATGAATCTCTTCTTACACATCATGGTCTGCACTGCAAAAGGTCGTTACTTAGGGTTTTGACAGGTAGTCACATTAATGTGATTGGACATTATGTCTAGGTTCATACTCAGCCCCTTCCTGAGACTGTACGTGGGCGTGTTTCTTAGCGTTGTAAATCATCAGAACTGTGGGTTCAGATGTAGACATAGGTACTTTCGCAAGAGGGGGTCCCTCCTGGAATTGTAGGGTGAAGACTTCTTGTATGCTGCAAAACTGTCAGATGTTTGAAGAAATTGGGATATGTGGTAGCACTAGGCCGCTGACTTAGCACTGCTGACCCTGAGGATGAGTACTGTGGCTTCGGTGAATCATAAGTAAATTAGCCTTACTGTTGACGAGAAATTATACCGTTTCTTTGGTGGGGTGCTGCCAAAGCCGAGGTAAATATCAACAGACCATAGCTGAAACAGGATCCGAACTCCTTTTTCAGGTGCCTCTTCCTACAGCCCTTTAAGACGTGCAAAAATGTCTCTCTCCATCAAATTGCCGGGTATCCGTCGTCAGTTTCCAGAAATTCCTCTGCAGAAGGTGAGAAAGTAAGGCGTGAAAGTCGAAAAGATGTTCTCTGAAGGAGTTGGTGCCTTTCTGATGCATCGCATCGCAAATTGCATTTTCCCCTCCTCTAGCGCAGGAAATACGATTTTCTCTTTTAGAATGCTGTATTTGGATCCACAGAAACGTAAATATCGTGTCACCGATTACGAAAATTATTAATAATATTATTACTAGCAACTGAGGATTGGCAGATCAACGAGATCAAATATAGATCAGAATATTTTGCTTTTGCTACTGAAGTATGTCTATCTTTTACGTATCAAAGCACTCTGTCTTAAAAAGAAGGTTGTGTCGATAACTATAAATCCTTCAATATATGGGAGAGTTTTGTACTTAGAGGACAGTATACCTTGGAACACACAATTTTTTTGGTCGGTACTTAAGTCTAGTGACTCATATGAGTATCACATGAAGGAATGCGCTCTATAGACAACCGTAAACAGTTTTTGTCATTGTTAGTCATCAGTATGTATTTTATGTAGCATTTATAAATGTTTCGTGTTCTACACTTCTGCTTTGTGATATATTAAAGCTATATGTAAGATTTTGCCAATTCTTCAGGTACAGAATTTTACGGTGAGTAAAATGCCACACATTTTTAATATTATTTATGTAACTTGTGAACAGATAAACTATGTATGATTCGTCGTTCGTGTACCATATCGTATGCTGAAATGGGAGAAGGTCTTTTACCAAGGAACATGTGACAATTGCAGATGAGGTGAGTATCTTTAATGCCTTCATAATTTTATCTGTCTTGAAAATGGAAATCGGTTTTAGTTTCCAATAGCTTCCGTTTCAAACTGCATTCCATTTGTAACTAGTTTTTGATAATAATTCTGCTTAATTTGATTTCACCTAACGTTTATTGGTGTGTAGTACAATAATAACGTAACATGTAGACGATTAAACACAGTGCTGATAAGAATTTCGTCACTGCAGTTTTTTTAAGTTTCACTAGACTATTTGTCCCTATTATTTAAGAGAAATGTAGGTATCAGCTTCAATTGTACATTAAATGAAATTCAACGGCGACAAGTGAAAATTTGTGGTGGACTGAGACTTGAACCCGGATTTCCTGCTTTACGCGAACGGTCACCTTAATCGCTTTGTCCATCTGGACATGCTTCCATTTCAGCCCTACTTCTCAACTTGTCACACACTATACATATAGCACCCACCTTCCATTATCCTCATTGCTCGCAGCTTCACCTGATTTCTGCAAGAGTCCGGACATTGTATGCATCCGCACTGAAATTATCGTAACCATAAGGGTGCATAAACAGTGTGACAATTATTGAACTATATGAAGTAAAATCGTCGTAATTGCTTAACGGTTTGCGTTAGGAAGTTCAAACTGCACGATTGGCCGCGGAGATAATGGGAATTAGTATGCGCATGCGCACGCGCGTTTTTGTTCCCGGCCATTTGTACGTGAAATGGGTTCGCCAGTAAGTAAAACTGGTGCATCTGGGGGACTGAGAATCCGCATTTCGCGATTGAGAAGTCTCTTCACTCTCAAGGGGTGACTGTGTGCTGTCCAATGTCCAGTCACGGAGTTACCGGTGTGATATTCCTTGATGACACGGTGGATAATGAACGGTACGTGAAGGTTTTGGAAGGTGATTTCATCCACACTACGCAAAGTGACTCTTATTTCGAGAAGATGTATTCGTGCAACACAGAGCTCGATCCCACTGGAGCTGGAGAATTTTTTGATGTCCTTGATGTCCTGGAGGAGCACTTTGGGGAGCACATTGTGGCTCTGGGGTGCCCAGAGGCCACTGGCAAGGGCCTCGATTGGCCGCCATATTCTCCGAAGACATGCGACTCCTTTTTGTGGGGCTGTATTAAAGACAAGGTGGTCATGCAGAATTTCGCTATTTGTCTGTGGCACATCATCGCCAATAATGACAGGTGTTGTGGGTTGGCAGGAGAGCCAACACCGGGTACTAGAGGAAGCCGAAAGGCACGCGTCTTAGCTCACGCAGGCTGGCGTGAGGTCTGGAAGAGGATAAGGAATTTAGACTTTAGAAAAACGGACGTAGCTGGTGGAATACTTAACTTTAATCCATAAATGGTGAACGTCGCTCTTGACGGTACATTATTCATAATCTCAATAGTAACTGGTAATGGCGCCTTGCTAGGTCGTAGCAAATGACGTAGCTGAAGGCTATGCTAACTATCGTCTCGGCAAATGAGAGCGTATTTTGTCAGTGAACCATCGCTAGCAAAGTCGGTTGAACAACTGGGGCGAGTGCTAGGAAGTCTCTCTAGACCTGCAGTGTGGCGGCGCTCGGTCTGCAATCACTGATAGTGGCGACACGCGGTCCGACGTATACTAACGGACCGCGGCCGATTTAAAGGCTACCACCTAGCAAGTGTGGTGTCTGGCGGTGACACCACAGCAGGCATATCGAACATGTCATAAGCTAAATCTGAATATCTGTAGTGATGGTTACATGTTGAATAAAGTATCTGCATGCCGTAGCTTGTAACTAATTTACGTCTATTTTAATATAGTTCAATAATTGTTACCCTATATTTTATGACACTTGTGCTGTCTGTTCTGTCGGCCATGTCTGTCAGAACAAACACCTCACATATAATAATATTTTTTCCTAGGTGCATGACTACGTTGTACCTCGGAATATCTTTCCATTTGGAAAAACCTTAATTTTCTGGAATATTTTTTTAACTTAGGGAAAACATTGTAGGACATAAAAAGTGAATGCTACCACTTAAAAATGGAATAATGAAAACACTGATGAAAACCAATCGCAGCACCAACAGACAATTAATGTAGAGTAAAGGAAATTTTGGAATACATTTCTCTAGGTAACTTATTTAAGTGATTAATATTGCACGATCACAGTTTAATGTAAGCGCAAGATAAGTCAGTGCAAATGTGAAATGCTGGTACATAAATAACCGTTATAACCACCAGAATGTTGAATGCAAACATGCAAACATTCCGGGTGTTAGTTCATGGGATGGTGTTCCATTCCTGTAGCACTTCGCCTGTCAGTACAGGGACGATTCGTGTCCGCGCGGTTGGAAGGCGTCATATCACGGATTGCGTAGGCCCTCCCGCCGGAGGTTCGAGTCCTCCCTTGGGCATGGGTGTGTGTGTTGTTCGTATCATAAGTTAGTGTAAGTAGTGTGTAAGTGTAGGGACCGATGACCTCAGAAGTTTCGTCCGTTAGCAATTCACACACACTCGAACATTTTGAATTTGACGATTCGTTTGTGGATGACGCTAGAGTTATCGTGCGATGATATCCCAAATGTGCTCGACTGGAGATAGAAATTGTGATCGAGCAGGTAAGACAACATGTCGACACGCTGTAGAACATGATGGGTTACAACTGCGAGATGTGGGGGAGCGTTATCCTGTTGGAAAACACTCTCTGGAATCAGGAATGAGATTCTCACTCTGCAGCGGAGTGTGTGCTGATATGAAACTTCCTGGCAGATTAAAACTGTGTGCCCGACCGAGACTCGAACTCGGGACCTTTGCCTTTCGCGGGCAAGTGCTCTACCATCTGAGCTACCGAAGCAGGACTCACGCCCGGTCCTCACAGCTTTACTTCTGCCAGTACCGCGTCTCCTACCTTCGAAACTTTACAGAAGTTACCGGACGTGAGTCGTGCTTCGGTAGCTCAGATGGTAGAGCACTTGCCCGCGAAAGGCAAAGGTCCCGAGTTCGAGTCTCGGTCGGGCACACGGTTTTAATCCGCCAGGAAGTTTCATATCAGCGCACACTCCGCTGCAGAGTGAAAATCTCATTCTGGAAACATCCCCCAGGCTGTGGCTAAGCCATGTCTCCGCAGTATCCTTTCTTTCAGGAGTGCTAGTTCTGTCGTGTCCCACTGACGTGTCCTGAGAGGGAGTGGAAGGACTGCGTTGGTGCGCGTCAGAGAACTTACTTGGCATGAGGTCTCGGTGGTGTGGGCCGCCAACTCCTCACTGCTCCGTTGTAGAGAAGGCTGCAAGGTGAGCTAGAGTACGGAACTCGGATAGGATCTTAGGGAAGCTTCCATATATGAACACTCGATGTATAGAACGATTATACTGGAAGTACCCCTGGCACTTGTGATTTAAATAACATTCTATATACAGTCTCCAATGATTGTCTATCTGGCTATGCAGTTGCCATTCCTAACTTTCCAAACCTAAGTCCTAATACAGCAGAGGCGAGCGCACCAGACTAAGTGTCAGCTGTGTCGATTCAGCCTAAGTCCCTACTTGTTGCTGTGCTCAATACTCTCCTGCAACTCTTGCAGCATGCTGACGCAGACTGACGTGGACCGGCGTCCTAAGTACCTCACTCCATCACTCCCCTTCGATCTAGCGGCTATCCGCTTTTATAGGGGGTAGTGCACCCGGCACCACTTGTTCTAGAAGGTTCTAGCAGGTTCTAGGACCCCCGAACTTCGAGCCCTGAGTAGGCTAGTCACGCGGCAGCATGTGATGCCTACGTGATGAACTAGCCATTCTCCACTGTTTGCTGTGTCCAAGGGTTGCCACTAACTGTGCTTGAGCCTCGTGATACTGCATACTCCGCTCTTGTTAGTCGAGTACACATTACACATTACACATGAGATAGTCTGGTCACGTCCGCCTCGCTTGATCTGTAGCAATAATTTTCCAGCCTACAGCCTACATGATTTTAATTCTATCTTCTACTATTCGCTACAGTTCTGCATGGTTCGCAGGAGAGCTTCTGTAAAGTTTGGAAGGTAGGAGACGAGGTACTGGCAGAAGTAAAGCTGTGAGGACCGGGCGTGAGTCGTGCTTCGGTAGCTCAGTGGTAGAGCACTTGCCCGCGAAAGGCAAAGGTCCCGACTTCGAGTCTCGGTCGGGCACACAGTTTTAATCTGCCAGGAAGTTTCACTCTCTGGAATGCTGCTCATGAATGGCAGTACAATAGATCGAACTGCTAGAGTGTACAAATTTGCAGTCAGAGTGCGTGGGATACTCATGAGAGTGGTCCTGTTGTCATACATAATCACACCCCAGACCGTTACTCCAGGTGTAGGTCCAGTGTGTCTAGAAAACAGACAGGTTGGTTGCAGGCTCTCAACTTATCTCCTTCTAACCGACACGCGGCCATCACAGGTACTGAGGCAGCACCACCTTTCATCAGAAAACACAGCAGACGTCCACCACGGCCTCCAATGATATCTCACTTAACACCACTGCAGTCGCAAATGACGATGGTTTGGGAGAAGTGGGATGCACCCGACAGCCCTTCTGGCTCGGACATGTCCTTGAAGTAACCAATTTGTAACAGTTCTTTGTACCAGAGTGGTGCCAAGTGCTGCTCAGATTGCTGCTGCAGGTGCAGTAAGATGCGCGAGTCCCATACGCCGAACACGGTGGTCTTCTCTCTCGGTAGTGTCCGGAGCTCTGCCTTCTTGCTACCAACATTATCGTCATTCCTGCCAACTGTTTCTGCAGTATCGCAGGAAGAACATCGAACCTCTCGTAGCCCTATTACACGACCTCGTTCAAATTCAGTGGTGTGTTAATAATGGCGTGTTTGTCGCCTTAAAGGCATTCTTGAATAACGTCGAATCACCACACCGTGTACTTAGTGCAAACCTGTTTTATATCCTCATAGTGGCACTTGTAATGACACATTTCGACGCAGAGACATAGAATACGTTAAAGGCTGCGCCAAAGATTAAATTGAGAGGCATGTAGAATATAATCTTTGTAATGTTCTAAAGGTGGCAGGGGTAAAATACAGGAAGCGAAAGGCTATTTACAATTTGTACAGAAACCAGATGGCAGTTATAAGAGTCGAGGGGCATGAAAGGGAAGCAGTGGTTGGGAAGGGAGTAAGACAGGGTTGTAGCCTCTCCCCGATGTTATTCAATCTGTATATTGAGCAAGCAGTAATGGAAACAAAAGAAAAATTCGGGGTAGGTATTAAAATCCGTGGAGAAGAAATAAAAACGTTGAGGTTCGCCGATGACATTGTAATTCTGTCAGAGACAGCAAAGGACTTGGAAGTGCAGTTGAACGGAATGGATGGTGTCTTGAAGGGAGGATATAAGATGAACATCAACAAAAGCAAAACGAGGATAATGGAATGTAGTCGAATTAAGTCGGGTGATGTTGAGGGTATTAGATTAGGAAATGAGACACTTAAAGTAGTAAAGGAGTTTTGCTATTTGGGGAGCAAAATAACTGATGATGGTCGAAGTAGAGAGGATATAAAATGTAGACTGGCAATGGCAAGGAAAGCGTTTCTGAAGAAAAGAAATTTGTTAACATCGAGTATAGATTTAAGTGTCAGGAAGTCATTTCTGAAAGTATTTGTATGGAGTGTAGCCATGTATGGAAGTGAAACATGGACGGTAAATAGTTTGGACAAGAAGAGAATAGAAGCTTTCGAAATGTGGTGCTACAGAAGAATGCTGAAGATTAGATGGGTAGACCACAGAACTAATGAGGAAGTATTGAATAGGATTGGGGAGAAGAGAAGTTTGTGGCACAACTTGACCAGAAGAAGGGATCGGTTGGTAGGACATGTTCTGAGGCGTCAAGGGATCACCAATTTAGTGTTGGAGGGCAGCGTGGGGGGTAAAAATCGTAGGCGGAGACCAAGAGATGAATACACTGAGCAGTTTCAGAAGGATGTAGGTTGCAGTAGGTACTGGGAGATGAAGAAGCTTGCACAGGATAGAGCAGCATCAAACCAGTCTCAGGACTGAAGACCACAACAACAACAACAATGTTCATATTGGATTATCTTTTGTTTCATACTCCAAGGAGGAGTTAAGATACTCTCTCGATTGTTACCTTGTAGGGGATGGACGTAATTTTTGACGTGTGCGGAAAGGTAGCCATCTTGTTAATATTTATGGTTTGTGCGATGAGCAGAGCAAGTCTTATTGTCTTGTGAATAAAAAATAGTGAGAAGTATTGACGTTTTACTAGAATTATTTAAAGCGACGTAGCATTGTATTTCTTTGTTTCCACAGTCTTCGTGAAGGAAACCGATGCCGACTTAGGAAGATACACACGGTCAACAAAGAGAAGAAAATCGATGGCGATTGTTGAATTAATATTGTTACAGAAGGACTAATTCTACGTCTAAGGTGAGAACTCTGATTACATCAACAATGACGTAGGATCCAAAAATGTAATTAATAGGAATTGTAAATTATATTACGGGCAAATTTCACGCAGCAACGAATTTGTCCGCATTCAAGCCGGTCAATACAGTTCGTAAAGAAAGCCTGTCAAAAATTTTAAAGTGCCATACCCATAATTTTTTCTCTTTTCAAAAAATCAATAAATTTAAATTTATTTATTTATTTCGCCACACACTACTAGCGCCACTCTTATGCAACTGGTGCGAAATACGAAGACACATCGTCTTTCAGATGTAGAAACAAACCTATCAGTATCTGTTTACCTCGTACAACTGCTTCTTGGTGTTGAGATTGTTTTCCGTCAATGTATATTGAGCTTCTATTACAGGGGTGCCTAGAGGCGAAAGGCTGTAAAGTGTACGGAGGCTCGTTTTGCATAATTCCTGTAAGGTTTAGTTCTTGTGGTCCGACACGTCCTGGAACTCTATGAATAATTTATATGTAAAAAAAAAATGCTGATTCTAGAATCTTTGCCCCTCTTGAATAAATTTCTGTGAACGTGCAAAGGATGGAGAGGTAACCATTCCATTTCGCCCTGTTGCAGCATAAGTGTTGTGCGCTGGACTATGACTACTGTAAAACGAGACGGTGTCCGTCAGCGTGAAGACTGGCTCTGGGTGGCGTTCTCCTCCCCAGGGAGCGCTCAGCCCTGCTGCTGCGGCTTTGGAGGTCGAGCGGGGATTAGCCGCGGCTCACACAGCCCTCCCACCCTCCTACCCTCTCACTGGGCCGCCGCAGCCGCACTCAGCACGGGACAGATGAGCACCCGCTGCGACCCCCTCCCGCTGCTCGCTCCACCCCATCCCCCACACACGCGCGCACACACACACACACACACACACACACACACACACACCAAAGCCCACGGCCGCTGTTGGTACAGCTCGCTCTGTTCACCTGCCTACCGCTAACTCGCCGCACGTTGTCGGCCGCGCGTCTTCCGAATGCCTCATGTCTGGTCAGTTGAGAGCGGTTAACACTCGGAGGAGAATTTCCTCCCTCACACCGTGTAAAGTTCAGACCGTTTTACAAGAGCAGCTTTCTGGTGAAAATCGACTGCTCCAAGTACGCGCACATAGTTCGCCTGCGTGTAAATTAGCAACCAACAACGACGCTAGTCCTAAATTTCCGAGTACGCTGCACACTGCGCATGCACAGGAATTAAGGACATTGGCGGCATCTGCTAACATCGGAAGGGGAGGTGTACTATCTTTGGCCGGTAAAAAACATGTTCTTTTAGAATTTTTTTCTCGGGATGTGTTACAGATTTCAATGTCAAATTTAGTCAAAATGTTTATTAATATTTCCTCTACAAACTGGAATGTTTTCGACCTTAAATGTCGAACAGCAAACGCGGAAGTGCCGTCGGAACGAAACAAAATTTCGATGTAGACCTCTACGCGCGCCGGCCGGGGTGGTCGAGCGGTTCTAGGCGCTACAGTCTGGAACCGCGCGACCGCTACGGTCGCAGGTTCGAATCCTGTCTCGGGCATGGATGTATGTGATGTCCGTAGGTTAGTTAGGTTTAA
Source organism: Schistocerca cancellata (assembly GCF_023864275.1). Lineage (NCBI taxonomy): Eukaryota > Metazoa > Arthropoda > Insecta > Orthoptera > Acrididae > Schistocerca > Schistocerca cancellata. The sequence goes on along the minus strand of NC_064633.1, from coordinate 22,957,563 downwards.
GTAGTTCTAAGTTATAGGGGACTGATGACCTCAGAAGTTAAGTCCCATAGTGCTCAGAGCCATTTGAACCAACATCTACGCGCGGTATGTCGCAGGTCAGCTTGCTCAAAATTGAGTTGACGTTAGCGAAGAATATAAGATTCTTTAGGAGTTGTACCTCGTTTAAATTATTTGGACCATCGGAAACAAAATGGCGGCCATTTAAAAAAATAGGGTATTTTTCATCGACTTTTCATCTTCGTCGGCCAAGTAAAAGTATTTATAGTTGATGGATCGGAATAAAAGGTACAACTCCTAGACAATTTAGTTAGCTTGGCCGGAAACAAAGAATCATGCCAATCGGTCCAGTAGATTTGAAGTTACCATATCGCGCGATAAAAAAAAAAGGTTATTTCGAGAAAAACGCGTTTGAAGATTTGACTACATATAAATGCAATATTATGCAACTTACGTTCAATCTGCCATTCCGGCTCCATAAACTAGTCCTTCCTCTTCCTCATCGTGGGCGTTCTGCTCGATCTGGGCCATCCTGCGCTGCTCCAGAGCCGCTCCTACGGTCGGTGACAGGCGGTTTTCGGCCCCTTAAATCCGGTGGTCGTCCGAATGCTTGGTGAACTGCGTCGAATAGAGTCCCAGGGTGACGTCCATCGTTGTCATGGTCTTCAGAATTGCTGACTACCCTTCGTTGAAGCTGCTCACTGCCAGGAAAGTCGCAATCTCCACAGTATTCGCACCAGAATGCATTTACTTGGGGGCTAACTTCCAAACACACGCGTTCAAACTTTCATTTGAATTTTGTGTGTTTCCTCCCAAGCACCGGTACAATAACTCGTCCTCCGAAAGAAAAAAAAAAACTGGTGCGTGAAAAACGCCGATTTCAGGCAGGTGCATTTTTTTTTGTTCAACCGCGAATAACAAACATCACCGTTCCGTATTCGGAAAAACCGTATCAGGGATGGATTCTAAACACTTTTATGGATCCGATAACGCAATTTAAAAAAAATCGATTTTTTGAACCAAAAGATAGTAAACCTCCCCTTAAACCTATTATGGCCGAGCTCACTCCTATTACAGATATGGATTTTGTGCTTTCGTGTCTCCTTAATCTTTATTGTGCTGTTCGCTTTGCTTTTGTGATACAATGAAAAGTTACACAAGGTCTTGATATTTTTTTGTAACTGATATTCTCTTATAAGATAGACGAATTCTCAGAAACCAAAAGCAATTTACATTTTACAGAAATAAGGACGTAAACAGATAAAGTGTTTTAATGAAAAGTATTTTAACAGTAAGCGTCATATTTATTTGACGAGAAAAATGTTCTTCAATCTTATTTTGCATTTAGGACGAAACAAGATATGAAGGATAAAGCAAAAATATGCTATTTACAGCATTCTGGATATTGTTTGATGTGTTTGCACTTTGAAAGTATATATTTTCTCGAGCAAATAAATGCATACCGGTATGTTCAGAAATGTTTGGGTGACACTTTTTCAGTACTTTAAGTTCTAAGTTGCGTAAAGAACTTACGACCCCTGACAACAACTTCCACTACGGAATCTGCTGTGGACACTGATAAACGCTGTTACCATTGCTTGTTCAAATGTTTTACTACTATAAATCTTTTTTTTTCGTAGAAAGTATGGTTCCTCATAAGCTCACTTTTACCCTTTGTTGTCGTTGTGGTCTTCAGAGACTGGTTTGATGCAGCTCTCCATGCTACTCTATCCTGTGCAAGCTTCATCTCCCAGTACCTATTGCAACTTACATCCTTCTGAAACTGTTTAATGTATTCATCTCTTGGTCTTCCTGTTCGACTTTTACCCTCCACGCTGCCCTCCAATACTAAATTGGTGATCCCTTGATGCCTCAGAATATACCTACCAACCAATCCCTTCTTCTGGTTAAGTTGTGCCACAAATTTCTCTTCTCTCCAATTCTATTCAATACCTCCTCATTAGTTATGTGATCTACCCATCTAATCTTCAGCATTCTTCTGTAGCACCACATTTCGAAAGCTTCTATTCTCTTCTTGCCTAAACTATTTATCGTCCACGTTTCACTTCCATACACGGATACAACCCATACAAATACTTTTAGACATGAGTTCCTGACACTTAAATGTATACTCGATGTTGACAAATTTCTCTTCCTCAGAAACTCTTTCCTTGCCATTGCCAGTCTACATTTTATATCCTCTGTACTTCGACCATCATCAGTTTATTTTGCTCCCCAAATAGCAAAACTCATTTACTACTTTAAACTTCTCATTTCCTAATCTAATTCCTGCAGCATCACTCGATTCAATTCGACTTTTACCCTTAAGATGCCAAATTTCACTGCAGACAACTTCCACAACACACGCAGTTGTGGGTCGGATGTCTAAACGAAAATGATCACTCGGAACAGACGGGACTCAGTACAGGAATAAAACGGCAGGGGCGCTGCGGTAGACTCACTTGTCTCGAGTAGTCGACTGAGATAAAAAGTCGATCGCGCAAAAGGCGGCTTCCCTTCCCTTTCGTCGTGCTTTAGATCGGAGCGAACACAAGGAACGAGTATTAACGAAGGATAATTGTCTCTCTAGTGTGAACGGCACGCCAGCGGGCTGTGTTCCTTTCGCATTCGCTAGCGTTCACTCGTGTTCTGCTGGCTGCCGGTCTTTTAGCGTACCGTTAGAGGAAGGTCGCGTCCTCTTTAATTTCGTCTGTTGCCTCGTCTACTTCTGTTGTCGACACGAATTGCATGACCGATGGAGGGTTGAGAAGAGATCGTAATGCTGCTTGTCGGAGAATACAGATATCATTCGTGATTCTGGGGTCCAACAGATCCACAGCAAAAACGATGAAGAAAAAAAAAAGAAGAATAGGTATCTATTACGCTGATTAAAATTAAAAATATACGAAAGGCGTGATCACTGTCATTGCTTACGTTCATGATAGCTGTAGTTACGTTAGAGACTTTTAATGATAAATAAAAATGCTTTGCCTGGGATTCCGCTAAGCGCCTTCTAACAAACTATATATCACATTTTATCAAGAGACCTGTGGGAGAAGATGACAGAGCGTTCAACCTTGGAGCACTTCTCAGACATTTGCTCCAGCCAGCCCTGTAATAGAAATTTAACATATTTTCCTACTCCATTTTTAAACGATCGCATTCCCTTTTTGCGTGGTGCTGTCTTTTTCTCAGATTAGAAAAATTTCTCCAAAAAACGTTTTCCCATATGACAAAAAATTTTCGATGGTACAATAGGTTTGCGTACCCAGGAACAAATTTTCGGTTGAAATTCAAAAGTTCTCCAGTCGACAAAATATTGTCAGCACTGTATAAAACATCCTATCTGTTACATCATTACTCTTCTACACACCTATAATACGTAAGTGAAATCAGATTAAGTACAAGTGTTATCAAAACTAGTTATAAGTTAAATACGATCTGAAATTGAAGCTACTGGAAAGTAACATAAATTTCCATTTCCAAGACATGTGAAAATGTCGAAACATTAATGAAACTCAGTTTGTTTGCTAACATCACATGTTCCAAGGTAGAATACGTTCCGTTGCAAGGTGCACGAAGCATGGCTTAACTGGCCACACGTTGTATGACTAGCTTTAAAAATAAGTAGAATTTCATATTGCGCAAAACCCAGTTTCTTGTCTCACACCCACAAAAAACAGGACAAATTCACGAAAATTGGCAATATCAATTGCGCATCCTTTCATCTGACTCTAATATGCGTTACTAGATACCTCGATCAGAAAACATCATGTGCTTGTAGGTACACTACCCTCAAGCTACAACAAACACTCTCTCCTACTCTGCTTCAGATTTCATTAATGATATTTTATTGGCATTATATTCGAGGACGTAGATGAAGATGATGTGGGAGATATGATGCTGCGAGAAGAATCTCACAGAGCACCGAAAGACCAAAGTCTTGAAACAGAACGACTGATTGACTTCGAGGAACCATCCATGACAAAACTCTCCCATCCGGTGTGCAAAATGTATGAGACAGCCGAAAAACTCTAACATTTCAAAAAGAATGTAATAAATCCAATTCCAAAGAAAGTAGTTGCTGAAAGGTGTGAAAATGACTGAACTATCACTTTAGTAAGTCATAGTTGCAAACTACTAACGCATATTCTTTAGGGAAGAATGGAAAAACTGATAGAAGCCGATCTCGGTGAACATCAATTTGGATTTCAGAGAAATTTAGGAACCCGCGATTTGTGTTAGAAGATTGGTTAAGGAAATGCAAACTTACGTTTATAGCATTAGTGGAGTAAGAGAAAACTTTTGATATTGTTGACTGGAATACTCTCTCTGAAATTCTGAAGGTAGCAGGAGGAAAGTACAAGGAGCGAAAGGCTGTTTACAACTGCTACAGAAACCAGATTCGGTTATAAGAGTAAAGCGCATGAAAGGGAAGCAGTGGTTGAGAAGGGAGTGAGGGAATTAGATTAGGAAACGAGACACAAAAGGTAGACTTTGCAATTTGGGCAACAAAGTATCGGTTGGTGGTCGAAGTTATTAGCATATAAAATGTAGATTGGCAATGGCAAGAAATGCTTTCCTGGAGAAGAGAAATTTGTTAACATCTATATAGACTTAGGAGTTAGAAAGTCTTTACTGAAGGTATTTGTCTGGAGTGTAGCCTTGTATGGAAGTGAAATACGGATGATAAACAGTTTAGACATGAAGAGATTACAAGCTTTTGAAATGTGGTGTTACAGAAGAATGCTGAAGATCAGTTGGATAGATCATGCAACTAATGAGGAGGCACTGAACAGAATTGAGAAGATAAGAAATTTATGGCACGGCTTGACTAAAAGAAGGGCTCGGTTGATTGGACATATTCTGAGACATCGAGGGATCACCATGAAATCAATCTTTGGACTGAAGACCACAGCAACAACAGCGTACGTACTTTTAATAACATCTTTGAAGTCCTTCGCATATTCCGGTCCAGACGCTAGGAACAATCTGAGATAGTGCCGCTATTGAAATGCGAAACAATCACTAATATAAAGCGTGCAGTTGGAAATACTTAAAGCGTAAATGCTAGACTTTCTTCAGGTTACATTGATCATCAGTAATTAAAATTGTGCCTTTATTTTCGTCCGCAATTGTAGTGAGAGGCCAGCGAAAAGCGTCAACTCACATTGTGTGCGAAGTTTTGGAATAATGCTAAGGAATGCTGGAACTGCAGTTCACTGTTATGTGCCCTGCCTTAAGCAAATTCAGGTTTAAATGTAAATTCAGACAACTACATTCTTCTGTTCGTATACCGTTTTGATTACTTCGTCAAAAACACTGCGCTTGTCATGCAAAATCATCCTCTAGGAGTATCAAAGCTTTGCTTCGTGGTTGTAACTATGTAGAGTTGTATCCTGTGTGTCGTTTATTAGCACCAAAAACCAACAAAGCAGCGATCATAGACTATGTTCGTTATCTCGTGTTCTGTTCTGTCCCCTCTAGTGTAAACGCTTGTCCACAGATATAAGCGAATAGTAGTGAACACTGGCGAATTGTCTGAGAATGTGGAATCGCTTACGTTAGCTCCAGTGTAAACCTGGCTTTAGCGATGCCGCGGTCACCAGGCAAATTACACAACGTATTGCTCGGAAGATAGCTATTAACATTGCAACACTGGGAAGAACAGAAAATAACGATTTTTTTTATTTTTCTACATGACAGCCGAACTTGGTCATTTTGAAACTGAAGAATCATGAAAAATAGAAATATTAGCTGCTGTAATGGGGCTGTAAAGGGACTTAGTAAAGTTTTCGTAAGGAACTCATGCCCCAAAATGTACCGCTTGGATATAAAATAAGTTTGAAAATCACATGACGTTTAAATCTCCCACTTCGCGAAAGGTACACGGATTGAACAGAAGACATCAGTCCATGTTGTAATTATTGTAATTACGTCACATACCGATTTTCCAGACTACAACAACGTCTGCGAGAACCTAGTGGGTTCGCATCTGGAAGGTTCGGCAGTGGTGCTCCACGGACGAGCCGCACTCTCGACTTTGAAAAGGGAGTCCTTTGTCACGTAGAAGGGAACCAGAGATCAAGTACCCGAGAAATCTTCATGGTATGACCTCCTGTGGACCGCGCAGGTCAGAGCTTATTGTCTCCACTGTGTGCGTAGAAGCAGGAGATTTGAACGTGATACCGTCTCCAAGATTATTTTCCGTCCAAAGAGTTCAGAACCTTACACGGTTTGTCACGTTCTGTGTAATTATTGAAATACTTAAATGAGTGCCTGAATTTGGAATGCATACAAAACTGGAGTTATCGTGTAACGTGTTGTAACTGCAAGTGGTGTGCTTGCTCTGTGTTATTGTTAGCAAAAATTTACGCGAACTCGTTGGGCAATGCAACTCCCAATACCGATAAAGAAACACAGTCACTAGAAAATACATTCAGCCCCTTAGGTACTGAATCCTCTGGCCCTATTCAAACTGATAACTCTGGTCCCTGTGCATTAACAAATAAATGAAATTGTCTTGCCTCTAAAGAAGCAACGGTGGATCGCGTTATATTCTGCTCTCTCATGGAGAAGAATAAAATATACTAGCTAACGACTCAGCAATATGCAATACTAGCCGTAAATTTTGAAATATACATTAAATTCTTTTGGCTAGTAAATGAAAACATGTAAGAGAAATTCAATGTCTTCAGAAAACATATGATCTGGACAGGGAGGCGGTAGTGATTTGGGTGAATTTCTAACACAGATTTGTACTCGAAGTTAAGATTGGATTTTCAAAACATCTGGCAATTGAATATACATTCCTCAAAAAAATTACATCCTTTTTCTAAATGAAAACCTTTCCTCGCTGAAGTCACAAACAATGAGATTTGTTCCAGCAAGTATTATCTAACATGTAATAATAAATCTTAGAAGCATTACAAAAGGGAAATACACTCCTGGAAATGGAAAAAAGAACACATTGACACCGGTGTGTCAGACCCACCATACTTGCTCCGGACACTGCGAGAGGGCTGTACAAGCAATGATCACACGCACGGCACAGCGGACACACCAGGAACCGCGGTGTTGGGCGTCGAATGGCGCTAGCTGCGCAGCATTTGTGCACCGCCGCCGTCAGTGTCAGCCAGTTTGCCGTGGCATACGGAGCTCCATCGCAGTCTTTAACACTGGTAGCATGCCGCGACAGCGTGGACGTGAACCGTATGTGCAGTTGACGGACTTTGAGCGAGGGCGTATAGTGGGCATGCGGGAGGCCGGGTGGACGTACCGCCGAATTGCTCAACACGTGGGGCGTGAGGTCTCCACAGTACATCGATGTTGTCGGCAGTGGTCGGCGGAAGGTGCACGTGCCCGTCGACCTGGGACCGGACCGCAGCGACGCACGGATGCACGCCAAGACCGTAGGATCCTACGCAGTGCCCTAGGGGACCGCACCGCCACTTCCCAGCAAATTAGGGACACTGTTGCTCCTGGGGTATCGGCGAGGACCATTCGCAACCGTCTCCATGAAGCTGGGCTACGGTCCCGTACACCGTTAGGCCGTCTTCCGCTCACGCCCCAACATCGTGCAGCCCGCCTCCAGTGGTGTCGCGACAGGCGTGAATGGAGGGACGAATGGAGACGTGTCGTCTTCAGCGATGAGAGTCGCTTCTGCCTTGGTGCCAATGATGGTCGTATGCGTGTTTGGCGCCGTGCAGGTGAGCGCCACAATCAGGACTGCATACGACCGAGGCACACAGGGCCAACACCCGGCATCATGGTGTGGGGAGCGATCTCCTACACTGGCCGTACACCACTGGTGATCGTCGAGGGGACACTGAATAGTGCACGGTACATCCAAACCGTCATCGAACCCATCGTTCTACCATTCCTAGACCGGCAAGGGAACTTGCTGTTCCAACAGGACAATGCACGTCCGCATGTATCCCGTGCCACCCAACGTGCTCTAGAAGGTGTAAGTCAACTACCCTGGCCAGCAAGATCTCCGGATCTGTCCCCCATTGAGCATGTTTGGGACTGGATGAAGCGTCGTCTCACGCGGTCTGCACGTCCAGCACGAACGCTGGTCCAACTGAGGCGCCAGGTGGAAATGGCATGGCAAGCCGTTCCACAGGACTACATCCAGCATCTCTACGATCGTCTCCATGGGAGAATAGCAGCCTGAATTGCTGCGAAAGGTGGATATACACTGTACTAGTGCCGACATTGTGCATGCTCTGTTGCCTGTGTCTATGTGCCTGTGGTTCTGTCAGTGTGATCATGTGATGTATCTGACCCCAGGAATGTGTCAATAAAGTTTCCCCTTCCTGGGACAATGAATTCACAGTGTTCTTATTTCAATTTCCAGGAGTGTATCTAACTAGCCAATACATCAAATCTGTTTACGTACATTCTGGGGTTACTCAACATAGAAATAACTGTTACCAATAATCAGCCAACTCATTTACACTAACGCGCAGGCAAAAGAAAAGTAATAAAAAATTCGCTTCTGTACCTTAACTACGAGAAGACTTCTGCTTCCACATTTATATTTGCAGTGATACATATACTCGTAAACCTTCTTTGTAACATGAATCCAGTAATCCTTTCTTGTCACAATTAAATTTACATTTCATGATTTCAGTTTGCATTGCATTATAAAATCACTTCAATCATTTTGAACCACCTATTTTACGTGCGGTGTAACACAAAATATTGGTATGAGAAAATTCCTACAGTATAATCTAGCACTTGGTGGGTTTACAGAGCACAAAAAAAAAAAAAAAAAAAAAAAAAAGAACTGCCGACTGCATCCTCTTTCGCTTACAGACTGTGATACACACTCACTGCTGTGCGCCAAGGGCTCTCTTACTCCACACTACAATCTCAGACTAGAAGGGGTATCTTTGGCTCTGCGGTCGTGCAAAATCAGCGATCCGCTTTATAGATCCCATCCGAGACATACATCGTTTACAATATAATAGTTTCATTTTAGTTTACATTATTATCATTACAATATTTGGGTGCTACATACAAGTGTACCTCAGTAGACTCCATTCAGGGTTCCCTGTCAAAACGTAGCGTGTAATAGGAGTTGTGACACACACTGTATATGACAGTGTGTCAGAGATTTGCCATGGCTATTACGGTAGAATGGTATTGCCAATTCACGTACATACTGAGTTACTCGTACATTTACTACAATACATAAATACGAGAAAATTTTATTCAAATACACACATTTAAAAACCAAAAGAAATAAAACTGCCTTCTTATAGTACGATAGTTCTATTATTTAGACGCTTTAAATTGTCGAACAAATTGCTTACTCAGATTATAACCAGCAAATCTCCGAGTCTTTAAAGAATCCAACTCCCACGTATAAAACAGCTTCAAACATCTGATTACTTTACAAATGAATTAATGGGTTAAACGTCTGACATTAACCACATGAGCCGTTAAAGGTTTAGAAGAGGTTTGAAATTATCTACGATAATGATGGAAGCTGAAGAAATGAATTACGATTTGTGCTACGGCTGGGACTTGAACCCGGATCTCCTTGCTTATTAGGCAGTAGTGCTAACCTTTATTTTTTATTTTTATTTTTTACAAAACATAGATACAAACTGTATTTTGGCTAGAATATAACTAATTAAAGTATTAATATTCAATCGTTCATTTATTACTTATTTTATCTCTATGAATAATCATAATCGTCTCATGGCACATCAGGGCACCGGACTGCCGGCCTCTTCGGCCGAGCGGTTCTAGGCGCTTCAGTCCGGAACCGCGCGACTGCTACGGTGGCAGGTTCGAATCCTGCCTCGCGCATGGATGTGTGTGATGTCCTTAGGTTGGTTAGGTTTAAGTAGTTCTAAGTTCTAGGGGACTGATGACCTCAGATGTTAAGTTCCATAGTGCTCATAGCCACTTGAACCATTTGGCTTCGGAATCCACCTTGCGATAATGACCGTCGCCCAATTGAAGTTTTATCCAGTGAAGGAGAATTCCCGTGCGGAGCGAAGAACAACATCAGTTTGTGTGTCAACTGTCCTTCCGGCTACAGCTATAAAAATGTTTCCTCCGAGCTGGATACGAACTGGCGACCTACGGATTTCTACTTACAGAAGCTCTACAGTCCACCTAAATTCTTCAAGTCTTTAGTTTGAATTTTAATTTCTTTCTGAGTACTTTGTCATTTTCGTTCGTAATTACTTGCAGTGTCACCTGACTAGCTTGCGAGGGATGACATTTGAGGGCTCTGCTGAGGCCTTCACGGCTACCGTAGCGGCCTCGAGGCCCACGAAGTCCCCACCTACTTGGCCCTCAGCAGCTGTTCCCTACTTGTTGCCATCATATCTACACATTCCACAACAATAAATTGAGCAGCTGCATGTTTCTTATCCTACACCCAACTCTTGGAAATGGATATTTGGCATATTATGTAACCAGATTAATTTGCTCTCTGTTTTAAGCAAAAGCTAGTTTTTGACGCAACTCACTGTTCATGACGTCGTACGTCCTGAATTATGTGTTGTATAGTGATATAATTTTTCTGGTACGTTCAGTGGTATAAGGATACTGTCTGGAAGATGTTGCTAATATAATTAATAGTAAAGAAGGAACAGATTAAAACGACATACTAGTTACTGAAGTATTGCTGCACTGGAAAGTATTGCTGCAAGGAAAATGCAATAAGCTATAAAACTTTCTACATTTCGTTTCTTTTTTTTGGGATGGGGGGTCGCGTGGGAGTCGGGGGGGGGGTCGATAATAAATATTGATAAAGGTTTAATATTATGTGCAAACTTTGTTGCAAGTCGCTAAAGTGCTCTGATTCTCTGATTATGGATGAACAGCGTCTGGGTAATTGGAGCATCTGGAGCAATGCCGCCGCAATACATATACACAGTTTCTATGATACTTGTCTGTGTTACGCGTTTAACATTTTAGATTTAGAAATTCGGTCAATAATTACATAAAATATTAAAAATTAAAGTTTAGTTGCCCCTGGAAGCCATTAGATACGCAACCTGCAACTGAAATCGTGCCCCTGTTAGACATTTAGTCGTATACACTGCGCGACCCAATTAAAGGATCACCTTTTCGAAACCCCTTCATTATCTCCCATTGCGACACAGAAGTTTGAAAGTTGGGTCAAAGCTGCCTACAACCTTCCTCTGTAGCGATGCAAAGGCATGGCATCCTGCGAGGTCACTTTCGGTCTTGGCGACGCTTCGAACACTATGGTCTCGATTCGTGTCAAAAAAGACCATAGCTCAGAAGTTCATGTGATGTGTAACCTGGGTCAATGATGTCACATTGGCATCAGATTTCACCACAATTCTGCCCAACGCCACCGTGGACATCTAACACGGTCGGTAGATCGTCACGTCCCCTTCATTTGACGCCATAATCGCGATGCCCAGCGCTAAATTCGCACGGATTTCTTATGGGTGACCGAGAAAAACATTTCAGACACACCGTCGCTCAGAATACACACACGAGGGCCTCAGCGGGTGGCATGATCCGCATCAATGAAACCACCTTTTCACTTGGGAGACTGGGTCCCACTCCTTTCGCCGTCGAAGACGACCGTTTGCAGTGTGGTGGGCAACAGGACGACTTTCTTGATTACTTAAAAGACATCATAGTCGCCGTTGACTGTATAAAATATTTATTGTTACTATTGCAATTTCTGCCTTATGGCCATTTTCAAGTAACACTGCAAAGTCATATTCTGTCAGAATATAAAACTGTCTGACATGAGTACATGTCGTCGTCAAAATGCAGCCTTTTGACTGTAAGAGTCCCACAAGATCCGATGAGTACGACACTTATTACATCGTAATATGTTGTTAAATATATACTGAACTGTCGATGTTACCATCGTTCTAATAATCTATCACACATACAAGTTCAGGTACACTGTATTAATGTCAGATAGTTTTATATTCTGACAGAATGTGACTTTGCAGTGTTACTTGAAAAGGGTCATAAGGCCGAAGGCGACTATGATGTCTTTTAAGAAATATTTTATGACTGTGAATCCCAACCATGAGAAGTTAATTTCTTGATTACCTTTGATACTGTTCACACCACTGGACGACTCAGTCCGTGTTTAAGGACGTCACAGTGTAGCGAAACAAGCAGCATCATTTGAGAGATACAGAGGCGAGCGAGTGTGCCGAGATCTACCCCAGTTGACTGTTACTACCACGTCGTCATAACACACCTGTGAGTAGCATACAAAGTATTGCCCCATAATCTAAGAATGAAATTAAAAATTGAAGTAACTTTTCCATACTTTGTCAATATATGCTCCAGTACATTAAGGCTAAAACTAAAATCTCAGAGTGATCAGATGAATATGTTTCCCTAAATACAGCCCCTTTTAAATAAAAATTAAGTGGCGCTAAATAATAAAGCTAGAAATCCAAAAATTGTTCAAAATGTGCATATGTATCTGTCAATCAACTGTTGCAAGTCTCAACTTGATCGAAACAATATTTTGGCCAGAATCGGCGCTAAATGGTAGACTAAGAAAGATGGAAATTGGTACGAAGCTTCAGTTTGATATAAAAACCTTAACCACGTGACTCCATTATGCCACTTCTAATAGTTTTTAAGCAGTTTACTAAAAACTAAGTTTGGAGCAAGAATGTTCCTAATTGTAGTACCTTAAGTACCATTTACATTAATGATAGAAAGTTCTGATCATAGCACTTGATTACATCCATTAAATGATAAAGCTGCAACAAGTTTTAACACCTTGACGTTAATAACAATCAATACAAGGTCTCTTAAAGGCATAGTTCAGAGATCACGTTCTACTGTCAATTCCGTTCTAAAATTTCTATCAGGCCAAGTTCAGATATAGTCTAACTAAAACTTTTTCTGTGATTGAAGCCAACTTAACTCCATTCATACAAAAATTACGAAGATTTTAAATTGATACACAACAGCGTTATAAAATAGTATGTGTCCGAGAAAGTGACCATTTAGATGCTGCTACTTGGGCATATAGCGGATGATGGTAGGTGTTCCCTTCGGTCGTCCACTGCGCCCATATATAAATACGGCCTGAGAGGCAGTGACTACACTTCGCACCCAGCTATTATACGCTCCGCGTCCGTAAAACGCCGGATTACGCGCTGCCTCGGATCACATCACAGCCAGGCTGCCGCTAAATGCATGTTTTCGGTACAAATAGGAAGTGAACTCGCCAGGACTGTACCCCGTCCTGGATCGCTTATATTTCACGGAAGTAATTTTAACAAAACCGCGTGGCAAGTGGTGACATTGTTTCCGGCTTTTGTGGCGAGCAGTTGACTTTGATGCTTAGAAGTCAGGGCGAAAGACCATTTTAATGGGAACTTGCCGTAGAGGTCGCACCTGAACTGCTCATACTGTTGTTTATGACAGAGACATCATTATTATTACTATCAGGAATATTACTATGCTTGTGCTTGTGAACTTTTACTGAATACATTGATCAGTTAGAACTCAAAACTTTCATTTGCAATCACAGTTCCTGATTCCGCTGAGTAAATAAGGAGTAGAAACGTTTCTTTCCGTCAGCGAAAGAAGAATGTGGTCTTGCAAACTGGAAACTAATGTCAGTATGTTCTCCACTGCGTTCTGGCTGACCGCAAAAATAGTTTTCAGCTCTCATAAAAGACAGCAACGATGGAACGAATACAATATTTCTTATATTAAAAGTAACCCGCCACCCCACAACAGGCAGCAACAATTGAACCTCATCGCACCCCTCTGGAGTGTAGTATGTCCACAGCTTTTGCTCTGGTGTTCAGGGTGGAACCACTACGGACCATTCAAAACCATTCGACAAAATTTGAACGTGATTCGAAGCAGCAAAGAGTGTTTATGTCTTTTCAGCCCTTGTGTTTCACGCTCTGCTTTGGCGTCATCATAAGGAAAAAATTTGGAACTTTGTGGGCAGGACTTATACGACCCAAACTGCTGAGGTCATCGGTCCCTAAGCTTACACACTATTTAATCTAGCTTAATCTAACTTACGCTAAGAACGACACACACACACACACACACACACACACACACACACACACACACATACACACACACACACACACACACACACACACACACACACACACACATGCCCAAGGGAGAACTCGAACCACCGACGGGGGAAGCCGCGCGAACCGTGACAAGACGCCCAAGACAACGAGGCTACCCCGCGCGGCCATCGTAAGGAAGATTGGGGTCAACGTGTACTCGCTTTTAACTCCTTTTTCGTCTTCGTGTTGCACGGTTCTGACATGGGCGCGTATGTCCTTAGTTGTTTTTGCATCTTGAAACAAAACAAAACGAAACAAAATGACGACGCGTCCTTATAAGACTTCCCTTACTCAGCAAGGCCCTCAGTTCCACCTGCATAACTTTGTTGAACATTTGAAAAATATGTCTTTACAGAGACAACCTACGATGGATACCTAGGTGCCTGAAGGCACGCGACCCCTCGGCACTTCAAATGGCTCTGAGCACTATGGGACTTAACATCTCTGGTCATCAGTCCCCTAGAACTTAGAACTACTTAAACCTAACTAACCTAAGGACATCACACACATCCATGCCCGAGGCAGGATTCGAACCTGCGACTGTAGCAGTCGCGCGGTTCTGGACTGCGCGCCTAGAACCGCTAGACCACCCCTCGGCACTCTTTAAGCTAAATGGCACTACACTGATGCTCCAGTGTCTTCTTGGAATCTGAGGGATGTCGAAGTGGTTGCCCACCTGCAGGTGCCTAGGAATGTATCACGCGTTGTCTCTGTATAGTGCTCAGTACAGGTTTGAAGGTGGCGCCCAGGGTATTTACGAACTAGGGGCTCTCACAGGGGTAATTTTACATTTCAGTCATACGTGTATTAATATCGCTCCTCCCCCCCCCCCTCCCCAAGCCACCCTGCCCACTTTCCTGAGATAACGTCACAGGTGGGTGTGAAACAGGATGGCTGGAAAAGCATAAACACCCTTCGTTGTTTTGAATCATGTTCAGATTTCGGCACATGGTTTTGAGTGATCCCTTACGGTTCCAATCTGTACCCAGAGCAAATACTGAGCTCGTACTACTTTCGAAAGTGCTGCGATCACGTTCAGTGACGTTGTACCCCCACAGTGTCCTTAGAGAAGGATTTCCGGCGTGGTACCAGCAGTTAAAAGATTGTCAAGAACATCGTTCTTGCCCACTGCACTGAAAACTGTCGTTTTTAATCGACAAATGTGTGGGAATCAATGCCCTAAGGCAAGGGATGGTTTCAGAGAAGCGCTTTATGCCATCCCCTGAGACCTTTTCGTGTCGATTATGAGCGTTGGTGTGTCTGAAATGCTTTCCTCGGCCACCCATAAGAAATCCACGAGATTTCAACGCTTGGGATCGAGGATCTGACCACTTCCGCAAAGGCGTCAAAAGAAGGAGTGAAATTATGGTAAGAGTGGGTGTGACGGCCTTCACATCGTGCGACCCGTCCACGGTGGCATCGGGCAGAATTGTGGTGGAATCTGGTGCCAATGCGGTATCGTTAATCCACTTAACATCTTACATGAACTTCTGAGCTATGGCCTTTTGTTCGCATGTGTCGACACTTTGCTTTTTTGAAGTGTCTCCGAGACGAGGGAGCCACGCTTTTAAACTATTACACAGGAAGACTGTAGGCAACTTTGAGCCAAATTTTAAACTTCTGCATCACAGTGGGAGACGGTTTCGGAGTTTCGGAAAAGTGCTCCTTTAATTGCGTTGTGTAGGATAGATGAAAGGACTCCAGCGCCATACAAAAAAGACAAAGAGGAGGCGATGTACAAATGTACAATGGAAAAGCTTCTGATGCAATTGTCACCGTGTCCTGTACATCGGTGTTGATTGATGTCTTTGAAGTGTTGGCAGAAGAGCCAACACTGTGTTGCTAGAGGAGGCCGAAATGCACGCGTTTAATTACACGCTGACTGGCGTGAGGTCTGGAACAGTTAAGGGAATTAATAGTACCAAATAAAGTACGTAGTTGATATAATACTTAACTTTAATCCACAATTGGTGTACATCGCTCTTGACGGTACATGTTATAATCTCTATATCAAATGCTATGGCGCCTTGCTAGGTCGTAGCAAATGACGTAGCTGAAGGCTATGCTAACTTTCGTCTCGGCAAATGAGAGCGTAGTTGTCAGTGATCCATCTCTGGCTAAGTCGGCTGTACAACTGGGGCGAGTGCTAGTAAGTGTCTCAAGACCTACCGTGTGGCGGCGCTCGCTCGGCAATCACTGACAGTGGCGACACGCGGGTCCGACGTATACTAGCGGACCGCGGCCGATTTAAAAGCTACCACCTAGCAAGTGTGGTGTCTGGCGGTGACACCACAGTCTTCATAGAAGGTATTCCTAAATGCTACAATTTTTTTTACTTGCGAAGTGGCAAAGCCGACTCAGCTGTCATTCCACTGGCGATGAACGTGATGTCGTTGCTGCCACGTTCAAATTCCGCGAGCAGCACCTATTGGAGAATAGTATGCTCTAAGGTAAAACATTCTCACCTACTGTACGCACAATGACGAATCTGAATATTGCAATGTCATGAACTTATTTGCTACACTCAGTACATGCAAGTGCCGACCAAATTTATGCACGACGCATTTTTAAAGGTTTCTTGGGTTGGTGCATAAGTTCTTAGCGTTTCTGTTTTGCTTTTCTGGTATTCTGGCTACTATGACTTTATTTATCGATTTTAATTTTTTTCACTACTGGCCATTAAAATTGCTACACCACGTAGATGACGTGCTACAGACGCGAAATTTAACCGACAGGAAGAAGATGCTGTGATATGCAAATGATTAGCTTTTCAGATCATTCACACAAGGTTGGCGCTGGTGGCGACACCTACAACGTGCTGACTTGAGGAGAGTTTCTAACCGATTTCCCATACACAAACATCAGCTGACAGGCCTTGCGGAGTGGCCGAGCGGTTCTACGCACTACAGTCTGGAACCGCGCGACCGCTACGGTGGCAGGTTCGAATCCTGCCTCGGGCATGGATGTGTGTGATGTTCTTAGGTTAGTTAGGTTTCAAGTAGTTATAAGTTCTAGGGGACTGATGACCTCAGATGTTAAGTCCCATAGTGCTCAGAGCCATTTGAACCATTTTTTTGACCCGCCTTGCCTGGTGAAACGTTGTTGTGATGCCTCGTGTAAGGAGGAGAAATGCGTACCATCACGTTTCCGACTTTGATAAAGGTAGGATTGTAGCCTATCGCGGTTGCGGTTTATCGTATCGCGACATTGCTGCTCGCGTTGGTCGAGATCCAATGACTATTATCAGAATATGGAATGGGTGGGTTCAGGAGGGTAATACGGAACGCCGTGCTGGATCCCAACGGCCTCGTATCACTAGTAGTCGAGATGACAGGCTTCTTATCCGCATGGCTGTAACGGACGTCTTGATCCCTGAGTCAACAGATGGGGACGTTTGCAAGACAACAACCATCTGCACTAACAGTTCGACGACGTTTGCAGCAGCATGGACTATCAGCTCGAAGACCATGGTTGCGGTTACCCTTGATGCTGCATCACAGGCAGGAGCGCCTGCGATGGTGTATTCAACGACGAACCTGGGTGCGCGAATGGCAAAACGTCATTTTTTCGGATGAATCCAGGTTCTGTTTACAGCATCATGATGGTCGCATCCGTGTTTGGCGACATCGTGGTGAACGCACATTGGAAGCGTGTATTCGTCATCGCCATACTGGCGTATCACCCGGCGTGATGGTATGGTGTGCCATTGGTTACACGTCTCGGTCACCTCTTGTTCTCATTGACGACACTTTGAACAGTGGACGTTACATTTCAGAAGTGTTACGACCCGTGGCTCTACCTTTCATTCGATCCCTGCGTAACCCTACATTTCAGCAGGATAATGCACGGATGCATGTTGCAGGTCCTGTACGGGCCTTTCTGGATACAGAAAATGTTCAACTGCTGCCCTGGCCAGCACATTCTCCAGATCTCTCACCAATTGAAAACGTGTGGCCAATGGTGGCCGAGCAACTGGCTCTTCACAGTACGCCAGTCCCTACTCTTGATGAACTGTGGTATTGTGTTGAAGCTGCATGGGCAGCTGTACCTGTACACGCCATCAAAGCTCTGACTCAATGCCCAGGCGTATCAAGGCCGTTATTACGGCCAGAGGTGGTTGTTCTGGGTACTGATTTCTCAGGATCTATGCACCCAAATTGCGTGAAAATATAATCACATGTCAGTTCTAGTATAATATATTTGTCCAATGAATACCCGTTTATCATCTGCATTTCTTCTTGGTGTAGCAATTTTAATAGCCAGTAGTGTAATTTGCAATTAACAGTTTACATATTGTCATTTTGTCATTTGGAGATACGGAGTGGAAGTGTGGACGCTGTGAAATGGAGAGTTAAGTGGAACAATCGGACAGTTCCGAAATATTCTTCTGTTTGTGTTCAATAGAAGGATGACAGCCAGCGGAGGCACCCAGAAACGTTTGCGCCGTGTATGGGGATAAAGCCATTAGACAGAGCACAGCAAGAAAATAGTTTTCTCAGTTTGAGAAGGATCGTTTTTACATTAGTGATCTCCACCTTCAGGAAGACCTTGAGTGTTTGATGAAGGTCGTTCTAACGCGTTGATTCACAATGATCCACTGCAGTTACTCGAGAACTGGCAAACGTGAAGTGATTTCATTCCAGTATCGTGCGACATTTGCGTCCAATGGGAAAAGTTCAAAAATCGGGTGTGTAGGTACCGCATGCTGTAAGCCAAAAATCGCAAAAATCAGCGGCTGACCATGTGTGCATCTCTGCTTGCTCGTGACCAATCGGTTCGCGAACAAACCGGCCATTCCTATCCTGTATCATTACTGGTGACAGGAAATTATGTCTTTATGCTAACATAAGGAAAAGAAAGGAATGTCTGAGCCCAAACAAAGCGGGAACTCCCCATCCAAAGACCTGCGTGCATGCACAAAACATTATGTTAACAACTGGTGGAACAGTGATGGTGTGGTGTACTACGAACTGATTCCCCGAGGCGTAACCATCACCGCTGACATTTATTTTCAACTACTGAGACGTCTTGCAGACGAAATCCAAAATCAAAGACCAGGAAGACCGCTTGAGGTGATGCTACTCCACGATAACGACAAACCCGCATTTTGCTAGACTGACAAACAATACTATACGGGAGGTGGATTAGGAAGTGTTTCCACATGCACCTTATTCATCTGATCTTGCATTTTTATATTTTCATCTTCTCCGCTCTCTATCGAACAACGTTCGTGGAACTTTCTTGCCGGACGAAAATGTTCTCTGAACATGGCTCTACGAGTTCTTTGCCTCAAAACCATCTGATTACTACAGTCGTGCAATCGAAAAGTTTCCCAAGCCTTGACAGACTGTTGTAAACAGTGAAGGAGAATATATTATTGACGACTAAAGTCTCTGTTATGTGTGTCTTTTACGTTTATGAAACTTATGGAAAAACGCTACGAACTTATGCATCAACCCAATATTATGTTTTCTAAAACAGCCACAAGTCGCACATTGTATTTCTTATTGCGATCGGTTTCGCCCTTCAAATGAATAAGAGTATCAGCAGAATATACACTGTAAAAAATACAAATTGAGACAGCATGGAAAACTTACGTTGACATAACGCTCATATTCTGCTTCCAGTGTGGTGATTCAGTTTAAAGTTGCCTGACAGCATTAAAGGTTGCCTTACAGCTGGCTGACAGTTCTAAAGATTATTTTGGATGTACTACAGCATTTAAACTTATGTTTAAAGTAAGTTTAAAGTACATTAGTGAAAGATGACATTGACATTAACAGCGCCAAAGATGAAATTGACTGTACAACATTACTTGTAACGTCTGTAGTATAATCTGTCCAAAGATAACTTACAACTACAGAAAATGCAGGTTTCAATAATCGCCTCTTTTATGGACGTGTGTATAGACGTCTCAGATCTGTACATAAATGCTTATGTTTATAAAACGATTATGTCTGTAAATTTTTTATAATGTATACTTTTTATAAAGTATTTTGAAAGATATTTTAAGTTTTACAGACGTGCTTCAAACAGTTTTGGGAACACCTGTCCCCAGTCCATATTCACGTACTATTTTTCCTTCTCTTCCTTTTCCTACTACCGAATTCGTATCTCCCATGACTATTAAATTATCGTCTCCTTTAACTATCTGTATAATTTGCTTTACCTCATCACACACTTCATTGTCTTAATCGTCTGCGGAGCCAGTTGGCATATAAACTTGTACTGCTGTGGTGAGTGTAGGTTCTATGTCTATCTTGGCTACAACAGTGCATTCACTATGCTGTTCATAGCAGCTTATCCACGTTCCTATTTTCTTATTCATCATCCTGCATTACCCTTGTTTGATTTTGTGTTTATAACACTGTATTCACCTGACCAGAGGTCCTGTTCCACCTGATACCAAACTTTAAACTATCCATTTCTCTTTTTAAATTTTCTAACTTACCTACCCAATTAAGGGAACTAATATTCCACGCTGCGATTCGTAGAATGCCAGTTTTTTTCCCCTCCTGATAACGACGTCCTCTTGAGTAGTCCCCACCCGGAGATCCGAATGGGAGACTATTTTACCTCCGGAATATTTTACCCAAGAGGATGCCATCATCATTTAACCACAGTAGAGTTGTATATCCTCAGTAAAATTTACGACTGTAGTTTCTCCTTTCTTTCAGCCGTTCGCAGTACCAGCACAGCAAGGCCATTTTGGTTGCAGTTACAACGCCAGATAACACAGTCATCCAGTCTGTTGCAACGTCCATAGTTCACGGTTTGGGGGGGGGGGGGGAGAGGAGTAGGGCTGCAGTACAGGATTATCAGCACAAAATCAAACAGTGGTAGCGCTATAGTAGGTCTAATAATGACTAAGAAAAGAGGAATTGTGGTAAACTACTATGAACAGCATAGTAAACGCAATAATGTAGCCAAGACAGACACGTAGCCAACAGCCACCACAGGAATGCAGGTTTTTAGGCCAAATAGCTCCGCAAATGATGCAGGGATTGACTGGATGTATGACGAAGTAAAGAAAATTGTTCAGATGGCTAAGGGAGACGAAAATGAATTGGGATGGGTGAGTGGAATTCAGTAGTAGGATAAGGAAGCTAAAGGATCAGTAGAACGCGGATGAATGAACGGGGGTAAATGAATAAAAGAGGAGGTCACCTAGTAGAATTCTGAATACAGCATAATACTGTATAATCATGGCTAAAATTTAGTTTAAAAATCTGATCTGGAGACAGTGCAAAGTTCCAGTTCGATTATATAACGGTAAGATTGAAAATTTGGAACCATATTTTAAAATGTAAGATATTTCCAGGAGCAGATATGGACTCAGGTTATAATTTATTTTTTATGAACTGCGGATTAAAACTGGAGAAATTGAGGAAGGAAAGGAAATTAAGAGCTGGGACCTGGGTAAATGAAAGTAACCAGAGGTTGATGATGGTTCTAGAGGGAACATTGAGCTGCGATATAATGAAACAGGAGAAAGAAGTACAGTAGAAGACAAATCGATAACTTTGAGGGATGATGTAGTGAAGGCAGCAGATGGTCATACGGTGTGACCTCCCTTTTTCTCTTTGCTCCGTTTCCTTCGTTGATCTTTCCTCTTCTTTCTTCCTTTTTCGTACCTCGGCTATATCTCAGGGTTTTCAATGCAAAAATGTAGTGAGAAGGGGGCACATGTGCGCCATGGTTCACGTTATCGTGCTGTGCGGGAGCGTCACTCGTGCCTCTGGTTTGAGAAGACTGATGACTGAAGCACGAACATTTCTCAAAAGAAAAACAGGTATGTGCTCTCTTTTCTTTTAAAACTATAAATAGTAGCAGAGCTAGTATTATCTATCGCTCTAATAAACAGAATGAGCGCGACACCATCGATGCAGTTTCAGCCTCGAAAGAAGTTTATTAATACCAATTAGCTGATATAAAAAAACACAGCCAATCCAGAAGGCACTCACAGAGTAATTAGGTTCTGATGTGTGTGTGTAGTGGTCATTGATATATAAAAGATAGTTTCAGTAATTCTGTCACTAAGCAACGTATCAACAAGCTGACTGTGCAATGATTAATGGTTGTCGTATCCCGACAGTAAATCGCTTCTCGCTTTAAGCATCAAGACGATTACTATGCCGCACATATAAACCTGTGATAGTTATTATCAAGCTAATGTCGGTAACTTGAGGTTAATGTTTCTGAATCCTACACGCGACGATAACGCCCGATAT
Source organism: Schistocerca cancellata (assembly GCF_023864275.1). NCBI lineage: Eukaryota > Metazoa > Arthropoda > Insecta > Orthoptera > Acrididae > Schistocerca > Schistocerca cancellata. The sequence continues at coordinate 22,935,242 of NC_064633.1, read as the reverse complement.
CCAGCAGCGTATCTTAAACTCCGGGCCGATATTTGAGAATTCGCGCGCAATTTGTTTGCACCAAAGTCGGGTGTCTCCCGAGAATAATTTTTAAATTAACTCCGGGTTGTAAATTAACAATTCTATGCCCATTCATGAAAGTTACAGAAGATTCACACTCGACGACTACTTGATCGCTCACTCGAGCAGTACGGAAGTTTTTGTTCTTACAAAGAGAAAATACTGCAACAAGGTGATTTGCTATGTCAAAACATATTTATATCTATCTTATTAACACTCATTACCTATTAAATGTTGTACATAATTAAATTTTTTACTCTGCAAATTACCAATATATTTTAGAAATGAATTACATGTATAAAAAGAAATCTCAAGTTGATATGACGTCAGGGGCCCCAAATTGTTTCGACTCTCCTACACTCACGTGACGCAAAGTAGATCCGACTATATTGGACATACTCATGTAACGCTACAACGGGTAAACAGAGAAGGCCTAGAATCAGTCCCAGCAAAGCACAGCAGATGTTGAATTAATTGGCGAAAAGAGAAAATATTAAAGTTTATCAAATGAATAGGAGAAAGGGAATACAGACGACTAAACATTAGATTGACAGAAAGTGGAAAATGGCTAATGAGGAATGGCTACAGTATAAGTACAAGATTAAAGGAAAACTATAGTAATTCGAATTCCAAAGAAGACAGGTGATGACAGCTGTGAATACTACCGAACAATCAGTTTAATGAATTGTGGTTCCAAAATATTGATAAGAATTATTAACAGAAGAACAGAAAGACTGGTAGAAGCCTAACCCGAGGAAGATCAGTTTTGGTTCAAGAGAAATGTAAAACAAGCGAAGCAATTATCCCAGAAGAAAAGTTGAAGAAACGCAAACCTACGTTTATGGTATTTGTAGATTTACAAAAAACCTTTCGGCACCGTTTTCACTGTTTGATAAAATACAGGGAGCGGCGGGTTATGTACAACTTGTTCAGGAGCCAGACCGCAATTACAAGAGTCGAAAGACGTGAAATGGAAACAGTAGTTGAGAAGGGAGTGAGACAGATTTGTGGCCTATTCCCGAAGTTATTCAGTCTATACATTGAGCAGTCAGTATAGAAAACCAATGAGGAACTTGGAAAGGGAATTAAAATTCAGCGAAAAGAAAAAAATGTGAAGTTTGCTGATTACTTTTTAATTCCGTCAGAGACAGCAAAGAACTTGGAAGAGCAAGTGAATGGCATGGATAGTGTCACGAAAAGGGTTAATATGATTAAACGATAATGAAATATAGATGGATTAAATCAGGTGATACGCATAGAACAATAACAAGCAGTCAAATGAAAACAAGACAGAGGGGACGCACCCATATGTTGGCATGGTTGTTTTGAGTACGCTACAAAAGTTTCGCTGGAAGTCCTTGCACATCCTCCATTCAGTAATGATCTCTCCCCGTGAGGTTTCCATATTTTTGGAGCCTTACAGGAAGACCTCGTTCGTAGGTGGCGATTTGCTCGTCTGAATCCAAACATGGTTCCGTAGGCAAACGCGAACATTTTTCCATGCAACCATTGACCGTCTCGTCTCAGAAACATATTAACAGTTATGCCGATTACTTTTGAAATAATAAACAGTTTACTTACTTATCTTCCAACAGTCTCCTTTTCGTTTGACTGCCCACTATACATAGAGAAATTGTGGTGTCACCGCCAGACACCACACTTGCTAGGTGGTAGCCTTTAAATCGGCCGCGGTCCGTTAGTATACGTCGGACCCGCGTGTCGCCACTATCAGTGATTGCAGACCGAACGCCGGCACACGGCAGGTCTATAGAGACTTCCTAGCACTCGCCCCAGTTAGACAGCCGACTTTGCTAGCGGTGGTTCACTGACAAATTACGCTCTCATTTGCCGAGACGATAGTTAGCATAGCCTTCAGCTACGTCATTTGCTACGACCTAGCAAGGCACCATTACCAGTTACTATTGATGCTGTAAAACATGTACCGTCAAGAGCGATGTTCACCAATTATGGATGAAAGTTAAGTATTCCAGAAGATACGTACGTTTTTTGCTAGTCTCAATTCCTTGTCCTGTTCCAGACCTCACACGCCAGCCTGCGTGAGTTTAAACGCGTGCCTTTCGGCTTCCTCATAGTGGGTTGGCTGTCTTGCCAATCCACAACAGAAATAATATACCAAAAGGAGTACATGCATTTTGCTCTTTGGACAACCAAACGAACTGACAATTGCCGAAGTAGAGAAGATACAAAATTCCGACCGGATGTAGCAAGAAAAGCGTATCTGAAAATGAGGGATATTAATTTAAGTGTGTGGAAGTATTTTCTGAAGGCATTTGTCTGGATTGCAGTCTTTTAAGCGAGTGAAACGTGGATATTAACACTTCACAGAAGAAAAGAATAGACGCTTCTGAAATGTGGTGCTGTAGACGAACGCTGAAGATTAGATGGGTAGATCGATTAAGAAACGTGGAGATACTGGATGGAATTGGGGGAAAATGAAAGTTGTGTCACCACTTGGCTAAACGAAAGAACCGAGTGACAGAATGCATCGAGTGGCATCACTGGATTGTCATTTTTGGGAATGAAAGGAAGTATATGTGTGTGTGATGGTGGGGAGGGGTGAGGATTGTAGAGGGAGACCAAGGTTTGAATACAGTTAGCAGATCAGATAGATGTAGGTTGCAATGGTTATGCAAAGATACAGAGACCTGCACAGGATAGACTAACGTTGCAGCGAATCAATCTTTGGACCGAAGATCACAACAACAATAACAAGTAGCTAAGTTTCTCGCCGATTCAAAATCTAATCTCATAGGCGATTTTCTATCTCTTTACTAAGCTAATAAATATGAAAGCCCTCATATAGGCTCCGAATGGATGGTTTCGTGGCGATATAAACTGATAAACGTCTGTCACGCTTCCAGCCATGTCTGGAAGTTTAAAATCCACGAACTTCCTCTGCCATTGTCATGTTATAGTTACTTGCACAATATTACAATGGACTAGGAGCACTCGTCCGAAAGCTCGTGGATTTTAAACTACTTGAAGCGAGGGGAAGCTCGACAGAATTTTATCAATGAAAGGCCTGAGACTGAAGGTCTAATATTAGTAGTCTCGAATGCTAGACGAGAAGTTGCGTGTCACAGGATTCAAACGAAGTAATCAAACTAAGTCTCAGCACTTCCACTGCGTCCTATAATTAGCCTCGCGTAAAGCGAGGTAACATGAGATGAACTCGTGAGACTACTATCACGGTCTGTGCTCAACCGCTAAAAGATCTACATATTAAGGTATAAATGCGCGACTGGGGGAAGGATTCACCTTTTCTTGGAGTATCCCATTCACACACAAAATTGTTTTTGTCTGACTGGTTTGATGCGGCCCGCCACGAATTCCTCTCCTGTGTCAACCTCAGAGTAGCAGAGTGGCACTTGCAACCTTCGTCCTCAATTATTTACTGGACGTATTCAAATCTCTGTCTCCCTCTACAATTTTTACCCTCTACAGCTCCGTCTAGTAACACGGAAGCTGTTCCCTGCTGTCTTAACACCTATCGTTCTGTCCCTTATTCTTGTCTCTGTTTTCCACACATTCCTCTCTTCTCCGATTCTGTGCAGAAGCTCCTCATTCCTTACCTTATCAGTCCACCTAATTTTCAACATTCGTCTCTAGCACCACAGTGCTTCGATTCTCTTGTGTTTCGGTTTTCCCACAGTCCATGTTCCACTACCATAAAATGTTGTGCTCCAAACGCAAATTCTCAGAAATTTCTTCCTCAAATTAAGGCCTATGTTTAATACTACTAGACTTCTATCGGCCAGGAGTGCCATTTTTACCAGCGCTAGTCTGCTTTTGATGTCCTCCTTGCTCCGACAATCACAGGTTATTTTGCTTCTTATACAGTAGAATGTCTTAACTTCATCTACTTCGTGACTATCAATCCTGATGTTAAGTTTCTCGCTGTTCTCATTTCTGCTAGTCCTCGTTACATCCGTCTTTCTTCGATTTACTCTCAATCCATGTTCTTTACTCATTAGACTGTTCATTCCACTCAGCAAGTCATGTAATTCTTCTTCACCTTCACTGAGGATAACTATATCATCGGCGAATAGTGTAACTGATATCCCTTCATCTTGAATTTCAATTTTACTCCTGAACTTTCCTTTTATTTTCATAATTACTTCTTCGATGTATAGGATGAACAGTAGAGATGAAAGTCAACATCCCTGTCTTGGCACTTTCTTCTTGGTCTTGCACTCTTATTATTCCCTCTTGGCTCTTGTACGTGATATATATTACCCGTCTCTCCCTATAGCTGCATATTTCCCTCAACATTTCGAACGTCTTGTACCATTTTACATTGTCGGGCGCTTTTTCTAGGTCAACAAATCCTATGAACGTGTCTTGATTTTTTTTAGTCTTGCTTCCATTATCAACAACAACATTAATATTGCTTCTCTGGTGTCTTTACCTTTCATAAATCCAAACTTACAGTCATCTAGAACTTCCTCAATTTTCTTTTCCACTCTTCCACGGATTTTTCTTGTCAGCAACTAGGATACATGCGTTGTATTTTTTCGAAAGTCAGATGGTATAAGGCCAGATTCTATAAATTTTACTCACTAACTAGAATAGTCGTTTTGTTGCCACTTCCCCTAGGGATTTTGGAAATGTTATCTGTTCGTTCTACCTTATTTGATCTTAAGTCTGCCAAAGCTCTTTTAAATTCTGGTTCTAATATTGGGTTCCCTACCTCTTGTATATGGACTCCTGTTTCTTCTTCCATCACACCAGACAAATCTTCCCCCCTCAGAAAACTACAGTTTCAAAATACTGTATTCGGTCGTCTGGTACAGGATCAGATTGGTGTGGTGATTGAGGTTGTATTAGTATCTTCTGCGTTAAGGTGAGAATCTGCCTGAACCGACGTGAACATTCACCATCCACTGGCTGGTTCGGGCGTACTTACGTACTTTGAAACGTGATTTCAGTGAGAATCTGACTGAGTTTATGGAACCGCTCTTTGATTCAACCGTGGTCTTCACGGACATATTGAAGTTATTCTACGGATTACTTTAAACTATTTCAGTTCTCGAAACGTTAAGATTCCATGACGCATTTCCACCTAATTCCAAATAAAATGTAAAATCTCAGAGAGGAGTGATATTTAGCATATGTGAATATGCAATCAAACTGCATCTACATATATATCTCGCAAGCCACTGTGTCATGCGTGGCGGAGCATAATTCGCACTCGTATCAGCCACCCTCTGCTCTTCGCATGTGGGTACGGATCGAGAGATACATTACGCTGTGTATTCTTCCGTACTCTCTATATTTCCTCTTATTGTGTTAGACCCTACGAGGGATGTACTGCGGGGTCAAGAATTGTACGCAGTAAACCGCTTCTCCATATCTCTCCCGTATTTCGAACTGGATTTCCTACGAACGATTTTTAAGTTTTTGAAGTGTTCCTGTTAACAGATTGTGCTGGCTGTGCCATCTTATTGCAGTACAGATTCGCTAGCCAGTAATTGGTATTGCAAAAAATTATTTTAATTTTAGTTTTTCGTTTTAATATTTTCATGTAATATTCTAGCATAAATAATTGTGACCTACGTGCAGTGTCGAATCGTCGTGTCACCAGCAGTTGGTTGTTTCTGTGGTACGTGATCTGATCACTATGTTCCCACTGTGGGTAGATAATAGGAGGCATTGGAGAGAAATCACGTGTTATCTGCTGGTCGTCTCCAGGCGTATCCGTTCCAGTCCATACGCTGTTCTGGCACCGGCCTCCAACAGCTAATGACTTTGTTCCAAAAAAAAATTAATTTCGTGTTACGACCACAAGGGCTGGCTAATAGCCCCACAGACCGACTTGCACGCCCCCGATTGTGATATTATTAATTTTTACCAGCTGTTTTATTGGAGAAATAATCCTTCAGCTGCCTATATCCTCGACGACCTGATAAGGTCCCCTCGCCATACATCACAATCCTAGCAGAGCAGCCCCTGTTTTCTTTCGATCCGTTGCTCGAGTTTGATCTAATACAACTGCACACTATAGATCGGTACTCTAGAATAAGTCACACTCAGGTCTTGAATGTGGTTTGCGTAACAAACACACTACACTTTTTCCAAGATGCGGAAACACATCCATTCCTCTTCCTTACTTCTGATGATAGTGTAATCTTGTAATATGATACTATCTGAGTCTTTTTTGTTTCTTTGTTTGCTCGTACTGTCTCGCATTTACTGATATCTGAGGAGAATTACGATTCAGCACGTCACTTGGAAATACTATCCAAGTCGTAATGCATTTCCTTTGTAAAATCATCCAATGATCTACGTTGACGAGTCAAACATGATCACCAGTGCCCATCGCGATTCTGAATGCCGCCTGGGGGCGACGCGCATTCCACTTCCTTATGTTGCCATGCCAACTGCGGTCCGCGGCGGATTATCGGGTTATCGACTAATTCGATAGTCGCCCCTTGACTCTCGCTGTCGAAACTTGTGAACTGCGGACAGACATTTACTTACTTTCGAGAAACACGTCCTTCTGTTCATCCGTTCAGTTTTATTCAGTTTTATTTACTTTATGTGCCTCACATTACTGCTTCATCATGTCCTACGGGTGGTATCATAGGCCATCATGTGTGTTATCATCACCCATCGATTCTCCTGCTTTACAGAGAGGGAAATGCTGCGAAGAGCACGTTCTGTGATGACGCCTGGGCGTTCAACAGCCTATCGTCTACTCGTGCCTTCACTATCCTCCGAGCACTTTCCATTGGTGCTAATGGGAGTAGCACGCAAGCAGCCTACCAGCTTGGTCTCTTTCCAGACGCTGGTCCGCAGACACCGGACGATGACAATCCGCCCTTTGTCGAATTCGCTTATGTCAGCGGATGGTGCCATTTGCGGCCCGTATAGTCCCTAGAATGATTTTCTCTCGTCTCTGTTCCACTTACATGCTTTCCTTACCGCGTTCAACGCCCGATCACATGATTAGAATCCACGATTAACACATGCAATGGAGCATCCAAGTCCTGCTTTTCTCCACCTGCATTTGTTGCCACAAGTCTTTTTAACTGGCATTAAATTATGTTCAGCAATGCTGGTGCAACTGGTTCTTTATTCATTGGCACTGGAGTTAGACCACCAATATCCCTCTCCCAGCCCCACTCAAGGGCGTCTTTTTCATACCCCATCCATATTTGCGCATACAGATAAGTTTGAAGCGCCAAAGAAACTGGTATAAGCACGCGCATTCAGATACAGAGATATGTAAACAGGCAGAATTCGGCGCTGCGGTCGGCAACGTCTATATAAGACGACAAGTACAGGGTTATTACAAATGATTGAAGCGATTTCACAGCTCTACAATAACTTTATTATTTGAGATATTTTCACAATGCTTTGCACACACATATAAAAACTCAAAAAGTTTTTTTAGGCATTCACAAATGTTCGATATGTGCCCCTTTAGTGATTCGGCAGACATCAAGCCGATAATCAAGTTCCTCCCACACTCGGCGCAGCATGTCCCCATCAATGAGTTCGAAAGCATCGTTGATGCGAGCTCGCAGTTCTGGCACGTTTAATGGTAGAGGAGGTTTAAACACTGAATCTTTCACATAACCCCACAGAAAGAAATCGCATGGGGTTAAGTCGGGAGAGCGTGGAGGCCATGACATGAATTGCTGATCATGATCTCCACCACGACCGATCCATCGGTTTTCCAATCTCCTGTTTAAGAAATGCCGAACATCATGATGGAAGTGCGGTGGAGCACCATCCTGTTGAAAGATGAAGTCGGCGCTGTCGGTCTCCAGTTGTGGCATGAGCCAATTTTCCAGCATGTCCAGATACACGTGTTCAACCGTTTCTTCGCTCACTGCAGGCCGACCCGTTGATTTCCCCTTACAGAGGCATCCAGAAGCTTTAAACTGCGCATACAATCGCCGAATGGAGTTAGCAGTTGGTGGATCTTTGTTGAACTTCGTCCTGAAGTGTCGTTGCACTGTTATGACTGACTGATGTGAGTGCATTTCAAGCACGACATACGCTTTCTCGGCTCCTGTCGCCATTTTGTCTCACTGCGCTCTTGAGTGCTCTGGCAGCAGAAACCTGAAGTGCGGCTTCAGCCGAACAAAACTTTATGAGTTTTTCTACGTGTCTGTAGTGTGACAGTGACCAAATGTCAATGAATGGAGCTATAGTGAATTTATGAAATCGCTTCAATCATTTGTAATAGCCCTGTATTTGGCGCAGTTGTTAGGTCGGTTACTGCTGCTACAATGGCATGTTATCACGATTTAAGTGAGTTTCAGCGTGGTGTTATAGTCGGCGCACGAGCGACGGGACACAGCATCTCCGAGGTAGCGATGAAGTGGGGATTTTCCCGTACGACCACTTAACGAGTGTACCGTGTCAGGAATCCGGCAAAACATCAAATCTCCGACATCGCTGCGGCCGGAAAAAGATCCTGAAAGAATCAGACTAATGATGAATAAAGAGAGTCGTTCAGCGTGATGGACGTGCAACCCTTCCGCAAATTGCTGCAGATTTCGATGCTGAGTCATCAACAAGTGTCGGTGTGCAGACCATTCAACGAAACATCATCGATACTGGCTTTCGGAGCCGAGGATCCACACATTTACCCTCATGACTGCACGACACAAAGCTTTATGCCGCGCCTGGGCCGAAACTGGACTGTTGATGACTAGAAACGTGCTACATGGTCGGAAGAGTGTCGCTTAAAATTGTATGAACGTGTAGGGGTATGGAGACAGTCTCATAAATTAATGGACCCTGCATGTCAGCAGGAGGACTGTTCAAGCTGGTGGAGGCTATGTAATGGTGTGGGTCATGTGCGGTTGGACTGAAGTGGGACCCCTGATACGTCTAGATACGACTCTAATAGGTGACCTTCATCCATTCATGTCCGTTGTGCATTTCGACGGACTTGGGCAATTCCACACGTCCAGAATTGCTACAGAGTGGCTCCAGTAACACTCTTCTGAGTTTAAACACTTCAGCTGGTCACCATACTCCCCACACATGAACATTATTGAGCATATCTGGGATGCCTTGCAACATGCTGTTCAGAAGAGATCTCCACCCTCTCGTACTCTTACGATTTATGGACAGCCCTGCAGGGTTCATGGTGTCAGTTCCCTCCAGACATTAGTCGAGTCCAGGCCACGTCGTGTTACGGCATTTCTGACTGCTCGCGGTGGCCCTGTACGATATTAGGCAGGTGTACCAGTTTCTTTGGTTCTTCTATGTAGGTGCATGATACTGAATTGCATCCCGTGTTGGAAATGGACGTGCCAAATCGAATATGTTGTTTGTGGCAGGTTTACAAAAGCGAAAATATGGCAACTCATCTATACAAGTGTTCAAGACACCTCCATAAAGTGGCACAAGGAAATTTTCATTGGCTTCCACGAGCTTGTCTCTTTCTGCACTTGGATCCTTGGAAACAGAAACACTGTTACTGTGGGAAGCATCGCTCTCAAGTGTGGTGCAAATTTAGGTGTTCCCTCCCCAAACAGAGGGGAGGCGGTATCGCAGCCACTTATCGCATGGAGAAATTCAACATTTTCCAAGATACCTTTATATCTGATGGATGTTTTGGAATACATCGCATTTCCTTCCAGATGTTCAAAAGAACGCATTATGTGGTGCTAAAGCCGTCACCAAAACCAAATGATCAATGTCTTCTCCAATAACAACAGAAGTTAGTTCGGAAGACAACGAACTGCATCTGCACCTCTGGTGAATGCTTGGTGAGCATTTGTACTCGCTGAAATTCCTTCTGAAGCAATGAGATGAAGCGGGAATCGTTTTTTTTTTTCATTTGATAACAATTTATTCTTTGGCGTCTGTGAAAACATGGTATCATCAAAGAGAAACGCCGTACAAGATTGCAGCCTGGAACGACTACCTCCTACTTTCTGTGTTCCTTTTATTTTCTTCTGTGAGGTACCTTGCCGTAGCATTTTGACCATGACTTTGAGAGGTGGCATGAGCTCCCTCTCATATTTCTATCTTACGATTTTCCTCTCTAATTGCATGCGGTGAAAAGTTGCTATTCCTTCACACGCGGGCTTCCCACGTAGCGTCTCTCGTCACCCGGGTGGTCCGGTGACAGGTGGGCTCTGCTGATCTTGAAGGGGAAAGCCGACGGGTGTGAGGGAGTCGAGTGAATGCTTTCCAGACGCCGACCTTGTAGAATAGCGGCGGAGACACGCTCGCAGCGGCCTGAAGTAGCGGCTGGGCTAGAGGTTCCGTTACTTCGCAGAAACTTAGCGAAAACACTTTCTGGCGGGCTACCAGTGAGGCGTGGGAATGACTTGTGTACCCAGGCAGTTTTGGCGGGCACATTCCCGCGCTTTCTGCAAAATCGTAACTGTGATTGGCTTGCTCAGCGCATAGCTCGGTGACGTAGCAAAATCGGCGCAGAAATTGGCGCCAAGAATCTCCATTGGTGGAATGGTAGTGATCCGGCAATAGAGTGGAATTTTCCGCTGGTTTTCGAGTTGCTGATTGGAACGGTTAACCACGGCCACTGTCGTGGGGGCGGGAATGTTCTGTGTTCGGTTTGTATGGGTGCTCTTGTGGGTAGTCGGCTCTCGCCTTTCGGTCGGAGTGGGTTACAACACTGAGCTCTCGCTGCTCTGGACAGCCTGCCTTCTGTTGGCTGCCTAATGTACTTTTATTTGATTGTAACTGTTTAACGAAGTTGCTGAAGTTTCGACTTCAACGTAACTTTCCGATTACAGTTGTCAATTGAGCGTTCTGCGTACAAGCAGCCTATGTCGTCTGTCTTGAGCAGTTTTAGCTAAAGTTGACTATTGGAGTCACTGTGTGACTTTGCTTGTGAAAATCAATCACTGTACCGTCAGTGATTGTGTGGCGAGCCTTCTTCGTCTCCCTCACAGGCGCGTTTGTATTGATAGGAAGTCTTTAGTCTGGAATAACCAGACCAGGAAAATTTGTTTCTGGCTATACTCGCGACATAATCATCACCACGACGGGACGTCGAAGCAACCAGCCATCGCTTCCAGTACGCCAGATCGTGTCCTTGCAGCTAAGAAGACAGCTTGGTAATGTACGTCCACAGCACCAGCAAAGCAGTCATTTTTGCTAGGCGATAATCAGAGCTCAGCAGAGCGCGCCTGTTCGTCTTTTCTAACTTTGTTCTATCTTGGGTGTTCATTGTCTGAGTTCTCACTAATGTAACAGCAATTAATGTTGGGTTAGCTGTGTGTCTCTCTTAAGATTTGAGTTGCAAGGAATTGGCTCACATACCATTTCGTCATAAACGTCACAATCTAGTTTAGGGACAACTTCACCTTCACAGCGTTTATTTGAGTGTCCAATTTGAGCCAATTTGATGTATTGTAAATGTTTCATGTGTTTTTGTTTATTATTTTGTGTTTAGTCTTAATAAATCATATTGTTATTTTGGACAGAACTTTCATTCTGTTAATCGGTAGAGCAACCCTATCATTTCTCACAACGTTAATGAAACCTTCCTTTATTTAACTTATTTATCAAATTAAATTATTGCAGGCGCCAAACTCTTTTCTACTCCACTTGCAGGATTGATTACAATCAGTTCGCGTATCTTTTTAATCCATGTGCAACAGCAAAAGTCGGAGTTAGAATAGGGGGGGCTTAGAGCATCATTTACATATGTAGATTCTAGAAGAATTTAGTGTTAAATACACTGCTAGCCCCGGCACCTCGCAACTTCGCTGTACGTGGGCTACAAATCTTTTTAAAAATACGTGCCCGAAAGACAGACACCACACGTTCACGTAACTAATAAGCCTAGCTGGGCAATGGACACACCTTGTTCAGTGCGGATGCACAAATACGTCCGCCCATTTGTGTGAATCTCTGAGAAGCGAACAGGAGTATACATGGACAGGGACTACGGATAGGTGGCGGTCGGTGTAGATCGGCCCTGAGGCGTACCCAAATAGTCCGCGGAGTTGCGATAATGCTGTGTCCCGGATGGCGTGCTGGTTACCTCACCTGCCTACTAAACAGAATATCCCGGTCAGGTATACATTTTCGCTCGTCGCCACTGATTCCGCTTAATGTCCCGCTGCAGCTGACAGCTGACAGCCACCATCTACTATGGTCCTTCAACTTTGCCCTTTCCCATTTCTATGTTATTTGGTAATAGCGTGAAAGTAAAGTAAAATGTGGACTTTCTCCAACTGCGAATGCCTTCCACAGAAAAAAGTGGCAATGAAAAGCGAGAAAGTTCGAACTCGAAGCATTTCTTTCAGGTCATCATTAGAATGCCATCCCGTGGGAAAGCATGTGACGATCCAGAGCTTCTTTTCCTTTCTTCGATTCATATTGTTGTCAACTATTGTCAGGGGCAGTACTACATGCCTGTTCTCAAAATTTCTGTCCACAATTCTATTCTTCGCCGGCAGCTGTGACCGAGCGGTTCTAGGCGCTTCAGTCTGGAACCGCGCTGCTGCTACGCTCGCAAGTTCGAATCCTGCCTCGGGCATGGATGTGTGTGTTGTCCTTACGTTAGTTAAGTTTAAGTAGTTCTAAGTCTAGGGGACTGATGACCTCAGATGCTCAAATGGTTCAAATGGCTGTGAGCACTATGGGACTTAACATCTGAGGTCATCAGTCCCCTAGAACTTAGAACTACTTAAACCTAACCCACCTAAGGACGTCACACATATCCATGCCCGAGGCAGGATTCGAACCTGCGACCGTAGCGGTCACGCGGCTCCAGACTGTAGCGCCCAGAACCGCTCGGCCACTGCGGCCGGCACCTCAGTTATTAAGTCCCATAGTGCTCAGAGCCATTTGAATTTGAATTCTATTGTTTCCTCTAGAATCAACTCCACATCACATATGGCAGTTGACGTCTTCACCTCAAGTCACTCCAGTACATTCAGAAATACTGTTTCTGACCGAGGATGGTATTTTCAGTTACGAGTGCATGTTAACTAAAATCGTTAATGCAACATTTTTTTGCGTGTATACGGAGTAATGAGAAATATTATTTATGATTCTTTAAGGGAATTAATCCTCTACAGCGTTGGTTATTATTCATTCTGCACAAAACTAAACTAAAGAGAAGTTATTAAGGCGAAACCACTGACGTATCTTTGTGAGATTTTTTGACATTTTTTCAAATTTTTCACACCCTCGTGTGTCAGTAAAAGATCCGAATTTTCCAAACACGCTAGGTATGAAACTTGCAAGAAATTTAACAGTCTTTAAAATGGATAGTGGCGTATTTTTGCTTAAAATGCGCTGGAAACCAGTATCTGAGGGAAAACTGAGAATAATGCCATTTCTTAGCGGTGGTTTCGAGATGGCGGATAACGCACAAGTGAGAGAAAGTCTAAAACTTGGATTTCTCACGAGAGGCGTAATACATACAACATATGCGAAAACCAAAATTACTCCACCCTTTTGCAACCCCCAAATGCTATCTCTACTGGGTTATGACTCCTGGTGGTGCTTTTTTTTTCACAAGATGTCGTGTGTGGCACTACTTGTTCTTCCACTTCAACGATGGGCCGCAGAGCCAGCGGCAGTCCACGTGTGAACGGCGGACCCTGAGCGACGTCCAGCGCGGCCTCGTAATTCGTGCGGTTTTTTGTGGGCTGTCACCGAGGCATTTCAATTTCTGTTCCGCGTAAATCACCTGCGGCTGCAGCCAGAAAATCCCGTTCGGCAGTCTATTTCGCGAAAAGATAAATGAGACAGGCACGCTTGACGTTTGACTCGCTGTACCACATTCTGAACAGACTCGCCTGCGTTGCAAACGCATGGTGAAATAATGCCTGTTACCTGCCGATGCCCGTCCAGATAACGGGAAAGTGTATTCCATAACAACTAGTGTGACACAGGGGCACACCGTACTTAAAAGTATGGCAGTATTACGTCGAACTAAATGGACCTTACCGATCAGATTATTGAACTACACCGCGCTACAAAAAAATGTGCCTAAAAGCAAAATGAATTTTATTTTTTCTCTCGATAATTACCTTGGAAGAGAGGTTATAACATGAAGTTTTAAAACGTATATAAACATTTACGGTTTAAAAAAATGTAAAGATAAAGGATTAGAATCTATGAACTGTGTATCAAAACATAAGGTCAGTCCTTGATGAGATGATTGAGGAAATTATATCCAACAAAAAATGTTAACACAATTTATCCGTGTTCCTCGACGTTTTGGAGTTACATATGTAATACCGAAACTGGGAGTTACTTTCTCGTTTGAACGCCAACTTCAATTAACACATTTCCCATGCTATTCATTTAATTTTGTTCATCTAATTCTTTTAATAGTTACGTTAATACATGTTTGTCTTAGTCCTAGCAAAGAAGAAGCTCGCCTGAATACAAGATTCGGCACACCACCTGAACTCCCTCTGCAAGTCATCAAATCTATGCTGCTCTGTGAATCTTTGTTTATTATATCCGATCTGTACACTTTCACTTTGAAACAAACCGAGCGAAAAAAGTCCAGTGGTATCAGATTGGAGAACTGTCTGGCGGAGGAATGGAACCGCCCCTTCCAGTCCACGTAACTGGAAAATAGTCCTCCAACCGCTGCCGCACTCGTAGTCAGAAATGTGCTGGAGAACCATGTAGTTGATACCATAGGTGTTCTCTTTGGAACCACATCATCCAGTACTGTTGGAAGCACAGATTCTAAGAAATGCAGGTAAACAGCGCCAACCCACTCCCACAAATCTGTCCGCCGGACTGAATGGATCAAAAAGTGTACCACCGAGGATACCTGCCCATATGTCAACACTAAATTTGGTTTGGTATGGGGTGGAATAAGTTACACGTGATTCTCGGCAGCGATGTTTCAGTTGTGTCTGTTTATAACACCATCTCCTGTGAATCCTGAATCGTCAGTCCGCAAGGCGTGGTTTACGAAATCTGTGATAAACACCGATAGTAAGGGAGACGATGTCCATGATCTTGTGGCTTCAATTCTTACGAAGGGTGCAGATAGTACTGAGGGAAATCTTGCCAAGTACACGCCAAATAGATGTGTGGGGGTGTCCAACACATCGCCCAAGACGTTTTGTACTGATAGACGGAGGTGTTTCTACGATATCAAGATCATTCTTCACGATCTGGAGAATGACTTGGTCGATCAACAACATGTGCAGGTTGCTGATTTCCTATATCCTCCGTGTATTGCTGAAGTGCTTGAAATACCCCCTACTTGGATCCCATCATTGCGTAAACCCCTCTCTCAGTCGCGGCCGCATTAGCATAACAGAAACCATAAACAAAGTGCATGGGCCAGTATTCCTCGTTAGCAAAGACTGTGTAAGTTCATACGCAGACAACTCATCACTTCAGCCATATCGACGAGGAGCGCACAAGGCTAAACAAGAGAAACACTGTATCAGTATCTCTGAATGCTGTACCGGTACTTAGTTATAAAACTGTACACAAATAGCAGCTAAAGAATGGCTGACAAAGTGTTGCGTGCAAACATACCATCTCCCACACACTCCTCTTTTCGTACGATTGCATGCTCTCGCAGCGATGTCCATTAATGTTCTCGTGTTTCAAGCCACGTCAAGTGGTGAACTGACCACGAGCTTGCGGCAGAGACCTCCTCTGCCGTTGCAAAGTGGTTGACTGTCGTGCTAACACAGGGTGATTCAAAATTAACTGTAAACATTTCGTGGATGTAACGTATGGATCAAAAAAAGAATAAAAAGTCAAATAATGTTCTATTTGAAACTGCTTTATGCAGTAGTGTAGAGATGAAAAGCGCAACACAAACAACACATATTTAGTTCTTCTCGGAAAGCAACGAAACAAAGGGACCAGAAATTCAACTCAATTACGTTTTATATGCTTACCCCAGGACATGTGAAACATGATGTCCAAGTAGATGAAGACAGTGACGTGCTCGTCTTCTTACCGCTCTCCGAATGTTGCAGGCCCCTTTCACCTCATTTTGCACAGCTGTTTTCTGTTCGCTGCTGTAGTTGTGATTCATTCTCAGTTGCATACTATGCATCAGATCCTTGAGATGGCCCCAGAGGTAGAAGACCAGGGGTTCAGATCTGGAGATCTGGCGGGCCAAGCAACTGGTCCTGCACGAACTGTCCACATATCGGGATCAGCAACTCTGAGATACTTTCTTGCCTCCCGACTGAAACGCGCATGGCCACCGCTGACAAAGCAACGTCAGTCGATATGAAAGCGAACATGACACGCCGAAAACCTGGCCCATTTACGCATCATAAATCGGAAATTTGGAGTTTCAGATAAAACTTTATTTAACATGTTACTGTTATTTTGATCCATACATTACACCCATGCAGTGTGTACAGTTACTTTTGAATCGCCCTGTACAGCCACACCTTCGGCAGTGACGTCACTGGTGCCCAGTCCTGCACTACATATGATCATGTTTGGTGGTGCCACCGCCTCGCCCGCTTCAACTCCCCAGTTACAAGATGCTATGCCATAGTCAGCTGCAATCCACCGTCTTTATTGAGAGCGTTGTTTGATGTTTTGATCTCAATTGCTTCGTTTATTCCGCTATCCCAGAAGCTGTTGGTCCGTTTAATTGTAAGGTGGCTATAATTTCGCACCTTACAAGCACTCATCTACATACCTCGCCGAGATTTATAACCGGAATTAGCTATCATTTTATAGGTTGTACAACTTATGTATGAATATTTAAAGAAGACTGACATTGTCACGTACACCTTGTAAATAGTTTGTAAGTAGGTTGTTTATGTTTTCTTATTGGCAACGTTACGTAGTGCTCTGTATGAAAATCACTGGCTGTGCTGTGTGCAGTCTGTGGCTAGTTTGCATTGTTGTCTGCCATTGTAGTGTTGGGCAGCGGCAGCTGAATGTGAACAGCGCGTAGCGTTGCGCAGTTGGAGGTGAGCCGCCAGCAGTGGTGGATGTGAGGAGAGAGATGACGGAGTTTTGTAATTTGCCATGAACTGCTATATATATTATGACTATTAAGGTAAATACATTGTTTGTTCTCTATTAATATCTTTCATTTGCTAACTATCCCTATCAGTAGTTAGTGCCTTCCGTAGTTTGAATCTTTTATTTAGCTGGCAGTAGTGGCGCTCGCTGTATTGCAGTAGTTCGAGTAACGAAGATTTTTGGTGAGGTAAGTGATTTGTGAAAGGTACAGGTTAATGTTAGTCAGGGCCATTCCTTTGTAGGGATTTCTGAAAGTCAGATTGCGTTGCGCTAAAAAACATTGTGTGTCAGTTTAAGCACAGTCTTGTATAAATGTTCAAAGGGGACGTTTCATATGGCGACCCTGCCTTAATGCTTATTGCATGAAAGATGACCGAGTGTCTTTATTATCATAGTGGCATAATTAATGATTGCCTATACTAGTAGAAGTTGAAACGCCAGTGGATATGAAATGGCAGGCGTAACTAAAGCCCTGGGTGAAAAAGCCCGCACAGGTATGTTGGTCCTGCTTGACACAGGAAGTAGCGAAGGCGGACGGTCGGGGCACCTGAGCACTGAAGCGCAATACACAATGGCGGCCAGCCGGTATTTGCAGCGGGGCCAGAAGGATAACCGGATAATACTTCGGAAACTCTGAAAATCTTGGACGCAACAGAGAGGAACGAGCAAGCGTTACCTCAGAAATCACGCAGGCTGAGGTGGTCAGCGTTTCGAAGCATCTGTAGAGAGGGAGAATATACCGTGGTTTCGAGAATATGATTCGCTTTATGCAGTTATGAGGGAGGGGAGCCGAGCTTCGCTGGGAAGCCAGCGGTGGAGAGAGAGTGGTCTTCCGTTTTGAGCTCCCGTGTCTGACGGTCGCCTTGTTGCTACAGATGGACGCTGTCTTCGCTCTCAGGAGATTTTATAAATGGTTCTAATGGCTCTGAGCACTATGGGACTTAACTTCTGAGGTCATCAGCCCCCTAGAACTTAGAACTACTTAAACCTAACTAACCTAAGGATATCACACACACCCATGCCCGAGGCAGGATTCGAACCTGCGACCGTAGCGGTTGCGCAGTCCCAGACTGTAGCGCCTAGAACCGCTCGGCCACCCCGGCCAGCGAGATTTTATAGTTAGAACGGTTAGGCACTGTACTGTTGCGGATTTATACGATTCTGGACTTCG
The DNA here is from genome assembly GCF_023864275.1 of Schistocerca cancellata. Lineage (NCBI taxonomy): Eukaryota > Metazoa > Arthropoda > Insecta > Orthoptera > Acrididae > Schistocerca > Schistocerca cancellata. The sequence continues at coordinate 22,917,052 of NC_064633.1, read as the reverse complement.
CCTCTGGGTAGGAAATCATCGTTGAGTATGCAGCATTCAGTGATTAAGAGCACTTTTTCTGCCTGTACTCACATTGAGATGTTATTTGAGCTCGGTCCTTGCGGCTGAGAATTCGGGTTTCTCGCCAGTAGAACACAGAGAGGAGAAAACAGTATTAGATTATACTGGTCAGAGGACCGTCTTCTGCCGTCCTAGTGTTTGAATGAGTTGTTTTTATATTTTGTGGCTGGAGTTCTTCCACCATCGCAGACGTGTACGAGAACCATCACTCCGATGTACCGGACGCAGTACAAACGGTGATATTGCTAACTGTTTCAGCTTATTAGGGCTATAAAGCTAAACAGCTGTGAACAGGTGACTTTTATTTCCACTGAGGTTGCACAGCACTGCAGATCATCTTTGAAAAGTAGTGTCTTCTGGTGTTTGGTGTTGTGGACTGGCAAGACAGCCAATCCACTAGGAGGAAGCCGAAAGGCACGCGTTTAAGCTCACGCAGGCTGGCGTGAGGTCTGGAACAGGACAAGGAATTTATAGTAGCAAAGAACGTACGTAGCTTCTGGAATACTTAACTTTCCATAATTGGGAAACATCGCTCTTGACAGTACATGTTTTACAGCATCAATAGTAGCTGGTATTGGCGCCTTGCTGGGTCGTAGCAAATGACGTAGCTGAAGGCTATGCTAACTATCGTCTCGGCAAATGAGAGCGTAATTTGTCAGTGAACCATCGCTAGCAAAGTCGGCTGTACAACTGGGGCGAGTGCTAGGAAGACACTCTAGACCTGCCGTGTGGCAGCGCTCGGTCTGCAATCACTGATAGTGGCGACACGCGGGTCCGACGTATACTAACGGACCGCGACCGATTTAAAGGCTACCACTTAGCAAGTGTGGTGTCTGGCGGTGACACCACATTTGGTACATAGTTGATGTCAGTCATCTCCCGCTATTTAGATCGCGTAGCCATAAAAAGGGGCAGATTTGAGCAATTGATCACTAATATTAGGAAATTCATTTGTGTCTCTTTATGTCCATTGGACATTGATATATAAATATTTGTGATATATAAAGGAGTTTTAATCTACAATAAATGTATAAGCAGAAACAGCATTTATCATTTGTAGTTACTGGTTCCCTTAATCATTCATTTATGTTTATGCTGTAATTTATATGTTAAAGAGCAAGAAGGAGGAGATAATATTACCATAAGAGATCCTAAGATCTGCTACAGGGGGTAGTCAGACAGGGCCAAATCTTCATTTTCGCGTTCAGTATTTTCCGTTGCGAATATTAATTTTACACGCGCGTGGAGTAGCATCTTGGATAATAACAGAAGTCTCGTCGAATTGAATCTGGTGTCTATTTTCCAGCCCATGTTCTGTTACAGCTGATATTTCTGGATAGCGTAGGTGGAAACTGTGGTGTCACCGCCAGACACCACACTTGCTAGGTGGTAGCTTTAAATCGGCCGCGGTCCATTAGTACATGTCGGACCCGCGTGTCGCCACTGTTAGTAAATGCAGACCGAGCGCCACCACACGGCAGGTCTAGAGAGACGTACTAGCACTCGGCCCAGTTGTACGACGACTTTGCTAGCGACTACACTGACGAAGCCTTTCTCTCATTTGCCGAGAGACAGTTAGAATAGCCTTCAGCTAAGTCCATGGCTACGACATAGCAAGGCGCCATTAACCATTTCTAGAGAGAGTCTCACTTGTATCATCAAGAATGCTGTATACAAATGATGGATTAAAGTTAAGTATTTCAGCAGCTACGTACTTTTCTTTATAGCATTCATTACGTATCCTGTTTCAGACCTAAAGCAAGCCTGCGTGTGTAAACGCGTGCCTTTCGGTTACCCGTCACTGTGGACTGGCTGTCTTGTCAGTCCACTACAGAAACACCTTTCATGTTATGTATGGCGCTGTGGAATAGTGTGGACAGTCTGACCGACATAAAACTGTCCACGCCCACACGGTATTTTGTATATTCCAGGTGTTATGAGGCCTACGTCGTCTGTCGCAGGCTTCATTAGTTGCCGGATCTTTGCTGCGGGCTCTTCAGGAGGCGGCAGTGTTCCCTGTTATTGAGTCACAAAATCGTAAAAACACAATCTTTTTCGTGTCTTCTTCGTAGCGCTCTGCTTTCGCGGTTTAGATGAAACTACTTACGAAATTTTTCTGGTGTACTAACGATTTTCGTTGAAAACTTTACGCAAGTGACTTAATTCTCTCCTCAGGCTTTCCTTTTTCCGTTTATAGGGACAGTACATTCAAATAAGATGAGAAATGGGTTATTTGAGACTGGCATTCAGAGGAAAGCGAAGCTTCCCGTTTTGGGGCTACATATGTAACTGTGACGAATATGGAAGAATATTATTAATATCTTTTGTTGCAAATAAGATCATCTATCATCTGATCAAGGGTTGACTTTACCGTTTGACACATTGAGTATATGGTAAAGATTACAATAACGTTGCTTCTGGAATGTTGGTGAACGAGTACCTGCTTCCAAAAAAAGTATTGTGATGGATGCAGGGATATGTGGAAAATATCTGATCACCCTATGTAATGCAGAACTAACCAGTAGAAGTCTCGAAAGTCGGGGGTATCGTGTTGTCACTGAAGAAGCAGTAAGGGCAGAATGGCTCGGTCAGTGGAGCTCAGTCACTTCGAACGTGGGCTTGTCATTGGATGTCACCTTGTAACCTCCGCCTCACTTATCGACCTTAATGACAGTGAAAAATTAAACCGCGTGTACCTAATGGAAATTTGGGAAAAGCAATCGTCACCAAAGTTAATCTGTCGGTAAAGAGGTGGTGGTGGTTAGCGTTTAACGTCCCGTCGACAACGAGGTCATTAGAGACGGAGCGCAAGCTCGGGTTAGGGAAGGAGTGGGAAGGAAATCAGCCGTGCCCTTTCAAAGGAACCATCCCGGCATTTGCCTGAAACGATTTAGGGAAATCACGGAAAACCTAAATCAGGATGGCCGGAGACGGGATTGAACCGTCGTCCTCCCGAATGCGAGTCCAGTGTGCTAACCACTGCGCCACCTCGCTCGGTTGTCGGTAAAGAGGGAGGAAAGGGTTACATCTAAATGAAATGAAAAATGCCAAAGAAACTGGTGGAAATTAATTTTGAAAAGGGGTAAAGTTAATAAAGAAAGTAAATGTGCGGCCGTTACGTTAACGATTAACTAGCGGTAATTAGATATTTGAGATTTGGGGGAAATTACGGTCGCCAGTCCTATGGACAATTACTATAGTAACTGAAAAAGAAAGGTTATTACACACATAATTAGCACTAGAAGCGTGGCAACTGAAGGTTGACACGTGTAGTGTGAAAACTGAAAGTTTGTCAGAAGTAATAAATTTCGCTACACTCTGACTTAATTTAGCAAAAGAATTAATAACGTAAAATTGAAAGTTAATGTAGTGACTGAAATTAATAGTGAGCTTTGTTTCTGAAGCACATCGAAATTCAGTAAAATACGGTTAGTCATGGGCTACCTCAACAATCATTTCAAAAGCTACTTGAATCTACGCAATTTAGAAATAAGAGATTTAACTTTGAACTTGAATTAAATGATTCTGAACAATTAACAATAGTAAAATTTAGTATGTATCAAGCTGAGCTGCAGTCACAGATAAGCTAAAATACGGTAACAAAACTCGCACTCTTATTAATTTGTGCTTGTGTAATCTAAATATTGTAGCCAGCTATGAATACCTTAACTGAACTTTGAAATTAAAGCAGGGAAATCGAATGATGCTGGCGTTTGAATTTCAACGACACTCGGGTTCATTCCGGAAAAGGAAGGGACCCTGCTTGGTAATGCAATTGGGACAATGAGCAACAAACGTTCATGCTAAGTTGCTGTAATTTTGTGATGCATCAATTTTAAAAGTTTGAAAAGCTGAGGTTTGCCATACAGTTCTAAAACTCTACGTGCTTCCAGTCTTCCTTGTTGGTTGATTGAAGGTTTGAAGCCGTCGATCGAGGAGGAGGCGACAGTCACTCATTGTCGGCCGTCGCTGTTGCAGAAGCTGGATGTTGGCGCGCCTTCTTCTCGACACGGTCACCAGGCGAAACGGGCTCTTGATGTGCGCCAGCTAATGCTTCCCGTCCGCGACACCGTGTCAGAAACTATCATAGCAAGTCGAGTGCAATTACATGCTGCCAAACCCCGAAAGCGCGGCAACTCGCGGGAGCGTCACACAACACACCTGCTCCACTCACTACTCCAGGCAGACTCCCCCTCTGCCCGCGCTCCATGCGATAGAGTTAACACTACCAAATATCCTAAACACTTTGGTTCTCCACACGACCTATCGATGTATTCGTTCGATAGCATAGTTTTCCCTAGGCCAGACCCAGCGTATAAATACAAATAATATTCACAAAACAAACCAATTATAAATCGACATAAATGCATATGTATACAAATAGTGAAACAATTACAATATACAAAGACACAGAAGTGTCATATCTTCAGGTAACAAAATAAGAACAAAAATTATAGTACAATAGATGGAGATAGGAGGATATGCATTTCCGGCGTTACAACCTGATGCAGCGATGCAGGCGATCCACAATAATGTTCACGTAGGCGACAGCTGTCATGGTGGGTATCGCAGGTCCCATAGGCGCCCACCAGCCTGCGCCCATGGAGAGGTGAATGTTTCCAGCAGCGTTGGCGTGGATGACTGCGTATCGAAATGGCGTAACAAGGAAGGTGATCCATCCGAACAGACGACGCACTTGCATTGCTGCACAGTATAGTCTTGACGATCCCGTGTCCTCTGCAATCTTGATTGACGATGCCGTGGCTCATCATGGGAAAATGTACGAGAGGTGTGCTGGGAAGTTCTATCACGTTTAAATCAGGTTAAGCTTGTGCTCAAGACAACAACGTGAATTCACAATCACGATCTAGTAACTACTGTAGGTTGGTTCTCGCTTTGTGAAGGACAGATTATTCCTCTGGAAGATGTGCTCAGAAACACTTGTGCCTCCACAAGCATCATACTCTGTCGCAGATTTGTCACAGATGGTTGTCTGTCCTGATTTACAAACAGAACAAGGGTCCGACATCTACGTTGTCGCCTACTCAACGGTGTCGCCGTCCTTCAACCAGTTTCCACAGACGCTCACGAACAGCCGACTTGCTTCTCCTTTCCCAGTATACTTGTTCCCATACGCAGGGCCATAACTATCTCTCCATTGCCAAAGTGGCGTACGTTAGAGTTTCTCCATTTGCAACCTGTATCGTCGCCAGAATGATTCCCAATTTATCTAGGCACCGCTTATAATTTGTGTACCGCATCAGGTGCCTTCGACGTCACCAGGTAGCATTCCATCTAGCTGTGGGCAGTGGTCATTCATTACGCCACTATGATATTAAAGACACTCGGTCCTCTTTCATGCAATAAGCATTAACAACTATTTACAAGGTGTACGTGACAATGTCAGTCTTCTTTAAATATTCATGTATAAGTTCAAAATGGTTCTAATGGCTCTGAGCACTATGGGACTCAACATCTTAGGTCACAAGTCCCCTAGAACTTAGAACTACTTAAACCTAACTAACCTAAGGACATCACACACACCCATGCCCGAGGCAGGATTCGAACCTGCAACCGTAGCAGTCCCGCGGTTCCGGACTGCAGCGCCAGAACCGCTAGCCCACCGCGGCCGGCCATGTATAAGTTGTACAACCTATCAAATGATAGCTAATTCCGGTTGTAAATCTCGGCAAGGTATGTAGATGAGTGCTTGTAAGGTGCGAAATTATAGCCACCTTACAATTAAACGGACCAACAGCTTCTGGGATAGCGGAATAAACGAAGCAATTGTGATCAAAACATCAAACAACGCTCTTAGTAAAGACGGTGGATTGCAGCTGACTATGGCCTAGCATCCTGTAACTGGGGAGTTGAAGCGGGCGAGGCGGTGGCACCACCAAACATTATCAGTGGTCATAACGTTTTGTCTCATTGATTGGCGACTCCATGGACCAAATAGTGGATAGAATTGGAAGGAGAATGAACATTGGTCGTGTTTTTTTGTTTTATTATCCGCAAAATCGATTTTCGGTCACTCAGTGACTATCCTCAGTGCTGTAATATACAATTAAAACTGGTAGGCACTGGTATCAACAAGCTTAGAGCGATTCATTCTGAACCTGCATTTATTTTTCTGCAAGACACACAGAATCTTCTCAATACATAAAAGAAATTATAATTTCAATTGTAATTATGTGCTAGGGAACAATCAAGCAAGTGGGAGTTAAATATTGTTTTTTCTTGTTTTCATGCCGATAAAAGTACTACTGCTCTGCGTTACTGACGAAGATGATCTAACAAAACGATGCTAATGCTATCTTCCCAGTGCTTTGGAAACCTAAAAGAGTGAAGAGAAAATAAATGCAACATTGGCGACGCTCTAAACATGCAGGTATAATAAGAAGAGTCCACATGACGTCATAAACTTGAAGCCCAAGCATTAGCTTCTGGTGGAAGTGTTTTGATAAACTTCAGCTTGTGTCAGTTACGGATGTACTAATCATTCTCAGTATAGTCTCAAGCCTAAAGGAATTGCATTTCATTCGTAAGTTGACTCGTTGAAGCGGTAATTTCTTTTATACACATGAATTTTGATTGTTTACTTTCATTTCAGTACTTTTATTTCTGCCATTTAACATTAAATTTCGTGTCCGTTCATTCCGAAAAGTTCTCTAGGTGAACGTTGTGAGAAGGAAAGATTGGAATACTACAAAACATAGAAAAATACGTTCTCAGTATTTTGGGGAAGGTGAGATAGACCGAAAATCAGTTTTGTCAGCCAGTATTAACCAAATTGAGAATTAAGAAAGCAGCCTTCTCATATCACATACTTCTCTTCTTGATTGTTAGAAACGCATAACAAAAAGAAAGTTACATCAGCTAGGCGAAATGGATCGCTTTACTTGATAAAACATGCTTCTAAATCCAGGAAAAGGTCTGAAAATGCCTTCCTGTCTCTGTGTAAGTAACGAAAGCACTGTATCATTTTCTGTTTAAAACAGCTGTTGCATGTACACGCCAAAAACTAAGAACCAGAAACAATCGCAGACAACAGGCTGCTAATGTTGTGAGCATCTATCATGGTGACACCGGCTTCATAGCAACGTGGAGCGTTAAGTTCGTAGCGCCATCTCCACTTATTATAGCTCCGTTGTTACACGAGGGTGAGTCAAATGAAAACCTTAAATATTTTTTTAAATATTATTTATTGTGCAGAAGTGGTACAAAGCTGTATCAATTTTCAACATAATTGAAAGTCCTCCAGCGCTTTTTCTTTTTTTTTTTTTTTTTGGGTCATCAGTCTACTGACTGGTTTGATGCGGCCCGCCACGAATTCGTTTCCTGTGCTAACCTCTTCATCTCAGAGTAGCACTTGCAACCTACGTCCTCAGTTATTTGCTTGACGTATTCCAATCTCTGTCTTCCTCTACAGTTTTTGCCCTCTACAGCTCCCTCTAGTACCATGGAAGTCATTCCCTCATGTCTTAGCAGATGTCCTATCATCCTGTCCCTTCTCCTTATCAGTGTTTTCCACATATTCCCTTCCTCTCTGATTCTTCGTAGAACCTCCTCATTCCTTACCTTATCAGTCCACCTAATTTTCAACATTCGTCTATAGCACCACATCTCAAGTGCTTCGATTCTCTTCTGTTCCGGTTTTCCCACAGTCCATGTTTCACTACCATACACTACCATACAATGCTGTACTCCAGACGTACATCCTCAGAAATTTCTTCCTCAAATTAAGGCCGGTATTTGATATTAGTAGACTTCTCTTGGCCAGAAATTCCTTTTTTGACATAGCGAGTCTGCTTTTGATGTCCTCTTTGCTAAGTCCGTCATTGGTTATTTTACTGCCCAGGTAGCAGAATTCCTTAACTTCATTGACTTCGTGACCATCAATCCTGATGTTAAGTTTCTCGCTGTTCTCATTTCTACTACTTCTCATTACCTTCGTCTTTCTCCGATTTACTCTCAAACCATACTGTGTACTCATTAGACTGTTTATTCCGTTCAGCAGATCATTTAATTCTTCTTCACTTTCACTCAAGATAGCAATGTCATCAGCGAATCGTATCATTGATATCTTTTAACCTTGTGTTTTAATTCCACTCCTGAACCTTTCTTTTATTTCCATCATTGCTTCCTCGATGTACAGATTGAAGAGTAGGGGCGAAAGGCTACAGCCTTGTCTTACACCCTTCTTAATACGATCACTTCGTTCTTGATCGTCCACTCTTATTATTCCCTCTTGGTTGTTGTACATATTGTATATGACCCGTCTCTCCCTATAGCTTACCACTACTTTTTTCAGAATCTCGAACAGCTTGCACCATTTTATATTGTCTAACGCTTTTTCCAGGTCGACAAATCCTATGAAAGTGTCTTGATTTTTCTTTAGCCTTGCCTCCATTATTAGCCGTAACGTCAGAATTGCCTCTCTCGTCCCTTTACTTTTCCTAAAGCTGATCGTCACCTAGCGCATTCTCAATTTTCTTTTCCATTCTTCTGTATATTATTCTTGTAAGCAGCTTCGATGCATGAGCTGTTAAGCTGATTGTGCGATTATTCTCGCACTTGTCAGCTCTTGCCGTCTTCGGAATTTTGTGGATGATGCTTTTCCCAAAGTCAGATGGTATATCGCCAGACTCATATATTCTACACACCAACGTGAATAGTCGTTTTGTTGCCACTTCCCCCAATGATTTTAGAAATTCTGATGGAATGTTATCTATCCCTTCTGCCTTATTTGACCGTAAGTCCTCCAAAGCTCTTTTAAATTCCGATTCTAGTACTGGATCCCCTATCTCTTCTAAATCGACTCCTGTTTCTTCTTCTATCACATCAGACAAATCTTCACCCTCATAGAGGCTTTCAATGTATTCTTTCCACCTATCTGCTCTCTCCTCTGCATTTAACAGTGGAATTCCCGTTGCACTCTTAATGTTACCACCGTTGCTTTTAATGTCACCAAAGGTTGTTTTGACTTTCCTGTATGCTGAATCTGTCCTTCCGACAATCATATCTTTTTCTATGTCTTCACATTTTTCCTGCAGCCATTTCGTCTTAGCTTCCCTGCACTTCCTATTTATTTCATTCCTCAGCGACTTGAATTTCTGTATTCCTGATTTTTCCGGAACATGTTTGTACTTCCTCCTTTCATCAATCAACTGAAGTATTCCTTCTGTTACCCATGGTTTCTTCGCAGCTACCTTCTTTGTACCTATGTTTTCCTTCCAAACTTCTGTGATGGCCCTTTTTAGAGATGTCCATTCCTCTTCAACTGTACTGCCTACTGCGCTATTCCTTAATGCTGTATCTATAGCGTTACAGAACTTCAAACGTATCTCGTCATTCCTTAGTACTTCAGTATCCCACTTCTTTGCGTATTGATTCTTCCTGACTAATGTGTTGAACTTCAGCCTACTCTTCATCACTACTATATTGTGATCCGAGTCTATATCTGCTCCTGGGTACGACTTACAATCCAGTATCTGATTTCGGAATCTCTGTCTGACCATGATGTAATCTAATTGAAATCTTCCCGTATCTCCCGGCCTTTTCCAAGTATACCTCCTCCTCTTGTGATTCTTGAACAGGGTATTCGCTATTACTAGCTGAAACTTGTTACAGAACTCAATTAGTCTTTCTCCTCTTTCATTCCTTGTCCCAAACCCATACTCTCCTGTAACCTTTTCTTCTACTCCTTCCCCTACAACTGCATTCCAGTCGCCCATAACTATTAGATTTTCGTCCTCCTTTACATACTGCATTACCCTTTCAATATCCTCATACACTTTCTTTATCTGTTCATCTTCAGCTTGCGACGTCGGCATGTATACCTGAACTATCGTTGTCGGTGTTGGTCTGCTGTCGACTCTGATTAGAACAACCCGGTCACTGAACTGTTCACAGTAACACACCCTCTGCCCTATCTTCCTATTCCATAACGAATCCTACACCTGTTATACCATTTTCTGCTGCTGTTGATATTACCCGATACTCATCTGACCAGAAATCCTTGTCTTCCTTCCACTTCACTTCACTGACCCCTACTATATCTAGATTGAGCCTTTGCATTTCCATTTTCAGATTTTCTAGTTTTTCTACCACGTTCAAACTTGTGACATTCCACGCTCCGACTCGTAGAACGTTATCCTTTCGTTGATTATTCAATCTTTTTCTCATGGTAACCTCCCCCTTGGCAGTCCCCTCCCAGAGATCCGAATGAGGGACTATTCCGGAATCTTTTGCCAATGGAGAGATCATCATGACACTTCTTCAAATACAGGCCACATGTCCTGTGGATACACGTTACGTGTCTTTAATGCAGTGGTTTCCATTGCCTTCTGCATGCTCATGTCGTTGATCATTGCTGATTCTTCCGCCTTTAGGGGCAATTTCCCACCCCTAGGACAAGAGAGTGCCCCGAACCTCTATCCGCTCCTCCGCCCTCTTTGACAAGGCCGTTGGCAGAATGAGGCTGACTTCTTATGCCGGAAGTCTTCGGCCGCCAATGCTGATTATTTATCAAAATTTAGGCTATGGCGGGGATCGAACTCGGGACCGAAGTGGTTTTGATTATGAATCAAAGACGCTACCCCTAGACCACGGGTAGAGTTTCCTCCAGCCCTTACAAAGTTCATAAATTCCTTCAGAAAAAAATTCTTTTGGTAGTCCGCGCAACCAACTTATGCACCGCGTGGCGTACCTGTTCATCAGAATGGAACTTCTTTCCTCCCACTGCGTCTTTGAGTGGCGCAAATATATGGAAATCACTTGGGGCAATTTCTGGGTTGCTTGCTCTCTTCGTTTCCGGTTGGTGGAAGTGAACCCAAGTTTCTTCCCCAGTAACGTTTCTTGCAAGGAAGCCGTCGCCCTCTCATTCAAAGCGCGGAAGAAGTTCTTCACAAGCATCAACACGTCGTTCTCTTACTTCAGGAGTCAGCTGCCGTGGCCCCCATCTCCCATCTTGCAGACAAACTGGAGCACATCATGCACAATGTGGTGTGCTGACGCCTTCAACTGCTACAATGTTCTGTGGAGTCACAACACGTTGTGCCTGACCTGGACGAGGAGCATCTTCCACTGAAGTCACACCATTTTCAAACTTCCTACTCCACTGGTAGACTTGCTGCTGTGACAAACAGGCATCACCGTACTGAACCTTCATTCGTCGATCAATTTAAATAGGTTTCATACCTTCACTACGCAGAAACCGGATAACAGAACGCTGTTCTTCTCTGGTGCAAGTCGCAAGTGGGGCGGCCATCTTTATACTGATACTGCGACGGTATCTGTGCACCTGCACTATGCTACCACCTACAGGCCATTCTGCACGCTGTTTTTAGCACGCTTACCAACTTACAGCGTAACGGAGCGAAATTTCGATTTGTTATTACAAATGTAAGGTTTTAATTTGACTCACTTTCGTAAAAAAGTAAAATATTCTTTGAATTAGAGGTAAAAATAAGGGCAGATTGTGCTACAAACTTAGGTTGCACGTTGTTTTGAAGACGGTGCTGCCATGTTGGATACCCCAAAAGATTAGCAAACTATACTGATGAGCCAAAACATGATGACCACTGCCAACCGCGAGGTTGTAGTCCTGCCTGGTGGCGCTGAGGGCACATGACGCGCTAAGAGAAGAGCATGAGAGAAACGAATGGGGAATTCTAGCGACGATAAGAGGCGCAAATGCGTAAATCCTCCGATTTAAGCGACTTTGACAAAAACCAGATTGCTGTGTCCCATTGTTTGGCAGCGAGCACTTCGGAAGCTGGTCGGGTGTTCGCCTGCTACTGTCGTGAGCGACTATGGAAGGTGGTTGAAGAATGCTGAAACCACGAGTAGTCGAGAAGAAGTCGGACATCCATAACTCAACACAGAGCATAGCGATCGGAGGCTTGCTCTCTCTCTCTCTCTCTCTCTAAAGCAGGCTAGACGGCCATACGTGGCAGATATGACAACAGGGCACAGTGCTAGCGCAGGTCCAAGTGTTTTGGAGCCCAATCTTCAGCGCACAGCGTTGAACATGGTGTCCCGCAGCAGAGGATCCCTACCTGATATCATCAGTTACGATTTACAGTGCCCACGGGATCATTGAGGTCGGACCGCGGATGAATGAAATCGTGTCGCCAAGTCGGATGAATCCCGGGTCGATGGTCGTGTCCAGCAACGCCTTCATCTAGGCCAAGGCCGGCCAGAAATTCTGCACGCGTGCGGTGCTCCTGCGCGCGTGCAACTTCCAGGTCACAGCGTGCACGCCGCAGCCGTCAGGTTCATGTAGTGCATGTTTCTACGCACAGATGTCGCTTTATCCACTTGCTGGGATACTCTGTACCGGCGCATTCTAGTGCTCTTTCCACAACTGTAAAGCAACCATGGGAAGGTATTTCGCGTATTAAACATTTAAAATACTGTCACAGTCTACTCATTGAGACGTCTACTTTTATGTTAACAGTTTAACCCAGTAAGACAAGTAATACAGTTAACAACCGTGGGTTTGTATTAAGGCAGCTTGACTGACGGCACGTAAATACGCGTAATGTTTTTGATCTAGTATTTAAGAAAGAGAGCACTTAGCGACTTCCTCGTGTTGCGAACAGAAACCATGCTGTCGCTAGGTGTGAATTTTATGTCTTTTGCGAACAGAATCCAGACTGTCGCCGTGTTTTTTAATTGTCTGTCTATTGTTTTACCTCTCTGCTTCGTATGTATTTTATTAGCATCATCATCCCTCTGTTCTTTGTTTTAAGTTCCACGATTTCTTTTCGCCATGTTACTCTTTGAGTCTCCGATTTTATCGCCTGTTTTTATTATTTATTCTCTTCATCTTTCTCACAAAGTCTGTAGGCTGAAGAGCGGCATACTAAGCTGCTGCCTGCCCGACCCCTTCGGGGGAATCGAAATTCAACAAAGAAAAAAAAATAGCGACTTCCAACGAACCTTATTCATGATTTCAAATAACATTAAACTAATGCAAGGTTTCCAATAACTAATTCTCGGTGCCCTCAATTACACCCACATAATTTCGGTCTCACTGACCTCTTAACAGAATGATAACCGCAGACCTCTCGATGATCACCTGTTATTTCAATACCATTATTGCTATATTTTTCACCAGTTCCGTCTGAAATCTGCATAATAACCGACAATTAGATGAATGTTATGTTTTATCGACTTCAGCTGAGCGTAGCCCTTCACACATTAAAAAAAACCTAAATGTAAGTATACATTGGAAGAATCGGTTTAATGACCAACTTTCCTGATAATAATGTAACATGGAGCAGAATGAGGCACTAATGCACAGTTAGTAAACAATAATTTTTAATTATGAAAGGAATAAATCCAAACACGTTTATCACTGGTCATGAAAAATGATAATAGAGTTGATGTGTCTCATCCATTATCTTAAGGACATTTAATTTTGCTTGCCCTTCTTCACTGTTGAGTACACTACACCCGTCTTTGTGATGTGTATTGTAGTGTCTTTCAATTGAAAACTTACGCTGGCCGCCTATTATTCGGCGGCACAGCAAACACTGTGAGTTTTCACCAACGGCTACAAAAAAGAATTGCAGTTCCCAGTCATTTTTAAACGACTGAGAACATAGATCTCCCGTCCTTTGCTTTTTCACAGTACCTCTCATTTCTCAGTACTTCTCTGTTAAGGTTACGGTTCCCAAGGGTAAACGAGACTGGGTCTGTTGCGCTCTTGCTTGTACCACATAAACAGGGCAGTGGAGCCGCCGCCGTTCATTTAGGACACATGTCTAATAACAGATGTCGCTGTCGCTCGCTGTCGCAAACGTGCGCACATGTGCAGCACTTCCGCACGTCTGCACACTGTGCAGCGTTTGGCCGGCCCTGATCTAGGCGAACGACTGCTCGAAACATGCAGGGCGCCACGGAAACAGGCCGGTGCAGCAGTATTTTGTTTGGGGGACATTCATCTGGTTTTCCATGCGACCTGCTGTAATAATCGAAGACAACACGACAGCTGTGGACTGTGTGAACATTATTGACTCCGTTGCAGTCTGTGGCTGCACAGGTACGAGCAGCCCATAGTGACTCTCTTCCACGCTTTCCATTTTTATATACTTTTATGTATTTTGTGACTAAAGCCCTTCTGGCCTGTTAATTATTCTATATGTGACATGTAAGTATTGCCTCTGTCTTATTGTTAGTCAGTAATTACACTTTTTATATAAAAAATTTCTTTTCCTATAAATTTGTAACTACGTTATTATGCCATTTTAATTGTTTAATTGCCGGCCGTTGGTGGCCGAGCGGTTCTAGGCGCTTCAGTCTGTAACCGCGCGACCGCTACGGTCGCAGGTTCGAATCCTGCCTCGGACATGGATGTGTGTGATGTCCCTGGGTTAGTTAGGTTAAAGTAGTTCTAAGTTCTAGGGGACTGATGACCTCAGATGTTAAGTCTCATAGTGCTCAGAGTCATTTGAACCATTTGAATTGTTTAATTCTGATGAAGGCACTCTTAGAAATGTTGAAACCTGGTCAATAAGACTTAAATAACTGTGACCGAGGGCTCATTTGTTTCAATTCTAATTATTAGGGACCAGCTCTAGCCCCTCATGCTTGATGTGTCTTCCTGAAAACAGCAATGGCTTCTTCCTGCAGGGTAACTGTGTCACAAGGCCAGAATCGTGCTGCAGTGGTTTGAGGAGCATAATAGTGAACTCAAGTTGCTGTCTTGGCCATCAAATTCGGCTTATCTGAATCCGATGAAATCCAAATGGGACGCTCTCGAGCGCCAGCTCCCCGCCCACAACCAACAGCACGTAAATTACGGGAAGTGTGTGTCCTGTGTGTAGGAATCTGGTTCCACAAACCTGTGGAAACCTATCAAGCACTTCTCTAACCCATGAAACGCTGAATTACTGCTGAATTGCTTTCCAGAAGTAGACCAACACGCTTTTAGTGGCTCATCAGCGTATTGTTTACATGCAGATTGCTTACTATTGCTTTCTGTCCTTAATTTCTGTCGTCTGCACCTATTTATGTCGTGTGCACGCGACAGTTATTTTAAGTAGTAAATATTACAGTGCTTACGCTAGTAGCATAGATTTCATCTATTAATATGACACATTTTCCCTCGTAAATGTGACTTTGTTTTTGTTTGCACATTTCAAATAACCAAGAACCACATCTATTTGTTTAATAGATAACAGCCTACTATTTTGAAAATAAATCGAAAATGGTTCAAATGACTCTGAGCATTATGGGAGTTAACTGCTGAGGTCATCAGTCCCCTAGAACTTAGAACTACAGGATTTGAGCCTGCGACCGTAGCGGTCGCGCGGTTCCAGACTGTAGCGCCTAGAACCGCTTGGCCACTCCAGCCGGCGAAAATAAATCATTTTCAGAGAAATGAGTATAGGTTTTCGGATTTTCTGACAAAGATGATGTAATTATTTCGAATCGGAATACCACACTGCAGTGTGTGGGATCAACTTCAACTTTCCTTTCCAAATAGAAGTGTAGCTTGTAGCCGGTTTTTACGTAAGTAATGAAAAAACTAACCTCACGAGAGCTGAGTGGATATCTAATCTACGTTGCAGCAGTGATGGCACAACATTCTTACCAAGATATAGAGAAGAGTGTACTAGCTGGATGCTTTCTGTTAAAACAGACATTCGCATGCTTTCTTGAAATCTGGATATTAGTGGAAAGTTGCCACTTAGTGTGTGACGCTGGATGTGCAATTAATATTAAACATGAATTGTTATTTTTACAATCTGCGCAAAGCGGATTGTTTCTCTCTACAGCCACCAATACCGAGATACCACAAGAAATACAAAGGATATTTCTCGTGGAACTGGCATCGGAAAAGGTATCACCTTCAATGATCTTTCCGTGTTGGAATTAATACATTCCACCGGCAAACTCGCTTTATTTCGGATACAGATACAACGGCCTTCGGTGTCCTAGTGACTGAATTTCAGCGTAGCTTATTTAAAACAGTACTTCCTTCGATTCACAGGCGTAGTCTGATGCACGTAGTTACCATTGTACAGTTACTACTCAACTAGTAGCTTTACGCGGTAAAGCCCCCATTCCTCATTTTTTTCACATGCTTCTGGGGATAATAATAAAGCTTCGAATACAGTTTCGTAACAGATGTCGGAAAAAAGTATTCGACAACCAATCGACATGAGTTATAGTAAGAAATCATTTGGCTTCAAACTGGCGCAGAGGAAGGAAAAATAACTGAAGCGCCATAGATAGTGTGTGAGAGTAAAATAAGGTACAGGGGAGAAAGAGCCTCGAATGGTGTAGAAAGCATACAGCGTTGGATCCTGCGTAGCTTACGACCTATTTATTGGCGCAGAGTGATTGCAAAATTTATCTTATATCAAGAACCACACACCTTCAAACAGAAATATGTGTCAGCCATAATATGGGGGCTGGAATCGGCCGATGACTGGAAAACTTCGTTCTTAGTGATCTCGAATCGTCTGGAAGTCGGTGAGAGGGAGACGCGAGCCTTCTTAAACTGTCTTTGCTGATCTCTTATTGCTCGCAGCTCGCCTGTCGAGGAACCTGTGGTTCGAGTCCAATGCACACAGCAGCAAGAAAGTAAGTAATCTGTGAAATTGATGAAAAAGATAAGAAAAATCTGGAACGAGGAGTGTGGTATGCCGTGAGCACAAATGCATAAAGCGTTGAGATGCCTATGCAGACGACAAACATTAAGCGTGCCTAAAATATTTAATTTTTTGAGGTCTAGTTCTCAGACAGTTCCTGCTTTGATTGCCAGCTGAATCCTTTCCTGTCTGACACGTTACCATGTGCATATTTTCCAAGGTGTATATGATATGTATGATATTCAGTTTTTATTCCCTGATTTGATATGACATTATCCTGTTGACTAGATATTGAAATTTTGCGAAACCGTTTATTACCACGGTTGCTCCTGTTACTTTTTGCCTTCTTTTGAAGGCTTAAGGGATACATTACTCTTTTACATCACCAAACACACATAACCCTGTACCATTTCTTAAACTATTCCGTGATGTCGAACTTGTCTCGCACTAGACACTATTTTATTGCCACATCTGCATACATACGTACGTATACACTTCGCAGGCAGTGTTACAGTGTTTGGTGGAGGGTAGATTTTACCACTACTGGTCATTTCCTTTCCTATTCCACTCGCAAATGAAGCGATAAAAGAACGAGTATCTATACTCTGCCGTATGAGGCCTCATTTCTTGTCGTAACGGTCCTTAAGAAAGATATACGTGACCACCATCATAATTTTGCAGTTAGTCACAAATCCTGATTTTCTAATTTTTTTCAATAGTGTTGCTCGAAAAGAATGTTGCCTACACTCCAAAGATCCTCATTCGTGTTTACGAAGCATCACCATAACACTCGCGTGTTGACTGAACATGCCAGTGACAAATCGAGTAGGACGCTTTTGAATCGCTTCGATGTCGATTAATCTGACATCGTGTGGATGCCAAACACTCGAGCATTACTCAAGAGTCGATCGCACTAGCGTTCGATACGCGGTCTCTTTTATGCAGGGTGAGCGTTAATAAAACCGACAAAAACTGTAGGGACAGATTCCTGAGTGGAATGGAGGAAAGAAGGCCCTATGAACATGCCATGGTAATTGGCACTGACGAATGAAAGTTTCTCTCACCACGTGCCATGTCTTCCTTGTGTATTGCAGGCTGCGTACTGTAAGCATGTTGGTAAAAAGCCGAGATGGGCAGACGGAAACGGTCGAGATGCGGCACGGCTATACCAAAACAAGTACCTCCACAGACAAAACAACCTCACACAGCATTTCAAGTCCTTTTTGGGCGTTTGTGTGATAACGGGTCCTGTCAGACAGACGAACGTGCAGGGAGACGGCAACTTGTGCATACAGCAGATCTGGAGGACCAGGTTCTGCAGCATATTGAGACGAACCCTAGCGGAAGCTCCAAGCAAGCGGCCCGTCAATATGGTATAAGTAGGATTACGTGTATTCTGCATGGTAATCGCTACTATCCCTTTCACCTGCAACGCGTGCAGGGATGATCAGCAGCGCATTGTTCTCTACCGGAAGGATCTTGTCGACAATTTTTACACCAGACTGTTACAATTATGGGATTTCTATCATCAGTCCTCTTTACCGACGAAGCAACCTTTACCAGAACTGGCATCATCAATCTGCATAATCGTCATCAGTGGGTTACAGACAATCGTCGGGGAATGATTGAGCAGTCTCACCAGCACTGGTGTAGCAGGAATTTTTGACGACTACATACTTGGACTGGTTATTATACGACAATTGATCGACGGGAGAACGTACATGGACCTCCTGCGGAATACTTTGCCTGGGCTGCTTCAGAATGTGCCTATGGCAAAGCGACAGGTTATGTGCTTTGTGCATGACGGAGCACCACCCAGCTTCCGCATTACAGTTTGCCGACACCTCAACGACACCTTCCCCGGACGGTGCATAGCACGCGGAGACCCTGTAGCGTGGGCTGCTGTGCAGATCACAGAACTTATATCCCTTGGATTTCTATACCTGGAGATATCTGAAACGTGCTGAGTATGCTGAACCAGTTCTTGATGTGCAGACCCTTCTGAACCGTAAAATTGCTACTGGTTCACCAAAGGTTATTAATCTCAATCAGTACAGAAAATGCAAAGTGGAAGTAGGTGCCAAGGAATAACTGGTGAAATTACACACAATTTAAAGTAACACTCTTTATTCAAATTTGGTGCTAGACTTTACGATATTTTAACAAAAAAAAACCAACAATCATATAACAAATATTTTTTGCAAAAACAGACATAATGTCTTATGGGATAACAGCAATCAGTGATTTTATAAAGTTACTTAAAATCCGTCTTGATTGTAATTTTTTTAATTCATATTCAGAACCATCTTCAGATCTGATATGTCAGTTACAGGAGTAACCCGTCCAAATCCAGCAACTTTCACATGCTACGTCACGTATTTTTTATAATAATTTAATAATTTAAAAGTCCTTTCTTATCATAAATTGTGACTTATTTGTTATATAAAGTTACTTAAAATCCGTCTTGATTGCAAATTTTTTTGTTTTTTGTTTTTTTTTATTCATATTACCGGTTTCGTTTAATTCAGAACCATCTTCAGATCTGATATTTCAGTTACAGGAGTAACCCGTCCAAATCCAGCAATATCAGATCTGAAGATGGTTCTGAATGAACCGAAACCGGTGATATGAATAAAAAAAAATTGCAATCAAGACGGATTTTAAGTAACTTTATATAACAAATAAGTCACAATTTACGATAAGAAAGGACTTTTAAATTATTAAATTATTATAAAAAATTTCACGCCAGTAAAAGGCAAGTACAGGCAAGCCATTTAACGTATACAACGCGCCGCTGTATAATATTTCAAGCTCAGCTAAATTACAGGTGAATTTCACTCCATTCAATAAATGGCGCAGAATCTAACTTGTCTGCAACATATAAAGACAATCCTGTTTACAAAAGTTCTCAAAATAGAAAAACCAAAACCCATGAGTCATGCACACGGGGGGACATTCATAGTTAATAACATTACCATTTCCAAAATATATAAAAAAAAACAAATTTTACAAATTTCTGTCCGTTAACTTAGGCAAACACTCGCGCTCGCCAGGTAGGACTTGCGAACTCTTACAACATTCTCCTTTCAAGGCAACAATTGCTACCCGTAATGAAATGACCTGTATAAAACACATAAGCACGTTGAGCAAAAGCCTTAAAAGGTATTGAAGTGGAAAAACACACAACAGTTTTTTCTGACTAGAAACAATATTTAAAAAATCCACTACGGCGTACATTAGCCTTGCTTGATTGTAGCCAAATATACATAAACAAAAATTTACGTAAGTTACAGCTTCCAGATGAGCAGGAATTCATTATGCAATTGACTAGTTCTTACCACGAGGCAAAAGGAATTTTTCTCCTTTCTTAGAGTACCTTTTACACGTGAGTCTAGTAATACTAGTTATGGCAGGCGAGAGAATGGATCAGGTGTCAGTGCCTTGCATTTTAAACATTGGTTTCACAGACTTGGTAGAGGCTAACAGTCGAATAAACCCGTAGGTAAGCTGGGAGGGGAAAGAAGCAATCCGAACCACAGATTTACTCTGACCCCCCCCCCCCCCTTTAGAGCTCAAAAGGGGACACATGGACCACACTTTCTAATAAGACCACCTTCCCGCGGGTGGGGAGACGAGAATGAATGGCGGGACCCCCCCCCCCCCCAAAAAAAAAATACGGTTGCTATAATTAACAAGAATAAGTAAATTGAATTCCATTAAACTTCATAAAATCTGTTAACAATCAATACTCAACTTCCGGTGCTTCACGACTCCCAGAACTGAACCAACGCAGCACCTCCAAATGCTCTGCCGAGCCGCCCGCTGCCAGCCGTTTCAACGGACGCAGGAAGGCGCGCCGCTTTCCAGAACCTCCTCGCCGGTCGACGGCATACGGCCGAACTGCAGGTTAGGCCCCTCGCGGACCCACGCTCAGGAAGACTCCTTTCGCGACGAGCAGTTAACGCCCCATACCACGGAGCCTCTGCTGGCGCCGCTTACGCTGATGCCGCGGTCTGCGTGCTGTCCCTCTAGCAACCGGCAGAGAAGTCGCTTCTTGATGCCCCGACTGCCAACTCCCCACGACAGCCCATACAGCGACTTCTTAAACCCACGCCAACAGCCCACTTTTCCCCTTTCCCGCTAGAGGGAGGCACCGAAGCATACAATTGCGACAAAGGCGCCACCGCCAGAAAACGGAGGGCGACTGCTTCACGCTACGCGCTTTTCAAAGCTAACTTTACTACGGCTCACCTGCAACAGCGTGTTCACGACGCCTGTGGCGCCATTCGGAGAGAAGTCGGATCATACGAAAGAGTGCGGCAGTCCGTAGTGCGATGTATGAAGGCGTGCACTGCATGATATGGAGACCACTTTGAACATGTATTTTGAAGTGACTGGTATGCAGCTCTGTACTGTATTCGGGATGAATTGTTGTTGCACGCACACCGACCATTTCTGGACGGATCTTTTTCCCTCCATTTCCAGTCAGGAATCCGCCCCTGCAGTTTGTCTGTTTTATGTAGATGAGCTACACTTTCCAAAAATTCTCCCAATAAACCGATGACGACCATTTGCCTTCCTTACCATCGTCTTTGGATGCTCGTTCTAGTTCATATTGCTGTGTGACGTTATGGCTAGATATTTACCATAATCGTTGTGAGTGTATTAAACTGCGTACCACTACTACTGCATTCGAACGTTAGATTTGAAGCAAACTGCCATTCGTTCATCACATCTACTATAAATTATGTCTATGTCATCCTGTATCCTCCCAGTGAAGGACGATGCTTTTTCGTACACTACGGCAAACAGTCCCAGACGTCCATCCACCCAATCCGTCAGATAAATCAAATGGCTCTAAGCACTATGGAACTTAACATCTGAGGCCGTCAGTCCCCTAGACTTAGAACTACTTAAACCTAACTAACCTAAGGACATCACACACATCCATGTCCGAGGCAGGAGTCTAACATGCGACCGTAGCAGCAGCGCGGCTCCAGACTGAAGCGAAGCGCCTAGAACCGCTGGGCCACAGAGGCCGGCTTCCGTAAGATATTTTATGTATGCAGAAAAGAAAAGCGGTCCTACCACACTTCCCTGAGGCACTCCTGGCGATACCCTTGTCTCTGCTGAACACTCACTGTCCTCGACGACCTATTGGGCTGTATAACCTACGAAGTCTTCGAGCTACTCACATATCTGTGAACTCATACCGTATTCTCGGACCTTCATTAACAGTTTCCAGTGCGGCAAGCGGACTTCCGAAGGGTCGACGCTTTCTAAACGCGTGCTGATTTGTGGACAGAAGCCCTTCTCCCTCGGGAAAATTTATTATATTCGAATTTATAATAAGTAGACGAATGTTTTTGGTCCCGGCGGAGGTTCGAGTCTCCCTTTGGCATGGGTGTGTGTGTTTGTCCGTAGGATAATTTAGGTTAAACTGTGTGTAAGCTTAGGGACTGATGACGTTAGCAGTTGAGTCCCATAAGATTTCACACACATTTGAACATTTTTTAAACCAATGTTTCGATATTGGTCTATAATATTCCGGGGCCGTTCTTTTATCCTTATTATATACAGAAGTCACCTGTGGTTGGGTTACTCTCGTTAGTTACTGAGTTTCGAGATTTACAACATTTTCGTGACCTTCTCGGAGATCATCCAATGATTACTCAGTTCCCTCGTCCAGCGTTGCTGTCTCAAAACTATCTCCAGAACGTCTGCTGCCAAACAGGTACGTTCAAAGTCTCTTAGTACCTTGTAGATAAACGTCGAAGAGGTATGAGCTACACTCAGAGGATTTCTTCTGGTATCCCGTCGTTTGTAACAACTCTCTGTAAACTGCATTTCGCTGCAGACATACGTCAATGCAGAAGGAAAATTATGGCGATGAGGTTGTGCAAAAGCTCGTTTGATGTTCTGATAAGCGTGTCGACAATATTGACAGACGAACTAATGAGAAGTGAGACTGGGTTTAAGCCTCGTCGAGGTCACCAGAGATGGTGCCCACGCTCGGATTGTGTGGAGGGTGGGGAAGGAAATCGGCAGTGCCCTTCCAAAGGAGACGTTCTGGCATTTGCCTGGAGAGAGTTGGGGAGAGGAAACTAATAGAAGGTACGTCCTGTGTGCATTTAAAAAAAAATCTTTAACCCAAACACAGACTGTTGCGGGGTGGCGTGCAGTGGAGAGGGTTAAAGTCCCGCGTCCCATAGTCAGTGTTAACGACAGAAGAAATTCGATGTGCAGGTGACGGATGCGTCAATATCTCACAAGATGAAAGCTAACGTTGCTGATGGGTAAAATTTCGCTAGCCACGGTGGCGGAGCGGTTCTAGGCGCTTCAGTCCGGAACCACGTGACTGCTACTGTCGCAGGTTCGAATCCTGCCTCGGGCATGGATGTGTGTGATTTCCTTAGGTTAGTTACGTTTAAGTAGATCTAAGCCTAAGGGACTGATGACCTCAGATGTTAAGTCCCATAGAGCTTAGAGCCATTTGAACCATTTTGACCAAAGTAACCGACTGCTCCTGATTGAGGGCCGAGCAGACGGGGCAAGAAACAAAAAACACGTACTAAAGATTTGTTACACTGAAGAGCCAAAGGAACTGGCACACTTACCTAATATCGTGTAGGGGCCCTGCGACCACGCAGAAGTGCCGCAACACGACGTCGCATGGGCTCGGCTAATGAATGAAGTAGTGCTGGAGGGAACTGACACCATGAATCATGCAGGGCTGTCCGTAAATCCGTAAGAGTACGAGGGGGTGGAGACCTGTTCTATACAGTACGTCGCAAGGCATCCCAGATACGTTCAATAACGTTCATATCTGGGGAATTTGGTAGCCAGCGGAAGTGTTTAAACTCAGAATAGTGTTCCTGGAGCCACTCTGTAGCACTCTGTAGCACGTTTGAGTGTCTCATTGTCCTGCTGGAATTGCCCAAGTCCAACGGAACAGACAATGCACATGAATGGATGCAGATGATCAGAAAGATGCATACGTACATGTCACCTCATCAGAGTCGTATCTAGACCTATTAGGAGTGCCAAATCACTCCAACTGCACAAGCCCCACACCATTACAGAACCTCCACCAGTTTGAACAGTCGCCTGCAGTTTTGCAGGATTTATGGATTCATGAGGTCCTCCATTCCCGCACACGTCCATCCGCTCGATTCAATTTGAAAATAGACTCGTACGACCAGGTCATATGTTTCTAGTCGTCAACAGTCCAATGTCGGTGCGGACCGGCCCCGGTGGGGCTTAAAGCTTTGTGTAGTGCAGTGATCAAGGGTACACGAACGGGCCTCCGGCTCATAAAGCCCCTTTTGATGATGTTTCGTTGAGTGGTTCACACGCTGACATTTGTTGATGGCCTTGCATTGAAATATGCAGGCCGGCCGCGGTGGCCGAGCGGTTCTAGGCGCTACAGTCTGGAGCCGCGCGACCGCTACGGTCGCAGGTTCGAATCCTGCCTCGGGCAAGGATGTGTGTCATGTGCTTAGGTTAGTTAGGCTTAAGTAGTTCTAAGTTCTAGGGGACTGATTACCTCAGAAGTTAAGTCCCATAGTGCTGAGAGCCATTTGAACCATTTGAAATATGCAGCAATCTGCGGAAGGGATGCACTTCTGCCACGTCAGCGATTCTCTTGAGTCGCCGTTGGTCCCGCTCATGCAGGATTTTTTCCGGCCGCACCGATGCCGGAGATTTAATGTTTTACAAGATTCCTGATATTCACAGTACACTCGGAAAATGGTCGTGCTGGAAAATCCCCTCTTCATCGCTACCTCGGAGATGCTGCATCCTATCGGTCGAGCGCCGACTATAACACCACGCTCAGACTCACTTAAATCATGATAACCTGCCATTGTAGCATCAGTAATCGATCCAACAACTGCATCGGAAACTTGTTGTCTTATATAGGCGTTACCGACCGCAGCGCCATATTCTGCCACTTTACATATCTCTGTAGTTGAATATGCATGCCTATATCAGTTTCTCTGGCGCTACTGGCTACAATGAACAATATCATAATTGGTATTTATTGGGTTTCTTCCTTCTTTCGCGTACTACGTCGGAAGTCACGCGTATTTTTTTTTTTCGTGATATCATAACCTATGTCCTGTAGAATCCACTTTGTCGCTGAATAGGCGGGAATGCTTCGGATCAAACGAGCAGCCATTCTAAAACACACTGAGGTGCTATAGGAAAAGTAAGCAGGTACGAATTTCGATTGTCTAAACACTGTAACATGAACTTTGACGCTGTAAGGCGGGGAACTGCCACCCATCACGTCTAATTACTGTACCTCAGAAGCGGAACGTGACTGCTTCTGCCTTTTAGTGAGGAACAAAGCTGGCTGAAATTGCGTCGCGGCTCGTGAGATGTAATTGAACGTTCCGAAGCGCCCATAACTTGATTAAAAAGGAGTCTCAAGTGTTTGTGCAATTTACTTAATTGCAGTTCTTTCAGTGGCTCCAATCCGTGCCCGTGGCGTCTTATTGAAATTAAGTAAAGGGCCTTTAGCCATTGCAAGAGGCGTTGGTTTCATTATGGAAGTCTAAATTCACATCCGGCTGAAACACTGTTGATTGGCAGGAAGCAAATTTACGCAGCATCCGTTTGTAACATCACGACCACACGTCATTTAATTTCGAAGGAGATTATGTGCAGCCACGGAGGCGTTGTAGCACTGTGTCGGCATGGCATTCGTCTCAGCTAGTTTCTGGCGGCAGGGGGGGGGGGGGCGGTTTCTCTCTGCCCGAACAGGAATTTATCTAATCATTGTAACCGGTTGGTTTTAAAGGGAGAGAAATTTCTTCGTGACGGCCGTTGCATAAAGGGTTCTTTATGTCCTGTCAGAGTGAAGGAACTTTGAGGGGCGCTGTAAGGAGCAGCAGGAGAATGACCCCTGACAATCCCTACTTTTTGATTATTTTTTTTTGACTGGTTGAAAGGTCTGTATTTCAGACACTTTCATGGAGCGGTGCGGGACCTACGAAATCGAGGAAATCGGACGGCAGCCCTCGTGGAGTTTGGGGGAGGGGGTGGGGCAGGTCGCGGGCCCTCTGGGACGGAGACTGTGTTTTAACGCACTTATCATTTAGGAGTTCTGGAATGAAGGATCCTCGACGATCTACTGAGCTACGTTTCCAGTAGGGAAAGCCGACAAAGTATAGGAAAGTAAATTGCAGTGCGTTGGCGTTGATTACCTCTTAGGCATTTCCCTTTTGCTCTCTGTTAGTATTGCGGAGTAATCAGTGTAGAGTTTTCCGGTGACTTAAGAACACAGATGAAACGTGTAGCCAGAAGGTAACCGGGCAGTACTCGTTCGTCTAACCTGACGGAATTGGCTACAGTTGATACTGGCCAAGAAATTTCACTGTTTTCTTCTCAAATCTGATAGTGATGGTTTTGAGTGACCTTTCCATGTTGACAATGGAATATGTTCGCGCCTGGTTTTCATTTGCCAATAGCTAGTCGAAGGTGATTTATTGACCTGTTGGTGGTGACTTTTCCCCACCCAGTGGTCGGATTTAGGAATATTACCTGAGAGTAGTTAGGTAGCAACAGGGTTATTAATTATTGACTGTTGAGGAGTGAAGTGTCTCGCGAGTCAAAGCGAAGATGGCGGCCCTTACATAACCTGAAAGAATGTTGTGGTACAGTAGATTGTTAATCAGTCAGTCAAAGACGATTCCGATTAAATCCGCGAAGCAGTGCGTTGCATAATCGGTTTTGCAGCTCAGTGCATCGTCAGGAGACTGGATGCGGGCAGCGGCCTCGAGTATGATTCCGCGGGGCGCCACACACGCTTCGTGGACGGACGAAAGGCACTTTTCACACTCAGCTGATGTAGAGAGACGAGTATGCTAGAAAAAAAAAGTTGCTAAAACAACGAAGAGAAGAGAGGTGTACAGTGGCTCAACTGGGAGTTGACTGAAAGTAGAGAAAATATTAGCTGTAAAGGAAATATCCTGGTCATAATTAGGGAGTTTAAAAAGATAAAAACAAAAGTTTTAGTAGACAGTGATACAGCGGCAGTGAACCAGTAGCCTGACTCCAACCTCCAATTCTTTAAAAACCGAACTCTCTTCTACGAAACAGCTTCAAACTATCTTTAAAATTTGTTGGAAGTACTAAGTGCACTCATTATCAAACAGCTTATGTGTACAGTGTGGGTAATTTCAAGAGAAGCTAGTTTTTCACGTAGCTCACTGTTTATGACGTCACATCTCCTAAACTAAGTGTCGTACAGTGATGTAATTTCGTACGAACATTCAGCATACAGTCTGCAAAAGTTGTTGCGAACAGAGTTAGTACCAAATACGTAGCAAATTAAAACCACATCCCTGTTGCTGAAGTTTTACCCCATGAACAGCGGAAATGAGATAAGTGTTTAACTTTTCCCCTACCATTATGTGGCAGCGGGGCAAGGGACGGGGTACGGGGTGGAGGTGGGGGGGTGGGGGAATAAAACTGGCGAAGTGCTCCCATTATGAAGAACGGCAGTGATGTAGTCTGGATATTCTTCGGGTTGTGAGTTAATGCTGCCTCACGACTTATGCTTAGTTACTTAATTAATTACTTGATTTTCTGTGTTAAACCTTTTACTTATATCACTTAATGAGGAAATGATAACAGGATTTAAAATTCGGTCAATAATTATTCGTAATACTCAAAACAAATTTTTCTTCCCCTGGAAGCCGTTAGGTAGGCAACCGTTTTAGCCGTCTAGCAGTAGGCGAGGAGCATGTGCAAAGACTTCATAACGAGCTTAAGGGCAAAATTTCTGTTTAATGAAACTGAAAAAAAGATGTGCTTGCGTTAATGGAATCGCAAATAATACAGGCCTGAGTACGAGTGAAGCTGCATGGGAAAGCTGACACGAGGAGAGGAGGGGAGGGCAGAGAGAGGGGGGGGGGGGTGGCAAATCCCCAGGCCGGGGCCCAAAGTCACTCAAGGGCTCCGGCCCCGAAAGATGGCAAAAATCAGTCACCTACTGTAAAATAAATTTTGTGTCATATAACAAACGAAAGAACATTACCCCATTACCAGTGTAATCAATCTACCTTTCCACTTTAGTTCTTCAGTTTTATGAGTCATAAAGCCCAGTTGCATACAACTGCCGGCCGCGGTAGCCGAGTGGTTGTAGGCGCTTCAGTCAGGAACCGAGCGACTGCTACGGTCGCAGGTTCGAATCCTGCCAGACTGTAGCGCCTAGAACCGCTCGGCCACCCCGGCCGGCTCAGAGACCAACAAGAATAGGGAAACGTTCGCATGTGCGTTGCGTGTCACGTGACACAGTGAATATATTTCTAGTTGTGCCCATCACATCAGAGGTGCCATCTTGGAACAGAGAGAAAATGTGAAACATTACTCGATTATTGTTTCTGCTACTCCTTATTGAAACCATATTGAAAAAACAACATTCATATTGCGTTATATTTACTTCAGTAAGGAAACTGATAAATATGAAATAAACGAACGGTTTTTGGCATTCGTAGACTGTAATCAGATAACGAGAATTGCTATTGCACATTTAATTCGATCAACATTTGTGAAACACTCAATTCCTATTGGTGAATGCCGCGGACAAGGAAATGATAGCGCAATTAATGTTACAGGGTCCCATAACGGAGATCAGATACATTTTCTTAAGATTAATTCTCTTGTAAAATGTTCTCCACGCACTTGTCATAGTCTTAGGTGGAGTACAAACAGTTGGGTGTTGCCGTGAAGCAGATACTTTATTTGGAGAGATTCACTTTTTTACGACCTGTTCAGTAGCAGTCCACAACGCTAGGAAATACTTAAAGGAAAATCTTTACATTCCATGTGTAATATCCGTTGGAGTGCTCGGGTTGACTCTACAATACCAATTACTGCTCACTCTGATAAGCTTGCCATTGCTGTTGAAACTACCAGTAAGTTAAATTTGTCAGCTGACACACGTTTTGTGGTACCGAGCGTCCTTTGCACACTCCTTCGTGGTTATTTGGTATGCCCGTCCTTTCAAAGGCGCAGCGAGAAACTGGAAATATGGTTTACGTCTATTTTTTTGTTTTACTACAGTCCAAATACACTCCTGGAAATGGAAAAAAGAAGACATTGACACCGGTGTGTCAGACCCACCATACTTGCTCCGGACACTGCGAGAGGGCTGTACAAGCAATGATCACACGCACGGCACAGCGGACACACCAGGAACCGCGGTGTTGGCCGTCGAATGGCGCTAGCTGCGCAGCATTTGTGCACCGCCGCCGTCAGTGTCAGCCAGTTTGCCGTGGCATACGGAGCTCCATCGCTGTCTTTAACACTGGTAGCATGCCGCGACAGCGTGGACGTGAACCGTATGTGCAGTTGACGGACTTTGAGCGAGGGCGTATAGTGGGCATGCGGGAGGCCGGGTGGACGTACCGCCGAATTGCTCAACACGTGGGGCGTGAGGTCTCCACAGTACATCGATGTTGTCGCCAGTGGTCGGCGGAAGGTGCACGTGCCCGTCGACCTGGGACCGGACCGCAGCGACGCACGGATGCACGCCAAGACCGTAGGATCCTACGCAGTGCCGTAGGGGACCGCACCGCCACTTCCCAGCAAATTAGGGACACTGTTGCTCCTGGGGTATCGGCGAGGACCATTCGCAACCGTCTCCATGAAGCTGGGCTACGGTCCCGCACACCGTTAGGCCGTCTTCCGCTCACGCCCCAACATCGTGCAGCCCGCCTCCAGTGGTGTCGCGACAGGCGTGAATGGAGGGACGAATGGAGACGTGTCGTCTTCAGCGATGAGAGTCGCTTCTGCCTTGGTGCCAATGATGGTCGTATGCGTGTTTGGCGCCGTGCAGGTGAGCGCCACAATCAGGACTGCATACGACCGAGGCACACAGGGCCAACACCCGGCATCATGGTGTGGGGAGCGATCTCCTACACTGGCCGTACACCACTGGTGATCG
Source organism: Schistocerca cancellata (assembly GCF_023864275.1). Lineage (NCBI taxonomy): Eukaryota > Metazoa > Arthropoda > Insecta > Orthoptera > Acrididae > Schistocerca > Schistocerca cancellata. Next base: position 22,887,427 of record NC_064633.1, on the reverse strand, counting down.
TCGAGGGGACACTGAATAGTGCACGGTACATCCGAACCGTCATCGAACCCGTCGTTCTAACATTCCTAGACCGGCAAGGGAACTTGCTGTTCCAACAGGACAATGCACGTCCGCATGTATCCCGTGCCACCCAACGTGCTCTAGAAGGTGTAAGTCAACTACCCTGGCTAGCAAGATCTCCGGATCTGTCCCCCATTGAGCATGTTTGGGACTGGATGAAGCGTCGTCTCACGCGGTCTGCACGTCCAGCACGAACGCTGGTCCAACTGAGGCGCCAGGTGGAAATGGCATGGCAAGCCGTTCCACAGGACTACATCCAGCATCTCTACGATCGTCTCCATGGGAGAATAGCAGCCTGCATTGCTGCGAAAGGTGGATATACACTGTACTAGTGCCGACATTGTGCATGCTCTGTTGCCTGTGTCTATGTGCCTGTGGTTCTGTCAGTGTGATCATGTGATGTATCTGACCCCAGGAATGTGTCAATAAAGTTTCCCCTTCCTGGGACAATGAATTCACGGTGTTCTTATTTCAATTTCCAGGAGTGTAATTTTGATTGTAATAGAACATTATACGAGATGAACCATAATAGCTATTACTATTTCGCTTAATAAAGCAACGTACGTTAATGCACTGTTCCGAACTTGCACTGGCATGTCATTAAAGTGCTGGAAGTACAGCACAACGAGTGTGAAATTTAAAGCATGATTTGAGCAAAGGCACATCACGAAGGTATGCTACTGTTTTCTTTTTATGATGTTTCTATGAAGATATCATAATTAAATACAATGAAAATTTCAAATATATTTATAAATTTGATTTACATTTGTATATAGCGCAATCTACTGTAATTTTGACTGAAAATGTGTGTGGAAACCAGAAACGTGAATGAAGGAAATGTGCTTGGAAAAATATTATCTACTGGAGGCAGCAAATTTAACTTTCAGTGTCAGTTCTATAATTAGAAAGCCCGTCTTTGTTCACTTTCGTAGAAAAACAGTGCTACGCATTTTAATGGCCGAAACTAAGAAGACATTGTGACCAATTGTGACAAATTAGTTTTAGTAGTCCCCTCATTCTGTGGTAAAAATAAAAAAAAACGGGTGAAGCAAAAGCCTCTAAAACTGGAGTAAAGAGCACTGGGTTTGTACAGAAAACGAAGCATTAACAGAGGCTGATTAACTGATAAATAATGTTTAAGTTTTTGTCCTCTACCATATCAGAAAATTTGGAACTCGAATATTTGCATATTCAGCAATACAGGATATCTCTGCAGCCAACATGCAACTTTATTAGCACTGTTGACAGTGGCCTGATGATACTCGTTTGTAAACTACCGCATTCTCTGATTCAACCTAACAACCGTTAATTCGCTTCAATGTCGCCAGCAATACCTCGTGCAACGTATGGTACCCTAGTATAAATAAGCAGAAAAATGCTCTTATTGGAGCACATAAAAGGCGAATATGGTCCTCTTTAACAGACGGACAGCAAAGTGGGGAACAAGTTCCCGTTACGCCCACCTCATCAAAAATTTTGGTATGTGAACACATTCCCGCTCTTTTAACACATAATATTCTAAATTCTCTTACCCTGTCTGTCTTTGTAGTGGAGCCTTCATACTCAGCATCTCCCTTTCATTGTCACCGCCTATGTCTCTCTCCCACTGTCTCATTTTTGCTCCCTTTGATTTATGGTGTATCCCACTGCTATTGTCTGCTCTCTCTGTTACACTGTATCCTTTTGTCTTTCTTTGTCACTGCCACAACACCTCGGCAGCTCAGAAATTCTGGGGCATCAAAGTTACTTTTTCTCCTATACCTACGTGTTTAAAATTTCTGTCCAAAATGTTACCTCTCCAATACCTACGTGTTACAGATTGCCAGTCAGGCAGATCCAGACACACCTCCCCGAAGCCTGTGTTTAGTGTCCATTCATCTGTCTTTTTCGTCTCACTGTCTCCTGTCTCTTTTCGTCCGACTGTTTCTATCAAAAAATGGTTCAAATGGTTCTGAGCATTATGGGACTTAACTACTGCGGTCATCAGTCCCCTAGAACTTAGAACTACTTAAACCTAACTAAGGACATCACACACATCCATGCCCCAGGCAGGATTCGAACCTGCGACCGTAGCGGTCGCACGGTTCCAGACTGTAGCGCCTAGAACCGCTCGGCCACCCCGGCCGGCCTGTTTCTATCCTCATGCATCTCTCCTGCTCTTTTACTCTCTCTGTCTCTCATTGACCATCAACATCTCCACCTTTTTTTAAAATAAATTTCCGCCATTTCACTGTTAATTGTTCATTTGTTTTATACAATCACGATTTCGGCTTCACAGCCATTCCTAAGTTCATGCTGAAATGTTAAAATGTGTCTGACATCTCTGTGACTTGTCATCGTCGAAAAGACATATTTTTGGTCTTATAAGGATAGAAGATACATAATATGCCTGATACTGTGCACGGTGAAAAACCGCAACTGGTCTGTAAGATCAGAAATGCAGTTTGACAATTACTGAACTATATGAAAAGAAATGTACATTAGTTACAAACTACGGCTTTCACACACTTTATTTAAGATGAAGACGTAAGTACAGACATTCGGATTTAGGTTATGACATGTTCGATATGCCTGCCATCATATATTATGATGTGGCGCAGACGAATAGCGAAATCCTGTATGACACCCGGAAAATCGATGCTGTCGATGACCTCCTGAATGGCTGTTTTCAGCTCACCCGTGCTTTTGGAGTTATTGCGGTATACGTCGTCTTTAATATAGCCCCACAAAAAGGAGTCTATGAGTTCAGACCCAGAGAACAGTGTGGCCAATCGAGGCCTATGCCAGTGGCCTCTGAGTACCCCAGAGACAGAATGTCGTCACCAAAGTTTTCCTCCACGACATTAAACATTCTCCTGCTTCGATGGGGTCGAGCTCCGTCTTGCGTAAACCACATCTTGCCGAAACCAGGCTCACTTTTTTATAATGGGGATGAAATCATCTTCCAAAACCTTCACGCACCGTTCTGTAGTCACCGTGCCATCAAGATGATGATGATGATGATGTTTGGTTTGTGGGGCGCTCAACTGCGTGGTTATCAGCGCCCGTACCATTTCCCAACCTTTGCTCAGTCCAATTTCGCCACTTTCCTGGATGATGATGAAATGATGAGGACAACACAAACACCCAGTCATCTCGAGGCAGGTGAAAATCCCTGACCCCGCCGGGAATCGAACCCGGGACCCCGTGCTCGGGAAGCGAGAACGCTACCGCCAGACCACGAGCCGTGCCATCAAGGAATATCGCACCGATTATTCCGTGACTGGACACTGCACACCACACAGTCAACCTTTGAGGGTGAAGATGCTTCTCGATCGCGAAATGCGGTTTCTCAGCCCCCTAAATACGCCAATTTTGCTTATTCACGAACCCATCCAAATGAAAGTGGTCTTCGTCGCTACACAGCAAATACTAACTCCCATCATGCCCCGCAACGAACAGTGCAGTTTGAACGACCTAACGCAAGCCGTTCAGAAATTATGACGATTTTATTTCATATAGTTCAATAATTGTCACGTTGTATGTTTTCTTTTGGCGATGCCATGTCACAGTTAGGCCAGTCAAATTTTAACATTTCAACATGCAACGGCTATAAAGCCGAAATCATTATTATGTAAAATAAATGTCAAATTAACAATGACGGAAATTTGTTTCCACAAAGGAAATATCGTTAACCTCTTCCCTCTCATTGACGCCCACTGCTGTTGTCTTCGTCCATGTCTCTTTCTCTTTCAGTGTCAAATGGCTCTGAGCGCTATGGGACTTAACTTCTGAGGTCATCACTCCCTTTCAACGTCACTTTCTCTCTAATATCATCACTGTGTTCTCTTTCTCTCTCTCTCTCTCTCTCTCTCGTCTACTGCCACTGTCCTCCCCTGTCTTCCACATTGACTGTCCCTGCTCTTCTCTTTCAGCACAAAAAAGCGAGAATATGTTCGCGTGTAAAAATTTTTGGTGAGGGAGATGGGATGTGAACTGAGACAACGTGTTACCCAATTTTCTGTAAATCCTTTCAAGAGGAAACTATTCCCCTTCTTGTGCTCCGAAAGAAGCGCTTTTCCCCTGGTTGGCTTATTTTGCCTGCTACGGCAGCATATGAAACTTAGATAAAACGAATAGATCAGTAAAGGTTTGGCAGTTTAGTTATCTACTTCGACACATTTGCATACTGTGACACATGTAAACGACAAATAAGTACGCATAACATAAGGTTAACACACAATCGTTTGTTTTACCTTTTTTCAGTACTTTGCTAATCGATTGCAGTTTCGTCAAAAACGCCTGGCATGTGATCTGCATCATAAAAGAGCAAAAATGTTGTTACGAATATTTTATTCAATTTCCAGTCTTTCCATTTTTATATAATTTTTGGCTGTCATTTTCTTTTCAGGCATGTTCAGACACTTTTTAGCCTATTTTATAGGCCTTGCAAGACGTGTATATTTCTATTGCCTATTGTCAAACCACAATTTATGAAAGATGTTTTATTTTATTAATAGGATTAAGTAGGAATAATTAATATTTGTCATTTTGGAAATAATTGTGGTAGCAGGGAATGTCTGCACCAAAGTATTGTTGGCGGGAGAGACAGCACATTGATATAATTTTAAAAAGGGCGGGAGAGACCGCGTATGGATACAATTTAAAGAAAGAGCGGTAAAGACCGCCCATTCATACATTTTGTAATGTCAGCAGGGATTGTCTGCACCAGAAAGCATTGTTGGCGGGAGAGACCGCACTTTAGCGTTCGTAGGAAGTCAGTAGCAAGCGAGATGTGACGCGTGTCGGTAGCAGGTCTGAAGCGAGAGGTTGAGAGGAGCAGTGTGCCTGCCAGCCACCAGCAATGATTTGCAAGACATTATAAACGGATGTACAGGGACATTACTATTATCATAAGAGGAACTAATATTATTGAATTTTTTTTTGTTGAGAAATTCAAGACTACTGAAGATATGTTTTCGCAATGCTAGTTGTAAGATTACTGTAAATGTTTGTAAAATCATTTCATTACCAACAGTAAATATCTGAAGAATCGTTTTCAGAATATAATTAATTTTTGCCAGAAATATTGCATTACTGATTATAATCCATCCCAAAAACCACCAACGTAAAACTTAGCAAAATTTTATTGTTGTCAAGAAAAAGATTAACTATGAATTACGTAACTTCAGTCAAATTACTTAAAGAATAACGTCAGCTTTGCTATTAAAGAATAACGTCAGCTTTGGTAATAAATACAGTCACTTATTATGACAGCCCACCAGCAGCTAATAGAGTATAGTAAAACAGAGTAAGTATATTGATGTAGCAGTCAGATGGTGATCCAATAACAGTAAAAAAGGTAAGGAACAGTTTTGGGTTATTGCAGGTAACGATTGAGGGCCACGACGGCGACACATTCTCTGTTTCGTCGAAATAATCAGCAAATCACTTTTAATAAGCAGCATTTAAATTTGTTTGCGATGATTGAAAAAGAGAATTAATTTCAAAGGGAAGATTTCATTTGTTATTGTTAAGCAAGGGATAGAAATCCTAAGGGAAAGTTTCATAGGTTATTATAGAAGGGAAGGTTGCGTGATATAGAGGAGACGGGAAGGTTTCAGCGTGAAGTGCCCATTATACAGTGAGGTGAAAAAATGTTGACTGAAAACACAGTTTGCTGACCTGAGAACTCTTCGACGACTCTAGAACCTTGCCACGTGTCCACAACGTCAGATGAAACTACATTTACGCTTCAGACTGATCATTATGTGCCTATTTTACTGCATAAGTACGACAAATCTGAACCTCTGGATCTTTGTAACGGATAATTATATCGAAAGAAGTTTCGACGTTCCCCCAGAAAATTATTTTGTGAACACATGGTAAAATTTTCGATGATCTGTCATGAAAAGAATCTGCAGAAGTGGCCATCCCCATAATTCGTACTTTTCATACAAAAAAAATCGCACATGAACAAATGGTGCTTTTACAAGCCACCTTAATACCACTCCAGACCACGCCAAATACCAAGGAACCAACCGATTTGCTCAATTTGCCTGGGCTGGACAAAGTGTGTAATGTTTAAAATTTGGTCCTGTACAGTACTGTAGGATAACTGCAGTATGCCAGTTCTTACGATTGGTATTCTAAAGGTCGCTAAGCCGAGGGCTGTACAAGAAAGTTGACCCCTTATTTCTGTGATCAATATAACCCGAGATACGAGCGGCTGAAAAATTGCATTTTCGCACGCATAGTTTTCGAACATATAGATACTGCACACTGTCGTGCATGGGTCGACTGCATTTGTAATGATATGTTTTTAGTGTTTAATAATAAATTAGATTTATACCGTATTCTATCTCAATGAGTCTTTTTTGTCTCTCTCCAATATTCCCAGAATTCTGTTATATTTAAATCATGTCACACCTTCTTTAAAATACCGAGAAAATTGGGTTGCTGTTTTTTAGATGGGTCCCAGTCACATATCTTGTCACCGCCCAAGTCCTGGCTCTATGTGGGCCTGTAGGAAAGACGAGTCTAACATACTAACTTGGAACACGAAACGGACTGAGAATTCACCCGCTAACAATTTCTTACCACAGAAGTTTAAAATTTTATTTACATTCGAGAAGAAATTCAGTACCAAGAACCTCTATGATTCTGATGATAAGGTCGAAAAATATCGATATTCCCCAATGTGCGGCATTTGCCTCACCTGGCTTAATGAAACTGTATGTGACTACGCCCATTCGTGAATTCTTGAGCTTAATTAAGAACGAGTTACCGACGCGCAGCTGGAAAGGCAGAGCTGATTGGATCTTTATTATAATACTCTACTGGCCATTAAAATTGCTACACCAAGAAGATATACAGATGCTAAACGGGTATTCATTGGACAAATATATTATACTAGAACTGACTTGTGACTACGTTTTCACGCAGTTTGGGTGCATAGATCCTGAGAAATCAGTACCCAGAACAACCACCTCTGGCCGTAATAACGGCCTTGATACGCCTGGGCATTGAGTCAAACAGAGCTTGGATTCGTGTACAGGTACAGCTGCCCATGCAGCTTCAACACGATACCACATTTCATCAAAAGTAGTGACTGGCGTATTGTGACGAGCCAGTTGCTCGGCCACCATTGACCAGACGTTTTCAGTTGGTGAGAGATCTGGAGAACGTGCTGGCCAGGACAGCAGTCGAACATTTTCTGTATCCAGAAAGGCCCGTACAGGACGTGCAACATGCGGTCGTGCATTATCCTGTTGAAATGTAGGGTTTCGCAGGGATCGGATGAAGGGTAGAGCCACGAGTCGTAACACATCTGAAATGTAACGTCCACTGTTCAAAGTGCCGTTAATGCAAACAAGAGATGACCGACATGTGTAACCAATGGCACCCCATACCATCACTCCGGGTGATACGCCAGTATGGCGATGACGAATACACGCTTCCAATGTGCGTTCACCGCGATGTCGCCAAACACGAATGCGACCATGATGATGCTGTAAACAGAACCTGGAATCATCCGAAAAAATGACGTTTTGCCATTCGTGCACCCAGGTTCGTCGTTGAGTACACCATCGCAGGCGTTCCTGTCTGTTATGCAGCGTCAAGGGCAACCGCAGCCATGGTCTCCGAGCTGATAGTCCATGCTGCTGCAAACGTCTTCGAACTGTTCGTGCAGATGGGTGTTGTCTTGCAAACGCCCTCATCCGTTGATCGAGACGTGGCTGCACGATACGTTACAGCCATGCGGATAAAAAGTCTGTCATCTCGACTGCTAGTGATACGAGGCCGTTGAGACCCAGCACGCCGTTCCGTGTTACCCTCCTGAATCCACCGATTCCATGTTCTGCGCCAACCTTGTGTGAATGCTCTGAAAAGCTAATCATTTACATATCACAGCATCTTCTTCCTGTCGGTTAAATTTCGCGTCTATAGCACGTCATCTTCGTGGTGTAGAAATTTTAATGGCCAGTAGTGTGTTTCTACTACAGTGACTTGTTGTATTTGCTTTACAATTATAACCTGTTTCGTTCGTTTTCTGAAGGTCAGTTGCTTTTGGAGGCAGCACACAGCACACAAAAATGATGGGTTGGTCTGCAGCTACAATGAATCTGAAGATGATGTAATCTCCACCCTCCTTCCTAATTCCATCTATTGTTCACATTAGTCCTTTATGAAGATTTGAGAAGAGCGAAGATTAAAATAAACTTTCTAGTTTTCTTAGCTTTTCATGTAGAGTTGTCTCCAGTTCTTCTTGTCTAGCGGTCTGATTCCTGAAGCTGAAAATGCCACATTTTAGGTCTTGGGGGTTGGACTCATTTAAATGAATTTTAAGAGTGTTCTTACAGAATTTTTGTTTTTACATTAATATATTTTCTCACATTTTGGTATACCATACATTCTTTTGATTTTTCACGTTAAGAAAGCCGAAATTAGATGGTTCGTACAAACGAAAAAGGAAGTAGGCTACAGAACCCTTGTTCGCCCACTGCTTGAATATTGCTCACCAGTGTGGGATCCGTACCAAATAGGGTTGATAGAAGAGACAGAGAAGATCCAACGGAGAGTAGCGCGCTTCGTTACAGGATCATTTAGTAATCGCGAAAGCGTTACGGAGATGGTATATAAACTCCAGTGGAAGACTCTGCAGGAGAGACGCTCAGTAGCTCGGTACGGGCTTTTGTTGAGGTTTCGAGATCATACCTTCACCGAGGAGTCAGGCAGTATATTGCTCTCTCCTACGTATGTCTCGCGAAGAGACCGTGAGCATAAAATCAGAGCCCACACAGAGGCATACCGACAATCTTTCTTTCCACGAACAATACAAGACTGGAATAGAAGGGAGAGGTACTCAAAGTACCCTCCGCCACAGACCGTCAGGTGGCTTGCGGAGTATGGATGTAGATGTAGATGTAGATACAAAAATACGTCCGATCACATCAGAGGCATGCTTACAACTCTCACGCTCTGCGAAAATAATCACATTCGAAAGAGATTAGATTTTTTCTTTACAAATGAATTTTTACTAGTTTCTGTTACATTATTACTATCGATTATTATTTCATAAACGAATCCAAAAATAAACATAGTAGCCAGTACAGTATTGCGTAATCAATAACATACATTTTCTGTGTGTCAGTAGTTCGTAATTTCAAATGTTTAAATAGTAGTATTTTAACTTTACATTCAGAACTAGTACTTATCGATTATAATATCGTAACTAAAATATTTTATAAAGTAATTCCTTTTCATAAATTTTAGCTTGAAATATAATATACTGTGTATAAAATTATATGAAAGTTTTCAGAAAAGAAACTGAGATAATATTGACCTGTACAAAATCCGAAACATAGTACTGGTATCAACAACTACTGTTGATGAAAAGTATTGCTAGAGGAGATGTCCCGTTACAGTGTGCAGAATATGAAAGAAATCAACTATCACTGTAGAGACAATTGCGACAATAGACTGTAATAAAAGAAAAAAATGAATAATAAAACTGTGCTTGTGCTAGCGGATTTATCTCCAATTGACATCGTGTTATGCTTTCATAACGTAACTGTTACAACTACCGTACGCTTTTAATTACTCTACTGTCAAAGGCAAAATTTTCCATCAGGCTGAAGGTTTAGCTATGGATAACGCTCTCGCTGGAATCATTGTTAACATTTGTATGAAACACTTGGCGCAGAAATTCCTTTCTGAAAACCCGTTGATAAGATGCTGTTACAGATATGTCGATTATTCGATTTCTTGTTGAAAGGAAACGCAAGTGAGATTAATGGCGCTGCTGCCCAGCTTCGTGCTTTTCACCGCTAAACAAATTTCACTGACGAGCGTGGAAGTAAGTGGGTCGTTAATTTTCTTGACATACAAGTAACAGTCACTAAAGAGGATGGCAGGTTAAAGGAAACCCACCTGCACTGACCTATTTAAAAATTATAAATCACGGAACGCATTATATATATATATATATAAGCGCATGCTCCCGCTCGTTGAACAACAGATTACTTACATTGGCGTTAAGTGAGAAGAAAAAAAGGAAATGAATTGACTTTTTGAAACAAGAAGCCGTAAGTAATTCTTCTGCTGAAGATGTGGACGCGAAATTATTAAAACATTAAGACTAGGTCTCCTTTCAACTAAAACTCATTGTATTAAAATAAAGCACTGTGTAAACAACAAACGAAATTTAAATGGAGTCCATCAAGTGACGATAAAATTAAATGCAGTGATTGTTCCTGACAATATGTAAGCAATCGCGTGAGAACTTTCGTCATTCACCTCAAACAAAATGCTGCACCTTTGTTCGTAGCCTGTCTTCTGTCTGGTTTGACGCGACCCGCCAAAAATTCTTCTCCCGTGCCAGCCTTTTTGTCCAAGAGTAGCACTTGCAACCTACATTCTCAATTATTTGCTGGATGTATTCTAATTTTTTCCTCCTCTGCAGTGTTTACTCTCTACAGCTCCCTCTATTGCCACGGAAGTTACTGCCCGATGTCTTAAGAGATGCGCCATCATCCTGTCCCTTCTTCTCAGTGTTTTCCATATATTCCTTCCCTCGCCGATTCTGGGGAGAACTTCCTCATTCCTTACTTTATCAGTCCACCTAATTTTCAACATTCGTCTGTAGCACCACACCTCAAATGCTTCGATTGTCCTGCTTCGGTTTTTCGTCAGTCCACATTCACTTGCATACAAGGCTGTGCTCTAAACATACATTCTCAGAAATTTCTTGATCAAATTGAGGCCTGTACTAGTAGACTTCTCATGGCAAGCAACGCAATTTTCGCCAGTGCTAGTCTGCTTTTGATGTCCTCCTTGATCCATGTGTCGTGGGTTATTTTGCTGTGTAGATAACAGAATTGGCTCTCAGCACTATGGGACTTAACATCTATGGTCATCAGTCCCCTAGAACTTAGAACTACTTAAACCTAACTAACCTAAGGACAGCACACAACACCCAGCCATCACGAGGCAGAGAAAATCCCTGACCCCGCCGGGAATCGAACCCGGGAACCCGGGCGTAGGAAGCGAGAACGCTACCGCACGACCACGAGATGCGGGCGATAACAGAATTCCTTGATTCGTCTGCTTCGTGATCCACAATTCTGATGTTAAGTTTCTCGCTGTTCTTCTCATTACTTTCGTCTTTCTTCGATTTACTCTCAATCCATATTCTGTCTCATGAGACTGTTCATTCTACATCTACATCTACATGGAAACTCTATTAATGACACTAGAGCGCCCGGTGGAAGGTTCATCGAACCAACTTCACAGTAATTCTCTATTATTCCAATCTCGAACAGAGCGAGGGAAAAACGAACATCTATATCTTTCCGTTCGAGCTCTGATTTACCCTATTTTATTATGATGATCGTTTCTCCTTATGTAGGTCGGCGTCAACCAAATATTTTCGCCTTTGGAGGAGAAAGTCTGTGACTGAAATTTTGTGAGAAGATCCCTCCGCAACGAGAAACGCCTTTGCTTTAATGATGTCCACCCAAAATTCTGAATCATATCCGTCACACTCCCTCCCCCATTTCGCGATAACACAAAACGTCCTGCTCTTCTTTGTTCTTTCTCGATATATTCCGTTAACCCTATATGGTATGGACCCCAGACCGAACAGCATTACTCTAAAATAGGACGGACAAGCGTAGCATATGCAATCTCTTTAGTATATCTGTTGCATCTTCTAAGTGTTTTGCCAATGAAACGTAGTCCTTGGTTCTCCTTCCTCACAACATTTTCTATATGTTCTTTGTAATTTAAATAATTCCTAGGCATTTAATTTAATTTGCGGCTTTTACATTTGATTGATTTAACGGAAGTTTAACGGACTGCTTTTAGCACTCATTAGGATGACCTCACACTTTTCATTATTTATGGCCGATAGTCAATTTTCGCACCATACAGGTATCTTTTCTGAGTCATTTTGTAATTTGTTTTGATCTTATGATGACTTTACTGGCGGTAAACGACAGCGTCATCTGCAAACAACGAAGACGGCGGCTCAGGTTGTGTCCTAAATCGTTTATATAGATAAGGAACAGCAGAGAGCCTATAACACCATCTTGGGGAACGCCAGAAATCACTTCTGTTTTACTCGATGGCTTTCCTTCAGCTACTGTAAACTGTGGTCACCGAGATAGGAAACGAGGAATCCAGTCGCATAACTGCGACGGCGTTCCATAAGTACCCAATATGTTTGTAAGCCGCTATCGGTGTCAAAAGCCTTTTGTAAATCTAGAAATGAAGAATCTATTTGAAATCTCTTGTTGACAGCACTCAGCACTTTGTGTAAGTAAGGAGCTACTTGTGTTTCAAAAGAACAATGTTTTCGAAATCTGTGTTACCTATGCTTAAAGAAAAAATGTTCAAATGTGTGTGAAATCTTGTGGGACTTAACTACTAAGGTCATCAGTCCCTAAGGTTACACACTACTTATCCTAAATTATGCTAAGGACAAACATACACACCCATGTTCAAGGGAGGAATTGAACCTCCGCCGGGACCTATGTTTCAAAAGACCTTTTTCTTCGAGGTAATTCATAATGATAAATGAAAAGCACCAGTTTACTTTCGTTCTACAAAAATGGTTAAAATGGCTCTGAGCACTATGGGACTCAACTGCTGAGGTTATTAGTCCCCTAGAACTTAGAACTAGTTAAACCTAACTAACCTAAGGACATCACAAACATCCATGCCCGAGGCAGGATTCGAACCTGCGACCGTAGCGGTCTTGCGGTTCCAGACTGCAGCGCCTTTAACCGCACGGCCACTTCGGCCGGCCTTTCGTTCTACAATATTACTTTTATTGTTAACCGGTTTTCGGCTTACAAGGCAATCCTCAGACATTTACTGAGTGATAATACTCAGTAAATGTCTAAAGATGGCCTTGTAAGCCGAAAACCGGTTAACAATAAAAGTAATATTGTAGAACGAAAGCAAACTGGTGCTTTTCATTTATTATGATGTTGTTCTACCAAGAACCGACGGAAAATTCTGTTAATACAATTCATAATGTCACATTTAACAGATCCTGTAAGTCTTCTTCACTTTCATTGAGGAAAGCAATGTCATCAGCGAGTTTTATCATTGATATCCTTTCACCCAGAATTTTAATCCTGCGCTTGAATCTTTCTTTTGTTTACGTCATTGCTTCTTCGATGTATGAACTGAACAGCAGGAGCGAAAGACTGCATCCCTGTCTTACACCCTTTTTACTACGAGCACTTCATTTTTCGTCTCGAGCTCTTATTGTTGCCTCTTGGTTTTACTCATATTATATATTACCCATCTTTCCCTGTAGCTCAGCTGTATTTTACTCAGCATTTCAAACATCTTGCATCATTTTACATCATCAAACGCTTTTTTCATGTCGTCAGATCCTGTGAGTGTGTCTTGCACTACGTAACAAGCAAATAGAATCTGGTGATCGTTTAATTGCAACTAGACTGTCCATAGGACTAATAGATACAAATAATGAAGTTTTGCACACCACACTAGGGAATATTTCTTGAATATTCTTGAAAAACGTGAGACCTACGGGCATCGCCTGCAAGAAATTACAAGAACACTGTCTGCTGAAAGAAAAGCATGCAGAAGACATAGTGGGATGTCAGTGTAGGGTCGCGCTCGTGCACACCATCGGCGGCCCTGTAAATGGTTAGCGTTACAATTCTCCGTGGCATGTGTAACGGCTACCAGACTATTCTTCATGTTTAGAGTTGTTAACGGGCCTTGTAGTCTAGTTCCTTATCTATATAAACAATTTTGGAGAAAAATCTGAGCAGCCGTCTTTGATTGTTTGCAAATGTCGCTGTCGTTTATCGACTAATAAAGTCTTTAGAAGACCAAAACAAACTGCAAAACGATTTAGAAAAGATTATACTTATCCATTACGGATATTTTAGAACCGTGACTGTAAATTAATGTAAATAAGTTATACACAACTGCAACTAGTCACTTTTTTCAATAATAATGCTTTATTACATGAACCGGTTTTCGAACCCTTTCAGGTTCATCTTCAGATGATTTTGGGAGGATCCGGGAAGTTACATCATTACTGGTAGTAGCATAATGCTGGGTGCTGGTTCTATGGCAGAAAGATGGGTCACACTTTAATGTATCGCGATGACTACAGCTTATCTGTCGATATGGATGTAAATTTAGTTTTTACTTACTGCGACAGTATAGGCTGCTTTTTTCGTATCTGTCTGCCTCCATTTTGATGTTCAGAACACTTTCACACGAACTATACTAGTTCACACTTTAACAGTGACACTTTACCAGCATCCAGCATGCGCTTTACAACTGTTGCTTATAACAAAGATCTTGACAGAGAGATATGGCATAACCTACTTTGTACAGAGATGTAATTTGTTGTTCTTTACATGTGTTAAAGTCGATATAAGGGCAAGTTTTTCTTATCAGAATGGCGATAACATGAGAGCACTAGATAAAATAATAGTATCACAATGATTCCGAAAAAATATGAACAGTTCACAAAGTACAGACAAAATACAATTTCGTAAATGTGAAGTTATCCAACTGTGTAATTACGTAAACATCTGTCACTGACGTAAAAAAAAAAAAAGTTTGTCTCTGTCAGTTAAATGGTCAGATAGCTGTGTAATTTATGTGTCAGAGAAATATTGTACCGATGTGTAAAGTTGTATAAGCAAATACCATATTAGCTAGGGCTCCTTGTGTTTGCCAAACACATGGTACACAAAGTAAGCGTGTACCCCCCTGAGGATTAATGTAATTATACCCTCAGGTGTTACAGATTACAGCAATGGAATGAAATGTATCACGGAAAACTTTCTTTGTAATTCAAAAATCTTGAAAAATAAATGGTTTAAGTACAAAATTAATCACTCAAATGCGTGTCCTGTAGCGCTAAATGAGCGTCTTGCTATAAGATAATTCTGTGGAAGTGTCATAGTTATCGTCCTCTGTAAGCAAAGTTCTGCTGAAGTCAATGTACTTACATCATCATAAACGAAAGCGAAATGCTTTGCGTATGGATATCGTAGTTATTACATACCTTACCGTGATCAAGAAAGTACTATAATGTAACGTATTGTTGTGCTACGAAAAAGGCTGTCTCATTGTAGCTATACCACAAAAGATACTACTAAAACATGTTTTACTTTCCAGAATAATACAGAAAAACTGTGCAGATATAAAACAGATACAGCGCAAAAGCAATAAAATAAATTGTGTCACACATTAGTAGCATCGTGATATAATCGTGTAGCTGTCAAATAAACTAACCACTGTGTCATCTGATATCTCTCAGGAAGTACTTTAAATCCAGAATGTATTTTCAAGTAAACCAAAATGTTGCATTAAAATCTCATTAGCAGTACCGGTACATGTTCTAAGTATGTCAGCCTTATGGTCGTTACGTAATCGTGCCACTAACAAGCAAGAATGTACACACACAATAACACTGTGTCGTCTGTTCACTATAACAATGCATTCGTAATTTCTGTTTAAATAAGCTCTCTTGGTTCTTGACTGGATATTTAACTTCAAACATTGTTGCATGTTAACAGTTTCTAAGTCTGACAAAGCATACTAGTAACGTTAAGTGATAAGTTGCATGGCAAAAACAAAGTTAAAAAGCAGATTATCTCTCAATAAATGGTTTTACATGTGAAATGTTGTGCAATCCTTTACTCTTCCTAGTGTGCAGAGTTTCAACTTCAACGCAATTATCATGTGGTATATGTCGGATTCTGTAAGGTCCATTGTAAACTAGAAAGAATTTGTGACTCAAGTGTTTCTTCTTATGTGACAATGAATGAGCTTTAATGAGAACTTTCTGACCAATATACAATTTCTTTGCATTTACTTTACCGTGTAGTTTTCTCCTTTTGTCTGCTACAGATTTTATATTTTTAATAGCCAAATCAATTATGTCTTTGTATCGAAGTTTACGTATATTCGGGAAAGGTACAAGCTCTCTGATTATGTTCGGTGGTTCTTCATTCTTCAGTACAAGAGTAGGTTGTAAAGCAGTGGAGTCATGAGGCATTTCATTCAGCACGTTTTAAAATAAGTGTAAATATCTGTCCCAATGCTGATGCTTTATGTGACAAGAAAGTCTGCAAAGCTTATTGATTTCTTTCATAATCCGTTCAGACGTGTTACAATGTGGTGAGTACAATGAAATAAAAACTGGTTTGATTTTATGGTTCCGAAGCGTGCCTGACCAAACAGCAGATCTGAATTGCGGTCCGTCATCTGAAATGACTTTACTAACGTGTCCAACTTCACGTAAGAAATTTTTAACAAAGGAGCTGGAAACAGATCGTCCAGTGGCTTTGCGTAACGGAGTGAAAGAAACAAATTTTGAAGTACGTTCAACAGCTACTAGAACGTACGAAAATCCATTCGATGTTCTGACAAGGGGTCCCAAGAGATCAACAGCAGCAAATTCTTTTAATTTAGAAGGAATGAAAAGAAACAACGGAGCACGATGTGAGATAGTAGATGGTTTCGCCTTTTTACAAAGTTTACAAATAGACAAGACTCTTCGAATTCTCTTTTCCATATTGTTAAAATAACAAGTCGTTCGAAGAATATGATAACATTTTCGTGGACCAAAATGTGCGTAGCTGAAATGAATGTAGCAAATGAGCTTATTAACAAAATCGTCTGGAATGCAAAGTACCCATAGCTTGTCATCAACAGTGCAGCGTTTGAAGAGTATGTTGTTTCTTACCAGATAATAATGCCGAATCTGAGTGTGCGTCTTTTCATGCCATTTACTTTTGATGTCTTTCCAAATCGGATCTTTATCTTGTTCATGAGCAATGTCCTTTAAAGACGTGGTGATGAAGTTTTCAAAGGCGACTTTCTGAATGTAAAGAATACTGAAATTTTTCTCGAGGTTGCCTTCTGTGTTACTTTTCTCAAGCCCAGCCGGTGCGCGTGACAGTGCGTCCGCAACAATGTTCTCCTTGCTGGGAATGTAGACTATTGTGAAGTGGAATTCTTGCAGAAACAATGCCCAACGTTTTAACCTGTCATGATTTAATTTTGAAGACATAAGAAATTGTAATGCACGATGATCACTGTATACTTTTACGTGCTTACCAGAAAGAAAGAAACGGAATTTGTTAAATGCCCAAACGATAGCTAAAGCTTCTAATTCAGTAACGGAATAATTTTTTTCAGATTTTGTTAGCACTCGGCTAGCAAAAGCAATGGTTTTCTGAAAAGTAGTGTCATTTTCTATGGCTTCTTGAAATAAATGGGCACCAAGACCAACTTTAGAAGAATCCGTGCTAAGGCAGAAATCTTGTGACAGATCTGGATGAGCTAGTATTGGCGCGTTAAGTAGTGATTCTTTCAAAGAATTGAATTCCAACTGTGCTTGTTCGTCCCAATTCCAAATAGTATTTTTCCAGTGAGAGAACAAAGTTTTGGTGTAACTAGAATTTGCATATTCAGAAAACGACGGTAAAAATTTACGAGACCTAGGAAACTGCGGACTTGTCTTTTTGTGGATGGAACTGGAATGGCTCTGATTGCTTCTAACTTTTCAGGATCCGGCTGAATGCCTTCAGAAGAAATAATATGTCCCAAAAACTTCACCTTTGACCTACCGAATTCAGACTTTTCCAAGTTAACTGTAATTCCAGATTCTGCAAAAATACGTAACAAACTGTTGAGGATGCGGTTATGTTGTTCCCATGAAGCTTCTGCTATTGGAATATCGTCCACATATAAGGTGATGTGAGGTTTTAAGAACTCAGGTAATATGGAATTTAGCCCGCGAATGAATGCTGCCGAAGAAATATTCAAACCAAAAGGAAGTTTCCGAAACTGATAACAAACGCCGAAACAAAGGAAAGCTGTGTATTTTCTACATTCTGGATGAAGTTCGATCTGATAAAAGCTGGATCTGAGATCAATAGAAGACAGCACTTTTACACCATTAAAATTTTGAAGAAGTTCTTCCAACGTTTGCGGCCTGTCTGTTTCAGGAATGATGATAGTATTGATTTGTCTCGAATCTAAGACAAGCCTGATCGATCCATTTTTCTTCTCAACAGCATGTAATGGATTGTTGTATGAGCTTACTGCAGGCTCAATAATGCCCTCGTCAAGCATAGATTGTATTTCTGTTCTAACACGGTCCCTATAATGTGCCGGAATTACGTATGGTGTAACACAAAATTAAGTATGCTCACGAACACGAAATTGGTATTGAAATCCCTTGATTGTTCCTGTTTTGTGTGTAAAAACTGTGGAATATGCTTGTAAAATCTCAAAAAGTCTTGCCTATTAGTGTCATTAAAATTCTCAATTGTTTGAATTTAATTCTGAATTAACTCATTAGTTTCAAATATGTTGTCGATATCATTCCTGTCAGTACTTGCATAGCGATTGTTAGTGCCTAGTTCCGTAGAAAATTCCGAACTGTTGCCTAACAGAAGGTAAAGCCGATTAATTTCCTAGTCATGGTTTGAAAGCCAATCTTCAAATTTCAAAGCTATTGACTTACCTTCTTTCTCTAAATATTTCAGCATCGTGAAAGTTTAGGATTGCTTTGTATTCATTCAAAAAGTCTACTCCCAATATAATTTCCATCGACAATAATGGAACAATAAGAAAGTTCATAGAGAAGCTGTGGCTTTGACAAAACAATTCTAAGTTGGTTTGTTGGCGTACATCTACACTTTTTCCAACGATCGCACCTTGTAATTTAATCTTACGTAACGGAAGTGTGGGGCAATCGTTCGATTTATTGCATTTCCTAAAGGCTGTTTCACTAATTACTGAAATGGGACTACCAGAGTCAAGTACTGCCGTAAATTTTACGTCATTTACTGTAATGTGAATCACAGGAAATGCAATGTTGTTATGTTTTGTGTCGTGTTCCTGGAGTAAGATGTCCCTAATGTCTTCCATTTTTACGTAATTACTAGCTACGGCAGCTGCGTCGTCAGTTTCATACGTACGTTTTGTGGCTGCCAGCGGTAAGAGTCATTGCCTATTGTGTCTTTGTTGGCGCGTGTCGTTATTGGGATTTGGAGACCTAATTTATACAAATTCACCTTGTCGAGAGGGCCCTGCCCTGTTTGAATCCCGCCAGTTCAGATGCAATTCAGGTCTGTCGTTACGATCATATCGTCTATCGTCATGTCGGTAGATTCCATAGTTTCTTTCTTGTCGGTCACGTGGTGGAGAATTTCTCCCCGAATCGTAACTGCGCGCTGGACCATTGCCTATGAAGTTATTCTGTCTCCCTTGATAATAATTAGATTGGTTCCCATATTGTCTATTCCTCTGATTGTCTCTGTGATAGTCATTACTCCAGAGAAGTGATCTTTCCCTGTAATTATTACTACACTGCCAACGGTTGTCATACGGGTGGTGTCTGTTTTAGTCACGATTTGTGTTGTGAGAATAGCCTTGTCGTGTCCAGTTATTATTTCTTTCATCGCGGAATTGCGACGGATGTGATCTGTAATTGTTGTGTTCCTGTTTTCGCGTTCCGCGATTGTCAGTGTCAATTTCTAATTCTTGTAAGAGTCCATGAGAAGCTTCAATGTCGTCTTTGCAACGTCCTGCCAAAATAATATGTCGTAAATGTTCAGGCAATTTGATTAAGCAAATGCGAATGAGTTCTGAGGGGCTGTATGTGTTTGACAGGTACTGATTCTTGTGCAACATGTCTTCAAAATATTTCACAAGACTGGAAAATGCAGATTGTTCGAAATGTTTCATCATTATGATGCTGTGTTTTACTCGCTCTTGTGTAGCATTAGACCAATATGTTGAGGGGAAGGCATGATAAAATTCTCCTTCACTGTGGGAATCGTGAATGACCGATCGCATTATTACAGCTGGTTCATTCTCTAAATAGCCACACATAAATTCTAATCTATGCTCTAATGACCAGTTGGGAGGAAAACAATGAGAGAATTGATGAAGCCATGCTTGTGGATGAATGTCGTTGCCAGAACTCTTAAATGTTTTGAATTTACGTGTAGTAATAAACAGCTTATAGTCAAAATCATCGTGTCGGCGAGTCGCATATCGGTCATTGTTACGTCGTGTCGGCGGTCCCATGTCAAAATTCGTTGCACCTTGCCAATTTCTTTCATAATTTTGGAAATGCCCTGTGTTTTTATTTTGTGGCTTTTCCGTATTTCTATGTCCCTCTTCCCGTATTGGAGCGCGAGTGTCCTCTGAAATACGTAATTCTTGTATTACCTGTGTCAGCTGATCTTGTACTTCCCGGATTTCTCTTTGGTGTTGCGTATTAATTTGATTCTGATTTTGTTTCCAGTTCCTAATTTGTTCGCACTCTTCTGTGTCATTAAAGACTACCGGTTTTGTGTCATTCAGATTACCATCTACCTTCGTAGATAAATTATTTAGCTGATCCAAAAGTTCAACTACTTTCTCTGATAATGAACTAATTTCTTCCATGTGTGTTTATGAACCAATTTTCGGAGTATCTACTGTGTCCTTTAAGTTTTCCTGAGTTTTTGCAAGTTGCGTAACCGAATCGGTAGATGCAACTGAGTCAATTTTAGCTTGCAAGGTCTCATGATTTTCGTGAACAATAGTTTGCAGTTCTTTTATGGCTGGTTCGTGATTCTGTAATGCATATTCATGCCGCGAAAAAATAGGTTGAAAATTCTCACAAGTTTGTGTTTTTACGTCATTACAGACTTTTTGACATTTCGATTCAATGTTATGTAACTCAGTAGTTAAATCTTCACGTGTTTGTTCTAGCGTGGTGTCTAACTTCCGAAGATTTTGTTCCATTGTGTCTAACTTTTGAAGCTTTCTCTGTGTTTGTCTCTGATTTTGTTCCATTGTGTCTATCGTTTGAAGATTTTGTTCCATTTTGTCTAACTGTTGCTGTGTTTGTCTCTGATTTTGTTTCATTGTCTCTAACTTTTTAAGATTTTGTTCCATTGTGTCTAACTGTTGCTGTGTTTGTCTCTGATTTTGTTTCATTTGTTGCATTAATTGCAATAATATTGTATTAGTGTCTGGAATCTGTTCCTCTATGCTTTTCGGCAGTGCATTTGCACCGGCAAAATTCACATTTTGACTAGCAGATAATGTGTTTTGACTCGATCGATAATGCTTGCCTGTTGATTACTTGTTTCATTGTCTACACCATTATTTGCCGCCCGCTCCATTTCCCTATGCACAATTACCAAATTACTACTTCGAATGTCTGTTAGTTCATAACACAGTGGTGCTGATAAGCTACGCTCGTCGTCACTATTATTTCTCAGTTTACTTTGGAGCCTAGTGTTACGTTTTTCACACGCCATTATTGTCACAATATTTCACACGATAACACAGAAAAGCTCAATTTGAAGAGCAAAAATAAGAGAACACATTAACATAGCACTGAAAATAATATCTAGTTAATTGCAAGCGCAGCTGCGAAATACTTGGTGCAAATCTACATGCATGCCACAACTGTTTTACTGTACAACAATAAAAGACTGCAACTACAAAGGAGATTCTCTCTACAATTACGCGCTAGCAATAAACAAAAGCTACACTAATTGCACAAACTACAAGAAAAAATCAGAAGATTCCAGTGAGGTATCCTCGGCTAAGTGTCGACATATGAAACGTCCCCTTAGAAAAATTATACATGACTGTGCTTAAACTGACACAATATTTTTTAGCGCAACGCAATCTGACTTTCAAGAATCCCTACAAAAGAATGGTCCTGACTAACATTAACCTATACTTTTCACAAATCACTTACCTCACAAAAATCTTCGTTACTCGAACTACTGCAATACCGCGAGCGCCACTACTGCCAGCTAAATAAAAGATTCTAACTACTGAAGGCACTAACTACTGATAGGCATAGTTAGCAAATGAAAGATTTTGATAGAGAACAAACGATGTATTTACCTTGCTAGTGTTCAAAAGTGATAATATATATAGCAGTTCATGACATCCAGTCTTACAAATGTACTGTCTCTTATGGACACACGTCCAGATCATCCGCTCTCAAAACGCCGCCATTTCTCTCCCCACATCCACCACTGCGGGCGGCTCATCTCCAACCGCGCAACGCTAAGCGCTGTTAACAGCCAACTGCCCAACACTACAATGGCGAATATTACTCCAACAATGCAAACCAACCACAGCCTTCACACAGCACAGTCAGTGATTTTCATATAGAGCGCTACATGGCGTTACCAACATAAAAACCTAAACAGCCTACTTACAGGTTCAAATGGCTCTGAGCAGTTTGGGACTTAATTTCTGAGGTCATAAGTTCCCTAGAACTTAGAACTACTTAAACCTAACCAACCTTAGGACATCACACACATCCATGCCCGAGGCAGGATTCGAACCTGCGACTGTAGCGGTCGCACAGTTCCAGACTGTAGCGCCTAGAACCGTTCGGCCACCCAGGCTGGCTATAATAATGGCAATGGAAATTATAACAGAAGAGAGAAATAACGGTGGCTTTTGTTCTTACAGGTATAAGAACATGCGACTTTCCACTGAATCGTGGCAGAACCGTGGTTCTTGCCATTGCACCAAAAACCCAGATCTGCCACCATAACGAGAGCAGAATATACCAGCCAATCTGATAGCCGCCATTCCGATGCTTACTGCCAGTCACTCACAGATGTGGCAGGATTAGGAACATCATACTTCACAATCCCCGCAGCAAACTCACACTGGGGAACAGGAACAATCTATATCTTCACAGGCGTCAAACCTCGAGTACACAGTGCAGGTATTCCGCAGTCGGTCACGGCACAGTGTGGAGTCATGCAAAATAAACGATTAAAAAAGTTGACGTACAATGAGGAAATGGACCTTAAGGCAAGAACGATCTACCGAACCATACACTTGTTGAAGAGACAATGTTGAGTTAGTTGAAGCTGTCATTAAAGAAACAATAAATAGTATTACCTTGCATTCGGTGATAACACTGGTGCTTTGGCTTCAGTAATGGACAGTGATTTCTTTACAAGGGTTATCCAGGTCAGGTGTGGTCAGTTGTACCGAGTCGCCACGTGATGTATGTCGGTTGTGTGTAACGAGCGGGTCGAGTTGACGGAAGAGCTCCCCGCGTGTTGGTTGTATACAGAATCCCCTCACAAGTAGTTGTTGTTCATTTCGCCTTGGTGGGACGTTAACAAGCTTCTTTAATTCCTCCGTTTCAACACTGGAGTTTAAAAGGAGACACCTAACATGAAGGAGCGGTCACTACCCGTCAAAGATGCAGAGAAGACGTGAACTCTGGTGACAGAGCGTGTTGTCGCGTGACCGTGGCGTGTTGGGTACGCTGGCGACGCGAGCTCGGTCGGATGTGTGGATCCTTGCCATCGGAGGTCGTGTACTGCCTGTTCGAGCGTAACTGCAAGTTAAGTTCGTGTAAGGTTTAATCATTAAGTAATAATGTTGTGTAACCAGCATCTCTTCTGCCTTGTGGCCTCTGGCGACCGGGTTTCCTGTCCCTGGCACCGGTGTAATTGAAGACAGTGATCTTTCCTCCTCCTCTCGTTACTGTCCGATGGGAGGTGTAGTTTTGGCAGTTTAATTGTTTCGCTATTCTGTCGTGGGTTATGAGTAAATTAATGCTTCTTGTTGGTTGATCATGTGGTCGCTCATTCAGGACTGTGTGGTGTAATGTTTCCTTGCACGAGGTAAGCTCTAATTCTGTCAGCAAGTTAAGCCATCTTATAACAAGTTTTCGCTGGCTAAAAGTCGGTGCAGTGACCAGCCTGAGAGTGGCAATTGTGTTCACGGGCGTATTTAAATTGGTCAGCCTGAGCATCGCTGAGTGGGTGATTTGTAGCCGCCTTACGCGGGTCCGTCATATTTGTTATGTTCTAATGATATTCCAGGACACTTTTGCTTAAATTTTTTTAAAAATTCCTCCATGTTTGTAAATTCCTTTTATTGCCATTAATCGTGTGTTTGCTGAGACCTGTTTAATTTTTTTAATGGCGGTGTTGGTAGCTTCACTACCTCACCGTACTTTATTGACAAAGTTCTGTATTTATTTTAGTAGCCTGTTTACTAATGTTCTTTAAATTTTTTAAAAATTGTTGTATTGCTATAAATTACTATGATTGGCGTTAGCGGCGCGTTTTAAAAGGTAGTTTATTGCCGTACTGCTAGCTTCTGTGTCCTTTTTTAAATAATTTTTAACTGTTGTATTGATTTAAATTACCTGATTGCCGTTAGCGGCGTGTTTTAAAAGGTTGTTTATTGCCGTACTGCTAGCTTCTGTGTTTTTAAAAATTTTGTTTTAAATTGGTGTATAGCTATAAATTACTTGATTGCCGTTAGCGGCATGTTTAAAAGGCTTTTTATTGTTGTACTGCTAGTTTCTGTAAGATACGAATAAAACGTTTGTGAAAATCTCAACTTAACAGTAAACTACTAGAAATTTGGCCCCATTTCCTAACTTGTGGTGTGGCTTGTAGTAACCGTAACCACTGTGTGTGTCAGAAAGCTTTCTTCGACAAAACGCTTTCACTGGTATTAAATACAGAGTTATTGTAAATGATCTAGACACTTTAAAGTGATTGTGAAAAACGTTTGTTTTGACGTTAACTACTATATGATTATGCACTGATCACCCAGAACATCATGACCACCTATCTAAAAACCGGTATGTCCACCTAACAGCGGCGACGCGTAGTGGCACGGAAGCAGTGAGTCCTCGGTAGGTCGCTAGAGGAAGCTGGCGCCACATCTGAACCCACAAGGAACCTAATTCCCACAAATTCCGGGGAGGGGGCGATGAGTTCTGACGCTACGTTCGGTCGCATCTCAGATGTGTTCGATCGGGTTCAGATCTGGCGAGTTTGGGCGGCCAGCACATCGGTTGGAACTCGCCACTGTGTTCCGCGAACAACTCCATCGCACTCCTGGCCTTACGACACGGCGCATTATCTTGCAGAAAATGCCACTGCTGTCTGGAAACATGGTCGTCATGAAGGGGTGTACGTGGTCTGCAACCAGTGTACGATACTCCTTGGTCTCCATTGTATCTTGCACGAGCTCCAATGGACCATGGATGTCCACTTGAATGTTCCCCAAAGCATAATGGAGCCGCCGCCAGCTTCTCTCCGTGCTGCAGCACAGGTGTCAAGGAGCTGTTCCCGTGGAAGACGACGGGTACGTACCCTCCCACCAGCACGATGAAGTAGGTATCCGAATTCATCAGACCATGCAACGCTCTCCCACTGCGCAAACGTCCAGTGCCGATGGTCATGTGCACATTTCGGTTGTTGTTGCTGATGTCGTGGTGTTAACATTGGCACATGCGTGGGTCGTCGTCAGCGTAGGCTCATAGTTAAGAGTGTTCGGTGCCCTGTGTGTTCAGACACACTTGTAGTCTGCCCAGCGTGAAAGTCTGATGTTGATATTGCCACAGTTCGCCGCCTCACGACGTCCGACGTGTGTAATGAGGGGTGGCCGTCCAGACCCACGATGTCCGGACGTGGTTTCAGCTTGGTTTCGCTACGTATTGAAGACACCTACCACCGCACTCCTCGAAAACCCAATAAGTCATGAATGCTCGTGCCGAGCCTCTGGGCGTTTAAATGGTTCAAATGGCTCTAAGCATTATGGGACTTAACATCTGAGGTCATCAGTCCTCTAGACTTAGAAGTACTTAAACCTAACTAAGCACATCACACACTTCCATACCTGTGGCAAGATTCGAAGCTGTGACCGCAGCAGCACCGCGGTTCCGGACTGAAGCGCCTAGAGCCGCTCGGTCACAGCTGCCGGCTCTGGACGTCACAATCTGCTCTCGGTCAAACTCAGATAGATTGCTCGCTTTCCCCGACAGCACGCACACTGATACTATATGCACCAAGCGTATGTCTAATTAGCAGTCATCCCTCTCCTGGTGACGCTGCTTTCGGCTGGACGGGCTTATATCGATAGTGGGTCGGTGGTCACAATGTTCTGGCTGATCGGTCTATTCGGTGGTTATACGAGTACTTGAGCCAAAGTAGCCGGAAAACAATTCACAGTATGGCAACACAGTTTTATAGAAAGATGTCCAGACTGTGTGCTGCAGGATTTGCGTTGTTAATAGTTTTAGTATCATGACTTGCAATTTGGCACCAATACTAGTACGGCGATTTAGGTTTAAAACACCATCAGTATGCATTACATGATACATACGTTTCCATGGAAATTTCCACTAAAGAGGCAGGTAGTCAGAGTAATACAAGTTTATTTCTCTAACACCGCGTCAGCAAAGTACTCAATCTATTATGGAGGTATGGCAACGGCCTTGCCGCTGTGGATACACCGGTTCCAGTGCGATCACCGAAGTTAAGCGCTGTCGGGCGTGGTCGCCACTTGGATGGGTGACCATCGAGGCCGCCATGCACTGTTGCCATTTTTCGGGGTGCACTCAGCCTCGTGATGCCAATTGAGGAGCTACTCGACCGAATAGTAGCGGCTTCGGTCAAGAATACGATCTTACGACCGAGAGAGCGGTGTCCTGACCCTACGCCCCTCCTATCCGCATCCTCCACTGAGGATGACACGGCAGTCGGATGGTCCCGGTAGGCCACTCGTGGCCTGACGACGAAGTGCTCATTATGGAGGTATAATTTCTGTAATAAGTCTGAAATTAAACTAAATTCTTCCTTAAGCGCACAAACAAGATAGTTTTTCTGTGCCAAACAAACTTAAAGTTCCTGAATCCCGAAATTAAACCACTAACAAGTGGAATTAATCACAACACTTTTTAAAGGGTTAACCGAATCTTGGAATCTAATGTTTAGTATGAACAAAGTTCCTCAGTTCTTCAATATGAAAACGAAGTCCACTATCCAGCTTAAGTCGCGGGAGAAAAACACTGTGAAAGTATCTTACAGTGGTACTTGACAGGAGGAGCATCAACGGTTAAACAGATTAGAAAAGTTTCTTATTAAGGTAAAGATAGACACACACAGTGTAAAGCCTTGGCATTATATTATCAGTGGAGAACACAAACAGTAGAAAGTATAACGTGTTCCAGGTAGCACGTCGCCGTTGACACTTAGAGGAGGAGCAGCAGGCATGTTGCCCTTGAAGATTGTGGCAGAGTCCAGAGCGAGGCGTAGTCGATATCTCTTGGTTGGTTCCACGCTGCGATGCGGCTGCTCTGCTATGCTTGCGTACTGACCTAACCAGCTGCCACGTGGAAGAATCCACATGGGCCTATTTTCGGGAAGTGACCCTGTGGATAAAGGAAAACGTGCGGTAGGTCAACTGCGCCTACGGCCGTCACGCACGCTGCCTGTTGGTCTGGCTGGAGCGCTGTTGTCGCCACCTGCTGTTCCGGCCGTGCAGTTCCAGAGAGTTCCCGCGGAATTTGTTCCGTAGGGGTGCAGCTCGCGGCAACCCGAATGACTTTGTCGTGCGGGGTGGCGTCGGCGAATGCTATCTAAGGCGCCACGACGTTGTCGTTGCAGACAGTGAACATGGCTTTGGACGAGCTGAGCAGGGCTTTACTCAAAGAGCTGTTTTATCAAAACAACAGCAATATTGCTGCTGCTGTTCGCAAGTATCGGGGCATGAAAGGGGTGCGCAGAGGTCCTCTTCCCGCATTGACGTTGAAGAACATGATTCGAAAGTCCTAATTAACTGGCTATTGGGCAGATTCTCCTCGGACAGGCCGACATTCAAAAATGGTTCAGATGGCTCTGAGCACTATGGGACTTAACACCTGAGGTCAGCCGGCCGGTGTGGCCGTGCGGTTCTAAGCGCGTCAGTTTGGAACCGCGTGACCGCTACGGTCGCAGGTTCGAATCCTGCCTCGGGCATGGATGTGTGTGATGTCCTTAGGTTAGTTAGGTTTAAGTAGTTCTAAGTTCTAGGGGACTGATGACCTCAGTAGTTAAGTCCCATAGTGCTCAGAGCCATTTGAACCATCTGAGGTCATCAGTCCCCTAGGACTTAGAACTACTTCAACCTAACTAACCTAAGGACATCACACACATCCATTCCCGAGGTAGGATTCGAACCTGCGACCGTAGCGGTCACGCGGTTCCAGACTGAAGCGCCTAGAACCGCACGGCCACACCGGCCGGCTGGCCGACATTCAATTGCGCCACAAATTGGTGAAGAAGTTAGTGTCGCCATGGTTGAGAATACTGGATGCAGTGTGCAATCGTCAAGTAGTGCACGAGCTGTGCCCTGGCAGCGGAGCATTCCACAGCCCATCGTTCGAACAGAGCTGCGAACAGTTGTGAAACTGTATCTCTAGCACTGTTCTAAAAGCTGTCGTGGATAGAGATGGTGCCACAATGTGTAGCCTGCAACGTAAATTTGATACGCAGTTGACTAATTACTCTCATGTGAAAACTAAACTGTGTTTCAATGGTTTATTGTTATTTCCTTTCTGCATGCCCTTACAAGTGTTTTTACAGAGTTTCATTGTTCTGCAAACTCTCATTTTTTATGCATATTCTCTCACGTAACGAAAGTTCAGTGATAGCCATTCCCTCTATGTATGCAAACAGCTTTCAAGAAGTCTTTTGTGCCACTTTCACAAATGTCCAATGTGTGAACCATTAGTCACACGGCGCACACCCAGTTTATGGTCCAGTTCAGCCCACACTCGCCCCAAACTATCCGCATCGATGTCAGGCATGACTGGCCTGATGCGTCTTCGTAGGTCTAGGATGCTGTGGCGAAGGTGAGCTGTGTAAACAGTGTCTTCGATTTAATCTCACAGGTATAATGTCCGAAGAGTATGGGGGTCACGCCAGCACCTGGAGAGTGGCAGCTGATGCATGACTGATCAATCGTCGCGGTAGCTCGGTAATCAAGAACTCTCGAATATGGTTGTGGAAGTGCAACTTAGCATAATTATGTTTAAAAATAACATCGTCACTCTCCTCTTGTAATTGCAGCATTAATGGGCAAAGCGCCTTCTTATTTGGTCTGACAGGAATGTTGCTGAACGTCACTGCAAGGAAAAAGTCTTCTTGAGTTGATATTGGCGTTGTCCAGAGCATCTGGCAACAGGGCAATCCGCGGCCAATCGGAGCGCGTGGCGCCAAGTTTCCCTAGTTTAAAAATGGTGCGTTGTCGACCTACGCAACATAAATAATTTTGATTCCTACTGGCATCAGCTATCCAGGGTTAAAATTTCGTGACAGTTTTTCTCCACCCTGTATAATCATATATTACCTTACTGCAATACGAGTGCCGGCCGCGGTGGCCGAGCGGTTCTAGGCGCTCCAGTCCCGAACCGCGCTGCTGCTACGGTCGCAGGTTCGAATCCTGCCTCGGGCATGGATGTGTGTGATGTCCTTAGGTTTAGTTAACTCTAAGTCTACGTGACTGATTACCTCAGATGTTGAGTCCCATAGAGCTCAGAGTCATTTGAACAATTTTTTGCAATATGAGTGTGTTTCAGTGTCACTTGAAAGTGTCTCGATCATTGTCGTGGAACTGAGGAAGATGTTTCTGAAAGTATATGTCTTGACTTAAACATATCATGCAAGAGAAATTGTGCTCCTGATAACCGACAAAGGAGACTCTCGAAGCATATAAAATGTGATGACAGCAGGAAGTTATATTTCTAATGGGCAAACGAGGTACGAAATATTAGGGAGAACAGGGCAGGAAATAAAAGCAAATACGTGGTAGGTGATAAGTTCCTATGGGACCAAACTGCTGAGATCATCGGTCCCTGGGTTTACAAACAACTTAGTTTAACCAACTTACGCTAAGAACAGCACATACACACACCCATGCCCGAGGGAGGACTCGAACCTCCGACGGAACAGCCGCGCGAACCGTGACAAGGCGCCCTGGAAGTCGCGGCAACAAATACGCAACAAAAGAGAAAATGATAGTGTGAGATATGTAGAGGCATTCATGTAATAGCTAAGGGAGATAGGATATTAGAGTAAGTGTGTTAGATGTTGTGGTGGAAGACAAATTGGACAGTTAGTGTTATCTATTGAAGGATATATCCAGCGCTCAGAAGAAAGCTGTTGGGGAATGCAGTTCTGATGAAATGGGTGATTTCCTGGGCTGTGCAGGTGGAGCCGAGGGAGTTTTTGGTATGAACGAGTGGGACGTGTGGGATGGTCAGTTCAAATGTAGTGGGTAACGGCTTCACCTTTCATTAATGGGTATGTCTATGTCAAGGATGGAGCTGACGGGAAGGGAGGCTACACTGGGACATTATGAATGTGACTGTTATTTCAGGGGAGATATATCGGTATCTCAGGATTTCAAAAATACTGTGTAAGGTGGTCGTTGTACTGTAGTGAGTTTAGGCATCTAACGATAAATTCATTCTTTAAAGAACCGTTCTTCCATATACAAAACAGCTTCAGACGTCTGATTAATTTACAAATTAGTGTATTAAATGTTTGACGTTAAAAGCACAGTGAAAAATAATGTTAGTATATTGCATCACTGATTTCTATGCTAAGTTACACGGAAATGTAACTGCAGTCGAGCACTGAAATTCTATAGTGGGAAAAGGAAGGAAAGGAAAATAGTAGGAGAACACGCCTGAGAGAAAGGAATAAAAGGAAATACGTCCGGTAGAATTACGCATAAGCGCAATTTAATCATTGCTAACTCATGGTTTCTGAAACATGAAAGAAGATTGTATAGTTGGAAGATATATGGAGACACTAAAATTTTTAGGTGGAAGATACAACGGTAAGCCAGCAATTTACAAATTAGGGCTTACAGTGGAAACACTTACAAGAACTTGTATGGAATCCGATCATAACAAACTAGATGAGAGTTCTGGACTACAGCTAAGGAGATTAAAAAAAACGTGGAAAATTGTATAGAACTGACCTGCACAAGTCAAACCAATCAGAGATTGTTGAGCACTCAAAATGAGCATTAGGCAACGACTGATATGGGGGCAAGAATACAACACATGATGATTGAGTAGAGATGATGTAGTGAAGACTGGAGAGAAAAAGTATGCATAAAGGCAAGGACAAGCATAAATATTTGGAAAACACAAAAGATATTACATGCAAGGTAATTGAAGAAACGAGGGTAAAGGACAAGGCAGCCTAAACAGAGAGGAGAATGCTGAAATATGGAAGAAATACACACGATGATTATTTAAGAGAGATATACTGGTTCTGATCTATCTCCCTATCACAGTTGCGTGAGGACGCTCTGTGAGCGTTTTAGAAATTTGGTGTTGAACCTACGGCCCGCAAGGTAGGAAGATAGCAACTCACCCATGCAGAGTTCAGAAGAGTGCAGCAGTACGGACAGTGATGTGATCAGACAATGATCTCAATGTCGGTTCCACTACATTCCCTGTAAAGGAAACGTTATCACTAACAGAAGGTAGTGAACGGGCTCAGGCGTAACTACATGTTAGTAAAAAATGGAAGTTAGATTTTCGTTATTCAGGTTTATATTTTCTCTAAGTATGACTTCATTATATCATAATTATAATATGTACAGGATGGTAAAATATTGATATTGCATGTTACAAACTGTGAGGCGAAATTCCTAACCATTTAAGGCTCCTTAATAGTAAGATGGTTGATGACCATGTCTGTGGATCAATAAAATACAAACAAATTAAATACAATTGGGGCCAGAGATAAATAAGAAAAATGCACATTGAAATAACGAATTAATCGATGGGAGTCCGTAAAGAGCGATCAGAAAGAAGTACACAAAGCCATTCAATAACTTTAGGTTATAAAGCACTCTACAGTGGCTAATGAGTTCTTTTCTTTAAACCGAAAATCTCGCGTTTCTGCTTCACTTAAGCCCGACAATTGTGAACATGTTTAACTTCTGTTATGTCATACTGAGATAAACAACTTCTTCTTTCATGCGCGTTTTAACACAGGTGGCTACAGCGAGTCACCAGTGTTTTGTGTTTCTCCAGACGGTTATCTACCATTTCCTACGATATTCGCGTAGAAAGGCTTTCTGAAAGGTCGTCGTTAAAAGCAGGGACAAGGTCGGCTTTTGGCGCCGGCGGTCTGTGCTCCGCATCACATTGTGTCTGCTAGATGTCCTGCTGTGTGAGTTTCAGCCTGACATTAGGATGGGCGTTGCCGTCGTAAAATTCTCCTTCCCTGAGAACTGTGTTTCGTAGCTCGGGTTGGGGAAATTACTTGCGTGCAATTATTGGTGTGAGTGTTAGTGGTTTACATTCACTAAATGCTCACCTGTTTATTTGCGTTATCTATCAGTAATTCGTAGTTTCAATAGCTCTGCCATGTGACACATCGATTTAACCAGAATTGTTTCAGGAATTCAATGTAAGATATGTTATTTGTTCGACATCTTACAAAATTTTCTACGTCTTCCACGTATTCTACCAATAAAACGCAGTCTTTGGTTTGCCTTCCTCACAAAGTTTTCTGTGTGATGGTTGAATTTAAGTAGTCCGTAATTGTAGTGTCTAGGTATTTAGTTGACAGTCTTTAAATTTGTGTGATTTATGGTGTAACGGAGATTTAATGGAAGGTTTTTAGTACTAATGAGGAAGACTCCATGCGTTTTATTGTTCAGGGTCTATCCACTATTCGCACCAAGCAGTTATCTAATTTGAATGATTTTTTATAATTGAAACTGACCTTTCATGACTTTACTCGACAGAAAACGACAATCATAAATGGTTGCTCAGGTTGTCTCCTAAGTCATTTATAAAGATTACAAGCAAAGGAGGACCTATAATACTTCCTTGCGGAAGAGCAGATATCACTTCTGTTTTACTTGATAACATCTCATAAATACTGCAAAGTTTGAGCTCTCTGACAAGTAAAGATGAATCCAGTTTGCACAACTGAGACGATAAGCTGTAGACACATAATTTCATTAAAGTCAAAAGTGTTCTGGAAATCTAAAGTTGTGAATTGCCTTGAGATCCCTGTCAATAGCACAAATAACTTTGGGTGTATAAACAGCCAGTTGTATTTCACGAGACTGATATTTTCTGAGTTACTGCTGGCTATTTGTCAATAGAGCGTTTTTTTTCAAGGTGTTTGATAATTTTGGAACGCAGTTTATGTTCCAAAATCCTATTGCAGATCTACGTGAGTGACAGGAATCTACACTCATGTTCAGAAAAAACAGAACACCTTGAACGACTAGAGATAGGACGTTCATATTCACATAACATGCGCATTAGTACGTTCTGCAGAAATGATTAGCATTTGAACCACGTCGGTCCGCTGGTTAAAGGACAACATCTATAACGCGGGGCACGACCGCCTACAGGTGAATATGCCTGCGGTTCTTGTTGTCGCTATAAACCAAGGTAATGGATCAGTGTGAATTGAGCAGATGTGCAGCATTTCTCGCAGACGTATGTCCAAACCATACCATTTAATCACTGAGTCTGAAAGAGGACGCATTATTGGCATAATAGAATGTGATGCGTCCATCTGAGAAATTGCTTCTTATATGGGACGAAGTGTTTCGGAAGTTCAGTGGGTGAGCGCTGAATGGTTTATGGAAAGTCATAGATCACTACTTGATGGGTTAGGTCACACAATGCAGATCACACCTTTCTGAATGGCATTGCAGGACATATTTGCATGCTCTTCGGTTTTAGCACAACAGTGGAACAGTGTAACACATCGTGCACTATCAGGGCCGACAGTCCTTCGCCTGTTATTAGGACATGGGTTACGTGCATGCCCAGTTCTCCTCCTACCTTACACGAATGTGCAGAAACATGCTAGATGCCAGTGATGTATGGAACGACATCACTGGGGACAGGAGTGGCATCAGATAGTGTTTTTGGGAGAATCCAGGTTCTGTTCGTCTGAAAATGATGGCCGCATTTTGGTTCGCCGCAGACAGGGGGAGTGGCGTCACACTGACTGCGATCGCATTAGTCGTGAAGCTCCAACTCAAGGTCTTACGGTATTGGGGCCTACTGGGTGCAACCACAAATCACAGTTGGTGCGTGTCAGGGCACTGTGACCCAGGTGAATGACATCCTGCTACTTGTAGCCATACCCTGTCTGCACAACATCTCAGACGCCATTTTTCAACAAGACAATGCACAACAGCATGTTGCTGCACGACCACATTCCTTCTTGGTGTCACAGGATGTCAGCCTTTTGTCCTGGCCCGTCAGATCACCAGATTTGTCGCCAATCGCATTTGTGTGCGATATGGTGAAATGACGGGTGCAGTGCTGTGACCCAATGCCAACAACCACAGATGAACTTTGGAACCACGCGAATGCAGCGTGGATGGCTATACCACAGGACGCCATTCGTCCCTTATACGTATCTATCGTGTGCCTACTAGGCAACAGGACACACACTGAACCGAGTTGACTGAAACGCTAATCATTTATGCAGAACGTACTGACGTACACGTTCTGTGAATATAACGTCCTATGCCTAGTTGTTTAAGGTGTTGTTTCTTTTCTGAACGTTTGCGTATAATTCAATAGATTAGTTCTATTTCGTCGCAGCAGAGAAAAAAAAATTGAAATCTACCGAGATATAAATTGCAGCTACATGCGAGGTGGTATGAGCAAGATTCTG
Source organism: Schistocerca cancellata (assembly GCF_023864275.1). Taxonomy (NCBI): domain Eukaryota; kingdom Metazoa; phylum Arthropoda; class Insecta; order Orthoptera; family Acrididae; genus Schistocerca; species Schistocerca cancellata. The sequence continues at coordinate 22,852,847 of NC_064633.1, read as the reverse complement.
TATTTAAGGTGGGCATAAACATATATAATGATCTTACTATCGACCACATGACTCACCCACTGATGTAACCGAAAACTCTCTTTTCGCTAGTACATATGTTTCTCATTCATATTGTCATCATTGAAGAATAATCATTCAATAATCATTCGAATAACTGCAGTTGTGTAAGTGATGATATCCTATGAAGCAATACAAAATAATTTTTCGTGTAATACTTAGAATAGAATAGGACAGTGTCCCTGAAGGTGGTATAGAAGAAATGATTATCAAACTATAAAGACCAATTAAAACAAGGAGAAAGATTCACACACTGAGTGTACTAAATAAAGGGGCAGTAGTTCTGTGTCTCAAGGATGCACTCTGAATATTTAGTTCTGGATGGAGTATTTGAAGGAAATGTGACTGAGAATTTAGATGAGTATCTGACCAGGCTTTAGGTATCTAACTAGTTGAACAGCTAGTGATGGCAGGGAACTTCGATGGTACGCAGCCTCTGGAGAGACGCGATGGAATTCCTATCAGCTTCTGTACAAGACTTGCAGCTGGCAATATCATAAATCACAAATGGAAATAGCCAGCTTATGTAAATACCTGGGTGTAAGAGTTTGTGAGGATATGAAACGTAACTGTGACACTACAGGATAGTGACCTTGGTGGACACTAAAAACTCGTCCAAGTTCTACCTTGGCATTTCCCGCAAGCCATACCGAATGTGTCAATGACCAGTAGACTGCCAGCTAGGCGGTAGTGCTGAGCGAGTTGCAACAAACAAGGAAGCTATCGCAGCACGGAGTAACGACCGAGTGTGCAAGCCTGCAAGCAGACTATGCTGACCACACGGAAGTCAAGAGATACCGTCATACTAGTGATAAAGCAGTGTTTCCTGAGGAAGATCGAACCAGCAGGAAAGGGCCTCTGAAAACTGAAGTTGTGGAAGTCTGAAGTCACCAGGAGAGCTGACAGCGAGGAAAACCTGGAAACACAATGTCATAGCCATACCCAACGCTGCAGAGCACATGGGAAGTTGACCCACAGGAAAGTGGAAGAGGGAAAGCGCCGAGTTCATTAAGAAGTGACCAGACACGGACGACGAGGGGGTTCCCAGTTCTGGGCCGCCGTTGCGGGAGACGGTCGCCGTGTTAGGGAAAAAGAGGCGGTAATTTGGATAGTGAGGTGAACTATGAATGTGGGCAGCATAATTTGCAAGCAGTAATTGCTTACCGGAACCACAATGGAGGAACGCAAGCTTCCATGAAGAGGCTGTTCATTGGGATCATTCGGAAAGCTCCCGCTGCAAGCCAAACTCCACAGTGGTGGACAGGGTTCAGCAGACACAGTGCGGAGGGCGGTGCTGAACCATACACAAGGCTTTGTACAGCCGCAGCAGTGTGGGACGATCAGCACCCAGTCGGTGTGGCTCAGGCATCAAATAATATTAAAATGCCGCCAGAACTTGCCGTTAAACTGATGAAGATGGGGAAGCCAAGTTGCTGATGACCCTACTGCTAGTGTGAGACCATTGACAGCAATTTAAAAAAGTGGGACACTCAGGACAGCGCCCTGCGGTACCCCATTCTCTTGTATACATGGCGCACTGTGGTACCACTCCCACACATCCAGGACGAGTACAGGATACGGAGTGCTACCATCGAGCTCTTCGATAAGTTGAAGAGCCCTGGTAATGTGGCTTGCGAACTTGAGCGATACAGATAGTCATACCGTAAGTTAAACCATAACGAAGGGGTATCTGTTTAGAGGAAAGACAATCGTGTGGACTCTGAAGAGGCGCAGCAGCCTTTTCAGTAGTTGCAGGGGAACTGTCTGGATGGTTCACTGATCTGATCTTGTAACGTCAACCAAAACGGCTTTGCTGTGCTGGTACTGTGAACGGCTAAAAACAAGGACAAACTACAGTCATAGTATTTCCTTAGGGCATGCACCTCTACTGATGATTAAATGGTAATGGCATCCTCTTGGGTAAAATATTCTGGAAGTACAATAATCCCCCATTTTTATCTGTGGGAGGGGACTATGCTGAAGGATATCGTCATCAGGAGAAACAAAACTGGTGTTCTACAGATCTGAACGTGAGATGATAGATCCTCTAACAGGGCAGATAGGTTAGAAACCTTAAAAAGGGGACCGGATAGCTTGAAGTTAGATATGATAGGAATTGGTGAAGTTCGGTGGCAGGAGAAGCATGCGTTCTTCTCAGGTGGATACAGGGCTATAAATACAAAATGAAATAAGGGTAATGCAGTAATAGGTTTAATAATGAATGAGAAAATAGGAATGCAAGGAAGCTACTATGAACAGTACAGCGTACGCCTTATGGTAGTCAAGATGGACGCGAATAAATGTACGACGGGATATGAGAAATTATTCAAATATTCAAGGGAGACGAAAATTTAATTGTGATGGGGACTGGAATTCGATAGTAGGAAAAGGAAGAGAAGGAAAAAAAATTGTATGTGAATATGGACTCGCGGAAAGAAATGAAAAAGGAAGCTGCATGGTAGAATTTTGCACAGAATATAATTTAATCATTGCTAACTCTTGGTTTAAGGTCATGAAAGAAAATTGTATACGTGGAAAGTTTCAATCTGAATATGTAATGGCAAGACAGAGATTTCAGAACCAGATTTTAAATTGTAAGACATTTCCAGGGGCAGATGTGGACTCTGACCATAACTTATTGCTTACGAACTGTAACTTAAAACTGAACAAATTGCAAAAAGGAGATAGGACCTAGATAAACTGAAAGAACCAGAAGTTGTTCACAATTAGGCATCATTAGGCAACGATTGACTAGAACAGGGGAAAGAAATGCAGGAGAAGACGAATGGGAAGCTTTAAGAGATGAAATAGCGAAGGAAGGAGAGAATAAAATACGTAAAAAGACAAGGCCTAATACAAATTCTTGGTTGACACAGGAGATATTGAATTAATTGGTGAATGGAGAAAATATAAAAATGCAGCAAATGAAACAGGTGAAAGGGAATACTGAACCGTATCATCTTCATCTTTGCCTAGGTGTGGTGTGTCGTCTTCCGGAGCCTTGGCTTTGCTCTGCCGCGATTGGTCCGTTTGCTTTTAAATTTCGGAGGGCGCTGCGCTCTGAGGAGAGACCTGCTGACGACGAGAGTATCGAGGGCTGCTGCCGGGGTGAGACGGGGAGTTGAGTTTCCGGTTGTGGGGCAGCGCAATGTTGCGGTTAAGGTGGTGTAACTTCCTGTGAACGCACGTGATTGCTACGAGCGTGTGTACTCGGGACGGCGGCAGTCGTTCTCGACGGGCTCTGTGGTACGGAAGCTCGGCGTGGCATCTGTTGACGCGGCGTGACCACGTTGCTATGGCGAAACTGGGGCGATTGACATAACCCGAGTTGGTGCTGGTTGCAACCTGTCGCCGAATATTTGTCTTACTTCTGGACTAACGGTGAGAATTTCTTGACCTGATGTGTATCACTAAGTTTCTTCCCGTGTCGTCGGGTGTGTTTTGAAGGTCGTGTGTCATGGTGCTTCGCAATTTTAGTAGGCTCAGGCGTGCCCGAAATCCCGATTCAATGATCTGCCGTTATATTATCAAGTGTAACTATCACTAGAAAAGAGTCTTAACTCTCTGTGCCTTAATAACTGAACCTAAAATATTATCTTTGGTTGAAATTTTATTCTGACCCTAGTGCAATAACGATCTTTTATTTTACAATTTGTTGAGTGGTATTATGATTTAGTACTGGCCGTCACATTTACTAAGTCGAAGATTTACGAAGGCCAGTGGGCGTCATTAAGAGTTCCTGCCTAGATAGGCGTTATATTTTGAACCATGTGTTTCAATGTTTAGTAATTTTTATTTTATGTGTTATAGAGAGCTGCTGTCATGCCCTATGTGGACGATTCGTCACGTTGGTGAAGTTTCTAGTTGTTCTGCTGGTATGTGCCATATTGCTAAAGCAGGCAGTCCTAGCACAGCTGATTGCAAATTTTTCCTAGTGATGAGGAGCACGGGTTGGTTTTAAGTGCTAACTCGCTAACTTCAACCATTCTCAAATATTTATTACTACTGATATTCAGGCCCTTCAGGCCGAGTGGCGACGTCACTTTTTGGTTATTAATTTTATCTTGTTAGCTTGTTTCATTAAAAAAAACCTTTGGTATATGAATTTGTCTTTTGGTTTTCACTGCTCCTTTGGACGAAGTAAATTAACTGTTGGTTTTGCATTCTTGTAGCATTATCAAAACAGCCTTTGTGGCCCTTCTGGCCGAATGATTAAAGTCATTTCTTTCAGTAACTTATTGTATTGGTCAATAATAATTAATCAAAAGTGTCGGGTCCTTCAGACCGTGATTATCTCCTTATCTTAAGGTTGTCATTCTGATATTACAGTTGTGAATGTTCAGTGGCCACTCAAGCCTGGAGTTTAAAATTTTTTATTGTGTTTTGTAGTATATATATATTTGTACCAGTGAACAAGTGTTTTTTAATGTTTGATAAAATTAAATTGTGTTTGAAACTGTAACCTCATTTGGGTCTACGCTTTCACTCCCTGCAGCCTTTGAGCTCTGCTTACCTTACGTTTTGATTAAGTTTTCCCATACCACGACGTATCAAATACAAACGTCTAAAAATGATATAAATAGGAAGTGCAAAATGGCTAAGCAAGAATGGCTAGGGAACAATCTAAGGATTTAGGAGCGCATATCACTAGGGAAAAGACAGATAACTCCCCGGGGTAAATTAAAGAGCCCTTTGGAGAAGAGAGAAGCAGCTGTATGAATATCAAAAGCTCAGATGGATAACCATACCTAAGCAAAGAAGGGAAAGTTGAAAGGTGAAAAGGTGAAAGGTCTGCATAGAGGGCCTGTACAAGAGAGATGAACGTAAAGGCAATGTTATAAAACTGGAAGAGGACGTAGATGAAGATGTGATAGGAGAGAAGAATCTGATAGAGCAGTGCAAGATCGAAGTCGACACAAGGGCCCGGAAGTAGTCAATATTCCATCAGAAATACTGATAGGAGCCAAGTCTTCCACCTGGTGTGCAAGATGTGTGAGACAGGTGAAATACCCTCAGACTTCGAGAAGACTACAATAATTCCAATTCCAAAGAACTTACTAGCGAATTATCAGTTTAATAAATTATAGTTGGGAAGTACTAAAAGGAATTCCTTACAGAAGAATGGAAAAACTGGTAGAAGCCGACCTCGGGAAAGATGTTTGTATTCCGGAGAAATACAGGAACACACGAGTCAATACTGACCCTACGACTTATCATAGAAGAAGGTTAAGGAAAGGCAAACCTACGTTCATAGCATTTGTTGACTAAGAGATAGCTTTTGACAATGTTGACTGGATTACTTTCTGAAATTTTGAAGATAAAAGGCGTGAAATACAGGGAGCGAAAGGGTATTTATAACTTGTACAGAAGTCAGACGTTAATTATGAGAGTCGAGGGGCATAAAAAGGAAACAGTGGTTGAGAAGGGAGTGAGACAGTGTTGTACTCTATCCTTGATACTATTCAGTCTGTACAGTGAGCAAGCAGTAAACGAAACAAAAGAAAAATTTGGGATAGGAATTAAAATTCAGGGAGAAGAAATAAAAACTTTGAGGTTTACCGATCATATTGTAATTCTGCCAGAGACGGTAAAGGACTGGGAAAAGCAGTTGAGCGGAATGCACAGATCTTGCAACGAGGATGTAAGATGAACATTGAGAAAGAAAACAAGGATGCCCGAATGTAGTCGAATTAAATCAGGGGATGGTGAGAGAATTATATTCGGAAACGAGGTACTTAAAGCAGTAGATGAGTTTTTATTTTGGGCAGCAAAATAATTGATGGTGGCGGAAGTAGAGAGGATATAAAATGTAGAGTGGCCATGGCAAGAAAAGCGTTTCTGGAGATAAATTTGCTTCAAGTGTTAGGAAGTCTTTTCTGAAGGTATTTATATGGAGTGTAGCCATGTATGGAACTGAAACACGGACAATAAACGGTTTAGACTGGAAGAGAATAGGAGCTTTTGAAATGTGGTGCCACAGAAGGATACTGAAGATCAACTGGGAAGATCACGTATCTAAGGTACTGAACAGAATTGGTGAGAAAAGAAATTTGTGGCGGAATATGAGTAGAAGAAGGGATGGTTGGTGGGACTCAGTTTGGAACGTCAAGGGATCACCCATGCAGTACTGGAGGGATGTGTGTGTGTGTGTGTGTGTGTGTGTGTGTGTGTGTGTGTGTGTGTGTGTGAGTGCGTGTGTGTTGGGAGGTGGGGGGAGGAGGGGGAATCGCGGAGAAAAGAGATGAACACCGGAAATAGATTGAGAAGGAGGTAGGTTGCTGTAGTTACTCGGAGATGAAGATGCTTGCTCAGGGTTGAGTAACTTAGAAAGCTGCGTCAAACCAGTCTTCGGACTGAAGACCACCACCACAATAACAACAGACTGAAGAAAGACAAAAACCACGATCATAGCATTAGTAGATTCACAAAATGTCAACTGAAATGCACAAACGTAGTCAACTTCATAATATTCATCAAAAAATGCAGTGTATAGGTGATCACCAAACACAAAATTGTATTATTTTTCTTGACTGAAACATCTCATGGCAAACAAAAACAAATATAAATTCAAAATTTATAGAAAACCCGCCACATCAGATGTCATTATAAATTACACACTACACCACACAAATCAACACAGGCTAGCAAACTTTATATCAGCAGGCAACTATATAAACAAAATTCAAACTGAACTCACTACAAAATCTTAAGAACTTAACACTTTAGTAACTATAGCCTACAACAATGCTGATAACACATCTATATACGACAAAATCTGATTTGTAACCTATAATTTCTAGTTCATAATTAGTATGTATTAAGCAAGAATGTTAAATGTAGTTCCAATGACAAGAAATGTAGTGAAAATGACATCTTGAATTCTGGTTTTATAGACTTCGTAAATAGCACATGTTCTTTTAGTAATGACTACGTATTACCTTTGTAATTATAAATGTTATTTAAATCAGTGTAGAGACTTGCTGTCACCAATGTGCCACATTTGGAAATGTGAATGTTGATCAAAGAAAACCTATTTAAATACAATGTCTTTGAACATTAGTTTCAGTCAGTCTTTGGTTTGTCTATATGTTGCACAGCTTGTGCTAATTGTTACCAGTGGCAAATCCTGTGTAGAGCTCCGTAATCAACATACCTGGAAAAGAAAAATCAATGTTTTCACAGTGTCGTGTGTACCAACATTACATCCATGCTTGATAATAACTGTAAGTAATGCGTCCAAGATGACCTTATCGTGGGAATAATTCCTGATACCTCGATACATTCAGTGCTTACTCTGTCTTGCTGCAACTACACAACGACCTCCAGAATGTTACGAACAATCAATAAAACTATGTAACAGTTGATGATGAGTCGCTAGGCGACTTGAAACGGGTCGTGGTAAAATAAAAATTGAACTATCACAAAACGCGATTGGTGGCATTTAGCGGTCCTACTGAAACACTGTGTCAAATCTTTTTCAACATCTATAAATCGTACAGATAAATGCGGTGACCGACAGGAGGCAGCTGTCAGATGTTTATTTCCTGGCAAAATCACAAACTGTTTCACGTAAACTGACTGGTTTCGCCGACACAGCCCATCAGATTATGGTGAGTGGTAGTCGCGAACTTTAATGTTTATTTTATTCGTAATCTTGACTTCTAACCCTCGCATGAGCATTACAATCGAGACCCAACAAATGAAAAGTGGAAATGAGCGTACGGTATCGTAGTCCAGGAGTCCTCCATTCGGGGAAGTTCGCCCGCCGAGGGCAAGTACTCACTGCATTCGACGCCACATTCGGCGACTTGTGCGTCGCAGATGGGGATGAAATGATGATGAGGACAACATAACACCCAGTCCCTGAACGGAGAAAATCTCCTGCCCCAAATGGGAATCGAACTCAGGCCCCTTGGCGCGATATTCCGCCACGCTGACCACTCAGCTAATGGGGGCGGACACGACAAATGAAATCAGAAGCGTACGCGCCTGCAACGCACGCGCACTGGCGATACGACCTATCCGTTTCGCGACACACGCATCCCGCGCTCAGCTCGTTGCGACACACAGAGAGCACACGAGCGTTCCGCCACATAACTGCAGCCAAAGCAGCGTTTAACGTTGATTATATCTGCTAAAGCACTAAGCACGTGTAATACGTTGGCTGTTATGCATCAGGTTACGCTCTGTGCGCAAGATCATATATGACCTCCATTACGGCGCGGTATTTACGCGTAATTATGAGATCTGCGCGATGCTGTCGCTGACCGACGAGGACATCAGTGCCAACGCAGCCTCAACACTGTTAAGGTAGGGATTTAAGTGCCTTGAACTAACACCGTTTTTGAAAAAATTAACTCGATTAACTTTTGTTTCGTCTACTGACCTACACACGGACTGTTTACACACCCAGCCCAGCACGGATTGCTACCGAAACAGTGGAACTGCGCGTCGTCGTAGTTAGCACTGCGTTCTGTTGACGATAATGGGAAGAAAATCAGGAGAGAATTCTCTACTTTAAGACCAACGTCTACGTGACATATGTGCACTAGAAGTCAAAAGATTTCGGTCACACCTGATAAAAACTACACTTGTAACGTTGTTGCTTTATTTTTCTATGAAAGCGAGTTAAAAGCTGTGAGCTGTCTGGGGAAGTTAATCTTGCATGACTGAGCAACTGTTTCACCAGGTATCCAGTTTAGCTTAGCAAATTCCCAACCAGACTAACATGAATTATAATCTTTTAATAGGCATACGATAACCGGTGATATATATATATATATATATATATATATATATATATATATATATATAAGAGCATTTAAATAAAAACAAAAAAATCAGTTTATATTTGGAAATTTATTTTAACATTGATCATTAAAATTTCAGTATATTAAACGTGAGTCATAACTAAGCTGGTGCCTTATTTAGGACTGTGAAAATGTGGGTTTGTAATCTTACGGAACACATCAAATATGGAGCCAAGATTGGGAGACTGCATACAACACTGCATTCATAAAATAACACACGAAGAACGTTGAAACATATGCAAGAGGAAATTAACCACTACCAACCGATTCAATTTTCACCCAAAGAAGTTACGTTCATAGCGCAATCCTGTCCGTCATGTAATTACCACACACTGGTATACTAAATTCATACTAACTCTCTGTGAAATCTTCCCAAAAAGAATAGCTGAGAGCTACTTTGATGATTACACCACATGCTTCACGTGGTCAACTTGGATTACACAAAGCTTGTAACTCCACAATAATTTTGATAATTACAATAAATTAGATCGAAAAGCAATTTAAAAAGAAAAACCTCGAACTGGTTACTAACGTCTTACTATTAACCTGATGGGTCAAACAATTATATAAGCATGTGGTAGTGGTCTCACAAAGTACACCCCACATGGGTTGAACGTAAAGAAAAGTTGCTATATTGAAAAATATTGTCAAGACGAGATGTTATAATCTCACGCACACTCGCATTTAAGATTGTTGATCTTAGTTAGAGTTACTGATCAACACGTGGTTCCACTTTACTCACAAAGTAGTAACAAAGCAACTACCGGAAGATATTCTGAACTTCACACGCGAATTACACTGCATTGCAATTTAAGATAACATTAGATATTTTAGAGCTAAACCTGAAATAAAGGTGATTAAATTTTCAGTTAGGCTGAACTTAAGAAATCCATTGTCCTACGGACTTAGCAGACACACGCTTAGCCGGAGATCTTACCACTTCAGACGCTCGCCGCGGTCAGACTGACCTGGTCCCTTCCTGAGGCTAGCTCCCCACTACAAACGGAAGTGGCCAGAGGGGCAGCTTCCTATACCAACATGACAAGGGACAGACAGAACCATACTAAGGATAGAAACCTCTTTGCTTTTAGAAAGCGTAGCTACCTGTTCCGACGTTGGTCCTACTGTTCTCTAGCAGACAGACTTGTCTGCTACCCTCAAGCATGCAACTAGAAATACATTTGCTCATTCATCCTCTCACACAGAAGGGAAGGGGGATGACAGTATCTTATCATATACAGTATATAAAAGAAAGCGGATGTAGGTTCCGTATGAGACTGTGTGACATGAATTACATATAAACTGTGTTTTAAAGTGTAGTAGTGTGACAGATCGTTCTTGTTTATGTGTAAAAGTAACACGTTCCACTACTCAGTCTCCTCCCAGATAGTCAAAAACGCCACAGTATATTTAGAAGAGGAATTTATGCCGTAAATGACAACAGATTTAAGAAATTAACATGAAAGGAATCCAACAGAGACCTTTCATAACCCTTTCATAACCCCAACGCTCCAGGAAAAGACTGTGCAGGGAATTTTCTGGCCATACTAGGACATTCCCAAGCAGGCTTCTCACACCCTACTTAAACCAAAAATGTAAAGAAAAGGCAAAAGGTCACCAGCTACTTGCTAAAACACAATAATTTCAACAAATCTTTAAAGTCTACCAATTTCAAACAGAAAAAGAACACAATCTGTGACACCTATTTAAAAGATAGTGTAGACCTAATTCGGTCAGCAAGTAAAAGCAATGGTCCCTGTGTCATTAATACGAAAACAATTTCTGGTTGTTACCCTTATGGAGTTCACCAGTATTTGCTCATTGCAAGAGTGAACTGACCACAGGAAAATTTATGACTGTTTATTAACAAGCAAAAATTATGAAAATAGCAAAGGTGCCACAGCAATTAAAAAAGAACATGAAAATAACATCAGTATTATAAAGCAGAACATTACAATGCACAATCCGAAAAAGCAAAAAAAATGATAAGAGAAAAAAACATGTTTTACAAAGTGGTTATCACAAAAAACTTCTATATCTTATAAAACTAATAATTTGTAGAATTAAAATAACTTTGTGGCACTAATTTAATCACTCTACTATATTTCAGTTAATTAGCAAACAATGATCTCTGTGTCGTTATACTGAAACCACAATTAATTATGTGATTGTTACCCTTATGGGGTTCCTCACTATAAATATGCCCCATGCAAAGGCTAATCGAACTGTCCTCGTTGCATGGTTTCTCGCACAGCCTACATCTACTTCTAAATCTCTGTACACAACTACATCCATTCTCTGCAAGTTACTGTGAAGTGTATGGCAGAAGGTGTCTTGTTTTACCATACGCAAGGAGCAGAGCACATGACAAATGATTTCTTAAACACCACCGTCCAAACGTTAATTAAATTAATCTTATCTTCCCGATCACTGTAGGGTCGATACATAGGGAGCTGTATTATATTCCTCAATTGTTCACTTAATGCTCATACTTGAGAAAAATGGCTCTGAGCACTATGGGACTTAATATCTCAGGTCATGAGTCCCCTAGAACTTAGAACTACTTAAACCTAACTAACCTAAGGACATCACACACACCCATGCCCGAGGCAGACTCATGCAGACTGACTAATCGGAGGTCTGTACACTCGTTATAATACCTCACGTGTTCAGGTATCACTGCGCAAGTGTGATACGTGAGGAGAAAAGGTTCTATGTTAGCAGCAATCTCATTGGCTGCGTGACATATTAATACGCGGATCGGCGGAAGCAGAATTTGGCCCGTCTCTAAGACAGCGCCATCTCGTAGTGCGGAGATGGACGAGCGCTGCGCCTGCGCTGTTGTGCTTAGCGGGGCGCGCTCTAGTGGGAAAGTTGTGCACGCGCTGACTACGCAGAACTATGTACACAACAAATATATCATAATCAGTACGAGCTCTCGATACGTGAAGACGATGATGAGTATATTATGGATGCTGTTCAATGCAGCCTAGATACCAGTACACGACATATCTCTCAACGATTAGACTTTTTACAGTCTAAGGGGTGGCGTACATTGAAGCACAATTATCTGTATCCTTACCATAAACAAAAAGTGCATCATTTACACTCGCAAGATCCTTCCCTTCGCTTGAAGTTGTGCAACTGGTTAAATACTAACGGTAGTTATGCAGATATATTTTATTTAGTGATGAGGCACAGTTTACTCGAGATGTTATAAACAATATACATAATTAGCTCGTATGGTCTGATGCAAACCCACATGCAACAGCGCAGTGCAATTTCCAGCAGCGATTTAACGTAAATATGTGGTGTGGTGTAATCGCAACACACTTTATTGGACCATTCATTTTACCAGGACGTCTAACTGACGAGAGACATACAATTCCTTCAAGAAGAAATGCTCCGCTTGCACGAAGATGTTCCACTTGTTACGCAATTGCAAATGTATTTTCAACATGACGGCACGTCTCCACATTTCACCAACGCCGTTACTACACATTTAAATGAAGATTTTCCCCAGAAATGGATTGGTCGTGGTGCTACGCGTCTGTGGCCACTCAGATCGCCCGATTTAACACGAATGAATTTTTGTGTATAGGGATGGGTGAAAGGCATAGTTTATGACCACAAAGTTAATACACGTGAGGCATTACTTGCTCGCTTTGTGAATGCAATAGACGAAATTAAGAACAACCCTGTGAAACTGAAACGAGCAACAAAATCTGTTCATACACGTGCAGCTAAATACACTGAACTCGGTGGAGACATATTTGAACATTTGTTGTGAATGTATTGTGGAACTGTATGTGCACTGCACAACTTCCTTAACACGGAGCTTTGTTCTTTTTCCGGTTTGACATGAATTCACGTGTGCTATGGTATTAATAAAAGCAGATTATTTGACACATTCATACAATTTCAGTTAACGTTATTACCATCAATTTTCAAAAATTAAATTCTCTACAACGTCTGTTGACAACTTTGTGCAGTTGTCTGGAATTTAAAAAAACAAATTGGGTCAAGTAGTTAATAAATTAAAAATTTTACGAAATTACTTCTTTGCTTCTCTGGATGTTCTGGAAAATTCCTGTAGATAGACGTCTGGGACGTGTTTTACTAGATTTATAAGACCAATAACAACAAAATAAATAGAAATCTTGCTTTATTTTAACCTCGTACAGTTTTTCAATGGCTTCATATTAGCGAAGTTACTAAAATTCAGGCCAAATCTTTTATTAATCGTAACTCCGTAACTAAACATTTGCGGACCTATGTTTATATGAACTTTTAAAAAAAATGGTTCAAATGGCTCTGAGCACTAAGGAACTTAACATCTGAGGTCATCAGTCCCCTAGAACTTAGAGCTACTTAAACCTAGCTAACCTAAGGACATCACACACATCCATGCACGAGGCAGGATTCGAACCTGCGATCGTACCTGTCGCGCGGTTCCAGACTGAAGCGCCTAGAACCGCTCGGCCACTGCGGCCGGCTGAACTTTTTTCTTTAGTTTTACTTGTGCAGGGCTATTACAAATGATTGAAGCGATTTCATAAATTCACTGTAGCTCCATTCATTGACATATGGTCACGACACACTACAGATACGTAGAAAAATTCATAAAGTTTTGTTCGGCTGAAGCCGCACTTCAGGTTTCTGCCGCCAGAGCGTTCGAGAGCGCAGTGAGACAAAATGGCGACAGGAGCCGAGAAAGCGTATGTCGTGCTTGAAATGCACTCACATCAGTCAGTCATAACAGTGCAACGACACTTCAGGACGAAGTTCAACAAAGATCCACCAACTGCTAACTCCATTCGGTGATGGTATGCGCAGTTTAAAGCTTCTGGATGCCTCTGTAAGGGGAAATCAACGGGTCGGCCTGCAGTGAGCGAAGATACGGTTGAACGCGTGCGGGTAAGTTTCACGCGTAGAAGTGGACGAATAAAGCAAGCAGGGAGCTAAACGTACCACTGCCGACGGTTTGGAAAATCTTACGGAAAAGGCTAAAGCAGAAGCCTTACCGTTTACAATTGCTACAAGCCCTGACACCCGATGACAAAGTCAAACGCTTTGAATTTTCGCCGCGGTTGCAACAGCTCATGGAAGAGGATGCGTTCAGTGCGAAACTTGTTTTCAGTGATGAAGCAACATTTTTTCTTAATGGTGAAGTGAACAGACACAATGTGCGAATCTGGGCGGTAGAGAATCCTCACGCATTCGTGCAGCAAATTCGCAATCACCAAAAGTTAACGTGTTTTGTGCAATCTCACGGTTTAAAGTTTACGGCCCCTTTTTCTTCTGCGAAATAAACGTTACAGGACACGTGTATCTGGACATGCTGGAAAATTGGCACATGCCACAACTGGAGACCGACAGCGCCGACTTCATCTTTCAACAGGATGGTGCTCCACAGCACTTCCATCATGATGTTCGGCATTTCTTAAACAGGAGATTGGAAAACCGATGGATCGGTCGTGGTGGAGATCATGATCAGCAATTCATGTCATGACCTCCACGCTCTCCCGACTTAACCCAATGCGATTTCTTTCTGTGGGGTTATGTGAAGCCGGCCGCGGTGGCCGTGCGGTTCTAGGCGCTACAGTCCGGAACCGCGGGACTGCTAGGTCGCAGGTTCGAATCCTGCCTTGGGCGTGAACGTGTGTGATGTCCTTAGGTTAGTTAGGTTCAAGTAGTTCTAAGTTCTAGGGGACTGATGACCTAAGATGTTAAGTCCCATAGTGCTCAGAGCCATTTGAACCATTTTTGGTTATGTGAAATATTCAGTGTTTAAACCTCCTCTACCAAGAAACGTGCCAGAACTGCGAACTCGCATCAACGATGCTTTCGAACTCATTGATGGGGACATGTTGTGCCGAGTGTGGGAGGAACTTGATTATCGGCTTGATGTCTGCCGAATCACTAAAGGGGCACATATCGAACATTTGTGAATGCCTAAAAAAACTTTTTGAGTTTTTGTATGTGTGTGCAAAGCATTGTGAAAATATCTCAAATAATAAAATTATTGTAGAGCTGTGAAATCGCTTCAATCATTTGTAATAACCCTGTAGAATAACATATTACAGTATTTGCATATCTTCGGGAATCACACTATATAAGCGGAGCAGAGGCGAATGGAGAACTGCCATACGTGCCGAAAATAAGGGAAATCCAATGACGTAAGGAACTTTGGCTGTGTGCAGGTAGTTATGGGCCTGCACTTGGGAATGGGCATCTCAGGAAGGGCGAAGCTGTCCATCTGAATGTGTGCCACTGTCGTTAGCATCTGTGGAGGAACGACTCTGAAACCAGAAGTAAGCGACAGGGGGTGCAGGGTGTAGAACAGAGCCGGACACGGCGTGCCAAATCGCACGCCAGCCACACGAGCGGACAGCGTGGGGGCCGAGGCACGGCGTGTCTCAGCTTTGATCGATCCTTCTCGGAACACCCACTACAGCGCGCCGTTTCACTTAGTATTACAGTTTGGCATGTTTCGGTTGCCACAGTTCCTTCATTTCGGCAGAATCGTGGTGTTCGCGCTGTTTGCCCTTCATTATTTGTTTGTAGTGTCTAGGAATTTCACAGGCCCAGTAGCTGTTTCTACAAAAAGAAGCAGTCTAGGGATGTATCGCCACAGAACTTTAAAAATGAATAAGGATGACAGAAGAGAGGGATGAGAATTCTTCTATTGTGCAGTCGTATAATCTACGGGTACTTCAAATTTCTGTGACATGACATTACAGTACAATTCAGAAGGACTTTTACGATTTTTTTTAACAATGAAACAGCAAATAATTATAGTGATCGACAGAAGGGATTCGTTGTTCTGTACATCAATAAGCACTTTGTGCTAAACATGCAGGTGTGGAGATCTTGAAGAAATTACGGTACGAATAGTATAACGTCACTATAATAACGTTATCAAAGTGCTACAACATTTCGACCAACACATGAGTGTATGATACGTTTTTTCGTTTATGAAACTAGATAAATCACTATTACGTGGCAAATCATAGCTAACACTTGGTTCAAGAATCATAAAAGAAAGTTGTATACATGGAAGAAGATACTGAAGGGTTTCAGATAGATAATATAATGGTAAGACAGAGATTTAGGAACCAGGTTTTGAATTGTAAGACATTTCCAGGGGCAGATGTGGACTCTGACCACAATCTATTGGTTATGAACTGTAGATTAAAACTGAAGAAACTGCAAAAAGGTGGGGATTTAAGGAGATGGGATCTGGATAAACTGACTAAACCAGAGGTTGTACAGAGTTTCAGGGAGAGCATAAGGGAACAACCGTCACGAATGGGGGAAAGAAATACAGTAGAAGAAGAATGGGTAGCTCTGACAGATGAAGTAGTGAAGGCAGCAGAGGATCAAGTAGGTAAAAACACGAGGGCTAGTAGAAATCTTTGGATAACAGAAGAAATATTGAATTTAATTGATGAAAGGAGAAAATATAAAATGCAGTAAATGAAACAGGCAAAAAGGAATACAAACGTCTCAAAAATGAGATCGACAGGAAGTGTAAAATGGCTAAGCAGGGATGGCTAGAGGACAAATGTAAGGATGTAGAGGGTTATCTCACTAGGGGTAAGATAGGTACTGCCTACAGGAAAATTAAAGAGACCTTTGGAGAAAAAAGAACCAGTTGTATGAATATCAAGAGCTCAGATGGAAACCCAGTTCTAAGCAAAGAAGGGAAAGCAGAAAGGTGGAAGGAGTATATAGAGGGTCTATACAAGGGCGATGTACTTGAGGACAATATTATGGAAATGGAAGGGGATGTAGATGAAGATGAAATGGGACATACGATACTGCGTGAAGAGTTTGACAGAGCACTGAAAGACCTAAGTCGAAACAAGGCCTCAGGAGTAGACAACATTTCATTAGAACTACTGACAGCCTTGGGAGAGCCAGTCCTCACAAAACTCTACCATCTGGTGAGCAAGATGTATGAGACAGGCGAAATACCCTCAGACTTCAAGAAGAATATAATAATTCCAATCCCAAAGAAAGCAGGTGCTGACGGATGTGAAAATTACCGAACAATCAGTTTAACAAGTCATGTACGCAAAATACTAACGCGAATTCTTTACAGACGAATGGAAAAACTGGTAGAAGCCAACCTCGGGGAAGATCAGTTTGGTTTCCGTAGAAATATAGGAACACGTGAGGCAATACTGACCCTACGACTTATCTTAGAAGCTAGATTATGGAAAGCCAAACTTACGTTTCTAGCATTTGTAGACTTAGAGAAAGCTTTTGACAATGTTAACTGGAATACCCTCTTTCAAATTCTGAAGGTGGTAGGGGTAAAATACAGGGAGCGAAAGGCTGTTTACAATTTGTACAGAAACCAGATGGCAGTTATAAGAGTCGAGGGACATGAAAGGGAAGCAGTGGTTGGGAAGGCAGTGAGACAGGGTTGTAGCCTCTCCCCGATGTTATTCAATCTGTATATTGAGCAAGCAGTGAAGGAAACAAAAGAAAAATTTGGAGTGGGTATTAAAATCCACGGAGAAGGATACAAACTTTCAGGTTCGCCTATGACATTGTAATTCTGTCAGAGACAGCAAAGGACCTTGAAGAGCAGCTGAACGGAATGGATAGTGTCTTGAAAGGAGGATATAAGATGAACATCAACAAAAGCAAAACGAGGATAATGGAGTGTAGTCGAATTAAGTCGGGTGATGCTGAGGGAATCAGATTAGGAAATGAGACACTTAAAGTAGTAAAGGAGTTTTGCTATTTGGGGAGCAAAATAACCGATGATGGTCGAAGTAGAGAGGATATAAAATGTAAACTGGCAATGGGAAGGAAAGCGTTTCTGAAGAAGAGAAATTTGTTAACATCGAGTATAGATTTTAGTGTCAGGAAGACGTTTCTGAAAGTATTTGTATGGAGTGTAGCCATGAGTGGAAGTGGACGATAAGTAGTTTGGACAAGAAGAGAATAGAAGCTTTCGAAATGTGGTGCTACAGAAAAATGCTGAAGATTAGATAGGTAGATCATATAACTAATGAGGAGGTATTGAATAGGATTGGGAGAAGAGAAGTTTGTGGCACAACTTGACTAGAAGAAGGGAAGGTTTGGTAGGACATGTTCTGAGGCATAAAGGGATCACCAATTTAGTATTGGAGGGCAGCGTGGAGGGCAAAAGTTGTAGAGGGAGACCAAGAAAAATGGTTCAAATCACTCTGAGCACTATGGGACTTAACATCTATCGTCATCAGTCCCCTAGAACTTAGAACTACTTAAACCTAACTAAACTAAGGACACCACACAACACCCAGTCATCACGAGGCAGAGAAAATCCCTGACCCTGCCGGAAATCGAACCCGGGAAGCCGGGCGCGGGAAGCGAGAACGCTACCACACGACCACGAGCTGCGGACTGGAGACCAAGAGATGAATACGCTAAGCAGATTCAGAAGGATGTAGGTTGCAGTAGGTACTGGGAGATGAAGAAGCTTGCACAGGATAGAGTAGCATGGAGAGCTGCATCAAACCAGTCTCAGGACTGAAGACAAACAGAACAACACGTGGCAAACTGTGATATCTGTGAAATTGTCTGCATCTGTCAATATGCCGACAGTTTGTACGAGATAAAATTTATATTATGTCTTCAGAGCGCCAAAAATAATAAAATAATATTGGAAATTTATTTCGTTCGTGATCTGTGTTGTTGAGAAACGTGAAATACACACATCAAGAGAAGTTTTGCATCACGCCGGTTCCGAGAGGTGCGGAACCTATACAGAAAATTGGAATAGAGATCAACACAAACATCATTTCCGCCCTTTTTACTGCTCATGAAAACCACACATTGCATGTTGTACCACCATCCCGCGAGACCTTCACAGGTGGTGGTCCAGACTGCTGCACACACCGGTACCTCTAATACCCAGCAGCACGTCCTCTTGCATTGATGCATGCCTGTATTCGTGGTGGCATACTATCCACACGTTCATCAAGGCACTGTTGGTCCAGATATTCCCACTCTTCTACGGCGATTTGGTGTAGATCCGTCTGAGTGGTTGGCGGTCACGTCGTCCATAAGCAGCCCTTTTCAGTCTATCCCAGGCATGTTCGAAAGGGTTAATGTCTGGAGAACAAGCTGGCCACACGAGCCATGTCGTTATCCAGGAGGAAGTCATTCACAAGATGTGCACGATGGGGGGCTAATTGTCGAAGACGAATGTCTCGCCAATATGCTGCCCATATGGTTGCACTATCGGTCGGAGGATGGCATTCACTTATCGTACAGTCATTACGGCGCCTTCCATGACCACCAGCGGCGTACGTCGGCCCCAGATAATGCCACCCCAAAACAGCAGGAAACCTGCATATTGCTGCACTAGCTGGACACTTTGTCTAAGGCGTTCAGCCTTACCGGGTTGCCTCCAAACACGTCTCTGACGATTGTCTGGTTGAAGACATATGCGACACTCATCAGCGAAGGGAACGCGATGCCAATCCTGAGCTGTCCATTCGGAATGTTGTTGGGCCCATCTGTACCGCGGCGCATGGTGAGGTGCTTGCAAAATGGGACCTCGCCATGGACGTCAGGAGTGAAGTTGCGATCATGCAGCCTATTGCACATAGTTTGAGTCGTTACACGAAGTCCTGTAGCTGCACGAAAAGCGTTATTCAACATGGTGGCGTTGCTGTCAGGACTTCTCCGTGCCATAATCCGTAGGTAGCGGTCATCCACTGCAGTAGTAGCCCTTGGGCGGCCTGAGCGAGGCATGTCGTCGGCAGTTCCTGTCTCTGTATCTCCTCCATGTCCTAACAACATGGCTCTGGTTCACTCCGAGACGCCTGGACACTTCCCTTGTTGAGAGCCCTTCCTGGCACAAAGTAACAACGCTATCGAACCGCGGTATTGATCGTCTACGCATGGTTGAAATACAGACAACACGAGCCGTATACCTACTTCCTGGTGGAATGACTGGAACTAATTGGCTGTCGGACCGCCTCGGTCTAAAAGGCGCTGCTCATGCATAGCTGTTTATATCTTTCGGTGGCTTTGGTGATATCTCTGATCACTCAAAGGGACTGTGTCTGTGATACAATATCCACAGTCAACAACTATCTTCAGGAGATATGGGAACCGGGCTCATGCAAAACTTTTTTTGATGTGTGTATGAAACCAAGTCACAGTGCGACTGCATTGTCATCTAAATATGTCGCATTCGCAGATTCCCCTCACCTCCATCCTAGCACTCAGACAGTGTGACATTGCAGTAGGGGAAGCGTGCTCATAGGCCGAGCATAGTGTTACACAAGCGAGTCCACGATTTGTGAACCAAATTCTTGGCCGCACTTGCTGTGGGACGTACACGCCTCATAACAGAACGTATAGTCCGGAGGCTTACCTGGCCTATAGAGCAGATAGACAACGATCTGTGGCACACCTACGACTGAAATAAGGAAAGATTATTCAGTTTAACATCTCATTGACATAGAAGATATTAGAGACGAAACATAAGGTCCGATATGTCAAGGATGGGGGGAGGAAATCGGCCGTACCCTTTCAGAGGAGCCATCCCGGCATTTGCCTGGATTGATTTACGGAAATCACAGAAAACATCAATCTGAATGGCAGGACGCAGGTCTGAACCGTCGTCCTCCCGAATGCGAATCCATTGTGTTAACTACTGCGCTACCTCGCTCGTACCTACGACAGAGGAGAATGCTTGTGCAACACAAGTGTTTCTAAGCACACAGTCCAGCACACATGGTTTAGGAAGGTTCTCCATAGCAGACCACCTGTATGTGTCCCATGCTGACCCGACGACATCGTCAATTACGACTGAAGTGAGCATGGGATCATCGAAATTGGATCTTGGATCAATGGAAATATGGGGTTTTTGGTCGGATGAATCACCTTCCCTGTTAGATACGCCATCATCCATGCTAAAGGATGCTCCGAACATGCAGTGGGCCATGAACGCTGATCTGTACACTATTATACAGTGAAGAGTCGCAAACGACGTGACATCGTCTCGACTAATGTCTGAAGTAATGCTGGAGTGACTGACACAATGAATCCTGCAGTCCCGTCCATAAATCGGTAAGAGTACGAGGTGGTGGAGATCTCTTCTGAACAGCATGTTGCAAGGCATCTCAGATATGCTCAATAATGTTCATGCCTGGGGAGTTTGATGGCCAGCGGAAGTACTTAAACTCAGAATAGTGTTCGTCCAGCCATTCTGTAGCAATTCTGGACGTGTGGGGTGTCGCATCGTCCTGATGGAATTGCGTAGGTCCGTCGGAATGCACAATGGACTTGAATGGATGCAAATGATGAGAAAGGATGCTCACGTACGTGCCACGTCTGAGTTGTATCTAGACGTATCAGTGGCCCCGTATCACCTAAACTGCACACGCCCCGCACCATTACAGGTCCTCCACCAGCTTCAACAGTCCCCTGCCGATATCCAGGATCCATACATTCGTGAGGTTGTCTCCATACCTGTACATGTCCATCCACTCGGTACTATTTGAAACGAGAAAAGTCCGACCAGGCAACATGTTTCCAGTCATCAGCAGTCCCATGTCGGTGTTGACGGTTCCAGGCGGGGCGTAATGCTATGTGTCGTGCAGTCATCAAGGATACACGAGGGCTGCGAAAGCCAATATCGATGATGTTTCGTTGAACGGTTGATGGCCCAGCATTGAGATCTATAGCAATTTGCAGAACGGTTGCACTCCTGTCACGTTGAACGATTCTCTTCATTCTTCGATGGTCCCGTTCTTGCAGGATCTTTTTACGCCCGCAGCGATGTCGGAGATTTAATGATTTGCCGGATTCCTGATATCCACGGTACACTCGTGAAATGGTGGTACTGGAAAATCCCCATTTCATCGCTACCTCTGAGATGCTGTGTCCCATCGCTCGTGTGCCGACTATAACACCACGTTGAAACTCACATGAATCATGATAACCTGCCATTCTAGCAGCAGTGACCGATCTAACAACCGCATCAGACACTTGTTGTCTCATATAGCCGTTGCCGAACGCAGCGCCATATTCTGCCTGTTTACATTTGAATACGCATTCCTGTGCCAGTTTCTTTGGCGCTTCAGTGTATTATGGGAGACATTCACATGGGCTTCCATTGAACCTGTGTTAGTAACTGAAGTCGCCATATGAACTGCGGCCTACGTGAACATGATTGCGGACTACCCACAACCCTTCATGCCGATGTGCTTCCTGATCGCGATTGCATCGATCACCAATATAACTGCCCACGTCACAAGGCAAGATTCGCGCTACATTAGTTTGAAGAGCTTGACAGTAAACTCACTCTGATGTGTTGGTCACAATATTCGCCTAATCATAATCCGACTGATGTGGTACGCTATAGGGAGCTCCGCTCCATGCCTCATAATCTGTGGGTAGGGATCCGGTGGCGTATATATCCAGAAAGTGAGGAAGGATATCACGAATCCTTGACTTGCAGAATCGCTAGCTCATTGTGTTTCAAAGCTACAGGCTATTAAACAGTTGGTCATAATGTTTTGGATCATTTATATACGTAATGTGTTCTTCCATTAATATAAAGTTTTCGATCACAAAACGTTCTTTTAGTTAGCGAATCAGTTATACAGAAAAAATTAATCTTACCCCACCTGCTGGATAAATTTCTGGCGACCCCTATACAGACAATTAGAAACTTAATGGAACGCCGACAAATACAGTCATCTGTCAGCCATCATGTACGTAGAAGAAAATGTTTTGATTCATAGTTAGAGCATAACAATTGAAAAGCGTATTATAAAATGAGCTGTGAATTGCTTTAGAATACGAGGGGTACCCAAAAAATTGGAATAATTTTTTAAAAACTATAGATTTTAAAATTGTTTACAAAACAATCTTGTCCTCTTAAAAACAGTCTCCGTTTCAACTAATACATTTGTGTCACAGGTGCTTCCACTGTTCCAAACATATTTGTAGCCATCTTTAGAAATGGCTGACAGCTCCTCCCTCGTTTTTTGTTCTTGACTGTTTCACTGTTGTCAAATCGGTGTCATTTCATGCCCCTTTTCATGCTTGTAAACAAGAAAAAGTCCCACGGAACCTGGTCAGGCGAGTAAGGTGTGTCGGGTAGCAGAACCATGTCATTTTTAGCCAGAAACTTCGAACAGAGATGGCTGTTTGTACAGGTGCGTAGTTGTGGTGGAAGAACCAGTCTCCTGTCTGCCACAAATCGGGTCTTTTTTTGTCAAATACTGTTGTCCAATCTTCTTAAAACTGCCAAATTAATGTTTTGATTGACGGTCCGACCTGGAGGAACAACCTCTGAATGAATTACGCTCTTGGCATCGAAAAAAAACAAAACAAATCAGCATTGTTTTGATGTTTGATTTCACTTGACGACATTTTTTTAAACGGGTTGACGATGCCGTCTTCCATTGGCTCGATTGTTGCTCTGATTCTGGGTCGTAACCATAGCACCATGAATAATCACCAGAAATGACTTTTGACAGAAAATCTGGATCAGTTTCAAGCTCTTGTTTCTAAACACGGCATGTTTCAGCTCGCCTTTCCTTATGACTGTCAGTCAGAGCCCGAGGGACAAACTTTGCAGGAACCCTTTTCACTTATACATCTTCCGTTTAAACTCGCTGAACCGCGCTCCTGCATAGCCAACTGATTAATTGCCTGTCGACGGCCTGAGAGCACAAGCTCTCGAAATTTTTCAGTATTTTCGCCAATTCGGCAGTTGATGGATGTCCAGAACGGAGTTTGTGATCAATCGACATGTCGCCACTTTCAAATCGAGCAAACCACTCATATTCTCGAGTTTTTCCCATAGCGTCATATCGGTAAGCTGTTTCCAACACTGAAACAGTTTCAGCAGCATTTTTACCGAGTAGAAATAAAATGTCACAGTTGCGCATTGTTCACTTACACTTGCCATCATAAAAAGCGAAACAAGAACAAAACAGTGCTAGCGAAAACAACCACAGCAGATGAACAGAACAAGCCAGCTCGATAACAGACCTGAACGTTGAACTGGCAATGATTTACGCTACACACGCTTTACGGCAGAAATACGAGGGCTATTCAGAAAGTAGGGAACGTTTCCGTCTGACTCCGCTAGGCGCTCGCTGATCGCATATGTGCTCGGCAGCTGAGTCGGCATCCATCCGTGACAGCGGGAACGCCTCTGCGCGTCTGGTTTTTTCGATATTCGAATTTGAAATGTGCGCTGCAATCGAAAATCCCGCCAGTTGTGAGGTGCGGTCTGTGATACGGTTTTTGTTGGCAAAAACCTTAAAACCTACAGAAATTTATCGTGAACTGTGCGATTTGTATGAACACAACCATCACCTTAAAATAACGGAGCTTTCGCTTTCTTTTCGACAGTTTCACGGACTTTGTTGTTTGGAATTGTCACTCAAAAGCTAGGCTACCACAAATTTTGTGCAAGATGGGTGCCCAAAGTACTTACAGAGCACCATAAAGAACAGCGAATGGCGGCGACGTTGACATTTCTGGAGGCCTACCACAAACATGGTCATTCATTACTAGATCGAATCGTAACAGGTGACGAGACTTGGGTGAAACACGTGAATTGCGAAACAAAATTACAGTCCATGGAGTAGGGACACACAAGGTCCCCCGCAAAACCAAGAAAATGTTTGCAAACCTTGTCAGCAAGGAAGTTGATGGCGAGAGTCTTTTGGGATAGGCAAGGTGTGCTTCTTATTGATTTTCTCGAACGTGGAGCAACCATAAATTCTGTCTGGTACTATCAAACTTTGCACAGCCTTAGAAGAGCAGTTCGAAACAAACACCGAGGAAAGCTGACGTCCAAAATTTTGTTTTTGCACGACAATTCCCGACCTCACACAGCAAACCGCACTAAAGAACTCATTAATTCATTCAGGTGGGAAATTTTCCCTCATCTGGCCAACAGCCCCGATCTTGCACCAAGCGACTTCCACTTGTTTCCCAAGGTGAAGAACTGGCTTGCAATGCAGCGCTTTGATGACGACGCGGAACTCCAGGCGGGAGTGACTCACTGGCCGAAGTCTCAGGCGGCAGAATTTTACGACGAAGGTCTTTTGTAAATACTACACAAGCTCCGCCCACTGCAATGATATCCCATTTCTTTTCTCTTTTTTTTTTTGATACCCCCTCGTATCGATGTTTGCCATAATTTCACAGTCATTGGCTTAAAGTACCTGGCATAAAAAAGTGAAGTACCCAAAAGATATGGTCGGATGTCAACGTACTCTGTACAGATACACACATCAGAGAACATGTAAATTATTAGAGAAACAATTCTGTGAGACAAACGGGCACCAGTGAATTAGTGTTGTTCGTGTTTAGTGTTGATACCGAACCTGACAGGGTATATAAGGGACACGAACAGTGCCAAATATCAAGTCACCACTGTGAAGAACACGGAGATCCACGGACTCGTGTCAGACAGCGTTATCAGAACCTTGCAGAATTTGAAAAGGGCTTTCTTGTGGGTCTCCATTTAGCCAGCTGGTCGAAAAGTGCAGTATCCAAGTATATGGAGCATTCGGATGACATGGGCGAGCGATGATGGACAGCACGGGAACATGAGGCACGCATATTCGTTGTCAGTGTCTCAGTTGGCCACGTCTGACCACCACAAGGGGGGATCGCCGTAGTCGCATGTAGCAACACCCCCTCCTCTGCGCCTGCCATCCATGAAGAAGTAATGAGCTTCCGTGTCATTCCACGCCATTGATCAGGGACTAGCGGCAGCCAGACTGGTGAATTACACTCACAAGCGTAGGCTGCCGTAAAACACAACGAAAGCTGCGTTTTGAGAATGGTGATCAGTGATTAATCGTGATTCTGTACTACCGTGTGTGACCATCTTCGACCAATATGGCGGCGACATGGGGAGATGTCCAACTTTATCACCATTTTGGAAATGTACAGCAGTGTCACTCCTAGTACTGGTACCAAAAAACAATAGGAGTGGGGTATAACATTACTAGGGCCCGGATTTTAATTACCTGTAAAACAGTGAAATATGCAAGCATTTATGACCTAAAACTTACATAAATATGACCTTAAAATAAAATATGACTTAACAGAAGTTTATTTAAAGCATTCTCGTTTGTTTATTTAATTTCTTATTCACCATAAAGTAATACAAAATGCACTTCTCAAAATACACTCCTGGAAATTGAAATAAGAACACCGTGAATTCATTGTCCCAGGAAGGGGAAACTTTATTGACACATTCCTGGGGTCAGATACATCACATGATCACACTGACAGAACCACAGGCACATAGACACAGGCAACAGAGCATGCACAATGTCGGCACTAGTACAGTGTATATCCACCTTTCGCAGCAATGCAGGCTGCTATTCTCCCATGGAGACGATCGTAGAGATGCTGGATGTAGTCCTGTGGAACGGCTTGCCATGCCATTTCCACCTGGCGCCTCAGTTGGACCAGCGTTCGTGCTGGACGTGCAGACCGCGTGAGACGACGCTTCATCCAGTCCCAAACATGCTCAATGGGGGACAGATCCGGAGATCTTGCTGGCCAGGGTAGTTGACTTACACCTTCTAGAGCACGTTGGGTGGCACGGGATACATGCGGACGTGCATTGTCCTGTTGGAACAGCAAGTTCCCTTGCCGGTCTAGGAATGGTAGAACGATGGGTTCGATGACGGTTTGGATGTACCGTGCACTATTCAGTGTCCCCTCGACGATCACCAGTGGTGTACGGCCAGTGTAGGAGATCGCTCCCCACACCATGATGCCGGGTGTTGGCCCTGTGTGCCTCGGTCGTATGCAGTCCTGATTGTGGCGCTCACCTGCACGGCGCCAAACACGCATACGACCATCATTGGCACCAAGGCAGAAGCGACTCTCATCGCTGAAGACGACACGTCTCCATTCGTCCCTCCATTCACGCCTGTCGCGACACCACTGGAGGCGGGCTGCACGATGTTGGGGCGTGAGCGGAAGACGGCCTAACGGTGTGCGGGACCGTAGCCCAGCTTCATGGAGACGGTTGCGAATGGTCCTCGCCGATACCCCAGGAGCAACAGTGTCCCTAATTTGCTGGGAAGTGGCGGTGCGGTCCCCTACGGCACTGCGTAGGATCCTACGGTCTTGGCGTGCATCCGTGCGTCGCTGCGGTCCGGTCCCAGGTCGACGGGCACGTGAACCTTCCGCCGACCACTGGCGACAACATCGATGTACTGTGCAGACCTCACGCCCCACGTGTTGAGTAATTCGGCGGTACGTCCACCCGGCCTCCCGCATGCCCACTATACGCCCTCGCTCAAAGTCCGTCAACTGCACATACGGTTCACGTCCACGCTGTCGCGGCATGCTACCAGTGTTAAAGACTGCGATGGAGCTCCGTATGCCACGGCAAACTGGCTGACACTGACGGCGGCGGTGCACAAATGCTGCGCAGCTAGCGCCATTCGACGGCCAACACCGCGGTTCCTGGTGTGTCCGCTGTGCCGTGCGTGTGATCATTGCTTGTACAGCCCTCTCGCAGTGTCCGGAGCAAGTATGGTGGGTCTGACACACCGGTGTCAATGTGTTCTTTTTTCCATTTCCAGGAGTGTATTATAAATATAGTTCTTTCTTTCTGCAGGGTTTGTGGCTAATTTGCACCTTTTTTTTGGATGTCTGAATGTTTTATTTTCTAAACACAAACTACAGTGAAAAGATCATCTATCGAAACAGTAAAAGAATGTTTTTAGTTCTACATAGTATTTAAAGCGTTTCACATTATTTAATACCGTATGTCAATCTTCAGTATCTGCAACGTTGCACTGGATCACGAGGTGCATTTTCAGGTTTTCCATTGTCAAAGATCTACGGTTGTCGCTGAGGATAGTTTTGTACCTGGAAAAGCTCGTCTCCACTTCACGTCACTGGAGTGTATTTGAAGGCAGCCAGGTTACTGGAGTTCAGCTTTGTTTCAGTATCTTCAAATGTTGCGGCATTCCCTGAAAGACTGTCACTAATTTTGCACAGTGTAGAATATCCAGGATTCCGTTGGAGAACACTTTGCAATTTGGTTTTCACTTTGTCAGCCACATGACCACGAGCTCGACACAACTCACTCTGTACCTGTTGCACAATACTCACGGCCTCACATAGCTGAGTGCCAACACCTTCCAGTCGTTTGATGGCTTTTGATATCACTGAAAAATTGATGATGACGTATGCCAAGTTTCGAGACAATGTATCTGTAAAAACTTCTTTCACAATTTTGATAGCATTTTATTAATCGATATCAAGATCACAGAAGATTGTCTTTATTTGGGTGTAGTTAGTGCAGTAATAGCAGCATTAAGCCAAGAACCCCATCGTGTAAGAACAGGTTTAGGTGAGAGGGGCGTTGAAGGTGCTTGTTCCTTGAATTTCTGCAACCGTAGCGGAGCCTTCACGTAGATTTTCTTGCCACAGGAAATTAATTTGTGCACGTCAGGGTAATTTGATCGCACCTCTTCGGCAACTCTGTACAACGCATATGCACGGGAAGTGGCGTACACATTACTGGGGTAGAGAATCTGAAGCCCTTTGGCTGCTTTAGCCATATATGAAGCACCATCTGTTACAAGCAGCAAAGCATTGTCTCTTTTCACACCATCCGGCCACAGTAGTTTCAGAGAGTTGTCAAACAAAATAGCAATCGTCGAATTGCTTATCGAGAGCTTCACAAGTTAGTAGGAACATATCTCCAGGGCCATAAACTTTCAGAACACCAACAACAACATTTGCAATATATTGCCCACTAATATCCATAGTTTCATCTATCGACAGCCAGATCTTTTGCTCAGCAATAGTAATTCGTATTTTGTTGAGCACATCATTGTAGCATACGGATAATTAGTTCTTTCTCAGTGTAGATTCATCTGGAACTGGATGTGTGATGTACTTCTCCAAGAACCGTCTGAAGCGTGGATTCTTCAGCTTTTCCAGTGGGATGTTGCAGGACATCATCATCTCTCACAAATCCTTGCAGAATGATTGCACGGTTGACGATTGACCTGTCTGTTCAAATAACAGAGTTTGCCTGCTGTTATTTTCAGCACTTCGTTTCACACAGCTGCTGTGTGTAGCGGTATTATAGTGTTGTTGCACATTAAAGCGCTTTTCTGCACTAACTTTAACTTCACACAGTTACCATCAGTACTAAAGAACTTCTCTCCAAATTCTCGAACATATCCTGGCAACTTCACGCTGTCGGAGCACTTTGCTTTAGGCATGTTGAACAAGGCAAAGGCTGTATTCAAACTGGTTACTGGGAAGACCTGTGCGACTGCGGTGATTATTACGGCAGAAGCCGCCTCCGGTGGCTCTGAAAGCGTATTGTCGACTCTGCGCAACAATGTTTTATGTTCGCGAAACGACTGTTGTGGTACACCGATTTTCTGCTACAGTCCTGAGAAATAAAGCTGTGTACTAATTTATCTGTTTATCTTTCATGATAGCACGTTAAATGTTGTCTCTTGTGCAACATATTCATTTTCTTATTCGTGTGTCCCGTAATACAAGAGAAAAACGGTATATGCATTTTTAGCAAAAGTTGACGGAAATATGACCTATTATACTAAAGGTTAGCCGCAATACGACCTATTACTAACATTTGTTGAAATATGACTTTACATGCTCAATCAAAATACATTTTTCGACACTAAAATGTCTAGAATTGTGTAGAAATTGTTCTAAAATTCACCCTATAGTTCGGAAAAAAAAATATGACTTGTCATTAAAATCCGGGCCCTAAACATTACGTCACTGCTGGAGATGATCGTGGGAACTGTGACGGCACAACGATACGTCGCGGTCATCCTAGGTCCTCATGAGTTAGCTCTCACGCTACGGTATCGTGGTGCGATTTTACAACAGCACAACGCTCGACTTCACATGGGACGTGTCGCTATGAATGCGTGATGCTGAGGTTCTTCCTTGGCCAATGGGGGCCCCAGATCTGCACCCGATAGGACATGTGTGGAACCAACTCGAACGTCAGTTCTGTCTCAGTGCCGCCAGAATCCAGAATATTAAGCAGTGGTAGGCCACATTGGGCCAGGAAAGTATACAACGGCTTCATAACATCCGTTCCAACCGAATAAGGCATTCATCCAGGTCAGAGGGGGTACAACATCATATAGACAGTGAACCCATGTGCTAAATTATTCATGAATTTGACTGTGTAAACAGTAAAATAACTTCACAGACACTAAGTGATCAAAAGTTACCTGATACCCCCAAAAAGATACGTTTTTCGTATTAGTTGCAGTGTGCTGCCACCTACTGCCAGGTACTCCATATCAGGGACCTCAGTAGTCATTAGACCTCGTGAGAGAGCAGAGTGGGCCGCTCCGGGAACTCATAGACTTCGAACATGGTCAGGTGATAGGGTGTCACTTGTGTCAGACATCTGTAATCGAAATTTCCACACTCCTAAACGCCCCTAGGTCCACTGTTTCCGGTGTCATAGTGAAGTGGAAACGTGAAGAAGCACGTACAGCACAAAAAACATACAGGCCGACCTCGTCTGTTGACTGACAAGACACCGCCGACAGTTTAAGAGGGTCGTAATGTGTAATAGGCAGACATCTATCCAGACCATCACACAGCAATTCCAAACTGCATCATGATCCACTGCAAGTACTATGACAGTCAGGCGGGAAGTGAGAAAACTTGCATTTCGTGGTCGAGCGGCTGCTCACAGGCCACACATCACGCCAGTAAATGCCAAACGACGCCTCGCTTGGTGTGAGGAGCGTAAACATTGGACGATTGAACAGTGGAAAAACGTTGTGTGGAGTGACGAATCACGGAACACAATGTGGCGATCCGATGGCACGGTGTGGGTATGGCGAATGCCTGCTGAACGTCATCTACCAGCGTCTGTAGTGCCCACCAGTAGAATTCGGAGGCGGTGGTGTTATGGTGTGGTCGTTTCTTCCATGTAGGGGGCTTGCTCCCCCTATTGTTTTGCGTGGCACTGTGACAGCACAGGCCTACACTGATGTTCTAAGCAACTGCTTGCTCCCGACTGTTGAAGAGCAGTTCGGTGACGGCGACTGCATCTTTCAACACGATCGAGCACGGCCTGTGGCGGAGTGGTTACATTACAGTAACATCCCTCTAATAGACTGGCCTGCACAGTGTTGAAATGAAATGTGTGTGAAATCTTATGGGACTTAACTGCTATGGTCATCAGTCCATAAGCTTACACACAACTTAACCTAAATTATCCTAAGGACAAACACACACACCCATGCCCGAGGGAGGACTCGAACCTCCACCGGGACCAGCCGCGCAGTACATGACTGCAGCGCCTTAGACTGCTCGGCTAATGCCGCGCGGCTGCACAGTGTCCTGACTTGAGCCGTATAGAACACCTTTGGGATGTTTTGGAACGCTATCTTCGTGCCAGGCCTCACCTCTCCTCAGTGTAGCACTGCGTGTTAAATTGGCTGCCATTCCCCAAGAAACCTTCCAGCGCCTGATTGAACGTATGCCTCCGAGAGTGGAAGCTGTCATGAAGGCTGAGGGTGGGCCAACACCATACTGAATTCCAACATTACGGATGGAGGGCGCCACGAATTTGTATGTCATTTTCATTGTCATGATATCAAATGGCTCTGTGCACTATGGGACTTAACATCTGAGGTCATCAGTCCCCTAGAAGTTGGAGCTACTTAAACCTAACTAACCTAAGGACATCACACACATCCATGACCTAGGCAGGATTCGAACCTGCTACCGTAGCAGTTGCGCGGTCCCGGACTGAAGCGCCTAGAACCGCTCGGACACCACGGCCGGCATTGTCATGATACTTTTGATCATATAGTGTACCATCTCAACCAGTGAAATTTTGTTTCATTTCCTTCTCCCTTTCTGGGAGCTTGACTGCTTTTGTTGAAGAGTGTATTAACTTAAACTGCTGATAAGCATTTAATATGGGACCGTGGTTCCTATTCAGAAGTCACGTTACAAGTAGGAAGAAGTAAAGGAAAGTGTGAGACTGTGTATTTAATCATTAAGTTTTGGCTTCCTTCGTTCCTCGTATACTCGATGTGATCTTAGAGTTTAACGAGCCTATGTAACTTTTGTGTCCTACGCTCCAACGCCTGTGTCGAGTGGAGACACAAAATTGAGGTAGATGTTTAATACCTCCAGAGATTAAACTCAGTTCTGGAAATTAGGGAGACGGACAAGTTGAATATTTCAGGGCATGTAATTGCATAGCTTAGCTGCAGACGGCGGCAAAACACTGGGGAGACGACGTTAGCGCGAAGCATGTTTGCAGACGACGGAGCAGCCGCCTGGCTCTTCCGCCGCCCGATTGTCACTTCCGCCGGAAATTATCGCCGTTAATTAGAGAACTCATTGTTACGCAACTCTGGGACAAGAGACCGGGAGACGACATGCAGTAACATTCTTGTCAGGGGGTACACCGGGCGACTTTTGCTTCAGTAAACTCGGGACGGTTTCATCCCCCTGGAGGAATAGTTTCTCTGAGTCAGTCAGAAATTAACTGGATTTTTGCGAGAGAAAAGTAAACAAAGTATCTAGAATTTAATTAGTCTTGATTTAAATTCCATTATTTTTTTGGGGCATGCCATAAGCTACCTTTTCCGTACATTATCTGAGAAATGAGTGTATAACAACGAAATTTTTCCATTTCAGAGTTATTTTTTCTGGAGATTTAGAATTTATGCAGACGTGTGGAATCTTATATCCGAAGACTATAGTATCAACCTGGGACTATTAGCTAACCAGTCACAGGAAATACAGGTTTTGGGAGTGACAAAAAAGCAGGATGACATTTCTTTGTTAGTAAGACGAGTATACGAGTATCTTATGGCTGCACAATCTCTGCTCTTAATTACACTACTTGCCATTAAGATTCCTACACCAAGAAGGAATGCAGATAATAAACGGGTATTCATTGGACAAATATATTATACTAGAGCTGACATGTGATTACATTTTCACGCATTTTGGGTGCATATATCCTGAGAAATCAGTAACCAGAACAACCAACTCTGGCCGTAATAACTGCCTTGATCCGTCTGGACATTGAGTCAAATGGCTCTGAGCACTATGGGACTCAACATTTAGGTCATAAGTCCCCTAGAACTTAGAACTACTTGAACCTAACTTAACCTCAGGACATCACACACACCCATGCCCGAGGCAGGATTCGAACCTGCGACCGTAGCAGCCTCGCGGTTCCGGACTGCAGCGCCAGAACCGCACGGCCACCGCGGCCGGCGGCATTGAGTCAAACATAGCTTGGATGGCGTGTACAGGTACAGCTGCCCATGCAGCTTCAACACGATGCTACAGTTCATCAAGAGTAGTGACTGGCGTATTGTGACCAGCCAGTTGCTCGACCACCATTGACTAGACTTTTTCAATTGGTGAGAGATCTGGAGAATGTGCTGGTCAGGGCAGCAGTCGAACATTTTCTGTGTCCAGATAGGCCAGTACAGGACCTGCAACACGCGGTAGTGCATTACCCTGCTCAAATGTAAGGTTTCGCAGTGATCGAATGGAGGGTAGAGCCAAGGGTCGAACACATCTGAAATGTAACATCCACTGTTCAAAGTGACGTCAATGCGAACAAGAGGTGACCGAGACGTGTAACCAATGGCACCCCATACCATCATGCCAGGTGATACGCCAGTATGGCGATGACGAAACACGCTTCCAACGTGCGCTCACCGCGATGTCGCCAAACACG
This sequence comes from Schistocerca cancellata, assembly GCF_023864275.1. Taxonomy (NCBI): domain Eukaryota; kingdom Metazoa; phylum Arthropoda; class Insecta; order Orthoptera; family Acrididae; genus Schistocerca; species Schistocerca cancellata. Next base: position 22,819,223 of record NC_064633.1, on the reverse strand, counting down.
AATGCGACCATCATGATGCTGTAAACAGAACCTGGATTCATCCGAAAAAATGACGTTTTGCCATTCGTGCACCCAGGTTCGTCGTTGAGTACACCATCGCAGGCGCTCCTGTCTGTGACGCAGCGTCAAGGGTGACCGCAGCCATGGTCTCCAAGCTGATAGTCCATGCTGCTGCAAACGTCGTCGAACTGTTCGTGCAAATGGTTGTTGTCTTGCAAACGTACCCATCTGTTGACTCAGGGATCGAGACGTGGCTGCACGATCCGTTACAGCCATGCGGATAAGATGCTTGTCATCTCGACTGCTAGTGATACGAGGCCGTTGGGATCCAGCACGGCGTTCCGTATTACCCTCCTGAACCCACCGATTTCATATTCTGCTAACAGTCATTGGATCTCGACCAACGCGAGCAGCAATGTCGCGATACGATAAACCGCAATCGCGATTGGCTACAATCCGATCTTTATCAAGGTCGGAAACGTGATGGTACGCATTTCTCCTCCTTACACGAGGCATCACAACGTTTCACCAGGCAACGGCGGTCAACTGCTGTTTGTGTATGAGAAATCGGTGGGAAACTTTCCTCATGTCAGCACGTTGTAGGTGTCACCATCGGCGCCAACCTTGTGTGAATGCTCTGAAAAGCTAATCATTTGCAAATCACAGCATCTTCTTCCTGTCGGTTAAATTTCGCGTCTGTAGAACGTCATCTTCGTGGTGTAGCAGTTTTAATGGCCAGTAGTGTAAGTTGTTAAGGTCATAGCTTCAGCTAGAAAGCGTAAGCCTGGAGGCTGTTTCCCACGATGATTCAAAATTTCACTAGCCAAAGGAAAGGGCAAAGGTATAAATTTGAGATAGGAAACTCTGGTCCGAACACGAGTTAGCTGAAGCTGTAAGCAAAATCGGTAAAAGTTCACATTTACCGTTGCTCTATTGAGGACAATAAAATCTAAGAACATTTATTTTGCTATAATGTTGTTGTTTTTTGCAACTTGTACTTGTCTACTGTACGGTCACCAGCTTCTATGCAGGCATGGCATCGTCGTCTCATGTTCTATGTATCCGTTTGCACAACACAATGTTGTTCATCAAATGTTACAGGTAGCGAAACTTTTGTGCCAGGGGATCCTTTTCAGTTTCGTGAGCAAGACTATCATCCCACAACAGAAAATAAGGCGGAATGAGTTAGGTGAATGAGCTAGTAATAACACAGGACCTACATTAATTTAGTGTCCGTTTTTTTAGAAATAATACACGGGAAAGAAAGTTCTTCTAAAGCTGTAGTATTATGACTCATAAAACGATAGGATGATTTCAACGCTTTGGGATCTATGTAATTTTATTTCTCGACATTTAATCCAGCCATCAATAATTGATAACAAATTTCACAGCTCTCATTCATAAACTTAGGTATGTTGATGTATTTTGTCCAGAATTACAGGTTACAAGTGTCCACTTCTCAATAGTATATTGCTGCATGAATTATAATTCAGTATTTAGTGGACTTACGGCGTATAGAAAACGGTTGTTGGACATTGAAATAATTGTAAGAAAAGCGATAATTATTGACTGATAATATTTACCTTTGCTCCTGGTGAGTCCAATAATCGTTAACCACTGGCGTTAGAGTCTGTGTGTTGTTGGTGTTTCTTCATGAGACTGAGTTCCAGCTTTTGAGTAATCATTTGTAAATTTTATTCTTCCAAAACGCAGTCACTACTCATTGGAGATGACAGATGTTAATGTATATTTATGATATTGTACATAATGAAAACAAAATGCTGATTCACATCTTTTCAAAAAATATAGTGAGCTGAGCTCAGTCTAGAAAAACGTTTACAAGTTGCAGACAAGTGACACGCGGTTCACACGTCAAAGCTATGAATAAAAAGAGAGACAGCTGATGCATCTGAATTCTGAGAGACAAATGACACCTGACTGACATGCCTTCATTCTTTATGTTATGGACTATGCTTTCGTTCATGAGTTTTCGACAAGAAGAAAGTTCTGAAATTTTGGACACTTTTCAAAACAAAAGTGAATTACAAAGAATATGGATATATTATCACATTACAATTTAAATGTAACAATAATACAGTTTCTGTGCTTTAAATTAAATTCTTATTTATAACTGAATGATGGCAAAATGTTTCCAGTGATTTCTTAAAATAATTTATTCTTAGGGCAGTTACCCACATTAGACCAAACAGCAAGCTGAGCTTCTAATTGATAAACAAATTAGATTTTGTCTATATTGAAGAATTAGGAGATTTTCAATTTGTATAGAGATGAAAGTATAAAAAGCCATTAGCAATTGGACAGTCATGGATTAGTTTTCCCTTTTATTGTATTTGTTTATCCCAGGAGTAAAAATAGGTTGATGAACTTTCTTTGAAAAATATTATGTTCACATAATGCATAAAATCATGACAAAGGATTACTCTCATTAATTTGCTGACAAGGACGGGTAAATGTATCAGGTAGTCCAGGTAAACCTAGCCAGATGCCATTATTACGAAGCAGCTTTTATTTCCAATGATCATTTATATTGTTTTGAAGTACAGAAGGCCAGTGTCATGCAACATGCAGTGCACCATGACAAAAATCAGAGCACCTCGCAAGTTGTAGTTCTGTTTTCATTCAAATTATATTTATGTCGATTGAACCGGCTTCAAAACAATTTCTTAAAAATATGTTACAAAAATTATTTGAGCAGTGTTTTAGGCTTGGTGGAACTAAATCGTGGAAGCTATCCACTACAAAATCTGTTGTGTCACTGCAAATAAGAGATTGTTCTGACGTTCAGTACATGTTAATAATGTGAAACATTGTTCCTATAAATAAAACAAAAATTGAACACTTGAGTCATACGGTGAGGGCTGATAGAGTAACTAAATGTAAACTGAGTGGTGTGGAAAGATACAGATAATTTGAAGCAGTTTCATATGGTAGGTGAAAGCGTCTGTGCATTAGAACAGAATTAAATTTTACTATGTGAATATTTAGATCTTGATGAACAAAAAGTTATCGATATCAGATAGTTAAGAACAAAGGTGAATAGAATTATATCAGGAGCCCCCCCCCCTACCTTCCGCAAGGGATCACAACTCTTTTGTATGTGCATGGCAACCAAGGGGCCTCAAGACGTAGTACTTCTTTCCTTCCTCTGCTGGAATTTTTCTCTCTGACTGTATCTTTTCTCAGACTTGGTCTGTAGGACAGATTCATTGTTGACAACCTAGCTTTATTGTAGTACATCAATTTTGTCTCTTCTCACTTCGTTTACTTATTTTACGACACTTACTTTGGTTATCTCATATTTGACACCCACACCTAAGTTTACCTCCATGTTCTCAGAACTTATAAGAAGAGCATACCATGCGGGGGGGAGGGGGGGAGGGTGGAAGGTCGCCAACTATGCACAATCACAGCCAATCCATGTGTGGGTCATCAGCCTCTCGCTCACTGACAGTCCTCTGACTACACAGGAAACACACTAGTGATGCCCGATCTGTTACCTCCCCATCCATGCCAAGCAGTAAGACTGTTAAGAGGCACCTCGAACTAGGTGGCCATTGCTCTGTCTGGGTGACGTCCACAAAGAGAGTCCTCGACCAAAGTAGCCAACATCATATAAGATATCTTATACAGTGAAAAGACCCAAGTTACCAGCTGGCGGCCTTGACGCACCGACGTTCTCTTCAGTAAGACCTGATTGCTTAAATTCAGATCCTTGCGACCATAAGAACCTTTCCTTCCTGACACACATAGGAAGACGGTAAATTCAAGTGAATCGCAGAAACTAACTTTCCTGAGTTTCTGGTTTGCACCTGAACAGATTGTTGGATTTTTCCATCTGTGTTCTCAGTAGATAATATCAAAAATGTTTTGGGAGTCATTTCTTCCCTCAGTAAAATACGAAGTGGTTCTGTCTTAATTAAAACAGCTTCTCCTAACCAGTCCTGAACATTACTCCCTACCAAGAAACTTGAATCATATGAGCTTAAATATGGAGAAGGTTTTAATTTTTCGGTGGGACTCAATGCCAAAGACAGATGAGGAATCATGCAAAACACTTGGACAAGTGAGGAATTTGCATGTCGTGTACTTGGAGGCCTGCCAAACAAAAAAGTTGACATCAGAGCGTCATCCTCACTTTAGAGGGAGATCAGATTTCAAAGGGAATTAAAACCATGGTCTACCATTGTGATATGAAGCTCTATTTCACACCCCTATGTGGTGCTTTAAATGATAATGCTTGGGGCATACCTGTTGTTCAAATTACCCAGTCTGCGTAGATTGTAGCCGGTCGTTTCATGTAAACTCACAATATGAACAGTCACCATTCTGTATCAACGGTGGAGGTGATCACCCTTCCCTGAAGGGTTCTACCTTAATTAAGGAACGTAAAATCCAGGAATTTCAGGCCTCCAATTGCCTCTCATATTTTGATACATTTAAAAAATTTCCCTCGCTTATACCTCAGTGCAGTGGTATCGATGTTTGCAGGGGCCCGTCGAATACTTACTCATTTCATTCTCCCAATGTAAAGTGAATTAACCCTTGAGTGAGACCCCCCCTCCCTCTACCCCATTGCTCTTGAGTTGAGGTTCCTGCATCGTCATTTACCTGGACTTATAACATTAGCTAAGAGAAGCAGCCTTCTCCTCCAGTGTCTACTGGTGACGGGGCTCCCATTAGGGAAACCTTACTCAAAAATCTACAGACCAACTAACTGACAAGTCAATGGCTAAAAGAGCCACAGAGTGCAGATCCTAGGACTGCCCACTCCAGTTTCTACTCTCACAACTGATGAGCTCTGAAGAACCCTCACTCTCTAGAGTAGCGAGGGAGGAAAAGAAGATATTTTGGGAGAAGGCTGCTACTGTGATCCAAAAGTGCCAGATCCATCAACGCAATTGACTCAAATTTTATACTCGGCAATGATGTTCCAGCCCCACAGTGACAACGATCCTGGGACTGTGTTTCAATTCTCGATACTGCAATGGTTTTTTCGGTGGTGAGGGCACTGGAATGGAGTCCACTTTGTCTCATGATACCAGCTGAGAAATTACTTGAATTAGAAGTAACTGCTCCAAAATCTGTTAACTGACAAGGGCTTGGAGAGCAGTGTTCTGATTCTACGCCCCTCCATATTACATCCATTTGGGAGGATGACAGCTCAAACTCGCGTCCAGCCATCCAGATGTAAGTTTTTCCATGATTTCCCTGAACTGCTTAACGCAAATGCAGGATGGTTCCTTTGAAACAGCACCGTAGATTTCCTTCCGCTTTCTTACCTCGTCTGATCTTATGTTAGGGGCGTTAAATCCAAATCCTACTCTGCCACCATTCCAATTTTTAAACCAGACAAGAATCGCTATGTCCGAGAATAGAGACTGATCCATTAGTCTCACGGACATACTGCTTGAAAAAATGGTAGCCCAATGATTGTGCTGGTTTCTCGAATCACAGGGTTCTTGCCCCCCTGTCAGTGTTCCTCTTGGGAGGGATGATCCACAAATGACCAAATCTAATCCGACAGGTTTTTTTGAACGTCGACGTCTCACTGCAGTCTGCTTTGTCCTGTGTAAGGCCTGCTTGGAGATATCACAATTTACTTACCCTCCATGAATGAGCTTTGGAGGTTCCCTATCGATTTTATTCGTTAGTTTTGCCATTACGATTGTTTTGGGCTAGATTTGGTACGTTTTTAAGGTCTCTAGAGTCCAAGAGAACGATGTTCCTCAGGGATCCATGTTAAGTTTTCCACTATTCCTTATCGGCATTAATGAGGTAGTGAATTCTGTTGGATCAATGGTTACCCCTGCGTTGTACGTCAATGAGTTTGTTGATATAGCTCCCAGTCTGTAGCCTGGTCTCAACGCCAGCTTTAAGGAACCATACGAAACGCCTCCACTTGGATCCTTTCCCATGACTTCCAGTCTTCTCTGGTGAAAAAGCGGCTCTTTGATTTCTGTCGTAATATCATGATTCATTTCGACATAGAATTAGGGTACCCAGTGACTGGATGTAGTTCCACAATCCCACTTTGTAGGACTTCTCTTTGATAAAAAGCTGACATGGCTGTCCCACATTCGTCAACTTAATCCTAGCTACATGTGAAAGCTACCTCATAAAAACCTCTTTGAGTGCAGATCAAGCTGCTCTAGCTGGTATTTACTGGATCTTGGTCTCGTCCCAAATACACTACGTTGGCCAGGTTTGCGGCTTAACGGCATCTTCAGCTTTGCAATCATCGTGGAGTACGACGGTGACTAGCACCTTTTGGAATAGTCTGGTAGACAGTCTATTCGCCGAAATGGGTGTCTTGCCTTCCCAGTTCTGGCAGTATCACATTTTGCTTACTTACGCAATAACTGTATGACAGTTTCCAAATTATCTGACTTCTTGGATCCTCTTTTTTCTTACAGAGTGTGTCAGCCCCCTGACCTCTCGTCCTCGAATGGGTTTCCGAGTTGGACTGGATCCTGCGACTCTCTACCATGTGCTCCTCGTATTTTTGTGTGCACTTCTCCGTGGTTAGTACCGAGACCACTAATTAGGACTGATCAGTTTCAAAGATCTAAAGTCTCAGTCCTCTTCATGATCTTTCAGCGTCTGTTGCTTTTCCTTCATTAGTATTTTCAGTGTTATTTACACTGAAGGCATCAAAACCATGGACAGGACCAGATACCGCCGGTCAGAAACAAAACTCGTTGCTGGAAACACGTAGTGTCTTTATGGTGCAACTTTTTTAAATTTAATCGTACGGGTAGGGCCCCCCCGTCGGGCAGGCCGTTCGCCGGGTGCCGGTCTTTCAATTTGACGCCACTTCGGCGACCTGCAGTCGACGAGGATGAAAGGATGATGATGAGGACAGCACAATACCCAGTCCCTGGGCGGAGAAAATTGCACGACCCAGCCGAAAATCGAACCCGGGCCCAGAGGATTGACCATCCGTCACGCTGACCATTCAGCTACCAGGGGCGGACATGGTGCAAATGGTAACCATTAACAGAGCACTACGTTTATGAAACAGACCTCCCTCAGTCTTAATCTGTAGTGGTTCAAGGAGCTGTCGCCAGGATACTGATAAGTGTAACTCTTACCTTAGTCTTACTGCCTACGCAGTTGCCTTCCTGTGGGTCCCAAGTCACGTGGACAACCCAGGGAACGAAAGGGCCTAGCTTCTTATTAGAGAAGCGAGTACCCGGTAAAATGTCTCTTTGGCGTCATGTGGGTGCAGATTAAGCTCCTACTAGCTTGTAGATCGAACACGTGGTGAGCTATTGGTCCCTGCAATAAATTCCCCATTATCAAGCAGACTTCGGGTGCATGGAGTTCCTCCTTACATTTCTGCCAGAAGGAATTCACACTATCTTAAGTCGTCTCCACATCGATGATACGAGATTACTCCACAGTTGGCTGCAGTGCCTTACTTCCTGGTGGATTGTTTCCTCCTTGCTCTCCTTTCCGAGGATGGTCTTCTGGATATTTTACCTGTAATGTTGGCACATAACAGCTGAACTGGTTTCTCAAATGGTTCAAATGGCTCTGAGCACTATGGGACTTAACTTCTAAGGTCATCAGTCCCCTAGAACTTAGAACTAATTAAACCTAACTAACCTAAGGACATCACACACATCCATGCCCGAGACAGGATTCGAACCTGCAACCGTAGCGGCCGCGCAGTTCAAGACTGTAGCGCCTAGAACCGCTCGGCCACCCCGGCCGGTGAACTGGTTCTTCGTTCCCTCCGAAAAAGTGCTTTTTACTCTCAGACCCAACGTTTTAAAATGATTTCAGTGCGGTCTGGGGTGGTTGAGGTTGGGATTGGGGCATTTCCCGTCACACACTGAGCCTGGTGGGAGGGGGGAGGGGGGAGGGGGGGAGAGTCGTCGAGCTCACTTCCTCCGCCAGCCAGATCATCCCTATTCTACTCTGTTTTTAATTACGAGGGCTGTCCAGAAAGTAAGTTACGATGGATCGCGAAATGAAAATCACAGTGAAAATCAGAAATGTTTCATTTGTAACAGTTAGCTACACCTTTCAGCTACTTCTCTACGTAGTCGCCGTTCTGACTCAGACATTCGTCGTAGCGTTGTACCAACTTTCCAATACCCTCATCATAGAAGGCAGCCGCCAGTACTTTCCGCCAATTCTCTACGCTGGCCTAAAGCTCGTTGTCTGTGCCAAAATGTTGCCTTCATAGCCAGCGGTTCGTTTGAGCAGAGATGGAAATCAGTGGGAGGCATTTCCAATTTAAACGATGCGGGAACATCTTCATTGCCCCTGCAGAATGAGGCTGAGAATTGTCTTGAAGAAGAAACCGCACGACAGTTATGTAATGTTGGTTGCATAGCTTCAGGGGAAAATTCTCACCAGGCCTTCGTACTTGGCGGGAGACACTATTTTCTATAACATCTTTACGCGCTCACTAAGAGCTCAGGAATGAAAAGAGCGACATAATTCTACCTAGAGTCATACTAGAGACACTGCCCAACACATCTTTGCAAAGCTTTATCGGATTTTCATAGTCGTTTCCATTTCGCGACCGATCGTAACTTACTTTCTGGACAGCCCTCGTAATTTTATCTGCTGCCACGACCTGCCGTTCACGTAGCACTTTAGCACTTTCATGAGACAATAGTTTAAGGATCCCTTATCCTTGATTCTGCCCAACAACAAAACAAAAATGGAACAGTTTATGGTTCCTTTGAGAGTGGGTTCTAATCCCATCTTACATTTGGGCTATATCGGATCGTGGGTGGTATGGTTGTGGAAGGGACACTGGGACACTCCTGGTGCGTTCTGGAGCCCGGGGACACTCGACTGCGCCCACCCATCTGCTGACCTCACTAATTCCTTCACTTTATTTCACTATTGTCGGTCCTATTGTTGTACATTACGTTTTTAATCTTTTCAGTTTTGCTGTTACAGATCTCCCCTCCTCTCGGTTAGAAAGAATTATTTATTCCGTTGCTGTGTTACTCTTGCAGGAGAACGGCAGTGAGAGGGGTAATGGTTCTAATTGGGGTAGGGGGGGGGGGGTGCATCTCGCAGCAAAAGGCCATTGAGACCATCGTCTGCCCTCTAGCCTGTACACCGATCCGACCCATATACTTGTACACTCCTGGAAATGGAAAAAAGAACACATTGACACCGGTGTGTCAGACCCACCATACTTGCTCCGGACACTGCGAGAGGGCTGTACAAGCAATGATCACACGCACGGCACAGCGGACACACCAGGAACCGCGGTGTTGGCCGTCGAATGGCGCTAGCTGCGCAGCATTTGTGCACCGCCGCCGTCAGTGTCAGCCAGTTTGCCGTGGCATACGGAGCTCCATCGCAGTCTTTAACACTGGTAGCATGCCGCGACAGCGTGGACGTGAACCGTATGTGCAGTTGACGGACTTTGAGCGAGGGCGTATAGTGGGCATGCGGGAGGTCGGGTGGACGTATTGCCGAATTGCTCAACACGTGGGGCGTGAGGTCTCCACAGTACATCGGTGTTGTCGCCAGTGGTCGGCGGAAGGTGCACGTGCCCGTCGACCTGGGACCGGACCGCAGCGACGCACGGATGCACGCCAAGACCGTAGGATCCTACGCAGTGCCGTAGGGGACCGCACCGCCACTTCCCAGCAAATTAGGGACACTGTTGCTCCTGGGGTATCGGCGAGGACCATTCGCAACCGTCTCCATGAAGCTGGGCTACGGTCCCGCACACCGTTAGGCCGTCTTCCGCTCACGCCCCAACATCGTGCAGCCCGCCTCCAGTGGTGTCGCGACAGGCGTGAATGGAGGGACGAATGGAGACGTGTCGTCTTCAGCGATGAGAGTCGCTTCTGCCTTGGTGCCAATGATTGTCGTATGCGTGTTTGGCGCCGTGCAGGTGAGCGCCACAATCAGGACTGCATACGACCGAGGCACACAGGGCCAACACCCGGCATCATGGTGTGGGGAGCGATCTCCTACACTGGCCGTACACCACTGGTGATCGTCGAGGGGACACTGAATAGTGCACGGTACATCCAAACCGTCATCGAACCCATCGTTCTACCATTCCTAGACCGGCAAGGGAACTTGCTGTTCCAACAGGACAATGCACGTCCGCATGTATCTCGTGCCACCCAACGTGCTCTAGAAGGTGTAAGTCAACTACCCTGGCCAGCAAGATCTCCGGATCTGTCCCCCATTGAGCATGTTTGGGACTGTATGAAGCGTCGTCTCACGCGGTCTGCACGTCCAGCACGAACGCTGGTCCAACTGAGGCGCCAGGTGGAAATGGCATGGCAAGCCGTTCCACAGGACTACATCCAGCATCTCTACGATCGTCTCCATGGGAGAATAGCAGCCTGCATTGCTGCGAAAGGTGGATATACACTGTACTAGTGCCGACATTGTGCATGCTCTGTTGCCTGTGTCTATGTGCCTGTGGTTCTGTCAGTGTGATCATGTGATGTATCTGACCCCAGGAATGTGTCAATAAAGTTTCCCCTTCCTGGGACAATGAATTCACGGTGTTCTTATTTCAATTTCCAGGAGTGTATTTCTCATGCAATTATTTCTGTCATCAGTACCATTCAACATACTTTCACAATCCCATGAACGAGGAGGGTATGATAAGCTAGCCGTTTAGTCCTTTAACCACCAACCAATCTATAAACTAACCTATCATGTAGAAAACAATGTTTAATAAGAGGTAGAACCTAGGTCACAGACCCTTTCCAGCAATAACGCCCATCGTAATTCAACATCATTGCAGCAAGGCCCATTTGTAATGTACAGAATGTGACAGATACAGTTGGACGGCTGACACAAGTGTCAGGTACACCAACATACAGGTAGCTCTCTAACCCGCGTAGTGTTGTGTGCAGAGTTCCAAACACTTCAGAGTTCAAAAAGCGCCTGGCACTGGTTTAACACTGAAATAAATGGAAGACACCTGCATAAATCTTATACATTTTTGAACCAGATGCCAACAATCTTTTTTCTATTCGCTTATCTCCACTCTTAGTAGTCCGGTGCAGCGGTACTTACACCCCATCCCTCTCCCCCCCTCCCCCCCCCAACTTTCCAACAATGCACGCACACACGCACGCACGCACACACGCACGCACCATAACCTTTGTCAACAAAACTTCTACAGATTCTTAGCCCCACATTATTAAATACCTTCCGACGTCTACTTCTGTTACCAGTTTCAGCCCAATCCTCCGCATACCCGGGTTCCCGGGTTCGATTCCCGGCGGGGTAAAAGATTTTCTCTGCCTCGTGATGACTGGGTGTTGTGTGCTGTCCTTAGGTTAGTTAGGTTAAAGTAGTTCTAAGTTCTAGGGGACTGATGACCATAGCTGTTAAGTCCCATAGTGCTCAGAGCCATTTGAACCATTTGAACCTCCGCATACTTATCCAAATCAGCGCTCCCTTCGTCGTTTCCCACGCATTACCATTGCCTGACTTACTTTCTGCTAACGCAAACCTCAATTTTCTATGTCGATATATGGTTCATGACCTCTAATTGCTCATCCCAACTCTCATGATGATGTAGGACACCACAGCATACTCCTAATTTATACTTACTTTGAGCACGTCCAGATTGTACACTGAAATGCTGTACATCTTCATAAATCTTTCAGTGGCATCATTTTAAAGCAGGAAACAGTAAGCACTTGTAGTTTTAACTCCTTCAGTGTGCATTAACATTTCAGTAATTTTGAAACTCTTATACATTGTAAGCCAAAGAACGATGCACCAAGAAGGAATTATCTATACGGAACGGAAATCGGGAGATGTGATGTGCATATGCAGCCGAAAAAATGATTACAATTTCAGAAAAAAATATGATTTATTCAAAGAACGTGTTTTGCAAATTGAGCGAATTAATAACACATTGGTCCACCTATGGCTCTTAAGTAAGCAGTTATTCGACTTGGCATTAATTGATGAGGTTGTTGGGTGCCCTCCCGAGAGATATAGTGCCAAATTCTGTTCAATTCGACAGATGATTTTGGAGATAGCGCAATGGTAACACGGTAGCGTTATGTCATGTGAGACGCTTTCTGGCTCAAATATTCCGTACACGATGTCTTCAAAGCTAGTAACTACGATTCCAGCGTAATACTGCTGCAGCACTCGCAGCCAGACAATCAAAGAGGACTCTGCATGTCCACTTTACAATAAGGATTATGTCTCATAAAGGAGACATTTTCCGCACTTATCTGACTCTGGGGTGGTACTTAAAGCAATACGTCTAGACCGCATGGCCCCATAGGTCGAAAGAGTTACAAGATTCTTCACCGCTACATTAGCTTGCATGCCAGTGGCGAAGCTGCGCAAGAGCATGCATGCTGTACGGTGACGTGCTGAAACGTGCTTGCAGAACAGTGGTCAGTACCATTATCTTGAAAACCTAAGCGATAAGTGGAACGCTTTAGTACGCACTTTATGGGATCTGCGTGTTTCATTAATAAATAGCGCCCTTACTGCTGTGGCCTTTTCCACCAGACATCACGGCGCCTAGAGTATCAGCAACCAAACTGACAGCCTGCAGCCGCGGTTTGCCCGCTCGCAGGCATACCGAAGCACTACACAACCCACAGGCAATATTGATCAACGGCCACAACAGCAGCAACAACAACAACAACAACAACACTGCAAAGTCACCAGCGGCCAACACGGGCCACTACCGGCCCACATAAACACAAAGAAGAGGCTGCTGCAGATCCTGGAACTATTTTCACACGTCAAACCATGTGATGGAAAATAGTTCCGAGGTACTCATCCGCCGAAGCGCTATAAAAGCCGGCGCTCGGCCGCACATCAGGCGCATCCCTCGTTGGAGGTGCGGGCGGTCCGCCGCATTTTTAACTCCGCCGGCCCCACCCGCCTTATGCGGGTTTTCTCAGAGGACGCCCCCTCCATTGACCGTCTCCTGAAGGAGGGTGCCCTATTCTTCACCCAGAGATACAAGGTTGACCCCTCCCATTCCCTCCTCAATCCCTCCGCTGCCAGAGGTGTCTGTGCTACAACGCACACACAACAGCTGAGTGCTGCGAGGCCCCCACCTGCCCGCACTGTAAGCAAGCGTATTTCCTCTGGCAATGCCCTAACCTTCAGTCCCCTCCCTCCTGTAATACCTGCAATCTTCCGCATCCCACCTACTCCCAAAAATGTAAAGCCTGACCCCTCCGACCACTCCTGAACTCACCATGCCTGTCCGCGCTCTGGACGCCCCCACCCCTCCTGGCAATTCCCTTCGTCCCACCCCCCACCGCTGAGGACATCATCAGGTTCCCCACCATTGTTCTGCTAAGTGTCCACCCTTTCTAGCGCCCTCACACCCTCCAACAGATATCCCTCGCCGCCCATTCCACCTAAAAATGTATGCCACCTACTCCCACAACCAGGCCCAATTGACCTTCTCCCGTCTCAACACCCTCGTCTAAATCCCTGTCATGGCGCGACAGCACCATATCCTGTTCAATAACATCCGTTGTCTTCCCACCAACAAGAACCTCTTCATGCACACTCTTGCCACCCACTGTGTGGATGCCTTCCTCCTCAATGAAACCTTTCTTCAGCCCCACCACACCCTCCTCACTTCGCCCTACCTCCTTCACTGCTCCGACAATCCCATGCCGATAGCGCGTGGTGGAGTTGGCATTGGTCACCACCGCCAGATCCCAGTTCGTCTCCAACCTCTCCTTCCTGACCCCATCGAACACCTGATCCTTAGTCTCTTCTTCCCTGGCCTTACCATCACCTGTGCCACCATCTATGTCCGCCCTAACACCCCTATTCCTTTCGACTTCCTCTCCCACATTGACCGTACCTTCTCCTCCTACGTGATCGCCGCCGACCTCAACATACATAGTCGTCCCGCCACCCAGTTACTGCGGTGGCATCGGTTCCTCTCCTCCCTCCAAGGCGACCTCGTCCCCATTCCCCACCACACCCGCCCCAAATACAATTGCACTCCTGATGTCATCCTCTCCTCCCCTAACCTCCTTGGCCGCATAACGGTGGATGTCCTGGACCCCATTGGCAGTGACCATCTCCCTGTCCTCCTCAACATTTCAGACAGTCGTCGCCCCCGCACCGACCCCCGTCATAACGCTCCCCTGAAGTACGTCCATGATTATTCCCATGCCGACTGGAATGCCTACCGGGATACCCTCTCCACCCAGGTCGATGGCCACCCCTTCACCTACCACCACCATGATGATATTACCCATGCCGCCTCCTTTCTCCAGCAGACCTTGTCTGAGGCTGTGGAGGCCCACGTCCCTTCTGTCGCCATCCAACCCCACCGTCCTACCTTACCCCCACAGGCCGTCCTCCTCCTTGAATCCCGCCGTCTCTACCGTGCCTTCCTCCGCACGCGTGACCCGGACACACTACGACGCCACCCGCAACTCCAGAGATACAACCGTAACTTGCTCACAGCTACGAAACGCTGGGACTGGCGACAGACAAGCACCCGTTTAAATGCTACCCTTCCTATCAACTCGTCCAAGTACTGGTCAGCCTTCCGCCGCCTTATCGGATCTCAACCCCCCCCCCTACTATCCTCTCCTTCATGACAACCAACCTTTCCCTGACGCCATTAGCAAGGCCAATCACTTTGCCTCCTACCTCTCCGATGTCTTTACCATCCCTGACGATCCCCAGTTCGATTACTCCCTCTTCCCAGATGTCCGCGATCGAACTGACACCTCTGTCCCTCCCCTCGCACCTGGTTTCCAGTACTTGGACAACATTGCACACACAGAACTCAATGCCCCTATCACTACACAGGATCTCATCGCTACACTCCTGGTCATGATCATGTCACCTATCGCCACCTCCACAAAGCTCCTGCCTCTTTCCTCTCCACCCTGGCCAGGCTTTACAATGTAGTCCTGTCCACAGGCTACTACCCCGACCTGTGGAAAACCTCCCGTATCCTGATGTTCCTCAAACCCAGTAAACTGCCATCCGCTGTCTCCTCCTACCATCCCATCAGCCTTACCTCGGTCTTCAGCAAGATCCTGGAATCCATCCTCACCAGACGGATCCACCAACATCTCCGCCGGTACAGCCTCCTTCCCGTTACCCTGTGTGGCTTTCGGCCGTCCTTCTCTTCTGATGACCTTCTCCTTCACCTCACTCATCTCCTCTCCGAACAGCTTAATTCCCGTCGTTCCGCCATCTTCCTCTCCCTTGACCTTGAACGTGCCTATGACCGCTAGTGGCATTCCGGTCTCCTCTTCAAGCTCCAAACCTTTGCCCTTCCCATTAACTACGTCCATCTGATCGGCTCTTTCCCAACGTCCTTCCTACGTCACCATCCGCAACATGGATTCCTACACCTTTTTCCCCTCCGCCGGTGTGCCCCAGAGTTCCGTCCTCTCCCCTCTTCTGTACCTCTTGTGTACAGTGGACATGCCGCCACCTTCACCCCCCATCCACCTTCTCCAGTACGCCAATGACACTCCCTTCTTTGACCCTGCCCCCACCTTGCAGCGCTCCCAACACCTTCTACAAACCCACCCATCTCGACCGGTTCACTACTTGGTGCAATCAGTGGTTGCTTAAGGTCAATCCTTCCAAGACCCAGGCGATCATTGTAGGTAAAACCACCCCTTCCTTCCACCTCCTCGATTTCTACATCTATGGCCATCCTATCACCCTCACCCTCACGCTTAAGTACCTTGGTGTCACCCTCTACCGTCGCCTCTCCTGGACCCCCCCCCCCCCTCTGGACGATCCAAGCCAAGGCACATTCCCGACTCTGTCTCCTCAAGCTCCTCTCCGGCCGTACTTGGGGTCTGGATCCCTCCACAATCCTCCATACCTATAAATACCTCATTCACCCTATCCTTTGCTATGCCCACCCTGCCTGGATCCCTGCTTCCCCTGCCTTTTACAAATCCCTTCAGATCCTAGAACGCCATGCTCTTCGCCTAGCCTATTGCATCCGTCTCCCCTCCCCCATGTGGATCCTGTATGATCTTATTCCCTTCCCCTACCTCCTCCTTTTCCTCAAACGGATATGGATCCTCTACACCTTCTGTAAACTCGATCCTCCTCACCCGCTGGTCCCTCACATCCTCTCCCGCTCCGTCCGCTGCTGCACCTGTACTTCCACTTCCCACCTGTGCTCCATCTCTCCACTCTCCATACCCTCTCCCAAGGTGGCTTCTGCCAGCTCCCCCTCCCTGATGATGCCCTCCTCCCCTCCATCTACCCCTCCTACCAACTTTGTTCCTCCCTCCCTCCTCCTGTGTTTTGTTCCTATGGGCACCCTTTCTCCCTTCTCTCCCTCCTCTCTCTCTCCCCACTCCTCCCCCGGGCTTCCACTACCCCCATTCCTCCGCTCCTACTCCCGCCTCCTCTGCCATTGGCATTTTTGCTCACCCCTCTCCCTCTTGGCAGGTCCCCGGACTCGTACACGCTACGTGGACATTCGCGCGCTGGAGATCATCGCCATCAGTTTCTCATGTGCGTGCCGTCGTGTTTGTGTTAATGTCAACCGTCACGCTCCAACGATCACATGTGCCGTCGAAATCATCAGTGTTTGTGCGTCGTGTCGACAGTTTTAGTGGTTTTTCGTCTAGTGTGAACGGCTTCGTGTTTTGTATGTTCTGTATCTACTGTTTTTTACCCGCCATTGTCCACTCTCTTATGTGTCTTCTATATGTTTTATAATTGTTAACTCTGAGGCTGTAGAGTAGCGTAAGGTGCTGCTGCCAAATGGTTCAAATGGCTCTGAGAACTAAGCAACTTAATTTCTGAGGTCATCAGTCGCCTAGAACTTAGAACTAATTAAACCTAACTAACCTAAGGACATCACACACATCCATGCTCGAGGCAGGATTCGAACCTGCGACCGTAGCGGTCACTTGGTTCCAGACTGTAGCGCCTAGAACCGCACGGCAACTCCGGCCGGCTGCTGCTGCCAGCCTACCTGTTGTTGTACAGGTATAAAAATAACAATAAAGGAAAGAAAAGCCGCACATCGGCAGTTCATCGACCGCCAGCAAACATGGATAGCTGCCGCCCCGGCAACCCGGCTTGGATCTTCTCGCTGATCTCTGGATTAGGCTTCGTATATCGGAGAAGTCTCTGGCGGTGACGAGTAGGAAATTATTTCTGTTGTTTTCTATATTATTCTTGTATGTAGTTGTGATTCGAAGACGGATCACTATTTTGTGTTGGTGTTGGAGAATTTGTTTTGGTTAATTGAACAGTGCAATAAATTGTTTTCTTTGATCGTTAGTTTCTTCTGCTTACGCAGACATATCACTTACAATAGATGTGGTCTTCTCGAATCGTCTGTTTATGGAATGCTCTTTACCTGCAGGTACTCTGTGTGACTTGTGTAGGTATTCTTTCATTTGTTGATCCTCTCCTCAAACTCCACAATGTGTACTATGAGCTAGTACGACTCTTCAGCATTCACTGACGATCTGCAAAACGACAACTCTCTCTCTCTCTCCTGGTCTAACTCTATTCAAAGGTGTAGTGGAATCATATTGCAAATTCCATCATGGCCAGTCTGCATGAAGATCTCTCTTGGGCACGTTGACTTGCTTGCTGCAGGCCCATCTCGGTCAAGCTCTTAATCTGGCCCATCCACCGTAATGGTGCACGTCCTCTAGGTCTGCAGCCTCGACTTTTGCCTCTATCATTGTTGTTTCCATTGCCTCTTGCCTTCTGGCAATGTGACCAAAACATTTTAACTGATGCACGTGTAAGGCGTAGACCTGCTGAGCCACCTCTTCCAGAGTGGATCCAACAGCGTCACACAGGTCACATCATACGCTTCATAGTGTGGAGAGGGGAAGGGGGGATGGGGATCAGTTGCAACTCGCCATCACATTTGGCGCTTCTGCAGGGTAAAATAACCAGTGTCCGCTGCATTGCACACACTGTTATCCCCATGCTTCTTCGACAGGAAGGTGATGAGCTTTTTCAGCAGGACGAATCATGTCACATACTGCTGCTTCAGCGAAATGTGCTCTTCGTAATCTACAACAGTTGCACTCACCAGCAAGATCAAAAAAATCTTTCGACAATTGAACACGCGCGGACATGATTAAGAGGGAACTTATTCGTTCTCCAGGGCCTATAAGAACCATTGCCGATTTGCAACAAAAGGATGCCTTTCGGCTCCTTTATGATCTTTTGCATGCAGGAATATACGTCTGGGTTGCAGCTAGATGGGGGCAGAATATGTATTAACGCGTCTATTTGACATGTGAGTTTCATCTGGTGTTAATTTGTTATCATATTCTCCTACAACAATGAACTACCCATCACCTCACTTTTCAATAAAACGAACTTGTCCTTGAGGCTGTTACATTTCTTTCCTGCAGCGTACCTTTTTTCTAATTAGTCTAACTATTTTTAGTAGTGGTGATGTGAGCAGCGTAGTTTTATGGCCAGAACTACCTTCTCAACTTTTTGAATACAAATAAGTTATGCACAAAAGGATAATAGATTGTTGTTTGATTCTCTTGGGAAATTAGAGATTTACCACTTACAACTTCCACTCTTCAGTTGTGAAACATCCCCTTAGAAAAATTAATGAATTAATGTGCTGATAAACCTCTTACGTTATTTAATTTTCAAACAGCTGAGCAAAACTGAACTTACTCAGACATTTCTCTCTTTACTTATTCTCATCAACACTAAACAGACACACAATTTTTTAATCCTTACAAAAGAATGGCCCTGACTAACAATAACCTACACCTTTCATGAATCACTTATCTCACAAAAACTTCGTTTCTCAAACTACTGCAATACAGCGAGCGCCAATACTGCCAGCTAAATAAAAGATTCTAAGTACTGAAGGCACTAACTACTGATAGGCATAGTTGGAAAATGAAAGGTTTTGATAGAGAACAAACAATGTATTTACCTTAGTAATGTTCAAAAGTCAACATACATATATCAGTTCATGATATCCAATATTAAAAATTTACTCTTTCTAATGGACACACGTCCAGATCGTCCGCTGTCAAAATTCTGCCATCTCTCTCCCCACATCCACCACTGCTGGCGGCTCACCTCCAACTGCGCAACGCTACGCGCTGTTCACATCCAACTGCCCAACACTACAATAGCAAATATTCCAACAATGCAAACCAGGCACAGACTGCACACAGCACAGTCAGTGATTTTCATGCAGAGCGCTACGTGTCGTTACCAACATAAAAACCTAAACAGCATACTTACAATTGCTATCATTTTAAGTTACGCATATTGCCGTCGATTTTGTATGGGAGTATCTACAGTCTGCCTTAGCACTATGACAAAGCCTCCTACCGACTGAAACTTTCCCACACTTCGGATCCGGGGGTCTTTTATAGCTGACTGGGTCAGCGTCCTGTCTCTTCTGGCACGCAAAACCATAACAGGAAACGCAGCTCAGTACTGAAATTGAATTATGACCGAAAATGTTGCATAAATTCAACACAAACTCTGCGCGATGTAATGTGTCTGCTCCAGTCCACCCAGCCTGCATTTCTGCGACTTTCCTCTCTCTCTCTCTGTCTCTCTCTCTCTCTATTTTCCCGCTGCTTACGTCGTTAACCGACCGTCTACTGCGCCGACTAATTCGGACTGCAATCGAGAGCGGCCCAAAGCAGCAATCATCTCGCACCTTCTTAACGAAGGCGGTCGCAGATTAGCGCCAACCCCTGCAGGTCGGAGCTCGAAATTCCCGCGCGGTCGTAATGGCCAACCGGCTTAAGTGTAGATTGTGCCCCATCGCCAGTGGATCATCAGCTTTTACTGCGGCCCTCTTAGCGGCGGAGCCTTCAATTATTGATGGCGGATTTCAGTTCGTCCTTTTTTCTCCCTCTCGGCGCAACCACATACCTTTACTCGCAGGGACCTGTGCGTGTCGAGTAGCTCTCGAAGAGGGGGGGGGGGGAGGGGGCGGCTCTACAAGATTACGACAAAAGCAACGGCTCAAAAGGACGTCGGGTGAGTGAGACAGTCCGAGAAATGGAGGACACGTAGGGCTGAAGAGTGAGAAACGAAGTGAAGGAGAGCGGGCGATGAAAGGTGAAGGGAGACACTCCCACGAGAGGGACCGAAGGGTTGTGAGGAGCGATATGGCTAAAAGAGCTAAGGCTTTGGGGGGAGGGGGTGGAATGGAGGGAGTGCGGCGCTGAGAAAATGATGGTTATGAATGCCATTCGACCGTGAGGCTGATAAAAAATTTATGTGCAGGGACTGCGTCCCGTCGCTGTCTTAAAGGTGGAAAGAGACGGTAACTTAGCGGCAAGAAACATCACCCTTTTATGACACCTTTTGGAATATATTAAACACCACGACCGGAGCGAAATATTTTTAGACAGGCTACGACCTTCACGCAGCCGTAAGAAGGAACTTCATTATGCAGCTCACTAACTTGTTATTCTGCCTTGTAATAGACCCAGTCGTAAAAGATCATATCTGTCCGCGATATATTGTTGCTTGCGTTTTCAGGCCAAATCCGTTAAATGTGGAACACGGTTTAGAGTTGCCAGATGGGAGTAGATCCTAGGAATTAAACTAAATGCTAGCAAGTAAGTATAGTATCTAATTAAAATTGATTAGTTCTGATTTTTCATGAATAATTGCCCCTATTTTTCTCGACTGTATTCCAACACCGTATTAGGAAACGATAAAGAATTTTGATTGCAACTTTACTTGTGCACTTCATGTGATCGGAAAATATTAGAACCACTTGCGGGAGTTTATGCTTCGCTCTATGCCCTTCAGAAATAACTAAATAAACTTCCAGAGGATGCTAAACATTCACTTGTGCTATGATTGACTACACACGTAGTTGAAAGAGCACCAGGATGATTTTACCGTACTCCCCTAACGACCGAATGAGAAACCTAGTGGCATTCGGCATGGTTCCACATCAGTGTAGGAACATTCCAGAAGCTCACTGACTGTCTTACTGCACTCCAAGAGGTGCTTGTTCAGGCTTTTGACAGGTGGTTACATTAATGTGACCGGAAAGTGTAATAAGTGCCTGTCTACTCCTCGCAACTCTCGTTATTCGTTCCCCTTCCTGAAACTGTGTCTGAGAATATTTCTTACTGTTGTAAATTCTGAAACTTCATGGCAGATTAAAACTGTGTGCCGCACCGAGACTCGAACTCGAGACCTTTGCCTTTCGCGGGCAAGTGCTCTACCATCTGAGCTACCCAAGCACGACTCACGGCCCGTCCTCACAGCTTCACTTCCCCCACTACCTCGTCTCCTACCTTCCAAACTTCACACAAGCTCTCCTGCGAACCTTTGCAGAACTAGCACTCCTGGAAGAAAGGATATTGCGGACACATGGCTTAGCCATCCCCCAGGCTGTGGCATAGTTTTGACATTATGGATCTCAGAATATTAAATTCCCTAACGATTACGGAAATGGAATGTCTCATGCATCTAGCTCCAACTAGCTTTCTGCGTGGCGTAAATGTGTTTTTTTTCCGATGACACACATTTTCACCTCAGTGGGTGCGTAAACAAACAGTATGGAGGGAAACAAACCCCAGGAACATTCACCAGAGATCCCTGCACTCAGACCGCGTCACTGTGTGATGCGCCATATCACGCCATATCACGAGCAGTCACCTGACTGAGCCCCATGCGATTTTTTTCTCTGGGGTTACCTAAAGTCACAGGTGTATTGCAACCGTTGAAACACACTGGACGACTCACAGAAAAACATCCAGGCTGAAATTGCAAGGATACCAGAAGACATGAGAATTCCAGAAAACGGCTGCTGCAGTGTGCGGATTGTGAAGGTTGACGTAAGCCAGATACACTATTTAAACCATGTAATTAGAAACTCCCATTATTGTTCAATATGAGAAAAATTATAATGTAAGTTTCTTAGTGTTAATTATCTTTTTATTTAATTCCCAAATCAGCAATTTATATCGCTCTGCCATGTATTAACAGCCTACTCATTACTTTCATGTTAGGTGGCTTCAATATTCTGATCTTCCGCATCCTCCTGTTCCGAGAACATATAGCGTAAGCTATCGGCAATCACATTCTTCGTATCTTACACATTTAACATCGAAATGAAATGTCTATATCCTTTTGGCCCACGTAACTATCCAACCTGTTCTGCGAGGTCGACCTAGAACCCAGGCAAAAGCCTTGTTATCAGTGTCCAGAGTAAATTGTTTACTTTCTAAGCAAAACCTGAACTTTTCCAGGCAAATAGAACAGTTAACGCTTATAACTTATAACCGAATACCTTCTTTCAGGAGGTGATGAGGCAGGGGATACGAGCGCATTCAGCCTTCTCTCCTGTCAGTCCATTTGCAATAACACCGCAACGACCCCCATCATAGAGGCTTCCGTTTGACATATGAAAGGCTTAGAAAAGTCAGACACTGCAAATACGGGGTACTCGATAACGCTTGCTTTAAACCATCGAACGTTACCTACTGTGATTCACAACACTCAGATTTTCAATCTTTATTTCGTAATTGATTGGTTTAGCACAGAGGCCATATGTGCAAAATGGGGTATGAATTTGCGAAAAGAATTTACCATTCCAACGAATTTAGCGTCCCTTTACTAGTGGTGAACATCCAAAACAGCGTGATGGCAGTAGTGCGAGATTGATCTGCTCGCACCCGTTATCCAGACACAGTATGCCCGAGAAATGACACTTTCTGCTGAGTTAACTTCAGATGGTAGCACAGCCAACTCTGCTTCTCTCAAACGCTGGAAGACGTTCTTAACACAATCCACATACTGCTCAAAGGTTTGACTAAAAATGACTACATCCTATGAGTAGTGATACAAAAACTTAAATTGTATATCCATAAAAATCTTGACGAATAGCCGAGATAACACGGTGAGCTAATGTCGACAACCCAAATGGTACGCGACTGAACTAATAAAGATTCCAAGAAGTACAGAATGCAGCCACTGCATTGGACTACTCAGCCAGAGCAACCTGGGTATACGATTAGTTGAGACCCAAGACGGTAAAATATTGGGCCTCTATAAAACATGAAAAAACTGTGCAAATCCGGCAAGGGCACTGAGTGAAGAATAAATTTTTATTTAAAACAATATAATCGACTACTGGCTGAAAACTCCGCCATTAGGCTTAGGCGCGGTCTGATTACACCTTGCACCAGTAGTTTATTAATTTTTTAGCGCAACTCTTTTATTTTTGGCATGCATGACTGGTTTTTGACCAGAGTGTTACATCTGATACTCACTTTCTTTGGTTACTCCTAATTCAGTGGTCAACATTTGCTGTAACCTTTGGATAACGTGCTGGAAGGCTTCAGGCTGAAGTTCTGACAATGTTCCAATTAAATCTCCTCAGATTACGCAGCCACCTCATCTACGATACTACTAATGCTGCCTTGCGGCGCATGTCGACAAATTGCAGAATTCTAATCAAGGTGGAACTTAAAAGCAAACTTACTACCCGCTCAATGTAACACCAATCGTACCTTATGTATAACATCACACTCCAGGATCACTGAGGTGATTAAAACGCCTCCCACTAAAAGTCAAATCTGCCAAATGAATCCTTGAACACGAATCTTTAATTGCAAACTCCACTTCAATCGATGTCACGACAATTAGCCATGTGACAAAATTTATTCACAGGTACCAACTAGGGCAATTCGCATATGACCTTGTATCAAATGTATGAGTTTTCATCTATAAAATGACACAGCACTTTCAGCATCTATAGACACGTACACTGGTTCCTCATTGGAAAGCATACAAACAAAGGATAGACGGTCATTAATTGGACCGTGGAATAGCCATTCTCTTCACGCTTCTCGCACACCACTTCTTATGTCAGCTTGCTTTTCTTTCTTTACAATGCCTAGCGAAATGGCCAGCCTTACCACAGTGGTAATATAGACTCATCTCTCCGGTTTTTACATTCCTACCTTCTGTCCCAGGATAGAAACGCTAGCAGCTTCCTCTCACGTCACCCAATCTAATACTTTCGATTTGCGAACTCACCTTCACTAACTCACTAATACACTATTAACCTAGACTGATTCCCCAGTTTGAATTTTTCTGTTACATTCTTCTGTTACATTCTGAATAGCCTTTGCTTAATGTACATTTAGCTACAGGGCTTTCACACTGATCAAAATTTCAGTTATATAACGGGAAAAGGATTCATTCTTCCCTTGTACTCATGAATAATACATGTTTATTAGCTCACTCATATGCCTCTTCGTGACAGGATAGTGATAAATGTTTTTACACTGAGGTAACAAAAGTCTTGATGTAGCAATATGTACGTATATAGATGGCCGTAGTATCGCATACACCAGGTATAAGAGTAGTAAGTGGGTACATTGAGCACAGTTTGCATGTTTTTATTGCACAACACTTTTGCAAATTAATTATATTATATTGTATTATACACTCCTGGAAATGGAAAAAAGAACACATTGACACCGGTGTGTCAGACCCACCATACTTGCTCCGGACACTGCGAGAGGGCTGTACAAGCAATGATCACACGCACGGCACAGCGGACACACCAGGAACCGCGGTGTTGGCCGTCGAATGGCGCTAGCTGCGCAGCATTTGTGCACCGCCGCCGTCAGTGTCAGCCAGTTTGCCGTGGCATACGGAGCTCCATCGCAGTCTTTAACACTGGTAGCATGCCGCGACAGCGTGGACGTGAACCGTATGTGCAGTTGACGGACTTTGAGCGAGGGCGTATAGTGGGCATGCGGGAGGCCGGGTGGACGTACCGCCGAATTGCTCAACACGTGGGGCGTGAGGTCTCCATAGTACATCGATGTTGTCGCCAGTGGTCGGCGGAAGGTGCACGTGCCCGTCGACCTGGGACCGGACCGCAGCGACGCACGGATGCACACCAAGACCGTAGGATCCTACGCAGTGCCATAGGGGACCGCACCGCCACTTCCCAGCAAATTAGGGACACTGTTGCTCCTGGGGTATCGGCGAGGACCATTCGCAACTGTCTCCATGAAGCTGGGCTACGGTCCCGCACACCGTTAGGCCGTCTTCCGCTCACGCCCCAACATCATGCAGCCCGCCTCCAGTGGTGTCGCGACAGGCGTGAATGGAGGGACGAATGGAGACGTGTCGTCTTCAGCGATGAGAGTCGCTTCTGCCTTGGTGCCAATGATGGTCGTATGCGTGTTTGGCGCCGTGCAGGTGAGCGCCACAATCAGGACTGCATACGACCGAGGCACACAGGGCCAACACCCGGCATCATGGTGTGGGGAGCGATCTCCTACACTGGCCGTACACCACTGGTGATCGTCGAGGGGACACTGAATAGTGCACGGTACATCCAAACCGTCATCGAACCCATCGTTCTACCATTCCTAGACCGGCAAGGGAACTTGCTGTTCCAACAGGACAATGCACGTCCGCATGTATCCCGTGCCACCCAACGTGCTCTAGAAGGTGTAAGTCAACTACCCTGGCCAGCAAGATCTCCGGATCTGTCCCCCATTGAGCATGTTTGGGACTGGATGAAGCGTCGTCTCACGCGGTCTGCACGTCCAGCACGAACGCTGGTCCAACTGAGGCGCCAGGTGGAAATGGCATGGCAAGCCGTTCCACAGGACTACATCCAGCATCTCTACGATCGTCTCCATGGGAGAATAGCAGCCTGCATTGCTGCGAAAGGTGGATATACACTGTACTAGTGCCGACATTGTGCGTGCTCTGTTGCCTGTGTCTATGTGCCTGTGGTTCTGTCAGTGTGATCATGTGATGTATCCGACCCCAGGAATGTTTCAATAAAGTTTCTCCTTCCTGGGACAATGAATTCACGGTGTTCTTATTTCAATTTCCAGGAGTGTAGAATTAATTTAATTAATTCATAAAACTGAGAGCAATAAAAATATGCCAGTTGTGCTCAATGTACCCACTTACTACTTATGTATCAAAACCCACATCAATTTTGAGCACACCAAAAAATTCCTAGTGCCATCTTGTTAAAATCCATGTAGATATAATAGGAACAAGAAGAAATAAAATTTTAGTTGAAACTAATGGGCATTTTGAGTGCAGTAAAATTAACCTTTAAAAAGTTCAATTTGGTGTATCAAATTCAGTTTTTGGTGGTCATATAGCACTAAATTATCCTGGATGGGAATCCCCACGAGATTATAATGATTTAAAGATGGATTTTGAAATAATCAAAATCTGAAAAAATTTAAAGTAAAACATTCTAGATCATGAAATTCACTATCAATATTTTTAAGTTTCCTCATTCCTTTGTATCTCAGTTTAATATTCTCTATTTCAAAAAACTAAAGATTGCAACCACTAATTAATTTCAAATGTATGTATGGCAAAATAGTTTAGATTCATTATTTACTTTCAACGATATTTTATCTTCATGACTAGTATTCAAATACTCACAAACAGAAATATTGTATAAAGAATTTTCTTTCAGCTCAGTAATATTTTTAAACAAATTAGTATTGCTGGTGTTGTTGATCTTCTTCAGTGAGGCTTTCATTCATATAGAATGAAAATTTATTAATAAAATTTAAAATCTATCTGTATCACAATTTTCTAGAAGTATTCTTTTATAAACTGAAATGAGATTTCTTTCTTAACTTGCTTGTTGATTAAAGTTTTACTATTTACATCTCTAGTTATTTGGTTGTACTCTAATTTTATCTTATCTTTCACTTCATCCTCAATTAATTTTATCATAGTGTGGCGTTTGCTGTGTTATTCAGTGGTTTGGTATTTAACTAATTTGTAAATGAAAATGATAATATTATTAACTACTAAATAATTTTTCTCCCAGCTAAAGATTTGGTCAAGTTGCTAAAGAACTCCAAGTTAACTATGTGTTAAAGTGTTGTCTGTAAGTTGTGAAGATGTCTCTAAATCACAGTTCATACAACAGATTCTATACAACTATTGATTATGATGGAAACAGTTATCTTCAGCAAAATGATCATTAAAACCACTGAATATCAGCCACTCACAACACTGAAGTATATTACTCATGCATTGTTAATTTTGGCTCCATACATCAGCTAGAAAAGTTTGTTATATGGATTGTACTATGAGCACTGTTTTTACAGAACCAATCTGATACGAATGATTTTAATTAAAACGAGTTTGGGACCACCGGTGCACATTTATTTTTACACATTTTTGTTGCCTTTGGCTTTTATGTCTGCAGAGTTGCGTAATTTGAATTTGCCACGGAGATAGTTGTTAAGATGGCCGCAGACAATTGACAGAGACTTTCTGTTGTTAGATCAACTTTTCTTTTAACAGGATAAGTATTTGATATGCTTATTAAACTTTACTTTCATATTGTGCACTATTTAGACTATCTTTCGTCAAGCAAACCTTTGATTTTTTTCTAAGAAACAGATAAAAACATGATACGAATCGCTATCATCATGCACTCCTTGCAGTGGAAAGAAATAATTAACACAGATAATGCTTATTGAGAGAGGAATTAAAGTTACAAATAATTATTCACTCTTATTTATAATAATAATGAACTCTATTCTCAAGTAATAATTAAAAAATAACTACAATTTCTTAACAGACCTCAGTCTGATATGCGTCTTGTGTCCGTAACCTATAAAAGCCAACCAGCAAAAGGTAAAAACAAGGGAAGACAAATGCAGATCATAAAAGGAATTTACAATAATCATTGTCTTTGTATGATACATATCGATATTTCCAATTACATAATAAAATATTATATAAATAATTCATGTTTATTTCAATGTTTTTTCATATGTCAGATAGGTAATGTTTATACCTGTTAGAGGCATAATTTCCTTTCATCACACTCTAGCTAAAATTTATCTTGTGGATGTTACAATGGATTCACAATTCAGCTTTTGCATATTCTTATAGCTTAAATTAAAAACCTTTATTTTCATATCTGCATTTTTATCATTTTTCTCAAAATAGTAACTTTTAGATCCAGTTGAAGCCCAATCTGCAATCCAGTTATTACTTAATTCATCAGTCCATTCATCTAGTTTAAAACCTGTTCTCATAGTATTTTCACCATTATCAGTATATAGTATACTGTCTGTATCAAAATATATAACAGCTCTTCCTGGCTTATCTGACACATGAGTCTTGCATTTGATGTGCTGAGTGCTGCTATAAAAATATTTGTAAATTTATTATTTTCTACCTAATAATCCTTGAAATTGTATTTCAGCTCAGCAATATTGTCATCAATAAATTTCATATCTATGTTATCTAATAGATCATGCAAGAATATCTCAAAAAATTGTTGTAAATCTGTCACATCCCCAGTTTTACTCATATTTTATCTCTGTCTAAATTTTCCCCATAATGAATTTAGACATATCTTAACAACAGCTCATTTTCCTAGATTTTCTTTTATCTTACAGGATCTAAACCATTACCTATTTATTCTTTTACATATTTTATTTACATCATATCAGTTCCAAAATAATGGGTCTTAGTTGTAATTTTATTTTCATCAAGTCTGTCATGCAATTTTTAAACACCATGTAACTTTTATTTATAAAATTGCACTCTTTGTAGATGTATAAAATTTTACATACTTTTTCCATACCTCCATGTACTCATCAGTTGTCCAAGTTTCAGTAAAACTTCTTTCATAATCATTGTGATTAGATATATTTATTCTTTCTTCTGAATGTTTTATATATATAAAGGATACAACAGTTTTCAATTTTTATCAATTTATATCCATACAGTTACAATCCTATAGGTGTCACTATTTTATATTTTATAAACACATAAGTTTCTGGAATAAATCTTGGCTTATATATTTTTGTTGGGTGACCAACAGAATAATAATCATAATACTGTACAGTTGGATAGAGATTATTCACATCAGCGTATCATATTTGTGTGCCAATACCCTCTCCTTTAGCTCTTAATTTTATTGTGTTTAACCACCATAAAAAGCAGTTCCTTGCTTCAGTGTTTGAACTTTAGGCACTATTTTAATTTCTTAAATTTTTATACACTACTGAGCTACAGCATTTCCACAGCTCCACTACATTATATCCTGAATTTCGTATTTCTGTACTTCCTGTTAATGTCTTTTGATATAAAACATCCACTGGTTTTCAGTTTTTTGGTTAACATTTCATTTCTTAAACGTTTTTCACAATAATGCCAAAAACGGACATGGTATTGATAAACTGTATTGATAACTTTATCAAAACTATCTATTTTTGTTCCAGCTGTATTTACTTCATCACTATTAAGAGCATGATGAGTATTATTATTCTTAACCCTACTATGGATTCTTCACTATACTATACTTATCCAATACAGTAATTCTTCTGTTAGATCAATATTTAGATCTGTATATAGCTGTAGAAACTTCAGCAATTGTTAAATTACAGAGTGGATCTACATTAGCAATGTCTAAGAATTGTTTTCTTACTTCTAAACAATCTCTTCTTAATATATCTACATCAGAATAAGAGTATTCATTAATTTCTTTCTTGATATTGAATGTATAATTTTCTTTAACTTTTTAACTATGACATTTGAGAAATATTTTCCCTATCTTTAAGTTGCATAGTAGCAGCACAAGAATATTAGGAGTTGGGCCTGTGTAATTTTTGTTTCTCTGTGTGTTGAACAAATGTTGGAAATAACCTTTCTTTAATTCTTCAAATAAAATTTTTCTGGAAATTTACTATATTTTCCTGCTGCTATCTGTAATTTTCAGACTTAATTGTCTCACCTCTGATAAAATTAATTTAGTTCCTATGTATATAGAGTGTGGCATTATTGTATTTTCAACACAGTCCTTCAGAATGAATTGTGAACCATAATGTTTAGCATAATAAGCTGTAGATGTATATTCATTATGTTTATTACATATCATCCACCTACAGAATTCATGCTTTGTTTTAAATTCATGAACAGTATCACTATTGAAATTGTGAGCTAATATGAGATTTGGAATATGTAGTTTCTTGTTGAGCTTCATAATCACACCATATGTATTTTTCAGTATAGGTATAAGGAATTCTATTTGAGAAACAGTCTTCTCAATTCTTAAACTGTTTTGCTGTAACTATGATACTGCATTTTGAAAAGTAAAAATATAATAATTCTTATATTCTTCATTAACACAACATCATTTTTTGATAACCTTTGAAAATATTCTTCACTAAATTTTCTATCAGATGCTTAAAAGTTTATGTTGCTGTGCTTTTGACTACACAGTTTCAACTAATTTCTGAAAACAATTTAAAAAATCACATCGCTATGCTTCCAACTATCCAGTTTCAACTATTTCCTGAAAACAATCCATTATCATAAGTTTTTATAATATATTTATATCTTTAGTTCTAGCTAGTTTTACACTAATATAAGAGCAATATTGTGTATATAAATGGAAATTGAAAATAAGATGTTTACTACAAACAGACAAAATATTGTATAACAGAAATTCTTGGAAATAGAAAGGACAGCTAACGAAAGATTTGGCTTATGGCTACTTATAGAAAATTTACATAACAATATTCATATATCAAATATCAGAGACATTAATCACACAACTGGAGAAAAAGTTAGAATATTTTACAGCAATTACAGAAACGTTTTGCGACAACATTATGATCTTTAAAATAACAGATTTTATGGACTCTGAAGGAGAAATGAAAAATAATAAATTTCTTTGAAAAAGATCGATGTGTAGTAGTTTTAATAGTTTACGAGATCATGATTTTCTAAATGTAATTCCGCCAGACATTGAGTTAAAGCAAAAATTCCTTATTCTAATGCACAAACAATAAATGGTATTAAATAAATTATTGTGAAAGGTATAAAAATTATTACCCAAAAAACATAAAAAACCTATTGCTATTCATCATAAAATAGAATTATCTGATGTAGAATTATACACATTTTTAAAAGAATTACCTGATATTTTAAAAGACCCAATGAAAGAACGTTAGTATTTATTGGATTTAGAGATAGCAAAAGAAATAATAAACAAGAAATGACCAAAAATTTTACAAGTAAGTATTATTTTCGAATGCAAGGAGAATGCAAAAAATATTGTAGTGTAATAGTTAATGATAATAATCATTTAGGAAAACATTGTTTAACTTCGATGAATCGAAATTATAGAGTGATAATTTATGGTAAATATAGTTGTCAGTTAATAAGTTAAGGAATTAATAAACAGCTTGTCAACCATACAATGCATCTTTAAAATTGTCTAGATGAGTGATTGAAAGACACATTTCCTTCTAAATTAGGTAAATAAAATGGAATTACAAGATTGGAAGCAACAATTCATAATCATATTAATATAGTAATCGAAAAAGAACAGGAAAATGATGCATTGACAAATTGTTTAGAAATAAAAAAAGTAACAGCACACGTTTCAAGGAACCTCCTTATTCTGTTCCATTAACTAAGATGTGGCATAACACAGATTCATTACAAAATTATTATTGTCTTATTTATAACAATTTATTACAATCTGTTTGTTAATACAAAAATTTGACTTGAACACAAACAAGAGAAAAGTTAGTCGAATTGTTTTATACTCATTTAGTTTTAATTACTTTGCTATAAACTGCTTAGACATTTTCAAAGTGACAGAAAATATGATTTCTGTAATACAAATATGTTTTATAAAACCAGGAGAAACATATTTTTCTAAATCTAATCGTTTATTTTCTTCCAAACCGAAAAATGAAGAATTCATTCCAAGAAAGACAGTAAATGCACACAGCAAACTTTATTAATTTCCCATTAAAGAAATTCAGCCAATCAATACAGTATAGTTAGAATATAATATAGAAAGAGAGCTGGAATTAGAGAACTTAAGCATACAAGAAAGAAAACTAGAGTATTTGGATAGTAATATATCCTTAAAAGACAAATACGAGAATATTTTGGACAAGGAACAAAAACTAATCAAATGGAAGAGAAATAAAGAAATTAAATAACAATGGATAGATTTTGTAACAAGTAGAGTTTATAAAATTTTACTTTTTCTGTAAACAATAAAAATAAGTTAGCATATTTTGGCATTGTTTATGAACAAAATGGAAAGAAGCTGAATGTATTGTTAAGAGTCCCAATAAAATAGATTTACAGAATTTCAGAAAAATACAAATATTTTTAAGTATGAAGGATTTATTTGTATTTCATATAGTAGTCTTCAACACGATTTAGAAATTTTTTGTTGCACTACTGAAGAACTAGTTTTAGAAATAAATTCAAATACCTTTTCTTCTTTTATAGGACATTCATTTTCCAGAATAAATTATTTAAAAACACTATCTATTTTCGAAAACAAAGACAGTTTAATGTATAAAAAAAGATAAAGAAATAATCAAAAATATAAAAATGGGACCAATGTTAGGAGAGACAAAAATAAAAGACTGTACAATACTAGCAACTTTACTAAATTACTAATTACAATAAAGCAAAAGATGCATTGGTAGAATTAAAAGATTTAAAGAACTGTGATAGAGACAAATGTATAGAACAGATTCTTAAAGCAACTGAAAAATGTTATTTGGAAGAAAGTGATTTAAATTCTAGCTAACAAAGCGAAACACAAAGTAATGATTATTATAAAGACGAACCTGGCATTTAAATTTTAGAAAATTTAGGTACTTCCAACCCAGAAGCACATGCTCTTGCATGCCTTTATTCGTCGTGGCATACTATCCACAAGTTCATCATGGCACTGTTGGTCCAGATTGTCCCACTCTCTACGGCGATTCGGCGTAGATCCCACAGAGTGGTTGGGGGGGGGGGTCACGTCGTCCATAAACAGCCCTTTGCAACCTATCTCAGGCTTGTTCGATGGTATTAATGTCTGGAGAACATGCCGGCCACTAGCGATGTCGTTATCCTGAAGGAAGTCATTCACAAGATATGCACGATGGAGGCGCGAATTGTCGTCCATGAAGACGAATACCTCGCCATTATGCTGCCGACATGGTTGCGCTATTGGTCGGAGGATGGCATTCACGTATCGTACTGCCGTTACGGCGCCTTCCATGTCCACCAGTGGTGTACGTCGGCTCCACATAATGTCACCCCCAGACAGCACTCGCTGGACAATGTGTCTAAAGCGTTCGGCCTGACCGGGTTGCCTCCAAACACGTCTCTGACAGTGGTCTGGTTGAAGGCATATGCGACACTCATCGGTGAAGAGAACGTGATGCCAATGCAGAGCGGTTCTTTCGGCATGTTGTTGAGTCCATCTGTACCAAGCTGCATGGTGTCGTGGTTACAAAGATGGACCTCGCTGTGGACGTCGGGAGTGAAGTTCCGATCGTGCAGCCTATTTTGCACAGTTTGAATCGTAACACGACGTTCAGTGGCTGCACGGAAAGCACTATTCAACATGGTGGCGTTGCTGTCAGGGTTCCTCCGAGCCATAATCCGTAGGTAGCTGTCTTCCACTGAAGCAGTAGCCCTTGGACGGCCTGAAGAAAGGCATGTCGTCGACAGTTCCTTTCTTTCTGTGTGAACAACATCACTTTGGTTCACTCTGAGACGCCTAGACACTTCCCTTGTTGAGAGCCCTTCCTGGCACAAAGTAACAATGCAGACGCGATCGAACCGCGGCACTGACCGTCTAGGCATGGTTGAACTACAGACAACAAGAGCCACGTACCCCCTTTCTGGTGG
Source organism: Schistocerca cancellata (assembly GCF_023864275.1). Classification (NCBI taxonomy): domain Eukaryota; kingdom Metazoa; phylum Arthropoda; class Insecta; order Orthoptera; family Acrididae; genus Schistocerca; species Schistocerca cancellata. The sequence goes on along the minus strand of NC_064633.1, from coordinate 22,785,551 downwards.
AAAGACTGGAACTGAGAGGCTGTCGGACCGCCTCCGTCTATAGGCGCTGCTAATGAATGGCTGTTTACATCTTTGGACGAGTTTTGTGACATGTCTAAACAGTCAAAGGGACTGTGTCTGTGATACAACATCCACAGTCAACGTCTATCTTCAGGAGGTCTGGGAACCGGGGTGATGCAAAACTTTATTTGATGTGTGTATAATAAAAAATAAAAATAGAAAACTCAATTTTTGTTTGATTGGCTCATATAATTACACAGCTGAAAATCTTTTATATATACTATATATACTACAATTACTTGAATTAATTCATAAATAGTGTGTTGCAATAAAAAAATGTCAACTGCACTCAATGCACCCAGTCACTACCTATAAAAGGGCAGCGCATTGCTGGAGCTATTGTTTGTAATCAGGTCATTCATGTGGAATGGTTTACGACGTGATGGGAAGTAACAGACTTTGAACGCGGAATGCTAGCTGGAGCTAGATGCTTGAGACATAGCATTTCCATAATCGTTAGGGAATTCAGTATTCTGAGCTCCGTAGTGTCAAAAGTATGCCGAGAATACCAGATTTCAGGTATTATCTCTCACAATGAACAACACGTTGACCGACGGCCTTCACTTAATTATCGAGAATAGCGGCATTTGTGTAGAGCTGTCAGTGCTAACATACTAGCAACGCTATGTGAAATAGCTACATAATTCAATGTGGGACGTTGGACAAACGTATCCGATAGGACATTGGGGTGAAATTTGGTGGTAATGGGCTGTGGCAGCAGATGATCGACGTGAGTGGCTTTGCTAACAGTACGACAAGCCTTTCTTGGGCTCCTGATCATGTCCGTTGGACCCTATACGACTGGAAAACCGTGGACTGATCAGATAAGTCCCGATTTCGGTTGTAAAAGGTGATTGTAGCTTTCGAGTGTGGCTCAAAACCCACGAAGTCATGGACTCAAGTTTTCAATGAGGCACTGTGCAAGCTGGTGGTGACTCCATAATGGTGTGGATTGTGTTTATGTGGAATGGACTGGGTGCTATGGTCCAACTGAACTGATTATTGATTGGAAACGTTTATGTTGGCTAGTTGCAGACCATTCGCAGCCATTCCTGGAAATTTTTATCGTTGGCAGTGCGCCACATCACTGGGTCACAAAGGTTGTTGACTGGTTTGAAAAACAATATCGACAATTCGAGAGCAAGATATGGCTACCTAGATTGACCAATGTGAATCCAGTCGAACATTTATGGGACGTAATCGAAAGGTCAGTTCGTAAACAAACTCCTGAACCAGCGACACTTTCGCAATTATGGGCGGCTGTAGAGGCAATATGGCTCAATGTTTCTGCAGGGGCTTCCAACGACGCATCGGGTCCAAGCTACATGGAGTTGGTCCACTACGTCTGGGAAAAGGAGGTATTAAGAGGCATCCCATGACTTTTGTCTCCTCATTGTATGAAACTGATGTAAACTAGTTCCTGATGCAGGTATGCCTACTGAATTGTCTTTTGGCAGCCAGATATAACAACCCCAACAATTTGCTATCTTCCGTCGGAAATACGCTTAGTTACTCCTGAATTTCAACCAGAAACCACTGTAGCTTTTGTGTCTGTTGGACAGATTCTACCGACAACTCCCCCACACTTTGAAGGTGAGGCAACAATGGAGTCTAACAGCACTGTTCATGGTACTTCAAAAGAACACTGGGCGCTAGAATCCTTGCTATCGCGCACCATCAAAGCCTTATCATGATCATCATTATCATCGTCAAATGAACGTGAAAACAGCGTGCAGTATTACAAAGGGACTGAGTAGAATGTTTTTCAGTGGCTTAAATACCTGGAATTCCTCAAATCTGCACCTTGTCCTGCAGCAATACGTAAAATACATCACATATAGCTACTGTTTCAGTAGATTATGATAACATATTAATTAAAACTTATCATGTTGTGAACAAGAATGGTCTGAATACTGTACCTGTCCCCGATAACTTAAAAAAGGATAAAAGAAAAAATATATTAATAGTTAACGTGCAGTTATATGTTCAAGAGAAACTTAAACAAGAAATTACATGGCGTGTAAAGCGGTTCGCTTGACACTCATCGAAACGCCTGCATACTCGGCGCAATGGCGCACCAAACTTTACATATTGAAAGAAAACTCTATACGAGGTCATACATAGGACGTTCACCGGTTAACCTGAATCTTATGGAAATCTTTACCAGTAAAGCATGATACGTTTTGAAGCACTTCAGTACAGGATTACAGCCATAATAAAAAGGACATCCCACACTTAACCTAGCACTAGTTCTAGCAAACGGGAGCGAAAGAGAACGAAACTTGATATGTCATAAAAGGCTATCTGACTTACACGCGGGAACAACGAACTGACATACAGAGCTTAACAAGACACTAATTCATGTGTGATAGGCAACACCAACGAAGTCTATGAACAACACGAACATGACAACACTGTACGAACCATAAACCGACAGAACGATGTCGCTCACACATAAGATCGACCTGTAGCTGCCTGAGCTCAGCATACTGATGTTCCCCGGTGCCATACACCAGAAACACACTATAGCGAGAAAACGGCAAGCCTCTCTCTTGTTGCTGCACCAACCAACATTCTCTGCCTTCCACCTCGGTCGTAGATTACACGCGACAAACCTCTCTGTTATGGATTGCCAATGACGTCCTGGTTCGGCTCAAGAAAATGCTGTGGTCCAGCAACTATGTATCATCATATTACTCTTGTAAAGGGTGTTCCCGTATTATTTGTACAAATTAATACAGGACGTAGAGATCATCAATGAAAATGCTGTGGTGCAGCAACTATATATCATCATATTACTCTTGTAAAGGGTGTTCCCATATTATTTGTACAAATTAATACAGGACGTAGAGATCATCAATGAAAATGCTGTGGTCCAGCAACTATATATCATCATACTACTCTTATAAAGGGTGTTCCCATATTATTTTCACAGATTAATACAGGACGTAGAGATCATCAAAACAAATATATTCATTTATGACACATATAGTTCCTGACGGCAATTTCTGATACTAGAGACTGTTACGCAGAAGGTAGTTTACAGTGGTATTTACGACAGTGGCATTCTCAGTATCTGCTTGAATGCGCTACAATTGTTCAGTATGCACGCAGCACATCGCCGAACCGTTAACTGTCTTCTCCGTTCGAAGATTCCTGGTATGTCCACAATGTTATCAGCGACGACGGCAATTCTAGCGAAGATGTCTTCTTCTTTTTCCACAGTGGTTTCGTACATTTGCCCCCAGAGGAAGAAATCCAGACACGTTAGGTCAAAAATGGTTCAAATGGCTCTGAGCACTATGGGACTTAACTTCTGAGGTCATCAGTCCCCTAGAACTTAGAACTACTTAAACCTAACTAACCTAAGGACATCACACACATCAATCCCCGAGGCAGGATTCGAATCTGCGACCGTAGCAGTTTCGCGGTTCCAGACTGTAGCGCCTAGAACCGCTCGGCCACTTGGGCGGCCACGTCATGTCAGATTACCTGGGTGGCCAGACTACATCCCCGTCTCGTCCGATCTATCCACTCCTGAACATGTCTCTCAGGTGATTTCTCACATGAATGCTGAAACAGGTTGGCGCCCCATCGTGCTGAAAGTACATCATCCTTCGTCGAACACCCTCCAGCAGTTGTGGCAACACGCCAAGAAAATGCATTGAGGCGGAATGGAAAAATGTATGGTCCAGTCGACCTATCCATGGAAAACGTCGGTACACATATTAACACGAAATCGCTGCTAATGACGCAAGAGATCGAGTATCTTGTGGATTCACACGTGCTCAGACATGTGAATTATGGGCATCGAAAAAGCCTCCATGAGTAAACAATGCCTCGTCGGTGCACAAGACCAGAAATAGGGGTGCAAGGCAGTGTGTTGTAGAAAACACTGTGCGCACTCCACGAGTTGGAAAAATCTTCTGATGCTAGTACTGACATGTGCTGGAGATGGAAAGGATGAAGCTGCTCGTCGTGTAACACATTTCACACAGGGCTATGTCCGACGCAAAGCGTATGTGCAGTACGTCGTGTACTTGTAGATGGAGTGTCTTCAACATATCACTAAATCTTGTGTTCCATTTCGGGAGTTTGCGCTGTTTAGTTTCGACCCGTATCACGAATACTTGTACGGGAAGTGCCTCTTTCATGTGTTGGGGCTGTGGAAGCCGTTGGTTGGAAAAGCGTTGTCGATAGTCTCTCACTGCAGTTCGTCCATTTCCATTCACAACCTGTATACCACAAGCATGACAGCCATTTCAGCATGCGTAAACAGCCCCCTGTTGACTGCTGTTGTCTCAAGGCGGTAATGGTTCTGGCTGCATCAGTTTGTTTACAAGCAAGTCACCATTGCTGACACAAGGCGGCAGTGCTTGGGAAAGATGCAGTGTGCTTCCAACCAGACCTCAGAGCCAACCATCTGTAGACAGAACAGTTTTGTATATCAGTACACATTCCCGGCCAGCGACATCGACGCTGCAGCTTATGTCATCAAGACTAACAGAATTTCCTAATGTTACAACGTGACTTCAGAGGGCATATATTCCTTACCGAAATATATTTGTTTTGATGTTCTCTATGTCATGTATGGATTATGGATCCTGTCTGGAACACCCTCCCCCTATCTATATACATTGTGGTAGCTCTGCCCCAGATATTTATTTAGCAAAACTAGAAGTTTATGACGTTGCTATAATGCCGGAATTGTATCCAATGACTGAAATATTATCGTTGATACTTTCTGCACAAAATTGGATTCATATTATGAATTTTTACACTAATGTTATGACTGTTGCTCATTCTTCGAGTCATCCTGGAACTATATGCCAGCGTTGATTATGCCTTATTACGCAGCGAGACCCTCCTTACAACACTGAGCTACTATGGAAGTACGTAAGCACCACACGGCTCAGCATATGAGCTGCCCATGCACTCTCCCTAGAGTTCAGTAGCTCTATAATTTACTGCTCGAGAAAATTTTATAATCAGAATGAATTTTACACTCTGGTTTGTACTAATATGAAACTTCCTGCCAGACTGAAACTGTGTACCGGACTGAGACTCGAACTCTGGACGTTTGCATTTTGTGAGCAACTGCTCTACCAACCGAACTCTCAAGCACGATTCAAGAACCAGTATGTCAGCTTTACTTCTGTCTTGATATTTAAATATCTAACTGAATAAAGACACCACGAAGCAGATTTTAACAAGGTATGTCTCGTAGAAACCTAAGATAAAAGTTAGGATAGGCGATTGTTTTCTTTTATTAAATTAACTATTCAACCAAAAGAGGATTAGACTCGCATGTAGCCGATTGTAGTCATTTATCCAGCAAGCCCTTGTGAGAAACGCATCTGACTATAAATTTTGTGATGACAACACTTAACACTATCAAACACAATGACAGACAGTGTCATTTGTCTTCTTAAGTAATAGAACACAGTACGGCGAGACAAATATATTGTCAGGAGTCCTCTAGGGAAAGGTGACGAAAATGCTCTTGTTATCCATGCACTCAAATGATCTTTGGACAGATTGAGCAGCAACCTGAGACTGTTTGCTGATGACGCTGCAATTACGGGACAGTCTTGTCGTTGTGTGTCGTCGTGTGAGAGGATGCAGCATAACTTAGACAGAATTCTTTAGTGAGTTAGTTGTGTGTTCCATTGATCAAGCACACGGTATGGTAGCTATTATGATGTGGAACGTGTCTAGAGCACAATAAATGCACATATGAAACAAGATTTATATATATATATATATATAGTACAGTGTTAAAGATTAATACTGCTATTATTTACATCATTCCCTTAAATGGCACAACATGCATATACTATAATTATAGGTTCATTTATTCCTATTCAAGAATTCACCTATAGGAACCCAAGGAGATAGGATTTCAATTTATTTTTGAAGCTAGTAGTGCTGACTGTCAGACATTTTATTTCATCTGGTAATTTGTCAAAAACTTTTATAGCAGCATATTTTAACCCTTTGTGTGCCAAAGATAGGTTGAGTAAAGGATAGTGTAAGTCTTTCTTTTTTCTGGTGTTATAATCATGAATATCACTGTTTTTTTTTAACTGGTCCATGTTGTTGAGAACAAATTTCATTAGTGAGTAAATGTATTGTGAGGGTGCTATAAGAATTCCCAATCTTTTAAAAAGATGCCTACAAGATGTGCAACTACGAACCCTACACATTATTGTAACCGTTTTCTTTTTAGCAGTGAATTCTTTCTAAGTGTTGAGTTACCACAAAATATTATTCCATTATGACATCAGAGAGGGAAAGTATGTAAAGTATGCTAGCTTACTAATTTATATAGCCTCAGCATTGACAAATATTCAGATTGGAAAAGTTGCTGAACCTAGTGGCTTTAGAAGATCCAAAATATGAATATTCCAATTAAGATTCTCATCTATATGTACACCCAAAAACGTAGTATGCTCTACTCCGTCTACTGACTGCTGTTGATATGTTATATTTATTAAAGCAACTGTGCTTTTTGCAGCAGAAAATTGGATGTACTGTGTTTTTCAAAGTTTAAAGCAAGCCCATTTGCAGAAAACCAATTAATGACTTTTCCAAAGACCTTATTTGTACAATTTTCAATTGGAGTTTCTTTCTGAAGACACTTTAATACCTGTAGTAATCCAAGGTTTCTTTGAAAAGTGTGTGGTGTTACATTTCAATTGACTGGATTAATAATGATGCTTGCATCATCAGCAAATAGTTTCAGTTCAGCTTCTTGTTTCAGATAAGAAGGGAGGTCGTTCACATACATCAAGAACAGAAGGGGCCCCATGACTTAACCCTGTGGAACACCTAAAGTAATTTCACCCCATTTAGATAAAGTGGCAAAGTTATTTAAATCACTTGACTCATATAAAGAAACTTTTCGTTTCGTGTTCTGTTGGTATAACTTAAACCAATCATAAGGTATTCCATTTATATCATAGAATTATAATTTCTGTTGGGTTGGGTTGGGTTGTTTGGGGGGAGGGGGGAGGAGACCAAACAGGGAGGTCATCAATCTCATCGGATTAGGGAAGGAAGTCAGTCATGCACTTTCAAAGGAACCATTCCTGCATTTGCCTGTAGCGATTTAGGAAAATCACGGAAAATCAGGACGTGGGATTGAACCATCGTCCTACCAAACACGATAATTTCTGTAACATGCTGTCATGGTTCACACAATCAAATGCTTTGGACAAGTCACAGAAAACTCCTATTGGTGACATTTCACTATTTAAAGACTGTATTATGTGGACAGTGGAATTGTATATTGCTGTCTCAGTGGAACAGCATTTTTGAAATCCGAACTGTGATTTACTAAGTATCCCATAACCAGTGAGATGGCTAACCACTCTTGAGTACATTACTTTCTCGAAGATTTTTGAAAATGTTGTAAGCAAGGATACTGGCCGATAATTATTGACATCTGTGGTGTCCCCCTCTTTGTAGAGGGGCCTGACAGTGGCACATTTTAACCTGTCTGAGAAAATACCTTGAGTTAGTGATGCATTACACATGTAACTCAGAACATCAGCTGTAATCACTCCACATTGTTTTAACATCTTATTAGAGATGTCATCTGCTCCAACAGAACATTTATTTTTCGAATATTTAATAATTTAACTTATTTCACAAGAGGTTGATATGTGAAACATAATCTGACAAAAAATTTCAAAACTGACACTTCTATGTTTTGCCTGGCTTTTCCTTTTGAACTATTCTCACCAATTTTTTCTCCTACACTTAAGAAGTGGTTGTTAGTTACTTGTGTCTTGGTTAGGATGGTCTCATTCTCTTTAAGAGCAACATTACCTACCCCAGTGGTTACTTTTCCTGTCTTCCTTCTAACAACATTCCATATTGATTTGGTTTTATTGTCAGAGTTGTTAATTTCTTCGCTATCATACATATTTCTTTATTTCATTACAACTTTTCTCAGTGTGTTACATTAATTTTTATACTGTAGAACTACTTCTGGATCTTTACTAGTTCTTGCTGTCTCATACAGTTTTATTTTTCTTTCTGAAGACACTGTAATACCTGTAGTAACCCAAGGTTTCTTTGAAAAGTGTATGGTTTTAGATGTAGTAATTTTCTTTGGGAAACAATGTTCAAAAATGGATATAAATTTACCAATATGTTGCATTTATGATTAGCATTTGGCTCATTATATACATCTCCCCAATTAACATATCTTAAGCTTTCTCTCAAGTGCTCTATAGATACCGAGCGACCTCAAACTTTTACTTAATTGTTTCCGAAATGTACACCCTGTTAGGTTTTATATCTTAATCATGGTCTGACAGTCCATTTACCACATGGAAAGCATGTGTTTGTTTCACATCCTCTTTCTGCACAAATACATTATCTATTACAGTGCTACTGTCTTGAGCTATACATGTTGGGAAATTGACTACTGTTATATGTTGTTAATAACATTTCTAGTTCATTTTTCTTATCATTATTACTTAGAAAGTTAACACTGAAATCACCACAGATTAGTAACTTCTTCTTTTTGTCTGACAGACAGCATAACAAGGATTCAAACGTTTTAATGGATAGCTTCCAGTCTCCTAATGGGAAGCTGTAAACTGTTGCTAATATCAATGCTACATTATCTAGCTGAAGTTCACATGCACAAACCTCAAAGTGCTGATCAACATAAAATTTGCTTTCTTCTACAGTTTTGTATTTATACCATTGTTTTATGAAAATGGCAACTCCTCCTTTATCCATCCTAGGTCTACAAGTGTAAGATGCTAAATTATACCCATTTATACTGAAACTATCCAGCCCCCAGTGTTACATGGTGTTCAGACAGACAGAGTATCTCAATCTTGATCTAATGAATGGATGCTTGCTCAAAATGTAGAAAAGTGTAACAATGCAGTTGGGTAGGAGGAATAAGCCCAAGATGTTAGAATGATTGTGTGATGACTGGCACATTCAGGTCGATTAAATATATGCGCGTATTTGTATAAAGTGGCAAAGTGATATGAAGTGAAACGAGCCCATAATGAATGGTCAATAGTCGACTTCGGTTTGTTGGAAGAATCTTAGTAACGTATAGATCATTTGTAAAGGAGCTTATAGAATACTAATGCGACCTATTCTTGAGTATTGCTAGAGTGTTTGGGAACCGCATCAAGTCAGAATAAAGAAAACCATCGAAAGAAGGAAGGGAGGTTGGAGTTTAACTGTGGTTAACTGCAAAACAGTTTTACAGCACCTGTTATGTGGGTGTTTCAAGTAAGGACGGTGAAGACAAAACTAGAGAAATCAGGGCTCGTAGGGACGCGTATAAACAGTTGTTGCTTCCTGGCTGCATTTGCGAATGGAACAGGAAAGGGAAATACTTTTAAGTAATACTAAAAACATCCTCCGCCACTCACACTATAGTGCCTTGCCTTGTACGTATGTAGATATAGATGTATATCTAGATGCTCTTGACTGTTTGCTTCAAGGAAACAAAGTGAGTGATCCGAAAAGTCTACTGGCCGCATCTCACGTGTCTGCACGTTGTCGAGGAGGACTTGTTGAGCATAAATTCCATATAATCTGCTCGCTGATGAAACAGCTCACACTTACGAGCAATAGTGTTGTATTGTCTAAGTTTTCGGGTATCCTTTAGTTTTAGTTCGGTAGTTGAAGTAGACGATTAGTTACTAAAATTAAGGAACGATGTGTAGTCATCTTCAGTACAACGCAATTGAAATTTCTACCTAATTCACAAAGTAATGGGCTAGCGATATGCAACTACACAGATAACGCCGAATCGCGTACATGAGGTATAAAAGAGCAGTGCATGGGCGGAGATGTCATTTGTATTCAGTTAATTCATGTGAAAAGGTCTCCAACATGATTATAGTCGCACAATCGGAATTAACAGAGTCTGGACGCGGAACGATAGTTGGAGCTATACGCAGGGACACTCCATTTTGGAAATCGCTAGGAAATTCTATATTCCAAGATCCACCGTGTCTGGAGTGTATCGAGAGTACCAAATTTTAGGCATTATCTCTCACCACGGACAAGGCAGTGGCTGACGACCTTCACTAAACGGCCGAGAGCAGAGCCGTTTGCCTGGAAGTTGTCAGTGCTAACAGAGAAACGGTGTGAAAAATCTCAGAAATCAGTGCGGGACGTACGATGGACGTATCCATTATGACAGTGCGGTGAAATTTGGCGTTAATGGGCTCTGGCAGCACGCGACCGCGGCCAGTGCCGTGCTAACAGCACGATGTCATCTGCATTGCCTCTCTCCTTGCCTCGTGACCATGTCGGTTGGACCATAAACGAATGGGAAATAGTGGACTGGTCAGACGAGTCCAGACTGCAGTTGGTCAGGGCTGATGGTAAGGTTCGAGTATGGCGCAGACCCCACAAAGCCATGGACGCAAGTTGCCAACAAGGCACTGTGCAACTTGCCGGTGGCTCTATAACGGTGTTGTTTTGTTTACATGGAATGAACAAGATCCTCTGGTCCAAATGAACCGATCATTAACTGCCATTCATGGACTACATACTTCCAAAGAACAGTGTTATGCCACTGGGCCACAGCGCTTCGCGATTGGTTTCAGTAACATTCTGGACAATTCGAGCGAATGATTTGACCACCCAGATCGCACGACATGGGCAATAATCGAAAGATCAATTCGTGCGCAGGATGCTGCACCGGAAACACTTCCACAGTTTTCGACGGCTATAGACGCAGTATGGCTAAATATATCTGCAGGGTACTTCCAACGCGTTGTTTAGTCGGTACCCACTTCAGTGTTCAAATGGTTCAAATGGCTCTAAGCATTATGGGACTTAAGATCTGAGGTCATCAGTCCCCTTCGCTTAGAATTACTTAAACATAACTAACCTAAGGACATCACACATATCCATGGCCGAGGCAGGATTCGAATCTGCGACCGTAGCAGAGCGCGTTCCCGGACTGAAGCGCCTACAACCGCTAGGCCACAATGGCCGGCCACTTCAGTGTAATCGGAGTGCGCAGCTTCGTTAGAAGTTTAGATGTTGTTCCAACGTGAAATCCATGCCATCGAAATTTTGGCATTGGTTCCTGAAGGTGCGTAAGTGTTTATGAACCGTCCATTTTGAAATTTCACATCTTTGCATTCCCTGAAGGTAAAATATTCTGCGGTTCGTTTTCCATTCTTGCCTTACATCATAATGTGTCCGCTTCTTACACTGTGTTTGTGATGGTGTTAAGATCTGGAAAGTTTGTCAAACCAGTCGAAAACATCTTTTGCATTGCCACAGCTGAGCCTGTCAAATAAACATGGTGCTGAAAAATAAATATCTTGTTTACATCAAGATTTACTGCGTAACTTTGTGTCACGCTAATAGGCTAGGCCCGCATCTCGTGGTCGTGCAGTAGCGTTCTCGCTTCCCACGCCCGGGTTCCCGGGTTCGATTCCCGGCGGGGTCAGGGATTTTCTCTGCCTCGTGATGGCTGGGTGTTGTGTGATGTCCTTAGGTTAGTTAGGTTTAAGTAGTTCTAAGTTCTAGGGGACTGATGACCTAAGATGTTAAGTCCCATAGTGCTCAGAGCCATTTGAACCATTTAATAGGCTAGAAAAATTTTTCTGTATCATCTGCCCAGTCAAAGTGAGTTCCCTCTCTGTTTTTACAGTGTCATCCGTGAATTCTATTCTTTTAGTGTTCCTTTCGTTTGCAGTTTGATTGGAAATTAGAGCGTCATGTCCATTGTCCCTCTACAACGTTTCTGTCAGTTTTGCGTACTCATTGCAAATTTCATCTCGTTTTCTTTACCGTGAGAACCTTGTTGGGAATTCATTGTATACATTGGGTTTCCGTGCCTGAGTTTTGGGAAATTTCCTACGTGCGGGCAGGAATTCCGAAGATTGCGTATGCATAAGGCGAGTTTTGTGGCGTCAGTCACAGTGACGGTTTGAGCGTCGAAATGTGTGATGGACTTCTGTTGACGAGCGACTAGTTTGTTATGTGGTGCTGTCGTTTTGCACCGCAACCGTACCTGTGATTTTCACTGCCTACGTCATAGCAGATGATCCTGACGAAAGCAACGCACCTATTCGGTCTGGGGTAAGCCAGTGGGTTGCAGCGTAATGCGGGTGGCGAGTTCTCATCTGAATGAGGGCGTCACAGGTGGCAAGGGGCAGGAACTCCCAGCATTGCTCGTGACATATGAAGAGCGCTCTGTGTCCATGAATCTCGAAGTAAGGGGGTCTGCCTATTAAAGTAGCGTTTATAGTGAAGTTAAAAACATGCTTTTGTTCGCAGCATTCTGTCCAGCCAACTCTCCAACATGTTCGCAGCTATGGTCATTGTTCCCATTTCCATCTACACTAGCGACAGAAAATTCTATATATATGTATTCACATCGATTACCATGCTGAACTGGCAACAAATGTCTCACATTGTCTATTTGCATCGAGAGCTACACGATAAGTGAGGGGGACGAATAAATGATATGTGGTGCTGCATTAATAATGCTTCATGACATAAGCAGATAAAGATGTAGTCATTTTTGGTTGATGGAAACATGCGGCAGACAATGTGCGGGTGTGACATGATTTATGTGCTCATTCCGGAAGGTGGGTTTGGTTGTAACTTCACTAGGGTGACGTCATTCGATTGTGAAATTGTAATGAATATGATAGGGCCGGATCTTTCAAACAGGTATACCAATTTCAGAAAATCAGCTCCAGAGAAGCAAAGACTTATTGTTACTCTTTGGTTTTTGGCAATAGGAGACATCTACACTGAAGAGCGAAAAAAACTGGAACCCCTGTCTAACATCGTGTAGGGCCCCCACGAGCACGCAGAAGTGCCGCAACACGACGTGCCATAGACTCGACTAATGTATGAAGTAGTGCTGGAGGGAACTGACACCATGAATCCTGCAGGGCTGTCCATAAATCCCTAAGAGTACGAATGGGTGGAGATCTCTTCTGAACAGCACGTTGCAAGGCACCCAGCTGTGCTCAGTAATGTTCATGTTTGGGGAGTTCTGGTGGCCAGCGGAAGTGTTTAAATTTAGAAGAGTGTTTCTGGAGCCACTCTGTAGCAATTCGGGACGTGTGGGGTGTCGCATTGTTATGATGAAATTGCCCAAGTCCGTCGGAATGAACAATAGACTTGAATCGATGCAGGTGATCAGAAAGAATGCTTACGTACGCGTCACGTGTTAGAGCAACACCGACTCAAAGGAAGGCCTCGGCGCTTGTTCGTGACGTCACGTCAGCTAGGCACGGCCAACGCCAGGTCTGTTGCAGGCATACTCATAATGGTGGTGTCTCCCTCTCTGACACAGGAAAATGTGAAACTATTGGCGGTAATTGTCCAACACACATTGTTCTGAGAAATTTCTGCAATCCATTAATTGTGCAATTCATTACACTTCTTAACAAATAGTGTACTTTAATTTCCACCTGATTCAAGGATTGACATACAAAAACAACTTCGTGGTCCAGCAGCAACAGAATTCGTGCTTCTTTACCTTATTTGTAAATCTGAGGAAGTTACGTTTGTACTGGGTTGCTTTTACAAGAAACTGTGAACATATTGGTGCTCTTCTTTAGGTATCTTGGTTGACTATGGGGTGAGGAACACTGAATGTTAATGAAATATCTTGCGATTGTACACGTTGGGGGAGGGGGTGGGGGACAGAAGAAGAGGCAAAAGAGAGATACTTGTTTTATCAAATAAAATTTTTTTATCTTATTAAGTTGTTCCTTTCAGTTGCAAGAGGAATATTTATCTTTTCTGATGTACATGTTTAAAAAACTTTAAGCTCAGCAGTATTTTCGATGTATGAAGCTATTTTGTTTCCTGTTTAGAATTCCTTTCGTTGAAAACGACTGTAATCTAATGACTGGCAACAGTTGGACATTTACACACGTAAATCAGTTCACATTTCCAGTGACCATGTCAAATGAAAATAAATAAATAAATAAATAAGTAAAAGAAACGAGTAAATTGTAAGGGGGTTGGGGTAAGTTTCGATAGCAAAATTGATCAAGTAAATATAGTTACTTGAATGTAAAATTTCCGAAGCTTGCAATGGGGCAAAGCATCTTCTCATATTGATCTACGTTTGTTTCGACAGGATTCAGTAATACAGAACTATGATCTTCATTTGTAGCTTTACGATAGTAAGAAAATCTTTCGTCTAAATAAAACTGCAGAATCCAAAACAATACCAAACATTTTGTCCAAAAATAAGAGATTTATAGTGATAAGCACGCCCAGGCGTTTCTGCCTTCAACGGACCTGGCGTTCGCCGTGCCTAGCTGACGTGACGTCACCAACAAGCGCCGAGGCCTTCCTTTGGGTCGGTGTTGGTTAGAGTCGTATCTAGACGTATCAGGGCTCCCGTATCACTCCAAGTGCACTCTCCCCGTGCCATTGCCTCCAGCTACAACAGTCCCCTGCTGACATGCAGGGTCCATGGATTCATGAGGTTGTCTCCATATCCGTATATTTCCATCTACTAGATATAATTCGAAACGAGACTCGTCCGACTAGGCAACATGTTTCCAGTCTTCAACAGATGATTGTCGGCGTTGATGGGCCTAGGAGAAGCGTAAAGCTTTGTGTCGTTCAGTCATCGAGGGTACACGAGTTGGCCTTCGGCTCCGAAAGCCCAGATCGCTGATGTTTCGTTGATTGGCTGGCACGCTGAGACTTGTTGATGGATAAACATTGAAATCTAGAGCAATTTGCGGAAGGGTTGAACTTCCGTCACGTTGAACGATTGTCTTCAGTGGTCTTTGGTCCCGTCCTTGCAGGAATTTTTTTCGGCCGCAGCGATGTCGGAGATTTGATGTTTTATCGGATTGCTGGTGTTCACGGTACATTCGTGAAATGGACGTAAGGGAAATCCCCACTTCATCGCTACCTCGGAGATGCTATGTCCCATCGCTCGTGCGCCGACTATAATACCACAAACTCACTTAAATCTTGTAACCTGCCATTGTAGCAGCAGTAACCGATCTAATAACTGCGCCAGACATTTGTTGCCTTATACTAGCGTTGCCGTCCGCAGCGCCGCATTCTGCCTGTTTACGTATCTCTGTATTTGAATACGCATCCTATTCCAGTTTCTTTGGCGCTTTAGTGTATCAAGACCTTGCATATATTTTCCACATTTCAGAGACAGTCAGATCTCAAACATTT
Organism: Schistocerca cancellata; assembly: GCF_023864275.1. Taxonomy (NCBI): domain Eukaryota; kingdom Metazoa; phylum Arthropoda; class Insecta; order Orthoptera; family Acrididae; genus Schistocerca; species Schistocerca cancellata. Next base: position 22,770,302 of record NC_064633.1, on the reverse strand, counting down.
TCAATAGCTCTGAAGCTTTAGTTGAAGGTGGTGGTGGTAAGGTCCTATGGGACCAAACTGCTGAAGTCAACGGTCCCTACGCTTACGCTATACTCAGTCTAACTTAAACTGACTTACGCTAAGGACAACACACACACCCATGCCCGAAGGCGGACTCGAACGTCGGACGGGGAGAGCCGCGCGAAACGTGGGAAGGCGAGTCAGATCGCGCGGTTACCCCGCGCGGCTTTAGTTGAAGGATTTGAAGATGATTATGGGTAATTCAGTTATGTCAAGGCACTGAAACATGTTTTATTGATCATTGTAAATTATGTAGATGCATATCACAACAAATCATCATTATCGACGAAGACGTCTTGCAGAGCTATGTCTCCATCTGTTCCAATGAATGTATTGGGAGAATCTGCAGTTGGAAATCTGCCGGCTATATCTGTATTTGTTGCTGACTCTTCCCATCTGCACAGATTCAACTCTGCCTGAAATAGTCTCACATACTTTTCTGGTTGTTATTGCCTTTTTGTTGGGCAGTTGGTCACAACGAACTTCCTGAAGGCACTGACTCTTCCCATCTGCACAGATTCAACTCTGCCTGAAATAGTCTCACATACTTTTCTGGTTGTTATTGCCTTTTTGTTGGGCAGTTGGTCACAACGAACTTCCTGAAGGCACTGACGGCAGTGTGTTCTTGTTGCAAAACTGTCCACAGTGTTACTGTTGCCTGGTTTAATGCGTTGCGTTTTTACCTCCGCCCACCCGTTATGTTGAGGATGTGTACTTGACGGTTCATTTTTTATGCACGGTATCTCCCATATCCTAACTGGTATCTAATGTGGAACTGAACTCAAATTTACTTGTTTTAGATGCTGGTGACTGGAAATGAATGGCATGAAAAAGAAAGTGTGTTCATCTGTTGTTGTTGTTGTGGTCTTCAGTCCTGAGACTGGTTTGATGCAGCTCTCCGTGCTACTCTATGCTGTGCAAACTTCTTCATCTCCCAGCACCTACTGCAGCCTACATCCTTCTGAATCTGCTTAGTGTATTCATCTCTTGGTCTCCCTCTACGATTTTTACCCTCCACGCTGCCCTCCAATGCTAAATTTGTGATCCATTGATGCCTCAGAACATGTCCTACCAACCGATCCCTTCTTCTAGTCAAGTTGTGCCTCAAGCTCCTCTTCTCCCCAATTCTATGCAATACCTCCTCACTAGTTACGTGATCTACCCACCTAATCTTCAGCATTCTTCTGTAGCACCACATTTCAAAACCTTCTATTGTCTTTTTCTCTAAACTATTTATCGTCCACGTTTCACTTCCATACATGGCTACACTCCATACAAATACTTTCAGAAACGACGTCCTGACATTTAAATCTATACTAGATGTTAACAAATTTCTCTTCTTCAGAAACGCTTTCCTTGCCATTGCCAGTCTACATTTTATATCCTCTCTACTTCGACCATTATCAGTTATTTTGCTCCCCAAATAGCAAAACTCCTTTACTACTTTAAGTGTCTCATTTCCTAATCTAATTCCCTCAGCATCACCCGACTTAATTCGACTACATTCGGTTATCCTCGTTTTGCTTTTGTTGATGTTCATTTTATACCCTCGTTTCAAGACACTGTCCATTCCGTTCAACTGCTCTTCCAAGTCCTTTGCTATTTCTGACAGAATTACAATCTCATCGGCGAACCCCAAAGTTTTTATTTCTTCTCCATGGATTTTAATACCTAGTCCGAACTTTTCTTTTGTTTCCTTTACTGCTTGCTCAATATACACTTTGAATAACATCGGGGAGAGGCTACAACCCTGTCTCACTCCCTTCCCAGCCACTGTTTCCCTTCCATATCCCTCGACTCTAATAACTGCCATCTGATTTCTGTACAAGTTGTACATAGCCTTTCGCTCTCTGTATTTTACTCCTGCCACCAACAGAATTTGAAAGAGAGTATTCCAATCAACATTGTCAAAAGCTTTCTCTAAGTCTACAAATGCTAGAAACGTAGGTTTGCTTACCTTAATCTTTCTTCTAAGATAAGTCGTAGGGTCAATATTGCCTCACGTGTTCCAACATTTCTATGGAATCCAATCTGATCTTCCCCGAGTTCGGCTTCTATCAGTTTTTCCATTCGTCTGTAAAGAATTCGCGTTAGTATTTTGCAGCTGTGACTTATTCTACATCTACATCTACATCTACATCTACATCCATACTCCGCAAGCCACCTGACGGTGTGTGGCGGAGGGTACCTTCAGTACCTCTATCGGTTCTCCCTTCTATTCCAGTCTCGTATTGTTCGTGGAAAGAAGGATTGTCGGTATGCCTCTGTGTGGGCTCTAATCTCTCTGATTTTATCCTCATGGTCTCTTCGCGAGATATACGTAGGAGGGAGCAATATACTGCTTGACTCTTCGGTGAAGGTATGTTCTCGAAACTTTGACAAAAGCCCGTACCGAGCTACTGTGCGTCTCTCCTGCAGAGTCTTCCACTGGAGTTTATCTATCATCTCCGTAACGCTTTCGCGATTACTAAATGATCCTGTAACGAAGCGCGCTGCTCTCCGTTGGATCTTCTCTATGTCTTGTATCAACCCTATCTGGTACGGATCCCACACTGCTGAGCAGTATTCAAACAGTGGGCGAACAAGCGTACTGTAACCTACTTCTTTTGTTTTCGGATTGCATTTCCTTAGGATTCTTCCAATGAATCTCAGTCTGGCATCTGCTTTACCGACAATCAACATTATATGATCATTCCATTTTAAATCACTCCTAATGCGTACTCCCAGATAATTTATGGTATTAACTGCTTCCAGTTGCTGACCTGCTATTTTGTAGCTAAATGATAAAGGATCTATCTTTCTGTGTAATCGCAGCACATTACACTTGTCTACATTGAGATTCAATTGCCATTCCCTGCACCATGCGTCAATTCGCTGCAGATCCTCCTGCATTTCAGTACAATTTTCCATTGTTACAACCTCTCGATACACCACAGCATCATCTGCAAAAAGCCTCAGTGAACTTCCGATGTCATCCACCAGGTCATTTATGTATATTGTGAATAGCAACGGTCCTATGACACTCCCCTGCGGCACACCTGAAATTACTCTTACTTCGGAAGACTTCTCTCCATTGAGAATAACATGCTGCGTCCTGTTATCTAGGAACTCCTCAATCCAATCACACAATTGGTCTGATAGTCCATATGCTCTTACTTTGTTCATTAAACGACTGTGGGGAACTGTATCGAACGCCTTGCGGAAGTCAAGAAACACGGCATCTACCTGTGAACCCGTGTCTATGGCCCTCTGAGTCTCGTGGACGAATAGCGCGAGCTGGGTTTCACATGACCGTCTTTTTCGAAACCCATGCTGATTCCTACAGAGTAGATTTCTAGCCTCCAGAAAAGTCATTATACTCGAACACAATACGTGTTCCAAAATTCTACAACTGATCGACGTTAGAGATATAGGTCTATAGTTCTGCACATCTGTTCGACGTCCCTTCTTGAAAACGGGGATGACCTGTGCCCTTTTCCAATCCTTTGGAACGCTACGCTCTTCTAGAGACCTACGGTACACCGCTGCAAGAAGGGGGGCAAGTTCCTTCGCGTACTCTGTGTAAAATTGAACTGGTATCCCATCAGGTCCAGAGGCCTTTCCTCTTTTGAGCGATTTTAATTGTTTCTCTATCCCTCTGTCGTCTATTTCGATATCTACCATTTTGTCATCTGTGCGACAATCTAGAGAAGGAACTACAGTGCAATCTTCCTCTGTGAAACAACTTTGGAAAAAGACATTTAGTATTTCGGCCTTTAGTCTGTCATCCTCTGTTTCAGTACCATTTTGGTCACAGAGTGTCTGGACATTTTGTTTTGATCCACCTACCGCTTTGACATAAGACCAAAATTTCTTAGGATTTTCTGCCAAGTCAGTACATAGAACTTTACTTTCGAATTCATTGAACGCCTCTCGCATAGCTCTCTTCACACTACATTTCGCTTCGCGTAATTTTTGTTTGTCTGCAAGGCTTTGGCTATGTTTATGTTTGCTGTGAAGTTCCCTTTGCTTCCGCAGCAGTTTTCTAACTCGGTTGTTGAACCACGGTGGCTCTTTTCCATCTCTTACGATCTTGCTTGGCACATACTCATCTAACGCATATTGTACGATGGTTTTGAACTTTGTCCACTGATCCTCAACACTATCAGTACTTGAGACAAAACTTTTGTGTTGAGCCAACAGGTACTCTGAAATCTGCTTTTTGTCACTTTTTCTAAACAGAAAAATCTTCCTACCCTTTTTAATATTCCTATTTACGGCTGAAATCATCGATGCCGTAACCGCTTTATGATCACTGATTCCCTGTTCTGCGTTAACTTTTTCAAATAGTTCGGGTCTGTTTGTCACCAGAAGGTCTAATATGTTATCGCCACGAGTCGGTTCTCTGTTTAACTGCTCAAGGTAGTTTTCAGATAAAGCACTTAAAAAAATTTCACTGGATTCTTTGTCCCTGCCACCCGTTATGAACGTCTGAGTCTCCCAGTCTATATCCGGCAAATTAAAATCTCCACCCAGAACTATAACATGGTGGGGAAATCTACTCGAAATATTTTCCAAATTATCCTTCAGGTGCTCAGCCACAACAGCTGCTGAGCCAGGGGGCCTATAGAGACATCCAATTACCATGTCTGAGCCTGCTTTAACCGCGACCTTCACCCAAATCATTTCACATTTCGGATCTCCGTCAATTTCCTTCGATACTATTGCACTTCTTACCGCTATAAACACGCCTCCCCCTTCACTGTTCAGCCTGTCTCTGCGGTATACATTCCAATCTGAGTTTAGGATTTCGTTACTGTTTACGTCTGGTTTCAGCCAACTTTCTGTCCCTAGTACTATATGGGCGTTGTGATCGTTTATTAATGAGAGCAGTTCTGGGACCTTTCTATAGACGCTCCTGCAGTTTACTATTAGCACATTAATATTGTTATGCCCTGTTGCATTTTGCCTACTCCTATCTTGCCGCGTCTCAGGAGGCGTCTTGTCGGGCCTAGGGAGGGGATTCTCTAACCTAAAAAACCCCCATGTGCACTCCACACGTACTCCGCTACCCTTGTAGCCGCTTCCGGCGTGTAGTGCACGCCTGACCTATTCAGGGGGACCCTACATTTCTCCACCCGATAGCGGAGGTCCAGAAATTTGCACCCCAGATCTCCGCAGAATCGTTTGAGCCTCTGGTTTAAGCCTTCCACTCGGCTCCAAACCAGAGGACCGCGATTAATTTTCACATCTGTCAACACCTGCTTTCTTTGGGATTGGAATTATTATATTCTTCTTGAAGTCTGAGGGTATTTCGCCTGTCTCATAAATCTTGCTCACCAGATGGTAGAGTTTTGTCAGGACTGTCTCTCCCAAGGCTGTCAGTAGTTCTAATGGAATGCTGTCTACTCCGGGGGCATTGTTTCGACTCAGGTCCTTCAGTGATCTGTCAAACTCTTCACGCAGTATCATATCTCCCATTTCATCTTCATCTACATCCTCTTCCATTTCCATAATATTGTCCTCAAGTACGTCGCCCTTGTATAGACCCTCTATATACTCCTTCCACCTTTCTGCTTTCCCTTCTTTGCTTAGAACTGGGTTTCCATCAAAGCTCTTGATATTCATGTAAGTGGTTCTCTTTTCTCCAAAGGTCTCTTTAATTTTCCTGTACACAGTATCTATCTTACCCCTAGTGAGATAAGCCTCTACATCCTTACATTTGTCCTCTAGCCATCCCTGTTTAGCCATTTTACACTTCCTGTCGATCTCATTTTTGAGACGTTTGTATTCCTTTTTGCCTGCTTCATTTACTGCATTTTTATATTTTCTCCTTTCATCACTTAAATTCAATATTTCTTCTCTTACCCAAGGGTTTCTGCTAGCCCTCGTCTTTTTACCTATTTGATCCGCTGCTGCCTTCACTGTTTCATCCCTCAAAGCTACCCATTCCTCTTCTACTGTATTTCTTTCCCCCATTCCTGTCAATTGTTCCCTTATGCTCTCCATGAAACTCTGTACAACCTCTGGTTCTTTCAGTTTATCCAGGTCCCATCTCCTTAATTTCCCACCTTTTTGCAGTTTCTTCAATTTTAATCTACAGTTCATAACCAATAGACTGTGGTCAGAGTACACATCTGCCCCTGGAAATGTCTTACAATTTAAAACTTGGTTCCTAAATCTCTGTCTTACCATTATATAATCTATCTGATAACTTTTAGTATCTCCAGGATTCCTCCATGTATACAACCTTCTTTTATGGTTCTTGAACCAAGTGTTAGCTATGATGACGTTATGCTCTGCGCAAAATTCTACCAGGCGGCTTCCTCTTTCATTTCTGAGCCCCAATCCATATTCACCTACTATGTTTCCTTCTCTCCCTTTCCTACTCTCGCATTCCAGTCACCCATGGCTATTAAATTTTCGTCTCCCTTCACTACCTGAATAATTTCTTGTACTCCAATTCCCCGTTATATGGGAGCAATGAGAAGTATATTGTCCTATAGTGCCCATTTGGTAGTGGGAGCGAATTTTGCAATTACAAATGGTAATTTACCATTGTGTTACTTGTTGCCAATTACAACTTTTTATATGCTAATGTTGGCTCCCAAGGAATGATCTTAGAAGTGGCTTTGATCCATTTTGGAATACAAGGAATGATGATGTCAGAAGGCCCTTGTTCCTCATCGGTGACATCATCGGCATTATCAATTACATCCTCATGTGGCAAGGCACACCCCTCCCCCTTCCCTCTCCTTCTCCTCTCCCTTCTCCTCTCTAGTGAGTATCAGGATACTGTTAACAGTTGCATCCATCCTAATTGATGAAGCCTGCTTTAATGTCCATTATAATTTAAAAAATTGTAATAATTAATTATATTATTTAAATAATTATAATTTTCTGTAATTCAGATAAATCACAGAGTAATATTTAGTGGACTTTTGAATGAAATCACAATGTAACGCCAGAATAGGCATCTTGGCTGTACTCAAAAGTATCGGAACAATCCGAATTTATCCCAAAAATTACAAAAGGGGTATAGCTCTCAGTATTTCTATATTTAAAACACATAAGCAAACTTGTACTAACACACACACACACACACACACACACACACACACACACACATTTGCACATTATTGACTATAGCATATAGACACCACGTTTTTGTCAGTATCTTTCTCAAATCTGGACTTGCCTGAATTTGCAGAAAGCAGACCCAAGACTGCAACAAACTGTCCTAAATTATAGTAAAAGTGTTGCAAATTGATCCATATTAAAAAAAACGGTAAAAATTGCTCTCCATGTTACAGAAAAATGTAGCAAATTACCATCCATGTTACAGTAAAACTATAATAAATTGTCCTTCATGTTAATGTAAATCTGTGATAAATTATTCACGTTACAGCTAAACTGTAACTAATTGCCCTCGATGTACAGCTTACTCCTTACACATACATAGTCTTACAAATTGTGGTGTCACCGCCAGACACCACACTTGCTAGGTGGTAGCCTTTAAATCGGCCGCGGTCCGTTAGTATACGACGGACCCGCGTGTCGCCTCTGTCAGTGATGGCAGACCGAGCGCCGCCACAAGGCAGGTCTAGTGAGACGTACTAGCACTCACCCCAGTTGTACAGCAGACATAGCTAGCGATGCTACATTGACACCTACGCTCTCATTTGCCGAGACGATAGTTATCATAGCCTTCAGCTACGTCATTTGCTACGACCTAGCAAGGCGTCATAGCATTTGAAAATTATTATTGTGAAGCCAGTTGTACAGTACTAGAGATGTTCAATTATGGATTAAGGTTAAGTATTCTACCAGTTACTCTTGTTTTGCTAGTCTTATTTCTCTGACCTGTTCCAGACCTCACGCCAGCCTGCGTGAGCTTAATCGCGTGCGTTTCGGCTTCCTCCAACCACCGTGAATTGGCTCCTGCCAATTCACAACAAAAATTATTTCAGGAATTGTTAAAAACCACCCGTTTTGTGGAATCGTCGTTTCATTTTTTTAGCACGATTTTTTCAGCTGCATATGTGGATGAATATCTGTTTTTTTTGTAGTTCTGTGCTGCAGAAAACTCCTGCTGTGATGGAGTTTTACTGCTGATACATTGGTCTTCTGAACTACTCACATTTTAAATATCTACGTAGACAAGCCTTTTTCGGAAATTGCTTTGTGATTAGTAACTCTAACAAAATCGACGACTTTATGTTTAGCTTTCCATGGACCTATCACCTTCATCGTAGTATACACAGTATACAAAATGCTGTTACCTTTCGCATCAACAGGCCTGATATTAATTGTTCTGTGTGCAATATTCTAATATACTACAAAGAGAATGAAAAGAATGCAGATTTTCCTCATTAGATGACACCTTCCGCAGCAGCTGAAATCCACTGCACTGAACAGGCACTGACGCAACTTATTGTGCCATGTTCAAAAATGTATAAGTAATTGGGCATTATCACTAGTAAAATGTGCGCATGTACACACACACACACACACACACACACACACACACACACACACACACACACACATGCACGTATCTGAGACACATATTATGTCAGTGAAGCCACTTACTTGGACACATTGCGGAAGGAGGTATCTTCTCGTGTCTCAGGAGTCTGATAACTCGCAGCCCAGAGATATGGCACATGGAAACCCACTAATGTTATGTCTGCCTCTTTCACAGACTATATGTTACAGGGGGAATAGAAAGGAAAAACAAAATGTACTCTATATATAAAATTTATTATAAAATATTTCTTTACTATGTTTTTATATTAAATGTTTTTCACAGCAATGTATTTACATGGAAGATGTCTTTTAATAAGTATATACGTTCAACTTTTGCACATATTCATATAGTTTTTTTACGTTTATTGTTTTCATTTTTTTACATTTCTGCATTGTTTGTTATATACATTCTAGCTAGAAGGGATATTCAGAGATTAAAGTGTACAGTATTTTTCACTATCAGTATGGATCACTACATTGCTATCAAAAAAGGGAACTTCGTATAATGAGAACAAAAATTTAATCAGAAAAGGAAGTGTGAATTCCCATCAGTTACAAATGAGGTAAAGATCTTAAGTTACAATCTACAATTTACATTAAATACTTTTTTTAGAATTTTTCAGGTATTTTCAATAAAATCAATCATCATTTTTCATGCTGCAATGATACCCAAGTCAATATACTTATATTATCCAGAAGTATATGACATTTATCGTCTTGTACAGATAAAACCAGTCTGTGCTGTTCAATAGTAGAAACAACAGGTTGCTTAGATTGAATTATATACTGCAGAATGGTTTGTATTTTCAAATCCATCATACATTGCCTGTAATCATCAATGTTTAACCTATTAACAGACGACTGTTTTATATCCTTTGCTGTGTGGATTATGCGTACAGACTGGGTCTTGAGGACATACATTTTTACTCTAGATTCACAAATTCAGTAATACATTCACCATTAAGACTGTGTTTTATTAACACATCCTCTTTTATATTCAGCAATGGAATGTAGTATCTATTAGCTGCTGGTAAACCTTCCGGGATGTGAGGTCTTGATCCAAGAAACTTTTCTGTGCCTGACGTTTCGTCCAGGAGAGAGCTGGACATCCTCAGAGGCCCTCCTCTGCTGAGTCTTAACGACTGAGCGGTCGGATTTTTTTTAAAGAGGTAGAGCCCCTCCACGCCCACACCGGCATGATGGACAACTCAAAAAGTCTACTGCCATCTCTGCAGAAGGGTTAGTTTTCACTAAAGTGAGGTGTTACAGTGTGTGGGTACTGCGATGTTTTTGCACGTCTGGTTAAGGTTAACCATTAATAAGTCTAACGAAGGGTAACGGTTTGAAGGGCAGAGGGGAAAAAGTGCTAAGGCAAGAGCCAAGGGAAAGAAACCTATGCAATAGTTAGGTCGGGTGGTAAGAGCAGTAGCGCAAGTCTTGCTGCCTGCGACAGGTCATGCAAGGATAGGTTATGTTAATAGCGGGTGCATTTACGGAACACCTGGACGCTGAAATAAAACATCTGAAGCAGGCTTTCGAGAAAAATGGCTACTCAGAGAAAGAGGTAAAGAGAATTTTGCGACCAAGGAACAGAAGACCGAAGGACAAGGATGAACCACAACTTCGGAAAAATACATTTTCTCTATCTTTTATTAAAAAAGTAATGGGTCAGATCGGTTAGATCTAACTGAAGTATGACATCAGACTGATCTTTAGAACAACATAGAAAATAAGTCAAGTACTCCGAACTGTGAAGGACAAACGCCCTCCTCTGTCGACATGTGGTATATACAAAATTCCGAGTACGTGTGGTTAAGTTTATATTGGAACTATCAATTGCAACTATCAAGAGGAACGTAAATACACGGCTAAAAGAACACAAAAGTCTTTGCCAAATAGGAAAAATAAAGAAATCAGCTGTACTTGAGATGCTCTTCAGTCAGTAACCACGAAGTGAAGTTTTCTGAAACAGCAATTTTATCTACAACGTCAAATTATTATCCATGACTAGTAGAGAAGCCATTGAAATATATAACCATCTGGATAATATTAATAGGAAAGAAGAGGCAATGAAACTTGGCAACTTATGGACAGTGCAGAATCGCTAGACGGTTTTATCTTTTACAAGACGACAATCGACAGTTTAGTTTTATCTCTGACGCGGATGATCTCTGTTCATCACGTGTTACTTTGACCACGCCCCCTTTCCTACGTCCGACCAGTCAGTCGGCAAGACTCAGCGGAGGAACGCCTTTGGAGATGTCCAGCGCAGTCCTGGATGAAACGTCAGGAACAAAAGAGGGCCGGCCGATGTGGCCGTGCGGTTCTAGGCGCTACAGTCTGGAACCGCGTGACCGCTACGGTCGCAGGTTCGAATCCTGCCTCGGGCATGGATGTGTGTGATGTCCTTAGGTTAGTTAGGTTTAAGTAGTTCTAAGTTCTAGGGGACTGATGACCACAGATGTTAAGTCCCATAGTGCTCAGAGCCATTTAAACCATTTGAACAAAAGAGCTTTTTGGACTACGACCTCACATCCCGAAAGGTTTACCAGAAGCTATGTCATCCGGTCGTGAAAACCTTCCTTCTGTTATACAGTCTCTATTGTTTAGACGAGGCAACGGCCTTGCCGCAGTGGATACACCGGTTCCCGTCAGATCTCCGAAATTAAGCTCTGTCGGGCGTGGACGGCACTTGGATGGGTGACCATCCGGGTTGCCATGCGCTGTTGCCGTTTTTCGAGGTGCACTCAGCCTTGTAATGCAAATTCAGGAGCTATTCGTCCGAATAGTAGCGGCTCTGGTCAAAGAAAACCATCGTGACGACCGGGAGAGAGGTGTGCTGACCACACGCCCCTCCTTTCCACATCCTCAGCTGTGGATGACACGGCGGTCGGATGCTCCAGATGGGCCATTTGTGGCCTGAAGACGGAAACCTGAAGAATCAAACATTTATGGATATAATTCTTGATATTTTCGTAACTATTTGGTGTTGTAATGCGTTAAATTAAGCACAGTTTTACATTGTTTACTGGAAACTTGTTTAATGTATATCCATAATGAAAGTCTGTAAGAAGCGATTTTGAAACATCCAAAACAATCATTCCTATTGCAATGGGTTTATCGAAGACTACATTAAGCTTGCTCAGTTCAATGATAACTAAATTTTGATTGATAATTCCTTTGAAATTTGATTTGGAAATTAATGCAGCTGCTCCATACACACCTTTTCAGGAGGTCGCTGATCTTATATCCTGCGTCATTTACATATTTTGCATTGTTTTGCCTAACACACCATCATTCATCAGTCTGAAATTGTTTTCTCGAAGTCTTTGCTTACATTCATGCTTTTTTGTGTGTTAATCTCAATATATGAGTTCATCCAAGGAGACTGCGAAAATAATAAAATTCGGTGAATCTTTTTTAAAACAAATTTGTGTCGTAAACATTGTTTCAGATTCCTGTAACGAATAACATCGCAGGTCGATTATCATTACTGGATGGCGGTGACACTTCTTCATGACATAAAGGCACATGTGGACGAAAATCGGTATACGGGACATATTTCTAAAATGCTCCCTGTATTGGAAACATTAGGTACGTTTTCCATCATAGACGTTGCAACCCTGTCTGGAGGAAGCTACTTTCAATTGGATATCGGAAGATACTGCATCACTGTATATGCTATACACATCAAGACAAATGAGGTAAGATTCGTAAATTGTGTCATCATAATTGGGCATGAATCTGTTGTTCGCAATGGCATGTCTGAGAGAACAATGGACAATACCATATCTAATGCGTCTTTCAACAAAGTGGAATTGTTCGATATTGGTAATGAGCTACAATTCCGCTGTAGCAGTTTCCACAGAGTAAACCATGCGAAGCCAGGGAAAGTAGTGTAATTCTCAGGATTATCTCTTAAGGCAAAGACCGAGAAAATTTTGAAACATGTCCACAAGGAGTAGCACAACGATTTTCAAATACAAACCGGAACAGTTTACTAATGTTTTTCACTTGTATACATTCCATACATTGCAAGATGTTTGGTACTCGGCTTCTGTTTTGCCTGTTAATAAAATTTTAAACTTTGTGATTAAGGGGGTCGATTCTTTGCTAATATATTCTTGCAGAAAAGTTCTCTTCTGATTCACTGGATTAAACTATCGAACATCGTGAAAATATGTCCATATTATCTTCAGTTCAACTGATTTCAGATATGAAGCACGCTTTCTGAGTGATCATATCAACAAAATTAGCGAATTGATGAATCGGAAAGTTAGATTGCTGTATAGCTCTTAGTGCAATACAAGAATACTTTTCGTAAAAGATTAATATTTCTCCATGTTCGATATTCAGAAGAGAAACGCGACCTGGACTTACTTTAACCTCTTCGCAACCGTCTGTCATTTTTTATTCACAAAAGCTTGTGATAAAGAAATGTCCGTTGTAATTGTTGAAAATGACGGGACCTCTATAGTGAGGTCTGTAGTTGCCGTTGCATCAGAAATAGTTTGCTGCAAGTATGGCACACCTCTGCCAAGTACAACGTCAATTCTTTGAAGCTTATTTCTATCTTCTTAATTTGCAATAAAGTGTCAATCAAACTTACAGCGATTGCACACAGCTGTTCAGTGAACCCTTTCATATGAACGATGCCTGGACAATGTAGACTCGGAATATCTCTCGTCGTAGCGGCAGTGTGTGTAGTAGGAATTACTGGAAGGTTTATGCAAAAGTACGTGAGTGGAATGCGAACTAGAGTCACTGCTATGACAGCAACGAGCAACTGATTGTAACATACGTTCTGTATAGCATATATTACAAATTGTAGCTGTAGTTACTTGCTGAACGTCGTAAATGTCACAACCGTACATATTATTTCCTTTAGCATCGCGGTGCGGTATGTTTCAGTCGGTACAACTCCCTGAGTTCGGTATAATTGTGCTGTCAGCGCAGTCTACACTTCGCTGTTTGTTTCTGGTATGAAGGACGTTAAAACGTCCAGCGGCTGTTTGCAGAAAAACAGGCAGTCTAGCGATCTATCGTAGCAATCCTTCAACATGATTGGAAATAACAGAAGGATGAGAATTGTCAATTCGCATAAGCGACTGATACTGCATACTTGCTATGAAACGACGTTACAATACCATGCAGCAAGAATTTAAAGATTTAGTTGACAGCGAACGAGAAAAAAATTACAACGGTCGGAAGAACAGACGGGATTCATTGTTCTCTGCATCAAGATGAGCTTTGTACTAAATTTGCAGGCCTCGAGTACGCGAAGAAATGCTGACACGAATAATAAAATTTTTGAAGTCGCAAGCGTTATTCCATGGTCAGTCACAACAGTCTTCAATGGAACTGAATGAAGAGTGCGGAGACTTCATATATTACTGCAAAGTACGTTGATTAGCTCAAGGGGCTATTATTGAATTTATGAAGGAAAAAGGAGTGCAGGAAAGAAAATTAGAACATAGTAATTGATTGCAGACTTCGCATTTTAAGTCATATTTACTGCACGTTGGCCACAGTAAAACACTGAAAGGTGAGAAACAACTTCTTTCCGATTTGATGGGAATGCATTTAAAAAGAATATAGCTTTGCAGAAGGGACGCTTTCTGATAGACACAGTCCAGTTACTGTAAGGTCACTGCTATTAAAGAAAACGCGAGGTCTGAAGAATTCATTGTGGCTTTGAAAGAATTACAACAGTAGTTTTCTAAAAGTTTTGATAGCAACTCGTGTGTCAGCACTGTTTTCCCTTCGCCATTTGTTCGCCGTAAGTAGGACGTTCGCAAGTCTAGTGGCTGTTTTCACAAAAAGAGACAGTCTAGCGATCTGTCGTTACAAACCTTTAAAAGCAAATGTGAATAACAGAAGAGAGGGATGAGGACTCTCAATATACATTACGCAGACGCATAAGCTATGAGTACCGCAAATTTGCTATTAGATGGTATTGCAGTACCATGTCGAAGGAATTTAAAAATTTAGTTGGTAAAAAAGAATTACAACCATTCACATACGCGTTTCATTGCTCTGTGCATCAAGAAGCGCTTTTTGTTAAATTTGCACTCATGCAGCACGCGAAGAAATTGGTGGTATGAACAGTAAAACGTGTGAAGCCGCACCCACTGTTCCACAGTCAGCTTCAACAGTTTCCGATGGACCTGAACGAAGAGGTTCAAAATGGTTCAAATGGTTCTGAGCACTATGCGACTTAACTTCTGTGGTCATCAGTCGCCTAGAACTTAGAACTAATTCAACCTAACTAACCTAAGGACATCACACACATCCATGCCCGAGGCAGGATTCGAACCTGCGACCGTAGCGGTCGCTCGGTTCCAGACTGTAGCGCCAAGAACCGCGCGGCCACTCGGGCCGGCGAACGAAGAGGACTGACGCTTATACAGGGTGAATCACCTAACGTTACCGCTGGATATATTTCGTAAACCACATCAAATACTGACGAACCGATTCCACAGTCCGAACGTGAGGAGAGGGGCTAGTGTAATTGTTTAATACAAACCATACAAAAATGCACGGAAGTATGTTTTTTAACACAAACCTACGTTTTTTTAAATGAAACCAAATTAGTTTTGTTGGCACATCTGAACATATAAACAAATACGTAATCAGCGCCGTTTGTTGCATTGCAAAATGTTAATTACATCCGGAGATATTGTAACCTAAATTTGACACTTGAAACATCCGACGTTCAGTTGTGTGTTGTAACAAACACGGGCCACGGTCGGCGAGCAGCATCTGCAGGGACTTGTTTACGATGACGACCGTGTTTACGAGTGTGGCTGTAGTGCACTGTTGTGGTTTGGTCTAGCTGTCGCAGTGTCCGTATGTAGCGCTTGCTGCTATTGTTATTCTGCATTCGTCTCCGCACGCAGACCAGCTGTAGTACACCGTGTCTGTGATAGTGTAGTGTTGTAGGAACTGTGACCATGGTGTATTCGAACTCTGAAAAGGCGCAGATGATACTCATCTTTGGCGACTGTCGACGAAATGCAGCTGAAGCCTGCAGGGTGTATGCAGAACGGTACCCGGACAGAGAGCATCCAACGTGCCGCACATTGCAAAACATCTACCGCCAACTGTATGCAACAGGTATGGTCGTAGCACGCAAACTGGTCCGTAACAGGCCCGTCACAGGGGAAGCGGGTGCAGTTGGTGTGTTAGCTGCTGTTGCCATGAACCCACACATGAGTACACGGGACATTGCGAGAGCCGGTGGACTGAGTCAAAGTCGTGTCAAGCGCATACTGCATCGTCACCGCTTTCACCCGTTTCATGTGTCGCTACATCAGCAATTACATGTTGATGACTTTAATCATCGAGTGCAATTCTGTCAATGGGCATTAACAGAGAATGCGTTGCAGTTCTACCTGTTTAGCGATGAAGCGGGTTTCACAAACCACGGGGCAGTGAATCTACGGAACATGCATTACTGGTCCGTGGACAATCCTCGCTGGCTCAGACAGGTAGAGCGACAGCGACCGTGGACTGTAAATGCATGGTGCGGAATCATTGGCGACCACCTCATTGGTCCTCACTTCATTGCAGGGGCCTAAACAGCTGCAACATACATCGCGATTCTACAGAATGATCTGCCAACGTTGCTCGAAAATGTCCCACTGGCCGGCCGCAGTGGTCGAGCGGTTCTAGGCGCTACAGTCTGGAACCGCGCGACCGCGACGGTCGAAGGTTCGAATCCTGCCTAGGGCATGGATGTGTGTGATGTCCTTAGGTTAGCTAGGTTTAAGTAGTTCTAAGTTCTAGGGGACTGATGACCTTAGAAGTTAAGTCCCATAGTGCTCAGAGTCATTTGAACCATTTTTTTTGTCCCACTGGAAACGCGTCGACGTATGTGGTATCACCATGATGGTGCACCTGGACATTCCGCAATTAACACTAGGCTGACCCTTGACAGGATGTTCGACGGGCGTTTCATAGGACGTGGAGGACGCATAAAGTGGCTAGCCCGTTCTCCTGATGTTACACCTCTGGACTTCTTTCTGTGGGATACGTTAAAGGAGAATGTGTACCGTGATGTGCCTACAACCCCAGAGGATATGAAACAACGTATTGTGGCAGCCTGCAGCGACATTACACCAGAGGTGCTGCGGCGTGTACGACATTCATTACGCCAGAGATTGCAATTGTGTGCAGCAAATGATGGCCACCACATTGAACATGTATTGGCCTGACATGTCGGGACACACTCTATTCCACTCCGTAATTGAAAACGGAAACCACGTGTGTACGTGTACCTCACCCCTCATGGTAATGTACATGTGCGTCATTGAAAAAGACCAACGAAAAGGTGTTAGCATGTGGACGTAATGTGGTGTTCCAGTCTCTTCTGTACCTAAGGTCCATCACCGTTCCCTTTGGATCCCTACGTAATTCGGTGCTCTCCGATACACACGATCGAACAGCGGAGGAGTGGTAGTCAAGCGTCAACTTTAGGTTACAATATCTGTGGATGTAATTAACATTTTACAATGCAACAAACGGCACTGATTACGTATTTTTTTATATGTTCAGATGTGCTAACAAAACTAACAGGGTTCCATTTAAAAAAACGTAGGTTTGTGTTAAAAAACATACTTCCGTGCATTTTTTTATGGTTTGTATTAACCAATTACACTAGCCCCTCTCTTAGAGGTCGGTCTGTGGAATTGATTCGTCAGTTTTTGATATGGTTTACGAAATATATCCAGCGGTAATGTTAGGTGACTCACCCTGTATATTACTGAGCAGTACGTTGCTTAAATCAGGGGGCACATCCTGAACGATTTTTCGATTTAAAGTCACTGTATAATTTATTACGGAAGAGCAGGAACGAAAATTAGATCATAATGGATTGCGGGTTTTGCATATTAAGTAGACTTGACTGCAGAATGTCCATAGTAAGAAACTGCAAATTAATTTCTTTGCTATTTGATGGGCGTACATTTAAAAAGGAAATCACGTTGTAGAAGGGACACATTATAACAAAAACAGTCCAGTTCCCTAATCACACTGGCGTTAAAGAAAACACAAGGTTTGCAGAAGTCACTGTGACCTTGCAAGGATTACAGAGATAGTTTTACGAAGGTTTTGAGGACACTCAATCGTATATCCGTTTTCGAGCTGGTTTGGAAACTGTTTGCCGATTTAGTGTGCCTCCTTGTGCATGTGCGGATGTACATGATTGACCTGCAAGGTAATCCCAGTTTTAATGACAAAGCCTTTTACGTTAAAACTTTCCGGGACGTATATATTGCTTTACAAGTCACCATAAATAACTGCAAAAGTGCTACAATATTTTGACCAACATATTTGTGTGAAAGATACGCTACTGGCCATTAAAATTGCTACGCCACGAAGATGAGGTGCTAAAGACGCGAAATTTAACCGACAGGAAGAAGATGCTGTGATATGCAAATGATTAGCTTTTCAGAGCATTCACACAAGGTTGGCGCCAGTAAAATTTTGTTGTGATGCCTCGTGTAAGGAGGAGAAATGCGTACCATCACGTTTCCGACTTTGATAAAGGTCGGATTGTAACCTATCGCGATTGCGGTTTATCGTATCGCGACATTGCTGCTCGCGTTGGTCGAGATCCAGAATATGGAATCGGTGGGTTCAGGAAGGTAATACGGAACGCCGTGCTGGATCCCAACGGCCTCGTATCACTAGCAGTCGAGATAACAGGCATCTTATCCGCATGGCTGTAACGGATCGTGCAGCCACGTCTAGATCCCTGAGTCATCATATGGGGACGTTTGCAAGACAACAACCATCTGCACGAACAGTTCGACGACGTTTGCAGCAGCATGGACTATTAGCTCGGAGACCGTGGCTGCGGTTACCCTTGTCGCTGCATTACAGACAGGAGCGCTGCGATGGTGTTCTCAACGACGAACCTGGGTGCACGAATGGCAAAACGTCATTTTTTCGGATGAATACAGGTTCTGTTTACAGCATCGTGATGGTCGCATCCGTGTTTGGCGACATTGGACGTGTATTCGTTATCGCCATACTGACGTATCACGCGGCATGATGGTATGAGGTGCCATTGATTACACGTCTCGGTCACCTCTTGTTCGCATTGGTGGCATTTTTAACAGTGTACGTTATATTTCAGATGTGTTACAGCCCGTGGCTCTACCCTTGATTCGATCCCTGCGAAACCCTACATTTTAGGAGGATAATGATCGACCGCATGTTGCAGGTCCTATACGGGCCTTTCTGGATACAGAAACTGTTCGACTTCTGCCCTAGGCAGCACATTCTCCAGATCACTCACCAGTTGAAAACGTCTAGTCAATGGTGGCCGAGCAACTGGCTGGTCACAATACGCCAGTCCCTACTCTTGATGAACTGTGGTATCGTGTTGAATCTGCATCGGCAGCTGTACCTGTGCACGCCATCCAAAATCTGTTTGACTCAATACCCAGGCGTATCAAGGCCGTTATTACGGCCAGAGGTGGTTGTTCTGGGTACTGATTTCTCAGGATCTATGCACCCAAAATGCGTGAAAATGTATTCACATGTCAGTTCTAGTATAATATATTTGTCCAATGAATACCCGTTTATTATCTGCATTTCTTCTTGGTGTAGGAATTTTAATGGCCAGTCGTGTATTTTCTTGATTATGAAACTAAATAAGGCACAATTACGAGGCAACTTAAGCGCAAAACTCTGAAATTGTCTGCGTCTGTCCGTAAGCCGACAGTTTGTACCAGATAGTATAATTTTTATCTCTTCAGCGCCAAAAATGATTAAATGATACTGTTTTTTTTGTAACTAGTGTTATAAACGTGAAATATAAAACCATTAGTATGCAGTTCTACTGCACTGCCACATAAATGCAGCACATTCGTAGTTTTCCGCTCTACCCCCTCCTCGTATTCAGGCACGGTGACGTGGCCGTGGGAAAATGTGAAGTGAAGCTAAGCGCTTTGGCACTCGTGCACGTGCGTGGCCCGTGAGCTGAAATTTTGATCGCCTCTGATCTAAAATCTGAGTGCATTTTGCTGCCGGTTATTTCCTTTTTTGCTAATGCAATAACATTACTAGTTTAGTCGAGTCCCCCACCCCCACCGGGGGTAGATTATCTGCTGCTTGATCAAGAGGTACTAGACCTCTGCTGCTTGCAAATTCTCCACTGCTCGATTGAGTGCTGCTTGCAGATTCTGTAATATTGAATTAATTACATGTCTGAGTTGTATTCACAGACCTGACAAGGAATGAACTGTGCATAAGCAGAAGGAGGCTTACATTTTTTTTTCTTTTTGCCTCGTATTTTGAATTTCGGAGACAGCTGTTCTACCCAGTTGTTTGGAACCTTCATGTTGAGTCAGCGCATGATAGGGAGGGATTTCATATAGCGTGTATCAATTCCTGGTGAATCAGAGTCTTTGCACACACATTCATGGAATTATCTTAGCTTGTGTATAACACTGTGTTTTTCAGAACCAGTTTCCAAGAATGTTCAACAGGCAAGCATTCCTGTTGCTTCACCTTTTCTGTTCTACAATTCAAGGAACAGGATAGACAAAATCGAACTATGTTCCACAACTTTGCGGCAAATATTATTTATCTACTGCTAGTCAAGGCACTCAAGCGAATCTCACAGGCGCTGATAACACAGTCTTATCGGGCTCAACTGCTGCTTGAAAGCCAAGCACTTTCTCCAGCCCTGATCAAAGGACGCATTGTGCGTTAAATTTTATGCTATTGAAAAGTAATCATAGTGAACCACATGAAATCACTTTGAAATTGAAATTTGTGGTAGGTTTCTATGGGACCAAACTGCTGAGGTCATATTTCTCTGCCGCGCGGAGTGGCCGCGCGGTTTGAGGCGTCATGCCATGGATTGCACGACCCTTCCCACCGGAGGTTCGAATCCTCCCTCGGGCATGGGTGTGCGTGTGTTGTTCTTAGCATAAGTTAGTTTAAGTAGTGTGTAAGTCTAGGGACAGATGACCCCCGCAGTTTGGTCCCTTAGGAATTCACACACACATATTGATTCCTAGGCTTACACACTACTTAATGTAACTTAAACTAACTTACGCTAAGGACAACACATATACCCATGCCCGAGTGAGGACTCGAACCCCCGACGGGGGAGAGCAGCACGAACCGTGGCAAGGCGCCTAAGACCCCGCGGCTACCCTGCGCTGCCAAATCAGTTTCAAACGACATTTATTTGCTAATATAGAAGCCACAGTACGTCACAAAATCCTTTACTGCAACATGAGTGAGAAGCCAAGAAATTGCATAAAAATTCCAGAGTGTGATACTTACTCAGAACTTGTATTCTGACTATCCTGAAAGCTGACTTACACAAGACAATCAGCATCAGTTAACGTGAATTCTTTTTGGTATATACGTAAGTGAGCTTAGTGAGCTTGTTGTTAAGGGTCAATTGCCACTTCTCACACACTAAAGATAATGTATATAATTTTTTTGTATCGTTCTTACCACTAGGCAATACACTGTTGACTGATTTGAACTATGCGCAGTCGGCTAAATGTACACCTAATTTCTCCTAGGAGTGAAAACAGCACGGAGAGCAATCAGATACTATAACTGGATAATGATAAGCATTAATGCCACTCTGGGCTGACCCTAAAAGGCTTTTTATGGAACAGAAGAGGTATATATCTGCATTGGTAATCTGCAACATTAACGGATTTAAATGTTTTCATCTGTCTTGTCATCGACGACTATCGATTCATAAGCAAAATACTAGCTGTAAATGTTTACCGAGATGTCTTCATTCTGATGTTTAGATATGTGAGCGTGCACTAACTCTGCAGAAAACGGCGAAGTTTAATTTGTCAACGTATTTCACACATTTAGGCGCACATTCGGTACACTTATTTTCAGGTTCAGTCCAGCTGAAATTGACCTCCTGAAGGGGATATTGTCACATTACTGAAAAATTATCACTGCATGTTTACCACTATCGTCTTGCATAGTCTCATGTACACTCTTGTGTAAAACCCGTTATTTTCATTTCTATTAATATTTAGCTGAACTATTTACGTCAATGCTCAGTCGAAAGCTCTCTTTTGAAAAGTCTCAAGTTTCCTTTATAGCTTTTCAATGACGTTAGCTGATAACCAATTATCACTCACTTCGAATTGCATTAAACTTGCACTTTTGTATTGAGATATGTTTGTTTTTCTTGAACTGACTTAAGCGAGAGAAATTTGCAGATTAGTGACAAAACTTTTTGATGAAGTTGATTTATTAGATGAACTCTTTTCTGGAAAATGTGGAAACAGACATCTAAAAAATATCTAGGCTCTTTAAACTCAACCCTCTTTTCTATCATACCACTGCATATTCGACTTTTAAATGCATATTCGACAGCAACCCATGTGAGATCATCTAATTTAATGCGTTTGCTGCCAGTTCGCTGGTTTTTGCCAATGCAGTAATACTACCAGGCTAGTCGCCTACCGAGATCTTCAACCGTTGCAAATTCTACACTACTTCTTCCAGTTCTCTGCTGCTCAATCAGAAAGTGCTAGAACAGTTTTTCTTGCAAAATTTTCCATTACTGGATTGAGCGCTACTGGACGATTTTGTATAGTGAATGAAATACAGTTATGAGTAACATTCACAGATATGACAAGAAGTAAATAAACAAAAGAAAACTCTCTTTTTCTCCCAGAGGGTTGCCACTGAGCCGTGGTAAAAATTGCTCTTTTGAAGAGCGCGCCGCAGCGTGTAGTGCGAAGCAGTCGCCCTCCGTTTCTGGTGGTGGCGCCGCTGTGGCAATCGCCGCTTAGGTGCCTCCCCGTGGTGGGAAAGGGAAAGGTTGGCTGTTCACGTGCATTTAAGGGGCGCTATGAGCTCGCCAGTCGGTCAGTCTGGGTCAGCCTCTCGTCCCCAGCTTGCTACTCTGTCTCTCGTCCGCATTTGTTAGGCAGTTGGAGTCTGTCTGTCATTCGGAATGCTAGTATGTCTGTCGTTCGGATCAACCTTTAAAGCCGGTAAAATGAGAGTCTTGCCACTCGGCCTAATACCTCAAATATGTTTTGATCTTTGGAAACTTTGATATTATTGCCTATGATCTTGAGAGGCGGTATCTGTGTACTGTAGAGCATCTTAACTATTTTTTGGTCTACCTTGTAGAATTTTATATAAAATTGCATTTTATGGGCTTTTATTTAAATGATCATTTTAGTATATAAAGTTGCCACCCTTTCACTGTAAGACTTTTCTTAGAAGTTAAAATCAATTTGCACCTTCGGTGGCAAGGTTAATATTTTAATTGTTAGTGTTTTGTACCATTTCAATCCCTTATATGGGGGGTGCATAGTTTGTGTGCTTGTGTAAATTGTTAAAACTCTTAGTTTAAAGTTATCTGGTGTGTTGCAGATTTGCACCAGTGTAGTCTTTCAGAGGCTGTTGTGAGCGGTCGTAACTACGGCCGTATCGAAAGGGAGCGGCAAGGTTCTATGCCCGAAAGTTCATACAGTCAAAACTTGTTTCTTCCTGCCTCTGAATAAATTGTAGCTTTGTTATTTAGAGGGTACTTCCTGATTGTAATTTTAAATCTGTTTCTTTAAAAAATGCTTTTAGGCACTATTAAAGTGAATAAAATTCCCATTTGTTAAAAGGAATTTGGTTACGATTTCATCAGTTACTCCCTGGCAACTAATTCCAAGCTTACATAGTATGATTAAATGTGTTAATGTTCTTGATGAATCGCTAGTAAATAAAATAAATTCTTATGAATATTCTCTGAAAATAAATCACGGTTCAGCTACTAAACTCGAATTTCAGCGTCTTTTTGAGGGATACCACTTCTTACTCCAACTGCTGCTTGCAACAGCTGCAGCACTGAATGAAAATAAGACGTGCACGACTAATCAGTAAGTTAAAAATTGTTAATGGTAAAGTATATATTTGTCAGATTTAAATATTTTGTTAGACAAGAACTCTTGAAAGAAAAACGGTGTTGATCGATGTTGAGGTTACGATGATTTGACATCAATGGTTTCCTCCAGTTCAAGCTCTGCTTTTATACGCTAACCTCCCAGCCCAATAATTTCACATAATTCCGAGTATGGTTCCGAACCATCCTACCGAGTCGTAATGTGATGCTAGCGGTGAGGAGGGGGGGGGGAGGGGATTTCATATTCTCCAGTGAATTCCTCCTGAATCAGACGCTGTACGAGCGAAGCGCATTCCTGGAATTTTCTTATCTTGTGTGAAACATCGAGTTTTCCGCCACCAGTTTCGAGGAATGTTCAACAGCAAGTGCTCATCTTGCTTCAACTTTATCTTTTACGGTTCAAGCAACAGGATGCAGATAAGCGACAGTGGCGCAATTTTGCAGTGAATTTTATTTAACTACAGTTGTTCAAGGCACTCGATGGAGTGTCAGACGTACTCATTAACACTATCTTATTGCAATCACCTGCTGCTTGCAAGCCAACTACCACCTCCAGCCCCGAGCAGAGGAGGCACTGAGCCTTAAATTTTATGCTGCCAAAAAATAATCAATGTGAATCAGATCAAAGCACTTCCAAAACATTGACATTTATTTGCTAGAGAAAAAAAGGTACGCACAAACTCCAATGTGTCGCAAATTTCTTTACTGCAACATGAGTGAAGCACCATGACATTGATTAAAGAATCCCAGAAGGTGAAACTTACTCAGAGCCCGGATTCTGACATTTCTAAAAGCTGCTTTACACAAGAAAATCAGCATCAGTGAACAGTTTCTGGAGTGTACGGTAAGGGTGCTTGTTGTCAAGGGTTAACTGCCACATTTCACGCACTAAAGATACTGTGTCTAATTTTTTAAAATTGATATTTATCTTCTTATGAAGTTAGTACCGTTTACCGTTTACGCATTTAACACTTAACCATTTAAACATTTAAATATTTACCTATTTACTCATTTAACTGCTTACTGTTTAACCACTTACCCTTATGAGTAGATAGCACCATGCACTCCGTCTACGTGGGTGCGCTGGGGCTTGAGCACCTACATATATAATTTTGTGGGTGTTCCACACCTATAAAATTTTTAGTTCCATTAAAACAGAATAAAATAAATGTTTCTCACTTGCCTTTATCAAACAGTAATGAACTATTAAAACAATGAGATGAAAGTTAAATTTCTGATCTCTAAAACATATCTGTTTCGGATGTCTTTGTGCAAAGGCAATCAAGAAACACACTCCCCCGTTCCTTGCCATTCTCTGGCCAAGTCAAAGGCACTCCCAAGAATAACAGTCACACACTGTAGTGTCAGTGTCGTCGTAACTGCCGTCTGCTTCACGTCTGCTGTGCAGCGAGCTACCTTAATTTAGGTATTAACTGTATTTTTCTTGTCACTTCTTCTTCCGTGTGTTTTTGCTTTTAGGAAGCTTTGTCGAGTGCTAGTAATAGTGTTCCATAGATTTCCTGTTTGTTTTGATTACAGTCAGAGAGAGTCCCTTTAGACAGCCATAGTGCCAGTAGTGCTAGTGTTTGCTTTCAATACAGTCCAGAGACAGGTAGAGCTATTTTCATTGTTTTCTAAATGAAGTGTCTAGCAACCACAGTTTAGTCTCAAACAGCCGCCTTTAGTGAATTAGCAGTCTAATTAAAAGTTGATTAACTCTCTACAGTAAATTGATTTCTTAGGATGGACAGGATGTGTGACTGCTGTGTACGGACGCAGGAGGAGCTGGCCACTGTTCGCAAACAGCTGAACGTGTTGATGGCCGCGGTCAGCCGTCTTCAGGCTGCTGCCTCGGAGTGTAGCGCATTGGGGAGTCTGGTGCGTCGCATGGTACACCCCAGGTGTTACATGCTTCACCAACTGTCCCTGCTGTCGAGACATCTTCGCGGGTACCGGGCGCGGCTGGGCCACCCTCTCCTCAAGGGGAGTGGCGGGTTCAGCGGCGTTCGCGGAGCACGAGGCGGAGGGTCAATGTGGAGGCTGGCCGTGTGGCATCGCCCACTCTGCCTGTGAGTGGACATGTGGCCGCTCCTTCAGCAAGGTCCGAGCAGGCACACGGGGGGAGGGGTTTATTAGTTATTGGGAGCTCCAACGTTAGGCGGGTGATGGAACCCCTTAGGGAAATAGCGGAAAGGTCGGGAGGGGTCTCATCCGAGATGTGGAGGAGGCCCTGCTGGCGGCGATAGAGAGCACTGGGTGTACCCGACTGCAAATTGTTGCTCATGTTGGCACCAATGACTCCTGCCGTCTGGGTTCAGAGGTCATCCTCAGTTCGTAAAGGTGGTTGGCGGAATTGGTGAAGGCGGAAAGCCTCGCTCGCGGGGTGGAATCTGAGCTAACTATTTGTAGTATCGTTCCCAGAACCGATCGCGGTCCTCTGGTTTGGAGCCAAGTAGAAGGCTTAAACCAGAGGCTCAGACGATTCTGCGGAGATCTGGGGAGCAAATTTCTCGACCTCCGCTATCGTGTGGAGAAATGTAGGGTCCCCCTGAACAGGTCAGGCGTGCACTACACGCCGGAAGCGGCTACAAGGGTAGCGGAGTACGTGTGGAGTGCACATGTGGGTTTGTTAGGTTAGAGAATTCCCTTCCTAGGCCCGACAAGACGCCTCCTGAGACGCGGCAAGGGAGAAGTAGGCAAAATGCAACAGGGAATAACAATATTTATGTGCTAATAGTAAACTGCTGGAGCGTCTATAGAAAGGTTCCAGAACTGCTCTCATTAATAAACGGTCACAATTCCCATATAGTACTAGGGACAGAAAGTTGGCTGAAACTAGACGTAAACAGTAATGAAATCCTAAACTCAGATTGGAATGTATACCGCAGAGACAGGCTGGACAGTGAAGGGGGAGGCGTGTTCATAGCGATAAGAAGTGCAATAGTGTCGAAGGAAATTGAAGGAGATGTGAAATAATGTGAAATAATTTGGGTGAAGGTCACGGTTAAAGCTGGCTCAGACTTGGTAATTGGATGTCTCTATAGGCCCACTGACTCAGCAGCTGTTGTGGCTGAGCACCTGAAGGATAATTTGGAAAATATTTCGAGTAGATTTCCCCACCATGTTATAGTTCTGGGTGGAGATTTTAATTTGCCGGATAAAGACTGGGAGACTCAAACGTTCATAACGGGTGGCAGGGACAAAGAATCCAGTGAATTTTTTAAAAGTGTTTTATCTGAAAACTACCTTGAGCAGTTAAACAGAGAACCGATTCGTGGCGATAACATATTAAACCTTCTGGTGACAAACAGACCCGAACTATTTGAAACATTTAACGCAGAACAGGGAATCAGCGATCATAAAGCGGTTACTGCATCGATGAATTCAGCCGTAAATAGAAATATTAAAAAAAGGTAGGAACATTTTTCTCTTTAGCAAAAGTGTCAAAAAGCAGATTACGGAGTACCTGACTGCTCAACACAAAAGTTTTGTCTCAAGTACAAATAGTGTTGAGGATCTGTGGAGAAAGTTCAAAACCATCGTACAATAAGCGTCAGATGAGTATGTGCCAAGCAAGATAGTAAGAGATGGAAAAGAGCCACCGTGGTACAACAACCGAGTTAGAAAACTGCTGCGGAGGCAAAGGGAACTTCACAGCAAACATGAACATAGCCAAAGCCTTGCAGACAAACAAAAATTACGCGAAGCAAAATGTAGTGTGAGGAGGGCTATGCGAGAGGCGTTCAATGAATTCGAAAGTCAAGTTCTATGTACTGACTTGGCAGAAAATCCTAAGAAATTTTGGTCTTATGTCAAAGCGGTAGGTGGATCAAAACAAAATGTCCAGACACTCTGTGACCAAAATGGTACTGAAACAGACAGACTAAAGGCGGAAATACTAAATGTCTTTTTCCAAAGCTGTTTCACAGAGGAAGACTGCACTGTAGTTCCTTCTCTAGATTGTCGCACAGATGACAAAATGGTAGATCTCCATATAGACGACAGAGGGATAGAGAAACAACTAAAATCGCTCAAAAGAGGAAAGGCCGTAATATGTTCGAGTATAATGACTTTTCTGGAGACTAGAAATCTACTCTGTAGGAATCAGCATTGGTTTCGAAAAAGACGGTCGTGTGAAACCCAGCTCGCGCTATTCGTCCACGAGACTCAGAGGGCCATAGACACGGGTTCACAGGTAGATGCCGTGTTTCTTGACTTCCGCAAGGCGTTCGATACAGTTCCCCACAGTCGTTTAATAAACAAAGTAAGGGCATATGGACTATCAAACCAATTGTGTGATTGGATTGAAGAGTTCCTAGATAACAGAACGCTGCATATCATTCTCAATGGAGGGAAGTCTTCCGAAGTAAGAGTGATTTCAGGTGTGCCGCAGGGGAGTGTCATAGGACCGTTGCTATTCACAATATACATAAATGACCTTGTGGATGACATCGGAAGTTCACTGAGGCTTTTTGCAGATGATGCTGTGGTGTATCGAGAGGTTGTAACAATGGAAAATTGTACCGAAATGCTGGAGGATCTGCAACGAATTGACGCATGGTGCAGGGTATGGCAATTGAATCTCAATGTAGACAAGTGTAATGTGCTGGGAATACATAGAAAGACAGATCCCTTATCATTTAGCTACAAAATAGCAGGTCAGCAACTGGAAGCAGTTAATTCCATAAATTATCTGATAGTACGCATTAGGAGTGATTTAAAATGGAATGATCATATAAAGTTGGTCGTTGGTAAGGAAGATGCCAGACCGAGATTCATTGGAAGAATCCTAATGAAATGGAATCCGAAAACAAAGGAAGTAGGTTACAGTACGCTTGTTCGCCCACTGCTTGAATACTGCTCGGCAGTGTGGGATCCGTACCAGATAGGGTTGATAGAAGAGATAGAGAAGATCCAACGGAGAGCAGCGCACTTCGTTACAGGATCATTTAGTAATCGCGAAAGCGTACGGAGATGATAGATAAACTCCAGTGGAAGACTCTGCAGGAGAGACGCTCAGTAGCTCGGTACGGGCTTTTGTTAAAGTTTCGAGAACATACCTTCACCGAAGAGTCAAGCA
This sequence comes from Schistocerca cancellata, assembly GCF_023864275.1. Classification (NCBI taxonomy): domain Eukaryota; kingdom Metazoa; phylum Arthropoda; class Insecta; order Orthoptera; family Acrididae; genus Schistocerca; species Schistocerca cancellata. The sequence goes on along the minus strand of NC_064633.1, from coordinate 22,741,740 downwards.
GTATATTGCTCCCTCCTACGTGTATCTCGCGAAGAGACCATGAGGATAAAATCAGAGAGATTAGAGCCCACACAGAAGCATACCGGCAATCCTTCTTTCCACGAACAATACGAGTAGAAGGAGAACCGATAGAGGTACTCAAGGTACCCTCCGCCACACACCGTCAGGTGGCTTGCGGAGTATGGATGTAGATGTAGATGTACTGTGAAAGGAATATCGTCTTTTCAGCTTGTTTTCATGTTTCCTTATAAGTGACACTCTACAATTAGCACCATTCGTCAACAATTGTTCTAAAATATGTGCTTGCCAATATTGAGCAATAATAAAGAATAATCCGAGATACAAGGGAGGCGATTGTTACAGACTACCTTTATTTATACATAAGAACGGTCTGATTTAAGATATCAGAGAAACTGTTTTCATGCAGTCTGGATTGTTATCGTTTTTTTGTTGAGACAATGGCTTTGAAGTGCGCGGGAGCTAATACTGTAGACTGAAGGGGTGTTACCGCATTAATAGCTGGTACAAAAAAATTAAAAATAAATGTCGTGTGAGTATGGCCTCCGGTGGGGTAGACCGTTCGCCGGGTGCAAGTCTTTCGATTTGACGTCGCTTCGACCAATTGCGCGTCGATGGGGATAAAATAATGATGATGATTAGGACAACATAGCACCCAGTCCCTGAGCGGAGAAAATATCCGACACTAGCCGGGAATCGAACCCGGACCCTTAGGATTGACATTCTGTCTCGCTGACGACTCAGCTACTGGGCCCGGACAACGTGTCTACTGAGGGGATGCGTCGAGCAAAAGCTCTTCGCTGGACAAATTTTCTCAGCTTTCAAACTCGCGATTACCGCACACGTGTTGAAAGCTGAAACGCAATACTCAGTATTGCTTCTATACTTATTTTCGAATTCGAACTATTTCCTAGTCGCTGTGGGATAAAGGGTTCGTCATACGTTTGTCGTCATCATCACAGGTGGATATTGCTCACACCGACAATAGTGAAAAGCATGTTCATCAAAAAAAATCTGGAACCCGAGAATGTGGCTCCTGGCAGTCCCTGCAGTACGTCAGCAAGTAGTGTCAAGAAACCGTCAGGCAGGTAATACCATGAAGGATGGAAAAACATTTCCTTGGCTTTATTACGACAAATATGACAGTGTTCTATAGTGTGTGTAAAAACTATTAGTAACAGAGAATTCAGTCTTAGCAGTAACGTTCTAGATCAATTCACGAAGTCTTATCTGTTATTAACCGTTCTGTTCCTGTTTCTTCGGCCGAGCGCTTATTTTTGAATCTCATACTTATGAGGAACTGTGTGTGGAATTCTATGATCTAAGACAGAGTTAGCGAACTCAGCCTCCACAATATCCAAAGTGATCTAATAATGTCATTCAAATAATCAATAACTTCCATCACACAAAGTACGCTGCATGGTCTAGTTTCACTAGAGGTCAAGGTGAGTACAGTGAGGTTTTATAAGTAAAAATCAATCAAACAACAGATAGCAATATAAGCCTATGCTTATTCATATTGACTATGAATCACTATAATGTGTTTAATTTTCAGTAACATTTTTCGGTGTTAGTAATTTTAGTTCAGTATTTTGAATATAGTAAAAGAATGATCTCCCGTTTGTTACATGGGATTTCACACCACACTCCATTAAATTTTAGTTTTTACCTGCTATAATTAAAGTTTAGTTAATGACACGCTATACGTTTTATGTTAGGGGTCACGATTTTTATTTGTAAGCGGCCCCGTATTGCGTACATTACGTCCATCTGTGGGTTTCTTCAAGTACATTCACCCTGAGCTAAATTTCATTTCTGTTGCTTTTAAGTCAGCGGAGTTACCGACTGAGTTAGTCTTAACGTATGATTAAGAACTAAAGAGCCAAAAGAAACTGGTACACCTATCTAATGTCGTAGAAGTGCGGCAACACGACGTCGCATGGACTCGACTAATGTTGGAAGTAGCGCTGGAGGGAATCGACACCATGAACCTTGCAGGGCTGTCCATAAATCGGTAGGAGTACGACGGGGTGGAAATCTCTTCTGAACAGCGCGTTGCAAGGCATCCCAGATATGCTCAATAATGTTCGTGTTTGCGGAGTTTGGTGGCCATCGGAGGTTTTTAAACTCAGAAGAGCGTTCCTGGAGCCACTCTGTAGCAATTCTGGACGTGTGGGTGTCGCATTGTTCTCCTGGAATTTCCAAAGTTCGGAATGCACAATCAACATCGGTGGACGCAGATGAGACAGGATGCTTACGTACGTGTCACCTGTCAGTCGTATCTAGACGTACCAGGGGTCCATATCACTCCAACTGCACACGCCCCATACCATTAGAGAGCATCCACCTGCTTGAACGCTCCCGTGCTCTCATACAGGATCCATTTATTAGTGAGGTTGTCTCCATACTCGTAAGCGTCCATCCACTTGATACAATTTGAAACGAGACTCGTCCGATCAGGCAAATTGTTCCCAGTCATCAACAGCCCAATGTGGTGTTGACGGTCCCAGGCGTGGCGGTCATTAAAGGTATACGAGTGGGCCTTCGGCTCCGAAAGCCCATATCGATGATATCCCGGTGAATGGTTCGCACGCTGACACTTGTTGATGGATGGCCCAGCATTGAAATCTGTAGGTGTTTGCGGAACGGTTGCACTTCTCGGTCGCGTTGAACGATTCTCTTCATTCATCGTTGCTCCCGTTCTTGCAGGATCTTTTCTGGGCCGCAGCGATGTCGGAGATTTGACGTTTTACCGGATTACTGATACTGATGGCTTACTCGTGAAAGGGTCGTACGGGGAAATCCCCACTTCATCGCTACTTCGGAGATGCTGTATCCTATCGCTCGTGCGCCGACTATAACACCACGTTCAAACTCACATAAATCTTGATAACCTGCCATTGTAGAAGCAGTAACCGATCTAACTACTGCGCCACACAGTTATTTATATGGACGTTGGCGAGCGCAGCGCCGTATTCTGCCTGTTTACCTATCTCTGTTCTTGAATACGCATGTATATACCAGATTCTTTGGCGCTTGAGTGTAGTAACGGTATATTTTACTTTATCATAGCACAGATCTTTACGGCACAGGCAGTGTTCATAAGAGATTATAAACGAAAGGTACTCATTTTCAAAAATATCGAGGCTCTCCAGGAAACATATACTACATTCGGTTACTGATATGCACCCACAGAAATTTTGGAAAGTCGATACCCTTGGCTAGCACTCATTACTGCCTGTGCAGCGGAGGACCAGTGTGGAGACGATGAATGTTTGTATCAACGTAATAACGCACTTTTCCATAAAGTAGCATCCGTAAGACAATCTTTTGTAGGCAACAACTTTCGCGAAGTGGACTGGCCTGCCCCGAGTCATGACCTGAATCTCACGGAGTCAGAACGTCGACGGTACTCCAGATCTCAGAAACAAACTTCACTGCCTTCTGCGGTTTCCGCCAATGCTGCCATTCCTCCACAGACAGCGAAGTTCTAGCCATCGTAAAGGCAAACTTTTCAGTATTGCAATTTTTTGCTAAGGCATAATTGCAATTTTTTATGCAGTATAGCAATCTATGACGGCATATCAGGCTTGCTTATTTGTATCCACGAGAGGGAGAGGGAAAAAGAAAATGTGCTTGGATAAACCTGGGTTTAATTCAGTGTTTCGCACCACGCCTCCAGTTACACGGGGCAAAAGAATTAATGGATAACTATTTCGAAGCCACGGAATTGTCTCCCATTGTGACGCGTAGGTTTGGCTTTGTCTCAAAGGTGCCTACAGTCTTGCTCTGTAACGGTGCAAAAACGTGGCGCCCGCCGCTTCGCGCTAGGGCTCCGTGACACTTCCAATAGCAAGGCCAGGGCTCAGACGTTCGTGGGACGTGTAAGGTGAGCTAATGATGTCACAGTGGCACCAAATTTCGCCAAAGAGACCATTCTCCTAACATGACTGACTAATTTGTGGGAGGGGACCAAACAGCGAGGTTCTCGGTCCCATCGGATTAGGGAAGGATGGGCAAGGAAGTCGTTCGTGCCCTATCAGAGGAACCAACCAGGCATTTTATTGAAGCGATTTAGGGAAATCACGGAAAACATAAATCGGTATGGCCGGTTGCGGGTTTGAATCGTCGTCGCCCCGATTCGAGTCCAGTGTGCTAACCACTGCGCCACCTCGCTCGGTTTCCTAACACGTAGCCGGCCAGAGTGTCGAGCGGTTCTAGGTGCTACAGTCTGGAACCACGCGACAGCTACGGTCGCAGGCTCGAATCCTGCCTCGGGCATGGACGTGTGTGATGTCGTTAGGTTAGCTAGGTTTAAGTAGTTCTAAGTTCTAGAGGACTGATGACCACAGCAGTTAAGTCCCATAGTGCTCAGAGCCATTTGAACCATTTTTGAACCGATCGCGTCCGCATTGTTACTTTGTGCCACGAAGGGCTCACAACAAAGGAAGTGTCTAGGCGCCTCGGAATGAACCAAAGTGATGTTGTTCGGACGTGCAGGAGCTGTCGATGACATGCCTTGCTCAGGCCGTCCAACGGCTACTACTGCAGTGGATGACTGCTACCTACGGATTATGGCTTGGAGGAACCCTGACAGCAACGCCACCATGTTGAATAATGCTTTTTGTGCCGTCAAGGACGTCGTGGTGCGACTCAAACTGTGCGCAATACGCTGCATGATGCGCAAATTCACTCCCGACGTCCATGGCGAGGTCCATCCTGGTAACCATGACACCATGCAGCGCGGTACATATTGGCCCAACATGCAGAATGGACCGCTCAGGACTGGCATATCGTTCTCTTTACCGATGAGTGTAGCATATGCCTTCGACCAGACAATCGTCGGAGACGTGTTTGGAGCCAACCCGGTCAGGCAGAACGACTTAGACACACCGTCCAGCGAGTGCAGCAAGGTGGTTTCCTGCTGTTTTGGGCTGACATTCTGTGGGGCCGACGTATGCCGCTGGTGATCATGGAAGGCGCCGTAACGTCTGTACGATACATGAATGCCATCCTCCGGCCGATAGTGCAACCATATCGGCAGCATATTGGCGAGGCGTTCGTCTTTATGGACAACAATTCGCTAAACCATCGTGCACATCTTGTGAAACACTTCCTTCTGGATAACGACATGGCTCGACTAGAGTGGCCAGCATGTTCTCCAGACACGAATCCTATCGACAATGCCGGGGATAGATTGAAAAAGGCTGTTTATGGACGACGTGATCCACCAAACACTCTGCGGGATCTACGCCGAATCGCCGTAGAGAAGTGAGACAATCTGGACCAACCGTACCTTGATGAACCTGTGGATAGTATGCCACGACGAATACAGGCATGCATCAATGCAAGAGGACGTGCTACTGGAAATTAGAGGTACCGGTGTGTACAGCAATCTGGACCACAACCTCTGAAGGTCTCGCTGTATGGTGGTACAACACGCAATGTGTGGTTTTCATGATCAATAAAAAGCGTGGAACTGTTGTCTATGTTGATCTCTATTCAAATTTTCTGTACAGGTTCCGGAACTCTCGGAACCGAGGTGATGAAAAGTTTTTTTATGTGTACTTTTCGGAGTTTGTAGCAATGTTCTTTTGGCAGTCTGCTTTTGCTTACTTAATTGAACGTTATGTACTTATTAATGTACTTATTATTTATTGAACTTATTATTTTCTTTATTATTACTGCTATTAGTTACTATTACTTCCGCACTTGTGATGTCATTGTTTCTTTATTTGCCTCTTCTTATTGTACCCTTTAGGTTTACTACTTTCAAAGAAACGAAACGGAAACAGACTGTCAAGATAAAACTGCTGTACACTCCAAACAGCCATTTTACATGTCGTAAACATATTGTCGCATATAACACTTTCACGCATAAAACAGTAAAACAAGTCATCATTTGGGTTTGAACCCAGGACCCTTTGCATGAAGATCCAATGCTCTTTCCCCTTCCCAACGGACGTTATATGTATTAATAACTCAGTTATGCTTTTCCTGTGCTCCGTAAATCTGGTGTTACTTTTAATTATCGTTAACGCCCTTTTGCTGGACAATAGCATATAGTACGAACTGAAACGGAGTTTGGGTTTATACCCTATCGACATACAACGTTCGGTACCGATCTGAGTGTCTGACATCCGGAGGTTTAGGTGTAAGAAAGTATTTCAAACACCGCCGCTCAGAATCGACAGAAATGGCCTCAGGGGGTGGCATAAATGGCGTCAATGAAACCACCATTTCCTTAGGACTTTGATTCGAAACACTTCGCAGTCGAAAACAGTTTGCAGTATGATGAATAGCAGGAAGGCGTTATTCACAATCATTCATACTGGTGACATCTCCGTGAGGCTTCGACTCTTCTCTAAGGACATCGTGGGGTAGCAAAACCACTTGAACGTGATCTTACCCCCTTTTGAGTGCAGTGCGACCGCACGTTTTGTTCTTATGTGCTGGGCGGAACCATTAGGCACCGTTTCTAAATCATTCGACGAAGTCTGAACGTGATCCGAAAGCTCGTAAATGACCGGATTGTTATACGTGCCTTACAGAGCGAATAAAATTTTTTACAGCAAAATTGTGGCACAAATACGCAGAGTTCCTTGAGCATGCTTGCTTGTTCTCTGTTGCAGAGACAGAGACTGAGATTCCTTCATTATACAATTATCTCGTAGCTTAGATTCCTCAAAGGTCATATTCCTTGCAAATGTGAGAAACCTGACACATGTTGCTGCGTCAACAACAATATAGAACTTTCTGAATAATGCTTAGTAATCACATTTTTGCCTGCTGACTCAGAATGTTGGAGTGTTCTAAAAGCCGAACCGCTCAGTGCAGTAGGTTGTTGTTGATGTCGCACCCTCAGAGATGCTGTCGTCTTTGTTATTAGTAGCTCTGTAAACCGACTTTCATTGTCCCACTCAGCAGTAGCCAGCCAATACTGACTGTCATTGTCCTCATCCAATACTGTGTGTACGTGAGCGTGCGGACTCCGCCACACACCGGCAGGTGGCTTGCGGAGTATGGATGTAGATGTGGATGTAGATATATTTTAGACGTAGTAATACCGGGAGTTACACAATTTACGAAATTTTTTGGATAAATACTTTTCAAGATGGAGATCCCTTGCATACTTTTGAGGTCAGCCAAGATGCCTACTGAAGGGGTTACACTGAGATTTCATTTCAGTGCTCACTAAAATTTATGTGAGATTATAATTACTTGAATAATTTAACTAAATTATTATAATTTAATAATGACAAATGAATGAAATTATTAATACTACGCTGATATACACTGGAGAGGCGGTAAGGACAAGGGAGGCAGAGGGGGAGGAGAGGTCTTTGAAAGACGTCACTAATAAGTGTTGACGTCACTGATAGAGGTCGAGTCTTGAGATGTGATTATTCCTTAAATTTCTTGCATTCCAAAATAGATCAAAGTTGCTACAGATCTGTAGGTGCATTAATGAATACCTCTACAGGTGATGTGATTCACAAAAAAAAAGAATGCACCTGTAGGGACAAAGCCACTACCACATGTATCCTAATTGATGATGCTTTCTATTACAAGGAAATAGTCACGTCCATGAAGGCAGAACCACAGTTTAAAAGATGGAGAAGCTAGTATTGCAGCCCACAAAGAAACTGCGATTCTTATTGCCTACACACTGGTCAAGTGATCCCCACGACGCATGCAGACGGAATGTTGCTGCGTCATCTATTACTGCGCTACGAAGTATACCACGGGGAATTTCAGACAAAAGCAAAGAAATTCGCGATTAATTTCCAAGTTACTTTGTAGGCCCAGAAGAAGAGGTGTTATGGCAAAATAATTGCAACTAAATCTTGCTATAGTGTGCAGAATACAAATAAATATAAGCCAGTGTAATCTTGTTAACCTTTTTTCGATTGTGTCCTTTGTTTCATTTGGTCATTAAATATAGTCCGAGAGCTGTAAATAATCGAACCCGAAATCTTTCGGTTTATACAATGAGTCAGTAGCACTTTCAGATTTCTAGCTATGTTCAGTTTTATTTCGCATCAGCATTGATCTACGACAGACCTATGTTTTTCGTAAAGTCACTATCGTTGGTGCTGAGCACGTCGGCGCTGTTTTTTTTATTAAGTCCTGTTTCATTTTCATACTTTTATAACTGACGTTACACGCATTCCAGAGGCCTCATATAGTGTTACAAGTTCGCATGTCTGATGTATTGTTCGCTTCATTATTTTACGAAACGCAACACAAAATTCAACACAACCGAAAGTAGGGCAGAACATATCAAACACTAACGCTATATACAGCCACACCAGAAAGAATGTTCCCTTTGATCTGTACCGACACAAACATGGATCTCTATTTTTGTGTTTGCAACATGTTGCAATCATCGGTAGTGCAGTAGGATTCGCAAATAATGTTTCAAATTTCGTTCGGTGTAAACGCGGCTGTAGATTTATTTGCAGAATTTGGAGTTCGCTTGACACAGCCTGTGGTGCACTATTTTCCTTGCAGTGGACAGCTTTAAATGGTCACTTCTCTGGCGTTTTCAATCAGTAATGAAGCTGCAAATGCATGCAGGGCACAACACCTAACGGCCACTGCAGTGCCCTGTGTGTATTTACAACCTCGGTAGTGATTGAAAACGAGACGTTGCCCGCCACAGGATTAAAATACGCGAAGTTTCATCAGTTCTGCTGCTGCTCCTGTATGTCAATAAGGCTGGCTGGATTGCTTTGTTAGAAATTTCGAATAGCTTGTTGCGCATTCTCACCGAATCAAGTCCAAAACCCTCATGGGTGATCTAACACTTGCATACATCGCTTTCATTTTTTAAAAAATTCATTTGATAAACTAGATCCATTTATCACTTTGGTTCTAATTAATCAGATATCAGGCTGACGTAGACATCGTTTGGCAGAAACTCATATCGGAGACATAGCACCTGAACCTCGCGCAAACGTAACCTTTCTGCTTCAGTGGTGTGGAAATAAGAAAGCAGATGTGTTTTGTGTTCTGTGCAGAGAGGATGGAGAATATTTTGCGGTATCTCTTATATACTGTCTATGTTTGTCCCACGGCGTATTCCGCAGCCGTTGCCTGCCCTGATTACTGGCAATGTTGGAGTAAGTTCAAAAATGTGTGTGAAATTTTGTGGGACTTAACTGCTAAAGTCATAAGTCCCTAAGCTTACACACTACTTAACCTAAAATATCCTAAGGACAAACACACACACCCATGCCCGAGGGAGGACTCGAACCTCCGCCGGGACCAGCCGCACAGTCCATGACTGCAGCGTCTAAGACCGCTCGGCTAATCCCGCGCGGCCGCTCGAGTAAGTATAATGGCGGTTCACCGTTCCATCTTCTCACTCTTAGGAAAACTTGTACGTTTTATCAAGCATTTGTGTTACCTCTTAATAGTTTTTCGTCACTCTATAGTCCGATCCATACTATCCATAACGAACACTGCGGTGCCAAAGTACCATTACCATGAAACTTCCTGGCAGATTAAAACTGTGTGCCTGACCAAGACTCGAACTCGGGACCTTTGCCTTTCGCGGACAAGTGCTCTACCAACTGAGCTACCCAAGTGCGACTCACGCCCCGTCCTCACAGCTTTACTTCTGCCAGTACCTCGTCTCCTACCTTCCAAACTTTACAGAAGCTCTCCTGCGAACATAACAGAACTAGCGCTCCTGAAAGAAAGGATATTGCGGAGACATGGCTTAGCCACAGCCTGGGGGATGTTTCCAGAATTATGTTACCATTACCATACATAAACCGAAGCTAAATGTGATGTGGTTTGCATGTTGTTTTTGAACGCTATGCGGTGAGATCATCAGCATACTTGTATGAAATAGAGACCATAATTGGAGTCACGAACGATGGCGACGCGAGTTTAGGCTTGTTCTGCACACCTACGTCACGTCTGCGTCGACAGCCAGTGAGCGTTCGGTATCTTCTGAGCGCTCTGCTGTAGATGCCGAAGCTGATTGGAGCATTAAACGTGATCGCGGCGAGTTGTTTTGTGAATTTCGATTCCATTTGTTGCGAGTTGTCATCGCTGATTGAGGTGGTGAGTGATAAATTCCGTGTAAGTAAGCGGGAGACATAATTTGCAGGACATACGGTTTCTTCAAGAGAAAGGCACACGCATGCGCGTACCGCGACTGTCGTTTGGAATCGTCAACAATGCAATCCATATCCGTGCATCGACATGCGCGAACCACCAACGTTCGGAGATGGACTATAGAGTGATAAAAATAAATTTTGAACCAACTGTATCAACAAACACGCATTTAAAATACAGCATTGGTTTGAGACGCGCAAAGACCTCCCATTAAATTCAGATAGAACACAGCACAATAATTAGATAATAGCGAATGTATAAGAATATGTAACGTGTCAAAAAAGCTGACCATTACTATTAGTAGAACAAAATGTCCCCTCAACTCATATCTCAACTCATATACGAATCGATCTGTTCATAATAATGAGTCACACAAATATTTGCAAAAACTGACATAATGTCTTATGGGATAACAGCAATCAGTGATTTTATAATGTTGCTTAAAATGCGTCTTGATTGCAAAAATTTTTTTATTATTCATATGACCGGTTTCGGTTCATTCAGAACCATCTTCAGATCTGATATTTCAGTTACAAGAGTAACCCGTCCAAATCCAGCAACTTTCACATGCTACGATGGTTCTGAATGAACCGAAACCGGTCATATGAATAATAAAAAATTTTTTTGCAATCAAGACGGATTTTAAGCAACATCACACAAATATGTTTGTCTCATATCTTGTTGTTAAATGTTACAGAAGTAACGAGAGATACATGCGATGCGGTCATTCGGCTTGACAACTGCAACCCACTAACCTGCGTCGGTAGTGGAAAACACAGTACGTCGCACTGGCAGCCAACAAGTGTCGGGAGCGGCAAAGAGTATCCATCACACTGCAGCTGACCGCTGCAACCGTCAACGAACACTGAATGCAATAATCAATAAACTGTTAAATGTGACGATCTCGCCATTTTTTCATCAGTTTCCATGCTTCCAAAATGGTTCGACGTACATGTACACTACTGCCCATTAAAATTGCTACACCACGAAGATCACGTGCTACAGATGCAAAATTTAACCGACAGGAAGAAGATGGTGTGATATGCAAATGATTAGCTTCTCAGAGCATGCACACAAGGTAGACGCCGGTGGCGACACCTACAACGTGCTGACATGAGGAAAGTTTCCAACCGATTTCTCATACACAAACGGCAGTTGACCGGCGTTGCCTGGTAAAACGTTGTTGGGATGCCTCGTGTAAGGGGGAGAAACGTGTACCACACGTTTCAGACTTTGATAAAGGTCGGATTGCAGCCTATCGCGATTGCGGTTTATTGTATCGCGACATTGCTGCTCGCGTTGGTCGAGATCCAATGACTGTTAGCAGAGTATGGAATCTGTCGGTTCAGGAGGGTAATACGGAACCCCGTGTTGGATCCCAACGGTCTCATATCACTAGCAGTCGAGATATCAGGCATCTTATCCGCATGGCTGTAACGGATCGTGCAGCCACGTCTCGTTTCCTGAGTCAACAGATGGGGACGTTTGCAAGACAATAACCATCTGTACGAACAGTTCGACGACGTTTGTAGCAGCATGGACTATCAGCTCAGAGATCATGGCTGCGGTTACCCTTGACGCTGCATCACAGACAGGAGCGCCTAAGATGGTGCACTCAACGACGAACCTGGGTGCACGAGTGGCAAAACGTAATTTTTTCGGATGAATGCAGGTTCTGTTTACAGCATCATGGTTCAAATGGCTCTGAGCACTATGGGACTTAACTTCTGAGGTCATCATTCCCCTAGAACTTAGAACTACTTAAACCTAATTAACCTAAGGACATCACACACATCCATTTCCGAGGCAGGATTCGAACCTGCGACCTCAGCGGTCGCGCGGATCCTGACTGAAGCGCCTAGAACCGCTCGGTCACTCCGGCCGGCCTTACAGCATCATGATGGTCGTATCCGTGTTAGGCGACATCGCGGTGAACGCACATTGGAAGCGTGGATTCGTCATCGCCATACTGGCGTATCACCCGGCGTGATGGTATGGGGTGCCATTGGTTACGTCTCGTTCACTTCTTGTTCGAATTGACGGCACTTTGAACAGTGGGCGTTACATTTCAGATGTGTTACGACACGTGGCTCTACCCTTCATTCGATCCCTGCGAAACCCTACATTTCAGCAGGATAACGCACGACCGCATGTTTCAGGTCCTGTATGGGCCTTTCTGGATACAGAAAATGTCCGACTGCTGTCCTGGCCAGCACATTCTCCAAATCTCTCACCAACTGAAAACGTCTGGTCAATGGTGGCCGAGCAACTGGCTCGTCACAATACGCAAATCACTACTCACACTAACTTTGGTATCGTGTTGAAGCTGCGTAGGCAGCTGTACCTGTTCACGCCATCCAAGCTCTGTTTGGCTCAATGCCCAGTCGTATCAAGGCCGTTATTACGGCCGGAGGTGGTTGTTCTGGGTACTGATTTCTCAGGATCTATGCACCCAAATTGCGTGAAAGTGTAATTACATGTCAGTTCTAGTAAAATACATTTGTCCAATGAATACCCGTTTATCACCTGCATTTCTTCTTGGTGTAGCAATTTTAATGGCCAGTAGTGTGGTATGAGGTCCTCATCTAGTCGTATCGAGTTCTCGTCGGGTTTAGGTCGAGTTCTCATCTGGTTGTCGTTGAGTCCTCAACCTAAAGTCGCGATCACCGGGCGGGATTTTACTGTTGATGCATTGATGTATAACTGTTCACAGTATATTCCAACTGCAGGAATATTTTCAGGTTCGATGGAGGATAGAAGTCATTGAAGAGATATTTACGACCATCGGGTAATAATGCAGAGCTCTTGGTCAGCGAAAGAAAATATTTTATTGTGAAATTAATTTTGGATTGCTTACTGATAGTGGCTATTGTAAGCAATTTTGTTACATCCAGGTAATTATAATTCATAAACTATGAATCTTATATGAATATATTAAAATGCAGTCGGGTACGTTAACTGGTCATCCACATGTGTGATTAGAGAATCTGTGTCGATAAGTGGGGATGGTAAGAAGTCATCTTAGAGGGTCATGCCATCTAGTTTACTGGTTCTTTTAAATAACGTTTATTAACTCCTATCATCAACGAGCTGTAATAAGAAACATGTAACACAACATGCTACAATCAGTACAGACACATTTAAGAGGTGGCCAGTTTACTATGGTAGAGCGACTATATAGAAATAACGGGCGGCCAAGCCATTCTGCGATACACTAAAATTGCACACCTAAGAGGTAAGTTGGTATACTGTGAACAGTTGACATGTTTTTAATACATAATTATTTTTACAGATTACTTAAATACCTTGACGAGGTGAAGGATGACAGCTTTCTTCCACACACAGTGTTTAGTGACGAGGCAACATTCTATTTAACTCCAAAGGTGACTCATCATAATGTGAGAATATGAGGTACGGAACAACAGCACGAAGTTGTAGAACATGAGAGGGACTCTCCAAAATTTAATGTATTTTGTGTAGTTCCGAGGGAAAAAGTATATGGTCCATTTTTCTTTGCAGAGAACACTGTTACAGGAAGCACGTATCTCATTATGATTCAGAATTTTATTTTCCCACGGTTGGACACTGATTCGAATTGCTTCATTCACGAACAGGATGGGGCACCGCCACACTGGTATGTGGAAGTGCGGGAATTTGTAAATCAAAGGATTACTGAATGCTGCCCGTGTTAAAATCACTAAGTTTGAGGAACATTTATGAATAAACTACCAAATAGAAAAATTAGAATTTTTTTAGATATAGAGTGGTTTAGTATTGCAGTTATGACAGAGGGATTTTGGAGTATCTTTTCTAGTTTCCTTCCAATTATTTTTTTATTAATGACCCAATTTTTTTTACAAATAATTGCTTTATAACTAAACTGAAATGAAACTACTGAACATATTGCCAAATGGCTGTGTTACAATGTAAGTTTGGCCACTAGGAGAGCTGTATAAAAATTTCATCTCTCTAGCTTGAATGGATTTTGAGAAAATGTTCCTTATATTCGAAAAATTCTAATTTACGGGAAATGGCTATCAAAGTTTCTCAATACATTCCTGCACTATAGGATGGATTATCAGGGTCTTCTTCTTCATCCTCCAAAAGCTTCCTCTTCTGTCTTCTTTTCTGGCCTGTTGTTCCATCATACTTCATATGCCTCTCTCTTCTTTCTGCTCCTCTTATCCTTTCTCTGTCAATATTTCTTAGTGCTCGTACAGTGTTCACCCCAGCTGTAAATCCTAATGCCTTCAGAACTTCACAAGTTCCCTTGCTTGTAGGTTGCTATTGCATCATAAATGCCAAAGTGCAGTGTTTTTATGCTTACAAACACCCTTTTAGGAATCACTTTCCAAATCAAATTGTTTACGCTCTCATTAGGATTCTGTGTCTTTCCGTGTAGACATTTGTGTAACAATTCTGGCTGTGCTAAGTCATGAAAAATTGGTGTTATTGTTCCCTCCTGATTCTTGTACATAATGCATATTACCCGCTTTACACAAGAAGTATAATACTACCAACAACAGGCGCAACACTGAACTAATTCTAAACGGTAAACAGCAAAGAGATGATGTTCCGCGCTCTTATTCATTGTAGTATCGCAACTTGGTATTAGTGTTAATTTTCTTTTCCCTACGTTCCTCCTCTTCTTATATACACGGTTACTAAAACGTGGCATCGTAACCAGAACAAAAGTGTACGACAATATTAAATGGAGCAAGATATTCGAAATTCTGAGGAAAATAGGAGTAAGCTGTAAGGAAATACGGGTAATATTTGTCACAGAAAACAATGTAGCCAACCCTTGCGCACTCGCTGTATGCGTAACATAAGGCGCTGTATGCATAACAGGCCGACAAAATACCAAGCAGTTCGCCAGGTCACGAGAGGGTGTTAGATGCATTCAGCGGCCGCCCATTTCCTCTGCAGGCGTGGGGAAAAATGGTAATAACTCCGCTTCTAGGGCGAGTAGAACAATAATTCAAAGTTTAAATTAAAGAGGAATGTTCCAATTAATTTTCGGTAGCAAAAAAAAAATCGTAATTTTTTGGATTTGACCACCTCCGGCTCCCCTTAAAGGCGACGGCGTGAAGCACCACAAGCTGGGCAGGGCGCTCACTTCTGGACTGTCGGCTTTTTTACGGCCCCTGCATTGCGTAGGTCACCGCAGCGACGAGGCAGAGTTGTGCGTGCCATGGTCGTGGCTGCTGAAAGCAGGTGTGTCCGTTGGCATTAAGCTCTGCGAAAGTGTCGAGATACGTCTGTGGTGGTTTGGTCCTACGTTGCTGTTCATTGTTTTGGCTGTTAGATTCGGTCAGGATACTGGAGAGAGTAATTCGTAGCCAAGATTTGTGGTTAGGCTCGGCTGACCGGCCCCATTATTTTTCTTCAACGTTGCCAACCGGCTTCGGTTAAATGGTCAACAGTGTCGTTGTAACGTTTATTTCTGCCTTAAGAAGACAACGCGAACAGACGACATCGACCATAAGGAACTGTGTTGTGTTGCCACGGTAGTTGACTACAAGAACTGGCTAAGACAGCTACGTCGGTACCTTAGTTTTGTGGAGGTGTTTATCGTATTAAAGTACCAGGAACGACTGCGAATTGTCAGCGTTATTCTTCATCTGTGTGCGGCCTATTGATTTCGTTGTCTTGTTTTGCAGTAGCGGCGTTGCAAAGACTGGCTCCGAAAACGGCTGTGCTCGATAACCTTCTTATTGCTAAGGAGAACTACAAAAGGATGTCCACCATATTAAAGTGATGAAAACGACCGCTCCGGAGTAGCTACTACCATTCTAGAGGAGCTGCTTTTGATTCTCTTTGTCCTGTTGTGGTGTGGTGAGGCCGTTGTGAAATGTTGTAAGGATTGCCTCCGGCGGCAACGTCGGTGGCAAAAGTTTCATTAGTTGCAACGCAGTATTAAAATGTGGACCCGTCTTAGTAGGCTAACAGAAAGGACCGTCATTCAGCAAGTGATACTATTCTTGGCTGTGGCGATTCTGGATCGTCCGTATCTGGTGAATGCTATTGATGTAACGCTAAAGGGGAAGGTACTGGTGGTCTGTCGCGTGAGTGAGTTGTGTTAGCAAAAAAACTCAAGCTTGGACTGTGGAAAGTTGAGACGTCCCTGTGCTGTGTTGTCACAATGTCTTGGCAGTAAAGGGTGTTGTCTGGTCAGGGCTTTTCTCGTGTTGTAACTTTGAATTGGCTTTAAAGTTTTTATTGCAAATTGTGTATGTTGCCCTTTAGGGCGATTGTATTGCCGAGTTTATTCTTTGAAGCGGCGAGCTTCGCTTCTCTAGAATAGTAAAGTGGCGCACCATCACAGTTAGTAAATTTTGAATAAGACCACAACTGACGAACTGGATACGGTCGCAAGGGCTTACGTAACACTGTTTCGTTCAGAGCCTTAGTGACCGCACGCTTACAGCCTGGCCATTGTTCGGCCTCGCTTGCGTCGCTACGCCCCGTTGAAGTTAAGTTATCGCATTCCGGTTGGGGCCCTCTAAGCGAATAGCTCGTCTGTGTGACAGTAACTTACTGTTTGAATGTAGTGATCATTGAGCATGGCCAGTATTAAGTTTAGTGTAGTAAGTTTTAAAAGCCTTCTTGGTAAGGCCATTTAGCCTATTCTGTTTGAATGTAGTAATCATGCGCTTGGCCAGTATAAAGTTTCTTAGTATAGCAAGTTGTAAAAGCCTTGTTGCTAAAGCTGTTAGCTTAATTTAGTAATCATGAGCTTGGCCACTATTAAGTTTGCCGGCCGCTGTGGCCGAGCGGTTCTAGGCGCTTCAGTCCAGAACCACGCGATCCGCCACGATCGCAGGTTCGAATCCTGCCTCGGGCATGGATGTGTGTGATGTCCTTAGTTAGTTAGGTTTAAGTACGAGGTGCATTCAAGTTGTAAGGCCTCCGATTTTTTTTTTCTATTTAACTACTCACCCGAAATCGATGAAACTGGCGTTACTTCTCGACGTAATCACCCTGCAGACGTACACATTTTTCACAACGCTGACGCCATGATTCCATGACAGCGGCGAAGGCTTCTTTAGGAGTCTGTTTTGACCACTGGAAAATCGCTGAGGCAATAGCAGCACGGCTGGTGAATGTGCGGCCACGGAGATTGTCTTTCATTGTTGGAAAAAGCCAAGTCGCTAGGAGCCAAGTCAGGTGAGTAGGGAGAATGAGCAATCACTTCAAAGTTGTTATCACGAAGAAACTGTTGCGTAACGTTAGCTCGATGTGCAGGTGCGTTGTCTTGGTGAAACAGCACACGTGCATCCCTTCCCGGACGTTTTTGTTGCAGTGCAGGAAGAAATTTGTTCTTCAAAACATTTTCGTAGGATGCACCTGTTACCGTAGTGCCCTTTGGAACGCAATGGGTAAGGATTACGCCCTCGTTGTCCCAGAACATGGACACCATCATTTTTTCAGCACTGGCGGTTACCCAAAATTTTTTTGGTGGTGGTGAATCTGTGTGCTTCCATTGAGCTGACTGGCGCTTTGTTTCTGGATTGAAAAATGGCATCCACGTCTCATCCATTGTCACAACCGACGAAAAGAAAGTCCCATTTGTGCTGTCGTTGAGCGTCAACATTGCTTGGCAACATGCCACATGGGCAGGCGTGTGGTCGTCCGTCAGCATTCGTGGCACCCACTTGGATGACCCTTTTCGCATTTTCAGGTCGTCATGCAGGATTGTGTGCACAGAACCCACAGAAATGCCAATCTGGAGGCGATCTGTCCAATAGTCCAATAGTCATTCGGCGATCCCCAAAACAATTGTCTCCACTTTCTCGATCATCTCGTCAGACCGGCTTGTGCGAGCCCAACGTTGTTTCGGTTTGTTGTCACACAATTTTCTGCCTTCATTAAACTATCGCACCCACGAACGCACTTTCGACACATCCATAACTCCATCACCACATGTCTCCTTCAGCTGTCGATGAATTTCAATTGGTTTCACACCACGCAAATTCAGAAAACGAATGATTTCACGCTGTTCAAGTAAGGAAAACGTCGCCATTTTAAGTATTTAAAACAGTTCTCATTCTCGCCACTGGCGGTAAAATTCCATCTGCGGTACGGTGCTGCCATCTCTGGGACGTATTGACAATGAATGCGGCCTCATTTTAAAACAATGCGCATGTTTCTATCTCTTTCCAGTCTGGAGAAAAAATATCGGAGGCCTTAGAACTTGAATGCACCTCGTAATACAACGATCCTGGAGCGCGTCTGTGCTGCGTGTACGCCACTAGCACGTGTGTGAGAATGTACACGTGACAATGATACCAGCAACTAGCGCAGTATGTCCAACTTGTTTGGGGATTTTCCGAAAGGACTATCCTGGCACTCGGAAGGCCACAGTTTGATCCATTTCAAAGTCGCTCGTTTGACTGTATGAAGCATGAGTGCGTCTTCGTGCCATGGTTGTCTGTTTGCTTCAAACATTTTCACTACACTGACCCTTCTGGCTGTGAACAATCCCTATTAACGGGTAGACGCAAGTGGCGCTCAGGTAGCTCTGCCACTATCCTATCTACTGTCGGACGACACTGAATCCATTATCAGTGCATCTACTGTCCACCACGTGGCATATGCCGTCATAGGATCAAAATCAACTTCGTCTTTCCAGGTTCTAACATTCTGCGTGGTGTCTGTTTGTTCTAAGTCGTGTCTCCCTACCACTTTAGTGCAACGACGCTCTGAGCGTGTTTTTTAGGGAATTGACTAGTTGAAGCTGGGGCCTGTTGCTGGTAAGGAGACGCCAGACCACACATGACATGTAGAGTCCAGAAGAGTTCAGTGAGACTAGCGATGATATAATCAAATACTTAATGGTTTAAGCGTCAGCTCCACTGGACTCCCTGTAAAAGAATCTTAATACTAACTAAATTTAGTAGAAGGGGTTCAATACTTTCGTATTTTTAGTTAGCTGGTAAAGTAACGTCGAAAAAGCAGTTAAGTTTACTATTGGAATTTTTGTTCTACACACAAAACATTGTTTACAAATTGTACTATCGATAAAAGGAAATATTTTAATACAGGATGATAAAAACGAACTGCGTTCAACAAAAATGTGAACGAATATTCCGTGAATGGGTTTCCAAGTTCTATAATGGATCGAAGGATGACCTATGCCATATCACATCTATAATCTAGGCTTAAATTAAGTTTCATAAAAGAGAACTATCAAAAATGGTCTACAGTGACCCTCAATTATCTTGAATTACTTATTTAACTTGTCGTAAATTGCAGTGGCTGATGTGGCTTCTCAATAATTATATAACAGAAAAATCATCGCGTTTCAGATTTTAACTTCAAGTAGCAAATGTGAATACCACAAAGTTTAATTGACGATCGACACTAGTATTACGTAAAATGGGGATGTAACAGATGAGACTTCTGCAGTTCTGAGTGAAGCCTTGTGCGCTCTTATGCGGCATCGCGTTCATTACCTTGTCGGTGGTTAGGCAGCGTCAGGGGCGGCTGGCGGCGCAGCTCCACACACCTCACCGTCTCGGTAGCAACTCTCTCGAACTTATCCTTACTACTGTTTACCGAAGTTGGTTTAAGGAAAAGGTATCTAGCTGTGTTTTCAACTGACCAACCAACCTCTCAATGTTAACCTTAAGCTCCACCTACAAAAATTCTGTCTATCCAATGAGAAATGTTATACTTTTCGTGATCGGGCAATGTTTTTAATGTTTGCTACGTAACAGAGTTGCGTATAGTCTCACGCTAAAACTTGCAGCTGGTGTGGCCCATTTAGTGTTATCGTAAGGTCTATACTGTTCTTCTGGAGGGCTCTATCTTTTTACATGGGCTGGGGGATGGACCTCATGGCGGTCAGCCAGCTATGCAGGTGTCCCATTGTCCTGCTCTTATCGTAGGGCCTTCTAATCTACACGGCTCTGCTCTCTGCTTCTGTTCTCGTTTCTCCCCTTGCAACTGCGTCTATTTCACGGTGGGAAGGTATGACACGCATTTAGACGTTCTTGTGTTAGTCTGTGGTATTCCAATTGCTCACTCGCTGATCGCATTACTTTGGTTAATTTAATGTCAGGACTTATTCGGAGCTATGTGACATTGCCGGATTTGCTACCACGTCAGGGTTTTCATGGAAGGTGTTGGATTTGCCTGATACCCTACATATCACCACCCTTCGAACTTAATTTTTGCACTGAAGTTAGGCAATGATTGAGCTGTTGTCTAAGTAAGTCAAAAATTATTCCTTTATCTAAATTTTGTTGCCTTTTGTTCAGCCATGTTATTCTAGTTCTATGCTAGTTCATATTACTAATTTATATTTTTATATTCTTCCACATTATTCTCAAAAACATGTTTATATTGACAAGAGAAGAATATTTTTATGCTATTATTATTATTGATTTTTAATTATTTTCTTTCTTTTTTTAAGTGTGAAGTTTGTTTTTTAAGAAGTTTGTTATCGAAAGTGAGGAGACTTTCACATCGATTTTCTTAGAAATATTTTTTTCATTTCATAAATGTAGTAATTAAGTAAAACCTATTCCTAACACATTTTCTAAATATCATGTACAAGTAAATACTGTCAATATTGTTGGTCATCATTCAAAACATGTTTTTGTTTCTAGACATTCATTTCAACATTGTTACACTGACAAATAAGAATTATTTCCAAGAATTGCTTTGACAAAGAAATATACATACATAAGTATTGAGATATTATCCTAACAAATGGTACAAATGTTAAAAAAGAGAAAACATCCAACAAAATATTCTTTTATTCGTTGTTTTTATAAAGAGAAAATAAGTAAAATATAGTTATTCTTTTATTTTTATGAGGAGAAAATAAGTAGCATATAGTGTTAGTGTTCATTATGCCTTACTTTTGTTCTTTGTACACTGTCCATTTCAGAAGTAATGACTTATTTTTATCGATAGTCTATTTTTACTTAAGTCCATAGTGAATGACTGTTATTTTGTAGTTTATTAGCTGTCTGGTGTGCTTTACTTATTTAGTTATTCACACGTGTCTTTTGCACAATTCCTACATCAAATGATTTCACACATTTTCACGATTGTATGAATGTTTATGCATGAGGTTGACGAATGTTGTGCACGAAGTTGATGGACTTGAGCGAGATGAATGTGGGCAAGTATTTGATGTACAGCCTCGTTCGTCGTTCCTTGTTGGTTTTGCAACTGTGTGCTGCTGTTGTGGAGATCCCATAATGGAATGGAGCTGTGAGTGCGGAATCTCGTCGTTTACTGGCTTTGTATGGGTGAAAGTCATGTCCCTGAAAGCGGTTGTTTTTCATTGTAATACTTCGCAGACAACTAGTTTACAATAGGATAGGGATTTGGGAAGGTACGTCGTCTATTCTTCACCCATCTTCTTTCTTGGTCTCAGTCTTGCGAATCTTCAACTTCTGTTCTTCCTGCTTTTTCTCTGCTTCTTACTTGATTCTTCGTTCTTCTCTGGGTAGGATATGGGAATATTTATTGATAACTAGTCGAATTGAAGTTCTCGTCTTAGTAACAGTTTGACAGATTGTTTCGACGTGTCATTTCTACTTTGCGGAACTGCGTCTGTTTCACGGTGGGAAGGTATGACATGAATTTAGACGTTCTTGTGTTAGTCTGTGGTATTCCATTTGCTCACTCGTTGATCGTATTACTTTGGTTAATTTAATGTCAGGATTTATTCGAAGCTATGTGACATGTTGCCGGATTTGCTATCATGTCAGGGTTTTCATGGAAGGTGTTGTATTTGCCTGACACTTACAAGGTGTACTACTTTTTCCTGCAGTGTATGTGACATGCCGACGTATATTGATCTTCATGGCAGTGGCAAGTGCGTATGAAGTGTGAAGCGATTTCTGGCACTGGCGGACAATATGTTGTAAAAATTTTAAAGCATAATATATTATACAATTCTATAGGTTATGTAACAAGACAGTGTTATCATGTTGTAATATCATTATTGTAAAATATTTGCCTGTTAACGTCTGTTCATCATCTTGCAAGACCGATGATGACGGTTTAGCTCTGTCGAAACAGGTCATACAATAAAATACTTTTTTTGCGATCTTGGTTTGCGAATTTTTCTTTAGTAACCACACACTGCAGGTCGCCCCCATATTGACAGTGTCAGCAATATACAGCGTCTTTCTGTAAGAGCGTGCAGAAATGAATCAGGACATAGAAAATGCTTTACTGAACAATTTGAGGTAGGGAACCTGGGATTGGAGGAGCCAACTTAAGGAGATATGGAAGTAAACTTGTCTACCGCTTTTGTAGCATTACTGTTTTCCAGCGTATTTACAACTAATATGCGTACAAAAAAATGTCTCTGAGCGCTAAGGGACTTAACATCTGATGTCATCAGTCCCCTAGAACTTAGAACTACTTAAACGTAGCTAACGTAAGGACATCACACACATCCATGCCCCAGGCAGGATTCGAACCTGCGGCCGTAGTGATCTCACGGTTCCAGACTGAAGCGCCTAGAACCGCTCGGCCACACCGGCCGGGTAATATGCGTACAAATTTGCTGTTTATTTACATGTACATTCATTATTTTCTGCAAAGGAAGACGGAGGACGAGCCTGATTACTAGGCAGTCGTGATACTAGTTTTGTTTACTTTACTTGTTCATAAGGCGGCTCTGTTGTATCGTACTTGCATCGATCGGTGACAGAACGTTCTAGGAATCAACATGACGGTGCACCACCTCTCTTCAGTGTGGATGTTCGCAACTACCTCAATGCTGTTTTTCCAGATCGCTGGATTGGAAGGATCCCATAGTCTGCAAGGTCTGATCTGAATCCCCTGATTATGTCTTATGGGAATACTTGTGTATGAGACCACAGTGGATGCGGAGATGGGATTAGTAACCAGAATTGCAGCTGCCTGTGATGTGGTTCGAAACACACCAGGGATACTTGTCAAGATACCTCTGAATCTTGTTCGCCGATCTCATGCTTGCATTGAGGTTGATAGCCGTCAGTTTCAGAACATTTTTTAAGGCACAGTATAAATGGTACGTTCATTGTTTCAACTATGGTATTTGCAGTTAGCTTTAACTAATGTAAACAAAAAAGGACACAGTGATGTGATTTTATCCCTATTATCTCTTTAAGATGGCTTCACCGACCCCAGGTTCCCCACCTCAAATTTTTCAGTGGGGCATCCTCTATGACCAGTTAAACTTTTGCCCGCTCTTATGAAAAGACCCCGTATAAAAATGATGGTTTCGACGCAAAACCTCATTTTAAGCAACAATTTCTGCTTTACATAACAAATTAATACTTTCTCTGGTAAACAGTATGTATCTCATCATTTAACCATTTTCTGTACCTGTATAATTCAGTGTAAGTCGCACGTCTTTTGTCTTGTCAGCTGACGTGGCTTAAGAAGGAGAAAATCGGTGGCGTGACCAAATACGTGTTTCCCGTTTTATGTCTAAACTAGCTGCTGAGTTATTTACGTTTGATCTCGGTTAGTCAGCAGCGCTATGAGCGGGCAGATAGCTCGGAATGACGATCACATGTTTGGTAGCTGCGCCGAGGAGTGGCGTTTAATTTGAACGTGCACGAGTTAAACGCCACGGGGGAAATGGGGGCTGCGCGTGTTTACAGCACAATTACGACTGCTGCCCGGAGTTTGCGCCGGGGACAGCAAAAACCAGAGGCGGCGGCGCGTCCGCAGCGTTAAATACGCGTCTCCTCGCAACAGCCAGCCAGCTGCCCGAGGGCGACTCCAACTGCTGGAGCAGTTCTCGACACAGCTCCAGAAATCTCCGGTTCTGTTCGACCTTTAGACTGGCCCGCGATGTAATGACTTCTGTTGGTACAGGGTATCTCAAGTTAATTAAGTATTTCTAGATTTCCGGAAAGCTTTTGACACCGTTCCTCACAAGCGACTTCTAATCAAGCTGCGGGCCTACGGGGTATCGTCTCAGCTGTGCGACTGGATTTCCTGTCAGGAAGGTCGCAGTTCGTAGTAATAGACGGCAAATCATCGAGTAAAACTGAAGTGATATCAGCTGTTCCCCAGAGAAGCGTCCTGGGACCTCTGCTGTTCCTGATCTATATAAATGACCTGGGTGACAATCTGAGCAGTTCTCTTAGGTTGTTCGCAGATGATGCTGTAATTTAGCACCTAGTAAGGTCATCCGAAGACCAGTATCAGTTGCAAAGCGATTTAGAAAAGATTGCTGTATGTTGTGGCAGGTGGCAGTTGACGCTAAATAACGAAAAGTGTGAGGTGATCCACATGAGTTGCAAAAGAAATCCGTTGGAATTCGATTACTCGATAAATAGTACAATTCTCATGGCTGTCAATTCAACTAACTACCTGGGTGTTAAAATTACGAACAATTTCAGTTGGAAAGACCACATAGATAATATTGTGGGGAAGGCTAGCCAAAGGTTGCGTTTCATTGGTAGGACACTTAGAAGATGCAACAAGTCCACTAAAGAGACAGCTTACACTACACTCGTTCGTCCTGTGTTAGAATATTGCTGCGCGGTGTGGAATCCTTACCAGGTGGGATTGACGGAGGACATCGAAAGGGTGCAAAAAAGGGCAGCTCTTTTTGTATTATCACGTAATAGGGGAGAGAGTGTGGCAGATATGATACGCGAGTTGGGATGGAAGTCATTAAAGCAAAGACGTTTTTCGTCGCGGCGAGATCTATTTACGAAATTTCAGTCACCAACTTTCTCTTCCGAATGCGAAAATATTTTTTTGAGCCCAACCTACATAGGTATGAATGATCATCAAAATAAAATAAGAGAAATCAGAGCTCTAACAGAAAGGTTTAGGTGTTCGTTTTTCCCGCGCGCTGTTCGGGAGTGGAATGGTAGAGAGATAGTATGATTGTGGTTCGATGAACCCTCTGCCAAGCACCTAAATGTGAATTGCAGAGTAATCATGTAGATGTAAATGTAGATGTAGATGTAGATGTACTAGAGCAACGAGCTGCTTTAGCAATTTAATGTACGAAGTGTTTTAATTAGAAGATAACTATGAAACACGTTCTGAAATATCTTCTAGGGTGCACGTTATGATTAACATCGGAAACTAATAAGTGAGTAATACATTTCCATTCTGAGTTAATGCAATTCACGAGCTTTTGCCCGTCTCGCGATCTGCCGACGTCTGATGGTACTAAAGGCAACCACACATGTACATGGGGAATACTTGGGCAATGAGAAACATCGACATCACATTAGGCAATGTCGCAAGCATTAGCCTGAACATCACTTGGACAGTTATACCACATGCCACAACCAGCAACCACAACATCGTCATTGCTGTTCAACAGAATCCAACGCCACATAAGACTGACTCGCTCTGAGCAGAGCCGATTGGGGTAAATTAAGAAGCTATTTACTGTGGGAACTAGACTTAGACGTTACTGGCAACATTGAATACAGAGCAAATAAACTAATCGACATGCTGCAGAAAGTGCAACATGTTGTTATACCACATGTAACGAAAAGGCATAGGACTACAGCACCCTGGGACATTGAACTAAGGAGACTGACAGGATACAAGACGGAAAAGAGACTTTACTAGAGGGCAATCACGGCCACAGACATATCAGACTATATAATTAAAAAGGAGCAAAAGATCTATTCAAGAACAAACTACAAGAGACAAGAAACAAGCACTGGAAAGAACACATGACAATGCAATTACAAACTGACACCTAGGGTTAACCACATAAAACAGTGCCTGAAAAGATAATATCTCCCTTAGTTCTGGCCACGTTAACATAACCCAATGGTGGAGAAACATGCACAATTTCTGTTTAATAAACTATTCCCGGACGACGATGCCATGACGGACTCAATACCACGAGGGCTGAGAGATAAGCTATACAGGAATACATAACTGAAAACGTTACATTTTGATGGGAGAAGAACGCTTTCGTAGTTGCCAGTCTGAAGAAAACAAAACTAACAGCTCAGATAACATGCATGTAAAAACATTACAACAGGCAGCACCTTACCTGACAGACCTATTAAATGGCGCTCTGAGGCTGGGTAAGGTGCGTGAATCATGGAAAACCGCCAATATTGTTATCACCATAAGTATCGTATCAGGTGGCAAAGAGACGACTGCATTAGTTCAGACTCCAAAACTACAGACGCCTCCAACACCGACACACGAAGAAGAACATCTAGACCACCAAATACAGGAAGATCAAACGTGTATCAAATCAGGAAGACGCATATTACGACAGAAAGGTGGAAGGTTATTGCACCAGGCGCCAAGTTAAACATGTTACTTTAATAACATAGATTTTCTAACGTGTAGCATTTAAGAGAACATTAGCACACGTATGGACAGACAGTACATAGCATACACAATGCAACCTTTATGATTTAGTATACAGACACAGTGAAGAATGTATAACCTAGTGTGGCCAGTTACTGTTCCAGGCGCCATGGTGAAATAAACGGTCAGCTAGGGTATCTTGAGCTCTCAAGTGGGTGAATGTGTTGAAGGACAGTGTTGATAAAGCTGATGTCTTCAGCGACGGGAGTAGGATGTAAGGAGTTGTTTTGGTTAAACGGTGTCTCGATAGGGTGGACTGGGACAATCACTTCAGGTTTGGTTGGACAGTGTTTTATTGTACACTTATAGGAGTACCGAAGCGAGATGGATTGGTTGCAGATGTTACAGACAGGTGAGGACCGAAATTTGGGAAGTGTTGGTACAGATATTTAGTTTCGCAAAGGGGACAAATCGCTAGATTTTTGCAAATTATAGTTAAATTGTCATTCTAGATAAGGCACTTGCGGTAATGGTATGATTGCATTTTGGAACCTGAAGGTTGTACTTTGTGTTTACAGTGATACATGTAGAATCCATTCTGGAGGTGTTGGTCTATGGCAGATAGGTCTTCTGTAAAATGCAGATGAGAAGTGGGACTAGAGTGGTGATGAATAAAGAGTGATTTTCGAATTTTGGAGTGAGGATTAGAATTGAGCTCCCACTCAACATCCCGAACTATGATCTTGGTGTCAACCTACTTTGTTACAGCATTGAGAGTCAATGGGTTGGATGGTGCTGGGATTATTTGGGACGTGGTGGCCTAAGTGGGAACAGGGAGCCATATGGACCAAATGTTGTTGCACGCAGTCTGTGTACCAGGTGTGTTTTGAACTCAGGATCAGAGAGCTTGCTGATTATGGAACCTTTTTCAGGTGTGATTTGTGATATGTTGAGGTTTAGAAGGTACTCATATCGAGGGACAGTGTATTAGGACTAAGGAATTTGACATATGGATGTGATAGGATGAAGGAATGTGTTGGAGAAGATGTTGGGATGGGAGTAGAGTAGGTTCTGGTGTGTTGGGTTGCTGTGGTGGTTTTCGGGTTTCAGAGGTAGGTGAGGTATCTGTACTAGGTGGTTTGGAGGGATAGTTTGAGGATGGAATGTGGAAGGAACATGACCAAGGAATGGGATAAGATTTTGTACAGTTTTTTTTACATGGGGGTTGGGGGGTGGGGACTGAATCTGATAGTGATATTGAGAGAGGAAAAGTTACTTTCTCATCCATTTTTCGTATACGGAAAATTATTAAAAATTTGATTTCAACCTGACACATCTTGAGCGAGACTCTAGAAAGTTAACAGCCCGAGCGAACGTTGCTGGAGCCTGGTAGGGAGTTAAAAATATGAGGTGTTTTTGATGGTTCTTAGCTCATAGAAATGGCATGTTTAGAGTTGAAAGCAATTGGCGGCGAGCTCATCCCTCTGTAAATCTTGCCGGACCGGTCCACATCCACACAGGGCGGACAGAGCAGACCCATATCAAGACAGGTCTCCAACAGAACAATGCCGTGATACCTGCAGTGGCGCCAGCCAAAGTCTGGGCTAGGGGCCACAGACTGAAGGGACGCGTCTACACAGCAGAGTCATAAACAGGGCATTGTGTGCAGAGCAACGCGTAATAAAAATTCAGAAGTTTTCGTGTGACCCAGTTCCATCGGCTGCCTAGATTATATAAGAAACTCCAGCGTCTGAGAAACGTTTAGGGATAGAACCTTTATTACACCTAACAAGCTCCAAGGCACAGGCGATTTAGATAAAGATCTTTAAAATTGTTTCTGTTCGCTTGTTGTTGTGGGAAGCGACGTGACTTTGGAGAAAAACATCTTCCCACTCTGTGAAAACTTAAAAAAGCCAGTAATTGGCGGTTTCCTTTTCTTCCAGAGATACAGGTTTCGTAACTCTTGCCCTGGTTCGACATGAGTTTGTGCTGTTGTGTGAGAGGTGAGATTTAGCGCCTCTAGAGCCCTATGATTGTCTCAAGACAGCCTGAAGGCGGTGTCGTTTGCGCACTTTGTGGGAAAACGAATTTTTTTCTGAAGAAGGGCGAAGCTCTCAGGTGCTGGGCTTTGGTCTGGTAAGAGTACTGCTGTCTGAAGCTGACATGTGTGGTTGGTGCTTGGGACCTGTCCTGAGACTGACTTCACTTGCGGTGTGACTTCAAACGTCTGGGACTACTCGTTTGCCGAGGGCATAGTTATTCGGTTTTGGTTTACCATTCTAGACGTTTGGTATCCTTGTGCACTCTGTCATATCAGTGAACTAAATTGGTCCTTGGTACGACCAGCAAACGGGTGTGTCACACAATGAAATCTACCATGATTTCAGGGCTTTGGTGTAAATTGCGATCCATCTACCTGATCGCTAGACCATGAGATTTTTGCTTTTCCTTCATGGCCACAATCGATTCATAGATGCCGCCTCACGTCTCACCTCCGCCACACCCACATTGCCAGCTGCAAGTTACATCACTACATGAAGCAAACAGGGTAACGTACTGCTGCTCCGGCACTGCCAGGGCGTACAGATTTCAATCGCCACTTGGTCTCAGCTGCACCTATGTAATGAAACCACAGTAGATTTAATCAATCAAAGTCTTCTCAGCGTTAGATCAATTCAGTCTGCGTTATCCACATTTTTAGGGCCAGAGTACTTGACTCACTTCTGCCACCCAGGATTCGAGTCTCTTGTGGTCTTAAACCACCTGTTAATTGTTTACGGTATTCAGTCAAAACCTGTTTAGCATAACTTATGGCCGGCCGAAGTGACCGAGCGGTTCTAGGCGCTACAGTCTGGAACCGCGCGACCGCTACGGTCGCAAGTTCGAATCCTGCCGCGGGCATGGATGTGTGTGACTTCCTTAGGTTAGTTAGGTTTAAGTAGTTCTAAGTTCTAGGGGACTGATGACCTTAAATGTTAAGTCCCATAGTGCTCAGATCCATTTGAACCATAACTTATGCCTGTCTTTGTTTTCGGATAATATATGTTGTTACTAAATTAAGTTTTGCATACATTCTCAATCATTTTTATGACAGTCCCAAAGGGTTAACTTTCAATGTGCCTGTTTCAGCCACAGCAGTGGGTTATGATGATATTTGGGGTTGTTTGTTGCTTCCGTAGATACGGTTGGTTCTTTTGCTTCTGCACCCAGATGTAGTGACGATGGTGCTGGCAGTGGGAGAGCAGTAAGGGCTGCTGGCCCTGTTCAGTGACACAGTTCCAATGGAACTGGTAGTGCTTGCGGTGTCGGCAGTGGTCGTGCTAGCACTGTATGAGGGTGTGCCGGAAAGTAATGCCTCCGATCTTTTATGTAAAACTCCTTCAATCTTTTTAATACAATAAACGTTATTAGCCCTCTACATACTTGTAGACGTCTGTCACTAGAGGGCTCCAAACTGCTGTATGTCAAATGGCAGTGTGTAATGTAATGATACGTGAGAAACAGCACGCTGTAATCGAGTTTCGAACTCACACATGAAGTAACTTTTCGTTCACCGTGACGATGCAAGACCACATACTACCGCTGCGACATCTGCAGCAGTCCGGCGTTGTGGGGTCACTGACATCAATTACCCTCCATAGGGTCCCGATTTGGCACCATATGATTTTCATCTGTTTCCAAAATGTAAAGAATATCTACGAGGACTTCAATTTGATAGCGATGAAGCGGTGCATGAGGTTGTGGCTCCATCAACAAACATTCTACGGTGGGAGAAATTTGTTCGTCACCAGCGTGAGTACGTTCGTATTTAGACATCAAGGACAAGGATGGAGGATGTGACTAACGTTTGTTTTACTTAAAAATCTCTGGCAGCTTTCACACAAAAAATTCGGAAGCATTACTTTTCACCACGCCCTCATGGCTGCAGCGCATGCTGGAGCGATATCATGTACAAAGGAAGAGTGAGTGTCTGCAAGTGGGAAGACAGATGGAGTCATCTGAGTATGGGAAAAGTGGGAAGAAAAGGTGAAAGTGAATAGGGAGTAAAGGAGTAAGTAGGTGTGGGAGTGGAATGCAGGTGCAAATAGACGGTCTTGGACGTCTTAGTTATAGACTGACACATCTGTAGGGCGGCAAAATCTTGCCTCGGATGTGAATAATTTTGACGATGTTTATTTCATGACATCGCATTTTTAGGTAGGGTTACCGAATTATTAATCATTGGGTAGGATGCTGGGTAGATACAAACGAACATTTCTGTAGAGCTGCACGTGAGCCGTGAGTGTCTCATGTTGCTGCCATCTGTTATGTAACATCTTGTTCTACCGTACGGCTGCCCCGTCATTTTAACCGTTTCAGACCTGGTGGTCACAATTGTGTACATAAAGTTTGTTCACTAATATTTCGCTGACAGGAAATGTCAGGTGCATCCAAACCCACTTTTCACATTTGTGTGTTTCTTTTAGCCATGCTCCAGCAGCTGCTGCTCTCTTGTGAGCAGTCTGTGAACCACATAGCAAAATATACTCTCTGGTGTTGTCTCTCTGTGGGAAGCCATTACTCATTGACTTTATTGCTATAATAGTCATGTTGTGGGTTTTGTTTATGAATGTTTTGTGTGATTTCCTTCTTTTGGAAACATTAGTCATTCTTTCAGTGGAATTTTCAGCAATTTTATTCACGTCATATTTGTGTTATGTATCAGGTAAGACTAATGTACACATTTGTGTACAACAGGTCCTTAATGGTGTAAAATAGGAAAAATGACCAAAAATGTGTGTCAGCTATATTTGCATGGCTATGGTAGTTATGTATGGAAATATTTCAATTAATTTCAGTGTCAGCAGCAAGAAAGGAGAATAACTGACCTGTACATATGATTTTATTTTATATTGCTGGCTTTTGACTTACAAATATGGATAAGGAGAAAGATTGAGACAAGATTATGGACATAATTGAAAATGGTGGCGTTTCTGACATTAGTTTGAGAGGAGATGAGGATGACAGTGTACCACTTATTGAAAGGCAGGCTCCACAAATAGTAAGACGTGTTGGAGCAAATAAAGTGGGCGTGAATGATGTGCGTAGAGACACCATATCTGAAGATGAAGATGATGGAGAGGTGGTGGATGATGAAATGAACTTCTTATGGAATTAAAACAACCTAGAATTGAATAACCTGTGTGACAACACGATGGTGACATCTAAAGAATCCATATAATGGAAACGCAAGCCTCTAAGTACCATTGCAGAAACATACAAAGCTCCAAATTTCGAAGAGTCTCTCTTGTGTTCTCCAATGCAATACTTCAAAAGATATATACCAGATGATTTGTTCACTAGCATGGCAGCACATACTCATATTTATGCATTAGAACGAGGCAAAACCTCATTCAAGCAGACAACTCCTCAAGTATAAGAGATGCTATTTGGTTTCCATATATTGACTGGCACACTGAAATTTCCAGATTATAAATGTATTGGGATACAAGCATGAAGGTAAATGTAAGTTGGGAAAACATGTCACGAGACAGATTTTTAGAATTACGAACAAATTTACACCTGGTGAACAATCTGGAAAAGCCACCTGAAAATAAGTATAAATTTTACAAAGTCAGGCCAATTTACTCAGCCATTCGAAAATTCTGCAGTGAACTACCTATAGAAGAGTATGTTGGTGTCAGTGAAGGAATTATTCCTTTCTCTGGGAATTTTTCTGCAAAGCAGTATGTCAAAGGGAAACCAAGTCTATGGGGAATCAAAGTCTTCATGTGAAAAGAGTGGAATAGTGCAAGATTTCCTTTTGTATCAAGATATCAATGCATCAGGTACTGTCCATCAAAACAGATCTAGAAAGAACTTGCCTTTTTCAGATGATAAAACAATAATGAAACAAACCAGAGGTTACTGGGAAGAAATCAGTAGTGCTGATGACATTACCATGTGTAAGTGGTTAGACTATAGGCCAGTTGTATTGAGTGGAACTTTGTTGGTAAAGGCTCAGTGGATAAAGTTGAGTGTTGGGACAAAAAACACCATAAATATGTGACAGTAGAAAGACCTGAAATAGTGAGAAGATATAATCATGCAATGGATGGGTGGAACTATTTGATCAATTGACAAGCTACTACAGAGTTTTCATCAGATCTCGAAAATGGGCTTTCCATATGATTTTTCATGCTGTTGACTTTGCCATCGTGCAAAGTTGGTTGGCATACAGGCAAGATGCAGACAACCTGTCTATCCAAAAGAAGAAGCAAATGGACATTCTTTCCTTTCATATCAGGGTAGCAGATGGATTGATACTGGGCCAGAAGAAAGTGACTGAAAAGAAGAGGGGGCGTCTGTCTGATGAAGAACTGGCTTCAGACATGAGTCATACCAAGAAGAAGAGAAGAATTATGAGCAGCTACAGAGATACAGTTTGATTCCATTGATCATTTGCCTTTGCATGATTTAGGAGCTCCAATTCGCTGCAAATTTCCAAAATGTACAGGGCGTTCTAGAATTCAGTGCAGAAAATGTAAAGTACATTTATGTCTCCAAAAGGACAGAAATTTTTTTTGCAGATTCATGCAAAACTTTAAAATCAGTGTTTTGACCATTGTTGTTTAAATAAGAACTGTAATTTGGAATTATTTTTATTGTTTCTTTTGTTTTAAAGGGAAATAAAGAGTGGCATACTTGATCCATAGCGTTAACTTCCGTAATGTATGACATGAAGCTCGAGACCTGATGAACACAATTGTGTACATTAAATATCTAGAAAACTAGAGATCAGGTGAAATTTTTTCTTAAAAAAATGTTGTCAGGACCGTCACCTGAATGTAAAAATGATGTCAGTTATTATTTTAATAAGTAAATAAAAAATCAGGTCTGAAAGGGTTAAATTTCAACTAATGGTGTCTCTTAATTACTGTCTTGCCTGCCCGTGAGTGGCATCGATATTTGCCTTGCCGTATTATCTATGCTGGACGGCTGTTACTTTCCGGTCGTGGTATGTCGTGGAGACAAATCGGACCTGGAGCGGTTGGAGTTGGAACGCGGCAGAAGCGCAGTCAGGACGTAGCATCAGTCGGGGTCGGAGCGCTAGGGAGGCGCGGACAGCCGGTACCCGCCGACCGCTCGCGACACAGGATGAACTGTCCGACGGACGGAGATGGCAGCGGGATCGGCCGTTGGTCGGTCGTTCAGTTGGTCCCCTCTTTGGGCGACGGGTGTTTGGTCTTTTGACCGTTTCTGGGGCCTCGTCACTGGGTCATCTTGCTGGACGTGGCTCGGTTCCTTCTTGTGCGAAGACTTCGTGGCCAGTGGGCGAGAGTTACCTCTGCATGATTGGGTCAGAGCCAGTGTGCCCGGGTCGCCGTGTCTCCCAGTTGCCGACGGACATCGGGTTGAGTCGGGTCGGAACTGCAGTGAGCTCCGGATAGTCAAGACTCACCCGATCGTTGCTGACACACGTGGTTTGAGTGGCAACGACCTTGGTTTCGTCACCGACCGTCCTTCGCGTTTGTGTGTGTGTCCACCGGTGATTTGTTCCAGTTGTTCATCAGTGATTCGTTTTACGAGTGTACGAGTTTCTTGTGGCAGTGTTTCGTGCAGCACTGTGTACCCTGTGGCAGTTCGACTGAGCAATATCTTAAATGCTGTAATACTGTCTGCGTACTGCAGTAGGCAGTTGGTCGGTTGCGACAGAGCAGCGACTGAGTGTTTTCTTACCGCGTTGATGCTGTCCGCCACGGCGTGTAGTTCCACAGCTGTTGTGTGATGTCCGTACGTTAGTTAGGTTTAAGTAGTTCTAAGTTCTAGGGGATTGATGACCTCAGATGTTAAGTCCCATAGTGGTCAGAGCAATTTTTTTTTGTTTTTTGTAGTTCCACAGCCGTTGCGATGTTCATGTATATCAGTAGTTATTTTTTCACCCCCCCATGAACCATGGACCTTGCTGTTGGTGAGGAGGCTTGCGTGCCTCAGCGATACAGATGGCCGTACTGTAGGTGCAACCACAACGGAGGGGTATCTGTTGAGAGGCCAGACAAACATGTGGTTCCTGAAGAGGGGCAGCAGCCTTTTCAGTAGTTGCAGGGGCAACAGTCTGGATGATTGACTGATCTGGCCTTGTAACATTAACCAAAACGGCCTTGCTGTGCTGGTACTGCGAACGGCTGAAAGCAAGGGGAAACTACAGCCGTAATTTTTCCCGAGGACATGCAGCTCTACTGTATGATTAAATGATGATGGCGTCCTCTTGGGTAAAATATTCCGGAGGTAAAATAGTCCCCCATTCGGATCTCCGGGCGGGGACTACTCAGGAGGACGTCATTATCAGGAGAAAGAAAACTGGCGTTCTACGGATCGGAGCGTGGAATGTCAGATCACTTAATCGGGCAGGTAGGTTAGAAAATTTAAAAAGGGAGATGGATAGGTTAAAGTTAGATATAGTGGGAATTAGTGAAGTTCGGTGGCAGGAGGAACAAGACTTTTGGTCAGGTGATTACAGGGTTATAAATACAAAATCAAATAGGGGTAATGCAGGAGTAAGTTTAATAATGAATAAAAAAATAGGAGTGCGGGTTAGCTACTACAAACAGCATAGCGAACGCATTATTGTGGCCAAGATAGACACAAAGCCCATGCCTACTACAGTAGTACAAGTTTATATGCCAACTACCTCTGCAGATGACGAAGAAATAGATGAAATGTATGACGAGATAAAAGAAATTATTCAGTTAGTGAAGGGAGACGAAAATTTAATAGTCATGGGTGACTGGAATTCGTCAGTAGGAAAAGGGAGAGAAGGAAACATAGTAGGTGAATATGGATTGGGGGGAAGGAATGAAAGAGGAAGCCGCCTTGTAGATTTTTGCGCAGAGCATAACTTAATCATAGCCAACACTTGGTTCAAGAATCATAAAAGAAGGTTGTATACCTGGCAGAATCCTGGAGATACTAAAAGGTATCAGATAGATTATATAATGGTAAGACAGAGATTTAGGAACCAGGTTTTAAATTGTAAGACATTTCCTGGGGCAGATGTGGATTCTGACCATAATCTATTGGTTATGAACTGCAGATTGAAAATGAAGAAACTGCAAAAAAGGTGGGAATTTAAGGAGATGGGACCTGGATAAACTGAAAGAACCAGAGGTTGTAGAGAGTTTCAGGGAGAGCATAAGGGAACAATTGACAGGAATGGGGGAAAGAAATACAGTAGAAGAAGAATGGGTAGCTCTGAGGGATGAAGTAGTGAAGGCAGCAGAGGATCAAGTAGGTAAAAAGACGAGGGCTAATAGAAATCCTTGGGTAACAGAAGAAATATTGAATTTAATTGATGAAAGGAGAAAATATAAAAATGCAGTAAATGAAGCAGGCAAAAAGGAATACAAACGTCTCAAAAATGATATCGACAGGAAGTGCAAAATGGCTAAGCAGGGATGGCTAGAGGACAAATGTAAGGATGTAGAGGCTTGTCTCACTAGGGGTAAGATAGATACTGCCTACAGGAAAATTAAAGAGACCTTTGGAGAGAAGAGAACCACATGTATGAATATCAAGAGCTCAGATGGCAACCAAGTTCTAAGCAAAGAAGGGAAGGCAGAAAGGTGGAAGGAGTATATAGAGGGTTTATACAAGGGCGATGTACTTGAGGACAATATTATGGAAATGGAAGAGGATGTAGATGAAGACGAAATGGGAGATAAGATACTGCGTGAAGAGTTTGACAGAGCACTGAAAGACCTGAGTCGAAACAAGGCCCCGGGAGTAGACAACATTCCATTTGAACTACTGATGGCCTCGGGAGAGCCAGTCATGACAAAACTCTACCATCTGGTGAGCACGATGTATGAGACAGGCGAAATACCCTCAGACTTCAAGAAGAATATAATAATTCCAATCCCAAAGAAAGCAGGTGTTGACAGATGTGAAAATTACCGAACTATCAGTTTAATAAGTCACAGCTGCAAAATACTAACGCGAATTCTTTACAGACGAATGGAAAAGCTAGTAGAAGCCGACCTCGGGGAAGATCAGTTTGGATTCCGTAGAAATGTTGGAACACGTGAGGCAATACTGACCTTACGACTTATCTTAGAAGAAAGATTAAGGAAAGGCAAACCTACGTTTCTAGCATTTGTAGACTTAGAGAAAGCTTTTGACAATGTTAACTGGAATACTCTCTTTCAAATTCTGAAGGTGGCAGGGGTAAAATACAGGGAGCGAAAGGCTATTTACAGTTTGTACAGAAACCAGATGGCAGTTATAAGAGTCGAGGGGCATGAAAGGGAAGCAGTGGTTGGGAAAGGAGTAAGACAGGATTGTAGCCTCTCCCCGATGTTATTCAATCTGTATATTGAGCAAGCAGTAAAGGAAACAAAAGAAAAATTCGGAATAGGTATTAAAATTCATGGAGAAGAAGTAAAAACTTTGAGGTTCGCCGATGACATTGTAATTCTGTCAGAGACAGCAAAGGATTTGGAAGAGCAGTTGAACGGAATGGACAGTGTCTTGAAAGGAGGATATAAGATGAACATCAACAAAAGCAAAACGAGGATAATGGAATGTAGTCAAATTAAGTCGGGTGATGGTGAGGGAATTAGATTAGGAAATGAGACACTTAAAGTAGTAAAGGAGTTTTGCTATTTGGGGAGCAAAATAACTGATGATGGTCGAAGTAGAGAGGATATAAAACGCAGATTGGCAATGGCAAGGAAAGCGTTTCTGAAGAAGAGAAATTTGTTAACATCGAGTATAGATTTAAGTGTCAAGAAGTCGTTTCTGAAAGTATTTGTATGGAGTGTAGCCATGTATGGAAGTGAAACATGGACGATAAATAGTTTGGACAAGAAGAGAATAGAAGCTTTCAAAATGTGGTGCTACAGAAGAATGCTGAAGATTAGATGGGTAGATCACATAACTAATGAGGAGGTATTGAATAGGATTGGGGAGAAGTTTGTGGCACAACTTGACTAGAAGAAGGGATCGGTTGGTAGGACATGTTTTGAGGCATCAAGGGATCACAAATTTAGCTTTGGAGGGCAGTGTGGAGGGTAAAAATCGTAGAGGGAGACCAAGAGATGAATACACTAAGCAGATTCAGAAGGATGTAGGTTGCAGTAGATACTGGGAGATGAAGAAGCTTACACAGGATAGAGTAGCATGGAGAGCTGCATCAAACCAGTCTCAGGACTGAAGACCACAACAACATTGTGCCTTGGATTATTAACAAAGCAATATTTGAAGACGAGTGTTAATGGTCTCTTCGCCTCGCCGGCATTTTGGTTGTAGTGTTTTTGGTCTGGTGATCGAAATCAGGTAGTTGGTTGGTTCGTCGGCTGTCTGTCGGTTGCGTTGCCTTCCGATTTAGAGATTGTTGGTCAGGCTGCCTGTCTTGCCTAAACGGGCTTTAGTGTTACAATTCCAGGCAGACACAT
The DNA here is from genome assembly GCF_023864275.1 of Schistocerca cancellata. Classification (NCBI taxonomy): domain Eukaryota; kingdom Metazoa; phylum Arthropoda; class Insecta; order Orthoptera; family Acrididae; genus Schistocerca; species Schistocerca cancellata. The sequence continues at coordinate 22,703,884 of NC_064633.1, read as the reverse complement.
GGAAACTGTGGTGTCACCGCCAGACACCACACTTGCTAGGTGGTATCCTTTAAATCGGCCGCGGTCCGCTAGTATACGACGGACCCGCGTGTCGCCATTGTCAGTGAGTGCAGACCGAGCGCCGCCACACGGCAGGTCTAGAGAGACATCCTAGCACTCGCCCCAGTTGTACAGCCGACTTAGCGAGCAATGGTTCATTGACAAAATACGCTCTCATTTGCGGAGACGATAGTTAGCATAGCCTTCAGCTACGTCATTTGCTACGACGTAGCAAGGCGCCATTACCAGTTTATATTGAGATTGTTATTAATGTAACGTCAAGAGCGATGTACACCAATTATGGATTAAAGTTAAGTATTCCAGCAGCAACGTACCTTATTTGCTATATTAATTAAATGGTCCTGTTCCAGACCTCACGCCAGTCTGAGTGAGCTTAAACGCGTGCCTTTCGGCTTCCTCCAAACTCCGTGAATTGGCTCCTGCCATTTCACAACAGAAACTTCTGAGCGCCGTTCCGTGTCTGTTACGTAGTAAGTTCCCTGTTTGAGTTTTAGTTATTTGGCTGATGTGTGGCCTTCAACAGAGTTTTATACATCCTGTCTTGCCCTTTAGACATAGCCGGCCGGAGTGGCCGCGCGGTTAAAGGCGCTACAGTCTGGAACCGCGCGACCACTACGGTCGCAGGTTCGAATCCTGCCTCGGGCATGGATGTGTGGGTTGTCCTTAGGTTAGTTAGGTTTAAGTAGTTCTAAGTTCTAGGGGACTTATGACCACAGCAATTGAGTCCCATAGTGCTCCGAGCCATTTGAACCAGCCTTTAGACATAAGATTGTTATTCGTTATTTGGGGCATCCAGCCGAATTTTACATCAAATCTTTTAAGGCCCTAGCCGCGCGGGATTAGCCGGGCGGTCTGAGGCGCTACAGTCATGGACTGTGTGGCTGGTCCCGGCTGAGGTTCGAGTCCTCCCTCGGGCATGGGTGTGTGTGTTTGCCCTTAGGATAATTTAGGTTAAGTAGAGTGTAAGCTTAGGGACTGATGACCTTGGCAGTTAAGTCTCATAAAATTATTGTGTTGATGTGTGGCCTTAAGCCGAGTATTGATATCTCTTCAATTAATGTCCTAGGTTCAAATGGTTCAAATGGATCTGAGCACTATGGGACTCAACTGCTGTGGTCATAAGTCCCCTAGAACTTAGAGCTACTTAAACCTAACTAACTTAAGGACATCACACACATACATGCTCGAGGCAGGATTCGAACCTGCGACCGTAGTGGTCGTGCGGTTCCAGACTGTAGCACCTTTAACCGCGCGGCCACTCCGGCCGGCTAATGTCCTTGTCTTGCCCTTAGGGCATGACATTGCTATTCTTTATTTTATATGAAATGTTTTAAGATAAGGCCTTCTGCCTCTTGATAGAAACTCCTCTTATTGCTTAATATGCGACCTCCAGCCTAGTTCCATTAAAATCAAATTGCTAAGGCTTTCAGCCGATTAGATTGAAGATTTATAAAATATTCTTGAAGAACCTTGTATTTCAATTTTGCTTAAGCGTTGTGTCTTGGATTTTGAACGTGGCCTTCAGTCGATCTAAAGTAAATCAAAGGAGGTCGATTAAAGTTTTGAGTGTTTTACATCCCTGTAATATTCTGTGTTGATAAATAAAGTTTGTATGTTGAGTGCAACTGACAGGAACTCGTTCTGGCCCCTTTCCACAACCTAATCCGCTCTGTGCTGCTAGTCCAGGCATTTCAGCACGCTTTGAGGATAATTTCGCACTGGCTCTGACTGCACGGAGAACGACGGCCTCCATAGTCCTAGAAACCAACATGGGCCAAAGATTGAAGATAGAGGAGTTTTTATAGCTCTGAAGCAATTGTGAATATTGAGAGGAGTTTCTGAAGCTCTGCTGCAATGATGATTATTGACATTGCAGCGTCGAGAAGTTTTACCATGTCTCCCAAGTCAAATCGGCACTGGCGTCCCTTATTTAGATGCATTTGATACTGTAACAGAGCGGACCACAAACAAACGTTTCAGATTAATTCCGCGGAACAGTAGGTCTCGTTAGCAGTCTCACTCTCCCATACAATGTCGGCAGTCCGTACATTCTCATCGCGGTCCCGAGTGTAGGTCTGAGTCACGGACGAAAGGGACGTATCAACATTAGACGCACTACGCATTAAGCTCAGACCTCCTTACAACAGTACACGGGTAGCTTTGGAGCGATGGAGACTGTGTAGAACTGGTATCACGCAGCGATGTGAGCCCCACCATTGACGTTACTCACTGCAGTACAGTGTGATTCACCTTGAAACGTGCCGGCCGCGGTGGTCTAGCGGTTCTGGCGCTGCAGTCCGGAACCGCGGGACTGCTACGGTCGCAGGTTCGAATCCTGCCTCGGGCATGGGTGTGTGTGATGTCCTTCGGTTAGTTAGGTTTAAGTAGTTCTAAGTTCTAGGGGACTTATGACCTAAGATGTTGAGTCCCATAGTGCTCAGAGCCATTTGAACCATTTGATTTGAACCTTGAAACGTCTCTGTGAAGTCGTTTCATAAGACTCTTGTCGAATTCAGTCCAACTTATTCACTTTACTACCTGATTTCAGCTTAATTAATGAACTCTTCCAGAAAGACTGAGCACTCAAACAAGGCCTATTTAATATTATATGTGTGTTTTAATGTTGGGTTTCGGTTTTGTTTCATGGCAAGCGCTTTCTTGGCAGACGATGTTGCTTCTCGTTCGAAGGAGAGCACATGATGACTAACTACCTGAACAGAGACGTTTACTGATGTGTTGGCAGAAGAGCCAACACCGTGTTGCTAGAGGGGGCCGAAATGCACGCGTTAAAGCTCACGCAGGCTGGCGTGAGGTCTGGAACTGTTAAGGGAATTATAGTAGCAAATAAAGTACATAGTTGATGTAATACTTAACTTTAATCCATAATTGGAGAACATCCCTCTTGACGGTACATTAATAACAATCTCAATAGAAACTGGTAATGGCGCCTTGCTAGGTCACTGGACTCGCATTCGGGAGGACGACGGTTCAATCCCGCGTCCGGCCATCCTGATTTAGGTTTTCCGTGATTTCCCTAAATCGCTCCAGGCAAATGCCGGGATGGTTCTTTTCAAAGGGCACGGCCGACTTCCTTCCCCGTCTTTTCCTAATCCGATGAGACCGATGACCTCGCTGTCTGGTCTCCTTCCCCGAAACAACCAACCAACCAACCAACCTTGCTAGGTCGTAGCAAATGACGTAGCTGAAGGCTATGCTAACTATCGTCTCGGCAAATGAGAGCGTATTTGTCAGTGTAGCTTCGCTAGCAAAGTCGGCTGAACAACTGGGGCGAGTGCTAGGAAGTGTCTCTAGACCTGCCGTATGGCGGCGCTCGGTCTGCAATCACTGACAGTGGCGACACGCGGGTCCGTCGTATACTAGCGGACCGCGGCCGATTTAAAGGCTACCACCCAGCAAGTGTGGTGTCTGGCGGTGACACCACATTTACCCATCTTACTCGAGGGCTGTGTCGAAGGCTGTTTTTGTGTGTGAGGTTGGTGACGGAGGGCTGCCCCTGTGGTAGCTTCCGCTGCACGGGGAGCTAGGTAATCTCGAAAGAGAACGCGGTACTCTTTGGTGAACGCTTGGTGAGTACGGATGATAGGAAGCAGGTTGAGTTAGTACTTCATTATGTTTGACTGTTGAAATATTTAAGAACTTCAGCTTAACTGAAGCGTGTGAAGCGAGTTATTTTCCGAATGTGCATTAATTATTGCTTTAAATAGGCGATTTTTGGGTGTTTGTGTTAAAACTTTGGAAGCTGCTTCTGTCTTTGTCTGTCGCGTTTGTGCCACGTGTTTGGTAATCAATGACCCTTGTGGTCCACCACGGCACCGCAATAGGCTTTATTTTAACAGTTTGCTTGTTTAATGAGCTATAATTTCTGCAAGAATATCTGTTCTTTCGTGCGCTTTCTACAAAGCAGCACAACAGTTTGATTCGGAATGCACCACGGGCTCGCCGGACGGTGTGGCCGTGCAGTTCTAGGCGCTTCAGTCTGGAACCGCGTGACCGCTACGGTCACAGGTTCGAATCCTGCCTCGGGAATGGATGTGTGTGATGTCCTTAGGTTAGTTAGGTTCAAGTAGTTCTAAGTTCTAGGTGACTGATGACCAGAGATGTTAAGTCCCATAGTTCTCAGAGCCAACCACGGGCTCTAGTTCGGCCGCCTGCAAGCAGCAGACGCAGTTAGTGAAAAGAAGGGTGTGAAATCTTATGGGACTTACCTGCTAAGGTCATCAGTCCCTAAGCTTACACACTACTTAACCTAAATTATCCTAAGGACGAACACACACACACACACACACACACACACACACACACACACACACACGACTCGAAGCTCCGCCGGGACCAGCCGCGCTGTTAGTATATTGAATAATTATCGCACAGCCTCGTGCACTGGTTAAACCTCTGTCCAGAATAGTACATGCGTAGAATCGTAATGCGAATCTCACTGAGATATTTTTATGGTATTAATGCAAAGGAGATTATAGTATCACTGTCTCTCACCCCCATTTTGTGTGTTTCTTCTTGTTGTAGTTAAACTGTGCTCTGTTACCTTCTCACGTAATTCTTACTTAAATATTTCTAGTCAGGTACCAGTTATGTGTAGTTAAGATGTGCAACCAAATACTTAGATACAATAAATAATCTACGTGAAAGATAAATTCTGTGGTGTTGATCTTACCCACTTACTCCGATTTCCAATCCTGAATAATCAAGTTGCTTCATGCACGACATGGAGTGCTATTTATCTGGCTACTTAAAGAAATTTGCGTACTTGTAATTAAATGATTACAGTAATTAAACTAATAATTTTCCAGCTCCGTTTTATTTTTCTAAATGGTTAGGAAGGGCTTGAGCTGGTGGCGACCATGAATTTCTGAATTTTTATCATTATTTGCGTAAGAGAAGCAGCTAGAAATGAGAGATAACGCATATGGCTCGATGAGAAACGTCGTAAAGATAGTAATACGTTCCAAACTGAACCTGCCGATTCGTTTTTTGCAACCCACACCACGTCTGTAACCAGAGGCGGTATCCACACATGCGACAACCAAGTTATCGATGTAAGTTATCTGACAGTGAATGGTTTAGAAAGGTTGTCTTATAAAGTTTCACCATCGAAAACAACGAAGTTAATAGGACATATCAAAATGGGAAGTGTGGAAGTAGTAAGTCTCCAATATCTAACCTCTGAAACATTTACGACAGATTAAGTTCTATAAACGGAAAAAAACTTACAGCGATATTCGAAGCCTGTATGACTACGCCACTAATTACGCAAAGAAAATTAGGAAACACTTGGGCCAGCCGAAGTGTCCGAGCGGTTCTAGGCGCTACAGCCTGGAACCGCGCGACCGCTACGGTCGCAGGTTCGAATCCTGCCTCGGGAATGGATGTGTGTGATGTCCTTAGGTTAGTTAGGTTCAAGTAGTTCTAAGTTCTAGGGGACTGATGACCTCAGCAGTTAAGTCCCATAGTGCTCAGAGCCATTTGAACCATTTTGAAACACTTGGATAAGTATGGCAGAAGTATGTCTTGGCCCAGAAATACCGTGTAACTTATGGTCAGTCGTGTACTGTGATTCCGTTTGCTAACAGTCGACCAAAACTCTGAGCGGGAACTTATATCGATAACGTAGCCCTCTTGTGTCCGAATACCATTCTTGATACAGATGTAGTGAGGGTTTCGTAAAACGAATCGATTGGGGACAGCTGAAACACCATGTATCATAGAGTCGGTTCTATAGAGCAAGCACACTGAGATTGGTCAACTTGGAGACGTGACAGAAGAGCAGAAAGGAGACGTCGTATATGGATATTATTCTGTAATACTCTGCGTAGGTAGAACACAGTTTATGGTCACTCGGGATGGCAGTAACAGAGAGACCGGTAGAGCAACAGGTGGTTTCTGAAGTATTAGTCGGCAGGGTTCAAGAGGTGAACGGCTAACCAAAAACTACGTCCAGATCGGAGCAGAAGTCCTCGTCTACAGTGTGTTCGAAAATTCCCTTTACAAACGTATAGGGCTTGTAGAGTGAGTAGTAATGTTTTGAATTGGATTCGATGTCCAGAAACGTACCGTTTCCGTGCTACAGCCATTTGAAAACATGTTGGTAACGCTACTCTCTTACTACATCACTTCTTTTAAGTTCCACTCTTTAATAGCCAAAGAATTTTCTTTTGTACTCGTCTCCTTGGAACATCACAGTCACGCGTGGTGACTTTCTCGAAACCGTTGTGTAATTTTAGCGAAAAGGGTATGTGATTTAGTCGGACGTTGTGGTGAACGATTTTGATGAAGACGACGAGCATTGAGGAAGATCATGTCGGTGTATTCTGCAAACGTGTACTCTACTATGTTGCACTAACACGCACAGACACGTGATCAAGTGTTTCCCTTTAGATCTAAATCTTAATGATCAGTATACTGCCGACACTACTGCCTTCTGGCATGACACAGGACTGCACACTCACTTTGACGAATACTATGGGACCTCAGTAATCTCTAAGAATCATTGCGAATCGAAGGCGCTGGCCCCTAACGATACATGTCGAACATGCGACTCCATGTCCACCACACGACGCTGGTGACCAGAAGTATGGTAAATGTGCAGTGCGTTGCCAGCGGAACACATACGTTATCGTTTCCGGATGTGAACTGCAATGGCTGAAAGCGTTGTAGTTTGCAGTGCCGATAATCTCACATGGCGAAATGTAGTTCCTCACTTGTTTAGTGTGGAAACTTGATTGAAATTTTGTAGGGACTTCGGATTGCTTTCAAAGAAGGATAGCGGGAACTGTGTAAAATGTCACAGGCTCATCTCCGTGAAACTTTGCAACGAATAGCCGAATGCTGATTTTCCTCTGCAGTTATAATACGCCCAGAGTCAAAAGAGACCATCTATAAGAAAGAACACATCGTTTGACGGTTCCAAGTTACCTGTCGAAAAGAGCATCATTTCGGTCTCGTGTTGGATAAGAGACTATACGCTAAAGCGACAGATTCTGAAACACAATTCCCCACGAACACCCTGTGCGACGACTACGGTTTCTGCGGAGTGTTTGTGTTGTCCTCATCATTTCATCATCAGCCAGGAAAGTGGCGAAATTGGACTGCGCAAAGGTTGGGAAATTGTACGGGCGCTGATAACCGCGCTGTTGAGCGCCCCACAAACCAAACATCATCATCATCATCATCATCTTCTGCGGAGAAGTATGTCACGTCAGATACGGACGAGAGCGTTCCAATCGGCATACAAAACAAAGTTGTCGCAATAGACGAGTCGCGTATAGCTGCTAGGGAATACCATGAGATAGAGACGAACTCCACCTTTCCGAATACCTGTATTTCCACAACTTGAGGTTGCGTCGAAAAATTAACCCTCCTGATACTCTCCCGATATTTCTGGCTGACGTAGCAAGAATGTACCAGGATTATGGGAGCAAAGGATTGCTGGTTTATACAGCACGAGGAATAGTGCGTGGAGAAGGTACAGCTTAAAAGTAAAGTAACTAAAGTTATTACTTTCATTTGTAACTGTAATTTAGTAAACGTTCGTCTTTTGTCGTTGCTCTAGTGAACGCTGTAAACCGTATCAACAACTCGTACCAACACAGTCATGTGGCCGATGTTCAGTCGCACTTCCGATGTACATCGTTAGAGGTCTGCACATTCGATAGGCTCTCATTCTTGGAAATTACCCATACTTCGAATGGTCGCAAAGTCACCCAATCTTAATACTATACAAAATGTCTGGCTACTCGAGCCGTTGAAGCAATAAACATCATCGCAATGAGGTAGCTCTACAGCAGGGCTTAACAACTGGCCGGTTTTGAGCGCGAGTACTCGCGTCAGCTCAGGCACGTGCTCGCGAGCAGGTGCAAGGTCGCGGAGTAGGGAGGGAGGGGAAATGCGCGCGCACGTTTGAATGTGATCTCGCGTTCTTAGCAGATTTAACTAGGCATCTGAATGCTTTGAACATTTTACTGCAAGGTAAAGATCTGCTAATTACTCATTTCATAGATCGAATACGAGCTTTTAAAATGAAATTGACACTTTGGGTGAGTCAGCTGGAAACAGGAAACCTAGCTCGTTTTCCTAAATTATCATCCACGCAAGATGTTCACAAAGACTGTGAACGTTATTCACATAGTTTAGTTGATCAGCGCTTTCAAGATCTGACAGCACTAGACAGTGATTTTGATCTGTTCTCTCCATATTCAGCGAATATTTAAGAGATCCGTCCTCAGCTGCAGCAAGAAATTATTGACCTGCAGTGTGACAGAGAATACAGAGACAAATTTCAGAAGAAGAAAAACATTTTGGAATTCTACAGACACTTCCGTCAGGATAGATTTCCTCGTTTGCACAAACTGGCGGCTACAATAATATCAATGTTAGGTTCCACGTATGTTTGTGAACAACTGTTCTCTGCAATGAAATGTAACAAAACGCGCCTGAGAAACGCATTGTCTGATAGAAATTTAAACTGCACGCTGCGCCTAAAATGCACAAGAACAATTACTCCGAAAATAGACGCAATTGTAAAGGGCAAAAAGTACAAGATAACCGAGAATCCCACACTTCGGTGACACTTTTTATTGTGTAACAGTTCACAAATTAATGCGAATGTAGAGGCATACAGTAAGGCCTAAGCTAATAAAATTAAGTGGCATGTGTACATTCTCCTTTATTTGTTTCATTTGTCGCAGTAATAATTCGTGAGTGATATCCCTGCAGGTGGCCGCGGATTTATATTGACTGGCGGCAGCTGTTGTGTGCCCCACGTGACTTTCCCCATTCTCCGCTCTGGTCCGGTAGTGGGGGTAGCGTGCTCGCGCTGCTCCGTGCTCGCGCCTTGCTGCTCACAGCTTGCTCTGCGAGCACGCATGTTGTGAAGCCCTGCTCTACAGGATCTAATTATGAATAAGGGGCTCTGGGTGGATATCGCATAACTGAAGAAACTTGTGGACTTGCTGCATTCAAGCTATTATCAAGGCCAGAGACGGTGCTACAGACTATTAATTTGAAGTCTCCTGGTGAGCACAAAATTTTTGTCCGGTGTGCTGATAAATGTCGTGACCTCTCAGCTACGAGACCTGCTTGTGAAAAATGCCAAAAGTGTCGTAAGGCTCGGCCGAAAGTCGCAAACACGCCTAGTCAGTGACGGGCAGCGCGGCCGCTCTGTGGTGTGTGGCTGTGAAAGCGAGTGCCTCCCCTGGGAAGACAACGCGGCCTGCAGTGGAACTTGCCGGAGAGCGCCTCGAGGTTTCCAGTATCGCCGGGACACCTGTCGCTCCTAATGAAACGCCCGGCACTGTGACAGGCGGGCCACTGGCCTTGTAGAGCTCCATTCCAGCCAAGAGATGCCTGCAGGCTGTACGCTAGTCCACACTAGGAGGCCGACGCTCGGCAGCTACTTGCGTTTGCAACCGTAAAATTAGTCTCAGTGCAGCACTCGTAACATTTTCTATTCCACCTTTGTGCTTACGGCATGTAGTTTTGTCTTTGTCCTCATTTATACTATCAGAGAGGGTTAACGTATGTCGTATCCTGCCAATTCGTCTAATCTAAGATGCCTGGGAAGCAGTTTTCTCGGATAGGTAGACAACAATTCAGACAAATCTTATCAATGGAAATTATTACAGTAAGTTAAGTTGACAATGGTTAACTTTGCGCTGTCACAAAGAGGTGTCGCAAACAACTGGCGATATGCGAATATCAGAGTCCTTTGGTATATAAAATGCAAGCAAACCACAACAGTTCATAAGCCGTGGCTAAAGCGTTTGGTTATCGGCTCGTCTTCTAGTCCGCTTATATTGTCTTTGTTGTGACTTGGCAAGACAGCCAAGCCACTATGACCGGTAGCCGAAAGGCACGCGTTTAAGCTCACGTAGGCTGGCGTGAGGTCTGGAACAGGACAGTGTAATTAATATAGCCAATAAGGTACGTTGCTACTGGAATACTTAACTTTAATTCATAATTGGTGAACATCGGTCTGACGGTACATGCATCACAAGATAAATAGCAACGATAGTAGCGCCTTGCTAGGTCGTAGCAAATGACGTAGCTGAAGGCTATGCTAACTATTGTCTCGGCAAATGAGAGCGTAATTTGTCAGTGAACCATTTCTAGGAAAATAAATAGCAATGATAGTAGCGCCTTGCTAGGTCGTAGCAAATGACGTAGCTGAAGGCTATGCTAACTATTATCTCGGCAAATGAGAGCGTAATTTGTCAGTGAACCATTTTTAGCAAAGTAGGCTGTACAACTGGGACGAGTGCTAGGAAGTGTCTCTAGACCTGCCGTGTGGCGGCGCTCGGTCTGCAATCACTGACAGTGGCGACACGCGGGTCCGTCGTATACTAGCGGACCGCGGCCGATTTAAAGGCTACCACCTAGCAAGTGTGGTGTCTGGCGGTGACACCACAGTCTTCGTATAAGGGCCTAGTCAGCGTACTGTTGGCTGACATCGTCTCACAGCTCTCTCTGCCATAACGTTCCAGGCCGATGTGCCAGCGCTTGATGTTACGCCGGAACATAATGTGTACAAATAATTCTCGATAGGACCGGAGAATAACAGCCAGCCAGTTGCAGAATTGAAGGTTTATTGACCATTTACCAGGGTCCGACGAATACAAGTTCGTCTCCTTCAAAAGGAAAATGGACCTACTGAATTAATGATAAAAAATAGTTAAAAATGCCAAACAGAGATGCAACCAAGTTCGATAGACAGCAATTACAAGAATTTTTAGAAGAGCATACTCACTTGTAGAATCATATATAGGAGCCATTAGCCTAGTACAACGTGCACCTCACCCCCAAATATCAACAGTTAAAATGTGTAACTGTTTTGTGATATAATTTTACTTTAAAATGAAACACACGTGACATTAGATTTAGCAGACACTTAGTATGGCACAACAAGGCTAGTAACATGAGTAGACTGCGCAGGCACTCGCAACAGGTGAGCTGTGGTAGGTGCCACTTATGCGCGAACGAGCGTGCGCATCGCCGCGTTGTGCAACCAGTGCCTGATTTAGCAAACAAAATGGTTAGCAGCTACAATTACACTGAAGAGTCAAAGGAACTGGTACACCTGCCTAATATCGTGTAGAGCCCCCGCGAGGACGCAGACGTGCCGCAACACGACGTGGTATCGACTCGACTAATGTCTCAAGTAGTGCTTGCGAGGACTGACACTGTGACTCCTGCAGGGCTGTCCATAAATCCGAAGGAGAACGAGGCGGTGGAGATCTCTTCTGAACAGTACATCGCAACGCATCCCAGATACGCTCAGTAATGTTCATGTCAGCGGAATTTGGTGGCTAGCGGAAGTGTTTAAACTCAGGAGAGTGTTCCTGGAGCCATTCTGTAGCAATTCTGGACTTGTCGATTGTGGCATTGTGCTGCTGGAATTGGCCAATTCCGCCGCAACGTGCAATGAACATGAATGGGTGCAGGTGATACATAGGCATTGTCGACCGCAGCGCCGTATTCTGCCTCTTTACATAAGCATGCCTGTATCAGTTTCTTTGGCACTTCATTGTATAACAGAGTAAGACTAATTATACAGGACAAACTGGGTATGGAGGTGTGAAGAGCATACAAGTAAAGAGCGTGAAAACAGCAAGTAGCTTCAAGGAAACAGTGCTAATTGTTTACATACGCATGCCTGTATCAGTTTCTTTGGCACTTCATTGTATAACAGAGTAAGACTAATTAGACAGGACAAACTGGGTATGGAGGGGTGAAGAGCATACAAGTAAAGAGCATGAAAACAGCAAGTAGCTTCAAGGAAACAGTGCTGATTGTTTATATACAGTTGTATAAAGCGGCACGAGAAGAACTTGTAAATAAGTACTGTAATGTGCCAAGTAACAGTACAGCAAGCCAATACACTTCGTAAATCATGTTAACATAATGTAAAAGAGGCATAAATACATAGAGCCGTATTAATCAGCACGTTACTAATATGAAAGAGAAGATAGTTTTAAAAAGGAATGTAACAGGTTGCAATCAGAGCATTGCAACTAAAAGATCGTCCTCTGCGATACCCACTCGCGTGTTCCAGACTGGCATCCATGGATGCTGCAAAGATTACCAGAAAACATGTCTGTTTTCAGGCGATTGAAGTCCCACACTTCTGGACGTGTGAATCGCCTCAACATTCGTATAAAGGGTTCCGAAAAATCACACAATATACGTGAATTTATCCGTGAGAGTCCGAAAGTTAATTTTTTGTGTTGCCCAATGCACGATACACAGACCGTTTTTTCTTCACATAGAAAACCGTGACGTTCGAACACTTGCCGCTACCACAGATCGAGGATGCTGCGCTCCTATACTGAGTCTGAACGTTCTAGACGCGTTGAAGGACACATTTTCTGAGATATGGATGGGTTGTGGTGGTCCCATCGCATGGTTCGCGTTCTCCCGGTATCACCCGATTACACCCCTTTTTGTCGCCTTACGTCAAGAATTACGCATCCACAACACCAGCCAAGACATAGATACACTTTGAGCACGGATCAGTGAAGCAATAACAACTGTTGATGCTGGACTGCTGACACGCACGTGTGGAGAACTCGAATATACCCTTGAGGTTCTAGGAGTGAGGCGCGCAGCGAAATTCTGGCAGAAAAAGGAAAAAAAATCTCAGAGCAGCTATGCCTTTTACAAGAAACCACAGTTGACCATCTTTGATATTTACGAATATATGATGAACACTATGTTATTACAATGTTATTTCAGTGCTTTTTTATGATGAACACTATGTTATTACAATGTTATTTCAGTGCTTTTTTATATCAGTGCTTTGTGGTAGAGATAACCTGGCGATGGTCCTAAGTTGACCGAAAGCGGTTGTTTGGTAAAGAAAAAGTATAGCTATGCTAACACAGAGCGAAGTTTCTCATTGTTTAATTTTCCTATAGGAATCTCTACTTGAGAATTGAAACAAAACGGAGAAACATTCCAGTATTAGAATCAGATTATAAGAGAGCTTTGCAAGTTTGGAAGACTTAAGATCAAATAAGGCAGAAGAGGTAGATAGTATCCCATCAGAGTTTCTAAAATCATTGGGGAAAGTGGAAAAAAACGACTATTCACGTTGGTTTGTACAACGTATGAGTCTGGCGAAATACCATCTGACTTTCGCAAAAATATCATCCACACAATTCCGAAGACAACAAGAGCTGACAAGTGCGAGAATTATCGCACAATCAGCTTAAACGCTCATGCGTTCAAGTTGCTGACAAGAATAACATACACAAGAATAGAAAAGAAAATTGAGGATGTGTTAGATGACGATCGGTTTGGCTTTAGGAAAGGTAAAGGCACCAGGGAGGCAATTCTGATGTTGCGGTTGATAATGGAAGCACGACTAAAGAAGAGTCAAGAGAAAAACAGTACTTGTCGACCTGGAAAAAGCGTTCGACAATGTAATATGTCTGTCCGAAATTCTGTGAAAAATTGGGGTACGCTATAGGGACAGAAGGGTAATACACAATATTTACGAGAGTCAAAAGCGGATAATAAGAGTAGGCGACCTAGAACGAATGACTCGGATTAAAAAGAGTGTAAGACAAAGATGTACTCGTGGTCTTTCGTCCCTACTGTTCAATCAGTACATCGAAGAAGCAGTGATGGCAATAAAAGAGAGATTCAGGAGTGGAATTAAAATTCAAGGTCAAAGGATATCAACGATACGATTTGTTGATGACATTGCTGTCCTGAATAAAAGTAAAGAAGAATTAGATAATCTGCTGAATCTAATGAAGAGTCTAATGAGTACAGAATATGGACTGAGATTAAATCGAAGAAAGACGAAAGTAATGAGAAGCAGGAGAAACGAGAACAGCGAGAAACGTAACATCAGGATTGATGGGCACGAAATAGATGAAGTTAATGAATTCTGCTACCTAGCCAGTAAAATAACCAATGACGGACGGAGCAAGGAGGACACCAAAAGAAAAGTAGCAATGGCAAAAGGGCATTCCTGGCCAAGAGAAGTCTAATAGTATCAAACATGGGCCTAAATTTGAATAAGGATTTTCTCAGAATGTTCGTTAGGAGCAGAGCATTGTAAGGTAGTGAAACATGGACTGTGGAGAAACGGGAACAGAAGAGAGTCAAAGCATTTGAGATGCGGTACTACAGACGAATGTTTAAAATTAGGTGAACTGATGGGATAAGTACTGAGGAGGTTCTGTGCAGAATGGGAGAGGAAAGGAACATGTGGAAACCATTGACAAGGAGAAGGGACAGGACGGCAGAACATCCGTTAAGACATCAGGGAATGACTTCCATGATACTAGAGGGAGCCGAAGAGGGCGAAAATTGTAGAGGAAGACAGAGATTGGAACGTATGCAGCAAATAATTGAGGACGTAGGTTGAAGGAGCTGCGGCGTGCCATTGCTTTGTGTGCTCGCGACCACTACTGCGGCTCTCCGCGTGACTGCATGGGCCGCCACGGCTCTGCCGCCGCTCCGTAGCCCTGCTATTGCAGGCAGCCAAGACCTCGGAAGCTTGTACCCGTCCTCTCTATTCATGTTGGCGGGTCTTTTGGCTATTTCTATCGCCTCTCTAATCTTTCTTTTGAAAGTGAGAGGCTGTTTCGCCAGGACGCGGGCTTCTTGAAAAAATATTGGTTTCCCGCACTCGTCTCGGTGTTCCGCCACTGCTGACTTAGTGTGTTGTTTCAGGCGGATATATCTTGCATGTTCCGAGAGCCTTGTGCTAATCGGACGTCCCGTCTCACCTATGTAGACTAATCCACACGCACAACCAATTTCATACACGCCAGCTGTGTGTAGTTTGTCAACTGCATCCTTGGTAGAACCGAGCATGTCTGATATTTTGTTTCTGCTTCGGAAAATTGGTTTGATGTCGGCTTTTCGTAGAATTTTGCCAATACGTTCGGTGACCCCTTGTACATATGGTAACACAGCAATGCTCTGTGCCTCCTTCTCCTCTTCCCTATTAGTCTTCTCCCTTGTCGACATGGTGCTGTCTATCGTCTGCTTCCCATAGCCATTAGTTCCGAAGATGGACCTGAGGCGTTCAAGTTCTGTCTTCAGATGTTCTTCGTCGCTTATCCTGTACGCTCTCTTCGTTAGCGTGTGCAGGGCGGACTTCTTCTGCGTGGGGTGATGGTGGGAGGAGGCGTGAAGGTACCTGTCCGTACTGGTTGGTTTCCTGTACACTTTGTGGCCAAGTTTACCATCAGGTTTTCGATAAACTTCCACGTCGAGAAAAGGCAGCACCCCATTCTTCTCTGTTTCCATTGTAAACTGAATTTTCCTATGCTGTTGGTTAAGGTGCTTGTGGAAGTTCTGTAACTCCTCTTCTCCGTGGGGCCAAATGACGAAAGTATCATCGACATAGCGAAGCCAACAATTTGGACGTAATGGTGCGAACTGGAGGGCTATTTCCTCAAATGCCTCCATGAAGATTTCTGCTGCGATAGGCGATAGGGGTGAGCCCATAGCTACACCGTCAGTTTGTTCATAAAATTGACCTCTCCACTTGAAATAGTTGGTCGTCAGACAGTGGCACACAAGCTCACATATATCAGCTGCCACGCGTTCTTCTAGGATGTTCAGTATCTGACACTGGGACGTTCGTGAATAGGGATTTGACGTCGAAACTAACCATCAGATCTTGGTCCGTAACACGCATTTCCTTTAGGAGAGACACGAAGTGAGTGGAATCCTTAACGTAGGACTCGGTTTGATGCACTAGGTGTCGGAGCTTAGGTGCCAGTTCTTTCGCTAGGTAGTAGGTCGGCGAATTTATACTGTTTACTATGGGCCTTAAGGGGAAGTCGGTTTTGTGTACCTTCGGTACACCATATATCCTTGGTGCCTGTGTCACTTGCGGGATGAATCTTCTGGCCTTGTCGAAGTTGATTCTAGAGTGCTTGAGCAGTGCCTACGTCGTTTTGATTACCTTGGCCGTCGGATCTCCCTGAAGTTTCTTGTAGATAGGTTCTGCGAGAATATCTTCCATTCGTTTGTTGTAATCAGTTGTGTCCAAGACTACGGTGGCGTTGCCCTTATCTGCCTGTACCACTACTAAGTGGGGGTTGTCCCTGAGTTCCTTGATGGCATGGTATTCCTCAGCGTTGATGTTTTGCTTCCGTGGCTTTGCTTTATTCAGAACTCTGACCGTTTCCTGCCGGATCTTCTCCGCCTCGGCCTGTGGCAGATGACGTACCGAAGCCTCTACGGATTCTATGATATCTTCTTTTGGAACTCGCTTAGGTACGACTGCGAAATTCATCACCTTGGCCAGAATTGCTGTGGTTGCTTCGCTCAAGGTGTGGCTGGAGAGGTTGACCACTGTCCGTCGCCTGTCCAGCGTCAATGTTTCGTTCGTGGCTTTCTGTTGTAGTTTGTCGTATTTTCTCATCTGGCGGTTAGTAATACTATTGCTGGTCCTTGATGCTTGCTGAAAGGTTAACCTGTCGACTTTATCCCAGTCTTCCATCTGAAGTTTTCCGGCCAGAAATAGGTGCAGATCACACAAATTCCTGTTGTGAGCATCGAGACGTATGCGGATGTGGCGGATCCTTTCCCGTAGCAATGCTTTACTGGCTTTAGAACAGATATTCCTCGCCGTGTTCGTTTTTATGTGAGACGTCAACCGCAAAGAATGCGGCACAACACTCGTGTCTCTGCATCTCTTCAAAAAAGCAAGGTCATTCAGCAGTTTACATCTTTTTAGACGCAGTGCTTCTAACTTCTTGATGTTTCCGTGGATTTCCTGCCCATACAGGTTGGTTAAATGTAAGCGTAGGCTTCCGCGGCCGTTGTCTTCTTCAATAAAATTCTTCAGGGTATCAGACCGCATCGTCATAATTTAAATTGCGCCAACGTTTCGGCCAGCGTTGCAGCTAGCCTTCATCAGGGCCTTACGTTAAACTGCTAAATGAAACACACTTGGTTCCTTAAATAGCTGCACGAGAAAACCGTGTCGTTGCTTGATTGGCTGTAAAAGGAGGAAGAAGAGGGGTGAAAGGTATGCTTTATTGGCGTTTCCTTTATTAACTGTCATTGGCTGAAATAGCTGTTTTCTATTGGTCTTTATTATATCCACCCCATTGGAGGAGACGGACGAATAGCGAACAGGTGATGGCTGTGACGTCACACTGTTTACATGCTGTCCAGAATCCAGAAATAGCCAAAAGACCCACCAACATGAATAGAGAGGACGGGTACAAGCTTCCGAGGTCTTGGCTGCCTGCAATAGCAGGGCTACGGAGCGGCGGCAGAGCCGTGGCGGCCCATGCAGACACGCGGAGAGCCGCAGTAGTAGTCGCGAGCACACAAAGCAATGGCACGCCGCAGCCGGATTCTGGACAGCATGTAAACAGTGTGACGTCACAGCCATCACCTGTTCGCTATTCGTCCGTCTCCTCCAATAGGGTGGATTAATATAAAGACCAATAGAAAACAGCTATTTCAGCCAATGATAGTTAATAAAGGAAACACCAATAAAGCATACCTTTCACCCCTCTTCCTCCTCCTTTTACAGCCAATCAAGCAACGACATGGTTTTCTCGTGCAGCTATTTAAGGAACCAAGTGTGTTTCATTTAGCAGTTTAACGTAATGCCCTGATGAAGGCTAGCTGCAACGCTGGCCGAAACGATGGCGCAATTTAAATTATGACGATGCGGTCTGATACCCTGAAGAATTTTATTGAAGGAGTTACTCTGAGATGAAGAGGTTGGCAGAGGAGAGGAACTGGTGGCGGGCAGCATCAGAAGACTGATGACTGATGACTCAAGAAAAAAAGTATCGTAAGTGCACTATGTAGTTCTGGATACTGAATGTTGTTTCTCGTTACGCAGTAATGCAATACGGCATTTTATCATTAAGAAAGAACATTTTCTCTGCACAAAAGGGCAGAGTGGGATCGCTATTCAGTGCTCACCCATGATCTTATGGGGAACATTAGCACAAACACTATGTAATTTTAAATTCAGCTTCATACTCCTCACTTTCTCTCACGCGGTTGGTTGTAAATAATGCACTGGAATTCGGAAGAAATAATGATATTCACTGTTATAATTTTAGAGCGAAATATGGTAGATATTACATTTCATCAAAATTGCTTTCTGCACAAAAGGTGACGAATTATACTACTACCAAATTCTTCGAACAATAATTAATGACATAAAGTCCCTGATTGACAGCAAAGCTAAATTTGAAAGCAGAGTTTCCTCATGGCTTATTCTTGTATTCCAGTTTCAGAACATCGTTTTAGAACCTTGTAGCTTTTGTGGGCTGAAATATCTACCCACTGATTTTTCTCATGTTAGATACGAGAGTGTGGTGCCTACAATCAGTTCTAAAATGTAGATTCAGCCTCTTTTTACAATGCAACATTATCAAGATTGACGTGTATTTATTGGATTCTCTTAGAACAGGTCTGACGATGAAGACTTGCTCCACCGAAATGCGTCAGTTTTAGTGTTTCTACATTGTGAATCGTGGTTGACTATATATTTTAATATTAATTGCACATCTACAATGTAAGGAAAAGATAGATTTCTACTCACCGTAAAAATGATACGTTGAGTTGCAGACAGGCACGATGAAAAGACACTTACACATTAAGTTTCGGCAGAAGCGTTCGTTAGTAGAGGAAACACACACACATTCATTCACGCCATTCACACAGGCAAGCACACCTCACGCACACATGTCCGCCATCTCTAGCAACTAGGACCGGTCCGAGCTACCGGAGATGGTCATTAAGTGTGTGTCGTGTGGTGCTTGCTTGACTTGTGTGAATGAATATGTGTGTGTGTGTGTGTGTGTGTGTGTGTGTGTGTGTGTGTGTGTGTGTGTGTGTGGTGAGCTTCCTTTACTGACGAAGAATTCGACCGAAAGCTACTGTGTCTTTCCGATGTGCCTGTTTGAAACTCACTGTGTCATTGTTACTGTGAGTAGCAATCTAGCTTTTCCTTACATTGTTGATATTCCAACTTGGAATTTACTTTTCCATTAAAATATGCTTTGACAGTTTTTTATTTTCTACAAATCATCTGCTATCAAGATATGAATTCTATCAAACAAACTGTAGGCTGACTCATTCCACGTAATAAGGATAGTTCATACAAGTATTGCGGAGAAGCCAAGTAACTCAATTTCAAAACCTACATCTACATTTATACTCCGCAAGCCACCCAAGGGTGTGTGGCGGAGGGCACTTTACGTGCCACTGTCATTACCTCCCTTTCCTGTTCCAGTCGCGTATGGTTCGCGGGAAGAACGACTGTCTGAAAGCCTCTGTGCGCGCTATAATCTCTCTAATTTTACATTCGTGATCTCCTCGGGAGGTATAAGTAGGGGGAAGCAATATATTCGATACCTCATCCAGAAACGCACCCTCTCGAAACCTGGCGAGCAAGCTACACCGCGATGCAGAGCGCCTCTCTTGCAGAGTCTGCCACTGGAGTTTGTTAAACATCTCCGTAACGCTATCACGGTTACCAAATAACCCTGTGACGAAACGCGCCGCTCTTCTTTGGATCTTCTCTATCTCTTCCTCATTTTCTTCATAGATTTTAATTCCGTCTCTGGAATTCAGACCACCTGCCTTCGGATGGGAAGACACTACACAAAGGCTATTTCACGTTTATAACGTCAAACTTATCAAGCAGCCTAGCTTCAGACTAGAAACAAGTTGCGTGTTAGTCTAGTCTGTGATCGATCCCATGTAAATTAGTACGTAATTACACACATACAAACCTGTGACAAAGTTAGATGAAATATTTAAACAGTGTCAGACGCCCCAGCTGCAGGAGTGGAATATCAACCGGTCACATTTACTTTATGAATCAGTTACTGCTATCCAAGTCTCAATTTAATAATCACTACCTGTTTCAGAGCTTAGACACACTGCCTTATAGTATTTAGTACGCTGTGACATAGTCATATTGAATTAATACTTTAAAAACATTGTCAATTATATTTATCTTGTCAGGGCTGTTTCTCCTGGTTTAAAATCCTTATGACTCTAAAAAAAAGGCTGACAACATTGACAGACAGACTTCATGTGATTAGTAGATTTCTATGCTTGGAATTAACCAGTGAGTGTGGTGATGTGGTCGACGTGTGGGACAGATGTGCGTCAGTGTGTGGATGGTCTTGGGTACCACCCACGGCGTCTCACATCAACTCCATCAGTGATGTCTGATAACCACCCACCAGCACTCACAACCGAAGTCTTGAGCCAGTTCGCAAACCAAAGTCAGAAACAAGAAGGCAAAGAATAGATAAAAGTGCGTGTCGGTTCCCTGCCGTTGCTACGTAAACCTCACTTAGCACAGGCCAATTTGTTAGAATTGTCATAACGATAGGCGATTTCCTTCTTCCGACTTCACAGTTGTTAAAAAAACCTGTAAAAGCCCGTTGCAGAAAGAATAAACTTCACTAAAGCCTATTGCGCTGCTCTGTGCATATCGAAATGAGCGACTAATCTTTCTCTAATTCTAATACTCAAAAAGAAAAGTACTGGAGAGGTACGTTTTGCTGTCTCGTATGGAGAATAACTTGTGATGATGTTTATCGGAAATGGCTTCTGAGGGTGTGGTTTTGTTAGATATCCAAAAAAGTCTTCATGGATCAGTTAAGTTTTTTATAGTAAGTACTTCCAGAAACCTGTCTGATACATTCCATTTTATGCTGGCATTCCCAAGAATTGGGTACCCTGATCTAATCAGAGAAATAACGGACACTGTTTCTGTCGCAGCAATAATGACCGAGAAGTAACGGGAGGCAGTTAATCCAAGATTTAAAACGCAACAAAAAGGATTACGTTGTGCAGTTAAGGTCTTAGCCTTATCTGTGTGACTAGCAGCCTAACTATGAAACTCTCAGTTTTCTTTATCTCTCTGATCACTTTTTGTATCTCAACAATAAAATGGTTGATGTGTTCTGTAGATTCATGAGTAGGACGTTTACGGAACATTATTTATTACTCGATGGATGTCATATTTAGCTGATTTCAGTTGCAATATTTTCAGCTGGTGAAGAGGACGTCTGGTCAAGAAACTTAAATTGCCAGTTACCAGTCATACACTGCTTCTCGTCAAATAAAAAGAAAATAATAGAAATAATTTGTGGTATCATTTCAAGGATTTTAAAACTTTTTATTTGAGCTTGTTTTCAATGCAATGAGGCACACAATTAGCATGTAATTCCTGAACCAGAACACAGTGATAAAAAAATAATAATTTTTTTTGTTTGTATATATGGAAAAATTTGAGTCAGAGCATTTTTAGTGCTGCGATGTCTTTCGCTTTTTTCTATGGGTCTCGTGGTGTTCCATGGTAGAACTGCTGCATGCTGCACTGGAAATGTTCTCCTTCAATGTGATTAATTATAAAAATGTTTCTCCCTAAAACCCATACGCCACTTCTCATTTCCTTTCATTTTATCCGGAGGCTGTATAAATTCTTTTATTGGAAATACCTAAAATCCATGTGGCAGAGAAAGTCGGTGTACTTTCTAGACTCATGAACCAGTGGCAGTTGCCAGTATCCGTCAGCTAAGCGCACTGAACAGAAATGCTTGTCCAAGCGAAAATGACTAACATTCTTCAGTATTCAGCGGACGATCTCTTTCGGCTCCATTGTACTGATTTGAAGTTCGGGAACCAAACACTAGGCGAATATCGCCATTGGCTATTTTCACTGATACTTTCGGGTTGTTAAAGAAGCGACTTCACCTCTTAGTAATGTCCCAAGATAACACTGTGTGTACTTCTCTTCTTACAGCATCCTGTATACCGAAGGGCATGGATAGAGGTTTTTACAGAATTTTGTCCCGTATTTCATGTATAGCTTACTCTGGTATTCACTAATAACGCCTAGTCTTTCAGCATTTCAGCATTGTTTAGAATTCCCTCTCACGTGGTTTTAAGTTTACTTTTTCTGTGAATTCCTTTGCCAACTATCTTCTGGTTTAAAAGGATTACATTTTACTCTGCTCACCATCACTGCCTCTTAAGAGTACTGATGAGTGACATGCCTACATTTTTCTCCAGTGCTTCTTGTTGCTTCATCACCAAATTCGTTTCTGTCCTCTGATCATCATACAGGGTGCCCAAGGAGGAATGGGCAATATTCAAGTATATGGCAAAAAGCTCATTTGAAGCAAAGGAGTCTAGTAAATATGGGCTCCAAAATGAATACCTTAAGAACTGTGACCATTTCTTCATTTTCGATACTGTTAAATACAGCTCTTCTACTGTAAGTCCTTTGCTTTCCATATTTCGAGCGGTGGTACTATGGACCAAAACAAGCAAAAAAAAGTCCAATAAACATGGGCTCTAAAGCAGTTGTTCATCTTTGCTACTGTGAAAAAGTCTTCTACTGAACAAGTGCTCATTGTGGTGTCACCGCCAGACACCACACTTGCTAGGTAGTAGCTTAAATCGGCCGCGGTCCATTAGTACATGTCGGACCCGCGTGTCGCCGCCATCAGTACTTGCAGACCTAGCGCCACCACATGGCAGGTCTAGAAAGACGGACTAGCACTCGCCCCAGTTGTACGGACGACATTGCTAGCGACTAGACGTACGAAGCCTTCCTCTCATTTGCCGAGAGACAGTTAGAATAGCCTTCAGCTAAGCACATGACTACGACCTAGCAAGGCGCCATTAGCCTTACCTACTTTGAGAGTTATAGTATAAATGTCTCAAGAAGAACGCTGTATTCATCAGAGAATAAAAGTTAAGTATAAAGCAACTACGTACTTTTCTTGCTACCATTCAATAGTTATCCTGTTCCAGAATTCACGCCCGTCTGCATTACATCGCGTGCCTTTCGGCTACCTCCGAGTGGCGTGGCTCTTGCTACGCCACAACAGTTTGGCGACGAGTCAACGTGTTCTTCCTACTTGTTTTGCTCTGATTTGATTTGCTTGTCATGGCTTCGCCACAATCTCCAGATGTACTGTCCGAATTTTATCGCTTGCAGAATCAGCAGACGCAGGCGTTATTGGATGCCCTTGGACAGCTCGTCCAGGGTCAACGTGCGCTGCAAAACGATGCGGCCGCCGCCGCTTCATCGCTCCCGCAGCCACAAAACGCAGTTGCACCCTCTTTTCGTCAATTTCGTCCCGACGACGAAACGTGGACGGAGTGGTCACGCCAGTTTGGATTCCATCTCGCAGCCTACAGAATTCAAGGTAACGAGCGGCAGCCTCACTTATTGTCTTGTGTCGGCGTGCAAACGTACCGTGTGATAGTGAAATTGTTTCCCCGACGCGACGTAGCTACTCTGTCCTACGAAGAAATTGTGTCGGCTTTAGATGCCTATTTCAAAGAAACAGTTAATGTGGTTGCAAAAAGGTATACGTTCTTTCGTACAAAACGTACGGCCGGTCAAACTAATCGGGAGTGGGTTGCAACTTTGCAAGGCCTTACTAGGGACTGCGCATTTGAATGTGACTGTGGCCTTCCTTATTCAGATACAATGGTGCGTGATGCAATAGCACAGAACGTTTCTGATGTTCGCATACGGGAACAGATATTGAAACTAGTTAATCCCTCCCTTCAACAAGTGATAGACATATTGGATAGGCAAGACACACTTGACTGTGCTCAGGAATCTTTTGAAGCTTCGCCAGCAGTGTGTAACATTAACCGGCCCGCTGGACGCGCTGCGCGGCCCGGTAACCGGCCCTCGCGCACTTCGACGCAGCTGACGCCGCGCTCTAACCCAGGTGTGCCTCGCCAGCCCGCAAATGCAGTGAAATCATGCCCGCGGTGTGCTACTAGACATTCGCGTGAAAATTGCCCGTCACGCCAAGCTATTTGCTTTTACTGTCACAAGAAAGGACATGTTCAAAGTGTTTGCCAGAAAAAGCTCAGATCAGACAATCACAACCGTTCCAGGCCCTTTGCTTCGCGCCGGAATCGAACCACGGACACTCAGGCTCGGGAACCTTCGCCCATGGACATTCACGTAGTTAATGCCACTCCGCCCAGTGTTACTCTTTCTAACAGTGACTGTGTTCGTCCCACAAAAAGAGTGCGTCGACGTCGACGGCAATCCCGTCACGTCGCAAGTGATTCTGTACCAGTGTCTGTTCACGTTGCACAAAACAGTCGCTCTTGTCGTCAGCAGGACAATAAACTTTTTGTAGATTTGGACTTTGCCGGACAAGTGATACCATTCCAGCTCGATACCGGAGCTGCAGTTTCATTGCTCAATCACGCCACGTACAAACAACTGGGCGCACCGCCGTTGCGTGCCGCAAAAGTTCAGCTCACTAGTTATTCAGGACAGCATATCCCTGTGTTAGGACAGTGCAGCCTTCTTGCAACATACAAGGGACAAACAAAACTTGTGTCGTTTTACGTTCTTCGTTCTTCTGCTGCAGTGAACTTGTTTGGTTTAGATTTATTTCAATTGTTTAACTTGTCTATTGTGAATCAGGTTCTCTCAGTGAACCAGACTGTGCCTTCAGCCAGTGTTTCTAGTCTATGTGAGGAATTTGCAGACATTTTTGCACCGGGCCTTGGTTGCGCTAAGAACTATGAAGCACATTTGGAACTAAAAGTCAACGCGCAACCGAAATTTTTCAGAGCGCGCAATGTTCCCCACGCATTGCGTGATGAGGTCGCAAGAACATTAAAAGATTTAGAATCGCAAGGTGTCATTGAACGTGTGCAGGCTTCTCTCTGGGCCTCACCCTTAGTGATTTTGCAAAAACCTTCCGGCAAATTGAGACTTTGCGTGGACTTCAAAGCAACAGTGAATCCACAACTAGTGACTGCTACTTTTCCTTTGCCCCGCCCGGAAGATCTTTTTGACAAACTGTGCCCGGGAAAATATTTTTCAAAGTTGGACCTAGCAGATGCGTACTTGCAAATACCGGTGGACGAAGAATCCCAGCGCGTATTGGTGGTTAACACGCATCTTGGACTATACAGATTCAAAAGACTGCCATTCGGGTGTGCATCCGCCCCTGCATTGTTTCAGCAATATTTACAAACTATTTGTGCGTCGGTCCCTACTGCAGCAAACTATCTGGACGATATAGTGATCTCAGGAAAGACAGAAGCAGAACATTTACAAAATCTCAGGACACTATTTCAGGTCTTGCGTCAAAATGGTCTTCGCTTGAGGAAGGACAAATGTGTGTTTTTTGCTCGTGACTTGCCATATCTGGGCCATGTAATTAATGCTCAAGGCGTCCATCCGAGTCCAGAGCACCTCCGTGCCATACAGGACTTGCCTTCGCCGCAGAATTTGAAGCAGCTACAGAGTGTGTTGGGAAAAATTAATTATTACCATCGCTTTCTGCGCAATGCCTCTTCCATTTCAGCTCCGCTTCATCGCTTACGCCGTAAGGGTGTTCCGTTCGTCTGGTCGACGGAATGCGAACGCGCCTTTCGCCAATTGAAATCAGCGTTGCTTTCAAATACTTGCCTTACGCCATTCGATCCCCAGAAACCCCTTTTGTTGATGGTAGATGCATCGGATTTCGGGATCGGTGCTGTGCTTGCGCACAAAGATGGTTCGCATGATCGCCCTATTGCCTTTGCGTCCAAATTGCTCTCGTCAGCGCAAAGAAATTATTCCCAGATAGAGAAAGAAGCTTTGGCTCTCGTGTTTGGTGTTACGAAGTTTCACGATTTCTTGTATGGTCGTCACTTTACCATCATTACAGACCACAAACCTTTGACATCGCTTTTTCATCCGAACAAGCCTGTACCTCCACGTACAGCGCAGAAATTCATTCGCTGGTCTCTTTTCCTCTCGCAGTACCGCTACGATATCTTGTACCGGTCCACTGCTAAGCACGGAAACGCAGATGCGTTGTCCCGTTTGCCTGTTGCCGCGGATAAAGCTTTCGATTCTTCCGAACTTGCTTGCATGTTCATTGATGCGGAAACCGATGACGTGGTCGAATCGTTTCCGATTGATTTTCGTCGTGTAGCTACAGCCACAGCTGCAGACCCTGTCCTTGCTACCGTTTTGCGTTTTGTTGCTACGCAATGGCCCTTGTCGAAGTCGCGGATCGAGGATCCGATGGTTCGCCGATTTTTTGCTCACAAGGAGAGACTTTTTGTACGACGTGGTGTTTTGTTGTTACGTTCTGATAATGATCAGTCTAGGGTCGTGGTCACACGTTCGTTACAGTCATCTGTCTTAAAGCTTCTCCACCAAGGACATTGGGGTATAGTGCGTACGAAACAACTTGCTCGTCAGCACTGTACTTGGTTCGGAATCGATGCTGCGATTACGAATATGTGCTCTTCTTGCATGGCGTGTGCCGAACAACAATCCGCACCGCCGCGGAAATTCTTTGCATGGCCGAAAGCCACTTCCCCTTGGCGACGCTTACACATAGATTTTGCTGGTCCATTCTGGAATGCTCGATGGTTGGTTGTTGTCGATTCCTTCAGTAATTTTCCTTTTGTTGTCCGGATGTCTTCCACGACGTCCTCTGCCACCATCCAAGCGTTGTCTGCTATCTTTTGCATTGCAGGTCTTCCACAGACTATTGTTTCCGACAATGGCCCACAATTCATGTCCGCAGAATTTCAGTCATTCTGCAAGGCCAATGGTATTCAACATCTGACATCCGCGCCGTTTTCGCCTCAGTCAAACGGTGCCGCTGAACGTTTGGTCCGGACTTTTAAGTCACAGATGTTGAAATTGAAAGAGTCGCATTCTCGGGAGGACGCCTTGTTGCTCTTTTTGTCTTCGTATCGCTCTCAGCCCCGCGATGGTCGCTCGCCGGCTGAGTTGCTTCACGGTCGTCCTCATCGAACCTTGATGTCTTTGCTGCATCCGCCGCATCAGGTTCCTGTGCAGCGGCAGACTCCTGCTTTTGCTCCAGGCGACGTTGTATTCTATCGCAACTATCGCGGTTCACGGCGTTGGCTCGCAGGGCGCATTCTTCGCTGTCTCGGCCGCGCGATGTATTTGGTTTTGGGGGCCTCTGGTGAGGTGCGTCGGCATCTCACTCAGCTGCGCCTCTGTCGTCGCCTGGGTTCTGCCGCTCCCCGTCTGCTTTCAGCGACGGAGCCGTCCGGTCAGCGCCCTGGGGACCCATCTACTGGCTCGCCTCATCCCCAGGTGTTCCCGACGATGCCTTCCATTTTGCCTCATGGCGTCGCGCAGCCGCCGTCGCCGCCGCAGCCGCCGCCGGCGCAGCCCGCAGAGGACGCTTCGCTGCAGCCGCCATCCGCCTCCCTGGGTCACGCGCCGCCGATCGCTTCCCGTGACCAGCTGTCCTCCGCCATGGAACTCTTGCCCGCTCCGGACCACATGGCGTCATCGCGCGCCGGATACCCCGACGCAATGGAGGTCGATCCTTCGGCCACGCATGTCTCATTACGGGCGCATACGCCGCATGTTGACGTGCACCCTGGAGTAGGTTTCCAGGCGTTTCCTAGCTCCCCTCGGACCGAATGGCCGGGTGCGGGTGGCACAGCCTCGCCTGTTGTTAGGCTCCCCACCTCATCGCATACGTCAACATGGGGCCCTCCCCACGGCGGGCGGAAGCCTTATAACACGACCGTTCGCCGATTTGCGGGGGAGGAATGTGGTGTCACCGCCAGACACCACACTTGCTAGGTAGTAGCTTAAATCGGCCGCGGTCCATTAGTACATGTCGGACCCGCGTGTCGCCGCCATCAGTACTTGCAGACCTAGCGCCACCACATGGCAGGTCTAGAAAGACGGACTAGCACTCGCCCCAGTTGTACGGACGACATTGCTAGCGACTAGACGTACGAAGCCTTCCTCTCATTTGCCGAGAGACAGTTAGAATAGCCTTCAGCTAAGCACATGACTACGACCTAGCAAGGCGCCATTAGCCTTACCTACTTTGAGAGTTATAGTATAAATGTCTCAAGAAGAACGCTGTATTCATCAGAGAATAAAAGTTAAGTATAAAGCAACTACGTACTTTTCTTGCTACCATTCAATAGTTATCCTGTTCCAGAATTCACGCCCGTCTGCATTACATCGCGTGCCTTTCGGCTACCTCCGAGTGGCGTGGCTCTTGCTACGCCACAACACTCATAACTCTTAAGACATGCATTTTAGATCCGATGTTTACTAGACTTGTTTGGTTCGAAAGATCGTTTCTGTCGTATCACTGAATATTGACCATTCCTCCTGGACTCTGTATATTATAACTTGCTAATTGTACTTTCACCTAGAAACACCTTTACCTGATTTATTCACAATATTTTAGACCAAATAAAACATCCGCTTCAAGCTCACGAAGACACACATTTATTTAAAATGCATATCCTCTATCCGAAAATCGACATAGCGCAATTTCATGTAGGTTTTTATCAATGCTTCCTACAATACCTCTTAGTTTCGCTCCCTTCACCGCTACCGCAACCAGGAAATTAATTTTTTCTTAGAGGGCCTTGTTAATAATCTTGACTTCGTACCTGATGTCTATGAGCAAATGTATAGTGAGTCCTCTTACTTGTTCTATTTCTTTTACTTTTCTTTTTTCTCCTGTAACATGTTCCTCAAATGTTACCATTCTCTGTGGCGGATTAAAGCAGACTGGATAATCATTTCTTCCTGAGGTCTAATTTCAGTTATATTCGCCTGTACACTTTTTGTCATCAGGAACGATTTTTCCTGTTCTCTTTACTGAGGTGGCGATCTTTTTCCGTCATTATAATGACTTCGTCTACAATTTTGTCGCCTGAATCGTTCTATTACTGTGTCATTTCTCGGTTTTTCTTTTTTTATTCCTCTCACGCCATTCACATTTCCATCAGAATTACAAACAATTTGTTCATAGTAAGCCTGATACACATGATCCACTTTTTCTTGCCATATGGGCGATGTATAACTATTTCCATTGTCATATCTCCTTTAGCTACCGTAATTTTCAAAAGATATATTGAGGTAGCCCAACTGATCGAGATATTCTGGTAAAGCTCACGCATTTTCCCAGTTTCAACCGGCGAGCTTCTCCCTGGCTGCACCTGGCAACTAACTAACAAACAACGTAACCAAATATTCTTTGTTATTTATTTATCCTGTTACCTAAATATCTGGGTGATGAATGTGTCATTCCTAACCATTCGTACAACCTCCCCAAAATGATGTATGCGTATCTGGCTCTAATAATAGCTGATTCGAGGCATGCTGCTTCGGCTTGGTAGGTCCGCCACTGTATAATATTGAGGAAAATACTACAGAAGAGATTTTCCATGAAGATCGAATTCAGTAAATTTTTGTGTCACACCTTTACCCATCACGAAATTAACTTCTTTGTTTCAGTTATTACCTTATGATTAACCTATTTCACACTAACTAACGTTGTTAAACATTCTTGTAGGTAGGACGTCTGCGGTCTCTTCTACCGTTCTCTTGAGTTAAAATTTTACTATCACCGGCGAAGACATCGCGTTGTTGTGGAGCATATAACCGATTTGCTTGTCTGCCTTGTATATCACCTAGAAATTCAACACTAATTTCGCTAACACTATCGACCAACGACTCACACACTCAACCTTTTTACCACCAATGTTTGAAGTTCAATTATGTCAGTAATTAATTTTCTATTCAAGGGCCCCAGTTCTTGTTGGACACATAAATTTTCATGCTTAGCTAGACTAACCTCTTGTTCAAACACTTTTGACCTTTTCTGAGTAGCTAGACAGACCCCTTATTAACCTCGTTTGCAATTTCGCAGTCTTCTCGATGCTGTTGCTAGTTCGCTATTACTTTGGCAACGAATTATTCAGGGTGGACACTTCAAGATTGACAGCTCCCAACTATTGACAGAATTGGTTACTCCCCCCAGGGGGTCCACAACTCTTTTGTGGATACGTGCGTAGCGAGCACGGGACCCCGAGCTAATGTGGCCTTCCTTCCTTTCCAGGCTGCATACCTTCCCATTCCGCATCCTTCCCCGTCCCTATCTTCGCCCCTCCTCCCCTCACCTCTGGCTCTTTTCTTCCCTTTCTCCCCATCTGGGAGTATGGTTTGTGCCTACGTCCGGAGACGGACGCTCGTAAATGTACTGCATTCTTTGCCTTCCTTGCTTTTATGTCTTCTTCCTTCCTTTGTCCTTCTCTGTCTTCTTCCTTCCTTTGTCCTTCTCTTTTCCTTACCTCTTCTCTTTCCCTTTTCTCCGCTGCGGCGTTTGAGACCTCTCTTCCTTCCTTTCCCTTTCTCTTTCTTCCTCCCTGTGCGTGTCTGAAGGCCGACCCACGCCCTTCGTGCGTAGCCGGTGACGGGGTAACGCGTAATTCCCCGCCCCGGGTAGACAGGTAGGACACGTACGTACCCCCTGGTAACGGCCAGGCCCAGGGAGGGGTGATTACCCGAGCTGATACCTTCCGAAAATGCCGATTGGTCCCTCCGTCCGTTTGTCGGGAGGTGTGACCTGAGGTGTGAACAATCACCTAAGGCGGGAGTGCCCTCAGAGAGGGCCCCCACAAGGGAGGAGCGCGCCATCGGAGACGCCGGTAATCATGGGGGATTCTTCCGCAATGGTTTCCTCACCTTCCACTAAGTCTGCTCACAAACGTAAGTATACTGAGTCTCAGCCACAGACGATTCTTCCATCGTTGCCACAGTTCCTTGTTGTTTCTCGGTCTGATGAAGGTCACGACTTCTCCACGGTCAACCCTTTCATTATTCAGAAAGGTGTCGACGCAATAGCAGGTCCTGTAAAGTCTTGTTCCAGATTACGGAATGGCACCCTGTTGTTAGAAACACACAGTGCCCTCCAGGCACAAAAATTGCTGCGTACTTCTCTGCTCCACACCTTCCCTGTCCGGGTGGAACCGCACCGTACCTTAAATTCCTCGCGTGGAGTCGTTTATACACGCTCCCTCGATGGATTGTCTGACGAAGAAATACAGCATTATCTGTCTGACCAGGGCGTAACGGCAGTTCATAGAGTAATGAAACGGGTTGACACGAACATCATTCCAACCCGCACTGTCTTCTTGACATTTGACACAGTTCAACTCCCATCGAAAATCAAAGCAGGCTATGAGATAATTTCCGTTCGCCCTTACGTCCCAAACCCTACGCGTTGTTATCGATGTCAGCGGTTCAATCACACCAGCCAGTCCTGTTCCAATCCAGCCAAATGTGTTACGTGTGGCAAGGATGCCCATGAGGGTGCTTGTCCACCTCCATCCCCTCGCTGCATCAACTGTATGGGTGACCACGCTGCTTCCTCTCGAGATTGCCCCGTTTTTAAGGACGAGAAGCTCATCCAGGAAATAAGGGTGAAGGAAAAGGTGTCGACCTTTGCTGCTCGAAAATTATTCGCCAGTCGCAAGCCCACCGTGCCTCAGACAGGAAAATACAGCACTGTCCTTGCTTCTCCTCGGCCAACAAAGCAGGCGGCCACGCAGACTTGCGACCTCACCTTTAGTACCACGGTCGTCAGATCGGCCAGCGCAAAGATCGCTCGTTCAACCTCACCACTTTCGCCTGCCCACTCTATGGCTCACCCTTCGTCGGGTTCTGCTACATCTCGAGCCCAAAAGTCGGACGCCAAGTCTTCGAAAAAAGAGCATACTCGTGAAGAGTTTTTACGTACCGCAACTTCACAACCATCGGTTCCTCCTTCATCTAAACAACATTCTTCCAAGACGGCTACAAAGAAACCCAGTTCCTCTCCTTCTCCGCCAAGGCGTGCCCCCTCTACAGCACCACCTGGCGGAAATCGCCCTCGGCCATCTTCTGTGTCGCCGAGGCGCACTGCTGGTGGCCGGTCAACCGGCCGATCGCTGGTGGCAGGGACTGCTCCTGACCAACCTATGGATCAGGATCTTCTGCCTTCGGCTGAATGCCATTCCATGCTGTCGGTTGCTAGCTCCGAGCAGTCTTTGAGTTGACAGCAACTTTGGTCACATTCCTCCATTTTCTTTTCACCCCATGTCCATTATCCACTGGAATATCCGCGGCATTCGAGCCAATCGGGATGAATTGTCGGTCCTCTTACGCTCCTACTCGCCGGTCATCTTCTGTCTTCAGGAAACAAAGCTGCGTCCCCATGACCGCTTTGTTCTCCCTCACTTTCAGTCCGTCCGATATGACCTCCCCTCTGTTGAAGGCACTCCAGCCCATGGAGGACTCATGATTCTTCTCCATGATACTCTCCATTA
The DNA here is from genome assembly GCF_023864275.1 of Schistocerca cancellata. Taxonomy (NCBI): domain Eukaryota; kingdom Metazoa; phylum Arthropoda; class Insecta; order Orthoptera; family Acrididae; genus Schistocerca; species Schistocerca cancellata. Next base: position 22,671,667 of record NC_064633.1, on the reverse strand, counting down.
TCACCCAATCCCCTTAAACAGTTCCTTCCAAGCTGTCGCCGTCCGTCTTTCCCTTTCTGGATACACGTTCTCTCTTTGTACTGTATACATTCCATCATCCACACCAATGGCACGAGCTGATCTCCTTCATCTTCTTGGTCAGCTTCCACCCCCCTATTTGCTGGTTGGGGACTTCAATGCCCACCACCCGCTTTGGGGATCTCCTCATCCTTGTCCACGTGGCTCTCTATTGCTAGACGTCTTCGACCAAGCGGATCTAGTTTGCCTCAACACTGGGGTCCCCACATTTTTGTCTGCCTCCACGACAAATTTATCTCATTTGGACCTTGCGGTCGGTACTGTTCCGCTAGCTCGGCGCTTCGAATGGTTCGCCCTTGATGATACACACTCGAGTGACCACTTTCCATGTGTCCTTAGACTGCAGTCTCCACTGCCATATATGCGCTCGCGACGCTGGAAATTTGCCCAAGCCGATTGGACACTTTTTTCGTCTCTCGCGACATTCGATGACCGTCGCTTTCCCAGCGTCGACGATGAGGTCACACATATTACCGACGTTATTCTTACAGCTGCGGAACGTTCAATACCACGCACCTCCGAATTGCCCCGGCGCCCCCCAGTTCCTTGGTGGAACGAGGCATGCCGTGACGCACTACGTGAGCGGCGACGTGCTCTACGCAATTTCCGTCACCATCCTACTTTGGCCAACTGTATCCGCTATAAGCAGCTCCGTGCGCGATGCCGTCGCGTCATCCGCGATAGCAAGAAGGCAAGCTGGAAATTCTTTATTAGCTCATTTAACACCTTCACTCCCTCCTCGGAAGTTTGGAGTCGGCTTCGACGGTTCTCAGGCGCGCCTAGTTTCTCCCCGGTCTCTGGGCTCACTGTCGCGCATGATACCTTAGTGGACCCCGTCGCAATTTCTAACTCGTTGGGTCAGCACTTTGCTGAGATTTCGAGCTCTTCAAATTACCCGCCAGCGTTTCTCCCGAAGAAACGTGCAGCAGAAGTGCGACATCTTGCTTTCTCCTCTCCAAATCACGAAAGCTACAATACTGTTTTCTCCATGCGGGAACTCCAACATGCCCTCTCTTCTTCTCGCTCCTCCGCCCCAGGACCGGATGGAATCCATGTCCAGATGTTGCTGCATTTATCAACCCATAGTCTGCGTTACCTCCTTCGCCTTTATAATCGAATTTGGACCGACAGTACTTTTCCCAGACGATGGCGGGAAGCTATCGTCGTTCCCGTTCCGAAACCTGGAAAGGACAAACATCTCCCCTCTAGCTATCGCCCCATTTCTCTCACGAGTAGTGTATGTAAGGTTTTGGAGCGTATGGTGAATTACCGTTTAGCTTGGTGGCTGGAATCCCGCAGTCTTTTAACACCTGCCCAATGCGGATTCCGAAAGCATCGATCTGCAGTTGACCATCTTGTTGCTCTCTCCACTTATATCATGAACAATTTTCTCCGGAAACGCCAAACGGTAGCAATATTTTTTGATCTGGAGAGAGCATACGATACCTGTTGGAGGACAGGCATCCTCCGCACACTGTTCTTTTGGGGCTTTCGAGGCCGGCTGCCCCTTTTTCTTCGCGAATTTATGGCAGAGCGCACATTTAGGGTGCGGGTGAACACTACTCTCTCCCGTACTTTCTCCCAAGAAAACGGGGTACCCCAGGGATCCGTGCTGAGTGTTGTACTGTTTGCCATCGCCATAAATCCAATTATGGATTGTCTCCCTCATGATGTCTCGGGCTCCCTCTTTGTGGACGATTTTGCGATCTACTACAGCGCTCAACGGACCAGCCTTCTTGAACGACGTCTTCAAGGATGTCTCGATCGCCTCCACTCGTGGAGCATCGAAACTGGCTTCCGTTTCTCACCCAGGAAGACCGTTTGTGTCAATTTTTGGCGACGTAAGGAGTTTCTTCCGCCCTCCTTACATCTAGGTCCTGTCAACCTTCCGTTTTCAGACGTCGCTAAATTCTTGGGTCTTATGTTTGACAGAAAACTATGCTGGTCCTCCCACGTTTCCTATCTTTCGGCTCGCTGTCTGCGATCGCTTAACACCCTCCGTGTCCTGAATGGTACCTCCTGGGGAGCGGACAGAGTGGTCCTTCTCCGCCTCTATCGCGCCTTAGTGCGCTCGAAATTGGATTATGGAAGCATAGTCTACTCCTCTGCTCGGCCGTCTATTCTTCGGCGTCTTGATTCTATCCACCACCGTGGATTACGTTTAGTGTCTGGAGCTTTTTACACTAGCCCTGTGGAAAGCCTTTATGCTGAGACTGCTGAACCTCCGCTGTCCAATCGGCGAGCAGTCCTCCTGAGTCGTTATGCTAGCCATCTGTCTTCCATGCCTGCTAATCCAGCCCACGACCTTTTTTTCGACGCCTCCTTTGATGTAGGGTATGCAGGCCGCTCCTCCTCCCTACTACCCCCGGGAGTCCGCTTCCGTCAACTGCTCCATTCTCTTTCCTTCCGCTTTCCTAAAACCTTCTTGACAACTTGGGGTACAGCACCGCCTTGGCTCCGTCCCCGGATCTGCCTGCTCCGTGACCTTTGTCAATTTCCCAAGGATGGTACCCCTACACTTGTTTATCGTCGGACATTTGCTGCTCTATGTGCACAAATGACGGACGCCACATTTATTTACACCGACGGCTCGAAAACATCGTTAGGTGTAGGGAGTGCCTATATTGTTGGCGACACCCCAAATCGCTTTCGGCTTCCCGACCAATGTTCGGTTTATACTGCGGAGCTTTACGCTGTTCTCCAGGCTGTCCACTACATCCGCCGCCATCAGCGGATACAGTACGTTATCTGCTCCGATTCTCTCAGCTCCCTCCTCAGTCTCCAAGCTCTTTACCCTGTGCACCCTCTGGTCCACCGGATTCAGGACTGTCTGCGCTTGCTCCACCTGGGGGGCGTCTCGGTGGCGTTCCTCTGGCTCCCGGGACACGCTGGTATCTGTGGGAATGAGGCGGCCGATATAGCGGCCAAGGCTGCAGTCTCTCTTCCTCGGCCAGCTATTCAGTCGCTTCCCTTCACCGATCTACGGAGCGGTTTATGTCGCCAAGTTGCTCATTTATGGCATGCGCATTGGTCGGCACTTCCCCGTAATAAATTGCGTGAAGTGAAAGCCCTTCCTTGCGCTTGGACCTCTTCCTCCCGAACGCGTCGTCGGGAGGAGGTAATTTTAGCTAGACTCCGGATAGGGCACTGTCGTTTTAGCCATCGACATCTTTTAAGCGGCGATCCTCCCCCACTCTGTCCCCACTGCTCTCAGCTGTGGACGGTAAGACACCTTTTAATTGAATGCCCCTATTTTAATCCGTTACGCTCCCGTCTACAGCTATCGCCTGATTTATCGTCGATTTTAGCAGATGACACGCGCTCAGCCGACCGCGTTCTCCAGTTTATTAGTGACAGTGAAATGACGTCAGTCATTTGAAGTTTTTTTTTGGGGACAACCACCCCCTTTCTGTAGCAGATTTTTAAGCATTCTTCTATTTTTAGTTTCTCCAATTTTCTGACTTTGTTCCCATTGTTGCTGGTTTTCAATTTCGGTTTTTTACTGTCGTAAGTCACGGGCTGGGCGCTAATGACCATAGAAGTTTTGCGCCCTAAAACCACAAACAAAAAAAAAAAAGAATTGGTTACTGAATTTCATTTGGAAATGTTCTAATTGTTATTCTATTTGGGTACCAATTTTTTCCTTGAAATGTTCCAATTACTGAATTCATTTGTTTCAGCTTTCCTTCATTTCCTGTACCTTGAACTCAAGTTCCTCACATTTATCTTTTTCTTGATTGTTCAGAAACCTGGCCAAAAGTGTTTACACACTTTCTGATTCAGTCATTGTGTAATAGTAAATTCTTTACCACTATAATCACTATCCTGACAACTGTTAATTCGCCAAAATACATGTAAATCACGAGCCACCTACCACAGTCTGCTTAGTATCTCATTTGTACTGCTCATTCACATGCACTAACGCCAAGCTTTACACTTCATTTGCTTGTTTGTGCCCTGTTCCTCCAGGCTAACTTCAGTATACCAGCAAAAATTTAGACAGTCTACAACCATTATTTACTACTTACGCGCTTTATTCCCTTTGATGCTCTTATTGGGCTAGTGTTTTACTGTAAAACACAAAGTGAAGACATTATTCTCGGTTGAAAAAGTTCTTTAAAATATCCACATACGTTTGGACAGTTATAAGTGAACAATAATAAGTAAAATAACTAAGACTGTAGGTTCAAGAGTACCATTCTACAAATACCTTGTAGAATAGCCCTATCGCACCATCACCTCTTAGCAAACTAGTAGTAATACAATGCTAGCTGCAAAATAATAAAAAAATAATAATTTGCTAATCTGAGATCAAAAGTACTAATACCTTTTTTGTCAAGTCGTTTCAAGGGCGATGAAAGATGGAATTAACACTTAACTTCTGAAGCAAAATGGAGTAATAAACAAAATAGTAATCATAACTGAGGATATGATTGCAGTGGTACAGATGCGCATATGTTGTTGGAACAGGTGCAGGGTATTCAGTTCATGCTAATCCGTGGCACCAACCAACCTATAACTTTTTTAACAGTGTTCGTTGGCAGTGGGTTTATAACTCGGGCATAGTTTCTGGCAGTGAAATTCAGCAATGTGTGAAGAACAACACCCCTGTACCTATATACAGTGCAGACCTGTTAAACAGATGTTGGAGTAGCATGCCTTATCCTCACATTTTTCTGCACATGATTTAGTGTCATGTCCAGCAGAGTGTCACACCTCGGTTTGGACAAGAAGTACTGCAAGATATCCAGATATTCTTGGGACTTCTGAACTGCTATTCAACAAAGGACTGCTCGTTGTCAAACGTGACTAATATCTTATCAATCTGTGGCGTTTTGGGCAGGCTCGTCTTACGAATAATTTTTCGTCTATTAACGTGGATATTCATCATAATGCTATCGTGATAAGTTGTAACTCATTATTATTAGTACAGTGACTATTTCTACAGCAGTTTTTCTTTGATTTATTGTAAAATGGAAATAACGTAAGACAGAAACCAGTTACAACATTATATTCTCTCGAATTATGTGCAAGAGTCCAGCAATTCTCGGGCAGTTTTCCTATTTCGCGTCTGCATAAATCTGCTGGTTTCCGGTTAAATTAGCCGTCAAGTGAAGTTTGAAGCCCATTATAGTCCGCAAATAAATATTTTTGATGGTCGCTTCGTGGGGAGCAAAAAATGGCAAGTTGAGGAGAACGAGGGCGATGATGGATAACCTGCTAACCAAGCTGCTGGATAGCACCTTCTTTCAAACCGGCAGAGCGCTTACGTACGTTATCGCCCAGTAGCGGCGCCTGGGCGTTTCTCTTTGTTTGCGACAACCGTGCGTCACAGCTGTTGGCGATAAATGACATCTGCTGTGGACACACTCCTGGGAAACAATTCGTAGTACATACAATCTGTACCATCAGATGCACAGCATCAACTTTTGTTCATACTCATTGGTCTTCTGGCCTTTGCCTGAATAGCTGTTTCCAGCTAGTGTTCCCTTTGTGAAGCTACCCAAAAGACACCCTACCCCATCACCAAAACAATATTGTATAGGAACGCTATATGTGCCAATTGATAACGTCCGAGCCGCCAGCCAGATGCCTTCGCCAGCTTCAGTTTTAGCAGTGTGTCGTGAATTTTAACCCTTTTCCCACTTGACAGACCGTTTTGTAACGCTTAAGCAATACTCATAAGTTTGTAATAAGACAAAATTCAATAAGTAGCTGCATAAACAACACTACCATAAAAATGACACTTGGTAAATCTAACTTTTTATTTGTTCAGTTGAATATTATTCGTGACGGTAGAGTATGTACTTCAGTATTCCTCACATCGTATGCTGCTTGAACAATGATCACACCGAAGTTACTAATGTGCTGTGCTCACCTGGTTTACTGAAGGTAATTTATATGGAAACTCGTAGTACAATAGCAATTAATTATATGTCTGCTAAAGGGATGCCAAAAAATTAAAACAAAACAAAATTGCTACGGACTTGTGGACTAATCAATCTGTTCCTTTTTTTTTTCTTTTCAAATTAAATTTATATCCAAAATGGTATAAGAGGCAGTCAAATGAAAACGAGACAGATGGGAAAAAATTTAAGGAAATTCTTTGTTATTTCATAAGTAAACGCCATAGTTGTTATTTCACTTATTCCACTGTGAGACAACACTCTCAATGCTTTCACGGAAAAAGTTTGTGGTTGCCTACAGAACAGTGATTCTAGTCTGGCATGCACGTATTCGTCCGAACCAAATCGACGACCAGGGATGTTATTCTTCAGGGTTTCAAAAATATGGAACTCACATGCGGTGAGACCAAACCCAGAGATTGGTGCCATGAAACAGCGCCTTAGACTGCTTTTTTTTATCACGCTCTATCCAAAATGCGCCACAGTATTCCTGCAACAGCTGGCGTAAAATAAGCGCCTATTGACTACAGTAATGTGCATCGATAAGAAGTGGACAGGTGTTGCATCTCTCTAGCCGTCAGTTGCAGCCCCGAATCATACTTAAGGTAGTTTTCTGCAAGCCCCAGCCGAGCGAAAACCGAACAAAGTCGTGAAAGAGGAGCAACTAAATTGAGCGCTTCCTGTATCGGAAAATGGAACCCGGCCCCCCTCGGCGAGACCCAGCAATCTGAGTCACTAGACCACAAGGGATAACGAAGCTAGCGCTCATCCTGGGAACGTAGCCAAATCCTATCCGCTACTTGACGGCAACCGCAAAAAACTCACTTTTTCTATTTGTAGAACGGCATGCACCAGACGCACTACGTGGAGACGAACGCCTGATCACGAGGTCCCGGGTTCGAGTCCCAGCCGGGTTGAGGATTTTCTCTGCCTGGGGACTGGTGTTTGTGTTGTCCTCATTATGCCAGCACGGTAGCTAAGCGTATTCGGTCTGCCCTCTGTAATAAAAAACTGAGTTAATAGATCAACAATGAACTTGAAGAAGCGTCATGGGACGTCCCCCCCCCCCCCCAACAAATACAACAAACGAACAAAATGAGATTAACAAAAACGAAAAAAAAAGAAAGACGCCAGAAATAATGAGACCAAACTGCGCCTATGAATCCTGTCGTTGCACCACGCACTGTTCCACGACAGTTCACAAAATGGACGCTCACGCCTTGCTGCGCTGTTTCCTTTGCGGGTATTGAGCGGTTCTGCCTTAGACTGCATTTGGCAGCGGTGGGATTCGAACCCACGCCTCCGAAGAGCCTGCTGCCTAAATCAAGTGCCTTAGACCGCTCAGCCACGTTGCCGTTGCAACAACGACGGCAAAACCATTCCCTTTCTACTACAACGAGCACTTTGCAAAGGAAGTGCTTTGCCAATCGCCGTGCCAAGCATTTCCTCGCATTCCCCCTGCTGACCCTTGGGAAGCGTCCCTTTAGGTCTTCCACGACTAGAAAATGTGATGCCCACACTATGGTAGCGACGCCAAGTGGCTGTAGTAGTGGTAGTGATCAGGCATCAAGACACGTTTTCTTAAGTGACCAGGATTCGAATCTCCGGTTTGTCATAACCACTAAAGTATAATGGCTGTACCTAGCATACGGTGCAAAGTTGGCTCGCGTAACAAACATTCCTGAGTTCATGGGGGTTACTCTTCAAGAGAAATCGGCAGATCAACGAGGTTGCAGCAAAACCGCATACTCGTGGCAGCGGTGGGATTCGAACCCGCGCCTCCGAAGAGACTGGTGCCTTGGCAACTTGTGGGCCGTATTATTCTGCTACGGAATAATGGTGTCAGTTGACATTGCTGGGCATATGGACTTGACGGTGCGCTTCAGGTTTTGCATAGTATCCTTGTATCACTCTGCGTTAATTGTGGTATTGCGGCGCCGTGCTACAGAAAAGAGAAAAGACAATGAAATCGGGTGCTTGCAGTCAAAGTAAAAGGTCATCATGAATCTCCGAGGGCTGGCGTCCCGGTTCTTTCTATTTCGCTGTACAACTTTCGCTGGGAGCCATTACACATTCTCCATGCAGTCCCGATACACCCCCGTGCGATTTCCATATTTTTGGAAGCCCTGAAGAAAGACATCCGTAGCTTCGAACGAAAATGTGCACAATTTTGGTTCCATAGGCAGGTGCAAACATTCTTCCATAAAATGAACTGACGGTTTTATCTCACAGTGGGGTAGATGTACTAAGAGCTATGGCAATGCCTTTTGAAGTAATAATTTACTTTTTTCTTCTTTTTAATTCCGGTGCCTCAGTTGGTAAAGAAAGAACCCTTACAGAATCGCTTAGTTGTACTGTTATAAGTCATTTTTCTCAGGAATGAGTACACATGTTCAACTTTACATCTACAGTCCCTTGATGGTGTAAAAAAGTTGAAGATTCTTAGTCAATGCAATCAAAAGATATGATCATTTGTCACATATTTAATACGAGCAGACATACTCATGAAAAGCTGCACGGTACTTACCGTTGGGCTAGAATCATGAAATTTGGCAAAACGGAAAGTTTCACATTACAACCAATGAAAAAAATAAAAAAGACTGTACATTTGTAATTATATCAAATGAAATTGTTTTTTTGTCTTCTGTCATGTAACACTCTGCCTGTTCGTCCCTCTCTTAACACACTTTTACTCAGAAATGTGTAGAAGTATCGAATTAAAATTCATGTCACATACTAATGTCTACGGTCCCCTGTCGCTGTAGTAAACGTTCGGTTCCAAGACAATGCAATCAAAAGATACGACCTATTTATGTCATATATTTTGATACTAGCAGGACTAATCGTTAATCTGTAATTATATCACACGGAAAAATATTTATTTTGTCATATGTAATTCGACGTCAAAGTCGAAATTAAAACAATCAGTAGTTCTGCACCCACGCTGATTGCGCCGCAATGATACAAGTCAAACAACAGGCAAGGAACGACTTTATTACTCATACGACGCGTTTCGTAATTTATCCATCAGATATCCAGTAGCGATACTGCACTTAGATATGGCAATAACGTCATTCATTGTGTGATGTTTGACTTCTACCTTTGCGATCCGGTCAGCCTCAATGGAGAACTATTGATTGTTATACACTCGTCGCCTACCTACTGCAAAACTTTGTCACGTTTATATTATTGAAATTGAACTATACTCGAAAATTTTGGAGTCAATGGGACCGATATCCAGCCAGTATTAGTAACCGGCAAAAATGATCGAGATTCCAGATTCCCAGATTGAGTGAAACTGTCTATATACATAATTAAATCTGTACGGAACCCTCTGTGCTCGTGTAAGTGGGCTGTTTAGGTTTCTATGTTGGTAACGCCACGTAGCGCTCTGTATGAAAATCACTGGCTGTGCTGTGTGCAGTCTGTGGCTGGTTTGCATTGTTGGAATATTTGCTATTATAATGTTGGGCAGTTGGTTGTGAACAGCGCGTAGCGTTGCGCAGTTGGAGGTGAGCCGCCAGCAGTGGTGGATGTGGGGAGAGAGAAGCAGCCAGAGCTTTGCGATGTTAATATGAGCGGACGAGCTGGACGTGTTTCCGTCAGAAAAAGGAAATTTGCCAAACTGAATGTCACAAATTATGCATATATATTATGACTTTTGAACACTATTAAGGTAAATACATTGTTTGTTCTCTATCAAAATCTTTCATTTCCTAAATAAATGCCAATCAGTTCAAATGGCTCTGAGCACTATGGGACTCAACTGCTGTGGTCATAAGTCCCCTAGAACTTAGAACTACTTAAACCTAACTAACCTAAGGACAGCACACAACACCCAGCCATCACGAGGCAGAGAAAATCCCTGACCCCGCCGGGAATCGAACACGGGAACCCGGGCGTGGGAAGCGAGAACGCTACCGCACGACCACGAGACGCGGGCAAATGCCAATCAGTAGTTAGTGCTTTCAGTAGTTAGAGTCTTTTATTTAGCTGGCAGTATTGGCGCTCGCTGTATTGCAGTAGTTAAAGTAACGAAGATTTTTGTGAGGTAAGTGATTCATGAAAGGTATAGTTTGGCGCTCGCTGTATTGCGGTAGTTCGAGTAACGAAGATTTTTGTGAGGTAAGTGATTCATGAAAGGTATAGTTTATTGTTAGTCAGGGCCATTCTTTTGTAGGGATGATTGAAAGTCAGATCGCGTTGCGCTAAAAATATCGTATGTCAATTTAGTGATGATCAGAATAAGTAAAGAGAAAACTGTTTCAGTACGTTCAGTTTTGCTCAGCTGTTTGAAAATCAAATAACGTAAGAAGTTTACCAGTACAGTCGTTTATAAATTTTTCTAAGGGGACGTTTCATACTCGAGTCCTCTTCGCATCTGACCAATTTTTTTCCATCTATCACGTTTTCATTTGACTGCCCCTTACAGATTACACACTTCAGAATTCCTCACATCGTAGTCTGTTTGTGCAATGGGCACACTACTGTTGTTAATGGACGGTATTAAACAGACTAATTGAAGAAATTTTCCACAGAAATTCATACCACACAGATAAATAGATTTATACTTGCCAAAGCGGGTGCAGCATATGTGCTGTGAATCATAGACACAGGTGCCGACGTGTCGCGGCAACGTTAAGGTGCGATTCTAAAACGGCGAGTCAGGCTACTTAAGATGCTTGGCTGCAGCGGTGCGACTCTAAAACTGCACTCCTCCAATGGAACTGAATACAATGGTTCCAGTGGGCATCTGCAGCACTGCGGCAGCAGCGACTCCAAGGAGATGGCTAGGGTTGCCCGACTATTTTACTCTGCCGATCAGTACAGCCGTAAGAGACGCACGCGATTGTATGTGTTTTCATTGAATTTCGCCTCGTCCTCTGAAGCATCACCAAATTTTTTTTTAATCACATTTTGTTCGTTTTCGTTCGTTGTATCTGCTCTGGGCGGACGTCGAAAGACACCCGTTTCAGTTGGTTGTTGATCCATTAACTCAGTTTTTTTATTACAGTGGGCAGCTATCCCTCTGACCGGACACGCTGAGCTACGGTGCCGGCTCTAAGCTAAGCGCTGTCGGGCTGGGCTAGCTCTTGGATGAGTGACCAACCGGACTGCCGAGGACTGTTGGCAAGCGGCGTGCACTCAGCCGTTGTGAGGAAAACTGAGGAACTACTTGAGTGAGAAGTAAAGGCTCCGGTCTCGTTAACTGACGTACGGCCAGGAGAGCGGTGTGCTGGCCTCATTACCTTCCATATCCGCATCCACTGATGCCTGTGGTCTGAGGATGACACGGCGGCCGGTCGGTTCCGTTGGACCTTCATGGTCTGTTCGAGAGGAGTTTAGTTTAGTTCATCCTCTGACAGATTCACAGCTCAAAATAGGTAATTAACAAGTCATCGATTTAGTCTGATAATATTCAAGCCTGTTTAGCTCTGAACAACATCAACACAAACCTGGGATAATGTGTGGATGGATATTGCAGGACTGTTGAAACTAACGTGATAAAATAAAGGTCATGTGACTAGGACCTCCCGGCGGGTAGACCGTTCGCTGGGTGCAAGTCTTTCGATTTGACGCCACTTCGGTGACTTGCGCGTCGATGGGCATGAAATAGTGATGACTGTAGTTAAAATCTTCTGGGTTACTAGGCCGTTTCTTTTAAAATGTTCGACGTTTCGACCCCTCTGCTGGGTTCATCCTCAGGATCTTTTGGTCCACTACTGCTAGAACACTGTCAGAAACGAGTATCGCGTCCACTTATAAAGGGGGAATTTTCTGGCGTTCGTGCTGGAGAAGTGATAGTATTGGTTAAAATATATTATAGATCGGCACTCGCACAACTTATTAGTGATCAATGTCCATCGCTTGTTTGGACATTGCCTACGTATAGCGAAGGACATTACTGTTTGCACGTCACCCATCGTTTGCGACACTGGTGTAAATACAAGTGTGGTCAATTACCTTTATTTGTAATAAAAACTATTATTGTGACTTTGCTTGAATTGTTGTATAGCATTCCGAGAACGCCGCATCCTTTAGGCACCCTAGACGAGCCGAGTGGGCAAGACCTCACAGCAGTGGTCTCCAATGATAACGATTCTTGGTACAAATTTTAATTACATTAAATATCCAACAAAAAGATCCTGTTCATTTTTCTATAGGATTAGTAGTTTGCACGTATTGAGCGAAAGAATATGAATCTCGCAGGTAATTTATGAAGCCCAAATTTAACACTGCGGGTTGCCTAAAACGACTTTGGTTGGGGCAGCAGTTACATACTGCATATAAAGAAAGATTCCATATTCAGAAAATGATTTTGAACCTTGTTTCTTTGTGAGAAGACAATGCTGTTCATTGTATAAGAAGAAGAAAACCGTAAGAGAGAACTTGCAGAATATCGTTAACAACTATCCTGATTGTGGTGTCACCGCCAGACACCACACTTGCTAGGTGGTAGCCTTTAAATCGGCCGCGGTCCGCTAGTATACGTCGGACCCGCGTGTCGCCACTGTCAGTGATTGCAGACCGAGCGCCGCCACACGGCAGGTCTAGAGAGACGTCCTAGCACTCGCCCCAGTTGTACGACGACTTTGCTAGCGATGCTACACTGACGACTACGCTCTCATTTGCCGAGACGATAGTTAGCATAGCTTTCAGCTACGTATCTCTTGCTGCATTATTTGTAATTAATCTTCATATGCTTGGAGAAATCGAAGTTAAGCAAATCTTCTGTTTACTGTGTTAACTTGTTCTCTAATTATTTCTGATCCGATCCAGCTTTCCTATGACGACAGTTACTGCCTCAGTCTGCAGGCCACTTCTCCTTACCATTATGTGGAGACGTACGCAATACAGGGTGTTACAAAAAGGTACGGCCAAACTTTCAGGAAACATTCCTCACACACAAATAAAGAAAAGATGTTATCTGGACATGTGTCCGGAAACGCTTAATTTCCATGTTAGAGCTCATTTTAGTTTCGTCAGTATGTACTGTACTTCCTCGGTTCACCGCCAGTTGGCCCAATTGAAGGAAGGTAATGTTGACTTCGGTGCTTGTGTTGACATGCGACTCATTCCTCTACAGTACTAGCATCAAGCACATCAGTACGTACCATCAACAGGTTAGTGTTCATCACGAACGTGATTTTGCAGTCAGTGCAATGTTAACAAAAGCGGAGTTGCCAGATGCCCATTTGATGTATGGATTAGCACGGGGCGATAGCCGTGGCGCGGTACGTTTGTATCGAGACAGATTTCCAGAACGAAGGTGTCCCGGCAGGAAGACGTTCGAAGCAATTGATCGGCGTCTTAGGGAGCACGGAACATTCCAGCCTATGACTCGCGACTGGGGAAGACCTAGAACGACGAGGACACCTGCAATGGACGAGGCAGTTCTTCTTGCAGTTGACGATAATCCTAATGTCAGCGTCAGAGAAGTTGCTGCTGTACAAGGTAACGTTGACCACGTTACTGTATGGAGAGTGCTACGGGAGAACCAGTTGTTTCCGTACCATGTACAGCGTGTGCAGGCACTATCAGCAGCTGATTGGCTTCCACGGGTACACTTCTGCGAATGGTTCATCCAACAATGTGTCAATCCTCATTTCAGTGCAAATGTTCTCTTTACGGGTGTGGCTTCATTCCAATGTGATCAAATTGTAAATTTTCGCAATCAACATGCGTGGGCTGACGAGAATCCGCACGCATTTGTGCAATCACGTCATCAACACAGATTTTCTGTGAACGTTTAGGCAGGTATTGTTGGTGACGTCTTGATTGGGCCCCATGTTCTTCCACCTACGCTCAATGGAGCACGTCATCATGATTTCATACGGGATACTCTACCTGTGGTGCTAGAACATGTGCCTTTACAAGTACGACACAACATGTGGTTCATGTACGATGGAGCTCCTGCACATTTCAGTCGAAGTGTTCGTACGCTTCCCAACAACAGATTCGGTGACCGATGGATTGCTAGAGGCGGACCAATTCCATGTCCTCCTCGCTCTCCTGACCTCAACCCTCTTGACTTTCATTTATGGGGGCATTTGAAAGCTCTTGTCTACGCAACCCCGGTACTAAATGTAGAGACTCTTCGTGCTCGTATTGTGGACGGCTGTGATACAATACGCCATTCTCCAGGGCTGCATCAGCGCATCAGGGATTCCACGCGACGGAGGGTTGATGCATGTATCCTCGTTAACGGAGGACATTTTGAACATTTCCTGTAACAAAGTGTTTGAAGTCACGCTGGTACGTTCTGTTGCTGTGTGTTTGCATTCCATGATTAATTTGATTTGAAGAGAAGTAATAAAATGAGCTCTAACATGGAAAGTAAGCGTTTCCGGACACATGTCCACATAATATATTTTCTTTCTTTGTGTATGAGGAATGTTTCCTGAAAGTTTGGCCGTACCTTTTTGTAACACCCTGTATATCCGGCGACGAGTCATTGCGCCTACGTGTGGAAATGAAATCTAAGCATTTCTGTTCTGTCGTTATTCCTTTTCCGTTTCTTACCTTCTGGATACCCAGTTTTTGCCTTGCTTCTGCTCTCTATGTTCGAGATATCACGGTTGTGCTTTTGAAACCCTTATTCCTCTCTCTGTGCTATTTTTGCTTCTCGCTGTTTGCCTTTATGCATTTGTTCGTTGACAATGGCTACTGTGCCGCAACCGCCAGCTTCGCCTCCGGCAGAGGATGTAGCTCAGTTTATTCAGTTTCAGAGTAAACAAATCGCGCAGATGACTCTACACAAGCCGCCGGACCCAAAGGCTGCATCACCTGCGTACGTGTCACCATTTCGTGTGTTTTCCGAGGCAAAGGAAGACTGGACAGACTACCTCGCACATTTCAGACCACACAATGCAGCGTACTCAAATAAAGAGGTATGTAAACAGACAGAATACAGCGCTGTGGCCCGCATCTCGTGGTCGTGCGGTAGTGTTCTCGCTTCCCACGCCCGGGTTCCCGGGTTCGATTACCGGCGGGGTCAGGGATTTTCTCTGCATCGTGATGGCTGGGTGTTGTGTGCTGTCCTTAGGTTAGTTAGGTTTAAGTAGTTCTAAGTTCTAG
The DNA here is from genome assembly GCF_023864275.1 of Schistocerca cancellata. NCBI lineage: Eukaryota > Metazoa > Arthropoda > Insecta > Orthoptera > Acrididae > Schistocerca > Schistocerca cancellata. The sequence continues at coordinate 22,656,605 of NC_064633.1, read as the reverse complement.
GGGACTTACGACCACAGCAGTTGAGTCCCATAGTGCTCAGAGCCATTTGAACCATTTGAACAGCGCTGTGGTCAACAACGCCTATACGAAACAACAACTGTCTGGAGGGGCTGTTAGATCGGTTACTGCTGCTAAAATGTCAAGTTACACCTCCGAGGTAGCAATGAAGTGAGGATGTTCCTATACGACCTCATACGTCCGCTAAACCCGCTGGGCAGAACAGGTAACAGGATTGTGAAAAGGGTCAAAGGTTGAGGTTAATTTCTCCTTCTAATTGTCATTTATTGTAATTTAATAAGCTTTATAACCAAAGCGGCACATAGCCGGACCTTTACCGAATGCAACTCATTCACGGCTGAAGGCCTGCAAACAAGAATTCTTAACTAATCAACAAGATAAAAATCCAATTAAGATAGCAATAAAATAATTTTAAAAAACCAGCAGACAAAGTGCAATACAAATGGCTGAGGGCCACAATTAAATTTCAAAATTTTAGAATATATTACCATAGACTTTTAAAGGTAGAAGGCCGGAATGTTTAACAACAAGAAATCTTAAAAATCAACAAGATTAAAATTCAATTAAAGAGGCAAATCAAATAAATAAAAAACGTGTCAGGGCTACGTGGAAAGCCTTAAAGCTAAGCGGATAGAACATAAACATGGAAGGTGCAATGGGCGCTGATAACCACGCTGTTGAGCGCCCCACAAACCAAACATCATCATCATCATGGAAGGTGCAATGCCAATGGCTGAAGGCCACAATTAAGTTTCAAAATTTTCAAATATATTACCATAATCTTTAAAGGCAGAAGGCCGCAATGTTTCAACTTGAAAGATAAATTTAAAAGTTAATTTTGCAAAATTTTTAAGAAAATAAAAAAATAACCATAAGTCTTGAATTTAAAGTAGGTGACAACAGTTAATTAAACACCGGTGGCACTCAGAAGCCTCCAGGGAAGTCGGTCTGCAACTCGTTCACTTTGGCGAGACAGGTGGTGAGCCCAACTATACTTCATCCGTCGGAACTCAGCCAGGGACACCCACGGACCGACCAACACAACGACTTGCTTCCCGTCCATCAGTACATGAGAACCCCAACCGGCAATGTTACAAACGTGATAATCCGCAGTGGAGTATTTATTAGCTGTCAAAATTACACACCATGTTGGACAGCGACAACAGGTGAGGAAAGAACGCTGCCTGAAATTACGTTAGTGACCAGGACAGGTAACCCGGACACTAACGGCCACTAGGCAGAAAATTCCGCTGGTACACTTGAATCTGAAACACGGTAGTATAGTTCACTTCACTCAAAAGAACACTGCCTGAATTTACGTCGCTGCCCAGTGCCGGTAACCAAAACACTAAAGGCCACAAGACAGAAAATTCCACTGGTGCACTCAAATTGTAGTCGATCAAAATAGTTAATTGCACCGCATGGCGGCTAAATTCAGCAGTAGAAACACTCGGTGTCGCTCACAGGAAAACCTCCCAAACAGCGGACCACTGAAACGAACCACCACATCATGCGGTAGCGTTCTCGCTTCCCGCGCCCGGGTTCCCGCGTTCGATTCCCGGCAGGGTCAGGGATTTTCTCTGCCTCGTGATGACTGGGTGTTGTGTGATGTCCTTAGGTTAGTTAGGTTTAAGTAGTTCTAAGTTCTAGGGGACTGATGACCATAGCTGTTAAGTCCCATAGTGCTCAGAGCCATTTGAACCATTTGAACCACCACAACATGAATGGACGTGGCTTGGGTAGTTGAAACCACTATTCAACTTTGACGTTCTGGGTCGGTGAAACACGAAGCTCGTAGCGATCGGACAGCTCCACACACGCTCCGACACTGCGCAGGGGCTGCCAGCGGCCCCAGACGACTGCACCGCGCGGAGATCACTTCCCTCGTCCACAACAACCGCCCGACTGCCTCCAGACTAGAGTCCTGCATGACCGAGTAAGCGAGCACAAAATACGAGACGGGGCGAGAACACCCTAACTGGATACGCTGCCCGTACTAGTTCTACTGACCGAGCATAGAAGCCGTGACCGAATACGTAGCACGCAACTTCAAACACATTACACGTGTTATTATCCGTGTGAGACTGCAGCCAGTACGGGCTTCTCATTTGTGGTGTCTCTCTCTCTCTCTCTCTCTCTCTCTCTCTCTCTCTCTCTGCAATCATGCAGTGCGAGGAAACCAGTGCAGTAAGACGAAGGATTGAAATCAATGTTTACACATTGAAGAGACGGGAAGGTCTAAGAAGCCAAGTACGGAGCATATTTTTGGTGGTTGTAGACGAAAACAGTGCGTCTACTGGATACGTATCGTGGATAAACTGCTCCACATTATTGTGTTTCCAATCGGGAACCACTCTTTTAAAGAAACACAGTTGCAAGAAACCTCACAAAGATACAGCTCCTTCAGGAATACCGGCAGTAATAAAAAATATTATTACAGCAAAGTGTGTTGCAATGTGTGCTAAAGATATGAGACCTTTTAATGCTGTTTGCGGTGAAGGTTTCACAGAACTAGGCCAAGAATTAATACATGTAGGTGCGCATTATGGAAAAGTTAACGTGGCAGATGTCATGCCACATCCCTCTACTATAAGCAGACATGTCAGAGAACAAGCTGATGCAATACAGTATAATGCCTTCTGTTATTGCGGAAGTTATTAATAAAACATGTGCTGCGATAGTTGATATGTGGACTGATTCGCATAATCAGGTGCACTATTTGACGCTTACATCTCATTACATTAACACAGATTGGACTCTTCTAATCAAAGTTTTATTTACAACAAAATTCCCGGACGTTAGGAAGACGGGAGTAAATATTATAAAAGAAAGTGATCTATGAATTTAGCTGTGTAACGTACCCGTTTTTGGAAACGTTACTTTTGTATTAAAAGAAAGAAAGAGAGAGAGAGAGAGAGACAGAAATAGAGAGAGAGAGAGAGAGAGAGAGAGAGAGAGAGAGAGAGAGAGAGAGAGAGGCCTTGGATTTGTACAGTACAGTGCAGCGAGCCGGGGCGGAGCGAAGTGAGACGTCAGCGGTGACCGGCCATGCTCGGTTATCCGCGTGTCCGGAATCTGGACATCAGACATGGGGCGAGAACGTGACCGAGCCGAGTCGTGTGGGGCCGGACACGAGCGGCTTGGTCCCCCCGTCAACAGGCGAGCCGTGACCGGTCAAACACAGAGCGTTGCAGCTCTCTACTCCAGACCCCCTAGACAGAAACTATATGCACCAAACCGAAGTGGTACACGGCGCAAATATTGATACACATCATTGTTGCCACACGTAGAAGGAAGAACAACCACGACGTAACCGCAACAAGGGCGGGAAACCAAACACAGGTAGACAGCGAAGTTCACGGAAACGCATAGTTGGGAGTGAGCACGGTTCACGACCATTTCACGAGTATACCGTGAATATCACGAATCCAGTGAAACATCAAGTCTCCGACATCGCTGCGGCCTGAAAAAGATCTTGCAAGAAAGGGACCAAAGACCACTGAAGAGAATCGTTCAACATGACAGAAGTGCAGCCCTTCAGCAAATTGCTGCAGATTTCAATGCTGGGCTCTCAACAAATGTCAGCGTGCGAACCAATTCAATGAAACATCATCGATATGGGCTTCCGGAGCCTGGGCTCGTCAACATCGTCATTGGACTGTTGATGACTGAAAACATGTTGCCGGGTCGGACGAGTCTCTTTTGAAACTATAGAGTGGGTGGATGTAGGGTGAGTGCAGTTGGAGTGATATGGGACCCCTGATACGTCTAGATACGACTCTGACAGGTGACACGTACGTAAGCTTCCTGTCTGATCACTTGCATCCATTCATGTCCATTGCGCATTCCGAAGGACTTGGGGAATTCGGGCAGGACAGAATTGCTTTAGTGTGGCTCTAGGAACACTCTTCTGAGTTTTAGCACTTCCGCCGCCCACCAAACTCCCAAGACATGAACATTATTGAGCATATCTGGGCTGCCTTGCAACGTACTGTTCAGAAGAGATCTCCACCCCCTCGTACTCTTACGGACTGATGGACAGCCCTGCAGGATTCAGGGTGTTAGTTCCCTCCAGCACTACTTCAGACATTAGTCGAATCCAGGTCGTCGTTTTGCGGCACTTCTGCGTCGTCGCGGGGACTTTACACGATATTAGACAGATGCACCAGTTTATTCAGCTCTTCGATGTATGTGAATCCGTTATTCACACATGAATATTGTGGTGTCACCGCCAGACACCACACTTGCTACGTGGTAGCTTTAAATCGGCCGCGGTCCATTAGTACATGTCGGACCCGCGTGTCGCCATTGTCAGTAATTGCAGACCGAGCGCCACCACACGGCAGGTCTAGAGAGACGTACTAGGACTCGGCCCCAGTTGTACGACGACTTTGCTAGCGACTACACTGACGAAGCCTTTCTCTCATTAGCCAAGAGATAGTTAGAATAGCCTTCAGCTAAGTCCATGGCTACGACCTAGCAAGGCGCCATTAACCATTTCAAGAGAGAGTCTCACTTGTATCATCCAGAATGCTGTATACAAATGATGGATTAAGTATTCCAGCAGCTACGTACTTTTCTTTATAGCATTCATTACGTATCCTGTTTCAGACCTAACGCCAGCCGGCGTGTGTAAACGCGTGCCTTTCGGTTACCCGTCACTGTGGACTGGCTGTCTTGTCAGTCCACTACAAATATTCCCTCATGTCCATAACATCCGCCTGCCACATGTCGTCCTAACCTTTAATCATAAAATATCTTCGAGGGCATATTTTGCGTGCCAGTTTGTGAAATTCTTGATTACAGCCTCCATACTTATTCGAGCTCAGAAATTATTGAAACAACTTAATTCGAATGAGCTGTGTTATCAGCACCAGCTGATGCTATGAGCAGTCGTAGCCGGTCTTTTAGCTCATTTGGGTCGTCGTAATATACGCACATCAAAAACATGCCGAATGGACTGCTCAGGATTGGCATCACGTTCTCTTCACCGATGAGTGTTGCATATGCCTTCAACCGGACAATCGTCGGAGACCTGTTTGGAGGCAACCCGGTCTGGCTGAACGTCTTAGACACACTCTCTGGCGAGTGCAGCACGGTGTAGGTTTCCTGCTGTTTTGGGGTGGCATTACGTGGGGCGGACATACGCCGCTGGTCGTCATGGAAGGCGCCGTAACGGCTGTACGATACGTGGATGCCATCGTCCTCCGACCGATAGTGCAACCATATCGGCAGCATATTGGCGAGGCATTCGTCTTCATGGACGACAATTCGTTCAAAAATTGGCTCTGAGCACTAACGGACTCAACATCTTAGGTCATAAGTCCCCTAGAACTGAGAACTACTTAAACCGAACTAACCTAAGGACATCACACACACCCATGCCCGAGGCAGGATTCGAACCTGCGACCGTAGCAGTCCCGCGGTTCCGGACTGCAGCGCCATCTTGTGAAAGACTTCCTTCAGGATAACAACGTCGCTCAACTATAGTGGCCAGCATGTTCTCCAGACATGAACCCTATCGAATATGCCTGGGATAGATTGAAAAGGGCTGTTTATGGAGGACGTGACCCACCTACCACTCTGAGGGATCCAAGCCGTAGATGAGTGGGACAATCTGGACCAACAGTGCCACGATGAACTTGTGGATAGTATGACACGACGAATACAGGCATGCATCAATGCAAGAGGACGTGTTACTGGAAATTAGAGGTACCGGTGTGTACAAGAATCTGGACTCCACATCTGAAGGTCTCGCTGTATGACTGTACAACATGTAATGTGTGGTTTTGAAGAGCAATAAAAGGGGCGGAAATGATGTTTATATCTATTCAAATTTTCTGTACAGGTTCCGGAACTCCCGGTACCGCGGTGATGCAAAACGTTTTTTGATATGTGTATATACTGCGGGTGTCGATTGCTCAGTCTTTTATGCTGAATGTCAATACCATCACCACTGCCATTTTTTTCCACCATCCAGTATAGGTTTTATAATGGATTTGTATTTCACATTGCTTCGACTTTTTGCATTCATATGTGGATCAGTCAAAAGCGATATTACACGATGCATTTCACCTCTTTAGGCGAATGATTTACAGTTTTGTGGGTCTTAGGAAAATAAGGTTCAGCAGGCTGTGTGTTCTTTGTTTATCGCCGATCTGTACTGTTTTATCATTTAAAATTACAGGCTGCGTGCTCTACATGTATGGTTTTTCATGACACCGAATGTTTTGTCTGTACTTGCGTCGCTGTAACGGTTAATGAAACCGGCAATAGCGTCATCGACCTCGCTGTGGCAATTCGCTGAGAGTTCATCGAGAGATTCAGTAAATGGTTTTAAGTTTTCTTGCAGTGACTGCTCTGCTTGAAATGCCCTAACCTCAGCAACCGTGCCTTCTCGCAAACGGCCCCTTCTCGGTAGCAGCTGCTTTTTTTTTTGTTTTGTTTATTTGGCCTTTGAGTGTGTACTCAATTTAGCCATCGGCAACACATAGTGACAATGTACACATAATTGAATAAACAAATTCAGAAATGCATATTTACAAGGAAAAAAACTGTAACAGTTTTGTACATAATGTTTTAAAAATTGAATTGAATTGAATTGGAAAATACTTAAAAGTGTCTTGGCTTACAATTCACACCAATTCTGAAATATCTTCATCAGCAAGACATATTTATAATTTACGTACACTATTAAAACCTATAGATTGGAACCAGTACTCTTGATGAAGTTAACTATCACTTTATATAGACGAACGTCTTTAGTACACAAAAGAGAAGAAGCTGATTGAGGATGATGGTAGCCAATACTCAGCAATGTCTTCAGAGAGACCAACCGTTCATGGTCAAATTTGGGGCACATAAATAAGATGTGGTTGTCATCAGCTTCCGACTCAGGATCACGCTCACATGCTGGTGAACTGTAAACGTTGATCCGATGTAGATGTTGTGGGAAAGAGGCATGATTGAAGCGGAGTCTTATGATGGTAGAAATCGTGGATCGGTCCAGATGTGTCCTCATGAACCACGGCTGTGAAGGAATCCGAGGTTGTAGCACTGCGTAATAACCGCCTTTGCCGGCCGGTGTGGCCGTGCGGTTCTAAGCGCGTCGGTTTGGAACCGCGTGACCGCTACGGTCGCAGGTTCGAATCCTGCCTCGGGCATGGATGTGTGTAATGTCCTTAGGTTAGTTAGGTTTAAGTAGTTCTAAGTTCTAGGTGACTGATGACCTCAGTAGTTAAGTCCCATAGTGCTCAGAGCCATAACCGCCTTTTGTCTGTTGAGAAACGTTCCACATTTCCTGCCATTGTTGTCTTGCGTGATCCTTGACTTCATGTAAGTAGTCTGTATAAGGAAGGTGCAGATCCAGGACGGCGCCTAAGGTTGCCGCTTGTTTGACTAATGCATAAACTTCATCATTATAGAGGATACCAGAGTGGGAAGGTACCCACAACAAATGGATCGTCCGGCCCGTGCGTGTGCGGCGAGTATATTCTGATATCACATCCAAGATATAACTGTTCCAAAACTGCCACTGTCTCCGCCGTAAAAATAGAAGTGCTCGTAGGCAGTTTGAAGGTTTTGCGGTTCTGGATCTGAGGGCAGAAAAAAGCGCATCCTGTACACTCTTCTTGCGGAATTTTGGAGCCATCGGTATATACACAGAGAAAACCCGGCCATTGTGCTTGAACGAGACAATTAAAGCCAACGTTGACATTAGTACTGTCCAGCCAGGTCGTACTTAAATAATGGACTGGGATCTGGGAGCAGAGCGTTTGAAGGTCATATTCACAAACAGGTAGATGCGCTGAACGCCGTATAGAATGTATGACAGGTGACCAAGTGTCAAAGCTAGCACAAACGGATGGCACTTTATTCCTTCTGTGAGATGCAATCCACAGTCGATAAATGCAGTCTCTACTTTGATAGACGGAACTGTCCATAATGGCCATGCCTTGAATCTGGAATTTGTCCTATAACATTTGGCGCGTAATGCTCAAGGGCATCTCCCCTGCTTCTACACTCCTGGAAATTGAAATAAGAACACCGTGAATTCATTGTCCCAGGAAGGGGAAACTTTATTGACACATTCCTGGGATCAGATACATCACATGATCACACTGACAGAACCACAGGCACATAGACACAGGCAACAGAGCATGCACAATGTCGGCACTAGTACAGTGTATATCCACCTTTCGCAGCAATGCAGGCTGCTATTCTCCCATGGAGACGATCGTAGAGATGCTGGATGTAGTCCTGTGGAACGGCTTGCCATGCCATTTCCACCTGGCGCCTCAGTTGGACCAGCGTTCGTGGTGGACGTGCAGACCGCGTGAGACGACGCTTCATCCAGTCCCAAACATGCTCAATGGGGGACAGATCCGGAGATCTTGCTGGCCAGGGTAGTTGACTTACACCTTCTAGAGCACGTTGGGTGGCACGGGATACATGCGGACGTGCATTGTCCTGTTGGAACAGCAAGTTCCCTTGCCGGTCTAGGAATGGTAGAACGATGGGTTCGATGACGGTTTGGATGTACCGTGCACTATTCAGTATCCCCTCGACGATCACCAGTGGTGTACGGCCAGTGTAGGAGATCGCTCCCCACACCATGATGCCGGGTGTTGGCCCTGTGTGCCTCGGTCGTATGCAGTCCTGATTGTGGCGCTCACCTGCACGGTGCCAAACACGCATACGACCATCATTGGCACCAAGGCAGAAGCGACTCTCATCGCTGAAGACGACACGTCTCCATTCGTCCCTCCATTCACGCCTGTCGCGACACCACTGGAGGCGGGCTGCACGATGTTGGGGCGTGAGCGGAAGACGGCCTAACGGTGTGCGGGACCGTAGCCCAGCTTCATGGAGACGGTTGCGAATGGTCGTCGCCGATACCCCAGGAGCAACAGTGTCCCTAATTTGCTGGGAAGTGGCGGTGCGGTCCCCTACGGCACTGCGTAGGATCCTACGGTCTTGGCGCGCATCCGTGCGTCGCTGCGGTCCGGTCCCAGGTCGACGGGCACGTGCACCTTCCACCGACCACTGGCGACAACATCGATGTACTGTGGAGACCTCACGCCCCACGTGTTGAGCAATTCGGCGGTACGTCCACCCGGCCTCCCGCATGCCCACTATACGCCCTCGCTCAAAGTCCGTCAACTGCACACACGGTTCACGTCCACGCTGTCGCGGCATGCTACCAGTGTTAAAGACTGCGATGGAGCTCCGTATGCCACGGCAAACTGGCTGACACTGACGGCGGCGGTGCACAAATGCTGCGCAGCTAGCGCCATTCGACGGCCAACACCGCGGTTCCTGGTGTGTCCGCTGTGCCGTGCGTGTGATCATTGCTTGTACAGCCCTCTCGCAGTGTCCGGAGCAAGTATGGTGGGTCTGACACACCGGTGTCAATGTGTTCTTTTTTCCATTTCCAGGAGTGTATTAAAAAACGCGTTGGTGGGCGTCGATCGCATGGCTCCAAGACATATAGGAATAGCTCTATATGGAAGAGTATCTAATTTGGAGAGATGAATCTTTGACGCAGTGTGGTAGAATTGACAGTCATAGTCTAATCGAGATCGAATTATCCCTCGGTACATGGTGAGTAAAACACTCTGGCGCGCTCCCCACCAGACACGAGTGAATGATCTGATTACATTTAAACCTTCTTCACACTTGGTAACGGTGGATCGGATGTGGGGCGCCCAGCTTAACCGAGAGTCAAAAATCATCCCCAGAAATCGAACGTGAGATTTTATTTGGAAGGTGTTCTTGCTACAGGTAATGTGATCTTCAGTGCGAAATGTCGTCGACTTGGAGAAGGAAACGACTGCTGATTTCTCAGCCGAGATCTCCAGCCCATTGATATAGAGCCACTCATCGATGTGTGCGATGGTTGTGGTTAATGCCGTTTTGGCCTGAAAATATGAAGCAGCAGTAGAATAGACACATATATCATCAGCATACTGTAGGATTGTTGTGGGGGTAGTAAGTATGCGTTCTAGGTCGTGCGTATATAGAGTATACAGGACTTAAAATTGCACCTTGCGGCAAGCCCTAGGAGACATAAAAAGGTTCGACCATGGTGCCTTTGAAACCAGCGTAGATCGTTCTTTGAGTAATCAGGGTACTGATACCGTAGATCATCCGTGAAGGAATTCCGAATCCTGCCAGCTTGTCCAAGAGTATCGGTATTTGTACGTGATCATATGCACCCTTAACGTCAAGAAAAGCTGCCACTACTGTCTGTTTCGTTTGAAAGGCTGACGTGATATCCATATTAAGGAAAAACAGGTTACCATGGTCCCCTCGCCTTTTCTGAAGCCGTATTGACTCCGAGGCAACAAATTACTTTTTTCAAGGCACCATTCTAGTCTCCTTTTTATTATTCGTTCCAGTGTTTTTGCAACACACGACGACAAGGCAATAGGTCCATAATTAGTACCGACATTTGGATCTTTACCACTTTTCAGAATTGGAATTATTGCTTGCGTCTTCCATGTTGATATGAGGTCTTTCTTCATCCAGTACTGATTAAAAATGTTCAAGAGAAAGTCTTTCGCTTCTATAGGCAGGTGTGCAAGCATAGAGTAGTGTATATGATCAATGCCAGGGCAACTGTCGTTCGATACTTTAATAGCTTCGTTGAGTTCTTCTTTAGAGAAAGGACGAAGGAGAACATGATAGCGGTCTTCTTCAGCAGGGAACCAATGGTTTAAAAATGGCACCGTGGGAGGGGCTATTGTATCTATGAATTCCTCTAACCAGGCCGTGGTAGCAGGAGGGGAGGAAGACAGTCTTCTTGTTCTAAAAGCTTTTATTTTCTGCCAGATGCTTGCCATATTGGTTTCATTATTTAGGGACAGGCAAAATTGTTTCCAACTGTCCTTCTTGGTTTTCTTCAGGAATTTGTTAACTCGTGCATTCACTTTTTGCACAGCCAAGAAGTTGTCCAATGAAGGATTCTGACGATAGATTTTAAAGGCGAGTCGTCGCTTCGCAACTTCCCGAGAGCATTCAGAATTCCACCAAGGAGGAGAGCGGTGCTTCATTACTGTAAACTCTTTTTTTCTTAGGGATGCTGATGCCAGCTGCGACGTTCATAGCATTGAGTAAAACTGGGTATGCATCTTCGTCCCGTAAGTCACGTCTCGTACTTGCGAGTGCCCGCCGAACCGTTTCCTTATAAGAGGCCCAATTGGCTTACTTGATTTTCCACGTACTATTAGAGTAACAGATGTGCGTAGTATCGACGTTGATGTTAATGTGAAACTCTATTGGGAGATGATCGGATGCCATTGAATCCTTTTTAACGCACCAATTAGATATTTCGGTAATGCAAGGGGTGCAAAGAGTTACATCAACTGCGGAGGGCCTACGGAGAGGTGAAGTTTTCATAGTAGGCGAGCCATCATTGAGTATCACTAGGTTATTATCTTCGATCACGCTTATCAAGGTCCTGCCGTTACTGTCTGTCACGCCTCCTCCCCACGATACATGGTGGGCACTCACGTCTCCAGCTACGATAAAGAGAGGACGAAGCTGACTTATTGTCTCCAGTCATCTTCCACGATACTGTGGTGGGGAGCGTTATACAACGAGACAACTGTAAAGGTTTTGTGAGCAGTTCGTATCTCCACAGCAATTAATTCCAGGTTGGTGACAGGTACGTGTAACGGGTGTGGTCGATGCGGCAGCGAAGTTTTTACCAGTATAGTTACGCCGCCCCACCCATCGAGACGGTCTTCCCTTACTATAGAATAATTTTGAAAGCGAACAGTTCGTTCGAATTTGAACCAAGTTTCATATAACAGAACGATATCAGGCTGACTTACGAACAGTTCTCGTTGCAAGCTTTCTCTATTAGAATTAGCCGATCTCGCATTCCACTGCAATACTTTTAAAGCCGCTATAATTTAGGGAGAGAGAGATTGAAATATGCCAGTAACGAGGTGCCGGATATCGGAATTGTTCATAGCACTATTTTGTCTAATGTTTTGCATGACAATATCAATCACATTTATTATCACAAAGGTAAGATTAAAGGTAAGATTAAAAACTCGACTACCTATGCCCGTGTCGGAATCCAAGATTTCCACCTCAGCAATAGCGCTGCCTTCGCGTAACAATAAGGCGGTCCCCGTAAAATATTAGGGTGCTGCATTTAAGATCATACGAAAACCGGATAAGGATAAATGCCTAAGTAACACCTCCTGAAAGAATACTATGCCCGCACATGAATCATAACTGAACTGACGCAGCTAAGCCAATCGAAATTCTGATTTCACACTACCAACATTTAAGGAAAGGAACGTGTAGGCTTCAGTCACTGACCACAGTTAACAGGGGCGTATGGAACGTACCGAGCAGAATTAAGTAGACAGCTGAGCGTCAAAGTCCACTGCGGAGTCCACAGAGGAATCAAGCATCAGGGGACCAGAACCCCTGTCATCGCAATCTTTTTCCTTAGATTTCTTATATGCCAACTCATGGTCAGGTTGTATACGCTGTTTCTGTCGGCTACGCGCATTGGCGGCTTTCGCAGACGGTGGTGTGGGAGTGGAGTCATAGTAACAGCTTTCTGCCTCTCAGAACCAGGGTCAAGTAATGCAGGTCCAGTCACTAAGGCGGAGGCCTTCTGTGGAACCACCAATGCTACAGGCGATACTTTGTCGCTAATTTTATTCTAAAAAAATAAATAAATAAATAAATAAATAAATAAATAAATAAATAAATAAATAAATAAATAAAAAATAAAAAAATGGTTCAAATGGTTCTGAGCACTATGGGACTTAACTACTGAGGTCATCAGTCCCCTAGAATTTAGAACTACTTAAACCTAACTAACCTAAGGACATCACACACGTCCATGCCCGAGGCAGGATTCGAACCTGCGACCGTAGCGGTCACGCGGTTCCAGACTGAAGCGACTAAAACCGCACGGCCACACCGGCCGGCTATCAGAACTGTCTTTTCGTTCAATATGATCCGAAGCGAAAGTAGATCCGACGCCGGGAGTGAAAGGAGAAAGATCGGTAACCGTTAATTTGCGACGCTGCACTAACGACGGCTTTAACACAGAAATCTTCCGCGGACAATTAGACCGAACGTGTCCACTTTCACTACATAGGGAGCAGTTTACCTCTTGACCAGTATACATGACACGAACGCGGTAACTACACATTTGTAAATGTGATGAACTAGTGAAATTGACACACATTTCCACGGGACGAATTCCACTATAACACTGTAATCTGTGTTGAGTAGGCCAACGTTTATGACAGTCATTTTTCACGTTACCAGAAGGAGTCAATATGTCTTTTAGAAAGTTGTCATCAACTTCCGGCGGGTGGTTGAACACTCGAAAATTGGTGTAGTCAATTTCAACATATGCGAAACACTCCATACTAACGAAATTATCCTGATCTTTGAACGGGACTTGAGAACCATGTCACGACAATAATCTTTCAGCGTGAAGGGGATCCATAGATTTCACGTAAAACACGTACTCGTCTGCGTCAAAATAAGCGCTGTGGACCTGATCAGAGTTCGCATGAAACGTATCGACTAACCAATCGTGGATTTATAGAGACCCGGGTTGCACGTGTCGCGTTGTTTTATCGAAAGTGAAGCTCACAGTACCTTTTCGTGGAATACACGTGGAAACCATGGGAGCTATAGCGGAGCGGCCGACGCCGCTGCAAGTAGACGAACAGAAACAGACAAAGGCGGAGCGGAGGCGCAGGCGCTACGACTCATTCGTCAGACAGAACAACACTAACAAGAAAACTGCACACAAGCGACGCTGCGGCAAGTGAAATGAACAAGAACCTTCCCGCTCGGCGCTCGAAGTGCAACGGTCACTATCCCATCAGACCTGACGCAAATTCCGCCATCCGGGGCACAGTGTTATCGCAACTGCACGGACTATCTCAGTACGCCTGACGGACGATCCACATTCCCATCGAATCCCAGTCCGATACACATTTTTACTAGTCGCCGCTCATTTTGCGTAATATCACAAAGCAGCTGAAAGCAATTATCCTCTCCCTTTCCTTTCCTTGTCCGAAAGAGCAGACACCACGCATCGCTGACGAAAACAAGATTCAACATGTTGGCGAAGACGTTTCAATATCGAGGCACTCGCAGGCATGTCCAGTCCCCACTGGGTACATACTAGAGTCGCCGGTGGTTCATACAGCTGGTTCGCACGGCTGGCTCGTTCGTAATCTGGAGAGAAGGCATCAGATCTTGGATGTGCTGAAGTGACAACCTGAAATGTATCATTATCGGTCGTCCAACCTCACGCCTCGATGGCCAACCGAGAGGGAGCCATTGCTGCCGCCAGAAGTGGAAGTCCTGTGTTCACATCTTGTAGAGTCCCAAATCATCCACAAATTTGATCATGTGCTTTTTTTATTACACTTATGCGCAGAATACACAAAATTTCGTTATTTGACATCCATTCAGGTACTGAAATTGTCTTAGCCATTCAGATCCCAGGTGGTACTGACTGGTCATTCTACACTTAGTAGTCCGAGATATCGCCCTATCATGTTTCGCCTTAAATGGAATAAATGTGAACTTCTCTACTTTACCGATGAGTCTATCAGGTGAAAAACTAAATTGGACTGAGCACGTAACGGCGATGTGCAAGAAGGCTTCAGCATCTCCTCATGCGCTATAGAAATATAAAAAGCTATTTCCTCTTGACTTGAAAAAGAAACTTATACTTTCAGTTACTGATTATAGCGATGTTATCCTGCGAGGCCTTTTTCATGAAAGCTCACAACTACTGGAACTGGTTATGAATTCCTGTGTTCGTTATATCTGTGATGTTTGGCCCTTTGGTCATATCTCTTCTGTACTTTCCTCTCAACGAACATACACTCCTGGAAATTGAAATAAGAACACCGTGAATTCATTGTCCCAGGAAGGGGAAACTTTATTGACACATTCCTGGGGTCAGATACATCACATGATCACACTGACAGAACCACAGGCACATAGACACAGGCAACAGAGGATGCACAATGTCGGCACTAGTACAGTGTATATCCACCTTTCGCAGCAATGCAGGCTGCTATTCTCCCATGGAGACGATCGTACAGATGCTGGATGTAGTCCTGTGGAACGGCTTGCCATGCCATTTCCACCTGGCGCCTCAGTTGGACCAGCGTTCGTGCTGGACGTGCAGACCGCGTGAGACGACGCTTCATCCAGTCCCAAACATGCTCAATGGGGGACAGATCCGGAGATCTTGCTGGCCAGGGTAGTTGACTTACACCTTCTAGAGCACGTTGGGTGGCACGGGATACATGCGGACGTGCATTGTCCTGTTGGAACAGCAAGTTCCCTTGCCGGTCTAGGAATGGTAGAACGATGGGTTCGATGACGGTTTGGATGTACCGTGCACTATTCAGTGTCCCCTCGACAATCCCCAGTGGTGTACGGCCAGTGTAGGAGATCGCTCCCCACACCATGATGCCGGGTGTTGGCCCTGTGTGCCTCGGTCTTATGCAGTCCTGATTGTGGCGCTCACCTGCACGGCGCCAAACACGCATACGACCATCATTGGCACCAAGGCAGAAGCGACTCTCATCGCTGAAGACGACACGTCTCCATTCGTCCCTCCATTCACGCCTGTCGCGACACCACTGGAGGCGGGCTGCACGATGTTGGGGCGTGAGCGGAAGACGGCCTAACTGTGTGCGGGACCGTAGCCCAGCTTCATGGAGACGGTTGCGAATGGTCCTCGCCGATACCCCAGGAGCAACAGTGTCCCTAATTTGCTGGGAAGTGGCGGTGCGGTCCCCTACGGCACTGCGTAGGATCCTACGGTCTTGGCGTGCATCCGTGCATTGCTGCGGTCCGGTCCCAGGTCGACGGGCACGTGCACCTTCCGCCGACCACTGGCGACAACATCGATGTACTGTGGAGACCTCACGCCCCACGTGTTGAGCAATTCGGCGGTACGTCCACCCGGCCTCCCGCATGCCCACTATACGCCCTCGCTCAAAGTCCGTCAACTGCACATACGGTTCACGTCCACGCTGTCGCGGCATGCTACCAGTGTTAAAGACTGCGATGGAGCTCCGTATGCCACGGCAAACTGGCTGACACTGACGGCGGCGGTGCACAAATGCTGCGCAGCTAGCGCCATTCGACGGCCAACACCGCGGTTCCTGGTGTGTCCACTGTGCCGTGCGTGTGATCATTGCTTGTACAGCCCTCTCGCAGTGTCCGGAGCAAGTATGGTGGGTCTGACACACCGGTGTCAATGTGTTCTTTTTTCCATTTCCAGGAGTGTATCTCTCTCTTGTCTGAACATCATGGCAGACGCCCATTCTCATCAGAGCAGAATCCTTTCTGTCCCATTCCATTGATCAGCCACTTTCTCGAAGCCATTTTGAGTTGCAGGATACCGACTATGACATAACCTCCCACATTACATTAGAGAACTGAATAACGTCTCCAGCTTCAGAAGACAGTTAAAGACATATGTATTAAAGCAACAACAATGATTACCAGTGTACATATACGCACTCGTTCCCGTTGTGCATCCTTCTGTCCAATCAGCCTTAAATTTCCTTTTCCCAGGACTCGCTATATCAAAAAATATCTTTCTTGTAAATTCTTTTTGTATCCGTCACTACCATTATTGTTATTATTAGTATTAGTATTAGTGGCAGCAGCTGCAGCAGTACAAGTGCTCCCAATGTTAAAATTCATAGTTACTATTAGTCACTCACAATGCCACTTCAGACACTCTAATCATTTTACTATTATATGCCATTTTAAAACTGTTATTATTTACACTACTGGCCATTAAAATTGCTACACCAAGAAGAAATGCAGATGATAAACGGGTATACATTGGACAAATATATTTCACTAGAACTGACATGTGATTAAGTTTTCACGGAATGTAGGTGCATAGATCCTGAGAAATCAGTACCCAAAACAACCACCTCTGGCCGTAGTAACGGCCTTGATACGCCTGGGCATTGAGTCAAACAGAGCTTGGATGGCGTGTACAGGTAAAGCTGCCCATGCAGCTTCAACACGATACCACAGTTCATCAAGAGTAGTGACTGGCGTATTGTGACGAGCCAGTTGCTCGGCTACCATTGATCAGACGTTTTCAATTGGTGAGAGATCTGGAGAATGTGCTGGCCAGGGCAGAAGTCGAACATTTTCTGTATGCAGAAAGGCCCGTACAGGACCTGCAACATGCGGTCGTGCATTACCCTGCTGAAATGTAGCGTTTCGCAGTGATCGAATGAAGGGTAGAGCCAAGGGTCGTAACACATCTGAAATGTAGCGTCCACTGTTCAGTGTCGTCAATGCGAACAAGAGGTGACCGAGACGTGTAACCAATGGCATCCCATACCATTATGCCAGGTGATACGCCAGTATGGCGATGACGAAACACGCTTCCAATGTGCGTTCACAGCGATGTCGCCGAACACGGATGCGACCATCATGATGCTGTAAACAGAACCTGGATTCATCAGAAAAAATGACGTTTTGCCATTTTTGCACCCAGATTCGTCGTTGAGTACACCATCGCAGACGCTCCTTTCTGTGACGCAGCGTCAAGGGTAACCGCACCCGTGGTCTCCGAGCTGATAGTCCATGCTGCTGCAAACGTTGTCGAACTGTTCGTGCAGATGGTTGTAGTCTTGCAAACGTCCCCATCTGCTGACTCAGGAATCCAGACGTGACTGCATGATCCGTTACAGCCTTGCGGATAGGATGCCTGTCATGTCGACTGCTAGTGATACGAGGCCGCTGGGATCCAGTACGGCGTTCCGTATTACCCTCCTGAACCCACCCATTCCATTTTCTGGTAACAGTCATTGGATCTCGCCCAACGCCAGCAGCAATGTCGAGATACGATAAACCGCAATCGCGATAGGCTACAATCCGACCTTTATCAAAGTCGGAAATGTGATGGTACGCACTTCTCCTCCTTACACGAGGCAACACAACAACGTTTCACCAGGCAACACCGGTGAACTGCTGTTTGTGTATGAGAAATCGGTTGGAAACTTTCCTCATCTCAGCACGTTGTAGGTGTCGCCACCCGCGCCAACCTTGTGTGAATGCTCTGAAAAGCTAATCATTTGCCTATCACAGCACCTTCTTCCTGTCGGTTAAATTTCGCGTCTGTAGCGCATCTTCGTGGTGTAGCAGTTTTAACGGCCAGTAGTGTAGATTGCACAATAGTAGCAGAGTTCGCAGTGCATGTATGAGTCTTGTAAGAATTTAGACACTCAGTACTAGACATTACTTTCTGGAGCAGTGAATTCGTAAGAACCAATTTAGTGTTGCCATATGGGTCGGACAGATTTGCGCCTGTCGCATCGTTCCGAAGTCAGAGGCAAAGCTCTCCATGATGAACACGTAATGCATAATTCGTCTGTGCTCTCTCCGCGTATATATTTCTTTTTTTTTCTTTTTTTTTTTGTCGGAAGGAAGGCCTGAGCGTGGGGCCGCAGACGCATTACGTACTCACACGTAAACACGCTTCCGCCGGGCGTGCGCGCCGCATTAGGGCGTCCCAAATGCCGAGCCCGGGGTCGTAGCTCGGTATGATGGCCTGCGTTCGGTTACTTGGCGCGGAAAATTGAATTTTATTTTCGCTTTCGCAACTTCACCGCCGCGCCGCGCCGGATGGAAAGTTCGGAAGAAAAGGAGTGGGGCGGGGCGCACGAGCACTTTAAATGGAACGAACGTCTGCAGGCAGCTATCGCTACTCGGAGACGGCGAAATGAAGGTTGTCCGCGCCAGTGGGCGCGCGAGATGTGCTTAAACTGAATACACCGCGTAATGAGACAGGCCGCGCGGGCCGCTCCAGGTATTAATATCGTCGGAGAGGGCGCCACGCACCGCCAGCAGCGGCGCCGACGAAAAAACGAAACACAAAAGAAAAACAAAAAGTTCTTGCGACTCAGATTTCAGTGTATTTGCTGCAGTGGAGTGGCCCCGGACAAGGTCACGTCGTTTTCCACATTTGTAGGTCCGGCTGCTGTAGTGTTTCCTTTGCTCGAGGTTCTGCCGTGAAAATACAAAATAGAAAATCTGATTGGGGTTTGCATTTTGGTGGAATAATTTACGGATAAGGTGGACTTCGTATTACTGATCGAGATAGTGCTGTAATTTGACCGTGAATGGCAGACCGGGTCGGCAACACTACAAAAAGCGACTGTAATGAAATAGCATCAGAAATAAGTTGAAATTTACCTTGTAATTCTGTCAGAAACGTAGTATCTATTATAATATAGTCTTCGTGGCTGCATCTGGAATACTTCTTGATTTTCTTATAGGATGTCCTTTTTTCATTGTTCACTGGTCCTTTTGTTCTCCGTCTGATGAAAATTTCTTGAAGTTCTCACTGTCTGGATTAATTTATAAATTTCGCTATAACCATTGCGAATCACCACTGAAATAACTTGAAGACGCCGTGTGTTCGTTTCATAATATAGTTTTAATTTCCACATAAAATCATTCTTTAACATCAGCTCCAAAAAATACACGTCTTAAACGTATGAAGACAAGATAACAAGAGAGTAATGAACTAGTTGTCAAAACAAGCACCTACGCAAGAGTAAAAGAAGATCAAAATTACTTATGAAAATCTGTCGCTGACGCAGCGCTCTTCTGCACACGCGATCGTAAATCACATCTTAGCTCTGGCGGAGGCGCGGTAGTGAAAGTACCGTTACACTGCAAAAATCGATACATTATTCAAAATGTCAGTCACAATCACACTATTTACTTTGCCGCCAACCGGTTTCAACCCGCGATGGGGTCACCTTCAGGGCAATTTACACTGTAAAGTTATAATATTAGTTAGTAATCATGTACGTAATCTACAAGCAATTAGTGAAAGTTACATAAATAAACAGATTCTTATACCCATCTGGTCGCCCGCTGGAGTCGTCACCCTGCCTGTGCACGGTTGGTAACTCTGCATGGTTGGCTCTCAGCATGAGCTTAAATAACGGCCAACAACACGTGGGCAGACGGTAACGCCCTCCACGGTGACCAACGGTAGCTACATGCTTAAGCAAGAAATCGTAAATTTTAAAGTTTGTTCCAGTTGTAATATAAAACATAATAAATAATAAATAATAATTATAAGTAATTAAATCTCGATAAATTATTTAAAATTCAGGTAACTGTTGTCCCCGAATGAGACTTTCACTCTGCAGTGGAGTGTGCGTTGAAATGAAACTTCTTGGCTGATTAAAACTGTGTGCCCGACCGAGACTCGAACTCGGGACCTATGCCTTTCGCGGGCAAGTGCTCTGCCAACTTTTTTTTTATTAAACGATTTATTGAAACATTTTTTTTAAATCTCTTTGTTCGATTTCGTTCTTTGCATCTGCTCGGGGTGGACATCGTAAGACATCGGTTTAAGTTGGTTGTTGATTGATTAACTCAGTTTTTTTATTACAGAGGGCTGCTAACCCTCTGACCGAACACGCTGAGCCACCGTGCCGGCAACTGAGCTACCCAAGCATGACTCACGCCCAGTCCTCACAGCTTTACTTCCGCCAGTACCTCGGCTCCTACCTTCCAAACTTTACAGAAGCTCTCCTGTGAACCTTGCAGGACTAGAACTCCTGAAAGAAAGGATACTGCGGAGACATGGCTTAGCCACAGCCTGCGGGATGTTTCCAGAATGAGGTTTTCACTCTGCAGCGAAGTGTGCGCTGGATCCACAATGATGCTAATTGTCGGCAGATATCAAAATTCACATCACGAACGTGGTTTTGCAGTCAGTGCAATGTTCACAAATGCGGAGTTGGCAGATGCCCATTTGATGTATGGATTAGCACGGGGCAATAGCCGTGGCGCGGTACGTTTGTATCGAGACAGATTTCCAGAACGAAGGTGTACCGACAGCAAGATGTTCGAAGCAATTGATTGGCGACTTTAGGACACCTTCAATGGACGAGGCAATTCTTCGTGCAGTTGACGATAACCCTAATGTCAAGGTCAGAGAAGTTGCTGCTGCACAAGGTAATGTTGACCACGTCACTGTATGGAGAGTGCTACGGGAGAACCAGTTGTTTCCGTATCATGTACAGCGTGTGCAGGCACTATCAGCAGCTGATTGGTTTCCACGGGTACATTTCTGCGAATGGTTCATCCAACAATGTGTCAATCCTCATTTCAGTGCAAATGTTCTCTTTGTGGATGAGGCTTCATTCCAATGTGATCAAATTGTAAATTTTCACAATCAACATGCGTGGGCTGACGAGAATCCGCACGCAATTGTGCAATCACGTCATCAACACAGATTTTCTGCGAACGTTTGGGCAGGCATTGTTGGTGATGTCTTGATTGGGCCCCATGTTCTTCCACCTACGCTCAATGGAGCACCTTATGATGATTTCATACGGGATACTCCACCTGTGCTGCTAGAACATGTGCCTTCACATGTACGACACAACATGTGGTTCATGCACGATGGAGCTCCTGCACATTTCAGTCGAAGTGTTCGTACGCTTCCCAACAACAGATTCGGTGACCGATGGATTGCTAAGAGGCGGACCAATTCCATGGCCTCCACGCTCTCCTGACCTCAACCCTCTTGACTTTCATTTATGGGGGCATTTGAAAGCTCTTGTCTACGCAGTCCCGGTACCAAATGTAGAGACTCTTCGTGCTCGTATTGTGGGCGGCTGTGATACAATACGCCATTCTCCAGGGCTGCATCAGCGCGTCAGGGATTCCACGCGACGGAGGGTGGATGCATGTATCCTCGCTGACGGAGGACATTTTGAACATTTCCTGTAACAAAGTGTTTGAAGTCACGCTGGTACGTTCTGTTGCTGTGTGTTTGCATTCCATGATTAATGTGATTTGTAGAGAAGTAATAAAATGAGCTCTAACATTGAAAGTGAGCGTTTCCGGACACATGTCCACATAACATCTTTTCTTTATTTGTGTGTGAGGAATGTTTCCTGAAAGTTTGGCCGCACGTTTTTGTAACACCCTGTATACTATCGTCCACGGCAACGGCGTCCCTACCACAAAAGATAGAGGGCCTACTCTGTCCACAAATGATGTGAAAAATTAATGGGACAACAGTTGAAGCTTCCTGGCAGATTAAAACTGTGTACCGGACCGAGAGTCGAACACGGGACATCAACGTTACACCCGCGTCTTGCAGCCAAGCAAGTCCGCTTTTTTTCCGTTATTGAGTTTAGATTCCCCCTAAAGGGGGCTGGCTGGCAACAGCTTATTACGCCGCTCTTCAGCCTACAGAATTTGTTTTAAAAAGATGAAGATAATAAAAATAATAACAGTTGGCGATAAAATCGGTGACTTAAAGGTAAAAATGGCAGAAAATTCTGGAGTGCAAAACATAAAACACAGGGTCGATGAAGCTAATAAAATACACAGGAAGCAGAAAAATAATAGACAGACAATTAAAAAAACACGGCGACAGTCTGGGTTCTGTTCGCAAGAGATATAAAAAGCACACCCAGCGACAGCATGTTTTCTGTTCGCAACACTGTGGAAGGACGCACAACACCGAACACTCACTTAAACACTGCGCTAAAAGTTGGCACAAATACGACATACCACACTCGAGAGCAGGTGGGGGGAAACTGGTCAGATGACGGGAAAAAGGGCGGGAGGGGGGGGGGGGGGGAAAGGAGAGGAAAAGTGAAGGGGGAGGGGGGGGGAAAGGAGCCAATGGAAGAGGAGGATCCATAAGAGGGGTGGGGGTGCTGAGCAGACGTGCCAGGGATTGGGGAAGGCAGAGGAGGGGACAAGTCCGTCTTTTATTTTTCCTTTATTGTAATTTTAATCACCTATACAGCTCATTGCCAAACCCGGTTGCGAAACTGTAACTGAAACGGGAAAGAGCAAAGTACGAGTAGTATAAGAAAAGAACCGCTGTTTCATATGGTTACTGCTTTTTTCTGTCTATGGGACAGTCATCGTAAGGATGTAAGGTCAACACTTGGCCACCAAGAATGATAAGTTTCACGTTTCCGGTGATCTAAATGAGTGCGCCCAAGTCATCTTACAAACAGCACGGCCGGCCGGAGTGGCCGAGCGGTTCTAGGTGCTACAGTCTGGAACCGCGCGACTCGTGCGGTCGCAGATTCGAATCCTGCCTCGGGCATGGATGTGTGTGATGTCCGTAGGTTAGTTAGGTTTAAGTAGTTCTAAGTCCTATGGGACTGATAACCTCAGAAATTAAGTCCCATAGCGCTCAGAACCATTTGAACCATTTTTGAACAAACAGCACACACAAAACATCACAGAAACTACGACTTTACTACGACCTCCGCACACCATTGGTTAAACACCCCGCTGGGCCACCAGTGGACTCGACGCCTCGCACTATTTTTTGCCTCCAGTGTCCTGTTTCTGCGTTGTTTGGCCCTTTCAGCATGTGGAGCTCTTTTTGCCATTGTGAGCAATGGCCTTTTGGGAAGTATCCCATTCCAAACCTCCATAGCATGCTGTTCCCTTTGCTGTATTCGCTTCGGAACCGGTTGAGTTGGATGTGCATTCACTGAGAGCAGCAATTTCTGTCGTATTTGTAACCGACTGTCTTCGACGAAGCGTGGCACGATATTCGTCTCCAGTCGTTGTCTGTCAGGGTCTTTCCACGAGCATGGGTCTTACGCCATATTGTATGACTGCAACTAGTGCAGCTTTCCTTCTAGACACGTTGGACACCAACTAAACGGGCAACGTCTTTCGCGATCACGTGATGAGGAGGTCAAAACACGACAGCCCCCTTCTGCCTTGCGCCACGTCTCCATGTCGACCAGTCTTAACGAGCTGATTACACACAACCGACTGACACACAGGCATTACTTCGCTCCATGACTTACGTCGGCCCTAGAGAGTCACGCGACCCCTACTGCCTGTTTTACAATCGCATTCGGGAGGACGACGGTTCAATCCCGCGTCCGGCCATCCTGATTTAGGTTTCCCGTGATTTCCCTAAATCGCTCCAGGCAAATGCCGGGATGGTTCCTTTGAAAGGGCACATCCGACATCCTTCCCTAATCCTATGAGACCGATGACCTCGTTGTCTGGTCTCCTTCCCCAAACAACCCAACCCAACCCTGTTTTACAATATGTACAGGGTTATTACAAATGATTGAAGCGATTTCACAGCTCTACAATAACTTTATTATTTGAGATATTTTCACAATGCTTTGCACACACACATACAAAAACTCAAAAAGTTTTTTTAGGCATTCACAAATGTTCGATATGTGCCCCTTTAGTGATTCGGCAGACATCAAGCCGATAATCAAGTTCCTCCCACACTCGGCGCAGCATGTCCCCATCAATGAGTTCGAAAGCATCGTTGATGCGAGCTCGCAGTTCTGGCACGTTTCTTGGTAGAGGAGGTTTAAACACTGAATCGTTCACATAACCCCACAGAAAGAAATCGCATGGGGTTAAGTCGGGAGAGCGTGGAGGCCATGTAAAGCCCTACACCCCATTGTGCTATTCCTGCTTTGACTCCTGACAGGTAGACCTCGTATTCTCCCACTTCCTGGCCTGGCGACAGAAACCAGAAGTGCGGCTTCAGCCGAACAAAACTTTATGAGTTTTTCTACGTATCTGTAGTGTGTCGTGACCATATGTCAATGAATGGAGCTACAGTGAATTTATGAAATCGCTTCAATGATTTGTAATAGCCCTGTACTGCGTTCCAGAGCGACCAGTGCTCTTTTTTATGAGGGGGAGAGTTTGGGGGCGGGGGAAGGAGGTGACCAATATTCTGTCTGGTTAGCTCATGTACAAGATGAGAAACGCACATGTTGAATGCTGACCACAAGCAAATGCAAAAATGTGAATACCTGAAGACCGATTTCTCAGCAATGTTTGAACTATTTTGAGAAAACTTTGACTTGTTTTGTGCTCTGATTAGCTACGGGCAGTGAGGTGTGAATCCGCCACCTTGCACTACAAACAATGCAATGGGCAAAGAGTTGATTGGGATCTAATGGCCCTTCACCGAAAATGGCAAGTTCACCTTAACTTCCAGAAAGGTTATATCAGTTTTTCTAAAAGACAAAACAGATCAACCATTAATTATCTTGCAAAGTGCAGTAAAATTACTCATGAATAATACATAACTCTTCTGGGTCCACTAGATGAAAAGAAGAGATGAGTACTCCTTCCTTCAGGGCAGTGAAATGCTCTCTGCGCAGTCACGAGACGTGGAATCGTGTAACCGCCAATTACTCATGAATATAAAAGTTACTCTACTCCATGAACTCGAAGGATGTTGTTCAAGTGTCAGGTCGTCACTATTACCTCACAAAGTATCATACATACTGCTCAAAGGAAATCTAACAAGAAATACTACAAAATAAAAGTAAACGATATAACGATTTCAAGAAACGTAGTCACGACATATCTATGGGTTTTTCCAGATGTATCAGTTTAAGATATCATAAAGAGAAGCAGATAGAAAATGTACATTGCTAATGTACAAAATTGTAACCAAATCAGATGTACAATTTCGGTTTCCTTTAAAAGCAAACAGGGTACATCACCAGTCTGTATGAGTGTCAGTATGGGTCCCTGTAATAGTTTGCTCCTGAAATCAACAGATGCCTACTGTACGACTCCGAATGGTGAATCTCTCCCCATGGAAGTTTCCAACATTAACAATTACAATAATAATAGTAATAATAATAATTTTCAATAACAGTCAAGATAGAAATGACTTTTATCTTACAAGATAAAGACATCATCATGAAACATTCTTCTTTCTCCTTGGAGGTTCTTCTAATGTACAAATCTGCTAACTCTTTACTTTTCTTTGTACGTATATTTCTTCTTTACTACTGTTTTATACAATTTCTTTATTTAATTTTTGCAAAATGTTTCAAACTACAATGTTCAGGAAGACTTTTCACTGCTACTCTGGGCAAAACAGTATAACCTGTACAAAAATCTTACTGCAGCAACAGTTTCATGCAAATCATAGAATTGGTTTCATCCATTACGCAAATTATGCTCCAAAGTATATACATCATTCTTATACTCACTACCTTTCCACAAATTATATTTGCAACTACGGTAAGCTTTCCATTAAAATTACGAAATTTCTCAAGCAAATTTCACTAATTTCGCAATGAATTCAACTTTATTACACAAATTAATTTCCGCACTCGAAATTTCATCTTGTAATTCAACTTCTGGATCAGTTACTCTTTGATCAACAGTCAGAACTATTGATTCTGTGTTGGTAATTCCGTCATTTAATTTTTCTATTTGGAAATTACATTTGTAACCTGACGTCTTATTTCATTTTATGTAGCAATGAACTGATTACTTAGTTCTTCCTTGACGTCAAAATTTGTTTCAAAACTCTTTTTAATAGTATCACAGTTTTCGGAAAATCGATTGTTTGTTGCAGAAATTTGATTTCTAAAAAGTCGCTACTTTTAGCAGTTTCAATATTTGTTTTAGAAATTGGATTTACTGGGTAATTTTTTAGCTCTCTCCTTAGAGTGTCTCTGTTTTTTGCCATACCTGTTACTGTCTTCCTTATAATGACCTTCATAAACTGTTCTAATGATTCTGAGGTAGTCCTAATCCTGAATCCTCCCCTGCAAATAACTCGTGAACTGAACCTCTTTGGTCTTTTTTTAAATAAATTTTTTGGTTTTAACAACAATCGAAGTCTAAAAAAACGTGTTTCACACGCAAGAGGTGAATGACAACTAAAAAAAAATGGCACTCTTTCCTACACTGATGACAAAATGAAACAAGCAAACTAAAAACTGGTACTTAACGTTCGCGTAAGACACTTGTGCAGGTACTGTTACGTCCATTTTCTTGTGTAGTATTATTTTTCACGGACTTTAATCGTTTCCCAGTCCAGTCTTGGCTCCGTTAAGTCTTACGTTCGTGATGAAAGTCTTTTAAGCCACCTAAAAAAATACCCAACAAAGAATAATAATTTCTTTGTAGAATACTAGATCACGGACGACATACCCATGTGTAACATGGTGCTGTTAATACAGACAAACCACCACTGCCAAATCAGAGCACTCATATCGTTCAAGTTTTTTAATCGTAACTCTTTAGTGCTGGTGTAGGGTGCTATGGACATCCCACATATTAAAAACCGCCTACATTATTAGTTTAAAATTTCATGATTGTCTATAATTCCTGTTAGTTTTCTGTCTAGGAGTTATGTAAATAATTAAATTAGAATACATTACATTGCAGTTATTGTTATTCAGTTGCCGAAAATATACACTGGGGTGTCAGTACACCCAGTGCCAGTCCAAATGTAACAAAAAGCAAAATAATGCCAAGTGTCAGTTTTTTAAAATGTTACAGGCGTTTCATTGCTGTCCATTTCATGTCATATTAAATGAACCAGTTCAAATGGCTCTGAGCACTATGGGACTCAACATCTTAGGTCATAAGTCCCCTAGAACTTAGAACTACTTAAACCTAACTAACCTAAGGACATCACACACACCCATGCCCGAGGCAGGATTCGAACCTGCGACCGTAGCAGTCCCGCGGTTCCGGACTGCAGCGCCAGAACCGCTAGACCGTCCGCCGCTCGTGGTCTCGCGGTAGCGTTCTCGCTTCCCGAGCACGGGGTCCCGGGTTCGATTCCCGGCGGGGTCAGGGATTTTCACCTGCCTCGAGATGACTGGGTGTTTGTGTTGTCCTCATCATTTCATCATCATCCAGGAAAGTGGCGAGATTGGACTGAGCAAAGATTGGGTAATTGTACGGGCGCTGATAACCACGCAGTTGAGCGCCCCACAAACCAAACATCATCATCACCCCCTCAGAACCGCTAGACCACCGCGGCCGGCCGGCAAATGAACCAGTTGTTGTCTAGTACCGCTATTGTAATTGTTTTTCGAGTGAGATGAAAGTCTTGGAGTCAGTTTGATTTCTGTCACTGTATGGTAAGAACCTAGTCTACAGTATGTGTATGTATGGAAAGGACGGAAAACGAATACAGAGATCACTTGAAGCAGTTGCAGCAGAAGAAGGGCATGATAAATGAGATTCTGAATCACCTGATGAGGGTGAAGAACTGGAATGTAATATTGATGCAGAGATGGACGGTGACGATAAATGAAATAAGTCTTGATAAGAGTAATTTCTTCTTGGCAAAAGACAAACCAACAAAACGGCTGGAGAACCTTGCGCTAAGAAATGTAAGTACACATTCTCAAGATACTGTTATTAATCTACTACGTAAGAGAGGTGCAGCCTGGATTCCGAAATCGTGCTTAGAGGTATACCTTTTGTTTGTTGACGAAGATTTGTACGAAGAAATATGTGGATATACTAATGTTTACATAATATGGATTTCGGAGAATTTTGCCCGTAAACGAAACGTCCGAGAGACAGATGTGCCTGAAATTAAGGTTTTTGTTGGGTTGCTTATTTTGATCGGTTTTCACCAGTCGGTACATGTGAACCTAAAAGGTAACCGTGATACACAAATGGTTTTGGAATTGAGACATTTCACACTACGATGAGTTTGTATGTGTTACTGTTACTGTTCCTGTTCAGAC
The DNA here is from genome assembly GCF_023864275.1 of Schistocerca cancellata. Taxonomy (NCBI): domain Eukaryota; kingdom Metazoa; phylum Arthropoda; class Insecta; order Orthoptera; family Acrididae; genus Schistocerca; species Schistocerca cancellata. The sequence continues at coordinate 22,628,013 of NC_064633.1, read as the reverse complement.
GAATACGGTTTGATGACATCTAGGGAAGCAAGCAAGAAAGAAAACAGGGGAACTTGCACCTATTAGGGAAATATCTGAAATGTCCCAGGCGAACCGAAACAAGAACTACAAAGTGCCTGAAGAGTTAATCGCTTTGAGAGGAAAGTTTAGTTTTCGCCAGTACACTCCAAGCAAGCTACAGAAGTATGCCTGCAACTTCTGGCACTCTGTGATGTTAGCCATGGAGATAGAAAACGGAAAACAGCCAGATGGGCCGTACAGAGTTTCAAACTCGCCGCAAACTGTGGTGATTGGTCTCAGCAAGACAGCTGAGGGAACTGGTCGTAATACAACTGCAGATCACTGAACTTGTCTAAAGAGCTGTAGAAGAAGAAAATTACTTTGGTTTCAACTGTTCGTAAAAATAAAACTGAACTCCGTCCTGAATTTGTGACTGAGAAGCAACGTGAAGTAAAAGCTACCTTATTTGGATTTTAGAAGAATTTGTCAGTCGTTTCTATGTTCAAAAAATGAACAAGAACGTGATACTTCGTTCATGTATGCACGTTTATAATATGTAACAGCACCGGAGAGCAAAAGAAGCCTTAAACGTCACAGTGTGCAATTCCACAACGACAAGAGTAGATGCATTGGAAGAAATGTGCGCCACCCAATCCACGTCAAGAGAAACTGTCCAGTATTTTTCAGTATCCTGGATATTTCTGGAATACATGCTTAAATAATGTTTACCAGAAGTAATGCGACCTATAACATGGCCAGACAATTGTTCCTACGAGAGCTAGGAGTTCAGCTAATACAACTAGTTACATATAAGAGAGCAGCGACGACATTCCTATTCATATTCATGATACAGAAAATGGCCAAGATGACAACACAAGAAGATGAAAACCAAAGATCTTCAGCAGAAATACAGGGGGTTACAAACAGATATGTGGACGATGAAGGAAACTAGAATGGAAGATGTACATAATGCCCAAGAAGTAAAGACGTGGAAACAAAAAGTTTCTTTGTGAAGCGCATAAAAATGAGCCTAAGTCATATGGTTACAATACGTAATGATTGTTTCCGATTCAGAACGAAAAATAAGATATGGTAGAAAACGTTGAAACTTGACACAACTAATAAATATATATGGATATAAAGTAATATTTTCATTCATTCATATCATTTTTGCCCTTATGGACGGTGTTTGAACTCAAATATCTCATGATGATACGATTTTCATTTCTTCCCTTTCTTCCTGTTCTCTTCCCAATATCTCTTCATCCTTTCACTATGCTCTTGTTTCCTTTGTTCCGTCCATAATGCTCCCGTGTTCCTCTTCTTACTTACCATAAGTTTTGAGTTCCTAATTTTGCTCCTGAATTTCTTTCTGTCTTTTATCATTTGTTTGTTGATCCCCAGCTGTCTTATGTCTTCCTCTATTTCATGATAACAGTTTGTTTTGAGGCTTGAATGTTTTACTACATCAAAGATCCTCTTTGTAAGTCTGGTGTTGTCCATCTGTATGTGTCCGTAGAAATTTAGTCTGCGTTTTCTGATCATGTCTGTGAGTCTGTCTGTGTTGGTATAACCCATAGGTAGGTCTTTTCATCCATATGAAATCTTTGTGTATTGGTCCGAATATTTTCCTGAGAATTTTGCGTTCTATTTTTTCTGTCTCTATAATGCCTGATGCTCCAATTGTGGTCGTTTCTGACACATATAGTGCTTCCGGTAATACAACTGTTTTGTAGTGTCTAACTTTGACCTGTCTCGATATGCTTTTCTTATTATAATGTGACCATGTGAGTTTGTATGCTTTCTGGAGTTTTTCTGTTCGTTGTGTGTAATTATTTTTGTTACTATTTGCAGTGTTAATGTTTAAATTAATATTACCAATGCACAGAAAATGTATAAACCTGTGGAAGAGAGTGAGACGTAAATAAAGTAATATTAAATTCTTTGCACTATAACATTATTAAGGACCTGAGAGTGGTTCCAACGCCCCACAACATTAATAATTTCAGAGTACAGCAGCCCATAAAGATTAAAATTAGACATATCTGTTGGTACGTTTTATAGTGGCTTCATTGTCTTTTTCTTAGGCGCATGACTGTCTCGAGTTTTCTTGTACGAAGTAATCTGAAACTTTCCAAGACTGTAATAGTGCGTTGGGTCACTTTAACCACGAAGTAACAACAGTGGATTCATTTTTGCTTCGTTATTTTAAAATACACGACTTGTTCACAATAATAATATAATTTCCACTTTGGTATGACTTTCACGTGCTCACATGATCTACAAAATGGCAAATGTCTGCACAAAACTTGTCCGAAATTTTCCACTGACGCCACAGTACTTCTTACCAGCACTCTTCCCGCCAAACGACAAGACTTGTGGCCTAAGAATCTAATTACAGTATCCAACAGGCAAAATGTAACTGGGATGAAACAAATGTTCGTTAACTACATCCACCACGCTGATAATGAAAAACTCGAATTAGCTCTCCTTTCCAAGTTGGAGCGGAGTACATTTAACTGTAATTCTGTTTTATTTCCATCCATTGTTGATTGCACTCCATATACACTTAGAAATCCCACTGATTGTAAATAGAGCAATGAACTTCCAGGTAACAATAGCTGTGTACAATTTGTCGCTATTTTTAGTCCGGGCTCGTAACAACAAAGGGAAGGTGAAGGAGAGGAGAATGTTTCGTTTAAGAATAGTTTCAATCTGTATTAAGCTGTGTTCTGTTCGGATGGCGGTAGAAAGTGTTACTGAAATGAAACTAGCACGTGTGGTCACACCTCGGAAATGCGCAAACATTCCTGACAATTTTTGCTCCATTTTCAGGCAGGCTACATTGAAACGCAAGGAAGGTCAATACCAATATATATTAGGGAGACGTACAGAATTTACTCTGGATGTGAAATCAGGGACCAGAACAAGCCCTGGGCTTCTCACGTATGTTGCATGTCTTATGTCTCGAGTCTTCATTGATGGGTGAATCGCAAAAGATCTTTGATAGGTTTTTCTATGCCCACGATCAGGCTAGAACTAGCAAACCATATAAAAGTTTGTTACTTTTGTATGACAAATCCATTAGCACGTGGTATTTCCAAGAAGAAAAAGTCTTCCTTGACATATCCTAACATACACTACTGGCCATTAAAATTGCTACACCAAGAAAAAATGCAGATGATAAACGGGTGTTCATTGGACAAATATATTATACTAGAATTGACATGTGATTACATTTTCACGCAATTTGGGTGCATAGGTCCTGAGAAATCAGTACCTAGAACAACCACCTCTGGCCGTAATAACGGCCTTGATACGCCTGGGCATTGAGTCAAAAAGAGCTTGGATGGCGTGTACAGGTACAGCTGCCCATGCAGCTTCAACGCGATACCACAGTTCATCAAGAGTAGTGACTGGCGTATTGTGACGAACCAGTTGCTCGGCCACCATTGACCAGACGTTTTCAGTTGGTGAGAGGTATGGAGAATGTGCTGGCCACGGCAGAAGTCGAACATTTTCTGTATCCAGAAAGGCCCTTACAGGACCTTCAACATGCGGTAGTGCATTATCCTGTTGAAATGTAGGGTTTCGCAGGGATCGAATGAAGGATAGAGCCACGGGTCGTAACAAATCTGAAATGTAACGTCCACTATTCAAAGTGCCGTCAATGCGAACAAGAGATGACCGAGACGTGTAACCAATGGCACCCCATACCATCACGCCAGGTGATACGCTAGTATGGGGATGACGAATACACGCTTCCAATGTGCGTTCACCGCGATGTCGCCAAAGACAGATGCGACCATCATGATGCTGTGAACAGAACCTGGATTCATCCGAAAAAATTACGTTTTGCCATTCGTGCACCCAGGTTCGTCGTTGAGTACATCATCGCAGGCGCTCCTGTCTGTGATGCAGCGTCAAGGGTAACCGCAACCATGGTCTCCGAGCTGATAGTCCAAGCTGCTGCAATCATCGTCGAACTGTTCGTGCAGATGGTTGTTGTCTTGCAAACGTCCCCATCTGTTGACTCAGGGATCCAGACGTGGCTGTACGATCCGTTACAGCCATGCGGATAAGATGTCTGTCATCTCGACTGCTAGTGATACGAGGCCGTTGGGATCCAGAACGGCGTTCCGTATTACCCTCTTGAACCTACCGATTCCATATTCTGCTAGCAGTCATTCTATCTCAACCAACGCGAGCAACAATGTCGCGATACGATAAACCGCAATCGCGATAGGCTACAATCCGACCTTTATCAAAGTCGGAAACGTGATGGTACGCATTTTTCCTCCTTACACGAGGCATCACAACAACGGATCACCAAGCAATGGCGGTCAACTGCTGTTTGTGTATGAGAAATCGGTTGGAAACTTTCCTCACGTCAGCACGTTGTAGGTGTCGCTACCGGCGCCAACCTTGTGTCAATGCTCTGAAAAGCTAATCATTTGCGTATCACAGCATCTTCTTCCTGTCGGTTATATTCTCGAATCAGAAACATACAAGTTTACAGTTGCCATAAACATCAATAAATATATACACACAAATTGTATTTATATTACATGTGCCCAGTACTTTGCAACCCCCAAGGCGCTCGGAGTGTCTTGCAGGAGATCAATCTCCGTGCAGGATGTAGGGCACAAAAGGCACTGGAGCATATGGCTTGTGGTTTGTTCTTGTCCATAATCACAGGACGTATCTTCTGTTATCAAGCCCTATCTCTTCAGGTTGACTCTGGATCGTCCTGATCGTAATCTGTTTAAAGATTTACACACCAGCCAGCTCTCGTTGTGTCCAGGTGGTAGTTCTTCAGCTTCTGGTGTCTGCAAGTGAGGCGTCGACTTATTCCATAACTCCAGCCTTGCCTTCTCTAGTGAAATGGTGAGCTTCTTGGATGTTCTCAGGAAGCTCTTTCGCGATCTCAGCCGTTGCTGTGGTGGATTATGTCCGTGCAGTGGATGGGCACTGTCGTTTTCAACTTTCAGTCTCTCCTTGTTGGCAGCCACTGTTCTGCGTATCCATGGTGGCGCTATTCCAGCCAGGCAGTAGAGCTTATCAGTTGGGGTAGGTCTTAAGCAACCTGCGATCAACCTGCAGGTTTCGTTGAGAGCAATGTCTACTTGTCTGGCATGATATGACCTGTACCAGACTGGAGAAGCATATTCAGCAGTAGAAAAGCACAGTGCCATTGTAGAACTGCGAATAGTTTGTGGATGTGATCCCCACTGTGTCCCCGCTAGTTTGCGAATTAGGTTGTTTCGAGTGGAGATTTTCATTTTGGTGTTCTTGCAGTGAGTTTTGAATGTCAGAGTTCTGTCGAGAGTGACTCCCAAGTATTTAGGTGCGTGATGATGCTGGAGTTGGATGCCTGACCATGCAATAAGTAGCTCACGATTAGCTTCCCTGTTCCTTAAATGAAAGGCACACACTTGTGGCTTCGAAGGGTTTGGTCTGAGTTGGTTCCGATCGTAGTAGTTTGACTGTTCTAAGTGCTGTTGTCAGGTTTCTTTCCACTGTTTCAAAGCATGAGCTCTGTGTAGCAAGGGCTGTCAGTTAAATTTCGTGTCTGTAGCACGTCATCTTCGTGGTGTAGCGATTTTAATGGCCAGTAGTGTACTTTCGGCCGTGCGACCTGTGTCTCACGGAGACAGACTGCCTGTTCCTGTCCGACTTGACTGTGATAGTGACGAGGGCGGTAGTGAAACTATGAAACGTCCCCTTTTAAAAATTATAAATGACTGTGCTTAAACTGACACACAATATATTTTAGCGCAACGCAATCTGACTTTCAAAAATCCCTACAAAAGAATGGCCCTGACTAACATTAACCTATACCTTTCACAAATCACTTACCTTACCAAAAATCTTCGTTACTCCAACTACTGCAATACAGCGAGCGCCACTACTGCCAGCTAAATAAAAGATTCAAACTACGGAAGGCACTAACTACAGATAGGCATAGTTAGCAAATGAAAGATTTTAATAGAGAACAAACAATGTGTTTACCTTAATAGTCATAATATATATAGCAGTTCATGACATCCAGTCTTACAAATTTCAAAACTCCGCCATCTCTCTCCCCACATCCACCACTGCTGGCGGCTTACCTCCAACTGCGCAACGCTATGCGCTGTTAACAGCCAACTGCCCAACACTACCATGGCGAGTATTACAACAATGCCACCCAGCCACAGACTGCACACAGCACAGCCAGTGATTTTCATACAGAGCGCTACGTGGCGTTACCAATAAGGAAACCTAAACAGCCTACTTACATAGCCCCCATGCTCCCCACAAAAAATTTTACAAATTGTTTTGGGCAGTGGCCAATACAGATTTGAAAAAATTTTTCATAATTACAAGAACAAAGAAATCAAAGGCAAACACTTATTAATACAATGTTGGTCAAAAGCTAAAATTTTCTCATAGTCCATAAAGACAGTCCTGATCATTCATCACAGTAAAACTGCTGTTTCTTTTCTCAAAGTCTGAGCAGTAAAAGACAATGCACACAGAAGTAGTGGATTTCTATGCAGTCTTGAAGAAGTAGTGTTGTCCTTCCAATGGAAAGACGGTGCTGACTCTTGATATGCAGACAAGTAATGGGCCACAACAGAGCAAACCCACAGCAGAGTCAGTCGAAGTTTTGAAGAATATTGGTAGGTAGGTCATCACAGAGCAGACCTACTGTAGTCCTGGTAGAGATTACGGTATTGGTGGGCCACCAGAGGTGCAGACCCACTGCAGTCCTTGTAGAAATAATGGTACTGGTGAGTCAGCAAAGGTGTAGACCCACTGTAGTCCTTGTAGAAATAATGGTATTGGTGAGTCAGCAAAGGTGTAGACCCACTGTAGTCCTTGTAGAAATAATGGTATTGGTGAATCAGCAAAGGTGTAGACCCACTGGAGTCTTTGTAGAAATAATGGTATTGGTGAGTCAGCAAAGGTGTAGACCCACTGTAGTCCTTGTAGAAATAATGGTATTGGTGGATCATCAAAGGTGTAGACCCACTGTAGTCCTTGTAGAGATGGCCAGCAGCCATCTGCTGCGACTGTGCAGGTGCACAATCACCATCGAAGAATCTTGCGGACAATATAGCAAGTCCATAACCACCACTTGTGCACTCACAAAGTTTTTGGAATTGTCCTTAGAACCAGCAATGCTGTTATCCAGTCCCTTGCTGAATTATTAACACACATGCAAACACTATCAGTCCCTACTTCTCACATGTCCGTATACCATGACCAACAGAAACGTGTGCAGTGAAATGGAACTTACAAGTTAATAATATGATGAACTGGTGTCAATTACAATGTTATAACATACAAATACAATAACAAAGGTACAAAATACATCATTAAAACATAATAATACAGATAACATTTGTAGTAATAGGGGCTTTACAAAAGAATAGAAATAAACATATACATCAGTGTTACAGGAATTATGACATAAGTAAATACATAAAAGATCAAAATAATTATTGAAACATCAACTTCACACATGAGCATTAAAACAGATCAGTATTAGTAATGTCTAACATCTTTACAAAGTAAATAACATATTATTAATGCAAATTATATTTGGCAATAACAGTATTCCTCATCATAGTCACGTAGCTGAGTATTAGAAAAATTCTACAACACAAGTCTTATCAGATAAACATATAAAGACAGGAAGAACATAAATATACAAGGGTACACAAACACATAGTGGGATAACACAAGGAAAGGACAGGGTTTGTTTTTCTGCAGTATTTTGCAAACAAAACTTTCTTTACTTCTCAGAGATCTCCCTTCATTCTTCATTATTTCCAAAAAGTCATATCTGTACCTGCTTACTGTACTTTTCTTGTATACCCTCTCAGTGCATTTCTTCAAATTCATCGCAACTCATTCTCTTATAGGCGAACCCCTCTTAAGCTAACTTAAATCTACTGAGCTCAGATGCATAAATTAAGGGACGAGGCAATGCAGCAGCACAAAACAATTAACACAAACAGCAATGACAAAAAAAAAATGGAAATTGGCAAAGCAATTGCAATATTACAACTAATATAAGGCACTGTGCAGCAAACAAGAAAAATAAATCCGTAGTAAAACTGGCTTAACAGCGTAATACAAAGTCAAATTCAGTAACACTATGCCTGGTAAACAGCAGCAGCAAATGCAATAACTTATATCTAAACATGACAAAGCTCAAGCAGAAAAAATATTACAGTAAAAATGGCCATGTTTAATACCTGTCACATCTTAACACTAGAGTGATGCATCACTGTAACTTGCTCTAGCAGACAAGTTACCAAGTCACTGACAAAAATTATGTATGCAATTGTGAAATGGAAATGTCTTATTGTGCTCCCGCATTTTTTTTTGTAGTACATCCATCATAAAGTTATTTTTTAATGGATCTGTAGGCATAAAATATTTATACTAGTACATCTATAAAATTTTATTTTAACTAATGCTGCTGTCCAGCTAGGAACTAGATATTAAACAAAATAGGCAAATCAAGGCGTGAAACGTCATTCACTAGCCATATGACATTTCATAATGCGGTAAACAATCTTTCAACTAGCAAGACAATAGACATGAAATGTTTCTCATCATTTCATTTCAGTAAATATCATAAATTAAGAACTCTACAGTGTAATCATGTTTTCAAGTTTGAGGGTGTCGTATTTACGATGCTTTCTACAAAGGAATGTCAATAGCAAGGATAATGGCCTCCTTTTTTTTTCTCCACCTGTGCCTCTGAAAGGCACACACTAATGGCTTTTTTCCAGGCGTCTGTCACGCAGCTGGGTGCCCACGATGCATTATGTGAAGGTGGTCACTTAACTTTCTTACCGAAATATTTACGACAGCAGTTTCCGCTACAGTGACAGTCTGATATAAAAATATTTCACAGGTCAAGAATTTGCGTTACAAAGCTGTAGAAACAAAATCCTATTCATATAACAGTGTCCAAAAAATTTTCATCGGCATTGTAGTACATTCACGCATTTACATACATTTCATAACACTTAAAGTACGATTATTGGTTTCCAACAACCTTTTTCACAAACCATAGTCCTTAACCACTACTCACTATTCCTTACCTTATTCGTCGACACTTCTTCAATATTTCATCATAACAGATACTTAGCACAATCAAATAACTCATATAGCATCAGCTTATTGATCATAAACATACTGCAACAGTATAATACACATAGTCATCGTAATAATAACATCATGTCATCTGGTATCTCACAGAAAGTACTTTAAATCCAGAATGTATTTTCAAGTAAACCAAAATGTTGCATTGAAATCTCATTAGCAGTACTTGTAAATGTTCTAAGTATGTGAGCCTTATAGTCGTTACGTAATTGTGCAACTAACAAGCAAGAAAGTACACACACAATAACACTGTGTCATCTGTTCACAATGACAATGCATTCGTAATTTCTGTTTAAATAAGTTCTCTTGGTTCTTGACTGGATATTTAACTTCAAACATCGTTGCATGTTAAGAGATCCAAAGTCTGACAAAGCATACTAGCAATGTAGAGTGAAAAGTTCTATGGCAAAGACAAAGTTAAAAAGCAGATTATCTTTCAATAAACGGTTTTACATGTGAAATGTGGTGTAAACCTTTACTCTTCCTAGTACGCAGAATTTCAACTTCAACGCAATTATCATGTGGTATACGTCGGACTCTGTAAGGTCCATTGTAAACTAGAAAGAATTTATAACTCAAGTGTTTCTTCTTATGTGACACTGAATGAGCTTTAATGAGAACTTTCTGACCAATATATAATTTATTTGCATTTGCTTTTCCATTTAGTTTTCTCCTTTTGTCTGCTGCAGATTTTATATTTTTAATAGCCAAATCAATTATGTCTTTGTGTCAAAGTTTATGTGTATTCGGGAAAGGTACAAGCTCTCTGATTCTGTTCGGTGGTTCTTCATTTTTCAGTACAAGAGTAGGTGGTAAAGCAGTGGAGTCATGAGGCATTTCATTCAGCACGTTTTGAAATAAGTATAAATATCTGTCCCAATGCTGATGCATTCTGTGACAATAAAGTCTGTAAAGCTTATTGATTTCTTTCATAATCCGTTCAGAGGGGTTACAATGTGGTGAGTACAATGAAATAAAAACAGGTTTGATTTTATGATTCTGAAGCATGCGTGACCAAACAGCAGATCTGAATTGCGGTCCGTTATCTGAAATGACTTTAGCAACATAGTCAACTTCACGTAAGAAATTTTTAACAAAGGCGTCGGATACAAACCGTCCAGTGGCTTTACATAACGGAGTGAAAGAAACAAATTTTGAAGTAAGTTCAACAGCGACTAGAATGTACGAAAATCCATTTGATGTTCTGACAGGGGGTCCCAAGAGATCAACAGCAGCAAATTCTTTTAATTTAGAAGGAATGATAGGAAACAGCGGAGCACGATTGGAGATAGTAGATGGTTTCGCCTTTTGACAGAGTTTACAAATAGACAAGACTGTTCGAATTCTCTTTTCCATATTCTTAAAATAACAAGGCATTTGAAGAATATGATAACATTTTCGTGGGCCAAAATGTGCATAGCTGAAATGAATGTACCAAATGAGCTTATTAACAAAATAGTCAGGAATGCAAAGTACCCATAGCTTGTCATCAACAGTGCAGCGTTTGAACAGTATGTTGTTTCTAACCAGATAATAATGCCAAATCTGTGTGTGTGTGTTTTCATGCCATTTGCTCTTGATGTGTCTCCAAATCAGATCTTTATCTTGTTCATGAGCAATGTCCTTTAAAGATGTGGTGATGAAGTTTTCAAAGGCGACTTTCTGAACGTAAAGAATACTGAAATTTTTCTCGAGGTTGCCTTAGTGTTACTTTTCTCAAGCCCAGCCGGTGCGCATGACAGTGCGTCAACAACAATTTTCTCCTTGCCGGGAATGTAGACTATTGTGAAGTGGAATTCTTGCAGAAACAATGCCCAACGTTTTAATGTGTCATGATTTAATTTTGAAGACATAAGAAATAGTAATGCACGATGATCACTGTATACTTTTACGTGCTTGCCAGAAAGAAAGAAACGGAATTTGTTAAATGCCCAAACGATAGCTAAAGCTTCTAATTCAGTAACAGAATAAATTTTTTCAGATTTTGTTAACACTCAGCTAGCAAAAGCAATGGTTTTCTAACCGTAGTGTCATTTTCTATGGCTTCTTGAAATAAATGGGCTAGAAGAATCCGTGCTAAGGCAGAAATCTTGTGACAGATCTGGATGAGCTAGTATTGGCGCGTTAAGTAGCGATTCTTTCAAAGAATTGAATTCCAACTGTGCTTGTTCGTCCCAGTTCCAAATAGTATTTTTTCCAGTGAGAGAACAAAGTTTTGGTGTAACAAGAATTTGCATATTCAGAAAACGACGGTAAAAATTTATGAGACCTAGAAAACGGCGGACTTGTTTTTTTGTGGATGGAACTGGAATGGCTCTGATTGCTTCTAACTTTTCAGGATCCGGCTGTATGCCTTCAGAAGAAATAATATGGCCCAAAAACCTCACCTTTGACCTACCGAATTCAGACTTTTCCAAGTTAACTGTAATTCCAGATTCTGCAAAAATACGTAACAAACTGTTGAGGATGCGATTATGTTGTCCCCATGAGGCTTCTTATATCAGAATATCGTCCACATATAAGGTGATGTGACGTTTTAAGAACTCAGGTAATATGGAATTTAGCCCGCGAATGAACGCTGCCGAAGAAATGTTCAAACCAAAAGGAAGTTTCCGAAATTGATAACAAACGCTGAAGCAAAGGAAAGCTGTGTATTTTCTACATTCTGGATGAAGTTCGATCTGATAAAAGCTGGAGCTGAGATCAATGGAAGACAACACTTTTACACCATTAAAATTTTGAAGAAGTTCTTCCAACGTTAGCGGCCTGTCTGTTTCAGGAATAATGATAGTAGTGATTTGTCTCAAATCTAAGACAAGCCTGATCGATCCATTCTTCTTCTCAACAATATGTAATGGATTGTTGTATGAGCTTACTGCAGGCTCAATAATGCCCTCGTCAAGCATGGATTCTATTTATGTTCTAACATGGTCCCTATAATGTGCTGGAATTACGTATGGTCTAACACAAAATTTAGTATGCTCACTAACACGAAATTGATATTGAAATCCCTTGATTGTTCTTGTTTTGTGAATAAAAACTGTGGAATGTGCTTGTAAAATCTCAAAAAGGTCCTGCCTATCAGTGTCATTACAATTCTCAATTGTTTGAATTTTATTCTGAATTAACTCATTAGTTTCAAATTATCCGTCGATACCATCCCTGTCACTACTTGCAGAGTGATTGTTAGTGTCTAGTTCCGTAGAAAACTCCGAACTGTTGTCTAACAGAAGGTAGAGCCGATTAATTTCCTCGTCGTGGTTTGATAGCCAATCTTCAAATTTCAAAGCTATTGACTTACTTTCTTTCTCTAAACTTATTTCAGCATCGTGAAAGTTTACGATTGCTTTGTATTCATTCAAAAAGTCTACTCCCAGTATAATTTCCGTCAACAATAATGGAACAATAAGAAAGCTCATAGAGAAGCTGTGGCTTTGACAAAAGAATTCTAAGTTGGTTTGTTGGCGTACATCTACACTTTTTTCAATGATTGCACCTTGTAACTTAATCTTACGTAACGGAAGTGTGGGGCAATCGTTCGATTTGTTGCATTTGCTAAAAGCTGTTTCACTAATTACTGAAATGGGACTGCCAGAGTCAAGTACTGCCGTAAATGTTATGTCATTTATAGTAATGTGAATCACAGGATATGCAATGTTGTTATGTTTTACATCGTGTTCCTGGAGTAAGATGTCCCTAATGTCTTCCATTTTTACGTAATTACTAGCTACGGCAGCTGCGTCGTCAGTTTCATAAGTACGTTTTGTGGCTGCCAGCGGTATGAGTCATTGCCTATTGTGTCTTTGTTGGCGCGCGTCGTTATTGGGATTTGGAGACCTAACTTCTACAAATTCACCTTGTGGAGAGGGCCCTGCTCTGTTTGAATCCCGCCAGTTCTGATGCAATTCAGGTCTGTCGTTACGATCATACAGTCTGTTGTCATGTCAGTAGATTCCATAGTTTCTTTCTTGTCGGTCACGTGGTGGAGAATTTCTCCCTGAATCGTAACTGCGTGCTGGACCGTTGCATCTAAAGTTATTCTGTCTCCCTTGATAACAAATATTTTGGTTCTGATACTGTCTGTTTCTCTGATTGTCTCTGTGATAGTCATTACCGTGGAGAGGTAATCTTTCCCTGTAATTATTACTACTCTGCCAACGGTTGTCATACAGTTGGTGTCTGTTTTGGTCACGATTTACGTTGTAACAATAGCCTTGTCGTGTATTATTTCTGTCATCGCGGAATTGTGACAGATGTGACCTATAATTGTTGTGCTCCTGTTTTTCCGTTCCGCAATTGTCAGTGTCAATTTCCAGTTCTTGTAACAGTCCCTGAAAAGCTTCAATGTCGTCTTTGCAACGTCCTGCTAAAATAATATGTCGTAAATGTTCAGGCAGTTTGATTAAGCAAATGCGGATGAGTTCTGAGGGGCTGTATGGGTTTGAAAGATACTGATTCTTATGCAACATGTCTTCAAAATATTTCATAAGACTGCAAAATTCAGATTGTTCGAAACGTTTCATCATTATGATGCTATGTTTTACTCGGTCTTGTGTAGCTTGAGACCAATACGCTGAGAGGAAGGCATGATAAAATTCTCCTTCACTGTGACAATCGTGAATGACTGATCGCATTCTTACAGCTGGTTCATTCTCCAAGTAGCCACACATAAATTCTAACCTGTGCTCCAATGACCGGTTGGGAGGAAAACAATGAGAGAATTGATGAAGCCATGCTTGTGGATGAACGTCGTTGTCAGAATTCTTAAATGTTTTGAATTTACGTGCAGTAATGAACAGCTTATAGTCAAAATCATCGTGTGGGCGAGTAGCATATCGGTCATTGTTAGGTCGTGTCGGCGGTTCCATCTCAAAATTCGGTGCACCTTGCCAATTTCTTTCATAATTTCCGAAATGCCCTGTGTTATTATTTTGTGGCTTTTCCGAATTTCTAAGTCCCTCTTCCCGTGTTGGAGCGCGAGTGTCCTCTGAAATATGTAATTTTTGTATTACTTGTGCCAACTGATCTTGTACTTCCCGGATTTCTCTTTTGTGTTATGTATTACTTTGATTCTGATTTTGTTTGAACTTCTTAATTTGTTCATAGTCTTCTGTGTCAGTGATGGCTACAGGTCTTGTGTCATTCAGATCATCATCTACCTTTGTAGGTAAGTTAGTGATCTGATCTGAAAGTTCAGCTACTTTATCCGCTGGTGAAATTATTTCCTCTGTGTGTTTTTCTGAACCAAGTTTCAGGGAATCCATTTGTGTTGAAATCGTATCTACTGTGTCCTTTAAGTTTTCCTGAGTTTTTGCAAGTTGCGTAACCGAATCGGTCGATGCAACTGAGTCAGTTTTAGCTTGCAAGGTGTCGTGATTTTCATGAACAATAGTTTGCAGTTATTTTATGACTGTTTCGTGATTCTGTAATGCATTTTCATGGCGCGAAAAAATAGGTTGGAAATGCTCACAAATTTGTGTTTTTACGTCATTACAGACTTTTTGACATTTAGATTCAATGTTATGTAACTCAGTAGATGAATCTTCACGTGTTTGTTCAAGTGTGGTGTCTAACTTCCGAAGATTTTGTTCCATTGTGTCTAACTGTTGCTGTGTTTGTCTCTGGTGTTGTTCCATTGTGTCTAACTTTTGAAGATTTTTTTCCATTGTGTCTAACTTTTGAAGATTTTGTTCCATTGTGTCTAACTTTTGAAGCTTTTGCTGTGTTTGTCTCTGATTTTGTTCCATTGTGTCTAACTTTTGAAGCTTTTGTCCCATTTGTTGCATTAATTGTAATAACAATGCACTGGTGTCTGAAAGATGTTCCTCAGTGCTTTTCGGCAGTGAATTTGCACCGGCAACATTCACATTTTGACAAACGGAAAATGTGTCTTGACTCATTTGAGAAAACGGTGAGAACCCAAAACCTGAGTCTACAGTATTTGCAATATTGTGTTCTGTCATTCCCGATTCCTGAGGCGAGCTGTTGCCGACCGATCGATCGATAATGCTTCCATGTTCACTAATTGTTTCACTGTCTACACCATTGTTTACCGCCTGCTCCATTTCCCTATGTACAATTACCAAATTACTACTTTGAATATTAGTTAATTCATTACATGGTGGCGCTAACACACTGCTTTCGTCTTCACAGTCATTTCTCAGTTTACTTTGGAGCCTAGTATTACGTTTTTCACACACCATTATTGTCACAATATTTCACACGACAACACAGAAAAACACAATCTGAAGAGCAAAAATAAGAGAACACATTAACATAGGTCTGAAAATAATATCTAGTTAATTGCAAGCGCAGCTGCTAAATACTTGGTGCAAATTTACATGCGTGCCACACCTGTTTTACTGTACAAAAATGAAAGACTGCAACTACAAAGAAGATTCTCTCTACAATTACGCGCTAGCAATAAACAAAATCTACACTAATTACACAAACTACAAGAAAAAATCAGAAGATTCCCATGAGGTATCCTCGGCTAAGGGTCGACATATGAAACGTCCCCTTTTGAAAAATTATACATGACTCGCAACGCAATCTGACTTTCAAAAATCCCTACAAAAGAATGGCCCTGACTAACATTAACCTATACCTTTCACAAATCACTTACCTTACCAAAAATCTTCGTTACTCCAACTACTGCAATACAGTGAGCGCCACTACTGCCAGCTAAATAAAAGATTCAAACTACGGAAGGCACTAACTACAGATAGGCATAGTTAGCAAATGAAAGATTTTAATAGAGAACAAACAATGTATTTTCCTTAATAGTCATAATATATATAGCAGTTCATGACATCCAGTCTTACAAATTTCAAAACTCCGCCATCTCTCTCCCCACATCCACCTCTGCTGGCGGCTCACCTCCAACTGCGCAACGCTATGCGCTGTTAACAGCGAACTGCCCAACACTACAATGGCGAGTATTACAACAATGCCAACCAGCCACAGACTGCACACAGCACAGCCAGTGATTTTCATACAGAGCGCTACGTGGCGTTACCAATAAGAAAACCTAAACAGCCTACTTACAAAACTAGTGCACCACCATTAGCTTGAAAACCCAGTTCATCGAAAGATACTGATTTTGTGTGAGACCATGAATGTACAGAGATTCACAAAATAACACAGTGTGAATTTAATGACCACTGTTGTCGTCAAGACTACAACAGTGAAATTGTCTTGATAATACGATAAATGTGACTGGGTTCCGTAAACACCATACTTCAGTTTTCGAAAAAGGAAACGGCATTTTGTAATGATGTACAGGGACCAATGACAGCTATGATCAGTGGAGGTTCGTCGATTCCTGAAAAATAAATCTCAAGTGTGTGCTGCTGAGTAATGGCAAAGTGTTACCGTAGATTCCGATTGGATCTGCAGTCTACATGAAAGAAACGTATGATTACACAAGATAATTGTTATTGCGACTGAACTATGACAAGTTTAAGTGGCAGGTTTGCGGGGCTCTGAATGTCACAGGCATTAGACTTGATCTACAACACGGATACTCCAAATTCTGTTGCTGCCTGCGCCTCTGGGATAGCCACACAAAAGAACTTCGTTATAGAAAAAAAATGGCCTAAGCATCAATCACTGGAACCACTATCTCACAATGTTTCGCACAAAGTACTTGCCGAATCTAACAACATAATTCGCCTTTCTGTTTATATAAAATTGGGCCTAATGGAAGCTTCGTTAAGGCCATGGACAACAGTAGGGAAGCGTTTCTCTATCTGAGCGAGGAATTTCCACGTCCGAGTGAGGTGAAAATAAAAGAGGAGAATTTCGTGCGTCACAAACTGTACGAAGACGAGCATTTCAGCACCATCCTGACACGTGATGAAAAGTTAGCTTGGAATGCCTTTGTTAAATTTTCAACAACCTTTCTAGGAATAAACAGGGCAGAAAGCTATATGGACCATGTGACAAATCTTCCGGGCTGGTGCAATAGACTGGGGTGGAACATGTCATTTAAGTCACGTTTCTTAGATTCCCAGATGGACTTCTTCTGAGAATTGTGGTGCTGTAATTGACAAGCATGCAGAACGCTTCCACCAGCAAATTTCGGACTTGGAAATGAGATACCAGGGAAAGTAGAGTGCATCAATGTTAGCCGAATACTGCTGGACACTAATCACGGAATCACCAGCAGAAAAATAAAAACGCTAGGGAAACCGGTTCCGCCTTCACTGACCCTCCTACGAGAGATAATACCAAGGTAAAAACATGTATAAGCCTACATGGGTAATAACGTAAAGTTATCACAGCTTCAAAACGAGAGCTAATCTTCCGTTTTCCTTAACATATTCGCTATCAGCACACCCAAAAACATAAAGATTAGCTATTTTCATGCCAGATAGAGAAAAAAAGGAAAATTTTATTGGTTAGTGTAATTTACGTCACTGGCAAAGACAGTGTTTAAATGGACAAATTATGTAACTAATTTAACAAAAATTAATAACAATGAGATATACACAATTAAGTTTCATGACAAGTAACTTCAAAGTAGTTGTAATCACTTAAAATGTAACAAGCAATATACAAAATACGACGTTTAAGTGTAAATACGTTTGAGTGTCGTTATTGTCTTACATGTGAAATGTTCGATACCCACCGGCATAAGAGAGCTCATAATGTTCATTAGGCCAGATTACATCACGCTGGATCACTTTGCGGGCCCCTCAAGTACCTGAGAACCTATTTTGTATGCTCGAGCCTTCATTAGCAGTCTGCAGCGCGACTAGTGTCAAACGCTCTCCGGAAATCTAAGAAATTGGAATCCACCTGTTGTCCTTCTGTGGTATCGATAGCTACGATGCCACGGCGTAGGTGCAAGTTCATATGTTGGCAATACGACAACGACACCAACGACAGCGCCATCTAGCAGGCGCTGTTCAGGTCTACGAGCGCCGCTGCAGATTCTACCCATTTGATCAAGAGCAGACGGCTGGGACACTTCGCTTCAGCTTCGCTTCATATAGTGACTTTGCACTATTTACGACGGGTCTAAGGGTTCGTACCTCAGTGCAAAGTTATGTATTCCTCTTCTTGCTAAAGTGAAGGTGATTTTAATTCACACTGCAGTACCGAGGGATTTTCACCTTTTTCTGCTCCTACTCGCATTCGTCATTCGGCCAGCCTTTCAGTTTTCAGGAGTAGACCCACGCGCCGCCTTCCAGGCGGCTACAAAATCTTCATCCACGGTCAGCGTGATATCACGCGAG
The DNA here is from genome assembly GCF_023864275.1 of Schistocerca cancellata. Lineage (NCBI taxonomy): Eukaryota > Metazoa > Arthropoda > Insecta > Orthoptera > Acrididae > Schistocerca > Schistocerca cancellata. The sequence continues at coordinate 22,609,603 of NC_064633.1, read as the reverse complement.
AAAAAGACAAGCTGATTTTTGCACGAGCGATGCTTTCTGAATCTGTGTTGGTTTGTGGACACAAGATTTTTCTGCTCTCAAATTTGTTATATTGGAACTTATAATATGCTCAAGAATACTACAGCAAATCGATATTGTGGATATTAATCTGTAATTTTGCGAGTCAGTTATTTCACCCTTTTTATGTAAGGGGCTCACTTGAGATCTTTCCCACTTGCTTGTGATCTTCATCTCGGCGAGAATTCGCGAAAAATGCCAGGTATATATGGGCCACTCTGTCTAAAATCGAACTGGGATTCCACCTGGACCGGCCACATACTTCTTTTAAAGACTGCTTTTTAAGGTCAAGCATGTCTAGTTCTACTGTCCTCCGTATGCGAGCTCGTGAGGCGGTCAAACGGTGGTATGTCTGCACGATCTTCTTGAGTGTGTGATTTTTTAAAAGCGAAGTTTAAAACTGTTGTTTTTCTTTTACTGCCTTCTGTCGCCATACGAAACTGGTCTATGAGGACCTTAAGGCGATGTTTGTTTCTTCCTCGTATAACAGCAACATTGGCGAACACGTATTCACTGACAAGGGAACCTCCCCATCGCACCCACCGCACTCAGTTTGTATATTTTGCTTTTTTTTTTTTTTTGTAGTTCCACACAACTTCTTCCTGTTTTCTCGATTGATCTGTGTTCAGTTTTTCAAGGCCTATCCACTGTGCCAACTTATAACTAAATCTGAGGGGGGTGCGATGTGAGTAAGCGCTGGCTCAAACATAGGGCGCGTCCCTTCTTCGCAGGCAGAGGGGCGGCGCCCGGGGCGCCCCTGGCGGCAGGTGTTTGCTCGATCAGTCGCCGCCGCATTGTGTCCGCTGTTGACCAGAGCCACGAGGCGGGCAAACACCGCCCCCGCGGGCCATTGTGCGCGGTCAGTGGTCAGAGCCGCCGGCGGCGCCGCCGAGGGCTCACCAAATACTGCGGGTAGGCATCCCGCCGCACGCCTGTGGGCCGCTCGGACCCGCCAGTCGCCTCCGCTAATTACTGCTCTCCGCTGCTCGGGGAAGCGCCAGAGTCGAAATCTGTGCCCAGAAGTAAATAGATGGCGATTAAAATTGCAACGCCGTCCATGCAGAATGCAACGAACGTCACATTGACATCAGGGTAGTACGTGTTTCGATGTGAAACTTGTAATAGATCGAGAGTCATCTATTGTAGTATACGATACAACTCATTACTAAACACGACGATACACTGTAATTCTATTGTATGGTTATACATTTATTACAATGTCTTGATTTTTAAATTACACTAATTACTACTAAACGACAATTGGGTCAGTATAGAAAATATTTTAATAAAATTTCTGTTCATGTTCTTAGGGGAAAATAACGGAAACAGTTGTTCATGAAGTAAACATGTGTTGATTACACTGATGCGCGAAGAAACTGGTATACGCATGAGTATTCAAATGGTTCATTTGGCTCTAAGCACTATGTGGTTTAACATCTTGTAGGGAAGCAGCCTATTCACGCCTTATAAAATTCACATCAGTCTTTCCATTGTGTGCCAGCCAGTCCGCTGTAACTAGCTCGGACGTCTTAAATGTTGCGCAGTACTTTAAAAATCAAGTAAATAACCTGAAACGTTTCTAGCATGTCAGGAGTAATACTAAATCAATATGTCTTGAATATCAGTTCAACAACTTTAACCATTTTCGAAATTTGGATGTTTTTCTGTAAAAATCATTGGCGCAACAGAAAAGAGCTAGAAACTTAAAAATTTATATTTAGATTCCTTTTGCATAATAATTTAGTAGAAACAGTATTCTGGATCCCACAAATTAAAATTTTAGTTGAAATTCGTGATTTTCTGGTTTTTGTCTTAGAAATTAAGGAAGTAAGATGGATTAAGTAGGCGAATAAATAAAGCTAGGATGTTTAAACTTAAGTAGAAGGGAGATCCGCTATAATCATAAAGATGTGGGAAGTTTCAACTGAATAACTATAAAACTATAGCGATAGCGTATCTCCAAAAGGCAAGTTCATAGCTCGTCTACTGCGTGTAGTGTAATTAAATTAATTCTCTCGCCCAAAGTATTTGACTTAGCCACATCAGACTTTTATTATGATTACTTACCTGTGTACTGATTGCACATTTAAATTGAGAGATTCATTGGCCATCAGCAAAGGAAGCAATGATTTATTCGATAACTTAAAGTGGTGCATTACTAGCCCAGCGGCTAGTCGGGAGAGCAGATTTGATCAGGCGTTCCCTTAGCCGTCCGCATCGCGGCTTTATATGTAAGAACGCTGCGCGAGAAAAAGAAGGCCCCAGTTCTCCCCAGACGCTGAATAGCACACCACCTGTGCTGGGAGTCGCGTCACGTCGGTATCGTTGATATAGACAGCCTCGGATGCAGTAATAGGTTACTTGGGATACGCGTAACCATGAAATCGTTTTCGAGTGAAGTGTTAATTTTGGGATGACGTTAATGACCTATCTTTAGTTTACAAATGTTGTATTTTCACGTGCCGCCACAGGACAGACATTCTACCATTATTTAGCGTGGCGTTCGATGAACAGTATCATCAAATTATGGCGAGCATTCACTTAAACATGTAATTTGAACAGTTATAGTTGCATCAGCGTATTACACTCTGAACTGCTCTGGTAGCTGGATTGTGTGGATTCTTTTTGGTCTGTGACTGTCAGAATATAATGAACATTTTAGAGAGAATGGTTTTTAATTGTGAATTCTCCTAATTCCTCAGAGCTATAACCTGTAGCTATAAATGTATTTCTCAGATGAAGTGGGCACTAGGAATTCTAATTAGAGGCTTCACGTTTTGCTAATCACTTTCTGGTTGCCAATATTGTAGTTAGAGAGCCAGTGTTGAGAACGGCAAACAACAGCATTAAATAAATAATAGGAACATTAACAATTATTCCACCCGCCGCCCCACAAGCTGAGGTCATCAGTCTCCTAGACTTAGAACTAAATCCCAACTACCCTAAGGACATCACACACATCCAGGAGAATCTGCGACCGTAACAACAGTGCGTTTCCGGACTGAAGAGCCTAGAACCGCTCGGCCACAGCGGCCGGCCGCATGAGTATACACCGAGCGAGGTGGCGCAGTGGTTAGACACTGGACTCGCATTCGGAAGGACGACGATTCAATCCCGCGTCCGGCCACCCTGATTTAGGTTTTCCGTGATTTCCCTAAATCACTCCAGGCAAATGCCGGGATGGTTCCTTTGAAAGGGCACGGCCGACTTCCTTCCCCATCCTTCCCTAATCCGATGAGACCGATGACCACGTTGTCTGGTCTCCTTCCCCAAACCAACCAACCAACCATGAGTATTCAAACACAGAGATATGTAAACAGTCGGGATACAACGGTGCGGTCGGCAACGCCTACATAGGACAACAAGTGTCTAGAGCAGTTGTTAGATCGGTTACTGATGCTACCATGGCAGGTTCTAAGATTTAAGTAAGTTTGAACGTGGTGTTACAGTCGGCGCACGAGCGGTGGGATACAGTATCTCCAGGGTAACGATGAAGTGGGGATTTTCCCGTACGACCATTTCACGAGTGTACCGTGAATATCAGGAACCCCGTAAAACATCAAATCTCCGACATCGATTCGGCTGGAAAAAGATCTTGCAAGAACAGGACCAAAGACCACTGAAGAGAATCGTTCAACGTGACAGAAGTGCAACCCTTCCGCAAATTGCTGCAGGTTTCAATGCTGAGCCATCAGCAAGTGTCAGCGTGTGAACCATTCAATGAAACATCATCGATATGGGCTTTCGGAGCCGAAGGCCCGCTCGTGTGTCGTTGATGACTTTACGAGTCGCCTGAGCCCGTCAACATCGACACGAGACCGTTGATGACTGGAAACATGTTGCTTGGTCGGTCGAGTCTCGATTCAAATGGACGTGTACGGGTATGGAGACAACCTCATGAATCCATGGGCCCTACATGTCAGCAGGGGACTGTTTGAGCTGGTGCTGGCTCTATAATGGTGCGGGGCGTGTGGAGTTACAGTGATATGGGACCCCTGATACGTCTAGCTACGACTCTGGCAGGTGACACCTACGTAAGCATCCTGTCTGATCGCCTGTATACATTCATGTTCATTGTGCATACCAACGGACTTTGGCAATTCCAGCAGGACAATGCGACATCCCACACCGCCAGATTTTCTGCAGAGTAGCTCCAGGAACACTCCTCTGAGTTTAAACACTTCCGCTGGCCACCAGACTCCACAGACATGAACATTATTGAATATATCTGGGATGCCTTGCAACGTGCTGTTTACAAGAGATCCCCACCCCCTCGTACTCTTGCGGATTTATGGACAGCCCTGCAGGATTCATGGTGTCAGTTCCTCTCTGTTGTAACTCATACAAAATACTGATTGTAACAATGCTTTAAGTATCAAGCATTGCCAATGTGAGAGGATAGTAGCTGTTAATGTTACAGATTGACTCGGCGACTTCCTAAGACACCCAACAGTCTGCATGCCAACATAAAATTTACCATGGAAGTAGAAAAGGACAAGAAACTACCATTTTTAGATGTGCTGGTCACAAGGGGTGGTGAAATCCTGGGACACAGCGTGTACCGAAAACCGACACACACGGACCGATACCTGCACAAACTTTCAAATCATCAGCCGAGCCAGAAAAGAGGCATGAGTAATACGCTCGTAACGCGAGCAAGACGAATATGTGAGCTGCAGCGCCTCAGACGCGAAATACAACAGTTAGAAAGGGTTCTGAGGAGCAACGGGTATTCCACAAGTGATATTAGAAGTACAACAGAGCCAAACACACGGCGAAGTGAGAAACCAGAGAAGAAATTTCGGGTACGACCTTTCTGCAATGCATTCCCAGAGCGACGGACAGAATAGGCCGTATATTGCGCAAACACGGCGTAAAGATTATTTACAAACCGACAAAGAACGACAAAGAAGATCAAAGAGTGTCTCAGGTCGGTAAAGGAGAAAAGGGACCCACTTGCAATTTTGCGAATATATCGCCTACCATGCCCATGTGGAAAAGTTTATGTTGGAATAACTGGACGATCAATCAACACCGGAATCACATAACATAAGGGACATTGCAGTTTGGGGTAGGTGGAGAAATCGGCTGTGACAGAGCACGCGCTGTGTGTGACGGATCACGTAGTAAAATTCGCCGACACGGAAGTTCTGGCTGTAGACAAGAACTCACAAACCCACTTGTTCAGAGAAGCTACAGAAATATATAACACGAGAATGGCTTCAACAAGAAAGAAGAAAGCCTCAAGCTAAACGAATTCTTGCTTCCCGTACTGCAGCAAACGACCGTCACAGGTAGCAAGAGAACCGCACCGGAAATGACTGCGGAGAAGCCCTCGGACATTGGCGCGCCAGGTACGCATAGTTTGCGGCCGTGAGCTCGGCTACTCCACCACCAGCAATGGAGGGTGAAACTTCGACAATGCCAGCCACTCGCGCTGGCGAAACGTCAGAAAAATTGTCAGACGAACGTCGGCCGAAGAACCCTTTTGTCAACAACTGGCCACGAGAAAACAATTTTGTATTACAGAATGGAGTTCAGGGAGTTGTTAATGTTACGGAATGGAGTTCAAGGCAGTGTGTAAATTAGTCCAAGCTTCTTCGAAGTGTAGTTCAGAAGCTGGACTGCATAAACGAGCAAGTTATTTGTTACCCTGTGCGGTACTTTTTATTTCAGAAAAGTTATCCTTCGCAGATTAGACGTTAGGTGACAGCATTGGCTGTGGAAAGAACGCACGTTTTTATGTAACCAAGAATAGTTCAACGACCAGTTCTATGAGTTAAGTGTGGACCTTAAATGTAGTATATACAGTCTTTTCAATAACTTTAGCAAACACCGATGGCATAGGAATAGGTCTAAAATTGTGTATTTTATCCCTGTCTCCTTTTTTATAAAGTACTTTAATCGGTCACGAAACTCATCATTCCGAATTGAAATTTACAGATATGGCTAAGTACTGAGATAACATATGGGGAACTATTCTGCTAGATACCCCGTCATATGACAGTCCTCAGTATTCAGTAATTTAATTATTGACTAAATCTCCCCCTTGTGAGTATCATAGAGGAGTATCTCAGATTATAGTCCCAGAAATCTATTTTACAACAGAGTTACATGATTTCCTGTGGAAAATAAGCTTCTATTTAGTTTACCTGCTATATTCAGAAAGTGATGATTAAATAGTGTGCATATATCTGATTTATCAGTATCTGAAACATTTCTACTACACTCTGACTTTATATTCCGAAGCTGGTGTTGCTGACGAGACACTTCCTTCACGACGACCTTGTGGTTTTAGTCTTATTTTGAGAATTAGCTATTCTTTTTGCGTACCACATACTTGCTTCCTTCCTAATAACACACTTAAAGTCCTCGCAAGGCCCTTTGCAATGGGCAACTGCAGTTTGATTGTGACTGATTCTAACGTTTTGATGCAATTTCCACATCTGTGTGATATTCTTATCCCCCTTGTCAGTCCCCAGGCTGCCTGTTAGTGCCAGTACCCTGTTTTGAACTTTCTAATGGAAACCAGCTTTCAAACAGCGTGAGGAATATTTTGAGGAAAGCATTATACACTCCTGGAAATGGAAAAAAGAACACATTGACACCGGTGTGTCAGACCCACCATACTTGCTCCGGACACTGCGAGAGGGCTGTACAAGCAATGATCACACGCACGGCACAGCGGACACACCAGGAACCGCGGTGTTGGCCGTCGAATGGCGCTAGCTGCGCAGCATTTGTGCACCGCCGCCGTCAGTGTCAGCCAGTTTGCCGTGGCATACGGAGCTCCATCGCAGTCTTTAATACTGGTAGCATGCCGCGACAGCGTGGACGTGAACCGTATGTGCAGTTGACGGACTTTGAGCGAGGGCGTATAGTGGGCATGCGGGAGGCCGGGTGGACGTACCGCCGAATTGCTCAACACGTGGGGCGTGAGGTCTCCACAGTACATCGATGTTGTCGCCAGTGGTCGGCGGAAGGTGCACGTGCTCGTCGATCTGGGACCGGACCGCAGCGACGCACGGATGCACGCCAAGACCGTAGGATCCTACGCAGTGCCGTAGGGGACCGCACCGCCACTTCCCAGCAAATTAGGGACACTGTTGCTCCTGGGGTATCGGCGAGGACCATTCGCAACCGTCTCCATGAAGCTGGGCTACGGTCCCGCACACCGTTAGGCCGTCTTCCGCTCACGCCCCAACATCGTGCAGCCCGCCTGCAGTGGTGTCGCGACAGGCGTGAATGGAGGGACGAATGGAGACGTGTCGTCTTCAGCGATGAGAGTCGCTTCTGCCTTGGTGCCAATGATGGTGGTATGCGTGTTTGGCGCCGTGCAGGTGAGCGCCACAATCAGGACTGCATACGACCGAGGCACACAGGGCCAACACCCGGCATCATGGTGTGGGGGGCGATCTCCTACACTGGCCGTACACCACTGGTGATCGTCAAGGGGACACTGAATAGTGCACGGTACATCCAAACCGTCATCGAACCCATCGTTCTACCATTCCTAGACCGGCAAGGGAACTTGCTGTTCCAACAGGACAATGCACGTCCGCATGTATCCCGTGCCACCCAACGTGCTCTAGAAGGTGTAAGTCAACTACCCTGGCCAGCAAGATCTCCGGATCTGTCCCCCATTGAGCATGTTTGGGACTGGATGAAGCGTCGTCTCACGCGGTCTGCACGTCCAGCACGAACGCTGGTCCAACTGAGGCGCCAGGTGGAAATGGCATGGCAAGCCGTTCCACAGGACTACATCCAGCATCTCTACGATCGTCTCCATGGGAGAATAGCAGCCTGCATTGCTGCGAAAGGTGGATATACACTGTACTAGTGCCGACATTGTGCATGCTCTGTTGCCTGTGTCTATGTGCCTGTGGTTCTGTCAGTGTGATCATGTGATGTATCTGACCCCAGGAATGTGTCAATAAAGTTTCCCCTTCCTGGGACAATGAATTCACGGTGTTCTTATTTCAATTTCCAGGAGTGTATCTATCGTCTGGGTTATCAGCATTATAATCAGCACTATAAACATCCTGCCAGTCTTGTTTCTTAATGAAGTTTAAAAATATCCCTTTGGAACTGGATTAGCATTTCTGAATAGTTTGTAATTATATTTAACACGAAAACGAGCACAAAAAAGAAACATTTAGCGTTGAAATTTGTGCATAATGGTCTGAAAGGACATTCACACTTATGCTAGCAGAATGCTGCTCTAGCAATGAAGAATGAAGAAAAATGTTGTCTGTGGTAGTACTACTGTTCCCCCGCACTCTCGTTGGAAATAATACAGTTTGCATGAGACGATATGATTTAAGGAGTTCTACCAGCATCCTATTTCCTGCACATTAACTTATACATTAAAATTGAAGTAATCTCATACAGCCGGCCGCGGCGGTCTAGCGGTTCTGGCGCTGCAGTCCGGAACCGCGGGACTGCTACGGCCGCAGGTTCGAATCCTGCCTCGGGCATGGGTGTGTGTGATGTCCTTAGGTTAGTTAGGTTTAAGTAGTTCTAAGTTCCAGGGGACTTATGACCTAAGATGTTGAGTCCCATAGTGCTCAGAGTCATTTGAACCAATCTCATACAACTAAATTCTTTTACTTCCTATAAAGTGAGCCAAGAACACTCTCTGGTTTGAGCAGAAATGTTCTGAAATCACAGTCAGGGGACCTATAAATAACAACAATTAGAAGTTCCACTACATTCAACCGACGCAGTATTCAAATACCTGTTCCGGGCAAGTGTAGTGACAGAGGGAGTCAGACGATCCAGACATCGCGGCATGTTGTCTTTACCAGAAAAGGTGCTGTTAGTGAAGCTTTACTACCTCAATGGAGAATCTGCTACTGCAGTTTTATAATTTGTAACATCACAACAGGTGTCGTTACATGATTAAAAAACTGAGTGATGCAACTAATTAAACGCAGCTTCAACAAACGCATGCCTGTAGAAGCAATATGGGTCAACACATTTCTTTTTTTCATTCTCATGTGCCCGTCCTGTGTCCTGATTTCCATTTTTCACCCTTCCTGAAAGTGTGTGGTCAAGAGTAAATGATTAGAGTGCCGTAGCAGACGAACCAGAGAAGTGGTGGCTTCTTCATCTTCTACCAACCTAAACGGTGTCGGTGGTATGTAGAGAGCAGTAACAGGAGGGCTTGGCCAAAGATGAGTAAAGCAAAACGTTTTCCTAGCAGATGTTCGTCATGGGCCTCCCCCAGCACCTCGGGCAGTTCGGAGAGAGCTCCACGCGACAGTTACAGGTTGAGTTGTTCTGAAGACGGGTAAGCGACCAGACGTTCCCTCAGAACGCAACAGGGAATAACAATATTAATGTGCTAATAGTAAATTGCAAGAGCGTCTATTGAAAGGTCCCAGAACTGCTCTCATTAATAAACGGTCATAACGCCCATATAGTACTAGGGACAGAAAGTTGGCTGAAACCAGACGTAAACAGTAATGAAATCCTAAACTCAGATTGGAATGTACACCGCAAAGACAGGCTGGACAGTGAAGGGGGAGGCGTGTTTATAGCGTTAAGAAGTGCAATAGTATCGAAGGAATTGACGGAGATTCGAAATGTGAAATAATTTGGGTGAAGGTCACGGTTAAAGCAGGCTCAGAAATGGTAATTGGATGTCTCTATAGGCCCCCTGGCTCAGCAGCTGTTGTAGCTGAGCACCTGAAGGATAATTTGGATAATATTTCGAGTAGATTTCCCCACCATGTTATAGTTATGGGTGGAGATTTTAATTTGCTGGATATAGACTGGGAGACTCAAACGTTCATAACGGGTTACAGGGACAAAGAATCAAGTGAAAATATTTTAAGTGCTTTATCTGAAAACTACCTTGAACAGTTAAACAGACAACTCGTGGCAATAACATATGAGACCTTCTGGTGACAAACAGACCCAAACTATTTGAAACAGTTTACGCAGAACAGGGGATCAGCGATCATAAAGCGGTTACTGCATCGATGATTTCAGCCGTAAATAGAAATATTAAAAAAGGTAGGGAGATTTTTATGTTTAGCAAAAGTGTCAAAAAGCATATTACAGAGGACCTGACGGCTCAACACAAAAGTTTTGTCTCAAGTACAGATAGTATTGAAGATCAGTGGACAAAGTTCATAACCATCGCACAATAAGCGTTAGATGAGTATGTGCCAGCAAGATCGTAAGAGATGGGAAAGAGCCACCGTGGTACAACAACCGAGTTAGAAAACTGCTGCGGAAGCAAAGGCAACTTTACAGCAAACATAAACATAGCCAAAGCCTTGCAGACAAACAAAAATTTCACGAAGCGAAATGTAGTGTGAGGAGGGCTATGCGAGAGGCGTTCAATGAATTCGAAAGTAAAGTTCTGTGTACTGACTTGGCTGAAAATCCTAAGAAATTTTGGTCTTATGTCAAAGCGGTAGGTGGCTCAAAACAAAATGTTCAGACACTCTGTGACCAAAATGGTACTGAAACAGAGGATGACAGACTAAAGGCCGAAATACTAAACCGAAATACTAAATGTCTTTTTCCAAAGTTGGGTCACAGAAGAAGACTGCACTGTAGTTCCTCGTAGATATCGAAATAGACGACAGAGGGATAGAGAAACAATTAAAATCGCTCAAAAGAGGAAAGGCCGCTGGACCTGATGGGATACCAGTTCGATTTTACACAGAGTACGCGAAGGAACTTGCCCCTCTTCTTGCAGCGGTGTACCGTAGATCTCTAGAAGAGCGTAGCGTTCCAAAAGATTGGAAAAGGGCACAGGTCATCCCCGTTTTCAATAAGGGACGTCGAACTATAGACCTATATCTCTAACGTCGATCAGCTGTAGAATTTTGGAACACGTATTATGTTCGAGTATAATGACTTTGTAAGTAGGCTGTTTAGGTTTTCTTATTGGTAACGCCACGTAGCGCCTGTGCTGTTTGCAGTCTGTGGCTAGTTTGCATTGTTGTCTGCCATTGTAGTGTTGGGAAGATGGATGTGAACTGCGTGTAGCGTTGAGCAGTTGGGGGTGAGCCGCCAGCAGTGGTGGATGTGGGGAGTGAGATGGCGGAGTTTTGAAGTGGATGATCTAGACAGAGACAGTAAATTTGTAACACTGGATATCATGAACTGATATATATATATATATATATATATATATATATATATATATATATATATATATAGGTGTGTGTGTGTGTGTATATATAATGACTTTTGAATACTATTAAGGTAAATACATTTTTTGTTCTCTATCAAAATCTTTCATTTGCTAACTATGCCTATCAGTAGTTAGTGCCTTCAGTAGTTTGAATCTTTTATTTAGCTGGATGTAGTGGCACTCGCTGTATTGCAGTAGTTCGAGTAACGAAGACTTTTGGTGAGGTAAGCGATTTGTGAAAGGTATAGGTTAATGTTTGTCAGGGCCATTTTTTTGTAGGGATTTTTGAAAGTCAGATTGCGTTGCGCTAAAAATATTGTGTGTCAGTTTAAACACAGTCATGTATAATTTTTCTAAGGGGACATTTCATATGGCGACCCTGCCAGGATTCGAACCTGGAATCTTTAATTACGTAAAAATGGGAGACATTAGGGACATCTTACTCCAGGAACACGACGTAAAACATAACAACATTGCATATCCTGTGATTCACATTACTGTAAATGACGTAAAATTTACGGCAGTACTTGACTCTGGCAGTCCCATTTCAGTAATTAGTGAAATAGCTTTTAGCAAATGCAACAAATCGAACGATTGCCCCACACTTCCGTTACATAAGATTAAATTACAAGGTGCAATCATTGGAAAAAGTGTAGATGTACGCCAACAAACCAACTTAGAATTCTTTTGTCGAAGCCACAGCTTCTCTATGAGCTTTCTTATTGTTCCATTATTGCCGACGGAAATTATACTGGGAGTAGACTTTCTGAATGAATACAAAGCAATCTTAAACTTTCACAAAGCTGAAATAAGTTTAGAGAAAGAAGGTAAGTCAATAGCTTTGAAATTTGAAGATTGGTTCTCAAACCATGATGAGGAAATTAATCGGCTTTACCTTCTGTTAGACAACAGTTCGGAATTTTCTACGGAACTAGACACTAACAGTCACTCTGCAAGTACTGACAGGGATGGTATCGACAGCATATTTGAAACTAATGAGTTAATTCAGAATAAAATTCAAACAATTGAGAATTGTAATGACACTGATAGGCAGGATCTTTTTGAGATTTTACAAGCACATTCCACAGTTTTTACTCACAAAACAGGAACAATCAACGGATTTCAAAACCAATTTCGTGTTCGAGAGCATACTAAATTTTGTGTTAGACCATATGTAATTCCAGCACATTATAGGGCCCGTGTTAGAGCAGAAATACAATCTATGCTTGACGAGGACATTATTGAGCCTGCAGTAAGCTCATACAACAATCCATTACATGTTGTTGAGAAGAAAAATGGATCGATCAGGCTTGTCTTAGATTCGAGACAAATCAATACTATCATTATTCCTGAAACAGACAGGCCGCAGACGTTGGAAGAACTTCTTCAAAATTTTAATGGTGTAAAAGTATTGTCTTCCATTGATCTCAGCTCCAGCTTTTATCAGATCGAACTTCATCCAGAATGTAGAAAATACACAGCTTTCCTTTGTTTCGGCGTTTGTTATCAGTTTCGGAAACTTCCTTTTGGTTTGAACATTTCTTCGGCAGCATTCATTCGCGGGCTAAATTCCATATTACCTAAGTTCTTAAAACGTCACATCACCTTATATGTTGACGATATTCTAATAACAGAAGCTTCATGGGAACAACATAATCGCATCCTCGACAGTTTGTTACGTATTTTTGCAGAATCTGGAATTACAGTTAACTTGGAAAAGTCTGAATTCGGTAGGTCAAAGGTGAGGTTTTGGGACATATTATTTCTTCTGAAGGCGTTCAGCCGGATCCTGAAAAGTTAGAAGCAATCAGAACCATTCCAGTTCCATCCACAAAAAAACAAGTCCGCCGTTTTCTAGGTCTCGTAAATTTTTACCGTCGTTTTCTGAATATGCAAATTCTTGTTACACCAAAACTTTGTTCTCTCACTGGAAAAAATACTATTTGGAACTGGGACGAACAAGCACAGTTGGAATTCAATTCTTTGAAAGAATCGCTACTTAACGCGCCAATACTAGCTCATCCAGATCTGTCACAAGATTTCTGCCTTAGCACGGATTCTTCTAGCCCATTTATTTCAAGAAGCCATAGAAAATGACACTACGGTTAGAAAACCATTGCTTTTGCTAGCCGAGTGCTAACAAAATCTGAAAAAAATTATTCCGTTACTGAATTAGAAGCTTTAGCTATTGTTTGGGCATTTAACAAATTCCGTTTCTTTCTTTCTGGTAAGCACGTAAAAGTATACAGTGATCATCGTGCATTACAATTTCTTATGTCTTCAAAATTAAATCATGACAGGTTAAAACGTTGGGCATTGTTTCTGCAAGAATTCCACTTCACAATAGTCTACATTCCCGGCAAGGAGAACATTGTTGCGGACGCACTGTCACGCGCACCGGCTGGGCTTGAGAAAAGTAACACAGAAGGCAACCTCGAGAAAAATTTCAGTATTCTTTACATTCAGAAAGTCGCCTCTGAAAACTTCATCACTACATACTTAAAGGACATTGCTCATGCACAAGATAAAGATCCGATTTGGAAAACATCAAGAGCAAATGGCATGAAAAGACACACACACAGATTCGGCATTATTATCTGGTTAGAAACAACATAGTGTTCAAACGCTGCACTGTTGATGACAAGCTATGGGTACTTTGCATTCCTGACGATTTTGTTAATAAGCTCATTTGGTGCATTCATTTCAGCTATGCACATTTGGGCCCACGAAAATGTTATCATATTCTTCGAATGACTTGTTATTTTAACAATATGGAAAAAAGAATTCGAAGAGTCTTGTCTATTTGTAAACTTTGTCTAAAGGCGAAACCATCTACTATCTCCCATCGTGCTCCGCTGTTTCCTATAATTCCTTCTAAATTAAAAGAATTTGCTGTTGTTGATCTCTTGGGACCGCTTGTCAGAACATCTAATGGATTTTCGTACATTCTAGTCGCTGTTGAACTTACTTCAAAATTTGTTTCTTTCACACCGTTACGTAAAGCCACTGGACGGTCTATATCCAACACCTTTGTTAAAAATTTCTTACATGAAGTTGGACACGTTAGTAAAGTCATTTCAGATAACGGACCGCAATTCAGATCTGCTGTTTGTCCACGCATGCTTCGGAATCATAAAATCAAACCTGTTTTTATTTCATTGTACTCACCACATTGTAACCCCTCCGAACGGATTATGAAAGAAATCAATAAGCTTTGCAGACTTTATTGTCACAGAAAGCATCAGCATTGGGACAGATATTTACACTTATTTCAAATCGTGCTGAATAAAATGCTCATGACACCACTGCTTTACCACCTACTCTTGTACTGAAGAATGAAGAACATGACACAGTGGTTAGTTTATGTGACAGCTACACGATTTTATCACGACGCTACTAATCAGTGACAATTTACATTGTTGCTTTTGCGGTGTATCTGTTTTATATCTGCACAGTTTTTCTGAATTCTTCTGGAAAGGAAAACATGTTTTAGTAGTAACTTTTGTGGTATAGCTACAAGCAGACAGCCTTTTCCGTAGCACAACAATACGTTACAGCACAGTACTTTCTTCATCACGGCAATAAGCGTAATAACTAAGATATCTATACGCAAAGCATTTCACTTTTGTTTATCATGAGGTAAGTACATTGGCCTCTGCAGAACTTAGCTTTCAGAGGACAATAACTACGACACTTCCACAGAGATTATCTTACAGCAAGACGCACATTTAGCGCTACAGGACACGTATTTGAGTGATTCATTTTGTACTTGAATCATTTATTTTTGAAGATATTTGAAGTAAAATGATACAAAGGTTTTCCGTAATACATTTCATTCCATTGCTGTAATCTGTAACACCTGTGGGTATAATTGCATTAATCCTCAGGGGGTACACGCTTACTTTGTGTACCATGTGTTTGGCAAGCACAAGGAGCCCTAGCTAATATGGTATTTGCTTATACAACTTTACACATCGGTACCATATTTCTCTAACACACAAATTACACAGCTATCTGATCATTTAACTGAGAGATAAACATTTTTTTACTACATCAGTGACACATGTTTACGCAATTACACAGTTAGATAATTTCACACTTATGAAAATGTATGTTGTCTGTCCTTTGTGAACTGTTCATATTTTTTCAGAACCATTGTGATACTATGAGAGCTTTGAATGATGTATTTGGTATGGGATCATGATTTTTAAAGTATGTTTGAGGTAGATAACACTATTTAAATGAGCAGAGAATATTTTTAGGTTTGGAAATTATTGCAAAAAGCTACGACGTTTTTGAGATTTGGCTGAGTTTTTATGATGTTATTATTATGATGACAATGTGTATTATGCTGTTGAGGTATGTTTATGATCAATAAGCTGATGCAATATGAGGAATTTGATTATGCTACATATTTATTATGATGAAATATTGAAGAAGTGTCTACGAATATGTATATGTGTAATAAAGAAAGGAATAATGAGTAGTGTTTAGGGACTCTGGTTTGTGAAAAAGGATGTTGGAAACCGAGAATCGTACTTTAAGAGTTATGAAATGTGTGTATATGCATGAATGTATCACTATGCTGGTGAAAATTATTTGGACACTGTTGTATTTACAGGATTTTGTTTCTATAGATTTGAAACGCAAATTCTCGACCTGTGAAGTTTTTTTATGAGGCTGTCACTGTAATGCATACTGGTGTCGTAAATATTTCAGTAAGAAAGTTAAGTGACCACCTTCACATAATGAGTTGTGGGCACCCAGCTGCACGACAGTCACCTGCAAAAAGCCGTTAGTGTGTGCCTTTCAGAGACACAGGTGGAAAAAAAGTGGCCATTATCCTTGCTATTGACATTCCTTTGTAGAAAGCATCGCAAATACGACATGTTCAAACTTGAAAACATATTATAACACTGTGGAGCTCTTAATTTATGATATTTACTGAAATGCCTAATGAATTGACGAGAAATATTTTTATGTCTATACACCTGATTATGACTACTGTCTTTCTAGTTGAGAGATTTTTTTACTACCTTATGAAATGCCATATGGCTAATGAATGATGTTTCATGCCTTCCTTTGTACATATTTGCTCATTTTTTTAAATATCTAGTTTCTAGCTGCACTGCAGCATTGGTTATTATAAAATTTTATAGATGTACTAATATCACTATTTTCTGTCTACAGACCCAATAAAGAATACGTTTATGATATACTTTCTTAGAAAAGAGAGCACAAATAGACATTTCCCTTCACAGGAATTGCATAAATAATTTTTTTAATGACTTGGGGTTTTTGCAGAGTAAGTTTCTGTGATGCATCACCCTAGTGTTAATATGTGGCATAGGTTTTACACATGGCCATTTTTACTGTAATATTTTTTCTGCTTGAGCTTTGTCATGTTTAGATATAAGTTATCACATTTACTGCTGCTTGCTTTGCCAATTTCAATTTTTTTGTCATTGCTGTTTGTGTTAATTGTTTTGTGCTGCTGCATTGCCTCGTCCCTTAGTTTAGCATCTGAGCTCAGTAGATTTAAGTTAGCTTAAGATGTGGTAGGCCATATAAGAGAACAAGTTGTGATGAATTGGAAGAAATGCATTGAGAAGCTATAAGAAAATGGTTTGGCCAAAAAAGTATTTTGAAAGGGATATGAACCAAAAAAGTAGGGTTTAGGGACAACAGGTTTAGGTAGGATTTTCTTGGAAATAAATGATGAGCTAAGATAATGGAAAATAAATAATGAGGTAAGAAATGTGTGAACATATAAATACAGAAAGCATGCTTGGATAGAATTTCTTTGGTGGAAACAAATGTTGAAATAAGAGGAAAGATACATGGAATGAAGTTTTGGGGTGGACTGCAGTATCGAATGTCACACTGAAAACAAACCCTGTCCTGTTTTTTTGTTTTATTACACTATGTGAATTCGTGTTTTTCCTGTCTTAATGTGTTTAACTAATAAGATTTACGTTGTAGAATTTTTCAAATACTATGTTATTTTCTTTGTAAGGATGTTTAGACATTATTTATTCTGTTTTGTTTTAATGCTCATGTGTGAAATTAATGTTTCGAAAACTATTTTCATTGTTTTATGTATGTACTTATGTCGTAATTCTTGTAACACTGATGTGCATGTTTATTTCTATTCCTTTGTAAAGCCTGTTTTACTACAAATGTTATGTGTTATTATGTTTTTAGTGATGTATTTTGTACCTTTGTTATTGCATTCTTATGTTATAAAATTGTAATTGACACCAGTTCATCAAATTAAGTAACTTGTAAGTTACATTTCACTGCACACGTTTCTGTTGGTCATAGTATATGGACAATATGTGAGAAGTTGGGACGGTTAGTGTTTGCATGTGTGTTAATAATTCAGCAAGGGACTGGATAACAGCATTGCTGGTTCTAAGGACAATTCCAAAATCTTTGTGAGTGCACAAGTGGTGGTTTATGGACTTGCTATATTGTCCGCAAGACTCTTCGATGGTGATTGTGCATCTGCACAGTCGCAACAGATGGCTGCTGGCCGTCTCTACAATGACTGCAGTGGGTCTGCATCTCTGGTGGCCCACCAATACCATTATTTCTACAAGGACTACAGTGGGTCTACACCTTTGATGATTCATCAACACCATTATTTCTACAAGGACTGCAGTGGGTCTGCGCCTCTGGTGGCCCACCAATACCATAATATCTACCAGGACTACAGTGGGTCTGCTCTGTGATGACCTACTTACCTATATTCTTCAAAACTTCGACTGACTCTGCTGTGGGTTTGCTCTGTTGTGGCCCATTACCTACCTGCATGTCAAGAGTCAGCATTGTCTTTCCGTTGGAAGGACAACACTACTTCTTCAAGACTGCATTGAAATCTACTACTTCTGTGTGCATTGTCTTTTACTGTTCAGAATTTGAGAAAAAAAACTGCAATTTTACTGTGATGAATGATCAGGACTGTCTTTATGGACTGTGAGAAAATTTTAGCTTTTGACCAACATTGTATTAATAAGTGTGTGGATTTGATATCTTTCTTAGTGTAACTATGAAAATTTTTTTCAAATCTGTATTGGCCAGTACCCAAAACACTTTGTAAAATTTTTTGTGTGTAGCATGGGGGCTATGTAAGTAGGCTGTTTAGGTTTTCTTATTGGTAACGCCACGTAGCGCTCTATATGAAAATCACTGGCTGTGCTGTGTGCAGTCTGTAGCTGGTTTGCATTGTTGTTTGCTATTGTAGTGTTGGGCAGCTGGATGTTAACAGCGCGTAGCGTTGAGCAGTTGGAGGTGAACCGCCAGCAGTGGTGGATGTGGGGAGTGAGATGGCGGAGTTTTGAGAGCGGATGATCTAGACAGAGACAGTAAATTTGTAACACTGGATATCATGAACTGAAATACATATATTATGACTTTTGAACACTATTAAGGTAATACATTGTTTGTTCTCTATCAAAATCTTTCATTTTCTAACTATGCCTATCGGTAGTTAGTGCCTTCAGTAGTTTGAATCTTTTATTTAGCTGGCAGTAGTGGCGCTCGCTGTATTGCAGTAGTTCGAGTAACGAAGATTTTTGGTGAGGTAAGTGATTTGTGAAAGGTATAGGTTAATGTTAGTCAGGGCCATTCTTCTGTAGGGATTTTTGAAAGTCAGATTGCGTTGCGCTAAAAATATTGTGTGTCAGTTTAAACACAGTCATGTATAATTTTTCTAAGGGGACGTTTCAACTTTTCTGGTGACTAGAAGTGTACTCTGTAGGAATCAGCATCGGTTTCGAAAAAGACGGTCGTGTGAAACCCAGCTCGCGCTATTCGTCCACGAGACTCAAATTACTCTGAGCACTATGGGACTTAACACCTATGGTCGTCAGTCCCCTATAACTTAGAACTACTTAAACTTAACTAACCTAAGGACATCACACACATCCATGCCAGAGGCAGGATTCGAACCTGCGACCGTCGCGGTCACGCGGTTCCAGATTGAAGCGCCTAGAACCGCTCGGCCACCAGCGTCCGGTCTCCTAGGTAACAGAACGCAGCATGTTATTCTCAATGGAGAGAAGTCTTTCGAAGTAAGAGAGATTTCAGGTGTGCCGCAGGGGAGTGTCATAGGACCGTTGCTATTCACAATATACATAAATGACCTTGTGGATGACATCGGAAGTTCACTGAGGTTTTTTGCAGATGATGCTGTGGTGTATCGAGAGGTTGTAACAATGGAAAATTGAACTGAAATGCAGGAGGATCTGCAACAACTCGACGCATGGTGCAGGGAATGGCAGTTGAATCTCAATGTAGACAAGTGTAATGTGCTGGGAATACACAGAAAGATAGTTCCCCTATCATTTAGCTACAAAATAGCAGGTCAGCAACTGGAAGCAGTTAATTCCATAAATTATCTGGGAGGACGCATTAGGAGTGATTTAAAATGGAATGATCATATAAAGTTGATCGTCGGTAAAGCAGATGCCAGACTGAGATTCATTGGAAGAATCCTAAGGAAATGCAACCCGAAAACGAAGTAGGTTACAGTACGCTTGTTCGCCCACTGCTTGAATACTGCTCAACAGTGTGGGAGCCGTACCAGATAGGGTTGATAGAAGAGATAGAGAAGATCCAACGGAGAGCAGCGCGCTTCGTTACAGGATCATTTAGTAATCGCGAAAGCGTTACGGAAATGGTAGATAAACTCCAGTGGAAGACTCTGCAGGAGAGACGCTCAGTAGCTCGGTACGGGCTTTTGTTAAAGTTTCGAGAACATACCTTCACCGAAGAGTCAAGCAGTATATTGCTCCCTCCTACGTATATCTCGCGAAGAGACCATGAGGATAAAATCAGAGAGATTAGAGCCCACACAGAAGCATACAGACAATCCTTCTTTCCACGATAGAGGTACTCAGGGTACCCTCCGCCACACACCGTCAGGTGGCTTGCGGAGTGTGGATGCGGATGTAGAAGGTCTTATGTTCGTAATCTTAACTGTCTAATTTTAACTAATTCCCTTCCAACCCTCTAGTAATCTCTAAAATTTTAACTTCTTTTACTGATGATAGTAATTTATGTGCAATAAGTTGTCAAAATAAATATAAAAGATTTTTTTGTTCACGGATACATAGCACCAGCGCCAATCAGCGCGTTCTTCCAATGTATTACTTTCGACCACTCAAAAAAAGTCCATGTTTACTGATGAAATTGTTTTACACTACCTAACGATAAAAATTGTGGTTGTAAACTTACCCAGCGCCGCCTAGCGGTTTAGTCCACTTGGTTTCAGAAATTTCCCCTTGGTAGCAGTTTGCACTTGCCTCCTGATTCAGAATGTTGATGTAATACAATGTGCCTAATGAACAATTTTGTGTGACTGACATAAAACTAATAAGTTAGTAAACCATAGTCTAGTCCTTGTACTATATCTCATGGCATGGTGAAATGTGTCGTATTTTCATATCTTCTGATATCAGTTTTGTGTTGTGTTATAACCAGGAATAACACAATAACCTCTTCAGTCTGGTTTATTAAATCACAAATCACTTTTTAACAATTATGTTAGCCAATCGTCTACCCAGGCTCACACTCAGAAGTAATGCAGAATTAAAGTTTGGTTATACCAATGTCCGAATGTGCATGGTGGGGTGCACGTTCCGTAATTATTCCCAAGTCCAGTGAAGTTCAGTCTCTCCAAGTGAAGTCGCAAGATTTTCCGCCGATTTAGCCAGGTAACCTCGAGTGGTGCGGCGAGTCATCCACAAGCAGCTGGAACACGGCGTACTGCACTTCCCGATGACAAGTGTCGTTAGCGGCGGCGGCCGGGTTTATATAAGGCTTGCTAGTTAATGGAGCCGTCGGCTGGGGTCGCTGTTTTCCAGGGAAAACCAATCGCAATGTTTCCTGGCGTAGCCAATTCCTGTGTGCTGACAAACGCGCGCGCGCGAAGGCGGTCAGCGATGGTAGCCGTGAGCCGCCCGGAGAAGTGCGGCCAGCGATGTATTTCTCGGCCACGTAAGGGAGCGTGCGTGTGAAGACGGCCAGCGATGGAAGCAGCGGGCCGCCCAGAGAAGTGCGGCCAGCGATGTATTTGGCGGCCGCGTACTGGAGCGCGTTGTTCGGTGTTTGTTAGAAGTGGTGTATACCACAGGTTGTATTTTGTACCCTTTGAAAATGGCGGAGAGTCGAAACGCGTAAGGTCTTACTGGAAAAATAAAAGTATGGTCAAGACATAAGAAAAGCTATTAAAAGAGCATGATAAAAAGAACTGCCACAGTATGGTACAGAAGGTAAGTGAATGAGACACACAATGAAACGGCAAGGATGGGGCCCCTCCACGCCCACACCAACGTGGTGACCAAACCAAAAGTTCTACTGTCACCTCCGTAAACAGTTTTTGAATCAGGCGTCACAGGATGCGGGCTGTGATGTTATCCATGCGTCTGAGTAAGATTACTCATTAACATGGTCCATCAGGAGATAGAAGTGGTCGAAAACGATTGAAGGGTAGCGGTTGTAAGGGCAGAGGAAAAAAAGTGCCAAGGCAAGAGCCAAGGGAAAAAAACCTCTGTGACAGTAGGACGGGTAGTAAGGGCAGTAGCGGCTTGCTAGCTGCGACAGAGCATGCAAGGTGCGGTTATGTTAGTTCGAGGTATCGTGCATCGTTACCTTTGTGGTTGCTGGAGCTTGTTGCGGCGCTTGCTGCGGTTGCTGCGTCCCTGCAACAGTTCAAGGTCGTTGTAGATTAGTGGGCGATCGGTCATAGATCGGCTCATGGACGGTGTAGGGGGTGTGTGTGGCTGGTTTGCGTGCTGTGTACAGTACGGCTTCCCTGCGGTTGCCTGTTTTCCGGCTGGTCGCACATTTGGGTTTCCAGTAGTAACTGTGTTGCAGGGGCTCGCCAGTACTGTCGTGTTAGCGTTCTATGGACCATAGATGTTTAGTTCCTAACCAGTAATGTCTTTGGTCTGTTATGCTTCCATCTATGGTTGTGGTACATGAAACGAACAGAACTGACACTTTTATTCAAAGACAATAATTTCACAGAAGTCAACGCGATTTATCATGGTCCCACGGACATCACAAATGACAGAACGTGGCTCTTAATAGGGTGTGCGATCACTACGGCTGGCAATGCATGCCTTGCAATGCGCCTCCATGCTGGCCACAAGACTGGGAAAGAACTGCTGCGGTAGGACCTCTCCCCAGGGCATCCCACACGTGCTCGATGGAAACGCGCAGACAAGTCCACCTGCTGAATATCCTCTTGCTCCAACAGTTTCACCACCTGCTTTGTCTGTTGCGGTCGAGCATTATCATCCGCAAAAATTTTGTCAGGACCGAATGTACCCCTGAAAAGTGGCACGTGAGGAAGGAGTACAGAACCACAATAACGTTGACCTCTGAACGTGCCACTTTCAAAAATCGGGAGATCAGTAAGTCCATGCATCATTAGGCTTAACCACACCGTAATACCTGATCCTCGAAAACGATCAAGTTCGACCATGTTCATGGGTACATCAGCTGTTACCACCTCTCTACATATGAGGATACAGCCAGCATTGTCGAAAATGATCGTCTCTTTGGTCTGGGAGTTACGAGTGTGTGGAGGCATATTGTTGCGTGGTCATACTGACCTCCAAACCTTTAAACGTGGTAAACTCACCTGTCAATATTATTTTCATACTGTAGGCTTGCTCCCGCCTTTCATTTAATATTCAGTTTCCTCGCGTGCTATACTGGAGCAGTTCTTTCTATGCCTGGTTCAAGTTCCATCGACCTACGTTATTTGTCAGTACACAAAAACTTCATAATTGCAGACTAGCTGATTGACAATCTCACAACATTTTAGAATAATACATTCGTGTTTTCTTATCGGCTGGCCGTCGCCTGGTTGGTCTTCTGCAACCGGCGATAATCAGACCCTTCACAAAAGAAGCGGGAAGATACGGCCGGAAGTGGTTTGTACTTACGCAGCTTCGATATTTTTTTGTAAAGGTTGTAAAGAGATTCTACACAACACGAAACGAAAATACTTAGGCAGTAACACAATAATATTTTATCTAAGAGAGTTGCTTCTTAAGATAAATAAAGGAAATACGTTACTTCGCTTTAGGGTAGTGCTAAAAGACGAAGACTGCCGAATGTTATTAATTTTAACATCTCGTAAAAAGTGTCTGTTGCGGTTACTGCGTAGGATTTACATTTTTTATGCCCAACAAATATCTTTGCTCAACATAGTTTCTCAATTGCAAAGTAAGTGTGGAACGGTGAGAGGAATGTGATCAAAGTGTTCTGATATAGCAAGACCTCCCGCAATGAACTCGGTAAATACTTGCCTACACATGCTTCCTATCTCTCTTTAACCTGCTCGGTTTATTGACTGGGGTCGTAACACAAAGGCGCGTACTATGAAGTCCTAGGCGTGTGACAATCTCTTGCTGTGATTCACTGAGGACTACTATTATCTGTAACACATAATAACCTGTGAATTTCCAGAAATGGGTGTTCTGCTCAAACGTTTGGGACTTACTACGAACTATACAACAGGCAAAATTTATGAGACAGGTCACTGAACGGAAGGATACCGAAAATTAATTTCAGTCCTCTACGGTCGATTCATGTAAATCCAATTAAATGTAGTTAATCGAAAATAGCTAAATGCAGAATTTGTATACTTACATTTGCGCGCATCAAATTTAATTTTAATTATCGTTTAATCGGGTCAAATATAACGATTTCGTAATACGAACAGTCGCTATACGAGTGTCTGTCAGAGCGATAACCCATTTTTAATTTTTTTTAAAACTCTCGTCTCTGTTTTTAAGAGTGACAAGCAGGTTACCTAGAGTTTGCCCCACATGTCTGTGCCACTGTTGATAGGTTTTCAGTTCCGTATCCTGGTCCTAATCGAAGTTTTACTTCCTTATGTGCTGCAGTTATTGTACGGATAAACTGATGTATGATGAATATGAACATTGGAACAACATGACAGCTGCATTGTTTTTCGAAAATTGAATCGTAAAGTCTCTCATGTGTCTTATAATACTTGTTTTACTTCACCACCGTGTGCTTCTAGCTCATAGCTTCATCAAGAGATATTATATTAACTATTTACTATCAAAAACAGTCTTGATCACAATTTATTTATTACGGTGACCGGTTTCGACCACTACTGTTGTCATCTTCAGACCAATGAGTAAGGACCTCCTTCACTTATTTGTTATTTAACGACTTTCACTGTGCTGTCAACAAGCCATCAGCTCTTATCTGCGAATTTTGCTGATTTATATTGGGTATTGCATTACAACAGATCTTGATCTACTGTATTGACTCTTATTTCAAGTGTCAGCTTAATTACTCTACTTTTTATCGTTGAATTACACAATGTCCATAACGGTGGCTTGGTCACTTAGTTCCAGCTGCAGGTTGCTATTTAAGTGCATTTAAGTGCTTACAGGGGCAATGTAAATTTTATTTTGGGTAAGTCATGCATTATTGACACAATTTAAAAAATTAAAAGCTCTCATAATCATCTCATTACGATATACAGTCTCACGTTAAACGTATAACGAGGTAAGTAAGGTATTAAAACAAGATACGGTGCACCTCTTTCGGCAGCGTAACTCAAGGCGCCTGAATTACCAGGTCTAAGAGTGTATTCACCCGGTACTTGAGTGTGAGAGCCCTTAGTGAGTTCCAATAAACTCTACACCTAATTTCGAACCTTAGCAAAACTTTTTAACGGTAACAGCCACACAAAATCATTAAAGGAAAAAAATTACTGTCTACTACACTTTTCCTGTACATGTAAGGCAACCTTTAGATCAGGCATGACGTTTCACCTTATGACTTCTTTACTACAAAGTCTGTTCGCACCCCGTTTTACCGACAATGTCCACATATGCAACTAGATATATCAACCGAATTATATCACGGCTATATCATTATGTTAGTTTTCAGAATGTGTGGTCTTATAAACACTGAGGTACGTGAAAAAACTAGCCCTTCATAAAACAAGTTTTTATCTGCTTAACGTCAGGTGTATAACATATTAACTCATTTGTAGGCTAATCAGATGTTTCAAGTTGTTTTACGGATTGGAGTTCGATTATTTAAAGAATCGGGATGGAGCCAGGGGTTAGTGGTATGTGCTGACTTGTAGGCTCTTGATATATTTTAAATACTTAATATTTTACATGTTGTTCTCTTGGAAGCTTGGTAGGCTGTTGCCATTCATACCGATGTCAATTCTTTTTTGACAGGTCGTATTAGTGCCGTGGAAATGTACGCCAGCGTTTCGTATGGTGTCCTATGGAGCCCTTCGCCGGTGTCATCTGTGACATCAGGAGAGCGATGTTGCATCTGCTATGCTTCCCAGATTCTGTGATTTCATGTTGCTTTCATTGTTAGATTTCGACGCCATTTCCAAACTGCCTTGGGTCTTGCGACGGAATGCTGTGTCTAAACACCACTAACTGACTCATTACGGCCTGTAGCCAGCTACGCAAAGGCTTCATCGGTATTTCTGAATGATGAATACCGACTACAGTTATAGTAGCGCTACTATAAAATATTTTTGGGGACTCCGTTCCCCCAATGGTGGA
The DNA here is from genome assembly GCF_023864275.1 of Schistocerca cancellata. Taxonomy (NCBI): domain Eukaryota; kingdom Metazoa; phylum Arthropoda; class Insecta; order Orthoptera; family Acrididae; genus Schistocerca; species Schistocerca cancellata. The sequence continues at coordinate 22,583,797 of NC_064633.1, read as the reverse complement.
CCAAACTTCGAACATAGAGCACGTGTTCGGACGTAACGCGTGAGTGGTCCCCCTGCGAGCCCTATCCCAGATGTGACGTGTGGCGGATCCACCTCGGAACATCGGTCCGGAATTATATAGTGCGTGGCAGATCCACACTCGAACACTAGCTCGAATGTGGTAAATTGTGGATCTGCATCCCAACACCGCTCCGTACATTGTGCGTGGCGGATCCACCTTCAAACCCTATCCCGTGCACGGCATATCCGCATCTCAACATCCCAACATCGCTCCGGATATAGCGCGCGGTGGATACACACTCGAACGCTAACTCTGGCCCTGGCCCTGGGAGCCATCTGTGACACATGCGTGTACACAGACATACAGAGAACAGAGCAAACGCTGTCCAAATGTGGAGGTGACTGGATACAATCGAGTACAGTGCTATACTACGCCTCCTGATCAGTGCATTTGGGCTAGGTGTTGGCAGCTGTGCTACATTTACAAGCAATTTTAGAGCACAGAACGAGAGGTTATGTCATGATTGTGTGAATGGAACTGACATAAAATTGATAGAATTGCGAAAAATGATTGGGGGGGGGGGGGAATAGGTATAAATTGACCGAATATACACCGAAATGCGGTAAAATTGAAGAAGTACTTGCGTTTCTCCTGGTTGGCGCAGAGGAATTTGTACATGGGAACAAGTATGCGGCATCAAGAAGAATCCGAGAAAACGTCGACATGAAAGAGAAAGGAATCAGGGAAGCAGTCAATTTTTTTCCGTCGACACAGCATTATACTGTATGTCTATTGACGTACCAGTGATACACGTCAGTTGACTACTGAATTTGACGCTTTTCAAGAAGACAGAGAACCATCCACCTCTAAACTTACTTGCATCTGCGTTAAAGGATGACAGAGTGGACGGCGTGATCGATTGAGATGGAGCTGTAACGAGGTACGATTTAATGGCAGACTGGTGATGCATTCTAGAGGGGGAGAAGTAGCTGCAGGTCAACTTTTCCAGTGTTCTGCCCTGATGTATCAGTCGCGTGACATAGTCTGCATTCTACTTGTATACAGCCACGTGTTCTGTATGTGGTTTAAAGCACTGTCTACTTGCGATCTTTAATGGTAAACCTGTCTGTCATGAGAGGACTTCCATCTCATGTGTGATGAAACGTGACACATTCCTCTAAACATTTCTCTAAACGAACGATGTACTCCATCCCCTGGTCGCATCTTGGATGTAAAATCGAGACTTCAGCTTCATAACTAAGGTAGCGATAGATGGTGTGAGGCACTGCAATCCCCGTGTATACATTTGCCTGACAGATGTGGTGGAATGACTGTAATTTTTCACTTGTCGGACGCTGTTGCTATGCGTTTATCTGTTTCCTTGTAAGAGGTATTCCCTGTTAAATAATTTAGGCATAGTATAATTTCTGAAGCGTGATCGGATGTGAACAGTGGTCGCTATTCAACTCTGGAAATCCATATTGTGCTCATATCACACAGTCATTGTTTTAAGGAAGTGGTTTTTTCGTTTTCGGTTCGATAACATAGTTTATCGTAGAGAAACTGGGAAGAAAGAAGTATGTCATGCGCTTGAAATACATTTCTTACATTGGAATATTAAGAGTGCTACATTTCATGCAACCGATAGGTCGGAAACGCAAGCGATCTAACATTATAGCTTGTTTTAAGTGTGGAACTTTGTAGGCTTAGGAGTGCGTGTGTTTATGTTCTCTCTTACCAATACCTTCCTATACTCTGGAATAATGCTTTAAAATTTACGTAAAAATGCATAGAACTCCATCTGTCTGGAGCTCCATTCCACATAAGACATCATTCGTTTATTGTTCTTCTTCACTGTCTGCTTTTACATCACAACACTTCCAAATTTGTTACTATACGTCTATAAGGAGTGCTAATCTCCTCGACATCTTTTATTTCAATTCCAGCATCATTGTAATCAGGCCATCCAAGAATAGCATCTCCAGCACTTGAAGACCGTGTAAACGGTACAGAAAGATCAGTCTTCCACATGACCTCTTTATAATCATTCTAAACTCTGCCAAGCATTCCAAGTGGATAAAACACCTCATTTTTCTTACTCTTAATTTTCCATTGTTAAGTATATGGCCTTCCATACTTAGTATGTCGGTAACAGAAGAAGTCATATATAGTAGAAATGATGAGGAAATAAAAGGGTGTTCAATTCTAGATAAAATATTATTTTCTTTCTTTATGCTTACAATATCAAATAGCTTTGACACATACTTATCAATTTATTTTTGAGTAGATTTTCCATCATATGTTAGGTAATCTGACCAATTAGCTCTAACAGTCCTAAAGCACATGTACAACTGAGCATGATTATGATGAACCCAACCACCACCAGTATGGACGTTAAGCTCAGTATCATTGTTAGACATATTTAGGTTATACTTACTTCTCTCATTCACAGGAAATGAGTAAAAGTGATAACCCTCTATTTTGGTCATTACTTGTTAGAGAATACACTTTATTAAACCACTTCTGAAACAACTGTTACACAAGCACCACTGAAGTCAGTTAAATTATCGTTTTCTGTTATTTCTAAATGTTGAATAGAATCAACAAATGGGATCTATACAGGATACTTTGGTTCTCTGAATGAAGCAATAATATTAGTTTCTTGGTGAAAATGACAAGTATGCTTTGAAAACATACTATCAACTAAACTACAATTTATATTAATTAATTTGAGTGGAACAATTTTAGGAACATCGTTAGCAACAGTTTTTCATTAGTTTCAATAATTTGATCTGAAATCCAAGCACATGTCCAGTCTATCTTTTATACACATACATAATGTAACACCTCTCTCAATCATAATTTTATTTAAAATTTCATCTGCTTTAATGTGAGTATTTGGCTTTTTTATATGAATAATTTTCCCAAGGTCTTTAGATTGTACTGACCAACAGGAATTTCGATGGTTTCTCCATGACAGTAGAGTTTATTTTGTTTTTGTGACATTTGGAGTTAGGAATGTTGTATGGACTTACGTGTATGTACATTAGTATAGCTGTATCATATAGGCACAGTTAATATTTTTTGTGAGCAGATGACTTACCACTTATTTCAAATAAGTGAATCATTTATATTAATACAAATTTTTTTACTAAACGAAAACTAATTGGAAACCGAAAATAATAATTCCAGAGAAGAAATCAAAATATAAACACAGTAATATTTAACGGAATTTTATTCAGTGTGCAATAATAGGATCAAATGTGTGTGGAAAAACTACATTAATGTGTGTTTATTCTAAAAGTTTAGATGTACCAAAATATCAGGAATTTATAAAAGTTTGCAAATAAATTGAAGACAAAAATAATGAGAAGATTACTACTTTTATTGAAAATTAAGATGAAATTCTACCATTCAATCAGTGCCAAGATAAATCAGTTGTAGTATTTGATCACTTCATTCTTGAAAATCACGACGTAGTTAGAGAATATTTTACTAAAGAGAGACATAAAGGAATTATTTAGCTTGGACATATTCTAAAATACCGTACCTAAACAGTTAGTCTGAGATAATCTCAATTTTTTAAATATTTTCAGGCAGGATGATACAAATTTAAATCACATTTACCATGAGTTTGTTGGTGGAGATTTAAAGTCTGATGATTTTAAGAACTGTGTAGTAAATGTTGCAATGTAGAATTTGGAGCTTTTATGATGGACATGACTAGAAAACCGGACGAAAGCCAGTTCAGAGATAAAATAAATGTTTTTCATCTATATTATGTGTTTTATAAATATGTCTCAGAGGTTGTTAAAAAGCTAAACGAAATGAAAAAATTTGGAGAAGTGAAAGAACAATTCAAGTTTAGGAAAAAACAACCAAGAACAGAAATATGAAAATCATAAAAAAAGATCAGCCTATTACTGATGCTACTTGAGCAAATAAAACAAGGAATCGGAGTTTTTATCACAATGAAGGACTTCTGTTGAAACTGTGTGAAATTCCAGAGCATGACTATACGATAAGCAAATCAGAAACACTATATGCATTGAATAAATATGAAGAAGAGACTAAAAGAAGAAAAAGTTAAAAGGTCAAACTCTGGGTGATGGTAGAAAAATAAGCAAAAGAATGTGTAAGTATGTCAGAAATAAAGACACAGTTTTTAGACCAGTCGATACCTTTAAATATATTGGTACATGTCCAGTAACATTTGTTGGAGATAAGTTAATGATCACTGGAAATGAATATGAAGGTAGAGATGGACTGATGAATTTTTAACTTAAAACAGACTACTATGAGGCATATGTATGAAAAACTTAATGCTGATGATTTATCAAATGGTTCAGATGTATTATTTCATTCAGGAGCATCACATTCTGAAAAGAACCACAAATAAAATAAAATAAAATAAGTACAATTAATAAATATAAACATTTCATAAAAGAAATTATTGATGACCACTCTACAAATTTAAAATGAACACATTCAAATAAAGATTCTTCAGAAGAAATGAGAAACTAGGTGAAGGTTTAATAAGCAAATATATAGAGAAACCATTTTAATATACCTAGATGAATGATGTTACATGTACAAGTGATAGATTCGCAGTAATTCGTTGGGAAGTATTAGGGGGAAATAAAAATTATCATAATTAAAAAGTAGTAACAAATGGATTTCATTATTTTACAGTCAGCTATCCAAAAGGAATTCCATACTTGAGTAAATTTTTGAGTAGTCTACCTCATCATAGTGAGAAAAGTGGAAAACGCTTAGTAAACACATTAATTAACAAATTACAATTTGAAATGCATGATTTTAGATTGGGGTTGGAAAATTATCCACCGCTTCAGTTAGCCTAGGATCTGGCTTCACTCAACCTCAACTAATAGTGTGCTCCAGGTATTGAACCTGTGACTGTGCAAAATAACATTTTTCAATTTTCAAACTCAAGTGTGCATTTTGCATTCTAGACAATACATTTCTTAATCTTTCAGCATGCTCTTCCACAGCTTTTGCAAAAATTGTGATGCCGTCGAGATACACAAGACATATAGTAGGCTTTACGTCTCTCAATAACAAGTCGGCAAATGTTTGAGAAGTGGTGGGCTCATTCCTTAGACCAAAAGGCATGTGTAAGAATTCATACAGTCCAGATGGGATCACAAAATCAGTTTTAAGTCTATCTTGTGGTGCAATCGGGATTTGATGATATGCATAACGCATCTCCAGGATGGTAAAATATTTGCAATTTCCTAACCTGTCTAAGGTCTCGTCGCTATTGCCAGAGGGTAAGTATCCAGTTTGGTAACCTTATTTACTACTCTCATATCGACACATAGACGATAGGCAGTCTCCCCATTGATTGATTTTTGGCACAATGACAACTGTACTGGCCCAGGGACTTGAAGAGTGTTGACTTATACCTGCAGCCAACTGCTGTTAAATCGTATCTTTAACAACAGATAGCAACTGTTGGGGTAAACGATACGGCTTCTGCGCTATTGGTCTTGTGTTTCCGAGGTAATTTCATATTATTTGAGGTCATCTGCCGGCAAATATTGTCCTTCCTCGAGTAACCACGCATATTCCTTTAAAACTGCATACAAAAGATTTTGCTCCGACTCCCACAATGTGCCAACTTCTCTTTCAACTGATTTCTTATCGAAGGTGCCAGTGCGAAAATCTTTCTGACAGATAACTGCTTATGTCTTCTTTCTTGACACTGTTTCTGGTTCGAAACTTATATTAGCGTTGTGCCACGCGTGATATCTACGTCCGGTTGACCAAAATTGTTAACACACACAGGTATATGAAACCTGGTCCCCTTTACTTTTGGTGTACTTAGATCTCTCTTAACATGGATTTGCAGCCGTCGAGAAAGTCATTCTGGGCGAACGGGTCGACCAGAAAATCCGATCTCGGTGGTACCTGGCCTTTGCCTTCAGTCCAGAGAACTTTTCCCGTTCCACCGCTAATTGTTACAGGTGTGATAGTCTTCAACGCCCATGTACGCGGTTGATTTGTAGCTTGTGGGGTAGGTCACCCTTCACAGGTTCCTTGAGAACGAGATGCACGCTCACTGTACGGACAGTGGTGCCTATCACTGGACCGAACAATGCTCGTCCTACAATCTATCTCAGTCTGACAGCGCGTTAGGAAATCGTGCCCCAGGATGATATCAAAATCCCCTCTGCGGTTCCTCACTACTTCCATATCAATGACATACTTTTTCTCTTCATTGTGCAGGTCTGTTTCACAAGTGCCTGCAGGAATGATCATCTTGTCTTGAAGTCCATTTATATTGTAGCGCGGCGGTTTCAGCACACGCTTTTCATTATTAGAAACAAAAACAAGACTAATCTGAGGTCCGGTATCCATAAGAATTTTTACAGCTTTCCTTCTGAGTTTCCCCTCTAAAACTAAACACGCATCAGTGGACTCTTCCCCTTTTATAGGCTTCATATACAGTGAAGCGCCAAAGAAACTGGTATAGGCAATGCGTATTCAAACACAGAGATATGTAAACAGGAAGAATACCGCACTGAGGTCGACAACACCAATACAAATGGTTCAAATGGCTCTGAGCTCTATGGGACTTATCTTCTGAGGGCATCAGTCCCCTAGAACTTAGAACTACTTAAACGTAACTAACCTAAGGACATCATACACATCCATGCCCGAGGCAGGATTCGATCCTGCAACCGTAGCGATCGCGCGGTTTCAGACTGAAGCGCCTAGAACCGCTCGGCCACTCCAGCCAACACCAATACAGCGTGGTCCATTGATAGTGACCGGGGCAAATATCTCAAGAAATAAGCATCAAACAAAGAAACTACAAACAACGAAACTCGTCTAGCTTGAAGGGGGAAACCAGATGACGCTATGGTTGGCCTGCTAGATGGCGCTGCCATAGATCAAACGGATATCAACTGCGTTTCTTTAAATAGGGACCCCCATTTTTTATTACAGATTCGTGTAGTACGTAAAGAAATACGAATGTTTTAGTTGGACCATTTTTTTTTTCGCTTTGTGATAGATGGCGCTGCAATACTCACAAACGTATAAGTACGTGGTATCACGCAACATTTCGCCAGTGCGGACGGTATTTGCTTCGTGATACACTGCCGCCGTGAAAATGGACCGTTTACCAATTGCGGAAAAGGTCGATATCGTGTTGATGTATGGCTATTGTGACCAAAATGCCCAACGGGCGTGTGCTATGTATGCTGCTCGGCATCCTGGACGACATCATCCAAGTGGCCGGACCATTCGCCGGATAGTTACGTCATTTAAGGAAACAGGAAGTGTTCAGCTACATGTGAAACGTCAACCACGACCTGCAACAAATTATGACGCCCAAGTAGGTGTTTTAGCTGCTGTCGCACCTAATCCGCACATCAGTAGCAGTCAAACTGCGCGAGAATCGGGAATCTCAAAAACGTCGGTGTTGAGAATGCTACATCAACATCGATTGCACCCGTACCATGTTTCTATGCACCAGGAATTGCATGGCGACGACTTTGAACGTCGTGTACAGTTCCGCCACTGGGCACAAGAGAAATTACGGGGCGATGGCAGATTTTTTGCACGCGCTCTATTTAGCGACGAAGCGTCATTCACCAACAGCGGTAACGTAAACTATATATGCACTATCGGGCAACGGAAAATCCACGATGGCTGCGACAAGGGGAACATCAGCGACCTTGGCGGGTTAATGTATGATGCGGCATTATGGGAGGAAGGATAATTGGCCCCCATTTTATCGATGTCAAACTATATGGTGCAATGAATGCTGATTTCCTACGTAATGTTCTACCGATGTTACTACAAGACGTTTCACTGCATCACAGAATGGCGATGTACTTCCAACACGATGGATGTCCGGCATATAGCTCGCGTACGGTTGAAGCGGTATTGAATGGCATATTTGACAAGTGGATTAGCCGTCGAACACACAATGGCCCGCGCGTTTACCGGATCTGACGTCCCTGGATTTCTTTCTGTGGGGAAAGTTTAAGGATATTTGCTATCGTGATCCACCGACAATGCCTGACAACATGGGTCAGCGCATTGTCAATGCATGTGGGAACATTACGGAAGGCGAACTACTCCCTGTTGAGAGGAATGTCGTTAAACGTATTGCCAAATGCATTGAGGTTGACGGACATCATTTTGAGCGTTTATTGCATTAATGTGATATTTACAGGTAATCACGCTGTAACAGCATGCGTTCTCAGAAATGATAATGTACATGTATCGCATTGGAACAACCGAGATAAAATGTTCAAACGTACCTACGTTCCGTATTTTAATTTAAAAAACTTACCTGTTACCAGCTGTTCGTCTAAAATTGTGAGCCATGCGTTTGTGACTATTACAGCGCCATCTATCACAAAGCGAAAAAAGTTGTCCAACTAAAACATTCATATTTCTTTACGTACTACACGAATATGTCATAAAAAATGGGCGTTCCTATTAAAAAAAACTCAGTCGATATCCGTTTGACCTATGGCAGGGCCATATAGCGGGCTAACCATAGCGCCATCTTGTTTCCCTCTTCAAGCTAGACAAGTTTCGTTCTTTGTAGTTTTTTCGTTAGACGCTTATTTCGTGAGATATTTGGCCCGGTCACGACCAATGGACCACCCTTTATAAGACAAGGGTCTGGCGCAGTTGTTAGAACGGTTACTGGTGTTACAATGATAGGTTATCAACGTATAAATGAGTTTGAAGGTTGTGTTACAGTCGGCCCACGAACGATGGGACACATCACCTCAGACATAGCGATGAAGTAGGGATTTTCCCGTACGACCATTTCACGAGTGTACCGTGAATATCAGTAATCTGGTAAAACATCAAATCTCGGACATCGCTGCGGTCGGAAAAAGATCTTCCAAGAACGGGACCAACGACGACTGAAGAGAATCGTTCAAGGTGACAGAAGTACGTAAATTACTGCATATTTCAATGCTGGGCCATCAACAAGTGTCACCGTGCGAACCATTCAACGCATCATCAATATGGGCTTTCGGAACCTAAGGCCCACTCGTGTATCCTTGATGACTGCACGACACAAAGCTTTACGCCTTGCCTGGGTCCATGTACACTGACATTGGACTGTTGATGACTGGGAACGTTTCCTGGTCGGACGATTCTCGCTTCAAACTGTATAGAGCGGATGGGTGTGGATAGAACCTCATGAACTGATGGATCTTGCATGTTAGCAGGGGACTGTTCAAGCTGGTGGTGGCTCTGTAATCGTGTGGGACGTGTGATGTTGGACTGATGTGGGACCCCTGATACGTCTAGATACGACTCTGACAGGGGACACGTACGCAAACATAGTGTCTATTACCAGCATCCATTCACATCCATTGTCCATTCCGACGGACTTGGGGAACTCCAGCAGAGTACTGCGACACCCCACAAGTCCTGAATTGTTACAGAGTGACTCCAGGAACACTCTTCTGAGCTTAAACATTTCCGCAGGCCAGCAAACTCCACAGACATGAACGTTATTGAGCATATCTGGGATGCCTTTCAACGTGCCGTTCAGAAGAGATAACCACAGACCTGCAGGTTTCATGGTGTCATTTCCCTCCAGCACTAATTGAGACATAAGTCGAGTGCATGTCGTCTCGTGTTGCGGTATTTCTGCTTGCTTGCGGATGCCCTACACGGTATAAGGCAGGGGTACCCCTTTCTTTGACTCTTCAGTGTATTTCACGGGGGGGGGGGGGGGGGGGGAGGGGGCGAAGGTGGATGGCAGAACCTGCCCCATGGTCGTTTAGCCGTTGACTAACACTCCTGTTCGACTTATTATTTCTTTTGTTGCCTGTTGGTAAGTTCCTCTGGGGGGGGGGGGGAGGGGGGGGAATTCGGCCACTTATTTTGCGGACGACGATCCTGTTCGTTCCCGACGGTATGGCGTTTCTTACAGCAGGAAGCCCAGCAGCTCTCGGCCGTATGGTTGGGCTTCCCGCACCTCTGGCAATCCGTGTCATTAGTGAACACATGTCGGGCTTCGTGGCGGGCGCAGGGCGGATACAAACCTTCCCGCTTCCTCGCATAATAGAGCAAGTGTGACTGCTTCACGCAAAGAGGTGGTGAGGCTACCTGTACCTCCATATTTGTGGATTGATTTCACTTATAAATACATCAATCGCTCTCGCTCCAGTTTATTTAATTAAAACTTCATTACGTGTATTTTACCTATTTAGGGAGTATGTGCCACAAGATACTAACCTTATTCTGCCTGTGAATGCTTCGAAGACCTGCCCGCTTTTCTGCCTAAATGTGGAGAACCAATCTATATCTACATCTACATGTAAATTTATACTCCGCAAGCCACCCAACTGTGTATGGCGGAGGGCACTTCACGTGCCCCTGTCATTACCTCCGTTTCCTGTTCCAGCCGCGTATGGTTCCCTGGAAAAACGAGTGCCGGAAAGGATCCGTGCGCACTCGAATCTCTCTAATTTTACATTCGTGATCTCCTCGGGAGGTATAAGAAGGGGGAAGCAATATATTCGATACCTCATCCAGAAACGACCCTCTCGAAACCTAGACAGCAAGCTACACCGCGATCACGGTAATAGCAAACTCCACCCTCTGCTAACCCATTTACCAAGGTTTCGAAACTGGGTGCTTCCCCCCACCGCGTCTACTGATTCAACATAAGTTCGCGCATCGCCCGAAAGCTTCAATTTGGTGACGTTTAACAAAAAATGTTCTGTGACGTTTTGCAAAAATGTTCTTACATTTTCGCTTGGCTTTCCAGCAAAAGAAGGTACAACAGTTACGGCTGGAAGCGTACTGGCTATATCTGGTACTAATTTTTCTATTTCAACTTTAGGAGCTCTTAAAGGGGCCCCATGTTGACGCATTTTCGGCAGCTCTGCCTTCATGTTCGCGAGTTATCGAAGCGTTCCTGTAGCTCTATTTTTTCAGGTGACGAGGTGCTTATAGGCTGTTGCAGTAAAGTAATGCGATCAGGCTCGTTCGGGACAGCATCGGATTCCGATTCGGTCCTCTCCGCTGGTCGGCGAGGACGTGAACTGGCATGGTTACAAAACTGGGGCTATGACCGAACAGATGTACCGGGTGATCAAAAAGTCAGTATAAATTTGAAAACTTAATAAACCACGGAATAGTGTAAATAGAGGTAAAAATTGACACACATAATTTATTAGAACCAAAAATAGAAAACAAAGTTCACAAAATGTCCGACAGATGGTGCTGGAAAGCAAAACGTCAGTGACTGCGCATGGCAATCATGTATAAAAGGAGCTGTAATGAGAGAGAATGGCAGTGACCATGCTCCTGTTCTCCTCACTATCTCTAATGGTCGCCAACCCCACAACGCTCGTCGCCCTGACGTCCCTCCTAAACTTGTCCATGATTACTCCCGTGCCAACTGGGATGCCTACCGGGACTCCATTCACACCCAGGTTGACGGCCATGACCTTACCCTCCAGTCTCCTGATGACATCTCTCGCACTGATGCCTTCCTGCACCAGACCTTGTCTGACGCCGTCGCCACCCATATCCCCACCAAAGCCATCCACCCTCACCGCCCCACCCTGCCTCCGCAGGCCGTCCTTCTCCTTCGAGAGTCCCGCCGCCTCTACCGTTCTTTTCTCCGCACTCGTGACCGGGATACACTTACCCGTCACCGGCAATTACAACGACACATCCGCAACCTGCTTACTGCGAAGAAACGCCGTGCCTGGCGCCAGACATGTACACAACTCACCACGCTCCCCATAAACTCTTCCAAGTATTGGTCTGCTTTCCACCACCTTATTGGGAACCGCCCCACACCCCAGTACCCTCTCCTCCTGAATGACCATCCCTTTCCTGACAACCTCAGTAAGGCCAACCACTTTGCCTCCCACATCTCTGATGTTTTTTCCATCCCAGATGATCCCCACTTTGATTATTCCCTCTTCCCTGATGTCATGGACCATACGAATACCCCTGTTCCTCCCCTTGCTCCTAGCTTCCAGTACTTGGGCCACACACCACCATCTGAACTTAACACTCCCATCACTACCCAGGACATCAGCCTCACACTCCGCACCAAACGCAACACTGCTCCCGGCCACGACTGCGTTACCTACCGCCACCTCAAACACTGCCCTCCCTCGTTCCTTTCAGTCCTTGCCACCCTCTACAATGTCATCCTTGCCACTGGCTTCTATCCTGACCTGTGGAAAGCCTCCCGTATCCTGATGTTCTCCAAACCCAACAAGCCTCCATCTGATGCCTCTTCCTATCGTCCTATCTGTCTCACATCGGTGTTCAGCAAGCTCTTGGAATCCATCCTTTCCCGGCGCATCCATCACCACCTCCGCCAAAACCACCTCCTCCCAAACACCCAATGTGGCTTTCGACCTTCCTTCTCTGCTGATGACCAACTCCTCCGCCTCACTCATCTCCTCTCCCACGAGCTTAACTCCCGTCGCTCCGCCATTTTTGTCTCACTTGACCTCGAAAAGGCCTACGACCGTGTCTGGAATCCCGGTCTCCTGTTTAAACTCCAAACCTACGCCCTTCCTATCAACTACATCCGTCTGGTGGCCTCCTTCCTCTCCCACCGCCCCTCCTATGTTACTATCCATGATGCCACTTCCTACACATTCTACCCCTCTGCAGGTGTGCCCCAGGGCTCTGTCCTCTCCTCTCTCCTCTACCTCCTGTACATGGCAGATATGCCCCAACCTGCCCCTCCAGTACACCTCTTGCAATATGCGGATGACACCGCATTCCTCGCCCTCGCTCCTACCCTCCAACGGTCCCAGCGCCTTCTCCAGAATCACCTTGACCTTTTTGCTGCATGGTGTAACCAGTGGCTCCTGAAACTCAACCCTTCCAAGACCCAGGCAATCATCGTAGGTCGTACCACTCGCTCCTTCCGGCTCCTGGATTTCTCCCTTACTGTCTGTGCCCGTCCTGTCCACCTCACCCCCACCCTCACCTACCTAGGCCTCACCATTGACCGTCACCTCACCTGGATCCCTCATTTCCGCTCCATCCAATCCAAAGCCCACACCCGCCTCTGACTCCTCAAACTCCTCTCCGGCCGGACATGGGGGTTGCACCCCTCTACCATCCTCCACACCTACAAATCCTTAATCCATCCCATCCTCTGTTATGCCAGTCCTGCCTGGATATCTGCCCCCCCGCAAATTCTATAAGTCCCTCCAGATCCTTGAGCGTCATGCACTTCACCTCGCCTTCCATATACGTCTCCCGTCCCCCATGTGGATCCTCTATGATCTCATTCCTTTCCCCCATCTGCTCCTATTCCTTGAACATATCCGCATCCTCTACACCTCCCGCCATCTTGAACCCCCTCACCCCCTGGTTGCTCCTCTCCTCTCTGATCCCTGCCCCATGCCCCGTCTTCACCGTTGTGTCCCCCCTACCCTCCATCTCTACACCCTACATCTCCTTTCCCAAGGTGGCTTCCATCAACTCCCCCTCCCGGATGATGCCCTCTCTCCCTCCATTTATCCCTCCTATCAACTCTGATCCTCACTCCCTCTCCTTTCCTCTGTCCTTTTCCCAGGCTCCCTCTTCCCCCCTTCCATCCTCTTTCTTCCCCACCTCCCCTCTCTTTGCCCCCTTCTCTCCCCCGCGTCCTTTTACATTTCCCTTCTCTGCCTCCTCTCATTCCCTCTCGCGTCTGCCCTTCTCCCCCTTTATTAGTCCTCTCCCTCCTTGGTTTCCCCCCCCTTTTCGTTTTTTCCTCTCCTCCCTCCTTGTTTCCCCCCCCCCCCATCTGCCTTGGGTCGGGAGTGCCATCTTTGTGCCGCCTTTTTCGTGCAGTGTTTTCCAGTGTGTTTTTCCAGTGCGTGCTCCGTGTTGTGTCCTTTGGGAGGTGTAGCGAACAGCCATCATACTGCCGCTGGGTGTGCTTTTTATTACTTGCGAACAGAAACCAGACTGTCGCCATGTTTTTTAATTGTGTCTACTGTGTTACTTGTCTGATTCCTGTGTCTTTTATCTACATTGTTTGCTTTCTGTTTTAACTTTCCGCAATTTTACGCCATTTTTCACTTTAAATCGCCATTTTATCGCCTGTTTTTCCTTGTTTCTTTCTTCTTCCTTTATTTAAAAAAAAGTCTGTAGGCTGTAGAACAGCGTAGTAAGCTGCTGCCGGCCCGCCCCCTTCGGGGTAATTGAAAATCAATAAAGACAAAAAAAAAGAGAGAGAATCAGATGCGCGTTACCTGAAAAGGCGCTTTTAGTGAAGCTGTATTATCATAATGGGGAATGTGCTAGTTCAGCGTTACGATCCTATCGCCATAGGAAGGGCATTCGAATGGGTAAAGGTCCGTTGACAAATGCAGCTGTGGCGAGAATTATTTCGAAGTTCGAAGCCACGGGTTGTCTAGACGATAGACCCCGTAGTGGCCGACCGAGCACAAGGCGTAATGCTGCTGAGACAGTTCAGGAAGAAATAGAGACTGTAGCGGGTTCGCCTACGCACGGGGAAGTCAGCGCACGTGCAGTCGCACGTCGCACCGGCATTCCATACACTACTGTTTGGTTGGCACTTAGGCTTACCCTCCGATGCTATCCGTACAAAATGCATCGGCACTATGAACTATTACCTGGCGATTTAGTGAAGCGGAGGGAACTTGCGGTGTGGGCGTTTCAAAAGATGGCGGGAGATGACGATTTGTTGAGCAACGTGCTGTGGACCGACGAAGCTCATTTCTCGCTCCGAGGGTCTGTCAGCGCCCACCACTGCAAAATTTGGGCTGCCAAAAATCCTAGAACTGTCGTGTAAACTCCACTGCACGACGAGAAAGTCACGATATAGGTTGAATTTACCACATCTAGCGTTTCGGGCCTTTTTTCTTCGAGGAAATGCGTGATTCTGGTTTTGTAACTGCTGCCGTGACGGGTGAGAGGTATGCCGATATGTTACAGAATCGCGTCATCCACAGCCTGGCTGATAAACATCTGCTGGAACGTACGATGTTTATACAGGATGGCGCTCCGCCCCATATTGCTAGACGCGTGAAAGATCTCTTGTGCGCGTCGTTTGGTGACGATCGTGTGCTCAACCGCCACTTTCGTCATACTTGGCCTCCCAGGTTCCCAGACGTCATCAGTCCGTGCGATTATTGGCTTTGGGTTACCTGAAGTCGCAAGTGTATCGTGATCGACCGATATCTCTAAGGATGCCGAAAGACAACATCCGACGCCAATGCCTCACCATAACTCCGGACATGCTTTACAGTGCTGTTCACAACATTATTCCTCGACTACAGCTATTATTGAGGAACGATGGTGGACATATTGAGCATTTCCTGTAAAGAACATCATCTTTGCTTTGTCTTACTTTGTTATGCTAATTATTGCTATTCTGATCACATGAAGCGCCATCTGTCGGACATTTCTTGAACTTGTGTATTTTTTTTTTGGTTATAATAAATCCCCATGTCATTCCGAGCATGTGTGTCAATTTGTACCTCTCTACCTACATTATTCCGTGATTTAACAGTTTTCACATTTATACTGACTTTTTGATCACCTGGTACGCAAGAATAGGTTCCGCTCTATTCTAGGCGATGAAAAGACCGCTCGGTGGAAGTTGGCCAGAATTGTTAGCTAGCATAATGTATTGCAGAGACACATTTTGCGGAGGTGGCAACGGCGTCGCCGTCGGCGTCAGCGTCAGAGGTGGCGTCGGGGGCGGCTGCGAGGGGCGGCTGTGCGGTTGCATCACCCAGCGGCAGAGCGCGGTGCGGTGCGGCGCGGCCCGCGGGTGCTCTTCTCTACGGCCGGGGGCTCGCCTCGGCGCGGGACGCGTGTAGCCGGGCTCGGCCATAATACACTCGCGTGCTCAATTGGGCCGTCACGACCCAGCAAGTTGCCAGGCGCAACCGAAGGCGCCTCAAGCGCAAACAGCTAATCAATCCGCGGCAGCAAACCGCTAGGTGTCGCTGTGGTTGCTAGCACACGGCATCACCAGGAAAATATCGATCCGAATCGAACGGTGGGAAAAATCCCACAGTAGGACACTAATTTGTACGTGTCAGGTTGGTATCTCTTGTGTACATAGTTCCGCGTAGTCAGCGCATACACAACTTTCCCACTAGAGCGCGCCCCGCTAACCACAACAGCGCAGGCGAAGCGCTCGTCCGCACTACGAGATGGCGCTGCCATAGAGGCGGACCAAATTCTGATTTCCGCCGATCCGCGTATTAATATGTAACGCAGCCAATGAGATTGCTGCTTACGTAGAACCTTTTCTCCTCGCGGATCACACTCGCGCAGTAATACATGAACGCGCGAGGTATTATAACGAGTGTACAGACCTCCGATTCGTCAGTCTGCAACAGTCTGTACGAGTTCTACATTTGTCTGTACCAGTCTATAGTCAAGTTTCGGTCTACGCCTAATAAGATTACCATATTCCTGTACATAGCCATGAAGATAAATGTAAAGACACTTTTGTCAAGTATCAAAGATATATGTGATAAGATTAACGTACCAATACCAAAGGAACTTCAGATTGTCAATTGTAAATAGCATCCACAACAAAGTTAAGTAATTTTTATGCTTGTTATTATTTTAATAAATGTGTGTGAAAATTAATCAAGTTCTGTTTAAAGTTGGTTACCGTCAATCTGCTACTCCAAGCGTGCAAATGGCATTTCTATCGTCCGACCTAACGGCAGAAGATAAACAGGCCACAATAAGACCACGAGACATATTGCTGACACTCACCTACTTCGTTAGTGCGACAAGTCAAATAATCTGATGGTGTATGTACTGAAGGTCTTACAGTGCGCACACCACAGTATCATAAGCTCAGGTGGGCATTGTAATGGATCTGGGAGACGTGTTATTTTCTACCGGATTTGTCGATACCAAATTGTAAATGTTTTCTTATATTTTTGTCAGAATTTTTTTATTGTAATTTGCTTTATTATATGCTAATTTACTTATATTTTTGAGAGTGAAAGCATATTGATTACTATTAGTAAACGTGCCGAAGAATAGCAAAGAGACTCATTACAAGTGGAAGCTTGTGTGTGGTGTAAAATGTCTTTGACGCTGGAGTCGTCTTTGACTATAGTCAGTCGGCAGTTAACTCATGGTGTGTGTTGACGGTAGAACAATGTGTAGGTCGCCGTCAAAAATAATTTTGAATTATGTTACTATTTTTTATATAAACTATGAGAAGAAACTACATTCGAAGAAATGGTATTTGAAGCACCAAAAATGAGGCAAACGCATGGAACCAGGTCATTTCTGCAACCGACAAAGATGCATTGTGGAATCATACTTCCACTAGACAACTGAAGCCAAGACCAATATCGCCTTGTAAACATCTAACGGAAAAGGTACAGTCACGAAATATGCCAAATTTAAGTAAATAAAAAAAATAGTATTGTGTTGGCAGAAGAGCCTACACCGTGTTGCTAGAGGAGGCCGAAATGCACGCCTTTAAGCTCACGCAGGCTGGCGTGAGGTCTGGAAAATTACAATGTAATTAATATAGCCAATAAGGTACGTTGCTGCTGGAATACTTAACTTTAATCCATAATTGGTGTACATATCTCTTGACTGTACGTGCTTCAATCTCAATATTAACTGGTAATGGCGCCTTGCTAGGTCGTAGCAAATGACGTAGCTTAAGGCTATGCTAACTATCGTCTCGGCAAATGAGAGCGTAGTTGTCAGTGTAGCATCGCTAGCAAAGTCGGCTGTACAACTGGGGCGAGTGCTAGGAAGTCTCTCTAGACCTGCCGTGTGGCGGCGCTCGGTCTGCAATCACTGACAGTGGCGACACGCGGGTCCGACGTATACTAGCGGACCGCGGCCGCGACCTAGCAAGTGTGGTGTCTGGCGGTGACACCACAAATAGTGAGCATATTTCAACTTTGTGTCTCAGCCGGGATACCATATTTCAACTGGGGACTGTAGCCGGGATATTGTGTTCACGAGATCTTCAACAGTGCTACGAGGAAGAAAATTGTTGCGTTAATACCAGTTTTTTCAGAATGTGTGTTACAGTATTTGTGTTCATCGGGAAGTAAAAGTTTTGGAGAAGAAATGTTTCGGCAAAAAATGTAGTTCATGACAGAAGTAATTTCAAGAATTTTGGTGAACAATCACATGGATGGAAAACGTGGGTTTGCAACAGTAGAAGAGTGTTCCAGATAAGTCACGAAACCCTCGTATTTTGTTAAAACAATTTTTTATCTTGTTTTGTATTGTTGTGTATAAATTTTTTTTCTTCACAATGACTTATGAGATTTTAGAGAGTATTGTGCCTAAAGTAGAAAGTAGTAATTTAATAGACTTCGAAAATCAGGACAGGCAAATGAAACAGAAAGAACCGATCAATTTGATTTTAAAAGTTTTCTTGTAAATTTCACGAAAGAAATTAAACAATCAGTTGACGACAATAAGAATTACTGGGAAGAAAAAATTGATAACATTTTGTTGCAAGTCCAAGCAGTCAATACCGAAGTGGGTGATCTTTCGAACAGAGTTGGCAGTGTTGAGGAAAAAATTGAATCTGTGGAAGCAAAAGTAAATGAAATTGATGCTAAATTGAGCGATGAAATTAATACTGTAAAAAATGGGTTATTGACAGATAGGGAAAGAAATTTAATTGATTTTAATGAGATAAAAGGGGAAATTAAAAAAATTGGATGAGAATACAAAAGTTTTAGTAAAAAATGTACAAGAAACTGAGAATCGTTTGGTTACTCTAGAAACAAAAGTAGAGTGCAATGATGTAGAAAACAAAAAATCTATCAAAGAACATAGTGAAAAAATTGATAGTTTTGACATTGAATTTCAAAGCAAAAATCACAATTTCAACACATGCAATCTTGTATCTAATATTCCAGTGAAGCACTTTTCTGTAGATGGAACCTTACATCCCATTGATTTTATACAGTATTGTAAGGATTGTTTTTTACCTCACTCACCAGATCATATGAAAATTAAATTTGTGAAAAAATTCTTGGAAGATGAAGTTTTGACTTGGGTAAACCAGATTGTAGCTTTTGGGATGACCTTTTCAGAATTTGAATCAAAATTTCCGGAAAAATTTTGGGATGATCTTAAACAAACTAGAATCGAAAGTGAATTTTTGAATGGGAGAAACTATAGAGAATCAGATGGGAGCATGAAACACTTTTGCAAAAGTGAACTTATCCATTTAACAAAACCTTTGGATGACTTGATCAAAATTGTTACCTTAAAGAGAAGATTACCATCAACAATGCAGTTGAGTTTCGTTCATTTGTAGAGCAGTTTCTCAATTATACTAAAAAGTTGGATAGGGTAACAACAAGAACACACAGTGGGTTTACTCAGAAAGGTAATGGTCAAAATTGGGGAAATGACAACTTTCAAAAAAGGAAACAAAACAACTATCATGGTGTCAGTCAAAATTCAGGGGGATATAACAATTTTCAAAAGAAGAACTATAATTTTTATCCAAAACAAGAACATTTTCGCGGAAATAATTAACAAAATAGAGAACACTTTAGGGATCAAAATCACAGAAATTTTGCTAGAGATCAGTACAATAGAAACTACCAACAGTCAGGTAATGTTTGGCATAGGAATGGGAACAGAAATGTTGATCAGAGACATTGGCAGAGCCACAATCAGCAGTTCAAACAGGAACCAGTTGTAATTCAGGAAATACAAAACGAGTAGACGCCCCCTTGAAGGTCCACAAGGTTGAGGCAGAAGGTGAGCATGATGAAAGGACCAATGGATATGACTATCATAAACCCTAACATGACAGTTCCAAACCTAAGCTATCACATGAGGTCATTAGTTGTTACTTATTGAAGAAATTTTAAGAGGAAAATAATGATATTGATAAAGATAAAATTTT
Organism: Schistocerca cancellata; assembly: GCF_023864275.1. Classification (NCBI taxonomy): domain Eukaryota; kingdom Metazoa; phylum Arthropoda; class Insecta; order Orthoptera; family Acrididae; genus Schistocerca; species Schistocerca cancellata. Next base: position 22,563,903 of record NC_064633.1, on the reverse strand, counting down.
CAGTACACAAGAACATACAGTAGATAAAAGTAATTGTGATTTATTTAATTTGACAGAGTTTTACACTTGGGCAGAAAAGAACAACACTTTGTCGGATGATGTATTTGTAGTAGTTCAGAGACGTGTGTGACTGAAAGAGAGAATGCGTGCTGTGAGAATGAAAATATTGGTGAAAGGGACCTGGTAACTTTAGAAAGGGGAAATCATATTTTGGGGGATAATTTGAATGTGTATGACCTGAATATGTATAATGATAATGATGTTGATGATAAAGTTGATTATAGTAGTAATGGTATTGATGATGATGTTGAGGAAAGGTGTTTCATTAGTTTAAATAGGGAGTTGAGTATACACATGGTTGAAAATGGATTAAATAGTGAGAATATTATAGAAATTCCCAGGGATGTTACCAGGATGAATAAGGCTCATAAGCTGGGTATGTGTGAAAGTGTGAATTTTGATGTTGTTGGTAAAGAATCTGGCTACTCAAATAATGATGACACATGTATAACTTCTAGCCTAAGTGAAACTTTTACAGATACTAATGATACACACACATTTCTTATGAATCTATAGCTGAACAGTGAAACTATTTCTTTTGACAAGAACTTTAGAAAGATGCTTATTAATGTATGTGAAACTGTATGTCCTGAGTGGTGGAAAAAGATGAGATATTTTATTTTTGAGAAGCTGAAGGATAAGTACTTCAATAGTATACAATGTGATTTGGATGAAAATTCTTGACTATTTGAGATAATAGAGTACTAATGACAATTTTGTATCTTGAGCAAATTTTATAACTGTGACAAATAATGCATGTAATGATATACCATATGATTTTGATAAGTATAGGTTTTGGCGAATTGAAAGTGATTTATTACATCAGGATACAGGTTCTGAGAAAAGTGATCAACTTTGCAGTCCTTATATAAAAGTTCAAATTGGGTCATGGATTGGTAAATGTTTAATTGATACAGGAAGTGAGATCTTGGGAATATCTGAAAGGTTAAGCAAGAAATTGAAAGTGGGGAAAGATTTTGTTGAAATGCCAGTTGTTGGGTTAAAGATGAAAGGTGCTACTGGGAAGAGCAGTAAATTGGTAAAAAGTCAGGCTTTAGTGACATTTTTAATTGAAGGCAAGATGTTAACACATGGATGTTTTGTAATTCAGGAATTTAATGAGAATTTTCTTTTGGGTATGAATTGAATAGTAAAAGTAAATACAGCATTTGATTGGGTTGGAAGAAAACTTTTGATAGAAACTAGTGAAAGGGAATACATTCAGACAAATTTTGTGAACACACTTGGTGATCAGAGTAATGGAAATTTTGACAGTATCAATTTACTAAAAGAAAATAGATTGAAGAATATTGAAACTCATAGATTTGATACTGATGAAGTTGAATTTGGGAATTTAGGAAATTTGAAAATTTCAGGAACAAAATTTATCTGGGGAGAAAAAACAAGTTAGAAAATCTGCTGTGGGAGTACAGTGATGTTTTCAATGACATACCTGGTAGGGTAAAGGGTTATCAGTGTGAGCTTCAGGTAAAACCTCATGAACCATTTTTCATAAAACCATACAGTATTGCAATATCAAAAAGACCTGCTGTTGAGAAAGAGTTGAAAAAGATGGAAGGATGTAATATAATAGAAAGGAGTATCAGTGAATATAATAATCCTCCAGTAGTAGTTTCGAAAAAAGATGGTGGAGTAAGATTGGTTTTGGACTCTACACTTAAACAAAATTTTTTTCAGACAGACAGACCATCCCGAAAATATTGATGAGTTACTCTATAAATTTACAGATATAAAATATATGTCAAGTTTGGATCTAACTTTGGGTTTTCATCAGGTACCACTTTCGGTTAATTCTAGGAAATATACTGCTTTCTTGTACAATGGTAAGAGTCACCAATATTGTGTTGTGCCATTTGGGTTAAATTCTTCTGTTTCAGAATTTATAAGAGCTTTGGATCATGTACTGGGGCAAGAACTTGTGTCTAACCTGATAATTTATGTAGATGACATTTTGGTTACAGGGCAAAATTGGGAGGAACATTTTTCGATTTTGAAGTCAGTTTGTGAAAAACTTAGAAAAGGGGGGGATGATATTGAAATTAGAGAAATGTAAATTTGCAGTTTCTGAATTAAAATTTTTGGATCATGTTGTCACAGACAAGGGAATTTTGCCAGATCCAGAAAAAATTAAAGCAGTTTCAGAAATTCCTATTCCTAAGACTAAAAAACAATTAGTCATTCTTTGGGTTATGTGGTTATTACCGAAAATATATAAGTGATCAGAGTCTGAATGCACCATGTTTAAGTGAGTTACTTAAGAAAAGCACTGTTTGGCTTTGGAATAAAAGATGTCAGGAAGAGTTTGATAAAATTAAGCAAGGGTTGAGGAAGCAACACTTATTATACAGACCTGATTTTAATTTACCATTTTGTTTGAACACTGATAGCAGTAATTATGCGCTTGGAGCAGAGTTATTTCAAGAAAGAGTAGAGAATGGAGTCAAGATACATTGTACCATAGCATTTGCAAGCAGAACGTTGCTCAAGCATGAGAAAAATTATACAGTAACAGAGAAGGAACTTTTGGCAATTCATTGGGCTTTTACAAAATTTAGAATTTACCTTTTTGGACATAAAACCATAGTATTTTCGGATCACAAAGCTTTGAGTTACTTACAAGAGTGCAAATTATACCACAGTAGATTGACCAGATGGGCAATATTTCTGCAACAGTTTGACTTAGAAATCAAACACATAAAAGGTTCTGAGAATGTAGTAGCTGATTTACTTTCAAGGTTACCAATTGGGGGAGAAAAGGAGATTTTTGAACAAGAGGAGGAAAAGCAATTTAAAATTAGATACTTAAAAGGGGTGGAAAATGTAAAAACAATTAGTACTATGTGTAACAAAATTAGAAAAAATCAGAATTTGGATCAGAGTTGGAAATTAATCAAAGAATGTTTAGGCAAGAAGGGGTATGAGAAACTTGATAAATTTTACAAATTACATAAGGGGATTTTATTTCGGAGAACAGATGTAGATTCTGATAATTGGAAACTGTGTTGGCCAGAGGCAGATGCTGATAAGCTGATCATTTACATACATGAAAATTTTGGTCATTGTGGGATACAGAAGTGCATTCAAAAGATACAAGAAAATGTTTATTTTTACAATATTGGAAAGAAGGTAAGAAAAGAATTGGCAACCTGTGACAAATGTCAGAGAGTCAAAGTGAGCAATCAAAGATGTGGTGGAGAGATCAAAACATAATTCCGGAAAAACTTTTAGATCTTATCGCAGTGGACTTATATGGAATGTTACCAAAGAGTAAAGGTGGTCACTGTTACATATTTGTTATGGTAGATGTATTTTCAAAATTAATTAAACTGTATCCAGTGAAGAAAGCTACTAGCCATGAAATTCTAATAAAAATTGAAAGAGATTATTTCGCACAGGTGGGTAAACCAAAAGCTGTATTACCAGATAATGGTTCACAGTTCACCTCTAAAATTTGGAAAAGGTTTGTTGAATGATCAAAATTGAAGCATATACTTATATCTGTTTATTCTCTGTCCACCAATCCTGCAGAAAGGTATATGAGGGAAATTGGGAGACTTTGTAGAACCTATTGTAGCCATAAACATCCAACTTGATTTGAGCACATTCAAAATTTTGAAGATATTATGAATAGCCTACAACATAGTTCCACAGGATTTTCACCATATGAGATTATGTTTAATATTAGACCTCCAAATCTTATATCAGAACTTACTGAATTTCCTAAATGTACACCTTTAACTATGCAAGAGAGAGAGAAGATATTGTCAGGGAAACTATGAGGAGACAAGGGGAAAAGAGGAATAAAAGACATAACAATAGGGTAAAATTAACCACTTTCAATATTGGGGATCTTGTTCTGGTCAAATCTCATTAAAAATCAAAAATGTTAACTTCAGAAATTAAAAAATTCTTTGATATCTATATTGGGCCTTTTGAAGTCATAGAAAATCCACACCCTAATGCTTATCGTTTGGTGTATCCTAAGTCAAAGAAATTATTTGGTCTCAGGAATGTTGTCTCTTTGAAACTATATAAACAGAAATCATAATTTCAAAATTAAATAACCTATTATCATCTAAAACAAAAGTCCTCCACTGAAATACGCTTGCTGGAACAAAAAACTACCTGTACAACCAAGTATGTATATTTGCATGTATAAATTAATAATTTGAAGTCACATGTTAGTTGAAACTGATGGAAAAACACTGTTGTAACAAAGAATGAGAGAAAGATTTATTTTTACTTTTTTACAAAAAAGTCTCCCTAGTGAGCATTTCTGAATTTTTCTAATTTTTGGAAGCTAAGTCTTCCCTGTGGGTCAAGGCATGCATGTGAGGACATGCATGCAAAGGTTTAAGTTTAAAAACCAATTTTAGATAAAGCCTCATGATATATGAACAATTTATTGTTGTTTATACTGATGTTGTGGGGAGCAAAAGTACTCTTCACAAGAATGTGACTTGTGGTAATATTGTAGTAGAGATCCAAGTGTACATAAATAATTGCAAAAAACTGAGATAATACTGATGTATCTTTAGCTGTACTAAAAGAAGAAAATCATAAGCAAAAAAATAAATATACACAAAAGAAAAAAAACACGAGTAAAAAAATAAAATTAAAAAAATCAGAATATATATATATATATATATATATATATATATATATATATATATATATATATATATATATATATATATATATATATATAAGCTTTTCCTCATTACAGAGGATTATCTCCAACATAATAATTTACTTGGAAAATACAATACAAACAATAAACGTTCTTAAACTATACTCTCAAAATATTTCTCCAGGTGTTTCGCTCTTGCGTGTCCTCTTCCTCTGCGCCCATTCTCCTCATTGTGTGCTGTACATTTTGGAGCCAGGTGGTCACAGGTCGTCCTCTTCTTCTTCTTCTCTCCGGTTCCCACTCCAGTATCATTTTTGGTATTCTGGCTTCCTCCATTCGTCGTACATGCCCGTACCACTGTAATTTCTTCCTATCCATTACGCCATATATTCTTTCTTTTATTTCCATTCTCCTTATTACTTCGGTGTTCCTTATCTTTTCTTTCCTGGAGATTCTTGCCAATCTTCTCCAAAAGTCCAACTCTAGAGCTTGTAATTTTTTAATGTGCTTCGTGTTAATTGTCCAGGTCTCCGTTCCATACAGAACTACACTCTATAATATGGATTTGTATATTAATTTTTTAGTTCTGCTCATTACATTCCTGCTCCATAAGACTGAGTTAAGCATCCCAATGACCCTCCGTCCGCTACTAATTCTTTTATTGATTTCTGACTCTGATTTTCCCTCGATTTCTAAAATGGATCCCAAATAACAGAAAGTGTTTACCTTTTTGATTTTCTTTCCTTCAATGTATAGCTCATCTGAATCATTAGTCAAGTATTCTGTTTCTTGGTAATTAATCTTCAAACCCCAAGTTTTGTATGCTACTGCTAGTTGATTGCACATATAGTTAGCATCCTCCCCATCTTGTGCTATGACTACTTGATCATCAGCAAATAATAAATGATGTAGGTAAACTCCATCTCTTATTTCTAATCCCATACTATTACATTTACGAGACCATGTTCTAAGGCTAATCTCTATATAGATTTTAAATAATGATGGTGACATGGGACAGCCCTGTACAAGGCCTTTGCTTGTTCTAAATTTCTGTGAAAGTTTATTACCAACTTTCACTTGGCAAATGTTATCTTTATACATTTGTTGTATTATTTTAATCAAGGAAGGGTTTATGTTTGCCATATGTAGTGCTCTCCAAAGTAACTTTCTTGGAACAGTATCATACGCTTTTTCTAGATCTATGAAAATTAATCCTATACTTTTTGATTTTTCCCTATGTTTCTCCAAAATCTGTCGTAATGTGAAAATATGGTCTACACATGATCTCCCAGCCGTGAATCCACATTGTTCTTCTTGGGTTCTAAAATTTTTTTCCAGTTTGTTTTTAATTACTTTCGCAAAAATTCTCATTATTGTGTTTGTAACACAAATTCCTCGATAGTTTGAACAAATTTTGCGATCCCCTTTCTTAAATATTGTATTAATGTAACCTAGCTTCATCTCGTTGGGTATTGAATCTCCATGTATCATTTTGCTGAAGAGCTGTGTTATCAGTTTCACAATTTAGTCACCACCATATTTCAGACACTCCAGATTGATATTACCTGGTCCCGGTGATTTACCATTCTTTCCTGTTCTCAACGCCTGAAGTACTTCACTTTCTAAAATATGGATCTCATCATCTTCATGTCCTTTATCTTCCCCTGTTCCTTCTTCTAGATATTCTTCTCTGTCCTCATTTAATAATTTTTGGAAATACTCTTCCCATTCTTTTTGTGTTATCAGTTGGAGATTAGTTTTGCTTTTTGTATCCTGTGGAAGCCCTTTCAATACTGACCATGCTTCTTTTGCTCTCCCAAATCCTAATTTGCTATTCACCTTGGCACATGTTCTTTCCCATGCTTCATTTTTTGCCATCCTTATTTTTTTCATCACTTCATTCTTCTTTTCCTTGTATATTGACCTTGTTTCTTCTGATTTATCATTCAACCACTGAAGGAACGCATTTCGTTTTTCTCTAACGAGGACCTCTAGTTCCTCTGACCACCACTCTGCTGCACGGTTGTGGTTGTTATCTTTTTTACCCAACACCTCTGTTGCTATGATTTTCACATTAGCTTTTATATAGTCATATATTTCCTCTGTACTTCCTTCAAATGATTCAACCAGTTTCCTTTCCATCCTGGCCGCAAAGAGTGTTCTGATACTTTCGTCTTGTAGGCTGTCAATATTAAAAGGTAAATTTTCATCTTTCTCAGTCTGGTTCGTTTCATTTATGTTAATTGTATCACTCCTTGCATTCTTTCATGGCCAGAAAGACTTCATTTTAACTAGATAGTGGTCTGATCCACACTGGGCTCCTCTATAAGATCTGACGTCTACTGCCTTGAAACTACTTGTTTGCCTAATGATAATATAATCTATTATAGAACGAAGTTCTTTGGTGTTCTGTTGCCAAGTATATTTATGAATGTCCTTATGTTTGAAAAATGTGTTGGTAATTTTTAGATCAAATTGTTGACAAATTGCAATCAATCGTTCCCCATTGTCATTATATTCGTCCTCTCCATGTTTTCCTACTATTCTACAAGATTCTCTAATTCCTACCCTTCCATTCAGATCTCCCATGATAATCAGTTGCTTTCTTCTTGGGATTTTTTCAATAGTCTCCCTGAGGGTGTCCCAAAATATATCTTTCTCCTTATCTTTTGTGTCGTTCGTGGGTGCATATACGCCAATAATCACAACTTCCCTAGCAAATAATGTCATTTCAACAGTTATTATACGTTGATTGATGAATGTCCAATTTGTGATTCTTTCTTTCCATGATTTCTTTATCATAATGGAGACTCCTGCTTTGGCTCTTACTGCTTTTGATACCCCACTCCAGATATGTACATAATTATCCAGTTCTTCTTCTCCTTGGCCTTTCTTCTTTGTTTCAGAGAGTACGACAAAATCCATGTTGAACATGTAAAGTTCTGCAGGGAGTAAATTTATTTTAGTGGAAATACCTTGCACATTCCAGCATCCAAACATAATTTTCCGTTTCTCATTGCCAGTTCGTCGTCCAAAGTTCCAATTTTTCCGAGGCATATTATTAGGTTTTTTAGCATTTTTATGTTTTTATGTGAGTGAGGAGCTGGCCCACAGCACAACCCCCAACCCGGAGGACCAGGTAATTTTTACTCAAGGTTTTCTTCCTTTAGCCTTTGATAAGCCAATATCATACTACAAGGCAGCAGTTGCTAGTTTTGGTCCACCCCGGGTATTTTATTTCCCCGGTACCCACCATATCTGGTGAGCATTACCCTATCCGCCACCTGGGGAGGTGCCCGATGGGAGACCAGCAAACTCCACACGGGAGATATATATATATATATATATATATATATATATATATTTATTATTTATTTATTTATTTATTATTTATTTATTTATTTATTATTTATTTATTTATTTATTATTTATTTATTTATTTATTATTTATTTATTTATTATTTATTTATTTATTATTTATTTGGCAAATATATAGGAAAAAAAGACTACATTATATATGTCCAGTATCATTTTTACTGTACAATATGTGAGCATAATGAAATTAACATTAATATAAAGAAAATTAAATCTTATTCTAGGAAATGAGTTTTACCTTTCTATTATTTTCAATCTGTATGCTGTATGTTAGACTATTTCTCATGTATGTTTTATACCATGTATATTTGTCATGTCAAATAATTTCTTTACTTGAATTTTTTGTGTATGAGATTGATGGCGAAGGATCATTGCAACAACAGCCAGTAACAAGTCCACAGATTCAAAGAGTCCAAATTTGGAAGAGGTTATCAGACTGCATCATTAATGTACTAATTGTGTAATACAGATCCATTACTGAGTGTGGCCAGGATTTTGTTGTATATGTTCATAACAACAAAAGCAATGGGGAGCAGTTGTAATGGATCTGGGAGATGTGTTATTTTCTACCGGATTTGTCGATACCAAATTGTAAATGTTTTCTTATATTTTTGTCAGAATTTTTTTTATTGTAATTTGCCTTATTATATGCTAATTTACTTATATTTTTGAGAGTGAAAGCATATTGATTACTATTAGTAAATGTGTCGAAGAATAGCAAAGAGACTGATTACAAGTGGAAGCTTGTGTGTGGTGTAAAATGTCTTTGACGCTTGAGTCGTCTTTGACTATAGTCAGTCGGCAGTTAACTCATGGTGTGTGTTGATGGTAGAACAATGTGTAGGTCGCCGTCATAAATAATTTTGTATTATGTTACTATTTTTTATGTAAACTATAAGAAGAAACTACATTCGAAGAAATTGTATTTGAAGTACCAAAAATGAGGCAAACGCATTGAACCAGGTCATTTCTGCAGCCGACAAAGATGCATTGTGGAATCATACTTCCACTAGACAACCGAAGCCAAGACCAATATCGCCTTGTAAACATCTAACGGAAAAGGTACTGTCACGAAATATGCCAAATTTAAGTAAATAAAAAAAATAGTGAGCATATTTCAACTTTGTGTCTCAGCCGGGATACCATATTTCAGCATCCATGGTATTTATCCCACACGTGAAATGAGAAATACCAGGATTCAGAGAAAAATACGGTTTCATTCCCATGAACTACCACTAAGGGGTAGAAGAATCACGAAAACTGGCTACGGTCGCCTAGTGAACTGCACACGGTATACGGAGAGAGCATTTCACCCTCAAATAGGAAGGACTGGCGGACACGTCCAGAGGGTAAGGGAGCTTGCAGGCAAGAGAGCGACCCGCTGCTGCGGTGGCGTCATCGCTGACCCTCTTGCATAGCTGACGTCATGGCACCCCGTCCTCCCATTGGCGGGTTCGTAACAGAAAGTCGGCGTCTCTCACTCAGCTGTACCGTGGAGGCGTCCCTAGGTGAGCGTAATAGCGTGGGAGCCGACCACGCATACTGCCGAATAGTTTACATAACTGCTCACTCCAATGCCTGAGTTTTAAAATGACGGAAGCAGGAGACAATAAAAATGTTTACCATTGAAACCTGGCAGTCCAGGGAAGGCAGGATTCGGTTACGGTTGTGGTCGGGGCCGTAATCAGTTACTATTGGTTGCCTTTTACAGTTACACAGCCGGCCGGAGTGGCCTAGCGGTTCTAGGTGCTTCAGTCTGGAGCCGCGCGACCGCTACGGTCGCAGGTTCAAATCATGCTTCGGGAATGGATGTGTGTGATGCCCTTAGGTTAGTTAGGTTTAAGTAATTCTAAGTTCTAGGCGACTGATGACCTCAGAAGTTAAGTCCCACAGTGCTCAGAACCATTTTGAACAGTTACACACACTTTATTTTAAATCAGTAATTCCAGACACAACAATAAATAAAAATACCACACCTTATTAGTGAAGGCATAAACAACTGTGTAAATAATAGTGTTTTCAGTGAGTTACAATTTAGGAAATCACCATTAAATACAAATACAGCAGACAATGTTTTAAAAGCAGGCCGCTGGGTGTTGTGTGATGTCCTTAGGTTAGTTAGGTTTAAGTAGTTCTAAGTTCTAGCGGACTGATGACCATAGATGTTAGGTTCCATAGTGCTCAGAGCCGATTGAACCAATTGAAAAGCAGGCCACTGTGATCTGGGCACAAGGCCTTAGACGCCAGGGATGGCAAATAATTAAGAATCCTTTAAAACTCGCTGCAACTTACAAATTACAGGTATTGAAATATTAAAGGCAAGTCGTCACAAACACAGCAGAATGCGTCAGACGCCAGGAATGGCAGTAAATAAGGATTTGAAGGCTTACTACGTAAATACAAATACTAAATTGGAATTTTAAGCTGGCCGGAGTGGCCGTGCGGTTCTAGGTGCTACAGTCTGGAGCCGCGTGACCGCTACGGTCGCAGGTTCAAATCCTGCCTCGGGCATCGATGTGTGTGAGGTCCTCAGGTTAGTTAGGTTTAAGTAGTTCTAAGTTCTAGGGGACTGATGACCACGGCAGTCCCATAGTGCTCAGAGGCATTTGAACCATGTTTAGAATTTTAAGGCAAGTGACCACAATCACGGCTGAAGGCCTTACACGCCAGGAACGGCAATAATATAAAAAATTTAGAAACCTGCTGTAAAACAGCAAATACAGTAACAAAGTTTAATTAAAAAAAAACCAAGCAACTGATCACCAAACGGGCGAAATAAGGTGATGGAAATTTTGTAACACAACACTTAACATCCACTGAACAACACACTGCAAGATTTATTCCAGAAGCCGGTCAGAACTAGACATATATAACCTTTAATGTAGACATTAAAGCCGCAACACAGCTCAACCATTATTACCGTCATCATGTACATGACGTTTACTCGAGCAAAAAACGTTGAATGAGCAAATCTAAGATCAAAACAATGCTGATTTGCTTTTCTACGGTAGGGGCACTGCGCATAAAGAAGTTGTTCCTCCAGGACAAATTGTCAACCAAGTGTTTTACAATGGTGTCCTTTGAAAGCTCAGGAAAACGGCGAATCGCGACAAGTGGATGACAACGCCCCATGTCGCATGGCCACTTCCATCACGGGATTTTTTACCTCAAAAGTCATTCCTGTTGTTCCACATCCCCAGATCATCTGATCTGGTTCTTCGTGACTTTCTTCTTTTCCCTAAATTGAAAAACTTAGAAATATGTCATTTTACGAGTCTGGACAGCACGCAAAAGAATGTGACCGACGTGTTAAAGGTCTTACCAGTTGATGCCTTCCAGCGTTGCTGGGAACAACGACTCTGTCGGTCTATAGATACCATATAGTAGTATTCAGTAAGTAAATAGTGACTCACCATAGTAGCCATTAAGATGTCAATTAATCTGTGACTAAAAAAGACCGAAGTTATGTCTCTGAAATGTCAGCTGTGAGTAACCAGACGAAATATGTTTATACTGATATTTCCTACTCATCCCAAGGGGCAAATAAGTATGAGAGATATTGCAAAAGTCTGTGTACTAGTTTCAGGTAAATGGGTTCCACTGTTATTTTTCATTCGGGCAGCTCCGCAGCTACAAGTTTCATTCATTGTCATTAATGAGAACGATTTCTGCGCTCATTAGTGCGTGTAATGATTTCGTTGGGGTATTGGCAATTTATTGCATTTAGTTTTAAATGAATGAGTGATATTGTATTGTTAAGTGCGATTGACGAAGGCACTATACGTACTAAATTGAATTCCTTTCTGAGTGGTATTGAAGCACGAAATATTAATGTTCCGATCACACGGATGACCTCCGTGCACAGATAAAGACAGTTGTAAATGTATAAAATTTTGCCCGCATCTCGTGGTCGTGCGGTAGCGTTCTCGCTTCCCACGCCCGGGTTCCCGGGTTCGATTCCCGGCGGGGTCAGGGATTTTCTCTGCCTCGTGATGGCTGGGTGTTGTGTGCTGTCGTTAGGTTAGTTAGGTTTAAGTAGTTCTGAATTCTAGGGGACTTATGACCACAGCAGTTGAGTCCCATAGTGCTCAGAGCCATTTTTTGTATAAAATTTGAAATGTAATCTTAAAAACATCAGGTGAAATTTTCGTTAAATAGTAATTAACTACTCGTTAGTGAGGCCTAAACGTGTATGAAATGTTCTATTAGGGAGGCGAGGAGGAGAGAATAAATGAATTCGATTCTGCATCTAGAAGTGTTTGTTGTGGATAAAAAGTGAAACGGTGATAAATGGTGGTGCGAAGTAACTGTTTCGCACTATCAATAAATTATGTGAGTATGAAAGTACATTACCAGCGGTGGGACAATGCGGAAGCGAGCCGCAAATGCAGTCACGAAAGAAGTGGTCGCTTCGTCCAGTGATAAACGCTAATGCTGTAAATTTCCACTGATACCTCTTGAACGGTCACTAAATCAGTAGCAGTTGTTGAAACGCCAGTCAATTTGGCAGCATGGCGCAATTCGGAATTTGGCTGCCCTGTTTGGTGACCTAAGACTCACTTGTTGTCTGTTTTGTGATTCAAACGCCAACATTCTTAACGTTCAACGGACAAGTAAGAGATACTTTAAAATGACGAAACGGAGCATAGAGACACTGTGTGTTACACCTGCGTTTAGGTATCACAAGACTGAACATTCAGTAATAAAGATGATCTAACAACTTGTGGTGTCACCGCCAGACACCACACTTGCTAGGTGGTAGCTTTAAATCGGCCGCGGTCCATTAGTACATGTCGGACCCGCGTGTCGCCACTGTCAGTACTTGCAGACCTAGCGCCACCACATGGCAGGTCTAGAAAGACGGACTAGCACTCGCGCCAGTTGTACGACGAGTTTGCTAGCGACTACTCTGACGAAGCCTTTCTCTCATTTGCCGAGAGACAGAATAGCCTTCAGCTAAGTCTATGACTACGACCTAGCAAGGCGCCATTAGCCTTACAGTGCTTGTAATTAAAGTCTCATTTGTATCGTCAAGAGCGATGTACCACAATGATGGAATAAAGTTAAGTATCCGAGGAGCTGCATACTTTTCTCTATAGCATTCACAAAGTATCCTGTCCCAGAACTCACGCCAGTCGGCGTGTGTGTACGCGTGCCTTTCGGTTACCCGTCACTGTGGACTGGCTGTCTTGTCAGCCCACTACACAACTATCTACTATATTCCGTAAATAAATTGTGCTAAAGTAAGATTGGCATAGCCATGCAAGTATACCGCGGCATCAAATTTATACTCAAGAGAATTCCTTATAAATAAGTACTGATGCAAATGATGATTACTGTTATGTGAAGAGCAAACAAATCGCCTGTAGTCTAAAATGAACTTTTCTCGTCGCACAAGCAACAATATTGTGTTTGGAGTTAATCTAATCCACGTCTACATGTTGATTAGTGTGACATCGTCATAATCTCCTGGGGTTCTGTCCTGGTAAACCACGGGGTATCCTGTCCATTAATTGCGAAGAACCTTCCTGGATGATCCTGGCTTCCGAAGGCAGGTCTTAAGACAAAGAGCTCTGGCGACTGCAGTCATACACGCCTGGGCTGTCGATTGCAGCGTAGACTTCTGTGACCCCATTCATTTGAGGCTCCTATGTAAAATTCATGTGAATGATCTAACTAAAGAAATGTCATCCAATCTTTTTTAGAGAACAGACTATAGTAGTAACCAAATCGATTGTGTTTTTGTGCTACGCATTGAGTAACCTTCTTGAAACAATGTGTGACAGACACAACGCTTAAAAAATGGAACCACTTGACATCTGAATGTTGTTGTTGTTGTGGTCTTCAGTCCTGAGACTAGTCTGATGCAGCTCTCCATGCTACTCTATCCTGTGCAAGCTTCTTCATCTCCCAGTACCTACTGCAACCTACATCCTTCTGAATCTGCTTAGTGTATTCATCTCTTGGTCTCCCTGTACGATATTTACCCCCCGCGCTTCCCTCCAATACTAAATTGGTGATCCCTTGATGCCTCAGAATATGTCCTACCGACCGATCCCTTCGTCAAGTTGTGCCACAAATTTCTTTTCTCCCCAATTCTATTCAACACCTCCTCATTAGTTATGTGATCTACCCATCTAATCTTCACCGTTCTTCTGTAGCACCACATTTCGAAAGCTTCTATTCTCTTCTTGTCTAAACTATTTATCATCCATGTATCACCTACATACATGGCTACACTCCACACAAATACTTTCAGAAACGACTTCCTGACACTTAAATCTATAATCGATGTTAACAAATTTCTCTTCTTCAGAGACGCTTACCTTGCCATTGCCAGTCTACATTTTATCCCTTCTCTACTTCGACCATCATCACTTATTTTGCTCCCCAAATAGCAAAACTCCTTTACTACTTTAAGTGTCTCATTCCCTAATCTCTCGGCATCACCCGACTTAATTCGACTACATTCCATTATCCTTGTTTTGTTTTTGTTGATGTTCATCTTATATCCTCCTCTCAAGACACTGTCCATTCCGTTCAACTGCTCTTCCAAGTCCTTTGCTGTCTCTGACAGAATTACAATGTCATCGGCGTACCTCAAAGTTTTTATTTCTTCTCCATGGATTTTAATTCCTACTCAGAATTTTTCTTTTGTTTCCTTCACTGCTTGCTCAATATACAGATTGAATAACATTGGGGAGAGGTTACAACCCTGTCTCACTCCCTTCGCAACCACTGCTACCCCTTCGTGCCCCTCGAGTCTTATAACTGCCATCTAGTTTCTGTACAAATTGTAAATAGCCTTTCGCTCCCTGTATTTCACCCCTGCCACCTTCAGAATTTGAAAGGGAGTATTCGATTGTCAAAAGCTTTCTCTAAGTCTAGAAATGCTAGAAACGTAGGTTTGCCTTTCTGAGTATGATGAAGAAAAGCTTTACTTTTTTCTATAGTTGAACGGGGCAACGTGTCTAACGAAGAAAATTAAGAAATACTTACCTTCCGCGCACGATAAACACTTATTTGAACTTTTAATCTATTTAAAATACTAAATATTTAATATTATGGATATCTGAACTTAATGAAAAACAACTGAGTTTGATTACGTCAAGTAAATGCTGTTATTTCCGTGCCGCAATCAAGAGGGTGTGTATTGTGTATTGTGTGTATTAAACTGGAGACCTAGAAACGACCTAGAGGCTTCGCCCCCGCGTAGCCTTCAGTGATTCACAACCCCACAACAGGCCACAGTAATCCACCCACGCTACCGCCGCCCCACACCGAACCCAGGGTTACTGTGCGGTTCTGCCCGTAGTGGACCACCCCGGGAACGTCTCATACCAGACGAGTGTAACCCCAATATTTGCGTGGTAGAGTGATTATGGTGTACGCGTACGTGCAGAAAGTGTTTACGCAGCAATCGCCGATATAGTGTAACTGAGGCAGAATAAGGGGAACCAGCCCGCATTCGCCGAAGCAGATGGAAAACCGCCTTAAAAACCGCTCACCGGACCACGACAGTAATCCGCCGGGCGGATTCATGCCGGGGACCGGCATGCCTTGCTGCTCAGGAAGCAGCACGTTAGACCGGGCGGCTAGCCGGGCAGGCATAACGGGGGTAGTATGTAGACATAATTGTATTAGTTATTTATCTTCATATCTGAGTGATTTTTTTTATTTTATCGTTAAGGGTAGATATATAGACTGTCTATGAAATACGTTACTTGTAATGACAAAAAAAAAGGCTTACGTATATAAAACATAAAATTCTAGAATAGCTTCGGAGGATTGTCTGGAATGACAGTATTGTCTCTATAAATTAATAATCATCTTTTGTTTGAGACCTTTCACCTGTCAGTTCCTTCTGCATGTTGCCTCCGTCTGGCCTCGTACTGTTGCCGGCCGGAGGGGCCGAGTGGTTCTAGGTGCTTCAGTCTGGAACCGCGCGACCGCTACGGTGGCAGGTTAGAATCCTGCCTCGGGCATGGATGTGTGTGATGTCCTTAGGTTAGTTAGGTTTAAGTAGTTCTCGGTTCTAGGGGTCTGATGACCTCAGATGTTGAGTCCCATAGTGCTCAGAGCCATTTGAACTACGTATTTGAACCTCCTATTGTTAAGACGTACTTGCTAATGTGAAAGTGTCTGAACAATAATGACAAAATTGATTTCCCACGTTGTGTATTTATTTATTTCATACGTATAATACTCTTCAAATGTCGTTAACAGTTCTTTTTTTGTGCAAAGGCGGGTGGGTCTTACATCGAATGAACGGAAATAACCGGTTAGAGCGAAGTTTGCTTGGCCACTATTGAGGCCGTCATATTGAAATAGCTGCAGATTGTAATAATTACTCAGAACTTGCATATTATTCAATTTGCAAAATGCTATTTGACAGTGCGAACAATATTGACGCACTTGTGATAATTAGAAGTTCTCACGGATGCAGAAATATGAAACCAAGCCAGTTATTTCGTGTAAATTTAGAGTTTTCAATTACTCGTCAATTCAACTCTCAACCTTTGGAGAGTTAACACCACGAATCATTTAGAGTATGTAACAGAACGTTTCTCCATTATCACATATATTCGTAAAATTTCTCTGGTTATTCACGTATCTGAGGGCAAGTGTACAGTACTCCTCACGATATTTTCAATATAGATATAGCTGACTCGCATAGGTTCGGCGTCTTTTAAAAGGCAAAAGCAACAATGCCGCATTCGTCTCCAAGCACAGAGGCGTCTTGCTATCCACCCCACACTAGAAGGTTAAAAAATCTAATTTACTTCTTACATACAATAGATCCTAACCTAACCTAAGGTAACGTAACCTCCTTGACCTCGACAAAATGTGACGAATGAGATCGAATGCACTTTGACCGATGTTACTGTGCGACGTCTGGTGACTGCGTCTGACGACCGCTGTCGTTTCCGCTGTGAAGGCAGCCAAAAATGGTTCAAATGGCTCTGAGCACTATGGGACTTAACATCTGAGTCCCCTAGACTTAGAACTACTTAAACCTAACTAACCTAAGGACATCACACAACACCCAGTCATCACGATGCAGAGAAATATCGTTAAATCAATTAAGTCTGTTTTATTACATGCCTCATTCTCAACTGTTTACTTAATATTTGCATTCTGTTGCTTTCGTGCACTTCTTCCACCAGTCGCTCCTCACCTTTACTGTACGGAAGCCATCATCCACGTAGCATCTATAAAAATCACTTTATCTGTTAACCGTGGGTTGCTGTCAAAGACCCTCGACTCCAAATAATTAACGAAAACATCCGCTAGTGGACCTGACAAATAGTTACCCATTGCCAAACCCTAATTTTATTCCTATTCTCGCACGTCAAATTCAAAGAAATTGTATTCTAAATTAAACCTCAAAAGGTCCATGCATTGAAGGAGTCACCCCATCCCCATGGTGTTATTACATATTAAAGTTCCTTTGATAACCCTGTCCTCAATAAGGCGTCCGTATATGAAGTGATACCAGAGCCATATATTACGAAAACTGGAGATCTTTGGCATCGTCACATTGTTCGCTATACAATGGTTCGTTTGAAACCTCTAAGCATTCTTAACCTTATTGAACAGTAACTCATTCAAATCCACAGCGGGGATATTTCTTCCGTTCACAATGACGCGCGTGCTTTATTCTCCTGATGTTGCTATCTGTGGCTTCAAAGGGGCAACCTGAGATTCATACACATCACACTATGTTTTTGAAAGAGGAGTAGCAAAAGTTGTGCCCCTCCACCTTCTTTTTAAGAGCAACTTGAGAACCAGAGCTCCAAGCCCTAATAGAAAGCGCCGAAGCTCAAGTTCAGCCGAAATTTTTTCAAACGATCTAACGGTGTCCAGAAATGATAGATTTAATAAAATTGGTGGTGGAGTATTTAGTCTATTGCTGTCAGAATTAGTTTACCTTATAGTGAAACTGAAGTAGATAGTTACTGCGCAATAGTGTGGATTAATGTTATACTTCACAATCGGACTAAACTATTAATTGGATCATTTTACCGACCCCCGACTCAGAAGATATAGTTGCTTGAACGCTTCAAAGAAAACTTGAGTCTCATTTCAAATAGGTACCCCATTCATACAATTATAACCGGTGGTTACTTCAATCTACTCTCGATTTGCTGGAAAAATTATACGTTTGAAGCCGGCGGCAGGCATAAAACGTCATCTGAAATTGTACTGATTGCTTTCTCAGAAAATTATTTTGAACAATTACTTTATCACCCCACTCGAAGAGTAAATAGTTACAAAAGCATACTTGACCTTTTAGCAACAAATAATTCTGGATAAATAGGGAGTATCGTGACGAATCCAGGGATCAGCGACCACAAGGCAGTTGCTGCTAGGCTGAATACCGTAACACCTACAACCATCAAAAGAAACACAAAGTATAACCATTTAAAAAAGCTGATAAAAATGCTCTTAACGCCTTTTTAAGAGACAGTCCACGCTCCTTCCGATCTGGTCATGCAAGAGAAGAGAAGATGTGGAATGATTTCAAAGAGATAGTATCGACGGCAGTTGAGATATATATACCACATAAATTAATAAGTGATGGCACTGATCCCCCATGGTACACAAAACGGGTCACATCACTGTTACAGCTGCTGCGAAACAACAATGCCAAATTTAAAAGACCGCAAAATCCCGAAGATTGGCAAAGTTTTGCAGAAGTTCGAAATATAGCC
The DNA here is from genome assembly GCF_023864275.1 of Schistocerca cancellata. Classification (NCBI taxonomy): domain Eukaryota; kingdom Metazoa; phylum Arthropoda; class Insecta; order Orthoptera; family Acrididae; genus Schistocerca; species Schistocerca cancellata. The sequence continues at coordinate 22,545,102 of NC_064633.1, read as the reverse complement.
CGTGCTTCAATGCGAGATGCTTTTAATAATTTCCACAGTGAAACTCTGTCTCGGAATCTGGCAGAAAACCCAAAGAGAATCTCGTCATACGTAGAGCACACCAGTGACAAGACGCAATCGATACCTTGACTGCGCGATAACAACGGTGAAGTCACCGCTAAAGCAGAGATATTAAACCGTTTTTCACAAATTCCTTCGATACACAAAATGAAGTAAATATTTCTTAATTACAATGAAGCAGATGTCCTCGGTGCCGCAAAGCAGCTTAAATCACTTAATGAAGGCAAGGCTTCCGGTCCAAATTGTATACCAGTCAGGTTCCTTTTAGAGTATGCTGATACAATAGTTCCATATTTAGCAGTTATATACAACCGCTCACTCACAGAAAGATCCGTAACTAAAGACTAGAAAATTGCTCAAGTCACACCAATACCCAAAAAAAGGAAGTAGGAATAATCAGCTGAATTACAGACCCATATCACTAACGTTGATTTGCAGTGGAATTTTTCGAAGAAAACGATTTATTGACACATAGTCAGCACGGATTCAGAAAATTTCGTTCTTGCGAAACATAACTGGCTCTTTATACTCATGAAGTAATGAATGCTATCGATAGGGGATGTCAGATTGATTCCATATTTTTAGATTTCCAGAAGGCTTTCGGCACCGTTCCTCACAAGCTCCTAACCAAACTGCGTGCCTATGGAATATCGCCTCAGTTGTGCGACTGGATTCGTGATTTCCTGTCAAAAAGGGCACAGTTCATAGTAATAGACAGGAAGTCATCGAGTAAAACAGAAGTAATATCCGGCGTTCCCCGAGGGAGTGTTATAGGCCATCTATTATTCCTGATCTATATTAACGACGTAGGAGACAATCTGAGTAGCCGTCTTAGATTGTTCGCAGATGATGCTGTCATATAGCCATATACCGTCTTGTAAAGTCATCAGATGACCAAAAAGAGTTTCTAAATGCTGTAGATAAGATACCTGTAGGGTGCGAAAAGTGGCAGTTGACCCTGAATAAAGAAAAGTGTGAAGTTATTCACATGAATAATAAAATAAATCCGCTAAATTTCGATTACGCGGTAAGTCATAAAAATCTTAAGGCTGTAAATTCAACTAAATACTTAGGGATTACAATTACAAATAGCCTAAATTGGAACGATCACGGTCTAAGGCACTGCAGTCATGGACTGTGCGGCTCGTCCCGGAGGAGGTTCGAGTCCTCCCTCGGGCATGGGTGTGTGTGTTTGTCCTTAGGATAATTTAGGTTAAATAGTGTGTAAGCTTAGGGACTGATGACCTTAGCAGTTAAGTCCCATAAGATTACACACACATTTGAACGTTTTTGGAAAGATCACACAGATAATGTTGTGGGTAGAGCAAACCAACGGCTGTGATACATTAGCAAAACACTTAGAAGGTGCAACAGGTCTACTAAAGATATTGCTTACACGACGCTTGTCCGCCCTATTCTGGAGTACTGATGTGCGGTATGGGATCCACATCATGTGGGACTGACGGATGACATCGAAAAAGTACAAAGAAGGGCAGCACGTTTCGTATTATCGCGAAACAGCGGAGATAGTGCCACAGACATCATACGTGAATTGGAGTGGCAATCATTTCGTTGCGACGGGTTCTTTTCATGAAATTTCAGGCACCAGTTTTCTCCTGCGATTGCGAAAACATTCTGTTGGCACCCACCTACATAGGGAAATATGATCATTACGACAAAATAAGAGAAATCAGGGCTCGCACAGAAAGAATTAGGTGCTCGTTTTTCCCGGGCGCCGTTCGAGCGTGGAACGGTAGAGAGACAGCTTGAAGGCGATTCATTGAGCTCTCTGCCAGGCATTTTATTGTGAATAGCAGAGGAATCTCGTGGATGTAGATGTAGAAAGCTCATGGGGTCTACACCTACGGGTGTTAATTCATTCTACAATAAATACCGCAACACCTTATTTCTACATTCAGTTTCAGATACAATCACAGAGGAATTACCCTTATCTAATTTAATTAACATTTCCTTATTGTTAAGTAATTTATTATTAAGCTTCGATTTGATTTATAGTTCACTGTTGTTGCCCCCGTTACGTTTATCTTTCTTTTTTCCCTGTGTCTCAACAGGTTCCACTGTGTTACAGTCGGCACGTACGGCCAGCATGTATAGTAATTCCATATGATTCTCGAACTACATAACAAGATATTTTTAAAGAAGGTTCCGCCATAGATCTGGTACCGCGCGCCGCGGAATTTGAATCCCCGCCAGACGTCATGGACGTCGAAGACCCCCAGAGGTCTCTGTGGCGGCGCGCGCCTCCTGGCCCACTTTTAGTGTGAGGGCGCCACAGTGGAACACGTGGTCCCAGCAGCCAATAGTGGCGCCCCCATAGACTACTTAAGCGCCTGCCTCTCGCTCAGCCAGTCCTCTACACCTCCCGCCGTCTTGAACTCCCTCACCCCCTGGTTGCTCCTCTCCTCTCCCATCCCCACCCCCTGCCACATCTTCACCGTTGTGTCCCCCCTACCCTCCATCTCTACACCCTCCATCTCCTTTCCCAAGGTGGCTTCCGTCAACTCCCCCTCCCGGGTGATGCCCTCTCTCCCTTCATTTATCCTTCCTATCAACTATGATCCTCCCTCCCCCTCCTTTCCTCTGTCCTTTCCCTGGGCTCCCTCTTCCCCCCCCCTTTCCGTCCTGTTTCCTCCCCACTAAACCTCTCCCTACCTCCCTTCTCCCCCCCAGTCCTTTTGTATTCCCCTCCTCTGCCTCCCCCCTCCCTGCCGCGTCTGCCCCCAACCCCTCTTGTGGGTCCTCATCCTCCATCAGCTCCTTTCCCGGTTCCCCCCCTGCGCTTTTACTCTCCTTTCCCCCCTTTTTTGTTTTCCCCTCTTCTGTTTTTGTTTGTTTCCCCCCACCTGCTCTCGACTGTGGTGTCACATTTGCCAACTTTTTCGTGCAGTGTTCCAGTGACTATTCAGTGTTGTTTGTCTTTCTTGTGTTGCGAACAGAAACCATGCTGTCGCTGGGTGTGAATTTTATGTCTTTTGCGAACAGAATCCAGGTTGTCGCCGTGTTTTTTAATTGTCTATTGTTTTCCCTGTCTGCTCCGTATGTATTTTTATTAGCATCATCATCCCTCTGTTGTTTGTTTTAAGTTCCACGATTTCTTTTCGCCTTGTTACTCTCTAAATCCCCGATTGTATCGCCTGTTTTTTATTATTATTTGTTCTCCTGATCTTTGTCATACAATCTGTAGGCTGAAGAGCGGTGTACTAAGCTGCTGCTAGCCCGCCCCCTTTGGGAGGAATTGAAATTCAATAAAGGAAAAAAAAAAAAAAGCTCAGCCAGACCTTCTCCAGTACGCTGATGACTCCTCCTTCCTTGCCCTCGTCCCCACCCTGCAACGATCCCAACACCTTCTCCAATCCCATCTTGACCGGTTCATCGCTTGGTGCAACCAGTGGTTGCTCAAGGTCAATCCCTCCAAAACCCAGGCGATCGTTGTGGGCAAAACCACCCCTTCCTTTCGCCTCCTTGATATCTATCTCACCATCTATGGCTGTCCTATCACCCTCACTCCCACCCTTAAATACCTCGGCGTCACCCTCGACCGTCGCCTCTCCTGGACTCCCCACCTCCGGACAATCCAAGCCAAGGCACGCTCCCGACTCAGTCTCCTCAAGCTCCTCTCCAGCCGTACGTGGGGTCTGGACCCCTCCACCATCCTCCACACCTATAAGTCCCTCATCCGCCCTATCCTTTGTTATGCCCATCCAGCTTGGATCTCCGCCCCCCCTACCTTTTATAAATCTCTCCAAATCCTTGAACGTCATGCTCTCCGCCTCGCCTATCGCATCCGTCTCCCCTCCCCCACGCGTATCCTGTACGATCTCATCCCCTTCCCCCACCTCCTCCTTTTCCTTGAAAGGATACGGATCCTGTACACCTCCCGCAAACTCGATCCTCCTCACCCGCTCGTCTCCCCGCTCCTCTCCCACCCCCGCCCACTGCCGCACCCGTATTCCCACGTCCCACCCGGTCTCCATCTCTCCACCCTCCTTACCCTCTCCCAAGGTGGCTTCCGCCAGCTCCCCCTCCCTGATGATGTCCTCCTCCCCTCCATCTACCCCTCCTACCAACTTTGATCCTCCCTCCCTCTTCCTGTATCTGTTCCTTTGGGCACCCTCCATCCCTCCCCCCTCCTCCCCACTTCTCCCACGGGCCTCCCCTCCCCTGTCCTTCTACTCCTCCTCCCCTCTCCTCAGCCATTGGCATCTCTGTTCTCCCCTCTTCACCCTCTCCACCCACCCTCACCCTGCTTCCCCTCTTGGCAGGTCCCTGGACTCGCACACGCTACGTGGACTTTGGCGCGCTGGAGATCTTCGCCATCTGTGTCTCGTGTGTGTGACGTCGTTTAGTGTTTTTAGTGTCCGCCGTCACGCTTCTCCGTTCACTTGTGCCATCGGATTCATCAGTGTTCTGTGCGCCGTGTCAACATGTTTTCAGTGTCTTTCTCGTCGAGTGTGAACGGCTCCGTGTTTTCTTGTGCGACTGTGACCACTATTTTTTGCCCGTCACTATGTTCATTTTCATTCTCCATTTTTTGTACTGTGATTGTCAACTCTTTGGCTGAAGAGTGGCGTAGCATGCCGCTGCCAGCCTACCTGTTTGCTCAGGTGTTAAAATAACAACAAAGTAAAAAAAAAAAAAAGCTCAGCCAGACCTTCTCCAGTACGCTGATGACACCGCCTTCCTTGCCCTCGTCTCCACCCTGCATCGAGCCCAACACCTTCTCCAATCCCATCTTGACCGGTTCACCACTTGTTGCAACCAGTGGTTGCTCAAGGTCAATCCTTCCAAGACACAGGCGAACCTTGTATGCAAAACCACCCCTTCCTTCCATCCCCTCGACTTCTAAGTCCTATCGCCCTCACCCCCACCCTTAAGTGCCTTGGCGTCACCCTTGACTGTCGCCTCTCCTGGATCCCCCATCTCCGGACAATCCAAGCCAAGGCGCGCTCCCGACTCCGTCTCCTCGAGCTCCTTTCCGGCCGTACGTGGGGTCTGGACCCCTCCACCATCCTCCACACCTATAAATCCCTCATCCGCCCTATCCTCTGCTACACTCATCCCACCTGGCTCTCCGCCCCTCCTACCTTTTACAAATCCCTTCAAATCCTAGAACGCTATGTGCTCCGTCTCGCCTATCGCATCCGTCTCCCTTCCACCATGCGGATCCTGTATGACCTCATACCGTTCCCGCACCTCCTCCTTTCCCTCGAACGGATACAGATCCTCTACACCTCCCGCAAACTTGGTCCCCCTCACCTGCTTGTCTCTCCCATCCTCTCCCACCCCCGTCTGCTGCTGCGCTTGTATTCCCACGTCCCACCTGCTCTCCATCTCTCAACTCGCCATACCCTCGCCCAATGTGGCCCTCCCTGATGATGCCCTCCTCCCCTCCATCTACCGCTCCTACCAACTTTGAAAATCCCCATTCACCCCCTGTGTTTTTACCCAAGGGCACCCTCTCTCTGTTCTCTCCCTCCTCCCTTCCTCCTTCCCTCCTTTCCCCCAGGCCTTCGCTACCATCTACCTTCCGTCTTCCTCCTCCCATCTCCTCTACCACTGGCATCTACACCCTCTCCTCTCCCTCCTACCCCACCTTTTCCCCTTTTTGGAAGGTCCCCGGACTCGTACACGTATAGTGAAATTCCGCGCGCTGGAGATCGTCGCCTAGTGTGTGCTGTCGTGTTCGTGTTTCAGTGTTCCAGTGTTCCAGTGTTTCATCGCTTGTGCTCCATAGTTCACATGTGTCATCTCTGTCTTCTCTGTGCATGTCCACGTTTCTGAACGTTTTTATTTTGGACACTGCGCCCATCAACGGCTCCGTGTGTTTTAATTTTGTACGTCTACATTTGTATATCCACCATGCCTGTTCTGCAATTGTCTCCTTTTGTATTACTAATCATATCTGGAGCAGAAGAGCGGCTTAGTATGCCGCTGCTGGCCTACCTGTATCAGCTGTGAAAATAACAATAAAGAAAAAAAAGAAAAGCTCAGCCAGCCAGTCTAATCTTGCGTACGTCTCTGGACACATCGCCTCACAGGAGGACGACGGTACAATCCCGCGTCCGGGCATCCTGATTTAGGTTTTGCGTGATTTCCCTAAATCGCTCCAGGCAAATGCCGGGATGGTTCCTTTGAAAGGGCACGGCAGACTTCCTCCCCATCCTTCCCTAATTTGATGAGACCGATGACCTCGCTGTCTGGTCTCCTTCCCCAAACAATCCAACCCAACATCGCCTCACGTTAGACAGCTTACTTACTTTCTCGTTCTGTGTACGAGTGGACGTGGTTGTTAGGTTTCCTTGTGACTCCCTTGTTTCGATCTTGGCCGCGCGGGATTAGCCGAGCGGTGTAGGGCGCTGCAGTTATGGACTGTGCGGTTGATCCCGGCGAACGTTCGAGTCCTCCCTCGGGCATGGGTGTGTGTGTCCTTAGGGTAATTTAGGTTAACTAGTGTGTAAGCTTAGGGACTGATGACCTTAGCAGTTAAGTCCCATAAGATTTCACACACATTTGAACATTTTTTTCGATCTTGTTGTTGTTCGTTCCGTCCTTCGTTGGTCGTTCCGTCCTCTCCCGTTGTGTTGTTCGCGGGCCACTCCGTGGGTCCCGCCGCACTTTCCGTCACTTCAACCCCGCGACCGTTCCGGTCTGCTGTACAAGAGTGATTTCAGCCTATGACCATTTTCAGCTACCAGTTGAAAAGAGATATGTATACATACAGTGGACCAAACTGTGTATATCATTACGTCATTAAAATGTAGGAGCGAAGAACTGTTTTCAAAATTCTTGTTACTGTATTATCTACATGTTGAGCATGATTAGACGTCTATAAACGAATATATTTCTGTATAATAAACTTGGTTTTATAATGCAGGTGTCACAGAATGAAAACGAGAATATGTTCACATAGTGACTAGCAGAGATAAAGACAGACATATATGACATACACTGAACAATTGGTCACCAGAAACAGTCGTTGCATCTACAGGCACCGTTACATAAAGCCACACTGTCGAATTTACTAATGTGACGAAAACCAAAGACAAACATCGTATGTTGGTAATCTACTCTATTGTTGACTCCAGAGAAGTGAGGAAGGTACTAAACCGGAGTTACATAAAGTGAGTAACGTGTGTATATTTTTGGGTGGTACATAATTCAAGCAAATGCACTTATGCCAGGAAATTTAGCAGTGGTGGAAGGGTTGTTATGTCTTATACTGAATGGAAAAGCACGGATAACCATGCCCTATTACATCATAGGTCAGTTGTCAAGGAACGTTACGTTATCATCTGTCGAACTGTATAGTGAAGCGACCAATGGATCGCATACAACCGGTCTACGAAAGAGCCTATGAATGGTTACCAAATAACCATTCTACACTATAATGTAAAATACATTGGCAAGCAAATGTGTAAATACACTACTGGCCATTAAAATTGCTACACCACGAAGATGACGTGCTACAGACGTGAAATTTAACTGACAGGAAGAAGATGCTGTGATATGCAAATGATTAGCTTTTCAGAGCATTCACACAAGGTTGGCGCCGATGGCGACACCTACAACGTGCTGACATGGGGAAAGTTTCCAACCGATTTCTCATACACAAACAGCAGTTGACCGCCGTTGCCTGGTGAAACGTTGTTGTGATGCCTCGTGTAAGGAGGAGAAATGCGTACCATCATATTTCCGACTTTGATAAAGGTCGGATTGTATCCTATCGCCATTGCGGTCTATCGTATCGCGACACTGCTGCTCGCGTTGGTCGAGATCCAATGACTGTTAGCAGAATATGGAATCGGTGGGTTCAGGAGGGTAATACGGAACTCCGTACTGGATCCCAAAGTCCTCCTATCATTAGCAGTCGAGATGACAGGCATCTTATCCGCAGGGCTGTAACGGATCGTGCAGCCACGTCTCGATCCCTGAGTCAATAGATGAGGACGTTTGCAAGGCAACACCATTTGCACGAACAGTTCGACGACGTTTGCAGCAGCATGGACTATCAGCTCGGAGACCACGGCTGCGGTTACCGTTGACGCTGCGTCAGACAGGAGCGCGTGCGATGGTGTACTCAACGACGAACCTGGGTGCACGAATGGAGCAAACGTCAGTTTTTCGGATGAATCCAGGTTCTGTTTACGGCATCATGATGGTCGCATCCGTGTTTGGCGACATCGCAGTGAATGCACATTGGAAACGTGTATTCGTCATCGCCATACTGGCGTATCATCCAGCGTGATGGTATGGGGTGCCATTGGTTACACGTCTCAGTCACCTCTGTTCGCACTGACGGCACTTTGAACAGTGGACATTACATTTCAGATGAGGTTAGGACCCGTGGCTCTACCCTTCATTCGATCTCTGCAAAACACTACATTTCAGCAGGATAATGCAGGACCGCACGTTGCAGGTCCTGTACGGGCCTTTCTGGATGCAGAAAATGTTCGACTGCTGTCCTGGCCAGCACATTCTCCAGAACTCTCACCAACTGAAAACGTCTGGTCAATGGTGGCCGAGGTGTGTTATGGAACGAAACTGGTGGCGGAGGAGGAGGTAGTATAGAATAGGTGGTGGAAAGGAAAAGTAAAAAGGTATAGGTGCAAATAGAAAAGGGTGGATGGGGTTGGCCCATGAGCAGATGTAACGGAATAAAACTATAAATGAATATGCATGTGATAGGGTGTGGGTTGGGTATTAGGGATGAAAGGAATAAGGAGGGGATAGAAAGGGGAAAGCAGCCAGAGGGGGACAGTAGGGAGATGCGGCAGAAAAAAGTAAGGTAAACGAGTATACATAGACGTAAATATGAGTGGGGGAGGTGGTAAAGTAGAATATTAGTAGATGGGGAATAGGAGGGATGGTCGGGGAGGTAAGGCAGGGGAACAAGTTGCAGAACAATATTAGGCTGTATAAGAAAATTAAATGTGAGTATACAAAATTTAACTAAGATGTAAAGGGAAGTATGGGGTCTTGGTGAGGTGGTGTGGAGGGGGTGGGGGAGAGAGCAAGTAAGGAAAAGAGTCAGTGAGAAAGGGAAAAAAAATGAAAGTGAAACTATTATGTCTGGATTGCTTAGCATCAATATGTGGTTATTACAAATTTTTTAATGATGACAGTACAGTATTACAACTGTTTATTAGACAATAAACTTTTTGTCCTATGTGCTCACCTCCACCAGCCGCCTCAGGCGCTATCGCTTGGCAGCTATTGATGATATCCAGAATTAGTTATTTGTACCATATACGCCACTCTGAGCAATTTGTGTATAATGTAATTATTTAACAAAAAATATTAGTGAATTTTGCGTAAAAGACATTTGTTATTATTGTAATTTTTTTTGTAGTAATATTCTCTCTGTATTTAGGATGGTAATATTTCTATATTAAATATGTAATTGCGAAATGTGTCAATATCTGAGATAAGAGATGTGAAATTCAGTCAGAGGGAAATAATGTCGTGAAATTACAAAGAAATGTTACTAGTCAGCAATACTATAAAAGCACAATGCACTATGTATTCTTTGGTCTTCCTCGTTTAGAGCTGAAAGCGGTAGGAAGCTGTATCGAATGTTTTTGGTGATTGGGTAGACGTCATTTGTCTGTATCTAGATTTAGCCGCCATTGAAGGAGAAATTACGAACTAATGTGAGTTGAATTATTGCTTGATCTAAATATATCAGAATTTATAAAAAGTGTGTATTATTAATGTAAATTAGCTTGCCCATGTCATCTATAATATTTCTTTAAAGAGTTTTCAGCATTTTTTAGCGGTGTTGCTGGGCTGTGCCGCGACCGATCGATTTGCAGCGGCGGCACATTTAAAAAATTGTTCCGCTAAAGGAAAAATCAACCAAACCCGTAAATCGGGAACAGATAAATAAACATTAACAGTGAACTAAGAGAATGTTCTTCTTTTACAGCGATCCAGAGACTGACTGAGATTTAAAAAAATATATAGATACGCATTTGTGCATTCTTAGACGGATAGTTAACATTGAAATTTAACAATTTTGGTTCTTTCAAATAACTTTAATGTATAGCGAAGTAGGTTTGATCGGTGATAATTAAATGTTGGCTTGGTAATAATTAACCATTTTCTGCTAATAGTGATAATCTTGTGTTCAAAAGCTAACGCCGGGAAAGAATTTAGTAAAAATATTAAAAAAAAATCCACTGCATTTAGAAAATGTGTGCCAAGGCCGAATGATGTAAAGAATTTAATTTTCAACCAAATATCCTTAATCAGTTAATATGAGTTCACGTAATTTGTAAATGTACGTAATTCATTGAAAGTGAAAATTTTTATTACCACACGTAAATAAGAGAGAGGTTCTACAACAAAGTTCTCACGCAAAGAAAGTAAGGTAAAGAAAATTAACTTATAAAAGCAAATAAAAATTCTTTAACGAAATTGCTACACAGCAGCAATTTCGTTAAATTGGCGCCCAACGTGGGGCTCGAATATGCAGTGGCCACTAAATGCCCATGAGATAACTAGGGAATTATTATAGTCGAACTTTGTTGGAGAACATTTAATAATTTTTCCATGTATTGTATGTATTGCATAACCAATATTGTGTGGTAATACCTGTATATGATTTTTTGCATGAGAACACTATATACCCAGAGGCAAGCTGAAGAAGAGAGCTCATTATTTCGAAAAATTAATTACCTACCACAATACCAGGGGGCAGCTGCACCCAAGATAGATCACCAAAAGGTAAAGCTACAGTGTAGTTGTCCTGTGGGTAGTAAAGTAGCCTCAGTGCAGTGTTCTCGAATCATTAGTGGTGTGCTTGTTGTTAGTGCTTTGTTTTAAAATAACAGGACATTTGAGTAGTTAGTCATTGTAGTATATAATAAGTGTGTTTTAACAAATGACCATTTCTTGTGTGATTATGTCAGTGAAACCTGAGTGTTAGGATATTTAGTTCAGAATTTATTTCTCTTGTTTACTATGGTTAGATTGCGTAGTCAGAAGGATATCAACATGGATAATGAACAACAGTTAGTAAGTAGTGATACCGAGTTAGAAAGTGGGACACAAAGTAATGTTAGTGACGTAGTTCAGGAAGTACAATGTGAGAATCTGGGGGCAGAAGGGCAAGAAATGTTGCCACTGCCAGCCAGTGATTCAGTTGATAGCGGAAATACTGTGCCACCCGCAAGCACTGGACACGGACCAGAGAGTGGTGAGATGTCAGAAGTGCAATCATTAAGAGTTATGTTCGAGCGCATGCCCAATTTCCAAGCTGAATTTGTACGTGTGCAAGCAGAACGTGAAAGAGAACGTAATGCTATACAAGCAGAGCGTGAAAGAGAACGTGATGCTAAACAAGCAGAGCGTGACCAGAGGTTGGTAGCTGAATTTGCACGTATGCAAGCAGAGCGTGATAGAGAACGTGATGCTAAACAAGCAGAGCGTGATCGACGCCTGCATGAGAGAGACTTGCAGTTAATGCAATCTTTGGAAGCTATGCAGAGTGAGATAGTTAGTTTGAAACAAAACTATGAAACCATACCCAAAACGGTGCAAGAACTAAGCGAAAGAGTAGACAGTATCCAAGTGGCTAACGCCAGTATCGTAGAGGAAATCAGTGTACTGACCAACAGAGTGGAACAATTAGAGATTGACACAGATCAAGCAATTGAGCACAAAGTGTCCGAACAAGTGCACAAAATGGAAAGCGAATTTATAAAGGAAATAGACGAGAAAGTGCACGCCGCGATTGAAGCCAAAGATGTGGGCTCAAATACGGAAGTGCAGAGGCTGAAAAAGGTGGAAACCATACCCAAAACGGTGCAAGAACTAAGCGAAAGAGTAGACAGTATCCAAGTGGCTAACGCCAGTATCGTAGAGGAAATCAGTGTACTGACCAACAGAGTGGAACAATTAGAGATTGACACAGATCAAGCAATTGAGCACAAAGTGTCCGAACAAGTGCACAAAATGGAAAGCGAATTTATAAAGGAAATAGACGAGAAAGTGCACGCCGCGATTGAAGCCAAAGATGTGGGCTCAAATACGGAAGTGCAGAGGCTGAAAAAGGTGGTACAAACTGACATTCCGCTGTGGCAGCGAACAGTCGTCTTGCCGAAATAGAAATCAGCTTGCGGCATGACGACTCACAGCTGTATGTCACGCCAGCTAGGTCCAACAATGATAGGCATATAAATACAGTAGTAAAAAATTGCGACTGCGAGACAGAACAGGCAACCAATGTAAGCGAAACAAATAAAAGTCATTCTAAAGTAGTGATTGAAGAAAGTCTGATTAGAAACCGACAGTTTCAGATCTTTACAACGGAGAAGAAATCTGTTCACCCTGTAGTGTTTATCAAGGGATTTAGAAACATTTTGCCTAGCGTTTGGAGTCATACACAGAAAATACAGTTCGTTATGTCTTACATACAAGGAGATGCTGCATTATGGGCAACCGAAGCAGCTGACAGTTGCGATACATATGAGCAATTTGAAAAGGCATTCTTGGCCAAATATTGGTCAACATGTATTCAGGAGAGATTACGGAAGGAGGTATATAATCCAGAGCCGTATTCTCCACGATTAGGCAATTTGCGAAAATATTTTGAGAAGTACATTAATAAGACCCGTTATTGGGACGAGCAGATTTCATCCCGGGATTTGATCAGACTTTTGAAATCACACTTGCCGATACACGTAAAGGAAAAACTTATACACGTGCCCGAAAACGATATGGAACATTTCTTGTCTGTTATGGACTCAATTGACCTGATTCAGGAGGATGTTAAGGCAGCCTCTGAACAGGCTAGAAGTAACGGAAACGGTTACAGAAATGGTCGAAATAACACGCCTCCACCAAGTAATGGAAACGGCGGAGGTAACAATAGGAGACAAGATTATGTACAAAACGGGAATAGAGGTAGAGACCGGAACGGCAATAGTCCGCCGGTGAATAATGACCGGAAAAGGTCAGATGACCGATATGAAACAGGCCCACCAAGCAATAGTAGATGGAAAAATGCCAGGGGGCCGTGGAACACTAATACTTATAATGATGCAAACCGAACTTGGCCACAGAACCAGAGGCCCAGTCCGGACCGGCAAAACAGTGAAAGATATGACAATAACCGACCGTCACCACAAAATGCGCCAATTGCGCAACCGTGGCGGCCGACGCAACACAACTTACACATAGTAGAGGTCAGTGACACAGAGCAGTCACACCCATCCACCAGCAATAATCCAACAAACTAGATTCAGCCGAGATACGCTCTCCATCGTCGGCTGAGGTTTGGAGTGAGAGCAGCCCGACACAGAACAAAACATCGGGAATCTGTATCCTTAGGTATAATGACGGGGTACAGATGGGACATGAATTAATAACTGAACCATCCACGTGCATAAAGGAGCACCAAGACAAAGTACAAGCGATAATAGAGATCAAAATTAACAATATTGATGTGCAAGCAATCGTAGATACAGGTGCTACTGTCAGTGTCATGAGTACTGGGGAAAGAAAAGCGTATGCTGACTTTTCCCGTGAATAATTGTAAAGTCACTGGAGCCATAAGTGCACAGCGACAAATAATTAAACTCCAAGTGCGGGTAGAGATGTATTTAGGGGAAGAAGCCATAGCGTGCTCATTCCTGGTAGTAAAGGGTTTAAAGGTAGCCTGCATTTTGGGGGTAGATTTTTTGAGAGAAAGGGACGCAGTAATCGACCTTTCTCGGGGAAAATTAAGTTTGATGAACGCTGGTAGGAGGATAGAATTGTCCATGCTCAGATCTGAAGAGGTACCTGTGCCTAATTGTAATGCTATTAACATAAAATGTAGGAATCAGTGGATACTACATTTAGACAATCATTCTATAGGACAAAATCTCTATTATCCAGACGTACAAAGTGATCAATTAAAAGCAAATGTGGACACACTTGTGAACAATGTATCACAGTCCGAAAATTTGAATTCAATGCAACAGCAGGATTTGGTACAGTTATTATCTAATTATGCAGATGTATTTTCAGAACGACCAGGAATTGTTAAGGGATATCAGTACAATATCGAGGTGAAGCCTCACAAAACCTACTGTCGAGCCTCATACTCCATTCCTTGGTCCAAGAAGGAAGTAGTAGCTAAAGAGATAAGAAAACTGATCGAGTGGGGAATAATAGAACCGTCTTTGTCCCCTTATAGTAGTCCTTTGGTGGCGGTAGCAAAAGCAGACGGACAGGTACGGTTAGTATTAGATGCGAGAGACATAAACGAAATTATTGTACCTGTCAGGACTCATCCGGAAAACTTAGATGAGCAAATTCAAAAATTCCATGGAGTGCAATATTTGACATCTATTGATATGAAAAGTTCATTCTGGCAAATCCTGCTCACACCCGAGTCGAGGAAATATACTGCATTTATATTTGGGGGAAGGAGCTACCAATTTAGGGTACTACCTTTCGGCTTAAATGTAAGTGCAGGAGTTTTCATAACAGCCCTCGACGCGGTTTTAGGTCCGGATTTGCTGCAAAGGGTAACAGTGTATGAAGACGATCTGGTGATTGCTACTGCCACCTGGGAGGAGCACGTAGAACTACTGAGTAGAGTCTTAGAAAGGTTTAAGCAAGCGGGAGTAACAGCGAATCTTGAGAAATTCAAATTTGGACGTAATCAAATTAAATTTCTAGGTCACATAATAACACCACAAGGCATCAAACCTGACAGCAAAAAGCTTGACGCAATTCGTGGGTTTCCTAGTCCGAGAACTAAGAGACAACTCAAAGCGTTTATAGGTCTTGCATCCTTTTTTAGACGGTTTGTTCCAAACCAATTAATGAATAACGAATCTTTATTGAGCCTGTTGCGTAAAAATGCGCACTGGGTGTGGACAGAAGAATGTCAACGCGCATTTGACGCTATCAAAAACGCCTTGGTGAATGCAAACATACTGCGACACCCAGACATGACAAAAGATTTTTGCATAGCGACAGATTCGTGTTCGTACGGTCTGGGCGCTTGTTTATTCCAGTGGGACAGGAGCAACGACCCCACAACAATCAATGTGATCGGATTTGCCAGCCGCACACTAAACAGCTGTGAGAGAGCATATTCCGCTACCGAGTTAGAGGCTCTTGCAGTGGTTTGGGCGGTAAAGAAATTCAACTATTACATCTATGGTAAAGAAGTCAAAGTATTCAGTGACCACCAGGCTCTGAGCTATTTAATGTCTTGCAAATTATACCATACCCGCTTGCTAAGATGGAGGTTAGCATTGCAGGAATATAAAATTAAGATTATGTACCTAAAAGGACAAGATAATGTTGTAGCTGACGCCTTGTCGAGGCTTCCACTAGGGCAATCCTCAATGTCTAAGATTTTGGAACAATCGGAGGAATATCGAATACTCTTAGTACAAGATAAGGTACATAGGAGGGACTTTTTACATATGTGTAAGAATATGTCTATGTTGCAGGAAACTGATCCGATTTGGCGAGATATCATTAGCAAAATTAAAGAAGGAACCAATCTTAAAAGTGTTCAGAATTTCAAAATAGTAGATAATATTCTGTATTATAAAACAGGTGTGTCAAATGACCATGGAGTCGTGTGTATACCGCAACAGGCTATCCCAGCTGTAGTGTGGCACACGCATTTAGCATGGGGTCACGTTGGGATAGGCAAAACAATAAGGATTTTATCCAGATTCTGTTACTTTAAGGGAATAAGCCAGCAGACTCGCACCATTATCAGGACTTGTCCTCTGTGCCAAAAAGCTAAATTTCAAAATAAGTCCACAAGGTTTGAACTGCATCCTATAGTGCCTCATCGGCCACTTCAGTTAGTATCTATAGACATAGCAGGACCCTACCCACGAGCCAGGGGTGGATTAAAGTACATTTTAGCGGTGTATGACCTTTTCTCTAAATACTTAAAAATGTACTGCCTTAAATCAGCCACTGCTCGTGGAATAGTTAAATGGTTAGGGAAAGAATATTTTACACAAGTGGGTAAGCCTGAAGCGATAATATCGGATAATGCTTCCTATTTTACAGGCCATACCTGGAAAGACTATTTACGTGAACAAGATATAAAGCACATACTAATTTCCCGTTTTCACCCACAAGCAAGTTTAGTAGAGAGAACATTTGGAGAGTTAAATAAATTTTTCAGGTTATACATTGCATATAAGCACACAAGATGGCCAGATCTGATACCTAAGTTTGTGGAAATTCACAACGCAACCCCGCATGCTTCTACGGGGTATCCACCAAACGAGATTATAATGAATAATAGTAGAGTTCTGAATGAGTGGCTGGCACCTTTGCCTAAGGTCCCAGTCATTCCTGAGCCTAAGGAAGAGAAGATAAGAAAAGCAGGGTGCAACCTTACCAGGTGCGCTCAGAACAGGAAAGAAAAATATAATCGACATGTGACGAATAACCAAAAATTTAGTGTTGGGGACTTGGTACTCTTACGCAATCATCCTAAGTCCTCGGCATCCTTGAAACAGAATAGCAAGTGGCAATTGGTGTACAATGGACCTTTTAGAGTAGTAAGTGTGCCACATGAGTGTAGCTATCTCTTAGCAGACCCCCACTCAGGGAGAGTACGGGGACTGTATCCGCGTAAGGATGTAAAAATATTCATACAGTAAAAGACTAATAGTCCTATGAGGACACCATTCTTTTGTAAATAATGAACATTAATGATGTGTGATCTGTAGACATAATGTACTAGTGTAGAAGTATTTAGTTATAAGAATATGATTGACTTTCTCATGTGTGTATGAATATTTGTGTTATGTCTTCTTTTAATTTGTGTTATCTAAAACATGCTCTAAATGTCTGCACAGATAATCTGATTAGTGCAATTATTTGTAGTGTTAAGCTGTGACAGAGTTCAGTCAAGAGGAACATTTTAGTAATGATTAGTTAGTGTACTGCATAATTTTCTATATGTGTGTCAAAATTGAATTATTTCTTGGCACAATCTTTTCTATTATATATGTATGTATGTATATATGTGTAGCTGTCAGATTGACAGATTCGAACCCAGAATAATATCAATAATATGAGGCCCTGAGAACTTTATTATCTAACCAATGCTATCAGAGAGAATAATGCACCCAGTAGTGACCCGAGGGCACCATGGGAGGCAAACTTATTGCAAATTTAAGTAACGCAAAGTTACGCACAGAGAAGCTTCAATTGAAGCATATGCAGATTCAATCAGTAAAAAAAAAAAAAAAAAAAAAAGGAACTAGCCAGATACAGTCCAAGTCAATTTTAACATACAGAGACTACACTGTAGTTACGTAGGACCTTGATAGTAAAGTGTGACATGATTTCAAAGGAGTTATTGAACAATATGCCTGAATCCGGCTGGAATGCACAAATAAAATCTACTCGAACACGAATATAGATGATTTTTGGGCAAACTAATACGAAATTTTAATATTTGTTACCATGTACGCAAATATCATCACACACCTTGGTAAAGAGTTACGAATGTGCTGTTACAAAAATTGCACAGCGGACATTGTAAATAAAAATAAAGGAACTTAAACAAAAGTGCAGTATTGTGTGGCAGAGACAGACAGTGACTGTTAAACCTGCAGCAATACGTCACGAAGTTGTTGTGTATAAGTAATAAAAAACTGTATTATCGCCGTGTGTGCAAGTGGACAAGAAACTAGCACGACACGAACAGTGAGCCGATAACGGACGGTGGACCAAGTTAGTGTCAAACTTTAATTCTTTGTGTGTCAAGGGACGCCAGAAAAGCGCATTGACTACAGAGATACATTTTGTCCTAAGGTGAAACTTGCGTGTGACTAATGACAAGTCATGACATGGTGAAAAATATTGTGTGCCCATAAAACGTGTTACTGTGACAACGAAACATTGTGCAAACCAGACTAGTGAAGGCCTACTGAATAATAACTGCCAATAACTGTGTGCGTTCTTTCCCACAGCAGGAAAAATGCCCATAAGGATAGTACACTGTTTGTGAACTTGTTGCATGTTTGCTGGAGCACTGCAAGAAGACGTCACACGGGCGAGCTGATATCCAACGCGCATCCGGCTACATCAGCCATGCAGCGGCCGCAGCAGCCCGTAGCAGACCAGACAGCCACGCCCCTCCGCGCCGTAGCTGTCAACACCGGAGGCGGTGACCTACACGGAGCCGACGCGCCGCGCCGAGCGCCGCTCAACAATCATTCCGCACCGCTCACCGATTACAGCATTGTTGTCATTTTCCAAAATATTTACACAAACTGCATAACATATCAATGACTCCATTTTTGATAAACATTGAACATTTATTATGTATACCTGTGAACTGCTAAGAGAAAATGAACACTAACAAGTGTAGGAGATGGATTTGTGACACGTAGGTAGTGGGAAAATTATAAAAAGTGATGCTGTGCTAAATGATTTCAAAAAACTAAGTGATATATCCTAGGACAAGTGACCTTGCGGTATATCATTGAACTGTATGTGACAGTGATATTATGTAACCGTTGATGACAAACTGTTAAATCAGTTCAAAAGAATGACTGCTAAAGAGACAAGATTAATCATGAACCAACTGGGATGTCTGGGCTCCGGCACAGTTTTGCCCAGGTTTTGTGTCTGCCTTCGCCCAAATGGGGGAGCCATGAACATATATAACCCTGGGGCTAATTAAAAGAGCCATTCCATAAAAATACAGAATTGTTAAAAACGTTACTGGCACCATTGTGTCAAAGTATAGAAACTCTTTGCCAAATGCTGCCAGGTGGCAATGTAACGTTTCCTGGCAAACTCACACATTAACAAACTGAAATTTATTTGTACCATATACGCCACTTTGAGCAATTTGTATATAATGTAATTATTTAACAAAAAATATTAGTGAATTTTGCGTAAAAGACATTTGTTATTATTGTAATTTTTTTGTAGTAATATTCTCTCTGTATTTAGGATGGTAATATTTCTATATTAAATATGTAATTGCGAAATGTGTCAATATCTGAGATAAGAGATGTGAAATTCAGTCAGAGGGAAATAATGTCGTGAAATTACAAAGAAATGTTACTAGTCAGCAATACTATAAAAGCACAATGCACTATGTATTCTTTGGTCTTCCTCGTTTAGAGCTGAAAGCGGTAGGAAGCTGTATCGAATGTTTTTGGTGATTGGGTAGACGTCATTTGTCTGTATCTAGATTTAGCCGCCATTGAAGGAGAAATTACGAACTAATGTGAGTTGAATTATTGCTTGATCTAAATATATCAGAATTTATAAAAAGTGTGTATTATTAATGTAAATTAGCTTGCCCATGTCATCTATAATATTTCTTTAAAGAGTTTTCAGCATTTTTTAGCGGTGTTGCTGGGCTGTGCCGCGACCGATCGATTTGCAGCGGCGGCACATTTAAAAAATTGTTCCGCTAAAGGAAAAATCAACCAAACCTGTAAATCGGGAACAGATAGATAAACATTAACAGTGAACTAAGAGAATGTTCTTCTTTTACAGCGATCCAGAGACTGACTGAGATTTAAAAAAAATATAGATACGCATTTGTGCATTCTTAGACGGATAGTTAACATTGAAATTTAACAATTTTGGTTCTTTCAAATAACTTTAATGTATAGCGAAGTAGGTTTGATCGGTGATAATTAAATGTTGGCTTGGTGATAATTAACCATTTTCTGCTAATAGTGATAATCTTGTGTTCAAAAGCTAACGCCGGGAAAGAATTTAGTAAAAATATTAAAAAAAAAATCCACTGCATTTAGAAAATGTGTGCCAAGGCCGAATGATGTAAAGAATTTAATTTTCAACCAAATATCCTTAATCAGTTAATATGCGTTCACGTAATTTGTAAATGTACGTAATTCATTGAAAGTGAAAATTTTTATTACCACACGTAAATAAGAGAGAGGTTCTACAACAAAGTTCTCACGCAAAGAAAGTAAGGTAAAGAAAATTAACTTATAAAAGTAAATAAAATTATTTAACGAAATTTATACACAGTAAAAAATTTCGTTAAAGTATCTAGTGTATGCTTAATTATCTGCATTCTAATTTCGCGTTGTTCAACGCGTGCATACATAGCTGTATTCAATCACATAAGAAGACTGTATGTAAGCTTGTTTGTATTTTGTTCCAGGTTAAACTATTGTCACACTCATGCTGCACTGGTGTTATTGATATAACGCCTGCTGAAATTCTGTTCTCATAGGATGGTTTGAAAGTCAACACAAGTCCGAAACTAGTAACCATCAATAAATAAAGGAGATTACCTATGCAATTTATGACGAACCTCCAACCACTTGTTTAATTAATTTCCCGTTAGAGTCTTCTAGCATAATGATTCGTCGAGCGTTGTAACTCCTCTTAGCACAGATATTTTTATCTCAAACACTCTGTGAGCCGCGGTAAATGCGTATTTTCAAGGAGCAGACGTTAGCCTGCGACTGCCACAGGAGACGCCTGAAGGTATGGAGAGAAGCTGGCGGCAGGTCGAGACTTTGTGTGTGGGTGACCTGTGGTCGCACAGCGCAACTGCTAACAAGATGCCCACGGAAAGCAAGTATTCCGTTTCCAGAAAACAATTTTAACATGTCACTGATGTATCTGTGTCACCAAGTTGTTGGGAGTTTCATGAACTTGTAAAAGAGTGTGCAAAATATTTTGTCAATATTCAAGTCGCGTTCGTATCTGAGTAAAATAGAGCTTTCGAAGATTTGCACTATCTTCACCTCTTGAAGTTTCTGCTTGAATGTGATGTGGGATGAACGCGGAGACATTTTACACAAAGATAGAGGCCTTCAACCTATAACACCGAGGAGGTGGCGCAGTGGTTAGCGCACTGGACTCGAATTCGGGATGACGACGGTTCAAACCTACATTCGACCATCCAGATTTAGGTTTTCCGTGATTTCCCTAAATCACTCCAGCCAGATTCCTTTCCGTCTTCTGGAACCTACACTCCTGGAAATTGAAATAAGAACACCGTGAATTCATTGTCCCAGGAAGGGGAAACTTTATTGACACATTCCTGGGGTCAGATACATCACATGATCACACTGACAGAACCACAGGCACATAGACACAGGCAACAGAGCATGCACAATGTCGGCACTAGTACAATGTATATCCACCTTTCGCAGCAATGCAGGCTGCTATTCTCCCATGGAGACGATCGTAGAGATGCTGGATGTAGTCCTGTGGAACAGCATGCCATGCCATTTCCACCTGGCGCCTCAGTTGGACCAGCGTTCGTGCTGGACGTGCAGACCGCGTGAGACGACGCTTCATCCAGTCCCAAACATGCTCAATGGGGGACAGATCCGGAGATCTTGCTGGCCAGGGTAGTTGACTTACACCTTCTAGAGCACGTTGGGTGGCACGGGATACATGCGGACGTGCATTGTCCTGTTGGAACAGCAAGTTCCCTTGCCGGTCTAGGAATGGTAGAACGATGGGTTCGATGACGGTTTGGATGTACCGTGCACTATTCAGTGTCCCCTCGACGATCACCAGTGGTGTACGGCCAGTGTAGGAGATCGCTCCCCACACCATGATGCCGGGTGTTGGCCCTGTGTGCCTCGGTCGTATGCAGTCCTGATTGTGGCGCTCACCTGCACGGCGCCAAACACGCATACGACCATCATTGGCACCAAGGCAGAAGCGACTCTCATCGCTGAAGACGACACGTCTCCATTCGTCCCTCCATTCACGCCTGTCGCGACACCACTGGAGGCGGGCTGCACGATGTTGGGGCGTGAGCGGAAGACGGCCTAACGGTGTGCGGGACCGTAGCCCAGCTTCATGGAGACGGTTGCGAATGGTCCTCGCCGATTCCCCAGGAGCAACAGTGTCCCTAATTTGCTGGGAAGTGGCGGTCCGGTCCCCTACAGCACTGCGTAGGATCCTACGGTCTTGGCGTGCATCCGTGCGTCGCTGCGGTCCGGTCCCAGGTCGACGGGCACGTGCACCTTCCGCCGATCACTGGCGACAACATCGATGTACTGTGGAGACCTCACGCCGCACGTGTTGAGCTATTCGGCGGTACGTCCACCCGGCCTCCCGCATGCCCACTATACGCCCTCGCTCAAAGTCCGTCAACTGCACATACGGTTCACGTCCACGCTGTCGCGGCATGCTACCAGTGTTAAAGACTGCGATGGAGCTCCGTATGCCACGGCAAACTGGCTGACACTGACGGCGGCGGTGTACAAATGCTGCGCAGCTAGCGCCATTCGACGGCCAACACCGCGGTTGCTGGTGTGTCCGCTGTGCCGTGCGTGTGATCATTGCTTGTACAGCCCTCTCGCAGTGTCCGGAGCAAGTATGGTGGGTCTGACACACCGGTGTCAATGTGTTCTTTTTTCCATTTCCAGGAGTGTATATTCGTTTGAACTCGTTATTGTATGAGAGCTTTTGTCTTCATCTACAATTTTTTAACCCCCCCCCCCCCCCCACAACCCTCAATAAGAAAATAGACGATCACTTGATGCCTGAGAACGTATCCTGTCAACCGATCCCTTATTTTAGTCAACTTACGCTGAGTCACTTCTTCCTCATTAGTTATTCTTTTGTAGCAGCAATACCAGAAAGTACTAATCTCTTCATCTGTGAAGTGCATGTCGTCCATGTTTCACTTTCAAAAGTCGCCTCTCTCTGTATATCTCGTCCTCCCCCTCTCTCAGTCCAGCTCCTCTTTAATCTTCTCTCTGTTCACCTCTTCCTCCCACATCTCTCTGTTTATGTCGTCCTTTCCCTTCCTCAGTTCCTCTCATCTTCATCTCTGTCCAATCCGCGCCCCCCCCCCCTTTTCTCTGTCCATCTCCTGCTCCTTCCTCTCGCTGTTCATCTCCTCCTCAACCCTCTCGCTGCTAATCTTCTTTCCCCTCTCTGCGTCCCTCTCTTCCTCACCTTCCTTTCTCTTTCCGTCTCCCTTTTCCTCCTTACTCTCTCCATTTCCTCCTGTCCTCCTTTTCTGTCCCTCTCGACCTTCTGTATCTATCACATAACTGTTATCCTCACCTACACCCCAACAGGAGTTTCGTGGTTTTCACCCCATCAGTATTTATTTCCAGGTTCTTAAATAATACATGTATCAAGGAAATTGATCAGGGGGGTTAGGGGGAGATGTTGAACATATGCGTGTTTATATATGTTGCACATGTGTGTCTAGTCTTTTATACTTATATCCAGCGGGATGGCACTACATACGGTCCCGAAACACGCTGACAAAGCCTTTGGGCGCGTTTATGCTTCCACCTCGCTGTTCGCTGCTCGCCGGCATGGCACGGCGATGATGAATCAAACCCACGGAATTCTACTTCCCCATTTAGCGTGCACCATCGCAGCTCGCGCCGCTCGCTACTCTCTACGGTCGTCGCCAGGCGATGATATCAAGCTGGTTTGTGTTTCGCGCTACGATCATCGCCGCTCGGCCTGAAACTTGTACTGTGATTGACTGCTTCAAGGTCTCTAGCAGAGCGCTGTTTGACTGCTTGTTGCGCACGTGGTACTTTCGTGTCCCATCGCGCACAATATTGTTTGTTGGATGCAGTTTCTGTACAGGCCACAAACAATGAACGAAGATTTGAAGCAAATGATTATTTCAGCCGTTTTTGAACGGAACGCCATCTGGGACCAGAGGCATGCATATCATCACAACCGTTTCATACTGGATAAACTGTGGAACGAAGTTGCAATAAAATGTGAAACACGTAAGTTGCATTTCAATTTAATTTTATTAGACAATACTTTCTTCATGAAACGAACACTGAAACAGATTACTTATTTATGTAAAACATAAGCAGCATATTGTCTGTTGCATTACACAATACTTTATTTATTAAAGAAACGCTTAAACAGATTCCTTATCTCGATAGCTTCAGCAGGAGCTGCATTGTTTCTTCTTGATGGCTGAACTCCAGGAAGTAAGTCTCTGTACTCCACATTGTTCAGTACATTCTCTTTGTCCACAATCACATTATGTGAAACACAAACAGCTTTCACAATGAGTTCTACAGTCTCTACTTTCGTTTCAATTGGTTTGTTTAGTAATCGCCACTTTGCAGCCGCAATTCCAAAGGCACATTCAACAGTTTTTCTAGTTCGTGAAAGAACTTTGTTGAACTTTTCGTTCGAGCAATCATGGTTTCTCCTGGCAAAAGCTTTCATCAGATGTCTGAGAAGGGGGTACGCTTCATCTCCTACGAAGACAAAGGGGGCTTTAACAGCAGTACCTGGTAAAAGTCGTCTTCAGGAATGTGAAGCATGCCTTTCACCATTTCATCGTACAAAACAGACATTCTGAAAGTGCCTCCGTCACTTTGTCTTCCAAATGCTCCAACTTTAATAAAAGTAAATTTACAGTCTGCATCACACACAGCCTGCAGAACTATTGAAAAGTATTTTTTATAATTGAAAAACATAGAACCAGACCATTTAGGGCTTACAGTTCATATATGCTTCCCATCGATAGAACCTAGACAATTTGGAAACCCCCACTTCTAAAACATTTCAGCTATTTCTCTGAATTCTTCTTCCGTTGGTGGCTTCATATGCAATGGTTGTAGTGTTTGCCACAACACTGATAAAATCCGTTTCACAATTTGAGAAACAGTAGTTATTCCTACTCTTAACTCTCGAGTTCCCTGTTTCCAAGAACCTGAAATTAAAAAAAAAAAAGTGTGTTACTTTCCACTGTGTATTTATGTAAATACATTGTGTACTTAATGGAACTGGTTATTCTTTAATGTTTCTGCAAAGATATTTTTCCTCTTATTTCAGCAGTCTGCGATGTTAAAAGCCGGCGGCGGTGGTCTAGCGGTTCAGGCGCTCAGTCCGGAACCGCGCGACTGCTACGGTCGCAGGTTCGAATCCTGCCTCGGGCATGGATGTGTGTGATGTCCTTAGGTTAGTTAGGTTTAAGTAGTTCTAAGTTCTAGGGGACTGATGACCACAGAAGGTAAGTCCCATAGTGCTCAGAGCCATTTTTGATGTTAAAAAAAAAATGGAAAAGTCTTCGACAACAGTTCAAAGAAAGGCTGAACACGCTTCCTCGACACGCCTCAGGCGGTGCTGCTGACACGGCTCCAGTACAGTGGCCGTATTTCGAGGCTGTGATGTTCTTACGAATCAATTTTGAATGTAGAGCGACTAGTGGGAATTTGGATGCCGTGGAAACCAGCGATACGACTGAACACAACAGCAAGTATAGTCTCATTTTGATGAAGCTCATAGCCAACCAACAACATCTTTAGCATCACCTCTTTCACCAGTGTCTTCTGATCGCGCTGAGACACCACCAAACTCTACACCTGCTGAACGTAGGGCCTATAGGAAGAGACGACGACTTGTAGACCCAATTGCAATTCAATTGATAGAAATTGAAAAAGAGAAGTTGCGTATGCGCAAAGGAAAAGAGTCGCTGTTATAAGAAAAAAAACGATGAAGATGTAGCTTTCTTCATATCTCTTCTTCCTCACGTGAGACGCATGACTCCTTTCGACAAAATGTCGTTCAGAATAGATGTGCAGAAACTAGTTATGGAAAGAGTATAAGGATCTTCAGATCGAAGTTACAGAGGATACTATGAAGCTTCGCAACGGTATATACATATTCATCCATCTACTTCAAATATTAGCACTTTGAATGGATCCATCGGATTTGCACAGGGAACAGCACTTAGTAACCAACATTGCACAGTTAATGGTGTACAAACATCAAGCCTAGGTGAGAAGATAACTGGTGGTACAGTCTACCTTCGCCCAGGTGAAGCTGAAGTAAGTTTTGTGAATGTCATGGACCCGCATTACAACCTAGCTTAAAAAGGGGACTAAATAAACCTTGTAAAGCACTTTTGAAATGTAGTTAGTTTTATTTTATTTTAACCAATTCTATCAGAAATGTATTTATTATTGTTTTTATTTGTAGCTATCGTGTTAGTCTTTCGTATCCCTGTAATTCAAAATCATGCAACAGAAAAATATTGTATAGGATCTGTCATTAGTAATTTTTTAAAGTTATAGTTACATCTAAGTTATAAATTTTACTATTAGGACAACACTAAGCAGATGGCAGATGCAGTACATAAAGTAGACATAAATAAAATCTGACGAATAGTACCTCAGAGTGAGTACCAGACGCTCCTCCACAGAAATTGCATTAAAAATGTTGGGCCGAATCTTCATCTGTTTAGCTGAGATTTAGAATGTACTGGGAAGTTTCTTGCGACATTCGTAAATGTCTGAAAAAGCGATCTGGATAGTTTTTGAGCTGTTGGTAATACTTGTGAGGACGATCAGCATTCAAAGGGTGCACTCCATACTTCCTCTTCCTTCTCGTTTCCAACAACCATTTTATTTTTGTAGCGAACGAATCACTGTCACTGTCGTCAGACGATGTGGAGAACACGTTCTACGCTTGACGCCACTGCAGTGGTGCACTTTGCTGTAATGTAACAGCAGAAGGATGAATACACACGGCGAGCAGCGAGGTGCCTGCAGCGTACATGCGAAAAGGCAGCATAAACGTACCCAATGGCTCGCTGCAGCAATCGGTGACACGGTCAACAGCGCTAATAAGAGACACATTACACTTCACAAGTTCTAACTTCCACATGTACAAAATACAGGAAATCAGTGCCAACAGATCCTTTTCGAAGATTTTTACGTCATCTCTTCTCATCCACATCCTCACCCCCTGTGGTAATCGGGAATCTTACTACCATAATAGTTTTACACAACTAATAAGTCATGTACCTAACAAATTTGTTTGAAATTACTCCCAATGTTCCTGTGTTATTCTTCAGTGTTATCCCCGGTTCGCTCCAGATAGAAGGTAATCAGTAAACATCGGATACTTTAAAGAATGAAACTCCCCTGTAAGAAACAGCTTCAAACTTCTGATTATTTTGCAAATGATTTAATGTCGTAAGTATTTGACGTGAAGAATGTAAGCGAGAAAAAGATTTAAAAAGGTTTGAAGATGCCTTTAAAGTTTGTAGGAAGTCTCTTAGCGCTGTCGTTAGCAAACATTGGAAGAGGATATTCTAAGTAATTTGTGCTCCGTTTTAAGGACCTACCTTTTTATGCATCTGTCTCCTGTCTCCTGAACTATGTTCCTTACAAAGATACAATTTTGCGGGTACAGTGTTATATGTGGATACCGCCTGCGAAATATGTTGGGAACAGAGTTGGGAGTAAAGAAGTACTAAATTAAAACACAATGCTTGATGGGGCAGTTTACCACGCATCTCGGTGATGATGACGTCATATCTCCTGCCTTATCTATCGTAAATTGATATAATTTAGCAGGGTCATTCAGTGGTGTATATGAAAACTGTCTGCGAAATGTCTTGCGAATAAAAGTTGAAGTAAAGAAGCAATAAATTAAGACGTTGTGAACTATGCGGCAGTTTTACTGCATTAACAGCGACAATTGAATAAGGGATAAACTTTTATATTTCCATCATTTTGTGAAGGGTTTGAGCGAGAAGATGTTTCGTAAAGCTTTTAAATTATGTTTAAAGGTTTTTGAAGGTCGCAAAGTGAACTCATTCTTAAATACTGTATGAATATATACTAGGTAGTTGCCTCACACACATCCACACCCACCGTCACCCCTTTGAGAGGTAGGCTTTTCTTACTATCGTTGACGTCAATCTGTCGTAGAATTATGGAACAAGTTTTATGCTCAAGAATTATGACGTTTATGGAGAACGAAGATCTCCTCTATAAAAATGAAAATGGATTCCGCAAACAGAGACGCGAAACTCTGCTCGTACTATTCCTACATGAGATCCACAGTGATGTGGACAACGACACTCAGGTTGATGCAGTGTTCCTCGACTTCAGGAAAGGATTTGACACCTTCTCGCACTACCGATTAGTGAAAAAATACGAGCTTATCGGGTATTGGACCAGATTTGCGACTGGATTCAAGATTTTCTTGTGGTCAGAGCTCAACACGTCGCCCTTAATGGAACAAAATCGACAGATGTGAGTGTAATTTCCGGAGTACACCAAAGAATTGTGACAGGTCCATTACTGTTTACAGTATATATAAATTATCTAGCAGAAAGCGTCGGAAGCTATTTAAGACTGTTCAAAGATGATGGAGTAGTTTATTGGAAAATAGCAACGCCAGAAGACAATATTTATTGAGAACTTTTAACTTTACAGCGCGTCAGCAATCGTGAATAATTTAATGATAATAAAGAATCCGCCTCGATTGCAAATAGAAACCGGATGTAGACCTACGTTTCGGCGCGGATAACCAAAACTACAAACTGCCTAAGGAGGCATGGTCCAACATTAATTCAGAACGCCCAAAAGGTCGTTCTGTATTCTCTTTAGGCAGTTTGTAGTTTTAGTGTGTTCCGAAGAGGGTGTGGTTATCCGCGCCGAAACTTAGGTCAACATCCGGTTTCTATTTGCAATGAAGGCAGATTCTTTATAATCATTACAGTATTTATTTGTAGAATGACCTACAGAGGATTGGTGAATGGTACAGGCTGTGGTAGTTGACCCTCAACGTCAATTTATGTCTTGAAAGCCACAACAAGTGTCTTGAAAGTCACTTCGTTCATGGGTGTATTACATTTCATTAAGATTCTTCCTACGGATTTCATTCTTACAGCTGATTTTGCTACTAATTGTTCTGTGTGGTCGTCCCACTTAAAGTCGCTCTGGACAGATACTCTTAGATATTTTATGGTATATAGTGTTTTCAGCAGTTCGTCATCAATAGTTTAGTGCTACAGCAGTGCATACATTGAAAAAAATGCACCACTGTAGAACTAAACTATTGATGACGAACTGCTGAAAACACTATACAGGGTGAAAAATATTTAAACCGACAAACTCTGGGAGGTTGTAGAGGACATCAGAACAAATATTTTTCCCTAATGTCATTTTTTCCTGTGAGGAGTATTTAAACCGGTTGAGGAAGATTTCTCTGGCGGCAAATTAATTAAACCAACAAACACTTTTCCTTTTTTATGATCAAGAGACAACACATTAACACAATCCAATTTCAGTTACAGTAGATTTTAAAAAATGCCTCCAATGACACGTAAACAAAGTTTACACCGTCGGATCATGCTCTGTCTGACACGGGTAAAAACCCCAGGAGTATCCTGAATTGTTGCTGCTACTGCTACTATCCAGGTAACCAGATCCTCTTGTGATGCAACAGGACTTGGGTGAACAAGGTTGCACATCTGTCTCCACACAAAAAAGTGCATAGGGGACATATCTGGGGATCGAGCAGGCCATGGTACAGGACCACCTCTGCCAATCCACGTTTCTGGCAACCGTCGGACCAGCCAGGAATCGACACACACGCAGACTGAAATGTGCCGGCGCCCCATCATGTTGGGACCACATGCATTGTTTTGTAGGGAGCGAGACGTCTTCCAGCAATTCTGGCAATGCTCTGGCGAGAAAATTGTAATACTGCCTGCCATTTAATGGCACTGGTAGCAGATACGGCCCAATTAAAGTCCCCAATAACACCGACCTACACATTAGCGAAGACCCGCACTTGATGAGCGCTAGTAACTGTGGCATGTGGGTTATCCTCACTCCCAACATGCGAATTGTGCATGTTGAAGACCCCATCACGCCCGAACGTTGCTTCATCGGTAAACAGCACAGACGATGGAAATGTAGGATGCATTTCACACTGTTCCAGGTACCACTGCGAAACTGTGCTCTGGGTGGATAATGAACTGGTTCCGGGTTGTGGACACGCTGTAAGTGAAATGGTCGTAATAATTGCTCTCCGGCCGGAGTGGCCGTGCGGTTCTAGGCGCTACAGACTGGAACCGAGTGACCGCTAGGTTAGTTAGGTTTAATTAGTTCTAAGTTCTAGGCGACTGATGACCTCAGAAGTTAAGCCGCATTGTGCTCAGAGTCATTTGAACCATTTTTAATTGCTCTCAAAGGACTGTTCTTACATCCGTCTGTTTCGTCCCCATGTTACGTGCAATTGCACGAGTGCTGATTGAAGGATCCCGCTCCACATGCTGCAAGACAGCTTGCTCAAATTGCATCCATCTTATTGAGCGACGGCGTCCCTGTCCAGGTAATCTACTAAATGACCCGGTCTCACGCATTCGTTGGTACTCAGCAGGAAAGGTCGTATGATGCGTGATACGGCGATTAGGATGTTGTTGATGAACCCGCTGTACAGCCCGTCCCTTGTGGTGCGCTACGTAGTACGCACCAACCATATCAGTGTACTCACTCCAGGTGCATCGCTTCATTAGTAAACAGAGACAATGCACTACTACATCTACATCTACATCTACATCTACATCTATACTCCGCGAGCCACCTTACGGTGTGTGGCGGAGGGTACTTATTGTACCACTATCTGATCCCCCCTTCCCTGTTCCATTCACGAATTGTGCGTGGGAAGAACGACTGCTTGTAAGTCTCCGTATTTGCTCTAATTTCTCGGATCTTTTCGTTGTGATCATTACGCGAGATATATGTGGGCGGTAGTAATATGTTGTCCATCTCTTCCCGGAATGTGCTCTCTCGTAATTTCGATAATAAACCTCTCCGTATTGCGTAACGCCTTTCTTGAAGTGTCCGCCACTGGAGCTTGTTCAGCATCTCCGTAACGCTCTCGCGCTGACTAAATGTCCCCATGACGAATCGCGCTGCTTTTCGCTGGATCATGTCTATCTCTTCTATTAATCCAACCTGGTAAGGGTCCCATACTGATGAGCAATACTCAAGAATCGGACGAACAAGCGTTTTGTAAGCTACTTCTTTCGTCGATGAGTCACATTTTCTTAGAATTCTTCCTATGAATCTCAACCTGGCGCCTGCTTTTCCCACTATTTGTTTTATGTGATCATTCCACTTCAGATCGCTCCGGATAGTAACTCCTAAGTATTTTACGGTCGTTACCGCTTCCAATGATTTACCACCTATGGCATAATCGTACTGGAATGGATTTCTGCCCCTATGTATGCGCACTATATTACATTTATCTACGTTTAGGGAAAGCTGCCAGCTGTCGCACCATGCATTAATCCTCTGCAGGTCTTCCTGGAGTACGTACGAGTCTTCTGATGTTGCTACTTTCTTGTAGACAACCGTGTCATCTGCAAATAGCCTCACGGAGCTACCGATGTTGTCAACTAAGTCATTTATGTATATTGTAAACAATAAAGGTCCTATCACGCTTCCTTGCGGTACTCCCGAAATTACCTCTACATCTGCAGATTTTGAACCGTTAAGAATGACATGTTGTGTTCTTTCTTCTAGGAAATCCTGAATCCAATCACAAACCTGGTCCGATATTCCGTAAGCTCGTATTTTTTTCACTAAACGTAAGTGCGGAACCGTATCAAATGCCTTCCTGAAGTCCAGGAATACGGCATCAATCTGCTCGCCAGTGTCTACGGCACTGTGAATTTCTTGGGCAAATAGGGCGAGCTGAGTTTCACATGATCTCTGTTTGCGGAATCCATGTTGGTTATGATGAAGGAGATTTGTATTATCTAAGAACGTCATAATACGAGAACACAAAACATGTTCCATTATTCTACAACAGATTGACGTAAGCGAAATAGGCCTATAATTATTCGCATCTGATTTATGACCCTTCTTGAAAATGGGAACGACCTGCGCTTTCTTCCAGTCGCTAGGTACTTTACGTTCTTCCAGCGATCTACGATAAATTGCTGATAGAAAGGGGGCAAGTTCTTTAGCATAATCACTGTAGAATCTTAAGGGTATCTCGTCTGGTCCGGATGCTTTTCCGCTACTAAGTGATAGCAGTTGTTTTTCAATTCCGATATCGTTTATTTCAATATTTTCCATTTTGGCGTCCGTGCGACGGCTGAAGTCAGGGACCGTGTTACGACTTTCCGCAGTGAAACAGTTTCGGAACACTGAATTCAGTATCGTGGTCAACGAGTGACTGAATAGGGGATTTAGATCCGCTTACCGATTTTACATATGACCAAAACTTTTTAGGGTTCTTGTTTAGATTGTTTGCCAATGTTTTATGTTCGAATTCGTTAAATGCTTCTCTCATTGCTCTCTTTACGCTCTTTTTCGCTTCGTTCAGCTTTTCCTTATCAGCTATGATTCGACTACTCTTAAACCTATGATGAAGCTTTCTTTGTTTCCGTAGTACCTTTCGTACATGATTGTTATACCACGGTGGATCTTTCCCCTCGCTTTGGACCTTAGTCGGTACGAACTTATCTAAGGCGTACTGGACCTTGTTTCTGAATTTTTTCCATTTTTGTTCCACATCCTCTTCCTCAGAAATGAACGTTTGATGGTGGTCACTCAGATATTCTGCGATTTGTGCCCTATCACTCTTGTTAAGCAAATATATTTTCCTTCCTTTCTTGGCATTTCTTATTACACTTGTAGTCATTGATGCAACCACTGACTTATGATCACTGATACCCTCTTCTACATTCACGGAGTCGAAAAGTTCCGGTCTATTTGTTGCTATGAGGTCTAAAACGTTAGCTTCACGAGTTGGTTCTCTAACTATCTGCTCGAAGTAATTCTCGGACAAGGCAGTCAGGATAATGTCACAAGAGTCTCTGTCCCTGGCTCCAGTTCTGATTGTGTGACTATCCCATTCTAAACCTGGTAGATTGAAGTCTCCCCCTATTACAACAGTATGATCACGAAACTTCTTCACGACGTTCTGCAGGTTCTCTCTGAGGCACTCAACTACTACGGTTGCTGATGCAGGTGGTCTATAGAAGCATCCGACTATCATATCTGACCCACCTTTGATACTTAGCTTAACCCAGATTATTTCACATTCGCATTCGCTAATAACTTCACTGGATATTATTGAATTCTTTACTG
Organism: Schistocerca cancellata; assembly: GCF_023864275.1. Classification (NCBI taxonomy): domain Eukaryota; kingdom Metazoa; phylum Arthropoda; class Insecta; order Orthoptera; family Acrididae; genus Schistocerca; species Schistocerca cancellata. The sequence continues at coordinate 22,512,166 of NC_064633.1, read as the reverse complement.
CTATAAATACTCCTCCACCATTGGCGTTTATCCTATCCTTGCGGTATATATTCCATTCTGTGTCTAGGATTTCGTTACTGTTCACTTCCGGTTTTAACCAACTTTCCGTTCCTAATACTATATGCGCACTATTTCCTTCAATAAGAGATACTAATTCAGGAACCTTGCCCTGGATACTCCTGCAGTTTACCAATATTACGTTAACTTTTCCTGTTTTTGGTCTCTGAGGACGGACGTTCTTTATCAACGATGATAATGTCCTCTCTGGTAAGCCGTCAGGTATTTTATCGTTTCGCCCAAGGGGGGGTCCCTCTAACCTAAAAAACCCCCGTGTGCACGCCACACGTACTCTGCTACCCTAGTAGCTGCTTCCGGTGTGTAGTGCACGCCTGACCTGTCTAGGGGGGCCCTACAGTTCTCCACCCAATAACGGAGGTCGATGAATTTGCAACCATTATAGTCGCAGAGTCGTCTGAGCCTCTGGTTTAGACCCTCCACACGGCTCCAAACCAGAGGACCGCGATCGACTCTGGGCACTATGCTGCAGATATTAAGCTCAGCTTGAACTCCGCGTGCGATGCTGGTTGTCTTCACCAAATCAGCCAGCCGCCGGAAGGAACCAAGGATGGCCTCAGAACCCAAGCGGCAGGCGTCATTCTTTCCGACATGTGCTACTATCTGCAGCCGGTCACACCCAGTGCGTTCAATAGCTGCCGGAAGGGCCACCTCCACATTACGGACGAGACCCCCCGGCAAGCACACCGAGTGCACACTGGCATTCTTACCCGACCTACCCGCTATTTTCCTGAGGGGCTCCATAACCCGCCTAACGTTGGAGCTCCCTATAACTAATAGGCCCGCCCTCTGTGACTGTCGGGACCTTGCCGGAGAATCGGCCACTGGCCCAACAGGCGAGGCATCCTGTGGTGGCTCGGAAACTATGTCATCACCACTAGGAAGCACCCCGTACCTGTTGGAAAGGGGTAAGGCAGCCGCCACGCGGCCAGATCCCACCTTCGCCTTTCGGCCAGGCACGCGCGAGCCCACCACTGTCCGCCATTCACCCTGGAGTGATGGCTGACCGGTAAGATGCTCACTGCCGGAAGACGCAGCGACATCAGGGGTTCCATGTGATTCCAAGGCCACCGAAGTAGGCATAGGTCTCACCACAGTTGCCCCAACGCCACTACGAGCCGACGCCTGCGCCTCGAGCTCGATGAGCCTAACAGACAAAGCCTCCACCTGCCCCCGAAGAGTGGCCAATTCTCCTTGCGTCCGCTCACAACAACCACAGTCCCTACACATGACTATGTTTACCCTACCCTATACGGTGACAAATTCCCAAGATAATCTTCTGATGAGCTACTCTGATAATCAAGAAACACTCACTGAAATACGAGACGCGAAAACTACGCTAGGTTTTCCCAGAAAAACTATTTAAAAGCTAAGCGCAGCAAATAAGTACAAAAACGCTTTATACAAACAGTACTCGCTGCTGCTGGTGCTCTCGCTCTGGCTGTCACAAGACAACTGCTGATTCAAGTGACTAGTGGCTAACGGCCGCGAAACAAACAAAAGACGGTTTTAGGGCGCTTTCTGTTCTAAACGATCAAGAAAACACTAAGAAATCTAACACGAAAACTACGTAAAGTTTTATCAAGAACTGTTAGTTACTATGCAGAGCAGATAAACACAAATAGAATCCCTTCCTTAGTGGAAGGTCGTAAACAAAATGCAAAATAAACGCTTTATACAAACAGTACTCGCTGCTGCTGATGCTCTCGCTCTGGCTGTCACAAGACAACTCAACTACACTGGTGGACAGCACCTACAACTGAAGAGCGTAATACTAACAACTGAAGATCGTAATATGGCCTCCACTGGTTTATGTAATCCTCATAGGAAAAAAATTACATTATATAATATTTGTTTTGATGTCCCCTATAACGTCCCAGAGTTTGTCGGTTTAAATACTTTTCACCCCATATACCGTAAAATATCTAAGAATAGCTGTCCATAGCGGCCTTAAGTGGGACGAAATCACAGAAGAAGTAGTAGGAAAAGCAGCTGTAAGACTGAAATCGATAGGAAGAATCTTAAGGAAATGTAATACAACTATGAACGAAGTGGCTTTCAAGACACGTGTTCGACCTATTCTTGAGTATTGTTTGTCAATATGGGATCCTTAGTAGGTAGGAGAGAGTGAGTGAGAAAGAGAGAGAGAGAGAGAGAGAGAGAGAGAGAGAGAAGATGCAACAAAGAGCGGCGCGTTTCGTCTTACCATTTGGCTATTCGTGCATTACCCATGGTCAGACCTAAACTTCCATATGTCGTAAACCATGTGTTTACAACCTGTGCTGTCACTTTCACTATTTATATTCCCATACAGGGGAGCCATTTTACTTGAAAATCGCTAGCCTGGTGTTGGCGGATAAACACGTTTTTGCAGTACTTGTGTTATTCCGAATTACGACGCAGTGTTCCTTTGGACGCGCATGCATGTCCGAAGAAATAGGCATTGCGGCGACTACAGCCGTTATGAAATACATGAAATATATTCGAAGTTGCAAATATGACCAACAATGAGTCGTACAAGGGAATGATGACAGTGAGAATTTGTGCGGACTCGACTTCAAACCTGAATGTCCCGCTTACCGCGAGCGGTCGCCTTACCATTTGGCTATCCGAGTGCGACTCACGACCATACATGTCCGAAGGAACATTGGACCGTAACTAGGGGTAGCAAAGGTTCTACAATATCGTATTTATCCACAAACACCAGGCAAGAGACATTCAAGTAAAATGTTTCCCCTGTACGGGGATAAACATAATGTATGTGCGAGTACATGTTGTAGACACGTGGTTGACGACATACGGAAGTTCAGGTCAGGGCATGAACGGGCGCGGATAGCCAGATGGGAAATGTAAATGTCGTGTGACGAGGGCCTCCCGTCGGGTAGACCGTTCGCCGGGTGCAAGTCTTTCGATTTGACGCCACTTCGGCGGCTTGCGCGTCAATGGTGATGAAATGATGATGATGAGGAACACGCAACACCCAGTCCCTGAGCGGAGAAAACTCTCCGGCCCAGCCGGGAATGGAACCCGGGCCCTGAGGACTGACATTCTGGCGCGCTGACCAATCAGCTACCGGGGGCGGACAGCCAAGTGGTAAGACTACTGCACGTGATAAGTGGGAAATCCGCGTTCCAATTCCAGTGCGGTACATATTTTTACTGTTATGATTCCATTATACGGCCGATGGTTATTTATATTTACAACTTAGAACACATTTCATGCAAAACTTTGATCAGTTATGGATGAGGAAGTAATTTTCTCAAGAAAGCTACATTTCATGTATTTCATAACGGCTGTAGTCCCCACAGTGCATATCGGAAAGAACATTGCATCGTAATTCGGAATATCACAGGCACTGCAGTATCGTATATACTGCAGTCGTTGCAAGAGAGTCGTTGTGGATCTCAGAGAAGTTTGCTATTGAAATTTCGAGAGAGCACTTTTCAGGAAGTGTCGGACAGTATATTACGAGGTGCATTCAAGTTCTAAGGCCTCCGATTTTTTTTCTCCAGACTGGAAAGAGATAGAAACATGCGCATTGTTTTAAAATGAGGCCGTCCCAGAGATGGCAGCACCGTACGGCAGATGGAATTTTACCGCCAGCGGCGAGAATGAGAACTGTTTTAAATACTTAAAATGGCGACGTTTTCCTTACTTGAACAGTGTGCAATCATTCGTTTTCGGAATTTGCGTGGTGTGAAACCAATTGAAATTCATCGACAGTTGAAGGAGACATGTGGTGATGGAGTTGTGGATGTGACGAAAGTGCGTTCGTGGGTGCGACAGTTTAATGAAGGCAGAACATCGTGTGACAACAAACCGAAACAACCTTGGGCTCGCGCAAGCAGGTCTGACGACATGATCGAGAAAGTGGAGAGAATTGTTTTGGGGGATCGCCGAATGACTGTTGAACAGATCGCCTACAGAGTTGGCATTTCTGTGGGTTCTGCGCACACAATTCTGCATGACGACCTGAAAATGCGAAAAGTGTCATCCAGGTGGGTGCCACAAATGCTGACGGACGACCACATGGCTGCCCGTGTGGCATGTTGCCAAGCAAAGTTGACGCGCAACGACAGCATGAATGGGATTTTCTTTTCGTCGGTTGTGACAATGGATGAGAGGTGGATGTCTTTTTTCAATCCAGAAACAAAGCGCCAGTCAGCTCAATGGAAGCACACAGATTCACCGCCACCAAAAAAATTTCGGGTAACCGCTAGTGCTGAAAAAATGATGGTGTCCATGTTCTGAGACAGCGAGGGCGTAATCCTTACGCATATCGTTCCAAAGGGCACTACGGCAGCAGGTGCATCCTACGAAAATGTTTTGAAGAACAAATTCCTTCCTGCACTGCAACAAAAACGTCCGGGAAGGGCTGCGCGTGTGCTGTTTCACCAAGACAACCCACCCGCACATCGAGCTAACGTTACGCAACAGTTTCTTCGTGATAACTACTTTGAAGTGATTCCTCATGCTCCCTACTCACCTGACCTGGTTTCTAGTGACTTTTGGCTTTTTCCAACAATGAAAGACACTCTCCGTGGCCGCACATTCACCAGCCGTGCTCCTATTGCCTCAGCGATTTTCCAGAGGTCAAAACAGACTCCTAAAGAAGCCTTCGCCGCTGCCATTGAATCATGGCGTCAGTGTTGTGAAAAATGTGTACGTCTGCATGGCGATTACATCGAGAAGTAACGCCAGTTTCATCGATTTCGGGTGAGTAGTTAATTAGAAAAAAAAATCGGAGGCCTTAGAACTTGAATGCACCTCGTACTTCCCCCCTTTTCCCCCTCTCCCCCCTCGCCTCTTCATGTTGCTGTTGTTGTTGTGGTCTTCAGTCCTGAGACTGCTTTGATGCAGCTCTCGATGATACTCTATCCTGTGCAAGCTTCTTCATCTCCCAGTACTTACTGCATCCTACATCCTTCTGAATATGCTTAGTGTATTCATCTCTTGGTCTCCCTCTACGATTTTTACCCTCCACGCTGCCCTCCAGTGCTAAATTTGTGATCCCTTGATGCCTCAGAACATGTTCTACCAACCGGTCCCTTCTTCTTGTCAAGTTGTGCCACAAACTCCTCCCCAATTCTATTCAATACCTCCTCATTAGTTATGTGATCTACCCATCTAATCTTCAGCATTCTTCTGTAGCACCACATTTCGAAAGCTTCTATTCTTTTCTTGTCCAAACTATTTATCGTCCATCTTTCACTTCCATACATGGCTACACTCCATACAAATACTTTCAAAAACGACTTCCTGACACTTAAATCTATACTCGATGTTAACAAATTTATCTTCTTCAGAAACGCTTTCCTTGCCCCGTCATACATTTCGCGAAATGACCACAACGAGAAAATTCGAGATATTAGAGCTAATGCAGAGGCTTACCGACAACCATTCTTCCCACGCACCGTTCTCGAGTGGAACAGGGAAGGTGGGATCAGTTATTGCTACCAGAAGTACTCTCCGACTTGTGGTGGAGAGTGCAGATGTAGATAAGTCGTAGTTTCACAAGTGCCTCGCATGCTTCTGACATTTCTGCGGGAGCCAAACTGATCTCTCTGGAATAGTGTTATTTAATAATTTATACAATATTAAGTAGCAGTTTGAGAAAACGCACAGACTGGAAAAAATTACTTTTAATGAAGTAATCCAACAGAAAGCTGGGTGTCAGTGTAGTTTCCACATTTCAGAAAAACCAAAATCAAATTTTAGTGATGTTGGGATCTTCTTCAGTTAGACAAAATGTTACACACTATTACAGTTTTCAAGAAGGAAGGAAGGAGGGAAGGAAGGACGATTAAGGTTCCATATTCCGTCGACGACTGGCTCATTAGGGACAAGCCCAGAAGCAGAGGAAGGTTCGGAAAAGAAATCAGCTGACTGCTTTCAGTCTTTCAAATGAACCGTCACGGTATTCACCTTAACCGTTAATGGGAATCGTGAAAAACTAAAATACATATTGCCAGAGATGGATTAGATCCTTCGCTCTCCGGCAAACGATTCCGGAGCGTGAGGTCTGTAGCTCCTCGCTCGCTGCAGCTTCCCCAGCTCAGCGACGTCGGCCGTGGGCGAGTTCCCCAGGAAAATTCTAGAAATCTTTCGTCTACGCCCGAGGATGCTCGCTCAGCAATTATCAGAGCCTAATTAATTCACGGTAAGGAATCATTTATCGAATTCCGCTTTCTGGGTGGCAAGAAGATTATATTAAAACCGTTTTAATTAAACTCATCGAAATTATAATTGAGGAATTCATTAGCGATCTCTTTCGTAAGGACAACAAAGTGAGAGTTACAGAGAGTCGCAGAAAATAACATTATTTTCCAATAAGGGCGAAGACTGTGAAATACTTTTGATGTAGTCGTCTTTTCCCACTTTTCTATTTATGCACTGGATGTTGCTTCTCTGTTCGGAGAAACAGTTTCTGGGAAGAACGTCTTAAAGTAATCGAGTGTAGCGTGATAGAAATTACTTTTCGTTAAAAGGAAAAGAAAAAAGTATTTCTCTGAAGAGAGTAGTATACTATTTCTTGCTCTCTTGCTGAACCTGGCTTTTAACAACGAAAATGATTTTTAACTTCTTTTATGTCTTCTTCGCATGATGGATATACATATTAAACTTGTGTTACTGCACTGTACACATGGTTATAGTGAAGCTGAAGGGGAAGCATTAAACACTGTCATGTAATAACGAAGCCGAGTCCTCAGCTTTTTATTTGATTCTTCGCAATTATCTCACAGATTTGATACAGAATATCTTAACTCCCCGCTATGGTATCAGACTCATTGTCAGTGCGACCTCCAACCCAGAGTGTCGTTTAGTTTGTAAGTAGGCTGTTTAGGTTTTTTTTTATTGGTAACGCCACGTAGTGCTCTGTATGAAAATCACTGCCTGTACTGTGTGCAGTCTGTGGCTGGTTTGCATTGTTGTTTGCTATTGTAGTGTTGGGCAGCTGGATGTTAACAGCGCGTAGCGTTGCGCAGAATAACTTTTGAAACATCAACTTCACACATGAGCAACAAAACAGAATAAATAATGTCTAAACATCTTTACAGAGTAAATAACATATTATTAGAAAAATTCTACAACATAACTCTTATCAGCTAAACACATAAAGACAGGAAAAACACAAATACACAAGGGTGCACAAACACATAGCGGAATAACACAAAAGGAAAGGACAGGGTTTGTTTTACTGCAGTATATTGCAAACAAAACCTTCTTTACTTCTTGGAGACCTCCCTTCGTTCTTCATTATTTCCAAAAAGTCCTATCTATACCTGCTTTCTGTACTTTTTTCGTATAACTTCTCAATGCATTTCTTCCAATTCAAACTCATTCTCTTATATAGTCTACCCCCTCTTAAGCTGACTTAAAATCTACTGAGCTCAGATGCATAAACTAAGGGACGAGGCAATGCAGCAGCACAAAACAATAAATACAAAGAACAATGAAAAAAATGCAAACTGGCAAAGCAAGCAGCAGTATATCTAAATTAGCAAAGCAATTGCAATATTACAACTAATATAACGCACTGTGCAGCAAACAAGAAAAATAAATCAGTAGTAAAACTGGCTTAACAGAGTAATACAAAGTCAAATTCACATATGAAACAACCCCTTAGAAAAACTTATGAATCACTGTGCTGATAAAACTCTTACGCCATTTGATTTTCAAACAGCTGAGCAAAACTAAACGTACTGAGACATTTCGCTCTTTACCTATTCTGACCAACACTAAGCTGACACACAATATTTTTAGCGCAACGCAATCTGACTTTCAATAATCCCTACAAAAGAATGGCTCTGACTAACATTAACCTACACCTTTCACAAATCACTTACCTCACAAAAATCTTCGTTACTCGAACTACTGCAATACAGCGAGCGCCACTACTGCCAGCTAAATAAAAGATTCTAACTACTGATAGGCATAGTTAGCAATTGAAAGATTTTGATAGAGAACAAACAATGTATTTACCGTAATAGTATTCAAAAGTCATAATACAGAGTGATTCAAAAAGAATACCACAACTTTAGGAATTTAAAACTCTGCAACGACAAAAGGCAGAGCTAAGCACTATCTGTCGGCGAATTAAGGGAGCTATAAAGTTTCATTTAGTTGTACATTTGTTCGCTTGAGGCGCTGTTGACTAGGCGTCAGCGTCAGTTGATGCTAAGATGACGACCGCTCAACAGAAAGCTTTTTGTGTTGTTGAGTACGGCATATGGGGCACTGAGAATCCGCGGGAAACAACTCAGTATGAACGTGACTCGCCTAAGGTGAACGTTTTCTGTGCTATTTCAGCCAATAAAGTTTTTGGTCCCTTTTTCTTCGAAGGTGCTACTGTAACTGGACTACAGTATCTGGAGATGTTAGAGAATTGGCTGTTCCCTCAGCTCGAACAAGAAGCACAACAATTCATATTTCAGCAGGATGGAGCGCCACCACATTGGCACTTATCTGTCCATAACTACCTGAACGTCAACTACCCGAGGCGATGGATCGGCCGCCAGGCAGCCCGTGACAGAGCACTTCATCACTCGCCTCCAAGAAGCCCTGATCTTACCCCCTGTGATTTTTTCTTATGGGGGTATGTTAAGGATATGGTGTTTCGGCCACCTCTCCCAGCCACCATTGATGATATGAAACGAGAAATAACAGCAGCTATCCAAACTGTTACGCCTGATATGCTACAGAGAGTGTGCAACGAGTTGGAGTATCGGGTTGATATTGCTCGAGTGTCTGGAGGGGGCCATATTGAACATCTCTGAACTTGTTTTTGAGTGAAAAAAAACCTTGTTAAATACTCTTCGTAATGATGTATAACAGAAGGTTATATTATGTTTCTTTCATTAAATACACATTTTTAAAGTTGTGGTATTCTTTTTGAATCACCCTGTATATATAGCAGTTAATGACATCCAGTCTTACAAATTTACTGTCTCTGATGGACACACGTCCAGATCATCTGCTCTCAAAACTCCGCCATTTCTCTCCCCACATCCACCACTGCTGGCGGCTCACTTCCAACTGCGCAACGCTACGCGCTGTTAACAGCCAACTGCCCAACACTACAGTAGCTAATATTACAACAATGCAAACCAGCCACAGAATGCACACAGCATAGTCAGGGATTTTCATACAGAGCGCTACGTGACGTTACCAACATAAAAACCTAAACAGGCTACTTACATAGCCCCCATGCTCCCCACAAAAAAATTTTACAAATTGTTCTGGGCAGTGGCCAATAATGATTTGATAAAATTTTTCATAATTGCAATAACAAAGATATCAAATGCACACACTTATTGATACAATGTAGGTCAAAAGCTAAAACTTTCTCACAGTCCATAAAGACAGTCCTGATCATTCATCACAGTAAAATTGCAGTATTTTTCTCAAAGTCTGAGTAGTAAAAGAAAATACACACGGAAGTAGTGGATTTCCATACAGTCTTGAAGAAGTAGTGTTGTTCTTCCAACGGAAAGATAGTGCTGACTCTTGACATGCAGACAGGTAATGGGCCACGAGAGAGCAAACCCACAGCAGAGTCAGAGTGTCAAGTTTTCTGAACACCGCTTTTACGTGTCGCCTTCTTCCGCTTTTGACGAAAAACGGCGCAACGATAGCGAGCTGTGATAGAGTTAATTGAAAGATCGTTGCATCAGTACATTATTCAAAGGAATCTATGTCTTTATAGTTATAAATTTCCGTTGTGTACGAGTTAAGGCCTGGAGACCAACTTGTTAGTGTTGACTTGTACAAGTAGCTTCTAAACGAAATGCCAACGGAACATTTGAACGCTGAAATTTACATGTCTTCAGATGAGCGCTAGTGGCTGTGGCTGGTTGTCTGCACTAAAAGTGCTCACTCCATTATGGCTAGTGAAATCTTCATCCAACGTTCAGCCGATGCTTCAGTGCTAAGATTGAAATTCGATGCATAACTAGTAGATACGTTTTATTGCTGGCACTCTTTAGTTTATGTTATCATAAATCGCTGGACAAAATTATTACTCGCTTCTTCAAAAAAACACACCGGTCGCTTTGTAGCTCAACAGACGGTGTAGATCTGCCGCCAGGCGGCCATGTGAGAATCAAATGGCGTTGTAATATCACATTTTATTACGGAAACGACTGTGTGTAGGAACCAAAGACTTCTTGCATAAGAAAAGCGAACGTTATCGTTGCATTGTTTCTGTTTTATATGTCTGCAACTCGTGGTCTAGGGGCTAGCGTTGCTGCCTCTGGATCACGGACTCCCGGGTTCGATTCTCGACCGGGTTGGGGATTTTCTCTGTCCTGGGACTGGGTGTTCGTGTTGTCGTCATCATTTCATCGTCATCAATATTCGTGACAGTGGCTAGATTGGACTGCGAAAATACTGGGACTGAGAGCCCCAAAACCAAACATCATCTGATTTTTACTTTCTCTGTTGTTGAATGAATTTTTAATGACTCTGAATTTCTTCTGTTCTGATAAAGAACTTTACGTATTGCAACTCGTAAGTAAGAGTAAACGTTATATTCAAGGAAGAAGTAAGCGAGTGCTCATCTCTGACAAATTCTTAGGTGAGACTCGAACGCAAATATTACTCTTTCTAGTCATTCTAATTACAAAAGAAAATTTCAACTACATTACGTCGACGTGGATATGGAGAGACACTAGGGAGATTGACGAATGAAACTGCAAATAGACATGACTTTCAAAGGACTCACGAGCACGCAACAATAAATCTGCCACAGCTCTTTACCAACATATTACCACACGACAAAACGCACGCAAGCTGAGTTCAATTTTAATGGACATTTCAACAAACCATTTGAAAATACATGCTGATCTTGTCTATAAAACCATAAAATACAATAAAAATATCCAAGTATAGAGTGTGTGTGTGTGTGTCTGTGTTTGCGTGCGCGCCAGTCGATGTAATGGAATGAGCGCAGCAAGTTTTATCGACACTGAGGCGTGACAGAATGGCAAAAAAGAGCTATCGAGTTTGGGAACGCCCATGGCCACGCTGTGAAATGAAGTTGATCGATCTGTTGGTGCATCGACACGGTCTGTCCAGCGTGTCTACAAGAAATGGGGGGGGGGGGGGGGGGGGGGCTACTCCGAGCCGTGAACACGGAGTAAGTGATCGATAAGGATCCTAATCGACACCGACCGGAGACGGTTCCATATCAACAGGTTTGTGACCGAACAGCTTGCAATGGAGTCAGCTACCTAAGCGTCACATAAGGATTTACAGTTTCAGATGTTCTACAGTACGTATCAGTCACTCTTGCTGGCGTGGTCACCTCTTCATTATCCCTTATAATGACCCCTATATCGCCAGCATGGGCTCTTGTAACTGTTTAATGTGGCATGGACATGTCGGAGGAAAGGTTCTAGTGAAATGGCGATGAGCGACATGGGCAGAGGACTTCATTGAGGAACACCTCGTTTTATTTGTATCTGTGTGGACTGTTGACAATTCACCGCTATTTTTGCATTTATTCCAGTTGCTATGTTCTTTATCAACTGTATGACCCTGTCGTTGAAACCTGTTTTCTTCAACGCCTTTAGAAGATATTCATGATTTACTACATCGAAGGCTTTATAAAAATCTAAAAAGAGCACACTCTGTTTGTTAGCTATTGCAATCATATCCCTGAATTCTGCTAGATTCTGAAAAATGGTTCTGCCTTCCGCACTGATCTAATACTTACTAATAATTTTATCTGTAAGGCATGAAATTCTCTTGTTTACTATTCTGGCGATTAATTTATAATCAGAATTCAGCAGTGAAATTGGACGAAAATTGTTTAAATCTTTGTTTCCATTATTTTTTAGCACAAGAACAATTTTACTCTCCTTAAACTGAGCCGGAATTATTTTACCTTGAATAACCTCACTTACAATGTCTGTGATTTTCGCACCCACTATTGACCAGTAACGGATGTAAAACTCTGCTTGCAGACCATCCGGTCCTGGGGATTTTTTTGGTGGTGAGGCGCACACGTACTCTTTACTGCCTACCTCGACAAAATTTTCGTTGTCATCTTCTGTCAGCTGTGGGGCTAGGATGTCAAGGAATTAAACCAAGAATCTACTTTGATTCACAGAATATAGCTCGCAATAATATCGATAAATCTCGTCCACGATATTCTGCTCGGTTCTGAGAATCGTATCGTTTTTTTTTTCGAATTTAATCAATAAAAGTCATTCTTCCGTTCTTCGTATGCTTCACTAAATAATACAGCGAAGTAGTTTCGTCTCATGACACGCAATTTCCCTTCAATTTCATTTTCAACCCTTCCTTTTGATTTCTCTTGATATTAACTAACTTGGCTTTGACTTTTTTTATATCTGCTATCCGAAGTGAGGAACCTGCTGAAACTTGATCATATAGATCTCTCAAAACGGAATAGTAATATTCTATAGTGCATTTCATTTCTCTTGCACTCGGGGCACTGTGTGCGCAGCTCGTGGTCGTGCGGTAGCGTTCTCGCTTCCCGCGCCCGGGTTCCCGGGTTCGATTCCCGGCGGGGTCAGGGATTTTCTCTGCCTCGTGATGACTGGGTGTTGTGTGATGTGCTTAGGTTAAGGTAGGTTTAAGTAGTTCTAAGTTCTAGGGGACTGATGACCATAGATGTTAAGTCCCATAGTGCTCAGAGCCATTTGAACCGATCTGGGCACTGTATTGAATAAGAACCTACCTCAAGTTTGGCTTTGCCATTTTAACCCACCAGTCGATAGCAGTGGCATATCAACTACGAGCACGCAGGCATATTGTCCATTATCCTTTAATCAGGTCTCCTAAATCATGATTTAGTAACAAGGAAATGTTCAAATTTCACTCATTCTTGAATCGGCGAACTGGCTGTCGTGTTAGAATTATGCAAGCTGAGACACTTGAATGGTGTGAAAAGTACGTAGGAATGGTTTCTACTTTTGTCACAGATGTTTCAAGATTTCTAGAAATATATAAGCTATCAATCCTGTTACGAGATGTTGCCGTGACATAAGTGAACTCAACAATGGAAGGGTATTTGATTTCCCATATATCCATTTAATTCCAAACCAGTAACTAGTTGTTTTAGGTAACTTGAGAAATTAAAATTGGGTAACTGATCTTGTCGATTTAAAACAAAATTAAAATCACCTTCAAGTAATAATGTCTTGGATTTTTCCATAACAAGTATAGCAGTTCGTCTTTGAAGAAACGTGCCGCGTCATCTCGGTGAGAACTTCCTAAAGGGGCATACAAGTTGATGATAGATATTTTGTCCTATTCCCCTCCCAGATTCCAGTCGTTCCATCTCACTTACTGGAATCCATTCCCTCACCAAAACAGCTGTTCAACACTTTTTTCGTGAGACACGTTTATGTAACTGACTTAACCGGGAATTACTAAATTCGACATTAGAGTTTCTTGTAACAGGGCAATATCAGTCGCGGATTCGTACAAAAATTCCGTAAGTGCCGATAATTTTATTTATGTTTATAGTGGTGACAAATAAGATTGCGCCATTGCGCTGTCAGTATGTAGTTGTTTTGATGAACTGATTTAGTTTCCTGCGGTTCAGGGTTCAGTTAAACTATTAAGTTTTCTCGGAAGGCTGAACATGGAATAACACTTCATTCAATTTATTAGTTACTGTTCCGCTTTTTTTTCTACTTCTGAGGTTTCCTGTTGTACCACTAGCAGACTGATTTCCTTGTAAACTTTCTGATTTTTCCTCCAGTGATTCGTGTAGGACCGTTTCGTAAGGAACATTCTTCGGGTTTGGATCGTTCTTTCCGGACTTTCCCTTCCCTTAAAAAAATAGTTCAAATGGCTCTAAGCAATATGGGACTTAACATCTGAGGTCATCAGTCCCCTAGACTTAGAACTACTTAAACCTAACTAACCTAAGGACATCACACACATCGATGCCCGAGGCAGGATTCGAACCTGCGACCGTAGCAGCAGCGCGGTTCCGGACTGAAGCGCCTAGAACCGCTCGGCCACAACGGCCGGCTCCCTTCCCTTAGTTAAGAGCTACATTCACATTTGGTTCCGTTTCTTTTTTAATTCGCAGCTCATCTGGAGCAGCAGCAGACGCTTTCGCAATTTCTGTTGCTGACGCCTGCCCTGCGGTGTTGATTGTGATTTCATTTTGGCCGCCACTTCCTTTTTCTTTATTAATGTCACTTTCTTCGTGATCGAGGGAAACAAATGCAGATGGCACTTCTGCAACCTCTCCCTAACAGATAGCTGCTGATCTTTGCAAGCAGCTCCTTCACATGTCGTTTCTTGCAAATTGATACTGATTACACCCCCTTCATTTTCTGTTACTGAATGATTATTATACACTCCTGGAAATGGAAAAAAGAACACATTGACACCAGTGTGTCAGACCCACCATACTTGCTCCGGACACTGCGAGAGGGCTGTACAAGCAATGATCACACGCACGGCACAGCGGACACACCAGGAACCGCGGTGTTGGCCGTCGAATGGCGCTAGCTGCGCAGCATTTGTGCACCGCCGCCGTCAGTGTCAGCCAGTTTGCCGTGGCATACGGAGCTCCATCGCAGTCTTTAACACTGGTAGCATGCCGCGACAGCGTGGACGTGAACCGTATGTGCAGTTGACGGACTTTGAGCGAGGGCGTATAGTGGGCATGCGGGAGGCCGGGTGGACGTACCGTCGAATTGCTCAACACGTGGGGCGTGAGGTCTCCACAGTACATCGACGTTGTCGCCAGTGGTCGGCGGAAGGTGCACGTGCCCGTCGACCTGGGACCGGACCGCAGCGACGCACGGATGCACGCCAAGACCGTAGGATCCTACGCAGTGCCGTAGGGGACCGCACCGCCACTTCCCAGCAAATTAGGGACACTGTTGCTCCTGGGGTATCGGCGAGGACCATTCGCAACCGTCTCCATGAAGCTGGGCTACGGTCCCGCACACCGTTAGGCCGTCTTCCGCTCACGCCCCAACATAGTGCAGCCCGCCTCCAGTGGTGTCGCGACAGGCGTGAATGGAGGGACGAATGGAGACGTGTCGTCTTCAGCGATGAGAGTCGCTTCTGCCTTGGTGCCAATGATGGTCGTATGCGTGTTTGGCGCCGTGCAGGTGAGCGCCACAATCAGGACTGCATACGACCGAGGCACACAGGGCCAACACCCGGCATCATGGTGTGGGGAGCGATCTCCTACACTGGCCGTACACCACTGGTGATCGTCGAGGGGACACTGAATAGTGCACGGTACATCCAAACCGTCATCGAACCCATCGTTCTACCATTCCTAGACCGGCAAGGGAACTTGCTGTTCCAACAGGACAATGCACGTCCGCGTGTATCCCGTGCCACCCAACGTGCTCTAGAAGGTGTAAGTCAACTACCCTGGCCAGCAAGATCTCCGGATCTGTCCCCCGTTGAGCATGTTTGGGACTGGATGAAGCGTCGTCTCACGCGGTCTGCACGTCCAGCACGAACGCTGGTCCAACTGAGGCGCCAGGTGGAAATGGCATGGCAAGCCGTTCCACAGGACTACATCCAGCATCTCTATGATCGTCTCCATGGGAGAATAGCAGCCTGCATTGCTGCGAAAGGTGGATATACACTGTACTAGTGCCGACATTGTGCATGCTCTGTTGCCTGTGTCTATGTGCCTGTGGTTCTGTCAGTGTGATCATGTGATGTATCTGACCCCAGGAATGTGTCAATAAAGTTTCCCCTTCCTGGGACAATGAATTCACGGTGTTCTTATTTCAATTTCCAGGAGTGTATTTCTGTTCATCAGTTTTCATTCGAATTCTGCCTTCCGGTTCCTCTGCCTCCTCGTCGCATTGTTTGTTATTGCGAACTATGGGCGTTGTACAGGACAGCTCATCCTCTGAACAATTTTTCGATTCCATTTCAGTTTCACGTGTAGTGGCAACAGAGTTTCCCTTTGTTGTTAACGGGGGAAATTGACTGTTATCGTGAAGGGAGACATCAGACTGGCCCGGTACGTTAACATCCTCAAACGTTTGATCTGGCCTATTCTTTGGTAACAGATCATTTAAGGTAAGTTTCCGACGTTGTATCGAATTACTTTTAAGAACAACAGTTCGCCGCGGACGTTCGTGTCTGAACTGGCCGGTTTCGTTACATATATGACATGTAGATTCCTGACCTGTATAAACAATTTGTGCCTTATACCCACAAACAGTTATGTGAGACGGAATATTTGTCTTAATGTCCATCTCTACACAGCGGACCCCGCTGAAACATTGCAATCTAAAGCGAGGCCACCATCTTTCATTTGCAATTTATTTAACGTCCCCCGTAGTTTGAAAGAGCTTCCTTAATCTAAACATTCTCAATTTCAAAGGGAAGATTCAAGACACGAACGGTATGGCAATGGATGTCAGCTCTATAGATGGAAACCTTAGTTTTATAACCATTTCTATGCACAAAATCTATTTCATTGCCCCACTTTCGTAACACTTTATCAGCAGTCGCAGCACTGAATAACTTGAAAAAAAGCACAGCATTTTCCTGATCCAGTTTCCCGGTATGGAGGTTTTCAGAACTGAGACCAGATTACCTGTGTAATCCACCCATCTATTTTCAGGGATGTCGGCTGAACAGAAAGGGATTCCTTGTCAAAAGGAAATACCAGAGTAGTGTTCCTGATGTTTCTAGCCATGGTTAATCCAGCGACGAAGTTTCAGTTAAACAACCGAAACTCCAATTAGCAGCAGCACGAGTAGAAGGAGCGATCAGATAACAAGGAAATGAACGAACGGACAGACAGCAGTCAGCGAAGCCCAAGTACAGTGATGTAAACACGAAGTGCAGCACAACAGTAAACAACGTCCTCTCGCTAGTGCGGCTGAAACGGAACTGATCATAGGCAAATCCCCGTACAGGGGAGACATTTTACTCGAAAGTCGCTTGCCCGGTGTCGGCGGATAAATACGGTACAAATTTTCGTTGTCGTCATTCCAATTCTAATGCAGATGGTTGGTCATATTCGCAACTACGAATACATTTCATGTATTTTATAACAGCTGTGGTCGCCGCAATGGCTGTTCCTTCGCACGTGCATGCATGCCGAAGAACTTTACATTGTGATTCGGATTGATGCAGGCACTGCAGTATCGTATGAATAGAAAGAGGTGAGAAATGGGAAGCGACAGTCGTTAAGTAGGGCGATAAATGCCAGTGTAGCAGCATCTTTAAACTCTTCCCAGAGTGCCCAGACATTATTTGTGAGGCAAATAGCGGTATCAGGAACGTGCCAAGTTGTAGATAGTTATTTTGTGGATAATATCACGCTGTTAGTGCACACAAGAGAAATCAACATCTATTAAGGCGAAGTAGATATGTAAACTAAGAAAAAGCATGCGATCAGGCCCGGGCAATACCGACGGGCTACCACGTCTCCTCTCTCTTATGACGTCACACAGATGCAGTATATATATATATATATATATATATATATATATATATATATATATATATATATATATATATATACCGCTCTCCAGGATTTTTCAAACACAGGAGCCGTTGCCGGCCGGAGTGGCCGAGAGGTTCTAGGCGCTACAGTCTGGAACCGCGCGACCGCTGCGGTCGCCGGTTAGTTAGGTTTAAGTAGTTCTAAGTTCTAGGGGACTGATGACCTCAGATGTTAAGTCCAATAAGGCTCAGAGCCATTTGAACCATTTGAACAATACCAAAAGCTTCTATGAACATATATTTTCACCCGTGTCAGTTGCCACTACTGATTATGATACGTCCTGTATACAGATTTTGTGGCCGCTTTTGTCATGTGATCTTACACCGGCCCTATGCAGCTTATCCACACGAGACGTCAAGAGAATGGAAAGGGGGTCGAAGCCACCGTCAATGGCAGTGAGATCGCACTAGATAGAATGTCATTTCAAATTTCACCTCGTTACGCCCAGAACCGAATGCTAAAGTAAGTTTACGAAATACCCCATGTGATACAAAAAGTCGGAATGTATTATCGGAAATAAGGAAGCAGGAGAGGTAAAGTTTGTTAATGGCCAAAGAAAACATTATAATGAGTTTGCTTGATGAAATTTGTGTGGTAGACCTTTGAGAAGGGACACAACAACGAAAGTTTCGCCCAACCATTTCGAAACACCTACATGTATTTAAGAGAAAATATACTTATAAACACATCATACAGTATTTAGAATGCAGTACATACTGCCTGTTTATGTTATTCATTGTGTTTTTAAGGTCTCGAACCTCAGTAGGTAAAAACAGAACCATTACAGAAACACTTTGTGTCCTTCTGTCCGTCTGTCAGTCTGTCCCACTGTCAAGACCCCTTTTTCGCAGGAACGGTGAGAGGTATCAAGCTGAAATTTAGTCATATACCAACGTCTACGGTCCCTTAGAAGTTTGAAAAACTTTATCTTCCAAGTCGTGGAATCAAAAGATAGGGCCACTTCTGTCACATATTTTGATATTCGCAAAACGCACTCATCAAAACCTATGTGGCACTTGACTTTAACGAGAAGCAAAGTTTCAAAGTGCAAGTAAACGAAAATCCCGAAAACTGTTAATATG
The DNA here is from genome assembly GCF_023864275.1 of Schistocerca cancellata. Lineage (NCBI taxonomy): Eukaryota > Metazoa > Arthropoda > Insecta > Orthoptera > Acrididae > Schistocerca > Schistocerca cancellata. The sequence continues at coordinate 22,493,521 of NC_064633.1, read as the reverse complement.
TAATTATAGCATACAAAAAAATATTTCGTGGCTATTTGTTGTCCATTTGCCTGTTCCTCTGTCAAGACCCTTTTTCTCTGGAAAAGGTTGGCGTATCAAGTTCATATTTATGTCTATGGTCCCTTGGTGATGTAAATAATTTAAGCTTCCAAGTTAAAGATTCCAGAAGATACAGACATACACTACTGGCCATGAAAATTGCTACACCATGAAGCTGAGGTGCTACAGACGCGAAATGTAACCGACAGGAAGAAGATGCTGTGATATGCAAATGATTAGCTTTTCAGAACATTTACACTAGGTTGGCGCCGGTGGCGACACCTACAAGTTGCTGACATGAGGAAAGTTTCCAACCGATTTATCATACACAAACAGCAATTGACCGGCGTTGCCTGGTGAAACGTTGTTGTGATGCATCGTGTAAGGAGGAGAAATGCGTACCATCACGTTTCCGACTTTAATAAAAGTCGGATTGTAGCCTATCGCGATTACGGTTTATCGTATCGTGACACTGCTGGTCGCGTTGGTCGAGGTCCAATGACTGTTAGCAGAATATGGAATCGGTGGGTTCAGGTGGGTAATACGGATCACCGTGCTGGATCCCTACGGCCTCGTATCACTAGCAGCCGAGATGACTGGCATTTTATCCGCATGGCTGTAACGGATCGTGCAGCCACGTCTCGATCCCTGAGTCCACAGATGGGGACGTTTGCAAGACAACAACCATCTGCACGAAGAGTTCGACGACGTTTGTAGCAGCTTGTACTGTCAGCTCGGAGACCATAGTTGCGGTTACCCTTGACGCTGCATCAGAGACAAGAGCGCCTGCGATGGTGTACTCAACGACGAACCTGGCTGCACGAACGGAAAAACGTCATTTTTTCGGATGAATCCAGGTTCCGTTTACAACACATCCGTGTTTGGCGACATCGCGGAGGACGCACGTTGGAACCGGGTATTCGTCGTCGCCATACTGGCGTATCACCCGCCGTGATGGTATGGAGTGCCATTGGTTACACGTCTCGGTCGCCTCTTGTTCGCACTGACGGCACTTCGAACAGAGGGCGTTACATTTCAGCTGTGTTACGACCCGTGGCTCTACCCTTCATTCAATCCCTGCGAAACCCTACATTTCAGCAGGATAATGCACGACCGCATGTTGCAGGTCCTGTACGGGCCTTTTTGGATTCAGAAGATACAGAAGATCTCCAGGTCTCTCACTATTTGAAAACGTCTGGTCAATGCTGGCCGGGAAACTGCCTCGTCACAGTACACCAGTCACTATTCTTGATGAACTGTGGTATCGTGTTGAAGCTGCATGGGCAGCTGTACCTGTAGACGCCATCCAAGCTCTGTTTGACTCAATGCCCAGGCGTATCAAGCCCGTTATTACTGGCAGAGGTTCTGGGTACTGATTTCTCAGGATGTATGCACCCAAATTGCGTGAAAATGTAATCACATGCCAGTTCTAGTATAATATATTTGTCCAATGAATACCAGTTTATCATCTGCATTTCTTCTTGGTGTAGCGATTCTATTGGCGAGTAGTGTATATGTAACATGTTTCGATACTCGCAAACTCGCTCATCAGGAGTATAAAAGAAGTGTCTAATTACCTGGCGGTCTAGCGGTAAAGCGCGTGCCTGGAAAGCCGAGGGATTGCGGGTCCGAATCTCGGTGGGACTACAGAGTTTTCAGTCTTCGTTTTAACCCAGGTTTCCCGTCTCAACGATATGAGGAGTCACCAGAAATGTCATGTGGATTGCTGCCCACCGTCAACTGTAGTCGGTATGATAACTGGGGCGCGTTAGGGACACGCAGGAATGCAATAGAAAGACTTGCATCAGACCACTGAGCCACAAGAAATTATTCTTATTATCTACATACATAATTAAGTTTTACAAGGAACCTTTAGAATATGAGTCCTGCTCGGACTTGTCTGTTTTTTTTTTTCATGTTACGCGGAAAAGAACAGTATTTTCTGCTGCAATATACCGGACGTTTTCACTATCGAAAAAACTTATTTACTGAAAACTGCTTTGTCAGTTTCTGCTCTAATTTTCATGTGGTGTAGGCTTTTCCTTTGTCCAGGTATTCTAATATCGAAATTATTTATAGCTTGCTGATATTTGACTTGTCTTGTGGAACAACACTCAACGGTTAAAATATGAAAATCGTCAGGGTGTATTTTGATGTGGCACGATAGCAGTTCAGAATAATAAAATGACTGCGAAGATGCAAAAGCACGAAATCCAACTCTGTACTATGAGTTACACTTACAGGCTGTGACACTTAAAACTTTCATCCCGAGTTTCGCCCTTTTCTGTTGACAGCGTGTTTGGATTCTACGATTTGAAATGCATTTTGAAATGTGCTGAGCTTTGTTCCGTTCCATCAAACACGAATCGACCTTTACTCTGTAACTAAGTTAATGCAGACGAATTTGGATAAACGTGCACGCCTAGACTGTAAACAGAAGCTTCTTACAAAGCGGCTCCGGCGCCACATCTAGTGCCCCCGTTTGTCTTTCCAGCAATTTTGAACAGCATCCCTTTCTCGTGCTCGGGAACAGGAAGTCAAGTCGAATTCGCTGGAGTGTAACACGGTCCGGTATGGAGGGCACAGCAGAATGAGTTATCCTGCAGAATGGCGCCCTGTGTGTGTGTGTGTGCGTGCGTGTGTGCACGGGGAAGTCAGAGAGAGAGTGTATGTTTTACGCGGCGTGGGCCGCCAAGTCACGGAAGACGGCGGCGCTGGCGCCAAGAAAGTTGCGCGGCAGCGGCGGCGGCAGCACAATGGCTGCGCCGGAAGTGGCTGGCGCCCGGCGGCTGGCCGACGACCTGTTGGCGGGGATTCCCCGCCGCCACTTCCGGTCGCCGGAGACGCTCCGCTGGTCGCACCCCCAGAGTGGTGTGGCAGCTGTTGTCTGTGTGCAGGCAGCTCAGCTTGTTTCGTTTACCCTCACGTAAACTAGCCTTACGGACTAAATCTCTCGACAAGGAAATCAGGGTGATCGTGGGGACGAGAGCGGTGTTCCTTTCAATCAGTGTAATGATACACTGGCAATTCGGAGACATTTTACGTCCCATTTCACACGCTACGGTCTGTGAAGTTCAGCAAATAGCTTACTTTTCTATTATCCACAGTTATATAAGATACAATAATCAGCCACCCAGTTGCACACAATTTTATTGAAAAACGCTTTAACCAGGTTGTAAAATCATAGATTAAGGGTCGACCTGCGGCAACAATCGCACATCTTGCGTACGGGCCGCTAGATGCCGCCACGAGCGCTAAGAGTGCATTGCGATCGCAGGCGTGCGTGTTGCGTACGGGCCGCGAGGTGCCGCCACGAGCGGAACCGTATGTAAGTGCCGACGGAGTTCTGCCAGCTCTCATTTTGTTGGCAGCTCATTTTTGCCCATTCTCTTATTTGCTTAGTTGCTTAGCTCTTATTCGTTTATGGCTCCTGTTATTGAGCTCTCTTTCAGCCATTCTGATTGTTTTTATTTACTCCCAATTGAGAAGTGCTCATTTCGGCGTTTCACTTCTGCGCATTTCTCATTTTCCTAATAATATGCTCCTTAGCTTTTTACAGTTGAATTGATTAACAGCCGGCCGCGGTGGTCTCGCGGTTAAGGCGCTCAGTCCGGAACCGCGCGAGTGCTACGGTCGCAGGTTCGAATCCTGCCTCGGGCATGGATGTGTGTGATGTCCTTAGGTTAGTTAGGTTTATGTAGTTCTAAGTTCTAGGGGACTGATGACCACAGTAGTTGAGTCCCATAGTGCTCAGAGCCATTTGAACCAACCAATTGATTAACATCGTCTCATGTACTGTTTGTTCATTTCAGCCTGTTCATATTTTGATGTTCTTTAAATACTATAATAATTATCGGAAGCATTTCTTCCCTTAAACTTGTGTAAAGTATTCTCGATGTAGGATTTATTGTCTGACACAGGTGTGAGGTTTTGAATATAAATTATATACGAAACTGTGCTTTAAAAGGAATTTATTTTGTCAGTTTGTACTACATCAGACGACAATTTTGTGATATGAGAGAGAAATTTGAGGGGCGAACCCATGGAAATAGTCTTAAGTGACCCCCTTTAAAAATAAAAAATTGTGTGACACTGAAAGACGTGACACTGTAGGCACCGAAAATTTATATATATAAAATTATACGTCACAATGTGTCGATAGTTCTACGATTATATTCATCAGAATGGTAAAAGTTACCTTCAAAAAGATATTAGGTATAGATAATATACGTAAAACAGATACATTTGCGAAAATTCTCAACCAAAACCAGAAAACTGTACTTACATGAAATGACATAACAACTTTCAAACTTCAGCAACAGTGGTCTCGTCAAATATCATTATCCACAGTGCTAACTAGAAAATTTTTTACGACTCTAATCTATAAATAAATGAGTTTTGTGTGATTTACATTTATTCTGTGTTTATATCAGCTTCTGTAACAGTTCATATTGCTTTAATAGTTACTAGGAAATTAAGGCATTCATTGTTGGAATAGCCTTCAAATAAACCTTCAGGGGTAGTAAAAATGTTTGACGATTCGTTTATACAGAATTGTAAAGAATGACATAAAAGCCTTGTGAAAATGTTGATCATAATTGTGGACTGAATTAGGGTATAAAATTGCGAATTTAAAATATGATGCTGCACTTAACCCATCATTGCATATTCATTACTTATTAGAACTTGGCATTAAAACTGGGATTTAAACACACAAAAATACCATTAGACTTTGATAACTCTTTGTCAAGTAACAGCTTCGACACTAATTAATCTTGTCAGCAATGAAATATGGCTTTGCACGAGAATCACTGAAAATTTTATAAATAGCTCCAGAACTTGTAGCAGTATTACGTTTGTACAACTGATCAGTGTTCTAGAACAACAGTTTGCTGGTTTATGTGCTACATTGTTAAAAAATGAGATTGCTCTTTGGGCAAGCTGATTGTGGAGTTCGCTGTGTTTTTCAGTGGTTTGGTATTTAACTAATTCGTAAATGCAAATGATAATGTTATTTCCTTACAGTGACTAATTACAAAACAATTTTTTCTCCTGGCTAAAGATTTAGTCACGTTCCTAAAGAAATTCAAGTTAGCGTTGTGTTGAAGTGTTGTCTGTAAGCTGTGTGTCACTAAATCACAGTTCATACAACAGATTCTATACAACTATTGATTATGATGGTGAGAGGCACCCGCATGCCTTGCTCATACTGTGGCATCAAGCAGTCAGGCCTGCAAGATGAGTGGTCTGCCAAGCGAGTGGATTCATTTTTTATTTATCAAGTAACATGAACTCTAGTACTCACAACTAAGTTAAAAGTTATTCTCCTGCTTGAAAATTGCGCAACGGAAACGCACATCTGACTATTAGTAATTTACACAACTTTGACTGTTCACTACGCACTGGCAATACCACATTTTCATTCTTATTCAACGGCTTTGATCGACACGTGGCCATCGCACTGCATATGAATGGCGCAAACATTATAAATTCTGGGTATCATGGCAACACACTATTCGAAGGAAAAGGCCACCAATCTTTTTCTTTTCACTATCTTATTTATTCCGATAAATTCTATAACCGAAACACACAAATTCTATAACCTACAACAATAACACATGAGAAATTCCGCCCAGTGGGCATGGCTTTACATTGGTGATTCTCTATCTTATGGTCTCGTAATTATTTAACGCTACAGTGCACTTTCTGGATAGGATGGTGGATCTTTTGCTATATCTCACACTTCGACTCTCACAACCATCATCACGAAACTTTCCTCCAGACCGAGCGGTACAAAAGGAATATGCATAACCCACTACCTCCGAAAATACCTTGCTACTCTCCCATGCAAACCACACATACTTAAATCACATGACATACACCACACTGCAACATGGAATACAACACAAGGAATAGTCACAACATTATCACTTTCAGCTTTCCCACTTCAATTAGTATTTATCCCAGTTTCACACGACACTGCCCCACTTCGTAATTTTTCTTTCCTACTATGAACTCTGCAGGATATATGCACGTCTACCTGTGCAATGCAAGCCAAGTGGCGTTGCTGGATAGACGGCTGACTCACCTTGCTTCACTCTCAGAGTATTATAGTTTGAATCAAGCGTCACACGGAAACATAACACGCAAAGTAATATTAAGAACATATTCATTACACACGCGAGTCCTCAACTGATACCATGGATGAGTACTTCTCTTTATCCTTTGTCTCATACACAGATTGAGACTCACGCAGTACTCACCGCATGGAAGTACTCGTCTCTAATTTCAAGTCCTGCACACGCCATTTCTTAAATATTTCCAACTTATAGTACACACGCTAGTAATTCAGCTTAACTTAAGCACTCGGAAGTATTTCAACGTATTGCTACATGTGGTTTCATTGTGACCGTTGGTCACTTCTGAAGATTACTACGATCCCCTTACTATTACCTGCCTGACATCTAATTCTTCCCACAAAAGTTCCTGAAATAGAGAAATTATTGTTCCAAACTACTCTTAAGTATTTCACATGCATACCATGTCTTTACGGAGCACACCTAAGACAGGTCTTACCAACACTAGATCCAGCGGCAGAGTGCTGAAACATGGCCATTCTTCAGGTCCTCTTGCACCTCTGCCAAAGTGGGGGAGCACCTTGCTACCGTATTGGTCAGCCACATTTCGGGCGCTCAAAGCTCCGGTAAGTTTCATCTCTTTGGTTCCACCAAAGGTGACCAAAAGAATGTCTCAAAGATGATCATATATTCACATTCACTATCTGTGGTTAGCAGACGACCATACATTCATTCATTTCACAGATCTCACCAAACTGGATGTAGAGATTTATTTTGTGGGAGTGCACATGTGACCAATTAAATAAATAAATTGTCATTCTTTACCACACTGGTATCTGGCTTCGCTGTATTAATTGAAATTGAGTTATTATTAGAAAAAATATATTGTACTGACAAGAATAATGAAGTATGTTGTGCCTATTTTCAATGTCGGGCGGTACTGTACCCTTTCAATGGAAACAGTTATCTTCCGTAAAATGATCATTAAAACCACAAAAGAAAATGGTTCAAATGGCTCTGAGCACTATGGGACTTAACAGCTATGGTCATCAGTCCCCTAGAACTTAGAACTACTTAAACCTAACTAACCTAAGGACATCACACAACACCCAGTCATCACAAGACAGAGAAATATCCCTGACCCATTTAAAACCACCGAATATCAGCTGTGCACAGCACTCACATATGTTACCTGAAACAATATTCTTCGCAACTCGTGCGTAATTAATTTCGGCTCCATATATCAGCAAGAAAAAGTGTGTTATATGCATCATGCTATGAGCACTGTTTTTAAAGAACCCATCTGATTCGCATTATTTTAATTACAACGGGTTCAGCACCACCTGTGCACATTTATTTTTACACATTTTTATTACATTCAGCATTTATGTCTGCAGAGTTGCATAATTTGAATTAGCCGCCGAGATAATTGTTAAGATGGCGGCAGACCATTGATAGAGACTTTCTATTGTTAGAGCAAATTTCCTTTTAACAGGATAAGTTTTGAAATGCTTATTAAACTTTACTTCTATATTGTGCACTATTTATAATAATTTTCATCAAGCAAAGCTTTGATACTTTTGTAGAAAACACAGATAAAAACGCGATACAAATCGCTATCATCAATGGCTGCGCTCCTTGCAGCGGAAAGAAATAATTAACATAGATAATGCTTATTCAGAGAAGAATTAAAGTTACAAATAATTATTCACTCATATATGTATGTATATATATAATGAACTCTATTCTCAAGTAATAATTAACAAATAATTACAATTTCATAACAGACCTCAGTTTGATATGCGTCTTGCGTCCGCAACCTACAAAAGCCAACCAACAAAAGGTAAAAACAAAGGAAACAAACACATATCATAAAAGGAATTTACAATTATCATTGTCTTTGTATGATACACATCGATATGTCCAATCACATCATAATATATTACATAAATAATTAATTGTCATAGTTTTATTTCACTGTTTTTTCGTATGTCGGATAGATAATGTTTATAACTGTTAGAGGCATCATTTTCTCTCGTCGCACTGTAGCTAAAATTTATCTCGTGGATGTTACATGACGCAAGAGCGAAACTAGCTAAATGTGCTGATCGGAAGAAGTATCTGTTTTCACGTTTGGAAGTGGCAAGTGACGAGTATTTCCGCAAGGTCCGGTTACACAAATACTATGTGGGTGAAACAATTAATACTTAGTGTTTCTGCATATTAGTGCCTCATACAAGTGCCTAAGTTTTTTCGAATTGCAACAGATTAAATATTTGTTTTTATGTCGACTTTGCTCGCAGTGTTAAGGAGATCTAAGCCACCTGCCTTCCCAGTAAATTTCAGTCGGGTAATTTCAGCACTTATATAATTTCTCGTTTGGTCACTTTTTAAGTTGAATCTTCTGAATCTTTGAGAAAATTAATATTAAAGTCAAGGCCATCAGATATGTTTTATTGGAAAATTGAGTTACAGAATGTTTTCTGTCTCCTTACGCTGAATGAAAACAAAGCTAACGAAATTCCATGGTAAACTTTGCTACCGTAACTTCTCTTTTACGTGTGGAAACTTCTATGAAGAGAAGTTCACGTGTGTATTATCAGTAAGCGTCGAAGACTATTCATTGGGTAAATAGTGTGTGGCATTTCAACAGAGATAACTGCTCATATGACATTATAATTTGCCTTCATTTGTCCAAAATCCAATTTAATTACGCCAAAGTCGCTGTTACTCAAGAGACGTGACGAACAAGCCTCAGTACCTCTTCCAATAATTCCTCCAGAAAAATTTAATTTTCATGGTTCCCCTGAAAAGCGTCTCGCTATGCTTAGGACATCGTTTTGTTGGATTTAGAGAAAAAGTGCACCAAAATAACCTGACAGGATTGAGGTGAAGCACACATACACACATCGTTCAATTCTATGACTTGTATTCAATTACTCTGATCCTAGCAAAACCCGTATCCGAAATCGATATTGAAAGAAATAAAAAACTGTCCACCTTCGCCTCAGTTATATATATGTCGTGTCTGTTCTTTCAAACACTCTTACGGGAACCTAAGTCAATACTGTGTGGATAAGTTGAGAATTTGGGTGTGACGGGAAGCGTGCTAGGGTAGTCCGTGCAGATGCAATGACCACTGTGTCCTGATGGAGCAGTGGCCAGCACATCTGCCTACTAAGGAGTGGTTCTGGGTTCGAATTCCGTTCCAGCACTTTCTCCATCGATTTAAATCAATACTCACTGGCAGCCAATGCTTGTAATTCCTTTGTATCTGAACTCATAGTGTCTGCTCCATCAAAATGATGCCTATTCTTTCGGACATGACCGAAAGAACAGACACCACACATATATTTCCTGTTTGTCCCCACCTGTAATTCAGAGAATAACCTATACATTAGTTTGGCGCCCATGGTATGTCAGCGGCCTCTACAGTTCCTTGTCCCGTGAGATTTCGCCTGCTCGCTGAAAAAGACGCCTTTGACACTTACGTAAAATCTCTCTGAGAATCTAACTCCTCACTACGCCACTCAAAATCTCGTCCCAATGACTTCTCGTCGTTTGGAAGTTCTCATATTGTACTGAAATTACTCTGTTAAACAGGTATGTGGTGAGCGTGCGCATCCTTCATTAGTTTCTCCATGGTTGGTATCCATGACACGCAGCGGGCTCGACATTTTCATGTTCCAACTTCTACCTGCTGACACTAGAGGACGTACAGGGATTGGATAGAAAAATGGAAACACAAAAAACACAACACATTACCATACCAAATATGATGTAGGAAAGGCGCTGAAATTCAAAACAGCTTCCAGTCGTCACGGAATGGATAAATACAGGTCCTGTATACTCTTATACTACTCTTCCTGCAAAATAGTGTCGAGTTATGGTAACGATAATGGAAGTGGACAGCGATCATGCTCAGTTCTCTCCAAGATACACCACAAAGGCTCAGTAATATTAAGAGTTTGTGACTATGGCGGCCAGCGGAGCTGCTCACGAAACCAGTCCTGCACGATACGAGTTGTGTGATCAGTAAGCCTCTCGTCGCGGAACACATTACCACTGGGGAACAAACCTTGGGATGGACCTGATTAGCCAAAATGGTCACATAAAGCGTGGCAGTGATATGATCTTGTTATGTAAGCATGGGGGTCCATAGAATACTGCACGACATGGCTGCCCAAACTACTGTATCAATACGAGTCAAGACAGATGTAACGGAACTTAAATAGCGTATTTGCCTCTATTGGTAGAGAGATCGAGCTTTCGGTCCTGTCTCTATATTTATATATAATATTGCATGAATAAAGGCTGGGCGAGTGTAAAGCTAACGTTAAAAACGCACGCCGCGCAATTTGTTACGATTTGGTCGGTCATAATAATAATAACATACTTTTGAATACAATAAAATATAACGGCGATACCTGTTTAGTGTTATTGGAAATAATATGTACTAAAGTAATGAGTAAGGTAGCCGATCCTATAACAAGAAGTAAAATTGGGCATATTGAGATGTTTTGCTTTATATCCACTAAGCCGATGATACGCCGTCATTTTTTCGTTTACTCCTAGAAATAAACAATTAAAGAAGTGCTAATTGTGCGTTGTGTGAAAAAATATAGGGCCGAGTTTTAAATAACTACGGTATACGATCAGAGTAACAAAAGGCCATTTAGTTACACAAAATCGCGGATGGCGAAGTGTGGTCATTAAACTGAGTACACCTACGGGGCGGTCAATTCCGGGATAAATCTATACACGTCTCACGAGGGACGCGGTATTGAGACCGTTTTTTTTAATCATATCGCGGAGAGCTGGCTCCAGTTTATGAAAAGGAGAAAAACGTTAACTTTTACGCGAACCCTTAATAATAGCGGACCGGAGAGAAAAGTGTGTAATTGTTTTACGCCTAACAAACATTCGTGGAGGGCGGTGCCTAAACTAGAAGCGTCAATTACAAAATACTGTATCATTATCATTGACTGTTGGTGTCGAGCAACCAAAACTGTTCATTAAAGGGTGTCGATGGAACTTGGGAGTTAGGGTTCAGGCACTTGCATATACTCCACACAAGAGTGTGAATGAGTGGTGAATGCGAAATAAAACTGTGAACAAAGTTACGTTAAATAAAACAGTAGAAACACGACAGTTTGGTCGTATCTGTTATTATTCCATAAACTGTCACATTTCTTGTCGTTGTACGAAGCCTTTATAGACGATATTTATGAGAATTTACTTCGAAGGGATCTCGTTACGAGTTACGTTTTATGGACCTGGTCGAGAGGAGGTAGTTCGTACATTCTAACTACTGCGGCTATTCTGGAATCAGAACCGTGACCGTTGTGTGTTGTCAATGACTTAAGGTTACCATATCTCATGCTCTAAGATCGACGCGCCCGCATCTCGTGGTCGTGCGGTAGCGTTCTCGCTTCCCACGCCCGGGTTCCCGGGTTCGATTCCCGGCGGGGTCAGGGATTTTCTCTGCCTCGTGATGGCTGGGTGTTGTGTGCTGCCCTTAGGTTAGTTAGGTTTAAGTAGTTCTAAGTTCTAGGGGACTTATGACCACAGCAGTTGAGTCCCATAGTGCTCAGAGCCATTTTTCTAAGATCGACGCGCCTTTCCACTTGGTATAACGGTGCCTCACGGCAACAACGACAAAGCCGACGACGAAGGAAGATAGTGTAGACTACCACTGGAACAGTGCCATCTTTCCGTCTTGAGACGGAAGCTGTAAATAGTGTGGAACAAGACTCTTCCGACAAAATAACTTTCTTCCACTGTTCCACAGTCCACGTTTTATGGCTTCTGCATAACGTTTTCCTATTACTGACATTTGCATCACTAACCTAATGGTTTTCGAATTCCAGCTATCCATGCAATGCTCGTCTTGTGCAACTCCATTCGTGTTATTTCGATGCTGACAGGCTTCTCCAGTTCGGCATTCAGTTCTGCAGTGACTACTGCAGCTGTCGTCCTGTCAATTTTCGTTACAATTCTCTTCAATTTCCGTCTGTGACGATCACTCAACACCAGCTTTAATCCCCATTGCAACTTATCGGGCAATGTTTTCCCACCTTCCCTGTATCCGGTATAAATCCTGAACACTTGGGCTCCTTTTGGTTGTGAAGGTACCCAACATACGACCATCAACAGTTTGCTCACCTTAGAATTCAGTTAGCTCTGACATAACGTATCCGCAATTAAACACAACACTGTTCTTTTTGTAAGCTTTCGTCACCAGTTTTGTAAAGGCCTCGTCGCTGCTGCTATGGAGGCCGATATACAAGATGGGCGGATGGGAAGGCGGTGGGCGTAATTAAATCATCAGGATAACATTTAGACAAAGGCCATTTATTGGCGAAAGCATGTTGAAAAGGGATCACATAGCCAGGCGTATGGAGGCGAGGGTAAGCCAGAGTGTAGAGTTTGGCGAAACATAGTTCGCAAAGCTAACGAGCTTTGGAACCCGCGGGGGCGGAATGGAAATCTCCAGAGCGTGGCCTGGTCAGCGTCACATAGATGGCGTTACGAAGTGAGCACACGAGGGAGGTGCGTGATCGAGGTAGCTTTCCTTGGTGCTGACTTCCTTTTCCCCGACCGTGGGACGAGAAAATTTACAAGCAGTCGACACTGCCAGCCGAGGCTTGGCCATGACAAGGAAGAAAAAAAAGTTACCTTTTAAAAGCTAATAAAATAAGGTAAAATCCCCTACTGTCTGGCTCATCCTTACACTGAGTTGCCACTGTTGTTACAGTAGGCCGAGTTTCTGAGATCGTGAAAATGCTTCTGGTTCAGTACACCGCTAAGACAATTTCTCCCTGCCACTATTACACAGCTATGCCTCAGGGTCAGGTAACAGGTTAGGAGAAAGAAGGTTCTACAACACTCCAACAAATTAGTAACAAAGTCACACAAATGAGGTAAAAGGGTTTACTTATCTTTGTGACCTGCCGCACTGCTTGTAACATAACACAAAACAAAGGGCTTCAATGGCTAAGTGCAAATAACGGTAGGTAAACTTCAAAGTACGTACGAATGCAATTTACAACTGTCTTTTCACTTCTAAGAGTTCACTATACGATATTCTTTGTATAAATCAGTCCTGGACGATGATCTATAACGAAGTGGGTTAGAGATGCTGTTCTGTCTCGGGCGTCCGGTCATTGGCCGGGAACTGGCCGGGGCGAAGTCGATGTCTTGATCCTCAGCGCTGCCCGTGGAGCTGGCGAAACTCGCATAGGTGGCTAGTCTCTATGGCACTGGCTCCAGCTCGCATCTTTGCGCCTGTGGTGCTTTTGCGCTGGCTGTGTCTTGTTCTGATGACGACTGGCATTTGCAACGTGTTGAGGACATTTCACAGGTGCCGTTCATGGCCAAATGACCTGTAGTCTTGGCTAGCTTCTGCATTAATGTTGAGGCACGTATTTCTCGCGATGTTTCCATATTTTTCTCCAACCTTTGTAACTTTACGTTTGACCAGCACTCACCGTCCTTCCACTGTAACCATTTTAGAAATTCATTAAATCTAAGAGACTATCTTCAGGTATCATTGGTGAAGCATACAATTTAAAATTTGTAACATGTGAAAATGGCACAGCATACCTGCACTGTTTATGAAAGAACCGTTTTTATAGTCACAACTCGCACATTTTTCCTACCACATTCCTGGGCACAAAACTAGGCTAACGTTACCTCGTAAATCATTAGAAGTTGCTTCACCACGACACAATGTAAACGAAATTTCTTTCCTTTCCGGCACCTGTATTGTATACGCAAAAACTTAAAGTTTTTTTGTGCCGAAACTCCTACGTCTAGTTATATTAATTTTTGAAATATTTATTAGATTCGTATGTACAGCGGGTGGTTGCATTTGAAATATCGCTGCTATATTCCACTAGAAAATTGCTTCAATATACATGCCAACAATGTTCATAGAATAAAATACAGAACTTTTTAGAAGCTGGAGCGGTATTCGTCAGATTTATAAGCGCTTCCGCTATAGACCTCGTGAAAATGAGTAAAACTCTATCTAACTCATTCAAAGGATCCGGGTCTTAATGACCTAAAAAACTGAGAGAAATGCAAGTATTTATGACCTAAAAGTTATGTAAATATGATCTTAAAAATGAGGCATGAGTTTATATAACTTTATTGAAAAACATTCTTGTTGATTTTCTATGTGCCATGTAAAAGGAAATTCGCTTCTGAACCAACTATAAGTATAGAACTGATACATCCCATTGCTTGAATAAGAGGTGTTACATCCTCAAATATTTATGTCACAGAAAGGGTGTAGTCGATAAGTGGTGAGCACCCAGCTTTTGGGAGGTGTTTTACATCGTAGGTACTTATACGAGAGCCAATGATCCAGTGATTATAAGGAAGTGGGTAGCAGTCTGACGACCTTACCTGATGAGACTGACATAAGAGTTCCATGGAGCCGGCGGTGAGGTCGAAAGAGCTCCATGAAATCTAAAAACACGAAATGTCAAAGATAACAAATGTATTGTAATCGTTAATTATCAAGTACAATATCAGATCAGTAATGCACGAAGTACAGAGATGCAGTGTACAAGTTGGCAGCTGACCTCATTCATCAAGTAGTGAGTTGAAATTTTGAAGATAATGTAAGAAGGAGAATTGAATCTCACTTCATATTTATGTGGTGGAGTAAATGAGCACCTTTATCTTCAGCCTCTAAGGAGGCGAAGTCTAAGCAAAGTTGGACCATGAAGGTACTCTGATTCAGGGCACAGAACACCTGGACCCTCAATAACAACACTTGACAGCAACTGAATAGACAGTAAGCAATATTCGTTGTATATAAAATGAGTATTCAGGTAACAAATTATTTAAGTGTTTGATGCATGAGACGAAGTATAACAAACCACCACGCAGCCCATGCCAACCTGAAAAGCTTCACTTGGCGACCTTAGCAGCTAAAAGATAGATAAAGTGTAACGAAAAAGCCAAATCTCAAGAAAATTTCGTAAGAAAGCGCCAAGGAGAAAACGCAATTGGAATAAAACGACAAGACTTTCTATGCAGTACAGACGTCAAACTGAATAAGAAACGGATTATAAAATTGTGTGAAAAGGGAAGAAGAACTCTGCTGGTAGAAACCAACCTGTATTCACCCAGCGACAGTAACCAGTATGCACACATCAAAAAAAGTTTTGCCTCACGTCGGTTCCGAGAGTTCCGGAACCTGGAATAGCGATCAACAAAAACGTCATTTCCGCCCTTTTTATTGCTCATGAAAGCCACACATTGCATGTTGTACCACCATACAGCGGGACCTTCAGATGTGGTGGTCCAGATTGCTGCACACACTGGTACCTCTATTACCCAGTAGCACGTCCTCTTGCGTTGATGCATGCCTGTATTCGTTGTGGCATACTATCCACAACTTCATCAAGGCACTTTTGGTCCAGATTGTCCCACTCCTTAACGGCGATTTGGCGTAGGTCTCTCAGATTGGTTGGTGGGTCACGTCATCCATAAAAAGCCCTTTTCAATGTATCTCAGGCTTGTTCGATAGGGTTCATGTCTGGAGAACATGCTGCCCACTCCAGTCGAGCGATGTCGTTTTCCTGAAGAAAGTCATTCACAAGATGTGCACGATGGGGGGGGGGGGGGGGGGAATTGTCTTCCATGAAGATGAATGTCTCGCCACTATGCTGCCGATATGGTTGCACTGTCGGTCGGAGGATGGCATTAACGGATCGTACAGCCACTACGGCGTCTTCCATGACCACCAGCGGCGTACGCCGGCCCCACATAATGTCACCCCAAAACAGCAGGGAACCTACACCTTGCTGCACTCGTTGGATAGTGTGTCTAAGGCGTTCAGCCTGACCGGATTCCCTCCAAACACGTCTCCGACGATTGTCTGGTTGGATGCATATTCGACACTCATCCGTGGAGAGAACGTGATGCCAATCCTGAACGGTTCATTCGGCATGTTGTTGGGCCCATCTGTACTACGCTGCATAGTGTCGTGGTTGCAAAGATGGACCTCGCCGTGGACGTCGGAAGTGAAGTTGTGCATCATGCAACCTATTGCCCATAGTTTGAGTCGTAACACGACGTCCTGTGACTGCACTAAAAGCATTATTTAGCATGGTGGCGTTGCTGTCATTGTTCCTCCGAGCCATAATCCGTAGGTACCGGTCATCCACTGCAGTAGCAACCCTTGGGCGGCCTGAGCGCGGCACGTCATCAACAGTTCCTGTCTCTCTGTATCTTCTCCATGTCCGATCAACATCGCTTCGGTTCACTCTCAGATGGCTGGACACTACTATTGTTGAGTCCTTCCTGGCACAAAGTAACAAATTCGGGCGTCATCGAACCACGGAATTGACTGTCTAGGCATGGCTGAACTCCAGACAACAAGAGCCGTGTATCTCCTTCCTAGTGGAATGACTGGAACTGATCGGCTGTCAGGCCACATTCGTGTAATAGTCACTGCTCATACATGGTTGTTTACATCTTTGAACGGGTTTAGTGACATGTCTGAACAGTCAAAGGGAGTGTGTCTGTGGTACAATGTCCACAATCAACGTCTATCTTCAGGAGTTCTGGGAACTGTGGTGATGCACAACTTTTTTTGATGTGTGTAAAGCACTTGTCAAAAGACTGCAGTCGTCGACACATTGCAGCTTACAAGCAATACGTCGGCAGCACACAGTAGTCCGCATGTTGCAGACAAGACGCAACACGTCGGCAGTACGCATCCGTAAGCAACTAGCAGTCGACGTGCAGTTTGTTGACAGCAAACAGTATAAAGTTAACAGTAATCTGTGCTTTCGACCAATTAACAAGTTGTATGTGTTGTGAATGGCAATGGCCTTGCCGCCGTGGATACACCAGTTCCCGTCCGATCACCGAAGTTAAGCGCTGTCGGGCGTGGTCGGCACTTGGATGGGTGACAATCTGCGTCGCCATGTGCTGTTGCCATTTTTCGGGGTGCACTCAGCCCCGTGATGCAAATTGAGGAGCCACTCGACCGAATAGTAGCGGCTCTGGTCAAAGAAAACCATTGTAACGACCGGGCAGTGGTGTGCTGACCACACGCCCCACCTATCAGCATCCTCAGCTGAGGATGACACGGCTGTCAGAGGGTCCCGATGGGCCACTTTTGGCCTGAAGACGCAGTGCTTAATGTGTTGTGAATGATACAATAACACAAGTGTAGAACACAATTAATTTTATAATTAAAAACATCAATATGGACGATGATTGTGTTGAGATGAGAAAAAAAATATTTATTTATGCCTGTCATCACAGGAAAAATGATTACGTCAGGAGAAATGAATTAAGAAATAATTTGGAAAAATTCACCGACGCAGTGCTTAATGTGTTGTGAATGATACAATAACACAAGTGTAGAACACAATTAATTTTATAATTAAAAACATCAATATGGACGATGATTGTGTTGAGATGAGAAAAAAAATATTTATTTATGCCTGTCATCACAGGAAAAATGATTACGTCAGGAGAAATGAATTAAGAAATAATTTGGAAAAATTCAATGAATTTACTAAGCAGATAGAAACTCTTAATGAGGAAAATAATAAGATATGAAATCAATTTAAAGATTTTAATAATAAAATATAGTCATCCAAGGAGCAGGTACTTCACAGAAATAGACAGATTTACTCAATTTGACGAGAAAGTTCAGCAATTTGAGAAGCATTAAGCGAATACACTATATCATAAATTAAATGTTTTTAAAAACCTAATTCATATTGAAATGCTTCAACAATGCTATCTTGTACATAACGAAATTCAAGAACATACTAGGGAAATTCAGACTGATGTAGATAGCTTCCTAGAATTTGCAATAACGTAAAGTAAACTTGTAAAGCTTCACATCTCAGATGCACAAAATCGTATTGAACGTTTAGAGCAATCTTCACATGATAGCTTTACAGATTTGGAGGATAAAGGACAGGTCTTAGTAGATCCAAAATTTCAAGAGAGTGCACGAATGTTAAATAGTGTAAAGCTTTCCGGGTATGAAGTAACTCATTCAAATAATGAATTTAAACGATAGTGGGAGAAATTAGCTAATACAATACAAGAAATCACAGGAAATCAGTGTAGACGAAAATCTGTAGATACAAACACTTTATTAGAAATAAAATTAGGCAGTAGCATGAACCTATAAAAGCATTTTTCAAAGTATAAACCTGATTGAAATGTACACCAAACCCTTGCCTCAAAAGTGGGAGGATTTTTGGAATACAGATTTCGCATTAAGTTACCTAGTGCTGCTGAGTGAGGGAATACTCTCTCAGAAGAATTTAATTCATGGAAGGATTTTCAAGAGAAATTTACACAAAAAGTATCGTCACGAACGATACAAGAAAAATTAACATTAGAATTGCTCAATCCAAAGCACTACAGTAGTTCGTGAGGAAATTATAAAAAAGTATTTTGAATGGCATGTAACATGATGTAAATATTTACACAACTCACTAGACGAAGCTCATTTAGATGAAGTATTACTAAGATGGCTACACTATTATGCACATAAAGAAATTTTGTACCAGAATTGGGCTCCTGTAAATGAACTGTTATCTTTTGTGGAAAACCTAGATTCCACGAACAATGAAAAGAGTAGTCCAAATCAGGATGATACAGGTCATGAAAATAGTAACTTTACCAAAAGTATCAAAAGAAACGATAATCACATTATTGCCAAGTGTAAGAATATCAGGGAGGAAAGTCAAAACAACGATGTGACTTGAGAAATATGGACACACAGACGTTTAATAATAATGACCAGGACGAAAGGGCTATGATTGTACAACCCTTTATGTGAACACAATTCTAGGCATGAAAAGCGATCGACATCCTGGTCAGAGGGTCATGATCCCGGATGTATCAAAATGAATGTAGGCCCATGTAGGAAAAAATTTATAGCTTTTAGCGAAGTCACACCATTAAAAAAATTGAGTATTAGCAGAATATGAGCAATGGAGATGTACCAGAATTGCAAAACCAATAGTTGCAGGTATGATAAACAATTGTGAAGTAAATCTATCTGTAGATTTGGGAAGTGAAATTCCTATTATATCAGAATCGTTACTTGAGTTTTAAGACAGAAAAAAGTTTATCTGATACTTTCTGTAACTGGTGAATATGTGGTAGACATCACAGGAGTTGAATGGTTCAAATGGCTCTGAGCACTATGGGACTCAACTGCTGTGGTCATAAGTCCCCTAGAACTTAGAACTACTTAAACCTAACTAACCTAAGGACAGCACACAACACCCAGCCATCACGAGGCAGAGAAAATCCCTGACCCCGCCGGGAATCGAACCCGGGAACCCGGGCGTGGGAAGCGAGAACGCTACCGCACGACCACGAGATGCGGGCACAGGAGTTGAAGCTAGACCGATTAAACAAGAAGTACAACTAGCAATAACACTGAATAATTTTACGTTTATGCAGACCTGTTTAGTAGTATCAAAAGTGAATCTGCAGTTGCTGTTGGGTGTGGATTGACTGATGACATACACAGTAATCCTTGATTCTCCACATTACTTTAATGTGTCATTGTACAAACGAAGTATACATAATACCATCCAGAGGAAACCCTAGTGGTAATACAGACAGAGATAACATGTGATTAAAGCAACTAATACCGTTATAAACTTAGAGAGTGCAACTGGACTGCAAGGTGAACTACAAGAAGAAAGTAAAGCTAAAGCTTATGAGTCTGAATTGTTGAACAATTTATAAAAATATGATTTGTACAAAATATTACTAAAGAATATTACAGTATTTTCACATAAGCCTGGAGTACTGGGTCACTACATATGTACTTTACAGATTAACACTGAAACTCCTTTCTTTTGCAAACTGTATCCTACAACCTTTAGTGTACACCCATCAGTACAAGAAGAAATCAATAAGATGCTGGATGAAGGAATAACATAATGTAGCTCGTGTGTATGTAGCAACCAAATACTGGTTGTGCGTAAAGCCACGGGGGGAGTATGTTTGGTATAGGATGCAGAGACTCAGGGTAAACATACAGAATCGAAAGAGATAGACCAGCCAGTATAGATGAAATTTTGGTAAAATTCGAACAAGTTAGATATTTCAGTTCGATGGTTCTCACCACTGGTTACTGGTAGGTCAAACGGGACGAGAATTATAAAAATTTACAGCATTCCTGCACGAAGGGAAGTTATACCAAGTTAAAGCATTACCATTTGTACTGATGTCTCAGTATCAGTATTTATAAGAGCCCTAGATGTTGCATCAGTTAAAGATTTATAAGGACACCTCATAATCTATGTGGACAATGTACTCCTAGTATCCATATTTTGCAAACAGCAACGTAATTTATTGCCAAGGACACCAGAAAAGTCTTATGTTAAGAAGCATTTAAGTCTTTTTTGGCAGGGAGTGCTCATATTCCTAGGCCACATAATAGGTATAAACGAGATAAAATCAGATCCAGAACGAATCAAAGCTGTAAAATAATGTCCAGAACGAAAGAATATCAAATACTTAAAGGCTTTTCTAGGCTTAGTAGGACTTTATCAGCTATACAGGGCGTTACAAAAAGGTACGGCCAAACTTTCAGGAAACATTCCTCACACACAAATAAAGAAAAGATTTTATGTGGACATGTGTCCGGAAACGCTTAATTTCCATGTTAGAGCTCATTTTAGTTTCGTCAGTATGTACTGTGCTTGCTCGATTCACCGCCAGTTGGTCCAATTGAAGGAAGGTAATGTTGACTTCGGTGCCTTTACAAGTACGACAAAACATGTGGTTCATGCACGATGGAACTCCTGCATATTTCTGTGGAAGTGTTCGTACGCTTCTCAACCGATGGATTGGTAGAGGCGGACCAATTCCATGGCCTCTACGCTCTCCTGACCTCAACCCTCTTGACTTTCATTTATGGGGGCGTTTGAAAGCTCTTGTCTACGCAACCCTGGTACCAAATGTATAGACTCTTTGTGCTCGTATTGTGGACGGCTGTGATACAATACGGCATTCTCCAGGGCTGCATCAGCGCATCAGGGATTCCATGCGACGGAGGGTGGATGCATGTATCCTCGCTAACGGAGGACATTTTGAACATTTCCTGTAACAAAGTATTTGAAGTCACGCTGGTACGTTTTGTTGCTGTGTGTTTCCATTCCATGATTAATGTGATTTGAAGAGAAGTAATAAAATGAGCTCTAACATGGAAAGTAAGCGTTTCCGGACACATGTCCACATAACATATTTTCTTTCTTTGTGTGTGAGGAATATTTCCTGAAAGTTTGGCCGTACCTTTTTGTAACACCCTGCATATTTGGGGTCAACTGATGAATAGCCCAAGATTGTCAAACTTGATGAAGCAAAGATCAAAATGGATGTGGGTAAGTGAAGGATCTGATGCTTTTAACAAAATTAAAGTAGCATTGGTAGAAGTACTAATTTTAAAACATTCACAAATGGATCAAACCTTTAACTTATGAATAACTACTGATGCTTCTGAGTGTGGGATAGCATGTGAGTTGTTTCATAGCAGATGAAGTACTAGTTTGGGAGCATATAATATGCTAGTATTTGCGAGTTGAGCTTTAAGTAAGCATGAGTTAAATTGTACAGCAACAGGAAAGGAGCTATTACCTATTGCATAAGTACCAAGAAATTTGAAATTTTAATTTGGAGATCAAAGATAACTGTATACACCAATCACCAAGCCTTGTCATTCCTTATGAAAAGTCGCCTGTTGCATAGCAGAATTATATGATGGGTACTTTATTTTTACAAGAAAATCAAATTGATATTAGACATGTAAAGGTTTTGCAATACATAGTTCCTGACGAATTATCGCATGTATCATTAGGAATGGATGACATTGTAAGGGCAGAAGGTCCTGCAGCTACCTTTAATATAAGCTTGATAACATTAAGTGATATAAATAATGAAGTATGGAACTTAGCTTCATGTATTAAACAAGAGATAATTAACGATCCCAGGGAAGAACAATAGATACACTGTGTCAGCCTGTACTACCCAAAAGAACGCGTTAATTTGGAGAGTCAAGGAAGTTAGACTAAAATGGAGATTGTGTGTACCACAAACAGTGGAGCTCAATGTAATTAATTTGATTCACAGAGGGTATTGACCTTGTAGAGTATGCAAATGTATAAAACAATAAGATTACATTTTACTATTTTAAAAAATTAGGTCGAAAAGTATTATAAAAAATAAGAATTTGTGCAGTATGTCAAAGGACAAAACATAATAATCAAGCAGCGTTGTGTAAGCTGTACCTGATGGTATCCAAAGGATTACACGACCTCACAGCAGCGGATTTTTTTGGCAACTGCCCAATACGAGTATTGGTCAAAGTACATTAAGCTCTATCGAATAGAACATGCCAACAATGAAACAGTAATTAGGGGTTTAATGGAATTCTGAAATGATATAGGAAAACTCTGCACTGTATTGACAGACAATGGACCACAGTTTACCAGTCAAGCTTTTAAAGAATTTTTGGGTTGGCAAAATTTAAACAAACTGCTATTTCAAAAACTACATACAAAATAACCCTTGTAAACGAATAATAATGAAAGAAATTGCTCAACTTTATAGAACCTATTGCTCAAAGCAGTATACAGGTTGGACACAATTGATTTCTGAGTATCAAATGATTATTAAAGAACTGCCACATCTAACAGCTGGCCTACCACCTGTAGAAATAATGGACAAACTGTTTACAATAGAACATTTTTTAAAATTCTTTAGTTTGCCAAAGCACGAAACCTTGCCAATAGAAGAAATACAACGACAAGTAACAAAAATCCTAACAGACAGCGCAGATCTATGAGTCCATCAAAACAATGATTGAGCGCAAGTACCACAGTTTAATATTGGAGACCTAGTGTTATTTAATGATCATCTAGTAAGCTCAAATATTAGGAAAAACTTTATTTGTCTCTTTCTTAAGTATGTTGGACCCTGCAGAATTGAGGTAGTTCCCCTTCCAAAAGCATTATTTTTAGTAGAGCCAAGTGTGGGAAAAAAGGGCTATACAATGTAGAGATGGTAAGAGATTTAGGCAGTAGAGTAACTGACTGGAAACCCTATCAAGCACTGTATTTCACTCTGAATAATGTGAATTACGTAACTTTTTTAAAACTTTTGTACTTAATGATTGTATTGTGGGTTGGTTTGTGTTCATTTTATAGGGAGAGGTGTGGGATTTGCAGACATTACAAGTCAGACACACACACAATTAACACAGTGCTGTCTTTTACTTTACAGTATTTCCACAGCAGGGTGCTGGACTCACCTTTCAGGGCCTGTTCGTGTGAAGTCGGGACATTACTGATCTGCAGGGCATGTCGACGACGCTGCAGCCTGCGGCATCCTGATGAAGAACCTGGCAGGGAGGGTGTCCTGGGATAGAGAGGTGGGAAGGGATTCTGTCTTCGGGGTCTATCTTCTTTCCTTCTTTGGCTCCAAAACTCTATTTTTTCACATTCTTAGTTCTCAACTTCGAGCACCAACTCTGAATTTTCTCGTTCCATATTCATAAGTCTCTATCGTTGAAACCCTTCCCTGTTTTTCGTGTCAATAGCGACATTCGTCGTGGAGTGATTATGAAGTTTATTTCAGTGAATTAGTTGAAGAACAACGTGTGCACACCCATACCCACCTACTTTTTCTCTCTCTCTTTCTGTCACACACACATACACACACATATACACACACACACACATACTTGCAAATAGTGTAAATCAGGCACACAACACGATCTCAAGACGATGCGGGAAACGTTATAGGAACAATAATAGCTTTGTTTAGGAGTTAGTCTTGTCACTTTTTCGAAGGGAGGAATAAGGGGGCTAGGTCTTGGAATAACTTAAAGACAGGAGTGATGAGTTAACCTGTAGAAGGAAGAGAGTTTTGCAGGAGAGTAACGATAGGAACAATAGTCAGGCAGGAGAACTGTCCGGAGACAATCAGGAGTCTGTAGTAGTCTGGTGGGTGATGTAGAGACAGTAGAAAGAAGAAAAGAAGGGAGAAGTACTGGACTACTTAAAATAATAGTAAAGAAGCTGATGCACTTCACGAGAGTCTATGAGTAATATACTAAAATGTAGATTTTCATGGCCGGAAATATCATGTCCATTATAATTATCTGGGCTGTTATGCCGTGGTTGGTTGATGAATTGTGTGTCGATTCCCAACGTTTCGTCTCCAACTGCGGCAGACATCTTCAAGGGGGTCCGTAGCTCAATGGAAGGTCCAACACACCCACTGGCTCGCTACTGACTGAGTCAGTAGTTACCATGTAATTCCAGTAAGTGGTTTTACATGCATTAAATGTGAAGCTAGAGCGTCCACTGGGTTTTTTTACAGGATTTTTCTTGCTACAAAGCAACATTTACGATTAGTCTTGTATTAATGGAGCTGGTTTTCCCGAGTCTGAACACAGTACGGAATTTGGGAAAGCTTTCAACTGACTGTTTCACTGTCATTTTAGGCATGTTAGACAATGTTAGACATACCCTCATATTGCACAACGCACCCAGGAGTATTGTCTAACACGATTGTTTCGGTAATCCAGGTGTTATGGTATGTGAAGACATGTTTTTGCATGGGAATACCAGTCTCCAAATCTTTGAACACAGTGCATTCACCCATCAACGTTATTGTGATACTGTACTCCTTGTGATACTGTACTCCTTGCCCCTATTCGTCTTTTCACTGGTTCATTGGGCCCTGACTTCATTTTTGTGGATCAGTGAGCATGCGTTACCGTGCTCGGAGATTACACGGTCTATTAAGGAGTATGTCCCGCTTTTTGTAACATCCAGGAGACCAGCATGAATTGTGGCGAGTTCAGTGTAATTATTATATTGGAATAAAAGTGTAATTTCCGTTTGTCTCATTGCATATTTCTTCCTCTTACTTTCTGTAGTAGACTTTGGCAGTTGTTTCTAGGTATGGTACAAGTTTCATTGAGCTACCTTACTGGGAAGTGATGTCGTGCGGAAGTTATTTTCGTCCTTAAGTTTTGCACGCCGATGGTTTTCATGTTTCTTCATTTAATATCTAACAATGCCTCGCAAGCTGTTCTGTCACATTAAAACATATCTTTATATTTTCTCAGAGCTTCTATATATAGCCGAAATTCAATAAGTTCATGTCAAATGTTTTTCTTTTACTTGTTTCCAATGCAACTGTTAAAACACGTTTTCTTTCTCTTTAAAACCAGATCACAACACATTGTGGGTTGGTGTGTAAATAATCTAACTGGTCTTTACTTTTGTTTCGTCGTTGTGTAAAACAATCTTAAATTGTCATACCGTCGCTGTTTACAAGAGCCAAAAAATATTTTTGCGGTCTGCCAGAAAGCGATGGAAAACATACTGCCTATAATTTCCAGTCTGCAAGTCCACAATACTCATTGTGCTAGCTGAAAGAAAATGTTCCTGCTTTGCTGTTTACTCAGTGGGATCAGGAACAATGACTATAAATATAAGTTTTGAGTTTTAACTAATTGCTATATTCAGTGAAAGTTCTGATGCACAAAGCATAAAATAATATTCCTAATAATAATAGGCCTCGGGTATGTTATGCCAGTCGTAAAAGGCGACATAAAGAACAAACCACTTATAGGGCTAACCCCTCTTTTAGTGTGATTACTTGGTTCAGGACAGAACTAAAGAACCCTCGGACAAGCGCCGTCATGGTCGGGGACGACGCTTGAACCCTATGCCCGCCCACAATGGTAACGACACTGGTAGCCAACTGGAAAATGATTTAAATCCAAATAGAGGTGTTTTGCAGGATATGCTTCCTGCAACCACCCTAGAAGGAAAACAAAGACAGAGGATGAGATGCTCAGATGAAGTTAATCGACACCTCATGTTCTGTTATTACCAAGCAACAAACCTAGGAACCAACACAACTGGATACAGATCTTAAGTATACACAACATTTATTACCAGATACCCAGAATTAAAATTTTTAACAGAACAACGACTAGCTGATCAGATCTGTGTAATAGTAAAAAATAACAGGATATCCCAGTCAGAATTAGAAAACATCAAACAATAAGTACAACAAATAATGGAACAAAATAATGTGCAATCAGAAGAAGAAGAAAATACAGTAATGGACTCAAACATCCCAGAACAAACAAACAAAGACCAACACGCATCAATAAAACAATGAGAGGAAAACGAAATCTTAAGACAGCCACCAGAACAATCACAAATAGAACACGAAGTGACACACATGTTAGATATAGAAGAGAAATTTCAGCTGACATATATAGAATACAAAGACACAAATACAGAGATTAGTCCATTCTTGCATAGACCGCCAAATAACCCACAAGTCGAAACAACAATAAAAACTATCAACACAATCATATACAACAAAATAAATGAAAACACAACTATGGAAGAGTTACAACTACTGGTCTATATAGGAGCACTCACTACACTGAATATACACACTAGGCAGAGATCAGAACCAACCAACACACAGAAGAAACCCACAGAACCAGCATGGCAACACAGGCTACAGACCAGAATAGAAAAACTGAGAAAAGACATCGGACAGCTAACACAATTTATAAGAAATTAAATATCAGACAAAAAACGAAAAAGGTTAGGTAAAATCTCACAACAAGAAGTGATAGATCAATTAGATGAAAAGAAGCAGAAATTACAAGCATTGGCCAAACGACTTAGAAGATACAAAAAAAGTGAAACCAAACATTCAACACAAACCAAAAGAAATTTTACCAGACAATAGATAACACACACATTAAAATAGACAATCCACCAAACATAACAGACATGGAACACTTCTGGAGCAACATATGGTCAAACCCAGTACAACATAACAGGCATGCATGGTGGATACAAGCAGAAACAGACACATACAAGATGATACAGCGGATGCCTGAAGTGATAATTTTGCAACATGAAGTCACCCGAGCAATTAATTCTACTCACAATTGGAAAGCCCCCAGAAAAGATAAAATACCAAATTTCTGGCTAAAGAAGTTCACAACACATTCACATCTAACAAAATTATTTTACAGTTACATTGCAGACCAATACACATTCCCTGATACACTTACACATGGAATAATTTATCTGAAACCTAAAGATCAAGCAGACACAGCAAACCCAGCTAAATATCGCCCCATAACATGCCTACCAACAATATACAAAATATTAACTTCAGTCATTACACAGGAATTAATAACACATGCAACACAGAACAAAATTATAAATGAAGAACAAAAAGGGTGTTGCAAAGGAGCACAAGGATGTAAAGAGCAACTGATAATTGATGCAGAGGTGACATATCAAGCTAAAACTAAACAAAGGTCCCTACACTACGCATAAATTGATTACCAAAAAGCTTTTGATAGTGTACCCCACTCATAGTTACTACAAATATTGGAAATATACAAAGTAGACCATAAATTGATACAGTTCCTAAACATAGTAATGAAAAATTGGAAAACCACACTTAATATACAAAGAAATTCAAATAATATCACATCACAGCCAATACAGATTAAGTGTGGAATATACCAAGGAGACTCATTAAGTCCTTTCTGGTTCTGTCTTGCTCTGAACCCACTATCCAACATGCTAAATAATACAAATTATGGATACAATATTACTGGAACATACCAACACAAAATCACACATTTGCTATACATGGATGACCTAAAACTACTGGCAGCAACAAATCAACAACTCAACCAATTACTAAAGATGACAGAAGTATTCAGCAATGATAAAAATATGGCTTTTGCAACAGACAAATGTAAGAAAAATAGCATAGTCAAGGGGAAACACACTAAACAAGAAGATTACATATTGGATAACCACAGCGACTGCATAGAAGCGATGGAAAAACAGATACCTATAAATATCTAGGATACAGACAAAAAATTGGAATAGATAACACAAATATTAAAGAAGAACTAAAAGAAAAATATAGACAAAGACTAACAAAAATACTGAAAACAGAATTGACAGCAAGAAACAAGACAAAAGCTATAAATACTTATGCTATACCAATATTGACCTACTCATTTGGAGTAGTGAAATGGAGTAACACAGACCTAGAAGCACTCAATACACTTACACGATCACAATGCCACAAATATACAATACATCACATACATTCAGCAACAGAAGAGATTCACATTAAGCAGAAAGGGAGGAGGAAGGGGATTCATCGACATAAAAAACCTACATTATGGACAGATAGACAATTTAAGAAAATTCTTTCTAGAACGAGCAGAAACTAGAAAAATACACAAAGCAATCAGTCATACAAATACATCGGCTACACCACTGCAATTTCATAACCATTTCTGCAACCCTCTAGATCACATAACATCAACAGATACGAAGAAAGTAAATTGGAAAAAGAAAACACTACATGGCAAGCACCCGTATCATCTAACACAGCCACACATTGATCAAGACGCATCCCACACATGGCTAAGAAAAGGCAATATATACAGTGAGATGGAAGGATTCATGATTGCAATACAGGATCAAACAATAAACACCAGATATTACAGCAAGCATATTATTAAAGATCCCAATACCACAACAGATAAATGCAGACTTTGCAAACAACAAATAGAAATATTAGATCACATCTCAAGCGGATGTACAATACTAGCAAATACAGAATACCCCAGAAGACATGACAATGTAGCAAAAATAATATATCAACAGCTTGCCTTACAACATAAACTTATATAACAACACGTTCCCTCATACAATTATGCACCACAAAATGTACTGGAGAATGATGAATACAAATTATACTGGAACAGAACCATTATAACAGATAAAACAACACCACATAACAAACCTGACATCATACTCACCAATAAAAAGAAGAAATTAACACAACTAATCGAAATATCCATACTCGATACAACAAATATACAAAAGAAAACAGGAGAAAAAATTGAAAAATATGTCCAACTGGCTGAGGAAGTCAAGGACATGTGGCATCAGGATAAAGTTGACATTATACCAAATATACTATCAACTACAGGAGTGATACCGCACAATATCCACTAGTACATCAATGCAATCCAGCTACATCCAAACTTATATATACAACTACAGAAATCCGTAATTATTGATACATGTTCAATCACCCAAAAGTTCCTAAATGCAATATAACATATACCGTACAGTTAAAAGGAAGTCACGCTTGATCAAGGTCTGTGTCACTTTCCATTTTTGGCCAGACATAACGTCTGAGAAAAGAAAGAAAGAAATAATAATAATAATAATAACATCCCTCTCGGAAATAGCACTATTAACAGTTCAGAGGTGGCCTCTACGAATAGTTCCAGGTAAAATGGTCTATCGCCAAGACTTCTAATTGCTAGCCTTAAAGGTGGAAAATAATTTCGCCACTCGCCACGCTGTTTTGTCAACATTACGGGCGGCACACAAACAGTAACTTCCATGAAATCTAACCAATCCAGAACCGTGTAGAGTGCTCGAGAGTTCATTCCCTATTTTCACTGAAAACGCTTTTGGCAGGTGCCTGTCTGTGATGTCATCCGAGCCACAGTGCACTCAGGCGACTGACTAATGCGAACAGATTGATACCTCAGTGCGAAGTGTCTCTTTCTACTTCCTCTCTGGCTGCTTTTACGTGTGGGCGCAGCGGATTGCCTAACAGAACATCTGCTATTAACGGCTCTAGACACAAGTTGCAGCATCTAAATGGGCCCTTTCTCGGACACTTATTAATATCTCTGTCATTTAATAATTTACAGTCCTAATTTTTGTAGGAATGGAGTTAAGTTGACTTCGGTTACTGAAAAAGTTTTAGCTCGACCACATTTAAACATAACAGCTAGAATTTTTAAAATGGAACCGACAGTAGAACATGAGGTCCGGGCAGCCTCTTTAAGGTCCATTCTAATGATTGTTATTTACGATAAAGTCTTGAAACTTGGTACAGCAGTATTAATTCATGAGTTTAATCGAGTGTTCTAATTATAACTTTCAATAAGAAACACAAATGATACTTAGTCTACTATGAATAAGAGTGTTTTCGTTCCAAATTTGTTTTTTGGTAAATAACTTGGAAACAATATATTTTGGAAACAACAATATCGCCAAATCACCACAACGCGCCTGTGCTTAACATACAAAGGATTGCACCTTAATCTTGGAGTGAAATTAAAAATGGAAATAGCTTACCCAAACTTTGTCAGTGTATGCTTCAGTATATTAATGTTTACATTTTGATGTCTCAGAATGGTCAAATTAAAATGTATCACTAAATATATTATTTTAGGAAAAAAGTAAGTGGCGCTAGATAATGAAGCTAGAACCTGTTAGAATGCGCAAATGAATATCACAGAAAAGTTACAAGTCTCAACTTCATTGGATCAATATTTTGATCAAAAGGGGCGTTTTACAAAAAATTGAAGGTGTTAACTATTGGACCGAAAAAGATGACAATTCTTATGTAGATCTATGACAGCAATAAGCTATCTCTGTTTCTCTCGAATTTGCAGTCTTTACCTGAAAGAGAAACACACAAAAACGTTTCGTTTACAGCACTCGCTCATTTAATCACAACCGTAAGTACTGTGATGTCTGTCCTTACGAACCACTTTCAATAAAACATTTAAGTAGAGGATGGGAAGTCACCATGTATGGCGTCCTTCACTCTACTCAATTACAAAAAGGGAAAGGGGAGGTGGCATTGTGGTTGGTGTCCTTACTTTCTTCTCTAATACAGCTTGCAGACTGCCTACCACGAAGCCTCCATGTCCCTTAGAAACAGGTAACATTGCCTAAGCTGATCTCAACTTACATCTAAGAAAGGACAAAACACATTCTATACTCTATTTGCCTTCTATAATTTGAGTAATTAGTTGAGTAGTTATCAGAAAGAATTTTTCTTTTTTAAAAAAAATATTACTTGTAAAATTGTTTTTAAATTTTTCAAAACGATTATTGGCAACACGTCACTTCACAAAGTCGCGACTTTACACTAGCTCACTTTTACTAGTCACTTCATTATTAACCTTGAATCACCAACAAACCGAAGCTGTTATGCTCATAAAGTTAACATCGGTTTTCAAAATAATCGCATTTTGGGCCAGTTTGCAGTCGTTACCTCACATGTTCCTTTACTGAGAAAATCGAGTAACCTTTGTAAGGTCTATTTTCATATGGCTCAATTATCGTACACGTTAGTATGCTAAAGAAATCATTTGTTTGTCAGCAATTATTTTGGTTCGTTAGACACACTATGAAAAAGCCGTTTTTATTATAACATACCAATGCTATACAACCTGCATTTTATGTACTGTTTCTTCTATATGTGGCAATATTTATCTGTTAATTGACCATCTGCCTTAAGCAAGATTACGCGTTTCTCAATCCTTTTTACGAGACGTGTGGGAATTACACACCAATTTTTCCACCTTTTTATCATATATGTCAGCCTACTGACTTCATTACTCCTTTGTCTCCCTATTTTATTTATCCATATATTTCATTTTCCTACATATTTCGACGTTTCTTTCTCCCTTCCATCTTTGTCATCCTACTGACCTCATTATTTACAGATATTTCCGGTATGATACTCACACCACTTTCATACATCTCCTTTAAGGAACATCAGAACGCTTAGCCTTGCCTCTATTGGCACAGTATTATTACTTCCTCTTACCCACAGACAATATTACTTAAGTCAAGGAGGTTATTAATTTATGCAGTTTATTGTTTCAGAACTTACAAATTTTCAGCTTCAGTTATCTCTCGTAACGCAAAGTATCTGTATTTTGATGTTACTAATTCTTTTCGTGGATGTTATTTATTATTTATTTGTCTTTGCCATTATTTTTCTGTCATTGGGGCTCATAAGTTACTCATTGTTATTTGAACATTTAGAATTTATTACTGTAAACTAACTCTCATATTCCTTATAAATCATCATAAGGGTGTAGTTACTTTCGGGAATCATTCTTATTTAGTAGGAAGGTATTACGATTTAACAGAATATGTATAACATGAAGGCATATATTCCTTACATACTATTCATAGGATAGAAGAAGGGAATGAAACTTGGAAGGGAAATAAAGTTTCCTGCAGCTGGGACAGTATAGAACACCAACCTGTGTATCCACCAAAGAGTGGCAGTCTCCCTACAGAATCTAATTACTGTCAATTTTGAAAGGCTTTAGATCTACAATTTTTCGTAGACCTAGATCTCTCTTACTTTTCGGGTATTCCAAACGGTATGTGTTTGCATGAAGTTTACCTACTATCCTGAATGGTCCTTCATAAACATGCATAAACTTCTTTGTTTCCGATGAATTTTTCTTAGATTTTTCTTTCGTTTTGACTAACACTTGTTCACTAATGTTAAAAATAGTGGGGAAGACTTCACGTCATGCCGTCTTTTTTTGTCCAAAGCCCTTTTTTCAGAAATTTGATCTACTGACTGTACCTTAGCCTCTGTTTCTTCCAATATATACGAGTCGTACTTTTCCACATTAGCACCGTGCACATTATTCCCAAATACATTAACTTCCTGAAAGTATCCCTTATTCTACATTACTCTGACACTCATTATTACAAACATTATTACGCCCACAAAGTTTCCAATCAAAGACTCCGTAACCACTCGAGAAACTGGTAGAGTTAGTACTAAGTGTCTCTGATCAAAGTCAATCTTTCCTTGACATTTAGTTAAAAGATCTGTACCAGTCAACATTTCGACTCTTAAACTGAACACGATTAATCAAGGATGATCTATTATTATGTTATCTATACCAATTGGTAACAAGGCTTTTTGCTGTACTGGTCTAGAATCTTTGCCGTAGCACCTATTATTCTTAAACCACTTACTTTCATAACCTTCAACTCATTAGAAATAAAACCAAAAAATGCTTGGGACAAAACACTTGCTTCACTGCCTCAATCAAGAAGATAATACACTTTTACTCCTCAGTTAGTTTTTATAATAGATTGAGATATTCTACTTTGACCAGGTTCCTCATCAAATTTTTCTAGTAAATCCTTTCAATCTGTTTCCAGCTAAAGCAATTTTGTTGATTTGCTAGTACATTTACACATAGATCCGTGGGGTCATCAACCTCTACATCCGCAGCTGTCTTTAACAACCTGTCCACCAATTTTAAATCAAGGCAAGTGACGACCTCATCTACTTTCGTTTGCTGCACATCAACTAATCTACTCTTTGCTTCTGAGTAACTATGTCCCTGCGCAACATTCCTATCTATAATACTGGCGTTGGCTCTTATTGGTTTGTGAAAAGTCAGTACAGCTAATAGCTTTCCTGACAATATTATTCTAGCCCCCACATCTTCAAAACCTTGCAAAACCGGCTCTATTTCCTCTACCAAAACTTAAGCTATAAACCTTGCCTTCATCTTCGTCCTCGTGTGATTCAAACCTAATAATTTGTTCTTCCGTACTATCAGTATCGTTTTCTTTCTCGTTTTCGATCCATTTTTTATGTCCAAAATGCTGTCAGTTATATAATAAGTGGTCTGGTACATCACTGGTACTGTCTGTTCCTATTTCATCACCCTTTTATCGCTTTGCATGTGACGAATCACTTAGGTCCTTGTTTTTGTCACCGGCTGTGTTTGTGCTTCCTTTTGCTGAGCGCCAGTTCCCTCATAGTCGGGACTTAGTTTCTCACACGCGCTCTGTTGCGTTCATTTGATTCAGAATCAGATCGGATAGCATTCGGCTTTCCGTCTTGTGTCAACGACACATTACTGATATTTCGGCATTCCTCTGCGAAACTGTCGTGGCTGTCTACCTCATGTTTCTGTACCACGGCCTTTACGGCGATGGTTCGATCGTGTATTCCGAATTTCTATGCCTCTATCATTCATGTTCCCACTGTCATTACTTCGGTGGTTTACATGACTGTTAAAAGACCCATTATTATTCTTCACTTGCTCCAACCACTCAATGAAATTATACACATTATCTCAAGGTGCGGAATTGATTCTTTTCTGCCAATACCAGGGCAGTTCATCTTCTAGTCCCGTGATTACCATTTGCAGTCTCATGTTTTCTATCAGTTGTGACAGCCGAGAAACCTAACTTCTAGAAAACTCTTTAACTGATAAACGGCCTGGAGTAAACATTTTATCACTGCAAACTTCTCTCAAAACATCGTTTTGTTTGTTGTGTGACTAGTACTCATTAAGAAATGCAGTTTTAAATTCAGAAGCGGTTTGCATTTAATTGTTAAGTCAGATCACCCTTGCAAAGCATCTCCTGACAAATAACTTCTTACGAAAGAGATTTTCTCAAGTTCTGAACATTCATTTGGCAAAACATCCTCAAAATCATTCCAGAACTCTAATGGGTGAACTTATTTGTCTGGAGCAAGACGAGAAAATCGACAACATCCGATAAAAGCTGAGAAAACTGAAGCAACATTCTGTACTGTACTACTGCAAGCCCTACCAGATGCTACTCTATTTTCTATTATGGCAGTATTAGTATTAAGTTGTTCATCCCACAATACTACTGCCCTCATTTTTTAATACCGTTCTGAAAGGCATTTACTATATTACTTACTTCCTCACATGGATTACAGCAAAGTTTGGATTTATTGCCTATTCTCTCTGGCAATCTCCGTTCCATAAGATTATCTGCGTCTTTGAAATCTTTAAGAACTTCACCAATTTCGGTTTTGAAAATAGTATCCAATTTAGTTAGCTGTTGCCTACTCTGACTTGCGGATCATAAAATGTTTCTACCTGCTGTTTATTCATCAGCATCATGAAAAATGACAATAAGTAAAAGTTTTGAGTTTGAAGTGTGTTGTGTACATAGTTCCGCATAGTCAGCGCGTACACAATTTTCCCACTAGAGCGCGCCCCGCTAAGCACAACAGCGCAGGCGCAGCGCTCGTCCGTCTCCGCACTACGAGATGGCGCTGCCTTATAGACGGACCAAATTCTGCTTCCGCCGATCCGCAGCCAATGAGATTGCTGCTAACGTAGAACCTTTTCTCCTCGCGGATCACACTCGCGCAGTGATATCTGAACGCGCGAGGTATTATAACGAGTGTACAGACCTCCGATTAGTCAGTCTGCATCAGTCCGCATTAGTCTCTAGTCAAGTTTCAGTCTGCGCCTAATAAGATTATCATATTCCTGTACATAGCCATGAAGAGAAATGTATAGACACTTTGTCAAGTATCAGAGATATTTGAGAATAAGATTAACGTACAAAGACCTAAGGAACTTCAGATTTTCAATTGTAAACAGTAACCTGAATCAAGTTAAGTAATTTCTATGCTTTATATTATTTTAATAAATATGTGTGAAAATTATTCAAGTTCTGTTTAAAGTTGGTGATCGTCAATCTGCTACTCTAAGCGTGCAAGTGGCATTTCTATCGTCTGACCTAATGGCAGAAGATAAACACGCCACGATAAGACCACGAGACATATTTCTGACAGTCGCCTACTTCGTTAGAGCGACAAGTCAAATAATCTGATGGTGTGTGTACCGAAGGTCTTACAGTACGCACACCTCAAAGTGGTTGGTATATTCAGTAAAAGTTGTTGTTGTTGTTCAAAAAATGGTTCAAATGGCTCTGAGCACTATGGGACTTAACATCTGAGGTCGTCAGTCCCCTAGAACTTAGAACTACTTAAAACTAACTAACCTAAGGACATCACACACATCCATATCCGAGGCAGGATTCAAACCTGCGACCATAGCGGTCGCGCGGTTATATACTAAAGCGCCTAGAACCGCTCGGCCACGCCAGCCGGCTGTTGTGGTCCTCATTCGAGAGACTGGTTTGACGCAGCTCTCCATGCTACTCTATCCTGTGCAAGCTTCTTCATCTCCTACTACTGCAACCTACGTTCTTCTGAATCTGTTTAGTGTATGCACCTCTTGGTCTCCGCCTATGATTTTTACCCACCGCGCTGCTCTCCAATATTAAATTGGTGATCCCTTGATGCTTCAGAATATGTCCTACCAACCGATCCCTTTTTCTAGTCAAGTTGCGCCACAAATATCTCTTCTCCCTAATTGTATTCAGTACCTCCTCATTAGTTACATGATCTACCCATCTAATCTCCAGCATTCTTCTGTAGCACCACATTTCGAAAGCTTCTATTCTCTTTTTTTCTATACTATTTATCGTCTACGTTTCACTTCCATATATGGCTACACTCCATACAAATACTTTCAGAAAAGACTTCCTGACACTTAAATTTATACTCGATGTTAACAAATTTCTCTTCTTCAGAAACGCTTTCCTTGCAACTGGCCGTCTACATTTTACATCCTTTCTGCTTCGATCATCATCAGTTATTTTGCTCCCCAAATAGCGTAACTCATTTACTACTTTAAGCGTCTCATTCCCTAATCTAATACCCTCAGCATCATCCGATTTAATTTGACTACATTTCATTATCCTCGTTTTGATTTTATTGATGTTCATCTTATATCCTCCTATCAAGACACTGTCCATTCCATTCAGCTGCTCTTCCAGGTCCTTTGCTGTCTGTAACAGAATTACAATGTTATCGGTGAACCTCAAAGTTTTTATTTCTTCTCCATGGATTTTAAGTTCTACTCCGAATTTTTCTTTTGTTTCCTTTACTGCTTGTTCAATATACAGATTGAATAACATAGGGGATATGCTACAACCCTGTCTCACTCCCTACCGAACCACTGCTTGCCTGTCATGTCCCTCGACTCATAACTTCCATCTGGTTTCTGTACAAATTGTAAATAGCCTTTCGCTCCCTGTATTTTTACCCCTGCCACCTTCAGAATTTGAAAGAGAGTATTTCAGTCAAAATTGTCAAAATCTTTCTCTAAGTCTACAAATGCTAGAAAGTTTTTACCCACAAAATGTAATATTCGTATTAATAATAATAATAATAACGTACCTATCGGAAGCAGCGCCATGAACAGTTTAGAGGCGACCTCTACAGAAAGTTCCAGGTAAAATGGTCTATCCCCTAGACTTCACCAAAAGTTAATTGCTAGCCTGAAAAGTGGAAAATAACCTCGCCTCTCTCCACACTGTTTTGTCAGAATTACGGGCGACATACAGCCAGTAACTTCCATGAAATCTAAACAATCAAGAATGGTGTACAGTTCTCGAGAGTTCACTTAGTATTTTTGTCGAAAACGCTTTTGGTAGATTTCTGTAACGTCATCCGAGGCACAGTGAATGCAGGCGTTTGAATGATGCGAACAGATTGAAATCTCATTGCGAAGTGTCTCTTTCTACTGCCTCTCTGGCTGTATTTATATATGGGCACAGCGGACCGTCGAACCTTGACGACAAATATGCCTGCCGTCGCGCTCCCATACAGTCCTATACTGTGCCACAGTCACATCAAAACGCGTCGCTAATATGAGTACTGCACAACTCGTCCAGCCTGCCGAGTGTAGACGCACAGTGTAGCCCCCTTTCAATTTCTGTCAGATGCTGACAATGCTGTCTCATACTAGTGTGTGGCACCCCGTGTCCTTCCACACCGTTGATGCACCTTATACACTTTATCAGACCTAGTAACAACACAAATGCAGTCTCGTCAGAGACAAATTAAACTATAAACATTTACGATATTGTAGTCTCTTCATTGTTAATCAGAAGGATGCAACGTTCCTTCAGACATGCATGCATATCCACCGATACTCGGCGGCGACAATTAAAATGTCCTTCCATGTGTGGGACTCAAATAATGTTTGCACCAGTACATGTGGTGACGTAGGAACGACGACATATGGCAGTTTGAACCTGGCCGTTAGTCGTACATAGATAGCCAAAGAAGTTAAGGCGACCGTTCGTGTAAATCGGGAAATCTGTGATTGGGTCTGTTGTCACTCCTTTGTACACTTGATGGTTGGTTCAAATGGCTCTGAGCACTATGGGACTTAACATCTGTGGTCATCAGTCCCCTAGAACTTAGAACTACTTAAACCTAACTAACCTAAGAACATCACACACATCCATGCCCGAGGCTGGATTTGAACCTGCGGTCGCAGAAGTCGCGCGGCTCCGGACTGAGCGCCTAGAGTACACTTGATGGTTCTTCGCATTCGCAACTGCGCTTACATTTCATGTATAATTGTTTACATATCCACCGATGGTGTGTATGTGTACATTGACATTCTACAATGTTTTCTTGTGCTTCACGTCTTTGTCACATAGCATACAATGCGGTTTGAAAAAGACATCTATCCATGCTGCAACCGTCGGTCCCAGCAGTCAGAAGGAAGACACAGGTTTACTGGTGTGCAAAAGTGAAGGACGGATGTAGATGTCATCTTACTATCAAGTAAAGTAGCTCAACCGCAATAGCACAAAACAGAAAGAACTTCTACAGCATACTACATAATGTAACTGAAAAAAAATAATACATTTATTTATATGCAATGACACGAACAGAAATAGCACTTTTAGTCAACGACAATAACTACATTGTGCTACATTACAAAAAGGAGTGTGATAGTAGTGTAACAAAGTATGTGTCACCCCACTGACATCCTCCAAGATGGTGGGCGTGACGTCAGCCGATGACGCAAGTACCGTTATCCAAGATGGTGACCATGATGTCACCACTGACTTCATCCAAATGGCGGGCATGACATCAGATGATGACGCGAGCACCATTATCCAATCCACCCATCCACATTCCCGACTTTTTTCCATGATGGTACGTCATCCTGTTGGAAAGTGGTCGGGAATTTCGAATTTTGGAGGGAATTTTGCTCTAAAAGCTTACTCCTGCAGCTGAGGGGAGTTGTAATGACGGGAATTCCGAATTTTGGAGGGAATTTTGCTCTAAGAGCTTACTCCTACAGCTGAGTGGAGTTAGTATGGTGTTGCCCCCACTAGAGACTGCTAATTATTATTAAATTATTTATAGAAATGAGATGTTAATCGTTTCCCAAGATATCTAGTTTCTTAAGAAAGAATTTAATTTTTTAAAGTTAATTGTTTTATTTAATTTTTTAATTATTAAATATTAACTTCTTTCGTACTGATATGAATTAATAATCTTAGGATAGAAACCGACCTGGCTCACGCCGGTCTGAACTCAGATCATGTAAGAATTTAAAGGTCGAACAGACCTAATTAATCATGATGTCATTCAAGTCGAAAACAATTTGTATAAATTTGGCGAAATTTATTTGAATTTATTATCTACCTACAGCATTATAGGCTTAGTTTGGTGTTACCACAACAAGTGGCTGAGATATCAGCGCTGTCAGTGTGGAAGGAGTATGAGGAAATGCCGATGGCAGACAGGGCGAGTTTTAATAGCTGTATTACGTTCTCTCATTCAGCCGACGAGTGCATGCACAGCACACTGCATGAAGAATGGAAGCCAGCAATAATGCTTGAACATATGAAGAGGAAGAATACAGACCTGCAGGTAAATGCTTTGTATTAAAGATGCATTACCAAATGCATGGAAACATCTGCCTCTGCTGGAATTGTCTGTCATTACTAAAACCTACCAATAAGCTCCCACCACACGAGAGACAACGCCTCTGATCCCCAGACCAAAGAGCTGACCTAGTTCGCGAGTTCACTGTTAGAGGGCGCCATGACAGGTCATTTGATCATGCAGTTCGGTCTATAGGAGCACAACATCATGATGACGTCACGTGTCTTTCTCTGCTGCACGTGTGCACCAGCCTCCTAATCTCCTCCGGCAGTCTGGAAGGGGAAACTGGAGAGAAAAGGAATCAGCCTGCTCTAGGTTGCTGGAGAGAGGAATATTTTTGGAACAATTTATTTAGGTACGGATTTAACGCAGTTTATTTATTATGCTGATACAAAACACTCAGCCTGACATGTTTGAGATCACAATGTACAGTTTACAGACCTGGAATATACTTGTAAATAAAGCAGTACACTGATGTAGAGAAATGGAGATAAGTCATAAATTACTGAAATAATTCAGTATACAGTATACAGATGTGCATACTACTTTATGATCAGCGAAGTAATGCATGCAAACATACTCATCACGCTTAAACACCCGGAAATAATGCAGTGCAC
The DNA here is from genome assembly GCF_023864275.1 of Schistocerca cancellata. Lineage (NCBI taxonomy): Eukaryota > Metazoa > Arthropoda > Insecta > Orthoptera > Acrididae > Schistocerca > Schistocerca cancellata. The sequence goes on along the minus strand of NC_064633.1, from coordinate 22,453,281 downwards.
AAGCAGTCAGTGCACTTAAAGAAAAACGCAACCTATCAGCATCCCCTAACACATGGAAACTGTCCAGATGTGGGAGAGGAAGGTTAGCGTAGTGTACTCATTTATTTTCGTTGGGAAACTGACTCAAATATCGATCCTAATTACGTAATTAATCACTAAGTTCGGTCCTAATTATACAATTATATGCATAGCGCTGCACAAGGACGGCTTTAAATCGAAAAAACTAACAATACCATGCAAGTGGTCTTAAACTGCTTGGAAAAAATTTTGGAACACCACTCGAAACTGGCGCAAATATCGATCCTAATTACCTAATTAATCACAAAGATTGGTCCTAATTACACAGTTACACAAGGACGCCTTGAAATCGCAATATAGCGTAAAAACTGATGATACCAAACAACTGGTCTTAACCTGGTGGGAAATAATTTTGCAATACCATTCCAAACTTACGCAAATATCTATCCTAATTATGTAATTAATCACAAAGATCGGTCCTAGTTACACAACTATATGCATAGCGCTACACAAGGATGGCAATACTCTGAAAACACTGACCATACCGTACGACTGGTGTTCTCCTGTTGGAAAAAAAAAATCACAATACAACTCGAAGCCAGCGACACAAACACTGAAATTCTATCCTACACCTATAAGTCAGGGGGGAAAGGCTGGGGTGTAACGTACAATCTTTATTCTTTCTGGTGAAGAATAAGTTCAACTGACTATATGCTGGTGGACAGAGAGGAGTTTAAAAAGTATATTACCTGCAAGCATACAGCATCTATCGCTATTTGACGTCAGAGTTCACTACAGACGACTATTAAAATCACCCTACAGCCCACCTAAACGAAGCCAATACACACTATCACAGCGGATCGAAAAAATACGTCACAGTTCTAATTACACCTCCAAACTGTCGTAAAAAAAACAGCACTTGTATTGAACAGGTCATAATACATTTACTGCGGAAAATCGTCATCCTAAAAGACTGCAGTTGAAATTGCGTTCTCCTCAATGTAGAATCGAAATCTGCCAAAAATTCACCTATGGGATGGAAGGACCGAGGGAGCTACTACACCAGGAGCCTCGCGACATGTGCTGACCGCCGCCTGCCTTGATACGATGGCCCTTTGCCAATACAAAAGCAGGTATAGTTAACTAGGAGGTAAAAGGGTGTCTTTCCCAAATGCACCTTGGTCATCTAAAGTATAGTGGCGCCGCTGTCACTGACTAGACAGGTCTCCAACGCCCCCGTTCTGGGACGGAAAACACTTTTGCTTACGTCACGTAGTATGCTCCAGCAAAGACCAGATGAGAGCCACAGTCTTGTAGAGAACTCACCCGCCGTTCTGCGATTTATTATTTAACATCAACTCGACTCCCATAATAAAGCAACAATTAACAAAAGGGGAAAAACATTCATGATGACAATAAATATCCTCTTTCCACAAAAATGGACAAAGTCCAGTAATTAAATTACCGAATTTAGGAAGTGATTCGGCTAAGGAACATGGTATTTGTAACACGTTCTATCTTGATTCCATGCCAGAGGTTCGGTGATATATCGATAGGTTTATAGGCGATGGTTGATTGAGAAGGATCACAAACAGTAGATGGTGTGCTGATTGAGGTCGTAAGAAATATACACTTGCTTTTCAGATCTCTAGTGCTACACTATCCGCTAGAAATACTATCTGGGATTTGGAATGAAGTCTCCCCATTCAAGCACATACATGCATTGGATCCTAAGGAGAAGTCATATTTCTGGCACTCTCATATCTGGACAAGAGTCACCTTTCTCGAACCTATCTGCTACAGTAAAATTACAATGTCGTTTTAGGTAGTCCCTATGCATCTTGCAACTGCTGCCATTTCTGCATCTTTACACGTGTGATCGTTCCAATTTAAGTCAGAACTGAGTAGAAGTCGGAGAAAACTATATCTACCATATTCTGCAACACATGTAGAAACAGGCTAAGCTGCGTTACTGTGACAAGACTGTGTTTTGACCATTCGGTGGTAACGGGAACTGGGAGAAGGATGAGGATTTTTGCTACTGTATTGTGGTGCATCTCCAAACAACATACAATGACTACAGATCCGCGTCCCTCAGGGCCCATTCACATCTATCACCCCAACATGCTATCTTCATTATTCTCTACCATCCAACAGAGAAAAATTACGAACTATAAAAGATCCACTAACTTCATCCAATCGAGAACGCAATAAGATTTTTACCACATCTCTCTCCTCCCATATATCGAAAACAAATACCGCATGAATGCCAGCATTGAACACATGTGACGATCCTGTTAAATATGCAGGTATTGATCAACTGCACAGACCAGTTTAAAGTTTCATCACCTGCACTATAGGAGGATGACCGTATCCCGCAGACTATACTGTAAGTCGCAAGAGATGGTCCCTGTGATCCTGTGTCGTTGTTTGAAACGTTGTTTTTTTCTGCTCTAACACGCTTTGTACACTGCCATACATTTTGTTTTTCTGCCACGAGTTCGATGTATGTGTCAGGTTCTAAACTGACATAAACACGCTCTGATCCATGGCCTCTCGCAGAAAACCATATCATGCATGATGCAACTCATGTTGTTCCTGCTGCTACCGTAACACACCACACACACTGGATCATAAAATTCAATTACATCATAAGGAATCTGGAAGAATTTTCTGGCATTGTGGACAGTTTCCAAACTACAGTCTGAAGGTGACTGACGACCTCTATATCTAAACTCATCTGTCACAGTGACGGAATAGCTGATGGCTGTGCGTTCCATTTCGACTGATTCCACATATTGCTGTCATGTACGTGATCACTGTTTCAGTGCTAACCATCCCCAGAAGGTGTGGCCGCTCCACAAAACTCTTTCTCCAACTCAATCAAGCTTTGTCAGTAAATCATTATATGGTAACCAACAGCGTGCCCGTGGACAGATGGGATGGAAAAGACACGGTCGACGTACTGAAATAATAAGCATCACAGTTGTGAGTGTGAACAATTTTAGCAATTTTAAAGTAATTTCAACACTGACCAATGACGCGACAGCATGTTTCCCAATTTCAGTATCATAGCTAAACAAACCCTTCTCCACTTTGCTAGTATCATTGCGAATGAAGATACACTCCTGGAAATGGAAAAAAGAACACATTGACACCGGTGTGTCAGACCCAACATACTTGCTCCGGACACTGCGAGTGGGCTGTACAAGCAATGATCACACGCACGGCACAGCGGACACACCAGGAACCGCGGTGTTGGCCGTCGAATGGCGCTAGCTGCGCAGCATTTGTGCACCGCCGCCGTCAGTGTCAGCCAGTTTGCCGTGGCATACGGAGCTCCATCGCAGTCTTTAACACTGGTAGCATGGCGCGACAGCGTGGACGTGAACCATATGTGCAGTTGACGGACTTTGAGCGAGGGCGTATAGTGGGCATGCAGGAGGCCGGGTGGACGTACCGCCGAATTGCTCAACACGTGGGGCGTGAGGTCTCCACAGTACATCGATGTTGTCGCCAGTGGTCGGCGGAAGATGCACGTGCCCGTCGACCTGGGACCGGACCGCAGCGACGCACGGATGCACGCCAAGACCGTAGGATCCTACGCAGTGCCGTAGGGGACCGCACCGCCACTTCCCAGCAAATTAGGGACACTGTTGCTCCTGGGGTATCGGCGAGGACCATTCGCAACCGTCTCCATGAAGCTGGGCTACGGTCCCGCACACCGTTAGGCCGTCTTCCGCTCACGCCCCAACATCGTGCAGCCCGCCTCCAGTGGTGTCGCGACAGGCGTGAATGGAGGGACGAATGGAGACGTGTCGTCTTCAGCGATGAGAGTCGCTTCTGCCTTGGTGCCAATGATGGTCGTATGCGTGTTTGGCGCCGTGCAGGTGAGCGCCACAATCAGGACTGCATACGACCGAGGCACACAGGGCCAACACCCGGCATCATGGTGTGGGGAGCGATCTCCTACACTGGCCGTACACCACTGGTGATCGTCGAGGGGACACTGAATAGTGCACGGTACATCCAAACCGTCATCGAACCCATCGTTCTACCATTCCTAGACCGGCAAGGGAACTTGCTGTTCCAACAGGACAATGCACGTCCGCATGTATCCCGTGCCACCCAACGTGCTCTAGAAGGTGTAAGTCAACTACCCTGGCCAGCAAGATCTCCGGATCTGTCCCCCATTGAGCATGTTTGGGACTGGATGAAGCGTCGTCTCACGCGGTCTGCACGTCCAGCACGAACGCTGGTCCAACTGAGGCGCCTGGTGGAAATGGCATGGCAAGCCGTTCCACAGGACTACATCCAGCATCTCTACGATCGTCTCCATGGGAGAATAGCAGCCTGCATTGCTGCGAAAGGTGGATATACACTGTACTAGTGCCGACATTGTGCATGCTCTGTTGCCTGTGTCTATGTGCCTGTGGTTCTGTCAGTGTGATCATGTGATGTATCTGACCCCAGGAATGTGTCAATAAAGTTTCCCCTTCCTGGGACAATGAATTCACGGTGTTCTTATTTCAATTTCCAGGAGTGTATCTCTATGCAGATGTGAGTCACAGAGCCTTCTTGCAGCCTTAGGGTAAAATTAGAGACAGAAAGAACCCCTCACACTATCACTGACCAACCCGCCCTGCAGCACCGTTACCGATTTAATCTGCAACCAACCAGAAGTAGACCACTACATACCACATCTTGCTAGCACCGAAGCAATGCCGAGTCCTCGCCTATCCATGTGCCCAAGATTTCTTGAGATGATCCCATGTCGAGGAGGTTAGCACTCCTTATCGATGTGAAGTAACAGCAATAGCAATTGGTAAAGAAGAACTAGTAACTGATGCTTTTTATGCATGATGGAGCTCCCAATGAATGGAGTTCGAAACATTTTTGCGTAAATCAACCATGCTGTCAATTTTGGAGGATTGTTCTAGAGTTTAGGATCAGTACATGGAAGGTACTGATGAGAGAGGACATAGACACACGCACTCCTAAGACTACAACGTTCCGCACTTAAAACATCCTATAATGTTAGATCGCTTGAGTTTCCGATCTATCAGTTGTATAGAATGCAGCGCTGTTAATATTCCAGTGTAAGAAATATATTTCAAGCACATGACATACATCCTTCACACGGTTTCTCTAAGATGAATTATGTTATCGAACCGTAAAACGAAAAAACTACTTCCTTAAAACATTTTCTATGTGTGATATGAGCGAAATATAGCTTTCCAGAGATGTATAGCGTCCACCGTTTACATCCGATCACGGTTCAGAAATTATGGTATGCCCAAATCAGTCCTATACAAAATGATCGTAGGTAAGGGAGAATACCTTCTACAAAGAAGCAGATAAACGCATAGCAGCAGCTTCCAACATGTGAAATTACAACTCATTCCACCACTAGCTCTGTAAACAGCACATCTGTCAGGAAAATGTATACGCAGGGATTGCAGTGCCTCACAAACTCCAGTGACTAACATAGAATCATCTTAGTTATGAAGATCACAAACAGAACACGTGGTTGTATACGAGTCGAACACTTAGCTATGTCATGCGACTGATGCAACCTGACAGTACTGCGGAAAAATGGACCTGTTGCAAGTTCTTCCTCTCTAGGATGAATCATCAGTCTACCATTAAATCGTAGCTCGTTACAGCTATATCTCAATTGATCACCCCATCCACTCTCTGTTTCCTTTAACGCAGATGCATGTAAGTTTAGAGGCGGATGGTTCTCTGTCTTCCTGAAAAGCGTCAAATACAGTAGTCAACTCGTGTGTATCACGGTTACCTTAGTAGACATAGAGTATAATGCTGTCTTGACAGAAAAAAGTTCCCTTCACTTCCTTGTCTCCATTATCTTGGATTTCTCTCGCTGTCGCATACTTGTTTCCATGAACAAATTGTGCTGCGCAAACCAGATGATACGCAAGTAGTTCCTCAATTTCCCCACATTGGTGTATATTCGATCAACTTATATGCATTCCCCGCCATTTCTCGCAATTTTATCGATTTTATGTCAGTTCTATTCATGCAATCATGACATAACCTCTAGCTCTATGTTCTAAAATTGCTTGTAAATGTAGTACAGCTGCTAACACCTTTGCACTCATTGGGAGGCGTAGTTCTTTTAATAGTTGCTTTGTTATAGGAGTCGAGGCGATGGTAAATAACTAATTGCAGAACAGCGGGTAAGTTCTCTACGAGAGTGTGGCTCTCGTCTGGTCCCTGCTGGAGCTTCCTACAAGATGTTAAACAAAAGTGTTTTCCATCCCAAAACGAGAGGCGTTGGAGACCTGTCTAGTCTGTGACCTGTCTAGTCTGTGCTAGTCTTCTAACCATTAGGGATGGCTGCGCCACTATACTTAGACGACCAAGGTGCATTTGGGAAAGCCGCCCTTTTATCTCCTAGTTAACTATACCTGCTTTTGTGTTGGCGAAAGGCGATCGTATCAAGGCAGGCGGCTAGCATGTGTCGCGAAGCTGCTGGTGTCGTAGCTCCCTCGGTCCTTCCATCCTGCAGTTTGCGACTGTACATTGAGGAAAACGCATGTTCAACTGCAGTTTTTAGGACGACGTTTTTCCACAGTACGTGTGTTGTATTATGACCCGTTCAATACGAGTGCTGGTATTATTCTTTTCATGACAATTTCGAGGTTTATGTATTTCCCACGAATAAGAATACAGATTGTACCTTACACCCCAGCCTATTTCCCCCTAGCTTATACATCTAGGGTAGGGTTTGAAAGTTTCTGTCGCTGGTTTCGAGTGGTGTTGCGAATTTTTTTCCCAGCAGGATAACACCAGTTGTATGGTATGGTCAGTTTTTGCAGAACATTGCCGTCCTCATCTAGCGCTATGCATGTAGTTGTGTAATTAGGATAGATATTTGCCGGCCGGAGTGGCCGTGCGGTTCTAGGCGCTACAGTCTGGAACCGCGAGACCGCTACGGTCGCAGGTTCGAATCCTGCCTCGGGCATGGATGTGTGTGTTGTCCTTAGGTTAGTTAGGTTTAAGTAGTTCTAAGTTCTAGGGGACTGATGACCTCAGAAGTTGAGTCCCATAGTTCTCAGTGCCATTTGAACCATTTGATAGATATTTGGTGGTATTGGAGTGGTATTTCGAAATGTAATTATGATAGATATTTGGTGGTACTGGAGTGGTATTTCGAAATTTTTTTGCAGCAGGTTAAGACCAGTTGTATGGTATGGTCAGTTTTTGCATTATATTGCGATTTTAAGGAATCCTTGTGTAGCTGTGTAATTAGGACCGATCTTTGGGATTAATTAGGTAATTAGGATCAGTATTTGCGCCACTTTCGAGTGGTAATGCGAAATTTTTTCCAAACAGGGTAAGACTAGTTGTAGGGTATTGTTAGTTTTTGAGATTTAAAGCCATGCTAGTGCAGTGCTATGCATATAGATGTACAATTAGGACCGATCTTAGTGATTAAATAGGTAACTAGGATCGACATTGAGTCAGTTTCCCGACCAAAATAAATAAAGTACACTAAGTTAACCTTCCTCTCCCACATCTGGACAGTTCTCTATGTGTTAGCGGGTGGACTTAGGCTTTCCAAACAGTACAATCAAGATTCTAGTCAGTGATAGGTTGAGTTTCTTTCAGGTACACTGACTGTTTGTACACTGCATTATTTTCGGGTGTTTAAGCTTGGTGAGCATGTCTGCATGCATTATTTCAGTGATCTGAAAGTAGTTTGCACGTCTGTATGCTGTCTAATGGATTATTTTGTTACTTTACGAGTTGTCCCCATCACTGTACATCAGTGTAATGTATTATTTACGAGTAGTATCCAGGCCTGTAAACTGTATATTGTGATCTCAAGCACATCAGGGTGAGTGTTTTGTATCAGCATAATAAATAAAGTACGTGAAATTAGTCCCTAAATAAATTATTCCAAAAATAAGTGAAGTACCCTCCTTCCTCTCCCCAGCAGCCCAGAACAGGCTGATACCTTCTCCTGTCAATTTACCCCTCCACACCGTCAGGGGGGGATGAGGAGGCTGGGGCAGACGTGCGGCTGACAAAAACACGTGACGTCATCATGATGCTCCTATGGACTGAACTGCACGATCACGTGACTTATTGCGACGCCCTCTAGTGGTGAACTCGAGAACTAGCCAGTTCTTTGGACAGGCGGATCGGAGGCAGTTTTCTCTTGTGTGGTGGGAGCTGATACATAGGTCTTAGAAATGAGAGACACTTCCAGCAGTGCCAGATGTTTCCATGCATTGTGTAATGCATCTTTAATGCAAAGCATTTATTTGCAGGCCCATAATTTCCTTTTCATATGTTCAAGCATTAATGCTCACTTCCATTCTTCATGCAGTGAGCTGTGGATGCACTCCTCGGCTGAATGAGTGGATGTAATACAGCTATTAAAACTCTCCCTGTCTGGCATCAACACTTCCTCATGCTCCTTTCACACTGACAGCTCAACAAACACTGGTACCTCAGCCTCTTGTGGTGGTAACACCAAACTAAGACAATAATGCTGTATGTAGATAATAAATTTAAACAAATTTATAGAAATTTAAAAATAATTATACATATTTAAACAAATTATACTCGAATTGAATGACATCAGGGGCAGTCTCTAGTGGGGGCAACACCACACTAACTACCCTCTGCTGCAGGAGTAAAGTCTTAGAGCAAAATTCCCACTAAAATGGGAATTTCTCACCATACTAACTCTCCTTAGCTGCAGGAGTAAGCTCTTAGAGCAAAATTCCCTGCAAAATTCGAAATTCCTGTGCATTTTCCAAGATAATAACGCACCGTCATGCAAAAAAGTCGGAAAGGGGGGATGGGTGACCTGTAGAAGCACGTAATTCAACTTCTCGCCAGGGGGCGTGGCACTTTCCTGCCAAAAGCTGCCGTGTTGGATGACCTCATGCGCTGTTGCCAAGTCTACAGGTCGCCATCTTGGATAACGGTACTCGCTTCGTCAGGTGACGTCACTGCCACTATCTTGGATGACGTCAGTGGGGTGAAACGTACTTTGTTATACTACTTGTAATCACCATGGACGACAGTGTGCTTGCATGCTGGCCACACAGTTGGTAAGAAGCTCTCGTGGTAGGACGTTTCAGTTCTCTCTGAGACAGGGCTGAATGCACCCCTCAAATGGGGATGGAGTACAATGTCGCAATAACGTTGACCGGTGGGCGTACCGTCTTTAAAGAACTGGAGTGCAACATTATGACCCCCAGCTCCTTACAGCAACACGTGGACCTTGTTCGAGGTTGTCCCTGACGCATTACGTGTTCTCACCTGTCGCCATACGAGGATATGTCCGGAATCACTACTAAGGTTGAATCCGCTCTCTTCCGAGCAAAACACACAATCCTATACCTCATGTTGGTTCAGTCCATACGCCATCGGCACCACCACAAACGATGTCGCCGATGTGCGGAAGTGCATGGAACACAATGGACATGTCGTTGGGCAAAGAGAGCACACTTAGGCATTCGCCGTGCCACAGTCGGGCATAAGATTATGTCCCCTGCACTCCTGTTAAGTATGGCTGCACTTGGACGAACTATTTGCGTGGGTTCCATTTTGTCTGTTGCATAATGTAGTGAGCATCTGATGCTGAATTTCACGGTGTTCGACCACCTCTGCTTCGGACAGCAGTTTCTGAACGCTCCCCACACACATCAAACAATGTTGTGAGCATTATCAAACTTCTGGGCTACACTCGTCACACGTCGTCCTCCTTTCAGTTTCGTGATCATTTTCTCCAGTTTGAAATCGTTCATATGTTGTCTCTGGGCCATGTCGTAACGAAGAACGTCAGTACAGTGCACGGCAACTGTTCGCTGACTGACCCACATCGTCTTTTCTCGTTCCTTCAGCTGCCTCGTGTTGTAAAGCCAGCTCCATTTGGCACTACAGCCTCTCTGAACTCACGCCATTTTATATCAAAATTTCTGTGCAAATTTCGCACAGATACTCCCGCATTTTTATTCGTCTCCACCGAGTAGTTACTAGAGTATGTCACTTTACCTAGCTTATCGTTAATTTTTGCGGAGCAGTGTACCTGAGGTGTAACGATAGATTACAGGACAATAACGACAGTGGACTCGTTGCGATTCATGATGCAGTCTTTCACCACTAGTGTTCTCTGTTTTATCACACTACATCTGCCGATTTCGTTGTTGTTGTTGTGGTCTTCAGTCCAGAGACTGGTTTGATGCAGCTCTCCATGCTAGTCTATCCTGTGCAAGGTTCTTCATCTCCCAGTACCTACTGCAGCCTACATCCCTCTGAATCTGTTTATTTATCTCTTGGTCTCCCTCTATGATTTTTACTCTCCAGGCTACCCTCCAATACTAAATTGGTGATACTTTGATGCCTCAGAATATGTCCTACCAACCGATCCCTTCATCTAGTCAAGTTGTGCCACAAATTTCTCTTCTCTCCTGTTCAGTACCTCCTCATTAGTTATGTGATCTACCCATCTGATCTTCAGCATTCTTCTGTAGCACAAAATTTCGAAAGCTTCTATTCTCTTCTTGTCTAAACTAGTTATCGTCCATGTTTCACATCCATACATGGCTACACTCCACACAAATACTTAAAGAAACGACTTCCTGACACTTAAATCTATACTCGATGTTAACAAATTCGTAAGAGTGGAATAATGAAACTTTATTATCGTATAAGAAGTCTCCTTTTAACGTTTGATGTGTAGCCTGGAGCTAGATAGAGTGAGAGTGGACTGGAAGTGGGACGAAGTCTCCTTTTAACGTTTGAATTGTAGCCTGGAGCTCGAAAGAGTGAGAGTAGATTGGAAGGGTGTACGGACAGTGGGCGCTACAGGACCGGCGCGCGTCTGCCCGCGCACAGATCACCCTTTGGCAGCTGGCTCTCAGGCGCCTGCTTAGGTTCTTTTTACAGCGGCCGTGGGTGAGGGCGGGCAGTTAGTTAGGCGAGATTTGTGGCCTCTCGCGCGGTCAGATTTACGATAATTGTCGGCGGGAGGGGCGACCATCGAGTGGGCCACCCACGCCCAATGGCGCGGAAGGAGCACAGCGCACATTGTCGCGCCGTGAGAGGGAAAGGCGCGCCGCTGACGTATGGGCCCGCCACAGCCCCCAGAACCGGACCCACACACACAGGCCTGCGAGCGGCGCCGCGATCCAGCAGCGTCGTTTACGTCTCCGTAGAGCAACGTGGGAAGGAAACTCAGCACCTGTTAGATGACGATCACTTTGGTTTCCGGGAGGTAAACGCACCAGGGAGCCCCTTCTGACGTTGCGCTTGATAACGCAAGAAAGACTCAGGAAAAACCAAGACACGATCATAGAATATGTCGACCTTAAAAAAAGTGTTCCAAAAAATTGCACAAAATGTTCGCAATTCTGAGAAAAGGAGTAATATACAGGGAATAACGGTTAATACACAATTTGTACAACAGCCAGGAGGGAACAATAAGAATGTAAAACTTCCTGGCAGATTTAAACTGTATGCCGGGCCGAGACGCGAACTCGGGACCTTTGCCTAGCGCGGGCAAGTGCTCTACCAACTGAGCCACCCAAGCACGCCCCGAGATCGAGTCTCGGCCCGGCTCACAGTTTTAATCTGCCAGGAAGTTTCATATCAGCGCACACTCCGCTGCAGAGTGAAAACCTCATTCTGGAAACATCCCCCAGGCTGTGGCTAAGCCATGTCTCCGCAATATCCTTTCTTTAAGGAGTGCTAGTTCTGCAAGATTCGAAGTAGAGCTTCTGTAAAGTTTGGAAGGTAGGAGACGAGATACTGGCAGAAGTAAAGCTGTGAGGACGGGGCGTGAGTCGTCTTTGGGTAGCTCAGTTGGCAGAGCACTTGCCCGCGAAAGGCAAAGGTCTCGAGTTCGAGTCTCGGCCCAGCACACAGTTTTCATCTGCCAGGAAGTTTCATATCAGCGCACACTCCGCTGCAGAGTGAAAACCCCATTCTCAATAAGAATGTAAGTCAGAACGAAGTATTCGGTGTAATTGTGTTGTGGTCGATAGGACACAAAAAATGGTTCAAATGGCTCTGAGTACTATGCGACTTAACTTATGAGGCCATCAGTCCCCTAGAACTTATAACTACTTAAACCTAACTAACCTAAGGACATCATACACATCCATGTCCGAGGCAGGATTCGAACCTGCGACCGTAGCGGTAGCGCGGTTCCAGACTGTAGCGCCTAGAACCGCTCAGCCACTCGGGCCGGCGATGGGACACATATTTCTTACTAAAGTAATATGCTGTTTTGGGCGCTGTGACGTCTATACCTAAAGTCTGTGTCGTATTACTATGTAGCGAGATGCTTTCGGAACTTGGAGAAAAATACTACGGGCTATGGGATGGATATATGTAGAAGGCTGTGAGCGATCAAATGTGGTGGCGTATTTTTATTGGTGGCACACTTGAGTCTATTTAACGAAAATCAGCTCAGATCACCTTCTTCTAGTAACTAACCGTGTTGTCATATATTTCATCGACATTGTTTTGAAACATAAATCCACGCCTCAGTAATTGTGCTGGCTTGCATATAATTCGTGTGTAGCGGGAATATATGTCGTAGAAAACTTCATACAAAGTAGAAAACATCGTTGTGCGATATGTCAGTTGCCATCTTCAAATGTTAAGTTGTAATCTTCTGTGCGACATTTCGTGTTTTTCATTGTCAAGAGAATAAACGTGTTTTCACACTTCTTTGCTTTCTTTTTCATAATTGCCATAAGGATAAAACCATTTCAAAATTACAGATTTCACTCTGAAAATTCTAGGTTCACATAAAACATGGATCTAGTTAGATTTGTGAGACATATCTGTCCCACTTCACGTATTTTCAAAATCGCTTAGCTACAAAATTTATTTGTTGCGAAAACGTATTATTTATCGCAAAAGAAAATTTTTGAATAATTTTTCAAACATATGCAGAACAATGTTTAACCATGAAACCTTTTGCTCTTACTCTTCGATTTGTAATTCGAAGAAACAACGGCTGTAATAAAAGGTAGTATGAAGAGAGGGAATAAAAATTCAGCTAAAAAGGATACCAGTGATGAAATTCGCTGACCACATTGCTCTCCTGAGAAAAAGTCGAGAAGAATTAGTGTGCCTGTTGAATTAGTACAGAATATGAATTGAGAATAACCCGAATATGGCGAAAGTAATGAACAGTAGCAGAAATGAATTAGCTATCAACCCATCTTAACAAAGCAGACGCAGTTAACGTATTATGCTACCTTAGAAGCAAAATGACACATGTCGGATGAAGCAAGAACGACATAATAATGTAGTACAGCAAAGAGTATATTACTGGCCAAAAGCAGTGTGGTGTCACCGCCAGACACCACACTTGCTAGGTGGTAGCGTTTAAATCGGCCGCGGTCCGTTAGTATACGTCGGACCCGCGTGTCGCCACTGTCAGTGATTGCAGACCGAGCGCCGCCACACGGCAGGTCTAGAGACAGATCCTAGCACTAGCCCCAGTTGTACAGCCGACTTTGCTAGCGAAGCTACACTGACAAATACGCTCTCATTTGCCGAGACGATAGTTAGCATAGCCTTCAGCTACGTCAATTGCTACGACCTAGCAAGGCGTCATTACCAGTGTATATTGAGATTACATAATGTATCAACAAGAGCGATGTTCACCAATTATGGAATAAAGTTAAGTATTACATCAACTACGTACTTTATATGCTATATTAACTACTGTACACTGTTCCAGACCTCACGCCAGTCTGCGTTAGCTTAAACGCGTGCATTTCGGCCTCCTCTAGCTATACGGTGTTGGCTCTTCTGCCAACACATCAAGCAGTATACTAGTATCTAACATAGACCTTAATTTGAGGAAGAACTTTTTGAGAGCACAGCATTTTATCGTAGTGCATCAGGGACTGTGGGAAAATCAGAAAGAAGGTTATCGGAGCATATGAAATGTGGCGTTACGGAAGATTCTTGGAAAGTGGGTGGACTGATAAGGGGTGAGGAGTTACTCACAATCGGCGAACAAAGGAACATATGCAGAACATTGACAAGAATATGGGACAGGATGTGTGGACATGCGTTAAGACACACTATGTGATCAAAAGTATGTGGACACCCCCAAATACATACGCTTTTCATATTTGGTGCATTGTGCTGCCAGGTACTCCATATCAGCGACCTCAGTAGTTATTAGACATCGTGAGAGAGCAGGATGGGGCGCTCCGCAGAACTGACGGACTTCGAACGTGGTCAGGTCATTGGGTGTCACTTCTGTCATACGTCTGTACGAGAGATTCCCACGCTCCTAAACATCTCTAAGTCCACTGTTTCCGATGTGATAGTGAAGTGGAAACGTGAAGGAACACGTACAGAACAAAAGCGTTCAGGCCGACCTCGTCTGCTGACTGACAGAGACCGCCGACAGTTGAAGAGGGTCGTAATGTGTAATAGGCAGACGTCTATCCAAACCATCACACAGGATTTCCAAACTGCATCAGAATCCACTGCAAGTACTATGACAGTTTGGAGGGAAGTGAGAAAACTTGGATTTCATGGTCGATCGGCTGCTCATAAGTCACACATCAAGCCGGTAAATGTCGAACGACGCCTCGCTTGGTGTAAGGAGGGTTAACATTGGACGACTGAAGACTGGAAAAACGTTGTGTGGAGTGACGAATCACGGTACACAATGTGGCGATCCGATGTCAGGGTGCGGGTATGGTGAATGCCCGGTGAACATCATCTGCAAGCGTGTGTAGTACCAACAGTAAAATTCGGAGGCGGTGGTGTTATGGTGTGGTCGTGTTTTTAATGGAGGGGGCTTGCACCCCTTGTTGTTTTGCGTGGCACTATCACAGCACAGGCCTACATTGATGGTTTAAGCATCTTTTTGGTTACCACTGTTGAAGGGCCGTTCGGGGATAGCGATTGCATCTTTCAACACGATCGAGCACCTGTTCATAATGCACGGACTGTGGCGGAGTAGTTACACGACAATAACACCCCTGTAATGGACTGGTCTGCACAGAGTCGTTTGGGATGTTTTGGAATGATGACTTCGTGCCAGGCCTCATCGACCGACATCGATACCTCTCCTCAGTGCAGCACTCAGCGAAGAATGGGCTGCCATTCCCCAAGAAACCTTCCAGCTCCTGATTGAACGTATGCCTGCGAGAGTGGAAGCTGTCATGAAGGCTAAGGGTGCGTCAACACCATACTGATTTCCAGCATTACCGATGGAGGGCGCCACGAATTTGTAAGTCATTTTCAGCCAGGTGTCCGTATACTTTTGATCACATAGTGTATCATGGGAAAACATTTTGATATTGGAGGGATCTGTAATAGATAAAGAGCGTAGAAAGAAGAAAGAGATTGGAATACATCCAAAAATAACTGAGGAGGAAGGGTGCAGGTGCTAATCTGAGATGAAGAGGTTGGCATAAGAAAGCTATCCGTAAGGGTATCTGATCCCTCCTTTACCATGGATGGGATAGAGCAGGGCTTGAATACGATCTAACATCATAGAGTGCTCTAGAGACAGAATATAAGCTCGGATTAAATGGGGATGCGTGGGTGAACCGATTGTGGCTACGCCGAATGAATCATCCCACAAGTCGTTTGATATTAATAGCTGATACCGCGAAAAAATTAAATTTCTACCCCATCGAAGACCAAATAAACTGAAAGAAAAAATCGCAACTCCAACAATAAGTTGTGTGACATGAACGAAAGTTGGTAGGCGTGCTTCTACATTTGAAAGGTGATGTCTTTTGAAATTTCGCACCAGTCGCATAAGAGCGGCACAAGTAGCGCCACTATGAGGATGAGAATGAGCTTTGTCCAGATACACGATGTAACGATTCTAAGTGTTAGTTACCTTTAAGACTGGACGTAGTGACTTGATGTTAGTCAAGAATGCCTTTAAGGCAACAAAGACGCCATTACAAGCATCTCACTGAGTGGGAACGAGAACGTGTAACAGGGCTACGAGAATCTGGATGTTTCTTCCGTGGTATTGCGGAAAGACCTAGCAACAATGTAGCCACTTTACGTGGCTGCAGACAGTGGTGATCACGAGAACGTACGGTCGCAAGAAGACCGGGCTCCGGACGGCCACGTAGACCTACCGAGAGGGAAAGCCATCGTGTTCGGCGGAAGGCTCTGGAACATTGTACTGCATTTGCAGCAGCCATTTTAGCAACAGTTGGCACCAAAATGACACAATGCAGTGTTACAAATCGGTTACATCGAGGGCAGCTCGGAGTCAGACACCCTGTAACGTGCATTCCACTGACCCCAAACCACCTCTTTTGCTAGTTGATTAGTGTCAAGCGAGAACTCATTGGAGATCAGGCTGGAGGTCCGCCATTGATGACCATTGTGTCGGTTAGGAGGTGGCCAGTTGAGGGCCTTCAACCAACCTGTCTGCGTGCTTCACACACTGGACCTGCACCTGGAGCTATGGTCTGGGGAGCTATTTCGTATGACAGCAGCGCACTCTCGCGGTTATCCCACGCACCTCGATTGCAAATTTGTACGTTAACCAGCTGATTGGACCTGTTGTGCTGACATTCATGAACAATATTCCAGGGAGTGTTATGGAACTGGATAACGCTCGCCAACATACTCTACATAGTGTCGACATATTGCCTTGGCCATCTCGATCACCAGCCCTCGCTCCAATCAAGCGCATATGGGACATCATCGGACTTCAACTCCAGCGTCATCTACAACCAGCATTAACCGTCTCTGTATAGAACTGTCAAGTGCAACAGGGATGGTAATCTGTTCCCGCAAACTGACAACTAGCAGCTATGGAAATGCATTCGCGTTTGCATGGTTTCATTCAAAATGTACCAAAATTTCTTATCTGCAATGGCATATTTCGTGCTTACATTAACCCGTGACGTTGCAAATTTGCCACTTAAATACACAACTGGCCATTAAAATTGCTACACCAAGGTGAAATGCAGATGATAAACGGGAATTCATTGGACAAATATATTATACTAGAACTGACATGTGATTACATTTTCACGCAATTGGGTACATAGATACGGAGAAGTCAGTACCCAGAACAACCACCTGTGGCAGTAATAACTGCCTTGATACGCCTGGGCATTGAGTCAAACAGAGCTTGGATGGCGTGTACAGGTACAGCTGCCCATGAAGCTTCAACACGATACCACAGTTGATCAAGCCACCAATGACCAGACGTTTTCACGTGGTGAGAGATCTGGAGAATGCGCTGGCCAGGGCAGCAGTCGAACATTTTCTGTATCCAGAAAGTCCCGTACAGGACCTGCAACATGCGGTCGTGGATTATCGTGCTGAAATGTAGGGTTTCGCAGGGATCGAATGAAGGGTAGAGCCACGGGTCGTAACACATATGAAATGTAACGTCCACTGTTCAAAGTGCCGTCAATGCGAACAAGAGGTGGCCGAGACGTGTAACCAATGCCACCCCATACGCTGGGTGATACGCCAGTATGACGATGACGAATACACGCTTCCAATGTGCGTTCACCGCGATGTCGACAAACACGGATACGACCATCATGATGCTGTAAACAGAACCTGGACTCTTCCGAAAACTTGACGTTTCGACGTCCGGGCACCCAGGTTCGTCGTTGAGTACACCATCGCAGGCGCTCCTGTCTGTGATGCAGAGTCAAGGGTAACCGCAGCCATGCTCTCCGAGCTGATAGCCCAAGCTGCTGCAAACTTCGTCGAACTGTTCGTGCAGATGGTTGTTGTCTAGCAAACGTCCCCATCTGTTGACTTAGGGATCGAGACGTGGCTGTACGATCCGTTACAGCCATGCGGCTAAGATGCCTGTCATCTCGACCGCTAGTGATACGAGGCCGTTGGGATCCAGCACGGCGTTCCGTATTACCCTCCTGAACCCACCGATTCCATATTTTGCTAACAGTCATTGGATCTCGACCAACGCGAGCAGCAATGTCGCTATACGATAATCCGCAATAGCGATAGGTTACAATCCGACCTTTATCAAAGTCGGAAACGTTATGGTACGCTTTTTCCTCCTTACACGAGGCATCACAACAATGTTTCACCAGGCAACGCCGGTCTACTGCTGTTTGTGTATGGGAATTCGGTTGGAAACTTTCCTCATGTCAGCACAGTGTAGGTGTCGTCACCGGCGCCAGCCTTGTGTGAATGCTCTGTAAAGCTAATCATTTGCATATCACAGCATCTTTTTCCTGTCGGTTAAATTTCGCATATGTAGCACGTCATCTTCGTGGTGTAGCAATTTTAATGGCCAGTAGTGTATGTTATTTAACTTAATCATAGCTAACACTTGGTTTAAGAATCATGATAGAAGGTTGTATACATGGAAGAACCCTGGAGATACTAAAAGGTATAAGATAGATTATATAATGGTAAGACAGAGATTTAGGAACCAGGTTTTAAATTGTAAGACATTTCCAGGGGCAGATGTGGACTCTGACCATAATCTATTGGTTATGACCTGTAGATTAAAACTGAAGAAACTGCAAAAAGGTGGGAATTTAAGGAGATGGGACCTGGATAAACTGAAACAACCAGAGGTTGTACAGAGTTTCAGGGAGAGCATAAGGGAACAATTGACAGGAATGGGGGAAAGAAATACAGTAGAAGAAGAATGGGTAGCTTTGAGGGATGAAGTAGTGAAGGCAGCAGAGGATCAAGTAGGTAAAAAGACGAGGGGTACTAGAAATCCTTGGGTAACAGAAGAAATATTGAATTTAATTGATGACAGGGGAAAATATAAAAATGCAGTAAATGAAGCAGGCAAAAAGGAATACAAACGTCTCAAAAATGAGATCGACAGGAAGTGCAAAATGGCTAAGCAGGCATGGCTAGAGGACAAATGCAAGGATGTAGAGGCTTATCTCACTAGGGGTAAGATAGATACTGCCTACAGGAAAATTAAAGAGACCTTTGGAGATAAGAGAACCACTTGTATGAACATCAAGAGCTCAGATGGAAACCCAGTTATAAGCAAAGAAGGGAAAGCAGAAAGGTGGAAGGAATATATAGAGGGTCTATACAAGGGCGATGTACTTGAGGACAATATTATGGAAATGGATGAGGATGTAGATGAAGATGAAATGGGAGATACGATACTGCGTGAAGAGTTTGACAGAGCACTGAAAGACCTGATTCGAAACAAGGCCCCCGGAGTAGACAACATTCCACTGGAACTTCTGGCGGCCTTGGGAGAGCCAGTCCTGACAAAACTCTACCATCTGGTGAGCAAGATGTATGAGACAGGTGAAATACCCTCAGACTTCAAGAAGAATATAATAATTCCATTCCCAAAGAAAGCAGGTGTTGACAGATGTGAAAATTACCGAACAATCAGTTTAATAAGCCACAGCTGCAAAATACTAACACGAATTCTTTACAGACGAATGGAAAAAGTGGTAGAAGCCGACCTCGGGGAAGATCAGTTTGGATTCCGTAGAAATACTGGAACACGTGAGGCAATACTGACCTTACGACTTATCTTAGAAGAAAGATTAAGGAAAGGCAAACCTACGTTTCTAGAATTTGTAGACTTAGAGAAAGCTTTTGACAATGTTGACTGGAATACTCTCTTTCAAATTCTAAAGGTGGCAGGGGTAAAATACAGGGAGCGAAAGGCTATTTACAATTTGTACAGAAACCAGATGGCAGTTATAAGAGTCGAGGGACATGAAAGGGAAGCAGCGGTGGGGAAGGGAGTAAGACAGGCTTGTAGCCTCTCCCCGATGTTATTCAATCTGTATATTGAGCAAGCAGTAAAGGAAACATAAGAAAAATTCGGAGTAGGTATTAAAATCCATGGAGAAGAAATAAAAACTTTGAGGTCCGCCGATGACATTGTAATTCTGTCAGAGACAGCAAAGGACTTAGAAGTGCAGTTGAACGGAATGGATGGTATCTTGAAGGGGGGATATAAGATGAACATCAACAAAAGCAAAACGAGGATAATGGAATGTAGTCTAATTAAGTCGGGTGATGCTGAGGGAATTAGATTAGGAAATGAGACACTTAAAGTAGTAAAGGAGTTTTGCTATTTGGGGAGCAAAATAACTGATGATGGTCGAAGTAGAGAGGATATAAAATGTAGACTGGCAATGGCAAGGAAAGCGTTTCTGAAGAAGAAAAATTGTTAACATCGAGTATGGATTTAAGTATCAGGAAGTCATTTCTGAAAGTATTTGTATGGAGTGTAGCCATGTATGGAAGTGAAACATGGACGGTAAATAGTTTGGACAAGAAGAGAATAGAAGCTTTCGAAATGTGGTGCTACAGAAGAATGCTGAAGATTAGATGGGTAGATCACATAACTAATGAGGAAGTATTGAATAGGATTGGGGAGAACAGAAGTTTGTGGCACACCTTGACCAGAAGAAGGGATCGGTTGGTAGGACATGTTCTGAGGCATCAAGGGATCACCAATTTAGCATTGGAGGGCAGCGTGGAGGGTAAAAATCGTCGGGGGAGACCAAGAGATGAATACACTAAGCAGATTCTGAAGGATGTAGGTTGCAGTAGGTACTGGGAGATGAAGAAGCTTGCACAGGATAGAGTAGC
Source organism: Schistocerca cancellata (assembly GCF_023864275.1). Taxonomy (NCBI): domain Eukaryota; kingdom Metazoa; phylum Arthropoda; class Insecta; order Orthoptera; family Acrididae; genus Schistocerca; species Schistocerca cancellata. Next base: position 22,432,674 of record NC_064633.1, on the reverse strand, counting down.
ATGGAGAGCTGCATCAAACCAGTCTCAGGACTGAAGACCACAGCAGTGTATGTTACCTAGACAAATGTATTCTTGAAATTTCGTTACTCTGCATTAATTATTTTTTGGTGTTGCGAAATTTTTCCCATCAGAATATTTACAAACCTGGAATGTTTCGAAGCTGACTGAAAACAGACAAGAAAAGAATGAAAGTATCTTAAATGTAGTATTTTTGCAGAACGCCGAAGATTAGGTGGGTAAATTGGCTAACGAATGGAAGGATACAGAATGATATCGAAGAGAAAAGGTCTTTGTGGCACACCTTGGCCAGAAGAACTGATAGGTTGGTAAGACATATCCTTAAGAAGCATGTACTGATAGGACACACTTAATATTGCAGACAGGTGCATCCGTGTAGGGTGAGGGAGGTGGGGGCTAATTATAGGGAGAGCTTAAAGCATGAATACAACAAGCCGGTTCAGATGGATTTTCGTTGCAGCAGTTATGCGGAAACGAAGAGTGTTGTTCGGTACAAAGCAATTTGAACAGTTCCGTCTTATGGAATGAGGACTACAGCAATAACAATATATACAAACAATAAGAAGACATCAAGAGAAGAGCCGTAGGGTACGAACCAGTTTGAACAGTTTGGAATGAAGACTGCAACATTAACAATATTTACAAACAACAAGATGACCTCCGGAGATATCTTTCTGCATAACGCTTTCAACGCAGAAAAGACTGTAAAAGAGCAATCTCTTACAATCCTACAAACTGAGTAAACCTACACCACAAGTACACCTTCGACATTCTACTCCCCTACAACGAAAGCTTGAATTGTCAAAACTGAATAAGAATGACTCAAAATACCGAAGTTTTACTGTTCCATTACTCACGAAGGCGAGTTTATTCGTAAAACTTAACTTTTGTATACGATTGATGTTTGAATATTAACTAATCTGAGTAAAAAAATAGAAGTCGCAGAAGAAACAGTAACATGTAACAAACAATTATGACCAGCAAAAGTACACTAGTCGTAAATGAGGTATTGCTGGACGAAAAGTTAAAATTCGCTCCAGACAATACGATAATACATGCAGTACTTATAACGCCTCATTTTCCGAAACAGAAAGTTCTTTGTTGTCCTAATTTCTTCCTTTTTAGCCGAAGAAGTTCAAATGCGAAGCAGTGATTCGAGCGAAATAAGACACCCTGTAGCAAAGATGTAATGGCCTTGGCTTCTGATTTTGGTTTACAACCACATGCCTATCGATGTTTGGATACAGCGAAATGGTGTTGTTTCTTCAGTGATTTTGATTAACTAATGTTTGGATTAATAAATTCTCAAACATCAGTTTTACACAAATACAGAGTTGAACAGATAAACAACCTTTATGGGTTGTAGAACAGTGACTTCTCTGTATTTTAAAATTAATTTCTGCTCTATTTTATTGTATTTTAGCCGTTAGAGCTGAGATACTTTCTTGTTAGTGATGGAATGGTAGTCTATGGAAGATTCTGTTTTTCAGTCTGTGTTATTAAAGAGTTCTTATTTTACGTGTCAGAGCTATTCCTTCCTTTCTCGCACCTAAATTAAATTAAATGTCGTATGGCCTTGTTGGCTGGGATATTCCACGGGGTGAGCACATCCTTCTCCATGCTCACAGGCCCCTTTCCTAGCGAATATGTTTTATTGTAAAGATAAGAAAACTCCCATGTTTTGCAACTTAAATTTATTCTAGAATACCTTACATGTTTCGCCTATTCATGTTAGTTATTTTCAGTGGTATTCAGTTTTGTGTCCTGTTCATGCGGTCATTTGTTCTTCTATATGTGCAAAATGTGCATGGTATAATGTCTTCTGGTAAATATTTCCTTGCAGATAACATATTTTCTAGAAACGAGCACGTGCTTGAACTCCTCTTGGTCACGAGCTTTGAGGCTAATTGAGGGATCTTGGGAACTGAATGAGGGATCATGATTCCTCAGTCAGCTCCCTAGCATGTGACCAAGAGCAGTACAAGCACGTGCTCTTTTCTACAATATAGGCAGTGGAGGCTGGTGTCTAAAATGTCCGGGGGTTCGCTGCTTTTTCTGTATTATGCAGTTTACCTTTCCCAATAATTTAATTTTCTAAATTACTTAAATGTTTCTTTAGCTCTAAAATTACCTTAAAATAAGCGTGACGGCGTTCTTGGGACTGAATCTCCTGTAGAGATTTAGTTACAGAAAAAGTTCATCTTCCTTTCCTTTTTCATGGAGAATCTATGACTCTCTCGTTGAAATCTAGAAGCCTGTAGATTATTTTCTTTTCAGTAGATAACATGGAACAGCAGACTTCTATCTTTATCTATAGTAGTTTACTTTAAATGCGAACATTTTGGGTTAGGATTTACTGTGACTGTTACTGAAATTAAATGAAACAACAAGTTTACTGTTACTAGTCACTGTGGTAGTTCTAAGACACGTTCTGATACGCGACAGAGTGGAGTAACACAATTCACATGTTTTCATTGGAACACTAGCTACCAATTTCAACAATTTCAAAACGTCTCCAGAATGTATTGCATTTTATTTTCAATTAAAACTTCTGAAGGCTTACTGCACTTTCCGTTTCTTGAAAATCATCCTGAGAATAAGTGATTCGTAGGTATGTTTCTAATTAGCTTTGTTTAACAATAGAAAGATTTTTCAGGAAATTTATTTCTCGGCGAAGAGAGGAAGTGCTGGTGAAGTAAATGAGTGGAGAATAAGTGACTGGGGAATTCAGACCTTTGCTCTGTTGAATTATTATAGCACATACTTCCTTTTCTGCTAAATTCCTTGTTACTTAGCCGGCTGCTGTGGCCGAGCGATTCTAAGCGCTTCAGACCGGAGCCGCGCTGCTGCTACGGTCGCCGGTTCGAATCCTGCCTCGGGCATGGATGTGTGTGATGTCCTTAGGTTAGTTAGGTTTAACTAGTTCTAAGTGTACGGGACTGATAACCTCAGATGTACGCCCCCGGTAGCTGAGTGGTTAGCGTGACAGACTGTCAATCCTCGGGGCTCGGATTTGATTCCCGGCTCGGTTGGAGATTTTCTCCGCTCAGGGACTGGGTGTCGTGTTGTCCTAATCATGATCATTTCATCCCCATCAACGCGCAAGCCGCCGAAGTGGCGTCAAATCGAAAGACTTGCACCCGGCAAACGGTCTACCCGACTGGGGGCCCTCGTCACACGCCATTTATTTATTTTAACACATCAGATGTTAAGTCCCATAGTGCTTCGAGCCATTTGAACCATCCTTGTTATATACACTTATCGGCCAAAACATTATGAGCACCTACCTAACAGCCGGTGTATCTGCCTTTGGCACAGAGAACAGCGACGAGCCGCCGTTGCATGGAAGCAAGGAGGCCTGGTTAGGTCGCTGAAGAGAGCAGGGACCAAAACTGCACACACAACTCACCTAATTCCTGTAAATACCGGGGAGAGGAACGGCGAGCTCTGACGCCACGTTCAATCAAAGTGTTGGATCGGGCCCAGTTCTGGCGAGCTGTGTGGCCAGCACATCAATTAGAGTTCGCGACTGTGTACCTCGAAGCATTCAATCACACCGCTCCTGGCCTTGTGACTTGGCGCACTGTCTAATTGAAAAATGCCGCTGTCATCGGGAAACATGATCGTCATGGAGAGGAGTACATGGGCTGCAACCAGCGTACGATACTCCTTGGCCGCCACGGAGCCCTGCACGTGCTTCGCTGGACCTATGGACGCCCACGTGAACGTTCCTCAGAGCGTAATGGAGCCGCTGCCAGCTCGTCTCCTTCCCACAGTACAGGTGTCAAGGAGCTGCTCCCATGGAAGACGACGGATTCATGCACTTCCATCGGCATGATGAAGAAGGTATCAGGATTCATCAGACCATGAAACGCCCTGCCATCGCGCCAACGTCCAGTGCCGATGGTCACGTGCCCATGTCAGTCGAAGTAGCTGATGTCGTGGTGTGAACATTGGCACATGCATGGGTCGTCGGCTGGGTAGGACCATCTTTCGGAGTGTTCAGAAACACTTGCACACTGCGCGGCACTGAAGTCTGATGTTGGTTCCGCCACAGTTCTCCGCCTGTCCTGCTATGCCACTCTGCCCAATCTACCATGTCCGACGTGTGTAACGAGAGGCGGCCGCCCAACCCCACGAAGTACGGACGTGATTTCACCTTAGTTTTTCCACATGTTGAAGACACTCACCACACCACTCCTCGAACTCCAGACAAATCGTATAGTCTCCTGAATGTTCGTGCCGAGCCTCCGAGCCATCACAGTCTGCCCTCGACCAAACTCAGATAGGTGGTGCGCTTTCCCCATTATACAAACGGACAGGACGCTCACTTATACTACTCGCACCATTCTTGTATCTGACTAGGAGTAATTCCTCCCCACGTGACATAGCTATCGCTTGGATGGGTTTATATCGATAGCAGGTCAGTTGTCATAATTTTGTGGTTGATCAGTGTCTATGTCGTCGCATTTTCTTTTTGCTACATTTGACTCTTCCTCGATCACGATGTTATCAACCTTGTCTCTAATTTTCAAAATGTCATGATGCTATTGCTTCTTTCTTGAAATGTGATCGGTGGTGCACTTTTGTAACTGGATATACAAGATATCTAGATGGTGTATGATTCTATAAAATACATCTAATCAGAAAGAAAATTGCGGTTGTTGCAGTTTCAACCTTAGACCATATGCTCGACACACAGTTCTTGTCTGGTTGCTGATATCAATGATATTCTCATGAGCTGTAAGGACCGTTCTGGATTTAAAGTTCCATCTTGTGGTTGATCCATGAGGGATTCTTCGTTTCGCAGTTACATCTTGGTCACTCATTAAGGTGCATGAGAGAAGAATATTGGTGGTTATTCAATAGTACTGAAAAACGGTTTGACTTGTTTGTTTTGACTTGTAGCTTGGACAAGAATTAAGTTTATTTGGTGTAGATAACAACACTCATAATACGCCAAATGATACTCTTACAATTGTTTGGACCATTGCATATTGACCGCACATGACGCAAGAACCATCACAACACTGAGATGTTACTTTTTCTTTCTCTTGTTGTACACATCGACGAGGATATCTTTAATGAAAGCTGCTAAAGACGAAGCATCGTTATGAGCATAACAAAATATTACAATCAACTGAAGTGTGGAAGACACATCGGAAGTTTCGTCTGATATCCAGTTGTCTCCTTTACATGTGTTTACATTAAAAGACATGAAGAATATTTACCTCTGCGTTTTTGCGATTCTTTTAATTCGATTTGAGGCATTGCTCTATCAAGACCCTTTATTTCACACTTCTCTTCCAAGCTTAAAACTGAGTGTAACTAACAGATACTGAACGCTGTTCATTCTGCTTTAAATACAAACTCCAAGAACAGATGAAGACGCATACGAATACTAAGGCACAAGAAATTACTGAGCACACTGTGAAGCGATTTTAAGAAAATCACCCCATTACAGTGAAGGCTCACGTACCAACTGCTTCGGGTCAATTCGTGTGTTTCCGTCAGAGTCATATTCGCATTTTATCTGATGCGTCAACCAGCGCAAATGCGCATATTACTAGCGATGTTTCCTTTGGCTCTCCCTGACAAGTAGACACTCATAAGGTAACTCAAGGAGGTTCTGATGAGAAAATGAACCTCGGTAATACATGGGCAACGCTTTGGCACATATGCTTGCTATCTGAATAAATAAATATTTTTTTCGTACTTTAAAACTACTTTGAAAATGTAGATAAAATGATTTACGCTGAAGAGCCAAAGAAACTGGTACATCTGCCTAATATCATTTTGCCCCCCCCCCCTCCCTCGCGAGGTCGCATACGTCCCGCTACATGACGTCGTATGGACAAACTGACACCATAAATCCTGCGGGCTGTCCATAAATGAGTAAGAGTGCGAGGGGGTGGAGATCTCTTCTGAACAGCACGTTGCAAGGCATCCCAGATATGCTCAATATGTTCATGTCTGGCGAGTTTGGTGGCAACGGAAGTGTTTAAACTCAGAAGAGTGCTCCTGGAGCCACTCTTTAGCAATTATGGAAGCGTCGAGTGTCGCATTGTCATGTTGGAATTGGCCAACTCAGTTGGAATGCACAATGGACACTGAGCCGTGAAAAAAGTTGCTGTTTTGAAGAGCGTGCCGCGGCGCGTTGTGTGAAGCAGCCGCCCTCCGTTTCTGGCGGTCGCGCCGATGTGGCAATCTCAGGATTGGTGTCTCCCTCTGGTGGGAAAGTGGAAGGGTTGCCTGTTCATGTGCATTTAAGGGGCGCTATGAGCTCGCCAGGGGGTCAGTTGGTCAGTCGGAGTGAGTCTGGGTCAGTCACTCGTCACCAGTTACTGATCTGTCTCTCGTTCGCATTTGTGCGGCAGTTAGTGTCTGTCGGTCGTTCGGAGTGCTAGTATGTCTGCCGTTTGGATCAAACTTTAAAGCCGGCAAAATGAGAGTCTTGCACTCCGCCAGTAACAGAACTCAGCTAGTGGTCGCCCGGTCGGGGCTGACTTCCTGCATCTGAGTCTGCGCGTTAGGTCTCCAGTCTGCTCGAGTTGCTCGGGCAACGGTCATTGGCGGTTGGTTCGATTGGTTGGTCGGTCGCGCACTGAGACACAAGATGACTTGTCCGCCTTGAGCGTCGGCGCATGTGAGGTCGCCACGTGAGTCCAGTGGGCCGCGCCGTATAGCGAGGGGTAGTGACTTCGCGGCCGACACGAGAGCAACAGGAGTCAACCCACGACACCGGTCTCGCCGGTGCGAGCTGCGACGCCGTGAGACGGGAGATCGGCGCGCCTTCCTGCGTCCGTTGAAGCGGCTGGCAGCTGGCGGTTCGGGAGAGCGTTGGGGGTGCTGCGCCAGGTCTTCGCCAGAAATCGCAGTTTATTGCAAGTGATTGGAGATATGTTGTTTCATTTACTTGTTAAATTCTACTTGTTTTCTTGGTGAGGTCACGAGCCGCTTTGTTTTGGGGTCGTCCCACCATTCTTCTCCGTTTGCCCACCAGCGGGAAGGTGGTTATTTATGAATTGGGTGGTCCGTTTTTCCCTTGTGGATTAGGGGCGGGTTAGAGAAACTTGAGGTTCGGGTTGTTCGGGAATCTCCATGTCAATTTGCCATACGTTAATAGCTGCCTCTGTCATGTTTGTCGGATTCGGTGTTAACGAATTTATTACTTGAAGTGTAACGGCCGAATGCAATATGTTTTTATCTTGCCTATCATTTTGAGAGGCGGTATATGTGTAATGTAGAGCATGTTTGGCCAACCTTGTATATTTTATGTAAGACTGCATTTCACGGGCTTTTACTTAAATGGTCATTTTAGTATATAAAGTTTCCACCGTTCCACTGTAAGAATTTTCTTTTTTTAAAAAATCAAGTTGCACTTTCGGTGGCAAGTTATTCTTTTAATGTTAGTGTTTTGCACCATTTCTATCCCTCCTACGTGGTGCATAGTTTATGTGCTAGTGTGAGTTGTTTAGTTTAAAGTAACCTGAGACTCGAACTCGGGACCTCGAGTCTCGGTCGGGCACACAGTTTTAATCTGCCAGGAAGTTTCATATCAGCGCACACTCCGCTGCAGAGTGAAAATCTCATTCTGGTAACCTGGTGTGTTGCAGATTTGCACCTGTGTAGTCTTTCAGAGGTTGTTGTGGGCGGTCGTGATTACGGCCATGTCAAAAGGGAGCGGCAAGGTTCTCAGCCCGAAAGCTCATACAGTCAAGAATTTGTTCTTTCTGCCTCTGAATAAATTGTAACTTTGTAACTTGATATTTAGAGTGTGCTTTCTGATTATAATTTTAAATCTGTTTTTTTTTTTTTTTTTTTTTTTTTAAATCAGGCTTTTAGGAATAAAGTTTCCATTTGTTGAAAGAAATTTGATTTGTTTTCATCAGTTACCCACTGGCAACAACTTCCACGCTCACATAGTGTGATTAAATGTGTTGATGTTCTTGATGAATCGCTAATAAATAAAGTAAATTCTTAACAAAAGTTTTGAAAGTAAATTCACGGTTCAGACACGAATGGATGCAGGCGATCACACAGAATGCTTACGTACGTGTCACCTGTCAGAGTATTATCTTGACGTATCAGGGATCCAATATCACTCCTACTGGACACGCCCCACACCATTACAGAGCCTCCACCAGCTTTAACAGTCCCCTGCTGACATGCAAGGATCATGGTTTCATGTGGTTGTCTCTATCCGCTCGATACAACTTGAAACGAGACTCGTCCGAGCAGGCAATATGTTCACAGTCATCAACGGTCCAACGCCGGTGTTGACGGCCCCAGGCGAGGTGTAAAGCTTTGTCTCGTACAATTGTCAAGGAAATACGAGTTGGCCTTCGGCTCCGATAGCCGGCCAGTGTGGCCGTGCGGTTCTAGGCGCTTCAGTTTGGAACGGCGTGACCGCTAGGGTCACAGGTTCGAATCCTGCCTCGGGCATGGATGTGTGTGATGTCCTTAGGTTAGTTAGGTTTAAGTAGTTCTAAGTTCTAGGGGATTAATGACCTCAGATGTTGGGTCCCATAGTGCTCAGAGTCATTTGAACCATTTGAATCGACTCCGATAGCCCACATCGATTATGTTTAGTTGAATGGTTCGCACGCTGACACTTGTTGATGGCCCAGCATTGAAATCTGCAGCAATTTGCGGAAGGGTAGCGACAAGCGCCGGCACGACGATCAAGAACGGAAGAGCACAGAGGGCTGTGAGACGACGTCAGCCAATAGTACAGTGACTAGAGCGACACCAAGACAGGAGTGGCCTCTACATGAAGAGAATATAAGCGCCGCGCAGCCTAGCTGCAGCCAGAGACCACGACAAGCCGTCATACAAACGTTATAGCGGTCACTTATGAACTGAATTTTGTTGCTTGCATTGAAATTTTATATACCGAAGGACATCGATTATTTGCATGTCGCCATTTGATTGCGACACACCTTTGTGAATACGCAAAGTTAAGTATTGTCAGTTTAACTTACTGTTATAAACTTCATTAGTACGATTTGCTTGAATTGTTGTCTAGCGATCCGAGAAAACAGCTTCCTAGGCACCATATATTAGCCGAGTGGGCAGGATATAAAAAAGGCTCCACTTCCCTCACGTTGAACGATTCTCTTCAGTCATCGTTGGTAATGTTCTTGCGGGATCTTTTCCCGGCCGCAGCGCTGTCGGAGATTTGATGGTTTATCAGATTCCTGATATTCACGGTACACTCGTGAAATTGTTGTGCGGGAAAATCCCCACTTCATCGCTACCGCGCAGATGTGTGCCACCGCTTGTGCGCCGACTATAAAGCCACTTACAACTCACATAAATCTTGATAATCTGTCATTGTAGCAGCAGTAACCGATCTGACAAGTGGGCCACACACTTGTCTTATACAGGCCTTGCCGACCGTAGTGTCGTATTCTGCCTGTTTACGTAACTCTGTATTTAATATGCATGCCTGAATCAGTTTCTTTTGCGCTTCAGTGTAATACCAGAAGAAAGGAAGAATGTTTGTTTAAAAATATACGTTTATGATTGGCACAATCAACTTTTTTGCAGGACTTCAATGAACCACTGGACACACACGACGCGCCGTCACTGAATATAGGTTATATGCAAAGTAATATTTACGTATACCATGTGCATTTAGCACATATAGAACAACAAATGCACCAACAGCGCGAAAGAATGTTTACCACTGAAGACGCCTAACATGAACAGGTGCAACATGTGCGGTAGTCAAGAACAAATTTCAGTCGCAAAAGTCGGAAGTTTTTTATTTTTGTGGCGAGACATAGTGGAAGTTATTACGTGAGAGGTATCGAGTTGTAATGTCTTAAGGGTGAACGAATAAGTTTTATGTTAAAACAAAGATTTGTTCAATTTTTTATGTGAAGTGCTGGCTAATGACAGCTGCCAGAATGAGATTTTGACTCTGCAGCGGAGTGTGCGCTGATATGAGACTTCCTGGCAGATTAAAACTGTGTGCCCGACCGCGACTCGAACTCGGGACCTTTGCCTTTCGCGGGCAAGTGCTCTACCAACTGAGCTACCGAAGCACGACTCACGCCCGGTACTCACAGCTTTACTTCTGCCAGTACCTCGTCTCCAACCTTCCAAACTTTACAGAAGCTCTCCTGCGAACCTTGCAGAACTAGCACTCGCAGGAGAGCTTCTGTAAAGTTTGGAAGGTAGGAGACGAGGTAAAGGTGTGAGTACCGGGCGTGAGTCGTGCTTCGGTAGCTCAGTTGGTAGAGCACTTGCCCGCGAAAGGCAAAGGTCCCGAGTTCGAGTCTCGGTCGGGCACACAGTTTTAATCTGCCAGGAAGTTTAATGACAGCTGTTTTGTGAGGAGGGAGGGAGAATGATGGGACTCCCCGTCCTCAGGTTGCCTTACAATGAAGGTGAGGATGATACTGATGCCAGTCGTGGACTGCTGTATCTCATTACGTGGGGTGGAGTGGGAGCGCCGTTGAACCAAATCCTGGATGGAGGCATTCTGTTTGCCAGACAAGAAGATGTCGTAATTACTAGCCAACGGACGCTGAGTCTAGTTTTGAATGCGAGGGAATTCCTGGAGCAGATGTTTTTTTCTGTCGATGGGTAGCCAATAATCGAGGAGTTCGTGGGGCTGTTTCCCCTGAAGCGTGAGAATAACGTAAGTCATACAATCAATTGCGAGAACAAATGCAATAAGCAGTGGCGGTTGTGCCGCGTTCGCTCCGTAACGGAAGAGAGGTTAGATACACACGAGGGGAAGACTGTATTTAGAGCAGCGGAAGACAGTGACGCAAGCGAACTGAATGAGACATTGGGGGGAGTGAAGGAGTTGGCAGAGGATGATAAATCAGCGGTGAACTGGCACGCCTCGCAGATAGCGAGTTTGGAGAGCAGGGTGTTGAACAACATGCGTATGCTTGGGAAGCTAACAAGCAAGGTGATAGGGTACACAGTGGCATCAGAGGAAATGGTGAACCGAGATGTGGGGATCATAGAGGCACGAGTGTGTGTGCTGGACCCAAGACAAGACTGCTACAGTCGCTAGCGGACAGCGACTGGGATGCTAGAGAGGATATGACGAGATTACAAAAGGCTTTTCATCACACATTGTACTGAGCAGTTGAGTCCTGTCTTGTTGTCGCGAGATTAGTATCTGTCAGTGTCGTGATAAGTGCAGGGGGAAATACCGGCAGAGCTGAGACTAGTAGCGGAGTCCAGTTGACAAGGTTTGCCTTTTAATTACTATATAACATCGGTAGAGTTGGGGACGGACCAGACACTGTTTTACATACTGGTCAGAATGGGAAGGTATGCACAGTTTGCTTAGTGACAAACTCCCTGGAGCACCTACACTGCACAACAGAACTAAAGGTCTACTTTTTCGAAACCTAGTAATTCCCACCCATTGCGACGTGTAAGATTTAAATCTGGCTCAAAGGTGCGCACAACCTTCGTCTGTAATGGTGCAGAAGCTTCGCGTCCTGCGACGTCACTCTTGGGCTGGACGACGCTTGCGGAGAAAAGTCACAGCTCAGAAGTTCGTATGGCGTGTAATGTGGGTTAAAGGTGTCGCGTTGTCACCTAATTTCTCCAGAAGATTGTCCATTGCCACCGTGAAGGTCGGCACAGCCCCTCTTACCGAAATTTCAACTATTGTTTCAACGTCTCTGCAATGTAGGTCAGAATCACGATGCACGGCGTTCAAATCACACGGTTTTCACATGAGTGCCCGAGGAAAATATCCCAAACACACCACCTCTCAAAATCGGCACCTAACGGCCACAGTGGGTGGCATAAAGGGCGTCAATGAAACCATCCATTCCACATGGGGTTGATTCCCACAAATTTCGTGGTCCAAAACGACAGTTGGCAGGAAGACGTTTTTCGCAACCTTTGGCACTGCTGATACACTTGGGCGTTTCAACTCTACTCTTAGGACATTGTGGGCCTGCAGCCCCTCCGAACATGATCACACCCGCTTAGAACGCAGCGCGACCGCAGTTTTTGCTCTCGTGTGCGTATTGGAACCACTAGGAACAGTGTCACTGACGCCATTTATGCCATCCCCTGATGCCTTTACGTGCCCACTTTGAGCGGCGGATTGTGTATAATGTTTTCCTCCGTTACTCGTAAGAAAACCGCATGAGTTCAACGCTGGGCGTCGCGGTTCTGACCTCCATCGCAAAGACGTCAAAACAAGGGGTTCAATGTCAATAAGACGGGCTGTGACGACCTTCCTATCCCATGACACGTCCACTGTGGCACTGGGAAGAACTGTGGTGAAATTTGGTGTTATTGTAACATCATTAATCCACCACACATGAAGCGTCGTGGAGACCGAGGGCGACGTCACAGTTCGCCATACTTTTGCTCCACAACAGAGGGAGGTTGTACTCATCTTTGAGTCAAATTTCAAACTGATACATCGCAATGGATGGCAATAAAGTGGTTTCGAAAAACTGGTTCTTAATTCTGTTTTCCAGTGTGACTATGATATATATTTAAATAAACAAAAGAAGTATTAGTCTTACTTCTTATTGTAGCAGTAAGATCGACACCCTGTGAGGCATCACAGGAAGCAGTGATTCTGCAGAACAACACTTGGAATCGTCATGTGAGGAACTGACGAATGATATGCCGCTTTTAGAATGTTGCTCGCCAGTATGTGGCAATAACCTTAAACCGTGTTGTCGTACCCTGCATGACACGGGAACCAAATGGTATATTCCACAAGGGTACGCACTACTCTGCACTGCAGCTCACCCCACCACACAACAAACGTCTTGAGGAACTGACGTGTCCCCGTCTCTTCTGGGCAGTTTCCTGATCTGTCACCCACAGAGTACGTCTGGGTTGCGTTGTGACGGTAAGGTGTATACTTCCATACCAGTCTCCAGCTTTCAGTCTCCATGAACTGCTACAGGTGTCTCAGGAATCGCAGTACATTCCTCCAGATAAATGGTACTGACGTTGTTACCTTACATGCCACAACGAACAGAAGATTGTACTTGTGCCCTTGGGGGCTATACATCATACTGATGCTAATGCAGAAAATAGGCTCCGAATTGAATTGCAGTTTAATCATTTAAGAGCCACTGTACACTGAGGACCCAAAGAAACTGGTACACTTGCCTAATATCGCGTAGGGTACGCAAAAGTCGCGCAACATGACATGGCATGGACTCGATTAATGTCTGAAGTAGTGCTGGACGGAACTGACACCATGAATGCTGCAAGGCTATCCATAGACACAGAATAGTAGCATCCATTAAATAAAACATCAGTGAACCACAACTGGAATCAGACGATTCGCACAAACACGAGGATATAACATTCTGGAGAGATATGAAATGGAATGAACGCACAGTCTCAGTCGTACGTAAAGCGGATGGCAGACTGCGGTCTGTTGTCAGCCTGCTTGGAAAATGCACTCAGTCCACAAAGCAGACTGCTTACAAATAACCTGTGCAACACATCTTACGGTATTACTGAAATGTATGGAACTCATGCTAAATGGGGATAACAAGGTGTACTGAACGCATACAAAGTAGAGTGGTACTAATGTTCACAGGTTCGTTTGACACATGGAAGAGTGTCACAAAGACGTTGAAAAACCGGAAATGGCGGATGCTTGTAGATAGACGTCAGTAATCTCGAGAAATACTGCATACAGATTTTCGAGAACCAGTAGTATATGAAGAATCTGTACGTATTGCTCATCCTCGTACGTGTAACTGCCGTGAGACCGTAAAGACTAGCCTTGACTAATTACAGCACCCGCAGAGGTATATTGAAACGTCCCCTTAGAAAAATTAGTGAATTACTGTGCTGATAAACCTCTTACGTTATTTGATTTTCAAACAGCTCAGCAGAACTGAACGTACTCAGACATTTCTCTATCTACTTACTCTGATCAACACTAAACTGACACACAATATTATTAGCGCAACGCAATCTGACTTTCAATAATCCCTACAAAAGAATGGCCCTGGCTAACAATAACCTACACCTTTCATGAATCACTTACCTCACAAAAATCTTCGTTACTCGAACTACTGCAATACAGCGAGCACCACTACTGCCAGCTAAATAAAAGATTCTAACTACTAAAGGCACTAATTACTGATAGGCATAGTCAGCAAATGAAAGATTTTGATACAGAACAAACAATGTATTTACCTCAATAATGTTCAAAAGTGATAATATATGTATCAGTTCATGATATCCAGTATTACAAATTTACTCTTTCTGATGGACACACGTTCAGATCGTCCGCTCTCAAAATTCTGCCATCTCTCTCCCCACATCCACCACTGCTGGCGGCTCACCTCCAACTGCGCAACGGTATGTGCTGTTCACATCCAACCGCCCAACACTACAAAAGCGAATTCCAACAATGCTAACCAGCCACAGACTGCACACAGCACAGTCTGTGATTTTCATACAGAGCGCTACGTGCCGTTACCAACATAAAAACCTAAACAGCCTACTTACATAGCCCCCATGCTCCCCACAAAAAATTTTACAAATTGTTTTCGGCAGTGGCCAATACAGATTTGAAAATTTTTTTTCATAATTACAATAACAAAGAAATCAAATGCACACATTTATTGATACAATGTTGGTCAAAAGCTAAAATTTTCTCACAGCCCATAAAGACAGTCCTGATCATTTATCACAATAGTGATTGCATTGCACAAAGTCTGATTAGAAAAAGAAAATGCACACGGAAGTAGTGGATTTCTATGCAGTCTTGAAGAAGTAGTGTTGTCCTTCCAACGGAAAGACAATGCTGACTCTTGACATGCAGTCAGGTAATGGTCCCAAACAGAGCAAACCCACAGCAGAGTCAGTCGAAGTTTTGAAGAATATTGGTAGGTAGGTCATCACAGAGCAGACCCACTGTACTCCTGGTAGAGAGTATGGTATTGGTGAGCCATCAAAGGTGCAGACCCACTGCAGTCCGTGTAGAGACGGCCAGCCATCTGTTGCGACTGCGCAGGTGCACAATCACCATCAAACAGTCTTGGAGACAATATAGCAAGTCCATAAACCACCACTTGTGCACTCACAAAGTTTTTGGAAATCTCCTTAGAACCAGCAATGCTGTTAACCAGTCCCTTGCTGAATTATTAACACACGTGCAAACAATAACAGTCCCAACTTCTCACATATTGTACATATACTATGACCAACAGAAATGTGTGCAGTGAAATGAATGCTTACTAGTCACTTAATTTGATGAACTGATGTCAATTACAATTTTATAACATGAGAATACAATTACAAAGGTACAGAAAACATCATTAGAAAACATAATAATACAGATAACATTTGTAGTAATACAAGCTTTACAAAAGAATCGAAATAAACATATACATACATAGGAGACGAGGTACTGGCGGAATTAAAGCTGTGAGGACAGGGCGTGAGTCGAGCTTGGGTAGCTCAGTTGGTAGAGCACTTGCCCGTGAAAGGCAAAGGTCCCGAGTTCGAGTCTCGGTCCAGCAGGAATCTGCCAGGAAGTTTCATATACACCAGTGTTGCAGGAAATATGACATAAGTAAATACATAAAAGATCAGAATAACTTTCGAAACATCATCTTCACACATGAGCATTAAAACAGAACAGAATAAATAATGTCTAAACATATTTACAAAGTAAATAACACATTATTAGAAAAATTCTACAACATAACTCTTACCAGGTAAACACATAAAGACAGGAAGAACACAAATATACAAGGGTACACAAACACATAGCGGAATAACACAAAAGGAAAGGACAGGGTTTGTTTAGTGCAGTATTTTGCAAACAAAACTTTCTTTAGTTCTTGGAGATCTCCCTGCATTCATCATTATTCCCAAAATGTCCTATCTATACCTGCTTTCTGTAATCTGTTCATATCTTCTTCCAAAATAATTATTCTTCATTGTACAGTACCCTTTTTCTAAAAAAAACGTATTTCGTATAACTTCTCAATGCATTTCTTCCAATTCATCGCAACTCATTCTCTTATATAACCTACTCCCTCATAAGCTAACGTAAATCGACTGAGCTCAGAAGTATAAACTAAGGGACAAGGCAATGCAGCAGCGCAAAACAATTAACACAAACAGCAATCACAAAAAATGCAAATTGGCAAAGCAAGCAGCAATTAATATAAATTAGAAAAGCAAATGCAACATTACAACTAATGTGAGCCAATGTGCAGCAACAAGAAAAATAAATCAGTAGTAAAACGGGTTTAACAGAGTAATACAAAGTGAAATTCAGTGGTACTATGCCTGGCAAACAGCAGCAGCAAATGCTATAACTTATACCTAAACATGACAAAGCTCAAGCAGAAAAAATATTACAGTAAAGATGGCCATGTCTAATACCTATGTCACATCTTAACAGTAGAGTGATGCATCACGATAACTCACTCTAGCAAACAAGTTACCAAATCGTTAAAAAATTATTTATGCAATTCCTATGAAGGGAAATGTCTGTTTGTGTTCCCCTTTTTTTTAAAATCCTGGCAGGATTACTGCGAGCTAAATAAAAGATTCTAACTACTAAAGGCACTAACTACTGATAGGCATAGTCAGCAAATGAAAGATTTTGATACAGAACAAACAATGTATTCACCTCAATAATGTTCAAAAGTGATAATATATATATCATTTCATGATATCCAGTATTACAAATTTACTCGTTCTGATGGACACACGTCCAGATCGTCCGCTCTCAAAATTCTGCCATCTCTCTCCACACATCCACCACTGCTGGCGGCTCACCTCCAACTGCGCAACGCTACGTGCTGTTCACATCCAGCTGCCCAACACTACAATAGCGAATTCCAACAATGCCAACAAGCCACAGACTGCACACAGCACAGTCAGTGATTTTCATACAGAGCGCTACGTGACGTTACCAACATAAAAACCTAAACAGCCCACTTACAATATAGACAGTCATTCTTACCAACCTCGTCGAAGTAATCCTACAATGCTGTACGGCACCAAGTTGCACCCTCTGGCATGCGCGTCCTACTGGGTTACGAGTATGTATGTAGACGTAGGTACGGAAATGTAGACTGGCAAGGATATTGGGTGCAGTACGTACACAGAGACGTAAAGCTTAGAAATAAAAGAACAGAGGTGGAGGGCACAATAAACCGCTGTCAAGAGTGATGACTTTAATAATGGAAGGTTTGTTGATGTCACAATTTAATAGACTAATTACTTGTTCACACGTTTCTCTCGTGCTGCAAAAATATTACGCGTGTCTTCTGATAGAAATGATTTACATTTCATGTCAGAGGCCAATGTTTCATTTGCAGCTTACCGAACTTTCACCTTTCTATGGACCTTTGGAAGCTACAGAACGGAACAAAATATTTCATTCCTGCGACATTAAGCAAAGAAATGGAGCGGAATCCATTAGGCCTTGTTTACTGCATTCCCTGAAGAGAATGTCTCCGGTGAGATGAGGTACTCTCACAACATTCTCTGCTATCGCTTCTCCCTTCTGCTGCAAATGCCTATAAATCATTCTAATAGCCTATATCTGGTCTCGGCAATTAAGTAGAAAATATACCTTGCCATCCCCACCCACATGTGCTTATGAGGAAATAAATACGTGATGGACGGCTTTTCCTATCATTTTCTATACGGCAGCATTGATTCACGTGGGCGACACTGAATAGACACCCACCCACCCACCCACCCACCTACACACACATACACACACACACACACACACACACACACACACACACACACACACACATGCATACATTACACCAACACACACAGTCAAGGAAAAAACAAATGACAGCAAAACCAATGAAAGATGCCAACACTTACAAAAACAAATTAGACAAAGGAATTAGAAGTCAAAGTGTTTTGTTTGGAAAACACAGTGACTGTCAGAAAAATCGGAACCTTTCAATCGATTTTCCACATGAGGAACAGGTGCTTGTTTTATAAATAATGAATTAGATGCTGACCTGTAAGCACTTTTCCATTTTACTAAAAAAAACCGTTTCATAACTGATAGGTGGCAACAAAAAGATAGTGTAATACTCCAGGATATGCACTGAAGGCGCTTTGTTAAAAAGGTGAGACGCATCTGGGTTCGTAAACAAAATTTAAAAAAAAACATGCGCAGCATACAAAAGACAGTTTACTTGCACACTACCAGAATTCCTTTAATTGTTTTTGTCTCTCATGAATATAATTTTGTACTGTGTTTGTACTTATCCCTTGCAATTTACGATAAACAGGAAATCCAATACCAGCAAAGTTACAGGAAACAAAGGCAAGGAGATCCTACCTGCTTGTGCAAGGTATAAACTATGTCGACGCTTGTGAATTAATTTCACACACACATAAATATCTGCCTGAAAGACTATTCCTATTCTCCACCCCAGCCCCCCACATCAGCACTGCGCCCTACCACCGCCCTAGAGTTGTTGCCTGCCCACATAAAACTTTTTATTCGCGTTTCTTTCATGAAGAATCATGACCATAATTCGTTGATTCCTCATAGCATTTTACACTATAAAACATCACACCTCCTAAACTGTGTGTCGTAGAATGAGATAATTTTGCGGATACATTCAATGCTACATGTGAAACTGTCTCCAAAAAAATGTTGCGGTTACAGTAAGTAATAAGGAGGTAATTAATTTACGCCTGATGCTGAAGTTTTGCAGCATGAACAGTAAAAATGTGGTAAGCGATAAGCTTTTCTCCTTCCATTGTTTTGTGTGTGTGTGTGGGGGGGGGGGGGGAGCGTCAAAGCATTTCGGAAAGATCTGAAATTATGTGCAGAATTTGTGTGAAGTCGTTAAGTGCTCTGATTCTCAAATACTGGATCACTATAGAGAGGGTAGTTTGTACGCCGCGAGTCAACCTGTCTCAAGACGTACCAGTGTCTAAGGCTTGTAACTAGTACTTGACTTATCGTGTTAAACCTTTTACGTAATTTTTTCATGAGCAGGTGATGACACCATTTTAAATTTTCATATTAGGCCTATGGTCATACGAACTATTGAAAATATCTTTTTTGTTACCTCTGAAAGCTGTTAAACACGCAAAAAAAAAAATATCAAATGGCTCTGAGCACTATGGGACTTGACTGTTGAGGTCATCAGTACCCTAGAACTTAGAACTACTTAAACCTAACTAACCTAAGGACATCACACACATCCATGCCCGAGGCAGGATTCGAACCTGCGATCGTGGCGGACGCCAGACTATAGTGCCTAGAACCGCTCGGCCACTCCTGCCGGCGTTAAATACGCAACTTGCAGCTGAAACTGGATGTTCTTTTTAGCCGTTGGCAGTAGAGATTATTGCGAGACAGTTCTAAACTTGATGTTAGTCTCCTGTTTACCACTGGACAGAGTGCACAGCATCTTCATCTCGGCCCTACTGTATCAGTTACCACTGCATGGCGGCCAGCACGCCGAGCTAAGAGTTCTACAGCCGGCACAACGGGAGGTTGCAAGTGGACCGCCACAGGCACCAATAGGGGCAGACGCTGCGGCACGAGCTGTATAAGGATTCTCAGCGGCGACTCGGTGGAAGATGATGCGACGGGCCTTGAGATTCACGGGTAGCACAAGGGCAGGTGACCTGGCAACGACTATGAGCCGAGAAAATTTGTTGGCAGTATCTGCATCTACACATACCTAAACATACATAACCACTATGAAGTGCGTGGGAGACGTACTTAGAATGCTATCACATGCTAGGGTTTCCTCCCAGTCCAATCGCTTATGGGACCCACAAAGAATGACTGCCTAAATATGTCTACATCTATATCTACATTAGTACTCTGCAAGCCAACTGACGGTAAGCGGCGGAGGGTACTTCAGGCGCCACTAACTGATGCAGCCTTTCCTGTTCCGTTCGTGACTGGCGCGTGGGAAGAATGATTGCCGGTGAACCTCTGTATTAGGTCTAATTCCTGGTAGTTTTTCGCTGTGGTCATACCGAGAGTTGTACGTTGGAGGAAGAAACATGTTGTCCGACTCTTCCCGGAAAGCGTTGTCTCGAACCTCCAATAGTAAACCCGTCTATGATGCCCGAAAGCCTCCCTTGAGCGTCTGCCAGTGGAGTTTGTTGAGCATTTCTGTAATGCTTTCGCGCCGAGTAATCGACCCCGTGGCGAAATGCTCCGCTCTTCTTTGGATCTTCTCTATCTCTGCTATCAGCCCGTCTTCGTAAGGATGCCAGACTGATGAGCAATGCTCAAGAATAAGTCGAACAAGCGTCTTATGAACCATTTCTTTGGTGGATGAACTACATTTCCTTAAGATTCTTCCAATAAATTTCAGTGTGACATCTGTTTTCCTACTGTTTCTTGTATGTGTTCACTCCACTTAAGGCCACTCCAGATGGAAAATACTCCTGGATATTTCACGGTGGTTACTGATTCGAGCAGTTTGTCACCAATACTGTAGTTGTACAGCAGTGGCTGTCTTTTCCTTTGTAGGCACTATACGTTACATACATTTACGTCGTGGGTCAGCTGCCAGCCCCAACACCATTCATCGATACTTTGTAGCTCCCTCCGCAAATATTTACTGTCTCTTGGCGGTGCTATCTTCTTTCATACAAGCATATCATCTGCTGACAGCCTTAAAGAGCTTCCTAATCATTCTCCTGCATCGTTTACATACACTATAAACAGTAACAAACCTCTCAGGCTCCCTTGGGGTACCCCTGAAATAACCTTTACTTTCCTCTGTGCGTGCTGTAGATACCAGATGCCCGCGGAAGCGATAAGTAGAGGGCTCAAAAATAAAGTTTTCAGTATACGCTGTATCATGGAATAATTTCCCCTCTGGTGGGGTAATTGGTGCCTATTTTCAACGGTCAACCCAATCTGACGTTTCAGCATTTCCGTGACGGTCTCCGCCGAGTTCAACAAACCTGTGATCAATCGTGCTGCCCTTCTTTGAATACGTTCCATATGCCCTCTTAATTCCATATAGTATAGGTCCTCCCAAAGTTGCCCAATATCCTGCGACGATCTGCACAAACGATTTATAAAGAGTCTCAATTGTAGACTGCCTGCACTTTCCCAGTATCCTGCCAGTGAAGTCTGCTACCCGCTTTACCTACGACTGAGACAGTGTGTTCATTCCATTCCACATCCGTACAAATTGTTACAACCTGGTATTTGTATTGGGTAACAGATTCCAATTGTGACTCATTGACGTTGTAGAATATTAGTTCAGAGATTCACGTTTCTAAACACTTAAAATACGTTTCCAGTGTAAGCACTATTTTGATATACTATTAAGATCGGACTGGATATTTATGTAACGTTACTTGTTCAGTACATCATATTCCACAGTGTTTCGTACGAAGGTGTGCTGAAAAGTGCATGGCATTATAAAGAAAAAATACTGTAATGAGCTTGAAAAATTTATTTACTGCTCCTTGAGATCAGCACATACGTGGTAACTTTATTCCAACTTCTTTAATCCATTAAAAAATATTCACTGTGTCCGAACCAGAGATCCGCGGTCTTCCTCACTATTTAGAAATCCTTTTCCCTTGATTCTTGATGTTTGGAAACACTTAGAGCGGGCGGGGTCCAGAGTGAATGTTTAAGGATTTGAAAGTGAAGATTTGCCAGTTTTTGCTGCGTGATGGCCCCCTTTTGAGGAGGGGTACTGCCTTGGAAGAAAAATATTCCTTTTCTCTACGTTCCTTGGACTGTTGTCGAGAAGTTCAACATTGTACTTTACCACGATGGTTTTACCAAAAAATTCAAATGGTTCTGAGCACTATGGGACTTAACATCTGAGGTCATCAGTCCCCTAGAATTTAGAACTACTTAAATATAACTAACCTAAGGACACCACACACATCCATGTCCGAGGCAGGATTCGAACCTGCGACCGTAGCGGTCGCGCGGTTCCAGACTGAAGCGTCTAGAACCGCTCGGCCACTCCGGCCGGCGCAATGGGAATTACACTTATAAATGCGGGTAGGTCTGTATTGAGAAATTTGTGAACACATTAGACTGGGAGCCTAAAATCTCAAGAATGAAATGACCCTCACGTTCTCGGGATATGCACAGGGACTATACTATTAGTAGTCATCCTCGATCATCCGAGATCGTGGAATGAAGGATCCACAGTTTCCGGAATTCTGATTTGTGTTGGCCTTCCAGGACACTCTTCGTCTTCAGTGCAGAAGCACCCTGTTTTAAATGCAACAACCCAATTGTTGATAGTGGAGTAGGAAGGAAAGTTACCATCCAATGTGCCAGACATATCAACGTAAATTTGTTTGACCATGTTCTGTTTTAAAGAAAGATACTTAATCCCAGCACGACATTCTTTCATTGTAAAGTCTCTATTTTCTTATGCCATGTTCACGTCAAACCTCCACAGCAAAATTAACGAATGTTATTGCTACGTAGTTACAATCACGTATAATGCAAAGAACAAGGTTTAATTGTAGAAATGCAGATAGGCGGTGTTAGATGGAAATGTGTGTCGGCCGGCGAGCATATCGTGACAGCGTGCACATTCGTGTCCGGATGGAGCAGTGGGTAACCAACTACCTAGTAAGCAAGAAATCCTGGGTTCGAGTCGCGGTCCACCACACATTTTCACACGTCGCCGCTGATTCCGCAAAAAGTCTCGATGCAGCTCTTACTATTAGTTCATTCCCGTTCCGTACCTCTCTGCCCTCTCCACCTTCCATTTACGTAACAAGATTTAATGCCAAAACGTCAGAATTAATCTACATAAAATTTAACTAGGAAAAGCCAAGGTCTTCTCAGTACCTCCTGGTAATTCCTATTACACGTTTGCGAAGTTTTGATAGGGATATAACATGTACGGAAACATCCGCTTTGAATATAAATCACATTTGAAGATCGGATCAGTTTCAAATCTCCCGCCTGGAGATACGCACACAAACTGAGAAGGGAGAGCTGTCATCAGTCCCTTTTGTACTTATGATGTCACATGACACCTAAGTCGGACCACAACAGCGGTTGCGAGAAACTGGTACGTTCTTAACTGCGAAGATCGACTTTGGTGCTCCACGGACGCGCTGCACTCTCGACTTTGAAGAGGGCGTCCTTCGTCACGTACAACAGATACCGACGACGAGAACTCGTAACATTGCCCACTACATGCGGTCCTGTAGAGCAAACAGGTCAAAGGTCATTGTCCCCGCTGTGTGAGTACTGAGGTGGTGGTCTGAAACTGATTGAGTCTTGAAACATCCAAACTGTACATTAATGGACATGAATTCCTTATGAAAACTTCAACTATTACATCGCCTTTACAAACTCTTCATCTACTACGTCCACTCTACCACCCCAAGGAACCTGAAACAAGAATTGTGGAACATACTGTAGATACCTGCATTATTTGTGAACGTACATACTTCGAAAGCTTCCATTCTCTTCTTGTGCAAACTATTTATTGTCCATGTTTCACTTCAATACATGGCTACACTCCATACAAATACTTTCAGAAACGGCTTCCTGACACTTAAATCCATACTCGATGTTAACAAATTTCTCTTCTTCAGAAATGCTTTCCTCGCCATTGGCAGTCTACATTTTATATCCTCTCTACTTCGACCATCATCAGTTATTTTGCTCCCCAAATATCAAAACTCCTTTATTACTTTAAGTGTCTCATTTCCTAATCTAATTCCCTCAGCATCACCCGACTTAATTCGACTTCATTCCATTGTCCTCGTTTTGCTTTTGTTGATGTTCATCTTATATCCTCCTTTCAAGACTCTGTCCATTCCGTTCAACTGCTCTTCCAAGTCCTTTGCTGTCTCTGACAGAATTACAATGTCATCGGCGAACCTCAAAGTTTTTACTTCTTCTCCATGAATTTTAATACCTACTACGATTTTTTCTTTTGTTTACTTTACTGCTTGCTCAATATACAGATTGAATAACATCGGGGAGAGGCTACAACTCTGTCTCACTCCCTTCCCAACCATTGCTTCCCTTTCATGCCCCTCCACCCTTATAACTGCCATCTGGTTTCTGTAAAAATTGTAAATAGCCTATCGCTCCCTGTATTTTACCCCTGCCACCTTTAGAATTTGAAAGAGAGTATTCCAGTCAACACTGTCAAAAGCTTTCTCTAAGTCTACAAATGCTAAAAACGTAGGTTTGCCTTTTCTTAATCTTTCTTCTAAGATAAGTCGTAAGGTCAGTATTGCCTCACGTGTTCCAGTATTTCTACGGAATCCAAACTGATCTTCCCCGAGGTCGGCTTCCACCAGTTTTTCCATTCGTCTGTAAAGAAAACGCGTTAGTGTTCTGCAGCTGTGACTTATTTAACTGATAGTTCGGTAATTTTCACATCTGTCAACACCTGCTTTCTTTGGGATTGGAATTATTATATTCTTCTTGAAGTCTAAGGGTATTTCGCCCGTCTCATACATCTTGCTCACCAGATGGTATAGTTTTGTCAGGACTGGCTCTCCCAAGGCCGTCAGTAGTTATAATGGAATGTTGTCTACTCCCGGGGCCTTGTTTGGACTCAGGTCTTTCACTGCTCTGTCAAACTCTTCATGCAGTATCGTATCCCCCATTTCATCTTCATCTACATCCTCTTCCATTTCCATAATATTGTCCTGAAGTACATCGCCCTTGTATAGAACCTCTATATACTCCTTCCACCTTTCTGTTTTCCCTTGTTTGCTTAGAACTGGGTTTTTTCCATCTGAGCTCTTGATGTTCATGCAAGTGGTTCTCTTTAATTTTTCTATAGGCAGTATCTATCTTACTCCTAGTGATATATGCCTCTACATCCTTACGTTTGTTCTCTAGCCATCCCTGCTTAGCCACTTTGCATTTCCTGTCGACCTCGTTTTGAGACGTTTGTACTCCTTTTTGCCTGCTTCATTTACTGCATTTTTGTATTTTCTCCTTTCATCAATTAAATTCAATATATCTTCTGTTACCCAAGTATTCCTGTTAGCCCTCGTCTTTTTACCTATTTAACCCTCTGCTGCCTTCACTATTTCATCTATCAGAGCTATGCATTCTTCTTCTACTGTATTTCTTTCCCCCATTCTTGTCAATCGTTCCCTAATTATCTCCCTGGAACTCTCTACAACCTCTGGATCTGTCAGTTTATGCAGGTCCCATCTACTTAAATTCCCACCTTTTTGCGGTTTCTTCAGTTTTAATCTACAGTTCATGACCAATAGATTGTGGTCAGAGTCCACATCTGCCCCTGGAAATGTCTTACAATTTAAAACCTGGTTCCTAAATCTCTGTCTTACCATTACATAATCTATCTGAAGCCTTCTGAAACCTTCCAGTATCTCCAGGCTTCTTCCGTGTATACAGCCTTCCTTCATGATTCTTGAACCAAGTGTTAGCTATGATTAAGTTATGCTCTTTGCAAAATTCTACCAGGCGGCTGCCTCTTTCATTCCTTGCCTCCATTCCATATTCACCTACTACGTTTCCTTCTCTACCTTTTCCCACTGTCGAATTCCAGTCCCCCATGACTATTTAATTTTCGTCTCCCTTCACTATCTGAATAATGTCTTTTATCTCATCATACATTTCATCAATCTCATCGTCATCTGCGGAGCTAGTTGGCATATAAACTTGTACTACTGTGGTAGGCGTGGGCTTCGTGTCTATCTTGGCCACAATAATGCTTTCACTGTGCTGTTTGTAGTAGCTTACCAGCACTCCTATTTTTTATTCATTATTAAACCTACTCCTGCATTACCACTATTTTATTTTGTATTTATAACCCAGTATTCAACCGACCAAAAGTCTTGTTCCTCCTGCCACCGAACGTCACTAATTCCCACTATATCTAACTTTAACGTATCCATTTACTTTTTCAAATTTTCTAACCTACCTGCCCGATTAAGGGATCTGGCATCCCACGCTCCGATCCGCAGAACGCCAGTTTCGTTTCTCCTGATAACGACGTCCTCCTGAGTAGTCCCATCCCGGAGATCCGAATGGGGACTATTTTACCTCCGGAATATTTTACCCAAGAGGACGCCAGCATCATTTAGCCATACGTTAAAGCTGCAAGCCCTCGGGAAAAATTACGGCTGTAGTTTCCCCTTGCTTTCAGCCGGTCGCAGTACCAGCACAGCTAGGCTGTTTTGGTTAATGTTACAAGGCCAGATCAGTCATACATCCAACATGTTGCCCCTGCAACTATTGAATAGGCTGCTACCTCTCTTCAGGAACCACACGTTTGTCTGGCCTCTCAACGTATACCCCTCAGTTGCGTTTTTCACCTACGGTACGGCTATCTGTATTGCTGAGGCACGCAAACCTCCCCGCCAACGGCAAGGTCCATGGATCATTTGATATAGTTCAAAAATTGTCATCCTGTATGAGGTTGCTTTCAATTTTTCTCTTCCATATCATTAATACACAACACGAATAGCGAGGGTCTCAACACACTTTCCTGGGGAAATCCAAATAGTTACTCTTATATCTGACGATGGTTCTCCATCCAAGATAACATGATACATCTTCCCCATCAAGATATCGCGTATCCAGTCACAAATATTATTTGATACTCCACAGTATACAACTTTTTTTTTAAATATTCGTTGCTCTGCTTTTCGGAGATCAAGAAATCCTGTATCCATCTGACTGTCTTTATCCACGGAGAAATGCAAATACTCAAAAAAGATAAAGCTGAGGTGCAATAGATGCAAAGCCTTCACGGTGCACTGAATCAAAATTATGTTGCCAGTAGTGATGTAATTCAGACGCCGCTATATTAAATGACAGGCAGCGATCCGTAAGTTGTCTTTATAGAAGAACTAGACACGAATATCGGAAATGTACTCCCAATTACGCTTGGAAAATTACTACACCGAAATATGTCAGAAACTGGCGGCCAGATTATTAATGGAAATCAAACAGGAAATAACAAAATTAAAACTGAAACCAGTTCTGTGGAGAGCAGCAGACAGCATCATGTTATCTACGCTAGCGACAGAGATGAAATTTGAACCATAAATTCGGTATATTACTGTTCACAGACAGAGCATCATTCGCAATGCGCATATACACGTAAAAGTTGAGAATATACTACAAGATGTGAGGTCACGGATAAGACTTTACGACACGAAGACTCATTTAACCCGTTTGCCACGATAACGTTAGAACATACTGGAATTAAACTTGTATTCTGACTGTCGATGAACAGACACTACCACAAATACATAAGGTTGCTTGGAACAAAATGCGAGCTAAAACCTTATGTACTGACGGTTCGACCACCCAAGCATGCATGGGCAGCGAAAACACCGCTGCGGTGTGTGCGAAGAGGACCTTGCACTCCCACGATAATACATTCTGCAAATTGTAACGTATGTTACAATGCAGCCAAAGAGAAGACACAGCCAGAAATTCGAACGACAGCTACAGGTAAACGAATTCAGGTCAAGGCACAGTGTACTTACAAGAATGGAGAGTGCTACAGCATGAAGCATATGTTCAACGTATATAAAACTACGTGAAGATGTTCATCAAACACTGAAGCGCCAAAGAAACTGGCATAAGCATGCCTGTTCAACTGTAGATACATGTAAACTGGCAGAATACGGTACTGCGGTTGGCAACGCATATATAATACAACAAGTGTCTGGCGCAGTTGTTAGATCGGTTACTACTGCTACAATGGCAGGTAATCAAGACTTAAGTGAGTTTGAATGTGGTGACATAGTCGACGCACGAGCGATGGGACATAGCATGTCCGAGGTAGCGATGAACAGGGAATTTTCCCGTACGACCATTTCACGAGTGTACAGTGAATATCAGGAATCTGGTAAAACATCAAATCTCCGACATCGCCGAGGCCGAAAAAAGATCCTGCAAGAACGGGACCAACGACGACTGAAGAGAAGCGTTCAACGTCAGAGAAGTGCAACCCTTCCTTAAATTGCTGCAGATTTCAATGTTGGGCCATCAAGTGTCAGCGTGCGAACCATTCAACGAAACATCTTCGATAGGGGCTTTCGGAGCCGAAGGCACACTCGTGTACGCTTGATGACTGCACGACACAAAGCTTTACGCCTCGCCTTTGCCCGTCAATACCAACATTGCACTGTAGATGACCAGAAACCTCTTGCCTGTTTGGACGAATCTCGTTTGAAATTGTATCGATCGGATGGAAGTTAACGGATATGGGGACAACCTCATGAAACGATGGATCCTGCATATCACCAGAGGGCTATTCAAGTTGGCAGAGGCTCTGTAATCATGTGGGGTGTGTGTAGTTGGAGTGATATGGGACCCCTGATACGTCTGGATACGACTCTGACAGGTGACACTTACGAAAGCATCCTGTGTGGTCAACTGCTTCCATTTATATCGATTGTAAATTTCGAGGGTCCTCGGAAATTCCGGCAGGACAATGCGACACTCCACACGTCCCGGATTACTACACAGTGGATCCAGGAACACTTCCACTAGCCACCAAATCCCCAGACATGAATATTATTGAACATATCTGGGATGCCTTACAATGTACTGTTCAAAAGAGATGTCCACCTCTCTTACGGGTTTATGGACAGCTCTGCGAGATTCATGGTGTCAGTTTCCTCCAGTACTACTTCAGACGTTAGTCGAGTCCATGCCGCATCGTGTTGCGGTACTTCTGCATGCTAGCGAGAGCCCTACACAATATTAGGTGGGTGTACAAGTTTCTTTGGTTCTTCAGTATAGTATAGTCCTACCGCAGTCCGAATACAGCGACGTGAGCCGTGTTTGTTTTACTAACTGCACGTTTTGCGGTGTGTTTGTGTATATTCATTACCAGTAGACTGTGCTGTAGCAATATTCTACGATGGGTCGCTTGAGTGTTTCGTAAGTAATCTCCTTTGCACACCGACTGTATTTTATCAGTATTATTCAAATGAGACCAGTCTACGTGGGCAATAATGTTTGTAGCGAGTTTAAGACTTAATTGCGAGAATGTGAACTACAAGTGACGATTTCATAGAGGCACTTGCGTACTGATCATCGCATCCGCTTTATGATGGATAACATTAGATGTAATAATTTTCTGAAAATTTGTTCCTTTGTTTCGCCAAATTTATCGTTTTCCTTTTTTTCGGTAAAATAACAGCACGAAACTCTGCAACTGATAGAGTATAAAAAGTAGTTGAGGATGAAAACTGACGAAATATTACGTCAGCATGAATAGTCCAACAAATCGCTTTCCCACAGGGACTGCATTTATAATGTTGGGACGAATGCTCACATGTTTAACTATTCGTGCTTCAGTAATACTTAAAATAAACTCTAAAATATGTTACGACATTCATAACTGCCTGGAAAAGTCCTCTGGGTAATTTTTGAGCTGTTGTTAGAAATGGTGAAAGTACCTGCGGTCTAGAATCAAAGGGCGCATCCATCCCGCTTCTTCTTTCTCGTTGTCAATAACCACATTTTTGTCGCGAAAGACCCACCATTACAGTCGCCAGACGATGGAGAGAGTTTACTTGAAGCACACAATGTATCAAATTGAACTCCCTGCCATATTAAAACTGTGTACTGGAAAGAGAGTGAAACTCAGGATCATTGCCTCTTTAAAAAAGTCGCTTGTTCGTTGCATATATTCGGAGAGGACGTCCCATGACACCCACAGAGGGCAGCCAACCCTCTGACCGAACACGCTGAGCTACCATGCCAGCAGGCTGAGCTACATAAGTACGACTCAGGCCCCGTCCCCTCAGCTTTCCTTTCACCAGAAACTCGTCTCCTACCTTCTAAAATTCACAGAAGTTCTCCTGCGAAACTTGCCAGACCAGCACTCCTGGAAGAGAGGATATTGCGGAGACACAGATTAGCCACAGCTTGTGGTATGATTCCAAAATGAAAGTTTCACTCTGCAGCGAGATGTTTGCTGATATGGAACCTTCTGGCAGAATAAAAGTGTGTGACGGACTGAAACTCGAACTCAGGACTGGTAGAGTAGTTGCCCACGAAAGACAAAGGCCCTGCACAGTTTTAAGCTACAAGGATGTTTCATATCAGCTAACAGCTGCAGGGTGAAAATTACATTCTGGACACGGCATGTAATGCAGTCAACTAGCGATGCGAACAGCCACAGGGTAATTGCTTCGATCGAGAAGCGAGATGCCTGCTTGACCGGTGAGATGACAAATGACAGACCATCCCTCTCTGTTGTCAACAAGAGGGAATTCCAAGGGAAGAAGAAGTAAAGTTTGTCATATCACAGGCGAGGGGATAGCGAAAAACGAGAAATAAGTCATGGATCAGTTTCCATCTGGTACTCACGGGGCAGCAGCTGTAATCTTGCAGCTGTGTCAGGCCAACCGAGATAACTGGTTCAGCCGGTCAATCACCATGGACGGCTGCTGTGTGCGTTACTACGAGCCCAAAAGAAAGGAGGAAACCAAGCACTGGAAACATGTACGTTCACCACAACCGAAGAAGGGGAACACCCAACCATCACCCTGCAAGATAACTGCGAATGTTTTTTTGGAAGTCCAGTGGTGTGATGTTGTGGCAACAGATCATGCGCGCAAGCGACAAACAGTACCAGGAGCACACTACCGAAATCTCTTGGCGAGATTACGGGAGGTTCTCAATACCAAGCGTCATGGGAAGTTTCCCAAGGGGGCACTTTACACCAGCGGCAAGGTGCCACCTGATCCTGAACCTGACACAGTCACAAATGCTGCTTCTTTGAACTTTTAAATTTTGCCTCAGCCCTTACCATCCTATCCTGGCACCCACTGACCTCTTCCTCTTTCTTTTGATAAAGAAACCGTTCCGTGCCATGTATTTCCAGAGGGACGGGTCGACGAGATGGTTTTTGAGCTGAAAATGTCAAAACGCAGAGCTCTATAGCCGAGGTCTCTTCCAAGTCACCCATTATTTGGAAAAATGTGGATCTGTTTAGAAGGTCTAACACATGATTTTTTCGAAGAAATAAAAGTTTGACAACTCCTTCGTATTGATAAAGCTGTTGCTGTTAAACAACTAACTAAAAGGTGCACAGAATTCAGTTCAGCTATTCACATAGTATTTACACATTTCTCAGATCGATTGAAAGCTAAATTTCCATGCTAGATACTTCAAGAACACGAATATTAGAAACACATTAAAGCACTTGTACCGAATTATATAACAACACCAAACTGGTGACTCACCAGCCAAATTTAAGTCTTGAACACTTAATTACGTATCAAGTGTCTCACTGGACTTCAGTTTCCATCCTACGTTTTTTAACAGATGTCTAGGCGATGCTTTAGATAAGTCCAAAAGATTGGCAACACACAAAGTACAAAAAACTGATAAGAGGACATTATAGACACTCATATCTGCTGATGGTATTTAGTTTTATATGACATAGAAGGCATGGATTAATTCGACATTCGTAAACTGAAACAAATCTTCTCTGACTAATATACACTCCTGGAAATGGAAAAAAGAACGCATTGACACCGGTGTGTCAGACCTACCATACTTCCTCCGGACACTGCGAGAGGGCTGTACAAGCAATGATCACACGCACGGCACAGCGGACACACCAGGAACCGCGGTATTGGCCGTCGAATGGCGCTAGCTGCGCAGCATTTGTGCACCGCCGCCGTCAGTGTCAGCCAGTTTGCCGTGGCATACGGAGCTCCATCGCAGTCTTTAACACTGGTAGCATGGCGCGACAGCGTGGACGTGAACCATATGTGCAGTTGACGGACTTTGAGCGAGGGCGTATAGTGGGCATGCGGGAGGCCGGGTGGACGTACCGCCGAATTGCTCAACACGTGGGGCGTGAGGTCTCCACAGTACATCGATGTTGTCGCCAGTGGTCGGCGGAAGGTGCACGTGCCCGTCGACCTGGGACCGGACCGCAGCGACGCACGGATGCACGCCAAGACCGTAGGATCCTACGCAGTGCCGTAGGGGACCGCACCGCCACTTCCCAGCAAATTAGGGACACTGTTGCTCCTGGGGTATCGGCGAGGACCATTCGCAACCGTCTCCATGAAGCTGGGCTACGGTCCCGCACACCGTTAGGCCGTCTTCCGCTCACGCCCCAACATCGTGCAGCCCGCCTCCAGTGGTGTCGCGACAGGCGTGAATGGAGGGACGAATGGAGACGTGTCGTCTTCAGCGATGAGAGTCGCTTCTGCCTTGGTGCCAATGATGGTCGTATGCGTGTTTGGCGCCGTGCAGGTGAGCGCCACAATCGGGACTGCATACGACCGAGGCACACAGGGCCAACACCCGGCATCATGGTGTGGGGAGCGATCTCCTACACTGGCCGTACACCACTGGTGATCGTCGAGGGGACACTGAATAGTGCACGGTACATCCAAACCGTCATCGAACCCATCGTTCTACCATTCCTAGACCGGCAAGGGAACTTGCTGTTCCAACAGGACAATGCACGTCCGCATGTATCCCGTGCCACCCAACGTGCTCTAGAAGGTGTAAGTCAACTACCCTGGCCAGCAAGATCTCCGGATCTGTCCCCCATTGAGCATGTTTGGGACTGGATGAAGCGTCGTCTCACGCGGTCTACACGTCCAGCACGAACGCTGGTCCAACTGAGGCGCCAGGTGGAAATGGCATGGCAAGCCGTTCCACAGGACTACATCCAGCATCTCTACGATCGTCTCCATGGAGAATAGCAGCCTGCATTGCTGCGAGAGGTGGATATACACTGTACTAGTGCCGACATTGTGCATGCTCTGTTGCCTGTGTCTATGTGCCTGTGGTTCTGTCAGTGTGATCATATGATGTATCTGACCCCAGGAATGTGTCAATAAAGTTTCCCCTTCCTGGGACAATGAATTCACGGTGTTCTTATTTCAATTTCCAGGAGTGTATATCTCATACAATGGATGGATGTCAGGTAATGATAATTTTAACAAAAGACATACGTAGATCAGAAATGACTGTTTGCACGTTTGTTTGTTCATTTAGAGTAGTCAGATCTTTTCTTCGACTGCATTAAGATATCTGCGTTTATCAGGTGTGCACAAAACTGGCGGGCACCGTGATATGTGCTAAATAGTCCTACGAAGCGAGTCGAAAATTTCACGAATGTCCATCAAGATAAAGAAAGTGTCAAGAGATGAAACGGCCTCACATAATACACACAACAAAATTTATACTAATTGTATTTTATAGAGTTTATTTTTTCATTAATGAACTTCCATGTATTTTACATTCAATAAACAAAACAACGGAAGTAAACAAATAAAACGAATATACACATCGGCTACGTCACAGAAACAATAAACACGTTATGCAAAAATAGAGACAATACAGTAGCTATATTTTTGACGACAAAGCAAAACTGTGGTCGCATCCCGGATCACAGTTTTGCTTTTGTTCTGAAGTACTTACGTATAATTTACTATTTCGCTTTCATAGAATTTCCTTAGATTTATATGGAAATTTAACTTCTGGTTGCTTTTCAGCATGTCCTCGTCTTGATTCAGATGAGTCAGCATGCTCTACGTTACCAGTGGTGTACTTTGTCGCCAAAGATATCGCTATTGTATTATCTCTATTTTTCATAATGTGTTTGTTGTTTTCTGTGACTTAAGCTATGTGCATATTCGTTTTATTTGATTACTTTGATTGTTTTGTTTATTGAATGTAAAAGGCATAAAATTACGTTGATGCAAAAGTAAACACTATAAAATACAATCAGTATAAATTTTGTTGTGTGTAGTATGTGAGGCCATTTCATCTTTTGACACTTACTTCATCTTGGGGTATACTGGTGAAATTGTCGACTCAATTCTTGTTTTGCAGGTCTATTTAGTGTCTGCCAGTCTTACACACAGCTGATAAACGCAGATATCTTAATGCAGTTGAAGAAATAGAAATCCTTACTCAGCAGAAAGAAGATCTAAATACTGTTCTAAACGAACATACACACGTACAAACAGTTATTTCTGATCTACGTGGGTCTTTTGTTACGAGCTGTAACCTGAAATCCATTGTATGACATAAATATTACTCAGAGAAGATTTGTTTGAGTTTGCGAATGTCGAATTGATTCATGCCTTCTGTGTCACGTACAACTAAAAGACCATCAGCAGATATGATTGTATGTAATGTCCTCTTATCAGTTTTTTGTACTTTACGTGTTGACAGTCTTTTGGACTTATCCAAAACATCGCCTAGACATCTGTTAAAAAACGTAGGATGGAAGCTGAGGTCCAGTGACACACT
Source organism: Schistocerca cancellata (assembly GCF_023864275.1). NCBI lineage: Eukaryota > Metazoa > Arthropoda > Insecta > Orthoptera > Acrididae > Schistocerca > Schistocerca cancellata. The sequence goes on along the minus strand of NC_064633.1, from coordinate 22,398,440 downwards.
TGATACGTAATTATGTTTTCACCACTTAAATTTATCTGGTCAGTCACCAGTTTGATGTTGTTATATAATTAGGTACTTGTGCTTATAATGTGTTTCTAATATTCGTGTTCTTGAAGTATCTAGCATGGAGATTTTGCCTTCAATCGATCTGGGAAGTGTGTAAATGCGATGTGAATAGCTGGACTGAATTCTGTGTACCTTTTAGTTAGTTGTTTAACAGCAACAGCTTAATCAATACAAGGGCGTTGTCAAAGTTTTGATTATCACTTCGAAAAAAATCTTATATTGTGTTAGACGTTCTAAACAGATCCACATTTTTCCAAATGTTGGGTGACTTGGAAGATACCTCGGCTATAGAACTCTGCGTTTTGACATTTTCAGCTCAGAAACAATCTCGCCGTCCCGTCCCTCTGGAAATACGTTCCATGTAACGGTTTCTTTATCCAAAGAAAGAGGAAGAAATCAGTAGGTGCCAGGGCAGGATGGTAAGGGGCTGAGGAAAAATTTTATAGTTCAAAGAAGCAGCATTTGTGATTGTGTCAGGTTCAGGATCAGGTGGCACCTTGCCGCGGTTCTGAAGTGTCCCCGTCGGACAGCTGCCCACGACGCTTGGTACTGAGAACTTCCTGGAACCTCGCTTTAAAGGCACATTTGCATGCTGAGCTTATCTGACATAAAACATAATTGTAAGTAATGAAAAAAGAAATAATTTGAGCCATATATCTAGTCCACGCCCGTATAAATATTGTATGCAGCCGCTGGAAAAATTTGAAGATTTTTGATCGTCAGATGATTAAGAGGCACCTTTTGTTTCCTTGGTCTTGTCCAGATAGGACTATATGGCACACCGTCATTAATACTACATTATTTCATTATTTTATTCAAGAGTTATAACCACACGGACGCGTAATTACATAATGTAAGTGTCCTACAAATTGTGTTTTTATTTCAGAATATATTGTTATTACTAACTTATGTATGTTTCTTTTTGTGTCTTTAATCATTGTAAGATTGTTGGATGACTTGGCATGGCAAAAGGTTTCGTATTTCTAAGCAAAAGACCATCCAGCTCGACCCACCGTCGTCTTCGGTTGCTGTCTTATTACGAAATCCGACCAGGGTGAAAACACAGAGAGAAAAAACACGGTTAGAAATAAATGAACGGACCTGTAACAAAAAAAGCCATACTCAGGCGCCGAGAGTGTGTATGAAACATATTTTGCCAATCCGTAAATTTAATTGATACATATTTAATATTCAATGCTATAATTCATTGTATGGTGTCGATCCTGTTACCAATGAGCAAAAAAAATTAAATTGCGATTTCGTGTCTGGACGCATTGTTGTATGTACTATATTGCCTTCCTTTTGTTAAATGTTTATTGGGAACTACAATCGGAATACGAGACCGGAATACATTGAAGCAAGACAAATTACTGAATTGTATGTCGACACCTGAATTTACGCTGCAGTCGCGGATACAAGGTAAGGCACCGCATCTTTACATCAGCAACCTTTCCAGGTGCTTTGTATTATCGTAGCTTTCTTGGTAGATCTATCACAATTTTCCGTTTCCGTAGCCGTGATTTTAAGCTACATCGTGGTTTCCAAATTTATTTACATTATTCGTACAGTGCGACAATACAGTATTATCAGTTCCCAATATGGCCGACTTTAGTTCTCTGCGACGTAATATGGTGTGCCGCATTAGTATTCAAAATTCCACCATCACTTTCGACACTTAATTTTCTTGTTCAGACATTGTCGCACAGTGAGGTTTATTTTTACATTTATTCTGATTACTAATACGAGTTTAAATTTTTATTGTGTCACACATTACGTGTGGCATGTTACTGACCAGAAAACAATTAGCAAAGATGGAGAACCAGAGACTGCAAACACAAACGCAATCCGACTCTTACATCCCATTAAATAATGAAGGTGACGTTACGGTTGACTCTAATACTAACGAGCGACATATTATTGACTAGGCTGGTGACGCAAATTTAGAAAATAGATCGTCTACCAGTAATATGTTTAAATTCAGTTCCGAACCGATTTTGGTGTGACGTCATGTTTAACGACGTGGCGGGTCGGAACAATTGCACATCGCTAGTGTTGCCAGAATGTTCGATCTATTATGAAACAAACGACACAACATAAACAGCACACTGACGCACGTATCGCCCAACAGATGAGGTCTATAAGCGCCACTTTGAAAACAGCTCATGAAGAGATAAAAATACGACATGATGAAATTAAATCAGATTTAGCTGCACTTAGAACGTCAAACGACACTTTCTGTAGCCGTGTTGAGGAGATAAGTAATAGACTGACTGGACAAGTGTCCGACCTCAACGCGAAATTTTTGAGAGCTTTCATTACAACAAGAAAACACAAATAAATATGTGACAGACATTCAAGCACAAGTGTACAATCTCAGTAAAACATGTGAGCCTGTAGTTACTTAGATTATATCTTATCCGGCAGTTCATGATGATATAAAATCGACTATTGCCGATGTCGAAAACAAGGTTGACACCATTGACAAACAGCTTTCTGGTAAAGTAAGACTACGCACTGACAACAATTTCTCATGCATCAATAGAGAATTTCACAATTGGATAGAGCAAAAAGGCAAATATTTTGGGGAGTGCTTACAAAGAAAATTGCCTGCTGTTGTCCACGACAGTGTCGCGGAATTTGTAAATAACAACAAACACATAATCAGTCAAGCAGCAAATCTGCCACTGCACAATCGAAACAGTTTGACAATTACGTGCAACCAGGGTGCAGTAACGGTAATTGTAACCAAAACACACAGTTTGGCAATGAATAAAAGTACATTTATGACGCATACACACTGCACACTACGTACTGACAACAACAGCACGCGCCTCGTCATGACACACTGCATTGCAGTCGTGATAATTACCATCATTTTCCTTGCCATTCGCCAGTTGAACCTTACAGTAATCGTTCTGAAACTAAACATTACTATAATGCCAAGGAAGAGGAGATCCTCATAAAACACAGACAATTTCAGCTATTTATACCTGAAAAAGGACCGTACATCCTGTCATCTTTCTTAAAGCTTTCAGAAATGTATTTCCTCGTACGTGGAGTGACCATAAGAGGATATCTTATGTTGTCGGTTATATCCAAGGCGACGCAACTGTATGGGCGTATATTGAAGCAGACAGATGCGTCACGTACGAACAATTTGAGACAACCTTTTTATCTAAATTTTGGTCGCAATCTGTACAGGAACGAGTTCTTAGGCAGATTCTGGATCCTGAACCATTCAATCCTAAGCACGGCAATTTGTGCCGATATTTTCAGAAATATTTAAATACGAAACATTTCCTTGACGAGCCGGTGCAACGCGCGACATCCCCCGCGCATTGAAGGCAAGATTGCCGTTTAATATCAAAGAAAAACTTCTGCATATCCCAGACACAAAGTGCTCGATTCTGTTGATATGCCAGGACCAGCGTTCGGTAGGCAAAGCAATGTCTACAATGTTTACACCCACGCCATGCAAAATACACAGGGTAGCCAACCCAATGACGGTACGCCGGCTGCCGTTGGAGGAGGAGGAGGAGGAGGAGATTAGTGTTTAACGTCCCGTCGACAACGAGGTCATTAGAGACGGAGCGCAAGCTCGGGTGAGGGAAGGATGGGGAAGGAAATCGTCCGTGCCCTTTCAAAGGAACCATCCCGGCATTTGCCTGAAACGATTTAGGGAAATCACGGAAAACCTAAATCAGGATGGCCGGAGACGGGATTGAACCGTCGTCCTCCCGAAAGCGAGTCCAGTGTGTGGCTGCCGTCGGAAACCCAAGCCAAAAGAATCAACCGTTTCAAATGTCTAATGTATATAGACAACAGAACTACCATGCTCAAAACAGCACAAACAGCAAATTATAACACTTCTTATTCTATTGGCGGCAATCCAAATAAGAGACAGCGCAACAGCAACAGCAACAACTACAACGGTAATAATAATTATCAGAATGGTTCCAAAAATCACTATCAGTACTCACCAAACCAGCAACAGAGCTGATGTAACAACAACTACGCCGCTGCGCAGTGTCAAAACACTGGAGACCACCGCAGCAAAACAATAATATAGGCCAGTGGCAATTGTCGCCACGGAAAATACAAACTCGGAACTGGAATGCATCTACACTCCTGGAAATGGAAAAAAGAACACATTGACACCGGTGTGTCAGACCCAACATACTTGCTCCGGACACTGCGAGAGGGCTGTACAAGCAATTATCACACGCACGGCACAGCGGACACACCAGGAACCGCGGTGTTGGCCGTCGAATGGCGCTAGCTGCGCAGCATTTGTGCACCGCCGCCGTCAGTGTCAGCCAGTTTGCCGTGGCATACGGAGCTCCATCGCAGTCTTTAACACTGGTAGCATGGCGCGACAGCGTGGACGTGAACCATATGTGCAGTTGACGGACTTTGAGCGAGGGCGTATAGTGGGCATGCGGGAGGCCGGGTGGACGTACCGCCGAATTGCTCAACACGTGGGGCGTGAGGTCTCCACAGTACATCGATGTTGTCGCCAGTGGTCGGCGGAAGGTGCACGTGCCCGTCGACCTGGGACCGGACCGCAGCGACGCACGGATGCACGCCAAGACCGTAGGATCCTACGCAGTGCCGTAGGGGACCGCACCGCCACTTCCCAGCAAATTAGGGACACTGTTGCTCCTGGGGTATCGGCGAGGACCATTCGCAACCGTCTCCATGAAGCTGGGCTACGGTCCCGCACACCGTTAGGCCGTCTTCCGCTCACGCCCCAACATCGTGCAGCCCGCCTCCAGTGGTGTCACGACAGGCGTGAATGGAGGGACGAATGGAGACGTGTCGTCTTCAGCGATGAGAGTCGCTTCTGCCTTGGTGCCAATGATGGTCGTATGCGTGTTTGGCGCCGTGCAGGTGAGCGCCACAATCGGGACTGCATACGACCGAGGCACACAGGGCCAACACCCGGCATCATGGTGTGGGGAGCGATCTCCTACACTGGCCGTACACCACTGGTGATCGTCGAGGGGACACTGAATAGTGCACGGTACATCCAAACCGTCATCGAACCCATCGTTCTACCATTCCTAGACCGGCAAGGGAACTTGCTGTTCCAACAGGACAATGCACGTCCGCATGTATCCCGTGCCACCCAACGTGCTCTAGAAGGTGTAAGTCAACTACCCTGGCCAGCAAGATCTCCGGATCTGTCCCCCATTGAGCATGTTTGGGGCTGGATGAAGCGTCGTCTCACGCGGTCTGCACATCCACCACGAACGCTGGTCCAACTGAGGCGCCAGGTGGAAATGGCATGGCAAGCCGTTCCACAGGACTATACAGCATCTCTACGATCGTCTCCATGGGAGAATAGCAGCCTGCATTGCTGCGAAAGGTGGATATACACTGTAATAGTGCCGACATTGTGCATGCTCTGTTGCCTGTGTCTATGTGCCTGTGGTTCTGTCAGTGTGATCATGTGATGTATCTGACCCCAGGAATGTGTCAATAAAGTTTCCCCTTCCTGGGACAATGAATTCACGGTGTTCTTATTTCAATTTCCAGGAGTGTATGAACCCGCAGGTGATTGAAAACATGAAAACGAAACGACCGCCACGGTTCGAGGACTGGAATAAATAATATCCAAATGTAAATATTACCTAAATAATTAGTGATACTCCACCTTCGTCTGTGCATGCACGCGCTACAAATGTGACGACGTCAAACTAAAAACTGTCACTATTGTGCCGCAGGTCGTGACTGTGGAAGAACTGTGTGTGTGTGTGGGGGGTGGGGGGGACTTCAATTTAAATTTATTATTTGACACACCCATTTGCAACGGAACAATGATCATGTACCTGACAGTTGTATACAGCAACCATTATTATTCATAAGGTATAATCATGACGAAAACTTGTCTCAGGAACTGTTACAAGAGAACAAACAATATCGTTCATCATCCAATGAATTTATTTTGGCCTCAACTACTTGTAGACGGTATCCCCACTACTATTATTCTGGACACAGGAGCGGCTGTTAGTGTCTTGAACTATGATTTTTACAAGAAAATGTGAGTCTGGACCCGTACCAGAGTATCCCGTCCAGAACTGTAAAATTTTAACTGCCGTAGGCAATAAGTCTTCTAGGGTTGAGAAACAGGTATTAGTGACAGTCAAGGTAGATAATCTTACAATGACCATTCCACGTCGTCCAAACCCTGGTCACTAATTGTATTTTAGGTTTAGATATATTGTGCGAGAAGAACAGCACTATTGACATCACCCAACGTAAATGTATACATAGAGATAAGGGCAGTAAAATTTCAATTGACCTGGGTACCAGGGCTCTGAAGCACGATACATATCCAGTTAATACAGAACATTGATGTTGTTGACACACAGGCACACGCACCTGATGCCGAGTTTGGACTTAAAACTTTAATTAGTAATAAGTTATCAGAAACCACAGCTGACACGCATGATGAACGTAATGAACTTTATGATGTTTTGTTCAAGTATATTCAAGTATTTAGCAAACAACCAGGTGTGATCAACACATATATGTATAAAACAGAAGTTTAGCCTCACCAGATCTTCTTTCACAAAACCTATAATGTGCCACCATTCCAAAGACCTGCTGTGTGGCACGAGCTGAAACAAAACGTTAGAGTGGAAAATTATCGAACATTCCACGTCATCTTACTAGAGTCCATTATTGTTTTAAAGAAACCCAGCTGGAATATCAGAGTTGTTTTGGATGCTGGTGCAGCTAATGAGATTATTTTACCTGTTCGCATGAAACCTGAGAATTTAGAGGAGTAAATCTAGAAATTTTTATATTCTAAGTATTTTTCTTCGATAGATCTGACCAATTAGTTCTGGCAAGTTGCAATCACGCCAGATTCTAGAAAGTATACAGCATTATTATTCGGGGGAGGGGGGGGGGAGAACCTATCCATTTTGTGTCCTTCCCTTCGGCCTGAACGTCAGTTCAGGCGTGTTTATCACAGCATTGGATACTATACGTGGTGATGACTTGCTTGAATCGGTTACTCACTACATTGATGACCTCCTCATAGTCAGTAAGACTTGGTCTGAACCCATTGATGCTTTGCAAAAGGTTCTACATAAATTCGCACAAGCTGGAGTGACAGTTAATCTCAAAAAATCTAAATTTGCTTACGTATCTTGGACATATTTTTAATGCTCAAGGTATACGGCCTCACCCAAGAAAGTTAGAAGAAATCAGTAACTTTTTTAGCCCACGGACTAGAAAGCAATTGAAATCATTCCTTGGACTTTGTTCTTTCTTTCGACGATTTTTACCACACCAGCTATTAAACAGCAAACACCTATGGAACCTACTCAAAAAGAATCAGATGTGTAAATGGTCTGACCAGTGTCAGAAAGACTTGCTTTGGTTAACGCAAACATTTTGGATCACCCTGATTTTAACTTGGATTTTTGTATGACATGTGATGCATCATACTGTGGCTTAGGCTGTTGTTTGTTTCAAGTTGTAAAGAATGGAGAACAAGAACATGCGAAAATTATTAGTTTTTCGAGCCGCATACTTAGTGAATGTGAACGCACATACTCTACCACAGAACTTAAAACACTCTCTATGGTGTGGGCCTTTAAGAAATTCAATTATTATTTGTATGGTAAGCACACTAAAATTTGTACTGATCACCAAGGTCTCACATTTCTGTTAACTTGTAAGCTGGTACATCCCAGATTATCACGCTAGGCTTTATCTTTGCAAAACTATTCCTTTGAAACAGTATATATTAAGGGTAAAGACAACATCATTGCCTACGCTTTGTCTGCGTCAAAGCTTGAATGAATGTAATTCTGACATGGAGAATGTAATTCTGACATGGAGGATAAGTATTACATCGACTTATGTAGAAACATGTCAGCGTTGCAGAAATCTGATCCTCACCGGAATAAGGTAGGAGTTTTACTCATAAATCAACCTGGCCATCTTCTGTCCAACCGATATTTGATACATAATTATGTATTATTTTATCGCCGTCATCATGAAGCCACTACTTGGTGTGTTTGTATTCCTAATTTGGCACACACATTTTTTTTGGGGGTCATTATGGTACCAAGAAGCCCTAGCAAAGCCTAGTACCTATTGTTACTTTAGCAATACGAGACGTAAAATCCACAGTATACTCAAAGCATGTGCGACCTGTCAAAAACCTAAACCGCTGAACTTGTCTACGAAGACTGATTTGCATTATATTCTACCCAGTAAACCTCTAGAAGTTCTGACATAAGTGGCTCTCATCCCAGAAGCAGTGGTGGTATGATATACAGGGTGAGTCACCTAACATTACCGCTGGATATATTTCGTAAATCACATCAAATACTGACGAACCGATTCCACAGACCGAACGTGAGGAGAGGGGCTAGTGTAATTGGTTAATACAAACCATACAAAAATGCACGGAAGTATGTTTTTTAACACAAACCTACGTTTTTTAAATGGAACCACGTTAGGTTTGTTAGCACATCTGAACATATAAACAAATACGTAATCTGTCCTGTTTGTTGCATTGTAAAATGTTAATTACATCCGGAGATATTGTAACCTAAAGTTGACGCTTGAGTACCACTCCTCCGCTGTTCGATCGTGTGTATCGGAGAGCACTGCAGCATACATCGCGTTTCTACAGAATGATCTGCCAACATTGCTCGAAAATGTCCCACTGGGAACGCGTCGACGTATGTGGTATCAGCATGATGGTGCACCTGCACATTCCGCAATTAACACTAGGCTGACCCTTGACAGGATGTTCGACGGGCGTTTCATAGGACGTGGAGGACGCATAAATTGGCCAGCCCGTTCTCCTGATCTTACACCTCTGGACTTCTTTCTGTGGGGTACGTTAAAGGAGAATGTGTACCGTGATGTGCCTACAACCCCAGAGGATATGAAACAACGTATTGTGGCAGCCTGCGGCGACATTACACCAGATGTACTGCGGCGTGTAGGACATTCATTACGCCAGAGATTGCAATTGTGTGCAGCAAATGATGGCCACCACATTGAACATCTATTGGCCTGACATGTCGGGACACACTCTATTCCACTCCGTAATTGAAAACGGAAACCACGTGTGTACGTGTACATCACCCCTCATGGTAATGTACATGTGCGTCAGTGAAAAAGACCAATAAAAAGGTGTTAGCATGTGGACGTAATGTGCAGTTCCAGTCTCTTCTGTACCTAAGGTCCATCACCGTTCCATTTGGATCCCTACGTAATTCGGTGCTCCCCGATACACACGATCTAACAGCGGAGGAGTGGTACTCAAGCGTCAACTTTAGGTTACAATATCTCCGGATGTAATTAACATTTTACAATGCAACAAACTGCACTGATTACGTATTTATTTATATGTTCAGATGTGCTAACAAAACTAACGGGGTACCATTTAAAAAAAACGTAGGTATGTGTTAAAAACATACTTCCGTGCATTTTTGTATGGTTTGTATTAACCAATTACACTAGCCCCTCTCCTCACGTTCGGTCTGTTGAATCGGTTCGTTAGTATTTGATGTGGTTTACGAAATATATCCAGCGGTAACGTTAGGTGACTCATCCTGTATATTCTTGCATCTTACGATTTATTCTCCAAGCATGTTAAACTGCATGCTATAAGATCTGCTACTGCCACTGCCATCATTCGTCGTTTCTCATATGACTACATTCACATTTGCATGCTGAGCTTTTCTTAGCAGAAAAAGTAACTATAAGTAATAAAAAGAAAGAAATAATGTGAGCCATAGATACAGTCAAAGGCCGTATAAATATTATATGCTGCCGCTGGAAACATTTGAAGATTTTTGATCGTCAAATGATTAAGAGGCACCTTTTGTTTTCTAGGTCTTGTCCACATCGGACGTATATGGAACGCCGCCATTAATACTACATTATTTTATTCAAGAGTTGTAACCAAACGGCACGCGTAGTTACATAATGTAAGTGTCCTTTAAATTGTGTTTGTATTTCAGAATATATTGTTGTTACTAACCTATGTATGTTTTATTTTATATCAATAATCATTGTAAGATTGTTGGGTGACTTTCCATCGCAAAAGGTTCCGTACCTATAATCAAAAAGCCATCCATTTTGATCCACCGTCGTCTTCGGGTGCTGTCTTATCACGAAGTCCGATTAGGGTGAAAACACAGAGAGGAAAAATATGGTTAAAAATAAATGAACGGACCTTTAACAAAGCAAAAAGCCATGCTCGACCGCCGAGAGTCTGTATGAAACATATTTGACCAAACTGTAAACTTAATTGATATCTATGTAATATTCATTACTATAATTCATTGTGTGGTCTCGATCCAGTTACGAGTGAGCCAAAAAAATTAATTAAATCGCCAATATAGTTCAGTAGTGTGCACCTTCCTTGTTTTGTACTATTTGTCACTTAAGAACATACGAGGACTACATCACAGCATATGACTTGCAGAAAACATTCGCAATCATCTTGCCTGATGATGTTTGGGTGTTATCCTCCATTAGTGGTGGCGAAAACACATGCTCCCACTGATTAGATTCCTTTTTTCCCTTGGGCCCATAGTGATGTACCCAGCTGCCGTCCATGGTTACTAGCCGACTACAGCAATTATTTCGGTTGACCTGACACAGCTGCAAGATTTCCGCTGCTGCCTCGTGAGTAGCTGATGGAAATTGATCCATGACTTATTTTCACGTTTTTCATTATCCCTCGCTTGTAATACCCCGAACTTCACTTCCACTTCCCTTGGGAGGCCCTCTTGTTGACAGAAAAATGGTGTGCCATTTCTCTCTGTTACCTCACCGGTCAAGCAGGCATCTCGCTTCTCGATGGAAGGCATTACCCTGTGGCTGTTCACATCCCTAGTTGACTTAGATAATTGCATTACATGCCGTGTACAGAACGAAATTATTATTAGCTGATACGAAACATCCTGGCAGCTTAAAACTGTGCGGCAGACAGAGACACAAACTCGGGACCTCTGTCTTTCGCGCACAACTGCTCTACCAGTAGCGAGTTAGAGTCTCGGTTCGTCACAAAGTTTTATTTTTCCAGGAAATTTCCATCTCGCTGCAGAGTGAAATTTCATTCTAAGTTGTGGCTAAGCCATGTCTCCGCAATATCCTTTCTTCCAGAAGTGCTAATCCGGTAAGGTTCATAGAAGAGCTTCTGTGAAGTTTAGAAGGTAGTAGACGAGGTACTGGCGAAAGTAAAGCTGTAAGGACGGTTCGTGAGTCGTGCTTAGGTAGCTCAGTCTGATGGCACGGTAGTTTAGCGTGTTCGATCAGGGGGTTGGGTGCCATCTATAGCAGAAAAAAAGAAAACGGATCAACGACGAACGCCCTCCTAGTACAAACTCAACACACAACACGAACCGTTTTCAAAAAAGGCAAAGGTCCTGAGTTCCAGTCTCGTTCCAGCACACAGTTTTAATCTGGCATAAAGTTTAGTTTTACATACACATTTGAGGTAAAAACGATATTCTCTCCGTCGCCTGACGATTATAATAGTAGGTCGTTCGCGACAAAAATGTGGTTATTGACAACAAGAAAGAAAAACGGCATGAATCCGCGCTTTGAATCTAGACCCCATACCGCAGATACTTTCACCAGTTCTAACAGTTCAAAAATTATCCAGAGAACTTTTTCAGACAGTTATCAATGTCTTCACAAATTTTAGAGTTTTTAAAAATATTATTGAAGCACAAATAGTTGAATATATGAAGATTAGACCCAACATTATTAATGTAATCCCTGTGAAAGAGCGATTCATAGTTCTATTCATACTGATGTAAAATTTCGTCAGTTATCATACTCATCTACTTCTTATACTATATTTGTCACTTTCAGCGTTCGTCCTTGTATTTACCGAAAGACAAAGAACGCGATAAATTTGGTGAAACGGAGGAACTAACTTTTAGAAAGTTATTACATCCAATGTTATCCATCCTGAAGCAGTTGCGATGAGCAGTACGGGAGTGGCTCTTTGAAACCTTTGCTTGTAGTTAACATTCTCGAAATTATGTCTTAAGCTAGCTAGAAACATTACTGTCCACGTATGCTGGTTTCATTTGTATGATACTAAGAAAATACAGTCGGTCTACAAAGGAGATTACTTGCGAAGCACTCGCCGGACCCTTCATAGAACATTGCTCAAATGCGATGGACATTGCTAAAGGAGGAGTGGCGGCTGCTGCATAACAGCACAAGAGCATGTGAACACCCTAACTTTTTAAAGCTTGTGAATGTATTGGCTATTTTTCTTTGAATGCTGTGAAATACACGGCACTAAATCTACCGCACTGTGCTACAATTACTCGTCTAGACTCCGTGAAACTTGGGATCAGCGTCGTGAGCATACCTTCACTTGTGCACGTTTTAAGGAGCTGCTGTGCATGCTCAACCGGTGTGGCGTAACTGTCTTATGGGCCAAATACATACGAAATTCATAAACAATGTGCATGGTTAACGGCGTGCACTATTGGGCCATACCAATCAACAACAAGTTTACGGCAATTCCACGAGGTGGTAGCACACTGCAGCACGCATTCGTTTGGCTAAATCCCGCTAGACAATAGCACAGTAGCACACCGCACACATATGGGAATTCAGTCACTGTATACTAAAATTAGACTGGATATCAGTATACGTTATAGTAGTTATAGTTATACTGATACAAAAAAGTGTTATATGGGATTCTGAATGAGAAATAGTACATTAAGTTTTGAGTACTCCTTTTGAGGCGCTGAGAACCATAAAGCATATCATCGTCGATTGTGATTTGTTGATCCCATGGTGGGTCAGGTTTATCTGTACTGTAGGCCCACATTGTACGTTTACATAAACTTCAAGAAAAGCTGTCTCATTGGGTTCTCTTATACTCACTTAAATATGCGGGTCGAAGACGGTGAGCTTTTGTCCCTTATGGCTCTCAGCGCTTCATTTGTATCCTAATCAAATGATCTTGTTGGCAGATAGTACTACTTCAGTTTAATCATTTCCGCAAACGGCAGTTTGTGCTTGGAGTTGGTTGTCTGCTGTACAGGAATCGGCTTTCCTGTTGAGTGTCTAATGAACTGTGTTGAACCTGCATTAAGCGCTGACAGAAAAGAAAATTACCAGGTATAGTTAGCCACAAAAACGCTAGGGCATTCCAGATCAGATCCATTCTCTGAGAAAGTGACGAAATCAAATAAGGGTGATTACAAACAAACATTTAACAAAGAAGTGTATATTATGCGTAAGATGATATGTGGGTGCAACGTAAGAATGCCTGATTTTCAGCCCAGAAGTTAATTCATTAACTAATACATGAATAAGGGATCTTTTACATTTGTCCAATAAAAATTCAAAGCACGAGGACTCACACTTACAGAAAACTGGAAAACGGAGAATAGCGAAACCTTAAACATTATTTTTTCTTGCCATAAACTGTACTTAGCTATCTACAACACAACAAATTTCCAAAAAACAATTCTTCCTTCTTTGCAGGCAAGCTATGAATATTATTATTTTTCTCCAACATTTTTTTCTCCAACATTTCTTTACTAAACATAGTGATAATTACACATACAAAAGAATGGTATTTTATGTACTCACCCTATTTTTACAAATAATCTCCGTCCCGTTCTATGGCCTTCCTCGAGCGCGAAATAAGGACGTGTAAGCCCTGTCGGTACCAATCCTTGTCGTGGTGGCGGAACCAGTACTTCACTGTGTGAATCACCTCCTCACCGTACTCAAAATGTCTTCCACGAATGGCATCCTTTAATGGCCCAAACAAGTGAATGACAACGTCAGCTCGCTGCAAAATGTCGGGTGTGACACTCTTGGATGGTCTCCCCGACCGCTGCAAATCGTGGAGCTCCGCCTAACCGCCTTCTGATGACCTCACCCTCCGTACCTAGCGACTAACTGTACTTCTGTCGACAGCAGATGCTCCATCGATTTTGTACAAGCGTTTCTGAATATTCACCACAGTTTCTTTCTCTGCAGCGAGAAATTCAATGACGGCACGTTGCTTGTAACGTATACCACCTCCAGGCATTTGAAACGATTCTGCAGCTAAGCTATCTGTCGGAAGTAACGGAAACTTGGCGCGCTCACTCGGGAGACTTGAAATAATAAATACATAATATTTCGCGTTCGTAGCATTGTTTTCGGCTGAGAAAAAAAAGTGGTGCATTACTTTCTGGGCATCCCTCGCATAAATATATTGATAAGCATAACTATTACAGCAGATGCTATTAATTTCGCATTCTCATATTTACCTGAATTTAAAAATTTGTGAACACCGAGAATGTACACCTACGAGCCGCCACTGTACAGGACTGTCTGCTAGTACTGAATGTGCACAAACATACCACGCTTAGAAGAAAAAACACGGCCCACATTGCTGTTGCAGTAGGAGTATAGTACAATGCCTGTGATCAAATATGAAGAATCACCATGAGAAAAACCGCGCTGAGAGTCATCAAGATGTTGTCTACCCTTGTTATCAGCATATATTCACGAGTAAATACGATACACTTTCTTGAATGTAATAATTGTCTTTCCGCATGTAGTATAGCAAAATTAGGTTCACGTGTTGGTTTCGGATCATCAAATGACTTGAACATGAGCACGATTGCGGCTAATCAGAACGTACAACAAATCTTGTTCATATTATACGGAGCAACTGGATAATGGTGTTATCAACATTCGGGGATGACGACGAACGATAAATCTATCAAATTTGGGATAAGAGGCCGCGGTCAGTAAACGACTGTGTCGAAATTTAGAAGCGAAAATCGTTCTGATTCTTCTGAGAGTGGAATACAAGTACTGGAACTGCTGTTGCGAAAAATGTAGCGTAGGCAACTTTCAGAAGTGTCAGTATGGACCAAAAGATGAAACAAATGTGTAGTCAACATGTGCTCTAAACTGTATACCTTAGGAGCTATAAGACTAGTTCGTCTTTGCTACTGTGAAACACATATTTTCTACAGAAGAAGCTGCTGTAGCTCTTAAACTATGCATTTTGGAGCCCACATTTACTGGACTTTCTTGCTTGTTTAGGCCCATACTACCTCCTCCAAAAACATTTAAATGAAAGAACTTCCATTAGAAGAGACGTGTTTTGCGGTATCAAAGACAAGCAAGTGGCCACAGTTGTTAGGCTACACATTTTAGAGACCATGTTTACTAAACATTTGTTTCTTGTTTTGGTCCATGTTGTCACCTCTTACAGTCGTCTATGCTAGAATGTTAGCAACAACAGCATCAGTACATGTGTCCTACTGTGAGGTATCACGACGATTTTTGCTCATAACTTTTCACTCGGTCGTTTTCAGACCACAGCCCCTCACACCAAATTTGATACATTTAGCTTTCTCGAACATCCCAGAAAGTTTTTAACATCGTAATGGAATCGCATTGTACTGTGATGTAGAGAATTTGATATCGTCACTATCATGCAAGGAAAACTATTTTTTGAGAGGTGTTATGAATCTTATTGAACCCTTAATAAGCAGTTACCATATTTTTCACTATGTATGTGTTTGTAACAGATAACTCAGTCCAACATATTCTTATATTGCAGTGCAGTTTTAAATTACTATGTCATTGCATGAAATGCTCATTTACTTGTAACTGTGTGTCGCTGTTCTAAGCACCTGGTGGCAATTCTCTTCTTTTTGAAATGAGATACACCAGGCGTTAATAACATCTCTCTTTTTGAGAACAAATTGTACCAATTCAGACTAAGTAGTTATTCTGTTCTTGAGTTTGACAAAGTAAACAGAACCAAAAATTTCAAAACAATATACATTCCAAATCCTCAAGTGGCACAGAGATTTCTTACAGAAAAAAGGCAAAAATATGCAAAAGGTTAAATTGTTAGGTGGCAGAATAAATAAGGGTCATATTCGCACCTTACATGAGAGCTACATGCATCACAACAGGAAGCTGAATGTGACACCTAACTTAATTCGGCAGTTATGAGCAATTTTGCCTATCAGTATGTAATGCAAAACAGGGATGACACTCAATCGACGGGAATTAACACACCGTTCCGGTAACGCATGTTTGAGCGGAAGGTGAAACAAGCAGCGAGATGTGTTTTAGTTTGGAATTCAGAGGGACGAGGGCAGAGGTAGGACTGCGCTACATGGGGTACCATGTAAACCACTTAAAGGGGTGTCCCAGGTGGAAAGTCAACGACCTACCAGGTGACTCAGGTGGGGATAGCGAGTATAACAGCCCATCTGAGGGAGGACAGGAAAGAAAGCTTTTAGAAACCTGCATTTCGGAATTCCAAATGCATACGAAACAAGACCAGTGACACATGTCCGATCGCGTGTCACAAATCACAAATGTAAGAGAGTCAATGTACGCATTTTGGGGTCTGGAACGGGCACAAAACGTCCGATTGGCGGTAACACGCTAGGAAGGAGAAAAGAGCCAAAGTTTCGACGCACGTTAATGGTAGGGACCTTGCGATTGGTAGAGAGAGTTTTCACAAACAGGTGGAACGCGCCTATCGGTCGAAAAAAGCCGTGACGTGAAGAATGAAAGAACCCAGGGGGAGAGACAGTTCGGCTACGAGTAAGACAAGATGGAAATTTTCGGGGACTCTTCTCTGAACTGGCGTCAAGTACAGAACGGAGCGCATAACAGTCTGTATGACGCAGAGGAGTAATTTGTGTGAACACTGCGTTTACAGCGGTGATATCCAGCTGCAAATTAGCTGTAGCATCATTTATCTCCATCTGTGGAGAAACAAACCAGCCAATTAATTAATTGTTCTTGAGAGAACTGAGGGGCATTATAATATCCACGCTGCTCCAAATATGCGCGTGTATATCGCCACATTGTAAGACTAGGGATGAGTACATGTTCTCTCGCGTAACGTAATAAGGTGACCAACAAAGCAACTTTTTATTTTTATTTCACAAATCTGTTTTCGACTGTTGTGACATCATCAGGCAGAACAGTCAATCAATTCAGTTTTTAATAAATAATATACCGCCTGAACAGGCAGTGAATGCCGAACGGTACCGACCGGCCGCCATGTTATCCTCAGCCGCTTGGTGTCACCCCATGCATACATGAAGGACCGTATGGTCAGCACACAGCTCTCCCAAGCGTTGTCTGTTTTCGTGACCAGTGCAGCTATTTTCCAGTCAAGCAGCCCCGCAAGTGGCCTCGCAGGGGTTGAGTTCACCCCGCTTGACAACAGCTCTCGGCAGGCACGGACGGTGACCCATCCAAGTGATAGCCGAGCCTGACAGCGCCTAATTTCGTTGCTCTAACGGAACCGGTGTTACCACTGCAGCAAAGCCATTGGCAATAAAAAATATGAATAAATGTCTTATGTTAATGACGTTTTCAAAAATGGAAGAAATATACCGACAACGGAATCCAAACACTGCTTCAAATATTTTACTTTGCTCTTGTTACGTCTTAGTAGTCAGGAGGAAGAGGTTCAAATCAACATGCATGACGTGAGTCAAATCATCCACGTAAAAATCGCGTTCAGACCCGTGAACAACATGTTGCGTCTTGTATAACACTTTGAAAAAGAAAATAAGAAGACATTTAAGGATCAGCCTTTATATATCTGCCGCTATTAAGTTGCGTTTACATTGGAGAGAGCGGCTGGTGTTTTCAGAAATAACTTCAAGTAAATAAATATGCAGAGAGCAGGAATAATATTCTTAACTACAGCCAGTGGCCACTCAAAGAAAAGATGTTAGATTGTGTTATTTGCTTGTGGAAGCAGAGCAAAATAAATGGGTGCCACATCATCTCAAATTAACACCTGCAGAGGATAGACAACACAAGAATTTAGGAGTAAACTTCCAATTGGCGGGTGAAATAGTTGTAGAAAGATATGCGAAACGGCAGGTGTATACGTTTTGGAATTAATGAGGATTAAACACTAACCGGACAAGTGCAGACGAAAAAATGACGTATTCAGTCTAAAGGAAAGGGTGTAAGAATTATTTTTTGACCCTCTCTCTATTCAAAGTTCTCCAGTAGGATTTAAGTGGTTTTCTGCGTCGTGTTTCGGGTTGTTGTTTTGTAGCAACGCACGTCCAACGGTCACGCACTGTTTCGTTTTGCAGGCCGGAACTGGATAAAATCAACTGCAGATGTGTATGGCGTTTCATTTCCTGGCCACGTCAGAGAGGCCTTCATTGCCCTAACACATGGCCCTAGCTTCTCATCTAAGTGCAAATGCTTCGATTTATGCCCGTCCGCGCGCGCTACCTATTAATTAACGCAGATATTGCGGCGTGGACACGCGGAATGTGGGGGGGGGGGGGGGGTGCTTGTTTCGACATAGCTACGAATCACCCATCAGCAGAGGGTAACTAGCCGTGACCATTTTGCAGGACAATGCTCAAGCACGTACAGTGCAAGCTGTTACTCGTTTTGTTTGACTGATCGGGCTGCTAAGTCCTATACCACCTACTGCACTCCCCTGACTTAAGCCTTCGTGAGTTCGACTCGATTTCTAAACTGAAGGAAACACTTCACTGCATTCGCTTCAGAATTGCTGCAAATTCGTCGGGCAGTAGACCGCGCCGCTCGAACAGTCAACACAACTGGCACTGCTAAAAGTATCTTACGACTTCCACTTCGCTGACAACGGGTTATACACAATGCTGGTGACTACTTTGAAGGTCAGTAATACTTTGAAACACGTATCTATTTTTTACGAGCTGTAAATAAATAGTTGCCACTATTAATGGTTCTGAGCACTATGGGACTTAACTTCTGTGGTCATCAGTCCCCTAGAACTTAGAACTACTTTAACCTAACTAACCTAAGGACATCACACACATCCATGCCCGAGGCAGGATTCGAACCTGCGACCGTAGCAGTCCCGCGGTTCCGGACTGCGCGCCTAGAACCACTAGACCACCGCGACCGGCACTGTTCATGTTCCAACCCTCATATATCTATTCGACAACAGGAACCCAACGACTGTTCATATCATTTAAGAAAATGAAGCCGAGCGTCCGCTAGACCAATATATGACGTTGCATTTCAGAATCTAGCAACTACATGGATTACAAGCCTACAACTTCCGTCAACAACGAAGAAAAACCGTTCATTTAAATTCTACCGTTGCCACTTCTTTGTGCAGTGCGTCACTATCTCACCGTGCGAAGTGCTGTGAAACTGTAACCAGCTACCCAAATTTAAACCTATTTCAAAATTAATGAATCAAATTTGGGTTGTAAGAGGTTGGTGACGGTCAGATATGCCAGTTATAGAAACAAAGGTGTTTTCCTCTACGGCCGAATCTTCTCATGAATTTTCAATCACCAGCTTTCTCTTCAGAATGTGAAAATGCTTTTTGGCCCCCACGTACATATGGTGAAATAATCATCATAATAAAATAAGAGAAATCAGAGCTTGCACACAAGGACTTCGTTTCTCCCGCGAGCTGTTCGTGAGTGGAATGGTAGAGGAATAGCTTGAAGGTCATTTGATGAATCATGTAGATGTAAAACGCAGCTGGACATGGAGTCAGACTGCACTTTGATGACAGTCCGATGTTCCTTCAGCGCTGTACTTGAGTCCATCAACCGATGTTGCCTGCAAGTGGTGAGGTGTCAGTCTCTCTGCAACTCACAACCAGGTGTTATCAGTGGACGGAAGGTATAGAGAATGTAATGGCCAGGGCAACAGTTAAACACTGTCAGAACGGCATGGGCAGTATGCGGCCTTGCGTTATCTTGTTAAAAGATAACATGAAGGAGACTTCAAAGATACGGTGGACCCACAGAAGTTAATGTGAAAGAACTATAATGATTGCTCTCCGAACTACTACCTACGCGGCGTCATCACATAACACAAACAGTGAAACAATGTGTGCTAGGAATTTGCACTCAAACACCCTGTAGAAGACGAAAACGTGAGAACTACAAAAAGTAAGCATCCACATTTACAAATATAGTCCGCTGTCTGCTGCCCCTACCCAATCGACATTTCACATAGCATAATCACTATCAGTATACATTTAAACACATTTAAAAAAATGCGCAGTAACCTGATTAACACTAGTCAAAGAATAAAAGAGCGGAAATTTGTTTACAAAACAACGTAATATAATGACAGTAGTGCTAAATATAAATATCGCTATCATATTAGGCCTAAAATCTGTGCAGTTGATAAACGGTTACTAACTGCATTTGACGTACTGGAAAGCAATAATTATAGATGTGTTGCAAAAACCAAACAGATACGTGGATGCCAATATGTAATAACAAGATATACCGTATATGTATGCTTATTCTTAATATATCTGTCGAGATTTATAGCTATGTAAATATGTAAGTAGGCTGTTTAGGTTTTTATGTTGGTAACGCCACGTAGCGCTCTGTATGAAAATCACTGACTGTGCTGTGTGCAGTCTGTGGCTGGTTGGACCCATTGTCGGAATATTCGCTTGTGTAGTGTTGGGCAGTTGGATGTGAACAGCACGTAGCATTGTTCAGTTGGAGGTGAGCCGCCAGCAGTGGTGGGTGTGGAGAGAGAGATTCCAGAGTTTTGAGAGGTTACTATAAGCGGACGGTCTGGACGTGTGTCCGCCAGAATAAGGAAATTTGTAAAGATGGTTGTCATTAATTGATAGATATGTATGATGACTTTTGAACAAAATTAAGGTAAATACACTGTTTGTTCTCTATCAAAATGTTTCACTTGCTAACTATGCCTATCAGAAGTTAGTGCCTTCAGTAGTTAGAATCTTTTATTTAGCTGGCAGTATTGGCGCTCGCTGTATTGCAGTAGTTCCAATATCGGTTATTCTTAGTCAGAGCCATTCTTTTGTAGGGGTTATTGAAAGTCAGATTGCGTTGCGCTAAAAATATGGTGTGTCAGTTTAGTGATGATCGGAATAAGTAAAGAGAAACCTGTATGAGGACGTTGAGTTTTGCTCAGCTATTTCAAAGTCAAATAACGTAGAAGTTTACCAGCACAGTCATTCATAATTTTTCAAGGGGACGTTTCGAATACTATAATTTCAGAATCTGTTTATATATAATAACATAGAAATTCTTCGCATATTTTTCAACAGATAATAAATAACACTCCTTGAAGACGAAGAAACTTCTCCATTATATGTGTGGGTAGTAAATACGAAAATTGTGTATTCTTAAGGCTGAACTTCGACCACAAATGAACATTTAAGCAGCACGTTAATTACAGACTAAGTAGTATAACGTATTTACAGGTGAAAAGCTACACAGAGACTCGAAGAATCGACACTCAAAGACCATATTTATAATTTTGCATTTCAGGAGCCAATTTCCTCGAAACAGATAACAGACTGAGATGGCGAAGTAGCTAGCATAATGGACTGGCATTCGGGCGGGACGACGGTTCAGATCTGCGGCAGGCTCACCATATCTACACTACTGGCCATTAAAATTTCTACACCACTGGGATGACGTGCTACAGGCGCGAAATTTAACCGAAAGGAAGAAGATTCTTTGATATGCAAATGATTAGCTTTTCAGAGCATTCACACAAGGTTGGCGCCGGTGGCAACACCTACAACGTGCTGACATGAGGAAAGTTTGCAACCGATTTCTCATACACAAACAGTAGTTGACCGGCGTTGCCTGGTGAAACGTTGTTCAAAAGTGGTTCAAATGGCTCTGAGCACTATGGGACTTAACATCTATGGTCATCAGGCCCCTAGAACGTAGAACTATTAAACCTATCTAACCTAAGGACATCACACACATCCATGCCCGAGGCAGGATTCGAACCTGCGACCGTAGCAGTCGAGCGGCTCCGGACTGAGCGCCCAGAACCGCTAGACCACCGCGGCCGGCGAAACGTTGTTGTGATGTCTCGTGTAAGGAGGAGATATGCCTACCATCACGTTTCCGACTTTGATAAAGGTCGGATTCTAGCCTATCGCGATTGCGGTTTATCGTATCGCGACATTGCTGCTCGCGTTGGTCGAGATCCAATGACTGTTAGCAGAATATGGAATCGGTGGGTTCAGGAGGGTAATACGGAACAGTGTGCTGGATCCCAACGGCCTCGTATCACCAGGCATCTTATCCGCATGGCTGTAACGGATCGGGTAGCCACGTCTCGATCCTTGAGTCAACGGATTGGGACGTTTACAAGACAACAACCATTTTCACGAGCAGTTCGACGACGTTTGCAGCAGCATGGACTATCAGCTCGGAGACCATGGCTGCGATTACCCTTGACGCTGCATCACAGACAGGAGCGCCTGCGATGGTGTACTCAACGACGAACCTGGGTGCACGAATGGCAAAACGTCATTTTTTCGGATGAATCCAGGTTCTGTTTACAGCACCATGATGGTCGCATCCGTGTTTGGAGACATCGCGGTGAACGCACATTGGAAGAGTGTATTCGTCATCGCCATACTGGCGTATCACCCGCCGTGATGGTATGGGGTGCCGTTGGCTACACGTCTCGGTCACCTCTTGTTCGCACTGACGGCACTTTGTGCAGTGGACGTTACATTTCAGATGTGTTACGACCCGTGGCTCTACCCTTCATTCGATCCCTGCGAATCCCTACATTTCAGCAGGATAATGCATTGGTATTTCTGGATACAGAAAATTTTCGACTCCTGCCCTGGCCAGCACATTCTCCAGATCTCTCACCAATTGAAAACGTCTGGTCAATGGTGGCCGAGCAACTGGCTCGTCACTATACCCCAGTTACTACTCTTGATGAACTGTGATATTGCGTTGAAGCTGCATGGGCAGCTGTACCTGTACACGCCATCCAAGCTCTGTTTGACTCAGTGCCCAGGCATATGAAGGCCGTTACTACGGCCAGAGGTGATTGTTCTGGGTACTGATTTCTCAGGATCTACGAACCCAAATTGCGTGAAAATGTAATCACATGTCAGTTCTAGTATAATATATTTGTACTATGAATACCGGTTTATGATCTGCATTTCTTCTTGGTGTAGCAATTTTAATGGCCAGTAGTGTAGGTTTCACGTGATTTCCCAAAATAGCTCCAGACGGATTCCGGGATGATTCCTGTGACAGAACACGACTGCGCTCCGTATCTAAGACTTCGATGTCGGCGGGGCGCCACATTTTAAGAAACTTTGAAGATAGGTTTATATGAATAGGTTATTCAAATGTACTCTACGACAAAAGAAAAAAAAATAACGACAGACTCCGAAGGATTTATCCGAGTGGGACGGAAATCTATACATGTTATGTACATGTACAGACGAACAGGTGGCTACAATTTCACAAAAATGGACGATTTATTCTAGAGAAAGAGGTCACTAATTAAGCAAGTCAGTAACGCGTTGTCCACCTATGGCCTTTATGCTACCAGTTATTCTACTTGACATTGATTGACAGAATTGTTAGGTGTCCTTCTTAGGGATATCATGCCACATTCTGTCCAACTGGCCACTTAGATCGTCAAAATACCGAGGTGGTTGGACGACCATGCCTGTCATGCACCAAAACGTTCTCAGTTGTGGAGAGGTCCGTCGAACTTGCTGGCCAACATATGTTTTGGCAAGCACTAAGACAAAACTCTTGCTGTGCGCAGCTGGATGTTAGCATACTGAAATCTAAGCCTCGGTATGGGTTCCCATGAAAGGCAACGAAACGGGCCGTAATATATTGTCGACGTATCGCTCTGTGGTAAAGGTGCCACGGATGACAAAAATTGGAGTCCTGCTATGAAAGGAAATGGAACCTCAGATTCTCACTCCTGGTTGTCGGACCGTATGGAGAATGATAGGTTGATGTCTAACTGCCGTCTAGGACGCCTCCAGACAGGTATTCAGACTGGAATCTCATTGACTGGAACAGAAGTGCCTTCAGTTATGAGCCCCACTTCGAAATGAGCCCCGACGACAAGCAAAGACGTGTCTTGAGACGCCCTGGACAGGAATGTGGTACCAGCTTCCTGCCGTCCACATTACGGCCTGACCGCCAGGAGTTATTGTTTGAGGAGCCATTTCTTTTCATAACAGTACCCCTTTGGTTGTCATCTGCGGCAGCCTTACAGCACAGCGATGAGTCGACCATAGTTTAAGCACTTTTTTTGTTGCCCGTCAAGGCAAGTCATCCTTGGCTTTCCCTTGAGCAAGACAATGTCGCCCCCTTGCGAAAAGAGCTGCTACCGCTTGACAGAGAGAGGCGGTGCAGTGGGTTGCCACACCGGACTCACATTCGGGAACACGACTGTTGAAACCCGCGTCCCGCCATCCTGATTTTGGTTTTCCGCGATTTCCCTAAATCACTCCAGGCAAATGCCGGGATGGTTCCTTTGAGAGGTCGTATGGGACCAATGGCCTTGCCCACAAATCAACCAACCAGCCTTATACTGCTTGTCTTTTTGCATGCCAAACACTACCTTAGCCAGCAAGATTGCTGGCTCTTTCCCCAGTTGAGAACGTTTGGAACGACACAGGCAGGACTCTCCAACGAGGTCGGGATTTAGATGATCTAACGCGCCAGTTCGACAGAATTTGTCTCGATATCCCTCAGGACATTCAACAATATCAAACAATGCGAAGCCGAATAACTGCTTACATAACGACGAGAGGTGGACCAACGCGTTATTGAGTTGCTCAAGATGTGACGCTCAATCTCTTCAATAAATCATCCAATCTAATTTTCCCGAAATTTTAATCATTTGTTTGTCTATACATGTATACATTACATCTACCGATTTTCGGCCCATTCATTTGTTTCGTTGTGCATCGTTTTTGATTTTGTGTGTACATACTTTTTAGGTATCGTAATTTTATCACGTTTATGTACTGTTAATAAAACGTTTCTAATAAAACTCACTATTAGAATCATGAGATTGATTACTAAATACTGGATAATAAAGTTAAATGTAAAAGAATTTCAATAAAATTTCTGGAACATACTAATTACACATTACGTAATTTATGGATAGTATAAAGCAAATATAAACTGTTGGTGTTCACTATCTATTGTGCTGGGTACTGTGGGAGTGATCACTGACACAAATAAGGAAGAAAATAAGCGATAGCACGTGACAGGAATCCAAAATCACCTGCACGAATCACTTGTTAATTCATATAACAGTTGATTTATAGAAAAGAACATAAACGCAACTTCTCTTTATGCAGTGAGTCCCGTGCCATCTACTTGCAGGTACTTCAGCTAATATTTCTACTCGCAGAATGCAGGCTAAGTATCGTCTTCTTATCACTCAGTACTGATGTTCTCGATTGAGCCGCGCTGCGGCTCGCATTGGTGCTGTTTGTAGGTTTCCGCCCTCTGTTGGAGGCCAGACGGTTGCGAGGTGCCGGGGCAAGCAGTGTATTTAACACTAAATTCTTCTAGAATCTCCATATGTAAATGATGCTCTAAGCCCCCCCCCCCCCCCCCCCTATTCTAACTCCGACTTTTGCTGTTGCACATGGATGAAAAAATATACACAAACTGACTGTAATCAACCCTGCAAGTGGAGTAGAAAAGAGTTTGGCACTTGCAATAATTTAATTTGATAAATAAGTTGAATAAAGGAAGGTTTCATTAACGTAGTGAGAAATGATGGGTTGCTCTACCGATTAACAGAATGAAAGTTCTGTCCAAAATAACAATATGATTTATTAAGACTAAACACAAAATAATAAACAAAAACACATGAAACATTTATAATACATCAAATTGGCTCAAATTGGATACTCAAACAAACGCTATGAAGGTGAAGTTGTCCCTAAACTAGATTGTGAGGTTTAAGACGAAGTGGTATGTGGAGCCAATTCCTTGCAACTCAAATCTTAAGAAGACACACAGCTAACCCAACATTAATTGCTGCTACTCAAGACAGAACAAAGTTAGAAAAAGACGAACAGGCGCGCTCTGCTGAGCTCTGATTATCACCTAGGAAAATCCCTATCTGCCGGTGCTGCGGACATACATTACCAAACTGTCTTCTTAACTGCCAGAACACGATCTGGCGTACCGGAGGCGATGGCTGGTTGCTTCGACGTCCTCGACCGAAAGGCGAGAGCCGACTACCTAGAGCACCCGTGCCGGCCGGAGTGGCCGTGCGGTTCTAGGCGCTACAGTCTGGAACCGCGTGACCGCTACGGTCGCAGGTTCGAATCCTGCCTCGGGCATGGATGTGTGTGATGTCGTTAGGTTAGTTAGGTTTAAGTAGTTCTAAGTTCTAGGGGACTGATGACCACAGCAGTTAAGTCCCATAGTGCTCAGAACCATTTGAACCATTTTTTTTAGAGCACCCGTACAGGCCGAACACACAACATTCCCGCCCCCACGACAGTGGCCGTGGTTAAACGTTCCAATCAGCAACTCGAAAACCGGCGGAAAATTCCACTCTATTGCCAGAGCACTACCATTCCACCAATAGAGATTCTTGGCGCCAATTTCTGCGCTGATTTTGCTACGTCACGGAGCTATGCCCTGAGCAAGCCAATTACAGTTACTATTTTGCAGAAAGCGCGGGAATTTTCCCGCCGCAACTGCTGGGTACACAAATCATTCCCACGCCTCGCTGGTAGCCCGCCAGAAAGTGTTTTCGCTAAGTTTCTGCGAAGTAACGGAACCTCTAGCCCAGCCGCTACTTCCGACCCCTCCGGGCGCGTCTTTTGACAATGTCGGCGTCTGCAAAGCATTCACTCGACTTCCTCACACCCGTCGGCTTAACGCTTTCCAGATCAGCAGAGCCCGCCTGTCACCGGACCACCCGGGTGATGAGAGACGCTGCGTGGGAAGTCTGCGTGTGAATGAATAGCGACTTTTCACTACATGCAATTAGAGAGGAAATTCGTAAGACAGAAATATGAGAGGGGGCTCATGCCACCTCTCACGGTATCGTTTAGTTGGCGTGGTTGCAGTTGTTTGTCTTCTTCTCATGTTGACTGGCGCCACTTGGTTTCGCAAGTCTTGCCTGTCCGCTAGTGGCAGCTGCGGCGGTTATCGATAGGTAGTAACTGTTGCCCTATCTTGGAGCGACGCTTGGTCCGTGTCGTGTGAGTGGGGCAGTTCGGTTGGGGACTCAGAAGGAGCCAGGTCCGCGCAGTGCGAGAACACGCCAGGACCACTGGCGGCACGCATGGACTGCCGGATGGAAGGGCTGTGGTCACGAGGGTGCAAAATCTCGTCGTAAACCGGATCCAGGAAGCTTTAAGATGAGTGCTTTGCAATCCAAGTAGAGAAACCTCCACCATTGTGATATCTCACGGTTCTCCAGTGACTTGGGTTCGTGTTGCTGCTGGTAGTCTCGCCGAGGCGAAGAGCAGTGAGTGCTTGGGGAAGGCGGATCTGATTAGCTTTCCCTCTTATTATTGTTCTACTCTGATGGTAGTGGTTCCTTTCTCGTTCTGGGCACTCTAAGCACAGTATTCTGGGAGTGTAGTGCAGACCGCCTGTTGCGGCTTTGGCGTATTGTTCCATCGTTGCATTTGATTTATCGGACGTCAGGTAGCTTCAGCAAGATTGTCATAAGTCGTTCGTTGGACTGTCACTAGTCTGAGTTACCATCTTGTGAAGTGAATGGAACTCTTGGCTGCCTATCTCATGGCTCACGAAAGTTTTTGATGCCGGACCTTCTCAGAGATCGATTCCTGGAGCACCGTCTGGATCAGTCGCTTGTTGTTTTAATTAACTTTTGCTATTGTATTTGCTGTTTTACAGCAGGTTTCAAAGATTTTTTAATGTTATTGGCTTTCCTGGCGTGTAAGGCCTTCAGCCATGATTGTGGTCATTTGCCTTAAATTTGTAATTTGGTATTTGTATTTTAGCAGTAAGCCATAAAACCTTATTTACTGCCATTCCTGGCGTCTGATGCCGTCTGCTGTGTTTGTGGCGACTTGCCTTCAATATTTCAAAACCTGTAATTTGTAAGCGAGTTTTAAACCATTCTTAATTATTGCCATTCCTGACGTGTATGGCCTTCTGCTCAGATCACAGTGGCTTTCTTTTAAAACATTATCTCTTGTATCTGTATTTAATGACGATTTGTTAAATTGTAACTCACTGAAAACACTATTATTTACACATTTGTTTTTGCCTTCACTAATAACGTGTGGTATTTTTTAAATTTATTGTTGAGACTGGAATTATTGGTTTAAGATAAATTGTGTGTAACTGTAAAAGGCAATCAATAGTAACTGATTACGGCCCCGTCCACAGTTGTAACCGAATTCTATCTTCCGTTGACTACCAGGTCTCATCGATGTCTGCGACCAAACTGGGGTGAGCAACGGTGGGCGGCTGGTTACATCAGCGCTGACAGAGAGCGCTGAACTTTTGTCTTCCTGGAGGTGTGGCACTGCCTGCTCTCTTCATTGGCGTTCGGGTCAGCGCCTTCTCGATGCCATTTCGCGGCGCTGCGCTGGGCGGTGTGCAGTCGATGCTCTATGACTGTACACTATCAGATGTGTTACTTGCTGGGAATCTTCCGTATGTAATGCCGTGGTCCATGTATTCACTGCTGAAGGAACATACAAGTCTTTTGCGACTAGGTTCAAAATGGCTCTGAGCACTATGGGACTTAACTTCTGAGGTCATCAGTCCCCTAGAACTTAAACTGCTTAAACCGAACTAACCTAAGGACATCACACACATCCATGCCTGAGGCAGAATTCGAACCTGCGACTGTACCAGTTGCGCGGTTCCAGACTGCAGCGCCTAGAACCGCTCGGCCACTCTGGCCGGCCTTTTGCTACTAGGGAAATAGAAAAATCAGCTCTAGTGGACCATGTTTTTTAGTCGTGAAATCATGAACGCGAACGTTTCTGATCCCAAAATTTTATTTACAATCACGAATTGTTATCCACAGCTATATAGCGTGTCATCAAAATTATAAACATGGGGATAACTGTAACCGAAAAGAAGAAGCTATGAAAGTTTGTGATATGGACAGTAGGTCAAATGGTGCGATAGATAATTTGCGTCTTTGACGGACGACAAATGATACTTAAGTTTTATATCTGACAGATGTTACTTCTATGGACAACCAGTAAATTTCGACCGTTCCACAGCCCCATTTCCACAACACGTATGTTGCTCTCCGACATTCGATCATCAGTCAGAAATACTCAACGAGACAAAGAGAACCTCTGAAGATGTTGCAAGATGCCCCCGTTGCACTAAACCTCCATAAAACTGGTAAGTGGTATGGGAGACATACGGTACAATTTGTCTTTCCTTCCGACTGTTTGGCTTATTTTTCTGGATGATATAGACTCATGAGGAAATATCCATCTTTTGATTTGCAGCTCCTTGTATTGGCCATGTTTGCAGTTAAAATTGTTGGATGTGAGGTCCGCCAGTTATGCAA
Source organism: Schistocerca cancellata (assembly GCF_023864275.1). Classification (NCBI taxonomy): domain Eukaryota; kingdom Metazoa; phylum Arthropoda; class Insecta; order Orthoptera; family Acrididae; genus Schistocerca; species Schistocerca cancellata. The sequence continues at coordinate 22,369,043 of NC_064633.1, read as the reverse complement.
AACACCGTTTTTCTCAGTACCCAAACTCGTTTCGGCACCACTGTGCCATCATCAGTGGGTTTTCGTTTTTATTTATTCTGCAATGTGAACATTTTTGTTAAATGATTATAAAATTATGTCCATTTTTAGTTCAAACAACAGATAGTTTCTTTTTGTAAATACCTTTACATTTGGTGTGCATGAGTTTTCTGGATCACTATGAAAGGTATGTGCTAAGATCTGGTCAGGGTAGCTCCAGAAAATAGTCGGTAGTGTCCAACCGCAAGGTGGAACGAGTATAATATCTTTGAGTAGGAGGATCTTTGACGCTTAAGAGAGCCGGGCGTGTGTAGTAAAAAAACCGAGGAGTCACAGGTAGGCGCCTGGAGGAAGCAGACGTGTGGTGACAGCGTTGAGGTAGGTGTTGTTTGAACTAGAAATGGACATAATTTTATAATCATTTAACAAAAATGTTCACATTTCAGAATAAATAAAAACGAAAACCCAATGATGATGGCACAGTGGTGCCGAAACACGTTTGGGTACTGAGAAAAACGGTATTTCGCATAACTGGCGGACCTCACATCCAACAATCATGAAGCAATTCTTGTAACGCTATTGGAGTCTTTTGGAGATGCAAAAAGCCTACCTACTCGTCTGTTGTTGTAAGTAGATATGCCAGGAGGTAATTTATTGACAAACATGGTAAAACAGTTAACAGTCATACAGTTAGACTCAAATAACCTCAAGATTACTTAAAAACGATTGCATGCCTTGTGGAGGTATGGGGTCTGAATTGCATCTCCTTACACTGGCTGACTAGCTTGGCGTGCAGCACGAATGTCTAGTACATGTCGTATATCTTTAGAACTGTTCTAACGTTGTCAGTAGAATAATTATTTTCATTTGTTTCGCTTCATCAGTTAACTGAATATTGGCACGATAGTAGCAAAGCTTTAATGACAGTTCGGCTCCCCATTGCATGTAATATGCTCAAGCCACCTTTTAACCATCAATATGTGCTACAGAAAATGTCTTAGCTAGTTCCCGTCGTTCAGAATCCCCGAGTTGGATTCACTCTCCTGGCTGACTCATCGCTCGTCACACCGCAGGCGTACTCCAGTGCCAGATGGCGCCGTCAGTATTACTGCTTCCGTTTCTAGCTTCGAAATAGCAGACAACGTTGCTTTTTAAGGAAACCAGTTGTGCTGTTAACTGCAGCGTCTGAACACAGTATTAAAACCAACAAATTAGATGTGTCCTGTGCAGCTCTGAACGAAACGTTGGAAGCGGAAAACTTTCATGGGCCACAACCACACAATATGGAAGATTTACCAGCAGCTGAAATATGAAGTGTTCTTTGGATCATTATTTCTCCCTTCTGTTTTTAATTACTTAATTTATTTTTATGTATAAAAATTAAGCCTTTGTATGTCTTTAGTCAAAAAAGTAAAAAAGTACTCAGTTTACTAAATTGAAATTTTGGCACAAGGCTGCATTAAAGTATGCGCGTTTTTAAAATATCTGATTTCTAAATATATGTAACACCTAAATAAACATTTAATATATAAAGTGGAAGCGCTTTAACCAAAAATCTCAAAAAGCTCTTTACTGATTTGCTTGAAATTTTTACATGATATCTAATGAACATTCAGACTCTACATATTTTTAGTATATATATATATATATATATATATATATATATATATATATATATATATATATATATAACGTAAAAGGGGAAACATTGGTACCACAAATCTCTAAAAGGACTTCACCGACTTATTTCAAATGTTTACACGTGATTCTAACAAAAGTTTGAATGAATGTAGGATATATGTTTTTAATACACATAGCACATGTAGATATGTACGAGTATAAAATAGTGAAAAGTTGTTAGCAAAAGTCTCGGAAAGTTCTTGGCCGATTTACTGCCAAGTTTTAAACGATACTCTATTAAACACTCAGACACCAACAGACTGTATGTATTTTTTAAACAACTGTGTACAGGTTTTCTTCAAAATTGAGTACCACAAAGAAAATTTTCTGTTGTGTTCTGCTGTAAAAAAGTGCTGTTTTGTTTAATTCATCGCAGGCAGATTTAAATACGATAGCGGGGTATTTAAACCATTACATGAATTGTTTCTCCCATATATATTCTTTATCATTACACGTATTTTGAAACATCGCAACACTGTGCTGTTTTACACTCCTGGAAATGGAAAAAAGAACACATTGACACCGGTGTGTCAGACCCACCATACTTGCTCCGGACACTGCGAGAGGGCTGTACAAGCAATGATCACACGCACGGCACAGCGGACACACCAGGAACCGCGGTGTTGGCCGTCGAATGGCGCTGGCTGCGCAGCATTTGTGCACCGCCGCCGTCAGTGTCAGCCAGTTTGCCGTGGCATACGGAGCTCCATCGCAGTCTTTAACACTGGTAGCATGCCGTGACAGCGTCGACGTGAACCGTATGTGCAGTTGACGGACTTTAAGCGAGGGCGTATAGTGGGCATGCGGGAGGCCGGGTGGACGTACCGCCGAATTGCTCAACACGTGGGGCGTGAGGTCTCCACAGTACATCGATGTTGTCGCCAGTGGTCGGCGGAAGGTGCACGTGCCCGTCGACCTGGGACCGGACCGCAGCGACGCACGGATGCACGCCAAGACCGTAGGATCCTACGCAGTGCCGTAGGGGACCGCACCGCCACTTCCCAGCAAATTAGGGACACTGTTGCTCCTGGGGTATCGACGAGGACCATTCGCAACCGTCTCCATGAAGCTGGGCTACGGTCCCGCACACCGTTAGGCCGTCTTCCGCTCACGCCCCAACATCGTGCAGCCCGCCTCCAGTGGTGTCGCGACAGGCGTGAATGGAGGGACGAATGGAGACGTGTCGTCTTCAGCGATGAGAGTCGCTTCTGCCTTGGTGCCAATGATGGTCGTATGCGTGTTTGGCGCCGTGCAGGTGAGCGCCACAATCAGGACTGCATACGACCGAGGCACACAGGGCCAACACCCGGCATCATGGTGTGGGGAGCGATCTCCTACACTGGCCGTACACCACTGGTGATCGTTGAGGGGACACTGAATAGTGCACGGTACATCCAAACCGTCATCGAACCCATCGTTCTACCATCCCTAGACCGGCAAGGGAACTTGCTGTTCCAACAGGACAATGCACGTCCGCATGTATCCCGTGCCACCCAACGTGCTGTAGAAGGTGTAAGTCAACTACCCTGGCCAGCAAGATCTCCGGATCTGTCCCCCATTGAGCATGTTTGGGATTGGATGAAGCGTCGTCTCACGCGGTCTGCACGTCCAGCATGAACGCTGGTCCAACTGAGGCGCCAGGTGGAAATGGCATGGCAAGCCGTTCCACAGGACTACATCCAGCACCTCTACGATCGTCTCCATGGGAGAATAGCAGCCTGCATTGCTGCGAAAGGTGGATATACACTGTACTAGTGCCGACATTGTGCATGCTCTGTTGCCTGTGTCTATGTGCCTGTGGTTCTGTCAGTGTGATCATGTGATGTATCTGACCCCAGGAATGTGTCAATAAAGTTTCCCCTTCCTGGGACAATGAATTCACGGTGTTCTTATTTCAATTTCCCGGAGTGTATTTCCTTCCTGACAGAAGGTATTCACAGAAGACAGAGAAGCTGTATTTCTCTATTATCGGCTTATGATTGGACTACTGCTATAGAATCTGAATTTGCATTACTAATAAACAGAACTCTGGGTCATAGAGGAGGGGATGAGAAGATGCATAAAGGAGTGGAAGGGAGGTATGTACAGTAGAATGTGAAAAGGAAGAGATGGAGAGCGAGCGAATGAGAGGACGGGGTGTGGGGTGCGGAGGGGGGGAAATTGACAGAGAGAGGGAGAAGGCCAAGAGACGTATACAGAGGGGTTTGGAAGGAGGGGGAGGTGATATTATGACATATATCCAATTCACATACATATTAGAAATGTGTGCTTCTCTTTTCATTATTTTCAGTTTTATCAAACTGAACCCCAGCAACGCGTGGATCAGTACAAAGAGATTTAAATTAAAATATGTGATCATAAACCTGGCATACACTATGTGATCAAAAGTATCGGGACAGCTGGTTGGAAATGACTTAAAAGTTCGTGGCGCTCTCCATCGGTAATGCTGGAATTCAGTATGGTGTGGGCCCACCCATAGTCTTGATAACAGCTTTCACTCACGCAGGCATACGTTCAATCAAGTGCTGGAAGGTTTCTTGGGGAATGGCAGCCCATTCGTCACGGAATGCAGCACTGAGGAGAGGTATCAATGTCGGTCGGTGAGGCCTGGCACTAAGTCGGCGCTCCAAAACATCCCAAAGGTGTTCCGTATGATTCGGGTCATGTGTGGCTTATGAGCAGCCGCTAGACCATGAATTCCATGCCTAAATGTCATAGTACTTGCAGTGGATACTGATATGTAGATTGGAATTCCTGTGTGATGGTCTTGATAGATGTCTGCTTATTACATATCACCTCTTCAACTGTTAGCGGTCTGTCTGTCAACAGACGAGGTCGGGCTGTACGCTTTTGTGCTGTACGTGTCCTTCTACGTTTTCACTTCACTGTTATAGCGGAAACAGTGGACCTAGGGATGTTTATGAGTGTGTAAATCTCGCGTTCAGACGTATGACACAAGCGACACCCAGTCACCTGACCACGTTCGAAGTCAGTGAGGTCCGCGGAGCGCCCCATTCTGCTCTCTCACGATGTCTGATGACTACTGTGGTCACTGATATGGAGTACCTGGCAGCAGGTGGCAGCACAGTGCATCTAATACGAAAAACGTACGTTTTTGGGGGTGTCCGGATACTTTTGATCACATAGTGTATGTCTTGTAATTTGCTGTAGTTTGAACGAAACGTTTTATTAGTTGCAGCAAATGCAGAATGAAATAATTACTTGTATGTGATCACATGTATAGCGTAATTCAGATATTAGTTTGTGTCGAGGGGTTCTATTAACACTGGTATCGACTACTGCAGTAATTGAAAATCATTTACCACCGCCGAGATACAGTCAGCACCTGAAGTGATCCCAGCAGGCGTAGTGTTGTCGAATACTCTGAGTGCCGCGCTGTCGGAACGAAGTTAGAGACGTCCGGCTTAGGCGACGCCTCGGCTCTCCCTGACCGCGTGCAGAGTTGGCGTCCCGTTGATTCCCGGAGAACAGTAGGGGGACAGCGGGAGGCGGGGGTCGGGATTTGCCGGGCGCACTCGGCGCGGCCCCAAACTGCAAAACGCCTGCCGCGGCGCTGCCGGGGCTGTTCCGCCGGCCGACCGCCCCTTGATGAAGATTGCTCACCCCTTCCCCAATTGGGGCGGCCAGGCCGACACGGGCAACAGATTGCGCGCCACCGGCACAACACACACACACACACACACACACACAGACACACACACACACACACACACACACACAAGCACACACACAAATCTCAAGTCAGATTGCGGCTCTTCGTGGCTAGATAGTGGGTCAGCAGTTCACTGTGAAAGGGCTAGCTGGAGAACGGATGAAGGACGTCCTGTGTTCGTCGGTACGGACTTCCCGACTGTCGGAAAACGGGAAAAGATAAGTAGAGAAATGCTGACTGAGAGATAAAGAGAGAGAGAGAGAGAGAGAGAGAGAGAGAGAGAGAGAGAGAGAGATAGGGAGATAGGGAGAGAAAGGGGGGAGGAGGAGAAAGAAAAAGAGACAGAACTTCATTCCCCCCTTCGCCCCTATTGCATGGAAGTCAGAGCACGTTGGTTAATTTACTACTGCACTGCACAACGCAATTAACGGGCCACTGTTTCGAAACCCCGCAAATGTCTCCCGTTGCGACGCAGAAGTTTGAAATATGGCTCAAACTTGACCACAAACTTCCTCTGTAATCGTGCAAAACCCCAGCGTCCTGCGACATCTCCCTTTCGCGCGCCGACGTTTAAAACAGCAAACTGTCACACAAGAGAAAATAAAGACAGAGCTCAGAAGCTCGCGTCAGGTGTTAAGTGACTTAATGGGGCACTATGAAACCAAAATTCACCGGAATTCTACCCAAAGGCACCTTGAAAGTGTCACAACGCCTCTTACCCCATTTGACCCTTAATTTGACGCCTGTGCAATGGAGGTCAGGAGAGCGATGCCTAGCGCTGAAATCACTGCTTCTTGTGTGTGGCTGACGAACATGTCAGCCACGCAGCCACTCAATATCTGCACCAAAAGGCCTCGGAAAGGGGCACAAAGGGTGTCTATGAAGCCACGCATTTCCTTGGGGCGTCGACTCTCACACATTTCGCGGTCGAAAACCATAATTCGCTCTATGGTCCCACAGAACCTGAGCGCACCCCTCGGGAGTATAGCGTAACTGCAGCTTTTGCTGTGGCGTACAGGGCGGAACAGCTAGGGACCAGTTCAAAAACATCGGACGAAAGTTGAACGCGGTCTGAAATAACACAGTGTGTTACAATTTTTCATGCCTCCTTTTCCCTTTTTCGCCTGTGGTGGTAGTGGAGGGGGACGTGAGACACTGACACATGCGTGAATAAAACGGCAAAGTGTCCCTCCAAGAGCACCCATTTCGTCAACACTATCGGTCCCACCCGTTCACCTTGTTGAGCATTTTCAGAAGGTGCCTGTACAGAGACAGCCAGTCACTGTGTTGATTAGGCGTTGGTGTGACGGGCATCCCTTTCGACGCCTTTAGATAGCACATGCAGTCAGCAGGGGCTTGTTCAGTGACATAGCACCACTCTGCTCAAGAGTGTCGAAATGGTCGCATGTCGTTCCGGCACCCTCGTAAGCAGTTGTACTGTCTGCCATCGGGTTCCCCTAAATGGCAGGCAGCACCGCATAACAGCCACGCTATGAGGGAAACAAACCAACAGCCAAACAGGCGAAGACATCAGGTAAACACGCCGAAGATTCCAGTCGATTAATAGGAACCTTTCCTTGCAGAGGTCACCGCGACATATCCGGCCACGGATTCCTACGCCGGGTTTCTATTGGCTCCAGCTCACTATATAGGCCCAGCCGGTCGAAGGCAGACCAGTCGTCGCCCGCTGCTAATGGCAACCGCTACAGCAGAGTCTCCGAGAAGATATCACCGAAGCCGCTGTATTGCCCCGCCGATCGAAGTACCAGCCGACCGAGAGGAACCACATTTCCGGCTGGATCGACGGACGTCTACATCTATTGTACAGCCAGCTATTGTATAGTAGAAGAAGTTACGTTCAATGAAGTGTTGGAGAATACAAAAGCAGTCAACAAAGGTGCGCGGTTAATAGCGAGCGTATTGTCGAACAGCGTAATGTTAGAGGGAAATTTTGCGATTTTATTCACGTATGTGGCAAAGTCGCACTCTCCTGCGATCACGCCACAGTAGTGCACTAAACAGGAGGGCTGAAAAATCATAAACACCCTTTGCTATTTCGGATCACGTTCAGACTTCATTGAATGATTTTGAACTGTATCTAGTTGTTCCATCCTGTATGTCAGAGCAAGAACTGCAATCGTGCTTCGCTCCCAAGGGGCGTCATCATATTCGATGAGGTTTCAAGCCATGATGTCTCTTTCCCAGCATGTGATACATCCACGGTGCCGTTTGGCTCAATTGTGATGAATTTTTGTGCCAGTGTAATGTCATTAACCCACCTTACACCTCTCATGATCTTTTGAGCTCTGACTTCTTTGACTTCTTTTTTACACGCGCCGACACGCTGGTCTAAGCGTCGCCGAGACTGGCAGTGAGCTCGTACGGCGCAAAGCTTTTGTAGCTTTACAGGGGGAGACTGTAGGCACCTTCGAGCTAAACTTCTAACTTCTGCGTCGCAATGGGAGACAATTACAGATTTTCTGAAAGATAAGCTTTTAATTGTGTTGCACACTGTAGTAGCCAGCAAGAATATTTTCTCGTGACACTATTTAATTGGTGACACCCTTATGAAAATATTTTAGAAAATACTTACGCGGACTGTAACACTTGATGAGACATTACACTGAAACTTCCTGGTGGATTAAAAGGTCCGTCGTAGAGGCACCCGATCCTGGAACATTGCCTTTTGTGGCAATGTATAGCATCCAGGCGTGACTAACGGTCTGCCCTCACAGTAGAAGAGAGCAGTCAGTTCAGCATAACTCAAAAACTATTCAGTGTTGCGAATTCGCATAAGTCACTGACATTTAGTAATCTTCACTTAAACTTCTCATACTTCCGCACAATGTACAAATCCCACATTGCAATGATGAAGTCCCATCATTGAATAACTTGTAACATTTAAGTTCAGTGTCTCACATACTAGTGGAATTTCCAAGTCCTCATTCCAAAGAGAAAAATTTAGATTCGTAAATCGACATCCACTCAGAAATTTACAAGTAGTGCTGGATTTATTCCGCCCAGAAACAGACTCCAAGAGTAAAAATGCGCTTCCCGAAACATCACAGATTCTGCGATGTACAATATTGAGTCTTGTAAGACTACCCTTCCAACTCCGGGTGCACAACTCGCGCACAACCGAAAATTAATTATAATGGATATAAACCAACGCTGTTCATCTACAATGCTCGCCCAGTCGTGAAAATCGGCATCACTAAGCACCGTTGATCATAATGAGTTGATCTTAGTTCCAATAGTAGTGATACTGGAAATGTACACTGATGAATCAAACCATTATGTGTACCTGCTTAATAGCTTGTTTGTCCGTCTTTGGAACGAAATGCATCACTGATTCTGCGTATCAGGGAACCGACAATGTGTTGGTAGGTTTGTTATGGTAAGTGGCATTTGATGTCCACGCACAGGTCATGTAATCTGCGGAGTGATTTCCCTGAATGCCGGGATGGTTCCTTTGAAAGGGCACGCCAGACTTCCTTCCCCATCCTTCCCTTATTCCATGAGACCGATGACCTCGTGGTTTGGTCCCCTCGCCCAAATCAGCCAGCCACCTTATTCCTCGCAAATAACGGACCACTGATTTGCGTACGCGGTGATGGTGCTCAATAGCGACCAAGATGAGTTCCTTAGTATGTACATCAGGCTAATTTGGTTGCCGAGAATCAACGTGAGTTCACCATAATGTTACTCAAACCACAGCTGCACTGCTCTGGCTCGGAGATACGTGCAATTATACGGCTGAAAGATGACATCGCCGTCGGGGAAGACATCAGGCGTGAAAGGTTGTAAGTCGTTCGCAGCTGTCGGCGTATCTTCGATTACTACCACAGGTCCCATGCAAGAGCAGGAGAATGTCTCCCATAGCATTATACTGTTCCCACGTCTGCATCCGTGGCGCGCTGCACGTTTCGAGCCTCCGTTACTTTGATGACGGCTTTTATGGAGACGACCGTCGACCGAGTGCGGCAAAAATGTGATTCACCCGAAGAGCCGAAACGTTTCCATTGATCGACTATCGAACCCAAATGGTTCCGTGCACACTTCAGTCGTAATTGACGATGTCGTTGGGCCATCATGTGAACGCGTAGGGGTGGTCTGCTGCAGAGCTCCATGTTCAACAGTATGCAAAGAGCGGCGTGCTTCGAAACACTTGTGGGCGCACCAGCACTGCGCTCTTGCGGCAGAGATGCCACAGATCACCATCTATCCTAGTCACAGAACAGACAAGCCTGCGAACCCCAAATTCTGTGAAGAGTCGTGGAAGTTCAACCATTTAGCACCTAGAGGTAGTTTCACTGTCCTTCTACCGGTTTCCGTGGATGCTCACGACAGTAGCACGTGAACATTTGACCAGCTTCACCGTTTTCGAGCCACTCGTTCACAGGCTCCATGTAATAGTAAAAGTCGCTTGTCTCAATGGATTTCCCATTTGCAGCCCATATCTCTGCTAGGATTATATCCGGCTGTGTCTGCTCCGCTTACATATTTTTGTTATCGTGTGACTTGCCCGCAACGCCATTAGGTGTGTTAAGGTCATAATGATTTGGCTTATCAGTGTAATTTAATTATTGAATCGCACTCTCTGACGTAGGCAAACAACACTGAACCGTGAATTTACTTTCAAAACTTTTTCTTGAGAATTTACTTTATTTACTAGCGATTCATCAAGAACATTAACACATTTAATCACACTATGTGAGCGTGGAAGTAGTTGCCAGGGAGTAACTGATAAAATCAAAATCAAACTACTTTCAACAAATGGGAATTTTATTCCTAAAAGCTTTTTTTTTAAGAGACAGATTTAAAATTATAAACAAAAGCACCCCTGAGCATCAAGTTACGATATATTCAGAGGCAGAAAGAAACAAATTTTTGAGTGTATGAGCTTTCGGGCTGAGAAACTTACCGCTACCTTTTGACACGACCGTAGTCACGACCGCTCACAACAACCTCTGAAAGACTACACAGCTGCAAATCTGCAACACACCAGATTACCTTAAAGTAAAAGTCTTAACAATTCAAGCCCGCCGGAGTGGCAGAGCGGTTCTAGGCGCTACAGTTTGGAACCACGCGACCCCTACGGTCGCAGGTTCGAATCCTGCCTTGGGCATGGATGTGTGTGATGTCCTTAGGTTAGTTAGGTTTAAGTAGTTGTAAGTTCTAGGGGGCTGATGACCTCAGAAGTTAAGTCCCATAGTGCTCAGAGCCATTTGATTTTAACAATTCACACAAGCACACAAACTATGCATCCAGTAGGAGGGATGGAAATGGTACAAAACACTAAAATTAAAAGATCAACTTGCCACCGAAGGTGCAACTTGATTTTAACTTCTAAGAAAGTCTTACGGTGGAAGGGTGACAACTTTATATACTAAAATGACCATTTAAATAAAAGCCCATGAAATGCAATCTTACATAAAATTATACAAGGTTGGTCAAATATGCTTTACAGTACACATATACCGCCTCTCCAGATGAAAGGCAAGATAAAAACATATTTCAGGAAGTAGGCCGTTACATTTCAAGCAATAAATTCGTTAACACACCTAACCGACAAACATGACAAAGGCAGCTATTAATGTACGGCAGATTGACAGGGAAATTACCGAACAACCCGAACCACAGGTTGCTGTAACCCGCCCCTACTCCACAAGGGAAAAACGGACCACCTAATTCATAAATAACCACCTTCCCGCGGGTGGGCAAACGGAGAAGAATGGTGGGACGACCCCAAAACAAACGGCTGGTGACCTCACCAAGAAAACATGTAGAATTAACAAGTAAATTAAACAAAATACGTCGAATTACTTAACTTCTAATAGACTGCGATTTCTGGCGAAGACCTGGCGCAGCACCCCCAAAACGCTCTCCCGAACCGTCTGCTGCCAGCCGCTTCAACGGACGCAGGAAGGCGCGCCGATCTCCCGTCTCACGGCGTCGCAGGTCGCACCCGCCAGACTGATGTCGTGGGTTGACTCCTGCTGCTCTCGTGTCGGCCGCGAAGCCACTACCCCTCGCTATACGCCACGGCCCACTGGACTCACGTGGTGACCTCAAATGCGCCGACGCTCAAGACGGACAAGTCATCTTGTGTCTCAGTGCGCGACCGACCAACCGATCGACCCAACCGCCAATGACCGTTGCCTGAGCAACTCGAGCAGACTGGCGGCCTAACGCGCAGACTCAAATGCAGGAAATAAGCCCCCGACCGGGCGACCATTCGTTGAGTTCTCTCACTGCGCCACAAATTCGGACGAGAGACAGGCTAGCAAGCTGGGGACGAGAGACTGATCCCAGACTGACTCCAGACTGACTCCAGACTCATCCAGACTGACCGACTGGCGAGCTCATAGCGCCCCTTAAATGCACGTGAACAGGCAACCTCCCCCCTTTCCCACCAGAGGGAGACACCAAAGCTGCGCCTGCCACAGCGGCGCCACCGCCAGAAACGGGGGGCGACTGCTTCACACTAAGCGCTGCGGAGCGCTCTTCAAGACAGCAATTTTTACCACGGCTCAAACGCAAAGAAAATTTCCCAGTTACAACGATTACATTCCAGTTGACCGGCAGTTTCTGAATCTCCTATCACATACAGATGAACAATTCCTCTAGCCTCAGCTCATAAGAGCGTGAGAAAGATTTAAGTCGATTCCTCTACTCGGATATAGGGGTAAAACCGTTTTTATCCGTTGTTCTACTCATTCGATTTTTAAAATACAATTACCAGGCTGTTGTCGAATTATATTTACCGATGTGCAAAGAACTGCTGAGCAAATTAGATTACGAACTGAGACACGGAAAGTAGCAGAGGAATTTTGCTATTTGGGGAGAAAAGAAGCTGCTGATGGCAGAAGTACAGAGTATGTAATATAGAGACTTACAAAAGAAGAAAAATATCTGACATAAAGAAATATACTCTAAGAACAAATATGAACACCATGAAGGAATTTCCGAATGGAACGGAAATAGGCGGATGAGATGCACATGTACAGACAGAGAAATGATTACAATTTCAGAAAAATTGGATTATTTATTCAAGGGAAAGAGGTTTAAAAATTGAGTAAGTCAATAACGAGTTACTGTATCTCTGGCCTTTACACAGGCAGTTATTCGGCTCGGCATTCATTCATAGAGTTGTTGGATGTCCTCCTGAGAAATATCGTGCCACAATCTACCCAACTGGCGCGTTAAATTGTCAAAATGATGGAGGCCCCTGACCATAATGCTCCAAACGTTTTCAAATTGGGAGAAATCCACCACCTTGCTGGCCGAGGTAGAATTTGGCAAGCAGGAAGACAAGCACTAGAAACTCGCCGTCTGCTGGCGGAAATTTTCTTGCCGAAATATAACCCAGGTTGACTTGTCATGAAGGGCAACAAAACGGGAGGTGGAATATGAAGTGTTGGCAGAAGAGCCAACACTGTGTTGATAGAGGAGGCCGAAATGCACGCTATAAGCTCACGCAGGATGGCGTGGGGTCTGGAACAGTGAAGTAGTTGAGTCTAATAAATAAAGTACGAAGCTCTTGGAATACTTAACTTTATTCCATAATTGGAGAACATCGGTCTTGATGATACAGGCATCCATAGATAAATATTAAATGATACTGGTAATGGCGCCTTGCTTGGTCGTAGCAATTGACGTAGCTGAAGGCTATGCTAACTATCGTCTCGGCAAATGAGAGCGCTATTTGTCAGTTCCATCTCTAGCAAAGTCGGCTGTACAACTGGGGCGAGTGCTAGGAAGTCTCTCTAGACCTGCCGTGTGGCGGCGCTCGGTCTGCCATCACTGACAGTGGCGACACGCGGGTCCGTCGTATACTAGCGGACCGCGGCCGATTTAAAAGCTACCACCTAGCAAGTGTGGTGTCTGGCGGTGACACCACAGAATACTGTCGCTGGTCATCGGGGCTTAGTTCGAAGCGGAACTCATCATTGAAGACAATTCAAGTCCAGTCAGTGAGCTTCCGTGACGTGTATGGAGACGCGTTGGACAGAGAAGGGATATCAGACTGAGTGTCGCCCTCATACAGTCCGACAAATCGGAGTGATCGTCTGGGGTGCCATTTACTTCCGTAGCAGGATGCCTTTGGTTGTCATCAGCAGCATTCTTACAGCGCAGCAGTACATCAACGATATTCTACGCTTCTTTTTGTTGCCCTTCCTGTCTAGGCATCCCGGGCTTATGTTCCAGCAAGACGATGCGCATCCACACACGGCTAGACTTTCTATTGCTTGTCTTCGTGCTTTCGAAACTATACCCAGCCGGTCAAGGTCACCAGATTTCTCCCTAATTCGGAACATTTGGAGAATTACGATCAGGACTCTCCAACCGAGTCGGGATTTTGATAATTTAACGCGCCAATTGGACAGAATTTGACACTACGTTCCTCGGGATGAAATCCAACAACTCTATAAATCGATACCAAGCCGAATCACTGTCACACTCAACTTCTACCTCAGCAGAGACAATATTTTCGTGAACTGCTATAAAGACTCCATCTCCTATGGCCAATGGCAACTTGGAGACCATTTGAAATCATTCATGTGTGGATGACAACGCGCAATGACAGCGAGACGCAACTGTACGCGAGTGGTTTGGAGGGCTCTCTGGAAAATTCGAACGAAAAATTTGGGCATCCAGATCGCCCCAACATGAATCCAATCGAACATTTACGGGACATAATCGAGAGGTCAGTTCCTGCACAAAATCCTGCACCGGCAACACTTTCGCAAATATGGTCGCCCGCAGAAGCATCATGACTCAGTACTTCTACAAGGAACTTCCCACGATTTGTTGAGTCCGTGCCACGTCCATGCTGCACAACGTCGGGAGAAAGGAGATCCGACACGTTATTAGGAGCTATCCCAAGACTTTTGACACCTCAGTGTGAGGTATTACACACATTAAGGTTTCTTATCACACGTAACAGAAAATTTTTATTACTCCACGTAATGAAACATAATATTAAGTAGAACGAATACATATAACTTTGTGGCTTTTCATTGTACATCACCGAACTTCAAGTGTCAACTTTTGGCTTCACTGATTACAATTCACGTTGCTCTCAGCTTAATCTAAGAAAGTGTCATTAATTAATTCAAGGCTATCAACTTGCTTCGTAGCTCCACATTCAGATAAAAATAGTATTCATGATGCACTGCAGCTGTATGTCGGGAAGCAAGCATATGACGTTAGTCAGTTTCTTGTGCTATACAGAAATAGGCCTACGATATTTTGGAGTTGAGATCGAATTCCATGCTGTCTGTGTAGGAAGGACACACTTCTTGACATTAATTTCACGGACATCTCTGTAGAGATTGGGCTACAGAATATCTGAATTACGTTTTGAGGACAAAAATTTGAACACTGCAACTTCTGAAAAATTCGTAGGATGCACATCATTTGCCGTATTTCTTATTGTTCCTTATGGAAGAAAAAATGCAGAAGTGACTCATAGCATGAACCTACAAAACTATTCTAAGCAATACAGCAAATTAACAGCTGTACAATGGCAAGCCACAATAACCCACAACAACACCCAGTAATGACTGTCACAAGCACAACAACCGTTTATGGTTAAACGGCTCTAGATAAATATCTTAGAAATTGTCCCATGCTTCAGGTTCCATTAAATATTACCATTATTTAAATGCACTACATGTGCTTCGCTCCTCATAAACCACAGGCTCCCATGCTGTATTATGGTGTGCCAGATAATTACTTTTTGATAATGCTTATCTCTGATGATGATGATACATTATCACTGGGATTCAGCTGATAATAGTCATATAAACATATAGCAACAGGATTCACTCTCAAAACAATTGGTTTTTGTATCGATTTCCCACTGCGTTTTATTTGTTTATTTATTTGTTTTTCATACTAGCAACTAGCGCTCTTCCCTCAGCAAGACACTAAAGCACAAAGATGATGTACTGTGTCTTTGTGCAAGATGTAGCAACAGAGTGTGTAGTGCCAGCTCTTGGCCTCTTCAAATTCTACTCCACAAGTGTCTTACCAACGTGTAACAGATACGAAAAACGTACAAATGTTAATATTGCTCAGTGTGTGGTTTACATTTATCTAGAACTGAGCATCTCAATTCTGAAAATGTGGAAGTGAAATATCTGCTGTCAGTTTCAAGTTGTGGCATGTGCCACAATTGTAGCGTATTCATTCAGGTAATATCACTGATAGTTCTTTTAGCGACAGATAAAGCGCTAGACTGCCTTGGTGGACACTGCACAGAACAAGTAAACTTTATTGGAACCCCAGACGCGTTCGACACAGAAGATTGATTTGCTTACGAATTTGTCATTTTGAAGATGCAGTTTCCAGTTACATTAATGTGACCAGTTGTCAAAAGCCTGAAGAACCACCTTTCGCATTGCAGACCGCTGCGAGACTTGCAGGAAGAGTGTCAGTAAAGTTACGGAAGTTAGCAAAAGGGCTGTGGAGCCATGTCGACTTCAGTGAGGTGACGGTTGAGGATTCATGGCACGTACACTCCGGTCTATGTGATCCACGAGACTCTCCATTGGGTTTAATTCCGGTGAGTTTGCTAGCCTAGGATATGGCAAACTCTTCGTGGTGCCCTTAGAACGATGCACTTAGGCTGCGAGCCATGTCGCACATTGCATTCTCCTACTGGTGGATGCCGTCGTGCTGAGGATTAACAAACTGCTTGCATAGCTGGACATGGTCCCCAAGGATAGATGCATACTTTTGTTGATCCAGTGTGCCTTCCAGAATGACGAGATCGCCCAGGGAATGTCACGAGCCGGCCGGAGTGGCCGAGCGGTTCTAGGCGCTACAGTCTGGAACCGCGCTACCGCTACGGCCGCAGGTTCGAATCCTGCCTCGGGCATGGATGTGTGTGATGTTCTTAGGTTAGTTAGGTTTAAGTAGTTCTAAGTTCTAGGGGACTGATGACCTTAGAAGTTAAGTCCCATAGTGCTCAGAGCCATTTGAACCATCTGAATGTCACGAAAATATTCCCCAGGCCATAACGCTCTTCCTCGTGTCTGAACCCATCCGACAATTCTTGCAGGATGTTTTGCTTTCAGTCGTTTCACGTAGTACAAGCCAACGGCCATCTGTCCGATGGAGCTGGAGGCGTGATTCATTTGAAAAGGACACTTGTTCCCACGCTGTAGACGTCTAGTTGTGGTACTGGTGTGCAAATTCCAGAATTCGCAGCCAATGGATAAGTGTCAGTAGGGGTGCATCAACAAAACACCTGTTGCAGAGTCCCATACGGAGCAAAGTTTCTGAAAGGTCATTGGGGAAACACTGTTGGTGGCTCCTTTGTTCATCTGGGCCGTAAGTTGCACGTCTGTTCGGCCACACAAATCTCCGCAGACTTCGTTCATCCCTGTCATCTATGGCCCGTGGTGTACCACAACTCTCTCGGCGCCGGTTTTCGAGAGCACAAGTCTGCAATGCACGGTATACTTTCACCACAGCGGCACGCCAACAGTTTATAATCTTAGCCGTTTCGGAAATGCCCTCACCCGTGGCCGGAAAGACAATGATCACGCACATTTGGATGTCACATAACTCGTTCCGTTTCTGCAATAGGACAACGACTGCACTGTTTTCCGCATCCCCCTGGCACGCTTGATATACCCTCTTTTAGTGCTGCCATCTGCAGTCTGTGAGTGATTATTGCAGGTTGACGTCAAACATAGGCAGTGGTCACATTTATGTTACTGGACGTATAGTTTTCTGCGTATCAATGCAGAATTGCAGACGGCGCAATTTTTTGTCATGGGTTATGGCTTACAGGGGCTGCAATTTATACTACTTCAGTGTTATCCGCTTACGAATAATTTTCACACTGCTCACTGAGGGATGTCCAATTCTGCACTAGTTCGATAGGTACCGTAGACTTTGAAGGACTTCGCAACATCACTGCCCTCACATGATCCTTTGTCTGTTCTCACACTCGAGATCAGTCCGAAAGTTTTGCACTGCGCGAACAAGCGTCCTCCTAGAACGTTTCCTACCAACTCACTATGCTGTTTGAAACAGTTGGAGTCCTGTGAAACTTACCACGGATAGCTAACACTCACTACCAATTGGCAACGGGTAAAGTCTAGCAAATGTTCAAATGTGTATGAATTCCTAAGGGACCAACTGCTGAGGTCATCGGTCCCTAGACTTACACACGGCTTAAACTAACTTATGCTAAGAACAACACACACACACCCATGCCGGAGGGAGGACTCGAATCTCCGGCGGAAGGCGCCGCGCAATCCGTGACATGGCGCTTTAAACCACGCGGCCACTGCCCGCTGCGGTAAAATCTAGCACACGAAATGCTTCCTGTGCTCGGATCGCTGCCATTTTCGGCAAATATGGACGGTAGCATACCTGCCAGCGGTTTTCCAAACAATCACTACGTTCAAAAAATAAACACTTTGAATTACGATATAATGATAATTTTTACTTATGGACCGTCTGACAACAACTGAATAAAACACAATTTTAGTGCCATACGCGTTTCGCCTTCATTTTCTGCAAGGCATCATCAGTGGCGTGGAATATGTACATATGTTTGTTATTTAATTTACATTTTGGTCAATGAACAGTACTAAAAGTAGTAATGTTTTGAACTGTACTAACAGTACAGTACAGTTCAAAACACTACTACTTAATAGGAAATACCAACCACAATAACTGTTTATAACCTATAGGTACAGTGACCAAAATGTAAATTAAATAGCATAAGTGAGAATTATCAATATACCGTAATATTACACGCAACTGAGGAAGACAGGACTACAATAGTTGAAGATGTAAACACTTTGAGTGTTTACCTCTCACCTACTGTATGATTTATTATATTATGTTTAGCCATTTACCGCCAACGGCCTTGCCGCAGTGGTCACATCGGTTCCCGTCAGATCACCGAAGTGATGTGCTGTCGGGTTGTGCTAGCACTTGGAGGATGACCATCCGGTCTGCCGAACGCTGCTGGCAGGCGTGGTGCACTCAGCCCTTGTGAGGCAAATTGAGGAGCTACTTGATTCAAAAGTAGCGTCTCCGGTCTCGTAAACTCAAACTGACAAAACTGCTGGGAGAGCAGTGTGCTGACCACACGCCTCCAAACACCTGCATCCAGCGACGCCTGTGGTCTGAGGATGACACGGCGGTCGGTCGGTGCCGGTGGGCCTTCATGGCCTGTTCGGACGCAGCTTAGCTTTATTGGCCTACACAAATTTTTTAAATTGTTTCATGGACTTCATAACTAAAGTTGCAGTTTTCCGTCTGGTTTCTCGAGACGTACGTTTCATACTCTACATTTACGGTTCCCATGATGAGGCAGGCAGCTGCGGCCATCGCAGTGCATCTGACTTTCACCTCAGGCGCATTAATGAGCTGTTCTCACGAAGCGGCTGTGGCTTGCGGCAAATGCAGTATATGAGAAAAATGCTTTTTCGAATATCTTGCTGTAAAAAATACCGTATTAAATGCAACAACGCTACATCAACTACTAAAGTTAGTTTTTCGGTTTGGTTTCTCCTTTCACTTTAACAAACTAAAAACCACTTCTTGTAGTTTTTCTTCTCTGTATAATACTATGAAACGTCCCATTGGAAAAATTATACATGACTGTGCTTAAACTGACACACAATATTTTTTTTAGCGCAACGCAATCTGACTTTCAAAAATCCCTGCAAAAGAATGGCCCTGACTAACATTAATCTATACCTTTCACAAATCACTTACCTCACCAAAAATCTCCGTTACTCGAACTACTGCAATACAGCGAGCGCCACTACTGCCAGCTAAATAAAAGATTCAAACTACGGAAGGCACTAACTACTGATAGGCATAGTTAGCAAATGAAAGATGTTAATAGAGAACAAACAATGTATTTACCTTAATAGTGTTGAAAAAGCATAATATACATAGCAGTTTATGACATCCAGTCTTACAAATTTCAAAACTCCGCCATCTCTCTCCCCACATCCACCACTGCTGGCGGCTCACCTCCAACTGCGCAACGCTACGCGCTGTTCACATCCAGCTGCCCAACACTACAATGGCAGACAACAATGCAAACTGGCCACAGACTGCACACAGCACATCCCGTGATTTTCATACAGAGCGCTACGTAACGTTGCCAATAAGAAAGCATAAACAGCCTACTTACAATACTTCTCATTGGATTTTGAGGAAAGTAACTTACAGAAGAAATCGTTTTTTTCATATCTTATACATCACAGTTTGATGTTGAAGTGTGTATTTTTTCCATATTGGTCATAATTATTTTGATACGTAATTTGCAAATACTATATATCACATAAAATTTGAAGGGCTTGCAGTGAAAAATGTGGTCGCTGGTCACTTTACGTTTCTTGGATTTCAGGTGATATGTTGCTGCATACTAAATGTAACCAACGAATCGAAATTATTTTTAACTCTGAAACGACTGCCATATCTCAATATAGTATGGAAGAAATATGAGTTGAATTATCTTGAAGGCGTTCAGTCGTGAGCAGTTCGTGGCAGTAGAAGCACGGTTCTCAGAATTAATGATGACGATTTGCTGTTGAACTTACTGCTGGACGAAAATGATGAAGAAAGAGACATCCTGTTCCTACAGATACGCAGTGGAAAAGCTGTAACACATCCCATATTCAGGACGAGGCTTGATGAAGGCTTCTTCACGACACCTATCAATCTTAGTTATTAAATCTCTAAAAATTTTCATGAGTTCCTCAGGTAAAACTTTTTTCAGTTTAACTACGTCCTAGACATGGCCAAAGACCATCTCAGGAAGGCTTCATTAAACAGATATCTGTATCCATTAACACCTGACGGAAACTTAGCCGTAACATTAAAGTAAGAAAAGTCAAAACACTTATGATGCACTGGTTTATTTAACACTTATTTTGCTGTTTAACAAAGAAAAACTTTAACAATGAACTTAAATTTGTGAAGATCAGTTTGTGAATAATCAGTTACGTTCAGTGGCATGGTTGTTACTAAAATCAACTTGATGTAATGATAAAGATGTTAGATTAATAAGAGGGGAAAGTTGTCTATATTGCACTACTTTTTTATTTTACTACCCCAAGCCTTTATTATATATCTAATCGAAACATCTACTACACGTTACACACTTTCTTCTGATGGTATTATATTTTGAATATACACATAGCATAAACAGGTATCATGAGTAAATGTCCTGAATTAGGAAACTGGTTGCTTTATTTGTACCTTCAGTTGCTTAAATTGGACCATATGGTAAAATAATGAGCAAAAAGTATATAAGAGCTGTAATATTTTAAATAAATCATCAGTCCGACGTTTTGTTGTTGTTCTTGTGGTCTTCAGTCCAGAGACTGGTTTGTCAACATAGTTATCAAACAAAACTATTGTTTAGGCACATAGCTTATGTTATACAAAAAAAAAGAGTTTTGAAATATTCATCATCATTAAGATGTTTATATTAGGAAATAACTGAAATAATTTTCGTACTCACAGCTATAATCGCTTCAAATCAAAACAGATAATAAACTAGGAAACTTGAAACTGAAATATGCTAATAATTTCTGCTAACTGGGATTAAGAATGGCAAGTAACATTGAAGTCTAGTAGCAATCTGAACAGGAAAACTTCTTTCTGCTTGGCTTCACATTGTCCCATCGTGTATGAACCCATAATTTACAGTCTATACAATGTATCATGTAAACACCTCTGATCTTCTTACACAAAACACAGAACCAGCTTGAATTTCCAACAGTGCCGTTTGTTCTGTTCTTTGGGAAATAAAATTGTATTAGCAGCTTTATGTTTCTTCATTCGACGCTTCGATTTCTCTAAAGTGGCATTCTGTACCTTTCCTCTACCTCGAATACCAGCCTTCTTGTCTGAATTTGGAAGGTTCTTTTCATAAATTTTCTTATATCGTGAACACACTTTTATTTTTCCAACAACACCTTACGCATTTCGAGGTTCTGTCATATTCAAAGGCTACAAAATACAAAACAAAACTGTGATACAATGTATATAAAATGTGCAAACTATTCAACAAATCGGCCAAATCGGCGAACCAGGAGATGGCCTCTAGCTATTTTCTATTTCATGATATCAGTTATCTGGGTAAACACACAAATAATATTCACAGTTTCCAAACAAACTCCAACATTGAACAGATTCGACTTCATGGAGATATTCGCAACTAATCTAAGAAATATTCATGTGCTAAGAAGACTACACATTCCAAATTTACCAGCAAAAGTGAGGAAAATACCTAATAGCAGACACTTTCCCACAGCAGGATGCAGAAAGCAACACGAACCGACCAGAGATCAGACAGACTTAAAAATGGAAGTCATGCCACTATTGCCCACACGAAAAATGCAGAAAAACTAATTACAAGTGCCTCAAGCGTGGGACACCAAATTGCTTGAAGTGTTCTAAGAAGTTGTGCAAAACGTGTATAACGAAACTGTAACCTTTTTTTTCTGGTGAGAATGCACGTTTACGAAAAAGAAAGACACTACTGAACATAATGTTATATTACTACTATGTGAAAAAATTATGTTTTAGTGAACAATGAATTTCACACAACCTACGTACTTTTCTAATAAGTGGTTTTTGTTGCTTAATTGTAATTTGTTGTTTAAAAACAGTTTCATTATATTAAAACCTTCAATTTATATCAAATAAAAATCTCAGAGTCCACCCCGATGTTAGCAATAACGTGACAAAATTTTTGTTACCATTTGAGGTTAAACTGTCAGTAAACGTGTCTGGCAAGCATGGATGCAACTGCAGTTATTTCACCTGTGGGAATTACGGATTGACACCTTTGGTTTCACTCGTGATTTACAGGAAATACAAGAGTTTAATTTCACAAATATTGTCTTTTGAAGGAGATTAAGTTCAGAACCAAAAACCTACTACGGATCTGACCCTAATATCGAGATCAGCCCTTGCTCAACGGAGGCTATTGGTGGTTCATACTAGGGGCGCCACTTCAGATGGTATTTCTTTTTTTAATACAAGGCTTCGAACTTTAATAGTAAGAACTCTGCCGTAGCGACGGAACACAACGGAATCAAGTAACGTCGCTTCTACCACACTTAAGTTACAGATACCTTCTGTACCTCAGCGCAAATGCACTTTTCCTTCCAAAGTAAGGCGCCTGCGCAATTACCAGAAGAACAGAGCTTTATTGAGCGCACTTTCTGCGGTAGTGCTGCCACCACGTTTTCTAAACAACAAAAACAGAGTTGAATGAAAATTGAGTTTGTCGGAAGTCTTGCTGGAAATCTCCGTTGTCTTACAGACCAGTGGCAAGGTGGATAGAAGATTTCAACGTGGAAAGCTAAAATGTGGGAAACATTCGTACCCAGTGCGATTGAAGAAGAAGTGACAACTCCTACCGCGTCACCGCACTATTCGTAAGGCTGTCCGAGAGTCACAGAGGCACACAGCTGAGATTCACATTCTGACGGAACGCCTGGACACAAGAACAATTGCATCTCTATAGGTTCCACACTGTCTCACGGAAATGCAGAAACGGCTACGATACGACGCTGCTCGCAATCAGTTGTAATGGGATACGAAAAAAGGAGAGTCTTTTTATGCAGCATCATTACCCTGGATGAGACATGGGTCAAGCAGTATGAGCCATACCTGAAAAGCCAGTCAAACGAATGATGTCATTGCAGATCACGACAACCCAAATGTTGTCGCAAAGGTAGTGCTCCTGTACGACAATGGCGGTGTTATCTCAACACATACCGTTCTCAAAGGCAGATGGCGTTTTCGGAGCGCAACTACGCTATGAAAATAAGGTGATGAATTTCATATTTATTTCAATTTAAAAAAAAAACAATTTGAAAAGACAATGAAGTTAGCTTTTATTCAAAATCCACGCAGTGACCGGGATCACCAGGGACGCAAGAGCTTTGGATTATTAATCGAAGACGCTATAGCAATCAGTGGGTCTTTTTGTTAGTTTGCACGTACAAAGTTCGCCTTCTGTCTGCAACAGATGTAACAACTTTTTATAAATTTTATAGAAATAGTATTTACCGATGAGCTTAACCCTTTCAGATCCTCCGGTTTCAACTGTGTACATTACTTTTTACTGTGTCGTAGGTGCAACAGAAGTATTGTTTCCGAATGGAAACCTGAGGTAAATAATTCTGAATGTTCAAGCTTTTCATCATGAACAAGTGCTGGCAACTGTTGCCCATAAGTATGAAACTACCAGCAAGTCAGTGTAGCAGTGCGCAACAGCACGTGACCACCAGAATACACGGATGTGGTTGGTTCCTTACATTCCACTGTGTAACTGAATACTGTTATTGTTATTTTGCAGGCTAATTAGTGAATGACGATTTTCCTATTTATTACAGTAGAGGATATTGAAAAATTGTGAAGTCGGCGTTCAACAAACATCAAATTGTCATAAAGAGTGATAGGGGCTTCAACGCACCACAGTAGTAAGTACAACCACTGAACGTAGGAAGACGTAAAGGCGTCTACACTCTGTGCAAGGGGAAAGATTGTGCAGCAGGTATCTAATACTGTAACAGCATCTGAGTGTTGGTCGTTTGTGAGGAGGTCGGGTCGTGCCACGTTTAAGAAGGTTAACGGAATTCAACAACAATACGTTCATTGCTTTTTGAGAGCGCACTTTATCGCCCCATGATATTGCAGCCTGCGTTGGTCGAGAGTCCACGACTGTCAGGTTAAACTGGTACCGGTGGGTTCAGTATGACAACACTCAACTACAAGTAGGATCTCAGCGACCCCAAGCGACTAGCGCGTGAGAGGACAGACGTATTGTTCGTTCGGTCGAGCAGAACAGTTCATCCACGTGCCCACCGTGGGTCAGAACATAAGCATATTTGCGGGAAGACAGAGGAAGACAGAAATCCACAAGCACAGTGCGACAACATCCGCAGCAACACCTTCTGTCATCACGTTGGCCATTGTTGCATATTACCTTGATGCACGAGCAAAGAGAGCGTCCAACAACAACGCTGTTTACAGAAGAGTCACCATGTCGTCTAGTCAGCTGAGTGCCGGTTCTGGGTGCAGTATTACGATGGACGATCTGTGTGTGTGTGGAGGCGCCGAGCAGAAATAACGTTGGTAATTTGTATTCTTCATCACCACACTGGGCCAGCAGTTGGCGTGATGATTTTCGGTGCCTTTGGATGCACTAGACGATCACCTCCGTTTCATTTATCTGATAAACTAGCTGTGTACATGGAGTTGCCCTGATATGAATCTATTCCAGTTCCATTAGCCAATGTCATGCTTCCTCTTCTCTTTGTTCATCACATCCGCCTTCCTTTGTGTCGATCCCCTTCTGCCCTTCTGTATGTCCACATCTTACCCCCCCACCCTCCACTGTCTCTCTTCTGCTATTCCTCTCCATGTCCAACTGCCACTCACCCCTCTCTCAGTCCATCTGCTCCTCCCCATACTCTCATCTGCTCCTATCCCCTCTATCCATCTTCTCCTTCCCTTCAATCCATCTTCTCCTTCCTCTATCTCCCCAGCCTCGCCTCAGTCCATCTCCTCCTGCCCCTCCGCCTTCTCTTCACTCCCTTTATCTCCTCCTCCCCCATTCTCTGTCTATCCCATTCGCCCTTCTCTCTGTCCATTCTCCTCTCTCTCTGTCCATCTCGTTTCCCTTTCTATGTTTATTTCCTCCTCTTCAACTCTCTGGCAGACTCCTCCTCCACAGTATCTCAGTCCATCTGTCCTGCACCGTCTCTCTGTCCATCTCATCCTCTTCCCTTTCTCTGTCCATTTCACCCTACCCCTGACTATTTTCATCTTCTCCTCCCTGGCTAGCGTTATCAACCACGGCTCAATAGAAAGTTTCTGGTTCTTACTCCCAAAGTATTGCTTTCCAGACACTAATATATGTACCATATTTGATAGAAATCGATCCAGGGACTTATGAGAAGCATTTTAGCCATCACTTGACAGATTACTCTTGTAATCAATACAATCAGATCTGAGGATGGTTCATTTTGAATCGAAACAGGTCACTTTAAGAAACTGATGCCACAAATACGGGTAATAAACCCGATTTAAAACGTTACTACGGATTTTATTTCTAAGGACATTATGCCTGTTTTTGTAATACGCCGGCCGGAGTGGCCAAGCGGTTCTAGGCACTTCAGTCTGGAACCGCGCGACCGCTACGGTCGCAGGTTCGAATACTGCCTGGGGCATGGGTGTTTGTGATGTCCTTAGGTTAGTTAGGTTTAAGTAGTTCTAAGTTCTAGGGGACTGATGACGTCACATGTTAAGTCCCATAGTGCTCAGAGCTATTTGAACCATTTTTTTGTAATACGAGGGTTGTTCGGAAAGTAAGGAACGATCGGTCGCGAAATGGAAACCACAGTGAAAATCAAAAGTGTTTTCTTTGCACATTTAGCTACACCCTCCAGGTGTACATGGTCGCCGCTTCGACTTAAACATTTGTCGGAGCGTTATACCAAATTTCCAACACCATCGTCATAGAAGGCAACCGCCCGTGCTGTGCGATAATTCTCTACTCTGGTCTATAGCGCGTAGGCTGCACCCAAGTGTTGTCTTCGTATGCAGCGTTTCATGAGAACAGAAATGATAGGACGAGCCAATTAGGGCTGTGCTGGGGGTGATCGAACACTTCCCATCGAAAAGGCTGCAGGAGCGTCTTCAGTGCTCCTGCAGAGTGCGGCTGAGAATTGCCACGAATAAGGAAGTGCGTAGCAGTCGTGTTAGGTGGGCTGCATTAATTAAGGCGAAACCTCTCAGTGGACCCTCCTACTTGGCGGGAGACATTGTTGTTCTAGGCACCTTTACTCGCTCACAGTGCGCTCACAACTGAAAAGAGGGTCTTGATGCGTTCGACGGGCACACTAGAGACACCGCCCAAAACGTCTGTGAAAAGCCTCGTCGGATTTTCACTGTGGTTCCATTTCGCGACCGATCGTTCCTCACTTTCCGAATAGCTCTCGTATTAAATCGCTGATCTGAGTGTGTCCCCTGGTGCTTGTTTTCTGCGATGCAAAATGGTCTCTTTCCCTGTAGCTATCTTTCTGGCCAGGATGTGCGAACGAGTATGACGCAGCACTTGATTGCTCCCATAAAACCACGCGTTTTAAAATAGTGAGTTGGAAAATGGCTCTGAGCACTATGGGACTTAACTACTGAGGTCATCAGTCCCCTAGAACTTAGAACTTCTTAAACCTTACTAACCTAAGGACATCACACACATCCATGCCCGAGGCAGGATTCGAACCTGCGACCGTAGCGGTCACGCGCTTCCAAACTGACGCGCTTAGAACCGCACGGCCACACAGGCCGGCGTGAGTTGGACTACCAATGTCGTGGTCTAGTATTTCGTGCTTTAAGATGTTACACGGTCCAGTCACATTAACGTTATCACTGATTACGTTGGACGTGAATGTACAATAACCACCCCCAGACAGCAGGTGGCAGCAGTAGCAGTGAAGCGTACATAAAGCGTGTCGGGGATACGGAAATGGGTGCACTCATTGTCGTAATGCGGAAATGGAGCTTTTTATCCAACGGACAAAAGGGCAAGATCATTGGCTCTAGGGACAACGGTGAAATCATTTACGAAACGGCTAAGATTACAAAGTGTTCGCGTGCAACTGTAGTTATACGTGACAAAATGGCGCTATCCAAAACCGGCGTGGAGGCAACTGTGGTGTGCCACGGGCAGTAGATGATAGCGATGGACGATGATTGCGGAGATGTGTACGGGTGAATAGACGTGCAACTGTTGAGCAACTAACCCCCCCCCCCCCCCCTAGATGAATAAAGGGGCTACCAACAGCGTCTCCACAATGATCGTTCAGCGAACGTTGCTGTATACAGACATTCGCAGCAGGCAAGTGGTTCAAGCATCCACGCTGACTGCTGCCCATCACCGACGAAGGCTGGAATTTTCACCCCAGTATCTCAGCTGGACGTCCATCGAGTAGTGAATGGTGGATTTTCCAGATGAATCGCGTTTTGTGTTCTATCGGATAGACGTCCGTTTGCTTGGACGGCATGAAACGCCTGAAAGCAAACAAGGAGGAAACGTTACAGTCTGGAGAATGTTTTCGAAGCATTCTCTGGATAATCTAGTCATTCTGGAAGGCACAATGGATCAACACAAGTGTCATCTATACGAGGGGACCATGTCCGCGCCTACATGCAGTTTCTTCTTCCTCGGCACTGTGGCATGCGCCAGCAGGACAATGCAACGTGTCACGCAGCTGGCAGTCTACGTGCGTCGTCCGAAGAGCACCTGGATGCGTTTACCGTACTCCTCTGACCACCAGGCTCGCTCGATTTAAACCCAACCGACAAAGAACCTCATTGACTCTCTTACTACACGTCTTGCACCTATCGGCGCTTCAAAAGCTGGTTATTCGGGCTTTTGAGAGGTGCTCACATTAATGCGGCTGGACAGTGGATATCAGATGACTAAAATGTAGGCGAAAATAACGTTCTTAGTTACTTGTTTGTAGTAAAACTTACGTTCCTCATTGTTAATGAAATGCCTTCTGTGTTTTAGCTTTTACCTAAATAGACAGAGTTGTGTCGCTCCGTTTCGTCTATATCCGAGACTTATGAGATCAGAGAGGTATGAAGAAAGGTAACTGTTTGAACATCCCCACTAGTGAGCCGGATTTCTCTAAATAAAGTGCTTCCTGCACGATCCAAGTACAAGTATAAAATTCCGTTGAGATAATATCAGTACAAAAAATTTTAATTACGGCAGAGAATATTTATCCACCTTGTATTTCCCTATCAATATTTTAATTATTTTATTTACATTATATGAAACGTTGGAACACTACTTCAGTTCGACTTGACTCCCAGTTGTATCACATCTATTGTTGCTACCAGAGGAAGTAGTTCAATTCTTCATTCTTTGGTTGTGTTTCTGCTTCCTTTGCTCTGTCCATATTTTCCCCGTTTCCTTACTTTCTTTTAGTTCAAATTTCGTGTTCATGATTTAGCTTCTGAATTTGTCACTTACATTTATTTCACGCAGTGTACACTTCCAAACCACCAAAAACGTAATCATGTGGTTCTTGCTACTGTGTTGCACATACACAGCAAGAAAAATTTGTTACTTACTCTCGTTCCTGTCTTCTGAATTTAATGATAGCTGTGTCGAAACCTGCGCAAGACGACGATGTTTCTCTATCCCACTCTCTGTCTCTTACTCATTTAGAGGCATTCAGGTTTAATGTCACAACGTGCAGAGTTTCTTCGGGTAGTTGGCGTCAGCATGGCCCAATTACGATCTTATGTTCGCGGTATATTATTATTACACATTTATGCTCCCAGGAAATTGATTAACTTGAATATTACATGATAATTCATTTTTTCTTTTTCCTTCTTTTTCTCTTCCCAAGACCTCTTCATTCTTTGGTTGTGTTTCTGCTTCCTTTGCTCTGTCCATATTTTCCCCGTTTCCTTACTTTCTTTTAGTTCAAATTTCGTGTTCATGATTTAGCTTCTGAATTTGTCACTTACATTTATCATTTCCCTACCGATCCTTGCTTATTTTAGGTCTGCTTCTATTTCTTGAAATCAGTTGGTTCTTATGATTCAACTGATTATGACATTAAAAACCCTCTTTGTGCGTCTGTTGTTCTTCATTCTCTGTATGTGTCCGTAGAATGTTAGTCGACGTTTTCTGATCATATCTGTGAGTCTGTCACTGGGTCGCGTAATTATTTCATTGGTCTCTTCATCCATGTAACATCTCTGTGTACTGGTCCAAAAAATTGTCTGAGGATTTTACGTTTTATGTCTTCTGTTTTTGTGATGCCCGATGCTCTGATTGTGGTCGTTTCTGATGCGTAGGGTATGGTGTGGCGTGACAAGAAGTTCCAGACAGCTACACCATGTCCTACCGTTTAGTCGGCGGGTGGGTCAATATTATACCGATATGATGTCCGATGTTGAATAATACTAGTGTTAAATATTGTATATTCAGTTAAATATTGTATACTCAGTGTTCTGTTTGTATTCTGTTTCATGTCGAACAAAGGCGCCATGACGTGTAGTCAGCAGCATCTTCGACGCCGCCGCCAATGACCTTGAGCTGACCGCTGTTGCCCTCCGCGCAAAGGCCGTCGGGAGAGATCAGAACCTGTCGGCGCGTGTTATCGCCTTTGACTTAAATCAGATTAATGAATGAAAATGTTAAAATCTTTTATAATAATGGACAGCTCTGTTGGAAATGGAAAATGCCACGTTTAATATCAGATCTTGTGTTAAACTTGATACTAAGAACATCTGTGTTAGGGTTTGTCGTTTACTGTGAAAATATACATCGATAATTGTGAAAGTTGACGTATTTCTCAATCAAGAATATTTGTATGTTGGAATATGATAAAGATATGTACGATTTTTTATGTGTGTCATCATATTGTGATGACTGATTTGGGGACCGAATTTCAGTTGATGAATTTTGGAAGATGATTTAATATTAAAGTGAGGTACCGATCGGTATATAGGTAGATCCCAGCAGAGATATTGAGCTGTTTATTTATGGAGTTTTATGAATGTTTGATACGCACAGAACAGAATCTTTGTCTTTCTCAACTTCCGAAATCACCCGAAAATTAATCAAAACAATCCATTAATTCAGTTTTCATTGCGGCTCTCCGCTGGAAAAGAAGGTCAAGAGTTAGTACAATCCACATATCATCGAAAGTGTTCATTACTGAAACACACGCTGGTGATGTAACCTATTTAAAAAGGCGCGTGGCACCGCACTGGTAACACAACTGTATTCTAGGGCCTGAGTTTGGCATGTCTTGAAATGTTTCTTTTATTGTTGTGCGTCCGTCTCTGTTTGTACGGTTCTAAAGTTTTTCTGTTCGTTCTGTGTTGGATACCTTGTTTGATCCTTCTATTTGTATATAATCCCCAAGATCCTTTAATGTTTCCACTCTGTTAACCTTTCCTTATTTTGTGTCCTGGCTTGGTTGTTGTTGTTCTTTCGTTCCATGTACTGTGTTTTCCCATATTATATCTGTTGACCTACTTTGGTCGTGACTTAAAGTATTGTAGTGCTTCGTGTGCTTCTTGTCTATTGTTGCTGAGTATTGTCAGGTCATCTACTAAAGCTAGGCATTTTATGATCGTCGTGTCTGCACATGTTCTTATTAGCTGAATCTATTTTACTTTTTCTTCCCATTTTTGATAATTTGTCAAAGACCATGCTGAATAAAAGCGGTGATAGACCATCTCCTTGTATGATCCTTTCACGTATCTGGAATGGGTCTGGGATTTGTTTCATAAATTTTATATTGGATGTGGTGTCTGTGAGTGTATGTTGTATGAGTGTCCTAGTTTTCCTAGTGTCCTAGTTTTCCTAGTTTGTTCTAGTGTGTCTAAGAGAGTCTGCCTGTCTGTGGAGCCAAGACCTTCTTAAAGTCCATGAATGTCTGTCTGACCTTCCGGGGGCGCTCGTGGGTTCGAAATCTGTTCAATACAGAACATTTATTTTCTGAAACTTGCTTGATATTCTCCTATCTTCATATCCGCTTGTGGTTCTGGTCTGCTGAGTAATGCCTTGGAGAGAATTGTATAGATGACCTGTAGGAATGAGATACCTCTGTAACCATTAGGTTCTGTGTAGTCGCCCTTTTTCTGATATTTTGTAATTATACGTAAATTGTCGCTTCTTTGTGTCACTATAAACAACGCGTAACTTCTTTATTCAGATCTGACAGTGTACTATGAATATTGCAATTTTCATAAACAGAGGCATTTCAGTATCATCTTCTCTGCTGTGAGGACGGGTATGGTTGAATACAGTCATCGATGACTTGTTGATTGGTTACACAGCAAATACTAAAAGCATGTTATTATTCCATCCTTTTACACTTTCGGTTCCCTCTACACTTGGTAACAGCCATAAAGTCTTCTCTAATTTTGCCCGGACACTGAAGGCTACAGTGGTTAGTCAACATTGTCGTGTCTGAAATGTGTTATTTTAGCTGATACTAATTTGTTATCGGCTTTCCGTACTAGGCTTCATGTAGTCAAAAGGTAAACACTGTTGGCATTCATTAATACGAGGCAGAAGAATGGCGAAATTTTACAAAATTTTGTCAGCGTATCATTTCGTGTGGTATGCATTCCAAATAACACTTGGCATGTGAGAGATCGTATGGCGAGTTGTGAAAACAGTTTGCTATGCGTTCCTATTCGAATTACGTAGAAATAAAATTTAATTGTATCATTCTTTGATATCAGTTTTTAGCTTCACTGGAGGGCAGCAACAGTAATCACAAAGAAACAGCGCAGAGTATGCGCCCCTGGAACGACACTCCAGGCAGCAGCGTTCATTTCATTGTTTCACTTCTGTGTCATCCTTCAAACCGTCGTTCGTTATTGCCAGTGTCTGTTTGAACGTTTGGGGTGTGACGCGAGAAGACGGTTCAATATTTATCAGTGTGGGATTGCTTTGTGCCGAAGTAGGAGCTGGCCTTTTATACCGACATGTTACTTATGTCTTTCTTACAAAATTCGTCTGAGTTGTGGTACACATTCATTGCCATGTCCTCAGCGACGGCAGAGGTTATACCGTATCGTTATTAGTCGCTGTTCTTACTGTAAGGGGCGAGAGAAAAATAGCACTATGAATTTCAACTTTTATACTTTGTTTTTGTGCTTCTTTCACGAAATATACTGGGGTGATGCTGCCAGATGGTGTTAGTAACAAAAACTGAAAAAAGAGCTGACGCCACTGGACAGTTATATCTTCGTATTCGACACGTCGTGTGGGTCCAAATGTACACAGCATTCAGATATGTTACTATTGTCTAATAACAAGGAAGTTTATGGTTTATTGAAAGCAATGTTTAGATCTTCTGACAAAGACCTTCAAGAGTGTGTCGCGAAGAGGAAGAAGATGTTCCTGGAAATAAAAGCAATTGACCGTAAGTGGCTATGATATCGCACATTACAAGCGCTCATCTACATACTTTGCCGTGATTTAAAACCGGAATTAGGCACCATTTGATAGGTTTTACATCGTATATACGAATATTTAAAGGAGACTGACATTGTCATGTACACCTTGTAAATAGTTGTTAACGCTTATGTGACTGTAGGCTTTCCCGGCGTAAACTATTGATGAAGGTTTCTCGGGTCTCCAGCCGGGTGATAGCGTTGATATCTCGCGACATCTACATCTACATCTATACTCCGCGAGCCACCTTACGGTGTGTGGCGGAGGGTACTTATTGTACCACTATCTGATCCCCCCTTCCCTGTTCCATTCACGAATTGTGCGTGGGAAGAACGACTGCTTGTAAGTCTCCGTATTTGCTCTAATTTCTCGGATCTTTTCGTTGTGATCATTACGCGAGATATATGTGGGCGGTAGTAATATGTTGCCCATCTCTTCCCGGAATGTGCTCTCTCGTAATTTCGATAATAAACCTCTCCGTATTGCGTAACGCCTTTCTTGAAGTGTCCGCCACTGGAGCTTGTTCAGCATCTCCGTAACGCTCTCGCGCTGACTAAATGTCCCCATGACGAATCGCGCTGCTTTTCGCTGGATCATGTCTATCTCTTCTATTAATCCAACCTGGTAAGGGTCCCATACTGATGAGCAATACTCAAGAATCGGACGAACAAGCGTTTTGTAAGCTACTTCTTTCGTCGATGAGTCACATTTTCTTAGAATTCTTCCTATGAATCTCAACCTGGCGCCTGCTTTTCCCACTATTTGTTTTATGTGATCATTCCACTTCAGATCGCTCCGGATAGTAACTCCTAAGTATTTTACGGTCGTTACCGCTTCCAATGATTTACCACCTATGGCATAATCGTACTGGAATGGATTTCTGCCCCTATGTATGCGCATTATATTACATTTATCTACGTTTAGGGAAAGCTGCCAGCTGTCGCACCATGCATTAATCCTCTGCAGGTCTTCCTGGAGTACGTACGAGTCTTCTGATGTTGCTACTTTCTTGTAGACAACCGTGTCATCTGCAAATAGCCTCACGGAGCTACCGATGTTGTCAACTAAGTCATTTATGTATATTGTAAACAATAAAGGTCCTATCACGCTTCCTTGCGGTACTCCCGAAATTACCTCTACATCTGCAGATTTTGAACCGTTAAGAATGACATGTTGAGTTCTTTCTTCTAGGAAATCCTGAATCCAATCACAAACCTGGTCCGATATTCCGTAAGCTCGTATTTTTTTCATTAAACGTAAGTGCGGAACCGTATCAAATGCCTTCCTGAAGTCCAGGAATACGGCATCAATCTGCTCGCCAGTGTCTACGGCACTGTGAATTTCTTGGGCAAATAGGGCGAGCTGAGTTTCACATGATCTCTGTTTGCGGAATCCATGTTGGTTATGATGAAGGAGATTTGTATTATCTAAGAACGTCATAATACGAGAACACAAAACATGTTCCATTATTCTACAACAGATTGACGTAAGCGAAATAGGCCTATAATTATTCGCATCTGATTTATGACCCTTCTTGAAAATGGGAACGACCTGCGCTTTCTTCCAGTCGCTAGGTACTTTACGTTCTTCCAGCGATCTACGATAAATTGCTGATAGAAAGGGGGCAAGTTCTTTAGCATAATCACTGTAGAATCTTAAGGGTATCTCGTCTGGTCCGGATGCTTTTCCGCTACTAAGTGATAGCAGTTGTTTTTCAATTCCGATATCGTTTATTTCAATATTTTCCATTTTGGCGTCCGTGCGACGGCTGAAGTCAGGGACCGTGTTACGATTTTCCGCAGTGAAACAGTTTCGGAACACTGAATTCAGTATTTCTGCCTTTCTTCGGTCGTCCTCTGTTTCGGTGCCATCGTGGTCAACGAGTGACTGAATAGGGGATTTAGATCCGCTTACCGATTTTACATATGACCAAAACTTTTTAGGGTTCTTGTTTAGATTGTTTGCCAATGTTTTATGTTCGAATTCGTTGAATGCTTCTCTCATTGCTCTCTTTACGCTCTTTTTCGCTTCGTTCAGCTTTTCCTTATCAGCTATGATTCGACTACTCTTAAATCTATGATGAAGCTTTCTTTGTTTCCGTAGTACCTTTCGTACATGATTGTTATACCACGGTGGATCTTTCCCCTCGCTTTGGACCTTAGTCGGTACGAACTTATCTAAGGCGTACTGGACGATGTTTCTGAATTTTTTCCATTTTTGTTCCACATCCTCTTCCTCAGAAATGAACGTTTGATGGTGGTCACTCAGATATTCTGCGATTTGTGCCCTATCACTCTTGTTAAGCAAATATATTTTCCTTCCTTTCTTGGCATTTCTTATTACACTTGTAGTCATTGATGCAACCACTGACTTATGATCACTGATACCCTCTTCTACATTCACGGAGTCGAAAAGTTCGGGTCTATTTGTTGCTATGAGGTCTAAAACGTTAGCTTCACGAGTTGGTTCTCTAACTATCTGCTCGAAGTAATTCTCGGACAAGGCAGTCAGGATAATGTCACAAGAGTCTCTGTCCCTGGCTCCAGTTCTGATTGTGTGACTATCCCATTCTATACCTGGTAGATTGAAGTCTCCCCCTATTACAATAGTATGATCACGAAACTTCTTCACGACGTTCTGCAGGTTCTCTCTGAGGCGCTCAACTACTACGGTTGCTGATGCAGGTGGTCTATAGAAGCATCCGACTATCATATCTGACCCACCTTTGATACTTAGCTTAAGCCAGATTATTTCACATTCGCATTCGCTAATAACTTCACTGGA
Source organism: Schistocerca cancellata (assembly GCF_023864275.1). Lineage (NCBI taxonomy): Eukaryota > Metazoa > Arthropoda > Insecta > Orthoptera > Acrididae > Schistocerca > Schistocerca cancellata. Next base: position 22,333,869 of record NC_064633.1, on the reverse strand, counting down.
TATTATTGAATTCTTTACTGCTATAAATACTCCTCCACCATTGGCGTTTATCCTATCCTTGCGGTATATATTCCATTCTGTGTCTAGGATTTCGTTACTGTTCACTTCCGGTTTTAACCAACTTTCCGTTCCTAATACTATATGCGCACTATTTCCTTCAATAAGAGATACTAATTCAGGAACCTTGCCCTGGATACTCCTGCAGTTTACCAATATTACGTTAACTTTTCCTGTTTTTGGTCTCTGAGGACGGACGTTCTTTATCAACGATGATAATGTCCTCTCTGGTAAGCCGTCAGGTATTTTATCGTTTCGCCCAAGGGGGGGTCCCTCTAACCTAAAAAACCCCCGTATGCACGCCACACGTACTCTGCTACCCTAGTAGCTGCTTCCGGTGTGTAGTGCACGCCTGACCTGTCTAGGGGGGCCCTACAGTTTCGGGAAGTGTCGCGAGATACCAACGCTATCACCCGGCTGGAGACCCGAGAAACATTCATCAGTTGTTAACGCTTATTGCATGAAAGGTGATAGAGGGTCTTTATTTTCGAAACGGCGTAACGAATGATTGCCCATACTAGTAGAGGTTGGAATGCCAGTGGAAATGAAACGGCAGGCGTAACTCAGGCCCTGGGGGAAAAATCCGGAAAGGTGTGTTGGTCCTGCTTAACGAAGGAAGCAGACCTAGCCAGTCGTTTTTCAATGAATCCCTCGTGAGATTCCTTGGTTATTTTTTAACGTTTCGAACATCAATTGATGGAAACGAAACGCTTATAAGACCACGTTTTCCTCAGTCCGTCTGCCTGTCTACCTGCCCGGCTGTTAAGAATATTTATTCTCAGTAACAGGTGGAAATATGAAGTTGACATTTATGTTACATGCGAAGGTCAAAGTTCCCTTGGCGTTTTAAAAATTGTAAGCATCAAAATTAATGCAATCTAAATATCTCTTATGTCACAAATTTTGAAACTCGCAAATATACTCATCAAAATGTACGGGGTATGTATCTTTGACCTATAATAATGAAATTTGGCAAGAGGATAGGTCGCAGCCAACGGAAAGGTCTTAAAATTGTTAATTTACTGTACGAAAAAGAGGTTCGTTTGTCATTTGTTATCCGACTGTGTCCGTCCGTCCGTAAGAACACTTTTCCTCTCGAACAGGGAAAGCATAAAGTTGAAATTTGTGTCACATAGTAAAGTTAACTGTCTCTAGGCGATGTAAAAAACGTAAGGTTTCAAGTTAATGCAATCAGAAGATGCGGCCGTTTACGTCGTATATTATGATACTCGCAAACACACTCATCAAATATTTACTATCAAAAACTTGAAACTTTTTGGCAGATTAAAACTGTGTGCCTGACTGAGACTTGAACTCGGGACCTTTGCCTTTCGCGGGCAAGGTTCGCAGGAGAGCTTCTGTAAAGTTTGGAAGGTAGGAGACGAGGTACTGGCAGAAGTGAAGCTGTGAGGACCGGCCGTGAGTCGTGCTTCGGTAGCTCAGATGGTAGAGCACTTGCCTGCGAAAGGCAAAGGTCCCGAGTTCGAGTCTCGGTCGGACACACAGTTTTAATCTGCCAGTAAGTTTCATATCAGCGCACACTCCGCTGCAGAGTGAAAATCTCATTCTAAAAACAGTCTTGATCACAAATTATTTATTCCGGTGATCGGTTTCGACCACAACTGTGGTCATCTTGAAACCAATGAGCAAGAACCTCCTTCTGGTGGTAAATTACTAGCAGTGATTTACCACAAGAAGGAAGTTCTTCTCATTGGTCTGAAGATGACCACAGTTGTGGTCGAAACCGGTCACTGGAGTAAATAATTTGCGATCAAGACTTTTTGATAGTAAATATTAGTAATAACACTGATCACTGGTTGCTCCCACAATCTTTTGAAAAGTAAATACTCATAAAAATCTATAGGGTACTTTCTGTTGACCTAGGATAACGAATTTAGAAGAATTAAGGTTTCTCAGTACAAATAAAAGAAAAATTCCGAAAACTGTTAATTTGTAATTATATTACACGAAAGTCTTGGAATTTCCGGGCCCGATACCTTGCAATTATCGATACCGATAACAGGCAAAAATCGTTGAAATTCTCGATTGCTATGATGAACGAACTATCGATATACGTAGTTAACTTTGTATGGAATTCTCAGTGCGCGAGTCCTATTCGTACTTGGCCTTTTTTTTTTTTTAACTTTATTTCCCGACGTTCAGGTTTCAGGCTTGTGAAACGATGATATTCAGACTTGAGGATCACCGTCCGTTATCATTGCAGCCGGTGAGCAAGAACATACTCTGACGAGACAAAACAATTTGACGACGGCCCACCGCGAGCTTCAAAGCTATGGGGAGGAAGGGGGGAAGGGGGTCAGCGTTGCAGTCACGTGACACGGTAACGGAAGTATACAGCACTCGCATAAGGGAGAGAGACGAACGGGGATCCATTCCAGCGACGGCCGCAAATGGGGAAAACCACTTACACACGCGTTGACGACGCCAGACTGTTATGTTCCGACACCCAGGAACTGGCATGACAAAAACGACAAAACTGTTCAGCTGTTCGTGAACACACACAGAAAGTGATTGAAGAATTGTGAAACGATGAATTAGGCGACAAAATATTAGACATCCACGAGTAACACTACGGCACATATGTGGTGTTCTTTCAATATTTTTCTGAAGTATTATCTGTACACCCAAAAACATTTGTTTATCTGTAACTTCGAAGTTTCACTTGTGAGTAAAACAAAACACGTTTTCCTTATTTGCTATGCATTTTGTAGAACGATTCTTAACAACATTTGTAATTTTGTTTACATTATTGTTACGCTGCATCATTCCAGTACAGAAATGTTTGGCAATGTTAGGTGTTTTCATGTTAGTCATACAGTAAATTGGTAGTAATGCTTCTGGATTTTGCTTTGTTATGTCTGAGAGCGCGCTCGGCTTAAAATAACTGGGCGCGAAACAGACTGCTCATTCAAGACAAGAAGTTGGCCAGTGTGGGGCCGAGTTATATCTTACGAGAAGCATGTAGGCAGATGAATTAAGGTCCAAATATCAGGAGCCTGATATGAAATCGTCTCCAGTTAAACAGAGTGTTCTCGCATCACCTGGAGCTAATGGATCATTCTCGCTGACGCAAACACCGCCGTCGTAGCAGCATCGACAACCTTTAAGGCTGATCACGTTAGATCAGCGGAGAATTTCTTTAAGGCATACCCAGTCAATTACATTGAAAGTTAGTCATGTAAAATTGTTCTTAAGCTTCGTACCCAGACGTCTCTTTTCTATTACAACAGAGTGCCATTAGTCTAAATTACTAAACGCCTAAAACTCTAACCCACTCCGAGTTACCGGTTGCGTTTCTGACGTCTTGCAGGGGCAAGAACATTTCGTTTTCAGTGTTTGATGTAATTACAGAAGGAATTTAAAAAAAATTATATGCTATCATAATCCACTCATTATAAAGTATGATTTGACGATGATTTAAAACGATAAGGAAAATACACTGAAGCGCCAAAGAAAGTGGTATATGCATGCGTATGCAGATACATAGATATGTAAATAGCCAGAATACGATGCTGCGGTCGGGGACGCCTATATAAGACATCAAGTGTCTGGTGCAATTGTTAGATCGAATGCTGCTGCTACAATGGCAGGTTATATAAATTTAAGTGACTTTGAACGTGGTGTTATATTCGGCGCACGAGCGATGGGACCCAAGATCTCCGAGACAGCAATGAAGTGGGGATTTTGCCGTACGACCATTTCACGAGTGTACTGTGAATGTCAACAATCTGGTGAAACATCAAATCTCCAACTGTGCTGCGGCCGGAAAAAGATACTACAAGAGCCTGACCAACGACGACTGAAGACAATCGTTCAACGTGACAGAAGTGAGACCCTTCCCAAAACTGCTGCAGATTTTAATGCTGGGCCATCAACTAGTGTCAGCGTGCGAACCATTCAAGCAAACAACATCGATATGACCAGAATGAGATTTTCACTCTGCAGCGGAGTGTGCGCTGATATGAAACTTCCTGGCAGATTAAAACTGTGTGCCCGACCGAGACTCGAACTCGGGACCTTTGCCTTTCGCGGGCAAGTGCTCTACCATCTGAGCTACCGAAGCACGACTCACGGCCGGTACTCACAGCTTTACTTCTGCCAGTACCTCGTCTCCTACCTTCCAAACTTTACAGAAGCTCTCCTGCGAACCTTGCAGAACTAGCACTCCTGAAAGAAAGTATATTGCGGAGACATGGCTTAGCCACAGCCTGGGGGATGTTTCCAGAATGAGATTTTCACTCTGCAGCGGAGTGTGCGCTGATATGAAACTTCCTGGCAGATTAAAACTGTGTGCCCGACCGAGACTCGAACTCGGGACCTTTGCCTTTCGCGGGCAAGTGCTCTACCATCTGAGCTACCGAAGCACGACACACGTCCGGTACTCACAGCTTTACTTCTGCCGGTACCTCGTCTCCTACCTTCCAAACTTTACAGAAGCTCTCCTGCGAACCTTGCAGATCTAGTACTCCTGAAACATCGATATGGGTTTTCGGAGCCGAAGGCTCACTCGTGGACCCTTGATGACTGCACGACACAAAGCTTTACTCCTCGCCAGGCCCGGTCAACACCGACATTGGACTGTTGACTGGAAACACTTTGCCTGGCCGTGCGAGTCTCTTTTCAAATTGTATCGAGCGGATGGACGTGTACGGGTGTGGAGACACTCTTATGAATCCATGGTCCCTTAATGTTACCAGGGGACTGTTCAAGCTGGTGGAGGCTGTGTAATGGTGTGGGGCGCGTGCAGTTGGAGTGATAGGGGACGCCTGATGCGTCTAGATACGACTCTGACAGGTGACACGTGCGTAAGTATCCTGTCTGATTACTTGCATCCATTCATGTCCATTGTGCATTCCGATGGACGTGGACAATTCCAACAGGCCAATGCGACACCCCACACGTGCAGAATTGCTACAGAGTGGCTCCAGAAACACTCTCCTGAGCTTAAACACTTCCGCTGGCCACCAAACTTCTCAGACGTTACTATGATTGAGCATATCTGGAATGCCTTGCAACGTGCTGTTCAGAAGAGATCTCCGCGCACTCATATTCTTACGGATTTATGGACAGCCCTGCAGGGCTCATGGTGTCAGTTCCCTCCAGCACTACTTCAGACATTAGTCGAGTCCATGCCACGTCGTGTTGGGGCAATTCTGCGTGCTCGCTGGGGACCTACACGATATTATGCAGATGTACCAGTTTCTTTGGGTCTTCAGTGTTTTACAATTAGATATTTGTGTATATCTTGAGGCAGCATACATCGTGGCACGCACTTTACCCAGATTACATTCATCAAGTACTTATGAATAACAGCAGTTATCGATTTCCAATATATTCCACATGTAATTTCAAATCTTTATGAAGTTTTTTCCTCGCTAACAGCACCCGCAAAATTATGAAAGGAAGAACGTTTGTAGTTTTCTCCATATTTGTTATTTTTGCAGTAGAACATAAGCGTCGGGCATGATGTTTCTATTCAAAACGCCGTTTACAGACAGAAGCCACATACACCACTGAACGCACATACAAAGTTATAGCATTTATTTAAAAAATCTCTGCCTAACGGGAAGCACTTTATTTCTTTTTGTTCATGCAGACACACTTCTGTAAATTTTAATACAAAATTAATCGTTGTCTGTCACCGGCATAAATATTATAACATGTGCGTTTTATTTAGTTTGCTACTACTGCTGACCTGAAAATTACATTGCTAGTGAAAATGCATTGTTACATATCGATTTTCGTGCCCCTTTTTCGTCGTTTTGACTGTATTTCATTTGACAAGTAGTCATGAAGAAAATTTGTGCTTTGTATCATTGTACGACTCTTAGTTCAAGAGATACGCCATAAACATTGAGATGCGTGAAGAACCACGTTGTCTTAAAGCGGACCTCAAATTACCCATACTATACTCATCCAGTGATTCATTATGAGAGTAGTTAGCGACTTCCAAAAAACTTCGAGCAAGCTGTTTTATACATGGTCGAAGATGACAACTTTAATCTTTACTGTAACTTTACTGCTGAATTATCCCTTATAGACTACACAGGCGATTTTTTTTTTTTGTATTTGTACTGTACTCCGCCGGTAAGAGACTATGGATGGTATGACTGTATTTATGTCATGTGTTAACGAACTTACTCTGCATATCCGCTCCATTTACTTTGCAAAGTTGAATCTGTGGAAATGCCGAAATCAGTCTTTGAGGGAAATAGAAACTCCTTTTGGTTGTGTTGCAGTGTAGTACAAACCTTGCCAAACTCATTGTTTGAGACAAAGCATTACTCTTTCTTTCTCTATGCAACTTTGGCAACGAGAACCAACCCCTGTCAGTTAGTAAAACGACCAGTCGTAGTGGTAACCTGTCTTTGGCTTATAACACTCCCTTCTGCTATCATTGTACCATAACCTCAACGCTAGAAGCAGATTTGTGACATAAAACAATTTTGTGAAAGCAACTATGGCACAAAGCAACAGAACAGTGTTACCCTCTGAGAGGAATTTTGTTAAATTGACCGTGTTGTTCCTAACGGAGGTGGCTTAGCGGAAATGAAAGTAAGAATTACGTAAATATTGGAATAGTGACAAACAAAATTTTGTCTAGCTATACTATTCCTAGAATAAGGGAAACGGTCGCCAGCCTAATTAGGCAAGAGAAAGATTAAAATTCTCGTTTATGAAAGTAGGTATAAGTAACTATAATGGACAACACAACAGACACAACTTAGACTTAGTAACACGCGAGTGCAATGAACTCTGACGCACATATGTTTTAAGATTGAAGCTAACAGTTAGAGCAGCAGGAACTATTTTCAAAATTATAACAGGTACAGAAAAACACTATCACTTTCAGGGTTTACACAAACTGAGTGGTATTTATACTGTTAATATGCACACAAGAGAGACAAACACTTGGCATACAAGAGAATGTAACGTTTCACAACTGCAACTTTCTCAATTTTACTACAACGAAACACCATGTTGACAAAATTGCAAGAAACTGACTCACCTTTTAGAATTTACCACAGACAACAACGTGATCATTTACTTTATAAGCCTCCGCCTAAAGTTTGGAGTTGGTAACAGCACTTTAGTAAGCAGTTTTACTAGGACAATTATTTCAACAAGCATCATTGAATCTTAACTTTCTCTTTACTAAGTTCAAGAGGCATTATTTAACAAAGCTCTAGGCTTCAACGTACTTTCAGTAAGGACACTCGGTAATCACTTTACTTCAAACGGAGAGGACCCTGAGAGGTGTTATGATGAGGAGTAAAATCAAGGTAGGTAAATAAATTCCGATATGAATTACCTTATATTTCAGCACACTAACACATCCATTAGGCTGATCCTTCACTGTACATCAATATAGTATTACGTTACAGTGATTGCGCAATGTGGTGGCAACTGCATGTTGGTAGGTGGAATTGCAGGTAGAATTGCCGGACTTTATCGTATCTGCATGGCGATGATTCATACAAATTCCAGAATAGTTCCAGCTATTTATTCGTCCATCCGAGGCATTGGAAAGAAGCAGGAAAAGCCTCTCTCTGAATCAGCACAATATGCACCTTTACAATGGCAGTGCACGGACTCTTAGATCATCTCCGACTGACTGCTCATCTCCGACTGACTGCTCATCTCCGACTGACTATCAGTTCCACCTTTTCCACCTATGCCAACCACAATTTGCGCGCGCTACACAGTTCCGTTCCTGAGGGGAACCACTACACCATTTACATACAAACTAACTAAGAACCCTAAGTGAGGATCAGCAATTTACATAACAGCAAACAAATACATTAAATAAAACAGAACATTTTCACATATTGACACTTCTACAAAAAATTATTCACACAAAATTACAATTACATACAATAAGTTCTGTTCCCTCCAAATGGGACAAAGAATATAAATTGCAGATACACTACTTTGCATAGAATCAAATCATGACATCAAAGTTTTTTAACAAAGAAAAGAGTACACAATTTTATGTTATCGATTTAAACACATTTACAGAAGATCAACAATGTGACATTAAATAAAGCAAAATGAATCCATACAGCATAAGAGCTGTGGTGTTACACATGCCCCATTTCGAGTGGTTGAAAAGTTCCCATCTCTCGTCAAACGCCAGGAAATGTCTCTCCCCAGCAACTTAAAAAGGCGGCCTACTGAGCAAACTGCCGCGGCTGGCTTTCTTTGAAGCAACATTCTGGATGCTGCAGTGATCTGGTTACACTTTATATTCCTTGCAACACATCTTAGCATTTGTTCTGGTTAGTGCGAATAGGTTTTTTTTTTTTTTTTTTTTTTTTTTGTCTGGTATGCTGAAATCATTTCACTTTCCTACAGAGTTTTGGGAAGTACTTTCTATTTCCGTTTGTCGAGTTATTCAGTTAATTTTTGCGAATAATGCTTAAATTGGAACTCTCTCTTTTTTCATACCAAGGTTACCATGTGCAGTCAGTCTTTGAATATCGATCTTGTTTTGGCTTGATAAGAATATATCTATTAAATTAGCGAGAATAACGATACTGATTTAAGATCCAAACCACTTTTGTACTGTTACCTGAAAAGATCTCTGTGTGACGAATTATGTGGGAAGAGTACTATTTAGCTTGTACCTATTTATTCTAGTTATTGCCTTTAGTAATGGCTCTTATTCTTGTCAAGTAATGGCGGAAATCGGATCACAGTATACAGGACATTTTTCCATATTTGAGGTAAAACGTCAGGGTGACTTCGCCTTCACGTGCAAATGAAGTAATTGTGTAGCAGCAGAAAGACAAACGTGAGTGCCGTTGCTAAAAGCACGACATAGCCTGCAGCGCCTCTCCTGGGCTAATGACCATATCGATTGGGCCCTAAGCGACTGGAAAACCGTGGGTTGGACAGATGAGTCCCTATTTCGGTTGGTAAGAGCTGATGGGAGGGTTCGAGTGTAGCACAGACCCCACAACACCATGGACCCACGTTGTCAACAAAGCACTGGGCAAGCTGGTAGTGGCTCCATACTGCCGTATGCTGTGTTTTCACATAGTGGACTGGGTCATCTAGTCCAAATGAACCCATCACTGACTGTAAATGTTTATGTTCGACTATTTGGAGACTATCTGGAGCCATTTGTGGACTTCATGTTACCAAACAACAATGTCATATCCCCAGGCTACAGTTCCTTGCGAATGATTTGGCCACCCATACAACATTTATGGAACGTAATTGAGTGTTGAGTGTGTGTAAGAAATCCTAGACCGGTAAGACATTCGCAGCTATGGACAGCTGTAGGGCCTGCATGTCTCAGTATTCCCACAGGGGGGTTCAAACAACTTATTGAGTCAATGCCACAGCGAGTTGATGCACTACGCCCGCAAAAGGAGGTCAGACACTGTATTAGGAAGTATTCTATGATTTTTGTCACATAAGTGTAAGAGCACTAAAAGCTGAAACAAATAAATGAAAGAATTATGAAGATGGATTTTTTCAAGTATGGTCATGAGTGCACGATAATGGGAGTAAATACCCCAACAAATTATGCTGGAAGTGAAACTCAAAGATGAGTTTTATGAGGACTCGAGAAGTATCCAGGAAAAGATAGAGCCGCAAGTGGAAATAATCCTCATAGGAGATCTTAATGGAAGAATAGGTTCACAGTTTGAGAATGAAGTAGAAGGGAGATGTGGGGAGGATGTCGAAAATGAATATGGCGAAATACTAGTAAATATAAAAGTGCATTGGATTTGAGAATTTGAGATGGTTTCTTCCCCATAAGTGGATATAGACTTACTGTGAGTGACGTAAAGGTATGCAGAAGCCCGGATTGTGGCTCCAACGACTTACTGCCTGGAGCAAAGTTTGTCTCTCCATCGTGGTGGAAAAAGGGAACCTCGGGAAGATTGTTCTGTTATTGAAATTCTGGATAACGTTAAATATAATGCAAATTGTCTCAGAGATGAAAGTGCGAAATTTCTTTATAAACTGAGACTAGTCAGCAAACTGAAAACTTTTGATGAAAATGAAAATGCTGTAGAGCAATATCAACAAATTAAAAGATATATTCACGAGGCAACACATGAAGCGCAGCGTCGAGAAACTGAAGGAAGAAAACAAAGCCCAAAGTGGTGGACGGAGAACATTGGGGAAAAGATAAAAATTAAGAAGAAAATGTGGGTGGGTGAGCACGAGAGATCCGGAGGATAGAAGAGAACTATGTGCAAATAAACATGGAGGTTAAAAAGAAATTATTAATACGAAAAACAGGATCTGAGAAAAGAGTTGTGAGAATATAGTTGTATAGAGGGCACGAAAGTAGTAGAAGCCTAGAAAACAATGAAGAGTTGAAGAAGAGGTGTGAAAGGCGGGACAAATATAAGAGTTAATAGTAAGAGAGAATCCGAAAATCATATCAAGATACTGCATACGGGAGAGAGAACTGGATGTGAGGACACAGAACTGGATTTCGAGAGGTAATTGTCTGTAAGAAATTTAGATTCAGTAACTATAGCAGAGATCGGAAGATCTTTGTAAAGTCTCCCAGACCAGGAATCATACCTATAGAATTAGTGAGTATGGAGCGCATGAGTCTGAGTACGTAGTTTAATGCTAACATGTTAGAGGGACAATAACTGGCCAAATGACGTAATTTAGCATGTCTAAGTCCAGTTTGTAGAAAAGGTAGCACAAAAGTATATGGAAATTATCGTGGAATCAGTGTTACAAACTCTATTGGTGGATGGTACAGTTGGGTCTAAAGGACAGGATAGAGGGGATATTGATGGACTCTGAAGAGCAAAGTCGATTCCAAAGTGGAAGATCTTGTAATGACAAGATTTTTAGCTTAAGACAGGTAGTGGACAAGAGACTGGGGAACGATCTGAGTAGCCATTAAGTGTTCATAAATCTCGTGAAAGCGTATGGCAGTGTCCCACTAAGGAAACTGTGGTTCTGAGCGGGAGTGAGCTTGAAAAGACATATGTTAGAAGTATACGGATGCTATGCAAGTTTGCAACGTGTGTAATCAAAGTAGGGAATTAAATTTCGACACAGCCTTTCAGAATTACTAAAACAAATAAGCTTCTTGTTCTACATTGTTTAAAATCTACATCCAGAAAGCCTTAGGCTTGTGGAGTTAAAAAAGTGGAGGAATGGGTATTCAGGTAACAAATTATCTATGTTTGTACACCTTGTTTCTTACAGATGATCAGGTAGTGGCGGTCAGTGAAGAGGATGTTATAAGCTGTAGAAGAACATTATGAATGGGGATTGAAAGTAAATTTTCAAAAGACTAAATACCTATGCAGTGGAGTAAATGTAAGAATAATAATAGTAGAGGGCCACTGCCTCAAAGGATGTAAAAAATTTAAATATTTGGGTGGAATCCTGTAGGAAGACGGAGCGAGTGACTGGGAAATATAGCAACGAGTAGCCAATGGGAAAACAGCAATCCAGAAGCTAAATTCTCTGTCATGGTTTTCTAAGATAAGTTGCAACTAAAAAAGAGCTTCATGTAAGTATTGTAGAGCTTAGGACAACCTATGGCTGCTAATGTTAGGACCTTACTGGAAAAAAACTAAAAACAAAGTAAGAGCTGCAGAAAAGGGCTATGTCAGAAAATCGTTTAGGGTATTCTAGTGAGACCACGGAAAAATACGACGTTTGGGAAGTGCCCCAGACTCAAGAAAGCATTTCAGATAGAATAGAAGACCGGCAACTAGTGTGGCATGTAAATACAATGCGAATGACAGATGATAGACGTTTGGTTGATTGGTTGGTTGACTTGGGGGAGGAAACCAAACAGCGCGGTCATCGGTCCAATCGGATTAGGGAGGGATGGGGGAAGGAAATCGGTCAAGCCGTTTCAAAGGAACCATTTGCCTGAAGGTATTTAAGGAAATCACGGAAAACCTAAATCAGGATGGCCGGACGCCGGTTTGACCCGTCGTCGTCCCGAATGCAATGATAGATAGCCAAAGAAGATCTACATGCGCCATCCTAAGGGAAGGCGAAAAGACCAAAGGTTGTCTGGTTATGTGGGGTGAAGGAGGTCAAGAGGAAAAGAGCAGAACAAGGGAAAGAGGAAGCACGGGAAGATAGAAACCTATTGCGATAAATATGTGGGATGCTGTGACAGCTGCAGGAATCCCACAAGAGAGAGATGATAGATTTGTGAAATACTTTTCTGAGGCGTTGCTTGGCAGTTCGTGCTTCGGAATTGCAACTGCGTCGAATTTTCATTATTTTTATTTCATGCAAAGGGCTCCAAATTTCGCAAACAATGAAAGTTTTATTTGTGAAGTTGATGAGAGTTACCTGTACAGGTACAGGCTGCTGTGCTTGTAATCCATTTCTGACTATAATAGGGAGAGCTCACCATTTAACCATTTCCGTGACGATTTTATGCATCTTTGTTAAAATTATTACAGTAGTTTCCTTTAGTGATGTGAAACCATGGTAAATATTTTCTTCGTTATTTAGTAAAGTGATTCGAATGTTTCTGAGTGCAAACTTTACCGTCAGTACACGTTTGTTACATACGACGTAGTCAATTTTTTGGTTTTAATAAATAGCGGATTAATGGGCAGAGTTTTCATCCAGTTAGACTGCTGATCGAATTTAGGCCCTCTCTTATATATAGCTAGCCAGACAATCTACATCTTTTATATTAATTTTCATGTTATAAAAAGACTCACGTTAGCGTGGGTAACAACACTTAGAAATTACTATAACAAAAATGATGGAAAACAATAGTAGCTGTAGTAGAAGAAAGGAGAGTTCAAGAAAGAAGACACATACTACAGTCATGCAGATTTTAACGACTGCCCTCGAGGAAGAGTGAAGCATTTGTTTTAGTTTTTGAGGGACAGAAACTAGCTATAGGCGTCAATTTATAGGATAAAAATGTTATAAGGTTGACAAAGAAGTGACCGACCTTCTGTTTAAAAGCAACAAAGTGCAATGTAACTTGTGCAGAGGTGGTCAGTAACAACAGTGAAGGAGTTTGTGAATGTTTCTGACCTTTAAGAAAACAGCTAGGTTACAGAATTTGTGTTGCGATTGTGATGTGATGACAGGTCTTTGATGTGAGCTGTTCGGATGCATGCACATTAGGGAATCGATGAATTTGTTATAGCGTATGAAAGTTACGTAACTTGTCTGCCTGAAACCATTGTAGATCAGTGTTTGTACCACTGACATGGTGAAATAGATGACTGTTGCAGATTGAAATCATACAATCATCATCACTAGTCTTAAGCATCTACACTCTAGTGCTGCAACTACTAGTTCTATTCGGATTACATCTGCAATAGTGGAGGTTCACTCAGCACGAGTGAATGCAATAAAGAACGTTTCATGTTGCTGTACATATGCTCCCTAATCGATATAGTTCCGTTCTGTCGCGTAATGAATAAACTACAAGTGTGCGAAATATCAGAACACTTTTGTGATTAGTGATGTATGGAATCTTTCGACACACTGAAATTAAACACATAACCAGTTTGTAGTTGCCACACACCTCTTTATTACAAACATATTGCTCTTATCAAACTAACAGTAGCAACAAATATTTTTCAAAATGGTCTCAACCAAATTTCATTAGTTAAAACAATGCTCATTAAAGCACCATTAATCAAATGTGACTGAGTGAACTAAATCACACAAACTTAGATGGAACAGTTTTCCACACGACTCACATCAAAACTCTGACTACATCCAACAGCTAAAGAATGCATTAAGTCCAACAAAATCAGATCTTTCAAAATTCGTTTAATCAAATTTCATTAAATTAAACAATATTCATAAAACCATTATTAATCAAATATAATTGCCATAACTAAACCTCACAAGCCTCATAAATTACATTGAAACTGTTTTAATATAATTCATGTCAAAACTCTAAAACTACTTACACAACTAAGGGGATGCATTAAGTTCAACAAATACAGATCTTTCAAAATTTTCTTAGCCAACTTTCATTAATTAAAACAATATTCATAAAACCAGAATTAATCAAATCTCAAACATGCTTCAACTAACATAGAACTGCTTTTCATGTAACTCAGGACCCGGCTAAGAACATTGATCCACTTAAGTCCGATAAGCTCAGATCTTTCCAAAATTGGTCTTAAAATTTCTGACAATTTAACAGGACGACAATACATTAAATATAATAATAACATACGAAATCGTCTTAACATGGGACCGCCTCAACTTTACGGTAAATTGGGTGTGGTGTCACCGCCAGACACCACACTTGCTAGGTGGTAGCTTTAAATCGGCCGCGGTCCATTAGTACATGTCGGACCCGCGTGTCGCCACTGTCAGTAATTGCAGACCGAGCGCCACCACACGGCAGGTCTAGAGAGACGTACTAGGACTCGTTCCAGTTGTACGACGACTTTACTAGCGACTACACTGACGAAGCCTTTCTCTCATTAGCCGAGAGATAGTTAGAACAGCCTTCAGCTAAGTCCATGGCTACGACCTAGCAAGGCGCCATTAACAATTTCTAGAGAGAGTCTCACTTGTATCATCCAGAATGCTGTATACAGATGATGGATTAAAGTTAAGTATTCCAGCAGCTACGTACTTTTCTTTATAGCATTCATTACGTATCCTGCTTCAGACCTAAGCAAGCCTGCGTGGATTAAACGCGTGCCTTTCGGTTACCCGTCACTGTGGACTGGCTGTCTTGTCAGTCCACAACATTGGGAATGGACGCGAGCAAACCGAAAGGCTCTAACAGATACAGGAGATGCACGGACCAAAAGGTGAAATAAAAATATACACAACTTTAATCTACAAGTAAGCTTGCGGAAAACCACAACGCTCCACCGGCAAGATGGAATTGCCGCACCTTAATAACGTAACGATAGACACCGATCCAGGTCCTTAATTTTCACTCTTCCACCGTGATACCCCGATCGGTGCTTGCTCGCGTCGACCACCGCCAAGTATCTGAAACATCAACACATCAGCGGCAGACAAAATTCTGACACAGCAGATACACAAGGATATTAACCCAACCAGTTGTCAATAAAACTTTAATTCTAAGCGGCACAAATTAACCTTAAGCAGACTTAACATATGTGACAGTGGCTCTTAAGATTTGATTAGACAACCTCCAAAACAACAAATAAAAAAATTAAAATAGAAAAGGAATCAGGGAAAATATTTCAGCCCGCTTCTGACCGCCAGGCACAAATTTACGCACTTCTAGGTATGCATAAAACACGACTTCATGTCTGTTGGTTGTGCGTCACTAGCACTCTCTTAAATGCCAACAACATATCAGGCAGCAAGATCAAAGGAAACTGAAACAGCCAAGATAGTTTTCAGTGCATAGGGGTATTCAATTATCACGAACAGAACCCACCGATGAATACTTCGAGGACTCCAGTTCATTGACTTTGAATCACATGCAAGAGACACGAAGGAAATCTGTCCTTCACATACGCAAGAAACCCCAATCACCGTCGGCAGCGGATCTACAGGGTGTTTCAAAAATGACCGGTATGTTTGAAACGGCAATAAAAACTAAACGAGCAGTGATAGAAATACACCGTTTGTTGCAATATGCTTGGGACAACAGTACATTTTCAGGCAGACAAACTTTCGAAATTACAGTAGTTACAATTTTCAACAACAGATGGCGCTGAGGTCTGGGAAACTCTATAGTACGATATTTTCCACATATCCACCATGCGTAGCAATAATATGGCGTAGTCTCTGAATGAAATTACCCGAAACCTTTGACAACGTGTCTGGCGGAATGGCTTCACATGCAGATGAGATGTACTGCTTCAGCTGTTCAATTGTTTCTGGATTCTTGCGGTAAACCTGGTCTTTCAAGTGTTCCCACAGAAAGAAGTCACAGGGGTTCATGTCTGGCGAATAGGGAGGCCAATCCGCGCCGCCTCCTGTATGTTCCGGATAGCCCAAAGCAATCACACGATCATCGAAATATTCATTCAGGAAATTAAAGATGTCGGCCGTGCGATGTGGCCGGGCACCATCTTGCATAAACCACGAGGTGTTCGCAGTGTCGTCTAAGGCAGTTTGTACCGCCACAAATTCACGAAGAATGTCCAGATAGCGTGATGCAGTAATCGTTTTGGATCTGAAAAATGGGCCAATGTTTCCTTTGGAAGAAATGGCGGCCCAGACCAGTACTTTTTGAGGATGCAGGGACGATGGGACTGCAACATGGGGCTTTTCGGTTCCCCATATGCGCCAGTTCTGTTTATTGACGAAGCCGTCCAGGTAAAAATAAGCTTCGTCAGTAAACCAAATGCTGCCCACATGCATATCGCCGTCATCAATCCTGTGCACTATATCGTTAGCGAATGTCTCTCGTGCAGCAATGGTAGCAGCGCTGAGGGGTTGCCGCGTTTGAATTTTGTACGGATAGAGGTGTAAACTCTGGCGCATGAGACGATACGTGGATGTTGGCGTCATTTGGACCGCAGCTGCAACACGGCGAACGGAAACCCGAGGCCGCTGTCGGATCACCTGCTGCACTAGCTGTGCGTTGCCCTCTGTGGTTGCCGTACGCGGTGGCCCTACCTTTCCAGCACGTTCATCCGTCACGTTCCCAGTCCGTTGAAATTTTTCAAACAGATCCTTTATTGTATCGCTTTTCGGTCCTTTGGTTACATTAAACCTCCGTTGAAAACTTCGTCTTGTTGCAACAACACTGTGTTCTAGGCGGTGGAATTCCAACACCAGAAAAATCCTGTGTTCTAAGGAATAAACCATGTTGTCTACAGCACACTTGCACGTTGTGAACAGCACACGCTTACAGCAGAAAGACGACGTACAGAATGGCGCACCCACAGACTGCGTTGTCTTCTATATCTTTCACATAACTTGCAGCGCCATCTGTTGTTGAAAATTGTAACTACTGTAATTTCGAAAGTTTGTCCGCCTGAAAATGTACTGTTGTCCCAAGCATATTGCAACAAACGGTGTATTTCTATCGCTGCTCGTTTAGTTTTTATTGTCGTTTCAAATATACCGGTCATTTTTGAAACACCCTGTACATTACGACGGCTAAACACGCCGCAGCAGCGGCCCACGCTCCTTCGTCGAA
The DNA here is from genome assembly GCF_023864275.1 of Schistocerca cancellata. Classification (NCBI taxonomy): domain Eukaryota; kingdom Metazoa; phylum Arthropoda; class Insecta; order Orthoptera; family Acrididae; genus Schistocerca; species Schistocerca cancellata. Next base: position 22,316,702 of record NC_064633.1, on the reverse strand, counting down.
CCGACTCGGCCACTCGCCACGCTGCATACAGGCGCAACGCCACACGTCACTGTCGCTGACACAGCTGATACCAGAGCTAAACGGCTTGAGAGAGCGCGCGCGCCGCAGTTAAATAGCATCCGCCAAAGATATGAAGCCAAGCAGGTATCGAAAACAGGCGATCGTGATGAGAACCGATGGAGATTGGCACCAGCAGCGCACCAGCTCAATTAGGTTGAAGAGTTTCTGAAAAACGGAACAAAGCATGCCGTACATTCGATTGCAGGCTCTCTCGACGCATTCCAATGATGAAATCCTCTCCGGTGATCAGCCGGGCTTTGAAATCGTCTTGTGGCAACGTTTCGATGAGTTTCGTACCCATATCTTCAAGCAAAGACAGCATGTCATTCTTAACTCAGAGAAACCTTCAGACATGAAAGTAACTTTAAGGCTTACTCCAAGGGAGAGTTATAGGTCCATCATTTTTCAAAATACACTACTGGAATACACTACTGGCCATTAAAATTGCTACACCAAGAAGAAATGCAGATGATAAACGGGTATTCATTGGACAAATATATTATACTAGAACTAACATGTGATTACATTTTCACGGAATTTGGGTGCATAGATTCTGAGAAATCAGTACCCAGAACAACCACCTCTGGCCGTAACAACGGCCTTGAAACGCCTGGGTATTGAGTCAAACAGAGCTTGGATGGCGTGCACAGGTACAGATGCCCATGCAGCTTCAACACGATACCACAGTTCATCAAGAGCAGTGACTGGCGCATTGTGCCGGGCCAGTTGCTCAGCCACCATTGACCAGACGTTTACAATTGGTGAGAGATCTGGAGAATGTGCTGGCCAGGGCAGCAGTCGAACATTTTCTGTATCCAGAAAGGCCCGTACAGCACCTGCAACATGCGGTCGTGCATTATCCTGCTGAATTGTAGGTTTCCGCAGGATAGAATGAAGGGTAGAGCCATAGAGCCACTGGTCGTAACACATCTGAAATGTAACGTCCACTGTTCAAAGTACGGTCAATGCGAACAAGAGCTGACAGAGACGTGTAACCAATGGCACCCCATACTATCACGCCGGGTGATACGCCAGTATGTCGATGACGAATACACGCTTCCAATGTGCGTTCACCGCGATGACGCCAAACACGGATGCGACCATCATGATGCTGTAAACAGAACCTAGATTCATCCGAAAAGATGACGTTTTGCCATTCGTGCACCCAGGTTCCTCGTTGAGTACACCATCGCAGGCGCTCCTGTCTGTGATGCAGCGTCAAGGGTTACCGTAGCCATGGTCTCCGAGCTGATAGTCCATGCTGCTGCAAACGTCGTCGAACTGTTCGTGCAGACGGTTGTCGTCTTGCAAACGTCCCCACCTGTTGACTCAGGGATCGAAACATGGCTGCACGATCCGTTACAGTCATGCGCATAAGATGGCGTCATCTCGACTGCTAGTGATACGACGCCGTTGGGATCCAGCACGGCGTTCCGTATTAGCCTCCTGAACCTACCGGTTCCATATTCTGCTAACAGTCATTGGATCTCCACCAACGCGACCAGTAATGTCGTGATACGATAAACCGCAAGCGCGATGGGCTATAATCCGACCTTTATCAAAGTTTTGATGGTACGCATTTCTCCTCCATAAACGAGGCATCACAACAACGTTTCAGCAGGCAACGTCGGTCAACTGCTGTTTGTGTATGAGAAATGGGTTGGAAAATTTCCTCATGTCAGCACGTTGTAGGTGTCGCCAACGGCGTCAACCTTGTGTGAATGCTCTGAAAAGCTAATCATTTGCATATCACAGCATCTTCTTCCTGTCGGTTAAATTTCGCATCTGTAGCACGTCAGCTTCGTGGTGTACTGCTTTTAATGGCCAGTAGTGTATATGTAAATGACCTAGTGGGTGCCTTCGGAGGTTTCGTCCGGCTTTCTGTGTATGATGGTATTGTAAGGTGTGTGAGTAATATGATGGTTGTTGTTGCCTGTAATCTATTACGTCGCATATTAATGAACGCTAGAACTTTACTTCGGAGTCCGCTGCAAGGTCTATGATCTGCGGAACAGGAATTATCAAAGCATGGTTTAATCACGAACACTTACATTCACACACACTTGATAGACCAACAGGAAGGAAAGGAACTGAAAACCTTCACTACAGCACACGTGAGTAGCAAGAGGGGCTGTTCCCTTGATTTCAGTATCCTCACAAACAAAAGAGTGCACAAAGAAAGTTATCAAGTGAGACGAATTGCACAAAATACAGGCATAAAATCACGGAAATCATACGAAATATATATGCTCTTGCGAAAGGGATACTCTACAAGGTGAACTGAATCACAATGAACTCAACACTCGAGAATTAGCAAGTAAAATTTGTCACACACGATAATAAACTACGAACGATGAAAGGAATCATTTAATTTGACTAGCTTTGAAAAACCCACATAAAACACAACATTAACTTCTCACCGGAAAGGCACACTTACGGACCGTAGGTCTCACCCGTTTCGTGTCCCACGGAACACTCCGCGAGCAATCGCTCTCCAACCAAAAACCGTTCCCCTTACCTACGAAAGTGGCCAGGGGAACCCCTATTGTGGTGCCAATACATACAAAATGTTTGTACAAGGCAAATATAAAACTCTTTCCTACCTGGTACATGTTTCCTACAGTTTGCTGTTGTGATACAGCGGCAGACTGTTACACTTCCACGGATCTACACACAGAAATCCTTGCACAGTCTCATTCATACATTCAACTGATCGTACAAGAGGAAAGAAAAGATACATTGAACTATGGCACTTAAATAAATCAAACATGGGCTCCGACAAGTACCAATAACCTAATGAAATGTTAAAACGAAATACGGATAGTGTACTATGGCCACCACAAACTCACTCAGCTGCTCAGTCTTTTCCCTTTTCTTCTTTACATCTAGGGTAATACACCATTTGCAGCAACAACTGAGGTGCCAGAGACAAACAAATGAAGCTGTGTGGTATGGCAAAATCATGGAGAGGCTCATGCAGAGACCCTTCACTGTTACACGAGGATCTGCAGCAGGCAGTTAACGGACTTCTTCATGCAGCAACCTGGTGCGTCGGTGGGATGGTTGCGTCAATGTTGACGGCAACTCTGCGCGATTAGCAAACCAATTTTTGGACACTATCGTTTTCAATAGAAGTTTTTGATCACCCATTATGTATACTATGCAGTCATTGTTGAAAGGACCTTACTCCGAAATTTTAAGTTTCCTGGAACTAAGTAAACATCCAGTGGGTGAGTAAACGTAATGTAACAGTATGAGCTTTCCAATGTTTAAATAAAAGAATGCAATGGATTTTTTTTACCGTTACTGCAGTTATTAAGTCTTACAGTAAGTCCAAAATTTTGGCATAAGGTCCTTTTCTTGAGGCCGGCCGGAGTGGCCCTTGCGGTTCTAGGCGCTACAGTCTGGAACCGAGCGGCCGCTACGGTCGCAGGTTCGAATCCTGCCTCGGGCATGGATGTGTGTGATGTCCTTAGGTTAGTTAGGTTTAATTAGTTCTACGTTCTAGGCGACTGATGACCTCAGAAGTTAAGTCGCATAGTGCTCAGAGCCATTTGAACCCTTCGAACCTTTTCTTGAGGAAGTTAATTCATCGGCATGGTCAAGTTACGTTTTTAGTAGTGTTTTAAGTTATTTCTTCTTTTACGCATACACTGTCACAATACTGTAACTCTAGTATAAATCATGGACGTGACTGGAAGTCGTGCGACCATTATTATCACAATGATGTAAACGGCTTCAAAATATCTAGCTGAATAATAAATAAATGGGTCCATAAGTACCCTGTGACTATTATTTTGCGACAAACGAGCTATTTTATAGCTATTTTCATCATTCTAATCGAAGAAAACACAAAATTATTTCAGTGATCATCAATATTGGTATCACTGTTACGTAGAGGCCATTTCATCAAATCGTCATAGAAATACCTATATTCATGCGGAATACAATCAAGTGAACGTTGTATGTCTAGCATTTGGTATTGTTAATGGACTCTGGTCCAGTCTAAGGCTTTTCAAAATTGAAAATAACAGACACTTCCGGAAATAAGAGATTCTTGCTACTTTCAGTGCGCCGTAACTCAATACTTGGAGCCATTTTACATCTGATAGCACAGTTCACAAGTAACAACAGTTGAACTACAGAAAGCAAATGCGTAACGCATAGTGCGTTAGGTATTCGATAGATGGCATGCGGAGACTATCTCCATTGAAAGGGCATTATTCCAGGAGTAAAGCCCTTTCAAAGATGACGTCACTGTAAAGAATTTGCAGAAACACATTCACAATGTCTGCAATAAATCCCTTGTCATGTAGAATGATGTGTAAGGTTATGGTTAGGTGGTTTCTTATTCTATGAACACAACTGTGTGAGCTGTAACTACATTGTTTACTATTGCACTTTTGTGACGGAAATACAAGCTTTTACACAGTTTACAATGTGGCAATGTTACGACAGTTGTCAAAATGACGCATCTAGGCCTCTGAAAGTGAACTAAACCAAAACACAAGAGCATTAAATTTAGACTCTCAGAAAGTTAAATAATTCTACACACAACAATATCAAATTTTATCTAGAAGTTTCTTCACAAAATTATTCTCGCGCTTACATTATGATGTTGGCCAGTACTACGATAAATCATCCAATTCCATTTCAAAGTTCGGTACTATTTTTAGGATGACAAGTCTACGGAAGATGGTTAGTTTTGTGAGAAATGGAGCAAATGATTACCCAAGGTCGCTCGAGTTTGCAGTGGATGCAGGCTGGTGTACCAACAAGTTCCCGCTTCTGCACACGGTATTTACCTTCGCTGCGATGAGTTGCCGTCTGAATGGCTGCTCTAGCACACTGAAATTCCTAAAAAATCTAATTAAGACTTTGCTGAATTTTCCAGCAGAAACTCTCCCTATGCTTCTCGATATGCGACAAAACTTTAACTCCTCCATAGTCTCAGATTATGGCGATATACATATGCATGGCTGGAGCAGTGTGGATATTATAATACCCTCTCAGTTCTCGCAAGAGCAATTAACTAACTGCCTGGTTCGTTTCTTCACAGTTGGAGCTCAACGATGCTATAGCTAATTTCTAGCTGGAGGTCAGCTGCTGTGAACGCAGCGTTCACACAAATGTTTCCTCTGCGTCGTACAGACCGTTACCTGCTCCATTCTGCACTTGACGCCAGTTCAGGGAGGAGTCCCCTAAAATTTTCCTCTCGTCTTCCTCGTAGCCGAACTCTCTCCCCACCTGGGTTCTTTTGTTCCCCACGAAAAAAATGGCTCTGAGCACTATGGGACTTAACATCTATGGTCATCAGTTCCCCAGAACTACTTAAACCTAACTAACCTAAGGACATCACACACATCCATGCCCGAGGCAGGATTCGAACCTGCGACCGTAGCGGTCACGCGGTTCCAAACTAAAGCGCCTAGAACAGCACGGTCACACCGGCCGGCTTGTTCTCCACGTCATTGGTTTTTTTGACCAATAGAAACATTCCTGTGGTAACCCTCTCTACCAATAGCAAGGGTCGTACATTAAACTGCCTCGAAATCTCAGCACTTTACTCCTTTCCAGTGCCTTTCCGGCAATCGGACGTTTTTTGCCTGCTCCAAAAGCCTAAAAAGTTACATGTGCCTATCAAGTGTGTACCACTTGCAGTTCGCGGGATCGAATGCGCCACTGGTTTTGTTTTTATCCATTTGGAATGCCAAAAGACAGTTTCATAAAGCTTCTCTCTGTCCTACTTTGGGTGGCGTGTTATTCGCCCTGCAGTATGCACCACCTGTCCGGTCGCTGACCCCCTTAAGAGCTTTCCGTAGTGCCTCCGAGGGTGCAGCCTCTGCATCTGCCTGTGCTGGCTTCCACACAAAATGCTTCCTCTTGCTGCTTGTTTCAACTTCTGCTCATTGACATACATTATATAGGAGTGGCGTGTTATTACCATCATTGAGTGTTATTCCTTTTGCATTAGATATTTATAGGCAAATCTGCTCATTACTGCTGAAGTAAGTTAGGTGTCATATTCACCTTCCCGTTACGATGTATGAACTCTAATGTAAGGTGGGAAATTGACCTTCATTTATTCTCCCACCTTATAGAATTATCTATATACACTCCTGGAAATTGAAATAAGAACACCGTGAATTCATTGTCCCAGGAAGGGGAAACTTTATTGACACATTCCTGGGGTCAGATACATCACATGATCACACTGACAGAACCACAGGCACATAGACACAGGCAACAGAGCATGCACAATGTCGGCACTAGTACAGTGTATGTCCACCTTTCGCAGCAATGCAGGCTGCTATTCTCCCATGGAGACGATCGTAGAGATGCTGGATGTAGTCCTGTGGAACGGCTTGCCATGCCATTTCCACCTGGCGCCTCAGTTGGACCAGCGTTCGTGCTGGACGTGCAGACCGCGTGAGACGACGCTTCATCCAGTCCCAAACATGCTCAATGGCGGACAGATCCGGAGATCTTGCTGGCCAGGGTAGTTGACTTACACCTTCTAGAGCACGTTGGGTGGCACGGGATACATGCGGACGTGCATTGTCCTGTTGTAACAGCAAGTTCCCTTGCCGGTCTAGGAATGGTAGAACGATGGGTTCGATGACGGTTTGGATGTACCGTGCACTATTCAGTGTCCCCTCGACGATCACCAGTGGTGTACGGCCAGTGTAGGAGATCGCTCCCCACACCATGATGCCGGGTGTTGGCCCTGTGTGCCTCGGTCGTATGCAGTCCTGATTGTGGCGCTCACCTGCACGGCGCCAAACACGCATACGACCATCATTGGTACCTAGGCAGAAGCGACTCTCATCGCTGAAGACGACACGTCTCCATTCGTCCCTCCATTCACGCCTGTCGCGACACCACTGGAGGCGGGCTGCACGATGTTGGGGCGTGAGCGGAAGACGGCCTAACGGTGTGCGGGACCGTAGCCCAGCTTCATGGAGACGGTTGCGAATGGTCCTCGCCGATACCCCAGGAGCAACAGTGTCCCTAATTTGCTGGGAAGTGGCGGTGCGGTCCCCTACGGCACTGCGTAGGATCCTAAGGTCTTTGCGTGCATCCGTGCGTCGCTGCGGTCCGGTCCCAGGTCGACGGGCACGTGCACCTTCCGCCGACCACTGGCGACAACATCGATGTACTGTGGAGACCTCACGCCCCACGTGTTGAGCAATTCGGCGGTACGTCCACCCGGCCTCCCGCATGCCCACTATACGCCCTCGCTCAAAGTCCGTCAACTGCACATACGGTTCACGTCCACGCTGTCGCGGCATGCTACCAGTGTTAAAGACTGCGATGGAGGTCCGTATGCCACGGCAAACTGGCTGACACTGACGGCGGCGGTGCACAAATGCTGCGCAGCTAGCGCCATTCGACGGCCAACACCGCGGTTCCTGGTGTGTCCGCTGTGCCGTGCGTGTGATCATTGCTTGTACAGCCCTCTCGCAGTGTCCGGAGCAAGTATGGTGGGTCTGACACACCGGTGTCAATGTGTTCTTTTTTCCATTTCCAAGAGTGTATATATATATATATATATATATATATATATACACTGAATGGTTTGGCATGTGTATTCAAATACAGAGATATGTAAACAGGCAGAATACAGTGCTGCGGTTGGCAATGCCAATACAAGACAACAAGTGTCTGCCACAATTGTTAGATCGGTTACTGCTGCTAGAACCGCAGGTTATCAAGATTTAAGTGAGTTTGGACATAGTGTTACCGCCGGCACACGAGTGATGGGGCACAGAATCTCCGTGGTAGCGATGAAGAGCGGTTTTCCATACGGTCATTTCACGAGTGTACCGTGAATATCAGGAATCTGATAAAACATCTAATCCCCGACATCGCTGCGGCCGGAAAAAGATCCTCCAAGAACAGGACCAAAGGCGACAAAAGAGTATCGTTCCACATCATAGAATTACAACTATTCCGCAAATTGCTGCAGTTTCAATGCTGAGCCATCAACAAGTGTCAGCGTGCGAACCATTCAGCGAAACATCATCGATATGGGCTTTCGGAGCTGAAGGCACACTCCTGTACCCTTGATGACTGCCCGATGCAAAGCTTTAAGCCTCACCTGGGCCCCATCAACACCGACATTGCACTGTTACTGACTGAGAACATGTTGAAACTTCCTGGCAGATTAAAACTGTGTGCCCGACCGAGACTCGAACTCGGGACCTTTGCCTATAGTGGGCAAGTGCTCTACCATCTGAGCTACCGAAGCACGACTCACGCCCGGTACTCACAGCTTTACTTCTGCCAGTACCTCGTCTCCTACCTTCCAAACTTTATAGAAGCTCTCCTGCGAAGGAGATTCTGTTGCCGTTCTCCTGCGAAGGAGATTCTGTTGCCGTTCGTAACACCTTTTGCCAAAATTTGGAGTAAGGGCCTTTCAAAAATTACTGTATCGAACAGAAGAGTCGTAACACTAGAAAATTTTAGCGAAGTGCAAGAAGACCTGCAAAATAACTTTAAGCCATGCTGCGGCTCGTGTTGGTACTGTTTGTAGGTTTCCGCCCTCTATTGGAGGCCAGACTGTATCGTTAGGTGGCATGGTTGTGGCTGTTTGTCTTCTTCTCGTGTTTACTGGCGTCACTCGGTTTTGCTAGCGTTGCCTGTCCGCTAGTGGCAGCAGTGGCAGTTATCGATATGTGGTAACTGTTGCCCTATCTTTGGGGCGACGTCGGTTTTTGCCGGGTCGTGTGAGTGTGCGGGTTCGGTTGGGGACTGAGGAGGAGCCAGGTCCATGCAGTGCGAGAACATGCCGAGACCACTGGCGGCACACATGGACTGCCAATGGAGGGGCTGTGGTCACGAGGGTGCACGATTTCATCGTAAACCGGATCCAGCAAGCTTTAAGATGTGTGCATTTCAATACAAGTAGAGAAACCTCCACCATTGTGATATTTTGACTTGGGTTCGTGTTACTGCTCGTAGTGTCGCCGAGGCGAAGAGCAGCGAGTGTAGTGCCTGGGGAAGGCGGATCTGATTAGCTTTCCTCGACTTCTTATTACTATTTACTGCGTTCAACTTGTTACAATTTGTTCAACTAGCGGTAATTTTTCTTGCCGGCTGGCCGCCCACGCCCCAGTTACCTGCCTTGGGGATTAGTGTATTTAATGGCAGTGTACAGTTCCTCACCTTGCCGCAGCTGTCCGGTAAGGCGTCTAGTTTTGACAGCTTTCTTGATTGTAGGCCGGTTGATGATTCTTCTACTCGGGTGGTAATGACTCCTTTCTCGTTCTGGGCGCTCTAAACAAAGTATTCTGGACATAGTGCACACTGCCGGTTCCGGCTTTGGCGTATTGTTCCATATTTGCATTTGATTTATCTGACGTCAGGTAGCTTCAGCAAGATTGTCATTAGTCATTCGTTAGACTGCCACTAGTCTGAGCCACCATCTTGTGAAGTGAATGCAACTTTTGGCTGCCTATCTCATCGCTCGAGAAAGTGTTTGTGGCTCGACCTCAGAGGTCGATTGCTGGAGCACCGTCTGGATCAGATGCTTGAGTTTTTTTATTAACTTTTGCTATTGTATTTGCTGTTTTACAGCAGGTTTCAAAAATTTTTTTTATATCATTGCCGTTCCTGGCGTGTAAGACCTTCAGCTGTTTTTGTGTTCATTTGCCTTATAATTTTAATTTGGGATTTGTATTTTAGCAGTAAGCCTTAAAACCTTATATACCGCCATTCCTGGCGTCTGATGCCTTCTGCTGTGTTTGTGGCGACATAACTTTAATATTTCAAAACCTGTAATTTGTAAGTTGCAGCGAGTTTCAAACAATTCTTAAATTATTGCCATTACTGGCGTGTAAGGCCTTCTGCCCAGATCACAGTGGCTTTAACATTATCTGTTGTATCTGTATTTAAAGGCGAATTGCTAAATTGTAACACACTGAAAACACTGTTATTTGCACAGTTGTTTATTCCTTCATGAAAGATGTGTGGTTCTTTTAATTTATTGTTGAGTCTGGACTTGTTGGTTTAAAATAAATTGTGTGTAACTGTAAAAGGCAACCAATAGTAACTGATTACAGTCCCATCCACAATCGTAACCGAATCCTGCCTTCCCTTGACTGCCAAGTCAACATAAACAAATGTAAAGTTCTGTAAATGAATAGGCAGGAAAGCCCATTATCTTTTGATTACACGATTGAAGAACAATCACTGGAAACAGTCTCATCTACAGGCTGCTCCACTCGTAAGGGGCACCGGGAACAGCGTTGTAAAAATCTTAATAAAAGAGGATATGAGACCAAATTTGTACATGACATACCTTTATGGTTGAGAGATGAAGGTAGGTTGCAAGGGGTGCGTCAGTGATCTCACACAGCCGTATACAAAGTTCAGCACGGCACTGCATGTTTGTTGCTGCCAGAGTATTGAATTTCACGGCGGATGTTCTCACGTAACTCGTCGATGTGGCAACATCTGTGAAATGTAGCAACGTTGGGGTTCCGCAGGCTGTGTATGGGTCTCGCGTTTCAGTGTACCTTGGCTTGCCGTTAGTGGTGTTCTGCGCTATTTGCGTCTTCCGGCGCTGTTAGAAGTTTTACCGAAATTTTGTGGAAGAGCGCTTTTTGTTTGTGAAACGATATTTTGCAAGTGACTCCTGTAAAGCATGTCAGCGGCTGCTATTAGAACGTTTCCGTGGTCGACGTAAATCATCTAAACACTGCATTCGAGGATTCATTGCGAAGTTGGTCACGAAGATGGAACGTTGTTGTATCTGCATAGCGGTGGCCACCTACCGCTATCAGAAGAAATTGTGGGTGAAGACCCCAAGGTCAGCTCGCGTGACCCCTTTCCAAATGGTTTTCTATGGAGTTTCTTTAAAAGTCGTCTGTACTGAACAAACATCACGCCATCGACGAGTTACGTGAGAACATCCGCACTGAAATCCAATATTCTGGCAGTAACATTCACGAACAGTCAGGGTTGTGTAGAGCTGCTTATGGAGTTTGGGGGAGAGTCTATCAATGTATCTTCGTTTCTCAATCATAAACGTATGACATAAGAAAAAGGGAAAGAAAAGCTGACCGAATGCATCAAGTGCAAAGTGACGTTAAGCGAAATACCCAACAACGAGGAGTGATAACAAACAGTGTAACAGAGAATATCAATACATAAAGACTCTACAGGGAAGAGTGCGGCGATATAATTTGTCTAGGATGAGCTTTATCATTTTTCTCTTGGATATTGTGCGAAGGTCTGTAAGTTACTATCAAAATGTATTAATTATTGTCAAACGTGAGTGTCTTTCATTTATGTGAAATAGTATTCTGTGCGATATATTAGACTACTGGACGATATTTGCTATCAAAAATAATGTCTGTAGCGCAATTGTATTACTTGGTTGTTGGCCACCATTATGGCGTACTCTAGGATTCTGCTTGAATACGGCCACAGGAACCGTTATCAGATGATCTCTGGTGAATTTCCTCTGAACTTTATCAAAAAAGGTCCTAATGATTTTCAGTTATTTGACCGTTCCGGGGTCCATGATCCGAATACATTAACACGTAGCCACTTCATTTCTATTTTATTGAAGGAAAGGTATTAACTGAACAATAAGAAAATAGTGGTTCACGTCTGCACATATCCTCAAACCCTGACCCATGAAATAATGCGCTCATGTTCTGCACTTATGACGTGTAATGTGAGATGATGATACATCCAACTTAATGATATGTGAAAAGAAAAGCTTAAACTTTAAGCAAAATTAGTTTATTGTTTCTGTTGAAAAATAAGACCTGAAATAACATATAAAGTAGTGTTAGTTTACAACCACCAGATTAAATATTTTTGTTTTTGCATTCTTACGCCTCGTAGGGAACCATTAGGACAAAAATAGAACCCACATATTCACTCGTTATACTAGCACCCTTTAACCTGAGGCCAGATACTTTGCACTATTTGCCAACACAAATGTAAACGTGATAAATCAAAATTCCAAGAGTGGCGGTCAAGGAAGTGCTCGAAGCCTATCCTGTACCGACAAATACTAGAAAGGAAATTACAGTCGTGAAGATAATCTCATATGACAACGCAATTTCAGCAAATACGAGGCTATAAAGGATGAAGTCAAATCTGAAATCGGAAACTCTGTTATAGATGACACATTTGGCAAGGGTTAAACCTGCCAAGTTTTCCTAAATGAACTGGGTGGCCTATGTGCCATTATACAGTCGATACTCGCTTTGTGTCAAAATCACATTCAAGACAGAGTGACGGAGCTTGAAAAGCAAACAGCTATTGATAATGCACCTTTTGTTCCACAGAATTTTGAACCTATGTACCAGGGTGGCACTGGAGGGTGCAGTACAGCGTTTGTTTAGAAGTAGCAGTACCTATGAAACTTCCTGGCAGATTAAAACTGCGTGCCAGACCGAGACTCGAACTCGGGACCTTTGCCTTTCGCGGGCAAGTGCTCTACCAACTGAGATACCCAAACACGACTCACACCCCGTCCTCACAGCCTTAATTCCGCCAGTACCTCGTCTCCTAACTTCCAAACTTGCCCGCGAAAGGCAAAGGTCCCGAGTTCGAGTCTCAGTCGGGCGCACAGTTTTAATCTGCCAGGAAGTTTCATATCAGCGCACACTCCTCTGTAGAGTGAAAATTTCATGTTGATGAATCTCGTGCAGGAGATGGACTAATTAAGCAAAGGAAATGTCAGAACATTGTAGAGGATAAAAAGACAACACACCCAGTTGTATTTATAAAAAAGTTTAGAAGCGTTCTGCCTAAATGTTGGTCGGAACGTCAGAAAATACAACTTGTTATATCAAATATAACGAGAGATGCTTCACTATGGGCTGTCGAAGTTGCAGTAAATTGCCCTGCATTTCTTGGATTCGGACGTCAGTTTGTAGCTCGGCTTTGGCCGTCTTCTGTGCAAGTGTGTGCTGGCGTAAGCTGCGCCAGCGCACCGGCCGGCAAAGGTGTAGCAAGAATATCGATATTTGGCACTGGATCAACCGCAACTGTAAGGAGAGAGGCCGAAGACACACTCGCAAGCAACACCGCGCAAAGCCCTCTCGACAACAAGTACTTAAACTGCCGCCACGAAGCGGAGGGCTCAGAGTCAGTATCACTCACTAGCTGTCACTATCTCACTCACTATCCTAGTTGGCGTCTGTCAGTTCACATCACCATCTACGAGAGTGTATAGCGACTGGAGTAGTGTCTATAGTGGGATTTGTACTTCACCAGCAGTGAGACTAACGTGGACTATTACGGAAGAGCTTGTACTGTCTTCTGTTTTTGTTTTGAACGGCCAGTGTCGGTTGGTCACAGTCAGTGTGCTCCCTGCCGCCGTTGGATAAGCAGCTGCAGCAGCAAGTCGTATACTCCTAGCTCACTCATCTGTTACATAGTTTAATTCTTAATTTCTTTGCGTGTTTTTGGTACTTGCATTGTTTAATTCATAAACTTCGGGAGTATTATAGTATTTGAGAGTTCTAGCATCGCGTTTTAGTACCTGAATAGTGTAAATTCGCGTAGTCTCCTTCCCGCCGCCGAGCAGTGTGTCAGCAGTGCACAAGTGGCAGCATTACTGCATTTACTAGGCAATCTCGTATTTTAATAACCGTTTAAATTTTGTGTCGATTTGTTTGCGCTCTCTGTAGATTAGTTCAGACGTTCTTTGCACAACAGTTTTTAGCATGGATAGGGACTGCAACTGCTGTGTTCGGATGCAGGCTGAGTTGGCATCCCTTCGCTCCCAGCTTCAGGCAGTGTTGGCTTCGGTCACACAGCTTGAGGCTGTTGCCAATGGGCATCACTGTGAGGGTCCGGATGGGGGTTTGTCGGGGACGGCCAGCTCGTCCCACGCATCCCCCGATCGGGCTACAACTGTGGTTGCCCGGGATACTGCCCGCATTGAGGCTGATCCCTCACCTGTGGTAGAGTGGGAGGTCGTCTCAAGGTGTGGCAGGGGGCGAAAGACATTCCGGAGGGCTGAACGGAAGGCCTCTCCAGTTTGTCTGACGAACCGGTTTCAGGCTCTGTCTCAGGCTGATACGGATCTTCGGCCTGACATGGCTGCCTGTCCTGTTCCAGAGGTTGCCCCTCAGTCTGCAAGATCCGGGCGGTCGCAGAGGGTGGGCTTACTGGTAGTTGGGAGCTCCAACGTCAGGCGCGTAATGGGGCCCCTTAGGGATATGGCAGCAAGGGAAGGGAAGAAGACCAAAGTGCACTCCGTGTGCATACCGGGGGGAGTCATTCCAGATGTGGAAAGGGTCCTTCCGGATGCCATGAAGGGTACAGGGTGCACCCATCTGCAGGTGGTCGCTCATGTCGGCACCAATGATGTGTGTCGCTATGGATCGGAGGAAATCCTCTCTGGCTTCCGGCGGCTATCTGATTTGGTGAAGACTGCCAGTCTCGCTAGCGGGATGAAAGCAGAGCTCACCATCTGCAGCATCGTCGACAGGACTGACTGCGGACCTTTGGTACAGAGCCGAGTGGAGGGTCTGAATCAGAGGCTGAGACGGTTCTGCGACCTTGTGGGCTGCAGATTCCTCGACTTGCGCCATAGGGTGGTGGGGTTTCGGGTTCCGCTTGATAGGTCAGGAGTCCACTACACGCAACAAGCGGCTACACGGGTAGCAGGGGTTGTGTGGCGTGGGCTGGGCGGTTTTTTAGGTTAGATGGCCTCGGGCAAGTACAGAAAGGGCAACAGCCTCAACGGGTGCGGGGCAAAGTCAGAACATGCGGGGACCAAGCAGCAATCGGTATTGTAATTGTAAACTGTGGAAGCTGCGTTGGTAAAGTACCGGAACTTCAAGCGCTGATAGAAAGCACTGAAGCTGAAATCGTTATAGGTACAGAAAGCTGGCTGAAGCCAGAGATAAATTCTGCCGAAATTTTTACAAAGGTACAGACGGTGTTTAGAAAGGATAGATTGCATGCAACCGGTGGTGGAGTGTTCGTCGCTGTTAGTAGTAGTTTATCCTGTAGTGAAGTAGAAGTGGATAGTTCCTGTGAATTATTATGGGTGGAGGTTACACTCAACAACCGAGCTAGGTTAATAATTGGCTCCTTTTACCGACCCCCCGACTCAGCAGCATTAGTGGCAGAACAACTGAGAGAAAATTTGGAATACATTTCACATAAATTTTCTGAGCATGTTATAGTCTTAGGTGGAGATTTCAATTTACCAGATATAGACTGGGACACTCAGATGTTTAGGACGGGTGGTAGGGACAGAGCATCGAGTGACATTATACTGAGTGCACTATCCGAAAATTACCTCGAGCAATTAAACAGAGAACCGACTCGTGGAGATAACATCTTGGACCTACTGGTAACAAACAGACCCGAACTTTTCGACTCTGTAAGTGCAGAACAGGGAATCAGTGATCATAAGGCCGTTGCAGCATCTCTGAATTTGGAAGTTAATAGGAATATAAAAAAAAGGGCGGAAGGTTTATCTGTTTAGCAAGAGTAATAGAAGGCAGATTTCAGACTACCTAACAGATCAAAACGAAAATTTCTGTTCCGACACTGACAATGTTGAGTGTTTATGGAAAAAGTTCAAGGCAATCGTAAAATGCGTTTTAGACAAGTACGTGCCGAGTAAAACTGTGAGGGACGGGAAAAACCCACCGTGGTACAACAACAAAGTTAGGAAACTACTGCGAAAGCAAAGAGAGCTTCACTGCAAGTTTAAACGCAGCCAAAACCTCTCAGACAAACAGAAGCTAAACGATGTCAAAGTTAGCGTAAGGAGGGCTATGCGCGAAGCGTTCAGTGAATTCGAAAGTAAAATTCTATGTACCGACTTGACAGAAAATCCTAGGAAGTTCTGGTCTTACGTTAAATCAGTAAGTGTCTCGAAACAGCATATCCAGACACTCCGGGATGATGATGGCATTGAAACAGAGGATGACAAGCGTAAAGCTGAAATACTAAACACCTTTTTCCAAAGCTGTTTCACAGAGGAAGACCGCACTGCAGTTCCTTCTCTAAATTCTCGCACAAACGAAAAAATGGCTGACATCGAAATAAGTGTCCAAGGAATAGAAAAGCAACTGGAATCACTCAACAGAGGAAAGTCCACTGGACCTGACGGGATACCAATTCGATTCTACACAGAGTACGCGAAAGAACTTGCCCCCCTTCTAACAGCCGTGTACCGCAAGTCTCTAGAGGAACGGAAGGTTCCAAATGATTGGAAAAGAGCACAGGTAGTCCCAGTCTTCAAGAAGGGTCGTCGAGCAGATGCGCAAAACTATAGACCTATATCTCTGACGTCGATCTGTTGTAGAATTTTAGAACATGTTTTTTGCTCGAATATCATGTCGTTTTTGGAAACTCAGAATCTACTATGTAGGAATCAACATGGATTCCGGAAACAGCGATCGTGTGAGACCCAACTCGCTTTATTTGTTCATGAGACCCAGAAAATATTAGAAACAGGCTCCCAGGTAGATGCTATTTTTCTTGACTTCCGGAAGGCGTTCGATACAGTTCCGCACTGCCGCCTGATAAACAAAGTAAGAGCCTACGGAATATCAGACCAGCTGTGTGGCTGGATTGAAGAGTTTTTAGCAAACAGAACACAGCATGTTGTTATCAACGGAGAGTCGTCTACAGACGTTAAAGTAACCTCTGGTGTGCCACAGGGGAGTGTTATGGGACCATTGCTTTTCACAATATATATAAATGACCTAGTAGATAGTGTCGGAAGTTCCATGCGGCTTTTCGCGGATGATGCTGTAGTATACAGAGAAGTTGCAGCATTAGAAAATTGTAGCGAAATGCAGGAAGATCTGCAGCGGATAGGCACTTGGTGCAGGGAGTGGCAACTGACCCTTAACATAGACAAATGTAATGTATTGCGAATACATAGAAAGAAGGATCCTTTATTGTATGATTATATGATAGCGGAACAAACACTGGTAGCATTTACTTCTGTAAAATATCTGGGAGTATGCATGCGGAACGATTTGAAGTGGAATGATCATATAAAATTAATTGTTGGTAAGGTGGGTACCAGATTGAGATTCATTGGGAGAGTCCTTAGAAAATGTAGTCCATCAACAATGGAGGTGGCTTAGAAAACACTCGTTCGACCTATACTTGAGTATTGCGCATCAGTGTGGGATCCGTACCAGATCGGGTTGACGGAGGAGGTAGAGAAGATCCAAAGAAGAGCGGCGCGTTTCGTCACAGGGTTATTTGGTAACCGTGATAGCGTTACGGAGATGTTTAACAAACTCAAGTGGCGGACTCTGCAAGAGAGGCGCTCTGCATCGCGGTGTAGCTTGCTCGCCAGGTTTCGAGAGGGTGCGTTTCTGGATGAGGTATCGAATATATTGCTTCCCCCTACTTATACCTCCAGAGGAGATCACGAATGTAAAATTAGAGAGATTAGAGCGCGCACAGAGGCTTTCAGACAGTCGTTCTTCCCGCGAACCATACGCGACTGGAACAGGAAAGGGAGGTAATGACAGTGGCACGTAAAGTGCCCTCCGCCACACACCGTTGGGTGGCTTGCGGAGTATAAATGTAGATGTAGATGTACTGTAACACATGGACGCTATGAAAGCTACGTAGCAGCTGTCTAAGTAAATGATGAACTCTGTTAATAATCGAGTGGAGTTGTGTTGTAGAAAGGGGATATCGGCCACCAAACAACATCTCTCCCTTGATTCCTGTCTACATCTACATCTACATGGATACTCTGCAAGTCACATTTAAGTGCCTGGCAAAGGGTTCATCGGACCACCTTCACAATTCTCTATTATTCGATTCTCGTATAGCACGAGCTCTGATTTCCCTTATTTTATTTTGGTGATCGTTCCTCCCTAGGTCGGTGTCAACTAAATATTTTCACATTCGGAGGAGAAAGTTGGTGAATGGAATTTCCTTAGAAGATTCCGTCGCAACGAAAAACGCCTTTCTTTTAAAGATTTCCAGCCCAAATCCTGTATCATTTCTGTGACACTGTCTCCCATATTTCGCGATAACACAAAACGTGCTGCCTTTCTTTGAACTTTTCGATGTACTCCGTTAATCCTATCCGGTAAAGACGAGGAGCACGTAAGTGCACTTTCCTTACCGTAAAAAAACAAAATACTGTCATTACCTTGCATTCTGGGCTGGGAGTTTATGCACGAGAGGAAAGTGAATTTTGTTGGTTTATAGAGAAGGGAGAAGAAAGAGCACTGGAGCTGATATGGTACAAGACTCAACAGTGGCGACAAAGATACATCAAAGAGAGACTCCAAAAACTCATTTACAACAGAGATTCGTACGACCCGAAAAAAGGTAACGTCTAGAAGTATTGCAACAGATATGTAAATATGACTAGGTACTGGGATGAATCTATTTCCCATATGGACGTACCTAACGTATTGAAGGCAAAATTGCCATCATCAATTCGTGAGAAGTTAGTACGTGTCCTGGATACGGACTTTGAACACTTCCTGCCTGTCATTGATATCCTGGATCTTATCAAGGAAGACGCAGAGCGAAGCAATGAAAGTACTTGACAGTGAAATGAAATGTTTGTGTGAAATCTTATGGGACTTAACTGCTAAGGTCATCAGTCCCTAAGCTTACACACTATTTAACCTAATTTATCCTAAGGACAAACACACACACACACCCATGCCCGAGGGATGACTCGTACCTCCGCCGGGACCAGCCGCACAGTCCATGACTACAGTGCCCTAGACCGCTCGGCTAATCTTGCGTGGCCTGACAGTCAAATTATAATAACAAAAATAACTGGAACCATAATGACCGTCAGTATAGTGGTTACCAGAGAGGCAACGATTTTAGGTAGAGCATCACTGGTAATGGCAATAACATCACCATAACCACGAATCAAATAACAGTTTTGGTAAGAACAACGAACAATAGTTCGACAATAATAATAACTATAATAATGGTTTGAAACGTCCCCTTAGAAAAATTATGACTGTGCTTAAACTGACACACAATATTTTTTAGCGCAACGCAATCTGACTTTCAAGAATCCCTACAAAAGAATGGCCCTGACTAACATTAACCTATACCTTTCACAAATCACTTACCTCACAAAAACCATCGTTACTCGAACTACTGCAATACAGCGAGCGCCACTACTGCCAGCTAAATAAAAGATTCTAACTACTGAAGGCACTAACTACTGATAGGCATAGTTAGCAAATGAATGATTTTGATAGAGAACAAACAATGTATTTACCTTACTAGGGTTCAAAAGTGATAATATATATATATATATATATATATATATATATATATATATATATATATATAGCAGTTCATGACATCCAGTCTTACAAATGTACTGTCTCTGATGGACACACGTCCAGATCATCTGCTCTGAAAACACCGCCATTTCTCTCCCCACATCCACCACTGCTGGCGGCTCACCTCCAACTGCGCAACGCTAAGCGCTGTAAACAGCCAACTGCCCAACACTACAATGGCGAACATTACTCCAACAATGCAAGCCAACGACAGCCTTCACACAGCACAGTTAGTGATTTTCATATAGAGCGCTACATGGCGTTACCAACATAAAAACCTAAACAGCCTACTTACATAGCCACAAAAAATTTTACAAATTGTTTTGGGCAGTGGCCAGTAATGATTTGATAAAATTTTTCATAATTACAATAACAAAGATATCAAATGCACACACTTATTGATACACTGTTGGTCAAAAGCTAAAATTTTCTCACAGTCCATGAAGACAGTCCTGATCATTCATCACAGAAAAATTGCACTGTTTTTTTTTCTCAAAGTCTGAGCAGCAAAAGAAAATGCACATAGAAGTAGTGGATTTCCATGCAGTCTTGAAGAAGTAGTGTTGTCCCTCCAACGGAAAGACAGTGCTGACTCTTGACATGCAGACAGGTAATGGGCCACAACAGAGCAAACCCACAGCAGAGTCAGTCGAAGTTTTGAAGAATATTGGCAGGTAGGTCATCACAGAGCAGACCCACTGTAGTCCTAGTAGAGATTATGGTATTGGTGGGTCACCAGAGGTGCAGACCCACTGCAGTCCTTGTAGAAATAATGGTATTGGTGGGCCATCAAAGACGCAGACCCACTGTAGTCCTTGTAGAAATAATGGTATTGGTGGGCCATCAAAGATGCAGACCCACTGTAGTCATTGTAGAGATGGCCAGCAGCCATCTGTTGCGACTGTGCAGGTGCACAATCACCATCGAAGAGTCTTGCAGAGAATATAGCAAGTCCATAAACCACCACTTGTGCACGCACAAAGTTTTTGTAATTGTCCTTAGAAGTCTTGCAGACAATATAGCAAGTCCATAAACCACCACTTGTGCACTCACAAAGTTTTTGGAATTGTCCTTAGAACCAGCAATGTTGTTAACCAGTCCCTTGCTGAACTATTAATACACGTGCAAGCACTAACGGTCCCAACTTTTCACATACTGTGTATATATTATGAACAACAGAAACGTGTGCACTGAAATGAATGCATACAAGTTACTTAATTTGCTGAACTAGTGTCCATTCCAATTTTATGACATGAGAATACAATTACAAAGATACAGAAAACATCATTAAAAACCTAATAATACAGATAACATTTGTAGTAATACAGCTTTACAAAACAATAGAAATAAACATATACATCAGTGTTACAGGAATTATGACATAAGTAAATATATAAAATAATGAGAATAGTTTTCGAAACATTAATTTCACATATGAGCATTGAAACAGAACAGAACAAATAATATCTAAACATCTCTACAAGTAAATAACATATTATTAGAAAAATTCCACAACACAACTCTTATTAGCTAAACACATAAAGATAGGAATAACACAAATACACAAGGGTACACATACACAAAGGGGAATGATACAAAAGGACAGGACAGGGTTTGTTTTCAGTGTGACATTTGGTACTGCAGTCCAACCCAAAACTTCATTCCATAGATCTGTCCTCTTATTTCAACATTTGTTTCCACAAAAAAAAAAAAAAAAAAAAAAAAAAAATTCAATCCAAGCATGCTTTCTGTATTCTGTTCACATCCTCTTTCAAAAATAGTTTTTCTCCACTGTACACTACATTTTTGGCCAAACAATTTTCTTATAGCTTCTCAATGCATTTCTTTCGATTCATCATAGTTAGTTTCTTATATAGTCTACCCCCTCTTAAGCTAACTTAAATCTACTGAGCTCCGATGCTAAACTAAGGGACGACGCAATGCAGCAGCACAAAACAATTAACACAAACAGCAATGACAAAAAATGGAAATTGGCGAAGCAAGCAGCATAAATTAGCAAAGCAAATGCAATATTACACTTATAGGAGGCTATGCGCAGCAAACAAGAAAAATAAATCAGTAGTAAAACTGGCTTAACACAAGGTAAAATTCAGTAGAACTATGCCTGGCAAACAACAGGAGTAAAAGCTATAACTTATATCTAAACATGACAAAGCTCATCATCATCATCATCATCATCATCATCATCATCATCATTTAAGACTGATTATGCCTTTCAGCGTTCAGTCTGGAGCATAGCCCCCCCTTATACAGTTCCTAAGTTCCTAATACAGTGCTAACATTGGTGCCTCTTCTGATGTTAAACCTAGTACTTCAAAATCATTCTTAACCGAATCCAGGTACCTTCTCCTCGGTCTGCCCCGACTCCTCCTACCCTCTACTGCTGAATCCATGAGTCTCTTGGGTAACCTTGCTTCTCCCATGCGTGTAACATGACCCCACCATCTAAGCCTGTTCGCCCTGACTGCTACATCTATGGAGTTCATTACCAGTTTTTCTTTGATTTCCTCATTGTGGACACCCTCCTGCCATTGTTCCCATCTACTAGTACCTGCAATCATCCTAGCTACTTTCATATCCGTAACCGGAACCTAGTTGTTATGGTAACCTGAATCCACCCAGCTTTCGCTCCCACACAACAAAGTTGGTCGAAAGATTGAACGGTGCACAGATAACTTAGTCCTGGTACTGACTTCCTCCTTACAGAAGAGAGTAGATCGTAGCTGAGCGCTCACTACATTAGTTTTGCTACACCTCGCTTCCAGTTCTTTCACTATGTTGCCATCCTGTGAGAATATGCATCCTAAGTACTTGAAACCGTCCACCTGTTCTAACTTTGTTCCTCCTATGTGGCACTCAATCCGTTTATATTTCTTTTCCACTGACATTACTTTCGTTTTGGAGATGCTAATCTTCATACCATAGTCCTTACATTTCTGATCTAGCTCTGAAATATTACTTTGCAAACTTTCAATCGAATCTGCTATCACAACTAAGTCATCTGCATATGCAAGACTGCTTATTTTGTGTTCACATATCTTAATCTCACCCAGCCAGTCTATTGTTTTCAACATATGATCCATAAATAATATGAACGTCAGTGGAGACAGGTTGCAGCCTTGTCTTACCCCTGAAACTACTCTGAACCATGAACTCAATTTACTGTCAACTCTAACTGCTGCCTGACTATCCATGTAAAGACCTTTAATTGCTTGCAAAAGTTTGCCTCCTATTCCATAATCTTGTAGAACAGACAATAACTTCCTCCTAGGAACCCGGTCATATGCCTTTTCTAGATCTATAAAGCATAGATACAATTCCTTGTTCCACTCATAACACTTCTCCATTATTTGCCGTAAGCTAAAGATCTGGTCCTGACAACCTCTAAGAGGCCTAAACCCATTTCATCCAATTGGTCCTCAACTGATACTCGCACTTTCCTTTCAACAATACCTGAGAAGATTTTACCCACAACGCTGATTAAAGAGATACCTCTGTTGTTGTTACAATTTTTCTGTTTCCATGTTTAAAGATTGGTGTGATTACTGCTTTTGTCCAGTCTGATGGAACCTGCCCCAACTCCCAGGCCATTTCAATTATCCCGTGTAGCCATTTAAGACCTGACATTCCACTGTATTTGATGAGTTCCGACTTAATTTCATCCACTCCAGCCGCTTTATTGCACTGCAATCTATTGACCATTTTTTCCACTTCCTCAAATGTGATCCTATTTCCATATCATTCCTATCCCATTCTACCTCGAAATCTGAAACATTACTGATTGCATTTTCACCTACATTGAGGAACTCTTCAAAATATTCCCTCCATCTGCCCAAGGCATCCACAGGATTCACCAGCAGTTTTCCTGACCTGTCCAAAATACTTGTCATTTCCTTCTTACCTCCCTTTCGAAGACTGCTAATTACACTACAGAATGGTTTTCCAGCAGCTTGACCCATAGTCTCCAACCTGTTTCCAAAGTCTTCCCACGATTTCTTCTTGGATGCTGCAATTGTCTGTTTGGCTTTGTTTCTTTCTTCAACATAACTTTCTCTGTCTACCTGGGTTCTGGTATGTAGCCATTTTTGATACGCCTCCTTTTTCCTTTTACAGGCTGCCTTGACTGTATCATTCCACCAAGCTGTTTGCTTCATCCTACTTTTACACACTACTGTTCCAAGACATTCTTTAGCCACTTCTAGTACTGTGTCCCTGTACCGTGTCCATTCCTTTTCCAATGACTGTAATTGACTACATTCAACTAACTGGTACCTTTCTGAGATCGCTGTTATGTACTTGTGCCTGATTTCCTTATCCTGAAGTTTCTCCACTCTTATCCTCCTACATATGGACCTGACCTCCTGCACTTTCGGCCTCACAATCCCAATTTCACTGCAGATTAAATAAGGATCAGTGTCATCAAAGAATCCCCTGAATACACGTGTGTCCCTCACAGCCTTCCTGAATTCCTGATCTGTTATTATATAGTCAATGACAGATCTTGTTCCCCTGCCTTCCCAAGTATACCGGTGAATGTTCTTATGTTTAAAAAAGGAGTTTGTGCTTACTAAGCCCATACTGGCACAGAAATCAAAGAGTTGTTTCCCGTTCCTGTTGGCCTCCATATCCTCTCCAAATTTACCCATAACCTTTTCATACCCTTCTGTTCGATTTCCAATCCTGGCGTTAAAATCACCCATGAGCAGAACACTGTCCTTGTCCTTTACTCTAACAACTACATCACTGAGTGCCTCATAAAAACTATCCATCTTATCTTGATCTGTCCCTTCACAATGCGAATATACTGACGCAATCCTAATTTTCTTGCTAGACACTGTCAAATCTATCCACATCAGTCGTTCGTTTACATATCTTATGCAACTACGCTGGGTTCCATTTCTTTCCTGATGTAAATCCCTACACCCCATTGTGCTATTCCTGCTTTGACTCCTGACAGGTAGACCTTGTATTCTCCCACTTCCTCTTCTTTCTCACCTCTTACCCGAATGTCACTAACAGCTAAGACGTCCAGCCCCATCTTACTTGCAGCTAGTGGTGGGCAGGAAATCGCGTATCTGTTAGAAATCACAGTGATTGAGAAGTCACAGATATCACAATAACAACTTTACAAAATCTAACTGCGATTTCAGTCACAGTTAGCAGTCGCAAGTAGCATTTCACATTCAACGCCGTGAGCCATCTGTTGGCCGAATTCCGTACTGCTTTCTGCGATTTCAGTGACAAATCGCGGGTAGAAGTCGCAAGTAGCAACTAAAAAGCGCAGTTAACAGTGCCATCTGTTGGCCAAAGTTCGTACTACGCTCATCTCTGCGACACGCTATCGAGTCTAACTGCGATTTCCGTGACAAGTCGCAACTAAGAGTCGCAAGTAGCAACTAAAAAGCGCAGTTAGCAGTGCCATTTGTTGAGCAAAGTTCGTACTACGCTCATCTCTGCGACACGCTATCGAGTCTAACTGCGATTTCCGTGACAAGTCGCAACTAAGAGTCGCAAGTAGCAACTAAAAAGCGCAGTTAGCAGTGCCATCTGTTGAGCTAAGTTCATACTATGCTATTCGCTACCGAGTCAAACTGCGATTTCTGTGACAAATCGCAACTAAAAGTCGCAAGTAGCAACTAAAAAGCGCAGTTAACATTCTTTTCCTAGTGCCATCTGTGGACCGACGTACGTACTTCGTTACGAGAGCCTTGTGCCTCACGAGATCGACGTGCTGTGTGTGACTGTGTGCTTAATACTGAATATGAAGGGCTTATTTCAATAGTGGTACAAGTCCACTTTTGTTCATTTTGAGATACAGACTCGTAAAGTTAAATGAGTGCTGAAAAATCTGCAGTTGAGATACTAGAAATATTCAAGCATATGGCTTCTTGCTAGAGATGAACCTTTATTTATGTTTGTTTGGATCATTAATTTCAGAAGCATTATAGACAAAAAAGTGGAGGTAATGGACTTGTACCACTATTGAAATAAGCCCTTCATATTATATGATGACATGCACATTCAGCATAAGTTATGGTTGGTCAAACACAGCTGTGACTCTGAATGTATTATATTAATAAGAAGCAACATTGCCTTTTTCTCTTGAAAATATCAAGTAACGTAACAAATATGTTTGATTCTGCTTCCAATATGACAGTTTTGGTTAATACTCCACATGCCTACGGGACATTGCAATGTTAACACAGCAGAATTCAGACACCTGTATAAGTGTAGTGAAATAAAAACAGTATTATTGTGTCATATGAATGCCTCACTTTTGTTCCGACACAGTTCAAGACTCGGGAGAAAAGTTTTACACCTGGTGTTCCACATGGCAACTTCACACACAAGAACTTTTTGCCGACGCTACTACCACCTACATAAGTAAGCTTTTCATGTGTTACTTTCAAGTAATTCACTGAAGCTATTCCTGATTTAACTGTAAGATCTGTGCTTCCCACTTTCGTATCAACAGCCTCAAAATGCCTATTGTAGACTTCGGGATATGTTACAGGTCAGTGTCACACCAAGATTGTGGAAAAAGAGGGGGGGCGGCGGCATGTCACTCTCCAACAAGTGTTTACCAATAAATATGTGGCGGAAAATTACGGGTATAGGACGGCTTAACATGTGGAAAATGAGATTTTCATTATTCGCTCACTGTATTTAACATTTATTATTCCTTTAAAATCGCACAACAACTTCAATAAAACACAGTTTAATCACTCATCTGCACACTTATTTCGCAATAATGTTACTTTTAAACTGCAAATCCTCTAAGAGCTCTCTTGAATCTTCACGAGTCTCTCCCAACAGCCTTGATGTGGATAGATACGTACAGCAACCAGAACTGTGTCTGCAAAATCACAAGAATTATTAAACAAATTTTGCTGTCACTAATTACAAGCAATATAATTGACAGAGTAGATTGCTAATATTTGCTATAATGAAAGCCACTCAATGGGGTATATTTCACATTTGCAAGAACGATCTCACTTAAGTAATTAAGTCCATCGAAACACTTAGAAACTAACCTCTCGTCTGACGAAAACGGTCTAAAGACGCAGTGGCAATTTCTCCAGATCTGCTGACAATGATATTTTGAGTTATCACTTTACTGAGTAACTGAAATGTAGTTCAGGTACCTGAGAACATAACAATATGCTAGAATTCATTTTCTAAACACGAACTATTACGGTACTGTATGGCTACTTACATATTAATTACACTATTAATATTTTCACAGTTGTTTCTTTAAAACAAGATTAAAGCCGACAGAAGAACAAACGTAAAACATACTTACCAATGACAGGTTTGTTGAGATGCAATTTTCTGTGTGGACAGATGTAGCTTTTTCATACGTTGGTAAGTCGCAGAAATCGCAGGAGTCACAGAAATCGCAGAAGTAGCAGAAGTCACAGAAATCGCAGAAGTAGCAGAAGTCACAGAAGTCGCAGAAATCGCGGAAGTAGCAGAAATCGCAGAAATAGCAGTGGTGTAGGGATACGCGACTTAAGTTTCTTAACTGCAACTCTTAACTGCGACAAATCACAGTTAAGAATAACAGATGCTGAAAAGTACCATTCACAGAAATCACTGATATCGGAAAATCGCAGTTTAGCCCAACACTAATTGCAGCCTCTGCCAGCTCTACCTTCTTCCCAGAGTAGCCCCCATTGATATTAATAGCTCCCCATCTCATTACCATTTGTTTGCCAAGTCGTATCTTAGGAGTCCCTGGTTTGTCAGTTAGAGGTGGGACTCCGTCACCTCCAAAGGTCCGAGGCATTTTGCTCTGATTGTTGCCAGCATCATATTTAAAGTGCCAGGGAAGCGGGTTGCTAGCCTTACTTGCCCCGAGTCCCATTGGGTTTTACACCTAATGGCTGAGGGACTAACCGGTGGATTTGGTAGTCTTTGCCGTATGAGCACAAAGGTGACCACGACTCAGAATATGTCCAAGATGCCCAGCCTTATTCCAAAGTAACTGGTATCCCGACTGTCGGGACCACTTACTTTGCCACTGATATGTTGCCCGTGGTTCATGAACTAGGACATGACTACAGGAACCCATACCATGAACCACAGTAAAAATGGCCATGTTTAATACCTATGTCACATCGTAACACTAGAGTGATGCATCACAATTTATGCTACAAAAGAAATTACAAAAAAAAATTATGTATGCAGTTCCTGTGAAGGGAAATGTCTTTTTGTACTCCCTCAGTTTTTTAGAAGTATATCATAAAATTATTATTTACTGGATGTGTAGACAGAAAATATTTATACTAGTACATCTATCAAATTTTATTTTAACCAATGCTGCAGTGCAGCTAGAAACTAGATATTAAACAAAATGAGCAATCTCTCAACTAGAAAGACAATAGATGTAAAATGTTTCTCGTTATTTCATTAGGCATTTTAGTAAATATCATAAATTAAGAGCTCCACAATATAATCATATGTTTTCAAGTTTGAGCGTGTCGTATTTGCTATGCTTTCTACAAGGTAATGTCAATAGCGAGGATAATGGCCTCCTTTTTTCTCCACCTGTCTTTTTTCTCTGAAAGGCACACACTAATGGCTTTTTTCTAGGTGACTATCACACAGCTGGGTGCCCACGACGCATAATATGAGGGTCATTTAACTTTCTTACCGAAATATTTATGACACCAGTTTACACTAAGTGACAGTCTCATACAAAAATTTCACAGGTCGAGAATTTCGTTGCAAATGTTTAGAAACAAAATCCTATGAATATAACAGTGTGCAAAAAATTTTCGCCTGCATTGTGATATATTCACGCATTTACACACATTTTATAACTCTTTAAGTACGATTCTCAGCTTATTGATCATAAACATACCTCAGCAGCATCATACACATTGTCATCATAATAATAACATCATAACAGATCAATCACATCTCAGAATTGTCGCAGTTTCTTTCAATAATTTCAAGACCTTCAATAAAGTCATCTACCTCAAACGTACTTCAAAAATCATGATCCCTTACCAAATACATCATTCAAAGCTCTCATACTATCACAATGGTTCTGAAAAAAATATGAACAGTTCACAAAGTACAGACAAAATACAATTTCGTTATTGTGAAGTTATCCAATTGTGTAATTACGTAAACATCTGTCACTGACGTAACAAAAAAATTGTTTGTCTCTCTCAGTTAAATGGTCAGATAGCTGTGTAATTTATGTGTCAGAGAAATGTGGTACCGATGTGTAAAGTTGTATAAGCAAATACCATATTAGCTAGGGCTCCTTGTGCTTGCCAAACACATGGTACACAAAGTAAGCGTGTACCCCCCTGAGGATTAATGTAATTATACCCTTAGGTGTTACAGATTACAGCAGTGGAATGAAATGTATCATGGAAAACTTTCTTTGTAATTCAAAAATCTTGAAAAATAAATGGTTTAAGTACAAAATTAATCACTCAAATGCGTGTCCCGTAGCGCTAAATGAGCGTCTTGCTATAAGATAATTCTGTGGAAGTGTCGTAGTTATCGTCCTCTGTAAGCAAAGTTCTGCTGAAGTCAATGTACTTACCTCATCATAAACGAAAGCGAAATGCTTTGCGTATGGATATCGTAGTTATTACATACCTTACCGTGATCAAGAAAGTACTATAATGTAACGTATTGTTGTGCTACGAAAAAGGCTGTCTCATTGTAGCTATACCACAAAAGTTACTACTAAAACATGTTTTTCTTTCCAGAATAATATAGAAAAACTGTGCAGATATAAAACAGATACAGCGCAAAAGCAATAAAATAAATTGTCACTCATTAGTAGCGTCATGATATAATCGTGTAGCTGTCAAATAAACTAACCACTGTGTCATCTGATATCTCTCAGGAAGTACTTTAAATCCAGAATGTATTTTCAAGTAAACCAAAATGTTGCATGTAAATCTCATTAGCAGTACCGGTACATGTTCTAAGTATGTCAGCCTTATGGTCGTTACGTAATCGTCCACTAACAAGCAAGAATGTACACACACAATAACACTGTGTCGTCTGTTCTCTATAACAATGCATTCGTAATTTCTGTTTAAATAAGTTCTCTTGGTTCTTGACTGGATATTTAACTTCAAACATTGTTGCATATTAACAGTTTCTAAGTCTGACAAAGCATACTAGTAACGTGAAGTGATAAGTTGCATTGCAAAAACAGAGTTAAAAAGCAGATTATCTCTCAATAAATGGTTTTATGTGTGAAATGTGGTGCAATCATTTACTCTTCCTAGTGCGCAGAGTTTCAACTTCAACGCAATTATCATCATGTGGTATACGTCGGATTCTGTAAGGTCCATTGTAAACTAGAAAGAATTTGTGACTCAAGTGTTTCTTCTTATGTGACAATGAATGAGCTTTAATGAGAACTTTCTGACCAATATATAATTTCTTTGCATTTGCTTTACCATGTAGTTTTCTCCTTTTGTCTGCTGCAGATTTTATATTTTTAATAGCCAAATCAATTATGTCTTTGTGTCGAAGTTTACGTGTATTCGGGAAAGGTACAAGCTCTCTGATTCTGTTCGGTGGTTCTTCATTCTTCAGTACAAGAGTAGGTGGTAATGCAGTGGAGTCATGAGGCATTTCATTCAGCACGTTTTGAAATAAGTGTAAATATCTGTCCCAATGCTGATGCTCTTTGTGACAATAAAGTCTGCAAAGCTTATTGATTTCTTTCATAATCCGTTCAGACGGGTTACAATGTGGTGAGTACAATGAAATAAAAACAGGTTTGATTTTATGGTTCCGAAGCGTGCGTGACCAAACAGCAGATCTGAATTGCGGTCCATTATCTGAAATGACTTTACTAACGTAAGAAATTTTTAACGAAGGAGCTGGAAACAGACCGTCCAGTGGCTTTACGTAACGGAGTGAAAGAAACACATTTTGAAGTACGTTCAACAGCTACTAGGACGTACGAAAATCCATTCGATGTTCTGACAAGGGGTCCCAAGAGATCAACAGCAGCAAATTCTTTTAATTTAGAAGGAATGATAGGAAACAACGGAGCACGATGTGAGATAGTAGATGGTTTCGCCTTTTGACAAAGTTTACGAATAGACAAGACTATTCGAATTCTCTTTTCCATATTGTTAAAATATGAGCTTATTAACAAAATTGTCTGGAATGCAAAGTACCCATAGCTTGTCATCAACAGTGCAGCGTTTGAAGAGTATGTTGTTTCTAACCAGATAATAATGCCGAATCTGAGTGTGCGTCTTTTCATGCCATTTACTTTGATGTCTTTCCAAATCGGATCTTTATCTTATTCATGAGCAATGTCCTTTAAAGATGTGGTGATGAAGTTTTCAAAGGCGACTCTCTGAATGTAAAGAATACTGAAATTTTTCTCGAGGTTGCCTTCTGTGTTACTTTTCTCAAGCCCAGCCGGTGCGCGTGACAGTGCGTCCGCAACAATGTTCCCCTTGCCGGGAATGTGGACTATTGTGAAGTGGAATTCTTGCAGAAACAATGTCCAACGTTTTAACCTGTCATGATTTAATTTTGAAGACATAAGAAATTGTAATGCACGATGATCACTGTATACTTTTACGTGCTTACCAGAAAGAAAGAAACGGAATTTGTTAAATGCCCAAACGATATCTAAAGCTTCTAATTCAGTAACGGAATAATTTTTTTCAGATTTTGTTAGCACTCGGCTAGCAAAAGCAATGGTTTTCGGAACAGTAGTGTCATTTTCTATGGCTTTTTGAAATAAATGGGCACCAATACCAACTTTAGAAGAATCCGTGCTAAGGCTGAAATCTTGTGACAGATCTGGATGAGCTAGTATTGGCGCGTTAAGTAGTGATTCTTTCGAAGAATTGAATTCCAACTGTGCTTGTTCGTCCCAATTCCAAATAGTATTTTTCCAGTGAAAGAACAAAGTTTTGGTGTAACTAGAATTTGCATATTCAGAAAACGATGGTAAAAATTTACGAGACCAAGAAAACTGCGGACTTGTTTTTTTCTGGATGGAACTGGAATGGCTCTGATTGCTTCTAATTTTTCAGGATCCGGCTGAATGCCTTCAGAAGAAATAATATGTCCCAAAAACTTCACCTTTGTCCTACCGAATTCAGACTTTTCTAAGTTAACTGTAATTCCAAATGCTGCAAAAATATGTAACACACTATTGAGGATGCGATTATGTTGTTCCCATGAGGCTACTGCTATCAGAATATCGTCCACATATAAGGTGACGCGACGTTTTAAGAACTCAGGTAATATGGAATTTAGCCCGCGAATGAATGCTGCCGAAGAAATGTTCAAACCAAAAGGAAGTTTCCGAAACTGATAACAAACGCCCAAACAAAGGAAAGCTGTGTATTTTCTACATTCTGGATGAAGTTCGATCTAATAAAAGCTGTATCTGAGATCAATAGAAGACAGCACTTTTACACCATTAAAATTTTGAAGAAGTTCTTCCAACGTTTGCGGCCTGTCTGTTTCAGGAATGATGATAGTATTGATTTGTCTCGAATCTAAGACAAGCCTGATCGATCCATTTTTCTTCTCAACAGCATGTAATGGATTGTTGTATGAGCTTACTGCAGGCTCAATAATGCCCTCGTCAAGCATAGATTGTATTTCTGTTCTAACACGGTCCCTATAATGTGTCGGAATTACGTATGGTCTAACACAAAATTTAGTATGTTCACGAACACGAAATTGGTATTGAAATCCCTTGATTGTTCCTGTTTTGTGTGTAAAAACTGTGCAATGTGCTTGTAAAATCTCAAAAAGGTCTTGCCTATTAGTGTCATTACAATTCTCAATTGTTTGAATTTTATTCTGAATTAACTCATTAGTTTCAAATATGTCGTTGACATCTTCCCTGTCAGTACTTGCAGAGTGATTGTTAGTGTCAAGTTCCGTAGAAAATTCCGAACTGTTGCCTAACAGAAGGTAAAGTCGATTAATTTCCTAGTCATGGTTTGAAAGCCAATCTTCAAATTTCAAAGCTATTGACTTACCTTCTTTCTCTAAACTTATTTCAGCATCGTGAAAGTTTAAGATTGCTTTGTATTCATTCAAAAAGTCTACTCCAAATATAATTTCCGTCGACAATAATGGAACAATGAGAAAGTTCATAGAGAAGCTGTGGCTTTGACAAAAGAATTCTAAGTTGGTTTGTTGGTGCACATCTACACTTTTTCCAACGATCGCACCTTGTAATTTAATCCTACGTAACGGAAGCATGGGGCAATCGTTCGATTTGTTGCATTTGCCAAAGGCTGTTTCACTAATTACTGAAATGGGACTGCCAGAGTCAAGTACTGCCGTAAATTTTACGTCATTTACTGTAATGTGAATCACAGGATATGCAATGTTGTTATGTTTTGCGTCGTGTTCCTGGAGTAAGATGTCCCTAATGTCTTCCATTTTTACATAATTACTAGCTACGGCAGCTGCATCGTCAGTTTCATAAGTACGTTTTGTGGCTGTCAGCGGTATGATTCATTGCCTATTGTGTCTTTGTTGGTGTGCGTCGTTATTGGGATTTGGAGACCTAACTTCTACAAATTCACCTTGTCGAGAGGGCCCTGCCCTGTTTGAATCCCACCAGTTCTGATGCAATTCAGGTCTGTCGTTACGATCATATCGTCTATCGTCATGTCGGTAGATTCCATAGTTTCTTTCTTGTCGGTCACGTGATGGAGAATTTCTCCCCGAATCGTAACTGCGTGCTGGACCGTTGGCTCTGAAGTTATTCTGTCTCCCTTGATAATAATTATTTTGGTTCCCATATTGTCTGTTTCTCTGATTGTCTCTGTGATAGTCATTACTGCGGAGAGGTGATCTTTCCCTGTAATTATTACTACTCTGCCAACGGTTGTCATACGGGTGGTGTCTGTTTTGGTCACGATTTGTGTTGTGAGAATAGCCCGGTCACGTCCAGTTATTATTTCTTTCATCGTGGAATTTGCGACGGATGTGACCTGTAATTGTTGTGTTCCTGTTTTCGCGTTCCGCGATTGTCAGTGTAAATTTCTAATTCTTCCCTGAAAAGCTTCAATGTCCTCTTTGCAACGTCCTGCCAAAAAAATACGTCGCAAATGTTCAGGCAATTTGATTAAGCAAATGCGGATGAGTTCTGAGGGGCTGTAAGGGTTTGACAGGTACTGATTCTTGTGCAACATGTCTTCAAAATGTCTCACAAGACTGGAAAATTCAGATTGTTCGAAATGTTTCATCATTATGATGCTATGTTTTACTCGCTCTTGTGTGGCATTAGACCAATATGTTGAGGGGAAGGCATGATAAAATTCTCCTTCACTGTGGGAATCGTGAATGACCGATCGCATTATTACAGCTGGTTCATTCTCTAAATAGCCACACATAAATTCTAAGCTATGCTCTAATGACCAGTTGGGAGGAAAACAATGAGAGAATTGATGAAGACACGCTTGTGGATAAATGTAGTTGCCAGAACTCTTAAATGTTTTTAATTTACGTGTAGTAATAAACAGCTTATAGTCAAAATCATCGTGTCGGCGAGTCGCATATCGGTCATTGTTACGTCGTGTCGGCGGTCCCATGTCAAAATTCGGTGCACCTTGCCAATTTCTTTCATAATTTCGGAAATGCCCTGTGTTTTTATTTTGTGACTTTTCCGTATTTTTATGTCCCTCTTCCCGTATTGGATTGCGAGTGTCCTCTGAAATACGTAATTCTTGTATTACCTGTGTCAGCTGATCTTGTACTTCCCGGATTTCTCTTTGGTGTTGCGTATTAATTTGATTCTGATTTTGTTTCAATTTCCTAATTTTTTCGCACTCTTCTGTGTCGTTAAAGACTACCGGTTTTGTGTCATTCAGATTACCAACTACCTTCGTAGATAAATTATTTAGGTGATCCGAAAGTTCAACTACTTTCTCTGATAATGAACTAATTTCTTCCATGTGACTTTCTGAACCAATTTTCAGAGTATCTACTGTGTCCTTTAAGTTTTCCTGAGTTTTTGCAAGTTGCGTAACCGAATCGGTAGATGCAACTGAGTCAATTTTAGCTTGAAAGGTCTCATGATTTTCGTGAACAATAGTTTGCAGTTCTTTTATTGCTGCTTCGTGATTCTGTAATGCATATTCATGCCGGGAAAAAATATGTTGAAAATGCTCACAAATTTTTGTTTTTACGTCATTACAGACTTTTTGACATTTCGATTCAATGTTATGTAACTCAGTAGTTAAATCTTCATGTGTTTGTTCAAGCGTGGTGTCTAACTTCCGAAGATTTTGTTCCATTGTGTCTAACTTTTGAAGCTTTTGCTGTGTTTGTCTCTGATTTTGTTCCATTGTGTCTAACTTTTGAAGATTTTGTTCCATTGTGTCTAACTGTTGCTGTGTTTGTCTCTGATTTTGTTTCATTTGTTGCATTAATTGCAATAATAAGGTATTAGTGTCTGGAATCTTTTCCTCTATGCTTTTCGGCAGTGCATTTGCACCGGCAAAATTCACATTTTGAAGAGCAGATAATGTGTTTTGACTCATTTGAGAAAACGGCGAGGACCCAAAACCTGAGTCTACAGTATTTGCAATATTGTGTTCTGTCATTTCGGATCCCTGAGGAGAGCTGTTGCCAACCGATCGATCGATAATGCTTCCCTGTTCACTACCTGTTTCATTGTCTACACCATTATTTGCCGCCTGCTCCATTTCCCTATGCACAATTACCAAATTACTACTTCGAATGTTTGTTAATTCATAACACAGTGATGCTGATAAGCTACGCTCGTCGTCACTATTATTTCTCAGTTCACTTTGGAGCCTAGTGTTACGTTTTTCACACGCCATTATTGTCACAATATTTCACACAATAACACAGAAAAGCACAATTTGAAGAGCAAAAATAAGAGAACAAATTAACATAGCACTGAAAATAATATCTCGTTAATTGCAAGCGCAGCTGCGAAATACTTGGTGCAAATCTACATGCATGCCACAACTGTTTTACTGTACAACAATAAAAGACTGCAACTACAAAGGAGATTCTCTCTACAATTACGCGCTAGCAATAAACAAAAGCTACACTAATTACACAAACTACAGAAAAGCATATGAAACGTCCCCTTAGAAAAATTATACATGACTGTGCTTAAACTGACACACAATATTTTTTAGCGCAACACAATCTGACTTTCAATAATCCCTACAAAAGAATGGCCCTGACTAACATTAACCTATACCTTTCACAAATCACTTACATCACAAAAATCTTCGTTACTGGAACTTCTGCAATACAGCGAGCGCCGCTACTGCCAGCTAAATAAAAGATTCTAACTACTGAAGGCACTAACCACTGATAGGCATAGTTCGCAAATGAAAGATTTTGATAGAGAACAAACAATGTTTTTACCTTACTAGTGTTCAAAAGTGATAATATATATAGCAGTTCATGAGATCCAGTCTTACAAATGTACTGTCTCTGATGGACACACGTCCAGATCATCCGCTCTCAAAACGCCGCCATTTCTCTCCCCACATCCACCCTTGCGGGCGGCTCACCTCCAACTGCGCAACGCTACGCGCTGTTAACAGCCAACTGCCCAACACTACAATGGCGAATATTACTCCAACAATGCAAACCAACCACAGCCTTCACACAGCACAGTCAGTGATTTTCATATAGAGCGCTACATGGCGTTACCAACATAAAAACCTAAACAGCCTACTTACAGGTTCAAATGGCTCTGAGCACTTTGGGACTTAATTTCTGAGTTCATCAGTCCCCTAGAACTTAGAACTACTTAAACCTAAGCAACCGAACGACATCACAGGCATCCATGCCCGAGGCAGGATTCAAACCTGCGACCGTAGCGGTCGCGCAGTTCCAGACTGTAGCGCCTAGAACCGCTCAGCCACCCAGGCCGGCTATAATAATGGAAATGGAAATTATAACAGAAGAGAGAAATAACGGTGGCTTTAGTTCCTACAGGTATAAGAACATGCGACTTTCCACTGAATCGTGACAGAACCGTGGTTCTCGCCATTGCACCAAAAACCCAGATCTGCCACCATAACGAGAGCAGAATATACCAGCCAATCTGATGGCCGCCATTCCGATGCTTACTGCTAGTCACTCACAGCTGTGGCAGGATTAGGATCATCATACTTCACAATCCCCGCAGCAAACACACACTGGGGAACAGGAACAATCTATATCTTCACAGGCGTCAAACCTCGAGTACACAGTGCAGGTATTCCGCAGTCGGTCACGGCACAGTGTGAAGTCATGCAAAATAAACGATTAAAAACGTTGACGTAGAATGAGGGAATGGACCTTAAGGCAAGAACGATCTAACGAACCCTACATTTGTTGAAGAGACAATGTTGAGTTAGTTCAAGCTGTCATTAAAGAAACAATAAATAGTATTACCTTGCATTCGGTGATAACACTGGTGCTTTGGCTTCAGTAATGGACAATGATTTCTTTACAAGGGTTATCCAGGTCAGGAAACTTTCCCTGTTTGCATTGCAAAACTGTAGTATTGTAGAGGCTATTGGTACGAAGAATCAATTAAGTGAGCATCACGTACTTCCGTCGTCATGATGGTACCAGGAGCACATAAGTGCAATTCCCTTACAGTAAAAAAAGTATTATCGTTACCTTGCATTCTGGGCTGGGAGTTTATGCACGAGAGGAAAGTGAAAACTGACCTCTCATATGAATTTTGTTGGTTCATAGAGAAGGGAGAAGAAAGAGCACTGGTGCTGATAAAAACCGCAGCTGTGTGTGACAAACACTGCCATGCTACGAGGGTTACGTCTGTCAGACCAAGTATATTATTCATATACAAAAGCTTATCTACAGTGGGTTATTGCAATATGGATGCTGACCAAACTGAAGAATCTCGTACCATCAAAACGTGAACAAAGGACAAAGTAGTTGAACCCAATTATTTGAACCAGTAGCAGCAATAGGACGTACGTTAAATGTTAAATATTTATATAGAAGTGTTTTCGGAGAAACCACATACTGCCGGACGGTGTGGCCGTGCGGTTCTAGGCGCTTCAGTCTGGAACCGCGTGACCGCTACGGTCGCAGGTTCGAATCCTGCCTCTGGCATGGATGTGTGTGATGTCCTTAGGTTAGTTAGGTTTAAGCAGTTCTAAGTTCTAGGGGACTGATGACCACAGATGTTAAGTCCCATAGTGCTCAGAGCCATTTGAACCATTTGAACCAAACCAGATGCTATGCAGGGATACACACATGATATGTTAGTATATGAACACCAAACATATTGCCATGCTACATATAATGTCCTGTGGACTCAGAAAGAGACCATAAAGAAACAAATAAGGAAAATGTTGAATTGGGCTATTAGTGAGCCGTCTTTTGCACCATATAGTAGTCCCATGGTAGCTGTCAACAAAGTAGATGGTAGATCTGCTTGGTTTTGGACACGAATGATTTAAACAAGATGATTATATCACTGCAGATAGGGTCAGAGAATCTTGAAGAGCAAATACAAAATTTTTATGAAGCACAATGCTTGACGATAATCGATCTGTGCTTGCACTACTGGCAGATGGTCACTGAAGAAGTATATGTGTCCAGAAAACTTACAAACGCAGGAATGATGGACAACCTTCAGAGGTCCAAATTAAGAGGAAGGGAATTTAAATTTTTGGGACACATTATTTCACCTAGTGAAACTATTTCGGATCAGGGCAATATGGGTGCGATTAAATCTTTGCATACCCAAGTAATAACAAAAAACTGAAGGCTTTCATCGGATTAGCCCTCTTCTTCAGGTGATTTGTACCTGAGCAATTGTTAAATAAGAATGTGTTGCTGAATTTGATAAGGAAGAATACGCACTGGTATTGGTCAGATGAGTGGAAGGCAGTATTCCACAAAATAAAACATGTTCTGGTAAAGTGTTAAGTACTAAGACAACAGGGCATGACTAAGGACTTTTATCTTGCCACAGATGCCTCAGTTGTTGGGCTGGGGGTTTGTCACTTCCAGGCTGATCACCCTTCTGGTTAAATAAAGAAAAAACACGTTTTGCATGTAGTGTTTTAACAGGATATGAAAGGTCGTACTCGATCACAGAACCTGAGGCTCTGGCCTGGTGTGGCCTTTTAAGAAGTACCACCATTACGTTTATGGGAAGCATGTAAAGGTTTTCTTTGGCAATCAGTCTCCTAGCGCCTACTGTTATGCAAATTGCTACATGCAAGAGTAGCTAGATTAAGACTGCAATATTGAAATATGACATATAAGTGGGAAAGAGAACGCCGTCTCAAATACTTCATCCAAGCTCAAGTCTTCCTGAGTTTGCTGAAATGCTAGAGAAATCTTCTAATTATAATGCTTCTAATTATAGATGCCACCCACAGACAACAATACCTAAACCTGTGTCAGAATATAGCAATATTACAAGATGCAGATACTCTCTGGCACAACATAAGAGATGCTCTGAAGTCCAACCCCACACATAACCCTAGTCAACACTGTCAGTTGCAAGAGGACATACTATTTTACAGGCGTGACACAAAAACAGTAAATGGTGCATGTGTATACCCATAGATAACTTAAAAGATTTTGTGTGGTATACACACTATTTTTGGGGTGACTTTGGCGTTACCATATGCACTAATAAAATAGCCATCCATTGTTAAAATCAAAAAATTTTAAAAGTTCATGTGTATAAATTGCTTAGGACTTCCGTCATATATCAAAGAGCAAACCCAGTAAGTACCTATACTAAAACAATATTACATCCCATCATACCTTCCCAAACTCTGCAATAGGTCGCTCTTATGTCACAGGATCTCTAACAACAGCAATGGGGAGAGTTAGGAATTTGGTCACTTTATATACCTTTAGCAGTACTTAAAACCGTGCCCAACAAAATCTTTCACCTCCACTTTTACGAGGGTAAGTCAATTACTATCCGCAGAGTACTTATAAAATTTTATTGTAATCAAATAGGAAACTTACAAGAACACTATTTTTCGACATAGTCCCCTTGCGTTTGAACGCACTTGGTCCACCGTTGTACAACCTTCCTGATGCCATATTAAAAGAAGGTTCTCGGTTGAGCTTCGAGCCAGGTATGCACCGCTTCTTTCACTGCTTCGTTCGAGCCAAATCGACAGCCCCTTAATGCCTTTCTGAGTGGACCAAACAAGTGATAGAAGGGGCAAAATCGGGACTATATGGAGGATGATCCAGTACTTCAAATTTGAGTTTCTGGGGCGTTTCAGCGGTGTGGGTTAGCAGTATGCGGACGGGCATTGTCGTGCAATGTACGTCCCAAAAAACTGTAAGCATCAGTTTTCCTGCGGACGGTTGAGTCTTGAACTTTTTCTTGCACGACGAATTTGGATGTTTCCATTCCATACTCTGCCGTTTACTCTCCGGCTAGTAATAATGGATCCATGTTTCGTCACCAGTAATGATCCTATCTAAGAAGTTGTCCCCTTCGTTTCCATAGCGATAAAATGTTTTTTGCAGATGTCCAAGCGCGTTTGTTTATGCAACTGTGTGCGTTGTTTTGGGACCCATCTTGCACAAACTTTATGAAACCCAAGTGTGTTGTGGATGATTTCATAGGCAGAACTGTGAGTAATTTGCAGACAATGTGCCACTTCGTCAATAGTTAATCGTCTGTCTAAGAGAATCATTCACGTGAACTCTCAGTGGTTTCTTTATTTGTGGCGGCAAGCTGTCGTCCGGCTCCTCTATCATGCGTAACATCTGTGCGACCATTTCGGATTTTTCAATCCATTCGTAGACACTCCGTTGTGGCAAAACACTGTTCCCGTACTGTACCGAAAGTCTTTTCGCCAACTGCTGTTTATGTCACGATGTGTAAAAGGACTAAAGAAAGACTGAAGGCACCTATAAATAGTTACCAGGATTTTGAAAGATTTAGCTGGTAGAACCCATTGTTATATCCACCTCCTTTCATGCTTCGAAAATGGTATTTGTAGAGTCGCGGATAACTTTAGTTGCTAACGGAAAAAAAGTTGACTACCTCCATACATGTCCTCTATAGATTGTCGTAGAGACTAGGAATCACAGTGTGAATCAATGTCGAATGCTGCCTACAATGTAAAACATACTCAGCATTATGTAGTCCGGTATGGTCAAATTACTCTAATATTTGGCGATAGATGCTGTTAACCAAACACAGAAGAGCAATTTGTGAAACCTCTTTTTGATGACGTAACCGATCATAATGAGATGTACTGACAAAAACTCGAGAAGTAAATAAATTAAAATGATTGACAGTTTGTGTGTAGATGTGGTATAGACGCGAAAGGTGCAGGACAAACAGACACTTACTTTATCTGTGCTAACCACCTACTTTGTACAGGCAATGTACCTTAGCGAGTGTTAAAGACCCTCTAACAGCGTGAACATTTAAAGAAACTTTTTAAGTGTAGTGTATGGACGTCCATTGAGTGAAACTAGCTTCTACATGAACGGAAGGGCTTTCTAGTACAAGTGTAATAATTAATCCATAGGATAATTAAAGCAGACCTTAGTTTTGGCAGTATTAAACTGATTAAGAAACGAAGCTTATCTTCAGAGACGGTATTTGTGAAACATACTGTATTTATGCACCAGTCCAACAACTAAAATTTCTGATGTGGCTCTGAGGCAGTGAGCGCAGCTTGAACCGACGCATCAGTGTAAACAAGTAAACATGCGTTTGTATCTGAGAAACGCACGCTATTGCTAGTGCAGACAGACTGCAAACGTAGTGCAAATGTAAGAAGGCTGCAGCTGAACAGCATATAAATCCAAAATAGACTAAACGCTGCTACCCATGGCATATAAGCAAAAAAATACAATTGTAACAGCTTCCTTACATCTGAAATCTGATGCTGGTCTTGAACTTTCCATGAACACATGGCAAGGCGATGCATCATGGTACCTTGCTGTGTGGAATTGGCTGCCGAGAGAGCGATGCAAGTTTCTTATCTCCGTCTCGCAACCGGATGGCCGACTGAGCAAGTGGATCACGTGTTCCGGAAGGGAGCAAATCACACAATACCAACCGCCGACGACGCCTACTAACAACATCGCGGATGAAATTATTAACTTTTTGTATTTACAAGTACTATGTAACCCAACATTCTACAGCTGATTTAGGAATCTATGAACCAACCGAGGCCAGAAATTTTTGCGAAAAGGAACTAATAATAATGTTATGTTTGTCAAGTTTGATACTACTGTTTTGTAATATGTTCTAACTAAAGTTTATTGCTACATAATCTACGTGCACAGAAAACAAAAACAATAAATGTGAATCCATGAACAATTTACGACATTCAATTACAATGTTTTATGTGTGTTATAAATGTTACCTAAGCTCACACGAGACATGTATGTACACACTCCTAAGTGAAACAAGTGTCTTTAAATATTCAGTAATAACAGCTGTCCCTGATGACAAAAGTTTTGAGCTTATATGTAATCATGTTCAGAGATGAGTTCTGAAACCCTCTTAAGAATTGGTTATTTACAATTGAACTTCTTAATACGAAAGTCAGGTAGATGAAGTCTGAAAGCACTAGGGTGGTTTTAATCTCGGGTTTTGCACGCT
Organism: Schistocerca cancellata; assembly: GCF_023864275.1. Taxonomy (NCBI): domain Eukaryota; kingdom Metazoa; phylum Arthropoda; class Insecta; order Orthoptera; family Acrididae; genus Schistocerca; species Schistocerca cancellata. The sequence goes on along the minus strand of NC_064633.1, from coordinate 22,274,723 downwards.
TTTTTAGCCGAAAGTGGGAGAATTCATTTAACTTGGTTCCCGAGAAGTTTCCAAAGTAATTTCCAGGTTATATCCGTTAGTGACACAGTAACAAACTAGGCAACAGAGCAGATTTATTGAAAGGACACGAATATCACTACATCGACAAATACCTGAAAACTCATAACCGACTGAAGCTATTTATTGTACATATTTATAGTTAATGTTATTTGTATCTCTGAAGATACTTCTGTTTCTATAATATTATGTAAATAAACAAGACGATACCTTTTAATTTTCGATGCAAGACTGCTGCGTTAGTGTCAATCAAACATTCCGGGGGGCATTGCACCGCCTCCTGGAAATACCAATTTACAAAGATTTTATAAAAAAAAGCGGGGAAATAAAGTTTTGGGATGAGCTTTATTATTCTTATCTTGGGTATTGTGCGAATCGTTCGGTGGGTATTATCTGCTCAGGTCTGTAAAGTGTATTATCTGTAAGTCAGTAAGAAAATATATTAAGTATTGTTAAGCATAAATGTTTGTCATTCATGAAGGCATGGCGTTAAATGAATAATAAGAAACACAGTGGTTCACGTCTACATACGTCTCCAATGGTGACCAATGAAATAAGTTAAACATGTTCTCCACTTATAACGAAACTTCGATTGCATGCAGTTGTGACATGTTGATACGCCCAACTAAACTTTAAGCAATATTAGATTATTCTTTGTTTTGAAGACTAAGAACTGAGAGAAGTTTACAGTATTTGAGTTTAGTTTACAACCACCGACTAAATAATTTATTTCATTTATGTTTTCGCATCGTAGAAACCAAAACGACAGAAATAGACCCACACATTCTCTAGTTGTAATACACAAATGTCGTTCCTCTTTTATTAAGATTTCTATAGCATTTTTTCCAGGGCCTCTTACGAATGGGACTCCCATTATCAAATGTCCATGGGTATGAGTAAGGTCCGATTTAAAGTAGAATGACCACATAAAATTAATCACAGATACGACAGATGCCACACTGACATTCTTTGGAAGAAATCCCAGAGAATGTAGTCCATCCGTGAAGGAGGTAGCTTACAAAACACTCATTCATGCTCGAATGCGCGAATATTGCTCCTCGATATGAGATCCGTACCTGGTAGGATTGCCAAAAGAAACAACGAACGAAGAGGAACCAACTCTGAGAGACTCGATTCGAAGAGCGGTCTGGTTTACTGTGAAAGTCGCGAGAGCGTATGTTTATAGAATATTCAACCTATATATTGCTTCCTCATACGTATTATAATGTCAACGGCAGTATTGTCTCTCTTGTTCTGATGCTTTCGTTTTGAATAAATTTGTGTAATTTCTATTTTCCTGATGAAAGAATGCTTCAGAAAAATTGTACCTTTAGGCAGTGTGTGGTGTACACCTGCTAAATCAGGCTCGAGCGAAATGCTTCGCTAAAGAAAACGCTGCTTCTTATAACTGACTATTTTTAAGTCTCAAGAAAAGCGGAACTGTTTCCTTCTTCTCGTTATGAGGGACAAGTACAGTTCTCTCACACTTATTTTATCTATTTGTTTTGCTCTTTAAATATTTTATGCTAACAAACTATTGTACCCAAACAAGACTAGGATCCGATAAACATTTTTTTTTATTGAAGGGAATGCTACGTGATTTCAGCCGGACTAGCAGTATGGGAAAGGACACCTAGTGACACTAAAAGTGATAACAGAGCTATAGTGCATTAGAGATAGAGACTGTCATCAAAGAGCGCGTGACACCATGTTAATTCGATGTAAATCAGCGAAATAAATATTACAGTTAAAAAGAACGAAGTCTACAACAAAGTACAATTACTTTTAATTTACCCGAATCTGAGAAGTTAAAGGGAATGAACAACTATATAAAGAAGTTACACCTAGCTTAGTTTAGAATGGATGTATGTTCACGTTTTGTTTTCCAATATGGTGTAATGTTGTGAAGGAGATATTTGATTACCAACAGCAATTGCGTTGCAAGAAAATATAAAAGGAGAAATTGAACAGCGCTGCTAAAATAAAACACGCTCCTTCCTTGTAATGTTCGTTACGCTACTGAAGTGTACAGTGTGGGAAGTTGTGTAAAAATGCGCTTCCAAAATTATTGTCTGTCATGCTCAAGCAGACATTATTTCAAAAATGAAGAAGAATATCTGTCAGCAACAGGTCAGAAAGATACAATTAGTTAGATAAAGACAGCATTACGTCATGGCAGTGCACAGGTTTCTTTCAACGTTATTAGTACATGAACAAAAGATGAAATCACATTTCCATATTGTACATTGGTGCTAAAGGATCGATTAAAATGCAGTTAATCACTTCACTGGCAAAGTTTACTTTTCGTGTTTCTAGCCAAAGCCACACACGAAGACAAAAATGAAACATAGATTCATATTTGTCTCACAGGCACTCGGGTCTGGAGCTGATATACAACTGTAAAATCGCTGAATCAGGTCTCACAATATTATAAAATATTATTCTAAACACATATCTAGTTAGATTGTTAAACGAAACACAGCCGCCGGCCAGAGTGGCCGTGCGGTTCTAGGCGCTACGGTCGCAGGTTCGAATCCTGCCTCGGGCATAGATGTGTGTGATGTCCTTACGTTAGTTAGGTTTAAGTAGTTTTCAAGTTCTACGGGACTGATGACCTCAGAAGTTAAGTCCCATAGTGCTCAGAGCCATTTGAACCATTTGAAACACAGCCCAGTTAAATAAGGATGTACTCATCAGTGAAAGACAAAAGGTGTATTTATTAGCATAATTTTTCATTCTCTGCGTCGAGGCTGTGACTGCATACGATACGGCGGCCGCCCTTTAGCTTCTACGCTGTTGGAAAAAAATGCGACATCTTCGAGAACAATGCTATTTGATTGGCAAATTATATGACAGGTAGTTCATCGTTGTAGGGGAATATAATACTAAATTCGTACCAAAGGAAACACACGTGTCGCAATAAAGGTTTCCCGAACAGTCACATCTACACACAGTATATTCCCCTCTGGCTACAACGATGGAGTGTATTCTCGAATGCGAAGAATCAAAAAGGTGGCGAATGACATCCTGCGATAGTATGGCCCAAGTAACTTGCTCGGCTTGTTGCAATTCTACAATGGTTTTTGCAGGCTCTGGAGAACGACTAAGTTCCCACTTCACCAAATGCCACACGTGTTCAATTGGCGAGAGATCTGATGATCTTGATGGTTAGGATTGTTGTTACACACTTTCTCTTCCGAATGCGAAAATATTTTTGTTAAACCACCTACATAGGGAGGAACGATCACCTCGATGAAGTAAGGAAAATCAGAAATCATACGAAAAGATATAGGTGTTCATTCTTTTCTCGCGCTTTACGAGATTGGAATAATAGAGATTTGTGAAGGTGGTTCGATGAGACCTGCGCCAGGAACTTAAATATGATTTGCAGAGTATCTATGTAGGGGTGGATGTAGATGAAAAACGCACTGCGGAGCGGAACCCATATTTGGACGTGCAGTGTCGTGCTGAAGAATCATATCACCTTCCTGTCACAGAAATGGCAGTAGCACGGGGATAACAACCTGAGCAAATGTGGGGGGAACTGGTTATTTTACCCTGCAGAGACACGGAATGTGACTGCGAGCTGTAACTGTGTCCGGCACACTATTAAGCGCGAGGTGAGGTCTGGGGATCGTGGACGAATACACTCCGGTATAGGCCGCTACAGATTTACGCCGTTGACGTGTACGTCAGTCATTCGTATACATGCGGAACCCGCTGTCATCACTGAAGAGAACAGGGCGCCATTCCACTGTTCAGTTGCATCTTTCACGACACCATAGTAGCCACGCTTGGCAGTGTCGTGTCAGTGGTAGCTTAGCCAGAGTCACGCGTGATCTTGATGCTGCGCCATGCAGACGGTTCCCAACGGTCCCTGCTAGAATTTCGTCCCTGGATGATTTTCGGTCCGCCTACACTGCTCCCACAATGCGTCAAATATGACTTGAATCTGCCCACAGCATGTCTGTTCGCTACATAATTTTCAGGAGGTACTCACTGGAATGTCACAAACAGAAACCACAAATAACTTCAAACGCGTAAATTTATCTGAATTTTCAACTGAGGCGCAAGTAATAGTTTGGGGAACGACCTCTGTTCCCTTCCCGGGCATAAAAGAAATACTTCGGGAATTTACTAACAAAATTACTCAACTGTATGACAAATCTGCTTTCCTGAGGACCAGAAAAGTAAAAAGGAAACCTGCACTTTGGATAACTGAAGAACTAAAACAGTTAATGAATCTCAGAGACGCTGTATATCGGCCACGTAAGATAAGCCTTACACCTGACAATCTTATTACATAGAAGCAAAGCGGGACAGGGTCAGTCAAGCTGGGAGAAATGCAAAACTCTAGAATGCCCATACATTAACGGACCAGATATCCAGTGGAAAAACCTGCGGGGTCTTGGCGTGGGCAAAGTAATAGCTGCAGTTCATCCAATTGTCCCAGACGAAGAACTGAACCAATACTTTGCACTATCTACAACCACAAATGAACCGCAAACGTAAGAGACTCATTGATTACTTCATGGGGATAGACGATTGTAGCCACGAAAAATTCTATCAAAAAGCACGTTACCCTCTATACCAGGGGCGGGCAAACGTTGCACGCGGCTCGTGAGCGCACAGGGCTGCACGTGTGCTGCTCGCGTGCAGGCGTCGACCGGGGCTGTGGCGACAGCCGGCAGGTTGCGGCAGTGTAGTGACAGGCTAAGCCGCGGACGTTGATGCGAAGCGACCACTACGTAGTGAACGTTGTATTTCAAGAACCGGAAAATGCAGAGTGAATCAAGGAAACGGAGACGTGGAGATTTGCTATCTTTTAAAAAGTAATGGGAGAATCATTTTTTCTTTGTGCAAAGACGTGAAAATTCGAAATGTTTAATATGTGGCAGTATTCTCGCTGGTCAGCGGAAGTTTAGTATTGAAGGCCATTATAATAAATTTCACAAGGACGAGTACAATTTATTGTCGGATTCTGAGCGGATGGGGAAATTGACTGAGCTTAAGAAGAGCGACCTGACGATATTAGATACATCTGTCCTAGTTGCCGGTATCACGAGAGATCTGCGACTTTCTCTCGTCATGTCTCTCATCTAACTGATTTAACATTTTATGGAGCACTGTTTTCAATTTTTCAGGACGACAACAATAATAGCCCAGCGGTACGTGCAAGCTATAAACTTGCGCTTAATATAGTGAGAGCTGGAAAACCATTTGCTGAATTAATAAGCCTCGGTTAAGAGCAAACACAAGTGATGAAAATTTACGTAACTGTTTGCGTTTGTCTGTATGCAGAAATTTTGTTCCAGATATTAAACGTATTGTAAACTCCACCTGTGATAATTAAATAAAACGTATCGTAGCTAATAGGTACTCTTTCAAACCATGATTTATTTCAAGCACTCCTGCTAACCTTATTCCATCATTCAATAAATCAAGCTAGAAAAACAAAACGCATTACAGAGGAAGGAGTGGACAGAAGGTATGGTGGGGAGGGGAGGTAAGCGGGTGGCCAGCTTGCCTGTGTGCACGCAGAACACCTGGTAACTGCACGCGTGCAAGTGCACTGCACACGTGCAGGATTCCTGCCCGCCCCTGCTCTATACCGTCAAAAAATCCGTCATGCATATCACATCACCATCTGCTGGACATGATGGCATCACAGTCCAAATAATGAAGCTTACTATTGACACACTGCGCCCACTATAACAGATATCTTCAGCCGCTTCTTAAGCACTACTGTTTTTCCTGCGGCCTGCAAAGAAGGACTCGTTAAGCCACTACCCTTTGATTACCGACGTATTTCCAGTCTTCCTGCACCACTCAAGTCCTTAGAATACACACTCATGATCCAAAACATTATGACCATGTCTACCACAATGTTGAATCCCTCTTAGTGGTGATGTGGGAACGTGGCGCAGTAAGGAAAGAATGTAAGCGGAAGAGAGACGAATGGGTAGTCATTACAGTGATGACAGGGGCCAGAAATGCGGAAATCCACTAATATAAGCAGCTTTGACAAAGGGCACATTGTTGCTGCGGTGCGGCTGCAGAAAGAGAATCTCTGAAAGGGCAAAGTTGGTTGGTTGTTTCCGTACTACTGTCTTGAGCACCTACGGTTGAAGGATGGTGGAATAACGCGTAGGCCATATTTCGTGCTAATGAGCTTAGAATGATCCATCCGCACCACTTGTGTTTTCCATGGGTTGAGATTTACATCTACGTCTACATATATACTCCGTTAGCCACCAAGCGGTGTGTGGCGGAGGGCACAATTCGTGCCAAAGTCAGATTTCCCCCCCTCTGTTCCACTCGCGGATCGCGCAAGGGAAAACCGACTGTCTGAACGCCTCAGTACGAACTCTAATTTCCCTTATCTTTGAATGGTGATCACTGCGCGATTTCAAAGTTGGTGGTAATAATATATGCTCTACATCCTCGGTGGAGATCGGATTTCAGAATTTAGTGAGCAGCCCCTTCCGTTTAGTCTATCTGCAAGTGTGTCCCACTTCAAACTTTCTATGAGATTTGTAACGCTCTCGCGATGGCTGAATGTACCAGTCACGAATCTTGCCGCTATTCTTTGGACCTTCTCAAGCCCTTGAATCACACCCAACTGGTAAGGGTCCCATACAGATGAACAATAAGACTGGACGAACTAACGTATTGTAAGCTATTTCCTTTATTGAAGGACTGCATCGCTTCAGGATTCTACCAATTAACCGCAATCTAGAGTTCGCCTTACCCTTTACTTGTGTAATCTGATCATTGAATTTGAGATCATTTCGAATTGTCACACCCAGATACTTGACGGATGTTACCGCTTCCAAAGACTGGGCACTTATTTTATACTCTTACATTAATGGGGATTTTCATTTTGTTATACGCTGTAGGTTCTTCTTACTGATATTGAGGGTTAACTGCCAGTCATTACACCACGCATTTATTTTCTGCAAATCCTCATTGATTTGTTGTCACATTTCGTGTGACTACAGCATGTGTAGACTACAGCATCATCGGCAGTCTAAGGCCGCTGTCAATACCATCAACCAGATCGTTTATGTAAATCCTAAAAAGCAGCGGACCTATTACGCTGCCCTGGGGCACACGAAGTTACGCTTGTTTCTGTTGAAGTCACCCCGTTCAGGACGACATACTGCTCCCTGTCTGTTACAAAACTTTCTATCCAACCGCATATGTCATCGTATAGACCATAAGCGCGCACTTTTTGGAGCGGAACAGAGTCGAACGCCTTTCGAAAGTCGAGAAATACGGCATCAACCTGGGAGCCGGTAGCTAGAGCCTGTTGTATATCATCCACAAAGAGGGCCAGCTGTGTCTCGCACATACTGTGTGCCCATGTTGATAGTGCACACATGTAGTACTGAAATTCTAGATAGCTATGTTGAGGTTCATTGCTTTTGCACTTGGACAAAACTGGAGGTCATCAGCATACATGTTATACTTGCTATAGCACAAAACTGATGACACATCATTGACATACGGTGAATAAAGTATAGGACCTAATGGCGAGCCCTGTGGACGCCTGATATCACGTGCCCGCTTTGTGACTTCATGCTGCCGGACACGACGCTTCGCTGGCGAAACCAGCTTTCTCAGGAAAGCTCACAGCTCCTGGAACTGGTTATGAACGCCTTTGTTCGATACGTTTGTGACATTCGACTCTTGATCATATTTCACCATCATATGCACAGGTAATGTTGCTGCGTGCAGACTAGCGCAGATATTTTCATACACTACCTATCCTCCATTGTTTTATCAACATATACTGTCTCTCATATCTCTTGTCGGTCTTAACGCTGTAGTGTGAACAACATGGCATAAACACCCCTTCCCATCAGAATAAAATCCTTTCTGTCCCATTTCATCGCTGATCCACTTTCCGGAAGCACTTTTCTGTAAGAGGAAGCCGACTGTGGAATAAACTTCCCCATTGTATTAGAGAACTGAATAATATCTCTAGTTTCAAAAGACAGTTAATGACATATTTACTAAAGCAATAATAATGATTGCTATTGTCCCTGCACGCACTCATTACCCCTTTATGTCCTTTCCTCCAACCAGGTCTTGCTCATTTCCCAGCAGTGTTAGGTAGCGCAGCCTCCTTAAATTTCCCTTCAGCCAAACTCGCTATATCAGAAAATATCTATTTTGTACACCTGCGAACTCTTTTTATAATTGACCCTATCATGATTATTATTATTAATATGATCTTATTTATTGGAAGCAACAGTAGTAGAAGTACTGCCAGTGTGACCTTTATTAGCTCTTCGTCAGTCCTATTTATACACATTGCCTCCACAGACACTCAAATCACTTTATTACTAACTGTAACATTTATATTATTCTTATTTTTTAGGTAACTATAATGTAAAAAAGGTACTGTGTGAGTGAAAAACTGGTCGGACTTAACAGAGCGCCTGATGGCTCTAATCTGATCAGGTTAAATGAATAAATTAATTGCCGGCCGGGGTGGCCGAGAGGTTCTAGCGCTACAGTCTGGAACCGCGTGACCACTACGGTCGCAGGTTCGAATCCTGCCTCGGGCATGGATGTGTGTGACGTCGTTAGGTTAGTTAGGTTTAAGTAGTTCTTAGTTCTAGGGGACTGATGACCTCAGAAGTTAAGTCTCATAGTGCTCAGAGCCAATAAATTAATTAATTAAATACTACGCGAATGCTCAGAACTTGGCCCACAGCTCTGTGAATTTTCCACAGCCCACACCACCCATACAGTGTGTGCAACATATTCTGCAATATTTCTTGATGCAATAATTTACCAACAGCCGTATGTATTGTAGAAATTTATTTTATGAACTTCTTATGTGCTACGAGTCTCGGCATTATATTGATGCCATCTTCAGGCCCCAAACGTCATAGTCGTAAAATCGATATACACGGAAGGAGCCATATAAATGGATATATCGATATACACGGAAGGAGCCATATAAATGGATATATGGCTCCTTCCGTGTATAGCGATTTTACAACTATGACGTTTGGAGCCTGAAGATGGCATCAATGTAATGCCGAGACTCGTAGCACATAAGAAATTCATAAAATAAATTTCTACAACACATACGGCTGTTGGTAAGCTATTGCATCAAGAAATACATGCCAGCCGTTGTCTCACCGTCCATAATGAATCAACGAATATTCTGCAATACGTCGATGCGTCCGTCCAGGTCCATAACGTAAAACTGTTCAAATGGCTAAAGTCATTCAACAGAAGTACGCACTCGTCGGGGGAGGGGGGGGGTATGCTTGTACCCTAGAATGAAAGTCGCAAACACTACAAAAATGTTCAAATGTGTGTGAATGCCTAAGGGACCAAACTGCTGAGGCCATCGGTCCCTAGGCTTACACACTACTTAAACTAACTTATGCTAAGAACAACACACACACACACACACACACACACACACACACACACACGTGCCCTTCAATCTCAGCACAGGTACTGCCGGGAGAGTCAAGACAGAGGGGCACACAGACACGCCTCCAGAGCGTCTTCTGATCGCTGATGAGTGAGAAAAATTAATTACTTACACTACATCTCTTCAGTATACATGTATTGTACCCTGGTGCCGCTGAACACAGTCCCCGAGACTGTTACATTTTTTTCTTCCGGCAGTGTATGATATTTTGTAGCTCGTTGCCTAGGCGACAGACAGATTTTTAAACCATTAAATCTGTTCTGCAGTTATGGAAAGCTGTAACTGGAACTCGCGACATCTGATATCGTATTTCACTCTCCATGCAGCGCCGGTGCAGTTAACTTTGTAGCCTGCCGGAGACCTCATCTCTGTCAAAAGGGCGATCCAGCAAACTTTTCCTGCTGCTCGGTGCTTTGTAACGCAATCGCGCCGACTGCACAAGTTTGACAAGGGCTTGCGCGCACTCCGGCTACTGCCGCACAGATGGCTCCGGCCGGCGCCCATTGTCCGCTGGCGACACTCACGCTGTCGGCCCTCTTTTTCAGATCTGCTTTGAGCCGCGCAGCCCCACCGCAGCGGCGTGCCGGCTCCCGCAGGATCAACTCAAACACGACGGGAGCGGCCGCGCGGGATCCCGGCGGGTTTGCACAGCGCACGCACGCACGCACACACAGAACACGCGTGATCACGCACAATCCCCGCTCCCCGTGGCCGGACAACTCGCGATTCAACAGCTGTTCTTTTTGGACGCCGTTTAACATTCCAGGCCTGTCGCAGCTCTAGTCACATATTAACTTTGTAAAGCACGAGTTTTGGACTCGACGGAGAGGTCTGCCGCGCGTTTGTACATTGTTAGACACTTTCCCCTTGCTGGTAAACATAATCAAGTCCAAATGCGAAAGCGGATCGTCAGTGAAACATCGGGTCGGTGTCATTAACATGCAGTTACTCGGGGAAGTCCAGTGTCGACTGTAATTATCGTATTGCAGCGAAATTTGGCAGATATGCAAATGCCTTAAAGCGCAGCCTATTTATAGTTGAAAAAATTTAGTTGCGTTATGGCCACCTGTTGTGAATGTAAAAAAGACTTATAGAAATACGCTGAAGACCCAAAGAAAATGGTGCACCTGCCTAATATCGTGTAGGGCTCCCGTAAGCACGCAGAAGTGCCGCAACACGAAATGGCACGGACTCGACTAATGTCTGACGTAGTGCTGGAGAGAACTGATACCATGAATCCTTCAGAGCTGCCCATAAATCCGTAAGAGTACGAATGGGTGGAGATGTCTTCTGAACAGCACGTTGCAAGGCATCCCAGATGTGCTCAATAATGATAATGGCTGGGGAGTCTGGTGACCAGCGGAAGTGTTCAAACTCAGAAGAGTGTCCCTAGAGACACACTGTAGCAATTCTGGACTGTGGGATGTCGCATTGTCCTGCTGGAATTGCCCAAGTCCGTCGGAATGCACAATGGACCGGAATGGATGCAAGTGGTCAGACCGGATGCTTACGTACTGTATGTCACCTGTCAGATTCGTATCTAGACATAGGCTCTCATATCACTCCAACTGCACACCATTACAGAGCCTCGGCCAGGTTGAACAGTTCCCTGGTGACATGCATGACACGCATGAGGTTGTCTGCACACCCATACACGTCAATCCACTGGATACAATTTCAAACGAGACTCGTCCGAGCAGGCAGCATGTTTCCAGAAATCGACAGTCCAGTGTCGGTACTGACGGATCCAGGCGAGGCGTAAAGCTTTGTGTTGTGCAGTCATGAAGGCTACACGGGTGAGCCTTCGGGTCCGAAAGCCCACATCGATGATTGGTTCGCACGCTGACATTTGTTGATGGCCCAGCATTGAAATCTGCAGCAATTTGCGGAAAGGTAACACTTCTGTCACGTTGAACGATTCTCTTGAATCGTCGTTGGTCCCGTTCTTGCAGTATCTTTTTCAGGACGCAGCGATGTTGGAGATTTGATGTTTCATCAGATTCCTCACGTTCACGGTACACTCGTGAAATGGTCATACGGGAAAATCCCCACTTCATCGCTACCTCGGAGATTCTGTGTCCCATCGCTCGTGCGCCGACATTAACACCACGTTCAAGCTCACTTAAATCTTGCTAACCTGCCACTGTAGCAGCAGTAACCGATCTAACAACTGCGCTAGACATTTGTTGTCTTGTACAGGCGTTGCCGACCGCAGAGCCGTATTCTGCCTGTTTACATATCTCTGTATTTGAATACGCATGCCTCTATCAGATTCTTTGGGGCTTCATTGTACAGGGTGATTACAAATGATTGAAGCGATTTCACAGCTCTACAATAACTTTATTATTTGAGATATTTTCACAATGCTTTGCACACACATACAAAAACTCAAAAAGTTTTTTTAGGCATTCACAAATGTTTGATATGTGCCCCTTTAGTGATTCGGCAGACATCAAGCCGATAATCAAGTTCCTCCCACACTCGGCGCAGCATGTCCCCATCAATGAGTTCGAAAGCATCGTTGATGCGAGCTCGCAGTTCTGGCACGTTTCTTGGTAGAGGAGGTTTAAACACTGAATCTTTCACATAACCCCACAGAAAGAAATCGCATGAGGTTAAGTCGGGAGAGCGTGGAGGCCATGACATGAATTGCTGATCATGATCTCCACCACGACCGATCCATCGGATTTCCAATCTCCTGTTTAAGAAATGCCAAACATCATGATGGAAGTGCGGTGGAGCACCATCCTGTTGAAAGATGAAGTCGGCGCTGTCGGTCTCCAGTTGTGGCATGAGCCAATTTTCCGCGTGCTACGCGTGAAACTTGCCCGCACGCGTTCAACCGTTTCTTCGCTCACTGCAGGCCGACCCGTTGATTTCCCCTTACAGAGGCATCCAGAAGCTTTTAAACTGCGCGTACCATCGCCGAATGGAGTTAGCAGTTGGTGGATCTTTGTTGAACTTCGTCCTGAAGTGTCGTTGCACTGTTATGACTGACTGATGTGAGTGCATTTCAAGCACGACATACGCTTTCTCGGCTCCTGTCGCCATTTTGTCTCACTGCGCTCTCGAGCGCTCTGGCGGCAGAAACCTGAAGTGCGGCTTCAGCCGAACAAAAGTTTATGAGTTTTTCTACGTATCTGTAGTGTGTCGTGACCATATGTCAATGAATGGAGCTACAGTGAATTTATGAAATCGCTTCAATCATTTGTAATAGCCCTGTATATGGTACACGGCGGAGGGTACCTTGTGCCACTGCTGACGATTTGGTTTCCTAGTCATTCGCAAATGGAGCGAAGGAAAAACGGCTGCGTGTATGCTTCTTCCATGAGCTATGATTTACGTTATCTTCACGGTCCGTACGCGAGGCATGCAGTGGTGGCAGTAGAATCGTTCTGCAGTCAGCCGGAAATGTAGGTTCTGTATAATTTCCATTTGTGTTCACGAAGTATTCAAGTAATACTTGAGTGTTTATCGAACCTAATAGTAACTAATTTAGTATCACGCCTCTGAATTACTTGGATGTCATCCGTTAATAAGACCTAGCGCGGATCCCAAATACTCTGGTAGCACTGAAGAATTTGGTCGCTCTAGCGTTCTGTGGCCGGCCGGAGTGGCCGTGCGGTTCTGGGCGCTACATTCGGGAGCCGAGCGACCGCTGCGGTCCCGGGTTCGAATCCTGCCTCGGGCATGGATGTGTGTGATGTCCTTAGGTTAGTTAGGTTTAATTAGTTCTAAGTTCTAGGCGACTGATGACCTCCGAATTTAAGTCGCATAGTGCTCAGAGCCATCTAGCGTTCTGTGCTCAGTCTTCTTTGTAGATGAGCTTCACTTTCCTCGAATCCTCTCAGTAAACCGAAGCCGACCACTCGCTTTCTTCACAACCGACATTACTTGCTCGTTCCGTTTCCTGTCTGTTTGCAACGTTACGACTAGATAGTTAATCGGCGTGACTGTCTCAAAAAGCACATCACGGTTAGTATTCGAATATTACAGAACTGATTTTCCTACTCATCTGCCTAGCTTGCACTTTCCCCACATTTATAGCAGGCAGCCACTTAACACATCAAATAGACCTGAGTGGTGACACTCCCCTGTGCGCTACAGCGGGGTCATCAGCGAACAGACGCAGATTGCTGTTCACCGTATCCTCCAGGTCGTTTGGAGAGCAAGACCCATCGTTCCCTGAGTCACCCCTGACGATACATTTGTCTCTGATGGACACCAGTCGTCCCTGAAAAAAATACTGAGTTCTGTTACTTTAAAAGTCTCACAGTTATCCACATATCTGAGAACCTATTTCCTATCCTCTGGCCTTTGTTAAGAGTCTACACTGTGGCATTGCGTCAAATGCTTGCTGAAAAACTAGCAATATACACTCCTGGAAATGGAAAAAAGAACACATTGACACCGGTGTGTCAGACCCACCATACTTGCTCCGGACACTGCGAGAGGGCTGTACAAGCAATGATCACACGCACGGCACAGCGGACACACCAGGAACCGCGGTGTTGGCCGTCGAATGGCGCTAGCTGCGCAGCATTTGTGCACCGCCGCCGTCAGTGTTAGCCAGTTTGCCGTGGCATACGGAGCTCCATCGCAGTCTTTAACACTGGTAGCATGCCGCGACAGCGTGGACGTGAACCGTATGTGCAGTTGACGGACTTTGAGCGAGGGCGTATAGTGGGCATGCGGGAGGCCGGGTGGACGTACCGCCGAATTGCTCAACACGTGGGGCGTGAGGTCTCCACAGTACATCGATGTTGTCGCCAGTGGTCGGCGGAAGGTGCACGTGCCCGTCGACCTGGGACCGGACCGCAGCGACGCACGGATGCACGCCAAGACCGTAGGATCCTACGCAGTGCCGTAGGGGACCGCACCGCCACTTCCCAGCAAATTAGGGACACTGTTGCTCCTGGGGTATCGGCGAGGACCATTCCCAACCGTCTCCATGAAGCTGGGCTACGGTCCCGCACACCGTTAGGCCGTCTTCCGCTTACGCCCCAACATCGTGCAGCCCGCCTCCAGTGGTGTCGCGACAGGCGTGAATGGAGGGACGAATGGAGACGTGTCGTCTTCAGCGATGAGAGTCGCTTCTGCCTTGGTGCCAATGATGGTCGTATGCGTGTTTGGCGCCGTGCAGGTGTGCGCCACAATCAGGACTGCATACGACCGAGGCACAGAGGGCCAACACCCGGCATCATGGTGTGGGGAGCGATCTCCTGCACTGGCCGTACACCACTGGTGATCGTCGAGGGGACACTGAATAGTGCACGGTACATCCAAACCGTCATCGAACCCATCGTTCTACCATTCCTAGACCGGCAAGGGAACTTGCTGTTCCAACAGGACAATGCACGTCCGCATTTATCCCGTGCCACCCAACGTGCTCTAGAAGGTGTAAGTCAACTACCCTAGCCAGCAAGATCTCCGGATCTGTCCCCCATTGAGCATGTTTGGGACTGGATGAAGCGTCGTCTCACGCGGTCTGCACGTCCAGCACGAACGCTGGTCCAACTGAGGCGCCAGGTGGAAATGGCATGGCAAGCCGTTCCACAGGACTACATCCAGCATCTCTACGATCGTCTCCATGGGAGAATAGCGGCCTGCATTGCTGCGAAAGGTGGATATACACTGTACTAGTGCCGACATTGTTAATGCTCTGTTGCCTGTGTCTATGTGCCTGTGGTTCTGTCAGTGTGATCATGTGATGTATCTGACCCCAGGAATGTGTCAATAAAGTTTCCCCTTCCTGGGACAATGAATTCACGGTGTTCTTATTTCAATTTCCAGGAGTGTAGTATCTGCCTGTTGCCCTACGTCGAAAGAGAAAAGAGCAACCTGAATTCGTCGCCAGCGCAGCCTAATAAATCCGGGCTGGTTTATGGACGGAAGCTGTCCAAAGGAGATTTTCGAACAGAGCATATGCTCAGGAATTCTGCAGCAAACCATTGTTAAGGATTGGTATGTAGTCCCTTTTCGTACCACACTTACCCATAATACCATAAAAGAGGAAGCGGGATGGAATCATGGTTGGTAGTCACAATTTATAATTAAGATAGTTTATTGACATTACGCCTTTTAAGGAATTTGACAATTACAAATTGTAGACGAGCCAGAACATAAAGCTTTCAAATATAGTTAGAAACCCAATGCACTCAGTACTCAAATAAACGGTCCTTTAAGAGAAAGTTATAAGAAACTTAAAGTGCCAGGCATTTATAGAAACCTTAAGCAAAGCAGTTATCAATTACTTCACATAGCCACTTCATCAAACTCCTTAAAACCAGTTATTACATTAAGATGGCTCACTTAACATTCTTCACTAAAATACCCTTATAAACTTACCATTTCAATCCGTTGAAGAAGCACTTGTTAAAAGGTCAATTACAAACTTAATGTTGCCAGGCACTAATACCCCTCGCTTTATTTTCCCTTATTAAGAAAACAAAAGGATTTCCCTTAAAATACATATAATGAAAGCAGTTGCCAATAAAGGGTGACTTAATGACACTTCAACACTAGTGCCAAGCAAAGATCCAATTACATAACGTGATAAAATCACTTACATAAAAAACTACAGCAGAAACACTGATTTTAAAAAATTTATATTCACGTACTCAGACGTGTTAGTAAAAGACTACTAGAAAGAGCTGCGCAAGCAACTCAGCAGACGCTATGCAATTTAAAGTTTAGCCAGTTACCAGTCGCTAATATTTACGAAAACAGTGGAAGTAGGCTGTTTACGTTTTTTTATTGGTAACGCCACGTAGCGCTCTGTATGAAAATCACTGGCTGTGCTGTGTGGAGTCTGTAGCTGGTTTGCATTGTTGTTCGCTATTGTAGTGCTGGGCAGCTGGATGTTAACAGCGCGTAGCGTTGCGCTGTTGGAGGTGAGCAGCCAGCAGTGGTGGATGTGGGGAAGTGAGATGGTGGATTTTTGAGAGCGGATGATCTGGACGTGTGTCCATCAGAAACAGTACATTTGTAAGACTGTATATCATCAACTGAGATATATATATATATATATATATATATATATATATATATATATATATATATATAATGACTTTTGAACACTATTAAGGTAAATACATTGTTTGTTCTCTATCAAAATCTTTCATTTGCTAACTATGCCTATCAGAAGTTAGTGCCTTCAGTAGTTTGAATCTGTTATTTAGCTGGCAGTAGTGGCGCTCGCTGTATTGCAGTAGCTGGAGTAACGAAGATTTTTGTGAGGTAAGTGATTTGTGAAAGGTATAGGTTAATGTTAGTCAGGGCCACTCTTTTGTAGGGATTATTGAAAGTCAGATTCCGTTGCGCTAAAAATATTGTGTGTTAGTTTAAACACAGTCATGTATAATTTTTCTAAGGGGACGTTGCATAACAGGTTCCTATAAGAACAGGTTACATACAATATATATTTATATATCTACCAGCTTGGCGGAAGGAAGATAAATACCAAACATTGGAAGGCAGTATGTGAACAACTCCCGTTAGTGGCCAGGTTCTTAAACATAAGCAGGCCTAGACTTCGGATGACATTTGACTCCCCGCCAAGGCGCTGGCACAATCAAAGATTTTTGCGCGAATCGCAAAGACATTCCAATAACTCTGAAACATAGAATCACTCGGTAGAACCTTTGACTCGATATTTGGGGAAGAGTGTAAAGGAACACGTTAAACGACTGACAAATTCGCAACTTTGACTTTAAGAATTTTACACATGGACAACTGTATTAATAGAGTACAGGCTTTGAAAACGTATACATAAAATCATTTGATTACAAGAAACACAGAGCACTAGTAAAACTTCTGAGAAAACTTTCAAATAACGGCCACCATTTAACTAGGCCAACTGAACTCTTCCACCATCTTTATGTTCAACTATGAAAGTCTCACCACGATAATAAAATTTAAATGACTCTGAGTGCGTCGGTCAATAGAATACAATTACGACAAATTACTTCATATCATGTACGCAATACGAACAGCTTCACCGCTTCAATTCAAATTTATGCCAAAACGAGCGACCAATTTCACACCACAACATATAACCAACATATAACCAACGTTAAATCAGTAAGTGGATCGAAACAGCATATCCAGACACTCCGGGATGATGAAGGCACTGAAACAGAGGATGACACGCGTAAAGCTTAAATACTAAACACCTTTTTCCAAAGCTGTTTCACAGAGGAAGACCGCATTGCAGTTCCTTCTCTAAATCCTCACACAAACGAAAAAATGGCTGACATTGAAATAAGTGTCCAAGGAATAGAAAAGCAACTGGAATCACTCAACAGAGGAAAGTCCACTGGACCTGACGGGATAGCAATTCGATTCTACACAGAGTACGCGAAAGAAATTGCCCCCCTTCTAACCGCCATGTACCGCAAGTCTCTAGAGGAACGAAAGCTTCCAAATGATTGGAAAAGAGCACAGGTCGTCCCAGTCTTCAAGAAGGGTCGTCGAGCAGATGCGCAAAACTATAGACCTATATCTCTGACGTCGATCTTTTGTAGAATTTTAGAACATGTTTTTTGCTCGAGTATCATGTCGTTTTTGGAAACCCAGAATCTACTATGTAGGAATCAACATGGATTCCGGAAACAGCGATCGTGTGAGACCCAACTCACTTTATTTGTTCATGAGACCCAGAAAATATTAGATACAGGCTCCCAGGTAGATGCTATTTTCCTTGACTTCCGGAAGGCGTTCGATAAAGTTCCGCACTGTCGCCTGATAAACAAAGTAAGAGCCTACGGAATATCAGACCAGCTGTGTGGCTGGATTGAAGAGTTTTTAGCAAACAGAACACAGCATGTAGTTATCAATGGAGAAACGTCTACAGACGTTAAAGTAACCTCTGGCGTGCCACAGGGGAGTGTTATGGGACCATTGCTTTTCACAATATACATGACCTAGTAGATAGTGTCGGAAGTTCCATGCGGCTTTTCGCGGATGATGCTGTAATATACAGAGAAGTTGCAGCATTAGAAAATTGTAGCGAAATGCAGGAAGATCTGCAGCGGATAGGCACTTGGTGCAGGGAGTGGCAACTGACCCTTAACATAGACAAATGTAATGTATTGCGAATACATAGAAAGAAGGATCCTTTATTGTATGATTATATGATAGCAGAACAAACACTGGTAGCAGTTACTTCTGTAAAATATCTGGGAGTATGTGTGCGGAACGATTTGAAGTGGAATGATCATATAAAATTAATTGTTGGTAAGGTGGGTACCAGATTGAGATTCATTGGGAGAGTCCTTAGAAAATGTAGTCCATCAACAATGGAGGTGGCTTAGAAAACACTCGTTCGACCTATACTTGAGTATTGCGCATCACTGTGTGATCCGTACCAGATCGGGTTGACGGAGGAGGTAGAGAAGATCCAAAGAAGAGCGGCGCGTTCTTCCCGCGAACCATACGCGACTGGAACAGGAAAGGGAGGTAATGACAGTGGCACGTAAAGTGCCCTCCGCCACACACAGTTGGGTGGCTTGCGGAGTATAAATGTAGATATAGATGGAGATAATGGTCTTCACGCTCGTTCGGCAGCCGTTGACACTCGTCTCCCAGCGAATGTCACGAGATCACCAGGGTTATCCTTCGAAGGCTAACAATCCAATCCCTTCGCCAGCCAAGGCGGACGATAAGACACGCGAAAAGCAAAAATACCTTAGCTCAACTACAATCAATCTCAACGATATATGAAAAAATAACACCGGCGGCAGCTCGCCACGGATCAAAGATATTGGACCGTAGTTTTTGAAGTAACGTACTTTCCCCGCGTAAAATGTAGATGACAAGTGGAAACTGACCAACGACTACATACAGGAACTAGCTTTTATTTATTACTAGACATTCAGGCTGAGAGCATACGACATCGTCTGATACTGGTGGAATTCCATAGGTTTTGAGCATATTGCGGCTTAACTATTGCAAGACTGATTGCTACCTGTAATTACCTTTAAGATTTTCTTGAAAGTGCTGACTGTGTATTCTATACAAACCAGTCGAGCCTCACACTAAGAACCTCTGAGGCGGAGCCACCCCACGAAATATATTATAACATATTTTTGTGTAACGTATCGAAAAATTTAAATTACGTGGGAAGATTTACGGGCCGTAGTGGCCGAGCGGTTCTAAGCGCTTCAGTCTGGAACCGCTCGACCGCTCCGGTCGCAGGTTCGAATCCTGCCTCGGTAATGGATGTGTGTGATGTCCTTAGGTTAGTTAGGTTTAAGTAGTTCTAAGTTCTAGGGGACTGATGACCTCACATGTTAAGTCCCATAGTGCTCAGAGCAAATTGAACCATTTGAAAATGGGAACATTTGCAATATTTTCCAGACGGATATACGGGGTGAGTCACCTAACGTTACCACTGGATATATTTCGTAAACCACATCAAATACTGACGAACCGATTCCACAGACCGAACGTGAGGAGAGGGGCTAGTGTAATTGTTTAATACAAATCATACAAAAATGCACGGAAGTATGTTTTTTAACACAAACCTACGTTTTTTTAAATGGAACCACGTTAGTTTTGTTAGCCCATCTGAACACATAAACAAATACGTAATCAGTTCCGTTTGTTGCATTGTAAAATCCGGAGACATTGTAACCTAAAGTTGACGCTTGAAACCTTCGACGTTCAGTTGCGTGTTGTAACAAACACGGGCCACGGTCGGCGAGCAGCATCTGCAGGGACATTTTTACGATGACGACCGTGTTTATGAGTGTGGCTGTAGTGCACTGTTGTGGTTTGGTCTAGCTGTCGCAGTGTCCGCATGTAGCGCTTGCTGCTATTGTTATTCTGCATTCGTCTCCGCACGCAGACCTACTGTAGTACACCGTGTTACCAGACGTCTGTGATAGTGTAGTGTTGTAGGAACTGTGACCATGGTGTATTCGAACTTTGAAAAGGCGGAGATGATACTCATCTATGGCGAGTGTCGACGAAATGCAGCTGAAGCCTGCAGGGTGTATGTAGAACGGTACCCGGAAAGAGAGCATCCAACGTGCCGAACATTGCAAAACATCTACCGCCAACTGTATGCAACAGGTATGGTCGTAGCACGCAAACGGGTCCGTAAGAGGCCCGTCAGAGGAGAACCGGGTGCAGTTGGTGTGTTAGCTGCTGTTGCCATGAACCCACATATGAGTACACGGGACATTGCGAGAGCCGGTGGACTGAGTCAAAGTAGTGTCATGCGCATACTGCATCGTCACCGCTTTTACCCGTTTCATGTGTCGCTACATCAGCAATTACGTGGTGATGACTTAAACCATCGAGTGCAATTCTGTCAATGGGCATTAATAGAGAATGCGTTGCAGTTCTATCTGTTTGTCGATGAAGCGGGTTTCACAAACCACGGGGCAGTGAATCTACGGAACATGCATTACTGGTCCGTGGACAATCCTCGCTGGCTCAGACAGGTAGAGCGACAGCGACCGTGGACTGTAAATGTATGGTGCGGAATCATTGACAACCACCTCATTGGTCCTCACTTCATTGCAGGGGCCCAAACAGCTGCAACATACATCGCGTTTCTACAGAATGATCTGCCAACGTTGCTCGAAAATGTCCCACTGGAAACGCGTCAACGTATGTGGTATCAGCATGATGGTGTACCTGCACATTCCGCAGTTAACACTAGGCTGACCCTTGACAGGATGTTCGAGGGGCGTTTCATAGGACGTGGAGGACGCATAAATTGGCCAGCCCGCTCTCCTGATCTTACACTGCTGGTGTTCTTTCTGTGGGGTACGTTAAAGGAAATTGTGTACCGTGATGTGCCTAGAACCCCAGAGGATGTGAAACAACGTATTGTGGCAGCCTGCGGCGACATTACACCAGATGTACTGCGGCGTGTACGACATTCATTACGCCAGAGATTGCAATTGTGTGCAGAAAATGATGGCCACCACGTTGAACATCTATTGGCCTGACATGTCGGGACACACTCTATTCCACTCCGTAATTGAAAACGGAAACCACGTGTGTACGTGTACCTCACCCCTCATGGTAATGTACATGTGCGACAGTGAAAAAGACCAATAAAAAAGTGTTAGCATGTGGACGTAATGTGCTGTTCCAGTCTCTTCTGTACCTAAGGTCCATCACCGTTCCCTTTGGATCCCTACGTAATTCGGTGCTCTACGATACACACGATCGAACAGCGGAGGAGTGGTACTGAAGCGTCAACTTTAGGGTACAATATCTCCGGATGTAATTAACGTTTTACAATGCAACAAACGGACCGGCCGCGGTGGCCGTGCGGTTCTAGGCGCTTCAGTCCGGAACCGCGAGACTGCTACGGGCGCAGGTTCGAATCCTGCCTCGGGCATGGATGTGTGTGATGTCCTTAGGTTAGTTAGGTTTAAGGAGTTCTAAGTTCTAGGGGACTGATGACCTCAGATGTTAAGTCCCATAGTGCTCAGAGCCATTTTTTTGCAACAAACGGCACTGATTACGTATTTGTTTATATGTTCCGATGTGCTAACAAAACTAACGGGGTTCCATTTAAAAAAAACGTAGGTTTGTGTTAAACAACATACTTCCGTGCATTTTTTATGGTTTGTATTAATCAATTACACTGGCCCCTCTCCTCACGTTCGGTCTGTGGAATCGATTCGTCAGTATTTGATGTGGTTTACGAAATATATCCAGCGGTAATGTTAGGTGACTTACCCTGTATATTGAACTGTGGATCTCCAGTTGTGTTTATCAAACGGTTAGTCTTAACGCTGGGCCTAGAAATTCCGATTTGTTCTGTAGTAATGACTTAGCGGCGTGTCTTCCAGAAGGCACAATGAGCTGAGCGTAAGAGGATCGTACCGAATTGTATATGATTTTTATATCCTCTGCTTGCGACGAGCAGGAATCAGCACAGCTTCTCGATGTCACTCTATTAATCATCGATGCACCATTAAGCAATATTTAAAATTAATAACTTCAAAGTATTAATGATACCTTTTCTTATTTTTAGCATGGGAAATTCTAGTGACTTCAGTAAAGACATGCTAAGCTTGTAAATGTCTCGCTGATGTAAACCTCAATTGGGCAACGTAAAATCGCCTAGAGTGGAATTCTCGAACTATTAGATGAAATAAGTGCACGAAACATGTATCGTTATGTTCAGTTGCTAACAAGTTAAATGCTTGCTAACGAAATTTGCATGGTAGTTTTCGCACGTTTCTATTTGTTACTTAAGACAAATATTGACGGTCTATGCAATATGTGCTTTAGATTGAAAAGTCAAAAAGACTTATTTTGAGATATAGTTGAAGGTACTGAAAGCACAAGTCGCCTATGACGCCCGAACATAATGGATTCGCAAAGGAAGTTGTAATACGCAGATAGTCACTAACAAGCTGCGCAGAACATTTGAACGAATTTTTTTATCGAAGTGATGTGGAACGTATCAATTCATAGAATATGTATGCATGATTAGTTATAACACTGATCAAGATACTATTTCTCATTCATACTCACGCCACTACACTTAAAAACTTGGATTTTTTTCTTTCTTCATGCTACCAGTTTTTAAATGAAAATATTTCTATGAAATAGGAAGTGTCGTCCCTAGGAAATGATGTTAGATTACATATAAATTGATATTGCTACTTGATTTGACAAATTACAAAACCTTTTCGTCGGTTAATGCTGAGCTCCTTTCTTAGCCACTGACAGTTTTAATAATCTACAGTAGTAAACGCCTAACCCGTTTAATGGTGCACACCCAATTACAGGCTTCGTATCAAACGAATTTCGTCGGCAACAAAAATTAGATTTTTCGTATTTCATATAATTATTGACTGGATTTAAAAATTTCAAATGCTGCCATGAACTATTCATTAAGATATGTAATCTTACTTTAGAGGTTTAACACAAAATTCAAGTATTTTGTTTAGGAACTGTATATGTGCTGACGCAGCATAAGTCATGGTGCACAAATTGCCCAGAACATTTTTATCCATTATTTGAAGATGAGAGCGCTTGGCGACTTACAACGAACTTTGCACATAATATTAAATCTCTTCAAAACTTTTTCTTACTCACACTCCTCTACCCACGCAATGCTATTTTCAACATAGTCTGCAGACCCTATCCACATATACCACTGAGTGCAGTTGCAAAAATGCAAAACGGACAAAGTGGCCGTTCGGTTCTAGGCGCTACAGTCTGGAACCGCGCGACCGCTACGGTCGCAGGTTCGAATCCTGCCTCGGGCATGGATGTGTGTGATGTCCTTAGGTTAGTTAGGTTTAAGTAGTTCTAAGTTCTTGGGGACTGATGACCTCAGATATTGAGTCCCATAGTGCTCAGAGCCATTTGAACCATTTGGTGAGGTACCAGAGGTTCAATAAAGTTTTTTAATGCTAGCCTCTTGTACACTATTTTGTCAATGCATCTTCCACTGTCTGCTCACCAAAATTTGGATTTTTGTTCATGTGTCGCCGTGTTGGACTTTGCGGAACACAATGGCTACAACTAAAGCTTAATCTGATTAGAAAAAACTGCACGTCCCTGCATTGCACTGCGCAAGGCTTTTTTTTTTTCCTTTAGCTGGTTTGTTGCTGCACTGTAATCTTATTTCCACCACTTTCACAGAAACATTCTGGTTACTTATTTTTTTTTAAATTCGATTTGTAACTTTACGAAGAATTTTATTCTGTTAGCTTCGAGTGCTGGAAATGCATGCCGTGTATTGTGAAAACAGGAACTGTTCACTGCGCTGCGCGGTACAGAATACCACAGGACTGCTCATTTAGTATACAGTTTTACATTTTCTGATTATTTCGGTGAAAGTTAATTAAATGACAGTTATAAAATTTTAGACATTCGGAGACTTTTTTTTTATCGGATAGCATTTATGTAATTACATCGCTTACATTGTTCAGGTTCACAATACACAAAAATGGTTGAAATGGAACTGAGCACTATGGGAGCTTAGAACTACTTACACCTAACTAACCGAAGGACAGCACGCACATCCGTGCCCGAGGCAGGATTCAAACCTGCGACTATGGCGGTCGCGCAGCCCCAGACTGTAGCGCCTAGAACCGCTCGTACACTCTGGCCAGCCACAATACACACTCATGAAGTTATCAGGAATAGGAAATCAGTTCAGTTCAGTTTATAATACCCAACAACAAACCGAAAAAATTATAATATATGAAACTACTACAACTTTTGTTAGTGTCAGGGAAAAAACTCTAAAGTTTCCAGTTCACAGAGGAATGGAACAAAATTATATCTCTCCCAAGCTGTTCTCTGCCGTCATAGAAATGGTATTATCAAAACTGGTGAAGAAAAAGGATTTAGAATCAACATAAAGGAACTTAACAAACTGATAGTTGCAGACGAAATTTTGCTATTGTCAAAGGATCTTGCGCTGGAGTGCCAGGCAGAGGGACTGAACGTAAATCTTGCCAAGACAAAAGTTATGGCTAATAAAGGGACCACAGCAGGAAACGTACAACTCAGAAATACATTACTGCAGAAAACACGTCTGCCTTCGCCAGCTAAATATGACTGGGGACATACGATCGCAAATCTTTCGACGCATCAAGCAAGCCTAACAAGCATTTGCAGAACACTCAACTATGTTCTGGTCAAAGATGCCAGTAAAACTAGAAAAAAATAATTTTCGACCAATGTGTGCAGCACGTGTTGACTTCTGGCTGTGAGATCTGGGCATTTCATTATTGTAGAAAAAGGAAACTTAGAACTACATATGGAGGCACGGAAAGGTCTATGATGGCATTTACAGGGAAAATAAAAAAAGGGCAAAAGATTTCAAATGCATTACCGACATCAAAGGCATCCTATAGGGATCAGCCACAGTGAAATGGCAGTGACCCATCCCTTTTGCTAAGAGAAATGATGAATGACGGACAACGGTGGTGCTGGAATGGAGTCCAAGAGAGAGAGAGAGAGAGAGAGAGAGAGACCACATGCAAAACAGCCAGACCGACTGGGAAAAGACCTGCGGAAGACCGCTGGAGACAGCTGGCTGAATATCGACCAATATAGTTCGTCATGGAAGAAGAAGTTGCGGATATACCTGATCTCAGTACTTGGAGAGCCCTCATCATTTATGATAGAAATGGCTCGTGATGAAGTATATATACATTGTGGAGGGCACTTAGAGTACCTAACCCCTCAACCAAATACCTACAGGGTGACTGGAACTGAACACTTCAAATTATTCTTTCTATTTGCTTTTGTGACATCAATACTTTTTTTCCAACTGATAAGTTTCCCCAGCTACTGCTGCAGTAAATCTGTGATTTACAGATATAGCTGAGGGTATTTTATAAACAGCTCACAGAATGATGAAAAATAGGGTAAATGTACCAAAGAGTGCACAGTCCCAAAGAGAGCGCATCTTGTGTCCCTGACAGTTGACTAAACTGGTCAATTCGCCACTGACGTATTTGTATCCAGAGTGTATCAGAAACACCTCGTAGAAGTTGTGTGAAGAAACCCTGTATTTGCAAAGTGAAACAGCTATGAATCACTGTTCAGCTTTCTTTATGTACTTCTGGTACTCTGTTGCATAAGTTTTACACAGAATACAGGAGCACGAGCCTTTAGTTCCTGATTGCATTTTGAAATGCTGGCTTGCAATCTACCATACTGCCTCCACATGTTTTGCAAACGTGGCGTGTGCTGCCATCTGTTGGCTTCGCTTGAAATAATTGTTTCTGTACGAAAGAGCGTGCATATAACGCTTCAAAAAAAGTGTGTGCGTTCCCTTTAGCGTTGGTTGATTGATTTGAGGGAGGGGAACAAATAGCGAGGTCCTCGGTGCCAATGGGATTACAGAAGGCTGGGGAAGGAAGTCTGCCGTGCCCTTTCAAAGGAACCATCACGGCATTTTACTGAAGCGATTTACGGAAATCACGAATAAATCAGGATAGCCGGACGTGGGTTCGAACCGTCGTCCTCCCGAATGCGAGTCCAGTGTGCTAACCACTGCTCCACCTCGGTCTCTCTTTAAGGCGCAACTGCACGTCTGTACCGTTTGAGTGTGTTGTGGAGTCCAAAGCATAGGTTTTATTTATTTCTGATAGGTTTTATTTATTTCTAAGTGACTTCAAAGTAAGTTCGAAAATTGCACAGGAACCTCATCTAAACTGAAGAGCTGCTTAATGAGGCCAGACAACGAATTGGAAATGGAGAAAACAAACACAGGTTGCCGCTGTTCTTGGTACGAAGGAAAATACTGAAGGCTGTGAGTAGATAATACAGTTTTTGGCGTTTCCAGAGGACTGAATCCAGTGCATTAAGCGTGGGAGATGATGGTACGAACAGTGCTCTTCATTCGCGGATGATATTGCGTTCA
The DNA here is from genome assembly GCF_023864275.1 of Schistocerca cancellata. NCBI lineage: Eukaryota > Metazoa > Arthropoda > Insecta > Orthoptera > Acrididae > Schistocerca > Schistocerca cancellata. Next base: position 22,247,835 of record NC_064633.1, on the reverse strand, counting down.
TTTGTGACATTTGCTGAATGCGTACTCTTTGGGCATGTTTTGCGTACTCTTAAGCGCAGATGAGTGAAAGAATGTGCGTTTTCCAATTTTTTGTATTCTTGAAAAGTTCAATAAAAGTTTTACCTCTCTGCTTCTGCAGTTTCATGAACATGTAGATTTTCTGATAATAAATATAAAACCAAAAAAGATTTTGTTTCATTGTTGATAATAAGCCAGATATTTGCGGTTATTCCTTAACTACACGCTCTTAGATATGGTTCCTCTACAAAATTAGGGTACGTTATAAAAGCTAAAAGGTGTATAGTAATTATTGTCTTCATTATGGTAGCGAGAAGCCCGAAATGGTAGGAAATTAACAATACTACAGAGTTTTCTATAGAATTAAAAATCTCAGTTTCTTGAGGAACAGAATGTTATTTAAACGGACTCAACCTTAGAATAACTCAGATTTGTGAGTACCAGAATGTTACTACAAAGGACCGACACAACCTAAGAATAATTCCGGCAGACACTAACTACAAAATTTACTTTGATACCAAAATTGTGTTTCTCTGTAGTGAGAGCTGTACGTGTTACCGTTAAACTCAGGTGCGGCGACGAGAATAGAACGTGTCGGTGGGACAAACGAATTTATAACAGCGTTTCAGGTGGAAAAATTTATTTGTTTTTAAATTAAACACTCTCACTTTCTGTAATGACTTTCGTAATACGTTTTTTAATCAGAGATTTATATATTTTAGTATAACTCAATAAAATTACGATTTCCGTTTTTCGCTCAAGTGTATAAATTGTGTAATTACTTTTCTGTGTTTCAGAATTTTTATTGTTCTCGCATTTTTTTATAGCAGACGAAATTCGGTAGCCCACCCACCATTTACCTGGACCCGCGTGAAAATTCTAGTTTAGAGTCAGCGACGTGTGAACGATAGGCATCTGACAGTCCGAGGTGTGGATTCGATGGATCTGTGGCTCGTTTGCCTGCCACACAACTGGGGCTCCCACACTGACGTGACCGAAACCGTCGAGGCAAATTTGCCGAGAATATACCCACAGTGGAAAGAATCGCACATACAGTTGGGCATTGATTATACGAACTAAACGGAGGACATGGGTGTTTGGAAAACCGGTTTATTCGGGTAATCGAACTGTATACCAATTTTCCACTAAAAACGGCATATACCATGTCGTTATAATTAAACTTTACCTATTTAACACGTTATAAGACGGTACCTAATTACCGTAAGAGTACCAAACCTGGTACCATAATCGTCAAGGACATGGGGAAGACAAATAACACAGAATCAATTCAACTTTTAATGTACTGCTACGGTACATCATACCTTACATATCGGTACCATTATTGTCACAAAAGAGGCTGAATATAGCGCCGATCGATCAGTGTCCAGAAGAGTCTGAAAGCGCAGGATTGCATTCTGCACAGCAGAACGGAGCATGTTCGTAGGTATGCTGGCTACCTCTCTCGATATGCTGCGCTTCAGATCAGCATGTGTGTGAATGTCCCTGGTAAATCCAGTCCTTCAGGTAGTCCCACAACCTGAAATAACAGGGAGTGAGATCAGGTGATCGTGCCGGCTAAGCACCTTGTAAGTAGGCTGTTTAGGTTTTTTATATTGGTTACGCCACGTAGCGCTCTGATGAAAATCTCTGGCTGTGCTGTGTGCAGTCAGTGGTTGGTTGGCATTGTTGTAATACTCGCCATTGTAGTGTTGGGCGGTTGGCTGTTAACAGCGCGTAGCATTGCGCAGTAGGAGGTGAGCCGCCAGCAGTGGTGGATGTGGGGAGAGAGATGGCGGAGTTTTGAAATTTGTAATACTGGATATCATGAACTGCTATATACATTATGACTTTTGAACACTATTTAGGTAAGTACATTGCTTGTTCTCTATCAAAATCATTCATTTGCTAACTATGCCTATCAGTAGTTAGTGCCTTCAGTAGTTTGAATCTTTTATTTAGCTGGCAGTAGTGGCGCTCGCAGTAGTTCGAGTAACGAAGATTTTTGTGAGGTAAGTGATTTGTGAAAGGTATAGGTTAATGTTAGTCAGGGCCATTCTTTTATAGGGATTATTGAATGTCAGATTGCGTTGCGCTAAAAATATTGTGTGTCAGTTTAAGCACAGTCATGTATAATTGTTCTAAAGGGATGTTTCGTATGGCGACCCTGCCAGGATACCTCACTGGAATCTTCTGAATTTTTCTTGTAGTTTGTATAATTAGTGTAGCTTTTGTTTATTGCTAGTGCATAATTTTAGAGAGAATCTCCTTTGTAGTTGCAGTCTTTCATTGTTGTACAGTAAAACTGTTGTGGCATGAATGTAAATTTGCACTAAGTATTTCACAGCTGCACTTCCAATTAACTAGATATTATTTTCAATGCTATGTTAATGTGTTTTCTTATTTCGCTCTTCAAATTGTGCTTTTCTGTGTTGTCATGTGAAATATTGTGACAATAATGGCGTGTGAAAAACGTAAGACTAGGCTCCAAAGTAAACTGAGAAATAATAGTGACGACGACCGTAGCTTACCAGCACCACTGTGTAATGAATTAACAGACGTTCAAAGTAGTAATTTGGTAACTGTGCATAGGGAAATGGAGTGGGCGTCAAATAATGGTGTAGACAGTGAAACAGGTAGTGAACAGGGAAGCATTATCGATCGATCGGCCAGCAACAGCTCGCCTCAGGAATCGGGAATGACAGAACACACTATTGCAAATACTGTAGACTCAGGTTTTGGGTTCTCACCGTTTTCTCACATGAGTCAAGACACATTTTCCGCTTGTCAAAATGTGAATGATGCCGGTGCAAATTCACTGCCGAAAAGCATAGAGGAATAGATTCCAGACACAAATACATTATTATTGCAATTAATGCAACAAATGAAACAATATCAGAGACAAACACAGCAACAGTTAGACACAATGGAACCAAATCTTAAAAAGTGAGACACAATGGAACAAAATCTTCAAAAGTTAGACATGATGGAAGAAAATCTTCGAAAGTTAGATACCACACTTGAACAAACACGTGAAGGTTTAACTGCTGAGCTACTTAAAATTGAATCGAAATGTCAAAAAGTCTGTAATGACGTAAAAACACAAATTTGTGAGCATTTTCAACCTATTTTTTAGTGGCATGAAAATGCATTACAGAATCACGAAGCAGCCATAAAGGAACTGCAAACTATTGTTCATGAAAATCATGAGACCTTGCAAGCTAAAGTTGACTCAGTTGCATCTACCGATTCGGTTACGCAACTTACAAAAACTCAGGAAAACTTAAAGGACACAGTAGATACTCTGAAAATTGGTTCAGAAAGACACATGGAGGAAATTAGTTCATTATCAGAGAAAGTAGTAGAACTTTCGGATCAGCTAAATAATTTATATACAAAGGTAGATGATAATTTGAATGATACAAAACCGGTAGTCTTTAATGACACAGAAGAGTGCGAACAAATTAGGAAATTCAAACACATTCAGAATCAAATTAATACGCAGCACCAAAGAGAAATCCGGGAAGTACAAGATCAGCTGACACAGGTAATACAAGAATTACGTATTTCAGAGGACACTCGCGCTCGAGTACGGGAAGAGGGATATAGAAATACGGAACAACCACAAAATAATAACATAGCGCATTTTGGAAATTATGAAAGAAATTGGCAAGGTGCACCGAATTTTGAAATGGAACCGCTGAAACGACGTAACAATGACCGATATGCGACTCGCCGACAGGTTGATTTTGCCTAAGCTGTTCATTACTACACGTAAATTTAAAACATTTTAGAATTCTGGCAATGACATTCATCCACAAGCGTGGCTCCATCAATTCTCTCATTGTTTTCCTCCCAACTGGTCATTAGAGCACAGATTAGAATTTATGTGTGGCTACATAGAAAATGAACCAGCTGTAAGAATGGGATCGGTCATTCACGATTGTCACAGTGAAGGAGAATTTTACCATGCTTTCCTCTCAGCATAGCTACAAAAGACTGAGTAAAACATAGCATCATAATGTCGAAACATTTCGAACAATCTGAATTTTCCAGTCTTGTGAAATATTTTGAAGACATGTTGCACAAGAATCAGTACCTGTCAAACCCATACAGCCCCTCAGAACTCATCCGCATTTGCTTAATCAAATTACCTGAACATTTATGACATATTATTTTGGCATGTCGTTGCAAAGACGACATTGAAGCTTTTCAGGGACTCTTACAGGAATTAGAAATTGACGCTGACAATTGCGGAACGCGAAAACAGGAACACAACAATTACAGGTCACATCCATCGCAATTCCGCGATGAAAAGAATAATAACTGGACACAAGACTACTCTTACAACGTAAATCGTGAACAAAACGGACACCACCCGTATGACAACCACTGGCAGAGTAATAGTTACAGAGAGAGATCGCATTTCTGTAGTAATGAATATGACAGAGACAATAAGAGAAACAGACAATTTGGGAACTAAAATTATTATCACTGGAGACAGAATAACTTAAGACGCAACGGTCCATCGTGCAGTGATAATTCAGGGAGAAATTCTCCACCACGTCACCGACAAGAAAGAAACTACAGGAACTACCGACATGACGTCAGATGGTGTAATCGTAACGACAGACTTGAATTGCATCAGAACTGGCGAGATTCAAACAGAGCAGGGCACTCTCAACAAGGTGAATTTGTAGAAGTTAGGTCTCCTAATCCCAGTAACGACGCGCGCCAACAAAGAAACAGACAATGACTCACACCGCAGGCAGCCACGTGCACCCGCTGGCTCAAGGAAAAATAACATAGACGCTAACCTTGAGGAAAATTCCAGTATTCTTTACCGACGTATACCACATGATAATTGCGTTAAAGTTGAAACTCTGCGTAGTAGGAAGAGCAAAGGGTTACACCACATTTCACATGTAAAACCATTTATTGAGAGATAATCTGCTTTTTAACTTAGTCTTTCCTATAAAATTTTTCACTTCACGTTACTAGTACTCTTTTTCAATCTTTGAAACTGTTAACATGCAACTATGTTTTAAAGTTAACTATCCAGTCAACAACCTAGGGAACTTAGACAAGTAAATACGAATGCATTGTTATAGTGAACAGATGACACAGTGTTGTTATTTGTACATTCTTACTTGTTAGTTGCACGATTACGTAACGACTATAAGGCTCACATACTTAGAACATATACTGGTAATGCTAATGAGATTTTAATGCAACATTTTGGTTTACCTGAAAATACATTCTGGATTTAAAGTACTTTCTGTGAGATATGGTTTGTTTATGTGACAGCTACACGATTTTATCACGACGCTACTAATGAGTGACAATTTACAATGTTGTTTTGCAGTGTTTCTGTTTTATATCTGCACAGTTTTTCTGTATTATTCTGGAAAGTAAGACATGTTTTAGTAGTAACTTTTGTGGTATAGCTACAATGAGACTGCCTTTTCAGTAGCACAACAATACGTTACAGCACAGTACTTTCTGCATCATGGCAATAAGCGTAATAACTAAGATATCTATATGCAAAGCATTTCACTTTTGTTTATCATGAGGTAAGTACATTGGCTTCTGCATAACTTAGCTTTCGGAGGACGATAACTACGACAGTTCCACAGAGATTATCTTACAACAAGACGCACAGTTTAGCGCTACAGGACACGTATTTGAGTGATTAATTTTGCACTTAAATCATTTATTTTTAAAGATATTTGAAGTACAATGATACAAAGGTTTTCCGTGATACATTTCATTCCATTGCTGTAATCTGTAACACCTGAGGGTATAATTACATTAATCCTCAGGGGGGTACACGCTTACTTTGTGTACCATGTGTGTGACAAACACAAGGAGCCCTAGCTAATATGGTATTTGCTTATACAACTTTACACATCGGTACCATATTTCTCTAATACATAAATTACACAGCTATCTGATCATTTAATTGGAAGAGACAAACATTTATTTTACTACATCAGTGACAGATGTTTACGTAATTACACAGTTGATAACTTCACACTTATGAAATTGTATTTTGTCTGTACTGTGTGAAATGTTCATATTTTTTCGGAACCATTCTGATACTATGAGAGCTTTGAATGATGTATTTGGTATGGGATCATGATTTTTAAAGTACGTTTGAGGTAGATGACACTTTTGACATGAGCAGAGAATTTTTTTAGGTTTTGAAATTATTGAAGGAAGCTATGACGATTTTGAGATTTGGTTGAGGTTTTATGATGTTATGATGACGATGTGTATTACGCTGTTGCGGTATGTTTATGATCAATAAGCTGATGCTATATGAGGAATTTGATTATGCTACGTATTTATTATGATGAAATATTGAAGACGTGTTGATGAATATGTATATGTGTAATAAGGTAACAAATAAGGAGTAGTGGTTAGGGACTCTGACTTGTGAAAAAGGATGATGGTAACCAAGAATCGTACTTTAAAGAGTTATGAAATGTGTGTAAATGCGTGAATGTATCACAATGCCGACGAAAATTTTTTGGACACTATTAGATTTAAAAGATTTTGTTTCTACACATTTGTAACGCAAATTCTCGACCTGTGAAATTTTATATGAGACTGTCACTGTAGTGCGAACTGCTGTCGTAAATATTTCGGTAAGAAAGGTAAGTGACCTTGACGTAATGCGTTATGGGCGACCAGCTGTGTGAGTCGCCTGGAGAAAAAGCCATTAGGTAAAAAAAAAAGAGACCATCAACCTCGCTATTGACATTCCATTGTAGAAAGCATCGCAAATAGGACACGTTCATTACTTGGAAACATATCGTACTTTGTGCTACTTACTGAAATGCTTATGAATTGATGGGAAATATTCTTACATCTGCAAACCTGATTACGACAAGTGTCTTTCTACGAGAGTTGAGAGCTACTGACTTACGAAATGCCACATAGCTATTGAATGATGATTTTATGCTTTGCTTTTCATAATTGCTTATTTCATTTGATATCTGTTTTCCAGCTGTGTTGCAGCATTGGTTTTAGTAAATAAACTTAAATGCTTCTGCTAATGTGAACACTTTCTGTCAACAGATCTATTAAATAATTATTTTCTGATCCACATTCTTCGAAAAAGGAGCTCTTGGAATGGAAAGAACAATAAGAAGGGACTAATAACAGTAACTGCATATATAATTTTCTTTTCAAGTACTTAGTTTTTGTGGTGCACCACTTTAATGACATAGATATTAAGATATGAATAGACATTTCCCTTATCTGCATTGTTGTCTTTAGTCTACTATTTTTTGTGCTTGAGCTCAGTCATGATTAGATATAAGCTATTGCATTTGCTGCTGCTGTTTGCCAGGCATAGTGCTTCTGAATTTCACTTTGTATTACTCTGTTAAGCCAGTTTTACTACTGATTTATTTTTCTTGTTGCTGCACATTGGCTCATAATAGTTGTAATGTTGCATTTTCTCTGTTAAATTAGATTTAAGGCTGCTTGGTTTGGCAATTTGTATTTTTTGTCATTGCTGCTTGTGTTAATTGTTTTGTGGTGCTGCATTGCCTCGTCCCTTAGTTTAGCATCTGAGCTCAGTACATTTAAGTTAGCTTAAGATGGGGTAGGCTATATAAGAGAACGAGTTGTGATGAATTGGAAGAAATGCATTGAGACGCTATAAAAATGGTTTGGCAAAAATGTAGTGTACAGTGGAGAAATAATTATTTTGAAAGAAATATTAATAGAATACAGAAAAGAGGTATAGATAGGACTTTTTGGGAATAATGATGAATGAAGGGAGATCTCCAAGAAGTAAAGAAAGTTTTGTTTGCAAAATACTGCAGTAAAACAAACCCTGTCCTTTCCTTGTGTTATCCCACCATGTGTTTGTGTACCCTTGTGTTCTTCCTGTCTTTATGTGTTTATCTGATAAGAGATATGTTGTGGAATTCTTCTAATAATGTGTTATTTACTTTGTAAAGATGTTTAGACATTATTTATTCTGTTTTGTTTTAATGCTCATGTGTGAAGGTGATGAATCAAAAGTTATTCTGATCTTTTATGTATTTACTTATGTCATAATTCCTGTAACACTGATGTATATGTTTATTTCTATTCTTTTGTAAACCCTGTGTTACTACAAATGTTATATATACTGTTATGTTCTTTAATGATGTATTTTGTACCTTTGTAATTGTATTCTTATATTGTAAATTTATAATTGTATAGACACCAGTTCTTCAAATTAAGTATCATTTCACTGCACACGTTTCTGTTGGTCAAAATATATGCACAGTATGTGAGACGTTGGGACTGTTAGTGCTTACATGTGTGTTGATAATTCAGCAAGGGACTGGATAACAGCATTGCTGGTTCTAAGGACATTTCAAAAAATTTTTTGGTGAGTGCACAAGTGGTGGTTTATGGACTTGCTATATTCTCTGCAAGACACTTCGATGGTGATTGTGCACCTGCACAGTCGCAACAAATGGTTGCTGGCCGTCTCTACAAGGACTACAGTGGGTCTGCATCTTTGATGACTCACCAATACCATTATTTCTACAAGGACTGCACTGGGTCTGCACCTTTGATGACTCACCAGTACCGTAATTTCTACCAGGACTACAGTGGGTCTGCTCTGTGACGACCTACCTACCAATATTCTTTAAAACTTCGAATGACTCTTCTGTGGGTTTTCTATGTGGTGGACCATTACCTGCCTGCATGTCAAGAGTCAGCACTGTCTTTCCGTTGGAAGGACAACACTACTTCTTCAAGACTGCATGGAAATCCACTACTTCCGTGTGCATTTTCTTTTACTGCTCAGACTTTGAGGAAAAAACTGCAATTTTACTGTGATGAACGATCAGGACTGTCTTTATGGACTGTGAAAAAATTTTAGCTTTTGACCAACATTGTCTCGATAAGTGTGTGCATTTGATATCTTTGTTATCGTAATTATGAAATTTTTTTTGAAATCTGTATTGGCCACTGCCCAAAACAATTTGTAAAATTTTTTGTAGGGAGCATGGGGGCTATGTAAGTAGGCTGTTTAGGTTTTTTATATTGGTAACGCCACGTTGCGCTCTGATGAAAATCACTGTCTGTGCTGTGTGCAGTCAGTGGCTGGTTGGCATTGTTGTAATATTCGCCATTGTAGTGTTGGACAGTTGGCTGTTAACAGCGCGTAGCGTTGCGCAGTTGGAGGTGAGCCGCCAGCAGTGGTGGATGTGGCGAGAGAGATGGCGGAGCTTTGAAATTTGTAATACTGGATATCATGAACTGCTATATACATTATAACTTTTGAACACTATTGAGGTAAACACATTGTTTGTTCTCTATCAAAATCTTTCATTTGCTAACTATGCCTATCAGTAGTTAGTGCCTTCAGTAGTTTGAATCTTTTATTTAGCTGGCCGTAGTGGCGCTCGCTGCATTGCAGTAGTTCGAGTAACGAAGATTTTTGTGAGGTAAGTGATTTGTGAAAGGTGTAGGTTAATGTTAGTCAGGGCCATTCTTTTGTAGGGATTATTGAAAGTCAGACTGCGTTGCGCTAAAAGTATTGGGTGTCAGTTTAAGCACAGTCATGTATAATTGTTCTAAGGGGACGTTTCAACCTGGAAACGATTAGTTGATAATTCGATCGTTTCCAAATGTGTTTCGGAGAAGTAAGTGAAATTCACGAGCGATGTGTGCTGGGGCCCCAACTTGCATGAAAATTGTTAAGTTTAATGCTTCCCTCTCCTGTAGGGTGGGTCTGGCTTGCTGGCGAGGCATATCGCAGTAACGCTGGCCAGCCACACTTCACATCTTTGGTCCTGTTCAACAAAGAATGGGCCAATGATGAACGTAGCCGTGTAGCCACACCATACGGTGACACGGTCACCATACGAAGGAACTTCATGCACAGTGCCTGGAGGTGAAGATCTCCATATTCGGTAATTCTGTGTATTCACCTCACCCTCAGATAAAAATGACCTTCGTCTATGCATAGATGGTCCAGGGCCAGCTCTCGTCAACATCAATCCCTACGAGAAAGTATAGAGCGAAGTCAACACGTCGTTGTGCGTCCTGTGGTTCAAACTGCTGTACGATATGAATCTTGTACAGATACCATTTGACAGTGGTTCGAAGCACCTCCCATACAGTGGAGTATGGGATGTTCAACAGTAGTGACACAGCGCGCGCAGTGCCTGAAGATCGGCAATTGAGCGCAGCGTTGTCTGCCGTGGAACCAGCGATTTCATCAACCACCTGTGGTGGAAGCGGCCTTCGGCCTCTTCCCGCAGCGATGTCTCGTTCTCCAAACTTCTTCATCATGCTCCGCACAGCAGGTGGAGAAAGAGGACCCTTCCGTAATCCTTTCAGCCAGCGATATTCCCGAAGTGCAGCTGCAGCATTACTATTGTTTATTTTGTCCAGGCTCATGTTGACACGACAACAAGTGCACTGCTGCTGGTCAGGTGTGTGAGACTATGAATCACTATGATTGATCGTGGCACCTGGTGGCCTTAGTTGGAACTGGGCGGTGACGCTGAGACGCATGGAAAACATGCACCCCATATTCAGGACATTAATGTTACAAATTTAGGTACTGGTACGGTATTTAGCTTCCGTGGTATAACGTGTTAAATAGGGAAAGTTTAATTATAACTACCCAGCACTTATACACCAATGGCCATTAAAATTGCTACACCAAGAAGAAATGCAGATGATAAACGGGTATTCATTGGACAAATATATCATACTAGAACTGACACCTGATTACGTTTTCACGCAATTTGGGTGCATAGATCCTGAGAAAACAGGACCCAGAACAACCACCTCCGGCCGTAATAACGGCCTTGATACGCCTGGGCATTGAGTCAAACAGAGCTTGGTTGGGGTCTACAGGTACGGCTGCCCATGCAGCTTCAACACGATACCACAGTTCATCAAGAGTAGTGACTGGCGTATTGTGACGAGCCAGTTGCTCGGCCACCATTGACCAGACGTTTTCAATTGGTGAGAGATCTGGAGAATGTGCTGGCCAGGGCAGCAGTCGAATATTTTACGTATCCAGAAAGGCCTGTACAGGGACTGCAACATGCGGTCGTGCATTATCCTGCTGAAATGTAGGGTTTCGCAGGGATAGAATGAAGGGTAGAGCCAAGGGTCGTAACACATCTGAAATGCAACGTCCACTGTTCAAAGTGCCGTCAATGCGAACAAGAGGTGACCGAGACGTGTAACCAATGGCACCCCATACCATCACGCCGGGTGATACGCCAGTATGGCGATGACGACTACACGCTTCCAATGTGCTTTCACCGCGATGTCGCCAAACACGGATGTGATCAACATGATGCTGTAAACAGAACCTGGATTCATCCGAAAAAATGACATTTTGCCATTCGTGCACCCAGGTTCGTCGTTGAGTACACCATCGCAGGCGCTCCTGTCTGTGATGCAGCATCAAGGGTAACCGCAGCCATCGTCTCCGAGCTGATAGTCCATGCCGCTGCAAACGTCGTCGAACTGTTCGTGCAGATGGTTGTTGTGTTGCAAACGTCCCCATCTGTTGGCTCAGGAATCGTGACGTGGCTGCACGATCCGTTACAGCCATGCGGATAAGATGCCTGTCATCTCGACTGCTAATGATACGAGGCCGTTAGGATCCAGCACGGCGTTCCATATTACCCTCCTGATCCCACCGATTCCATATTCTGCTAACAGTCATTGGATCTCGACCAACGCGAGCAGCAATGTTGCGATACGATAAACCGCAATCGCGATGGGCTACAGTCCGACCTTTATCAAATTCGGAAACGTGATGGTACGCATTTCTCCTTCTTACACGAGGCGTCACAACAACGTTTTACCAGGCAACGCCGGTCAGCTGTTGTTTGTGTATGATAAATCGGTTGGAAACTTTCCTCATGTCAGCACGTTGTACGTGTCGCCAGCGGCGCCAACCTTGTGTGACTGCTCTGAAAAGCTAATCATTTGCATATCACAGCGTATTCTTCCTGTCGGTTAAATTTCGCGTCTGTAGCACGTCGTCTTCGTGGTGTAGCAAATTTAATTGTCAGTTGTGTACTTGTATCTGAACTGCGTACACTGCAGATTTCCCGTGGTTTTCCTTAATCGCCTTGGAAAAAATCCGGTATGGCTCTTCAAGGAAAGTCATAGGCAACATTCTTTCCACAGTCGGCCATTATGAGCTTGTTTGCAGTCTCTTCTCCCTCCGCTTCTTCTTGTAACAATAACGTACGCAAAAAATTTTTTCTGTAATACAATTTGAAAGTCTTAATAACGCCTTGGTCTATTTGCTGTAGTAAGGAGTTTATATTAGGTGGAAGAAACATAACTTTCAGGAACTTGTCCATTTCGTTTAAGATATCAAATGATGGACGATTGGGTTTCTCAAGGAGAAGTAATGTTTTCTCTCGTTCGCATTCTTTATCTGATGGGCTTTTACAGTGGACAGAAAAACTTCCGTAACCCATGCCGTGAAAATCGTCCCATCCATCCAGGCGTTCTTTTCTGACATGTAACAGTAGACAGCGAACGTATGTTAACGTGATTGAAACGACACAGTTTCTTACTTTTACCAGTGATGAGTACAGGTAATCAGTGCCTACCAGTAGCATTAGCACAAGCTAATGTAGTAATGCCATCCTTGCTTATTTTAGGACCGGATGCTGCCAATTCACGAAGTGAAGCAAGTATTTTTCTTGATAAAGCTTACCGATAGAACCCAGTTTCGTCATCACTGTAAACATTTTCAAGAGCGTAATCTACTTCCCTGAATACGTCCCTTAATTTGATTTTGAAGTAATCAGCAAAAAGGTGCGTTTGAAATTCCCTAAAGCCGTGTTTTGACTTAAAGCGTTGTAATGAGTTGCCTTCAAATTCGACGGCCCTCCAAGATTTTCACTAAATCAAATTGCCTTTTCAAACGGAATGGGACCAGAGATCAGTTCTCCTTGTGATCTTTTCTGCGTAAACCACTTGTAAACAGCACCATCTAGATCCGCGTTCGTGGCGAGCTTAATAGTTTTACGACTTTGTCGAGCCATCAGCAGAATCAAGCTTAGATACAAATTTGTATTGTTAGTGTTTTGTTGTTCTATATTCGTACTTTCGACTACCAGCATTGAACTTGGATAATTTTGTTGCATACTGATACTCCTCTATCCTTTCATTAATCTCCCTTTCATCAGTCATGGAAAGGACAACACATTTACGTTTAGGCGTTTTTTGTCAGAAGTTTAGTTTTCGCAGCGAAGTTGAAGCAAGTGATCGCAACAGAATGTAAAAAGCTTCTGTTATCGACACAACGGCATTCGTACGATAGTGGTGAGGAGGGGAGTGGCGCTGGTGGAGGTGAGGCGATGGAGTGGGCGGCAGGGGGGGGGGGTCTGCACGTATTTTTCTATTTTTCATCCCCGCACTGCCAGCAGGGACCACGTAACAACTACAATCCAACTTTTTTCTCTGTTGCTTTTTGTTTTTCAAACACTCCTTCATGTTCTTCCCATTTTTGTCTTTTCTTCCCCCCATCCACGTTGTTCCATTTCTTTCTGCCTTTGAAAGGCTTATGTGTTTGGTACTTTGTTCTCAAAATAGTTTGTTTCTGCTATTCCCGTAACTTTAATTTTTTTTTCTTTCGAATTCATTAATTGTTTCGAGAATCCATGTCATTGTTGTTGAATTCTTCCAGAAACATAGGAACAATCAAGATTCCACCTCATCTTTTGCTACAGTGGTCAAGTTGTCTTTTTAACCATCTATTTAAATTCCGGCATTGACAAGAAAGAAAAAAAATGTAGTGTGTCTTCCTGGGATGTCTGCAGTATTACGATACAACCTGGAGAGAGATGATGATCGACGCAGTAGGCCTACCTAATAATAAACTATATAAGCACCTTCTTGAAAATGGTTCAAATGGTTCCAAGCGGTATGGGACTTACATCTGAGGTCATCAGTCCCCTAGAACTTGGAACTACTTAAACCTAACTAACCTAAGGGCATCACACACATCCATGCCCAAGGTAGGATTCGAACCTGAGACCGTATTAGCCGCGTGGTTCCGGACTGAAGCGCCTAGAAACGCTCGCCCACAGCGGCCGGCCCATCTTTTTTAAATTTAGACCGAACATAAGCAGAATAAATCCCACGAACTGAAAATGGCGTGATACAGAGGTCAGTCCCTCCCCCTACACCATACAGCCCATGTAGGGTGTCCTGAGGAACAATTCCAGGATAAGGACCAGTGGCCTGAAACTTCATCCAACTTACTTACAGAGCATCGAATTTACAGGCGCCGACGCCTGCCGCTAGGCTACCCCTTCGGCAGCGAGCGTGACATTGTAAAGTGTGGTACTGTAGGTGGAACGTCTTGCAATGCATTTTGTTATTCACTGATCGCAGTGACCGCCGGTGGAGAAGATGGAGCTAGCTGCTGTACGGAAATGCCTTGCCTTCTATGAATGTGATGCTCTGTTGTCTGTTACCTTGGTGGATGACGGCGGTTTCAGACACGAAGTTCTATCCACAATATCTCCTCTTCTTTTTCTTTTATTTCTGGCTGGCGAAGAATTTCCCTCCCTTGTGCCAGCCTTTTCATCTCACAGTAACACTTGTAACCTAGGTCCTCAATTATTTGCCGGGTGTATCCAGTCTCTGAATGCATCTGCAATTTTTCTCGTCAAAGCTCCCTCTACTACCATGGAAATTATTCCCTGATGTCTTAACACACGTCCTGCCATTCTGTGTGTTCTTCTTGTCAGTGTTTTCCATACATTCCTTTCCTCGCCGATTTTTTGGAGAACTTCCACATCTCTTTCTTTATCAACCCACAATATTTTCAACATTCTTCTGTAGCATCACACCTCAAATGCTTCGATTCTCTTCCCTTCTGGTCTTCCCACAGCCCATGTTTCACTAACACGCAATACTGTGCTCCAAACGTACATTCTCAGAATTTTTTTTCTCAAATTAAGACTTGTATTTGATACTAGTAGACTTTTCTTTGCAAGGAATGTTCTTTTTGTCCATGCTTTTTATATCCTCCTTCCTCTGTCCTTCATTTATTTTCCTGTCTAGGTAGCAGAATTCCTTCACTACAACTACTTTGTTATCAATTCTGCTGCTAAATTTCTCGCTGCTAAATTTCTCGCTGTTCATATTTCTGCTTCTTCTCATTACTTTCGTCTTTCTCTGATTTACTCTCAGTCCATACGCCGAGCTCATTAGACTGTTCATAACAGATCCCGTAATTCCTCTTCACTTTCACACAGGATAGCAGTATCATCAGCAAATCACATAATTGATATCCTTTCGCCTTGAATTTTAATTCCACTCTTGGTCTTTTCTTTTATTTCCGTCATTGTTTCTTCGATGTATAGATTGAACAATGGTGCAAAAGACTACATCGCTGTCTTACATCATTTGAATCCGAGCTTAGAACCCTCTAAAATCTCCAGTATTTTTCGCTATACGGAAGGATAATAAACTACAAATGGAACTCACCTCCAAACCCGTCATACACCGAGGCAATACAGAGCATCACATTCAGAGCTTCCTATGTAACAGTTAGCTCCATCTTCTCCGATGCTGATCGTGACAATTAGTCGTGATCACTGACTAACAAACAGCATTACCGGGAGCATTACCGGAAGCATACAAAGTCACGTTTGTTGGCGAAGGGGTGGCCTAGTAGCTAGCACTGGTGCCTATAATTTCAACACCCTGCAGTGTTGTCGACGTTTGTGGACACTGGTTCCTATCCTCAGTTTGTTCCTTGGGACACCACGTACAACCCCTCAACGCTTGTCACAACGTTTCTGCTGGTCATGTGTACCCATTGCATGCCAGACACAATGTGTTACAGATTTCTACACAGTGTCTTAGGAGAAATGGTCAGTATTCAGTGGTGCGACAGGAACGATGTTTTGTAGCAAAGACGTCAAATAAGCATGGCCTCTAAATTGCATGCCTTAAGAGTTATGAACACTTCATCATCTTCAATACTGTGAAACAAATCTCTTCTACAGCAAGCCCTTTGTTTTCCATATTCTGAGAGGAGGTAGTGTGGATCAACACAAGAAAAAATATATAGTATAAATGAGTTCTAAAATGCACACCTTAAGAGCTATAATGATTGTTCAATAGAAGAGATTGTTTTAGTCTAGCGAATGTGTACAAGTGTTCATAGCTCTTAAGGTATGGACTTACGGGTCCATGTCTAGTCGACTTTTTTTCCTTGTTCTTGTCCATACTACCATATCTCGAAATATGGAGAGCAAAGAAGAGTGGAAGAGATCTGTTTCACAGTCTTGATGCTAAAGCAGTGCTAATAGCTCTTAAGATCTGCATTTTAGAGCTGATATTTGCTACACATCCCTGCTTCGAACGATTACTCCTGTCATATCCCTGAATACTGAATATTCCTACTGTGACATTCTGAGTAGGCTGATGACATACGTCTAGTGGCTCAACAGACAAAGCAGGAGACAGAAGAATGGGTGACTGAGAATCCGGGTGTGTTGGTTAAGTACTTTCAGTGGTGGAAGCAGAAACAAAAGCCACAAAAATAAAAAAAAATGTTGTATTACATGGGAGCAACAAAAACGTAAACTGCTGTCTGTTCAGAGACACCATATTACAACGCAACAGCAATCTGGATACGTCACTTACTTTAAAAGAGCCGCAATATATAATTGCTAAAACCAACAGAAACTTCGCGCGGGAACAAACTCAAACACTCTTGGAACATCAGTAATGTGTTTTGTCTAATGATCAGCTGAGTACTGTTCAGCAATATGGCTCCGCAATTCCCACCCCCACCTAGTGGATTCTCATCTTCAACAGGCTATGTGCATTTTTTTCTGGTTCGCTTCTGCCTACAGTTATTCATTGTCTCCCGTCTGTAAGCAGCATAACATCAACTCACATAACAAGACATCATGGACGAAGTAGTCCCTCTCAAACGCGGTAAATCCAGCAAGGTTCTATAATCCATCTGAAATCTTTTCTTCCAGCCTGGGAAACCGCCATGAACTTGTTAGCCACCGGTTCCGATTCTGTGACTGTCAGGAAGTCTGAGTGGTCATTTTCACTTCGGCAAGATTTCTTGCGGGTGGAAAACCCAACTACCAGACTCTCGGGCTTCAACTTTGCTCGCAACACCAAGCGCTAACCGAACAGAAGGCGATGTGGAAAAGGGATGACTGGATGACTGGTGTTAATCTCTGTTGGTGGTGTAGCGAGAGTGTCAAAGATGCAGTAGCAGAGCGGTGGCACCCCCCCCCCCCCCCCCCCGTATTTGCTTTATTCCATGGATCGAGATTTCCTGAAGGCCTTTGTCATCAATCCTCACTAGCACCTTCTAATCATACTGCGTGCCTAAGGAATATCGTCTTAGACTTGCGACTGGATTCGTGATTTCCTGTCTCCAAGGTCTTAGTTCGTAGTAATTGAGGGGAAGTCACCTAAGGAGGCAGAAGTGATATCTGTGCTTCCCTAACGAAGTGTTGCAGGTATTCTGCTGTTCATCTATAGGTACTATTTAAGAGAAAATTTGAGGAGTCCTCTTAGATTGTTTTCGACACTGCTGTCGTTTACCGTCTTCTAAGGTCATCAGAAGATCAAAAGGAATTGGGAAATGGTTTAGGCAACATATATGTTGTTGTTGTTGTTGTTGTTGTGGTCTTCAGTCCTGACTCTGGTTTGATGCAGCTCTCCATGCTACTCTATCCTGTGCAACATATATACATGGTACGAGAAATGGCCATTACCCATAAATAATAAAAAGTGTCAGACCCTCCACATGGGAACTACAAAATTACGTAAGTTCAAGTTATGCAATAGATAAAACAAATTTTAAGGTTACAGATTCAAATAAATGCTCTATGTGATCAAAAGTATCCGGACACCTCAAAAACATACGTTTTTCATATTAGGTGCATTGTGCTGCCACCTATTGACAGGTACTCCATATCAGCACCTCAGCAGTCATTAGACATCGTGAGAGAGCAGAATGGGGCGTTCCACGGAACTCACGAACTTCGAACGTAGTCAGGTGATTGGGTGTCCAATTGTGTCATACGTCTGTACACGAGATTTACACACTGCTAAACATCCCGAGGTCCACTGTTTCCGATGTGATAGTGGAGGTGAAACGTGAAGGGACACGTACAGCACTAAACGTACAATCCGATCTCCTGTGATGACTGACAGAGAACACCGACAGTCGAAGAGGGTCGTAATGTGTCACAGACAGACATCTATCCAGAACATCACACAGGATCCACTGCAAGTACTATGACAATTATGCGTGAGATTTCATGGTCGAGCGGCTGCTCATAAGCCACAAATCACGCCGGTAAATGCCAAATGACGCCTCGCGTGGTGTAAGGAGCGTAAACATTGGACGATTGAACAGTGGATAAACGTTCTGTGATGTGAAGAATCACGGTACACAATGTGGCGATCCGATGGCAGGTTGTGGATATGGCGGATGCCAGGTGAACGTCATCTGCCAGCCTGTGTAGTGCCAACAGTAAAATTCGAACGCGGTGGTGTTATGGTGTGGTCGTGTTTTTCATAGAGGGGGCTTGCACCCCTTGTTGTTTTGCGTGGCACTATCACAGCACAGGCCTACATTGATGTTTGAAGCACCTTCTTGCTTCCCTCTGTTGAAGAGGAATTCGGGGATGGCGATTGCATTTTTCAACACGATCGAGCACGTCTTTATAATGCCTGTAGCTGAGTGGTTGCATGACAATAACACCCCTGTAATAGACCGGCCTGCACACAGTCCTGACCTGAATCATATAGTACACCTTTGGGATGTTTTGGTACGCTGACTTCGTGCCAGGCCTCACCGACCGACATCGATACCTCTCCTCGGTGCAGCACTCCGTGAAGAATGCGCTGCTATTCCCCCCAAAAAAATTCCAGCATCTGGTTGAACGTATGCCTGCGAGAGTGGAAGCTGTCATCAAGGCTAATGGTGATCCAACACCATACTGAATCCCAATATTACCGATGGAGGGTGGTACGAACTTGTAAGTCATTTTCAGCCGGGTGTCCGGATACTTTTGACCACATAGTGTACATAGGAATTACAAACGACTTAAACTGGAATCGTAGGAAAGGCAAACCAAATACTGTACTTTATTTACAGAAAACGTACAACGTACCTACCAAAGAGACTGCTTGCACTGTGCTTGCCCGTCATCGTCTGGTGGTATTGAATCCGTACCAGATGAGAGTCATGGAGTACATCAAAAATTTCAAAGCAGCGCAGCTCTACCTCGAGATAGGGAAGAGAGTGTTACGAATGTGATAAGCGATTTGGGGTGACAATCATTAAAAACAAAGGCGTTTTTCGCTGCGGCGAAAAATTACCATCGTAATAAAACAGGAGAAATCAATTTCGCACAGTAATATTTAGGTTTTCATTTTTCCCTCGTAGTATTCAAGAATGGAACTGTCGGGAAACAGTCTGAAAGTGATTCTACGAACACATCGCTAAAATTTTAAGAGTGAATTGCAGAGTACTGATTTAGATGTATGTCTCTGGAAGAACTACAGAAAGTCAGTTGTCTATTGTATGATCTTTGGCGCATTCTTAATAACATAGCATGTAAATTTTTTTCATCAATTTTCAACAAGAAAACAGTAGCATTAGTATTTTCTGTAGATACTGCCATTTTTAAGTACTGTTTTGTGGCTCACAACGTGAAACACACATCTTCGATTACGTTGCGAGATGTAATTCTGTGAGTAGTGCCGGCAGGCTCTATACGAAACAATTTTACTGTATCAACGACAATATAAAAAAAGGTTACGAAAAAAGCTTCTGCCTCAGCAGATGGAACTGACTCCTAATAGCGACTTTCTTTTCAAGCTCGATGCAGCACCAGGTTATAAAGCCAGATCAGTCGCATAATTCCTTTCTGAAAAGGGAGTTAAAACATCTCGTGGCTTGGTAACATAACCACTCAATAGAAAATCTGCAGGAGTTGTCGACCAAAGTCTTAAGATGAAGACAGTTACCATGATTGCACAACCTCTCCAAATATTGGAGAAATATGAAAACTGATGAATTCTCTGCTTAGTTCTCATAGATACAATGCCAAGGAAAACTGAATTATACATTTAATATCTGGTGACATCCTTCCTCAGTGGATACTAAACCAATGTTTTCTCTCTTTATAAGAGAGTTCACTTGTTGGTAAAAGTGAAACGCATGCAATCGAAATAATGATGTAACATTTGACTGTTAAATAAATCAGTATCTGATGAAAAATGGTTATTCTCTTTGAGTGTAACAATTTTCCCTCCCCTTTGCTTCTGACCGGCTCTAAAGCAATTGAGTGAATGGAATACTTGGACATCGATATTTAATTTTTCCTATTGTTTATTTAACTAATTTTAATTTATTTGTTTCCAGTTGATAATGTACTAGTGATTATCCAATAGTATCAAAAGATAAACAGGAAAATATGTGGTAGCAAATACCAATAATGCTTAAGAGAAATAAACCAAATTTCTTATACTCAATTAACAACTTTGGATGAATTTCCGTTGGGGAAATACCGCTCAAAAGAAATAATGTTATCCTAACTTAAGACTTTTAGAAATCTGCTTTAAAACGTCGTATGTTCGCTATCCTGCAATTGAAGTTAAATATTGACATATGGAATGGATAACATGAACCACCGTTTCAAAATAATTTTATCAACGCCATCTCTTTGGCAGTCAAAGAACTTCTAACCTTATGATTATACATCTTTTGACTTCTCATCGACGTAAAATACAAGTTTACTGTGTTGAACTGGGGTACTCATTGGCAACAGCCAAACTGTTCAGTATAATAATTAAAGCATTGGAAGTACTTGTATCTGAACTGAGTACACTTCAGATTTCCCGTGGTTTTCCTTAATCTCTTTGGAAAAAATCCGGTATGGCTCTTCAGGCAGAATCATAGGCGACTTTCCTTCCACAGTCGGCCATATGTGAGTTTGTTTGCAGTCTCTAGATGCACTGACCTCGATGGGACGTTAGCGTCCAATCAGACATTTGCCTGTTTTATATGACTACAGCAGACAGAAACATAGCTGCATGTTGCTTTCTAATGTCAAAATATTTTTGAAGTTAACGCAACTTAAAGCATAACGGAAATCATTGTAAATGGGAAGAAACTTCACATAGAATAGTTTTGATTACCGTAAGGTACCAATTGTGTTTGGGACCTGGCGAGTGTCTTGCGATCTGAATTTAGAATCCCGCCAGTCAGATGTGAAACTGGGCGTGTGGATACTATCAGAACCTTTCTGAACAATGAGCGTCGGTGACTCTGCGCAGTTATGTAGTGCGTAATACACATTACTGTCCCTTTCAATGACGTTGGTCATTTGAGTTATGTGATTTATTATTTATTTACATTTTACGTCCTTCATAACATTTAAGTCAGTTTTATAAAAATGCATTTTTTAACTTCCTGTTCCCTGAACATTTCTTCGTTCTCTTAGAAATTCATTTTTGTTTCTTTAGCAGAAATCACCTTTCACATTGTCTATTTGTTGATAATGGTTCGTAGTCTGGTTTGTTTCTCTTTCAGTTGATTGGTTTTGTGTGTTTTTTAATCTTCTATTGTAAGCCGTAGTTTCCTCGTATCTTCTTTGATTTCAGTAATCCATTCCGTGTTGTTCTTAGTGATCCATAATTCTCTACAACTTTTTTGATGATTATGCTACCCTGCTTAGATTTATAGGGAATGAGATGTGTTTCTTGCAGATAGTACTGGTTACTGGTCAGATTTTGTTGTACATTGTTTCTTTAGAATCTAGTCTCCAGTGTCCATTTTATTACCATTTTTATTTATGCACAGTCTGATTATTTATGTTTCTATCTTGAGTATTCTGTGTATATTTTCGTGTTACATGTTATGAAAGTAGTTTGGCGTAAATATGTTACTTCCAGTTGTATAACTATTATGTAAGGTTTTATTTTTGTGGCTGTTAATGGTGGCCAGCCACTCTCTCTAACTACTCTGTCGGTCAGATTAATATTCATATTTTAGGTCATGATCTCCGTTTTCTCCAATACTACATTTGGTCTGTGTGGCTTATGACTTTTTTTGCATGAGTAAATGTTCTTATAACTGCATATGTAGCATGTAGAGAACTTGTACCCAATAGTGGAGGCGACAGAGAAAAGGGAGAAAGATGGATTGTGGGCCATAAATGTTTTGTCCAGCGATCTGGCTGTTCAAGTGATTTTAGGAAGCAGCAGTGAATTGTACCTGCAGAAGGACCTTGGGCTCTGGCATTTCATTCTTCCCACTTAGGTCAGAGCAGGAGGGCATTGGCTCACAAAAAATTTTACCTGGCCAGGTGACAATCCTTCGCGAAGGTGGCCAGATGGCTAAAAGTAGGTGGAGGAAGCCATTTAAGAAACACTGCTGTGATCTGAGCTTTTGTGCAAACAGTGGGATGGTCATAAAACTATAAGCATTCTCGTGTTAGGAACTGGGACGATACGATCAAAGCGGCTGATGCACATGTTCAGAGGAGGAAAACTGTTACTTCCCTGACTCCAGGAAGTCGCCCGTGTCATTAAGAATGGGGAAAAAACATATTTCACAGGCATGACTGACTGGGAAGCTTAACAGCCTTCTTTCACAAGTTGGAAATGGTCGACCTGAGAGGTGGCATGAGCCCCCTCTCATATTTCTATCTTACTCTGAGTAATTCGATTTTCCTCTCTAATTGCATGTGGTGAAAAGTCGCTATTCCTTCACCCGCAGACTTCCCATGTAGCGTCTCTCGTCACCCAGGTGGTCCAGTGACAGGCAGGTACTGCTGATCTTGAAAGGGTTAAGCCGACGGGTGTGAGGGAGTCCAGTGGATGCTGTTCAGACGCCGACATTGTCATAAGAGCGGGGCGACACGCCCACAGGGGCGTAACGGAGCGGCTGGGCTAGAGATTCTGTTACTTCGCAGGAACTTAGTGAAAACATTTTCTGGCGGGCTACCAGTGAGGCGTGGGAATGACTTGTGTTCCCAGGCAGTCTTGGTGGGCAAATTCCCGCGTTTTCTGCAAAATCATAACTGTGTTTGGCTTGCTCGGGGGATAGCTCTGTAACGTAGCAAAATCAGCGCAGAAATTGGCGGCAAGTATCTCTATCGGTGGAATAGTAATGCGTCAGCAATAGAGTGGAATTTTCCGCCGGTTTTCGAGTTTCTGATTGGAACGTTTAACCACGACTACTATCGTGGGGGCGAGAATGTTCTGTGTACGGGTTGTATGAGTGATCTTGAGAGAGTTGGCTCTCGCCTTTCGGTTGGAGTAGGTTACTAGAATGAGTTCTCGCTGCTCTGGACAGCCTGCCTTCCGGTGGCTGTCTAATATACTTTCATTTAATTGTAAGTGTTTGACGAAGTTGCTGAAGTTTCGACTTCAAGATAACTTTCCGAGTACAGTTGGCAATTGAGCGTTCTGCGTACAAGCGGCCTATGTTGTCCGTCTTGAGCAGTTTTGGCTAAAGTTGACTGTACCGGAGTTACTGTGTGACTTCTCTTGTCAAAATCACTCACTGCTCCGTCAGCGGTTGTGTATCGAGCCTTCTTCGTCTCCCTCAGAGACATATTTGTGTTGCTAGGAAGTCTTTAGTCTGGAACAACCAGACCAGGTGAATTTGTTTCAGGCTATACTCACGACATTATCATCACCACGACGGGACGTCGAAGCAACCAGCCATCGCCTCCGGTATGCCAGATCGTGTCCTTGTAGTTAAGAAGACAGCTTGGTAATGTACGTCTGCAGCACCGGCAGATTAGGGAAATCAGCTATGTGACAATCAGAGCTCAGCAGAGCGCGCCTGTTCGTCTTTTCTAACTTTGTTCTGTCATGGGTGTTCATTGTCTGAGTTATCACTACTGTAGCAGCAATTAATGTTGGGTTGGCTGGGTGTTTATCTTAAGATTTGAGTTGCAAGGAATTGGCTCCACATACCACTTGGTCATAAATGTCACAATCTAGTTTATGGACAACTTCACATTCACAGTATCCAATTTGATGTATTGTAAATGTTTCATGTGTTTTGTTTATTATTTAGAGTTTAGTCATAATAAATCAAACTGTTATTTTGGACAGAACTTTCAGGACTGTTAATCGGTAGAGCAACCCTTTCATTTCTCACTACGTTAATGAAACTTTCCTTTATCTAATTAATTTCTATCCAATTAAATTATCGCATGTGCCAAATTCTTTTGTACTCCACTTGCAGGGTCGATTACAGTCAGTTCGCGTTTCTTCTTAATCCATGTGCAACAGCAAAAGTCGGAGTTAGAAAAGGGGGGGGGGGCTTAGAGCATCATTTCCATATGAAGATTCGAGAAGAATTTAGTGTAAAATACACTGCTAGCCCTGGCACCTCGCAACCCTGTAAAGATTAGATCTTTCATAAATGAGGAACTGTGGTCCCAACAAGGTAAACGTTTATTGACAAGCATAGCCATGCTTACCGCGAGATCGACGCCTACGTAGTCTGAAATCTTTTTTCCTTCAGACAAGAGAGATTTTGAGTCGCTGATTGGCTCTCCTCAGGATATGCAAGGCAGAGGCTTGTCCCCCAGCGTGGGAAATCCAGTGCTGTGTCTCGATTGGGTACCAGGCCAGCAGAATAGCCAAGAGAGGAAATTCAATGAGTGGAGGATAGTTTGATTGGTTTGTAAAACGTGGAGGCGGTTGTTTTGCTACTGATTCAGTTCCTGTACAAGGCTTGATGGAAAGTGGTGGTGATTCTTTGTCTTCTTCGTCTCCTGGTCCTCCCCAGTGGACAATTTCAGGTCTTTCCCTATTGTGTGAGACTTGTGGTCTGTGTCTTATGGTGGACAAGAGCCAGCGGCAGTTTCCAACTGCACCAACAGTGGAACTGCGAATCATCTCAGACATATCGTTTGTCACGAGGGTGAACTTATTCATCCTGAGTCGGCCGTCTGACGTTTGACAATTCCAGCACGCGCTGTCGTGCCTCAGTCAAACTGGTTGGCCGGACCAGCGAAAGGATGCCGGCATTTCCTAGTTTGAAATTTTTCGTGGACGCGTCAGAACATTACAGCTGCGCCGCGTCCCGCGCCTCGCCCGCAGTGTGCCGTTTTCTGCTGCCGCCTGAATGAAGGTGAAAGCGTAAAGCATGGCTGACCGGCCTGGTATTGTCAAATGATGTTCACTGCTCCCTGTTCTCCGTGAATCATAGTTTGTGGTGTACCTTGTGTATTTATGTTCGTCGTTTTTCTTGTGAGATTTATACGGCGAGTGTAGTTATGAAAGGATGAATAAAAACTTGTGATTATTTTTGTAAACTTAAATACGCCACTGTTGCCATTCATACTCTTCCAGCTATTCAATGTTTTTATTTTATTGCAGTGATAAACGGATACACCAGGAATTCATAATGCAGTCGCACTAAATCAGTGAACTTAATGGTTAATTTGAATTCTGAAAGTGACTGAAGACTAAGGCAACAAAAGTATCAAGAGTAAATTTGCTAATTTCGCATATAACAATGAAGGGTGTAGCTCACGATTTGAGAGTTGTTGAGCAGACAGTATTTTTCTATATGTAAAGATGATAACATTTAGACTCACTCGGACATATTTATAATAAAGCAAGCGACTACTTGCAGCCCTTGAATGCCTATTATGTTGTATGTCTTGTTGGTGGTGCATTGTGAACTGGCCACTTTTTTTCTTTTTATTTTTTTGTTATGCCATCTAGGATTTTCGTTGTGGTTATATGATTTCTAAGAAACATTTAAATTAGCATGCGGTATATATTTCATATTCCCTACAGTGATCTGTTTAAGAGTGATGGCTTAATAATATAATTTCTTCCTTTTTCTATGGATAATATTCTGCACTATTTTCTGCATTGATTTTACAGTTGAACAGTAGAGACGACAAGCAGACTTCTTGTCCCAAGCCTATTTTTCTTAGAAAAGGCTTAGAAAATTATTTTCTGAACGTGAGTTTAGATTTTGTGTTGGTTAAGGTGAACTCTATCAAACTGACTGGTTTCAAATGGCGTGTGTATTTCCTTAAAATTTCCAATATCTACATCTACATCCATACTCCGCAAGCCACCTGAGGATGTTGTGGCGGAGGGTACCTCGAGTACCTCTATCGGTTCTCCCTTCTATTCCAGTCTCATATTGTTCATGCAAAGAAAGATTGTCGCTATGCCTCTGTGTGGGCTCTAATATCTCTGATTTTGTCCTCATGGTCTCTTCGCGAGATATACGTAGGAGGGAGAAATATACTGCTTGACTCCTCGGTGAAGGTATCTATCTACATCTACATACATACTCCGCAATCCACCATACGGTGCGTGGCGGACGGTACCTCGTACCACAACTAGCATCTTCTCTCCCTGTTCCTCTCCCAAACAGAACGAGTGGAAAAATGACTGCCTATATGCCTCTGTACGAGCCCTAATCGCTCTTATCTTATCTTTGTGGTCTTTCCGCGAAATATAAGTTTGCACCAGTAAAATTGCACTGCAGTCAGCCTCAAATACTGGTTCTGTAAATTTCTTCAGTAGCGATTCACGAAAAGAACGCCTCCTTTCCCACGCGAGTTCCTGAAGCATTTCCGTGACACTCGTGTGATGATCAAACCTACCAATAACAAATTGCTTCTACGTCCGCCCTCAAACCGACCTGATAGGGATCCCAAACGCTCGAGCAGTACTCAATAATAGGTCGTATTAGTGTTTTATAAGCGTTCTCCTTTACAGATGAACCACATCTTCCCAAAATTCTACCAATGAACCGAAGACGACTATCTGCCTTCCCCACAACTGCATTTACATGCTTGTCCCACTTCATATCGCTCTGCAATGTTACGCCCAAATATTTAATCGACGTGACTGTGTCAATCGCTACACTACTAATGGAGTGTTCAAACATTACGGCATTCTTTTTCCTATTCATCTGAATTAATTTTCATTTATCTATATTTAGAATTAGCTGCCATTCTTTACACCAATCACAAATCCTGTCCACGTCATCTTGCATCCTCCTACAGTCACTCAACGACGACACCTTCCGGTACACCACAGCATCATCAGCAAACAGCCGCACATTGCTATCCACCCTATCCAAAAGATCATTTATGTAGATAGAAAACAACAGGGGACGTACCACACATCCTTGGGGCACTCCAGATGATACCCTCACCTCCGATGAACACTCACCATCGAGGACAACGTACTGGGTTCTTTTACTTAAGACGTCTTCGAGTCACTCACATATTTGGGAACCAATCCCATATGCTCGTACCTTAGTTAGGAGTCTGCAGTGGGGCACCGAGTCAAACACCTTCCGGAAGTCGAGGAATATGGTATCCGTCTGATACCCTTCATCCATGGTTCGCAAGATATCATGTGAAAGCCCTTTCACACCACAGTCATATACATTCGTAAAAATCTGTTGATGATGTTTCAGATGGCACTAAGCACTATAGGACTTAACATCTGAGGTCATCAGTCCCCTAGACTTAGAACTACTTGAACCTAACTAAGGACATGACACACATCCATGCCCGAGGCAGGATTCGACCCTGCGACCGTAGCAGCAGCGCGGTTCCCGACTGAAGCGCCTAGAACCACTCGGCCACACAGGCCGGCTCGTAAAATCTGTAAGTAGGCTGTTCAGGTTTTTATATTGGTAACGCCACGTAGAGCTCTGTATGAAAATTACTGGCTGTGCTGTGTGCAGTCTGTGGCTAGTTTGCATTGTTGTCTGCCATTGTAGTGTTGGGCAGTTGGATGTTAACAGCGCGTAGCGTTACGCAGTTGGAGGTGAGCCGCCAGCAGTGGTGGATGTGGGGAGAGAGATGGCGGAGTTTTGAAATTTGTAATACTGGATATCATGAACTGCTATATACATTATGACTTTTGAACACTATTGAGGTAAATACATTGTTTGTTCTCTATTAAATCTTTGATTTGCTAACTATGCCCATCAGTAGTTAGTGCCTTCCGTAGTTTGAATCTGTTATTTAGCTGGCAGTAGTGGCGCTCGCTGTATTGCGGTAGCTTGAGTAACGAAGATTTTTGTGAGGTAAGTGATTTGTGAAAGGTATAGTTTAATGTTAGTCAGGGCCATTCTTTTGTAGGGATTTTTGAAAGTCAGATTGCGTTGCGCTAAAAATATTGTGTGTCAGTTTAAGCACAGTCTTGTATAATTTTTCTAAGGGGATGTTTCAACTCTACGGAGGTTATTGCAAGAGGCTCGTTTTGTTTCCTAAAACATCTCATGACCAATTTCAAATGATGGTTTGTTACCTGATGGTCCTTCAGAGTGTGAAGCCCCCCCTGTTCTTAAACTAATTCTTACTCTAGTTATTACTCTACCATACCACATACATATTTGTATGTGAACTCTAAGATTTATTCTTCCGAAATCTGCAGGGTGAATATTAATAAAACCGTAGGGATTGCGCTGTCGAATGAAATTTCCATTGACCAGGTGCCGTGCGTTCCTTCTGTGTTGCAGGCTGTGTGATAGACGCAGCGTACTGTAAGCAGCAGAATGGTCCGGTATTCATGTCGGGAACAAACCGAGGTGGTGTTCGTGTACGGCCAAGCAGATGGAAGGGGTCGAACTGCAGCTCGGCTATACCAAAACAAGTACCCTCACAGACACCAAACACATCAGACATTTCAGTCAATTTTGATTTGTGTGATCATGGGTCCTTTCAGACAGATGAATGTGCACGGAGGCGGCGGAGGCGGCGGAAGAGACAGTTCTGCCTCTCGACCGCTTCCATCTGCTGGTCGTACACAAAAATCATCTCGGCCTGTTCCCGGCACGAATACCGTACTTACAGAACTCTGCGTTAACCACACAGCGTGCAAACGACTAGGAACACACAACGCGTTGTCAGAGTAACTTTCATTCGTCAGTGCCATCTACAGTGGCAACGATGCATTTGCGGACACATGTTCTTAGGTTTTCTTTTCCTCTATTTCTGGTCAGGAATCTGTCCCTGCAGTTTGTCGGTTTTATTAATATTCACGCTGTATGTAATGATTAAAGCAGCTAATTTCAGTATTAAATACTTCTGGAAGGTGACTCAATGACGCTATTTCATTGATTAATATAATTCTTCTGCTAATATTGCAGCATAATTATCTTACTGCCAAATTGCGGGCGTCAAAGCACGTTTTTTTTTTCGTTATGGCCAATTAAGGACAACATGTTGCTTGCAGTTCCTTCTCGTTTCTGGTTTTCTGTTCCTCCAATAACATTCAGTTTTTCCACTGTACTTCACATTTTCTTCTTCAATCCATTTTACACCTCTTCTTTTAATGCTTCTACAGGGTTATTACAAATGATTGAAGTGATTTCACAGCTCTACAATAACTTTATTATTTGAGATATTTTCACAATGCTTTTCACACACATACAAAAACTCAAAAAGTTTTTTTAGGCATTCACAAATGTTCGATATGTGCCCCTTTAGTGATTTGGCAGACATCAAGCCGATAATCAAGTTCCTCCCACACTCGGCGCAGCATGTCCCCATCAATGAGTTCGAAAGCATCGTTGATGCGAGCTCGCAGTTCTGGCACGTTTCTTGGTAGAGGAGGTTTAAACACTGAATCTTTCACATAACCCCACAGAAAGAAATCGCATGGGGTTAAGTCGGGAGAGCATGGAGGCCACGACATGAATTGCTGATCATGATCTCCACCACGACCGATCCATCGGTTTTCCAATCTCCTGTTTAAGAAATGCCGAACATCATGATGGAAGTGCGGTGGAGCACCATCCTGTTGAAAGATGAAGTCGGCGCTGTCGGTCTCCAGTTGTGGCATGAGCCAATTTTCCAGCATGTCCAGATACACGTGTCCTGTAACGTTTTTTTCGCAGAAGAAAAAGGGGCCGTAAACTTTAAACCGTAAGATTGCACAAAACACGTTAACTTTTGGTGAATTGCGAATTTGCTGCACGAATGTGTGAGGATTCTCTACCGCCCAGATTCGCACATTGTGTCTGTTCACTTCACCATTAAGAAAAAAATGTTGCTTCATCACTGAAAACAAGTTTCGCACTGAACGCGTCCTCTTCCATGAGCTGTTGCAACCGCGCCGGAAATTCAAAGCGTTTGACTTTGTCATCGGGTGTCAGGGCTTGTAGCAATTGTAAACGGTAACGCTTCTGCTTTAGCCTTTTCCGAAAGATTTTCCAAACCGTCGGCTGTGGTACGTTTAGCTCCCTGCTTGCTTCATTCGTCGACTTCCGCGGGCTACGTGTGTAACTTGCCCGCACGCGTTCAACCGTTTCTTCGCTCACTGCAGGCCGACCCGTTGATCTCCCCTTACAGAGGCATCCAGAAGCTTTAAACTGCGCATACCATCGCCGAATGGAGTTAGCAGTTGGTGGATCTTTGTTGAACTTCATCCTGAAGTGTCGTTGCACTGTTATGACTGACTGATGAGTGTATTTCAAGCACGACATACGCTTTCTCGGCTCCTGTCGCCATTTTGTCTCACTGCGCTCTCGAGCGCTCTGGCAGCAGAAACGTGAAGTGCGGCTTCAGCCGAACAAAACTTTATGAATTTTTCTACGTATGTGTAGTGTGTCGTGACCATATGTCAATGAATGGAGCTACAGTGAATTTATGAAATCGCTTCAATCATTTGTAATAGCCCTGTATTTTGGAATGTTTCCTGTTCTAACATTTTCTGTGTGAAAACATTCCGCCCTGTTTGCTTCTTTTATGCTTTGTGTTTCTAATATTCCTTCAATTTTCCGGATTCAGCCAGTTTTTAATTTACCGTCCGAAAAAGACTAGAAAATATATTTTGTTAGAGTGCCGTCGTTCATTCAGTGAAATTTTAATTGACGTCAGGATCACCAGCCAATCTCCAGCAAAGCGTTAATTGAATTAAACCAGACAGAATTTCGTAACAATTATCTAATAACATGACTTCACTGTAGGTAGCTGGTCGGCAAACAACTTCAGAGAGCTTAAAAAAGTCT
This sequence comes from Schistocerca cancellata, assembly GCF_023864275.1. Taxonomy (NCBI): domain Eukaryota; kingdom Metazoa; phylum Arthropoda; class Insecta; order Orthoptera; family Acrididae; genus Schistocerca; species Schistocerca cancellata. The sequence goes on along the minus strand of NC_064633.1, from coordinate 22,216,775 downwards.
CTTCATATCGTACGTACATTTCGCGCTTATTTCTTTGAGGTGCATCATCGTCTGTTGTATTCAATATTAACAAATTATGAAAGACGTACAGTGTTCCGACTTCTAAGAATTCTCCATCCAATTTCAGCAGTCCGACGAGAGATGCGTCCGAAGATCTTAATATTCTAAAAGAGAGTGGTTAAATCACTAATTTCAACATTCCGGCTAGAGGTGGTTCAGGATGCAGTAATTGTACTTATACGACAGACAGGCATCTGATGGGATGTGCTTAGTTTCAGGGACTGCAATATCATTGGAAGTAATTGGGGGGAGGGGTCTCTGCATATCAACAGAGTTTAATGTGATTATTTGGCGACAATGCTATATGTGACGTGTTCTAAAGAGTAACAAGGTTTTAATTGCTTTCGGCGTGTGGACATGAAGCGTCTTTATTAAATTTCACGTCGCTCCCGATTAATACTAGAAACGACGAGGAATTAAATTCTGGAAAACTGCATCCGGTCTGTTAATTCCCCGGTCTATGATTAAAACGTGTAAATTAGTATATGAGGCGGGCCGCGACGTAATTTTGTCTCTGTTCATTGGAGTCCTGTTGGGACTGGGCTATAAAAATGCCGTCGCCAGTTTGGCAGCAATTGAATTTTAATCCTGCTAGTCGGATTGGTAGCACCGTCCGTTCCCTACTTCATCGAAAATGTATTTCACTTCACATGTGCACCCAGCTATCAGGATATAATTTGCGAAAATGGAGAATTTAGATCTTTTTCTCCGCATTTCGTTATGTGTTTGAGAGAACCGTGTTAGTAGGGCACATACCAGGGAAGTAATGGAGTTTATCTTACAGAACGCGGTAAGGAAGTAGTAGAAACTTTTATAAAACTAAGAGCTTCTTAGACTTACCATAAATTAAACTCCGATTCCAGCAAAGAAAACACAGTTGTAATGTTTTATATCATTGCTGCTCAGAGTCCTTTTAGCACAAATTAAAAATCAGATAATCATACCACGTGCGCTTAACAATTATGGTCTTTCAGAAATTTAAAACTTCAGTACGGCGTTAATGATGCTTCTTTCTAGTCACATATCAGGTAGATATGTCAGATAACTATGTTATCCACTTTTCTTCCGTGGCTATGTTTGTCTGTCTTCTACTACAATTTAAAATCATCGGTTTCATTCCCTGTTTTTGATTTAATGAAATTGTTGGAATGCTCAGTATAGTTTATTATATATATCGGCTGATGTGTAGCTTCACGCGGTTTTAGTACATTCTCAGAACGATGTGATCTAATTTCTCTTGCAACGCATAAAGGTATTAGGGATAAAATACAGAGAGATGAAGGTCGTCTGAAATTAGTACAGAAACAAACCTTAATTACAGGAGTCAAAGGAGATGAAAAGGCGGCAGTAGAAGACAAACGGAGTGTTACACGGTTGTAGCACATTCACCATGTTCAATCTGTATTTTAAGCAAAGAGGACTAACAAAAGAGAAATTTGGAAAAATAAATAAAGTTCAGAGAAAGAAAATAAGTTACCTAATGATGGTAAACGACGTGGAAAATCGGTTGACTGAAAAAAACCAAGTGTAATCGAGGGTAGTCTAATGAGATTAGCCGGTGCTGGGGATTTATATTAGAAATGATACAGTAATGGTTGTGAAGAAGTATTGATAAATCACCAAGAATATAACTGAGTATGATCATAGTAAAGAGGATATAAAATGTAAACTGGCAATAACAAGAAATGCTTTTCTGGAAGGGAGAACCATCTTGTGAAAAAAAAGTATTTGTTTCAGTTTGTAGCCGCAAGCCACCTAGATGGGACTGTTGCTGACATTTTCTTTACGGAAACGGAAAGTAGATTTTTTAAATTATTCCCTGATATAAAAAATAAAAATTATTTATTGTAAAAGGTACGTCAACGACACAATATCTTTGTTTAGAGGAAATCATCAAGAAACAGAACATATGGTGGCGAGCCTTAACGGAATGCATCTCAAACCAAATTTTACCGTAGAATATGAAGAGGAAGAACTATTGATTACATGCAAGCATGAAGACAACAGACTTGTTGTTGTTGTTGTGGTCTTCAGTCCAGAGACTGGTTTGATGCAGCTCTCCATGATACTCTATCTTGTTCAAGCTTCTTCATCACCCAGTACCTACTACATCCTTTTGAATCAGCTTAGTGTATTCATCTCTTGGTCTCCCTCTACAATTTTTACCCTCCACGCTGCCCTCCAATACTACATTGATGATCTCTTGATGCCTCAGAACATGTCCTACAAACGATTCCTTCTTCTAGTCAAGTTGTGCCACATATTTCTCTTCTCTCCAATTCTATTCAATAGCTCCTCATTAGTTATGTGATCTACCCATATAATCTTCAGAATTCTTCTGTAGCGCCACATTTCGAAAGCTTCTATTCTCTTCATGTCCAAACTATTTATCGTCCATGTTTCACTTCCATACATGGCTACACTCCATACAAATACTTTAAGAAACGACTTCCTGACATTTAAATCTATACTCGATGGTAACAAATTTCTCCTCATCAGAAATGCTTTCCTTGCCATTGCCAGTCTACATTTTATATCCTCTCTACTTCGACCATAATTAGTTATTTTGCCCCCAAATAGCAAAACTCCTTTACTACTTTAAGTGTCTCATTTTCTAATCTAATTCCCTCAGCATCACCCGAATTAATTCAACTACATTCCATTATCCTCGTTGTGCTTTTGTAGATGTTAATCTTATATCCACCTTTCAAGACACTGTCAATTCCATTCAATTGCTCCTCCAGGTCCTTTGCTGTCTCTCACAGAATTACAATGTCATCGGCGAACCTCAGAGTTCTTACTTCATCTCCATGGATTTTAATTCCTACTCAGAAATTTTCTTTTGTTCCCTTTACTGCTTGCTCAATAGACAGATTGAATAACATCGGGGAGAGGCTACAACCCTGTCTCACTCCCTTCCCAACCACTGCTTCGCTTTCAAGCCCCTCGACTCTTATAACAGGCATCTTGTTTCTGTACAAAATGTAAATAACCTTTCGCTCCCTGTATTTTACCCCTGCCACCTTCAGAATTTGAAAGAGAGTATTCCAGTCAACATTGTTAAAAGCTTTCTCTAAGTCTACAAATGCTAGAATCATAGGTTTGCCTTTCGTTAATCTATCTTCTAAGATAAGTCGTAGGGTCAGTCTTGCCTCACGTTTTCCAACATTTCTACGAAATCCAAACTGATCTCCCCAGAGGTCGGCTTCTACCAGTCTTTTCATTCGTCTGTAAAGATTTCGTGTTAATTTTTTTTGCAGCCGTGACTTATTAAATTGATAATCCGGTAATTTTCACATCTGTCAACACCTGCTTTCTTTGGCATTTAATTATTATATTCTTCTTGAAATCTGTGGTTATTTCGCCTGTATCATACATCTTGCTCACCAGATGTTAGAGTTTCGTCAGGGTTGGCTCTCCCAAGGCTATCAGTAGTTCTAATGGAATGTTGTCTACTCCTGGGGCCTTGTTTCGACTTAGGCTTTTCAGTGCTCTGTCAAACTCTTCACGCAGTATCATATCTCCCATTTCATCTTCATCTACATCCTCTTCCATTTCCATAACACTGTCCTCAAGTACATCGCCTTTGTATAGACCCTCTACATACTCCTTCCACCTTTCTGCTTTCCCTTCTTTGCTTAGAGCTGGGTTTCCATCTGAGCTCTTGATATTCATGCAAGTTGCTCTCTTTTCTCCAAAGACCTCTTTAATTTTTCTGTAGGCAGTATCTATCTTAACCCTAGTGATATATGCCTCTACATCCTTGCATTTGTCCTCTAGTCATCCCTGCTTAGCCATTTTGCACTTCCTGTCGATCTCATTTTTTAGACTTTTGTATTCCTTTTTGTCTGCTTCATTTACTGCACTTTTATATTTTCTCGTTTCATCAATTAAGTTCTATATCTCTTCTGTTACCCAAGGATTTCTACTAGCCCTCGTCTTTTTACCTACTTGATCTTCTGCTGCCTTCACTGTTTCATCTCTCAAAGCTATCCATTCTTCTTCTATTGTATTTCTTGCCCCCATTCTTGTCAGTTGTTTCCTAATGCTCTGTTTGAAACTCTCTACAACATCTGCTTCTGTCAGTTTATCCAGGTCCCATCTCCTTAAATTGCCACCTTTTTGCTGTTTCTTCAGTTTTAATCTGCAGTTCATGACCAATAGATTGTGGTCAGAGTCCACATCTGCCCCTCTAAATGTCTTACAATTTAAAACCTGATTCCTGGATCTCTGTCTTACCATTATATAATCTATCTGAAACCTTCTAGTATCTCCAGGCCTCTTCCATGTATACAACCTTCTTTTATGATTCTTCAACCAAGTGTTAGCTACGATTAAGTTATGCTCTGTGCAAAATTCTATCAGGCGGCGTCCTCTTTCATTCCTTACTCCCATTCCATATTCATCTACTACGTGTCCTTTTCTTCCTTTTCCTACTACCGAATTCCAGTCACCCGTGACTATTAAATTTTCGTCTCCCTTCCAATATCTGAATAATTTCTTTTATCTCATCATACATTTCATCAATCTCTTCGTCATCTGTGGAGCTAGTTGGCATATAAACTTGTACTACTGTGGTAGGCGTGGGCTTCGTATCTATCTTGGCTTGAATAATGCGTTCACTATGCTGTTTGTAGTAGATTACCTGCATTCCTATTATTTTATTCATTACTAAGCCTACTCCTGCATTACCCCTATTTGATTTTGTATTTATAACCCTGTTTTCGCCTGACCAGAAGTCATGTTCCTCCTGCCACCGAACTTCACTAATGCCCACTACATCCAACTTTAACCTATCCATTTCCCTTTTTAAATTTTCTAACCTACCTGCCCGATTAAGGGATATGACATTCCAAGCTCCGATCCGTGGAATGCCAGTTTTCTTTCTCCTGATAACGACGTCCTCCTGAGTAGTCCCCGCCCGGAGATCCGAATGGGGGACTATTTTATCCCCGGAATATTTTACCCAAGTGGACTCCATCATCATTTAACCATACAGCAAAGCTGGATGCCCTCGGGAAAAATTACGGCTGTAATTTGCCCTTGCATTCAGCCGTTCGCAGTACCAGCACAGCAAGGCCGTTTTGGTTAGTGTTACAAGGCCAGATCGGTCAATCATCCAGACTGTTGCCCCTGCAACTACTGAAAAGGCTGCTGCCCCTCTTCAGGAACCACACGTTTGTCTGGCCTCTCAACAGATACCCCTCCGTTGTGGTTGCACCAACGGTACGGCTATCTCTATCGTTGAGGCACGCAAGCCTCCCCACCAACGGCAAGGTCTATGGTTACTTTCCTAATATATATAAAGACGACACCCACGGATTCAATTATAAAAGTGATACTGGAATATAATCCGAAAAACTGTCATCGTTCTGAGCTATGTTCAACATAACTGGGAAATACGACTTACTAACCATCAGAAAATTAAGCAGTCTGCAACCGCCGCTGGCTAGAACTTGAAGGAAATTCAACACTCACAGAAAATCATGAAGGAAAACATACGTTAGCGTGATTTACATGGGATGCATTTCAGAAAAATTGCAATATTGTTTTGGAAGAAAAAGGTTAACGTAAGCTTTAAATCAAACGGTTCATTGCATACATCTACATCTACATCTACATGGATACTCTGCAAATCACATTTAAGTGCCTGGCAGAGGGTTCATCGAACCATTTTCACAGTTCACTATTATTCCAATCTCGTAAAGCGCGGGGAAAGAACGAAAACCTATATCTTTCCGTACGAGCTCTGATTTTCCTTATTTTATCATGGTGATCGTTTCTCCCTATGTAGGTCGGTACCAACAAAATATTTTCGCATTCGGAGGGAAAAGGTGGTGATTGGAATTTCGTGAGAAGATTCCTCCGCAGCGAAAAACGCCTTTGTTTTAATGATCCACATCCCAAATCCTGTATCATTTCAGTAACACTTTCTCCCCAATTTCGCGATAATACAAAACGTGCTGCCCTTCTTTGAACTTTTTCGATGTGCTCCGCAATCGTCTCTGGTAAGAATCCCACACAGCGCAGCAGTATTCTGCGTTGTGCAGGCAGTGTCCTTAGTAGATCTGTTACACTTTCTAAGTGTCCTGCCAATAAATCGCAGTCTTTGGATTGCCTACCACACAATATTCTCTATGTGTTCCTTCCAATTTAAGTTGTTCGTAATTGCAATTCCTAGGTATTTAGTTGAATTTACGGCCTTTAGATTTGACTGATTCATCGCGTAACCCAAGTTTAACGGATTCCTATTAGCACTCATGTCGATGACCTCACACATTCCTAATTTAGGGTCAATTGCCAATTTTCGCACCATACAGATACGTTTTCTAAATCGTTTTGCAATTTTTTTTTTATCTTATGATGACTTTGCTAGTCGATAAACGACAGTGTCATCCGCAAAGAACCTAAGACGGTTGCTCAGATTGTCTCCCAAATCGATTATGTAGATAAGGAACAGCAAAGGGCCTATAACACTACCTTGGGGATCTCCAGAAATCACTTCTGTTTTACTCGGTGACTTCCCGTCAATTACCACGAACTCTGACCTCTCTGACACGAAATCACGAATCCAGTCACATAAATGAGATGATATTCCATAAGTACGCAATTTCATTGCAAGTCGCTTGTGTGGTACGGTGTCAAAAGCCATCCGGAAATCCAGAAATGTGGAATCAATTTGAGATCCCTTGTCAATAGCACTCAGTACTTCATACGAGTAAAGAGCTAGTTGTGTTTCACAAGAACGATGTTTCTTAAATCCGTATTCTTCGAGGTAATTCATAAAGTTCAAACACAATGTATGTTAGAAAGTCCTAATGAATATCGACGTTAATGATATGGGCCTGTAATTAAGTGGATAATTCCTATTACCTTTTCTGAGTACTGGCGTGACCAATGCAACTTTCCAATCTTTGGATACGGATCTTTCGTCGAGCGAAAGGTTGTATATGACTGTGAAGTATGGAACTATTGTATCAGCACACTCTGAAAGGAACCTAATTGGAGTACAGTCTGGACCAGACGTCTTGCCTTTATTAAGTGATTTAAGTTGCTTCACAACTCCGAGGATATCTATTTCTACGCTACTCATGTATTCGTTTTCTTATGTGAAGGCACTTCGGTAGGCTGTTTAGTAGCTCTGCATTGGCAGCACTGTCTTCGATAGTATCTCCATTGCTGTCGCGTAGAGCAAGCATTGATTGTGTCTTGTCGCTAGCATACATCACATACGACCAGAATCTCTTCTGCCAGGTTTCGAGCAAAGTTTCGTTGTGTAAATTGTTACAAGAATCTCGCCTTGAAGTCCGCGCTAGATTTCGAGCTACTGTAAAGGATCGCCAATCTTGAGGATTTTGCGTCTTTTTAAATTTGGCATGTTTTTCATTGTTTCTGCAACAGTGTTCTGACCCGTATTGTGTACCAAGAAAGAACAGCTCCGTCGTTTGTTAATTTATTTGGTATAAATCTCTCAATTGCTACCGATACTATTTCTTTGAATTCAAGCTATATCTGGTCTACACTTACGTTGTTAATTTGGAAGGAGTGGAAATTGTCGCTCAGGAAGGTGTCAAGTGAATTTTTATCTGCTTTTTTCAATAGGTCTGCTTTTCGTTTCTTTTTGGAGGATTTGGAGGTTACAATATTCAATCTCGCTACGATAAGCCAGTGTTCACTAGTTCCTGAACCCGTTTTGATGCTTGTTATTAACTCGGGATTATTTGTTGCCTTGGGGTCAAGTATGTTTTCACAACCACTTACTATTCTCGTAGGCTCATGAACAAACTGCTGGAAATAATTTTCAGAGAACGCATTTAGCACAATTTCTGATGATGTATAATGCGTACCTCAGGAATTAGACGTATTTTCGCCAACACATCGAGAGTATTTTAAAGTCACCACCAACTACAATTGTATGAGTTGGGTACGTGTTTGAAATCAAACTCAAGTTGTCTTTGAACCTTTCAGCAATTTTATCATCTGAGTTGGGAGATTGGTATTATTTTATTCCGGTTTCCAACAGTGACCTCTGCCCATACTAACTACAGGAGCTATCTACTTCAATTTCGTGACAAGATGAATGTGGTGACACCGCCAGACACCACACTTGCTAGGTGGTAGCCTTTAAATCGGCCGCGGTCCGCTAGTATACGACGGACCCGCGTGTCGCCACTGTCAGTGATTGCAGACCGAGCGCCGCCACACGGCAGGTCTAGTGAGACGTCCTAGTACTCGCCCCAGTTGTACAGCCGACTTTGCTAGCGAAGCTACACTGACAAATACGCTCTCATTTGCCGAGACGATAGTTAGCATAGCCTTCAGCTACGTCATTTGCTACGACCTAGCAAGGCGCCATTACCAGTGTATATTGAGATTGCACTTATGTATCATCAAGAGCGATGTACACCAATTATGGATTAAAGTTAAGTATTCCAGCAGCAACATACTTTATTTGCTACATTAAATTACATTGTCCTGTTCCAGACCTCACGCCAGCCTGCGTGAGTTTAACGCGTGCCTTCGGCATCCTCGCATAGTGACTTGGCTGTCTTGCCAAGTCACAACAATGAACTACTTCTAACAGCAACGAGCACGCCACCGCCAACCGTGTTTAGCCCATCCTTTCGGAACACCGTTAGGTTCTTCGCAAAAATTTCGGCTGAGCTTATCTCCAGCTTCAGCCACCTTTCAGTGCCTATAAAGACTTGAGCATCAGTGCTTTGTGCTAGGAGCTCCAGTACTTTCCCGACGCAGCTACGAGAATTTACAACAGTTATACCGATGGTTCCTGTATCTACGTTCTTCCTTGCTTCAGCCTTCATCTTTTGCGACTAAAGCCCTTTTTGCGTTTCCCCTAGACCCTCTAACCTAAAAGACCGCCCAGTCCACGCCACACAGCCCATGCTACCCGTGTAGCCATCTCCTGCATATCAAGGACTCCTGAGCCAGCGGAAACCCGACCAGCCTATGGCGCAAGTCGAGGAATCAGCCTAAACGGACGCAGAACCATCTGAGCCTTTGATTCAGGCCCTCCACTAGGCTCTGTACCAGAGGTCCGCAATCAGTCCTGTCGGCTCTGATTTCATCTGACAAGGAAGACTGGCAGCCGTTACCACTTTCGTTAGCCACTCGAAAGAGAATCTCTCCCAGTCCAAAGTGACACAAATTATTTGTAGTGACCTGAGCCAGCACTTGCATTTGGTTGTACCCTGTGGTCTTCATGGCATTTGGAAGGATCTTTTCCACGTCTGGAATGACTCCACACGGTATCACACGGAGAAAACATTATCTTTCTACCATTTTTGACAGCCAGGTCCCTAAGGAGCCCCATAACGCGCCTAACGTTGGCGTTTCCCAACTATCAATAACCCCACATTCTGTGACTGCCTGGAACTTGCAGGCTGAGAGGTTTCCTCTGGAACAAGACAGGTGATGGGATCTGGCTGGGCAATAGTGTCAGCCAAAGACAGTACCTGCAGCCTGTTTTCAGACTAACCAGGGAGGCCTTACGTTCAGCCCCTGGGAAGTCTTTCACCACCTGCTACTCCACAGTATGACCTCCCACTCGACCACAGGTGAGGGGCCCACCTCAGTAACTGAGTTGGCCACCAGTGAGGACCAGTCAGAGGACTCGGAGGTGCTGGATGTCCGTTGGATCCCCACGCTGAGCCCAAAACAATGGTGTCTATCCACTGCAGCCTCAAGCTGTATAATTGAAGCCATAACAGCCTGGAGCTGAAATATCGCCAAATCGGCTCGCATCCGCACACAACAATCACAGTTCCGATCCATACTAAAGATCGTGGGACACTAGATTATCCAGATAAACGGACTATCCACACATGCTGCGAAACTCTACTATAGAGCCTGACGAGAACGCAGGAACTGCGTCTAATAAATTAGATTAATACGCAGGCATTCAAAAACCTACCTGCCGAAGCACTCAGGTGAAACTAAATAAGAAGAACTTGTAACATGTGACAATATCGAATGAAAACGCGAGAACTGTGACTGTTGCTTTCACACTGATCTGACTGCGTAGAGAGCTCTTGAAATTCTGGTATCTATAAAATTTCTTATAATTAATGTAATAGTTTTTACACTGACCAGCAGTTCACAACTTTAAAGGACATACTGTCAGGAAAACTGAAGGAAAATCTACCTTCAGTAACAATCTTATTCAAAATATGTGTACAATACAAGACACAGGGAATAATCTTCAAATATTGTATATTGCCCCTAAGGAGCCATCGATGAGCATCTTAGAAGAAGTGCAAATATACAATCACTTAGGAGTGGATAAGTTACTCATTGATGGAACACAGGTTAAGGAAGACAAGTCCCTAGAACTGCTTACGGAATAGATACATAATTGCCTTACTAATTTGATTACAAGGTACACTTTTGATCTATAATTTGTTAATCTAGTTGAGCCATGTGGAGCTTATGCTCCTGCCATGTATTGCTCGTCATCTTGATTTTGTGGTTCTGACGCCTCGTTCTTTCTTTAATTCGATTTACTGGCGTCACTAGGTTGCTGGTTTGCCTGCCTGTCAGCGGCAGCAGCAGTGCTTATCGGTAAGTGCAGTGTCGTACCAACTCTGGAGTGACCGCTAGTATTTCCGGGTCGTCATGTGTCTGGAGTTCAGTTGGGAGCTCAGTAGGGATGCAGCACCAGTGAAGTCAGGGACAGAGCGCCAGCGAGTTGCGGACAGCCAGTGCTCGCCGACCGCTGGAGTCACACAAGAACTGTCCAATGGAAGGAGATTGGAGCAGGACAGCTGTTGGCTGGCCGTCTCACCAGGCAACGTGTATTGGGTCTTTTGACCATTTCTGGGCCTTATCACCTGGTCATCTTGCCGGACGTGGGTCGGTTCCTTCCTGGTGCGAAGATGTCGTGGCCAGTGGGCAAGAGTTACCTCTGCATGAGTGGGTCCGAGCCCGTGTGCCCGGGTCGCCGTGTCTCCGAATTCCGAACGGACATGGAGTTGAGTCGGGCTGGAGCTGCAGTCAGCTTCGGACTGCCAAGACTCGCCCGACCATTACCGACACACGTAACTTGAGAGGGAACGACCTGGGTTGGACGTTCGGTCGGTCGTCTAATCGGACGACGGGTATCTGGTCGCCGACCGCTCGTGGAGACTCTGTGTGCCGAATTGATTCGTCCTTGCTGTTCCACAGAGATTGCTTTTACGACTGTTCGAGTTCTTGTGAAAGTGTGATACGTAGAACCATGTGTAGCTTCTGTGATTTCCACTGAGCAGATGAATGATGTCTGCGTACTGTAGTAGTCAGTCGGTCGGTTGAAATAGAGCAGCGAGTGTGTCGGGTGGAAGGGAATTGATTAGGCTGTTGGTTGGTTTTTCAGCCATCCCTAGGTCATGTTGCCACCCCATTATTTAGTGTTACATTTGGCTACCTTTCTCACCTAAACTGTTGTTAGAGTTTCGTCCCCTTGGAACGCTTCAGAGCACCACTGTTTGTTGTTAGTGATTGTCATTTTATTTGGTCGCAGGTACTGTACCAGGCCTTCAGCCATGTATAAATATTGTCTGTTTTATGTTTAGTCTATGGCCTTCACCCGAACTTCATAACAACATTAAGATTAGGCCTTGAGCTGTGTTTCATTTAAAATTCTTGTTGCTCTGTATTTAGGCCTTCAGTTGCGTTTGTTTCAGCTTTGATATGTAAATCCTTGCCTGTAAGGTTTGTCTTTAATTATCCTTGAATAATTGCTTGGGCCTTCATCCGACAAGATACTTCAAGTTTCCTTAAGATGTTTTTTTGTTGTACTGTGTAAAGTCTTATCTTTAAAGTCTCTCTTTTATTACGTAAAGAAAATTTTTTTTTAATTGGGCTTCAGACTAAGAATTATCTTGAATTTTCCTTAATATGGCCTTTAGCCGGAATTTGTAAACTCTTGGCTTTTAAAGAATTTCAATAGCTGATCTGAAATATTATTTTGGCCTTTACCAGCGAAGATATTGTAATTTTACTTCAGTAAGGTCTTCAGCCGTTACTCTAAATCCTGATGTTTTAGAAGAAATCATTTAAACTTATGTTGGAGAAGTTACTTGGGCCCTCAGCCGTGAATTGATCTTTGTTGTTTTAAAGAGAAAACTATGCTTTCGTTGGTGCAATAAAGTTGTGTGTGTTCTTGTATAACTAACAGTAATTGACCTTGGCCACTTTCCACAACCTGATCCGCTCTGTCTTGCGAAACCGAATTTCACTAGTTTTGTAATCTCCCCTCCTCTTCCCAGCTTTTAATTGTCGATTTTACTTGCGTAGTTTTTTCATCTCTTCTCTTTAACATTTACGTTCTAGGAATTTTTCCTGCACTTTGGAAAACGTAAATATTTCTATTGATCAGTTTGGTAGGTACAATTTCTCAAATTGTGTGTGTGTTTTGAAACACTTGCTAAACATCTTACATGAAATTTCTATTTCTACAGATCTAACGTTTAAACACGACCGTGAGCAGTATTTAGAAGCTTATTATCATGAATGTCAATTGGTTTGATTTTTGTTATCCAGTCTGGTTATACATGTCAATTATTTGTGAGAGGATGTAAGCCCATTTGGACGAACCATGAAAGTTAAAACACATTTATATTTGCACTTTTATCATGCGGTTCAAATGTCCCACAATATATGCTTTCATATGCCTTGGGGTTGCCGTAACAGATGTATTAGAGAAGCTGTTATTAGTTTTCTTATTCTTAATGTCGTTAACTCCTCTACCAGGTACACACACTAATGAATGTTTAACATTTTTGTACTTAGAACTGTTGGTGCATTTTTTCCCTACTTCATTTATTTTATTATACACTCCTGGAAATTGAAATAAGAACACCGTGAATTCATTGTCCCAGGAAGAGGAAACTTTATTGACACATTCCTGGGGTCAGATACATCACATGATCACAATGACAGAACCACACGCACATAGACACAGGCAACAGAGCATGCACAATGTCGGCACTAGTACAGTGTATATCCACCTTTCGCAGCAATGCAGGCTGCTATTCTCCCATGGAGACGATCGTAGAGATGCTGGATGTAGTCCTGTGGAACGGCTTGCCATGCCATTTCCACCTGGCGCCTCAGATGGACCAGCGTTCGTGCTGGACGTGCAGACCGCGTGAGACGACGCTTCATCCAGTCCCAAACATGCTCAATGGGTGACAGATCCGGAGATCTTGCTGGCCAAGGTAGTTGACTTACACCTTCTAGAGCACGTTGGGTGGCACGGGATACATGCGGACGTGCATTGTCCTGTTGGAACAGCAAGTTCCCTTGCCGGTCTAGGAATTGTAGAACGATGGGTTCGATGACGGTTTGGATGTACCGTGCTCTATTCAGTGTCCCCTTGACGATCACCAGTGGTGTACGGCCAGTGTAGGAGATCGCTCCCCACACCATGATGCCGGGTGTTGGCCCTGTGTGCCTCTGTCGTATGCAGTCCTGATTGTGGCGCTCACCTGCACGGCGCCAAACACGCATACGACCATCATTGGCACCAAGGCAGAAGCGACTCTCATCGCTGAAGACGACACGTCTCCATTCGTCCCTCCATTCACGCCTGTCGCGACACCACTGGAGGCGGGCTGCACGATGTTGGGGCGTGAGCGGAAGACGGCCTAACGGTGTGCGGGACCGTAGCCCAGCTTCATGGAGACGGTTGCGAATGGTCCTCGCCGATACCCCAGGAACAACAGTGTTCCTAATTTGCTGGGAAGTGGCGGTGCGGTCCCCTACGGCACTGCGTAGGATCCTACGGTCTTGGCGTGCATCCGTGCGTCGCTGCGGTCCGGTCCCAGGTCGACGGGCACGTGCACCTTCCGCCGACCACTGGCGACAACATCGATGTACTGTGGAGAACTCACGCCCCACGTGTTGAGCAATTCGGTGGTACGTCCACCCGGCCTCCCGCATGCCCACTATACACCCTCACTCAAAGTCCGTCAACTGCACATACGGTTCACGTCCACGCTGTCGCGGCATGCTACCAGTGTTAAAGACTGCGATGGAGCTCCGTATGCCACGGCAAACTGGCTGACACTGACGGCGGCGGTGCACAAATGCTGCGCAGCTAGCGCCATTCGACGGCCAACAGCGCGGTTCCTGGTGTGTCCGCTGTGCCGTGCGTGTGATCATTGCTTGTACAGCCCTCTCGCAGTGTCCGGAGCAAGTATGATGGGTCTGACACACCGGTGTCAATGTGTTCTTTTTTCCATTTCCAGGAGTGTATAATTGTGTCATAGGTAATATTTGTCCATACACTTCCATGTCTTTTAGTGATCAGCTGTTAAGTTCTGAGATTTTTAAATGGTTCTTTCAAATTCTATATCACTGATCTGTATTGCATTCTTGGTTAAACTTGTAAGTTGAGCACCGAGAATATACGGTTTTACCCTGCTTAATCCCTATGTTCTATCTGTTCAACTATCACTGTAATGTATCTACTCCTTCTTTTTCTTCTTTAGCATTCTAGAGTCATTTGATAGATTTTATAGCAAGTCTAAATATATCTCTGAAAAAGAAATGGGCTAACCTCAGCAATTGCCTTTTATGTTGGACCAGTGTACAACTTATATACACTCATTTTTGCCTTCTTGTCAGTCACAACAACCCTTATGTTAACTGTATCAATGCGTGTTGTCTTTCCGTTCGGACATGTCTGAAAGAACAGACATCTCGTGGAGTCCGTTGCTGCGAGTAGTATTATGTAAACTGAAGGTGGAGGGCGCGGAGAAAGGAAAGGGAACGAACTATGGATGTCAGCTTCATTGGGACTTTATACTGAGGCAGCGGCGTCCCGTGAAAATGTGTGCTGGACTATGATTTGGACCCAGGACCTCCTGCTTATTGGGCAATTGCGATAACCACTGCGCCATCTGGACAACGTGTGGCCATCTCTTCCATGCTCGCTTCTCTGAGATTCCCACTGGAGGTGGGACGTAATTGCGCATCTGCAATGAAGACGGTGGATTCGTTGCCCACCAAGGCGAATCAGTTACAAGAATGTACGGTGCCTGTTCTTTTGGACATGTCCGGAAGAACAGACAGCACACATTCATGTAACAGATTCCCCGCGATGGGCAACGAATTTACCATGTTTAGTGCAGAAATACAATCGGCTACTCTGCTATGTTAAAAATATGGTTCGGATTCTTGTTATTCTGATTGATTATAACATTTAAATATCATTTACGTTCAATATTCTCACAAAATATCTGTTATTTTTATGTAATTAAAGCTTAAAAATAATTAAATATCAAGATCTGGTCACGTGATCGAAAACGCTCTGTCATTGGCTGATGCTCTGGTGACGTCACAGGCTAGGATTTAAACGAAGCTATACTAGTGTTACAGGAGCGTTTGCTGAAGTAACAAGGGTTTTACATACTTTTACTGCAAGAAGTTTAGCTCTTTATTGACGGAAAACGCGATTGCAACTTTTAGGTAACAATAGAAAGGAATTTTTTGAACGCTGATAGTGGAAGCCTCGCAAAAGTTGGTGCGTTTACATTCCACCTATTTAGAGCAGAGATATGTGTGACGACGGACATTATCTTCCCTGCTCCCTGCAACACATTAAACTCGTTCAAAACTAAGGAACTGTAGAACTTTCGTAAATGGATACCTATAATAACTAGATTACCGACTGTCCGTCATGAGCTACGACCCAGACAACAGAATTATTCTTGCAAAACTTAGTGCTGATTTCGTTTGTAAAAGGCACTGAGAAGAGATGTTGCACACATCACGCGTTCCGTGGCGCAACGGCTTGGCATTCGAATGCAGAGAAAGAGATTAAATGTTCGAAATCTGGTATGGTCAAATATTTTTAAAAGATGTACACGAAATACGAAAATAGCATTAGAAAGAGCTGACTGTAGCAGTTGTTTCGATTGTGGGATGTATTACGTATAAATTCACAGTAGTCTTGATGTGAGAAACGGACAACAGAGGATAAATGTATTTATTTTGCGAACAAATATATTTTGGGTAGCATTGCTAGTAGTGAAGCTATCACCATAAGTCCACAGCACAACGAAGTGTAGGACGATGAGGTTACACGAAGAGATATAAAGCATATGGAGCATGCAAGTGATACAAACGTAAGGGCTGTGATGTTTGCTAGTGTAAACTAACGGTAGCATCTGAAGCGGACTTACTTCATCCTTATCTAAGATGATGAAGCTGCAAAGGTTTAAACAATAAGGATCCAAGCTGGACAATACGAAGATAAAAACAATGTTTGTAAAAAACTAAAAAAGTGTGTGGCCACTCTAATGATTTCTCTTACTGCTTTGGTTTTGATGAAAGTCTATGTGTGTGTGTTAATGCAGCTAGCCGCTAACTTGGTGTAATGTTTTGTCTGTACAGAAGTGTATCTGTCGCCTTGATCGCTCTCTCACCCTCACACACAATTCTGTACAGTATAGTCAAGGGCTTAGGTTTTCTTATCAGGCTTATCCGTGCAAAGACAGACAAAAAAATTATACTAATGGGAGGATTCTGAGTAACTTCTAGAATTCCATTCGCTCTCTCTTTCTCTCTCTCTCTCTCTCTATCCTTTATCTGTGTACAGTTCAAATATAAGTTACATGAAATCAGCCTAATAGAATCTCTGGTGGAGCCCTTCGTCTTAATATTCAGCGGCTGGCTTGCTAGAAAAGATCTTTACATACGTTATTATTATTAAGCGCTGCATTCAGTTGGGAAAAATCGATCGTTTTGAACACTTCGTTCAGTTTACGACAGATCTAAAATTTCAGATGTGGACGAAGCCTTTTTGGACGATTTCAAAAAAACTCAGAGATTGCAGGCTCTCTTCGTCACAGCTGAAACTTCCCAATTAAGTACAGGGCCCAGACAATCATCAATGATTCATACAGAGAACGCATTCGTCATTCACTCTAGAATAAAATGGTCACAAACCTTATTTCTGAGGAAAATTGTATATTGAATCCATTTCCGTACATGTTCCGTTTCCGTGGATTTTAAGACTCATGCAATTTACTTTTACAAGTCCTTTCTCTTTATCTACCACGCTAGCGGCACAAACTTTCCTGTCTCGCTTTAGCGCGAAGAAGAGTAAATAAATCTCCTTTAGCAATCCGAAAATCTTCCAACCGATACTTTCCGAAGCTGTTCCTTTCTCTCTCCTCTCTATAATGACCATGGAGCATACATCTCTGTACCTCTGTTGTTCCAAAGAATAAACGTATTAGAAAAATACCTTGGCGTCGACGAGCTGTCGGCGCATATATTACTAGAAAATCTGCTCAGATACTTTTCAAACGTAAATAAATGTGGATGATTTGATTGACCATTATTTATTATTGCGTGGTAGAGGGTAATTTCCCGTGGGGCGATTACAATGCCCCTCGCAGCGAGCGAAGTTTGTGAGGTCAATTTTTATTCACCGAACACACTTCGCGAGCTATCTATTAGCGTGGATAACCCGGAAGTGATGATTGTCAGTCCTCCGACTGAAAAAGAATATTATGTTTGAACTAGACGAAGAAAAGAAATGTTGAAGACAGAAGAAATGAAGAGACTGGTACCGCGGCTGTATTACTTTTACGTGCATCTAGGTGTCATGTTTGCTGTGCACAACCAAGGAAGATGATCTTTCATGAACTTATGTCAGGGTCTACCCATTCGGGAACTTTCTTAAGCAGGGAAACCTTGGAAAACCTCTTAAGCTTAGACCCCCAGCCTACGGTACAGAGAAGATAGGAAAGCCTATAGAAGAACAAAAAATAATTTTGAAATTTATCTCTAAAGGAAATATAGGGCTTAATTTGTATCACGATTTGGAGAAGAGTAGTTTGTGCCTCTAGCAAAAAAAAAAAAAAAAAAAAAAAAAAAAAAAAAAAAAAAAAAAAAAAAAACGTTTTACAATAAATAACGTGAATTTGCGTTTTACAATCTTGCTCCTTGGACAATATCTTGCGGTGCTAAACTCCCCCGGGTCTTGCATGTCCCCGACGTCCACAGTTGTAGTCGGTCTTCTATGCGGCCCCCTCTGTCGTTGATCTTCTACGCGGTCCACAATGGGAAGAGTAGAAGGGACAGGGATACTCGAATACACATGCAACATTCATTCCAAAAGAATTAGCAATGACCAAAAGGGAAACTCTTCCTGTAAGAGAACTGATTAGGTTGCACCGTCCAAGATTCTCCTTTTTGAAAGCAAAATCCTTGTGGCTTCATGGATCCTTTTTGTTACGACGTACTTCAAGGAATTCAACTCTTAATTAATGATGTTGCCAAAAGCATCACCGATTTACTCTCGTTTGAATAATCCTTTTGACTTTGCCTCCCCACTTGTGCTTATAAGTCCAAAAGTTTTAACAGATTTTCTATGACTGATTTGTTCTTCGTAATTTAAAGGATTCATGTAACTGACTATAGATTTTGGATTCAAATCATCGAATAATGGAAAGTGTAGTTCATTTTATTCCAAGACATCATCCATATTTCCTTGATAAGTCATATAATTTAGCTATACTCAAAAAAAACTTTTTATTCTAAATACATATATTTCTACGCTTGAGTGCTGAAATGTAGAAGTTATTAGCATTGAGGAATGCGGATTCACTTCTTTCATTTACTCTCTGATTCATACGGCGTTCATCCATGCTCATATATGGAAATGGATTTTTCACACAAAATTCCCAAACGAACACGAACCATTAAATTACTACTGAATCTATGAATACTACTTTCTTTAATCATTCATTAATAAATTAAAACTCTTAACTTCGAATTATACCACCTATTCCTTTTAAAGTTCAACATGAATCAGTTTATCCTCGCGTTTGGTGCGAGTCTCTTACAAAGGATATCTGTATCGTCTATATCGATTTTAATTCTCACGCCGACGTCAACTGTTTTGCGCGGGAAATAATCTTTGCGGCGTTAACCGTCACTCACGATTCACTACCACAACACATCCCTTCACATATTTACACATTTAAGCGTTCACATGAGATTATATATGAATCTTCAACCGAACCTCTTTAGATTATTCAGCGTCATTTGTGAGGAAAAATTTCATTCTTCTTGAAGGTCAGTCAGATCCTTTATACATCTTGATAACATTATCAATGCTAAAGTTCTATGTTCACTCAAACCACAGGTGAAGCCTATCTCCACTATCTTTTTTACAACACTCAATAGTACTAATTAGTCACTATTTCTATACTCTATGTCACTGACTAACTATTTCAATTTAAAGGCTTTTAACACTACACACACACAGTTTATTGTTATATTTTTTACGAGCGTTCATCTCTGTCACTCGGAACACCATTCCTCCCTATCTTCTAATCTTCATTATATCTTTTTAAGTCGTTATGAGGAAATAACCCTTTTATTTTGTTCGATCCCGGGTATGCTAACAGATAAGCTCCAGGATTCGGAATTTGTAGGATAATGTATGGTCCAGTATATAGTAACTCCCATTTCTTTATACTTTTCTTTATTACGGATGATTTGGTATGTCGTTTAACTAGTACCTTCTCGCCGACATGGTATGTCTGTACCCTCTTGATTAATTTGTCATATCGTTGTTTTCTTTGATCAGCCTTTTTCGTCATATTTATGATAGCCTGTCTTATTTTTTCTTCCCAAGGCATCTCGGTTTCCTGAGTTTTGGGGATATGGTCAGTCCAGAAGTTTTCCTCTTTTGCTTCGAACATCAATTCACGAGGTGTATATCCAGTTGAGGAGTGGGGCATGTTATTGTATATTTGCTCAAACTCTTCCACATAATTTGCCCACGCAGTTTGCTTATTATGGCAATACGTCCTCATAAATCGATTGAATTCTCTAAAAATCCTCTCCACCAAATTACCTTGTGGGTGGTAAAATGATGTTAGTACGTGTTTCACACCGACTTGAGACAAAGTCTGCTTCCACCGGAGTCCTGTGAATATTTTAGCATTGTCAGTTATGATCGCCTTTGGTGTACCAACATGTGGAAGATAATCTCTTATCAATCTTAATACAATTACTTTGGCTGTAGCCGTCTTTATCGGGTATAGCTTTACGTGTTTCGTGCACACATCGAGAAATGCTAACACATATTTAACACCACCTCTTGAAGTAGGTAACGGTCCACACAGATCGCACGAAATTAATCCTTTTGGTTCTTGTACTAATATATAGCATAATGGGTGCTTAATCCCTTTTGAATCCGGCTTTGTTTTTTGGCAGATTATGCACCTCTTTAAGACCTCATGCACTCTGCGCTTTATGTTGGGGAAATAACAGTACCCACTTATCTTGTCTGCACATTTTGTCGCACCGAAATGTCCCCAGGTTAAATGAGTGAACCAGACAAGTTTCTCTATTTGTGCCTCAGGTATACAAACACACCAACGGACTTTGTTTGGCCTTCCACAGCGGAAAAATAATACGCCATTTACCAGCTTGTAATAATTTGCGATCTGATCCGAAGGTTGCTGTTGTAACCTTTGAATGACACTTCCCCATTGAGCATCCTTTTTCTGTAACCGGGCCATATGCACACACAAATTGATGTAGTACGTCTTATATGGATTTTCCTGCAGCAGCAATATAGGGAATTCTGAGGAATTATTTACTTCAATCTCTTTGGTTAAACCCTGCGGTGACCTTGATAGAGCGTCCGCAATAATGTTTTGCTGCCCTGAGACATGTACGATCTTAAACTGGTATTGTTGCAGAGCGAGAGTCCATCTAGCCAGTCTGGGGTGTAACAGTTTACACGTTTGTAAAAACGTTAATGATTGGTGATCGCAATATACGATAGTCTTCGACCCATATAAATAATAATGAAATTTTTTAAATCCCCAGACGACCGCAAGAGCCTCTAATTCTGTCGTCGTGTACGTTCGTTCACAGTTGGACAAAACACGACTAGCAAACGCAATAGGACAAAAGGTAAGCTGTCCATTTATCTTGCGTACTTGGGAAAGGCACGCTCCAAGACCCACATTTGACGAATCTGTTGACAAGTAGAATTCCTCTTGCGTGTCCGGAAGGTACAAAAGCGGTGCATTTACTAATTGCTTCTTTATCTCTTCAAATGCTTCTTGACACTCTAATGTCCAGAGCCAGGGCACATCTTTCTTCAGCAAACTATTCAGAGCTGCTGCATTCATGGCCTGATTCGTTATAAATCTTCTAAAAATGATGCAAGACCCAGAAACCCTTTTAATTGCCTCCTATTTCTTGGTGTTGGAAACTTACTAATCGCCATTAGCTTCTCCTTGGTCGGTAAAATTCCCTTTGCGTCAATTATATGCCCCAGTAACTTGATTCTATTTAGTGCAAAATGTGATTTCTGTAGGTTAGCAGTTATTCCCATGGTTTTGAAAACGTCCAACACCCGACTCAGTAAAGTAATATGCTCTTCCCAGGTCTTCGATGCAATAAGCATATCATCAACAAGTACTGTTATCCTGCTTCTTAGTTCTGGGCCTAATGCGTAATCTAGCGCTGCTATAAAAATTCCAGCACTAATGTTGAGTCCGAAAGGAACTACAGTAAATTGGTAACTTCTACTGCTGGCCTGTATTCATTTGTTCTGAGCCTTGTTGTGAAACGCGTATCGACTCTGCTATCGTTTGTTTCCAATGCTCGAGATCAGCACCTAACTGCTGTCGCACTTCCTCTAGTCCTTTCGCAAACAAATTCTCTTCCTGTTTGCCGCACAGACTCTGGAATGCTTCTTTAACATTTTGCTCAACGTTTTCACACATTAGCCTTTTGTTTTCTAATGTGATTTCGGATAATTTACCCGTTAATACATTAATCTGGTGGTCTATAACGTCTTGACGTTCTGTCAGATGTTCCACACTTTCCTTTAGGTTCGTCTGCGTACGTGCCAATTCAGGAAGTTGCGCAATTGCACAAGACATGGCATCTTGCTTTTGTACTAATTGCGGAACCATTTCCACCTGTTCGCGTACGGTATCTATCTTAATAGCCACGTACTCCTTCATTTCTACACGTACGCGTTGAGTAGATTCCTCACATTGAGCTTTAACCAATTCGATTTGTGCAGTTAATTTTCGTTCCGTCTCTTCAGCCTGATCTTTAAGTTCCTTTGTCTTTGCCTCTATCCGTTGTTCTAATTCGGAAAAACTGTCATGTAACTGCTGCTTAATCTCAGCTTTCAGCTTTTCCTGCCGTTCAGTAACTGAGGCTAACTTTGCATTCAAATCATTTTGCCCTTCATTCACTGCGGCGAACTTCGCGTTAATGTCGGTTTTCAAATTTTCTTGCCCCTCAGTAACTGAGGCTAATTTTGTATTCAAATGGTTTTGCCCCTCAGTAACTGAGGCTAATTTTGTATTCATATTATTCACGGTCTCCGTTAACATCTGCATCTGCCTCATGATAATGACCAATGGGTCTAATCCATGTTGCGTACTGGCTGATACATCTACAGCCGTGTCTACCGGGCGTTCTATTGCGCTATCTGTAGCGATCGGTTCCACAACACTTCTTACTACAGCATTATCATCAGTGCTCACAGCTGAAGGCTGTTGGGTGTTGCTCTGCTCTGCTTGACTCATCTTAAGCATTGCCCCAGTTAAAAACCATATTCAGTGCTCACAGCTGAAGGCTGTTGGGTGTTGCTCTGCTCTGCTTGACTCATCTTAAACATTGCCCTAGTGAAAACCATATAAATGTTCAACAGTCAATATATATATTTATAAAAAAGTAAAGATCTGGCCTCTTCTCTGCGTCCAGCGTGCTGATTTTATTTGTAGATCAAATAATACGACTGCGAGTATTTCTTCTCTTTTCCACGTTAAGTTGTCTCGTCGTAGTTCACATGAAACAAAGAACAAAATTATTTTAACAACGTCCAAAAACGTGTCCTGTCACGGATTGGCCATTCTAATGATTTCTCTTACTGCTTTGGTTTTGATGAAAGTCTATGTGTGTGTGTTAATGCAGCTAGCCGCTAACTTGGTGTAATGTTTTGTCTGTACAGAAGTGTATCTGTCGCCTTGATCGCTCTCTCACCCTCACACACAATTCTGTACAGTATAGTCAAGGGCTTAGGTTTTCTTATCAGGCTTATCCGTGCAAAGACAGACAAAAAAATTATACTAATGGGAGGATTCTGAGTAACTTCTAGAATTCCATTCGCTCTCTCTTTCTCTCTCTCTCTCTCTCTATCCTTTATCTGTGTACAGTTCAAATATAAGTTACATGAAATCAGCCTAGTAGAATCTCTGGTGGAGCCCTTCGTCTTAATATTCAGCGGCTGGCTTGCTAGAAAAGATCTTTACATACGTTATTATTATTAAGCGCTGCATTCAGTTGGGAAAAATCGATCGTTTTGAACACTTCGTTCAGTTTACGACAGATCTAAAATTTCAGATGTGGACGAAGCCTTTTTGGACGATTTCAAAAAAACTCAGAGATTGCAGGCTCTCTTCGTCACAGCTGAAACTTCCCAATTAAGTACAGGGCCCAGACAATCATCAATGATTCATACAGAGAACGCATTCGTCATTCACTCTAGAATAAAATGGTCACAAACCTTATTTCTGAGGAAAATTGTATATTGAATCCATTTCCGTACATGTTCCGTTTCCATGGATTTTAAGTCTCATGCAATTTACTTTTACAAGTCCTTCTTTCTCTTTATCTACCACGCTAGCGGCACAAACTTTCCTGTCTCGCTTTAGCGCGAAGAAGAGTAAATAAATCTCCTTTAGCAATCCGAAAATCTTCCAACCGATACTTTCCGAAGCTGTTCCTTTCTCTCTCCTCTCTATAATGACCATGGAGCATACATCTCTGTACCTCTGTTGTTCCAAAGAATAAACGTATTAGAAAAATACCTTGGCGTCGACGAGCTGTCGGCGCATATACACTCCCGGAAATTGAAATAAGAACACCGTGAATTCATTGTCCCAGGAAGGGGAAACTTTATTGACACATTCCTGGGGTCAGATACATCACATGATCACACTGACAGAACCACAGGCACATAGACACAGGCAACAGAGCATGCACAATGTCGGCACTAGTACAGTGTATATCCATCTTTCGCAGCAATGCAGGCTGCTATTCTCCCATGGAGACGATCGTAGAGATGCTGGATGTAGTCCTGTGGAACGGCTTGCCATGCCATTTCCACCTGGCGCCTCAGTTGGACCAGCGTTCGTGCTGGACGTGCAGACCGCGTGAGACGACGCTTCATCCAGTCCCAAACATGCTCAATGGGTGACAGATCCGGAGATCTTGCTGGCCAGGGTAGTTGACTTACACCTTCTAGAGCACGTTGTGTGGCACGGGATACATGCGGACGTGCATTGTCCTGTTGGAACAGCAAGTTCCCTTGCCGGTCTAGGAATGGTAGAACGATGGGTTCGATGACGGTTTGGATGTACCGTGCACTATTCAGTGTCCCCTCGACGATCACCAGTGGTGTACGGCCAGTGTAGGAGATCGCTCCCCACACCATGATGCCGGGTGTTGGCCCTGTGTGCCTCGGTCGTATGCAGTCCTGATTGTGGCGTCACCTGCACGGCGCCAAACACGCATATGACCATCATTGGCACCAAGGCAGAAGCGACTCTCATCGCTGATGACGACACGTCTCCATTCGTCCCTCCATTCACGCCTGTCGCGACACCACTGGAGGCGGGCTGCACGATGTTGGGGCGTGAGCGGAAGACGGCCTAACGGTGTGCGGGACCGTAGCCCAGCTTCATGGAGACGGTTGCGAATGGTCCTCGCCGATACCCCAGGAGCAACAGTGTTCCTAATTTGCTGGGATGTGGCGGTGCGGTCCCCTACGGCACTGCGTAGGATCCTACGGTCTTGGCGTGCATCCGTGCGTCGCTGCGGTCCGGTCCCAGGTCGACGGGCACGTGCACCTTCCGCCGACCACTGGCGACAACATCGATGTACTGTGGAGACCTCACGCCCCACGTGTTGAGCAATTCGGCGGTACGTCCACCCGGCCTCCCGCATGCCCACTATACGCCCTCGCTCAAAGTCCGTCAACTGCACATACGGTTCACGTCCACGCTGTCACGGCATGCTACCAGTGTTAAAGACTGCGATGGAGCTCCGTATGCCACGGCAAACTGGCTGACACTGACGGCGGCGGTGCACAAATGCTGCGCAGCTAGCGCCATTCGACGGCCAACACTGCGGTTCCTGGTGTGTCCGCTGTGCCGTGCGTGTGATCATTGCTTGTACAGCCCTCTCGCAGTGTCTGGAGCAAGTATGGTGGGTCTGACACACCGGTGTCAATGTGTTCTTTTTTCACATTTCCAGGAGTGTATTACTAGAAAATCTGCTCAGATACTTTTCAAACGTAAATAAATGTGGATGATTTGATTGACCATTATTTATTATTGCGTGGTAGAGGGTAATTTCCCGTGGGGCGAGTACACCACATTAGATGGGCAGTCCGGAGAGGCCGTGCGGTTCTAGGCGCTACAGTCTGGACCCGCGCGACCGCTACGTCGCAGGTTCGTATCCTGCCTCGGGGATGGATGTGTGTGATGTCCTTAGGTTAGTCAGCTTTAAGTAGTTCTAAGTTCTAGGGTACTGATGACCTCAGAAGTTAAGTCCCATAGTTTGAACCATTATGAACAATGGCTGGAAAACACCGTTTTGAATGCAATGTGTGTGAACACCGATTGCAAATGTATGTGCATGTAAACAGCAAGGGAAACACAGTAATATTCTGTTTCTGATCAGTGCGGTATAGTGTCGTAATTGTCATTTGGTTTTCATATGAGAGGACTGTCAAGTTGTTTTACAAATAAGCTAAAATATTCTTTCAGGTTAGATTCGTACCAGCGATTTATGGATAATTAGACGGTTTACAATAGAGATACCGAATATTTGAAGTGTAGTCAAGTAAAACAATTTTCACTGGGAGTTTAATTTCACCGAATGACGCTATCCTTCTTTGCAGCAGTGAGAGAGCATATCTCTGATATACGTTAATGTTAACTTCACAGTGCTACACATTTTCAGTTAAGTTACTGAAGTTGTGCGTCGGCGTGGCGGCAATTTCCCGGTACAGTGCAACATTATTTTACGCATCTTCTTATTCTCTGGAACACTCAGAAACAACATTTCAGGACTTTTTGTAGATGTATTTGTACAGTATGGTACTACACACCTTTTGTAATCCATTTTCCGAATCGTAAATTTCAAAACAAGACATCACTGTGAATTAGCGTGGTGACAGTAGGAACGGCGAGCTAACCAGTGACGTCACAAGCATCGCACAACCCGAATGGAGCATTTTAGCGGGTGTTCAAACTATTTGAATTTCATTTCCGTTTTTATAAAGGAATACTGAAATTCAAGAGGGGAAAAAAGCATGTTAGAAAGATAAAATAAGGTAATTAGCCATTTAAATCAATTTCAAGAAAACAGTCAAATACCCTATTTAATTTGTCCTCCCGTGGGAGTATCAGAGTAGGAGCATAGGAGACATGGCGTGCAGGTAGGTGGTGTTACGTGGGAATATGGGTCAGCCGATAGGTATGCCGAGACAGTCCCCGCAACTGCGATAAACACTCAGTCGAGATGGCGCAATGGTCCTGGTAACTGCCTTGTAAGCAGGAGATCCCAGGTTGTTGGAACCCTGGTCTGGCATACATTTTCACTCGTCGCCGCTGATTCAGCATAAAGTCTCAATGAAGCTGACATCGATCGTTCCTTCCCTTTCCTTTCCTTTGCTCCCACCCACCCATCCACCTCGAGTTTCAATTTACATAAATGGTTGATTAAACTCAAAAGAGTCTGAGAATAAGTATTTAATTACTTGACACTTTTATTGAATGCTTCGAGTCTAGTAGTATGGTGTTTCACACTCGCACAGACAAAGACACACACACACACACACACACACACACACACACACACACACACACACACAGACACACACACACACACACACACATACACGTACACGATCGTGGGCGAGTGCACGAAGATACATTGATAATACTAACATATTGTCGATAGTCTAGGTTGAGCTTGTCGTTTGATGGCCAGTGTTGTTTGATCACACACTCATATCTGAAACCATTACTTATTGGCTATACATACATTTTTATGCAAACCAATTTAAGTAACTTCATGAAAAATAAAAAAAGACCCTATGTGTTCGCTGCATTACGGGTAGCTGTGAGGTACCTAATGTTAGAATCTATGCTAGGACAGCGTATGTACCATTTGATTTTATACGGACTGAATCTACTCTTTGTGGAGCCTACTGCAATTTCTAAATCAACCGTGTTATACCGTCATAATATCTTTATTCACTTTGGGAGTGGATGATGGACTAATAACGATTGTGTTAATGTACTCTTATCAAATTCAAGCTTTGTTATTTGCTGATTAAGATCTACCAAATTTGAAATAATGTGCTCTCTGATTTCTAAACCCGAATGTGAGTTTTCGTGGGGCTCCTACCCTGCAGGTTCCTACATGACAGTGCTTCCTACGTTGAGCGGTTAAGGGGGGGGGGGGGGGGTTATTCCTTTACTAAGGTGTGGTCGGTGATGAAATAGCAACCACAATAAAAATCCGATGCAGCTTTCCACAGATGTAGTTATTTATTTATTTACACGTCACGTTCCGTAGGACCAAATTGAGGAGCAAATCTTCAAGGTCATAGAACGTGTCAGTACATGAAATTACAACATAAAAGTAATAACAGATAAAAATAAATGTTCATGAACCTGAAAAAAAATCAGTCCATAAGTTTAAGTAAACGCTGTCAGCAATACAATAAAAATCAGCTTAATTTTTCAAGGAACTCCTCGACAGAATAGAAGGAGTGACACATGAGGAAACTCTTCAGTTTTGATATGAAAGCGCGTGGATTACTGTTAAGATTTTGCATAAGAGTTAAGGAAGTCCGATCCAAATGCAGGTTTGATTTTTGCCGAGTATTAACAGAGTGAAAGCTGCTTATTCTTGGGTATAAACTAATATTGGTAACAAGAAACAACAATAAGGAATATACATATTAAGAGGCCACTGTCAAAATACCCTGTCTCGTGAACAGAGGTCGACAAGAGGTTCGCGAACTCCCACCACTTATTGCCCGAACCGCCCATTTCTGAGACAAAAATATCCTTGTAGGATGGGAAGAGTTACCCCAAAATATAACTATACGACATAAGCGAATGAAAAAAAGCAAAGTAGACTAATTTTCGTGTCGAAGCATCACTCACTTCTGATACCGTTCGAATAGTGAAAATGGCAGTATTAAGTCTTTGAACAAGGTCCTGAACGTGGGCTTTCCACGACAGCTTACTATCTATCTGAAAACCTAGAAATTTGAACTGTTCAGTTTCACTCATCATATGCCCGTTCTGTGAAATTAAAACGTCAGGTTTTGTTGAATTGTGTGTTAGAAACTGTAAAAACTGGGTCTTACCGTGACTTACTGTTAGTTTATTTTCTACAAACCATGAACTGAGGTGATGTACTGCACTATTTGAAACCGATCCACTGTTGCACACAACATCCTTTACTACCAAGCTAGTGTCATCAGCAAACAGATATATTTTAGAGTTACACGTAATACTAGAGGGCATATCATTTATATAAATAAGAAACAGGAGTGACCCCAACACTGATCCCTGGGGCACCCCCCACTTGACAGTACCCCACTCAGATCCCACATCACAGCTGTTATCAACATTGTGAATCATGACCTTTTGCTGCCTGTTGCTAAAGTAAGAGGTGAACCAATTGTGAGCTACTCCCTTTATTCCGTAATGGTCCAACTTCTGGAGCAATATTGTGAGATCAACACAGTCAAATGCTTTTGTTAAATCAAAAATACGCCAAGCGTTCGAAACTTTTTGTTTAGCCCATCCAGTACCTCACAGAGAAAAGGGAATATAGCATTTTCAATTGTTAAACGACTTCTAAAGCCGAACTGTACGTTTGATAGCAAATGGCATGATATAAAATGATCAATTATCCTTACATACACAGCCTTTTCAATAACTTTAGCAAACACTGGTTGTATAGAAATAGGTCTAAAGTTATCTTCATTATCCCTTTCTCCCATTTTGTAAAGCGGCTTTACTACTGAGTACTTTAATCGCTCAGGAAACTGACCATTCCTAAAGGAAAAATCACAAATATGGCTAAATACAGGGCTAACATGTGCAGCACAGTACTTTAATATTCTGCTAGTTCTGCTCATAACCATGAGAGTCCTTAGTCTTCGGTGATTTAATTATTGACTCAATCTCCCTCTTGTCTGTATCACAGAGGAGTATTTCAGACATCAATCTCGGAAAGGCATTTGCCAACCATCTTATATGATTTCCTGTAGAAACTAAATTTTTATTTAATTCAACAGCAATGTTCAGAAAATGATTGTTAAATACCGTACATATATCTGATTTATCAGTAACAGAAATATTTTTGCTGCGAACTGCCTATATATCATTGACCTTGTGCTGCTGACCAGACTCTTCCTTCACAACTGACCATATGGTTTTAATTTTATCCTTTGAATTAGCTATTCTATTTGCATACCACATACTGTTTGCCTTCCTAATAACATTTTTAAGCACCTTACAATACTGTTTGTAGTGGGTTACTGTAGTTTGGTTGTGACTACTTCTAACATTTTTATATAATTCCTGCTTTATTCTACATGATATCCTTATCCCACTAGTCAGCCACCTGGGCTGCCCATTACTGCTAGTACCCCATTTAGAATGTTCTAATGGAAAGCAGCTCTCAAAGAGCATGAGACGTGTGTTAAGGAAAGCATTGTATTTATCATCTATGTTATCACAGCACTATAAACACCCTGCCACTCTTGTTCCTTGACAAGTTTTAAAAAACTCTCTATTGCTGTTGGATTAACTTTCCTACATAGTTTGTAATTAAATATGACATTGGTTTGAGAGCAGAAACCTTTTAGTGTTAAAATTTGTGCATCATGGTCTGAAATGCTATTCAAGCTTTTACTAAAAGAATGCCCATCTAGTAATGAAGAATGAATAAAAATATTGTCAGTGACTGTGCTACTGTTTCTCTGCACCCTAGTTGGAAAAAACACAGTTTACATGAGATCATATGAATTTAGGAGATCTACCAACATCCTTTTTCTTCCATAGTCATATACAAAATTAATATTGGAGTCACCACATATAACTAGTTTCGGGTACTTCCTACAAAGTGAAACAAGAACCCTCTATAGCTTGAGCAGAAATGCTCTGAAGTCGGAGTTAGGGGACCTATAAACAACAACAATTAGAAGTTTAGTTTCACAAAATTCAACTAACGCTGCACAACATTCAAATATCTGTTCAGTGCAGTGGCGTGATACGTCTATGGACTCAAATGGAATACTGTTTTTTATGTACAGAGCTACTCCCCCCCCCCCCCCCCCGCCCCCTGCAAGGAACTCCTTGAGAAAGAGCCAGCTAATCTATATCCTGGTAAAGGATTGTCAAATTATTTAAGTGGTGCTCTGATATACCAATAATTTCAGAGTCAACATCTATTAGCAGTTCACTAACTTTCTCTCTAATACCTCTTATATTTTGATGAAATATGCTAATTCTTTCTCTGCTTGGAAACATTACATCCTCTGAAGGTTAGCCCTTAGTTAGAGGGACTTCCTTAAGCAGGTATACCTATCAGCTGACTTCAGTCTAAAAAAGGTGCAGCTCTAACACCAACTACTACAGGAATTTTTCCATGAGTGACACCACCACCACCACCACCACCACCACCACCACCACCCACTACACTGTCATCTATAAGCTTAGCCAGCCTCCCCTTCCCATACCTATTGAGGTGCAGGACATGCCTAGTGAAACCCGATCACAGTGTCTCTAGTATATCCGCTGACTGTCACATTCCCCTTTTCAGTTATGAGTGCGTGGTGAGCACGTAAAGGTACCTAGAAAATAGTGTCTCCCGCCAAGTGTGAGCGCCTGCTGAGAGATTTCACCTGATTTCATGCAGCCCACGTACTTTAGCTGTCATTCATTTTCTTTTTCGTGACAATTTTCGTCCTCAGGCTGCTGGGGCATTGAACATGTTCCTGCAGCTTTTTCGATGGCTAGCGTATGATTACCCACCACACAGCCTGGATTTGGCTCCCTCTGACTTTCGTCGTTGCTGACATGAAGCGTCGGCTATGAAGAGAACATTTTGGCACAAGCAAAGGGCCGTAGAACAGGGAAATGAAATGGTGGAAAACGCAAGTGGAGCTATTCAGCGAGGAGGTTATTGGAAAGTTTGTACAACGCTATGACAAATGTCTAAGTCGGAGTGGCGACTATGTAGAAAGGAAACTGGAAGGTGTAGGTAACTGCTGCAAATAAAAATTTCTGGTTTTCACTGTGGTTTCCATTTCGTGACCAATCGGATCTTAATAAATCAATAGACCTCAATGTCTGTTACATGTCAGAAAGTAGGTCAGCTATGAATAGCAGGCAAGTTCACCTGTAGCGTGAAAATTTTGTTTACGTCTGCTAAGTCAATCTTTGGAAACATCGAGGTGGTTTTGGCAGGCATGGGAAAAAAATGTCGTGTCTTTGCTATAAATAGCGACCGTTTTAAGTGCATTTTCGAGTTGTAATGCGCTGCAAGTATCAACGTTACAGGGAGAAAACTGCAGGTGAAGAGTGGCAGGAGAAAATCAGCTCTTATCGAGGGGTGTGAATAACTGGCAGGCTTGGACTTGTGTGGGACTCAATCGAATGTCTCTGTACCGGCTATTAATAGCAATCTGTGCAAGTCTGGTTGTGACTGGGGAAACCAACCTGCGTTTCAGACATTAATAGAACAATACAGGGCTGATGCCATATGGTAGAAGAGCACGGGGGCTGTGAAGGAGACAGCGTGTGCACTATGGACTCATTAGAGTGGAGTACGAGGAAGCAGTGGCAGTGGGGTAAGAGGAAGAGTTCGCCAGCGGCTGTTTGGTGCGGGAGGACCGTAGGGGGGAGGGGGTGAAAGCGGTCATTCCCGTGACATCCAGCACTGCACGGCGCTGGGCTGTACCTTCAGGCAAGCCCACATCAGCACTCCAGCCGCTGAAATAGGCAGACATCGCAGTCCGCAGGCGGAGGCGTAGTGGTGGAGTGCTGCGGCAGTGTGTGTACGTCAGGGCCGGCCAGATATTCTGCACGCGTGCGGTGTTCTTGCACATGTGCAACTTCCGGGTCACAGCGTGCACGCCGCAGCCGTCAGCGTTCATGTAGTGCATGCTTCTAACCACAGATGTCGCTTTATCCACTTGCTGGGATACTCTGTACCGGGCGCATTCTAGTGCTCTTTCCACAGCTTGCAAGCCAACCATGGGAAGGTATTTAGCGTATTAAACATTTAAAATACTGTCACAGTCTACTCATTGAGACGTCTACTTTTACGTTAACAGTTTAACCCAGCAAGACAAGTAATACAGTTAACAAGCGTCGGTTTTTATTAAGGCAGCTTGACTGACGGCACGTAAATACGCGTAACGCTTTTGATCTAGTCCCCCCCCCCCTTATGTATCCTCATCTTCCATTGGCTCCTTTCCCCCCTCCCCCTTCATTTTTCCTCTCCTTCCCCCCCCCCTTTTTTCCCGTCATCTGACCAGTTTCCGCCCACCTGCTCTCGGGAGTGGTATGTCATATTTGTGCCAATTTTTTCGTGCAGTGTTTAAGTGAGTGTTCAGTGTTGTGCGTCTTTCCACAGTGTTGCGAACAGAAATCATGCTGTCGCTGGGTGTGCTTTTTATATCTCTTGCGAACAGAACCCAGACTGTCGCCGTGTTTTTTAATTGTCTGTCTATTATTTTTCTGCTTCCTGTGTGTTTTATTAGCATCATCCACCCTGTGTTTTATGTTTTAAGCTCCGGAATTTTCTGCCATTTTACCTTTAAGTCACCGATTTTATCGCCAACTGTTATTATTTTTTTATTATCTTCATCTGTTTACAACAAATTCTGTAGGCTGAAGAGCGGCGTCATAAGCTGCTGCCAGCCCGCCCCCTTTAGGGGGAATCGAAACTCAATAAAGGAAAAAAAAAATGATCTAGTATTTAAGAACGAGAGCACTTAGCGACTTCCAACGAACCTCATTTATGATTTCAAATAACATTAAACTAATGCAAGGTTTCCTATAACTAATTCTCGGTGCCCTCAGTTACCACTGACCTCTGAACAGAATGATAACCGCAGACCTCTCGATGATCACCTGTTATTTCAATACCATTATTGCTATATCTTTAATCAGTTCCGTCTGAAATCTGCATAATAACCGACAATTAGATGAATGTTATGTTTTATCGACTTCAGCTGAGCGTAGCCCCTCACGCATTAAAAAAAAAAAAAAAAAACGCTAAATGTAAGTATACATTGGAACAAATGGTTTATTGACCACCTTTCCTGATAATAATGTAACGTGGAGCAGAATGAGGCAATAATGCAAAGTTAGTAAACAATAATTTTTAATTATGAAAGGAATAAATCCAAACACATTTATCACTGGTCATGAGAAATGATAATCGAGTTGATGTGTCTCATCCATTTTATTAAGGACATTTAATTTTTGTTGCCGTTCTTCACTGTTGAGTACACTACACTCGTCTTTGTGATATGTATTGTAATGTCTTTCAATTGAAAACTTACGCTGGCCGCCTATTATTCGGCGGCACAGCAAACACTGTGAGTTTTCACCAACGGCTACAAAAAATAGTTGCAGTTCCCAGTCATTTTTAAACGACTGAGAACATAGATCTCCCGTCCTTTGCTTTTTTACAGTAGCTGCCATTTCTCAGTACTTGTCTGTTAAGGTTAGGTTACCAGGGGTAAACGAGACTGGGTATGTTGCGCTCTTGCTTGTACCATATAAACAAGGACGTGGAGCCGCCGCCGTCCATTTAGGACACATGTCTAATAACAGATATCGCTGTCGCACACGTGCGCACATGTGCAGCACTTCCGCACGTCTGCACACTGTGCAGCGTTTGGCCGGCCTTGGTGTACGTACTGTTTAGTACAGGGTTATTACAAATGATTGAAGCGATTTCACAGCTCTACAATAACTTTATTATTTGAGATATTTTCACAATGCTTTGCACACACGTACAAAAACTCAAAAAGTTTTTTTAGGCATTCACAAATGTTCGATATGTGCCCCCTTAGTGATTCGGCAGACATCAAGCCGATAATCCTCCCACACTCGGCGCAGCATGTCCCCATCAATGAGTTCGAAAGCATCGTTGATGCGAGCTCGCAGTTCTGGCACGTTTCTTGGTAGAGGATGTTTAAACACTGAATCTTTCACATAACCCCACAGAAAGAAATCGCATGGCGTTAAGTCGGGAGAGCGTGGAGGCCATGACATGAATTGCTGATCATGATCTCCACCACGACCGATCCATCGGTTTTCCA
This sequence comes from Schistocerca cancellata, assembly GCF_023864275.1. Lineage (NCBI taxonomy): Eukaryota > Metazoa > Arthropoda > Insecta > Orthoptera > Acrididae > Schistocerca > Schistocerca cancellata. The sequence continues at coordinate 22,182,277 of NC_064633.1, read as the reverse complement.
ATCTCCTGTTTAAAAATGCCGAACATCATGATGGAAGTGCGGTGGAGCACCATCCTGTTGAAAGATGAAGTCGGCGCTGTCGGTCTCCAGTTGTGGCACGAGCCAATTTTCCGCGGGCTACGCGTGAAACTTGCCCGCACGTGTTCAACCGTTTCTTCGTCCACTGCAGGCCGACCCGTTGATTTCCCCTTACAGAGGCATCCAGAAGCTTTAAACTGCGCATACCATCGCCGAATGGAGTTAGCAGTTGGTGGATCTTTGTTGAACTTCGTCCTGAAGTGTCGTTGCACTGTTATGACTGATTGATGTGAGTGCATTTCAAGCACGACGTACGCTTTCTCGGCTCCTGTCGTCATTTTGTCTCACTGCGCTCTCGAGCGCTCTGACGGCAGAAACCTGAAGTGCGGCTTCAGCCGAACAAAACTTTATGAGTTTTTCTACGTATCTGTAGTGTGTCGTGACCATATGTCAATGAATGGAGGTACAGTTAATTTATGAAATCGCTTCAATCATTTGTAATAGCCGTGTAGTGCTTTTAGTGGTGGTCTGTGCACAGTGCTGAGCCACTGATGATTTACAGATCTTTAGCATCGGTGGCCCGACAGCGTGGTCCGGTGCTGCACACTACGTGACAGCAGTCAGTTCTGCCACTTTGGTGCATGACTGATGGCCTAATGGTGACATTCGTAACTGATATGAAGACCATGGAAGAAACTCTCCACAGTGTTGGGTTTGTGTAAACAAGGAAGTCGGTAATGTGCCAGGCTGGAGCCAATCTGTTGTTTCATTTTTATTATTGCTATTTTCTCGTTGATCATGCAGTAATTATACAGAGTGAACATTAATAAAAGCGAAAACTTCAGTGACTAATTACTGACTGAAAATAGAGGGAAAAAAGCCCTATGAACATGTGTCCAGAAATGGACAGCGTGCACTCAACGACAACAAATCGTCCCAGAACACAATACAGAGCTGCATCACATCCATGTCACAGCAGATGTTCAAAGTGGCATCCATAGCATGCAATGCACGAGTTCACACGTCACACAGTGGATTGCCACAATCTTTCACATGTTCTGCTCCAAATAGCGTCACAGGTGTCGTGAACACGCTGTTGAATGTGATTTTTCAGTTTCTCCCGCCGTATTTGTTGCTCGAACAGTCCACGGGTATACAGCCGGTTCATAGTGTCCAACGGGCACAATATTTCAGCGATCAGTCATGCCGCCATTGTCAGGTGCGTTGACGAACTGAGATCCTGAGGGCGGGCGGCGGCCGAAATATTGTCCCGTTGGACACTATGAACCGGCAGTATACCCGTGGACTGTTCGAACGCTGTTGAATGGTTTGCACAGCAGGAAATGGTTCAGCATACACGAAGAGACTTTGTGACTGTGGCTTCTGTGGCTACTAAAGTCGCTGTCCATCTTCCTGTCAAGCAGTCTTATGCTTTGTTAACACTGCCGAGGGGGATGCGGGATCAGAATGATAAGTTGGTGGTATGGACGTTTCTTTCTAAGATTAAGGGGACCTTGAGAGGAACTAAGTTGTGTTCGACAGCTCATTCATGGTGCTAGTATCTGGGATTCCTCCATGTGTTATTCTTCACCCATAAAAATAGGTACAGTCATAATGTCTTACACGAAACCATGTATTTGATATATATATATATATATATATATATATATATATATATATATATATATATATATATATATATATTTCAATGGAGTCTGGGTTACTTTCCAGATACTTTTCGCTGCCCGTGATAGCGTTACGGAGATGTTTAACAAACTCAAGTGGCAGACTCTGCAAGAGAGGCGCTCTGCATCGCGGTGTAGCTTGCTCGCCAGGTTTCGAGAGGGTGCGTTTCTGGATGAGGTATCGAATATATTGCTTCCCCCTACTTATACCTCCCGAGGAGATCACGAATGTAAAATTAGAGAGATTAGAGCGCGCACAGAGGCTTTCAGACAGTCGTTCTTCCCGCGAACCATACGCGACTGGAACAGGAAAGGGAAGTAATGACAGTGGCACGTAAAGTGCCCTCCGCCACGCACCGTTGGGTGGCTTGCGGAGTATAAATGTAGATGTAGATGTAGATGTAGGAATTGGCAGTAGCTTGGGAGCAGGACTGATGAGGCCATTTCAGGCGACAGGGAAGTTGAGACAGACGCTGCAGATAGTTTGGAATTAGCTGCAGTGAGATGGAATGTTAATGAGGAAGAGAATGCAATGGTGTATCATCCACTGGAAGCAATTATGGCTATGGAAAGGAGATAATGTAGAAACACATTGCACACCTCTGTGAAACACTCATTTGAGCTTGCCCATTCCATCCCCATCTCAATTTCTGGAACGTTGGATACACATACTGGGCTCCTTGAACTTCTAAAGAAAACTGATCTGCATACAAAGGACTGGAATCAACTATTGAAAGAGGACGCACAGCAAAACAGGCAAGTGATGACTGAAGTGCTGAAAGAAACAAGTGAGATGAAAAAGACAAACTAAGGCGATAAAACAAAATCCAAGAGGACATGTCAAAATTAGTAACATGGGTTAATAAATGATAATGAAGCTAGAGCAAATTCTGATACTAAAAAAGAAAGGAGCAATGTGGAGTGAGAGCAAGATGAACAAGGAAACGGAATCTAAAAGATTGAAAAACACGTAAACATAAGTGAAGAAAGACTTCATCAAACAGCTGAAGAAATCGAACGGCATTTATCTGCAGCCATAGATTGGCTCGCGATTACCAGATTACCAACCACGATATAAATTGAGAAGAAATAGAAATTGTGTGGGAGAAATCAAAGGGCATATGTCCAGTGCCAGTAAGAGAAGCATTGAAAGTGCAGGAACTTATTGCATTCAAAGAGCAGCAAGAAAGCTTAAATAAACAACAGCAAAGGCAGACCATATGGTCAGAAAGGGATTATGTTGGCTTTAAGATGAAAGTTGATGAAAGTAGATGAAAGTGTCTGGCTGGTTACGCCGACAGCCACTCAGAAGAGTCAGTGCACGTGGGGTCGCACACAATGTCCCACAGCTAAGAAATGAGAGATTAGGATCATCAGCATCACCTACATTCGATGAAGGCCAATATTTGGCTACCAATTCGCAGACGATAGCATCTGATATGGAGCAGTTTGATTACAAGTATTACCTATAAGTAGGTAAATTCCAGATGTTCGAGAATAGTGGAAACACTCTGCATCTCGAGGCCTGGTTGGAGGAACTGGACTCTCGTTTCCTGCCTTCTTGGTCACTGATGCACTGCCTCGAGTTTATCTGCATCCTTGTCGAAGTAGAAAAAGCAATAAAAATACTTCTGATTGTACTGCAGTGTATACTGTATAAGGAGTTCCGAGACATGTTCCTTGGAACTATTGGTCGAGGGCTCATCAGGAAAGAACAAAAATGGAGATAATCGTACGTTGTGACGTGGAGGGATCTGGAGTTCGACGACTGGTGAAATTCATCAGGCACGTTAAAGAATGTTAAGAAAAATCAATTCCTAGATGTCTCGCACATTCCCTCTGAAGTCATTCACTTTCGCTATGAGAAGATACCACGAACCAACAGCAGATTTCTGTCCAATGTTATGGTGAAGATATTCAGACTCTTGATAGCTTGCTACAAGAACTGGTATCAGTACAGAGGGGGACTACGAATGGCACACGAAGACATAATTATTTGGTACAACAGTGACCTCATTGTGAACACTGTAATAATCGTGGAAGCGAATGGTGGAAGGAACTTGCGGCCGTACCAGGTGAACAGTGGAGCAGTGAGAAGTTAAGAATGCAATGGTAACCCTGGGTTTAGACTGGGAGCGAATGATCGACAAAAATAAACAACAGGTGGATGTGGTTGAGGTTCAGCCCAATGTATTAAAACTGATCCTGTGTTAAATCCAGTCACAGGCCCATAAACAGCAATAACAAGGAGCTGGGATAGGGACAATAGTAGAGGAACCTGTGCCAACCCACAGATCTAGTGAAATAAATATTATGAAGTACAAAGACATAAGAGAAGTTTCTTAGAACAAAAGAAGAAATTTTCAACCAGTCATTACTGTGTTAATAGGACACTTTGGGCTGGAGGGTATTTTAAACAACGGAAGTCAGATGTCAGAGATTTTGAATCTGTATTTCAAAAGTATGTGAAAAAAATAAGCATAGAGGGGCAACAGCAGGTATGATATGACTTCGAGTGCCAAGAAAATAACGTCCAGTGGAATTTTTTGTTGTGTCAAAATCAGCAATATCACTGGTCTTGGGAACGGAGTTTTTATGTGAAAGTCAGGTAGTTCTCGACTTAGGACCTGGAGAATTCATCTTACAGAAAGATACAATAATACATATAGCATGATACACGGAAGAACGGGTACCTCACAAACAGATACATGCAAACTACTTGAAAGTGCTAGGGTATGCTGAAAAATAATGCCACTGAATCTTATGTGTGGAAACTGTTAGAGCTTTCTAAAGAAAACAAACTTTATTAGCATTCTACATTTTCATTTTTCATGTGTACATAGTTGCAGCCTTGTGCCACTACAGGCCTCGAAATTGTAGCATGTAACATGGTGGTCTGGAGGTGAAGTTGTGGCTCTATCAAAAAAGTCAAACTTTCTACAGTGAAAGTATCAACAAACTGGCCTGTCGTAGGGAGAAGTGTGTTCGTTGCCAAGGTGACTATGTTGAAAAATAAATGTACAGACATACAGTAAAGATGTAGAATGTTAATAACGTTTGTGTTATTTAAAAATCTTTATGTTTTCAAACAAAAAATTATGAGGCGCTACTTCTCAACACGTCCTCGCATGTGTTGAGTTGATGATTAAATTAGGAATATGTTACGAAAATAGAGGTGGACATCCTTAAAATTATGGAACCGCGACGGAAAACGAAATCAAATGGAAGATCCAGAAGAAGGTAGAGGCAATTAAAGTTGCCAGAATAAAAGAGAAGGAGGAACTGCACGAAATTCAGAACTCAAACACCTCTGTTTTTTCTCCATAGTTCGGAGCTACAAAAAACTTTCAATATAAATTCACTGTGATGGAGCTGGTAAAATTCCTGCCACTCCAGAATGGCAGACATAGGTACTCGATTTCCATTGCCACCCAATGATTAAGAGACCCTTGGGAAAAAAAGAAGGGGAGCATCCTCATACAAATGTGAAATTCTCCAATGAACGAAACACATTGTGCCACAAGTTTTCCCTTCTTTATTACGATACTCTGCACAAGCAGGATTGTTCATACAGATGTAACATCTATGGAGTTTCCTTACGTCTCGCAAATACTGTGGAATGCATCATATCCGTAATGTTAAATCCTTCAGTGAGTGAAAGTACGGAAACTGAGGTAACTGGTAAAAACTGAGACGACTTAAAAAGTAACTGAATCACTGTCCTTGTATTCAAAAAGATTTTGGGCTTGCAGCCGGTCGTCGTTAGCTTCCATCCACGATATTTCGGCTGGACAAGTGCCAGCCATCCTCAGGTGAGCCACCGAAGTACACACATTGTCCTTATATTAAACCTTTGACAGCAATGGGTATACTTGTATGCATGGCAGGAAGAACACCCAGGCAGGTAGTATGTTCAGATAGCTATGGGCATTTATTTACACCAGCCAGATAGGAAGGCCAGATGGCTAAGGCACTCATCAATATCTGGATGCGGGCATGGGTAAATGTGCACTTCAGAATGCCGACTCGCCGTCGGTATTTCAACACTCCTGCTATGCTGTCGTTATTTTCTATACTTTGTAAAGTAGGCAAGTGCTACAGCTTTCATTCAGTTTTGCTTACAAGGCGATCTAATAGATTCCCTTTGTTTTCTGAATCTCCACGATGGAACATCTACAATCACATATATGTGAGGTGCACTTTATTGAAACATGTAAACTACATATAACTCGTTTGTTTTCTTTCGTCTAATTTCTGTTGTAATTTCAGGTCTTCGTATGTCGTGTTAGTTCTGCTGGCAGAATGTGCACAGCGCAGAGTGGCCAGTGACTCACAGCTCTCCAGCACTCGTGGCCCGGCCGAGCCTGGTTCAGCACAGCACACTGGTGGCCCACTGCCTGGCAGCGGTCGTTCCCAGCTCTCCAGTACGCCACTAACGGCCCAATGGTCATATTCACATCCATACGACCCGGGGTTGAATTTATTTAAACAATAAAGACTGAAATGCTTCAGACTGGAGCCAGTCAATCGTTTCACTTTAATTCTATTATTCGATCAAGCGATTATTAGATTCTTTTTCATTTTCCTTGCTGAAATGACCCAAAGTTCATACTCAAATAGGACACATGATTGCGGAAGTCATAACATCCATGTGCACTAGTGGCCATTAAAATTGCTACACCACGAAGATGACGTGCTACAGACGCGAAATTTAACTGACAGGAAGAAGATGCTGTGATATGAAAATGATTAGCTTTTCAGAGCACTCACACAAGGCTGGTGCTGGTGGCGACACCTACAACGTCCTGACATAAGGAAAGTTTCCAACCGATTTCTGATACACAAACAGCAGTTGACCGGCGTTGCCTGGTGAAACGTCGTTGTGATGCCTCGTGTAAGGAGAAGAAATGCGGACCAACACGTTTCCGACGTTGATAAAGGTCGGATTGTAACCTATCGCGATTGCGGTTTATCGTATCGCGACATTGCTGCTCGCGTTTGTCGAGATCTAATGACTGTTACGAGAATATGGAATCAGTGAGTTCTGGAGGGCAATACGGAACGCCGTGCTGGATCCCAACGGCCTCGGTATCACTAGCAGTCGAGATGACAGGCATCTTATCCGCATGGCTGTAACGGATCCTGCAGCCACCTCTCGATCCCTGAGTCAACAGATGGGGACGTTTGCACAAACAGTTCGACGACGTTTGCAGCAGCATGGACTAGCAGCTCGGAGACCATGGCTGCAGTTATCCTTGACGCTGCATCACAGACAGGAGCACCTGCGATGGTGTACTCAGCGACGAACCTGGGTGCACGAATGGCAAAACGTCATTTTTTCGAATGAATCCTGGTTCTGTTTACAGCATCATGATGGTCGTATCCGTGTTTGGCGACATCGCGGTGAATGCAGATTGTAAGCGTGTATTCGTCATCGCCATACTGCCGTATCACCCAGCGCGATGGTATGGGATGCCATTGGTCACACGTCTCGGTCACCTCTGGTTGGCATTGACGGCACTTTGAACAGTGGACGTTACATTTCATATGTGTTACGAGCCTTGGCTCTCCCCTTCATTCGATCCCTGCGAAACCCTACATTTCAGCAGGATAATGCACGACCGCATGTTGCAGGTCCTGTACGGGCCTTTCTGTATACAGAAAATGTTTGACTGCTGCCCAGGCGAGCACATTCTCCAGAACTCTCATCAATTAAAAACGTCTGTTATATGGTGGCCGAGCAACTGGCTCGTCACAATACGCCAGTCACTACAGTCACTACTCGTGATGAACTGTGGTGTCGTGTTGAAGCTGCATGGGCAGCTGTACCTGTACACGCCATCCTAGCTCTGTTTGACTCAATGCCCAGGCGTATCAAGGCCAGAGGTGGTTGTTGTGGGTACTGATTTCTCAGGATCTATGCACGCAAATTGAGTGAAAATGTAATAATATGTCAGTTCTAGTATAATATATTTGTCGAATGAATACCCGTTTATCATCTGCATTTCTTCTTGGCGTAGCAATTTTAATGGCCAGTAGTGTAATAAAGTAATTCCAGTTAATTGTGTACTGGGTCTGAATACGGTACTGCGGTGGTAAATTAAGAAGCAGGAAGCATCCTGCAGGCATTCGCCAAACCCAGACACTTTCTTCGTGTTTACACGGGGTATTGCATGATTCATCACTCGTTCCCATTCATGCGCTATCCAGCGGGGTTGCTCTTTTTATTACCTCAGGCGTTGTTTAGCACCGATAAATGAAATGTGTGATTCTTGAAGAGCTGCTTGAGCACTGTGACCTCAATTTTTTTAACCCCCTGTACACAGCAACTGTGTTAACTGGACCGCCGGTAACACTTTGGAACTCACAAGTGATTCGTTATGTTGATTTCAACCGATTTTATTTTCCAACCACTCTCTGCAATGTTCTGTGGTCCCAGTCCATCATTGCATGAGATCTACAGGAAATGTATTTACAGTCGCGGGTATCAACCACCTTCATCTCTATACTGGAAATCTGTGCCGCACAAGGACTCGAACACGGGTTTACCACTTTATGTGAGCAGTCACCTTACCCGCTTCGTCCAACTGAGCACGAATCATGGCCACACACAAACTTCCATATGTGTCCATCCATGTGTAACAACCTGCACTCGTACGTCACGTATATTCCTCCCCAGGAAGGACGTGTTCATTGAGAGCTGAGGGTCTAGTATTGCAGAAAAAATTTGAAGTAGCAGTGCCTGTGTTATTAAGAAGTGCAGTGCAATGTTCCTTTAGATATGCGTAAATGTCCGTAGGAACACTGCATCGTGCTTAGCTCAGTAACTCTGACATCATTAGTGCATCATGTTCATATCACAAAGAATTCTGTAAGGCCAGCACGCTGTGACAGAGTCGATTTATTTACTGATAATCATCACTGTCCCACAAGTATCAATGTATAGTATAACTGCTCAAAAACCAACAATCTTCTCAGTTCCCTAACCCATGTCGCCTTTTTTGAAACGTCAACTAATGTAGAAACACACGCAAATGATAATTTCGGAATGGGTCAGAATTGAATAATTTCGCCAGCGACTTTCGCTAGTGTACGCTGCACATGGATGGTAGATATTATTACAGTTTAGAAACTTGAAGAAAATTGTCAGATACAGAAAGCTATAGTGGAAGGAAAACAAGTGATACATGAATCCACAGCTCTCTGCAATGGAACTCAAAGAGTTATTAGACAAGGTCAACTTATAGAGCTCTCATCCCCACCCCACCCCCACCACACAAAAAAAATTCCTCAAACCTACTGTCACACTCACTCTTTCTCTCTCTCTCTCTCTCTCTCTCTCTCTCACACACACACACAGATACAAAAACAAAAAGTATTTGTAATTAAAAATTGCACAGACACCTCTGAAAGTTTCAGAACAACTGCCACGAACACCTTCAACTGTTCCACCGTCTGCCATCTAGTTTTTACACCTTAAACTGTTCCACTGTCTGCCATGTTTGTTTCTACAAGTGGTAAACAGTGAAACAGTGACAGTGACTGCTCAATATATAGTGTTCGACTGTGATGGAGATGAGGGGAAAGAAAACGTAAGTGAAACATAATGTAAATAGACACACACACATACACACACATAAAATTAATTAATTTCAGGCATAGGAATAACTATTTTCTAATCGTAATTTTGGCTTAAGCAATTTATCTACTTTAAGGTGTAAGTGGTTGCAGATAACAAACTGTGAAACAAAACAGTCACTGTATAAAAACATCAGAAAAACCGCAGCATGTGGTAAAAAGGTATGAATTCATAATTCTATGCGTTTTTTCAAATATCTGTAACTACAATTTAAAAACAAATAGTTACATGTATAAAAACAGTAATGAACATTATTTATCTTTAACAGCCAAAAAATAAAAGCCTACTGAAGATTCTGCAGCTATAGTGAAACATGTTTGGGTTAAAAAACAAAATTGTGTTTTGCTAAAGGCGGACACTATCCAAAAACATATGTATTTAGAAACTTAGTGTGGTGTCACCGCCAGACACCACACTTGCTAGGTGGTAGCTTTTAAATCGGCCGCGGTCCGCTAGTATACGACGGACCCGCGTGTCGCCACTGTCAGTGATGGCAGACCGAGCGCCGCCACACGGCAGGTCTAGAGACAGATCCTAGCACTCGTCCCAGTTGTACAGCCGACTTTGCAAGGAACGGTTCACTGAGAATTACGCTCTCATTTGCCGAGACGATAGTTAGCATAGCCTTCAGCTACGTCATTTGCTACGACCTAGCAAGGCGCCATTACCAGTGTATATTGAGATTGCACTTATGTATCATCAAGAGCGATGTACACCAATTATGGATTAAAGTTAAGTATTCCAGAAGCTACGCACTTTTCTTTATAGGATTCATTACGTATCCTGTTTCAGACCTCACGCCAGCCTGCGTGAGTTTAAGCGCATGCCTTTCGGCTTCCTCTCATTGTGTCTTGTCTAGACACAACACTTAGTTTTACAATGTACTGTCTCTGTGTACATTAGGTTTAATATATGCAATAATGACAATGCAGTGAACGTTTTTACCAACTGACAACTTAAGGCACACTAGAGCCCCTAACGACAATGAAGCCATTCGTCACTTAACATTAAATGTACCATAAGATTAAAGTTAGTAGCTCTGTTGGTTATGCGGCAAAGGACATCGCCACTGGTTTCCTCCCCCCCCCCCTTCCCCTCCCGATCACCTGTCCGCCTGTACCTTTTCTGAGGCAATGGGCATTGTCTCCCAAGGTACCAACCCTCCCCCTCTTCTTTCTGCCTGTGCCAACTCTCGGTCAATGAGCATTGGTCACCCCCAACCACCTTCCCCCTGTGCTGGTTCTGGGACAAATGGTATTGTCTCCCAAGGTTACCCTCTCCTGTGCATGGTCTGCATGATTATCAGATCAAGTTTATAATGCTAGGAAATTAAAAAAATTGTTGCACTTTCCCACTACTACAGTCTTACAGTTCACTCACCCTTAATTTACGTCCACTTGTGTTACGTTTAAATAATTTTCTGCCAGTTCTCTGGCATCACAGTTTGAAACAGTTGCCACCCTGACCGTGAAACCCAAGAACTGACCTGTTGTGGGCCAAGGTGTCCACTTCAATGAAAATCTCTCTGCCCCTGAGAAATACTACTACTTGTCTCCTGGTAGGACAGATGCATAGGTTCTTGAGCAGCACACACACAATGGAAGTAACACAGAGTAGTGACTAGTTAAATATCTTACTCAACTTTGGTAATGCTGTTTACAGCAATTGTAAAATGCAGGTTTAGTCTATCTGTCTTTGTTGAATACAGTTCCATGAACACAAACTTAATAATGATAATGTTCTCTGAACTAAAGTCGGAAGGAAGCTAATCTTCTGCCTTGGTGTACTATTCGAAGAACAATTCCAAACTAACAATACTCAGTTAAATCTCTAGTCAGGTGGTCTCTGTCCTTAGACGATAATTCTGCTCACCGTTCAGCTTTTACTGGAGTCTAACCACTGTCTATCTATCGACTACTGTTTCTATCTCATTCGATGACTTAAAGACGCGAAGACACTATGAATGTTCTGCAGAAACTCCCTGCCATGTTGTGGATTTACTTAAAACTTGCAACTAACAACTTCTGCTTACGCACGGTTACTTAAGCGTGCATTTCTCTTCCTGGTGTCACTGACGCTCGAGGGGGCATAGTTCTGCTGGGCAGCCATTTGTCCCAGAACCAGGGGGCGTAGTTCTGGTTTGGGCGCAGTGGTGCTCCTGTTGTGGACGGACATCCACGATACTTCTGGTGGTAACTATGGCAAGCTCTTCTTATGTGGTATTTCAGCACACCTTATATCCTAACTTTCAAAATGTATAGCTCACGTATGTTGTCAAGCAATTGTCACTGTCCTGTATAATAGGAGAGTACTGAGAGAAGCATTTACTTTCATCTTGAGAGGGGCCAAATATAAGCAGTGCCGATTGAGTCTTCTCAATATACAGATCACCTTCTTCAGACTTAGATGTGATGAGACAAACTGTTTGCAAAGGAACGATTTGGAAATTACTGGCCCTGATAGCTGAGTCATGGGTATGGTCATTGCGTAATTCAGTAGCACTAAGTGCAATCGTGGACTGAGCAGTAAAGTCCTCAGGGAATGGGTATGGAAAAGTATCGGGAAACTAATCTGCACTGCACCACAATAAATCAAAAGTACGGTTCTACGTGAGACATGATGACTCTACCGAGGTCTCTGTGCAGAATCCGTAGTAAGAAGATATACCGATTTGCCAGTTGCAGACCTTTTCCTCCCTCATTCGAAAAGTTTATTTATCCACTAGCCCATCTCTGCTTTTGCCAAATTAATCAAATTAGTAACATTTTGGTAGCAGACTGCTACTGTAATAAAATTTGTAGCCAACAATAATTCTTGGAAAACTGTAACCGATCTGCCACGCTGTGTACTTTTTGGCACCATACAGTCATTGTGTGCCCCATTCTGTACATCAGTACTTGGGCCAACAATCGTCATGCGAAAAGTAAGTCAAAAGATAAAAGCTAGTCGAACATTTAACATGTATGGGAGGTGGCGGTGCTACGGTATGGGAGTGTTTTTCGTGATTAGGTTGTGCTCCCATTGTTACACTGGCCTACCAAGACTCCCATCTGAACCTGATGGACAACCTTTGGGATGAGTTACAACGTTGATTCACTCCAGACCCCAGTGTCCAACGGCACTACTTTCTTTGGTTTCAGGTCTTGAGGAAGAATGGGCTGCCATTCCTCCACACATGTTGAGAGCGCTTATTGAAAGTGTCCTTAACGGAGTTGAAGCCATCATAAAGGTGAAGGATGGTCACACCCAGTATTCCTAGTTGTCTGGATACTTCTGTTCAGATAATGTATCATCTTTCCTTGTAGCTTTTGGAACTCTTTTAAGATCTGTGCATTGTACTGAGGTCACTCCTAGCTGCCCGAATCGGCTTCTGGAGTAATTAAAAAAAATTGCGTCTCTGACCACTCAAGCTGACTTCTTCTCCTTATCCAGTCTAGAAATGAAACTGGTTTGCCCTTTTTGTTTTCTACCAATTTCAAGCAGAAAAACCTAAACTTCGCCATGACCAATGTAGCTGCCACAATATTCATTTCAGAGGCGAAAATGTGCTTTGATCAAATAAAAATCTCAAAACTGTTGTGTTCGCTGATGATTCCATGTAGACTGCGGGAATGTGGCTGACGAACCGTGCCCTTGCAATTAGCGCTCACAAGGAACATACCAAGTGCCTTAGTCCAATTTTCCACTAACTTCACTCAGTTGAAGAGGAGTCAAAATAACGAAATACGTGTCTATGCTTATACGTACATACTCGACCGTTTCTGAGAAAACATCGGCCAAAATTTTCGACGTAATTTACTTGCCTTTTTGAGCGCCATTATTTCAGCCAAAATGGTGGCATTGTGGCTAGTGTCGCGACCACCCAAGTTTGCGAACCGTGTTTAAAATCTGATTGTTGTTTTCATTTATTTTATTTTATTTTTTCATTTATCTACCCATGTCTGTAGAAGGTTACTACACAAGTGTTTCTTATTGAATTAATGGGTACAACAGCATTAAATTACTTGCAATACTATGACTGGGTTTCAAAATGTCATACATTTGTTGTTCAGGGTGTCCCAAAAAGAATGACCGATTTTAAATAGAATTATTTATTAGGAAGAAGGGCTTAACACCAAAAAATTGCATACTAAATTGCTCAGAAGAGACAGAAGTTTATAAAAATTCATCATAAATGTTCAATACATCCTCCATTGGCCGCACGGACGGCATCTAGCCGATAGCTGAATTCATCACAAACTGAGCGTAAGGTGTCTTCTGTCACTGAAGCTACAGCAGCTGATATTCTGGTTTTTAGTTCACCAATGTCACGAGGTAAGGGAGGAACGTAAACACATTGTGTGTGTAATCACATGGCGTTAAGTCATGGAAGAGTGTAAAGCCTGGTCTCGCGGCCCTGTACGCCCTTTCCAACGTTGAGGACGTTGACATTGAGGAAACTGCGCACATTGTTGTGCCAGTACGGTGGTGCTCCATCTTGCTGACAAATGAAATTGTAGGAGTCAAGTTGTGGGAATAACCAGTTCCATAGCATTGCAATATGTGATTGTCCTGTTACGGTTTCTTCCTCAAAAAAGGAGGGTCCATAAACCTTGCTTTGTGAAACAGCGCCAGAATCACGTTTGTGTTCAATTGTTTCATGAGGGTTTTCGAGTCCCATATACGCACATTATGACAGCGAACCTTACCACTAATATGGAAAGTTGTCTCATCGCTGAATATCAACCGTGACACAGAAGTGTCATCTTCCATGTCCTCTAGAATAGCATTGCTATAGTCCCCTTTTCTTCACTTTGCCAGTATCTCCAAGAGGTTGTCATCGGTATGGTTTGAGGGCTATATGACGCCGTAACACACGCCACACTGTCATGCGCGGTAACGCAAGTTCTCGGCTAGCACGACGTGTAGACTTGCGGGGGCTCCGCTGAAATGCTCGTCGGACTTGTTCCACTGTTTGTTCAGAAGCGAGTGGCCGGCCAGGACTTTTGCCTTTGCAGAGGCAATCTGCTTGTTCAAACTTAATATACCACCGTCGAATGTTCGTTGGTGATGGTGGTTTAGCAAGAAATCGAATATGAAATGCCCGCTGAACTGCGATCACTGATTGAGTACGACTGAATTCAATAACACAATACGCCTTCTGTTGCGCGGACGACATATTTCGCGAGACTGGCTGCACGCTCCAGGTCAACACTCGTACGACATCTAGTGGATTTTTTCTGAAACTCTAGACCATGCCGATTACATCTAGCGCTGTTTCAGTTACCTAGTGACATTTGTCTCAATATTATTACAAGTTAAAATCGGGTCATTCTTTTGGGACACCCTGTATTATATGCGAGTATCTGGTACTTTCAGGGTTTACAAACTTTTTACATTCTCATATCCTTATGCTTCATCTTATATCAGTTCTTACACTCATTGTTATGTTTTATTCGTATGTTTATCGTTCAGGAGGATTTGGTGCATGATACCGATCAAAGAAACATTCGAAGCACGAGTATGTCGCGAGGGCAGATTTGCCACAGTTAGAGTTTTTCGCATTAATCTTAACATTCCTATTAAGCTTAACTGTGCCGTGTGCTCCTGCGATTTGATTGTTCCGGTGTAGTGTGTCCGCTCTCTTTCGATTCGCTTTGCGGTGCGCGGGTTGGTGCGCCCTCTGGGATTCCGTGCCGGAAGTCCAAAGGGAGTCTCGGGCAGAGAGAGAGAGAGAGAGAGAGAGAGAGAGAGAGAGAGAGAGAGACTAGCGGGCCTGGGCGGAGCGACGCCGGAAGATCGCGGAAGTCGCGTCGGCAAGTGGTGTTAGAGTGTGGCAGCTGCACTGGGGCCGGCCGAGCAGCCGAACTGGAGGTGCTGTAGTGACTCGCTGTCGTTCGCCCTGTTTACGAGTTCAACCTTCCTCACGCTGTGGCTACGGGCTGCTGTTATTCTGGCCATTACCTTATTAGCGGCATTTGGATTAATATTGTTAAAGGTGAGCTGTTAGTTTGGTGCGTATTCATCTGGTGGAGTTACAGCGAGACTTCTTTCTGTCGTATTCTGGCTTGCGCTGCTGAGCAGTGTGTTCCCACGTCGCGTGTCGAAATACTGACTTGTGCCCTGGTTGATTTACGTATGAACTGGAGAGCCCATGGGGGCGTGTTTGCTTAAATTGTTGATGAAGTGTTTCACAGTACCCTTACTTGAGTGTCTTTCTATTACATTTCAGATTGTTACTGAACTTATGTCAGTTAAGGGACGCCCAAATTGTCACTCTAGTCAAGTAAAGTTTAAGTCCACCGTGACACCACTGTTTACCTGCTGGATTAAAATTAATTCAGTCTTAACCACAGCTAGGAATAATTCAAGGCTAATTGTAAAATGCCGTCTGAGTTCGTTTTTTGTCCTTTTCTCTTATTCACTACTGTTGAGTGTTAAACTGTCTTGGAAACCCCTTTGACGTCATTTCACGGTGTGGTTATAGAAAGAGTTCTGTGAATACTGTTGTTAACGGCTTCCTGTTGCAACGGGGTTTCTGGCCCACACATCTATCGCACGCCAGGGGTTTAGTGCCAACCGACAACAGTGCGGTAACTTGTTATCAATCCTTTTTGAATCACCGTCTGTCCTACAACTATTGATGGATTTCTGTGGTAAAATTCAAATGGAGGCACTGTCTTGTTAACTTGTCTGAACAGAATGTGCTTGCCTTGTAAAACAGTTCATTACTGATTCTGAGTAGTTTAATCAGTGGTAGGGCACTCGTTGTTCTGGACCAGACTGTACTTGGCATTAATTGCATTGTCTTGGTAAATCGGTGTGCTACGTAAGATTATAACGCAAGCGCCATTGTAGGTATTATTTACCATTTAACTATATGAGTTGGTTCTGTCAATTATTGTGGCACACAAGGTCACGTAAGACAGTGCTGTAGTGGGCAGATATTGCTGTACGTCTGTGATATTTCCTGTAAGCCATTATGCCCATTATGTTATGTAAGGCTTAAATACAGCGACCAGTTTGCTAATTTTCTGTGTTTCGTAATAACATTTTACAAGCATTAAAATTTTGGGAAAGGTTTAAATCTCATATTCGCAGAATGTTTAATGTTAGATAACTTGTTGATGATTCATGTTAAATCAGCTGATGTACAGTCGTGGACAAAACGAGCGAGACCCCTCGCCTTTTCGTTATGCTGATCCGCACGGCTTTAAAGTCTGCTACACAGCATAACCGGCAAGGCGACGAAGTGCTACCAACATACTATGCACTTGCGTGAAATTGACACACTATCTGAACTTTTTTAGGCTGTTTTCAATAATTTGTAAGACTATATTAATGGTGATTAGTGTGTTAAATACAACACGTAAATGTAAGACAGAATGAAGGAAGAAACGCTAATTGGTATGATCTGTACCAATAAAAATGAATTTCAACTTATCGAGATAACATAACTGTTTTAGTAAGACAAAGAACGCCGGATCGTTACGAATTAGCAAAATATTATCCGCTTTCGGCCGCGAAACTGTCTGTGTCAACGTTCAGACCAGTCATACTGGATTACCGTTGCTGACCTACCATGAAAGTGTGCAAATTTAACAATGCGTGAAGATTCATAACGAAATTCAGTTAAAAATCATTCAGTGCCACACTTAAGTCAATTCCATTATTGACAGAAGCAGAAAAAGTAGGCAGTAACATGTATGAAATTCTAAAAGAGTGTCATATTGACATGCACAGGGCGCCAGTACAGAATAAAGGTAGCGATAAAACGTATTGGGGCCGCTAGAATTTCTTAAAATTGCTGCCTCCATCGAGATTAGAACCGAAAACAAACCAGACCTTCCTTTCACTACGCTAGCAGACAACCCATGCAAATCTCTATTATTACCCCAGACACGAATAAGCCACCAATTTCGCAATGAAAATGGCATATTGATCTGCAGTTTCTGTTGCATAGAGCTTTCTGGACTCAAAAACATGAATTTTCTTCCTTTATGTCACCGCTTATGTGACAACCATTCGGGATGTTTATCGAAATAACAAAATACTCTTATTAGAGGGTAAATTTAGTGGGATAATTCTGCACCACCTCAGGAAATAAACGGCTACATAGCTGCCAAACATATTCTACACTGTTTCGAATTCTCCACTAGACTCGCCACAGCCAGAAAACGTTCATTAGCCTAAGTGTTTCTTAAGCTACCTAGCAATGGGAATGTTCGCACTTCTAAAACACGGTAGCATTAATACTGGGATGTGAATTACAACGTGTATAGGCAAATGGATTCTATTTGCATTCCTGTAAACGTGATTTGGATCGAAAGCGTAGCTACGATTAATATGATGATGTATCGACTACAACTAGAACATTTCGAATAAAGAGTAGGGGGTGTTATTTATGCGGCCCTCATCTTCAGTAGCTGTCGTAGCTGTTTTCGTTGTTAGGATTTCGTCACCTAAACCGGTAAAAACGGAACCCTACTAGTCTCACTTTCTTGACCGTCTATCGGTCTACCCAACCTTTCAAACCCGTTTACCTCCAGAACGGGTAGACATAATAAGCGGAAATGTATCGCACTTCTTGCGGTAACCGGTCCCTTGGTGGTGTAAAAAAGTGAGCTTCTATGTCAACGCATCTAAAGATACGGCCGTTTATGTAAAGAAAATTTACGTGAAAGGTCAAAAAATGGCTTCAAGAACAATGCGACCAAACTGCTTATGTCATCAGCCCCTAGACCTAGAACTACTTAAACCTAGCTAGCCTAAGGACATCACAGTCCGCATCGACTACTCAGTTTGTATATTTTGCTTTTTTTTTTTTTCATAGTTCCACACAACTTCTTCCTGTTTTCTCGATTGATCTGTGTTCAGTTTTTCAAGGCCTATCCACTGCGCCAACTTATAGGGAGGTTCCCTTGTTAGCTATGAAACAACTGTAGCGAAACGGAGCATCCTCGTTATCCATGTGATGGATAAGACGACTAATTCGCAACATAAATGTCAGTGTAAGCATCAATTTATGTTGGAACGTGCTTCCTGGACCAAATAACATACGTTTCCTACGTCTTCAATACGAATCGTGAAGCAAATGTAATTTAAAGGACATAAAAATATCGAGTGATTTTACTAACATAATTATAAACCACCCACGAACATAAATCGATGATCACATAGTTGTAAAAAAGTAGTCTACAGTATTGCCATTGTCCATTAGACTAGCAGCAGGAAGAAAACGTACGCTCAGCTGTGATGAGATATCTTGCACTGACGAAGCTCGCGCTTCGAAGACACCACAGCATCGTCTGCCACCATTTCATGGGAAACGAAATATCTCAAGTGTACAGCCTTAGACATAAAAACACCGCCGGCGCAAGCACCGTGCGATCCACGATATGACGCCGTTGAAAGCACGGCTAACCCGCGCCGGAAAGCTGTTAATATCATCTGATGTTGCTAACAAGTTATTTACTTCTGGTGAATGATTTTCTGCGCAGTTCATTTAAGATAGAATAACTAAAATATATTTGATGCTACGGAAGACGAAGGACGCCTAATTCATTTCCCTCTCTTTACTTATGATGTTACATTCGCAATCTGCACAATCTGGCAACACTGTAAGATGCGGAAGCGTTAGGAGGAAGTGTTGTCTACTTCCGAGTTGTTCTCGGATTGTGTGAGCCCGTGCTCTAGTGCTAGCCGGCACGGTAGCTCAGCGTGTTCGGTCAGAGAGCCGGTTGGCCTCTGTAATAAAAAAAACTGAGTGGAAGGATCAACCACCGAACTTGAACAGGATGTCCTGCGACGTCCGCAACGACCAAACACAACGATCAATAATGAACAATAAGAAAAAAAAAGAAAAGAAAAAAATGGTAATCGTCATGCATTCTAAGCTTATGGTCGCCTGTTCGTGTCCAACTATTTTTTTTTTACCACATTTCGGTCTAAAGTTATGATTCTGATTGAGCATCGAAGATAATTCGCTTAACATTCTACCCACCAGCAACGACAAGTATGCCAGAAACAATTCCGCAGGACAGCTCGTGGCTGCGCCGCGATCATAACAGCTTCCGTTCGAGCGTTTCCTCGCGCTGCAGCGGCTACCGGCCACCGGCCAGACGCCACCCGCCGCCTGAAATCCGGAGCCGCCCATGTGAACGCGGCGCCACGCTGTCAGTGTATGTATCAACCGTCATTTTCGAATTTGAAGTTCTAGTTATCATCTTGCAGTTAAGCACTGGATTTTGCATACTTGAAAATCATGAACTACAGTTAAGCATTGTAAAATTGAGTCGCAAGTGGAAAAAGGTGTAACATCTGCAACACAACGTTTACTTTTGGTATAACAGAGGGGTGAATGCAGAGGAGGCAGCTAGAAAGATTTGAACTGTGTTTGGAGCGAGTGCTTTTGGTAAAAATACGCCAGAAAAAGATATTCGTGTTTCAACAAAGATCGTTCTGGCATGAATGATTTTCCACATTAAGGAAGTCTCGACTACTGATAGATGTGATAGATTACTATTTAAGTCTGGTGTAGGAGTACTGCATGCTCTAATTCGAAACAACAAAAATCAATGGAGTGACTATTATAGAACGTCATCAGGTCACTCATCGACCATTCCTATGCAGTACTGTTACTGGTGACGTATTTTGTTGCCTTTATTGTCAACTTCCTAAGAAGAAATAAAGGCTGTGCCCCACCAAAAGACGTAAACTCGAGGAAAGAGTAACGTGAACATGATATTTTACATCTGATAATTCCAAAAGTGTGTTTTGGGCTACGAATTCTGCCCCCAGGGTGTGTGCAACACAGCTGGCATTTGTTGCCACAACTGAGACACCTTTCTTTCGCAGTGTAAGAAAATCGAGCAACAAAACTACATCACCTGTGCTACTGTATGATAACGCACTATGTTGATTTGAGAAAGAAAACAATCCAGGAGATTGATAGAAAAGTCGTCTGTCAGGCACTTGTATTGATAGGGAAGTCCTCTCTCAAGCACTTGTCCCTCTCGTCATATATTTGTAAAATTTTACCTTTCCCGCTCTTGATCGATCAACCGTCAAGGCAATTCATTTCTAGACGGAAATACTCTTAAAACTACTCTGGTTTAATGACATCGTTAGAACCAGTAGGCTTCTACAGGCGTAGAATTTGTAAACAACTTTAGCATTGTCAGATCGTTTTAGATATCGTGAAAGAAAATTCTGCTGCTGATTAATTTCTCTTTGATAATTACTGTTGCGTTTAGTAAACTAATGGAAAATGCAATTAAAATATTCACTGTACTAATATAAATTAAATTCAGCTTCCTACAGAAACATCACGACGGCAGTCTATCTTAATAAAGCATTGTGCCGGCCGCGGTGGTCTAGCGGTTCTGGCGCTGCAGTCCGGAACCGCGGGACTGCTACGGTCGCAGGTTCGAATCCTGCCTCGGGCATGGGTGTGTGTGATGTCCTTAGGTTAGTTAGGTTTAAGTAGTTCTAAGTTCTCGGGGACTTATGACCTAAGATGTTGAGTCCCATAATGCTCAGAGCCAATAAAGCATTGTGTGTCTGTGAGACGATCGAACCTATTTTAACACGAATTAGTAGGATATTACCAACTTTTGACTTCGAAAAGATCTATATTTATTTCATTTCCTGTACCATTCGCAAGTATTATGAAAATGTGACATTTCATAGGTAAAATTATGTATTCACAACAACAAAAAATATGTCGGTAGAAAACAAAAGTGGCATTATGAATTTGGCAGTACCGTAAGGTTTTCGCTCTGACACTAAGAGTTACTGAAAGTAGCAAGACGAATTTTGCTCGAGCGTTGTCTTACGATTCCCTTATTGAGTTTTTATCAGCCTGCTTGTAGCTGTGCTACAAAAGAATTAAAAATCTGGCTTTCAGCGAGTCGCGAATGGCGAACGAAAGCAGCTTGCACCTGTTAGCTAAGCATGTTACCTGGGAACTGGTTTTTTCCTAAACTGGGAAGACGTCCATTTGTGGTTGAATTGTTGGCAAATGTCAGTCAGACGTGTGCCGTTGGTCTAAGCGTTTCGGTGTGTTGAATTTGTACCAAAGATTTTTCTACAGGTTTTTTCTGCCCAAATAGAGAGTTGAAGTTTCCCATTAGTATTTTCACGTCATCCTGGTGAATTTTGCTCATAGTATTTTCGACTTGGTTCCAGAATTTTTCCCATGCACTTCTAAGCGCTACAGTCTGGAACCGAGCGACCGCTACGGTCGCAGGTTCGAATCCTGCCTCGGGTATGGATGAGTGTGATGTCCTGAGGTTAGTTAGGTTTAATTAGTTCTAAGTTCTAGGCGACTGATGACCTCAGAATTAAGTCGCATAGTGCTCAGAGCCATTTGAACCATTTTGAACCAGAATTTTTCGACATTTTCGGTGTTTTCTTATTTTCGATGTTGGTGGGGACACGTGCATTGATGAGTGTATATTTTTTGCTGGGGCTCTGAAGGAGCATAGTACCTAAGCTTACACACTACTTAACCTAAATTATCCTAAGGACAAACACACAAACTCATGCCTGAGGGAGGACTCGAACCTCCGCCGGGATCAGCCACACAGCCCATGAGTGGAGTGCCCCTGACCGCTCGGCTAATCCCGCGCGGCTACTAAAAGTATACTCGTCCACAAAACCCATGTGGACAATTATCTGATAATCGGTCAGGCTTCGCTTTGTCGCAGCTCTTTAGCATACATTTACTTTCAGGCTCCTCCTTACAATTCTTGCAATGCAAGATAATTGAAAAATCCCATCCACTCGACGCCAACTGAGGAACTGACTGGTGCATGTGTTGTTCAACACACAGTAGTTGTCAGCCTCACTAGAATCAATGACTGTGTGTGTGTGGTGTGTGTGGTGTGTGTGGTGTGTGTGTGTGTGTGTGTGTGTGTGTGTGTGTGTGTGTGTGGGGGGGGGGGGGGGGGGGTGTTTTCGTTTTCATGCACAATCTGAATCAATACTATTAACATTAGAGAGAAAACCAACAATAAATAATTCATCAAATATGACTGTAAAGTATTTTAATGCGATGGGAAGTTACTAACTGAATTTTCACCCAACCCACGTCCTGCATATTACGTTAAGTAAGATGTATTAACTCCATAGTATCGTTAGCAGAGACAGTGCGCTCTTGTTGTCGAGGCTCGCGACAAGCGCAGCGATCAGCAGTGCCCAATGCCACCGCGATTTGTTTATGTTGGCTGAGCGTGGACACTGCAGCAGACGCTTCGCCATAAACAGAAAGAAATCACCTTGTCTCTGACCGCAGTGAGCGGATATCACTGCCTGCGTGTTCTTATAGTAACCAACGTGAGACTCTACTCACAGGAGCCATGGAGCAATTGCAATGGGTATCATGTCATTAGTCATCAGAATATTAACCAGTGATGAAATGTCCACTCTATATGAATCCCAAGAAAATAGGAACCTTCTCACAAAGGAATGTGAGGTGATATCAAAATTTATCCGACATACAAAAATTAACTGCAGGGCTTTCATGTATGCAGTAGTAGCACACAAGGAAATATTATGTCTTGGAAGCGTATATTTCATTTCCTCTTCTCATTTTAACGCCCTTGTTTTAGTATGAAGTGGGAAAATAAACACGAAAAACTGAAGTTCCTGAGAAGCATATAAGTCATTTCCTCTTCTCATTTCGTAACTTTTGTTTTAGTATGAGGTAAAAAAATAAACAGTTTAGGGTTCTGAAACATAATATGACACCAGATTCTTATCGTAGGCGCTATCGGAAACGCAAAACGCAGGGAGCTGTCCATTGTTTTGTCCAAAAGTCTGTTTCCTTTCATGCATTACTCACGTTAGGAGATTCTTATTTAAGGACTTGTGGGCATCAAGTTCTTCAGCAGAACAAGCCTTATGTTATTGTGCTAATTACGGTATGGAAAAAATGCAACAAAGACGAGTTCCCCTGGAGCACATGTCTGTATTCAGCAATGACCGCCAGCTGCCACAACACTTCACAGAATCCTTGCGGCGGGCAACACAACTGGGCGTGCACTTCAGACTTCATTCAGTAAGACGTCAGGAGATGGATGGAAACGTCAAATTAACGTTTCTTTCAGAGTCGTATTCAACCCAGAATGAGGTGTTATTAAGGTAGTTGAACGTTCTAGCAATTACACTTATATAATTCCAATATGAGTATTCAGATAGCCAAAAGAACCCGTTAGTGCGAAACCATCTGGAACTGCATTAACATCAAACTGCAAGAACTTGAGACAATACGTGGACTCTTCTCTTCGCTAGGTGACCTATTACTGATATTTAGGATTCTCACCTGCCTAGGCGTAATGGAAACGGAACTTCAGAGGCGCTTTCCGCTATTCTTGACAAACATGAGAAACTTGTAATCACTGCGAGTTACAACTGCGTGATGATAATGGTTCAGGTTGTCAGTAGTTGTGGTGGTGTTATGCTGTCAAACTGCTTACGGCAACGTTAATGGTGGCGCACATAATTTAGCGCTGACTACCTACCTAAGTAAAGATAGTGTTGTGGCGTCGTCGCTTGTCTTTATTTGGCCTCAGCTTGAGTAATCCGATTTAACGAACATAGTACTACATTCGCGGGCTGCTAATGATACAGTATGACTACAGAGATCATCGTGCGGGTATTACATTAATTCTGCAATGAATTGCTTAAAAAATGTTACCCTCAGCTATGCAGCTGGAATGACTCATTACACAGGTACTCTATGTTGCACTTGGTTAAGTGATCAGTTCGCTGCAATCCTGCTTCTTCTGTTTGTAAATGCTTGTATACGTCAAAAATGGTTCAAATGGTTCTGAGTGCTATGGGACGTAACATCTGAGGTGGTCAGTCCGCTAGAACTTAGAACTACTTAAACCTAACTAACCTAAGGACATCAGACACATCCATGTCGGAGACTGGAGTCGAACCTGAGACCGTAGCTCTCGCGCGGTTCCAGACTGTAGCGCCTAGAACCACTCGGCCACCCTGGCCGGCATACTTGTATACTGACCATTCGTTATTTGACTAAATATGAACTACAGTCTAATTCGCATGTATATGGCATGGGTTAGCTCCGGCACGAAGGTATGACTAAGGATTGGCTTCCGTTGGAGTCCCGTTATTTTGATGGCAAGACTAATGTTCGCAAATCACCTCTATTGCCTCAAAAAACAATTGCATCTTAAATATCGAAGGACCGACGTCCGCACTGTCACAGCGCGTTGAAATACAGCAACGACAGCAGATGAAAATTTGTGACCGACTGAGCTTCGAACCTAGATTTGCTGCTTACTAGACAGACGTTCTGACCACTGCAGTATTACTTTTTTTTAAAGTTTGAGAAGAATTTCAGCACCAGGTAGGCGGAGGCAACGAGGGCAGGGGTCGAAGTCCGAGGCCTGGCCACAGTGCCTCCCCCATACCTGTCACTGAGCAGCTGCATTATTCACATGTATTCCATGTTTGCACTCATATATTCCTTTAAATTGTTGAACAAAATTGAAGTAGTAATTAAGGTAAAATAAATTACAGATTGTCGCCTCCAATCGTGTGCGATCCTTGTGGAACATAACTTATAACAGTGAACAGGGTGACGGAAAAATAAATAACAACCATTCATTCAGAAATATATTCACAATTTAAGTTATTATGCACTGGATGCATATGAAGTCTGTAAGGAAGCCATATATTTTTCAACAAATGGAAGAAGTTTCGGAGCCGGAGGGGGTTTGCCAAATTAGAACAGTTGTGATTTAAGAACCGACGTAAAAGAATATTCCAGGAATAAAAAAGAGTGAAAGAATAGTATTCTGCTTCTAATCAATAAAACTGTCCATCTCTTTGTAGCCCACATAAAGCAATAGATAAAACTTTTTTAAAACATTCCTTATATTTGTTATTCTTCTTCAGCTTAAAATGTTCTTCTGCAATATAAAACATGCACTCTTCTAAGTTCTAAGTTTTGTTTATTACGACGTACAACACAAACTGTCCCAGAAGCCACGAATAACTGTTATTCTTTGCGGACGGGTAACGTTTCCAGTCAGGTTTAAAGCTTCAGTTATCGGTATATGACTTTCTGCGGTTCTGTAGATAGTGCTAATTTCTTCGTAGTTCAGTTCCAAATTCTGATTCTATTTTCACATAAGAAGATGTGCGCTACAGTTTCTAGAAGCCCACATTTGTCGCAGTATGAAGATGGTCTCAATTTGATTTTTCATAATCGTTCCGCTGAGGGTATGGTTTCGTTTACAACGTCGCACCATACGGCACTGACTCTAGTTGGTATAATTTTATTGTTGATATTTTTCCAGACGTTTCTCCAGTTTTTTGTAGGTTAATTCACCGGAATTGGTTTGTGTAGACGACGTCTGGTAGTATAATGATACACGGTTCTAGTGTTGGTTTGTGCTGGTGGGAGTCTTATACAGCTCCAATCGCCATAGTACTTTCGGACGTAATCTAGGCTGGCGTGCTACATTAACAGGAGCGTTCCTATCTCCAGGATCTAGCGAGAGGAACAGAAGTTTCGTGATGCTTGTCTTAGTGGCATGTATTAGTTTAAAGGCACGTCTTTAATTCCAAGTCCTCTGTTTTGCCTGTGCAAAGTCGCCGTGTGGAAGGGTACTTTGAAGATATTTTGTTTCCACACATACCAAGAGGCTACAGCTAATATTTTATGTGCAGTGACCTGCAGTATCGGTAAGACAGCTGTGACATGATAAATTTTGCAACGTATGTATGTATTTATAAACTGAACTTTCTGCAGTCACTCTAACGATCGCATATCATGGTCCTTCAACACGGTTCCGATGACATTAAGTTTCCGCTCCCAACTGTTCGTGGCCATTCGCTTGGGGCTCGCCCTTAACCACAATCCGAGATGGAGACTCACTTCAGTTACATCTAACCAGTGCGCACTTATAGCACTATTGTAGGAACCGAGATGCAGTATTTTGGATTTAAAATTTTGTAAATTTGTGGTGAGAACGTATGGGACCAAGTAAGCTTACACACTACTTAATCTAACTTAAACTATGGACAATGCCGGAGGGAGGACTCGAAGCTCCGACGGTGGGCACTGTCGGGACACAGCAACCAACCTCTCTGCAGCACATATCTACACACGCTCCTCATCAGACGCGAATTCCCATCTTTGCCGTATACCACATGTGCGGTACTCCCCCCTCCCTCCCCCACCCCCCTCCTCGCCGACCATTATTCCACTCGCTCGCGGCCACACTGTATTCCCGCGAGGGTTCGGACGATGTCGTGCGTCAGGGTTCGGACGATGCCGTGCGCCTAGCACTGAAAACTTTAGATGACCCGTCGAGAGCCAAATAATTATAACGGATGTTTCAGGAGAAATAGTAATTATTGTAGGAGATAGTAGTATAGACAAATTGCAGAAACAATGACATATAACATGTGTCCAATTTTTATTGAACATACATATAGCTGGGTTGTAATGTATCTAGAGGTAGCCCTAGATGGAAAAATATTATGAACACCTCACATAAATAATTTGTTCCACTGCGAAAGACAATCTTATAAGCACTAGAAGCTGCTGTAGGGTAAAATTGGGTCTAAACCCAGTACTTACTGGATATACACCTCTGTAAAAAGACCATTGGTAATTTATAGGCCTATAATATGAACAAAGTCGAACAGAAGGTGGCTGCTAGGGAGTCTGGCAAAGTGCAGAGACTGATCTGCTTTCACAAACAGATGTAATTAGCAGGACATCCACTCTTGGGATTGATATTACGCTAGACATGCCAGCCTTACACCTGTGGCTTAAAATGGAGACAGCGGCAGGGACATAAAGGCGAAAAATTGGAAATAGCTGGATATAGTTAGAATATACGGAATCCCAAATCAGTATGGCGCTGGCTCGGGAAATGCCGACTAACTATACAATAACTTGTAGCTGTTTCAATAAACCCTGCCATGTAACAGTTGGAGGCAGGGAGCAGTGGAAGAACGAACCACTAAACCGTGCAGGAGACATAATATAGTGGTTTGCTGAGAGGTCGAGAACAGATGAATGTACCGGGTCTGGTGTACTGCCTAGAATCTCTTTAGGGAAGATGGCCACAGTATTACATGACATCTTCCATCAGCAAGTGCACGGAGGAGAATTAGAGTAGACCCTACAAAAATCGTAGCATCCACTTTTATTCAGACAGCCAAGCAGCTCTGAAATCTCTATCAGCCCGTACAACTAGATCGAAGGTCGTTGCAGAATGCCATGAAACATTTTCTTTCGGACGTGTCCGAAAGAACAGATATCACACATATATCCATATACAGGGTGTTTCAGGAGGAATAGTAGATATTTTAGCAGGTGGTAGTACAGACGAAATGCATAAAAAAATTCCATATAAATGCGTCCACTTTTTATTAAGGACAGAGATACAGCTGTTAGTACACTCTTTGACATAAAACTCGACCGGCGGCCGGCCGCTTCAGAGGCTAAGTCCGCGCCGATCGCGACATGGGACAAAAAAACTGGCCAAATCGCTAATTCTCTAAGTCCGGTTATCTGCACAATCTGGCAACACTGTAGACTGCGGCACTTCCTGGAGGAAAACTTGTCCCAAGATAGAGAGGCTCTAGGCTGATTACGCCTGTGGTCTAGCGGTAGCGTGCGTTGTTTCTGTTCATAATGTCAGTGGATCGAGAACAGCTGGCATAAAATATTTTTATAGCCTCTTCTGTCTGAATGCTGAAGACGTGAATGTAATGGTAGCGCAGATTCAATCTATTTCGCTTTGTGACACACCGATATCAAAATTTTATCTAGTAACGATTTTGCGGCATATTTCCTGCAGACTGTCCTCCTCTGGACGCCGTAAGCGGCAAAGCTCCGAGATCCATTTGCTGGCTACTGGCAGCGGCCGTGGCGACAGCAGCGGCGCTGCACTCCCCCGTTCTTTATCGAAAGCGCCTGCTACCGCTCATCGCTTTTGATGATT
Source organism: Schistocerca cancellata (assembly GCF_023864275.1). Classification (NCBI taxonomy): domain Eukaryota; kingdom Metazoa; phylum Arthropoda; class Insecta; order Orthoptera; family Acrididae; genus Schistocerca; species Schistocerca cancellata. The sequence goes on along the minus strand of NC_064633.1, from coordinate 22,153,958 downwards.
TAAAACGCTTTATTATTAAATGTTGCTCCACAGAAAATTTCTACAATTTCCATTCACGCTCAAAAGCAACGGAGACAGACGCCCTGATTAGTAGGCGGGTAATCGGCAAGAGCTGAGTATGGCCCGAAATTAATTTTATAGACTGGGACGAAATTAAACCACCTCACTACATTCGATGAATTTATAAATGCTTCATACCTCGTTTCTTTTCCTTTCAAACTTAATTATTTGTGCAACTTTTGGTCAATGTTTGGATGTTTTCGTCAAGCCAGAGTGAGCGTCTGTGGTGTAAAGTGTATTACAGTTCTTGTTTCATTCCTTATGGTAAGTCTATGCGATAAACTGTGTGAATACCTTGTAATGCATGCTCTGTAGCAGTGCAGGCACACTGCACATTTGGAGTTCCATGTACGGGTTCATGAAGTATTTATTGTTGATCGGAAGTGATAGTTAAGGTCATCAGATTTCAACCAGAAAAATTTGTCGTTTTGAAGGTTTCAGAGAACGGAAAGGAATTGCTAACGCCGGTGTTAGAAAACGTCTACAGTTAAATGCTATTGCAAAAATTAAGAAGATGGGAACTATATTAATGAACAGGTGCACTTCATAAACAACCTTCCGACATGTTAGACCTATATGACGAACAAAGCTCAAATTTATATCGTTGACAGTCGGTTTGAATCTTTTCAGGACCTATTTTACAGTGAAGCACCTTGGAATTTGCAAAGCAGAAATCCATGATATTAACTTAATTTACTAAGTCGAAATCGGACGAAGATTGATGTTTAAAGGCATTCTTCAGATTTCGCATAAGAAATTTTTACTAGCAGTTTGCAACTCCATTAATTAAAATGGAAAATAAAAGGTTGTAGTCAGCGGCTTCTACCGTGATTCGAACTTATAGTACAAGCACTGCAACGCACAAGGGAACCTCTGAGCTAACGACACACTGGCGGCCAGAGGCGGACTATAGTCACTGCGATGTTGCCTGAGTCTCAAAACGCAACCTTAAACACACAAACAGAGGAGGTGGAGATTACTGTTTTAACATCCCGTCGACCACGATGTCATTAGAGACGGAGCACAAGCTCGGATTAGGGAAGGATGGGGAAGGAAATCGGCCGTGCCCTTCCTAAGGAACCATCCCGGCATTTTCCTGAAGCGATTTAGGGAAATCATTGAAAACCTAAATCAGGATGGCCGGGCGCGGGATTGCACCGTCGTCCTCCCGAATGCACACACCAACAGGTGTTACTTATGTGAAGAACGCCGTTCTTGGAGTCCAGAAATTAAATATACTTTCTAATTGTGTCATCTTGCAGTGGATTATATCGTACGAGTCTTCGATGTGGAAAACGAATGTCAAGTGAATTTAGCGAGGTAACGCCGACCTACACCTGGAAGTAAATGCACTATCAGAGTGTTGACAAATACTTGCTACGACGCTGCCATTTCTCGGCTCTCTGACGAGGCAGCTCTTCAGCGAAATGCTTGCCGCGATTCTCCGATACGGTTCTTCAGAGTGGAGACACGCTCGCAGGTTTGGTTTTTATGCGGCGTTCTCCCCTGATGGTTTCTGACGTCGCCTTGTGGGCTATGTATACATATGAGACATTCAATTATCATTAATCCAGAATGATACAAGTTTCAGCTTCCGGCGTGGAAGAAGGCTGTTGACGCCGACATTATATCATTTCAACGTAGGGAAAGCAAAACGGATCATTCAATGTTTCTCATTCAACATAAAGCATGTGAGATAAATTTCCGTAACGCTCATAATCATCTAAAAATACAAACGAAGTAAAAATACACCGGAAGCTTATTCGAATTGAATATAATGTAAGATACCAAACGCTTTGCACCTCGATGTCGAATTTGTCCACTTGCAATCGTTTGCAGCATGCACATAGAATGTCATGATTACCACGAGAATGAAGAAATATGTTGGTAAGGATGGAAGCAAGAAGAGACGCAGTCAACAAATATTCTATTCCTCATGGCATTCATTTCATTTGACACGTAAGAAGAGGTAAAGCGGGAATTTACTTTCGTTAACACGAAAGATATGCCGCACATATTGATAACGAGGAAGTCTGCGTCTTCATACGTTTCCTCCTTGAAATCTGTATGCTCTATTATATACTAAGTAGCCCGATCATTGTTTCAGTAATGTTACCCTCTTGTTTGACCCCGTAACGATGAACAGATTCCAAATGCATGTCTCTGCGTGAAAGTAGCTGTTCGAACCCTTCCTGGGTTGTTTTTTGTGTTTTATTGCTTGGAATTCCTGAAGCAGACCACTGTGCCTTCCCCCCTCGTGGGTTAGGTCTCAAAACTAAACCGCTTTGTATCCAATGGCATAATTTATTCATACAGCATCAGCATAAGACTCTTCCGAGTGAGAGAATGACAATAACAATCGTAACAAGAACAAGCAAATAATGAATGATGTTTATTCCAACGCAGAACGAGAATGGCTTTAAATATAAAAATCTATATCTATATCCATATCTATTGACCTTTGGGTTGGCACAATGCAAATATATTCTTAGCATTTAGTTACTGAATTTAGTTCTGGATGTTTGCAGAGAAAAGGAAAAGTCGGCACTTCTCGCTAGTGTAATATAATGTGAACCAGCAACTACCCTTTCCTTAGAACACGACTCAAGCAGGTCCTCAAGCAGGCACTGCTGCATTCTGTTCCCTGACATTGCTCTGATGACGGTTAATGCAGATAGTTCCGATTATGAAATACAAAACGTATTGCAGGTTAGTTCCTAGGATAGTAACATCGAATTTGCGTTGTAGATGGCACATGAACGTGATGACTATCCATATTACTCATCAATATAAAAAGACAATATTTTGGGAATTTAGCGGGATTACTCAAAATGAATTCTGAAATTGGGTGACTGACCGCACAGGTGCTAAACGTCGTCAAGAGTATACGATGTCCTAATCGCATTAGGAATATGAAGATCGTCTTCGACAGCTCGCCACTTTCACATTGCTATCTCCACCCTACTCCAGACAGCTCTCGGTGGAGTTGCACTACGTTGCCGATGTTATGGAAGGCCTTCAAACCGACAACAGACCACATATTGAAAAATACAGGCGAATTCTCTTGCAGCGTAAGCTTATTGTAACTAATCTAAAAATTATTGGAGAGGAACATTGTCCTATTCAAAAAAAGTAAAATGTTACACACTATTGACGTCAAACGGACATTATCTATGTCCTGTCTTGTGTCCTACTCATCTATAATATCAAGTGTACTATGAAAATGATTATATATAATGGATTATAAGGTAATGCATTGATACCAGATGGTGGGGGCCGGCCGATGTGGCCGTGCGGTTCTAGGCGCTTCAGTCTGGAACCGCGTGACCGCTACGGTCGCAGGTTCGAATCCTGCCTCGGGCATGGATGTGTGTGATGTCCTTAGGTTAGTTAGGTTTAAGTAGTTCTAAGTTCTAGGGGACTGATGACCTTAGAAGTTAAGTCCCATAGTGCTCAGAGCCATTTGAACCATTTGAACTATTTAACACAAAATGACATTAAAAATTTAAGTTATTCACGAGCAGCTAGTTGAGAATATGTATGAACATTAAATGACACGACGAACCGTCTTGTTCTGCATATGGATTCAAACCCAGCTCATGCAGACTAAGCAAAGATTTCGTGACTGACGGAAACTAACAGTCATTCCTGATTAGGCATACAGAGAGTGATATACCTCGATTTTAGACAGTATCAGTTAGCAAATATCAACTTTAAATTGCATAACGCAAACACTTTTAACAGACGTGAATTCCTACCCAGCATCTATTGTCCCTGTTAACGAACTACGAGAGGTGTTAAATATTGCTTCTTCACAAGTAACTTACTTGAAATGCCGTGAGGTAAAGCTGTGTGTTGGACACGGATTCGAACCCGGAACCTAATCGGATTGCCATCGAAGCACAGTCAAATGTGACATATCGGAATTTCGCGGCAGTAACTAGATGTTTTAACTGAAATGACGAGACGAAACATTAATTTTTTCCTTCCCAGGACTCCAACCCGGCACCTATCGCTGTTATATTCTAGAGAAAACTAACGTTAAATATGGGTTTGTTGCACCAGCAGTGACATGTGAGCATGTTTGAACTGAAATAATATGACGAAGAGTTCAGCGCTCACTGGGAATAGAGCCCCACACATATCGTTGTTGACTACACACAAAGAGACGTCAGCTACCGAATTTTTCTCCACCAGCTGCTCAGAATAGCATCTTGAACTTACAGTCATCTCGCAAATAGTTCTGTGTCTCACTGGGAGTTAAAAACGTCGGATATCGTTAGTGTTGACAGCGAATGAAAATACAATAAAAATCAAAATTATTATCCACCAGCAGATAGGTGTTCTCATGCTAGAGCTTGATAATACATAATTAAATCTTTAGTGCCGGGCCAGGATTCGATCCCATTCACGCATAATATGTGAAGGTGTTGAGGAATCGGCAGTTTTGAACAAACAACAAATTGTAGTCGAGCTGTATTGCCACGAAGGGAACAAATATCGCGTTAAGGGCGGTCTGAGTTGCATTCCCAGTTCAGAACCAATTTTATCGACATACAGAAGCTCAAATAAAAGATGGAATAAGTGTCCTGTGACCATACATAGCGTTTGTGTTGTCACTTGAAATAAATAACTAGTATAAGAAAGGTTACTGGTGATAGAGCTTCTACATGTCGCCACTCCAGACTTTATTGTGGTTCAACCTAACGTCTACTTGGTAAAGAAGGAATACCATCTTTAATGTGAATTTTCAGACCACGCAGCCATTATATCTCCTTCACTTGGTGTAGCCAGGAGAGAATGGAATCTGTCTCTCCCTATCTAAAATCATTGACAGAAGTGGGAATCGAACCCTGACCATAGGTATAACAACCTACCATCCGTCCAACAGACCACGAAATCCTCTTCTCTGCGAGTCATTTTTCTATCGTAACGCAGTTGCGCCACACTGGATGAGAATTCTGACACACAGGCTCCCTGTAGTAATTTGCAGCATGTTCAGTAAATTCATTTACTTGGTTGACCAAATCACCATGAACTAGCTGCCTCGGCTACCCAGTGCATACATTCGACTATTTTGTAATCACAGAAATAAAATCACGTTACTGCCACCTACACACAACTGCCAACATTGTAGGATGCAGAAGTTTAAATAGGAAGTGTTCCTTTCCACTTGAGCTATTCTATTGCGCTATCTGTTACTAGAAAACGTCGTTCAGTCCAAAAGAAAAGCTGTAACTGTTTGTCTCTCAGAAGTCAAGACCTGGCCATATGCATAATCTCACAGTGCTGTGGAATCCAAAAGTTCTGGAGGAATAGTTGCCGAGCTCTGGAGCTGTTGTAGCTACGTGTCAGCTTGTAGCATAGATAAGATGTCGCGAGTTCGAATACATTCAGTACTATATTTTTTAAAACGCAATTCTGCTCTCTGCTGAAGTTATCAATCTAATGGAACTTTGAACATAATTCCCTTCGCTTCTCAACCCAAAGTAGTCGCATGTGGAAAAAGGACTAGCTACTGTGACATTTTGTTCTATTCAGGTTTAATAGACAGCAGGCAGCAGATGCATCTCGAAGATGTGCAGGGAGAGCGCATCGTGCCATAATATGTCAGAAAAGTATTTTCTACATTAGCCGTCGTGTGGTAGTGATATTTGATTCTTCTTCAAACTTTGATTGACAGCTTTAACTCGGAACAAATTTTCTACATGCATGTAATCAATAAACTGCATGTGCATTGTCAGACTGTCATAGGTAACATCAGAGAATTCGCATATATCGTTGATGATTAATTTCTCTCTCATATTTACTATTGTTTTAACAACACTAAAGGAAACCTTACGAAAATTGTGCACTGTATTATAAGAAATGAAATAAAACTAACCATGATAACCTTACGACGAAAGTATCTGTACACAAGCATGCCTCTATCGACACGAATTAATAAAATTCTACTCACTTAGATTTTGATTGGGTCTGTGTTTAATTGGTATGCTGTGTCATACTCAAGAGGTATGCAAATGTGGCATTTCATAAATATAGTTACGTATTCCTAGAAACCCAAAATTCGCTTGTCAGCAGCGGAAAGAGGCGTTACCTGTTGTGCAGCATTGTAAGCTTTTCAACATTGCACTATGAGCTGAAAGCATTTTCTTGCGATTTCCTTATTGATGTTTGATCTGACTGCTTGTAGCTCTTTCACAGAAGGGATAAAAACGTTTCAGCCAGTGAGACTGGAACTGCGAACCGTAACAGACGCTGTTTCACAGGTCAGCACGTTACCACAGAGCTGGCGAGGAGGTATGGGTCTCAGCTTCCTATTACGACGGCAATAGTAACTAGAACTCGTAAAACGCTATTTAAAGGTCGAGATTAGTTGCAATTTCCACCTGCAACGACGTTCCTGGGCTGAAAACTGTAAATTTTCAAACTTTTGTTACCTTTCAAGCTACAATAACTCAGATTATTCAATGGAAATGACAGGTAAAATCAAGTGAACTTTGAGGCTTAATTCCGTGCACACCAGGAAGTAACTCGTCGATCACAGAGTTGCCAAACATACGTTGCCTTGTTGCCAAATCTCAGTTACAGTACCAGCAGGAAGAAGACGAACCGATGTGATCCTACAGCGGTCTGGGAAGTGACCATAGCTGGTGTCTCCAAGTCGCGGCTGCTACGGCCTGGAATACGTAATGCGTCTGATTCGCTTTATCTTTCATTAAAATGACACGTTCCACATCATTACGAAATGTTGTATTCATGATCTATGGAACAAGAGTTAATCTAATGTAATCTAATCTAATCTAATCACATCATATTGATGATTAGCCATGAAGAGTCATGAATTACCGAAAGTTTTGCCAATACCAGTAACCAAATCTAAACTTGAAAATAAAAGACGACAATTTTTGTAATAAACCGTGACTCATATCAAGACCCTTTCATCCCTGTTATCTAACCACGAAAGATGTCTGATATACCTCCATTCTGAAGTAACAAAGTGTGCATGCATTTAAAGATGAAGTGCATGATGTGAAGTTCTGTGACGGAGATACGAACCCAACACGTAATCCGATTGTTAACTAAGAAAAATCAAATGTTACGTATCGGTTTTTCTTACGAGCCGCTAGGTGTCTGAATCTAAAATAAGGATACTAACTTTTGTGCCTAAGCGACAATCGAACTGCACTCCTACCGTGCATCCACGAATATAGCTTAAGTATCAGTTGCTTACTCATGAACAGTAAGATGTGTGCGTGTTTGACCAGAAATAACGACACCTGTTGCGATTGTTGGCAACACATGAACAGACATTGAAATTGCGCGTTAATTTTCACTAGCAGGTGGGTGTGCACTTGATAAAGCTAGAAATGAAATTATGAATATTTTTGTACTGGATCAGGTTTTTTGGAGGAGACCTAGAGAAGATTGCAGTCTTGGGAAAAGGAACGAAATGACTGAACTATACTGTTCCGAGAGATTCAGATCCTCGAAAGAGGAGATACGAATTCGAATCACAGTCCAGCACCAAATTTTTAAACGTCTCTAGTTCAATCAAGTACAAGTAAAATAAGAGCCCTGTCCCTTTAAATGGCTATCGGTTCATCAAATAAAATAAAATTTTCTAATGTAAGTAAGCTTACTGGCGACTGTATTTCTTTTTACCATGACTTCCGCTGTGTCATTTCCCAACGTAAACCGGCTCTGCCCAGTTGGTAATGAAGGAACGTGATGTTTAATGCGGATTCTGGATTATAACGTCTTTCTCTTGAGGTTACCAGAGGTAAAATAAATCTGTTTGTGCCTCTTAAAAGTAAATGCCTGAACCCACGCATTGCACCTGTGATAGCTCGTTCCACCAGACCATTGTGGCCACATTACCCAGCCCCAGGAGTGTGCTGTAACGGATGATGTGCTTAGCTTACAAAATTAGTCACGGTGGAAAAAATGCGAGTCTATTAAATGGTCAAGTAGAAGCAAACTTCTGACGCAGAGATTATGCTATTCTCATGTCAGCAGGATGTAAAGACTCTTCTAGGCATCATAGGCTGGATGTGAAGCCATTTTGATTTTTCACAAATTCAGCAAATTTCTTAGTTCGAGAAAATCCACTGTGAAGTGTGAAGTTGCCGGATAATTCGATTATTACTGTTATTATTAATATCATTTTATTCATACTGCTGCTGTAACACAAGTCCTTGAACATCATTTAGTGTCTTTTGGTCACTATAGAAGTAGTTTCCCAAGTACAGGTTCTTTCCCTGTCTACGGAATCCTTTTCATGTTAATATCAAACACCAGCAATTACTCGTAGATTACATTAAAACTAAAGTAATTGACGAAGACGTTACTTGGTAAAAAAAACGCACTGCCTTTTTTCATTTACTTTCGCCTAGAAAGTCCCTAAACCTAGTTACAGAAAGCGAATCAGACGCATTACGTATTCCAGGCCGTAGCAGCCGCGACTTGGAGACACCAGCTATGGTCACTTCCCAGACCGCTGTAGGATCACATCGGTTCGTCTTCTTCCTGCTGGTACTGTAACTGAGATTTGGCAACAAGGCAACGTATGTTTGGCAACTCTGTGATCGACGAGTTACTTCCTGGTGTGCACGGAATTAAGCCTCAAAGTTCACTTGATTTTACCTGTCATTTCCATTGAATAATCTGAGTTATTATAGCTTGAAGGGTAACAAAAGATTGAAAATTTACAGTTTTCAGCCCAGGAAAGTCGTTGCAGGTGGAAATCGCAACTAATCTCGACCTTTAAATAGCGTTTTACGAGTTCTAGTTACTATTGCCGTCGTAATAGGAAGCTGAGACCCATACCACCTCGCCAGCTCTGTGGTAACGTGCTGACCTGTGAAACAGCGTCTGTTACGGTTCGCAGTTCCAGTCTCACTGACTGAAACGTTTTTATCCCTTCTGTGAAAGAGCTACAAGCAGTCAGATCAAACATCAATAAGGAAATCGCAAGAAAATGCTTTCAGCTCATAGTGCAATGTTGAAAAACTTACAATGCTGCATAACAGGTAACGCCTCTTTCCGCTGCTGACAAGCGAATTTTGGGTTTCTAGGAATACGTAACTATATTTATGAAATGCCACATTTGCATACCTCTTGAGTATGACACAGCATACCAATTAAACACAGACCCAATCAAAATCTAAGTGAGTAGAATTTTATTAATTCGTGTCGATAGAGGCATGCTTGTGTACAGATACTTTCGTCGTAAGGTTATCATGGTTAGTTTTATTTCATTTCTTATAATACAGTGCACAATTTTCGTAAGGTTTCCTTTAGTGTTGTTAAAACAATAGTAAATATGAGAGAGAAATTAATCATCAACGATATATGCGAATTCTCTGATGTTACCTATGACAGTCTGACAATGCACATGCAGTTTATTGATTACATGCATGTAGAAAATTTGTTCCGAGTTAAAGCTGTCAATCAAAGTTTGAAGAAGAATCAAATATCACTACCACACGACGGCTAATGTAGAAAATACTTTTCTGACATATTATGGCACGATGCGCTCTCCCTGCACATCTTCGAGATGCATCTGCTGCCTGCTGTCTATTAAACCTGAATAGAACAAAATGTCACAGTAGCTAGTCCTTTTTCCACATGCGACTACTTTGGGTTGAGAAGCGAAGGGAATTATGTTCAAAGTTCCATTAGATTGATAACTTCAGCAGAGAGCAGAATTGCGTTTTAAAAAATATAGTACTGAATGTATTCGAACTCGCGACATCTTATCTATGCTACAAGCTGACACGTAGCTACAACAGCTCCAGAGCTCGGCAACTATTCCTCCAGAACTTTTGGATTCCACAGCACTGTGAGATTATGCATATGGCCAGGTCTTGACTTCTGAGAGACAAACAGTTACAGCTTTTCTTTTGGACTGAACGACGTTTTCTAGTAACAGATAGCGCAATAGAATAGCTCAAGTGGAAAGGAACACTTCCTATTTAAACTTCTGCATCCTACAATGTTGGCAGTTGTGTGTAGGTGGCAGTAACGTGATTTTATTTCTGTGATTACAAAATAGTCGAATGTATGCACTGGGTAGCCGAGGCAGCTAGTTCATGGTGATTTGGTCAACCAAGTAAATGAATTTACTGAACATGCTGCAAATTACTACAGGGAGCCTGTGTGTCAGAATTCTCATCCAGTGTGGCGCAACTGCGTTACGATAGAAAAATGACTCGCAGAGAAGAGGATTTCGTGGTCTGTTGGACGGATGGTAGGTTGTTATACCTATGGTCAGGGTTCGATTCCCACTTCTGTCAATGATTTTAGATAGGGAGAGACAGATTCCATTCTCTCCTGGCTACACCAAGTGAAGGAGATATAATGGCTGCGTGGTCTGAAAATTCACATTAAAGATGGTATTCCTTCTTTACCAAGTAGACGTTAGGTTGAACCACAATAAAGTCTGGAGTGGCGACATGTAGAAGCTCTATCACCAGTAACCTTTCTTATACTAGTTATTTATTTCAAGTGACAACACAAACGCTATGTATGGTCACAGGACACTTATTCCATCTTTTATTTGAGCTTCTGTATGTCGATAAAATTGGTTCTGAACTGGGAATGCAACTCAGACCGCCCTTAACGCGATATTTGTTCCCTTCGTGGCAATACAGCTCGACTACAATTTGTTGTTTGTTCAAAACTGCCGATTCCTCAACACCTTCACATATTATGCGTGAATGGGATCGAATCCTGGCCCGGCACTAAAGATTTAATTATGTATTATCAAGCTCTAGCATGAGAACACCTATCTGCTGGTGGATAATAATTTTGATTTTTATTGTATTTTCATTCGCTGTCAACACTAACGATATCCGACGTTTTTAACTCCCAGTGAGACACAGAACTATTTGCGAGATGACTGTAAGTTCAAGATGCTATTCTGAGCAGCTGGTGGAGAAAAATTCGGTAGCTGACGTCTCTTTGTGTGTAGTCAACAACGATATGTGTGGGGCTCTATTCCCAGTGAGCGCTGAACTCTTCGTCATATTATTTCAGTTCAAACATGCTCACATGTCACTGCTGGTGCAACAAACCCATATTTAACGTTAGTTTTCTCTAGAATATAACAGCGATAGGTGCCGGGTTGGAGTCCTGGGAAGGAAAAAATTAATGTTTCGTCTCGTCATTTCAGTTAAAACATCTAGTTACTGCCGCGAAATTCCGATATGTCACATTTGACTGTGCTTCGATGGCAATCCGATTAGGTTCCGGGTTCGAATCCGTGTCCAACACACAGCTTTACCTCACGGCATTTCAAGTAAGTTACTTGTGAAGAAGCAATATTTAACACCTCTCGTAGTTCGTTAACAGGGACAATAGATGCTGGGTAGGAATTCACGTCTGTTAAAAGTGTTTGCGTTATGCAATTTAAAGTTGATATTTGCTAACTGATACTGTCTAAAATCGAGGTATATCACTCTCTGTATGCCTAATCAGGAATGACTGTTAGTTTCCGTCAGTCACGAAATCTTTGCTTAGTCTGCATGAGCTGGGTTTGAATCCATATGCAGAACAAGACGGTTCGTCGTGTCATTTAATGTTCATACATATTCTCAACTAGCTGCTCGTGAATAACTTAAATTTTTAATGTCATTTTGTGTTAAATAGTTCAAATGGTTCAAATGGCTCTGAGCACTATGGGACTTAACTTCTAAGGTCATCAGTCCCCTAGAACTTAGAACTACTTAAACCTAACTAACCTAAGGACATCACACACATCCATGCCCGAGGCAGGATTCGAACCTGCGACCGTAGCGGTCACGCGGTTCCAGACTGAAGCGCCTAGAACCGCACGGCCACATCGGCCGGCCCCCACCATCTGGTATCAATGCATTACCTTATAATCCATTATATATAATCATTTTCATAGTACACTTGATATTATAGATGAGTAGGACACAAGACAGGACATAGATAATGTCCGTTTGACGTCAATAGTGTGTAACATTTTACTTTTTTTGAATAGGACAATGTTCCTCTCCAATAATTTTTAGATTAGTTACAATAAGCTTACGCTGCAAGAGAATTCGCCTGTATTTTTCAATATGTGGTCTGTTGTCGGTTTGAAGGCCTTCCATAACATCGGCAACGTAGTGCAACTCCACCGAGAGCTGTCTGGAGTAGGGTGGAGATAGCAATGTGAAAGTGGCGAGCTGTCGAAGACGATCTTCATATTCCTAATGCGATTAGGACATCGTATACTCTTGACGACGTTTAGCACCTGTGCGGTCAGTCACCCAATTTCAGAATTCATTTTGAGTAATCCCGCTAAATTCCCAAAATATTGTCTTTTTATATTGATGAGTAATATGGATAGTCATCACGTTCATGTGCCATCTACAACGCAAATTCGATGTTACTATCCTAGGAACTAACCTGCAATACGTTTTGTATTTCATAATCGGAACTATCTGCATTAACCGTCATCAGAGCAATGTCAGGGAACAGAATGCAGCAGTGCCTGCTTGAGGACCTGCTTGAGTCGTGTTCTAAGGAAAGGGTAGTTGCTGGTTCACATTATATTACACTAGCGAGAAGTGCCGACTTTTCCTTTTCTCTGCAAACATCCAGAACTAAATTCAGTAACTAAATGCTAAGAATATATTTGCATTGTGCCAACCCAAAGGTCAATAGATATGGATATAGATATAGATTTTTATATTTAAAGCCATTCTCGTTCTGCGTTGGAATAAACATCATTCATTATTTGCTTGTTCTTGTTACGATTGTTATTGTCATTCTCTCACTCGGAAGAGTCTTATGCTGATGCTGTATGAATAAATTATGCCATTGGATACAAAGCGGTTTAGTTTTGAGACCTAACCCACGAGGGGGGAAGGCACAGTGGTCTGCTTCAGGAATTCCAAGCAATAAAACACAAAAAACAACCCAGGAAGGGTTCGAACAGCTACTTTCACGCAGAGACATGCATTTGGAATCTGTTCATCGTTACGGGGTCAAACAAGAGGGTAACATTACTGAAACAATGATCGGGCTACTTAGTATATAATAGAGCATACAGATTTCAAGGAGGAAACGTATGAAGACGCAGACTTCCTCGTTATCAATATGTGCGGCATATCTTTCGTGTTAACGAAAGTAAATTCCCGCTTTACCTCTTCTTACGTGTCAAATGAAATGAATGCCATGAGGAATAGAATATTTGTTGACTGCGTCTCTTCTTGCTTCCATCCTTACCAACATATTTCTTCATTCTCGTGGTAATCATGACATTCTATGTGCATGCTGCAAACGATTGCAAGTGGACAAATTCGACATCGAGGTGCAAAGCGTTTGGTATCTTACATTATATTCAATTCGAATAAGCTTCCGGTGTATTTTTACTTCGTTTGTATTTTTAGATGATTATGAGCGTTACGGAAATTTATCTCACATGCTTTATGTTGAATGAGAAACATTGAATGATCCGTTTTGCTTTCCCTACGTTGAAATGATATAATGTCGGCGTCAACAGCCTTCTTCCACGCCGGAAGCTGAAACTTGTATCATTCTGGATTAATGATAATTGAATGTCTCATATGTATACATAGCCCACAAGGCGACGTCAGAAACCATCAGGGGAGAACGCCGCATAAAAACCAAACCTGCGAGCGTGTCTCCACTCTGAAGAACCGTATCGGAGAATCGCGGCAAGCATTTCGCTGAAGAGCTGCCTCGTCAGAGAGCCGAGAAATGGCAGCGTCGTAGCAAGTATTTGTCAACACTCTGATAGTGCATTTACTTCCAGGTGTAGGTCGGCGTTACCTCGCTAAATTCACTTGACATTCGTTTTCCACATCGAAGACTCGTACGATATAATCCACTGCAAGATGACACAATTAGAAAGTATATTTAATTTCTGGACTCCAAGAACGGCGTTCTTCACATAAGTAACACCTGTTGGTGTGTGCATTCGGGAGGACGACGGTGCAATCCCGCGCCCGGCCATCCTGATTTAGGTTTTCAATGATTTCCCTAAATCGCTTCAGGAAAATGCCGGGATGGTTCCTTAGGAAGGGCACGGCCGATTTCCTTCCCCATCCTTCCCTAATCCGAGCTTGTGCTCCGTCTCTAATGACATCGTGGTCGACGGGATGTTAAAACAGTAATCTCCACCTCCTCTGTTTGTGTGTTTAAGGTTGCGTTTTGAGACTCAGGCAACATCGCAGTGACTATAGTCCGCCTCTGGCCGCCAGTGTGTCGTTAGCTCAGAGGTTCCCTTGTGCGTTGCAGTGCTTGTACTATAAGTTCGAATCACGGTAGAAGCCGCTGACTACAACCTTTTATTTTCCATTTTAATTAATGGAGTTGCAAACTGCTAGTAAAAATTTCTTATGCGAAATCTGAAGAATGCCTTTAAACATCAATCTTCGTCCGATTTCGACTTAGTAAATTAAGTTAATATCATGGATTTCTGCTTTGCAAATTCCAAGGTGCTTCACTGTAAAATAGGTCCTGAAAAGATTCAAACCGACTGTCAACGATATAAATTTGAGCTTTGTTCGTCATATAGGTCTAACATGTCGGAAGGTTGTTTATGAAGTGCACCTGTTCATTAATATAGTTCCCATCTTCTTAATTTTTGCAATAGCATTTAACTGTAGACGTTTTCTAACACCGGCGTTAGCAATTCCTTTCCGTTCTCTGAAACCTTCAAAACGACAAATTTTTCTGGTTGAAATCTGATGACCTTAACTATCACTTCCGATCAACAATAAATACTTCATGAACCCGTACATGGAACTCCAAATGTGCAGTGTGCCTGCACTGCTACAGAGCATGCATTACAAGGTATTCACACAGTTTATCGCATAGACTTACCATAAGGAATGAAACAAGAACTGTAATACACTTTACACCACAGACGCTCACTCTGGCTTGACGAAAACATCCAAACATTGACCAAAAGTTGCACAAATAATTAAGTTTGAAAGGAAAAGAAACGAGGTATGAAGCATTTATAAATTCATCGAATGTAGTGAGGTGGTTTAATTTCGTCCCAGTCTATAAAATTAATTTCGGGCCATACTCAGCTCTTGCCGATTACCCGCCTACTAATCAGGGCGTCTGTCTCCGTTGCTTTTGAGCGTGAATGGAAATTGTAGAAATTTTCTGTGGAGCAACATTTAATAATAAAGCGTTTTAAATCATCAAAAGCGATGAGCGGTAGCAGGCGCTTTCGATAAAGAACGGGGGAGTGCAGCGCCGCTGCTGTCGCCACGGCCGCTGCCAGTAGCCAGCAAATGGATCTCGGAGCTTTGCCGCTTACGGCGTCCAGAGGAGGACAGTCTGCAGGAAATATGCCGCAAAATCGTTACTAGATAAAATTTTGATATCGGTGTGTCACAAAGCGAAATAGATTGAATCTGCGCTACCATTACATTCACGTCTTCAGCATTCAGACAGAAGAGGCTATAAAAATATTTTATGCCAGCTGTTCTCGATCCACTGACATTATGAACAGAAACAACGCACGCTACCGCTAGACCACAGGCGTAATCAGCCTAGAGCCTCTCTATCTTGGGACAAGTTTTCCTCCAGGAAGTGCCGCAGTCTACAGTGTTGCCAGATTGTGCAGATAACCGGACTTAGAGAATTAGCGATTTGGCCAGTTTTTTTGTCCCATGTCGCGATCGGCGCGGACTTAGCCTCTGAAGCGGCCGGCCGCCGGTCGAGTTTTATGTCAAAGAGTGTACTAACAGCTGTATCTCTGTCCTTAATAAAAAGTGGACGCATTTATATGGAATTTTTTTATGCATTTCGTCTGTACTACCACCTGCTAAAATATCTACTATTCCTCCTGAAACACCCTGTATATGGATATATGTGTGATATCTGTTCTTTCGGACACGTCCGAAAGAAAATGTTTCATGGCATTCTGCAACGACCTTCGATCTAGTTGTACGGGCTGATAGAGATTTCAGAGCTGCTTGGCTGTCTGAATAAAAGTGGATGCTACGATTTTTGTAGGGTCTACTCTAATTCTCCTCCGTGCACTTGCTGATGGAAGATGTCATGTAATACTGTGGCCATCTTCCCTAAAGAGATTCTAGGCAGTACACCAGACCCGGTACATTCATCTGTTCTCGACCTCTCAGCAAACCACTATATTATGTCTCCTGCACGGTTTAGTGGTTCGTTCTTCCACTGCTCCCTGCCTCCAACTGTTACATGGCAGGGTTTATTGAAACAGCTACAAGTTATTGTATAGTTAGTCGGCATTTCCCGAGCCAGCGCCATACTGATTTGGGATTCCGTATATTCTAACTATATCCAGCTATTTCCAATTTTTCGCCTTTATGTCCCTGCCGCTGTCTCCATTTTAAGCCACAGGTGTAAGGCTGGCATGTCTAGCGTAATATCAATCCCAAGAGTGGATGTCCTGCTAATTACATCTGTTTGTGAAAGCAGATCAGTCTCTGCACTTTGCCAGACTCCCTAGCAGCCACCTTCTGTTCGACTTTGTTCATATTATAGGCCTATAAATTACCAATGGTCTTTTTACAGAGGTGTATATCCAGTAAGTACTGGGTTTAGACCCAATTTTACCCTACAGCAGCTTCTAGTGCTTATAAGATTGTCTTTCGCAGTGGAACAAATTATTTATGTGAGGTGTTCATAATATTTTTCCATCTAGGGCTACCTCTAGATACATTACAACCCAGCTATATGTATGTTCAATAAAAATTGGACACATGTTATATGTCATTGTTTCTGCAATTTGTCTATACTACTATCTCCTACAATAATTACTATTTCTCCTGAAACATCCGTTATAATTATTTGGCTCTCGACGGGTCATCTAAAGTTTTCAGTGCTAGGCGCACGGCATCGTCCGAACCCTGACGCACGACATCGTCCGAACCCTCGCGGGAATACAGTGTGGCCGCGAGCGAGTGGAATAATGGTCGGCGAGGAGGGGGGTGGGGGAGGGAGGGGGGAGTACCGCACATGTGGTATACGGCAAAGATGGGAATTCGCGTCTGATGAGGAGCGTGTGTAGATATGTGCTGCAGAGAGGTTGGTTGCTGTGTCCCGACAGTGCCCACCGTCGGAGCTTCGAGTCCTCCCTCCGGCATTGTCCATAGTTTAAGTTAGATTAAGTAGTGTGTAAGCTTACTTGGTCCCATACGTTCTCACCACAAATTTACAAAATTTTAAATCCAAAATACTGCATCTCGGTTCCTACAATAGTGCTATAAGTGCGCACTGGTTAGATGTAACTGAAGTGAGTCTCCATCTCGGATTGTGGTTAAGGGCGAGCCCCAAGCGAATGGCCACGAACAGTTGGGAGCGGAAACTTAATGTCATCGGAACCGTGTTGAAGGACCATGATATGCGATCGTTAGAGTGACTGCAGAAAGTTCAGTTTATAAATACATACATACGTTGCAAAATTTATCATGTCACAGCTGTCTTACCGATACTGCAGGTCACTGCACATAAAATATTAGCTGTAGCCTCTTGGTATGTGTGGAAACAAAATATCTTCAAAGTACCCTTCCACACGGCGACTTTGCACAGGCAAAACAGAGGACTTGGAATTAAAGACGTGCCTTTAAACTAATACATGCCACTAAGACAAGCATCACGAAACTTCTGTTCCTCTCGCTAGATCCTGGAGATAGGAACGCTCCTGTTAATGTAGCACGCCAGCCTAGATTACGTCCGAAAGTACTATGGCGATTGGAGCTGTATAAGACTCCCACCAGCACAAACCAACACTAGAACCGTGTATCATTATACTACCAGACGTCGTCTACACAAACCAATTCC
This sequence comes from Schistocerca cancellata, assembly GCF_023864275.1. NCBI lineage: Eukaryota > Metazoa > Arthropoda > Insecta > Orthoptera > Acrididae > Schistocerca > Schistocerca cancellata. Next base: position 22,136,078 of record NC_064633.1, on the reverse strand, counting down.
GGTGAATTAACCTACAAAAAACTGGAGAAACGTCTGGAAAAATATCAACAATAAAATTATACCAACTAGAGTCAGTGCCGTATGGTGCGACGTTGTAAACGAAACCATACCCTCAGCGGAACGATTATGAAAAATCAAATTGAGACCATCTTCATACTGCGACAAATGTGGGCTTCTAGAAACTGTAGCGCACATCTTCTTATGTGAAAATAGAATCAGAATTTGGAACTGAACTACGAAGAAATTAGCACTATCTACAGAACCGCAGAAAGTCATATACCGATAACTGAAGCTTTAAACCTGACTGGAAACGTTACCCGTCCGCAAAGAATAACAGTTATTCGTGGCTTCTGGGACAGTTTGTGTTGTACGTCGTAATAAACAAAACTTAGAACTTAGAAGAGTGCATGTTTTATATTGCAGAAGAACATTTTAAGCTGAAGAAGAATAACAAATATAAGGAATGTTTTAAAAAAGTTTTATCTATTGCTTTATGTGGGCTACAAAGAGATGGACAGTTTTATTGATTAGAAGCAGAATACTATTCTTTCACTCTTTTTTATTCCTGGAATATTCTTTTACGTCGGTTCTTAAATCACAACTGTTCTAATTTGGCAAACCCCCTCCGGCTCCGAAACTTCTTCCATTTGTTGAAAAATATATGGCTTCCTTACAGACTTCATATGCATCCAGTGCATAATAACTTAAATTGTGAATATATTTCTGAATGAATGGTTGTTATTTATTTTTCCGTCACCCTGTTCACTGTTATAAGTTATGTTCCACAAGGATCGCACACGATTGGAGGCGACAATCTGTAATTTATTTTACCTTAATTACTACTTCAATTTTGTTCAACAATTTAAAGGAATATATGAGTGCAAACATGGAATACATGTGAATAATGCAGCTGCTCAGTGACAGGTATGGGGGAGGCACTGTGGCCAGGCCTCGGATTTTCGACCCCTGCCCTCGTTGCCTCCGCCTACCTGGTGCTGAAATTCTTCTCAAACTTTAAAAAAAAGTAATACTGCAGTGGTCAGAACGTCTGTCTAGTAAGCAGCAAATCTAGGTTCGAAGCTCAGTCGGTCACAAATTTTCATCTGCTGTCGTTGCTGTATTTCAACGCGCTGTGACAGTGCGGACGTCGGTCCTTCGATATTTAAGATGCAATTGTTTTTTGAGGCAATAGAGGTGATTTGCGAACATTAGTCTTGCCATCAAAATAACGGGACTCCAACGGAAGCCAATCCTTAGTCATACCTTCGTGCCGGAGCTAACCCATGCCATATACATGCGAATTAGACTGTAGTTCATATTTAGTCAAATAACGAATGGTCAGTATACAAGTATGCCGGCCAGGGTGGCCGAGTGGTTCTAGGCGCTACAGTCTGGAACCGCGCGAGAGCTACGGTCTCAGGTTCGACTCCAGTCTCCGACATGGATGTGTCTGATGTCCTTAGGTTAGTTAGGTTTAAGTAGTTCTAAGTTCTAGCGGACTGACCACCTCAGATGTTACGTCCCATAGCACTCAGAACCATTTGAACCATTTTTGACGTATACAAGCATTTACAAACAGAAGAAGCAGGATTGCAGCGAACTGATCACTTAACCAAGTGCAACATAGAGTACCTGTGTAATGAGTCATTCCAGCTGCATAGCTGAGGGTAACATTTTTTAAGCAATTCATTGCAGAATTAATGTAATACCCGCACGATGATCTCTGTAGTCATACTGTATCATTAGCAGCCCGCGAATGTAGTACTATGTTCGTTAAATCGGATTACTCAAGCTGAGGCCAAATAAAGACAAGCGACGACGCCACAACACTATCTTTACTTAGGTAGGTAGTCAGCGCTAAATTATGTGCGCCACCATTAACGTTGCCGTAAGCAGTTTGACAGCATAACACCACCACAACTACTGACAACCTGAACCATTATCATCACGCAGTTGTAACTCGCAGTGATTACAAGTTTCTCATGTTTGTCAAGAATAGCGGAAAGCGCCTCTGAAGTTCCGTTTCCATTACGCCTAGGCAGGTGAGAATCCTAAATATCAGTAATAGGTCACCTAGCGAAGAGAAGAGTCCACGTATTGTCTCAAGTTCTTGCAGTTTGATGTTAATGCAGTTCCAGATGGTTTCGCACTAACGGGTTCTTTTGGCTATCTGAATACTCATATTGGAATTATATAAGTGTAATTGCTAGAACGTTCAACTACCTTAATAACACCTCATTCTGGGTTGAATACGACTCTGAAAGAAACGTTAATTTGACGTTTCCATCCATCTCCTGACGTCTTACTGAATGAAGTCTGAAGTGCACGCACAGTTGTGTTGCCCGCCGCAAGGATTCTGTGAAGTGTTGTGGCAGCTGGCGGTCATTGCTGAATACAGACATGTGCTCCAGGGGAACTCGTCTTTGTTGCATTTTTTCCATACCGTAATTAGCACAATAACATAAGGCTTGTTCTGCTGAAGAACTTGATGCCCACAAGTCCTTAAATAAGAATCTCCTAACGTGAGTAATGCATGAAAGGAAACAGACTTTTGGACAAAACAATGGACAGCTCCCTGCGTTTTGCGTTTCCGATAGCGCCTACGATAAGAATCTGGTGTCATATTATGTTTCAGAACCCTAAACTGTTTATTTTTTTACCTCATACTAAAACAAAAGTTACGAAATGAGAAGAGGAAATGACTTATATGCTTCTCAGGAACTTCAGTTTTTCGTGTTTATTTTCCCACTTCATACTAAAACAAGGGCGTTAAAATGAGAAGAGGAAATGAAATATACGCTTCCAAGACATAATATTTCCTTGTGTGCTACTACTGCATACATGAAAGCCCTGCAGTTAATTTTTGTATGTCGGATAAATTTTGATATCACCTCACATTCCTTTGTGAGAAGGTTCCTATTTTCTTGGGATTCATATAGAGTGGACATTTCATCACTGGTTAATATTCTGATGACTAATGACATGATACCCATTGCAATTGCTCCATGGCTCCTGTGAGTAGAGTCTCACGTTGGTTACTATAAGAACACGCAGGCAGTGATATCCGCTCACTGCGGTCAGAGACAAGGTGATTTCTTTCTGTTTATGGCGAAGCGTCTGCTGCAGTGTCCACGCTCAGCCAACATAAACAAATCGCGGCGGCATTGGGCACTGCTGATCGCTGCGCTTGTCGCGAGCCTCGACAACAAGAGCGCACTGTCTCTGCTAACGATACTATGGAGTTAATACATCTTACTTAATGTAATATGCAGGACGTGGGTTGGGTGAAAATTCAGTTAGTAACTTCCCATCGCATTAAAATACTTTAGTCATATTTGATGAATTATTTATTAGTGGTTGTCTCTCTAATGTTAATAGTACTGATTCAGATTGTGCATGAACACACACACACACACACACACACACACACACACACACACACACACACACACACACACACACACACACACACAGACACACAGTCATTGATTCTAGTGAGGCTGACAACTACTGTGTGTTGAACAACACATGCACCAGTCAGTTCCTCAGTTGGCGTCGAGTGGATGGGATTTTTCAATTACCTTGCATTGCAAGAATTGTAAGGAGCAGCCTGAAAGTAAATGGTCTTGTATGGTAAAGAGCTGCCACAAAGCAAATCTTGACCGATTATCAGATAATTGTCCACATGGGTTTTGTGGACGAGTATACTTTTAGTAGCCGCGCGGGATTAGCCGAGCGGTCTAGGGCGCTGCAGTCATGGGCTGCGTGGCTGATCCCGGCGGAGGTTCGAGTCCTCCCTCGGGCATGAGTGTGTGTGTTTGTCCTTAGGATAATTTAGGTTAAGTAGTGTGTAAGCTTAGGTACTGATGACCTTAGCAGTTGAGTCCCATAAGACTTCACACACATTTGAACATTTTTTTATACTTTTAGTAACCAACCCACCCACGATCATTACGTAAGATTTCTGGAAGGCTTAGGGAATTGATTTCATTAAGTCGTCGACAGTGTAGCGTGATGGTTTACTTCCCAATATATGTTTTCTATATTTGTCCAAAGGTCGCTTGCTTTTGTAGATCCACGTGGCAATAGCCTTGTTACCTCTGCCCACATATTCTCTATCTAGTTGATGTTTGGTGGTCGTGGAATAAACGGCAACAGCTTTATCCTCTCTTGGGCCTGAAACCAATCACGCACTGCTCTGCAATGATGGATGGGGCTCTGCTCCTGCAAATAAACTCATATCTCGTTAGTCCATGTATTTATATTTAAATAACGTATTTTTAATAAGCACATTGGATTATTATTTTCCACAGTGTTTAAGAATTCAGGCCCTGTCAGAGATAAGTGATCTATATTCAACAGTCCGATTAAGAATGTGATTTGCCCAGTCTATCACATGATGAGAGTCGTAGTCAGATATCCACATTAAGACTGCCTAGCTGAATCCGATTAGAACTATCTGGTATCGAAACGAAATTACAGAAATCGGATAATTTGAACGTCTGTATTGCAACAATGCTGCGCACATAAATTCCTATGATGGAGTAACAGGTAGCAACTGGCTAAGAAAAAGTGAGAAATATGTCTTCTAGCAGCAATGTAACGTAATTATAACCCACATTTATGTGATGGAAATACTGAATCGAACAATACACATCTATTTCAGTGGTGGGAAGATACACCATATCGGATTTGCTGATGACATAATGACAATAATAATAATAATAATAATAATCGCGTGTGGCGGATAGGGGAAACCCTCCCCCATATAGGTGGTACCGAGGAAATCAAATACTAGGGGTGAACCAAATACTAACACAATCCTGAACGGCTACCAAATCCGTTGAACCCAAAATCCAGACACGTCTGAGTGAAATTCACCGCTACTCTGGTCACCATCTCTTAGCTCAAGAGCTTGGCTGAAAATATTTGCTTTCAAAGGCTTCAACAACCTCTGGTCCTGTCCGGTCCTCGTATCACCCAAGCCAAACCAATGAAACACAAGCAAACATGAACTATGCAAGCAAAGTCAACTTTACCCCAGGTGGTACACAACCCGGCTGTCGACAGGCGGCAGTTGGATTTTCGGATTCTGGGGAGTCCAGGTTAGCACGGCAGAGAATATCGAAGATCTCTGGTAAATTTCCCTACAAGGAAGAAACATACATTTAAAAGTAAACATCGATACAATGATCCAAACACGAAAACTAAATAATCTCACAAAAGAAATCCACCGACAAAAAATTCTCATCTTTGCTCTTCAAGAACCACGACTAACTGACAATGAAACCTTGCATTAGGGAAACCATTGCGTCTTCAAAAGCAAAATACAACAAAAGGTAGCGAAAGGCGTACCAATCTTCGGCATTGCATTTCTCGAACACAGATCTATCATCAACTCTGTCAAAGAAATCACACCCATCAACAATGAAAAGGTTCAAATGACTCTGAGCACTATGGGACTTAACACCGGAAGTCATCAGTCCCCTGGAACTTAGAACTAATTAAACCTAACTTAACCTAAGGACATCACACAGTTCCATGCCCGAGGCTGGATTCTAACCATCCACCGTAGCAGTCGCGCGGTTCCGAACTGAAGCGCCTAGAACCGCTCGGACACCGTGGCCGGCCCATCAACAAGCGACTTATGACTATGCTCATTCAGAGCCACAGTAAAAAATATACACTCATCAATGCACGTGTCCCCACCAACATCGAAAATAAGAAAAACTCCGAAAATGTCGAAAAATTTTGGAACACACTCGAAAATACTATGAGCAAAATTCACCAGGATGACGTGAAAATACTAGTGGGATACTTCAACTCTCTATTTGGGACAGAAGAAACCTGTAGAAAAATCATTGGCACAAATTCAACACACCGTAACACTTAGACCAACGGCACACGTCTGACTGACATTTGCCAACAATTCAACCACAAAAGGACGTCTTCCCAGTTTAGGAAAAAACCAGTTCCCAGGTAACATGCTTAGCTAACAGGTGCAAGCTGCTTTCGTTCGCCATTCGCGACTCGCTGAAAGCCAGATTTTTAATTCTTTTGTAGCACAGCTACAAGCAGGCTGATAAAAACTCAATAAGGGAATCGTAAGACAACGCTCGAGCAAAATTCGTCTTGCTACTTTCAGTAACTCTTAGTGTCAGAGCGAAAACCTTACGGTACTGCCAAATTCATAATGCCACTTTTGTTTTCTGCCGACATATTTTTTGTTGTTGTGAATACATAATTTTACCTATGAAATGTCACATTTTCATAATACTTGCGAATGGTACAGGAAATGAAATAAATATAGATCTTTTCGAAGTCAAAAGTTGGTAATATCCTACTAATTCGTGTTAAAATAGGTTCGATCGTCTCACAGACACACAATGCTTTATTAAGATAGACTGCCGTCGTGATGTTTCTGTAGTAAGCTGAATTTAATTTATATTAGTACAGTGAATATTTTAATTGCATTTTCCATTAGTTTACTAAACGCAACAGTAATTATCAAAGAGAAATTAATCAGCAGCAGAATTTTCTTTCACGATATCTAAAACGATCTGACAATGCTAAAGTTGTTTACAAATTCTACGCCTGTAGAAGCCTACTGGTTCTAACGATGTCATTAAACCAGAGTAGTTTTAAGAGTATTTCCGTCTAGAAATGAATTGCCTTGACGGTTGATCGATCAAGAGCGGGAAAGGTAAAATTTTACAAATATATGACGAGAGGGACAAGTGCTTGAGAGAGGACTTCCCTATCAATACAAGTGCCTGACAGACGACTTTTCTATCAATCTCCTGGATTGTTTTCTTTCTCAAATCAACATAGTGCGTTATCATACAGTAGCACAGGTGACGTAGTTTTGTTGCTCGATTTTCTTACACTTCGACCGAAAGGAATGCTCGATGAGTGACCTGATGACGTTCAATAATAGTCACTCCGTTGATTTTTGTTGTTTCGAATTAGAGCATGCAGTACTCCTACACCAGACTTCTGAATTTTGCCTGTTGAATGCAAATGTCGCATGATGGTTAAATGGTAATCTATCACATATATCAGTATTCGAGACTTCCTTAATGTGGAAAATCATTCATGCCAGAACGATCTTTGTTGAAACACGAATATCTTTTTGTGGCGTATTTTTACCAAAAGCACTCGCTCTAAACATAGTTCAAATCTTTCTAGCTGCCTCCTCTGCATTCACCCCTCTGTTATACCAAAAATAAACGTTGTGTTTCAGGTGTTACACCTTTTTCCACTTGCGACTCAATTTTACAATGCTTAACTGTAGTTCATGATTTTCAAGTATGCAAAATCGAATGTTTAACTGCAAGATGATAACTAGAACTTCAAATTCGAAAATGACAGTTGATACATACACTGACAGCGTGGCGCCGCGTTCACATGGGCGGCGCCAGATTTCAGGCGGCGGGTGGCGTCTGGCCGGTGGCCGGTAGCCGCTGCATTGTGAGGAAACGCTCGAGCGTAAGCTGTTATGATCGCGGCGCAGCCACGAGCTGTCCTGCGGAGTTTTTTCTGGAATACTTGTCGTTGCTGGTGGGTAGAATGTTAAGCGAATTATCTTCGATGCTCAATCAGAATCATAACTTTAGACCGAAATGTGGAAAAAAAAATTGTTAGACACGAACAGGAGACCATAAGCTTAGAATGCATGACGATTACCATTTTTTCTTTTCTTTTTTTTCTTATTGTTCATTATTGATCGTTGTGTTTGGTCGTTGCGGACGTCTCAGGACATCCTGTTCAAGTTCAGTGGTTGATCCTTCCACTCAGTTTTTTTATTACAGAGGCCAACCGGATCTCTGACCGAACACGCTGAGCTACCGTGCCGGCTAGCACTAGAGCACGGGCTCACACAATCCGAGAACATCTCGGAAGTAGACAACACTTCCTCCTAACGCTTCCGCATCTTACAGTGTTGCCAGATTGTGCAGATGGCCGGTCAGTTTTATTGGCTACGTTAAGTGAATAGACTCGGACTTAGTCTCTGTGGCAGGCGGCCGGCGGTCAGTTTTTATGTCTAAAACTGTACTCCAATGTGTTTCATTCACGTATCTGTGTGGCGCTAAAGTGTGGTTATGGATAATACGTATGCTCAGATTGCGAATGTAACATCATAAGTAAAGAGAGGGAAATGAATTAGGCGTCCTTCGTCTTCCGTAACATCAAATATATTTTAGTTATTCTATCTTAAATGAACTGCGCAGAAAATCATTCACCAGAAGTAAATAACTTGTTAGCAACATCAGATGATATTAACAGCTTTCCGGCGCGGGTTAGCCGTGCTTTCAACGGCGTCATATCGCGGATCGCACGTCTGCTTGCGCCGTCAGTTCGAATCCTTCCCCGGGCGTGGATGTGTGTTAAGTTAGGTTGGTTTAAGTAGTTATAGGGCTAGGGACTGATGACGTAAGCAGTTTGGTCGCATAGTTCTTGGAGCCATTTTTTGACCTTTCACGTAAATTTTTTTTTCATAAACGGCTGTATCTTTAGATTGCGTTGACATAGCTCACTTTTTTACACCACCAAGGGACCGGTTACCACAAGAAGTGCGATACATTTCCGCTTATTATGTCTACCCGTTCTGGAGGTAAACGGGTTTTAAAGTTTGGGTAGACCGATAGACGGTCAAGAAAGTGAGACTTGTAGGGTTCCGTTTTTCCGGTTTAGGTGACGAAATCCTAACAACGAAAACAGCTACGACAGATACTGAAGATGAGGGCTGCATAAATAACACCCCCTACTCTTTATTCGAAATGTTCTAGTTGCAGTCGATACATCAGCATATTAATCGTAGCTACGCTTTCGATCCAAATCACGTTTACAGGAATGCAAATCGAATTCATTTGCCTATACACGTGGTAGTTCACATCCCAGTATTAATGCTACCGCGTTTTAGAAGTGCCAACATTCCCATTGCTAGCTAGCTTAAGAAACACTGAGGCTAATGAACGTTTTGCGGCTGTGGCGAGTCTAGTGGAGAATTCGAAACTGTGTAGAATACGTTTGGCAGCTGTGGAGCCGTTTATTTCCTGGGGTGGTGCAGAAATATCCTACTAAATTTACTCTCTAATAACAGTATTTTGTTATTTCGATAAACATCCCGAATGGTTGTCACATAAGCGGTGACATAAAGGAAGAAAATTCATGTTTTTGAGTCCAGAAAGCTCTATGCAACAGAAACTGCAGATCAATATGCCATTTTCATTGCGAAATTGGTGGCTTATTCGTGTCTGGGGTAATAATAGAGGTTTGCATGGGTTGTCCGCTAGCGTAGTGAAAGGAAGGTCTGGTTTGTTTTCGGTTCTAATCTCGATGGAGGCAGGTAGAATATCAGTAAAGCAATTTTAAGAAATTCTCGCGGCCCCAATACGTTTTATCGCTACCTTTATTCTGTACTGGCGCCCTGTGCATGTCAATATGACACTCTTGTAGAATTTCATACATGTTACTGCCTACTTTTTCCGCTTCTGTCAATAATGGATTTGACTTAAGTGTGGCACTGAATGATTTTTAACTGAATTTCGTTATGAATCTTCACGCATTGTTAAATTTGCACACTTTCATGGTAGGTCAGCAACGGTAATCCAGTATGACTGGTCTGAACGTTGACACAGACAGTTTCGCGGCCGAAAGCGGATAATATTTTGCTAATTCGTAACGATCCGGCGTTCTTTGTCTTACTAAAACAGTTATGTTATCTCGATAAGTTGAAATTCATTTTTATTGGTACAGTTCATACCAATTAGCGTTTCTTCTTTCAGTTCTGTCTTATATTTACGTGTTGTATTTAACACACTAATCAGCATTAATATAGTCTTACAAATTATTGAAAACAGCCTAAAAAAGTTCAGATAGTTTGTCAATTTCACGCAAGTGCATAGTATGTTGGTAGCACTTCGTCGCCTTGCCGGTTATGCTGTGTAGCAGACTTTAAAGCCGTGCGGATCAGCATAACGAAAAGGCGAGGGGTCTCGCTCGTTTTGTCCACGACTGTACATTTAAGTTATATGTCAATATGTTATTACCAGTACCTTGCATGAATTTTCTTGCGTAATAAATTAAATTTTATATTCTATCCTCAATTTGTTGCTCAGCCTTCCACTCCAGCAGCCCCTGTATCCTGCTCACAACCATATCATTAACATTCATGAAGATTCACTCTTGGGCAATAATACCGCGGCGAACTATGCATAACGGATCGCTTTGCCGAAATGTGGAGTTTGCAAAGGATTATGAAGCAAGATACCCAATAAAAATAACACCGAGAACAATTGCAAATAATTTGCTCATGCATTTGTTGCTTCTCTCTAAATTCATTCAGCAGTCATACAATTAGTAGGCGAATAAGGACAACGTTATTTCACTATACATAGGAAAACATTCATGTTGTAATCTTCTGCAGACATGGATACATAAATGGAAAACAGAAATAAAAATAACCGTCGGCTTTTAAACAGGAAGTGGAAAAGTGTGAAGCAGCGCCGCCAACTACCGTGCTACCGCTCTGGCTGAACAATTTACTCGCTAAAAGGCACGTAAATAACCTCGAAAACTTTTTCAGCCGTTTTCTCAGAAACGGTCGATTATCTACGTATAGGCTGAGACACGTGTTCGCTTATTTCGACCCCTCTTCCGCAAAGTTTCTGGGAAATTGGATTGGAGTATGGTACTTGCCGTGTTCTCTTCGTCAGCCTTGTCGGCGCAGTTCCCCAACAGCCATGCCACACTGTCTGAGCTCGCTGGGGGTGGTGGTGGGGAGGTGGGGAGGTGGGGAAGTGGGGAGGGGGGGGAGCGGGGAAAACTACGAACGTGCTGCATTTATATGGCACCAAATTTTCAGTGTTATTTAATTATTTTTGGCGCGCTGAAGAAATAATATAATTTCTATCTGGTACAAACTATCGGCCTACAGACAGAAGCAGATAATTTCACAGATTTTCCCACTAAGGTTACAATGTAATCATGACACATTTAGTTTCGTAATCGAAAAAAGAAAAGAAAAACCCCTTTTACAGACACATCTTGGTCGAAATACTGTGGCACTTTTGCAACCTCAATATAGATATCTGGAAACTCTACCTGAGGATAGCAACGTAGACGACCTGGACAGTTTGAACGTAAAAGGATTTGTCTTTAAGAGGAATTGCATTACAGATCAATTAGTTACATCTGTTCATGCACAGGGGCGCTTTCAACTGAATGGAAAACGGTCTCGAAAACGGCTGTAAGACTGGCAGTGATCTCAAAATAATATCCTTGTAATTCTTTCAGGCCACAACGAATTTTCCAAACCTATCGTTTTCTTTAACGCCAGTGAGCTTAAGGAAGGACTGCGTTTGTCAGGATCTGTCCTTTCTACAACGCGATTTTCTTTTTAAATGTATCCCGATGAAATGAGAAAGAACCTATTTCTCACCTTGCAGTATCTTACTGTGGGCAGTGTGCATCGATTTCGGATGTTATAATTTTCGTCCTTGTACTCGTTATTCATCCGTAACTTCAACAATAGCGATGTTCAATCAGGAAAATAGTTCCAGGCATGCCCCTTGACTTAAGCAACGTAATATGAATTCTCCATACTCTTCGTTCACTTGCTCCGAAAACTGCTGCAGCTGACAGTGGAATAATGCGTGCAACTCTAGAAATTTTACTATTCCTATCACCAAGTTCTTCACGTGTTCTATGCCTGCAAATTTAGCACAAAATATTTCTTGACGTACACAAGAATCTGGGAAAGTGTGAATGGGACTCGGGCACCAAGGGTTCCTCAGAAACTTAATTCTATATACAGACAGTTCATTCATCCCGTGAACAGAGGATTTCTACGATTTTTTGCCTCTTATTGATATCGAAACTGGCGATATATCGGTCTCGGGAATTCCAGGACTTTTGAGAATCACAAAAGAAAATTTATTTTCGTGTGATCTAATTACAAATTAAAAATTTTCAGATATCTTTGCTTTGTTTTTACCGTGAAACCTTGCTTCTTGCCAAACTTCATGGTTCTAGGTCGACGGAATGTGCCCAGTATGCTTTGATGAGTGGGTCTGCGAGCATCTAAATATGTGACATAAATAGTCGTATTTTTGATTGCATTGACTTATGAGCTTAAATTTTAAACACCGCCAATGGACAATGGACCTTAGTATATCACATATTGGAACTTGATACATCTACCCGTTCCTTAGGTAAAAAGGGTCTTGACAGACAAACAGTCGGACAACAAGGGAAAATGTAAACTTTCATGGCCGGAAATGTCGCAATTAACAAAATGTACCGGGCTATTATACCGTGCTCGAATGGAATTCACCTTAAAACCCGACGTTTCGACCCATCGGTAGGGAACATTTTCATGGGGGATCGTAGCTTTGTTGAACGTCTGAATCGTACCGCCGGCCGGAGTGGCCGTGCGGTTCTAGGCCCTACAGTCTGGAGCCGAGCGACCGCTACGGTCGCAGGTTCGAATCCTGCTTGCCATGGATGTGTGTGATGAGGTTAGTTAGGTTTAATTAATTCTAAGTCCTAGGCGACTGATGACCTCAGAAGTTAAGTCGCATAGTGCTCAGAGCCATTTGAACCATTTGAATCGTACAGTGGTTCGCTACTGACGACAGCAAAATTCCACTAGCTGCCGCGCAGTGCCGTGACGTCACACGTTTTGAACACGCGAGCGCAATTGTCCGTTGTCGACTGCCGTCGTCCACTGCTGCGATCACCCCATGGTGGGAGACTGGTACACAACACATCTTCTTCAGCACCGGAAACCAGATGTCATTCAGTTTCACGCCCTCCTCCTTCCTATTGAAATTCCATGAGTGCTTTCCAACGTGTATGGCCTCTCTGTATAGCCTTTCGTCGTATCCGCTTGTGCCTGCAAGTACGTGAGTCCTATAAAAATGAATTCAGGTAGTGCAGATGATTACATTCGAAGTGATGACTTTCTGTCAACTCACTTCACTTTCACTTCAACAACAGATTTAATAAAAATCCGCAACACAGAGGATGATGAAGAAGAAACAAAGGAAGAAGAAGAGGAGCGAAAATGATGTCCTTAGAAAAATTAATACGCCTGAAGAAATCAATGCATGCATAAACGATGTTATGCAATTTGTAGCACACAAAAATTCACCCAACTCGTTGGAACTATTGTATGGTGCAAAAAATTGCCTAGAAAAACAATTTTTAATAGGAAATTAGAACAAGTTTCCCTCCTTGATATGTGGCGAAAAAAGTGAAATGTAAAGCAAATAAACATGGGAATAATATGAATGTACATACAATAACAAACGAATGTAAAGTTCGAGTGCCGAGCGGGATTAACCGAGCGGTGTTAGGCGCTACAGCGACTGTGAGGCTGGTCCCGGCGTAGGTTCGAGTCCTCCCTCGGGCATGGTTGTGTGTGTGCTTGTCCTTAGGATAGTTTAGGTTAAGTAGTGTGTAAGTTTAGGGACTGATGATTTAAGTCCCATAAGATTTCACACGCACTTGAACAAAGTTCGAGTAATAAAATAGAAATGCCGTGTTATGTATCAATTAGGGAAACAGTCCAATGTTCTGTTGCCAAATATACAGTGAATGAACATCTACTGTGCTGGAATGAAGGTACGTAAATACAGAATATGCATAATAAATAATTTTTACTGTTCTTTTTTTGCATGATACCTGACAAATTTTAGGTAACCCAGTTAGTTTTGTGTAATCCGGAAACTTGTCCAACTTTGAAAATTATTTAAGTCTCAGGCGATTACGTTTGGAGCAAGTTTTACTGTATAATTATTTGTCTGACGACACGGAGAGTAGTGAAAACTTATACATCATTTCGTTCTTGCTCTAAATTCTGCTTCATTATATACAAAACAACAAAATTTCGCCTGCCTGCGTGGCCGAGCGGTTCTAGGCGCCCGCCTCGGGCATGGATGTGTGTGATGTCCTTAGGTTAGTTAGGTTTCAGTAGTTCTAGGGGACTGATGACCACAGATGTTAAGTCCCATAGTGCTCAGAGCCATTTGAACCATTTGAACAAAAATATTTTTTTCTCATTTGTTATGCAACTCATTTAATAAATGTTCCGCGGTCGAATGGATTTCACCTTAAAACCAAACGTTTCTCCCCACCGGCGAAGGACATTTTCAAGGAGGATTTTCATTAATTCAGCAATTGTTGCGGCATTTTCTTGATGACCACAGAACCGTCTTGTTCTTGACCCCCAAACCCCGCTATGTTGTACCACTTGGTGACAGTTTCGTGTTTTATTTCCTTTACTGCCAAGCCAATCCAATTTACTGCATCCATGTCAAAAACTGATCGTGCAAAAGCAAACGCACTTCCAGCTTCTTCAACACTAAGAACAAGAGAGTGCATCAGTAATGGCCTATAATGACACTTGAATGTTAAATAACCCCCTGGTCCATGAGTTGTGTGAGGCTGGTTGAAACTGGAGAGAACCACGCCAATTTCACGTTTGATAACGTTAGTTTCGACTGGCAGGTTCCATTTCCTTTTTTCATTTTGGCATTGAAAGAATCCAGCAATTCTTCCATAAGACCACCCACCATTCACGCCTTTTTATTACTTCGCCATGTGACTGGAAGCTTACTGACGTCTATGTTTTTGAAACAAAGCGGTTTTGCTGCCTTTCAAATCACCAGTAGCTTCTCCATTTCACCTAACATGTTCCCACACAGCAGTACAGTGAGTCCTTCCATGGATATTTCTCCGCCGGTGCACTTTTCACCTCAAGTTGCTAGGGATTTTGAAGGCAGCGCGCGATAAAACAGTCCTGTTTCATCGGCATTGAACACGTCTTTCAGGTCATAATTCACAATTAAGTTGGACAATATTGCCTTCCATTCTGTTGCTACACCGTGCTGCACATCCTTAGCTTCCCCACTCACTTCATTCCTCACGATGTTGTGCCTAGCTTTGAAACTGTCCAGCCATCTTGTGTATGCCTTAAACTCCGTAATTCCAAGTTCTTTAGCGACTTTCAGAGTCTTACTCTGCAACATGGGTACAGATAAAGGTAAGTTTTTTGCCCGCGCACTTACGAGCCATTACCACACTATTTCGTTAGTTTCTTCATTTCCGGTCTTGTTCGCCTTTCTTTTCATCTTCCCGTTCCCTTTCATCCATTCGTCCCGAATCTTAACCTTGTTTCTTGAAGTCTCATAAATTTGTGTTCTACGTCATTTGAAACGCAACATAATATCACGCACAGAGAATTTGTCTTTCTCATTCGCCTCAATTGCATTCGTTAAGTGTTAACGACACAAACCAGTTGTTCGACATCATGTTTCCGTATCTCGTAAAGTGGTACTAGTCAACTGAAACTGGCAGAAAATAATGACCTTTCCATTTAAACCATTGTTTAGCGGAACAATATCCACCTCTGTCACTGGGCACATAGCAGCAGAGTGTTGATAGATGCCCAACAATGTTCCTGTATGCGCCGGCGTGCGTCAATAATCTGGAAAACGAGAAAGCCGACAAACAGAGCGCTGGAGAACGAACCGTTTCCTTTGATGTACTGTATCGACACTGAACGTAACTTATTCGCTGTTCCACAGAGCGGTGCGGTTTTTAGGTGAACACCAGGAGCACCGCGCTGCGGTGGACTTCTTTTTTTTGGTTTTGCGCTGCTTAACATTAGTGTTAAAAGTAACGTCCTTGTAGAGACCTGAATAACTAATGAACAGTAGTACACTAGTACTGTATAGGCTCTTTTCCGCAGTATACAATGAATTGTTAAGTATGTTCTAATATTTGCTTTCCGTTTCCGCGTTAGGCACGTTCCGGTTCATGCAAAAAAAAAAAAAAAAAATCAGCACATAAAAGTGCACTGAATGCGTCTGGACTGCAAAATTTCATGGAGTCTATTAACCTGGATGGGCTATGTCCATTCCTGTCCACTTGCTCGTTGTTTCCTGACGGACTCTCTGTACGCGCTGCCAAGCTGCTCAATATTGATTTTCACTTTATTAAGCAATGACAGTTCAATGTTCGCAATTTTGTTGGAAGTAAGAGTTATCCTTTTTTTTAGACAAATGTACACTACTGGCCATTAAAATTGCTACACCACGAAGATGACGTGCTGCAGACGCGAAATTTGACCGACAGGAAGAAGATGCTGTGATATGCAAATGATTAGCTTTTCAGAGCATTCACACAAGAGTGGCGCCTGTGGCGACACCTATAGCGTGCTGACCTGAGGAAATTTTCCAGCCGATTTCTCATACACAAACAGCAGTTGAACGGCGTTGCCTGAGGATACGTTGTTGTTATGCCTCGTGTAAGGAGGAGAAATGCCTACCATCACATTACCGACTTTGATAAAGGTCGGATTGCAGCCTATCACGACTGCGGTTTATCGTATTGCGACATTGCTGCTCGCGTTGGTCGAGATCCAATGACTGTTAGCAGACTATGGAATCGGTAGGTTCAGAAGGGTAATACGGAACGCCGTGCTGGATCCCAACGGCCTCGTATCGCTAACAGTCGAGATGACAGGCATCTTATCCGCATGGCTGTAACGGATCGTGCAGCCACGTCTCGATCCCTGAGTCAACAAATGGTGACATTTGCAAGACAACAACCATCTACACCGATAGTCCGACGACGTTTGCAGCAGCATGGACTATCAGCTCGGAATCCATGGCTGCGGTAACCCTTGACGCTGCATCACAGACAGAAGAGCCTGCGATGGTGTACTCAACGACGAATCTGGGTGCACGAATGGGAAAACGTTATTGTTTCGGATGAATCCAGGTTCTGTTTACAGCATTATGAAGTTCGCATCCGTGTTCGGCGACATCGCGGTGAACGAGTATTGGAAGCGTGTATTCGTCATCGCCATACTGGCGTATCGCCCGGCGTGATGGTATGGGGTGCCATTGGTTACACGTTTCGGTCATCTCTTGTTCTCATTGACGACTCTTTGAACAGTGGACGTTACATTTCAGATGTGTTACGATCCGTGACTCTACCCTTCCCTCGATCCCTGGGAAACCCCGCATTTCGACAGGATAATGCACGACCGCATGTTGCAGGTCCTGTACGGGCCTTTCTGGATACAGAAAATGTTCGACTGCTGCCCTGGCCATCACAATCTCCAGATCTCTCACCAACTGAAAACGCCTGGTCAATGGTGGCCGAGCAACTGGCTCGTCACAATACGCCAGTCACTACTCTGCTGCAGGGGCAGCTGTACCTGTACACGCCATCCAAGCTCTGTTTGACTCAATGCCCAGGCGTTTCAAGGCCGTTATTACGGCCAGAAGTGGTTGTTCTGGGTACTGATTTCTCAGGATCTATGCACCCAAATTGCGTGAAAATGTAATCACATGTCAGTTCTAGTATAATATATTTGTCCAATAAATACCCGTTTATCATCTTCTTGGCGTAGAAATTTTAATGGCCAGTATTGTAAAGGATCCGTAACACTTGAATTAGTCCACAAATTTTTTTCTGGGCTGTAAACCAGGCATGAGAAACATTACAGTGCTTGTCTTACTTTGCACCCACACAGCCACTTATGCTTATTGTACACTTCTTTGCTCAATGTTCGCTTGCAGTCACGCTTTTTTATTTTGTAACATTCGGGGGTGTGGAGGGGCTAGTTCCTTTGTGGCTAGCTTGTCCTGGTAATTTAGTTTCCTGTTATCTCTTAAAATGGATTCAACAGTTCGTTCATCTTGACATTGCACAGGAAAGCCTATTCACTGTTTTCTGTCTGTAGTGTCACTCAGACTGTACTCAGACTACTACGGCACAAACTGGTAACGTTTAAATTCAGGTAGTAACGCCTTAATGTCTACCAGCATAGCCGCCTAACTGCAGGTAGCCGTCCATTGTGGCCGAGCGGTTGTAGGCGCTTCAGTCTGGAACCGCGCGACCGCTACGGTCGCAGGTTCGAATCCTGCCTCGGGCATGGGTGTGAGTGATGTCCTTAGGTTAGTTAGGTTTAAGGTGTTCTAAGTTCTAGGGGACTGATGGCCTCAGAAGTTAAGTCCCATAGTGCTCAGAGCCAGGCGTAACCCCATTTAAAAACAACCAAGTTAATACGTGTGCACCGAGCGAGGTGGCGCAGTGGTTAGCGCACTGGACTCGTATTCAGGAGGACGACGGTTCACACCCGGGTCCGGACGTCCTGATTTAGGTTTTCCGTGACTTCCCTTAATCGCTTCGCGCAAATGCCTGCATGGTTTCTTTGAAAGGGCATGGCCGATTTTCTTCCACATCCCTCCCAATGACCTCGCTGTTTGATGCCCTCCTCCAAATTAACCGACCAACCAAAATGTGTGTACTATATTTACTGTTCGTAAATCGATTGATTATTCCACTCCAAATTTCTGAGCTGGCAGAAATTCGAAGCCTTCAGCCTCTTAATGCTTTTGTCAGACCACAGCCACTAATAGTAGTAGTAGTAATAATAATAATAATAATAATAATAGTAATAATAAACCCCGTGGAGGCCCGGGAAAAGAATAGGCCTCCGGTATGTTCTGCCAGTCGTAAAAGGCGACGAAAAGAACAAACCACTAATAGGGCTAACCCCTCTTTTAGTGTGATTAGTTGGTTCAGGACAGAACTAAAGAAGCCTCGGACAAGCGCCATCATGGTCGGGGACGACGCTTGAACCCTATGCCCGCCCACAATGGTAACGACACTGCTAGCCAACTGGAAAATGATTTAAATCCGAATAGAGGTGTTTTGCAGGATATGCTTCCTGCAACCACCCTAGAAGGAAAACAAAGACAGAGGATGAGATGGTCAGATGAAGTTAATCGACACCTCATGTTCTGTTATTACCAAGCAACAAACCTAGGAACCAACACAACTGGATACAGATCACAAGTATACAGAACATTTATTACCAGATACCCGGAATTAAAATTTTTAACAGAACAACGACTAGCTGATCAGATCCGTGTAATAATCAAAAATAACAGGATACCCCAGTCAGAATTAGAAAACATCAAACAACAAGTACAACAAATACTGGAACAAAATAATGTGCAATCAGAAGAAGAAGAAAACACAGTAATGGACTCAAACATCCCAGAGCAAACAAACAAAGACCAACACGCATCAATTAAACAATCAGAGGAAAACGAAATCTTAAGACAGCCACCAGAACAAGCACAAATAGGACACGAAGAGAGACACATGTTAGATATAGAAGAGAAATTTCAGCTGACATATATAGAATACAAAGACACAAATACAGACATTAGACCATTCTTGCATAGACTGCCAAATAACCCACAAGTCGAAACAACAATAAAAACTATCAACACAATAATACACAACAAAATAACTGAAAACACAACTATGGAAGAGTTACAACTACTGGTCTATATAGGAGCACTCACTACACTAAATATACACACTAGGCAGACATCAGAACAAACCAACACACAGAAGAAACCCACAAAACCAGCATGGCAACACAGGTTACAGATCAGAATAGAAAAACTGAGAAAAGACATCGGACAGCTAACACAATTTATAAGAAATGAAATGTCAGACAAAAAACGAAAAAGGTTAGGTAAAATCTCACAACAAGAAGCAATAGAACAATTAGATGAAAAAAAGCAGAAATTGCAAGCATTGGCCAAACGACTTAGAAGATACAAAAAAAGTGAAAATAGAAGGAAACAAAACCAAACATTCAACACAAACCAAAAGAGATTTTACCAAACAATGGATAACACACGCATTAAAATAGACAATCCACCAAACATAACAGACATGGAACACTTCTGGAGCAGCATATGGTCAAACCCGGTACAACATAACAGGCATGCACGGTGGATACAAGCAGAAACAGACACATACAAGATGATACCACAAATGCCTGAAGTGATAATTTTGCAACATGAAGTCACCCGAGCAATTAATTCTACACACAATTGGAAAGGCCCTGGAAATGATAAAATAGCAAATTACTGGCTAAAGAAGTTCACCTCAACACATTCACATCTAACTAAATTATTTAACAGTTACATTGCAGACCCATACACATTCCCTGATACACTTGCACATGGAATAACCTATCTGAAACCTAAAGATCAAGCAGACACAGCAAACCCAGCTAAATATCGCCCCATAACATGCCTACCAACAATATACAAAATATTAACTTCAGTCATCACACAGAAATTAATGACACATACAACACAGAACAAAATTATAAATGAAGAACAAAAAGGCTGCTGCAAAGGAGCACGAGGATGTAAAGAGCAACTGATAATAGATACAGAGGTGACATATCAAGCTAAAACTAAACAAAGGTCCCTACACTACGCATACATTGATTACCAAAAAGCCTTTGATAGTGTACCCCACTCATGGTTACTGCAGATTTTGGAAATATACAAAGTAGATCCTAAATTGATACAGTTTCTAAACACAGTAATGAAAAACTGGAAAACCACACTTAATATCCAAACAAATTCAGATAACATCACATCACAGCCAATACAGATTAAGCGTGGAATATACCAAGGAGACTCATTAAGTCCTTTCTGGTTCTGTCTTGCTCTGAACCCACTATCCAACATGCTAAATAATACAAATTATGGATACAATATTACTGGAACATACCCACACAAAATCACACATTTGCTATACATGGATGATCTAAAACTACTGGCAGCAACAAATCAACAACTCAACCAATTACTAAAGATAACAGAAGTATTCAGCAATGATATAAATATGGCTTTTGGAACAGACAAATGTAAGAAAAATAGCATAGTTAAGTGCAAACACACTAAACAAGAAGATTACATATTGGATAACCACAGCGACTACATAGAAGCGATGGAAAAAACAGATGCCTATAAATACCTAGGATACAGACAAAAAATAGGAATAGATAATACAAATATTAAAGAAGAACTAAAAGAAAAATATAGACAAAGACTAACAAAAATACTGAAAACAGAATTGACAGCAAGAAACAAGACAAAAGCTATAAATACTTATGCTATACCAGTATTGACCTACTCATTTGGAGTAGTGAAATGGAGTGACACAGACCTAGAAGCACTCAATACACTTACACGATCACAATGCCACAAATATAGAATACATCACATACATTCAGCAACAGAAAGATTCACATTAAGCAGAAAGGAAGGTGGAAGGGGATTTATAGATATAAAAAACCTACATTATGGACAGGTAGACAATTTAAGAAAATTCTTTCTAGAACGAGCAGAAACTAGCAAAATACACAAAGCAATCACTCATATAAATACATCAGCTACACCATTGCAATTTCATAACCACTTCTACAACCCTTTAGATCACATAACATCAACAGATACAAAGAAAGTAAATTGGAAAAAGAAAACACTACACGGCAAGCACCCGTATCATCTAACACAGCCACACATCGATCAAGACGCATCCAACACATGGCTAAAAAAAGGCAATATATACAGTGAGACGGAAGGATTCATGATCGCAATACAGGATCAAACAATAAACACCAGATATTACAGCAAGCATATTATTAAAGATCCCAATACCACAACAGATAAATGCAGACTTTGCAAACAACAAATAGAAACAGTAGATCACATCACAAGCGGATGTACAATACTAGCAAATACAGAATACCCCAGAAGACATGACAATGTAGCAAAAATAATACATCAACAACTTGCCATAAAACATAAACTAATAAAACAACACGTTCCCACATACAAGTATGCACCACAAAATGTACTGGAGAATGATGAATACAAATTATACTGGAACAGAACGATTATAACAGATAAAACAACACCACATAACAAACCTGACATCATACTCACCAATAAAAAGAAGAAATTAACACAACTAATTGAAATATCCATACCCAACACAACAAATATACAGAAGAAAACAGGAGAAAAAATTGAAAAATACATCCAACTGGCTGAGGAAGTCAAGGACATGTGGCATCAGGATAAAGTCGACATTATCCCAATTATACTATCAACTACAGGAGTCATACCTCACAATATTCACCAGTACATCAATGCAATACAGCTACATCCAAACATATATATACAACTACAAAAATCTGTAATTATTGATACATGTTCAATTACCCGAAAGTTCCTAAATGCAATATAACATATACCATACAGTTACAAGGAAGTCACGCTTGACCGAGGTCCGCGTCACGTTCCATTTTTAACCAGACTTAAGTCTGAGAAAAAAAGTCAATAATAATAATAATAATAATAATAATAATAATAATAATAATAATAATAATAATAATAATAATAATAATAATAATATCCTAAATTGATACAGTTCCTAAACATACTAATGAAAGATTGGAAAACCACACTCAATATCCAAACAAATTCGAATAATATCACATCACAGCCAATACAGATTAAGCGTGGAATATACCAAGGACACTCATTAAGTCCTTTCTGGTTCTGCCTTGCTCTGAACCCACTATCCAACATGCTAAATGATACAAATTATGGATACAATATTACTGGAACATACCAACACAAAACCACACATTTGCTATACATGGATGATCTAAAACTACTGGTAGCAACAAATCAACAACTCAACCAATTACTAAAGATGACAGAAGTACTCAGCAATGATATAAATATGGCTTTTGGAGCAGACAAATGTAAGAAAAATAGCATAGTCAAGGGAAAACACACTCAACAAGAAGATTACATATTGGATAACTGCAGCAACTGCATAGAAGCGATGAAAAAACAGATGCCTATAAATATCTAGCATACAGACAATAAATAGGAATAGATCATACAAATATTAAAGAAGAACTAAAAGAAAAATATAGACAAAGACTAACAAAAATACTGAAAACAGGATTGACAGCAAGAAACAAGACAAAAGCTATAAATACTTATGCTATACCAATATTGACCTACTCATTTGGAGTAGTGAAATGGAGTAACACAGACCTAGAAGCACTCAATACACTTACACGATCACAATGCCACAAATATAGAATACATCACATACGTTCAGCAACAGAAAGATTCACATTAAGCAGAAAGGATGGAGGAAAGGGATTTATCGACATAAAAAACCTACATTATGGACAGGTATACAATTTAAGAAAATTCTTTCTAGAACGAGCAGAAACTAGCAAAATACACAAAGCAATCACTCATATAAATACATCGGCTACACCACTGCAATTTCATACCACTTCTACAACCCTTTAGATCACATAACATCAACAGATACGAAGAAAGTAAATTGGAAAAAGAAAACACTACATGGCAAGCACCCATATCATCTAACACAACCACACATCGATACAACACATGGCTAAGAAAAGGCAATATATACAGTGAGACGGAAGGATTCATGATTGCAATACAGGATCAAACAATAAACACCAGATATTACAGCAAGCATATTATTAAAGATCCCAATACCACAACAGATAAATGCAGACTTTGCTAACAACAAATAGAAACAGTAGATCACATCACAAGCGGATGTACAATACTAGCAAATACAGAATACCCCAGAAGACATTACAATGTAGCAAAAATAATACATCAACTACTTGCCATACAACATAAACTAATAAAACAACACGTTCCCACATACAAGTATGCATTACAAAATGTACTGGAGAATGATGAATACAAATTATACTGGAACAGAACCATTATAACAGATAAAACAACACCACATAACAAACCTGACATCATACTCACCAATAAAAAGAAGAAATTACCACAACTAATCGAAATATCCGTACCCAATACAACAAATATACAGAAGAAAACAGGAGAAAAAATTGAAAAATACATCCGACTGGCTGAGGAAGTCAAAGATATGTGGCATCAGGATAAAGTTGACGTCATACCAATTATACTATCAACTACAGGAGTCATACCACACAATATCCACCAGTACATCAACGCAGACCGAGCGAGGTGGCCCAGTGGTTAGACACTGGACTCGCATTCGGGAGGACGACGGTTCAATCCCGCGTCCGGCCATCCTGATTTAGGTTTTCCGTGATTTCCCTAAATCACTTCAGGCCAATGCCGGGATGGTTCCTCTGAAAGGGCACGGCCGACTTCCTTCCCCATCCTTCCCTAATCCGATGAGACCGATGACCACGCTGTCTGGTCTTCCCCAAAACCAACCAACCAACATCAACGCAATACAGCTACATCCAAACGTATATATACAACTACAGAAATCTTCAATTATTGATACATGTTCAATTACCCGAAATTTCCTAAATGCAATGTAACATATACCGTATAGTTAAAAGGAAGTCACGCTTGATCAAGGTCCGCGTCACTTTCCATTTTTAACCAGACATAATGTCTGAGACGAGAAAGAAGAATGATAATAATATTGTGTTTAGCGCTATAGTAGCCCTTCTATATTACTGCTTTGTCGTGCTGTCAATTAATTGACTTATCTGTTTCTAACCCAGGAATGAAATAATTTCTGGACTACAGCAGGTACTACTACAACTTAGTGTAGACATTTTCTTGAGACATTTAACATTTGTTACACAAATGTCCTACTTTTTTCGTCAGCGACGTACTGGACAAAGCGCAACATATGTGTGTAGTGGGTGAGCTATGTGAGGAACCTGTAACCTCCGCCACATTAACCCTTTAACTGCTCTGGACGTGTTAACGCCCTCGCCTTTGTACATCTACATCTACATCTACATCTACATTTATACTCCGCAAGCCACCCAACGGTGTGTGGCGGAGGGCACTTTACGTGCCACTGTCATTACCTTCCTTTCCTGTTCCAGTCGTGTATGGTTCGCGGGAAGAACGACTGTTTGAAAGCCTCCATGCGCGCTCGAATCTCTCTGATTTTACATTCGTGATCTCCTCGGGAGGTATAAGTAGGGGGAAGCAATATATTCGATACCTGCTCCAGAAACGCACCCTCTCGAAACCTGAACAGCAAGCTACACCGCGATGCAGAACGCCTCTCTTGCAGAGTCTGCCACTTGAGTTTGCTAAACATCTCCGTAATGCTATCACTCTTACCAAATAACTCTGTGACGAAACGCGCCGCTCTTCTTTGGATCTTCTCTATCTCCTCCGTCAACCCGGCCTGGTACGGATCCCACACTGATGAGCAATACTCAATTATAGGTCGAACGAGTGTTTTGTAAGCCACCTCCTTTGTTGATGGACTACATTTTCTAAGGACTCTCCCAATTAATCTCAACTTGGTACCCGCCTTACCAACAGTTGATTTTATATGATCATTCCACTTCAAATCGTTCCGCACGCATACTCCCAGATATTTTACAGGAGTAACTGATACCAGTGTTTGTTCCGCTATCATATAATCATACAATAAAGGATCCTTCTTTCTATGTATTCGCAATACATTACATTTGTCTATGTTAAGGGTCAGCTGTCACTCCCTGCACCAAGTGCCTATCCGCTGCAGATGTTCCTGCATTTCGCTACAATTTTCTAATGCTGCAACTTCTCTGTATACTACAGCATCATCCGCGAAAAGCCGCATGGAACTTCCGACACTATCTACTAGGTCATTTATATATATTGTGAAAAGCAATTGTCCCATAACACTCCCCTGTGGCACGCCAGAGGTTACTTTAACGTCTGTAGACGTCTCTCCATTGAGAACAACATGCTGCGTTCTGTTTGCTAAAAACTCTTCAATCCAGTCACACAGCTGGTCTGATATTCCGTATGCTCTTACTTTATCAGGCGACAGTGCGGAACTATACCGAAGGCCTTACGGAAGTCAAGGAAAATAGCATCTACCTGGGAGCCTGTATCTAATATTTTCTGGGTCTCATGAACAAATAAAGCGAGTTGGGTCTCACACGATCGCTGTTTCCGGAATCCATGTTGATTCCTACAGAGTAGATTCTGGGTTTCCAGAAACGACATGATACGCGAGAAAAAAACATATTCTAAAATTCTACAACAGATCGACGTCAGAGATATAGATCTATAGTTTTGCGCATCTGCTCGACGACCCTTCTTGAAGACTGAGACTACCTGTGTTCTTTTCCAATCATTTGGAACCTTCCGTTCCTCTAGAGACTTGCGGTACACGGCTGTTAGAAGGAGGGCACCTGTCCCTGTGTGCTGTAAATGTGTTTACGCGCGCCACCAGTCCTCCTACCTGGTACTCTGAATGTGTCTACGCGTAGACACGTTCAGACTACCAGGTAGAAGGACTGGCGTCGCGTGTAAACACGTTCAGAGCACACAGGGTCATGTACAAAGGCACGCGCGTTAACACGTCCATAGCAGTTAAAGGGTTAATGCTACTAACTGACGAAAATTAATTATTGATGATTTACTTTAACCCTCAGGGGTAATTAGTCCCCGATTGGGGACCACTTGTTTAGACTGTGGTAGTACTGCACGCTGGAATCCCGCGCCACTAACAGTTTACGCAGGCTACTTGGGTAGTGCTGCAGCTGTTCATCCCTGCTGCAAGTGGTCTGCGGTGGCGTCACACTGCCTGTGGGAAGGGTGAGGTCGCAGCCGCAGGCTGCTCCGCGTCCGCGACCTACCGCACAGGTGGCCGTGTTACTTCGCCGCCTCGGCTCCACTCGTGCATTTCCGCTGGCGGTCGGGCGTGGCGCGCGGCGTGGCGCGCTACTCGGACGACGCTCCCGCGGCAGGCAGTCGGCGTCTGGAGGGCGTCGTGGTAGGGTTGTGGCACGTTCCAGGTCTCGGTGGCATGAGCTCGTGAGCGCGCGGAGCACGATGTCGCGTCGGTGTCGCTGGCAGGCCCCGTCCTGGGCCAGTCTGCGGCTGCTGCTGGCGCTGCTCGTGGCGGTCAGCCCCGAGTGGGCGACGGCCCGCCGGCACAGGTCTGCGGACGTCTTTGACGAGGAGCTCCACGTGCACCATCTAAGGCATCACAGAGGTAGGACTCGGAAAGGTCGTCACTTTCACTTTTCACGAGACGATCACACGAGCAGTTACATTGCCCTATCCAGTTTCTACTTGCCAGTGGCCATCTTCAAACTGACTATAGGCTGTTTATTTGCTAATTGTTAGTAGCTTAACATAGCTAATAAATTATCGCAGCATCACAATCTGCAACCGAAAATAGAAAATATGGAAGAGTTACGTAATCTAGGCAAAAAGAGGGGCGAAATGAATCATTACAGAACTCATAAAATGTGCCAACTAAATATCTACGTAATCATAAAAAGGAATGAAATTATACCCAAAGACACCTGCTGCAATGGGTTCCCATAGTGTCCAGACCAGTATGAAAGACAACAGCAGGTAGTGGTCAAACGTTTGTACACATAGTGAAACCTCTGTTTGCTCATACACGTATCTACTTCTTTTCCCGTCTATCTCGCCCACCCCAAATTTTTTTCTCTCCAGAAGCAAGAGTGAAAAAAATTAAAATGTCTCAAGCAAATATTCTTTAACTATCAGGAGGCCATTACCCAGCATGATTGCCTTTTTGCATGGCGATTCATCTTATTTACGGCCTGAAAGATCGAGTTTAAAGTCAATTGTTCCAGCATGCAGTTCCCAATCGCTAACTTGTCATACAGCATCATTTTTGACAATCCGGCCCTCATTAACCTCCCATAATAAGGGGCCTAACATAAAAGTCGTACTGGGGCCCTGAATTGGAATCCAACTAAGCTTTCTCACCTACTTACTACAGTAACACCAGTTCCGCCGGTCAGGGCGTGTTCAAAATGCTTCAAATGGCTGTAAGTACTATGGGACTTAACATCTGAGGTCATCAGTCCCCTAGACTTAGAACTACTTAAACCTAACTAACCTAAGGATATCACACACTTCTATGCCCGAGGAAGGATTCGAATCTGCGACCTTAGCAGCAGCGCGGTTCCGGACTGAAGCGCCTAGAACCGCTCGGCCACAGCGGCCGGCACGGTGCGTGTAAGAAGGCAGAAATAAGTCACCACAACCAAGGAAAAATTGTCACTCTCCAGTTCTCGTAAAAGTCATTAAATGACAATCTGAATCGCGTACAACATGTTCCCTAGTTCCTTCTCAGTATACTAAGGAAAACGATGAATTATTTTATTCAAATAATTTCAGCGTATATTCTGAAAACACGGATACATTCTCTGCGCCGTGTATCATTTAACTATCCATTCTTTACATGATACTATATCGAGACCACATTCAGTATATATTATTCTGTCCCAGCGCTTGTAAAAGAGTTACGTCAGTCAGGAATAGATACAGTGCAAGTACTGACACATAAAAATCTTAATTCCATTCTCCTTCTTCCTCAGCGACTACTTCTGTGCTGTCCGGGACGTTGTGATGTCTTCTTCGCCGCGGCCCCCACCTCCGTCCTTCGTCCTCTGGGTTGAAACACTGCGTGACGGCTGGTAAACTCAGATCCAGCAGATTTTCAAGAACAATTAATAACATGATTATACCCCACTGGAAACCCCAATTGGATCACTCAGCAAGCCTTTTTAATGCACATTACCACGTTTAATCCAACACTTTACGTAGAAGAGCATGCATGGCGCAAATAGCTGCACTTCTAACTTTCCTCGTTATGAAGATATGAGCAGCACCACGTCTTTTTAAAATACCGCCCTACATTTTTTATGCAGCAGTCCATCTCCATCCCTGAAGAACTATTGAATAACGTATCACAGTGTACTGTTCACGTAAACTTGACTTTGATAAAAACATATTGCCTTTACTGTATTAGCATACTTTGCGCGTACCCGGGGTAAGGTAACTCATCCACTTGATGGAGCTGACAGTAAACAAATGGAATCGCGCGGAAAATACATCTCGATCGTTCACTCAACCGTCTGCAGTTTAAAGTTAATGCATGTACAGTATACACCAACGAAGAGAAGCCATAGAATGTTACACAGCGTTTAAAAGTACTGCAGTATTCTATTACAAGTATCCGAGTCGTAAGTAAAAAAAAAAAAAATTTGTTGCAGTTACTGTTCTACTAACTTACCCTCTTCATACATGTAGATGCTTGTTGATGGTTGCTGGTAGCTAAACAACATTTACTTGCTACATTTATTTATTTATTGTTCTTCTAGGCAAAAACTCATTTCAAGTGGTCAAGGTAAATGGGACGCTTTGTATAGTATTGTTAACAACGCAATGGGAACAGCTTGTAATAAGTGCCGTTAGGTAGCAATGTATTCTGTTTTATTAATACGTAGACAGTTACTCTGCAAAGTCTATGAATTACGTAACTATTTTTTGTCCACGCATTTTATCTTTTGGCAGGCCGAAGATGACCAATGGGTGGTCGAAATCCGTCACGGCATTTTGAGATGCTCTTGTGATTATGGCTCAAAAATATAAAAATAAAGAAAAAACATAATCAGCCACATATTCTCCATGGATGTTACGTCACTTTTCCCAATTTTTTTCCAAATGCCATCACTGAAAGATGACATCTGACTATGATCAGCCGGCCGCGGTGGTCTAGCGGTTCTAGGCGCGCAGTCCGGAA
Organism: Schistocerca cancellata; assembly: GCF_023864275.1. Taxonomy (NCBI): domain Eukaryota; kingdom Metazoa; phylum Arthropoda; class Insecta; order Orthoptera; family Acrididae; genus Schistocerca; species Schistocerca cancellata. Next base: position 22,106,564 of record NC_064633.1, on the reverse strand, counting down.
CCGCGCGACTGCTACGGTCGCAGGTTCGAATCCTGCCTCGGGCATGGATGTGTGTGATGTCCTTATGTTAGTTAGGTTTAAGTAGTTCTAAGTTCTAGAGGACTGATGACCACCGATGTTAAGTCCCATAGTGCTCAGAGCCATTTGAACCATTTTTTTGACTATGTTCAACTGAAATCGAAAGGGATTACTGAGAAAACAGCAAAAGGCGCAGCAGTGTCGTCATATGCGTCGTTAATGGAAAATCCACAATTTGAAAGTACTAAAAGGACTTATCAGATTTCTCCTAGTGATCGCAGCATTTAGCACTTGAAGTAGTTGATTAATAAGTTCATGAAGATGTATGGACTTAAAGGAATCCGTGCTGAATACTGCCATTCCAGACAGAAAAAGTGACGATCTTTTACGGAATTAATGAGCTAGACACCTTCAACAATGTGGCTCGAAAGGACGTTCTGAAATGTCAGAGCTACTACTCTGATTCACCATCGTTACTCGACAACTTGGCATCCTCAGAAAGCTCCACCGATATATTCTTCCACTTTCCAGTAGCGACAAGTTTGCTATAATGTATAGATTTTCCTCATTTTCTTTTTGAGCTCCATTACTTTTCGCAATAAATATTATGATTTCAAGTTTTTAATTCAATGAAGGTGCAGTTTAATCCAGCTACATTGCTGTTTATTTGCTTATTGTTAGTAGCTTGACATAGCTAATAAATTATCGCAGCATCACAATCTGCAACCGAAAATAGGAAATATGCAAGAGTTACGTAATTTGTGGATATTCATCGTTGTCATGTACACGGGACGGCGACCGATGTTATGTGTAAAGAAAACGAACCACCACTGCCGTATCATTAAAGAATTTTATTTCAAACAACTAGCTTATGCGATACATCAGCAGTGCATACCACTCTCAGTAGTGACAACACGTTGTAGATTGTACACTAGTGATACAGACTATGCAATCCGCGACAACTGGCGTTACGTGGGTTCTACGATACATGGGCCAAGGAGTGAAACAGTCTTTTGGTTTGTAACGAACGTGAAGATGGCGTAAGCTTAGCGCCGAAACTAGTCGTTTGAAATAAATATCTTTGATGATACGGCTGTGGTGGTTCGCTTTTTTTACCTAATTTACGTAATGTCTTTTTATTATGTCTGTCGCTAAATTAAGGACGACGTCAATATCAAATATATACATATGATACTAGTGCATCTTTTGCTGTTGGAAACGCATGTCATACCTACGTTGTTCCAGAGTGGAAGAACTTCTCTACCGTAGTTTGTTTTTTGAAGGATTGCGTGAACTGTGCGTATGAAACGAAAGGAATGAATGTATCTTCTAAGAGTAAAGGTTTAAGCAACGCAGCATACCCAGTTATTTTCTAGAAAGACTGTCAGTACCATCAAGTAAAATTTTCAGTCAATGCCGAAAAGGAATTCAAATATGAAAGTTGGATGTTAATTACGAATTAAAATGGACACTGCTGCTACCAGCAGATTGTTGGGTTGTCTGATAAAGACAAGAGGAATCCCCAAAATATCGTACAAAATGAAATCAAAAATTTTGCTGGATGCCTGTGTTATTTGTCCACTGAAACAAGTATTTATACGTTCGACACTTAAGTTTAAATTTTGGAATTTATTTCTTGGTTTATGGAACCAAGTGGATGTGTCAATCATAACATTCTGTCCGAGTGTATATGGTATTTTTCGAATCCATTGTTCTGCTCATGCACGGCTTTGTTCGTATTTAAGAAAGAAGATGCAGAATGTTACTTAGTTTGTTGTTAATTGTCATGTTCTACATGGCAACTTTCCAAGCGGAGGGGCATACCTTTCTATCGGTTGGGTATTGACCTGGCAGATATTTGTTTTTCGTAATTTTTAATCTTATGCTGCTCTTTCGACAATAATGTTAACATTGTTCATTGTGCAGTGTAAGATGAATAACTATAACCACACGCTGCTTATAGCCATTGATTATAGTTTCCCGTGTTTTGTTTCAAGCGCTGTCGTCAGCAATGTGTTGACGTACTGGAAACTCCTGTTGGGTTCCAACAATTTTTGAGGAACACAACGAGCTAAATGTTTTCTCTATATATTCATATTCAAAAAAAAATCCAGTTCATTATGAAGAACTTAAAATAGCCATAAGCATCGGGCGGGAGAAAAAAATGCTTTTGTGTACAGACGACTTTGTCACTGGTAATGATTTACGTATAATTTGCGATAGTATGTTGTAATTGACCATCGGATATGTTTTCAAAATAATTTTCAGGAGAACTAAACAGTCATCATTTAAAATAGATTCATTATACTTTTGCCCGAAAATGGAACGTGTAAAACATTTGTCGTTAAAATTGCACTAAGAATTTGCAAAGCTGTTACGTTAGACAAATCACAAACATAAAACAATTTTTACCTGGTGTTAAGCAGAATTTCCATTAGCAATGGATTTAGCAATGGCCGTTCTCGTTCCTTTTTCTACCATTTGTTTCTGAGAATCTTCATTTTCAGCAGTGGTGTTCATTATCGTAAAATGTAGCTCCATCGAAAGTGTCATGAGACCAGGAGTGACGGACATTAAGCCCTGCATCTAACTGTGTCAGAATAAAGACAAATTTATGTTTTTATAGACTTCACTATAATCTTTGTTCTATTCAAATTGTATGTTATGAATGAATAAATATTGCTTTTTGTTTCAAATTTTATAACGTACCACTTTTTGATCTTGTGTATGTTGGTGTTTTAGTCCACTACTTTATTCATAGTTCTTTAACGATTTCTTTACCTATTTTAAGTATAGTTTTTCAAGTATTATTCGAGTACAAAAATTAACTCGGTCGTTGGATAGTCATCATGCAGAAACATTCGCATAGAAAATAGTACATGCGTTGTTTTTATGTGCAATTAATACCAATTACACTTACGACAGTAAAGTGAGGATTGCAAAGGAATACACCAGTACTATGGGGTTTCCGACGACAAAATTCGAGAACACCATTTGCGCATCATAACGCATATCGGTACGCATGCGCTGCCCAATAAGTTCCAGAAAGCCACACATAAAAACGAGATTCTTCCGAGGTGGTACCTGTGGTTCTTTTGATTATAGGATTGTAGGGTAAAGTGTTCTGGCTACTCCTTGGGCTAAAGACCATTGGAAGATCCGCTCAGTGTCCTTATTCTACAGTACAGAATCAAAGTTTAAATATACTCACTTCCTCCGGCTTAAACAGATGAAGCAAATCGGTTGGTTCCTTTCTGCATTTGATGTGGTTTACGGTGGGCCCCATGGGGCTTATGGAGGCGTCAGTAGCTTATGGGCGGTTGCTTAGAAAACACACAAAATTTTTTTCCAATTTTTCGTACCCTAAACGAGCCGCGAGTTCAAAAACGGTTATGTACACAAAATGGGTGAAATTTTTATGCTATATTCCTACAATGTCGATCTCGAACTTCATATCCTCATCCGTTTCCCAGATGCAGAAGTTCAAAGTCACCTTATCTCTGAATGTAAAACAATCACGTAAAATACGGTATGAGGCGAAATCTAAAAAAGTAAATAATCGAAAATTTACGGTACATTCTCTAGGCATTTATCTAGAACTGCCATCTTCATGTTTTCAAAAATCTTTATTAGTTCTTTAGTTCACAGAAGACCCCAACAAGAGCGTTTTTAGCATTTTTAATACAAAAACCGAGCTGCTGATTTCAAGAATGTTGTGCACAGCAAATGGGTAAAATTTTTGCAGTATATACCTAAGATCTCTATCTCCAAGAAACATGAAAATTTCGTTCATATCTTAATAACTTTCTGAGATACAGAGGTTGAAAGATATTACCTCGTGGGCGGCTCCGTCGAGAAACACACAAGAAAACGTTTCTGTACCATTTTTTAATACCAAAACCGCGCCGCCCATTCCAAGACGTCTATGCACAGAAAATGGCTGATATTCTTTCGCTATATTCATAAGATCCCGATCTCGAACAACCTTGAAAACTTTCTAGATATCTTTACCCGTTCAAAGTAACCTTACATGTACACGTAAAATACGCACATAAGATCCGATGTGAGGCGAAATCTAAACGATAAATAAAACCATATAACTACTGAAATTATAACACTACGTTCCCTAGGCATTTATCAAGAAGTGTCTGCTCCCCGTTTTGAAATATATGTATCCGTACCGAGCGAGGTGGCGCAGTGGTTTGACACTGGACTCGCATTCGGGAGGACGACGGTTCAATCCCGGGTCCGGCCATTCTGATATAGGTTTTCCGTGATTTCCCTAAGTCGCTCCAGGCAAATGCCGGGATGGTGCCTTTGAAAGGGCACGGCCGATTTCCTTCCCTGTACTTTCCTAATCCGATGAGACCGATAACTTCGCTGTCTGGTCTCCTCCCCCAAACAAAACCCTAATATCCTGATCTCGAACGACACTGAAAGTTTTCTTGATATCTTAATCCGTTTCCGAGATACAGAGGTTCAAAGTTACCCTACTAGTATACGCAAAATGCGCATGTAAAATCCGATGTGAGGCGAAAACGTACTTTAAAGTGATAAAGCACTGAGAAATATGTTGTATCTGTGATCATGATAAGTGTTCCGAGAGCCCCCCGTTGTAGTACTGAAGCACGTGCAAAATTTATGTGCACGTAAAAGCCGCTCTGAAGTATAGAATTAGTTTATCGTTATTTCCATTTCAATAAGTAAACTGCCAAAATTTTAGTGACTCACAAAGTCCTTTTCATATGAGTATTGTGGTGTCACCGCCAGACACCACACTTGCTAGGTGGTAGCTTTAAATCGGCCGCGGTCCATTAGTACATGTCGAACCCGCGTGTCGCCACTGTCAATAATCGCAGACCGAGCGCCACCACACGGCAGGTCTAGAGAGACGTACTAGCACTCGCCCCAGTTGTACGACGACTTTGCTAGTGACTACACTGACGAAGCCTTTCTCTCATTTGCCGAGAGGCAGTTAGAATAGCCTTCAGCTAAGTCCATGGCTACGACCTAGCAAGGCGCCATTAACCATTTCTAGAGAGAGTCTCACTTGTATCATCAAGAATGCTGTATACAAATGATGGATTAAAGTTAAGTATTCCAGCAGCTACATACTTTTCTTTATAGCATTCATTACGTATCCTGTTCCGGACCTCACGCCAGTCTGCGTTAGATTATAGCGTGCATTTCGGCCTCCTCTAACTACGAGGTGTTGGCACATCTGCCAACACATCAAGTATCGTGCCCTGCTGTGGAAGGGAAACGTAGGAAAGAGCGGAAAATGCTCCTACTGGAGCAAAAAGACTGCGAATATGTTTCTGTTAAAAACACGCTGTCTGAAAAGTGCGGTAGCCGATGTCTCATTCTACCTTGCTCTAAAAATTTTCTCAGAACTTTTGACATCCAAACATAATCGCACTAATTTATGCTAAGTGAAAAGGAGGCAGTGGCAGTTGTAAAGAGACGGAAAAGTAATAAATATTGGAAGCAAGTAGACAATGGTTCTCCTAGAGAAGGAGGGAAGGAGGCAATGGCAGGGGGGGGGGGGGGGAGAGGGACACAGTAGCAGTGGAACATTGTTAACAGTGATAGAACAGTGCTAGCAAAAACGTGAAAGAGAATGTGCCAGTGGGAGATGAACGAAGAGTCAGAGAAGGAACCGTACCGTTCTTTGCTGTGTAAAATATTTCTTCTGTTAATCCAACGTAGACTCTCAAGAGTTTATCGGACGAATGTTTTGTACTTTCTTTGTGGACACATTAGGTTTCCTTAATATTCTCCCAGTAAGAGGTCTGGTGTCTGACGTTCCTGCGGTTTCTTTTTTTTTTTTTTTTTTAATAGTTTTACTTGATGCGTCCGGTATGGTTTTTCAGCAAGTATTTTACGGTAGTATATGAATTTTTCGCCAATAGTGTAATCAAATACACTCTATTTAAAAAAAAACAAAAAACAAATAAAAGAACACAACCAGACCCGACGCACCGCGTAGGAGCTATGGAAAATTGGTCACGAATTGATATTCGTGCAGAGACCAATTGAAAATACAAAATAGTAAACTTCGGCGGTCAGTGGATCAATCTGCGAAGCAGCAACGCAGTTTCACCGGGGACCTGGCAAGGGTAGTAAACAGGGGACATGTCGATACCAAGGCATAAAATCTTTGCGAATGTCATTCCGTGTGCTCAGTTGGACAGTAACTACATCTGGCAGACAGGTCCGTGAACAATATAAGCAGATGTCATCATTTGTGGGAGGACGTGTAGCTGGGCTCAAAGAAGCCGGTTGGGATAATCGATTAATCGCTCTACATTTCAAGAAGAGCGATGTAACTATTTGACGATGTTGGCCGGAATGGGCGAACCATGGCCGAACACTGCGGCAACAAGGAGAGACACTCAGAGCCCCGGATTCGTCATTATCATCGATCCGATGTCCAACCGGTGCTTCAGTAACCATCAGGACAATTGACAGGCGGCTCACAGAAAGGCGGCTGAGGTGACGGTGCCCCTTGTGCCAGCTACCTTTGACCTCCACCAGCATCGCCGTTTGCAGTGACGTCGGACACATTCGGCCTTGAATCTCATTGACTCGGTTATAATTGTCTTGAGTGATGAGTCCCACATGCAATAGAGCCTAGATGACCAATGAAGACGTGTCTGGTGACGCCCCCGGCAGCGACGGGATACTAACGTGGTTGTCTCACGTCACACAGTCCAACAACCCGACGTGATGGTCCTGAATGCCATTTATTTTCATAGTAGGACCCCTTTGGTTGTCATCCGCGACACCCTTACAGCACATCTGTACGATATTCTACATCCCGCTTTGTTGCCCTTCACGGCAAGCCATTGTGTGCTCTCACTTCAGCACGGTAGTTCGCACGCGGTCAGAGTTTCTACCGTCTTGTTGCTTGCCAAGACGAGGCCGCCGGATCTGTTTGTAATTGAGAACGTTTGGAGCATAATTGGCAGGACCCTCGATCTAGCTCGGTATTTTGATGATCTACATCTACATCTACATCTACATTTATACTCCGCAAGCCACCCAACGGTGTGTGGCGGAGGGCACTTTACGTGCCACTCATTATCTCCCTTTCCTGTTCCAGTCGCGTATGGTTCGCGGGAAGAACGACTGTCTAAAAGCCTCTGTGCGCGCTCTAATCTCTCTAATTTTACATTCGTGATCTCCTCGGGAGGTATAAGTAGGGGGAAGCAATATATTCGATACCTCATCCAGAAACGCACCCTCTCGAAACCTGGCGAGCAAGCTACACCGCGATGCAGAACGCCTCTCTTGCAGAGTCTGCCACTTGAGTTTGTTAAACATCTCCGTAACGCTATCACGATTACCAAATAACCCTGTGACGAAACGCGCCGCTCTTCTTTGGATCTTCTCTATCTCCTCCGTCAACCCGATCTGGTACGGATCCCACACTGATGAGCAATACTCAAGTATAGGTCGAACGAGTGTTTTGTAAGCCACCTCCTTTGTTGATGGACTACATTTTCTAAGGACTCTCCCAATGAATCTCAAGCTGGTACCCGCCTTACCAACAATTAATTTTATATGATCATTCCACTTCAAATCGTTCCGCACGCATTCTCCCAGATATTTTACAGAAGTAACTGCTACCAGTGTTTGTTCCGCTATCATATAATCATACAATAAAGGATCCTTCTTTCTATGTATTCGCAATACATTACATTTGTCTATGTTAAGGGTCAGTTGCCACTCCCTGCACCAAGTGCCTATCCGCTGCAGATCTTCCTGCATTTCGCTACAATTTTCTAATGATGCAACTTCCCTGTATACTACAGCAACATCCGCGAAAATCCGCATGGAACTTCCGACACTATCTACTAGGTCATTTATATATATTGTGAAAAGCAATGGTCCCATAACACTCCCCTGTGGCACGCCAGAGGTTACTTTAATGTCTGTAGACGTCTCTCCGTTGATAACAACATGCTGTGTTCTGTTTGCTAAAAACTCTTTAATCCAGCCACACAGCTGGTCTGATATTCCGTAGGCTCTTACTTTGTTTATCTAACGCCCCAATAGGACAAAATTTGGCACGATATCCTTAGGATGACACCCAACAACTCTATCAATCAATGCCAAACAGAATAACTATCTGCATCAAGATCAATCTGTGAAGCTGTTTCTCTTGAATAAATCATTATATTTTTCTGAAATTGCAGTCATTGTTTGCTTCTACATGTACATCACATCTCCAGATTTCCGCCTCCTTCGGATAATTATTTACCAGCCAATGTGGCCGAGCTGTTCTAAGCGCTTCAGTCCGGAATCGCGCGACCGCTACGGTCGCTGGTTCGAATCCTGCCTCGGGCATAGATGTGTGTGATGTCCTTAGGTTAGTTAGATTTAAGTAGTTCTAAGTTCTAGAGGACTGATGACCTCAAATGTTAAGTCCCACAGTGGCCAGAGCCATTTGAACCATTTGATAATTATTTCGCGCTTTTTCGTCCTTCGGGTGTATGTATTGCAATCAGTAAGGGCCTTAAGTCATTCCGTCGGTGCACTTTCAAAATTATCTTCACACATCTTGACTTATTTTCATGAAGAATGACGTGTTGAGCTCTGTCAGCAGTGACATCCTGAACGCAGTAACAAATCTGGTTCGATCTCGGTAGGGGCGTATATTGTTCACTAAACGACACTGCGGAATTATACAGGGTGGTCCATTGATCGTGACCGGATCAAATATCTCACGAAATAAGCGTCAAACGAAAAAACTACAAAGAATGAAACTTGTATAGCTGGAAGGGGAAAACCAGATGGCGCTATGGTTGGCCCGCTAGATGGCGCCGCTATAGGTCAAACTGATATCAACTGCGTTTTTTAAATAGGAACCCCCATTTTTTATTACATATTCGTGTAGACGTAAAAAAATATGAAAGTTTTAGTTGAACCACTTTTTTCGCTCTGTGATAGATGGCGCTATAATAAACATATGGCTCACAATTGTAGACGAACAGTTGGTATCAGGTAGGTTTTTTAAATTAAAATACAGAACGTAGGTACATTTGAACATTTTATTTCGGTTGTTACAATGTGATACATGTACCTTTGTGAACTTATCATTTCTGAGAACGCATGCTGTTACAGCGTGATTACCTGTAAATACCACATTAATGCAATAAATGCTCAAAATTATGTCCCTCAACCTCAATGCATTTGGCAATACGTGTAATGACATTCCTCTCAACAGGGAAATGCGCTGACGCATGTTGTCAGGCGTTGTCGGTGGATCACAATAACAAATATCCTTCAACTTTCCCCACAGAAAGAAATCCGGGGACGTCAGATCCGGTGAACGTGCGGGCCATGGTATGGTGCTTCGACGACCAATCCACCTGCCATGAAATATGCTATTCAATACCGCTTCAACCGCACGCGAGCTATGTGCCGGACATCCATCATGTTGGAAGTACATCGCCATTCGGTCATGCAGTGAAACATCTTGTAGTAACATCGGTAGAACATTACGTAGGAAATCAGCATACATTGCACCATTTAGACTGCCATCGATAAAATGGGGGCCAATTATCCTTCCTCCCATAATGCCGCACCATACAATAACCTGCCAAGGTCGCTGATGTTCCACTTGTCACAGCCATCGTGGATTTTCCGTTGCCCAGTAGTGCATATTATGCCGGTTTAAGTTACCGCTGTTGCTGAATGACGCTTCGTCGCTAAATAGAACGCGTGCCAAAGTTTCTCTTGTGCCCAGTGGTAGAGCTGTACACGACGTTCAAAGTCGTCGCCATACAATTCCTGGTGTATAGAAATATGGTACGGGCGCAATCGATGTTGATGTAGCATTCTCAACACCGACGTTTTTGAGATCCCTTATTTTCGCGCAATTTGTCTGCTACTGATGTGCGGTTTAGCAGCGACAGCAGCTAAAACACCTACTTGGGCATCATCATTTTTTGCAGGTCGTGGTTGACGTTTCATATGTGGCTGAACACTTCCTGTTTCCTTAAATAACGTAACTATCCGGCGAACGGTCCGGACACTTGGATGATGTCGTCCAGGATACCGAGCAGCATACATAGCATGCCCGTTGGGCATTTTGATCACAATAGCCATACATCAACACGATATCGACATTTTCCACAGTTGGTAAACGGTCCATTTTAAGACGGATAATGTATCACGAAGCAAATACCGTCCGCACTAGCGGAATGTTACGTGATAGCACGTTCTTATACGTTTGTGACTATTACAGCGTCAACTATCACAAAGCGAAAAAAGTGGTCCAACTGAAACATTCATATTTCTTTACGTACTACACGAATATGTAATAAAAATGAGGGCTCCTATTAAAAAAAAAAAAAAAAACGCAGTTGATATTCGTTTGACCTATGGCAGCGCCATCTAGCTGGCCAACGATAGCTCCATCGGGTTTCCCCCTTCAAGCTAGGCGAGTTTCATTGTTCGTAGCGTTTCCGTTTGATGCTTATTTCGTGAGATATTCGGCCCGGTCACTATCAATGGACAACCCTGTATTTTTCTGTAGCCAAAGCCTGGCAGCAACGAGTACCAGATGCTTCACTTCCTCTTTAAGTCACAAAGGACTTAACAGACATTGGCTACCAGTGACATTGTTTTAAGTCAGTGGGGAAAGTTGAAAATTTGTGCTGGGCTGGAATCTGAACCCGGGTCTCGTGCTTGCTAGACACATGAGCTAACCACTGCGCAATCATCGTAACAGCACGTCTGTCCTAGTACGCCTCCAATCAGACCCAAATTCTCAACTTACCCACACATTAGTAATTTAGTGTCCCTTGCCCCTTATTCTCACTACTGGCGGCATTTAGGGGATTCCCTTAAGAGTTGGAGCCTGGTGTGCATCTGCACTGAAGAGATCACTGGTCGTCCTTGCCGGCATTATATATGTATGTGGTGTCTGTTGTTTCGCACATGTCCAAAAGAACAGACACCACTTATATATTAACTTCTTCCTTTGGTTTAAAATATGTGTCTCAGAATACTGTCCTTGCTTCTGAGTAGTTGCTTCTAGTAACTGATGCTTGTGGCACTGCCATTGAAGGCAGTCGTCCAAGGTCCGGTGTGTCTCCACCGTGTCTTGGGTCGGATCTCTGCGTGTGCTGACTTGCAAAGGGACACGGAATGGAACAGTCTGCCCCGTCGTGATCTCGGCCATTAACCGCGACCTGTGTCTGAGTAGCGCCACCCGTCGGTCTTGCGGCGAATGCCGGAGGACCTGGAGGGAGGCGCGGCGCCCGCTGCCTGCCCGCCTGAAGTTGTGACTGTGGCTTGCCTTTGGAGCGGCGCGCTTGCAGCGTCATCTGCGGTCTGTATAATTACTACCAATTCCCCATCAATGGTGCTCCGTATTACGTGCTTAAACAGAGGGAGCTGCGTTTCGCAGCATCTCTGTTCGGAAATCCGTGCTGGTTTTAATATAACAGTCATTTATTCAGCAAAGACGTCGTAATGCGTGACCGTAAAACGTATTCCTTAATATTAAACACATCAAAAAAGTTTTGCGTCATCTCGGTTCCGAGAGTTCCGGAACCTGTGCAGATAATAAACATTAGTTCTGCCCTTGCTCATGAAAACAACACACTGCGTTTCCAGAATGAGATTTTCACTCTGCAGCGGAGTGTGCGCTGATATGAAACTTCCTGGCAGATTAAAACTGTGTGCCCGACCGAGACTCGAACACGGTACCTTTGCCTTTCGCGGACAAGTGCTCTACCATCTCAGCTACCGATGCACGACTCACGCCCGGTACTCACAGCTTTACTTCTGCCAGTATCTCGTCTCCTACCTTCCAAACTTTACAGAAGCTCTCCTGCGAACCTTGCAGAACTAGCACTCCTGAAAGTTTCATATCAGCGCACACTCCGCTGCAGAGTGAAAATCTCATTCTGGGAACGACCCCAGGATGTGGCTAAGCCATGTCTCCGCAGTATCCTTTCTTTCAGGAGTGCTAGTTCTGCAAGGTTCGCAGGAGAGCTTCTGTAAAGTTTGGAAGGTAGGAGACGAGATACTGGCAGAAGTAAAGCTGTGAGTACCGGGCGTGAGTCGTGCGTCGGTAGCTCAGATGGTAGAGCACTTGCCCGCGAAAGGCAAAGATACCGAGTTCGAGTCTCGGTCGGGCACACAGTTTTAATCTGCCAGGAAGTCTCAACACACTGCGTGGTGCACCACCATACAGCGAGATCTTCAGAGGTGGTAGTCCAGATTGCTGTACACACCGTTACCTCTAATACCCAGTACCACGTCCCCTTACACTGATGCATGCCTGTATTCGTCGTGGCATACTATCCACAATTTCATCAAAGCACTGTTGGTTCAGATTGCCCCACTCATCAACGGCAATTCGGCGTGGATCCCTCAGAGTGGTTGGTGCGTCATGTCGCCCATAAACAGCCCTTTTCAATCTATTCCAGGCCTGTTGCACAGGGTTCATGTCTGGAGAACATGCTGGCCACTCTAGTCGAGCGATGTCCTTATCCTGAAGGAAGTCATTCACAAGATGTGCACGATGGTGGCGCGAGTTGTGGTCCATGAGGACGAATGCCTCGCCAATATGCTGCCGATATGGTTGCACTGTTGGACGGAGGATGGCATTCACGTATCGTACAGCCCTTACGGCGCCTTCCACGATCACCAGCGGCGTACGTCGGCCCCACATAATGCCACCTCAAAACAGCAGGGAACTTCCACCTTTTGCCTTCAAACACGTCTCCGACAATTGTCTTGTTGAAGGCATATGCGACCCATATCACCGAAGAGAACGTGATGTCAGTCCTGAGCGGTGCATTCGGTATGTTGTTGGGCCCATCTCTACCACGCTGTATGGTGTCGTGGTTGCAAAGATGGACCTCTCCATGGACGTCGGGAGTGAAGTTCCGCATCATGCAGCCTATTGCTTCCAGTTTGAGTCGTATAACGACGTCCTGTGGCTGCACGGAAAGCATTATTCAGCATGCTGGCGTTGCTGTCAGGGTTCCTCCGAGCCATAATCCGTAGGTGGCGTTTATCCAGTGCAGTAGTAGCCCTTGGGCGGCCTGAACGAGGCATGTTATCGACGGGTCCTGTCTCTCTGTATCTCCTCCATGTCCGACCAAACTCGCTTTGGTTCACTCCGAGACGTTTGGACACTTACCTTGTTGAGAGCGGACGCAGTCGAACTACGGTATTGACCGTCTAGGCATCGTTGAACTACAGACAACACGAGCCGTGTACCTCCTTCCTGGTGGGATGACTGGAACTGATCGACTGTCGGACCCCCTCCGTCTAATAGTCGCTGCTCATGCATGGCTGCTTACATCTTGGGGCGGGTTATGTGACATCTCTGAACAGTAAAACGGACTGTGTCTGTGATACAGTATCATTTGTCTCAGTAACTGCTATAATGGCGTTAATTCGATGATTGAAAGCTGGAATCATTTTATGATCTTCCACAGAGAAACAATTCAGTACTTCCGGCTGACCTCTTTTATATTATATTTCGGTTTCAATACTGTCACTGAGCAATTTAATAGCTGATTTTAATTAATTTAAAGACTTTACCTAAGACCAATACTTCTTATGAGCAACAGTCATATAGATTACGAAATATGCCTTTGAATCCTTTAATAGCTCTTTGCATTACGCTTATTTTGACTTCATTCGGCTTTTAATTGTTAAATATGTGTAGACTTCACTTAAATGTGTGGTGAATCTCTCTCTGCCTTCGTAGCAATTTCTTAACACGGCTGTTCAGTCGCTGAGCGTCTGTTCCACACCCTAAAACTTTGCTAGGTACATACTGATCGAAAGTGTTTTGAACGATACTTTAGAGTTTGTTCGATTTGTGCTGCACATCTCTGATCTCAGAGCTGAATATTTGATTTTCAGATCTCTCCAATTTTCATCCTGCGACTTTCTAAGCAGAATTATTTTTCAACTATCAGAGATAATGCACATGCTTGGCTGTCTATGCATAACTTTTGATCGCACGACTCTCTTATTCTAAGCTACAAGTTGACGTCTCCCCCCCCCCTCCCCCCCCCATTACAATAGCATTAACTCCATTTCAGACGAACTGAATAAAAAAAAGAAAACGAGCTGGAACGTTACCAAAGAAGTAGCAATTTAAACGAAATATCTTAACACCGTGGACGCTGATTTAAGTGGGCGAATCACTAACTGGCTGTTTGTTCATACGAAGAGTGCGTGCTGTGTCTATGAACACACTGTGGCAGCCGTCGACATGTGAGATGATGACCTGACAGGCAAGCCGACTTGTTGAGGATTATGTAGCAGGTTAACGGCAACAACCGAAACATCGGACGTATCCCATGGTAAACACCGTCTCGTTAGTGGCCCGTACTAAACGTGGTTCTCAGCTGTGCAACGCTATGGGCCATACTATGTTGCTGGGGAATTTTTCAACAGGGACTACGTTTCCCATTATGAAATATTAGTCTAATGCAGTGCTCGACAAACTCATTAATAAACAGAGCCGACAATCAACGATACGACGATTGAATATTCTTTTGAAAGCCCAATTTTTTAAACTTCACTATATGGGCAGGTACATTGCAGTTAAATTAACTAAGGTATTGTCAAGCTGATCTTCGCTAAAAATGTCTTTGTTCGTTAAGGAGGACACCACCCAGCTCTCTCATTCACACTCGTCTTGTATACTTGACTTTACCACCTCAACACACCTCTCTCAATACTCGACACTTTATCCTATTTCACCTCTTTCACTCCACAACGCTCCTTAAAATTATCTTGATGAGCTCAACTTAATGTTTTAAGTCTTATTTTTACTACAGGTATGCCGGATAACATTTGAAATAATTCTTAATAATGTTATTGTTTACTGATAAAAAATTAAATTGTGAGGTATCCATAAAATTAAATTATGACAATGATTGTCAAACACTAATATGAAAAATGGCCTTGCATCTCCTTGAAAGTTACGTTAAGTCAAGTTTGTATGTTATTGTTATTAATTATAGTCAGCATTCCAAGATCAGTAGCAAGACGTCTCAGTTTACAGTGGACTAATACTGAAAAACGAGTGTGCTCATGGATATATATACCCGAATAAGGGAAGAACAGCAAATGATACTTTTTTCAAATGAAATACTTTCCATGTGTTAAAAATCTATATGTTTTCCGTCTCCAGGGCATTCAATGCAGACCACTCGCGCTGTGAATAATGTTCACGTTTGTTTCCCTCCAGTTTTTCTGTATCAGCACAAAGACGTTCAGATTTTGAGCTCCACAGTTCTTCGTTTTTTAAAACCAGCAATTGAATTTTAAAGTTACCATCATCAGTAATAAATGGAGAAACATTTAACTCTGCTCAGACTTTTTTAACGAAGGCAAACAGTGGTCTGTTGTTGCAGAATTCCTAAAACACATTGAGAAAAGCTTCCCTCATATTAAAGAACGTTGTTTTGAAATACCAAATGTCAATATGAGAATTATTTTCTTGCTGATGTATCAGCAGGCATGAACAATAAATCAACGTTTCTTTTTCGGAATCTTGATCAAGATGGATATTTTGTTTCCAAATGCAATAAATTCGTCTAACATACAACGAAATTGTGTTTCCTTTCCCTCGTAGTCTACGATTAGGCTGGTATAGATGAGACGTAAACATGAAATAAATTTCTTGGACGGATCGTCCCTCAGTTCTAGACAGTTATTACCCTCCTCAAGAAAAAGTGCTTCAGTTTCTGACAGTAAGGAAGAGAAGCATTTAAAACTGTTCCCTCTAGACAACCAAGCATATTATGCAGCAGGTCTTTGTATACGCTCTACATTTCAACTAAATGTTCTTTAAATTTGTCATTATTAAGAGCTTTACAACGGAGCTGGTAATCTTAATCACTAATTCCACGACTTTGCATATCTCCTCTGGAAACGACTTAACACTATAAAAGATACGATGGTAAGTGTATACCTAGTGATCATTTTTTTCCTTCAAAATAGCAACAAACCCGTTTCGTACGCCGGTCATACTTTTCGGACCCTCTGTTGAAATTGAGACTATTTCATTGAGTGGAATATGATGCTTTTAAATGCACTCAGTTGTACCACATGCTACATCTGTCATTTTTACTCAGCTGGTTCATCTGAAAAGGATTCCGACGTGATTATGGCCGTACGGTAGGAGTTAATAGACTTCGAACGCGGTATGATATGTGGAGCTAGAAGCACGGGACATTCCATTCCGGAAATCGTTAGCGAATTCAATATTTCGAGATCCACAGTGTCAAGACTGTGCCGAGAATACCAAATTTCAGGCATTACTTCTCGGCACGGACACTGCAGTCGCCGACGGCCTTCACTTAACGACAGAGAGCAGCGGCGTTTGCATAGGTTTGTCAGTGCTAGCAGACAAACAACACTGTGTGATATAACCGCAGAAATCGTTTCAGACGGTGCAGCCAAATTTGACGTTAACGGACAATGGCAGCAGACGGCCGATGCGAATACCTTCACTAACAGTATGACATCTTCTGGGCTCGTGACCATATCGGTTGTACCCTAGACAACTGGAAAACAGTTGGTAGTAGCTGATGGTAGGATTAGAGAGTGGCGAAGACCCCACGAAGTGATGGAACCAAGTGAAATGATAATTAAATGAAGACCCTAAGCTGTCGACAGGTGTCGATATCATCAACAGGGACAGTTTAAAATATGTGCCTCTACCGAGACTCGAACCCGGGATCTCCTGCTTACATAGCAGACGCTCTATCCATCTGAGGCGCCGAGGGCACAGAGGACAGTGCGAGGCATCAACGTGAGTTCACTATAATGCTCTTCAAACCACAGTAGCACGGTTCTGGCTCCGAGACATGGACAGTTATACTGCTGAAAGATGACATCGGGGCCGGCCGGAGTGACCGAGTGGTTCTAGGCGCTTCAGTCTGGAACCGCGCGACCGCTACGGTCGCAAGTTCGAATCCTGCCTCGGGCGTGGATGTGTGTGTTGTCCTTAGGTTAGTTATGTTCAAGTAGTTCTAAGTTCTAGTGGACTGATGACCTCAGATATTAAGTCCCATAGTGCTCAGAGCCATTTGAACTATTTGAACCATTTGACTGACGATGTTGTTGGGCCAGCATGTGAACACGTAGGGGTGGTCTGCTGCGGTGTGCTCCGAAACACTTGTGCGTGCACCAGCATTGTGCTCCTTCGGCAGAGACGCCACAGATCACCATCTACCCTACTTTACTGAGCAAACAAGCCTCCAAACATCACGTTCACACATCCAACCATTTAGCACCTGGTGGTAGTTTCACCGTCCTTTTACCTCTTTCCTTAGATGCTCACGACAGTAGCTCGTGAACATTCGACCAGCTTCGCCGTTTTCGAGATACTCATTCACACACTCTGTGTAAAAATGGTCTGATCTTCCCAAGTTCGCTTATCTCAATAGATTTTCCCATTTCCAATCCATATCTTTGCTAGGGTGACCACCGTCCGTGCCTCCTCCGCTTACATACTTTTGTTACCGCGTAAGGTGACCTCTGCGCCACCAAGTGGCATCCAACGTCGCTGTGGGCAGTAGTCATAATGTTTTGCTTGTCATTTTATGTAGAGTAAAATGTACATGTAGATGTAGATGTAATATAACCGATGCCTCGAACCTAATACTGCGGCCTTCGTCAGGCTGGAAGTGGACACTTACTGTATACACTGTTGAAAACTGATACTGCTAACAGGAACGATAGCAGGAGGAATTTTACTTGCTGTACCTATACAGTGTAGTAGTAAGAACATCTGACACTCCACTCCTTTTCACGTTTTTCAGACATCAGTAAAAAAAAAAGAACCCTGTGTGTGCGTTAGCGTCTCTAGAATCAGTGACTGGGGTTAGGAGTGGAACCTTATTCAACGAAAAAGCACATTGGTGTTTAGCTGTACACAGTTTGTTTAATTTCAGTCTTATTGTCAAAGAAGTACACGAATTTACATAGATTGTGACATGACCACCTCAGGACAGTTGTCAAGATAACGCTTTATGTCCTGTTTATCCGAAATAACACTGAACACAACAACATCAAATTTAAATAGAAGCCGGCCGAAGTGGCCGTGCGGTTAAAGGCGCTGCAGTCTGGAACCGCAAGACCGCTGCGGTCGCAGGTTCGAATCCTGCCTCGGGCATGGATGTTTGTGATGTCCTTAGGTTAGTTAGGTTTAACTAGTTCTAAGTTCTAGGGGACTAATGACCTCAGCAGTTGAGTCCCATAGTGCTCAGAGCCATTTGAACCATTTTTTTTTAAATAGAAGGTTCTCTACAAAATTATTCTTACTACTACATCGTGAAGTTGGCCAATATTACGACAAATCATCCGATTCCGGTTGGAAGTTCAGTATTATTTAGGATGATAATCAAGTCTACGGAGGATGGTTAGTTTTTGTGACAAGATGAGCAAAAGATTACCCAAGGTTGCTCGAGTTCACAGTGGACGCAAGCTGGTGAGCCACAAGTTTACACCTCTGCTGGTGGCATTTACCTTAGCTGCGATGAGCTGTCGGCTGCTGGGCTGCTCTCGCCCTCTGAAAATCCTTTAAGAAAGCTAATCAAAATCTTTACAGCAGAAACTGTCCTAAGTTTGTCGTTAGGCGAGAAAACATGCACTCATCCCTAATCTGGAAATATGGTGATATACACATGCATAGATGGAGCAGTGTGTGTACTACAATGCCGTCTCGCTTCCAGCAAGAACAGTTAACTACGTGGCTGTTTAGTTTCTCCACTGTTGGAGCTCAACGACTCTTCAGCTAATTTCTAGTTGAATGACAGTCGAAGAGAATGCAGCGTTCACACAAAATTCCTCTTTGGCGTCGTACAGGGCGTGATGCACCCTGTTCGACACTTGATGCTTGGTTCAAAGGAGAGTCCACGAAGTTTTTGGCCTTGTGTCTTTCGTAACAAACTTTCCCCCACCTGTGTCCTTTCGTGTTTCACGTCACGACTTTTTCACACCAATGGGAGAATTCCTTTCATCTTGTGGCAACTACCTCTGGCAATTGCAAAGGGCCTACTTTCGAACTGCATCGAAATTTCGCCGCGTTCTACTCCTGCCGAGTTTATTCCAGCCAACCTGACATTTTGTGCCCGCTCCTGACTCCTAAAAGTTACATGTGTATATCGTGCGTGCACCACAGGCATTTCACGTGATCAACTGCGTCGCTTGTCTGTTTGTTTCCATCTGGAAATTCCCCAGTGCAGTTTTCTAAAGAATTTCTCCATAGCAAATAGCGCTGGCCCAGTACCTGCTCTCCTCGATGTATCACACGGTGCGTTTGTTGTCCCTTTCGCCACGGGTCACCAACCCCGTTTTTTTAGAAGTGTTCCATTGCACTCGGGCCGTGACAGCGCAACTCGCATCTGTCCCCAAACTAAAACGTTTCCTCCAGCAGCTTTCTCCACCTTTTGCTCAATGACAAGCAGGATTTGGGTTCAGTGTGTTAATACTGTCTAATCGAGTGTCATCCCATTCATTCAAGCTGTAGAATGATATGGTAATAAACAGGGTGCGAAATTTAGAACGCATTGCTGCCATCTCTTGTAGTAACAATCACTCAGGGCATAGTCACTGGCCATCACCGATAGGAAATGAAAGCGGTGCTGTCCAAATTGAACTAGAAGTCATCGTGTTTGGAACTCAATTGTATGGCATACCGCGCTGCTTCAGCTCTGTGCCAAAGCTCATCAGTTGTAGTGGCTGGCGAATGGTGGTGAGCCAACCTGTCAACATCCCATTTTCACATGTATTCAGTGCGTAACTGATCTGGAGAGCAGTAGAACATACTCTTTACTGAGTCAGGTCAGTTGAGTATGAGCAACATGTGGTCTTGCACTATTTTGTTCAAAAATAACGCCACAAAGACCTCCAAAATAGGGCATAGTCACTGGCCATCACCCATAGGAAATGAAAGAGGCGCTGTCTAAATGGAACTAGAAGTGATCGTGTTTGGAACTCAATTGTATCTTACACCATCACGCCAGATGCTGTGCTCATACAAGCATAATGTGGCATCCACGCACAGATACTTCATCGTGATGCTGTAAACAACATTGGGATTTGACTAAAGGGCGACATGGAGCAACTCCTGAATCCTAGGCTGACGTTTGGTGCAGCACAAGTGGCGCGCCTATTTCTGTTGCCGTGTCAAGGTTCAAATGGTTCAAATGGCTCTGAGCACTATGCGACTTAACTTCTGAGGTCATCAGTCGCCTAGAACTAAGAACTAATTAAACCTAACTATCCTAAGGACATCACATACATCCATGCCCGAGGCAGGATTCGAACCTGCGACCGTAGCGGTCACGCGGTTCCAGACTGAAGCGCCTGTAACCGCACGGCCACACCGGCCGGCTCCGTGTCAAGGGAAATGGCAACAATATTAGCTGTCCTGAAAATCCATGATGCCCCAGCCGCTGTCAGTTTTGCAGTAAACAAGCCCGCTTCTCTAATGAGTGGTACAGTTGTGCATAGCAAAGCAGACAAGAAGTGTCATATTGCTCTTCCCCCATGTAGGCATTCAGAAGCAGTTTCTAGTGTTGAAATTTAAGTTCCTCTTTCTTTTTTAAGCTTGCTTTGAATGTGATACTTAGGGTCGCAGGACAAGCACACTACTCTGCTGGCTCATGTAGTCCTCCAGCCTCACTCAACTTGCTACTCAATTACCCTAAGCAGCTCACTTGCCCCCATTCCACTCCTCTCACCAAGGAGAAATTCTCGGCAGTACCGGAAGTACAGACAGGGTCTCCACATGGCAGTCAGACTCGTTGACCACTCACGTATGGAAGCGCACGGTCGTAGCGTACCAGCTCAGTGAAATTTTCGCGACCTTGTGGACTTTTCTCTTCTATAGTCTTCTGCATAAACGCCATTCATTCTGCATATGGTCGATCGTAGAGAGTTGGTAACAGAATGAAGTCTTTTCGGTTTTCAAGCTCTGTCAACTCGACTGAAATTCTTGAGCTTTCTGTGCTATCATGTATCGATGGCACTGTACCAGGTATCGCAGTCGGCAATGGAATTGCAAGTTTTCGTCCAACACCAACAGCAATCGTGCAGAACCTGACGGACCCAGTGATGCGTACTCACTGAACCACACTTCCAGCAGCTCTGGACTAAGAGCGCCCCTGCAGCCGCATTACGGCCGCTGGTTCGAATACTGCCGCGGGCATGGATGTGTGTGATGTCCTTAGGTTAGTTAGTAGTTCTAAGTTGTAGGGGACTGATGACCTCCGATGTTAAGTCCCATAGTGCTCAGAGCCATTTGAACCATTTGCAGCCGCAATCTATGATGGCGCGTGGCAGCCGCTCGCCCCATTAACACATGGAGGCACTATGCTATGACACCCTCGTTTGTGCTACATCTTTATGACATCAGCAGCTGGACTCCATATTTCTTGTTCCATGATTTATAATGAGTCTTTGTACTTTTGAAAAAGTACAAGTAAATAAATGTTTGCTACATCACTTTGTCACTAATAATTTCTGCTTCTGTCCAGCATTCCTATGACGACAGTTGCTGCACCACTCTATAGCCAACTTCTTCTCATTGTTGGGTACGAAGTCATACAAAACATCTTCGATTACTATCTCCGTCATCATCACCAGGAGTGAAAGCCACTAATTGCCGGGGCTGGTATTGTGTTTCGCTTTTATAGGCTCAACAGCAGCATCTGGCACCAATTAGTGGGCTAAAATGATGTGTGCATGGAACGTGTGTTGGGCAGCTCAAAGCAGCTCCGGCCAGCCATGGGACTGAAGCCTATGAGAAATACTGGCCCCGTAACGAACTTGTGACGTCACACTAGTCGTCTTATCCGCCACTGCATATGCTCGGCTCTGGCCAGAGCCAACAGGAAATCGAAATGTAATTGAAAAGGTACTGTGTAAAATCGAGAGTTTGCATGGATTTAAACATGAAGAGAATAATTATTTCAAATCGTAATTACTTGCTTCCTGCCAGAGACGGCTGCTGGCACTAGCAAGAACTGCAGTGTCGTGTGCTGTGAGGTACACACCACGGCGTGTCTTTCTCGTAACCCTCGCGAGGAAACGAGCGACGTCACGTGGCGCAAGGGGCCAGCACCACGTGTGATACTACCTCTTTCGCCTTCCTACAAGAATCAAGCATCTGTCATTGCTGACTTTCGATATCCAAAGCCCGCCCTTACGCCGTTTTTGGCTTGCACCCCAGGACTCCAAGGACACAAAATTGGTAACTGTTTACCGACTGTGAAGCATATGCTATATTCTATTTTTCCCTGGGACAACCACTACACATTTGACTAAGTATCAACCTTTTCGTGCGTCTGTGAGCTGTGCCTTGCAGTTATTCATTTTATAGTTCTTTCTCTTGTTCACGCATCATACCCATAAGCTGGAAGGGTTTTCTACAGGAGATTCTCCTTCCTACACTATAGGCTTGTATTTCAAAATGTGTGGCATGAACGGCATTCATCGGTTTAGTCACTGATGCACGATATTGCGTTGGTACATATTCCAAAAATTCGTTTCATGACGGCGTGTTTCGGTATTTGATATATCAAGGTAGAATGGTGGTGACGTTTCTCAACACTGTCAGTTTGTGCTCCATCCCCCTCATTTAGATGTGAAAACTCTTCACAGTGTCGTATTGGTAGACTAGGTGTAACACTCTTGATAATGGTCCCTTAGTTCGATGTGAAGCTCAATGGCCCATTCGTATTCTTGCTGGTATCATGTTTCGCCACCTGAAGTTCTTTATTTTCGAAATCATAGATAACACTACTAGCTTAATGAGCTCGTCACAGTCGACCATCAGACAATAAATACAACTTTGTCACAATATGTTGATAGGAACGGACCCTGTTCCGGTGTTTTCAATAATTTCTGCTAATAAATGCCAATAAATCCTCACGTGTTCCTTATCGAATGTATGATTAGAATGTGGCACACTACCTGAAGTTATACCCCCACTGTGTTTATCAGCGGTTCAGTCTCTTATGTGTCGGATTGCCGGCCGCGGTGGTCTAGCGGTTCTGGCGCTGCAGTCCGGAACCCCGGGACTGCTACGGTCGCAGGTTCGAATCCTGCCTCGGGCATGGGTGTGTGTGATGTCGTTAGGTTTAAGTAGTTCTAAGTTCTAGCGGACTTATGACCTAAGATGTTGAGTCCCATAGTGCTCAGAGCCATTTGAACCATTTGTGTCGGATTGGTTTTGGAAATGCAGATATACTGGCGGTCAACACTTACGAGTCTGGGGAATAAATATTAGCTCCTCTTTTGTTTAACCTTTATAGCTTTGATTTAACAGGGTCGGCCTCACAGAAATTTGGCTACACAGAAGACATAGCCGTAGCCGTACAAACAAAACATCTTCATGAAAGATAACTGACGGTCTTAAAAGAAATATTGTGTAGGTAAGAACCACCAGCCTCCTGTTGGGGTGATAGTGGTAAGTTGGAGATAGAGGGGAGAAGAGGAGATAGGTAGACAGAGAGGGGGGAAGGAGAAGACTGACACAGATAAGGGAGGGGGAAATGGACAGAAAAAGAGGAGATGAGGAGATGGAAGAGAAAGGAAGAGATGGGCAGGGAGAGGTGGTGGGGGAAATGGACAGAGAGAAGATAAAGGAAGAGATGGAGAGAGAAAGGGGAAGGCGCATATAGATTAATAGAAGATTGGAATAAATACATAGGCAGACATCGTCGGACACGCAGCTCGTATTGTAATAACTGTGAGTGTCCCTAAATCAAAACAAACAGAAAGTTGTGCATCCTCGTCAGTAACTATCTAGCACACCCAAAGCCAAATAATCCACTTTGAAATAAACAGATGTTAGGCAGCATTAATGAAAAATGCCTTGTGTCACTGTTGACCATTCCCTAACATTCATAAAAACACTTGCAGCTAGCTTGACAACTGGACAACGAGAAATAATGCAGTAAGGAAAGTTGCAGGAACGGACTAAGAAGCACAAGCACACATCCTACGGATTTGTTTCTGTTGTACTCAGCTGCCGAGTATTGTGCACCAGTATGGTGCAGGAGCAGGTTCACCTACAAAACAAATGCACGTCTAAATTAATCAGTACGTCATCTGGACGCTGAAACCATTATCGGGTCCTTGGTTCCGTGACCTTTTCAGACCTGACAATATAACAGACCACAATTAGAGACTGGGTCAAGCTTCATTGGCCCTAGATTACTTCCTGCCCGTATCCTACTGGGTAACGCTCCGCGCTCTCGCTTAAAGTCCGCCAAACCTGCTGCACCGTCAACACTTTCTGCTGGAGGAACGTGGAGAGAGAGGTTGAAGTTTAAGAAAGCTTTCCGTCGTTTATGAATACGAAAATCCCACTATACCAGCACCATAATCTGTCAACCCACGAAGAGTTTGTGCGCGCTAAACATGGTTCGAACAGGCGATTCCAGAACTAGGGCTGGCCTACACAGATGCGGCAGTGTCGACTGCCCTCTTTGTTACTGCGCAGCATCAGGAGCAAGCTGCGTCATCCAACAGTTCTCCAACTGAAATTATTCTCAAAAATGGAGTGGTGTCATGAAAGCTACAGCTGAATGTACAAATATAGAAAATATTGATATAGATCTGTGGACGCGGAACGCTGTGTCAAAGGCATTTTTGTCGTTGAATCTGTGATTTGTTTCAATTTTCTTTGTGGGATTCTTGATATAATTTGTGATACATAATTTATATTTCGTTTGTATTTTAAATTTCGAACGCATGTGTCACAGTTTTCTATTAGACAAATAAAAAATTCTGAATGAACCTTTCATTTGGTATAATTTTATTCTCAAGAAAACCTTCCTGCATATGAAAAATGCAAAGTCGCGTAATCATTCTGCTTTCACTGTACAGTATTACCCTCCCCGCCTCCCTTCCACGACTTCTGTCCCCTTCCCTAATCGCTCCTGTGTATGTCCCCCCCCCCCCCCCCAGTTCACCCTTCGATAATAGGGTCTGTAATGTAATTCTGCGGTCGGCGCACTGCAAGGGCGTATTAACTCCTATATCCAGAGTGATCCATAGGTTCCTCCACTACGACAATACAAATTCAAACTCAAAAGTTTTTGTTAAACAGTTATTTAAAATACGACCCATCGGCGTGATTTACTCTACACGAATTTGCGATCTGTTCATGTCTTTAAGAAAAGTTTTACTTCGAAATTGTTGGAAAGAGCCCCGTGAATATCTGTAATCGACACGAAATGCGAACTCTTCAGATACTTTTCAGTTGTGAGAAGATCGGAAGTCTGGAGAAGACAAATCTGATGAATAACTGAGATTAGATAAGGTTGAGAATTGTTCTTCACGCGGTATTGTAATCCACTTCTACCAAGTACGCACTCGAAAAATAAATAAAATAGTGAATCACGAGACATGAAGATATCCCAGGCAGTCATTGTGAACTGATGCTATTAAGCGTTTTAACTAATCCCAGTAGACTGGCGATTAGTTCCAGGATCGTAGGCGAAACGCGAGTCTCGTCACTCGCCTACACGTTCGCGGAATAGTTTAGTAGTGATCAGAGGGCAGGACTCGATTCGATCACGTATATCCTCTCACGTCAGAGAATGCGACACAAAAATTGTACAAAATTACCGCTTGTTGAAATTTTCACAAAATGTCACATTCCGACCCTCATTAAGGGGACCAGCCCCTGCCTATCTAACGCATGTTAATTTAGGCACGTATTTGACCCGTTTCTGAAAAAAAACTGTTTTATGCAGGATCTTAATATTTTTACCGTATGTTACATGATTCTAATAGAGTCAACTGTACTAAAATCTACTTTATCCATTGTATAGTTTTCAAGAAATACTTTTTTTAAAATTTACAAACAAAAAGTATTAAGTTTTTTCTGCAGAAAATATTTTTTGTGAACTTCGGAATGGGGGAATATTAATGAATGTAGTACGAGACGTCGATTTTTATGTTATGGAGTGTATGTGAAAATTTCATTCATTTATGTATGATATTTTCTGATATAATGGGGAATATGTATTGAAAATTTTAGTTTGTGGGAAATTGACTTTAAAGAAAAAAACTTTTGAAATTTTTTACTTACAGTGAATTAAAACTGTCTTCCTGCATATGATGGCCCTTCTTTGGCCTCTAGCAGGTCTTACAGCTTCTTTTCCACCTTCCTGGATGTTCGACTTGCTTTCTTGGCCATATGAGATGGAGACCTGTTGCATCGGCTATCCTCATTTTATCGCAATGTTGCAGCCCATTGATCATATTTTCACCAGGATTAATTCCCAGCTTTTTCAGTAGCCAACACTTCCCAATATTACCACAATTTAATGTAACAATAGCATCATGAACTCATAGTTTCATTGTATGCATGCCCGCAAATACAGTTTTAGGAAGTCGGTTCCAAATTATGCTGTTGAAACATTCATTTCGGTTCTGTATCTGCCCATGCAGACATTTCCTTAGAAGGTCAGGATGAGCCAGGTCTCTGAAAAAAGGTTTAGTTGCTGTAATAACAGCAGCAGGAAGAGAATACTGCTGAGAATCAGATTCTCCAGTTGCCTGAGCCCTATTGTATTTGCACCACGAATTTTCTCCTGATGGGCACATTCCATGACATAACCTCTTGTACGGAAACTTTATAAACCTGTTTCCTGTAAATTGCCGTTTCCTGAAAATGCCTTTTCATTTCGTCATCTTCAATAAACACAACAAAACATACGTAAACAAGCACTGCAAACGTAAGTAAAACAACTACTCACAATCACACTTGAACAAAACTAACCGCATGTTTGAAAGCGTGTTGTTTACAAACATCAGAAACAAAATAATACCGACCGTTGCATTCCAAGGACAGCCAACACACTCGGGAGTAAAAAAAAAAATCGCTAACGTGGAATGTAGGGGATATAAGATCTAAAATATATGGAAAAAAGTGGGTGACAGAAAAGCGGGTGTGGCACATAAACACACGTGGTAGGAAAATGCTCTTTAAATGCTCGAAAAAAATTTTTTTCAGCAAAATCCTTTTCAGAGAACTTAAATAAAACCTTAATCTATCGAAATATGATGAAGACAGAAATTCCATTTTTGTTCGACCTGAAACACGATGTGGTCCCCTTAATCAACTTATCAACAGCTCAAGGTGCATACTGATCCGCAAACCACAGAGTGTCTTGTAATTCCCTGCATCCTGGCCGTCACGAAAACATTTGCGTCACTGACAAACTGCTGCTGCCTCACTCACCATACGCTTGCTATATAATTTCAATGGTCCTTATCGCCGAAAAAATCAGCTTCGCAGATAAATACGTATAATTGCCACCCGCTGAGCCTCCAACTTGTGCATGTCTCGCGTCCAAATGACATCCTCCTTCCGTTCCTCTCAAAGCGCGCAAAACACTAAATGTTATATTAGACTGATCCCTAAATATGACAGATCGAAAGGCTCCTAAATACCTTGTTCACATGCCCTCCAGTATATGAAGTTATCTAGAAGGCAACAAAAGAATCAGTTCAGGAGATTAGGAACCGTGTAAAGTAACAAATATAGCCTTAATTCTGCAAGGAGTACGATCAAAATTATTACAAGAACGTTGAATGATCTCTGGTGACAGGCTAATTTTTCTTACGGCTAAGAAACGAAATTTACACGGAAGTGTATTAGCTACCCGTCATTCCATCTTCTCGTTCACGTAAGAAGGGATGCAACGAAACCTCGTCCCCCTCCCTCCCCCCCCCCAATCCTCTAACACAGAACTTGTACAACTGAAACTTCTGAGACACTTGAAGACAGACAACGACGGTGTCTTTTAAATGCCGTTCGACAGAGAGATAGAATGTCTCTACATGTGACGTAGAACGTGGTATGTTTTTAGGGTCATTCCACGTCAAATCATTCAGAAATTTTAGGAAATGGTACTCATCGTCAACAGAAGAATGCTGAAGATTAGATGGGTAGATCACATAACTAATGAGGAGGTATTGAATAGAATTGGGGAGAAAAGGAGTTTGTGGCACAACTTGACTAGAAGAAGGGACCGGTTGGTAGGACATGTTCTGAGGCATCAAGGGATCACAAATTTAGCATTGGAGGGCAGCGTGGTGGGTAAAAATCGTAGAGGGAGACCAAGAGATGAATACAGTAAGCAGATTCAGAAGAATGTAGGTTGCAGTAAGTACTGGGAGATGAAGAAGCTTGCACAGGATAGAGTAGCATGGAGAGCTGCATCAAACCAGTCTCAGGACTGAAGACAACAACAACAACCCATCGCCATGCAAATCCCTGAAATTTTGGGTAGTGGAAGTTTACCTAGATATATTCACTTTTCCAAAATGTAAATACTGCAGGTCAATTACTTTTTCACTTATGATAAAAAGAAGTTGTATATATTTAGGAATTCAGACTTTCATAGACGAGCTCCTTTATAATTTAAAAATTCAATAGTTCCTACTAGTTTTTGCAGTGGAGGCCTGGTTTTTTTTTTTTGTTAAAGAGGAAGGTTTATATTTTTATAGTCATGCTTTTTGTAGTGAATATCCGCCTCCCAAATCTCAGAACAAATTGTAAATAATTTCTTTTAAACAAAATCCATGCATGGACATTATAATTTTTTTAAGATATTGCCCCCTCATACCTTTGAAAAATTTATAACGTCATTGTAAATATTTCACTACGTCACTGAAAAAGAATCAGTTTGTAGAAATAATGGGAAGAGTGGAAAACAATGATATTGTAAAAGAAATATTGAAAATGCTAATTCATGACTACCATGTCACCACAAAATTTCTGAAGTTGGCTACACTGGATTTTCCGAGGAACAAATCATATCTGAGAACACTGTTTCATTGCCACTACATGTACTGCATCATCCAGTTACTTTGGTTTGAGTCATGTGTTCACTGTGCATGCATTTTTGATCTCGTGTAGTGAATTTTACGTAGAGTCAGTATTGGGTTAGAAATTCAATTGTTGCAGTTTTCAACTATTCATCCCAAAACAAAAGTAAGTCCCCTAAAGTTACAATAATACTTTTGTAGTTAAACAATACGATAGGATGATTTTTCATTATTTAATTACTTCTGAGGTTACATCAGTCATCTTTTGAATTATTTACGACAAATACTGGTTTTCTTACTGAAGCAGTATAGACAGTACAAGTAGGCAGTATTTTCTTGGACAGTATCCGCAAGATATATGTGATAATGCCTTGACTTGTGTGAAAGAACTGACCAGTGAAGAACAAGAACTTATATTATGGCGAAGCAACAGTCATTCATACTGCGATTTAAGTGTTTCGTGTGTGCGTGTTAAACACAAAGACAGGTACCTACGCAGATTCTTTCCACATAAGAAAATTTACTGTGATCTCTTCAAGCGCCATACACGACCTGTCTCATCTGGATTGCGTGAAATTAGTTTAGAAAAGGCAAAGACCTTCAAAATGAGAGGTTTTAGCGTTATTCCCGGGGAGAAAATGTGCCCAACCTCTATGAAACTTATTACTGAAAAGCAAGTGATGACTCATCTCCAGACTATATAAATGACAGTAATGTGTAGGTGCAGACTCCTGAAAAATCTGTGCTCAATACTAGTTTAACTAGCTTAGGAGTATCTCCTGCAAAGCGGCATTCAGTTGCTCGGCATAGTCGGTATGCAGTAGCCAAACGAAAATTGGAATCAGCAGAGCTGGGGCTCTGAAAATTAAATTTCACATACATATCGAGTTGAGCTGGCTGCTGATGCAAGTAGTGCCACTGACAGTGATTTAACAGAACTGGAAGAAAAAGCAAAACATTATGATGAACTCATGAACAAAATCAAACAGAGAATTGAATATGCAAATAGTCGTGAAAAAATTCAGTTACTTACTCTTTTGCCACCAACTTGGTCTCGACAGAAAGTCAGTTCCACATTTCATGTTTCTGAATATTTGGTACGACAAGCATGAGTTTTTTTATGGAGAAGGGTATTTTATCAACGGTTGAGCAGAAATGAGGAAAGACATTGCCACATGATACAGCGCAAAAAGTAAAGAGTTTTTATGCCTGGGAAAAAAGACAAAATGAGCACGAGCAAAAATACGTATTGTTTTAAGTAATTGAACTGAATTGTATTATCTCTATAAAAAAAGTATCCTGTGGACAAAGTAGGACTCTCAAAATTTGCTTCTCTTCGACCAAAACAGTGTATACTTGCAGAATCATCAGGAACACGTACCGTATGTGTGAGCATTTACCACCAAAATGTTAAACTGCTTCTAAATTCCACTTCTATTAAAGAAACATGCTAAGATATAATTAAAATAATAACATGTGATATAAATAACCGAGCCTGTATGCTTCGTCTATGTGAAAAATGCCCCAACAACTCATTGCTTGAAACCCACTTAGAAAATGAAATAGAAGACTATGATCCTGATGAGATGGTTCAGTACAGTCAATGGGTATCAACCGATAGAATGACTTTAAGTGTTCAGATCACTTCTCTATCAGAATTCTGTGACACACTAATTAAGAAAATTGAAAAACTTACTCCACACTCTTTTATTTCTCAATCACAATTTCATTATCTGAAAATGAAGAAGGAAACACTTGATGAAGGATCAGTGTTAATTTTAATGGATTTCAGTAAAAATCTCAGTTTTGTTGTTCAAGATGAAATCAGGGGTACCATTGGAACAATGACAGCTGCACTCCTCAGACTGTTCATATATATTACAAAAATGACAAACATTTGCATGCAAAAAGTATTTGCATTGTTTATGATGATCAACAACATGATGTTGCCTTGGAGTACCAGACTCAGAAGACTGTATTGAATTTTTTTTAAGAGCGAATTTTCAGAAATTTATCCTGCGTATGTTGAATATTTCACTGATGGTTGTGCTGCGCAATATAAAAATTGTAAGAATTTCAGAAATATCTGCTACCATGAAAACGACTTCAACATAAAGTGCAGCTGGTCCTTTTTTGCTACCAGCCATGATAAATGTCCCTGTGATGGTACTGGTGCCACTGTTAAAAGACTTGTCACAAAAATAAGTTTGCAAAGTGTTTATAAAGATCAAATACAGTTTCACAGGTATTTGAATTCTGTCGCGAGAACCTGTAAGATATTCCAGTTCTGGAATGAGATTTTCACTCTGCAGCGGAGTGTGCGCTGATATGAAACTTCCTGGCAGATTAAAACTGTGTGCCCGACCGAGACTCGAACTCGGGACCTTTGCCTTTCGCGGGCAAGTGCTCTACCATCTGAGCTACCGAAGCACGACTCACGCCCGGTACTCACAACTTTACTTCTGCCAGTATCTTTTTCTGCCAGTATCTTTTTTTATTCCTATTCTCTTTGTTTCAAAGATGAAATGGTACAAGTCAGACATTATCTTCCTCAGTGCTTCACAAGTGCAAAAATAATTCCTCGAACACGATCTATGCATCACATTCTACCAATATCACCACCCAAGATTGGAGCAAAAAGGCTGAGCTGTGATAAGGATTTTAGTTCGTGCATGATTTCTCAGATGCACTTCCGCCACTAATGCCAGAATGCAATGTGCAGCCCAACTGGTATGCTGCATGTGCACATGCTTCTTCTTGGTACTTAGGAATTGTGGAGAAGGTGAATTGTGAAGAAGGAGATGTTACTGTAAGGTTCATGCATCCTCATGTACCCTTCTAGTCCTCCTATTGGCCTGATAATGATGTTTGTGATGTTTCTGTCTCTAATATTCACCTCAGCAACAGGCCGTACTTATTGTCTGAGCAAAGAGTCCGCAAAGTTGTGAAAGAGAAGTCGTTCTCATAAAAAAAAAGAATTATCTAAGCATAAAAGTGTCTCGTCACATGTGTATTTGCGAATCAACTTGAATGCAGATTACAGCACCAGCATTTTGTGCAGTGTTGACAATATTGGCTTTCGACAAAATGCTTAAATATTATAAAAATGCTATGTATTTTTACGTTGAGTTAATTTGGTTATGGCAGAGATAAGAAAGTGTTTATGTGTCATGTAATGTCCAGGTTTACCTATATTTTATAAATTGTAATTTGTTTCATATATTGCAATTTTTGTTTAATTTGGATATTGTTATGTGTACTTATGTTGTTAATGTCTCTTTGGTAGTAATTGTATTTCCCCAGTGCCATTCGTTTCTCAAGACTGATTTTTTTGTGTGATCAAACTTTATTATTTATAGACCACTTTCAAATTTTTTTCAGTGTTTTCCAGAGGGGGCAATTGTCCAAAATATTTTTTTTTCTAATTTAACAATAAGCTTCAATAAAATTAATTTACAAAAATGTAATTGGACAATTCTAACATGTTTTCAGAAACTACATGTCTGAAAAGATATTGAGGGAAGAAACTGTCAGCATACCGTTTTTTGTTTAAAAACTGCACCCAATTTTAAAATTTTTATAGATTGCTTTTAAGTAACGCATATCACACTTTCAGCAGTTGCTACCAACAGAAAGTATACAAAGCAATAAAAATTGGCAAAAGTTAATGATATTACATACAAAAGCAGTACACAAAATCTCATTTCACAGCTAGATAATGGGTGTCATGGCCTGGATCAGTTGACATGGAATGATTTGATTATGATATGCCAGCGCGTCGACTGGTAACAGACACAAACGTGAGGGCAGATGACGCTGTTGCACATACAGATTCTTGAGTAATGTCAACTCACCTCGTTCAATCTCAGTGGTGACTAACGCTCGCGACCGTTTCAGCGTGTATTTAAAGCATCAGCTACTAGCGCTGCTCTTATACGACTGGAGCAAAATTTGAGTAGACGTCGTCTTCCAGATGTGGAAACACAACTATCAATTATATTTTACCTCGCACTTCTGCTTGGTGTTGTGACTTTTTTTCCGTCGGCGTAATTCGGTGAAGAAAATAAATATGTTTTGTAACAAGGCCGACTAACAATCGCCCAATATTGTTATTAATGCACACAAAGACCAACGGAAGGGTTTCAATGACCTAATGTTACTTTATTCACGGAGGATGTTGTACTGCATGACCGCTGAGAACCGTTGGCAGAGGACCAACAAGCCCAAGATACAAATAAAAAGGTTTATGTTGGTACTGGTTTCGGGCTATCATAAGCTCTATAGCGTAAAGCCGTCGGCATATGGACCGTGCTATCTTACGTCAACGTTGATCGTGCCGAGTTCAATATCTAGCTGAACGCTCAGAAACGATGCGACTTGTGCGTACGGTACGTGGGCCCCAACGTGGTACGGAATCGCAACGGGCTCCAGCGGCAGTTGGTCAAACTCATCCCTCAGAACGAGCGCACTTGTGTTTACGTAACATCGAATATTATAGTATACACTTATATTAAACTAATAATAAAGTATCAGACCTAATAAAAAAGCGTGTTATGTTGCTCACTTTTTTTTAACCTCACTTTGTTCGTTTTCGTTCGTTGTATCTGCTCTGGGCGGACGCCGAAAGACTCCCGTTTCAGTTAGTTGTTGATCCATTAACTCAGTTTTTTTTTATTACAAAGGGCAGCTAGGCCTCTGACCGAACACGCTGAGCTACCGTGCTGGCTGTAGCTATATTAATTACTTTTGAATACATTATGGGAGTGACAGTGATCAATGTGTTACAAATATTTACTATTGATAACAGCCTTGATCACAATTTTATTTATAAATAAATTGTGATCAAGACTGTTTTCAATAGTAAATAAATAGTAGCTACATTACTAATTGAAATTTAATTTTAACAAATGGTACCAATAACAGTGCGTTTTTAATCGATCCTCAACATGCCTTTGAGGATCGATTCTTTTAGCACGATGTTTCTCGTCATTTTATTAGAATGAATCACACAGTTAACGGCAGATTTTCCAGAGCTCTCCAGTTTGCTGGTGCTAAGAAACGGAATATGTACGTACGGGCTTCAACTGGAAGCCAATACGGCGCTTCGCAGCTCTGCACTGACGCGAGATGGCGTGCATGCGACATAGGTGTGTCATTCTGCCTTTTCATTGTTCAACGTCTAACCGCACGTTCAGAATATTCTGACATGCTAGATATTGCTCTGCACGTTCGGAAGGCTCGCAGAGTGCTATTCCACGCTATGACGTCAGAAATTTGACACGCTCAGTGCTAAGTGTTCAGATGCACGGTCCGTGTACCGTCGGCTTATGTGGCAGCATGCCCGCTTGCGAGAAAGGGTCGCCAACCAGACCCGGCTCGAATAAGCGCAGCTGGTTCACGATCGTGGCTGGCGTGCAGGCCAAACAGTGTGGCTTTTAGGCGGTTTCCTACGCTCGTTTAGGCAAATGCTGGTCTGATGACCACATTCCACCTCAGAAAATAAACAGCGGAAATAGGATGACACACGGAATGAAATTCACAAACTCCACAGACTGTTTGAGCGCACAGCTTCTCTCCCTCAGGTTAGCATCACGACTGCGGCAATAGGAATGGCTTCCGGCGGCAAAGTTAAGGATGATTCACGATCTATTGCAGTGTGACCGGCGCACATATTCTAAACAAACCAGTGTGGCGCACAGTCACTTCATAATACTCCTCAAGTCAGTTGTAGTTTCAGGCTTGGGTTTTAGGTTGGATGTTTTTGTTTGCGTCGTAAACAAGGAATAGAATGTAAAGCTCATGTCTGAACATGCTGCTGATGGATACATGACTGTAACTGGAAATGGTAGCTATCTCAAATGCCTATCATAGCCCTAAACCGGCAATATACATTTTTAAGGTATTTGTGAATTGTTACGTTCTTGACCAACAGATCATATTATGAGTAGCTGGGGAGCCGAATTCGATAACATAATTTGTGTAACCTGAGACTGAAATATACAACAACTGCAAAAAGTTACATCCGCAAGACGGTCGCTATGTGTCCCCTACGACAGTATGTCTCGCCTGTGTATATCTGTAACACCATCACGCTATCTCAACAGTGACGATTTGTGCAGCTATTCTTTCAATCACTTTGTTGACTTATTGCGGTACTAGCTGCGCCCCACGGTGTTACACGCGGGATAAACAGCTATTTATAAAGAAATGTTAATGCAGAGCTCACTATCCACACGTATGCGTTATCACAAAGTTAGCTGTTGGAGGTACTGAGGGACGAACCACTTGCGGCCCAGGTAACCACGCGACATCAGAAAAAACACAACATTTTGAGAGAATCGTAGAAACTGACAGAATACATGTTGCTCACAACTCACTCGTTTTCTTAAGGAAACAAAAGACCAACTAGTGAACTGCAAAATTTACCAGCAGAGGGACTAAATAATTTCATTTCTGTTTGTGACATATGTAGCAAGGAAAAGATCACAAACGTCTTGGTGCGTATGGAGATTCAGAAATCTACTACAATACATCTCCACAAACAACCTTCCGTGACATCTTGTTGGCAGTCCATTTTGCTTCGTAAACATTCTAGGCGCTGCATATTTTCATGTACATATGACACGAGGTTTACTAATGATTTTCTTCCAAAGGAATATTAATGTATTTACTTATTTCATTTATCGAAGCAGTTCAAAACTAATCTCTATCCTAAACTTAATGCATTCGTTTGATAGTTAACTTTCATGGATAACATTCAGTCACGTTACACATCGCACAGGAACAGTAATGACGTTGACCACCCCGCGGCAACAGTTAGTTCTTTCCCAATTTTATAATATTTGTATGTGTAACAATGTCATCTGCCCTCACATGTGTGCCTGTTGCCTCTAGTAATTTCTGTATGTTTGAAAAAATGCCGAGTTCCACCGTGGTTCGGAATCCAGGTTACACATCAGGTCACCGTATAAGTGGCTGTGTAAGGCATTGGAAAGATAGGAGGAAGGTAACGGCTTGCCACCTTCCAACAGGACCATGCCCAGTGAAGCACTGTGGTGTTTAATGTTCGGATTGATCACCGCTTTGCTTATTATTAGGTAATTACTCTTTATAATTGGCTTTGCCTGCTAAGGGCCACAAGTTTTCTTTCGTTTTTCCTTTCCCTCCTGCAATTTTTCATTCTTTCCCTACGTTTTTCTCTTCTTCCTTCCCAATGCACTGACGGAAAAAAATCGCAACACCAAGAACGAGTTTTGTGCCATAAAAAAGTTGATAGGCGTGTTTTTACACCTAAAGGATGACGTCTGTTCAAATTTTGCTCCTGCCATATAAGTGTGACGCTAGTAGCTTAAAATGTACGCTGTAAAGATTGTGAGTGTTAGTTACTGTTGTAACTGACAATTTGAAAGTTTTTACAACATAACTTTTATTTACGTGAGTCTACATGGAAATGACTGAATAACAACGAAAAGTCACAATCACAAAGCCAGTAAGAATTTTCTACTAGGGGCAACAAAAGATAAGTTCTAAGTTTCCCGCAAGAGTCCGAGGTAACACATATACACTTAATTCAAAGTTCTTTTTCGATGGAGAAGACGTAATCTTCCGTGGAGATGTCCTTGAGGTCGGTATTAGGCGTGAACTGACGTCCGGTGCTGGTTCTAGTCTTTAAGTAGTATTGGCCAGCCAATCAGAGGTTGGTGTAGTAATATCTCCTGCAGGCAATCTCGAACTCCCACTGCAGGAAGTAGTACGCGGAATGTCTGTTTCCAAAACAGCCGATGTTTACCATTGCTTACGCCTTGGGCATAGAGAACCTCGGTCCTGTGTGGTGTTAGATGTGTTGCCGGCACGCAGGGGCTACCTTGGCGACGGCGTAACAGTTACTATTGATATCGACGTGGTGAGTTGGTATCAGCCAAGAATGCGTTTAAGACGTAAAAGACGCCAGAATCAACACCTCACTGCGTTTGAACGAGGTCTAGTACTAGAGACGCTGGATGTTGCTTGTGCGATACTGCAAGAACACTTGGTAGGAATGTAGCCACTGTACCACGACTGCTGGCAGCGGTGGTCACGAGCATGTAAGAACATCGCGTTCGGTATTTGGCTCCAGCACATCGTACTGCATCCGTAGCAGCAATATGAGCAGCAGTTGGCTCCACAGCGACATAACTAAATGTTCCTTCAAGGGCAGTTCCAAGCCAGACGACCTGTATCATGCATTCCACTGACGCCAAGTCACTTCCAGTCGTGTGACTTCAGTGGTGTCAAGGGAGAGCCCATTAGAGGGCAGGGTTGAGGTCTGTTATGTTTCTTGATGAAAGCTGCTTCTGTGGTGTGTTGATTAGGAGAAGGCCAGTTGAAGGCCTGCAGCGAATCCTTCTGCTAGAAACACTGAACTTACACCTGGGGTGCGATTTCGTGTGATGGCAGGAGCACTCACGTGGTTATCCCACGCACCCCGATTACAAAAGTGTGCACAAATCTGGTGATATAACATACTACTGTTGTCACCCAAACATGCTGTACAGAGTGCCGACATGTTGCCTTGGCCTGCTCGCTCATCAGATCTATCTCCAATAGCACATATGGAACATCATCGAACGAAACTCCATCGTCATCCACAGACAACATTAACCGTTCCTGTACTGACCGACCAAGTGCAATAGTTATGGAATTCCATCCCACAAACAGTCATCCGGCACCTGAACAACACAATGCACTGACTTTTGCAGGCTTGCATTCAATATTAAACAGTTACACCGGTCATTAATGTACCAGTGTTTCATATTTGCAACGACTTGTCTCATCCTTACTTTGTGCAGTGATGTTGGAATGTTAATCTCTTAAATAAACACATCAATAAAAGTTTTGCATCACCTCGGTTCAGAGAGTTCCGGAACATGTACAGAAAATTGGAATAGACATCAACACAAAACATCATTTCTTCCCTTTTTATTGCTCATCAAAACCACACATTGCATGCTGTACCACCATACAGCGAGACCTTCAGAGGTGGTGGTCCAGATTGCTGCACACACCGGTACCTTTAGTACCCAGTAGCACGTCCTTTTGGATTGATGCATGCCTATATTCGTCGTGACATACTATCTACAAGTTCATCAAGGCACTGTTGGACCAGACTGCCCCACTCCTCAACGGTGATTCGGCGTAGATCCTCAGCGTGGTTGTTGGGTGACGTCATCCATAAACGGACCTTTGCAGTCTATCCCAGGCATGTTAGATAGGGTTCATGTCTGGAGAACATGCTGGCCACTCTAGCCGAGGGATGTCGTTATCCTGAAGGAAGTCATTCATAAGACGTGCACGATGGGGGCGCGAATTGTCGTCCATGTAGACGAATGCCTCGCCAATATGCTGCCGATATGGTTGCACTACAACTCAGAGGAAGACATTCACGTATCGTACAGCCGTTACGGCACCTTCCATGACCAACAGCGGCGTACGTCGGCCCCACATAATGCCACCCCACAACATCAGGGAACCTCCACCTTGCTGCACTCGCTGGACAGTGTGTCTAAGGCGTTCAGCCTGACCGAGTTGCCTCCAAATGCGTTTCCGACGATTGGTTGAAGGTATATGCGACAATCATTGGTGAAGATAACGTGATGCCAATCCTGAGCGGTCCATTCGGCATGTTGTTGGGCCCATCTATATAGAGCTGCATGGTTTCGTGGTTGCAAAGATGGACCTCGCCATGGACGTCGGGAGTGAAGCTGCGCATCATGCAGCCTATTGCGCACAGCTTGAGTAGTAACACGACGTCCTGTGGCTGGACGAAAAGCATTATTTAACACGGTGGCGTTGCTGTGAGGTTTCCTCCGAGCTATAATCCATAGGTAGCGGTCACCCACTGCAGTAGTAGCCCTTGGGCGGCCTGAGCGAGGCATGTCATCGACAGTTCTTGTCTCTCTGTATCTCCTCCATGTCCGAACAAAATCGCTTTGGTTCACTCAGAGACGCCTGGGCACTTCCCTTGTTGAGAGCCCTTCCTGGGACAAGTAACAGTTCGGACGCAATCGAACTGCGGTGTTGACTGTCTAGACATGACTGAACTACAGACAATACCTCCTTCCTGGTGGAATGACTGGAACTGAACCGCTGTCGGACCCCTTCCGTCTAATAGGCGCTGCTCATGGATGGTTGTTTACATCTTTGGACAGGTTTAGTGACATGTCTTGAACAGTCAAAGAGACTGTGTCTGTGATATAATATCCACAGTCAACGTCTATCTTCAGGAGTTGTGGGAACTGGGGTGATGCAAAACTTGGTCCTAAGTACTGTATTGTGTGAACAGTTCTATAATAGTTTATTTATTTTTAAGTCACAGGGTGGTTTCTATCCTTGTTATCCTTCTTTCCGGCATATTTTATGTGTTTTGTTCCAGTTTCTTCGGCATAAAGCATGTCATCTGCAACTGTGTGAGTGGCTGTTAATAACAACTATGAAAGTGTGAACTTAGTTACTTCAGTGTTATAATATTGGGAAATGTGGTAGTGGTGTGGTACAATTTTGGTGGGTACTATGTTGCTATGAAATGTCTCATGTGCTCACGTTCATTGTTCGGTTTGCAGTTGCTTTTAAAACACAGAAAAACTTAACTTTTACATCTTGATAGAAATTCAAATCATTACACAGTCCTGCTTTTCACGAGTGTTGCGGGAGCGGTGATCCGTCTTAAATGAAGTAGGAAAGTAAAATAGAAGTTGTTTCACGATGTACTGTGTAACGCATTCTAGAGCGTGAAGTTAGTTTGATTTTGTTGTTGAATGTTATACTACGCCCTTTTCCTTTCTTTTTTGAATAGAAGACTTGCTGAGAAGCAGAATCGGTACCGTATGTGTGACCTAAGTCTGAAATACAGAGGCTGCACTCGATCTCCAGGGAAAAAAAATTTCGGAGCCTGTTCAGGGGTGTTTTTTGTTTATTGTAGAAAGAAGAGTACCACGGGCTTTGGTGGCTTGTTAAAGAATAATCATATAACTATGATTTATTCCGTTTTGTTACACCAATTACCTCAATTTCTTCTAAAATATCTACAGCACTGAAGTAATCTATTACATGCAGTCGTCAAAACTTATGACTAAAACAGAGTAATGCAATAACTCTCACATGGAAAAATATACTATGATTCCCGTCGCTGCGGAAACATAGTGTCGTTTTCCCACTTTTCCATTGAATTCAGTGATGGAATCTATACGATTGGTGCAC
The DNA here is from genome assembly GCF_023864275.1 of Schistocerca cancellata. Lineage (NCBI taxonomy): Eukaryota > Metazoa > Arthropoda > Insecta > Orthoptera > Acrididae > Schistocerca > Schistocerca cancellata. The sequence continues at coordinate 22,066,454 of NC_064633.1, read as the reverse complement.
ATCGGCAATTCCTCATCATTCAGACTGATCATACTACTGTGTATCACTATCAAATTACAACTGACAATAAAACTTAAACTCCGTCCGCAGGTCCTAGCGGGCCCACCGGTAACGACCGACCGCCGTATCATCCTCCGCAGATGACGTCATTCGATACGGTATGTAGGGGTCTGGGGTCAGGACACCGTTCTTCCGGCCGCTGGCACTTTTCGTGACCTGGAGCCGCTGCTACTTGGCCAAGTAGTTCCTCAAGTGGCATCAGGGGGTTCTTCCACCGAGGAAAAATTCCGTGGCAGTATCGGAAATCGAACCTGGCTCCTCCTTATGACAGTCAGCTACGGGGGCCCGTGTATAGCAATAGTAAAAAGAAGTTACCAAGGATAGTCAACAAACTGCATTGGATGGCGTTACAAGAAAAGGTTGAGCATCGTGGAGAATGTTACAAATTCAGTGTGTACACGGTCCGAAACGAAGCAAGAAACGTTCCCCTTCCTCCAACATACATCTCGTGTAACGAGAACGTCATTAAAATTACAGAAATTCTGGCCCATACAAAAGAGTAGAAGTAATCTTTGTTACCCGTGCTGCATCCGCTAATGGAATGGGAGCGGACGCAATGATACTGTGAATCGACGATGGGTTAGCCATAAAATTGTCGCCTCGAATAAATAAAGTTACGTAATTAACTTTTTATTTGTTCGCAGGTTCATGTTTGCAGTCGTGCCACACATCGAAATACCGCGCCACAGCACAGCAGCGCCCCGCTAGAATACCCAAAACAACACTGTGTATTCCATTGATACAGTAGAATATTGTGCGCGAATTAGTTTCTTGCATTTGAAGAAGAGCAGCCCTTCAGTAACGCGTGCTGAGTTGGTGGAAGTTCACGACAACAATGCGCCGTCATATGACACAGTGACCAGCAGCTTCAGAGGCTTTCAGTGTGGCCAAACTAGTCTGAGTGACGAGCAACAAAGTGGCGGACTATTCCCCTATGAAGAACTGGGAATCGCAAAACTAGTGGAGAGCCTAGTGCTCGAAGAGCACCATATCAGGATCGAGACGACAGTGGAAAAAGTAAAAAAAAATCAGTCACGGATCTGTTTTCAATATCTTAAGCAACGCCTTGAACGTGACATAGGGCACTGTCCGCTTGTTCATGTAGTTGCTCTCATCCGTTCAAAAGCCCGTCGATTCGATGCAGCAGCGGAACTGTTGAAGTTGTATCAGGCCAGTCCAGGCCACACCTTTGACCGACAAATCACCGTTGACGTCTTTGACAGCGAGAGAAAGGATCACAGCAGAGGAAACATGTGGATTTACCACGGCGGAAAAGGTGAGGACACAAACTTCATGGCGCATTGTGCTTCTTAGTGTTTTTGGGACTGGTGTGACGTGGCGCAAACAGATCCTGCTCGTCAGGCGCAAATCGTCTCTAGATCGTACTACTAAAATCGGAAATCTACTGACAAGGTTACGGGACGCTGTCGAGACGAAGCATCGCTGTTAGCCGTCCAAGGGAATCATTTCGCTCCACAACGACGTCCCAGTTGATCCGGCCGATGTGTCCGAGCGGTTCTAGGCGCTTCAGTCTGGACCCGCGCAACCGCTACGGTCGCAGGTTCGAATCCTGCCTCGGGCATGGATGAGTGTGATGTCCTTAGGTAAGTTAGGTTTACGTAGTTCTAAGTTCTAGGGGACTGATGACCTCAGATGTTAAGTCTCATAGTGCTCAGAGCCATTTGAACCATTTTTTTTTATTCTGCAAAGGACACAACACGATATTTCTCCGGGATATCAAATTTTAACAGACCATCGTACAGCCCTTATTCGGAACCAAGTGACTTCTTCCCGTATTAAGAATCAGTCGAGTGGTAGAATGAAGAGGAGCTAATTTTCGAGATTGAGCGGTTCCTGAACAGTCAAAACACAGACCTCTACAGCTGAGACCTCCGCCAAGTTGGAAAAATGTGTCACACTGAACGTTGAACGTATGGAGAAGTAAACAGTTTTTGATGTTGCTGAGCAACAGTCGTACAATAATCTTTAAGTAAACACACCGTCATTTGACTGTATTGTTGTTAATGTAATTACGCCATAGGCTTCGGCCTTTTATGCGATTATCAAGTGATTGAGTTTATGTCCAGCAATGTACGTTAATGACATAAACTCTATTGTTGTTGTGGTCTTCAGTCCAGAGACTGGTTCGATGCAGCTCTCCTTGCTACTCTATCCTGTGCAAGCTTCTTCATTTCCAAATAACTACTGCAACCTACATCCTTCTGAATCTGCTTAGTGTATTCATCTCTTGGTCTTCCTCTACGATTTTTACCCTCTACGCTGCCCTCCAATACTAGATTGGCGATCCCTTGAAGCCTCAGAACATGTCCTACCAACCGATACCTTCTTCTAGTCATCTTCTCCCCAATTCTATTCAGTACCTTCTCATTAGCTACGTGATCTACCCATCTAATCTCCAGCATTCCTCAGCATAAACTCATTCACTTGAAAATGACCTAAAAGGCAGAAACCTCGGTCGTAATTAAATAAACAACAATACATTGAAATGGCAATGAGTCCATTTAAAAATTAACAAGAAGCTCTGAGATCGGAACCAGACAGCACTGACAGAGGAAATAGAGGAGATCCAAAGAAGAGCAGAACATTCCGTCACAGTTTCGTTTGGTAAGCGCGAAAGAATCACAGAGAAGGTCAGCCAACTCCTGCGCCAGACGCCGCAAGAGAGGCATTCTGCATCACGTTGTGGTCCACTGTTATAGTTGGGAGGGTCTAGAAGATATAAGCAATATATCGCTTCCTCCTGAGAATATCTCACGAAAAAACCGTGAAAATAAAATTTGAGTGATTCGGGCCCACACAGCTCACCGGAAATCGTTCTCCCCGTGAACCATTCGCGATTGGAATAGGAGGAGGGGGAAGTTACACTGGTACGCAAACTGTCCTTCACTGCCTGGAGTAAGGTGGCTTGCGGACTATAGATGTAGATGTAGAAGGACTAACGTCATTACTAAGTTTCGTGATGGTAGTGTGAGTTTTACGATGGGACAATTGAAACTTTGTGACTGCCTTTCGAACGTACCCACCTCTATAAAAAGCTTTCATACAGGACTGTGCAGCAAAGATACAGTTATTTATCGACTTCGGTGATTTCAACATTTCCTAGCCTCTCGTTCAACTGTCAGTACTTTGACAAGACCCAAATGAGAATATCCGTCCCTCTCCGTTTTGAATGCAAGAATGCCATCTGAATGCGTAAACGGCGCTCCCCTGATAGAGGTATCGCGGCCAATCTGGACGACACAATAGGCAGGTGTAAAGAGGGGGGCGCGGTGGGGGGGGGGGTCTGGTGCTCAAAACAGCGCCAGATTGTTATCCAGGGGCGGACGCCAGCTGACTGCGCGATCAGCAGCCCGGCGGGCTGGCGCTATCGAGAGGTATCGATCTCTCGCTCTCCCTTTATTTGCGGACGGTCGAGAGCAACGTGACACTGTTACCCAATGCTCGCAGTGTCAATTCGGCGCGGCCCATGCAATATGCAGTGAATCCAGAGCGCTCGTATCAGTGGTCGTGTGCAGCTCAGCCCCGCCGTTCCCCTGCGTTTCGTGCTGGGAAGATAGCACTTGACGGATGTATTTGGTGATTAGAAAGTTTGTTGCAGCGAGTGAACAGAGCATTTCACTTGTGCTTTGTTTATAACTGGACACACTGCCGATAACGGGTGCGTTACAGCAAGAGGTGGGGAATTGTATTCTGATGGAACCAAACTGGAATTCATGGGAGCTAAATGACTATTTTAGTGATGTAATACCGAAAACTGCGTCTATGTTTCTACAGAAAGTTGGGATGCTTTATGGCTGTTAGTCGTCCCATAGGCTACTAGTGGGCAACGGGCGGTCCGCGGTTCGCATCCCGTCCGCGATTGGACTCAGCCCGGCCCGCGGAAGAACTTTACGGGAGAACGAGAGAGTTGAGGAACCATCACACGTTCACAATTATTGTCAATACAAGACCGAGCATTATCGTATATACGGTACTAGAAATATTGATGAACAGTGTTCATGCCGATCTAAATGTTCTCATTGTTACCACTTCGCATTCAGCGTGTGAGGGCGAGTGTTATCGGTATGACAATTCGCCTCTCTGTTGTTACCATTTTTCCAGCTTGGCTTCTGTATAATACCCTATGTATATGCTAAGATGAAGCTATTTAGATTCCTGAATTTTTAAATTATACATAGAAATGATGCCTTAATTCACCCAATGTTACAGACAGAACCTATGCCTGTGCGCACAGTCATAAAATATAGCCGGCCGATGTGGTCTAGCGGTTCTAGGCGCTCAGTCCGGAACCGCGCGACTGCTACGGTCGCAGGTTCGAATCCTGCCTCGGGCATGGATGTTTGTGATGTCCTTAGGTTAGTTAGGTTTAAGTAGTTCTAAGTTCTAGGGGACTGATGACCTTAGAAGTTAAGTCCCATAGTACTCAGAGCCATTTGAACCATTTGAACCATAAAATATATTTTGGGGCAAATATATAAAAATGCTTGCTATTCATGTTTGTAGATATTAACACAGAAGAGTGATTCGCCAATGGCCTAATACACAACTTACTACTAACTGCTTGTCGACTGGGATTGGCTGTGTCATGTCATACCTTATTTTTCTATTCTTCTTTGCGTTAGTGTTCTTGTGCGTTCTGGGTATATTACGACACGGTAATTGTTGAATCCGAACATGTTCTGGCGTTGCCCGGGCATGTATTTATTCCATTTTTCTGTAATTCCACTCCGTGCTGCTTCCTCCCTTCCCATCTCCTCCACATCCTTTCTCTCCCCACCACCTCCACAGCCCTCTTTCTGTCAATCTCCTACTCCCCCTTTCTCTCTGCACGTTATCACCCCCACCCAAATAGGCGTCTGGTGATTCTTACCTCGACACTATTACTTTCAAAATCGTAAGCAACATGTTTACCAGATTTGACTGAACTCGTTCCAGGGATTTAGGATGAGATTTTTAACTGTGGCTTTGCCCACGTATGCACATACTACATATATTTCGCGCACGTTTAAAATATTTCATACGCATTTCTACCCACACTTCTGCTACATCTCTACCGAATTTCGCCTTGCAGAAAATAAAATAAGCGTATAGCATTGTTGGCCGGGAGGCTCCCATCCGTGGAAGTTCGGCAGCCGTGTGCAAGTCTTATTTTAGTCGACGCCACATTGGGCGGCTTACGTTCCGGTGACGAGGATGAAATGATGAGGACAACACAACACCCAGAAAAATCCAGCCGGGAATCGAACCTGGGCCCTCTGCATGGGAGGCAAGTGTGGTGTTACCGCCAGGCACCACACTTGCTAGGTGGTAGCCTTTAAATCGGCCGCGGTCCGTTAGTATACGTCGGACCCGCGTGTCGCCACTATCAGTGATTGCAGACCGAGCGCCGCCACACGGCAGGTCTAAAGAGACTTCCTAGCACTCGCCCCAGTTGTAGAACCGACTTTGCTAGCGATGGTTCAGTGACAAAATACGCTCTCATTTGCCGAGACGATAGTTAGCATAGCCTTCAGCTACGTCATTTGCTACGACCTAGCAAGGCACCATTACCAGTTACTATTGATACTGCAAAACATGTACCGTCAAGAGCGACGCTCATCATTAATGGATTAAAGTTAAGTATTCCACCAGCAACGTCCGTTTTTTCTAAAGTCTAATTTCCTTGTCCTGTTCCAGACCTCACGCCAGCCTGCGTGAGCTAAAACGCGTGCCTTTCGGCTTCCTCTAGTCACACGGTGTTGGCTCTCCTGCCAACCCACAACAGCAAGCACGTTACCACCCAGCTAAGGAGGCGGACTTTCGCCCTGCAGTTTCATTTGCTCAATGCTTATGTCATCAACCTCTTGAAGTACATGTCGCGCACTGATAAAATTTTGTACGTACAGTGATATATGTGAATGCTGTTGACGAAATGTGTCACGAATATACGAGGGCTGTTCAGAAAGTAAGCTCAGATTGATCGCGAAATGGAAACGACTATGATAATCCGATAAAGCTTTGCACAGATGTGTTGGGCAGTGTCTCTAGTATGACCCTAGATAGCATCACGTCACTCCTCTCACTTCTGAGCTCACAGTGATCGCGTAAAGTTGTCTAGAGAATAGTGTCTCCCACCAAGTACGAGGACCTGGTGAGAAATTTCGCCTGAAGCTATACAGCCAACATTACATAACTGTCGTGCAGTTTCTTCTACAAGGCAATATTCTCAACCGCATTCTGAAGGGGCAATGAAGATGCTCCTGCATCGTTTTCAATTGGAAATGTTTGACTACCCACAATACAGCCCGTAATTGACTCCCCCTGCGTTTCATTTCTGCTCACATGAACCGCTGGCTATGAAGACAACATTTTGGCACAGAAAACGAGCTGTAGGCCAGCGTAGAGAATTGGCGGAAAGCACTGGTGGCTGTCTTTTATGATGGGGTATTGGAAAGTTGGTACAACGCTACGACAAATGTCTTAGTCAGAACGGCAACTACGTAGAGAGGTAGCTGGATGGTGTAGCTAACTGTTAAAAATAAAACATTTCTAATTTTCACTGTGGTTCCCATTTCGCGATCAATCGGAGCTTACTTTCTGAACAGCCCTCGCAGTTAGCAGCAAGGAAGTAATAAATTCTAACGTTATGCTTCATGCAGCAGTTTTTTGCATGAACAGCGAAAACGTAGTAAGCGATAAGCTTTCTTCCTTTCATCGTAATGTGCCGCTTGTCAGCGAGGTTTGAAATTATGTGCAATGTTTATTGTAAGTCATTAACTGATCACATTCTCAGACATTGGATGAACAAATCATCTGTATTCTCCCGTCGTTGGGTACGCTTTTTTTCAGCCCCACCTCCCCCATTGTTAGATAGGTGGTCACAACGTTCTCAGCGACAGTAAAAAGTGATATACAAGAGGCAAAGTCCAAGAGATGGCACCACCGGCGCGTATCGATGTCATGTTTGGTTAGTAGCATCTTTGGAAAGAACGCACACCAAGTTTCAGCCGTATTGGTCTATTTCTCTGTGTTTGGCATTCGTGTGAATCAAGGAAGTCGAGTGATTGTCAAAAAATGGACGAAGAAGAATTTCCTGTGGTGATTAAACATTACTTTATGTAAGGCAAAACGCCTGAGGAGACTAAAAGGAAGCTTAATAAACATTACGGTGACTCTGCAACTTCGATTAGTTTATAAGTGGTTTCAAAATTTTCGGAGTGTATACGGGCACAAGTGATGCTGAACGTTCTGGACGCCCTGTGGAGGTTATGACTCCAGAAATCATTGATAAAATCCATGATATGATGATGGATGACAGAAGAGTTAAGGTGCGTGGGCATCTCGTAAGAACGGGTACATAATATAATGTAGACTTTCACGGCCGGAAATATCGTGTCCATTATAATTATCCGGGCTGTTATGCCGTGGTCGGTTGATGAATTCTGTGTCGATTCCCAACGTTTCGTCTCCAACTGCGGGAGACATCTTGAAGGGGGTCCGTAGCTTAATGGAAGGTCCAACACACCCACTGGCTCGCTACTGAGCCAATGGGTGTGTTGGACCTTCCATTGAGCTACGGACCCCCTTCAAGATGTCTCCCGCAGTTGGAGACGAAACGTTGGGAATCGACACAGAATTCATCAACCGACCACGGCATAACAGCCCGGATAATTATAATGGACATGGGTACATAATATTTTGCATAAACATTTGGACATGAGAAAGCTATCCGCAAGATGGGTTCCGCGATTGCTCACGCTTGACCAAAAACGGGAGTCGTGTGAAGTATTGCAAGGATGCTTTGCAAATGTTCAGGAAGAATCCGCAGGACTTTAAGCGGTCACTGTGGATGAAACGTGGATACATTACTATACTCCTGAGAGCAAACAACAAACTAAATAATGGGTTACCAAGGGAGAATCTGCACCAAAACAGGCGAAGACCTTCGGCCGGACGGGTTACGGCGACTGTCTTTTGGGATTCGCAAGGGATAATCCTCATCGACTATCTGGAAGAGGGTAAAACTATTTCAGGTGCGTATTATTCATCGTTATTGGACCGTTTGGAAACCGAACTGCAAGAAAAACGCGGGTGATTGGACGGCTAAAACGTACTTTTCCTTCACGACAATGCACCGGCTCACACCTCGGCAGTTGTGATCATAAGATTAATGTAAACAGCATTCCAACTCGTTTCAAAAATGTTCAAATGTGTGTGAAATCTTATGGGACTTAACTGATAGGGTCATCAGTCCCTAAGCTTAGACACTACTTACCCTAAATTATCCTAAGGACAAACACACACACCCATGTCCGAGAGAGGACTCGAACCTCCGCCGGGATAACTCGTTTCACATCACCCCTGTTCTCCAGACTTGGCTCCCGCAGACTACTATTTGTTCCCCAATTTGAATAAATGGCTGGCGGGACAAAGATTTTATTCGAATGAGGAGGTGATTGCAGCAACTAATAACTATTTTGCAGACTTGGACAATTCCTATTACTAGGAAGGGATCAACAAATTAGAACATCGTTGGATGAAGTGTATAAGTCTAAAAGGAGGCTTTGTCGAAAAATAAAAAAGGTTTACCCCAAACATGTAAGTAGTTTTTATTTTTGCACTGACTTCTCAAACGCCCCTCGTATGTAAAAGTTTGGCTCAAATCAGTCCAGTAGGTCAGGAGGATATTTGGAACGTACATGCATACACACATACGTATGTACCTCCATTTTTATAATGTGAACGGATTAGCTTCAATCAGTTTCTTTTGCAGGGTTTTATTTTTCCATGGCGACGTTTCTAGATACCTGACATTCCACCGTCAGATCTTTTCTTTTATTTTCGTGTGGCGAACACTGTTTCTTTAATAACAGCATTGCAGAATTTTACAACGGAAGTTTTTGAGACAGCTGATGTCACACATGGAAAGTAAAGAAACAAGGTTTACTACGCGACAATAATATAAAACACCATAAGGTTTGGTGAACATGACATGAATGTACCTCCAAAAACGTATATTTTGAGGCCAATTTGTTGCCTTGACGTGTCGGGAAACGGGTGCCAGTCATATCGGTAGTTTACCCTGTAAAAACGGACGCTATAGTTTTGACATTACGGGCTAGGAGCGCTGCTGTCGCCTCACGTGACTAGGTGGCCGCGAGCAGGCACGCTGGTCACCATAGGTTGCCTATGCTTGCCATACGTCTAGCAGAGATTCTAGCCAGCAAAATGGCCCCAGTGCGTCGGGGAAGTGAGTTCACAAGTTACTTAACGTGTGCCATATCCAGCGTAAACCACTCCTTCGTGGTTGGGTGAAGCAGAGTTACCAAATTGCGCGAATACTGGTTGCTACGCTTCACGTACTGTTTCAAATAAGCTGGTGTCCAAAATTAAAGCCACAACAGGAAATTTTGCAAGGATGTGTGTATTTTGCCACAAAATAGTTTAAACAGATGATAGTAAAGTAGAAACAATGAAAAGAATTCAGGACGCAAACAACTGCAAGATGCATAACAGTAGACAAACGTGTTCTTCGTTTACTCCAACTTAACGGATTTGTACCACACATTCCTACAAATGGTTAATGTGCTCAGTACAGGGGTGACCACCTCTGGCAGCAATACAGCAATACATGCCTGACAACGAAGGGGCATGCTGTGAATGACGTCACCACTCTCATGTTGAGACAGGAACATCCATTTTTCCTGCAGATCTGCTCGCAATCTTGGAGAGTGGTAGGTGGATGCTGACTCGATGCAAGCCGTTTCCGTAGTGTAACTAGAAATGCTCTATGGGACTCAAATTGAGAGTAGGCGACGCCATGCGTTCGAGATCTTCCGCTTCGAAGAAAACCTCAACCACCTGTGCTCTATGAGGTCGAGTATTATCGTCTGGGCCCACAGCCCCTCGCAACAACCGCGAATGAAGTCCCAAGATCACGTCGCGATAAATGGCAGCAGTTAAACCTTGCCGATTCACCTGTACAATTTAATGAAAACCGATTCGAGCGGTAAACATAATCCCTGCCCACGCCATTAGGGATCCTTCCCGATCTCGGTCTCTTTCCACACTGTTTGGATCCCGAAGTCGTGTTCCACGTTCCCTACAGATGCGAATCCATCGAGAATCACTCTCCAAACCAAATCGGGACTCATTTGTGAAAACAACATTGGCCCACTGTTCGACCGTCCAGGTGGCATGTTGATGACTGCACTCTAGACGTTCCCTTCTGTGAAGACGCGTCAGAGGCAGACATACAGCACATGTCCGACAGTTAAGGCTACTCTACCACCAAAGCCTTCTGCACATCCTTTGCCTGGATACGACACGTGCAGTGGATGCTGCGGGGTCAGATGCCTTGCAGTGCTGAGGTGGTACTGTTGTGCCCTTTCAGCCAAATAACGGTCTTCTCTTCTCAAGTCACACGTGGTCTGCCCTTTCCTAGTCATCGGGATACAGTTTCGGCCTCTATAAAGTGTCACCACATCCAAAAAACAACAGAAGGATTCACATTAAGCCATTGGGTTCAAAAAATGGTTCGAATTGCTCTGAGCACTATGGGACTTAACATCTGATGTCATCAGCCCCCTAGAATTTAGAACTACTTAAACCTAACTAACCTAAGGACATCACACACATCCATACTGGAGGCAGGATTCGAATCTGCGGCCGTAGTGGTCGCGCGGTTCTAGACTGAAGCGCGTAGAACCGCACGGCCTCATCGGCCGGCAAGCCATTGGGCCTCATCGGTTTGTGACTGTCCTGCTTCCTTTCTTTCTATGGCCCTCCACCACAGAGAGTCTGGTAGGCATCTTCTCGGTGTCATACTCCACCGTCTGTGACTGTGTACACATTCATTGTGGATGTGGGGCTACCGGGCAAACACTATCTCTACTCATAGGTCGTCGTTAGCATGGTTGTCCGTTGACCAGAATGCCATCTCCCGTGCAGAACACGATAGTACGGACGTCTGTTGACAGTTTGTGTGATTGTATCATGAATTAGACACAAGACGGGGAAATAGCGGTTTGTTACTTGAATTTTGGACGCCAGTGTAGTTGCAGATATTGTCTATGAGATAAGTTCGGATGATATAGCAAGCAGGTCAAGTTTCTATAGGGCGTCTGAATGTTCGTTGGTTGGTTGTTTCGGGGGAAGAGACCAAACACATCGGACTAGGGAAGGACGGGGAATGAATTCGGCCGTGCTCTTTCAAAGGAACCATCCCGGAATTTGCCTGGAGCGATTTAGGGAAATCACGGAAAACCTAAATCAGGATGGCCGGACGCGGGATTCTGAATGTTCGTCTAACCAGGAACGAATGTGTGTCGCGCTGTGAATACAGCTGTTGCAGTTTTGGAAGCTGGGAGAGTCCACAGCGAAGTCATCATGAAGTGGGAGCATGTCCGATTATATTTACGGTGACCTGTCGTAACGGGTGCAAGTTATAATAGAACACACCCAAACAATATCACCCCCTCCCCACCCCCTATATGGTTTAAACGTCTCGTTGAACTGCAACTGCACTCGACGACTTGCGTCATTTGAAAAGATCAAATCTTACTACTGCTTGGACCACACTTTACACCTCCAACAGCAACTGTTCAGCCCGTTTGTTATTTGGCCCACTGAAGGCCGACAGACAAAGTACGCGACTCCAAATGTCCATTATATGCTGTTCATTTCTTAATGTTCGTTCGGAAACTGATCGAACTGCACCTGCGTTCAGTGATAGTAGCAATTTCTGTCGGCTATGAAGTCGATAATCGTTTGACACAGCGTGACCATCGCCTCCAGTCCCTATCAGTTGGCCGGCCGAAGTGACCGTGTGGTTAAAGGCGCTGCAGCCTGGAACCGCAAGACCGCTACGGTCGCAGGTTCGAATCCTGCCTCGGGCATGGATGTTTGTGATGTCCTTAGGTTAGTTAGGTTTAACTAGTTCTAAGTTCTAGGGGACTAATGACCTCAGCAGTTGAGTCCCATAGTGCTCAGAACCATTTGAACCATTTTTGAACCCTGTCGGTTGGATCTGTCTGTGACCATCGTTTTTTTGTCTGTTACTCACCTGTTGTACACCATTTATTGTAGACATTTCGGACAGTCTGCATTGACACACCAACAAATCGGGACGTTAATTCAGGGTGTAGTCATGGGCACGTCAAAAGACGAGAGTTTATGTCCTTCCATCCGGTCTGCAAGTTGAGCTGTCTTACTACACTGACTGGCATACACACCAATTCACTACCGTGCCTTACATCAGCGTAGATCCGAGTAACCGAAGCCACCAGTTGTTTAACGCTCCAAACATACCACAGCGCACTTTTAAGTAGCGGTCTGATATTCTGTCCAATCGTGACCAACTCGGTTAGAGACATCGAACAAGTAGTGTGCAGTTGGCGTCGGTGTCGGCTTCAAGAAATGCGCGTCCTGTGTGACTGCATTCCAAATGTGATCGACCGAATGCAGTGCCCTGGACGGCCGCAAAAGCATGGTTGTCATCCTGGGGCTTTCTTCAGACTGCTGTAATGCATGTCCGGTGCAGCGGAGCGATGTACTCTCTCGTCACGCTAGGGATGGTGTACCGGAACAGATGGATGAATATGGCGGGGCAGTAGGTTCCTGCGTCGTTCCCCGATGACTGACGGTGCTACATTTAACAGTGCGCCATGCCATTTGAGCATCCCTATATACTAACGCCGCCAGCAAGAATGGTGGTCATGTTGTTAGCGGCAGACATGTGCTGTGCCACCGACGTAGACCAAACATATACCACATACCACTACACCAAGCAACCTGGTTCTATGCTTTGAGCGTCTAAAGTCGCTGTTCCTACAAGCAAACAAATATCTGCATCGGGTAGAGGCTCAGATATGGGGCTTCCATACAGATCTCGGGACGATGGTTCTAGATTATAACGGGGTGGTTTATCCACTGTGTGCAAACTCTAGGGATTGATTGATGAGGGGATACGGAACAAAAAAGGTCTAATGAACTTATGTCCGGAAATGCACGGTTTCCATGCTAGAGACCATTTATTCAATCGTACATTGTTACAGAGACTGCGGTCGAATACACATTGTACCACGCATCCACAGTTACAGTATGTGTTGAAAATGGTTTCCATGCCGCTCAACGCATGCGTATACGCGCCATAGCGTGTTCTGTCTCACACGTTCACGTCGGCCAGGTTGCTTACGAACAGTGTTCAAATGGTTCAAATGGCTCTGAGCACTATGGGACTTAACATCTATGGTCATCAGTCGCCTAGAGCTTAGAACTACTTAAACCTAACTAACCTAGGAACAGCCCACAACACCCAGTCATCACGAGGCAGAGAAAATTCCTGACCCCGCCGGGAATCGAACCCACGAACAGTGTCTAAGGCATCATGAATGCGCTGCTCCATTGTCTCCACATCTGGAATGGGCTCCGCATGCACGACACTTTTGAGGTGGGTCCATAACCAAAAATCGCACAGGTTGAGATCAAGTGAAGGAGCACGCCTTGCAACTGGACCCCCTCGTCCGATCCACCGACCAAGGAAGACACGAACGAGATGCATCAAGACGCTAGCGGCGAAGTGGACTAGAGTACCAGTATGGGGCAGCCGCATCGTCAATGGCATTTCTTCCTGTAGGGGAGGCAAAGCCACCCGCAAGAAACTCCAATAGCTCGGATCTGTAAAGCGACGTGGACGGAAGACTGGCCCCAAAATACGGTCGCTAATTATCCCAAGCCACAAATTCTGGCTGCACCGAAGCTGAAGATTCATTATCACCCTGCCATGAGGGCTCTGCACACTATCCCACAGCTGACTGTTGTGAAAGTTGAAGGTACGACTCCGCGTGAAGGTGGCTTCATCCGTGCATGGGATGGATGACAGAAATCCCTGAATCGTTGTTACCTGGTGAAGAAACCAGTCACAAAACTGCTCCCTAAGTGGAAAGTCTGTCACTAGTAAGCTGGTTCAAATGGCTCTGAGCACTATGGGACTCAACTGCTGTGCTCATAAGTCCCCTAGAACTTACAACTACTTAAACCTAACTAACCTAAGGACATCACACACATCCATGCCCGAGGCAGGATTCGAACCTGCGACCGTAGCGGTCGTGCGGTTCCAGAATGTAGCGCCTTTAACCGCTCGGCCACTTCGGCCGGCCACTAGTAAGCCCTGCACTCTCTGTAAGACATTAGGGTAGTAACAATTGTCATGCAGAACGTTCCACGCGGTCGCGTGGCTTACCCTGTACTGAAGGCCAACTGCCTGCTATTGACAAGATACTCGACTTCCACAGTGTTAATCTGATTCTCCTCCAAGAAACATTCGAACATTTCTGGTATGTCCATCATTTCCTGCCTTGTGAAACGATCCTGTCTCAGACAAACGGTGAAACGCTGTTGCAAACATTGAATACTGTGGTTGTCGTCGTCGGGGATATGTCTCCTGATACAATCTATCTGCCCGCTACCCGTTGCCATTTGCCTTTCTGTAAGTAAACGTCATATCGGCAAGCTCTCGATTCGCATATGGAGCCATTGTGTACAACTTTGTGTACTTTTCGACTCTGTAAGCGCAGAACAGGGAATCAGGCCGTTGCAGCATCCCTGAATATGGAAGTAAATGGGAATATAAAAAAAGGGAGGAAGGTTTATCTGTTTAGCAAGAGTAATAGAAGGCAGATTTCAGACTACCTAACAGATCAAAACGAAAATTTCTGTTCCGACACTGACAATTTTGAGTGTTTATGCAAAAAGTTCAAGGCAATCGTAAAATGCGTTTTAGACAGGTACGGGCCGAGTAAAACTGTGAGCGACGGGAAAAACCCACCGTGGTACAACAACAAAGTTAGGAAACTACTGCGAAAGCAAAGAGAGCTTCACTCCAAGTTTAAACGCAGCCAAAACCTCTCAGACAAACAGATACTAAACGATGTCAAAGTTAGCGTAAGGAGGGCTATGCGTGAAGCGTTCAGTGAATTCGAAAGTAAAATTCTATGTACCGACTTGACAGAAAATCCTAGGAAGTTCTGGTCTTACGTTAAATCAGTCAGTGGCTCGAAACAGCATATCCAGACACTCCGGGATGATGAAGGCATTGAAACAGAGGATGACACACGTAAAGCTGAAATACTAAACACCTTTTTCCAAAGCTGTTTCACAGAGGAAGACCGCACTGCAGTTCCTTCTCTAAATCCTCGCACAAACGAAAAAATGGCTGACATTGAAATAAGTGTCCAAGGAATAGAAAAGCAACTGGAATCACTCAACAGAAGAAAGTCCACAGGACCTGACGGGATACCAATTCGATTCTACACAGAGTACGCGACAGAACTTGCCCCCCTTCTAACAGTCGTGTACCGCAAGTCTCTAGAGGAACGGAAGGTTCCAAATGATTGGAAAAGAGCACAGGTAGTCCCAGTCTTCAAGAAGGGTCGTCGAGCAGATGCGCAAAACTATAGACCTATATCTCTGACGTCGATCTGTTGTAGAATTTTAGAACATGTTTTTTGCTCGAGTATCATGTCGTTTTTGGAAACCCAGAATCTACGATGTAGGAATCAACATGGATTCCGGAAACAGCGATCGTGTGAGACCCAACTCGCTTTATTTGTTCATGAGACCCAGACATATATTAGATACAGGCTCCCAGGTAGATGCTATTTTTCTTGACTTCCGGAAGGCGTTCGATACAGTTCCGCACTGTCGCCTGATAAACAAAGTAAGAGCCTACGGAATATCAGACCAGCTGTGTGGCTGGATTGAAGAGATTATAGCAAACAGAACACAGCATGTTGTTATCAATGGAGAGACGTCTACAGACGTTAAAGTAACCTCTGGCGTGCCACAGGGGAGTATTATGGGACCATTGCTTTTCACAATATATATATAAATGACCTAGTAGATAGTGTCGGAAGTTCCATGCGACTTTTCGCGGATGATGCTGTAATATACAGAGAAGTTGCAGCATTAGAAAATTGTAGCGAAATGCAGGAAGATCTGCAGCGGATAGGCACTTGGTGCAGGGAGTGGCAACTGACCCTTAACATAGACAAATGTAATGTATTGCGAATACATAGAAAGAAGGATCCTTTATTGTATGATAGCAGAACAAACACTGGTAGCAGTTACTTCTGTAAAATATCTGGGAGTATGCGTGCGGAACGATTTGAAGTGGAATGATCATATAAAATTAATTGTTGGTAAGGCGGGTACCAGGTTGAGAATCATTGGGAGAGTCCTTAGAAAATGTAGTCCATCAACAAAGGATGTGGCTTACAAAACACTCGTTCGACCTATACTTGTGTATTGCGCATCAATGTGGGATCCGTACCAGATCGTGTTGACGGAGGAGATAGAGAAGATCAAAAGAAGAGCGGCGCGTTTCGTCACAGGGTTATTTGGTAACCGTGATAGCGTTACAGAGATGTTTAACAAACTCAAGTGGCAGACTCTGCAAGAGAGGCGCTCTGCATCGCGGTGTAGCTTGCTCGCCAGGTTCGAGAGGGTGCGTTTCTGGATGAGGTATCGAAAATATTGCTTCCCCCTACTTATACCTCCCGAGGAGATCACGAATGTAAAATTAGAGAGATTAGAGCGCGCCCGGAGGCTTTCAGACAGTCGTTCTTCCCGCGAACCGTACGCGACTGGAACAGGAAAGGGAGGTAATGACAGTGGCACGTAAAGTGCCCTCCACCACACACCGTTGGGTGGCTTGCGGAGTATAAATGTAGATGTAGATGTAGAACGCTGTATCACAGCCACTACAACGTGAGCCAGCAAGAGAAGTGAACATTACTAATTACGTAAAACTTTGAACAAAACTCCTTGTTGCAACCCTTGTTCACTCAGGTACGAGCAGCCCTTAGCGGCTCGCCATCTTCACTTATTTACAACTATTCATGATGTCGCCTTTCCGGCTTAGATTTTTTTAAAATGTGACTAGTAAGTACTGCATCTCTTTCCAGTCAGTACACGCTTTAATTTATTAATGTCTTATATACCTATTATGTTTTAGAACAGTTAGTTTAATTCTGAAGACGACGCTCATAGTAGCGTTGAAACCTGGTCGATTTTGACTTAATATTTGTGACCGAGGTCTTATTCGTTCTAATATTACCAATTACTATGGCAGGAGAGAGCGCTAAGGCATGACGCATGGGGAACAGTACCACCCTCTAGGAGGAAATCATACTGTAACTGTGCTTGCGTGATACAGAGCGCATTAGACCGCAGTCTCTGAAACGAAGTGTGACGGAATAAATGGCCTTTAACATGGAAACCAGTTATTTCCGGACATAAGTTCATTAGACCATTTTCGTTCCGTATCCTCCCATTGATCAATCTCTAGAGTTTGTGCATTGTGGAAAAAATTGTCCTGTATAGCTGGACACTACAGTTCCCCAACATTAATTCATAGCTATGCAGAGCATTTTGTTCGTAACTAAATACCTACTAGCCTATGGCGAAGTTTTCATTGATGTAAGCTGTGTCTTTATTTCTTGTGCTAATATAAATAAGCTGCGCAGCCCAATTAAAGGATCACTTTTTCGAAGCCCCGTAATTATTTATGTTGCGACGTATAAGCTTGAAATATGGCCCAAAGGTGACTGCAATTTTCCAAAAGCATGCCTCCCTTCGACGTCGGCGACGCTTCAAACAGCAAAATGTCGACACATGCGAAAAAAAGGCCAGAGGTCTGAAGTTAATATGAGGTGTAAGGTGGGTTTTTGGTGTCACATTGGCGCAAACTTTCGCCAGAATTTCGTTACCGTGGACGTGCTCAACAAACGTGGGCGGGTGGAACTGAAGGTGTACCCGACCTGTGGCGCGCGGGGTTTGGGGAGGGGGAGGGGAGGGGACCTCCGAGGGAGCATTTGCCGTTTTATTCGAGCATAAGACAATGCCGTATCCCTCCGTGATCACGCCACAGGACAGTTCAAAACAGGAGGGCTGAAAAAGCGTAAGTATCATTTGTTGCTTCGCGTAGCGTTCAAATTCCATCGAATGATTATGAATGGTCCCTTGTTGCTCTACACTGTACACCAGAGCCAAAAATTGCGGTTGCACTACACTCCAAACGTCGTTAGTGGCCCACGATGTCATTACAGAAGGGTTGAAGCGTTCGAGGGTGTCAGCGATGTTAAACATTGTAAAGAAACGTTGCCCTCTTACCCACCTCACTGTGAACTGGCGTTTCCGACTGCAAAATGGGTGGCAATTAACGCGTCAAGGGAAAGAGCGGATTCATTGACGTCATCTTTGCCTCTCTCCGAGGCCCTTTCGTGTCGATTCTGAACGTCGGTGTGTCTACAATGTTTTCTGGGTGTCGCCGTTCTAGCCTCTATGGCGGAGGCGTCAACAGGAGGGGCGAAATGTGGGTAAGAACGCAGCATGTCGTTCTCAATGGAGAGAAGTCTTCCGAAGTAACAGTGATTTCAGGTGTGCCGCAGGGGAGTGTCGTGGGATCGTTGCTATTCACAATATACATAAATGACCTTGTGGATAACATCGGAAGTTCACTGAGGCTTTTTGCGGATGATGCTGTGGTATATCGAGAGGTTGTAGCAATGGAAAATTGTACTGAAATGCAGGAGGATCTGCAGCGAATTGACGCATTGTGCAGGGAATGGCAATTGAATCTCAATGTAGACAAGTCTAATGTCCTGCGAATACATAGAAAGAAAGATCCCTTATCATTTAGCTACAATATAGCTGGTCAGCAAATGGAAGCAGTTACTTCCATAAATTATCTGGGAGTACGCATTATGAGTGATTTAAAATGGAATGATCATATAAAGTTGATCGTCGGTAAAGCAGATGCCAGAATGAGATTCATTGGAAGAATCCTAAGGAAATGCAATTCGAAAAGAAAAGAAGTAGGTTACAGTACGCTTGTTCGCCCACTGCTTGAATACTGCTCAGCAGTGTGGGATCCGTACCAGATAGGGTTGATAGAAGAGATGGAGAAGATACAACGGAGAGCAGCGTGCTTCGTTACAGGATCATTTAGTAATCGCGAAAGCGTTACGGAGATGATAGACAAACTCCAGTGGAAGACTCTGCAGGAGAGACGCTCAGTATCTCGGTACGGGCTTTTTTTGAAGTTTGGAGAACATACCTTCACCGAGAAGTCAAGCGGTATATTGCTCCCTCCTACGTATATCTCGCGAAGAGACCATGAGGATAAAATCAGAGAGCCCCCCAGGGGGTCCACAACTCTTTTGTGGATACGTGCGTAGCGAGCACGGGACCCCGAGCTAATGTGGCCTTCCTTCCTTTCCGGGCTGCATACCTTCCCATTCCGCATCCTTCCCCATCCCTATCTTCGCCCCTCCTCCCCTCACCTCTGGCTCTTTCCTTCCCTTTCTCCCCATCTGGGAGTATGGTTTGTGCCTACGTCCGGAGACGGACGCTCGTAAATGTACTGAATTCTTTGCCTTCCTTGCTTTTATGTCTTCTTCCTTCCTTTGACCTTCTCTGTCTTCTTCCTTCCTTTGTCCTTCTCTTTTCCTTACTTCTTCTCTTTCCCTTTTCTCCGCTGCGGCGTTTGAGACCTCTCTTCCTTCCTTTCCCTTTCTCTTTCTTCCTCCCTGTGCGTGTCTGAAGGCCGACCCACGCCCTTCGTGCGTAGCCGGTGACGGGGTAACGCGTAATTCCCCGCCCCTGGTAGACAAGTAGGACACGTACGTACCCCCTGGTAACGGCCAGGCCCAGGGAGGGGTGATTACCCGAGCTGATACCTTCCGAAAATGCCGATTGGTCCCTCCGTCCGTTTGTCGGGAGGTGTGACCTGAGGTGTGAACAATCACCTAAGGCGGGAGTGCCCTCAGAGAGGGCCCCCACAAGGGAGGAGCGCGCCATCGGAGACGCCGGTAATCATGGGGGATTCTTCCGCAATGGTTTCCTCACCTTCCACTAAGTCTGCTCACAAACGTAAGTATACTGAGTCTCAGCCACAGACGATTCTTCCATCGTTGCCACAGTTCCTTGTTGTTTCTCGGTGTGATGAAGGTCACGACTTCTCCACGGTCAACCCTTTCATTATTCAGAAAGGTGTCGACGCAATAGCAGGTCCTATAAAGTCTTGTTCCAGATTACGGAATGGCACCCTGTTGTTAGAAACACACAGTGCCCTCCAGGCACAAAAATTGCTGCGTACTTCTCTGCTCCACACCTTCCCTGTCCGGGTGGAACCGCACCGTACCTTAAATTCCTCGCGTGGAGTCGTTTATACACGCTCCCTCGATGGATTGTCTGACGAAGAAATTCAGCACTATCTGTCTGACCAGGGCGTAACGGCAGTTCATAGAGTTATGAAACGGGTTGACACGAACATCATTCCAACCCGCACTGTCTTCTTGACATTTGACACAGTTCAACTCCCATCGAAAATCAAGGCAGGCTATGAGATAATTTCCGTTCGCCCTTACGTCCCAAACCCTACGCGTTGCTATCGATGTCAGCGGTTCAATCACACCAGCCAGTCCTGTTCCAATCCAGCCAAATGTGTAACGTGTGGCAAGGATGCCCATGAGGGTGCTTGTCCACCTCCATCCCCTCGCTGCATCAACTGTATGGGTGACCACGCTGCTTCCTCTCGAGATTGCCCCGTTTTTAAGGACGAGAAGCTCATCCAGGAAATAAGGGTGAAGGAAAAGGTGTCGACCTTTGCTGCTCGAAAATTATTCGCCAGTCGCAAGCCCACCGTGCCTCAGACAGGAAAATACAGCGCTGTCCTTGCTTCTCCTCGGCCAACAAAGGAGGCGGCCACGCAGACTTGCGACCTCACCTTTAGTACCACGGTCGTCAGATCGGCCAGCGCAAAGATCGCTCGATCAACCTCACCACTTTCGCCTGCCCACTCTATGGCTCCCCCCTTCGTCGGGTTCTGCTACATCTCGAGCCCAAAAGTCGGACGCCAAGTCTTCGAAAAAAGAGCATACTCGTGAAGAGTTTTTACGTACCGCAACTTCACAACCATCGGTTCCTTCTTCATCTAAACCACATTCTTCCAAGAAGGCTACAAAGAAACCCAGTTCCTCTCCTTCTCCGCCAAGGCGTGCCCCCTCTACAGCACCACCTGGCGGAAATCGCCCTCGGCCATCTTCTGTGTCGCCGAGGCGCACTGCTGGTGGCCGGTCAACCGGCCGATCGCTGGTGGCAGGAGCTGCTCCTGACCAACCTATGGATCAGGATCTTCTGCCTTCGGCTGACTGCCATTCCATGCTGTCGGTCGCTAGCTCCGAGCAGTCTTTGACTTGACAGCAACTTTGGTCACAGTCCTCCATTTTCTGTTCACCCCATGTCCATTATCCACTGGAATATCCGCGGCATTCGAGCCAATAGGGATGAATTGTCGATCCTCTTAAGATCCTACTCGCCGGTCATCTTCTGTCTTCAGGAAACGAAGCTGCGTCCCCGTGACCGCTTTGTTCTCCCTCATTTTCAGTCCGTCCGATATGATCTCCCCTCTGTTGAAGGCTCTCCAGCCCATGGAGGACTCATGATTCTTCTCCATGATACTCTCCATTATCACCTAATCCCCTTAAACACTTCCTTCCAAGCTGTCGCCGTCCGTCTTTCCCTTTCCGGATACACGCTCTCTCTTTGTACTGTATACATTCCATCGTCCACACCAATGGCACGAGCTGATCTCCTTCATCTTCTTGGTCAGCTTCCACCCCCCTATTTGCTGGTTGGGGACTTCAATGCCCACCACCCGCTTTGGGGATCTCCACATCCTTGTCCACGTGGCTCCATATTGCTAGACGTCTTCCACCAAGCGGATCTAGTTTGCCTCAACACTGGGGTCCCCACATTTTTGTCTGCCTCCACGACAACCTTATCTCATTTGGACCTTGCGGTCGGTACTGTTCCGCTAGCTCGGCGCTTCGAATGGTTCGCCCTTGATGATACACACTCGAGTGACCACTTTCCATGTGTCCTCAGACTGCAGCCTCAACTGCCATATATGCGCCCGCGACGCTGGAAGTTTGCCCAAGCCGATTGGACACTTTTTTCGTCTCTCGCGACATTCGATGACCGTCGCTTTCCCAGCGTCGACGATGAGGTCACACATATTACCGACGTTATCCTTACAGCTGCGGAACGTTCAATACCACGCACCTCCGAATTGCCCCGGCACCCCCCAGTTCCTTGGTGGAACGAGGCATGCCGTGATGCAATACGTGAGCGGCGACGTGATCTTCGCATTTTCCGTCACCATCCTACTTTGGCCAACTGTATCCGCTATAAGCAGCTCCGTGCGCGATGCCGTCGCGTCATCCGCGATAGCAAGAAGGCAAGCTGGAAATTCTTTATTAGCTCATTTAACACCTTCACTCCCTCCTCGGAAGTTTGGAGTCGGCTTCGACGGTTCTCAGGCGCGCCTAGTTTCTCCCCGGTCTCTGGGCTCACTGTCGCGCATGATACCTTAGTGGACCCCGTCGCAATTTCTAACTCGTTGGGTCAGCACTTTGTTGAGATTTCGAGCTCTTCAAATTACCCGCCAGCGTTTCTCCCGAAGAAACGTGCAGCGGAAGTGCGACCTCTTGCTTTCTCCTCTCAAAATCACGAAAGCTACAATACTGTTTTCTCCATGCGGGAACTCCAACATGCCCTCTCATCTTCTCGCTCCTCCGCCCCGGGACCGGATGGTATCCATGTCCAAATGTTGCTGCATTTATCAACCCCTAGTCTGCGTTACCTCCTTCGCCTTTATAATCGAATTTGGACCGACAGTACCTTTCCCAAACGGTGGCGGGAAGCTATTGTCGTTCCTGTTCCGAAACCTGGAAAGGACAAACATCTCCCCTCCAGCTATCGCCCCATTTCTCTCACGAGTAGTGTCTGTAAGGTTTTGGAGCGTATGGTGAATTACCGTTTAGCTTGGTGGCTGGAATCCCGCAGTCTTTTAACACCAGCCCAATGCGGATTCCGGAAGCATCGTTCTGCAGTTGACCATCTTGTTGCTCTCTCCACTTATATCATGAAAACTTTTCTCCGGAAACGCCAAACGGTAGCAATATTTTTCGATCTGGAGAGAGCATACGATACCTGTTGGAGGACAGGCATCCTCCGCACACTGTTCTCTTGGGGCTTTCGAGGCCGGCTGCCCCTTTTTCTTCGCGAATTTATGGCAGAGCGCACTTTTAGGGTGCGGGTGAACACTACTCTCTCCCGTACTTTCTCCCAAGAAAACGGGGTACCCCAGGGATCCGTGCTGAGTGTTGTACTGTTTGCCATCGCCATAAATCTAATTATGGATTGTCTCCTTCCTGATGTCTCGGGCTCCCTCTTTGTGGACGATTTTGCGATCTACTACAGCTCTCAACGGACCAGCCTTCTTGAACGACGTCTTCAAGGATGTCTCGATCGCCTCCACTCGTGGAGCATCGAAACCGACTTCCGTTTCTCACCCAGTAAGACCGTTTGTGTCAATTTTTGGCGACGTAAGGAGTTTCTTCCGCCCTCCTTAGATCTAGGTCCTGTCAACCTTCCGTTTTCAGACGTCGCTAAATTCTTGGGTCTTATGTTTGACAGAAAACTGTGCTGGTCCTCCCACGTCTCCTATCTTTCGGCTCGCTGTCTGCGATCGCTTAACACCCTCCGTGTCCTGAATGGTACCTCCTGGGGAGCGGACCGAGTGGTCCTTCTCCACCTCTATCGCGCCTTAGTGCGCTCAAAATTGGATTACGGAAGCATAGTCTACTCCTCTGCTCGGCCGTCTATTCTTCGGCGTCTCGACTCTATCCACCACCGTGGATTACGTTTAGCGTCTGGAGCTTTTTACACTAGCCCTGTGGAAAGCCTTTATGCTGAGACTGCTGAACCTCCGCTGTCCAATCGGCGAGCAGTCCTCCTGAGTCGTTATGCTAGCCATCTGTCTTCCATGCCTGCTAATCCAGCCCACGACCTTTTTTTCGACGCCTCCTTTGATGTAGGGTATGCAGGCCGCTCCTCCTCCCTACTACCCCCGGGAGTCCGCTTCCGTCAACTGCTCCATTCTCTTTCCTTCCGCTTTCCTAAAACCTTCTTGACAACTTGGGGTACAGCACCGCCTTGGCTCCGTCCCCGGATCTGCCTGCTCCGTGACCTTTGTCAATTTCCCAAGGATGGTACCCCTACACTTGTTTATCGTCGGGCATTTGCTGCTCTATGTGCAGAAATGACGGACGCCACATTTATTTACACCGACGGCTCGAAAACATCGTTAGGTGTAGGGAGTGCCTATATTGTTGGCGACACCCCAAATCGCTTTCGGCTTCCCGACCAGTGTTCGGTTTATACTGCGGAGCTTTACGCTGTTCTCCAGGCTGTCCACTACATCCGCCGCCATCAGCGGATACAGTACGTTATCTGCTCAGATTCTCTCAGCTCTCTCCTCAGTCTCCAAGCTCTTTACCCTGTGCACCCTCTGGTCCACCGGATTCAGGACTGTCTGCGCTTGCTCCACCTGGGGGGCGTCTCGGTGGCGTTCCTCTGGCTCCCGGGACACGCTGGTATCTGTGGGAATGAGGCGGCCGATATGGCGGCCAAGGCTGCAGTCTCTCTTCCTCGGCCAGCTATTCAGTCGCTTCCCTTCACCGATCTACGGAGCGGTTTATGTCGCCAAGTTGCTCATTTATGGCATGCGCATTGGTCAACACTTCCCCGTAATAAATTGCGGGAAGTGAAAGCCCTTCCTTGCGCTTGGACTTCTTCCTCCAGAACGCGTCGTCGGGAGGAGGTAATTTTAGCTCGACTCCGGATAGGGCACTGTCTTTTTAGCCATAGACATCTTTTAAGCGGTGATCCTCCTCCACTCTGTCCCCACTGCTCTCAGCCGTGGACGGTCAGACACCTTTTAATTGAATGCCCCTATTTTAATCCGTTACGCTCCCGTCTACAGCTATCGCCTGATCTATCGTCGATTTTAGCAGATGACACGCGCTCAGCCGACCGCGTTCTCCAGTTTATTAGTGACAGTGAAATGACGTCAGTCATTTGAAGTTTTTTTTTTTTTTGGGGACAACCAAATCTGTACTGGATTTTTAAGCATTCTTTCTACTTTTAGTCTCTCCAATTTTATGAGTTTGTTTCCATTGCTGCTGGTTTTCAATTTCGGTTTTTTACTGTCTTAAGTCACGGGCTGGGCGCTAATGACCATAGCAGTTTTGCGCCCTAAAACCACAACAAAAAAAAAATCAGAGAGATTAGAGCCCACACAGAGGCATACCGACAATCCTTCTTTCCACGAACAATACGAGACTGGAATAGAAGGGAGAACCGATAGAGGTACCCAAGGTACCCTCCGGCACACACCGTCAGGTGGCTTGCAGAGTATGGATGTAGATGTAGATGTAAGAAGGGGTGCGATGACCTTACGACCGCGTGACATGTCCACGGTGGTGTTCGGTAGAATTGTGGTGAAATGTGGTTCCACCTGTGGGCCACTGCGCCCTAATTCATGGGACTCGCCAGTGTGAGTTCAGGGGCGCAGGGGCGTGGATATTTTTTTCTTCTGAAGGTGAGAGGGGGGGGGACTAAGGTTCAGTTCTGTTGAAGTACAAGATGTTCACTCGTATCCGTATCGCAAAATAGCAGCAGCTGAATTGCCCTAACCTGTTTCAACGTGTAGAACTGTATCACAGGATGCATCAACTGAAAATTCTGATATTAAAGTGGTAAAGGTGATGGTGCCGGGTTGAGAGGTGTGCAACAACATTGAGGAAACATTTTTATTAATCACATAAAATCTTAGGCAACGACCTTGCCGCATTGGATACACCGGTTCCCGTGAGATGACCGAAGTTAAACGCTGTTGGGCGTGGCCGGCACTTGGATGGGTGACCATCCAGTCGCCATGCTCTGTCGCCATTTTTCGGGGTGCCTCGAGATGCCAACTGAGGAGCCATTCGACCGAATAGTACCGGCTTCGGTTAAGAATACCGTCATAACCACCGGGAGAGCGGTGTGCTGACCCCACGCCCCTCCTCAGAGGATGACACGGTTGTCGGATGGTCCCGGCAGGACACTCGTGGCCTGAAGACGGAGTACATAAAATCTTAACTGACAAATGAAAATCAAGTGCCCCCGTCCCAGTTTACCATACAACACACAGATTACAGTGGCCTCAAATCACAGTCGTTAAAAGGAAATACATAACAGAATGACTTACACAGAAGTATTCCAGATACAATGCTCACAGCAGTCTGTTGCCAATCCCACAGTTGAAACACCCAAAAAATCTCAGATCTATGGCGCCACTTACAACTGCCTTTTTGAAAGAATTACGTAACAGATATTACAATTTTAAATCAACTCCAACAGAGGTTTTAAGAAACACAGTGTAGTCGAAACAGGATCACCCAAAATACTCAGTACTCGAAACATTAGCAATAGGGAGGATACTAATAATCACAGACGCGCTTAAAAAAAAAGAATCAACTGGCTTTGAAATTGCAACGTTAGCTAACATGGAACTTAAGACTCCTAGTGAATAATGAATAGAAAACATATGTAGAAATAAAGAACGCAATCGCCTTTAAACATGTCAACAGCGAAGTTTATAGGCCCCTCAGCAGTGGCGGCGAGCGGAACTGTGTTCGGTGGTTGTTCAAAACGGTTCGGCGATGAGACGGAATTCAACCTTTCACAGAGACAGATGAATGGAGGTGAAAGCACTCTACTACAAAAATTCCGACGCGTATCGCTGTTGACGTAAATCACGAGTCTTATTTCTAAAAAAAAGGCAATGTCCTGACCGACTGAATCATCAACGCCCAGCCCAAACCGCTAAGAACAGAAATCTGAAATTTGGAGAAGGTGTGGATCTTATACTGTATGTGTCGTTTAAGAAGAGATTTTTCGAAATTACGACCCTAAAGTGGTTAAATAGGGTATGAAGTATCTTTTTTCCTTTAAAATGTCGCTGTTAAGGCAATTTTGAATCTGGACCTACGAAAATTGGTATTTTGAAAGTCATGTCTGTGAACACTGGTAATTGACTTCTCGGTTACAAATAAAAATGAAGGAAAACGCGTTTTAGTGTTTTTTGAAAGCTGAACCCCTAAGATGGTGAAATAAGGGATGAGATTTTTTTTATGAAAATATTTTATTATGAAAGCATTTTACAGCTAACTCCATGAAAATTTAAATTTGGCTTCTCATTTATAAATAAAAAATACGTCTTTCACTGATATTGGAAATCCAACCCCTTGAGGGGTGAAACAGAGTCTTTACGGAAATATTTTGTTGTGCAAGTATTTTTCAAGCTAGGTCCATGAAAATTTGTATTTGGCTTGTCTGTTACAAATAAAAGGTAGGCATGTTACTGTTTTTGGAAATTCACCCCTTACAGAGTGAAATAGGGGACGAGACATTTTATGTAAATATTTCATTGCGAAAGCATTTTAAGGGTAAATCTTAATTGGAGTTCGGCTCCTCGCTTAGAGATGAAAAAAATGCTATAATTAAGCTTGCGCTCGAAAATATAAACGCACGAATATTTCGTCAGGCAGAACTACATAGCTCTGCAGCAAACGAATAACTAAAACAAAACTAGGTACAACTTAGAATGCTTGTAACTGCCATCTGAAGATGGATTTGTAAAGAAATATCCGAAACCGGTCATGGTCTGAAGATAATAAACCTTTTTAAACCATACATGTGGCTGGTAGCTGTTTTTTATAAATTATAAATGCTATACTGTTTTTGGAAATTCAACCCTTACAGAACGAAATAGGAGATGAAACATTTTATGAAAATATTTCATTGCGAAAGCATTTTAAAGGTAAATCTTAATTGGTGTTTGGCTCCTCGGTTAGAGATGAAAAAAAAGTATTATATTGTTTTTGGAAATTCAACCCTTAAGGGGTGAAATGTGGAATAGGTCAGACTGATTCACTGACTCATCATCACCCAGCCAGAACCACTAAGGACAGAAACTCGATGTTTGGAGGGGGGTGGGGGGGTGGGTGTGGATCTTGTACTGTAGGCATCGTTTAAGAAGGTATTGTCCGAAAATGCATTCCTAAGCGGGCGAAATAGGGGATGAACGACTTTTTGAAAGTATGTCGCTATTAAGAGAATTTTGAAGCTAGAACTACGAAAACTGGAATTTGGTTTCTTAGTCACAAAATAAAAAGTACGTGTTTCAGCACTTTTGGAAATTCTACCAACAAGGGGGTGAAATGGTGGTGAGAGCTTTTTTGAAAATAAGTAATTCCTAAAGAACTACTACAGTACTTTTAAGGCTATACCTATGAGAATTGGTATTTTAGTCAGAAATAAAAAATTATTGTTTCATAGTTTCTGGAAATTCTATCCCTAAAGAAGTATAATAGGGGACGAGAATTTTTAAGAAAATATTTCGCTACACAAAAAATTTACAGCTAAATTTATGAAAATTGGTATTTCACTTCTCTTTTACATATAAAGAAATATTTCTTACTGGATGGAAGTTGCTACGGAAATCTCTCCACAAGAACGCAAAAGGCATGACTAGCGATCACTGTGGACCCCAGCTACCAGAATAGCTTTCTGGTCAGAAGTATATTCGGAAAAGACAATGCTAATATGGTCTTAATTAGCGTGAAAAGATTAGAAAGTGTTGCAGTTTGTGAACAACATAAAAATTCGATTAAATAAAAAACAAAAAAATGAAAGAAGTCTCAGCAGGCCATACGCTCTCCATAAGCGAAGCAGCGGGTGCTGAGCTCGTTGACTGTAATCTACGTCTCATAAGACAGGCCACTAAATCCTTTCTCTGTCAGCATAGCTAATACGGAAAGAAAATACTTTTCTAAACATGGCACACATCAGAATAAATTAGCAAATCTTTGGTCCCTGATAATTAGTGTTTCTGAAAGATTTAGGAATAAATATAAGGAGCATTGTGCGAAATATTGACAGTATCCATACCACATATAGTGTTCTAAAGATAAATAAATAAATATATATAGCTTCAGATAATGAAACTAAAACAAACATACCACCAAATAATAACCATATTCCTTATAACGGTGTATCGAGTTTCTTCTTTCTCTTGGTGAGGTTGCGTATGCATAACGTCCAATTGTGTAACAGACACTGGAGATTGAATGGCAAGAGGGCTACACCATTTAGTCTTCTCTGAAAGGATAAAGCACAATTATCAACTTAATTACAGCAGAAAAATTTATTTTTAGTACTTATAAATATTAATAAATGATAATGTAATAATTGGTATATGACTTGATGTAATGTAATTAACTTCAAAACTTGCCTGTCCTCTTGAATCTCGCTAGTATGTCCTGCTTCTTTTTCAAGTGAAGAATCCCCTCTCTGCTGCGGCTGTAGTTACAGAACGTGTGGTCGGTATCTGCACGTGGTTGTTCATATTTGGATACATGTCTTCATTGCGTAATTACAGTGCTAACATGGCAGACGAATATCTTGAATCTTCTTTCACAGATTTCTAACTCCATTAATGTAATTCAGCGAAAACTTCACGTTCCATATCTTCAGTGAACTTCACATTCCATATCTTCAGTGTAGAGCTCAATTAAAGTTTTGAACTCTTCTCGTTCTTCACTGTTTAACAGGACTTCATAGGCTGACGTCGTGAACAGTGAAGAAAATTCCAGATGGTACGTTATTACGTTCTGCAAACTTTAAGTCTGTTACAAATCAATCTAAAAATGGGACAAAGACCTCCCTCTGTAGTACTCTTCAGAATCACGCGTCCAGTAGTTGCTGTATCTTAACCACCCGGGGAAATGTCCAGCTGTTGACAAGTTCCTGTTGTTCTCACAGGAACAGTCCTTATACGAGGAATGTTCAGAAAGTAGGGAACGATTTGGCATTAAAAAAAACTAAGTCCAAGAAATACATTTTATTATATACATCTCAAAGAGCGACTGACATACTACTTTTCCACACAGTCACCAAACACACTGAGGCACTTATCGTAGCGGTGGAGAAGATCTGAAATACCGTCGTCGTAAAATTCTGCCGCCTGAGACTTCAGCCGGTGAGTCACTCCCGCCTGGAGTTCCGCGTCGTCATCAAAGCGAAGCGTTGCAAGCCAGTTCTTCGTCTTGGGGAACAAGTGGAAGTCGTTTCGTGCAATATCGGGGCTGCAGGGCGGGTGAGGGAAAATTTCCCATTTGAAGAATTAAGGAGTTCTTTAGTACGGTTTACCGTGTGAGGTCGGGCATTGTCGTGCAATAACAAAATTTTGGACGTCAGCTTTCCTCGGCATTTGTTTTGAACTGCTCTTCTAAGGCTGTGCAAAAGTTTGAGCTCCGTTATTGTAAAGTAACGGTTTTCACGAATCGTTTCATCAACTTTAGCGACAAGATCGTCATTCACAATGCTCGGGCGTCCAGTCTTCTCTTCATCATGAGCGTTGGTTCTGTCATTTTAAAACCGAATGTACCATTTTCGCACGGAAAATTCACTCATTACGTTGTTTCCGTGCACTTCGCACAGTTCACGATAAAGTTCTATAGGTTTTAGGTCTTTTGCCAACAAACACCGTATAACAGACCCCACCTCACAACTGGCATGACTTTCGATTGCAGCGTACATTTCAAATTCGAATTTAGAAAAAACCAGACGCGCAGAGGCGTTCCCGCTGTCACGGATGGGTGCCGACTGAGCTGCCGAGCACACACATACCAAAATATACGCGGGCGGCACGCTCCTAGAAGCGTCAGACGGAAACGTTTCCTACTTTCTGAAAAGCCCTCGTAGTTTTACAGCATCAGACCACGGGATTCCCAATTCTTCACTAGTGCCTTCAGCTACTTTAATAGCTTCACTCATCTCAAAGATGCTTTTTGAAGTCATATCTCTAGTCTTAAAGCGCTTTTTCCTCAACGGGTCTCTCGTGGAGCATGACCCTTATTTTCAGCGCATTTCAAAGGCCACTAAAAACAAACTGTTTGTGCTTTACTTAAACGGGAAACTTCTAACCTCAGTATTAAATGGACGATAGAAAACTTACATTTAGTATCATGTAAGATTCGCATGATTAAATTAACATAACTATTTAACAACACTTCACTCTTCCAAAATATAAATAAAAAAACTTACCGTGAAATATCACTACAGGTAAACTGAATCTCAGTCACGCTAAGTACTGTAACTCCCTTCTTGCTATCAGTGTGATGAAACTTCCACAGTCTTATTCGTCCATTAACCCATATGTAATGGTTCAAATGGCTTTGAGCACTATGGGACTTAACATCTGAGGTCATCAGTCCCCTAGAACTTAGAACTACTTAAACCTAACTAACCTAAGGACATCACACACATCCATACCCGAGGCAGGATTCGAACCTGCGACTGCAGCGGTCGGGCGGTTCCAGACTGTAGCGCCTAGAACCGCTCGGCCACCCCGGCCGGCACCCATATGTAATCAAACACACATTCAGTGATTGGTCAGTGACACAAGGACATAGTCACCGGATGTTATTCTGGTATTGGAAATAGGTTTTATTTATGTATTAGGCATATCACTGTTACCACGTTACAAAAGGAGCTCTGAAACAATCTAAAGTCTAAAGCGTCAAAAGACTTCTAATTTTGGTAATCTGTATGTTGTTAGAGCCATGTTTCTTTATTTAAAGTCTTAGTGATCTCAGACACAATTTTCCGCGCTATAGGTGTCGAGATAATTCGATGTAAGTTGCTGGTGCTAAGACTTTATTAAAATTTATTAATCGCTTTTGGACATACAGCGAGCCTGAGACCCATAAGAAACCAATATCTGTTACATCTATCTAAACTGTACTTTAATCAATCATCTAGGCAATTTAACGTACACTCTGAGACAGAAAAAACGAATCACCATGAAGGAATTATCCGAATGGGACAAAAGACAGTAGATGTCATGTTGGCTGGTTTGTGGAGCTGAAGGAAGCAGACTACAAAGACCATCGGTCACTTTTTCCACCATATTGAAACACCCACAAGAAAGAAAAACAAGCAACAGAGACGACAAGGGATGACACAGAACAAGAAAGACGTAGACAAAGACCAGGAATTAAAAAATACAGTGTTACAGTGGTTTTCCGACCATGGTAACAAAAAGAAGCAAAAGCCAACAACAAAGAGACACACTAAAATCCCCAATCTAAAACCGTAGGCCAAAGGGCAGACTCAACACAAAAAAGACACAAACCCTCAGATCGAGCGATAACATCCCCCTGCGCGAATAAAACTCAAAACTAAGTCTGCCATGGCAGCGTCATCTGTTAAAAGAGCAGGGAGCGTATCAGGCTGAGCAAACGTCTGCCTGAACGCAGTTAAAAGCGGACACTCGAACGAGATGTGGACCACTGTCAACGCTGGTCCACAGCGACATAGAGGCTGGTCCTCGCTGCGCAATAAATGACCGTGCGTCAGGCTGGTGTGGCCAATGCGTAGCCGGCACAGAACAACTGCGTCCTTGCGGGAGACTCCCAAGGAGGAGCGTCACACACCTGTAGTCTCCTTGACGACCCGAAGTTTGTTGGGTTAAGGCAGGGTGCGCCATTCATCACCTCAGGTACCAAGGACTTTCTGCGGCAATATTGACTAGAGACCACTTTCCGAAAGGTCTACCTCCAGGGTCAGTTCACTGATAGCCTGTTTGGCCAGCCTGTCAACAATGACTGATAGCCTGTTTGGCCAGCCTGTCAACAAGTTCATTACCTGGGATGCCAACATGACCTGGGGTCCACACAAAAACCACAGGGCGGCCGCAATGGGCAAGGGTATGGATGGACTCCTGGATAGCCATCACCAGGCGAGAGCGAGGAAAACACTGGTCGATAGCTCGTCACTACAGATGACGAAGGACCCACCTGAGCAGGAGAAGATATATTCTAGGGAGCGAGAGATGGCTACCAGCTCTGCAGTGAAAACACTATAGCCAGCCGGCAATGAGCGTTGTTCAGAATGATACCCAAGAGTATATAGCATAACCAACTCGACCAGCAACCATCCACCTGTCGGTATAGACCACGTCAGAGCCGTGAAACGCGGCAAGAATGGAAAGAAAGCGTCGGTGGAGGGCCCTGTGTGTGTGTGTGTGGGGGGGGGGGGGTGTTATACGTAAATGGGCCATGGAAAGAGGTGGGAGAGGAAAAAACTCAAGCCCAGAGAGAAGAGACCGGACGCAAACCGCGATTGTACACCCTGACTAGGGCCGCCGTTCAGGAAGATGGACGATCGAGTTGGGCAACAGTTGACGGTAATTCGGATGCCCAAACAAGCTACAAACATGTGCAGCATAAGCTGCCAGTAGTCGGCGCCAGATACGCAATGGAAGGACACTAGCCACCACAAGTATGCTCTTTACAGGGCTTGTGCAGAAAGCTCAAGTAGCAAGTCGGATCCTGCAGTGAAGTATGGGGTCAGGCAACCGCAATGCGGAAGGCGATGCTGAATCGTAAGCCAGGCTCCTAATCTAGATATGTCTGAATCAACGTATAGAGTCAAGCAGTATATTGCTCCCTCCTACGTATATCTCGCGAAGAGACCATGAGGATAAAATCAGAGAGATTAGAGCCCACACAGAGGCATACCGACTATCCTTCTTTCCACGAACAATACGAGACTGGAATAGAAGGGAGAACCGATAGAGGTACTCAAGGTACCCTCCGCCACACACCGTCAGGTGGCTTGCGGGGTATGGATGTAGATGTAGATGTAGAACGTGTGGTACAGTCGAAGAAGGGTAGACCGATCGGCACTCCAGATGGTGTGAATCAAGCAATGTAGAGCGTTAAGATGCCGCCAGCACGTTTGTTTAAGCTGCCGAATATGAGGCTGCCAAGTCAACTGGGTATGAATAAGCTAGACGAAAAACCGATGGGTCTTCAATGCTGCAAGAGGTTTGCCATCAAGATAAAGCCATGGCTCAGGGTGAACAGTGCGTCGCCGGCAGAAATGCATGATGCAAGTCTTGGTGGCCGAGAACTGGACGCCATGCGTGACGGCCCAAGACTGCGCCCTGATGATAGCGCCCTGTAGTTGCTGTTCAGCAACTGGAATGCCAGTCGAGCTATAGTACAGGCAAAAGGCATCAGCATACAAAGAAGCCAATACGGACGAACCCACAGCTGCAGCTAGCCCATTGATAGCAACAAAAAAC
Organism: Schistocerca cancellata; assembly: GCF_023864275.1. Taxonomy (NCBI): domain Eukaryota; kingdom Metazoa; phylum Arthropoda; class Insecta; order Orthoptera; family Acrididae; genus Schistocerca; species Schistocerca cancellata. The sequence goes on along the minus strand of NC_064633.1, from coordinate 22,032,289 downwards.
AGGAAGATGCTCAAGACAGAGCCTTGCAGGACCCCATTCTCCTCGACTTGGGAGGAACTATGGGAGGAACCAACTTGCACTCGGAAGGAAAGAAGTGACAGAAAATTTTGAATAAAAATCGGGGCCCGGCCCCTAAGACCACAACCATGAAGTGTGGTCAGGATGTGATGCCGCCATGCTGTATTGTATGCCTTCTGCATGTCAAAAAAGACGGCAACCAGATGCTGTCGACGGGCAAATGCCGTACAGATGGCAGACTCCAAGCAAACCAGATTATCAGTGGCAGAGCAGCCCTTACGGAACCCACCCTGGGATGAAGCCATAAGGCCCTGAGACTCAAGTAGACAACCCAACCTTTGGCTCACCATGCATTCAAGCAACTTGCATGGAACATTGGTGAGCCTAATGGGGCGGTAGCTGTCCACCTCCAGTGGGTTCTTGCTAGGTTTCAACACAGGGTTGACGATGCTTTCCCCCCTTTGTGACAGGAACTCACCCTCAACCCACATATGGTTGAACAGATCTATGAGGTGTCGCTGGCAGTTCACTGAGAGGTGTTTGAGCATCTGATAATGGATGTGATCCAGCCCAGGAACCACATCAGAGCAAGCGGCTACGGCAAATTGGAATTCCCACTCACTGAATGGGGCATTGTACAATTCTGGGGTGGTATATATGGGATAAAAGTTCCAACGTTCCAACCACCCTTTCAGGGAGTGGAAGGCAAGCGGGTAATTCGTGGAAGTGGAACTCTGAGTGTAATTCTCCACTAAGAGTTCGGCAATTGTGTCGGAGTCAGTACAGACTGCTCCATTCTGGAAAGCCCAGGTATGCTTACAGGGGTCCGAAAGCCATAGAGTAGCCTGATCTTCGCCCAAACCTGTGATGTCGAGGTACAGATGCCAATGATGGAGACATACCGTCCCAGCACTCCTGCTTCCGTCGGCGAATAAGGCGCTGGGCTCAGGCACGGAGCCGCTTAAAGGCAATGAGATGGTCCAGTGACGGGTGCCGCTTGTGACGTTGGAGGGCTCACCTGCAGTCGTGATTCGCCAAGGCACAGTCCTCCTTCAACGGGACCCAGAAGAACAGGGAATTGCAGATTCCGCTGCAGAAACGATTCTGCTGGTGCCCATGTGAAAAACCACATCAATGATGTCATGAGAAAGAGGCTCAGAGGTGGCAATGGAGGCAAACGAGTTCCAATCAGCCTTATTCAAAGCCTATCTGTGGAGGCGCCTGGAAAAGTGACACTGCAGCAGTGACAGAAACATTGGGAAGTGGTCACTACCACACAAGTTGTCATGCACATCCCAGTGGATGGACGGTAGAAGGCCAGGGCTGCAGACCAAATGATCGATGGCTGAATATGTGCCATGCACCACACGGAAATGTGTGGAGGCACGATTATTTAAGAGAGAAAGGTCGAGCTGTGCCAACACTTGCTCAACGACAGTGTGTTGGCCTGTTGCCACCAGCCCACCCCACGAAGGGTTATGGGCGTTAAAGTCTCCCTGTAAAAGAAAATGTGGCGGCAGTTGGGCTATCAGTGCAGCCAATACATGCTGTGGGACACCACCATCCGGTGGAAGAGAGAGACTGCAGATGGTAACAGCATGAGGCGTGCACCCACTAACGGCGACAGCCTCTAAAGGTGTTTGAAGAGGGACACACTTACTGTAAAGAGAGTTAAGGACGCAGACGTAGACTCCACCAGATACCCTCTCATAAGCAGCCCGATTCTTATGATAACCCCGATAGCCATGGAGGGCGGGGGTTCACATCACCGGAAACCAAGTTTCCTGGAAAGCAATGCAGAAGAAAGGGTGAAGGCTGATAAGTTGTTGGAGCTCAGCAAGATGTTGGAAAAAACCGCCACAATTCCACTGGAGGATAATAGGATCTTGAGGCTGGGAACGCATTGAACATTCAGTGAGGTGGTTTACCTGCTGCCACCAACTTATTGCCTGAGCAGTCTATATCTATTGTGTCTGAGGGTCCAGTGAGATCTAGATCCTCAGTGGACGCCAGAATCTCCACCTCATCCTCAGGCACAGAGCTTTTAGGTAGTGGTAGTGTGGGTGCCACTGCAGTACCTTGGCTCCTGGGGGTCTTTTGCTTTTTTGGTTTGTGCCTCTGGGTGGGCCCTCTGATTCAGTCTCAGGGACTGAGGAGGACTGTGAACTACTACCGGTGGTTTTTTTAAGCCACTGGTGAGTGTCAGCTATACCACTGGTAAGAACCTGGGACGGGAGTGACACAAGGGACCCCTTCCTAGCGAGAGGAGCCGAAGAAGTAGTACGCTTCTGTGGCTTAGAAGTGGGGACAGACGTCCCCAATGGTTGGGGGGTGTTGCTCCTGAAGTAGGTGGTGCAAGAGTAACAGGGAGGTTAGTGCCCCCCCCCCCATCATAAAGGGGGCAGGTGTAGTCTTATGGCTCTGTTAGCCAACTGGAATTCGCTGAACTGACGGGGCTGTCACTGTTGTCATAGCGGTGGCAAAGAGGAAGTCATTCACACAAGATGGAATCCTTCAAATTTCCTATTACCCTCAGTGTAAATCAGTCGGTCCAGGTTCTTGTACTCCATGATTTTTCTTTCTTTCTGTAAAGCCTGCAGTCTGGCGAACAAGATGGATGATGCTCTCTGCAGTTGACACAGATAGGAGGCGGGGCACATGGAGTATTGGGATGTGATGGGCATCCGCAATCCCGTCATGTGGGCTTGAAGTACAGAGGCAAGTCATATGGCCGAACTTCCAGTACTTAATGCAACGCATTTGGGGAGGGATGCTTTACATCACAGCGGTAGACCATCACCTTCACCTTCTCAGGCATTGTATCACCCTCAAAGGCCAAGATGAAGGCACTGGAAGCAACCTGATTATCCCTTGGAGCCTGATGAACGCGCTGGACGAAACGTCCACCTTGCCGCTCTCAATTGGCTTGCAGCTAGTCATCAGACTGCAAAAGAAGGTCTCTGTGGAATATAACACCCTGGACAGTATTTAAGCTCTTATGGGGAGTGATGGTAACAGAAATATCCCCCAACCTCGGCAGAGGTTGCTGTTTTTATCAAAACTGCCCCATGTTGGACAAGCCTTCCACCTGCCCAAACTTGTCCTCTAAATGCTCTACAAAGAACTGAGGCTTCATCGTCATGAAAGACTTCCCATCAGCTCTCGTACATACTAGGTGCTGGGCGAATAATCTTCACTGCCATCCTTAGCCTTTCGCTCCTCCTATGGTGTGGCCAGGGAGGGAAACAATCTGGGGTCATCCTTCTGCGCACTGAATTGAGCCCTCGAACGCTTAGGGACTGCTGGAAGCTGGCCACCAGCAAGAGATGTGGCATGCTTCATTGCGTGTCATCTGTCCTATGGGAGCCACCCAGCCGCAGCAAGGGTCACCTGGCAGGATGGTCATTGCCGGGAGTCCCGATGCCCCAGGGAGACGGGCATCTAATCCTTGGCATACGTGGGGAGTTAACGGTGTAGGAATCAGCAGAGCGATCCCTGTGTTATCATTGGAGTGTGAGGTGTGGATAAGCGGGAAGGAGAACTTTGTCCTATGTTGAGGAGGGATGGAAGTCTGCCGTAAAATTATGGAACTCATGCATGCGATCGGCAAGAAAATCGGCATATGAAACGTCCCCTTAGAACAATTGTACATGACTGTGCTTAATCTGACACACAATATTTTTAGCGCAACGCAATCTGACTTTAAAAAATCCCTACAAAAGAATGTCCCTGACTAACATTAACCTATACCTTTCACAAATCACTTACCTCACAAAAATCTTAGTTACTCGAACTACTGCAATACAGCGAGCGCCACTAATGCCAGCTAAATAAAAGATTAAAACTACGGAAGGCACTAACTAATGATAGGGATAGTTAGCAAATGAAAGATTTTAATGGAGAACAAACAATGTATTTACCTTACTATCATCACAAGTCATAATATATGTAATTTCAAAACTCCGCCATCTCTCTCCTCACATCCACCACTGCTGGCGGCTCACCTCTAACTGCGCAGCGCTACGCGCTGTTCACATCCAGCTGCCGCTGCCCAACACTACAATGGCAGACAACAATGCAAACTAGCCACAGACTGCACACAGCACAGCCAGTGATTTTCATATAGAGCGCTACGTAACGTTGCCAATAAGAAAACATAAACAGCCTACTTACATAAAGAAAACATAAACAGTCTACTTACAAATTATGGAACTCATGCATGCGATCGGCAAGAAAATCGGCAGCTCTGGTATAAATTACACACAGAAGTAACAAGGTTGTGTAAAGGCATAGAGCGTAGAGATGCTCATGATCAAACAAACTCGTTACGCTATTTGCTCTTCAGTTGACACACAAGACGAGGCTTTGCAGCAGCACTGTGAATTACGCTCGTTTCAAGCGAAATGGTAAATTTTTGTGAATAAGTGGGCGTCCTAGTATAAAAACTCGCTTGCCGTTCACCACCTTGCATCAAACTTGTCGCTTCCGTGATTCCGTGTTGGACAGAAGTAACTTTAAGTTTGTATGAGTAAAGGGTTCCTAGAAGCGAGATAATGCGTGACGTCCGCGGCCAGAGTTACGTCGTGTCTCGCTTTCGACAGAAGTTTCCAAAGAGCGAGTTGAAGCTTATTGTTCTCGATCCGGAGCGAGTTTCGCCTCGCAATCTTCTTGTATTCTTGAAACCACATTGCCCTCGGTCTTTTAGCTATTCTGGTGTATTCAGAAAGACACCACAGTTTTCTTGGGATTTCTATTTGGAGACAAAACGAAATTACAGTGTAATGTGAGGCACCCGAATGACAAATCAAGCTTAGTAAAGGCATTTTTCTGAGCAAAGAATATAAATAAAATCTGTCGAAAGAAAGAAAGCAAATTCTTTAAGTTTTTAACACACAAAGTGAAATCAATAAATTCATACGGCTTATCCAGCTAAACTCGCTGTTAGTTTGTACACATAAAGATAAGTTATACGGATGAATAAAGCTTCTACTACTACGCTTAATTCTCTCACTGACATAAGTCTCCGAAAATACATGTGTCACTCAGTTATCGAAAACTAATAGTGTCATCCATTTGTTCTTTGATGTACCAAGAAAGTAGCAGCGTCACGTTTGTTGTACTATGCTACACTCCTGGAAATTGAAATAAGAACACCGTGAATTCATTGTCCCAGGAAGGGGAAACTTTATTGACACATTCCTGGGGTCAGATACATCACATGATCACACTGACAGAACCACAGGCACATAGACACAGGCAACAGAGCATGCACAATTTCGGCACTAGTACAGTGTATATCCACCTTTCGCAGCAATGCAGGCTGCTATTCTCCCATGGAGACGATCGTAGAGATGCTGGATGTAGTCCTGTGGAACGGCTTGCCATGCCATTTCCACCTGGCGCCTCAGTTGGACCAGCGTTCGTGCTGGACGTGCAGACCGCGTGAGACGACGCTTCATCCAGTCCCAAACATGCTCAATGGGGGACAGATCCGGAGATCTTGCTGGCCAGGGTAGTTGACTTACACCTTCTAGAGCACATTGGGTGGCACGGGATACATGCGGACGTGCATTGTCTTGTTGGAACAGCAAGTTCCCTTGCCGGTCTAGGAATGGTAGAACGATGGGTTCGATGACGGTTTGGATGTACCATGCACTATTCAGTGTCCCCTCGACGATCACCAGTGGTGTACGGCCAGTGTAGGAGATCGCTCCCCACACCATGATGCCGGGTGTTGGCCCTGTGTGCCTCGGTCGTATGCAGTCCTGATTGTGGCGCTCACTTGCACGGCGCCAAACACGCATACGACCATCATTGGCACCAAGGCAGAAGCGACTCTCATCACTGAAGACGACACGTCTCCATTCGTCCCTCCATTCACGCCTGTCGCGACACCACTGGAGGCGGGCTGCACGATGTTGGGGCGTGAGCGGAAGACGGCCTAACGGTGTGCGGGACCGTAGCCCAGCTTCATGGAGACGGTTGCGAATGGTCCTCGCCGATACCCCAGGAGCAACAGTGTCCCTAATTTGCTGGGAAGTGGCGGTGCGGTCCCCTACGGCACTGCGTAGGATCCTACGGTCTTGGCGTGCATCCGTGCGTCGCTGCGGTCCGGTCCCAGGTCGACGGGCACGTGCACCTTCCGCCGACCACTGGCGACAACATCGATGTACTGTGGAGACCTCACGCCCCACGTGTTGAGCAATTCGGCGGTACGTCCACCCGGCCTCCCGCATGCCCACTATACGCCCTCGCTCAAAGTCCGTCAACTGCACATACGGTTCACGTCCACGCTGTCGCGGCATGCTACCAGTGTTAAAGACTGCGATGGAGCTCCGTATGCCACGGCAAACTGGCTGACACTGACGGCGGCGGTGCACAAATGCTGCGCAGCTAGCGCCATTCGACGGCCAACACCGCGGTTCCTGGTGTGTCCGCTGTGCCGTGCGTGTGATCATTGCTTGTACAGCCCTCTCGCAGTGTCCGGAGCAAGTATGGTGGGTCTGACACACCGGTGTCAATGTGTTCTTTTTTCCATTTCCAGGAGTGTAAAATGATTAAACATCCGAATTACTACCTTGAGCAGACTACTTTAGATAAAAGTTTAAATTACAATATCTTTTTTTCGTGTTCTGATTTTTATAAAATGATGCGCATAAGTTGCTCCAAACTACGTTCTATTTATCTGTGAATACCCTGTGAAATTCGTCTAGAGAGTGAACCGAAGGTGTTAGATGGAGCTTTAAATCACGACGTCTCTTTTCCGTTCTTCTGATACATGAAATAAAACCTACGCTTTGTCACCAAGATACGCTCCAGTTAACCCGTGGAACCCCATGAGTCCGCAGCTCGTGGTCGTGCGGTAGCGTTCTCGCTTCCCACGCCCGGGTTCCCGGGTTCGATTCCCGGCGGGGTCAGGGATTTTCTCTGCCTCGTGATGACTGGGTGTTGTGTGATGTCCTTAGGTTAGTTAGGTTTAAGTAGTTTTAAGTTCGATGGGACTGATGACCATAGATGTTAAGTCTCATAGTGCTCAGAGCCATTTGAACCCCATGAAAATTGGTTTAGTAGTTTTGGAGATTAGCATGTTTAGACAAACAGACGAGACGATTTTACAGATTTGTTATTAGTATAGATAATCAGTGCGGTCAGAGACGGTTTCTCTTGCCGTTACGATGTGAGCTCGAATGGAAGGTATTATGTTGTTTCGCGTGTATTCCTAGGTCATTGTTTATCATCGTAACACCAACAAACAATAAATAGTAAGTGGTTTGCTGAAGAGTTGTTGGCCAGCAAAATGCTATCGCGGTCCGTTGCCTAGCAACACGTCGCCTGGAGCCTCCAGCCTGTGGAGTCGTTGCATAACAGGACGACATCAGTGCATACGTTAGAAGAGTTCATCTTTGGCGACTACACCGTGTAACATCATTTCCATTCATCATTCATTGGGATAGTTGGGGCGTAACACGGTAAAGTATGTTTTATAACTATTATGTTTACACGTAATATTGTATGGGTAAATTTGTATACTGATATGGAGGATCAACTGTAGAATGGGATGCAACTCGTCGGCTTTAACCAGTGACGTCGTATTTTAGTCGTGGATATTAGTCTGTTTGTTTTAGAGCCGTAGATAGTAATTCAGTTTTCTTGTGCGGCAAAGCGTCATAGTCGTAATTAAAAATAAATTAATGTCTTATTAAGAAGAGAGAGATATTGCGTATGCTTTCTGTAGCCTGTGGTAATTTTAAATCAATTGTGTATACATTTTGAATTACAGTTCGTGCCATAGTGACTCGTTCCAATCGTTGTTTCCTCTGCAATTGATTCGTATTCCATACTATGTAGGTCAACTGAAGAATACGCAACTAGTACGAGCAAAGTAAAAAAGCGACATAGATACATCTTGTACCTCAGTTGAACTACGATGGTTGTATATTATTGTTCAGTTGATATATTTAGGTTAACTGAATTACAGAATAAAAATTTTTTGAAGCATAAGATACAACCTATTATTTCAACTGAGGTATACCATGCCAATGTACGTATGTCGCGTTTCCTTTTTTTTATTTTTTGCTAAAACTGTTATCCTGTCCTTCAATTGACCTATATAAATCAACTGAAGATAGTGTACTAGGACTTTACTAGGATTTTCCGTTGCGAAAAAGCGATATATGTAACATCACGTTCGAAATAAGGATATATGTGGTATATGCCCACGATATATGTAATATTACGTTCGAAATATGTATAAAGTGGTATATGCCCACGATCTCTTTTCTCTCTACTACATTCCTTGGTTTGTCAACATTCGTCCGTGTCTTAGCAGTGAATTATCTGTGATAACTTGTGACGTGGTTTGTCGAAGCCAACTGGTTGTATCCCATTCTTCAGTATTCATACGTTAGAAGAGTTCGTCTTTGGAGACTGCACCGTGTAACATGAATCCATCCACCAGTCTTTGGGATAGTTGCAGCGCCATGTGGTAAAGTATGTTTTACAACTGCTATGATTGTACTTAATATTGTATGGGTAATTTTGTATATTGATATACATAGTTTCCTTAAATGCCAAAATACGCATATAAGCGACCATTATGACCACCTGACTAATGGTAAGGTGCTCCATGTGTGGAAGACAAGGCAGAAGCGTTTCTATGTGGTATGGATTCGACAGGTCCTTGGCTGGTTTGCATAGTTGTGTCGTACGAAATACATACGTACAAGTCACGCAATTCCCCTAAATTACGGGCCTTTGGCTTGTAGACACGTAACTGGTGCCTGTAAAAATTTCACCAAAAGAGAAGAAATGTTATTGTCTGTAGTCATAGTAGAGATGGAAAGTCAATTGTGATACTTGCACCCACCTCCTAAGCGAAATGTAATTTGTAGTCAGGATAGAAATGGAAAGGTAAATTGTCCCTCAGAGTTCTATTTTTCTGAGGTGGGGAAGATCACAAGGGTTGCAGTGGAAGTGAAAATGACTGTATTTGGTTTTGAGAGTAGATATGATTTGAAAAATAAGCGAATGTAGCCGACTCTGTACATGTTACTACTGTCATTCTCTTTGTGAAGAGAACTGGTGCTGAGATCACTCTGGGAGAATGATAAGTTGGATGATGTTTGACCATGTTAAAATGTACCGTAATGCGATGATATATATCGCACGGCACAGCAAATAGTCGGGCTCCGAATAACAAAACATTTAGACTACATCTTCTAGGAAAAAAGATGCAAATATGCATCTGATACCGCGCTGATGGCGCGTATTCGAAACATCACCAAATTTACGCTTCCCTGCGTAATTAAGTTGCTGAAAGATACAAACAGGTCTTTACAAATGACTGATTGGAAACAATGAAGGTACTCTCACGATGAAGCAAAATCATTTTCAGACTGAATACGATTCTTATTATTCCAAAATGATAGAGAGTAACAAAAATGGTGTGCTTACATGGATCGTGACAAGAGAAGAAGTAGGTGCAGAAAGGACATCAGTTGTGGATCGTCTGTTGCAGCTTTACTGTATGGTTAAATGATAATGGCGTCCTCTTGGGTAAAACATTCCGGAGGTAAAATAGTCCCCCATTCGGATCTCCGGGAGGGGACTACTCAAGAGGATGTCGTTATCAGGAGAAAGAAAACTGGCGTTCTACGGATCGGAGCGTGGAATGTCAGATCCCTTAATCGGGGAAGGTAGGTTAGAAAATTTAAAAAGGGAAATGGATAGGTTAAAGTTAGATATAGTGGAAATTAGTGAAGTTCGGTGGCAGGAGGAACAAGACTTCTGGTCAGGTGAATACAGGGTTATAAACACAAAATCAAATAGGGGTAATGCACGAGTAGGTTTAATAATGAATAGGAAAATAGGAATGCGGGTAAGCTACTACAAACAGCATAGTGAACGCATTATCGTGGCGAAGATAGATACGAAGCCCACGCCTACCACAGTAGTACAAGTTTATATGCCTACTAGCTCTGCAGATGACGAAGACATTGAAGAAATGTATGATGAAATAGAAGAAATTATTCAGATAGTGAATGGAGACAAAAATTTAATAGTCATGGGTGACTGGAATTCGTCAGTAGGAAAAGGGAGAGAAGGAAACGTAGTAGGTGAATATGGATTAGGAGTAAGAAACGAAAGAGAAAGCCGCCTGGTAGAATTTTGCACAGAGCACAACTTAATCATAGCCAACACTTGGTTTAAGAATCATAAAAGAAGCCTGGAGATACTGACAGGTTTCAGATAGATTGTATAATGGTAAGACAGAGATTTAGGAACCAGGTTTTAAACTGTAAGGCATTTCCAGGGACAGATGTGGACTCTGAGCACAATCTGTTGGTTATGAACTGTAGATTAAAACTGAAGAAACTGCAAAAAGGTGGGAATTTAAGGAAATGGGACCTGGATAAACTGACTAAACCAGAGGTTGTACAGAATTTCAGGGAGAGCATGAGGGAACAATTGACAAGAATGGGGGACAGAAATACAGTAGAAGAAGAATGGGTAGCTTTGAGGGATGAAGTAGTAAAGGCAGCAGAGGATCAAGTAGGTAAAAAGACTAGGGCTAGTAGAAATCCTTGGATACCAGAAGAAATATTGAATTTAATTGTTGAAAGGAGAAAATATAAAAATGCAGTAAATGACGCAGGCAAAAAGGTATACAAACGTCTCAAAAATGAGATCGACAGGAAGTGCAAAATGGCTAAGCAGGGATGGCTAGAGAACATATGTGAGGATGTAGAGGCTTATCTCACTAGGGGTAAAATAGATACTGCCTATAGCAAAATAAAAGAGACCGTTGGAGAAAGGAGAACCACTTGTATGAATATCAAGAGCTCATATGGAAACCCAGTTCTAAGCAAAGAAGGGAAAGCAGAAAGGTGGAAGGAGTATATAGAGGGTCTATACAAGGGCGATGTACTTGTGGACAATATTATGGAAATGGAAGAGGATGTAGATGAAGATGAAATGGAAGATATGATACTGCGTGAAGAGTTTGACAGAGCACTGAAAGACCTGAGTCGAAACAAAGCTCCTTGAGTAGACAACATTCCATTAGAACTACTGACATCCTTGGGAGAGCCAGTCCTGACAAAACTCTACCATCTGGTGAGCAAGATGTATGAGACAGGCAAAATACCCTGAGACTTCAAGAAGAATATAATAATTCCAATCCCAAAGAATGCAGGTGTTGACAGATGAGAAAATTACCGAACTATCAGTTTCATAAGTTACTGCTGCAAAATACTAACGCGAATTCTTTACAGACGAATGGAAAAACTAGTAGAAGTCGACCTCGGGGAAGATCAGTTTGGATTCCGTAGAAATATCGGAACACGTGAGGCAAATCTGACCCTACGACTTATCTTAGAATCTAGATTATGGAAAGACAAACCTACTTTTCTAGCATTTGTAGACTTAGAGAAAGCTTTTGACAATGTTGACTGGAATATTCTCTTTCAAATTCTGAAGGTGGCAGGGGTAAAATACAGGGAGCGAAGAGCTATTCACAATTTGTACAGAAACCAGATGGCAGTTATAAGAGTCGAGGGACATGAAAGGGAAGCAGTGGTTGGGAAGGGAGTGAGACAGGGTTGTAGCCTACCCCGATGTTATTCAATCTGTATATTGAGCAAGCAGTGAAGGAAACAAAAGAAAAATTCGGAGTAGGTATTAAAATCCATGGAGAAGAAATAAAAACTTTGAGGTTCGCCGATGACATTGTAATTCTGTCAGAGACAGCAAGGACTTGGAAGAGCAGTTGAACGGAATGTATAGTGTCTTGAAAAGAGGATATAACATGAACATCAACAAAAGCAAAACAAGGATAATGGAATGTAGTCGAATTAAGTCGGGTGATGCTGAGGGAATTAGATTAGGAAATGAGACACTTAAAGTAGTAAAGGAGTTTTGCTATTTGGGCAGCAAAATAACTGATGATGGTCGAAGCAGAGAGGATATAAAATATAGACTGGGAATGGCAAGGAAAGCATTTCTGAAGAAGAGAAATTTCTTAACATCGAATATAGGTTTAAGTGTCAGGAAGTCGTTTATGAAAGTATTTGTATGGAGTGTAGCCATGTATGGAAGTGAAACATGGACGGTAAATAGTTTGGACAAGAAGAGAATAGAAGCTTTCGAAATGTGGTGCTACAGAAGAATGGTGAAGATTAGATGGGTAGATCACATAACTAATGAGGAAGTATTGAATAGGATTGAGGGGAAGAGAAGTTTGTGGCACAACTTGACCAGAAGAAGGGATCGGTTGGTAGGACATGTTCTGAGGCATCAAGGGATCACCAATTTAATATTGGAGGGCAGCGTGGAGGGTAAAAATCGTAGAGGGAGACCAAGAGATGAATACACTCAGCAGATTCAGAAGGATGTAGGTTGCAGTAGGTACTGGGAGATGAAGAAGCTTGCACAGGATAGAGTAGCGTGGAGAGCTGCATCAAACCAGTCTCAGGACTGAAGACCACAACAACAAAAACAACATTCCATATGCTCGTACCTTCCTTAACAGCCTGCAGTGGGATACCGTGTCAAATGGTTTCCGGAAATCTAGAAATGTGGAATATGCCTGTTGCCCTTCATCCATAGCCTCGGTATATCATGTGAGAGAAGGGCTAGGTGAGTTCGAGCGATGCTTTCTAAAGCATGCTGGTTCTTAGACATAAGCTTCTCAGTCTCGAGAAAGTTTATTATATTGTAACTGAGAATATGTTCAAGGATTTTGCAGCAAATAGTTAGGGATTTTGGTTTGTAATTTTGCCCAATCGTCATTTCACTGTCCTTACCACACCTATCATAGTTTTTACTAGATGAGCCGCTGCTGCTTCCTAGACGCTCAGTGACGGACACTGTGCCAGAACAATCTACCTGTAGGCAAAGTCGCTTATGTCAATGGTTTTTCACATTGCTTTGCTTTCGTCTGTGCTCAGCTTATACACTTTCCTTGAATTATCTCGCGTCCGTAACGCCACCAGGTGGCATTCGATATCGCGGTGGTCAGTGGCAACAATGTTTGGTGTATGAATGTAGATTTCACAACGAGGGCGCTGCTGTATGTAGGTGCAAGGTAACAGGACCCTTTTAATCGGCAGTTTTAAAGCAGCGCTACCGCCGACGCTGTTCCGAATACAGACGCGATGTGTCTCCTGAAACATGTTCTGACAAGTATAATAATTCACTTGTTTCTCGGTTTGTGTTGTTTGTGTTGTTCTTTCAACCGGATTTCATTTCAAAGAGATAATGAGTGACAAAAGTTATTGTACAGCTGTGTGAACAGTTCGAGCGGCAGTATGCCATGTTGGTATCTGCTTGGCTACTAGAAGAAGCTTTATTCTGAAGAAGCTGCAGAGAAGCCTTGGCCCTGATTATTTGCAGTTATCAACGTTTGAACACTATTCTACGTACATTGAAACTTCTTTACTATAATATCTTACTTAAACTGCTGAGTGAAATTGAATGCAAGGGAACCTACTTCCTCTTTACCTGTTTTATCATGTCAACACTGATCCACAATATTCTAGCGCAACGCAATCTGACTGGTCAAAAAAATTACAACCTGACTTCAAATAATTAATTTAAAAGAACGGCCCTGACTAAAAAGAATTCCTAACAATAACCTATACATTAGATTAAGCATTCACCTCACAAAAATCTTCACTACGCGAGCTACGGCAATACAGCGAGCGTCAATACTGCCAGCTAAATAAAAGATTCGAACTACTAAAGCCACTAACTGCTAATAGGCATATGGTTAGCAAAGGAAAGATTTTGTTGCAAACCAAATAATGTATTTTTTTTCCTTAATAATGTGACATCCAGTTCAGACACGACTGTAAATCGTCATCGGCATCTAGTACAAAGGTATATAATTATGAATAATATTCAGTCTCCAAGCTGAACATGTACAGATCGTTAGCCTACGCTAACACTTCAGACCTCTACCCTCCATCAATGCTAACTTCTCACATCTAACATCCATCCCTGCTTGCTGTTCACCTCCAAATGCCCAACAGTACTTCCATCAATGCTGGCGACTAACTTCCAACAACGAGTCCAACCAGCCATAAGAGTCTCTTACAAAGAAAGCGCAGTCAGAGATCCAATGCAAAGCGCCACATAGCGCTGCCAATACAGAAGCAGCCGACTTACAACATTAAAGCGCTACCACGCACATTCTCTCGCGCTCATCGTTTTGATAGTAGCGTGAGGAAAGACTAGGAATGCAAGTTGTGCTCTGTGGTGAGAACAAGTGATTGTAGTGCTTTATATAGGAGAACCGCTTTACAAAAGAAAAGTTACCACAAATTTACTGTCACAAACTTAGCCACTGAACATTGCTCTTAATAAACATAGGCAAATTTGTATAATAACATACACTGAGGTGACAGAAGTGATGGCATACCTCCTAGTATCGTGTTAGAAATTTGGAAATTTGTGGTAACGGCTTATGGGACCAAACTGCTGAAGTCGTCGGTCCCTAAGCTTAGACACTACTTAATCTCACTTAAACTAACTTATGCTGAGGACGACACACAAACCCATGCCCGAGGGAGGACTCGAACCTTCGACGGGGGCAGCCGCGCGGACCGTGACAAGACGCCTAAGACCACGAAGCTACCCCGCGCTGCTAATATCGTGCTGGACGTCCTTTTGCCTGACATAGTACAGCAGCTCAACGTGGCAGGTACTCAACAACAAGTCTTTAGTAGTCCCCTGCAGAAATATTGAGCCATGCCGCCTCCATAGCCATCCATAATTGCGAAAGTCTTTCCGCTGCAGAATTTTGTGTACCAACTGTCATCTCGACTGTTTTCCATGGATGTTCGATGGGATTCATGTCTGGCTGTCTCGATAGCCAAAACATTCGCTCGAACTGTCCAGAATATTCTTCAAACCAGTCAAGAAGAATTGTCACCCAGTGACATGGCGCATTGTCATCCATGAAAATTCCACCATTACTTCGGATCATGACGTCCATGAATGGCTGTTGTAGTGGTTAATAAAAAAGGAAAAGAGGAGAAAAGAAAAGGTTGAAAATGTGGGAATAAATGGTGAATAAAAAAGTGGTTTTAAAATGGTAAATGACCGTGAAAAGGGGAAAGATTGAAATGCAAATCGGACTTCTTATTACAGAAAAGTTATCGGACTTCGTGATTCGGGAAAGCTATTGTTGGGGTGGTCCTTGTGGCTTTTCTGAGCAAAATTCAAACCAATTTCCATTACAAAAATTATTTGAAGGAGAACAGAGAATAACAAAATGTGATTAACAGGGGGAAAGGGCGTAGGTAAGAGTTCATCCTTTACCATGTTAACATGTCTTCTTTCGTGCGGCGTCCAGGCCTTCAAAAATCTCCTACTTCATTTCTGCGTGAAAAGTAGTAGCTGCTCCGAAATCTAGCAATCGTCCAGGAATCACTAATTTATACAAATCAAAATCATCTTGGTATTGAATGCAATTTATTTTACGTTGCTACTTCCATCCTCCGAAGTTCATACCAACTTCCACAATTCGTCTGCACATCAATGAGTTTTTCCGTCTTAATCCGACCAAGACTAGCTAATAAGTAAGTTAAGCTTCCGCTCTCAAGAGACAAAAGACGGACAGAAAACAAATAGAGTTACAATTTTAGTACCTTCATTTTCTTATATATTTTCTCTGCCGTCGAGCGCTCATACCGCTGCGACGGTATAATTTATATCTGAGGGAACGAGTGTAGCGCGGCGAAATTCAAAGTGCCGCTACACTGTAAGTGGTCTCCTAATGGCCAAACATCCAGTGGAGGACACCATTATGGAGCTGCCACCAGCTTGAAGAATGCCTTACCTACCATCAGCTCTTATCAGTTGAAACTGGAATTTATCTGACCAGGCCACGGTTTTCCAGTCGTCTAGGGTCCAACCGATATGGTCAAGAGAGGAACTGCAGGTGATGTCGTACGGTTGGCAAAGGCACTACCGTCAGTCGTCTGCTGTCATAGCGCATTAACGCCAGATTTTGCCGCTCTGTCAGAACGGATACGTTCGTCATACATCCCACATTGATCTGTGCGCTTATTTCACACAGTGTGGCTCGTCTATAAGCGTCGACAACTCTACGCAAATGCTGCTGCTCTCGGTTGTTAACAGAAAGCTGTCGGCCATTGAGTTGTCCGTGGTGAGAGATAATGACTGAAAAGTGATATTCTTGGCATACCTTTGACACTTTGGATCGGGAATACTGAATTTACTAACGATTTCCGAAATCGAACGCCCTATGCGTGTAGCTCCAACTACCTGTTCGCGTTCAAAGTATGTTACTTCATCATGCGATCTTAATCACCTCGGAAACCTTTTCATATGAATCACTCGAATACAAGTGACATCTCCGGCAAGGCACTGCTCATTTATACGTTGAGTAAGCGACACTACCGTCGTCTGCCAATGTGCGTATGATTATTGTGTTATTTTTCTCACCTCAATGTACAAGATGTTTGAGGAAGAATAGTAAGTTTCTTACGAATTGCTACTATACCCAAATTCGAGTAAAACTTTCGCTATGACATATGTCCAAGTTTTATTAGTTACAGAGGTACAGCTGTTACAATGTAACGCATACAATCTCAGAAGGCGTTAATCAAGGTGAATTCAAAGCCGATTTTCATAAATTCCACCTTCGACTTCAGCGCACTTTCAAATTCAATTGACAGCACCATGTGTAGCTCTTCTGATATTTCGTAGGCGTGTTTTTATGACGGCACCACTGTTCATAATCCGGGCCATCAGTTTGTGTTTTGTGTTTACTTTTTATTTGTAGACTTCGCCTTTCAACCATCCTCACAGACAAAAATTCCCTTCATGCCGGAAGACCATATCCATTCTTGCAGCCATTCGAACTTCTTGCAATAACGCCATCACACATGCCTTCCTGATTATGTGTCTCTACAAAGGCGGCACGTGGAGTTCCATTGGACCACCGCCGTGAGTAAGACTGCTACTGATGCAGTCTCGAGAGAAAGTGACGTAATGAGCAAACAGTATTTATGTGATTGCTCGGTGATTTGCAATTAGTCGACGACAAAATTCTAATCCGCTCTAAACTATAAGGGCCGCGCACGAGTCATGTCCAGCATATTGTTGTATGTGTCTCCTATTTCATGCACACACTGTTCACTTGCACGTTCGGGTGGGACGTTACTGCTGGACACTGCACCTACTTGTAATGTCCCCACAGAAAATACCCTCTACCACGTACCAGTTAATCATTGCCAATCAAACCATCCACATTCATTCACTTTGGAAAAGTATCTGATCTGATTTTCTAGTAATATATGCGCCGACAGCTCGTCGACGCCAAAGTATTTGCTAGTACGTTTATTCTTTGGAATAACTGAGATAGATGTATGTATTCTCCAAGGTTGTTAGACGGGTAACTAGGACAGCTTCGTAAGTATCTGTTGAAAGATTGACGGGTTTCTAAAAGAGACATATTTGCTTTTCTTCTCGATAAAGCGAGCTACTAACATTTGTGCCACTAGCGGGTTGTTTGAAGAGAAAGAAACTGTAACGGAAAATAATTAAGACTTGGAATCAACAGGGATCTGGACATGTAATGGAGATGGATTGAATATACAATTTCCTTCATAAATAAGGTTTGTGACCCTTTTATTCTGGAGTGAATGAACGAATGAGTTCTTTGTCTGAATCATTGATGATCGCGTTGGCCCTGTAATTAGTGGGGAAGTTTCAGCTGTGCCGAAGAGAGCCTGCAATCACCGAGTCTGTGTTAAATCGCCCAAAAAGGCTGCGTACACATCTGGAATTCGAAACCTTTCGTAAAAGGAACGAGTTGTTCAAACGATTGATTTTCCCAACTGAATGCAGCGCTTAACAATAATAATAAATGTAAAGATCTCTTACAGCAAGCCAGCCGCTGAATACTAAGACGAAGGGCTCCACCAGAGATTCTATTTGGCTGATTTCACGTAATGAAATATTATATTAAAACTGTACATAGATAAAGGAGAGAGAGAGAGCGAATGAAAATTAGAGAAAATACTGATAATCCTCCATTAGTCTAATTTTTCGCCTGTCTTATCACGGATCAGCCTAAAGACAAAACGGGATGCCCTTACTTCACTGTATAGATTTATGTGTGAAAGTGAAGGGATCTTAAAGGCAACAGATACACGTCTATGCAGACAGGACATTACACAAAGTTAGCGGCAAGCTGCATGCATTCATCATTCAGCATCTATTCTTCTTACATTAATACATTATATACTGTCCGCCCGGATAGCTGAATGGCTGACGGCGCGATAGCTCAGCGTGTTCGGCCAGCGAGCCGGTTGGCCTCTGTAGTAAAAAAACTGAGTGGAAGGATCAACAACGAACTTGAAAGGATGTCAAGTGACGTCCGCAACGACCAAACACAACGATCAACGACGAACAAAATGAATAAAGAAATGGTCAGCGTGACGGACGGCCGTTCTAAGGGGCCCGGATTCGATTCCCGGATGGGTCGGGGATTTTCCCCGCTCAGGGACTGGGTGTTGTGTTGTCTTCATAATCATTTCATCCCCATACGGCGGGCAGGTCGCCCAATGTGGCGTCGAGTAAGACCTGCACCAAGGTGGCCGGACCTGCCCGTAAGGGGCCTCCCGGCCAATCACGCCAAACGCTCATTTCCACTGCACCTACTCTCACAGTTTAGTGGAAACACGAATAAACAGTCTTTGACCTGACACTCTGCGGTCAAGAAATTGTATACCTTATTCTCGACAAGCAGCACCGGCATTTCCTGTGGTGTCACCGCCAGACACCACACTTGCTAGATGGTAGCTTTAAATCGGCCGCGGTCCATTAGTACATGTCGGACCCGCGTGTCGCCACTGTCGGTAATTGCAGACCTAGCGCCACCACATGGCAGGTCTAGAAAGACGTACTAGCACTCGCCCCAGTTGTACGACGACTTTGCTAGCGACTACACTGACGAAGCCTTTCTCTCATTTGCCGAGAGACAGTTAGAATAGCCTTCAGCTAAGTCCATGACTACGACCTAGCAAGGCGCCATTAACCTTATATGGAGACAGTCTCACTTGTATTAACAATAGCCATGTACCACAAGGATGAATTAAAGTTAAGTAAACAGACGATACGTACTTTTCTTTATAGCATTAATTACGTATCCTGTTCCAGACTTCACGCTCGTCTGCGTTAGGTAGCGTGCATTTCGGCCTCCTCTATCTACAAGGTGTTGACACATTTGCCAACACATCATTTCCATCACGTAATTAATAGATAAATATCATGTGGGCATTCTAAGCATTTGTGAACAGATGCAGCATGCTTAAAGGTTGTAATAACATTCAGTTATATAAAGTGAAGCACAGCTTCAAAACCTTAACTTTAAAATAAAAGTGCTAATCGATAAATAAACCCAAAGGAACTGGAGCGTAATGAAAATTTATCTCTGTAACCGGCTGTATCTCTGCAACCAATAAATTTTGCACCGGTGTTATACGTATTTTCGTTCGAGCTAGTCTGCATCATCACCTCGTAAAGTTTTTAGGGTATTAATCTCCACATGCCGTACGTAGTTTGTTGGTTGGTTGGTTTGGGGAAGGAGACCAGACAGCGTGGTCATCGGTCTCATCGGATTAGGGAAGGATTGGGAAGGAAGTCGGCCGTACCCTTTCAGAGGAACCATCCCGGCATTTGCCTGGAGTGATTTAGGGAAATCACGGAAAACCTAAATCAGGATGAACCATCGTCCTCCCGAATGCGAGTCCAGTGTCTAACCACTGCGCCACCCCGCTCAGTACGTAGCCTGTATTTATTCACCTGCTTACAGAATCTGTCTGCCATTGAGAATAAGGCATATGTTTAACTATGTTGAACTTCACATTGTTTCACAACGGGTTCCTTTTTATTTTCGAATAGTGTCAGTTCAAAAAGTGGCTCAACAATGCACACTTGGCACTAAACATTTCGATACCGTGTAAGTACCACAGTGGGTAAAGCGGCTTGTGTATATTCTTCCACCTGTCAAGAAGGGGAGTCAGGACGAGTCTTGCCTGCCAACGTGGCCTTCCGTAGCGAAGCCATTCGAACATTTAGCCTCTGTTGTGAGGCACAGAACGTGGGAGGTCGGCCGCATAGTGTTCGCTGAAGTGTCAACAGCGTCGTACGCCAACTATCTGCGACTCATTGCTCGAAGGCACAACGACTGGAAAGCAACAGAATTACGTTCTTTCTGTATTGTAGAATACTACAAAGGTTGTGCCGACCCAGACACTAAACACCTTCTCTATTCTTATCAGTTTGAGCTCTAGACGTATATTGCGAACACCAGTACAAACCACTCAACATTGTGATACGTGGAAGAAATGGGCAAAGAAAACCCTGGGAGGGAATCTTTTGAGTGTAAAAGTAATTATTTGTACAATTCAGCATTGCAGTTTTGACTGTTATTAAATGTAAAAATAGGAAATAAAAAATAAAAAAAATAAAAAAAATAAGACCGTACACATTGAATTGTACATCATGCCATGCATATAATACTCACGTAATAAAATAGAATGCTAAAAATAATAATACATTACTTACATTTTCCTTTAGCACATGCCAAAACCTAAAAATCACCAGACATATATTCATCTGAAACTTCCTGGCAGATTAAAACTGTGTGCCGGACCGAGACTCGAACTCGGGACCTTTGGTAGAGCACTTGCCGCGATAGGCGAAGGTCCCGAGTTCGAGTCTCGGTCCGGCACACAGTTTTAATCTGCCAGGAAGTTTCATATCAGCGCACACTCCGCTGCAGTGTGAAAATCTCATATATTCATCTCATCGCCACATCCGTGAGTTGGGTCTTAAATTGTAACAATGAACGGCAGATAGACTGTGTACACCATGGAAATGGTGTAAATTGTACATACTTTTGCAGTTATTAGCATCTTTTACTTGAATCTCATGAAATCACTACTCGTGTATATTGTATGCTTACCAACACAAGTAGAGCGCGTGAAAACACGTGCACAAGTCGTATCTTTTGCTATCGTCAGAGCACTGTTATTCGAAAGCAAGCAGCTCATATCAGAGAAACTTAATACCAGTTCAAAATTAGTTGACAAAGATTCGTTGTTCTGTATTGTTGTACAGTTTAATGATGTAATGAATTGAATAGGGAATTTATTTACCAAAGTGTAGCGTAGCAGAACATTAAATTACCAGCTCTGAAAGACTACAGATGCTCTGAACAAGCACTCACACAGACCGTACATTACAACATTGCTTATACGTAGATTGAACCAATAAAACTAAACTAAATATAAGTGAAACAAAACAAGCCGAAATAAACATGCATGCTGTGTTACATCCCACTTCTTATACCATTTTCATGAGCTACAAAACTTTGCTGTTTTTCAGTCTAAAGGCATTCTTACCGTTTAAGAGCCAGCTTACGGCGGTGACGATGTCATACATGTATGTCAGAAGATTTTTAGGTTTTGACATGTGCTGAAGGATAATGTAGGCAATATCTTACTGTTTTTAGCATTTAATTACATTATATATCAACCACATGCATGACTTGATGTGAGAACCATTCTATGTATACGCTCTATTTTTTTGCGTTTTGCAGTATTTCCTCTTGATAATGGTCACATGACCGAAATTACCGTAGTATGTTGTACAAATAAATAATTTTATAGTCATAAGGCGACATGACTTCGTTTACGAAGTTTACGTATCAGTAGAACTGCAGCTACGAGGATTTCTAGCTTTTTTTATTTCACAATAAAGCTGTTTTCTTTGTTTCCTAAGGCTCATCTTCCTCTCCTTGAATTTAAGCTCACAAATGTTCGCAGATTTGTAGGAATGCACCTTTTTTTTGGAAGGTTTAATTCTAAATCTACAGTCATGTATGTGGTAGTTCTCATGTTGTATCTTCCGTAATAGGGAAATATAATGCTTCGAGGTACTGGCACATTAAAACATTTGTGTTAAGAAAGCACCGTTTCTATTCTGATTTCCCTTAACCGATTGCTGTGAACCGACATGGCGGTAGTAAAAAGGTTTACCTACTGGCAATGAATAACTGAATCGAATCTTGTGCCCATTTCAGATGTAAGGAACTTTCTTGCGCTACGCGGCACTAAACAACGGATGCTCTCACGTAGTATCATGGAACATATTTTGCGTTCAGACATAATGACCTTTCTAGACTCTGAGAAGCACGTCTCCGGATACCAGCACGGTTTTAGGAAACAGCGGTGATGCTAGACACAGCTGGCTCTCTTTGTGCATGATATACAACAGGCACTAGATACCGGCTTTCAGGTTGATGCCATATTTCTCGACTTTCGAAAGCCATTCCACACAGTTCCGCACTGGCGCTTGCTCAAAAAAGTGCGCGTTTACGGTCTATCCGATGACATATGTGGTTGGATAGAGAGTTTTCTAACAGACAAGGAACAGTATGTCGTTCTGAACGGGGTGACTTCAACAGAATCAAGCGTAATTTCAGGTGTGCCCCAGGGTAGCGTAATAGGTCCGTGTTTTTTACGATTTACATAAACGATCTGGTTGATGGTACTGACAGCGGTGTTAGACTGTTTGCCGATGACGCTGTAGTCTACAGGAAAGTAGTATCACACGAAAGTTGTGAACAAATCAATGAGGATTTGCAGAAAATAAATGCGTGGTATAATGACTGGCAGTTATCTCTCAATATTAGTAAGTGTAACGCACTGCATATAACAAGGCGAAAATTCTCATTAATGCATGAGTACAAAATAAATGCCCGGTCTTTGGAAGCAGTAACATCCGTCAAGTATATGGGTGTGACTATTGGAAATGATCTCAAATGTAATGATCAGATTACAGAAGTAACGGGTAAGGCAACCCCTAGATCGCGGTTTATTGGTAGAATCCTGAAGCGATGAAGTCCTTCAACAAAGGAAATAGCTTACAATATGTTAGTTCGTCCAGTCTTAGAGTACTGTTCGTCTGTATGGGACCCTTACCAGTTGGGTCTGATTCAAGAGACTGAGAAGGTCCAAAGGAGAGCGGCAAGATTCGTGACTAGTACATTTAGCCATCACGAGAGCGTTACAAATCTCATAGAAAGTTTCAAGTGGGACACACTTGCAGATAGACGGACCGCTAAACGGAAGGGGATGCTCACTAAATTCCGAAATCCGATCTTCACCGAGGTTTGTAGAGCATATGTTATTACCACAAACTTTGAAATCGCGCAATGATCACCATTCAAAGATAAGGGAAATAAGAGCTCGTACTGAGGCGTTCAGACAGTCGTTTTTCCCTCGCGTGATCCGTGAGTGGAACAGAGGGGGGGAATATGACTTTGGCGCGAATTGTGCCCTCCGCCACACAGCACTTGGTGACTAGCGAAGTATATATGTAGATGTACAACCATTATACATCACCACTTAAGAAAGATCGTTTCATGGGATGCTATCCCAGTTGCAAGTTGCCATCTACCGGCTTCTAGGCGCAATGAAAAATTGATTTTCAGTATTTCATATAATTATTAACCGAATTCAAAAACTTAAAATGCTGTGATAATCTGCACAATAAATCTCACGTTAAAGGTTTAACAGCATCAGAGACTGTGCCTTGAGGTAAATAGCAGTGCGAAAATTACCCAAACTGTCTTCAGCCAGTACTTGATAATGAGAACACTTAGCGACTTCCAACAAACTACACATAATTTTAAACAGTTTCGAATGTTTTTCTCGCTGACACCAATCACACAATAACGAAAGGAAAAACGTTTATCCTTAACTACATTTTCAATGTTCATTACTCTATGGGTGAATAATCCGAAACTAAGTAAGCTAACATACTGAGAGTTTTGTGGCTTCGACCATAAAGGTTGCCCATGCTTAACGTCAAATATTTTCCACATTAACTCACTTGTAAAGTAATCAGTCGTTTGAATCTGTTTTATAGATGCATAAAACATAAAGCTGAAGTAAACATATAGTAAGTCCAAAAATGTATCCACAAAATATATATAGGCCATACAGGGCATTCAAACATAAAGGTACTACTACTCGAACGGAGTCTTCGAATTATCTAACTGCGTAGTTATGTTTCTTCCTCTGATATCCTTTCCATTGAAATTACTGATTTCTTCTAGAAAAAGCAGACCAAGTTCGTGTAACAGTTGAGCCACAGAGCCAGTATTTTTGCATTAAGTTTGTTAACAAAGGAAGCGATGTATTTCTGAGTCCGGCGCCTCTTGACATTGCTCGGTTATCTAAACTGTGTATCTAGGTCGTCGATCTAGGTCGCCGCTTCATATATGCAGCTCCGTTCAGACCCACCATTACCTCAGTGGATGTACTTCGAAGATTGCACATTTTATCGGAGTCACACCAAGTTGATTCAGGCAGGCCATGCATGTCTGAGCAGAGCTGAAAATGTTTTGCGCGTAATGTACCTGCTGAACGTAGATGTGTTTCATAGCGTATAGTCAATGCCGTTCTCATCTTGTTAGCCTTTTTCCTGGTTTAATCCCATCTACGTGTAGCTTCCATATATAATATTGTGAATATAAGTTTTTTTCACATTTTACCATCCCTGGATTCAACAGCATATGTCACACTAGCGCCTGCTTCCGATTTCTTCCGTCTACCATTTCTTTAATTTGAATTCTAACCTTATATTTAAATTTTAGTGGTCTCGCGTAGCATCACGTCTCCATCGTTCTAGTTTATTTTCCGTCATTTTCGTATCACCGTTAGGAAACAAAACATGTCTTTTTGTCGAATAAAGCTTTTTTCGTCTGCATTTATGTATTACAGTCTTCCTTAAGTATGTCTTGCAGTGCAATCTTTCCTGCTAGAAAGGAGAAACCTCCCACTTCATAGACATTTATTTCTCACAAAGATGATATTTGACATTCGTTTTTCAGATTTGTATTATTCTTCCTTATTTTCGGTTTAATTCTGTTTGTTTTCATTGTGCTCAAAATCAATCAACGAAGCTAAAATTTTCTTATCTTAGAAGAGAAGAACTATCATGCATCTGAAGAGTAACATTGTTATATTTCTCCTCGAAGCTGAAATTTCGTCTAAATTTTGCTTCTGTTACTGTTTTACTTCCTCATCCTAAAATGTTTAAATGCTGTGGCGATACTATCCTGCAAAATGCTGTAGAACGATAGAAAATACGAAATATTTTGCGTCCTGCTTCCTCTAGATTCCTTCAGACTGGAAGCTGTTTTATGTAGACAGTTAATTTACCAAGTATTCCATATTGCTCCACGGTATTTCGCTTTATTCAGGGGAAACATATTTTCTTGTGCTTCTCTGCAGTTCCCAGTTTCTAGCGCATTCATTCAATAGTGCAAAGTTTTCTCCGTCTCTAAAATAATAGTTCAGAAATAGCAAAACATGGTTACTGTTATCAGTCCAAACGTAGACGAACTATGATGGTCAGCACGTTATATTAATTCTTCTGGGGGAACGTTCTTCGGTTTATCTAAACGCTCTTTCCATACTATAGAGGAAATTTGGCTTCTGTAAAGATTGTAGATTAATATCACAGCTTGTCCGAAGAGGACTTTGTAAATATCCAAATAGTGATCCTGTATGGAGAACGATTTGTATAAAGCCTGTTTCATCTGGAAGGCTTGCTGCAGATCCACTTACGTGCGTCTCAACGGATTATTGTCTGTAAGTTCTCTTTTTATTCTGTCGACTATATAACCAATGGTTGCTTTATACTTCGTACTCATATTTTAATTATGCTATACGTAACATCTATTGCAAACACCTGTGAATGGCTACAAGGCCGAAACAATGGAACAGTGAACAACATAAAACTAAAGGGCGGTTTAATCATAACAATAAAAGAATGCGACGAAGGTAGTTGTAAACGCCATTAAACGATAGTATAAAATCCTAGAGTTGAGGTGAAGGCTTTTATGTATAGCGTCAACATTGGTCAATGCCGTCCTCTTACGAGAATTTCCGTTATGATTTTGGGAACACGTGGAGCCTCTTATAATTTTGTATACCTTAGCTGTATTCATGTTGATGTTGGAAGGAGTCATCTTGTCTCCTTCTTCCCCATTACACGGCAACGGCTGGAAGCATGCGGATCCAAGCCGCGGCATGGTTCACTTCTAGACCGGCCACCGCCCGCACCCAGCACATTTCAACCACATGGGCCTTAGCTGGACTGCTACGTGCGCGTCTGAGGCAGTTTGGGTCTCTTAGATACATGGCATTGCATTGCAACACCCTCACACACGTAAGAATATTCAGGGTGACAATTATTGAACCATATGAAATAAAATCGTCACAACTTTTGAACAGTTGGGGTTAGGGCGTTCAAACTGCACGGTTGGCCGTGTTGCACGATGGGAATTAGTATGCGCTGTACGGATTGGCTCAGCGATGAAGCCCGTTTGTATTTGGATGGGACTGAGAATCCGCATTTTGCGATCAAGAGGTCGCTTAACCCTCCGGAGGTGAGTGTGTGGTGTGCAGTATTCAGTCACGGGACAACCTGTGCGATACTGCTTGAAGACACGGTGACTACCGAACGGTGCATGAAGGTTTTGGAAAATGAATTAATCTCCATTACCCATAGTGTCCATAATTTCGACAAGATGTAGTTCGTGCAAGACGGAGCTCGACCCCACCCAAGCAGGAGACTGTTTGATGTCCTGGAGGAGCAGTTTGGGGACAGCATTCTGGCTCTGGGGTACCCAGAGGCCACTGGCATCGATTAGCCGCCATATTCTCCTAATCTGAACACATGCGACTCCTCTTTGTGGAGCTTTATTAAAGACAAGGCTTACAGCAATAACCCCAAAATTATTGCTGAGCTGCATCGATGTTCCGACACTTCAGTGGGTCATGCAGAATTTCGCTACTCGTCTGCACCACATCATCGCCAATGATGGGAGGCATACAGAACATGTCATAACCAAAATCCGCATACCTGCAGTGACGTTTAGATGTTGAATAAAGTGTGTGAACGCTATAGTTTGTAACTAGTTTACATTTTTTCATATATTTCATTAATTGTTACTCTGCATTACGTCAAAGAAATGTTACGCGACGATGTGCTCTACGCAACATTGCTGATAAGGTTTCAAGAACACTGCATGACGTCCGTAGACAAGAAAATCCATACGGCAGATCACAAACAGACACACAGCATCACGACAACAGGATCCTTGGGAGGATACAAACTCAGAAACAGCCAGAGACACTGATACAGATGAAGACACAGAAGATGGCATAACATAATAAAAACCTCGGAGACAGACTCAGAACACAAGGAGTGTAACATTTAACATTGATAATTTGGTACATGTAGGAAAAGCGGACATAGCACGTGATTGGTTCATGCATTTAAACTGCACTTTAAATGTGATAACTAAATAATGTAAAGGGATATAACATAAGGAACGAGACAATCATTACGTTGCGCCATACGGAGAGGAGAGCCTCGAAGCTTAAGTTCCGCGGCTCCCATCCACGCTGGCACTGGTTGAGGGAAACAGTCAGGCACACAATACACATACAAGGTAGACTACAGAACTACGTCTAGTTACAGTAACACAAATAGTGCATTGAGTTATGCCCTAATAAGCGCTTAAAAGATGTAATGAGAACTACTACTACTACTACTACTACTACTACTACTACTTAGACACTAGAAACAGATACACAACGAATCGCTCATGATGTATTTCATCGAGTAATCTAAGAAAACATAATTTTATATGCGACTTCAGGTGAGACAGGTTCTATGTTTCCCTCGAGGCCCTCCCACATGAAACAGCAACAAGATGGACCATAATTTGTATCTTATACTTTGTTTTAACAGTGAAACAAAATTTATAGTTCGTTCCTCCAGACATACAGTCTACAGACGACTGAATAGACATGGTTTATTCGCCTGGAAATCAACAAGGTGCATTCCACTGACTCCTGGTCACAGGAGAGCCCGTAAAGCATGGTGTCAAGAACACGGTACATGGTCATTGGAGCAGTGGTCCCAGGTTATGTTTACGGATGAGTCCAGGTATAGTCTGAACAGTGATTCTCGCCGGGTTTTCATCTGGCGTGAACCAGGAACCAGATATCAGCCCCTTAATCTCCTTGAAAGGGACGGAGGTCGTGGTTTGATCGTGCGGGGTGGGATTATGATTGGTGCACGTACACCTCTACATGTCTTTTGATAGAGGAACTGTAACAGGTCAGGTGAATCGGGAGGTCATTTTGCACCAGTATGTCCGCCTTTTCAGGGGTGCAGTGGGTCCCACCTTCCTCCTGATGGATAATAACGCACGATCCCACCGAGCTGCCATCGTGGAGGAGTGCCTTGAAACAGAAGATATCAAGTGAATGGAGTGACCTGCCTGTTCTCCAGACCTACACCCCATTGAGCACGTCTAGGATGCTCTCGGTCGACGTATCGCTGCACGTCTTCAAACCCCTACGACACTTCAGGAGCTCCGGTAGGCACTAGTGCAAGAATGGGAGGCTATACCCCAGCAGCTGCTCGACCACCTGATCCAGAGAATGCCAACCCGTTGTGCGGCCTGTGTACGTGTGCATGGTGATCATATCGCATATTGATGTCGGGGTACATGCGCAGCAAACAGTAGCGTTTTGTAGCACATGTGTTTCGGGAGACGGTATTCTCAACTTATCACCAATACCATGGACTTACAAATGTGTGTCGTGTGTGTTACCTATGTGCCCGTGCTATTAGCGCCAGTTTCGTGTAGTGCCACTTTGTGTGGCACCACATCCTTAATTTATGCGCATGATAATTGTTATCACCCTTGTTATGTTGCTCAAAACAGATTTCGCTACTAGTGTACTATTACATGTTAAATAATTTAATATACGGTCTACTTTCTAAAATATCAGGCAGAAGGTCTTTAAATACGCAATATATGAAATGAAATGTGCATAAAATGGAAACAAATCAGCAGATTGGCTAGAAACCAAAGAGATCACAGTTCTTTGAGAGCTGATCTACACTACATTTCAACCAATCCTTAAAGCCTTTCCAACTCTTAATGTACCCTTACGTGCAAAACTTAAGGACGAAAGTAACTTTCGCATGGTGTGTCGCTTGGAAGTAACGTAGATCAATGAAATGTGAACCATACATAGATGCAACTCCCACATTATAGCACAGAATGTATTTGGGGAGAAAAACGCAATGAGACGAACAGAAATGTCACTTTTACCAAAGACAATAGTTACGCTGAAGTCAGCGCGTCCCATTATGGACCGCTCGACGTTACAAAAGGCGGTAGATTGTTCTCAATACATGTGTGATCGCTACGGACGGCAGTTTATGCAGTGCAGCGTGCTCCTTTGCTGGCCGGAAATCTGGTAAGGAGTTCTCGTGGTACGGCGTTCCATTCCTCCACCAGAACACTTGACAACAGCTGGTGGTGGTTGGTGCGTGTAGGCGTGCTGTGGTACGTCCCCCCAGTGCATCCCGCACGTTCTCGGTGGGACTTAAGTGGGGGCGGGGGGCGCGGGGGGCGCGGGGGGGGGGTGGAGAGGGCAGGCCAGTCCATCCTCCGAATATCCTCTCGTTATCCTCTCGTTCCAAGAGCTACTCCATTTTCGCTGCTTCATGCGGTCGCGCATTTTCGCCATAAAAAGGACGTCAGGACGGAATGGACTACTCTTAAAGGGACATGCATGGGGAAGGCATACAGTACCACCACTACGTTGACCACTGAGTGTACCGTATTAGCAGATGGGCAGGTCATTAACCTGATTCATGACTGTGCCTCCCCACACCATAAAACTGTTCCACAAAATCGATTTCGCTCTTCCTAGGAACATTACGCGTTCCCACCTCTCGCCATGTAAATCATGAACGTATAATTTTTCAGTCTCACCCGGAGTATTTGTTGATCGAGCAGTGCAAGGGTGGTGTAGTTACTACTGAAATCCCTGGGCTAGCAGGACGGAGCGGGTGAGGTTATATTTGTGGAAAGGGGCCAAAATAAGTTGCTGTCAGTTACACTCAACGTATAAATATTGTTAGTTAAAACACACAATAACATAAGCAAGGAACTAAGGTACAGGAGTTCTTCTGGAAGTTAAACTTCTTTCAAAAACATTTTTTTTTTATTTCAGTGCCGGCCGAGGTGGCCGAGCGGTTCTAGGCGCTACAGTCCGGAACCGCGCGACCGCTACGGTCGCAGGTAAGAATCCTGCGTTCGGTATGGATGTGTGCGATGTCCTCAGGTTAGTTAGGTTTAAGTAGTTCTAAGTTCTAGGGGACTGATGACCTCAGAAGTTAAGTCCCATAGTGCTCAGAGCCATTTGAACCATTTACTTCAATGAAAATAGGCTGAAGGCCACACATTAAGCAAGAACACTGTTACGGCTTAAGGCCAAAACAAAAATTTTCAGTGTTAATTCTAAATAGGGTGAAACACAGCTGAAGGCCGCATATCAACCAAACAATGTAACAGCTTAAAGCCTAGGAGGAAGGGCTTTCAATTTAATAGGCTGACGGCCTTAGCTTAAAACACTTCATTCGAACCTTGCTGAAGGGCTCATACTAAAGAATAAGGCAAGGACAAGATTTTAAAATTTTAGTTTGAGAGAGTTTAAAACTCGGCTGAAGGCCACACACCATGGAGAAAACAGTTTCACAGCTTAAGGCCTAAAGAGAAAAAAAAACTTACAATTTTAATAAGCTAAAACTAGGCTCAAGGCCACACAGAGCACCTAAGACTAAAAGGAAATCACTATGTAAGACACAAGGAGTGGCGCTCAGAAGGTTCCAAGGGTCGGCCTGGGAAGTAACACAAACGTACATTTAGGTGAGACAGGCAGCCAGACCGACAACCTCTTAATCGGAAGACAACCCAACCGAAGGTCAGCTGACAAACCAACCAACAAAATCAGTTCTGCTCCAAACGACGAGAAAAACGACAACAAGACGTCAATAGCTCAACGTTCTGGATGCTGGTGCCCAATCCAGCGGGGACTTATGACCTAAGATGTTGAGTCCCATAGTGCTCAGAGCCATTTGAACCCAATCCAGCCAAGTCAGAATAAACGCACAAAACCACCAACGCACTTCAGCTGTCGAACTACTCGCCGTGCTGGACAGCAACAACATGACGAGGAAAATACACTGCCAAAAATTACGTCCACACCCAGAGCAAGTAACCGGAACGTTAATGGCCACAAAGATACCGCTGGTCCGCTTCATTAATGAAGCAGTGAGTTAACTTAAGTTAAACTCCATCCGAGAAAACGTCTGCAATTCTAGCTGACTTCAATTCACACTCATTGTTGCTCACAGGAAACTCACAGAAAGCAACAACCAGGATCAAATGAAGAGAAGTGATAGAAGTTGAAGCTTGATAGTAGGTTAAGTCAACACTCAACTTTAGAGTCTAAGATCGTCGGGCGACGAACTTCGTACCGGTCGCAGGAAGCGCCTCACAACTCCAGCCCCGGCTCCGCGCGGCGGGGATGCCCTCGCCTCTCTGCGCCAATCGAACGACTGCCACCAGCCGGAAACGGCCAAAGGACAAAACAGACGTCGGCTGATGGGATGACCGACCGAACAACCAACCAACGGTCGTTGCCGCTCCAGTCTCCTTCAGTGGGACAATGCATGTGTATCGCCAGCGGTTGGCAAGTACTGGCTGTCCGCACCTTACTGGTGCTCCGTCCTCGTCGCTCCTTCGACGCCGACCGCTGCTCCCTCCCCGACTGCACTGCTGGTCCGTCTCCAACCGACTTCCAGACACACGACAGCCCGGAAATACTATCGGTCACTCCAGAGATGGTACGACAGTGCACTATCGATACGCGCTGCTGCTGCCACTCATGGGCAAGTACGAGGTGCATTCACGTTCTAAGGCCTCCGATTTTTTTCTCCGGACTGGAAAGAGATAGAAATATGCGCATTGTTTTAAAATGAGGCCGCATTCATTGCCAGTACGTCCCAGAAATGGCAGCACTGTACGGCAGATGGAATTTTACCGCCAGCGGCGAGAATGAGAACTGTTTTAAATACTTAAAATTGCGACGTTTCCCTTACTTGAACAGCGTGCAATCATTCGTTTTCTGAATTTGCTTGGTGTGAAACCAATTGAAATTCATCGACAGTTGAAGCAGACATGTGGTGATGGAGTTATGGATGTGTCAAAAGTGCGATCGTGGGTGTGACAGTTTAATGAAGGCAGAACATCGTGTGACAACAAACTGAAACAACGTCGGGCTCGGACAAGCCGGTCTGACGACATGATCGAGAAAGTGGAGAGAATTGTTTTGGGGGATCGCCGAATGACTGTTGAACAGATCGCCTCCAGAGTTGGCATTTCTGTGGGTTCTGTGCACACAATCCTGCATGACGACCTGAAAATGCGAAAAGTGTCATCCAGGTGGGTGCCACGAATGCTGACGGACGACCACATGGCTGCCCGTGTGGCATGTTGCCGAGCAATGTTGACGCGCAACGACAGCACGAATGGGACTCTCTTTTCGTCAGTTGTGACAATGGATGAGGCGTGGATGCCATTTTTCAATCCAGAAACAAAGCGCCAGTCAGCTCAATGGAAGCACACAGATTCACCGCCACCAAAAAAATTTCGGGTAACCGCCAGTGCTGAAAAAATTATGGTGTCCATGTTCTGGGACAGCGAGGGCGTAACCCTTACCCATTGCATTCCAAAGGGCACTACGGTAACAGGTGCATCCTACGAAAATGTTTTGAAGAACAAATTCCTTCCTGCACTGCAAGAAAAACGTCCGGGAAGGGCTGCGCGTGCGCTGTTTCACCAAGACAAAGCACCCGCACATCGAGCTAACGCTACGCAACAGTTTCTTCGTGATAACAACTTTGAAGTGATTCCTCATGCTCCCTACTCACCTGACCTGGCTGCTAGTGACTTTTGGCTTTTTCCAACAATGAAAGACACTCTCCGTGGCCGCACATTCACCAGCCGTGCTGCTATTGCCTCAGCGATTTTCCAGTGGTCAAAACAGACTCCTAAAGAAGCCTTCGCCGCTGCCATGGAATCATGGCGTCAGCGTTGTGAAAAATGTGTACATCTGCAGGGCGATTACGTCGAGAAGTAACGCCAGTTTCATCGATTTCGGGTGAGTAGTTAATTAGAAAAGAAAAAAAAAATCGGAGGCTTTAGAACTTGAATGCACCTCGTAAGGCAGGAAGTTAATGACGCCAGTAAATTGAATAAGAAAACGAGGCGGCAGTACCGTAATAGAAGATACGAACAATAAATGGCATGAACACGAGCCATACACAGCTCAACTATGTCTGCCCTCGCCGCCAGAACGTTGTGTGTTTGCTGAGTGTCTTCATAATTAGACCCAGTGGTGACTCCCAAATCTTTCTGGGATCATAGCCGCAGTCCCCATTGTTGAGATCTTCCCTGATGCGTATTTCCATATCCTCTCCGGCAACTCTGCCCTAGATTTGGAAGTTTGTGGTAAAATCCCGCTACGTCCATATAACATCACACGAGTCTAGGACAGACACAGCTCTGCGACCACCGAATCGGTAGGATACATTAGTCTACTGTGCTGCTGGTTTTCTTGGCAACGAACTTCGATGTAGTACACTATTAGTCCAAAATATGTCGTGCCACATCGACACAGAACCTAATACACCCCGATCTTCTGCAAACATAGGTGATCTTTGACGCTTCCTAAAAGTAACCCATGTTTTATTGGGCCGGCAAGAGACAGTTCTTACTCGGTGCTTTTTCAGTATGCGGCCGATTTTTCCCAGTAGACCGCTCCCGTACCGTAAAAAGGCAGTGGCAGTAGCTTTCTTCGCGGCATCAGCCGTGTCCACAGGTTGCACTGTAATGGAGGGCGGGGAGCACCCTCAATCCGCCATTCTGCATTCTGAGTAACCATTTCTTCGGAATATAGTTCTGAGGTGCTCCAGTACACAGGTAAGACGCTCAGGATCAGAAATGGTGCGCGCCCTCTTTACTAGTGTTTTCAGTTTTGTGAACGAGTTAGTACACAAGAAGGAGAGGTGGGCTACAAAGTGGTGCAGCAACTTTAGTTGGTTGGTTGGTTGGTTTGGGGAAGGAGACCAGACAGCGAGGTCAACGGTCTCATCGGATTAGGGAAGGACGGGGAAGGAAGTCGGCCTTGCCCTTTGAAAGGAACCATCCCGGCATTTGCCCGGAGCGATTTATGGAAATCACGGAAAACCTAAATCAGGATGGCCGGACGCGGGGTTGAACCGTCGTCCTCCCGAATGCGAGTCCAGTGTCTAACCACTGCGCCACCTCACTTGGTCAACTTTAGTCGTAGGAAAGCTGGATAGGAGAAGAAATCGTTAGTGAACTAGTTAACGCAACACCGAAGATTTACTTCACTTCTGCAAGCATACAAAGACACACTAGAAACGATACAACAAGAAACAGAGTCCAGCTGCTGATATCAACCAGGATGAATCTCTCTGTATTAAAGCATGAACATTGGTGTCGGTTCCACGACTAGGCACTATCTGCACTCGTGGCGAAGTGGCTCTCAGAGAAGGGCGCTGATGACCTCGATGTTGAGCGCCCATAAACCCCAACACACACACACCGCTCTCAGAGCGAGTGGGCTGAGTCGCTGCCGCTCGCCGCGGCGGCAGAGGGCGCCTGTAGTACAGAACTGCTGGAGGTGCGGCTCATCAGGGATGCTCCACTGGGTCAGCACATGACGGCTATCGGCGCCCCACGGAAACTTGCTATTCCACTACCATCCTCACGACGCCCATGCGATGGTACCGATATGTGTTACCGCACCCCCCCCCCCCTCCACACACACAAACTTTTTCACTCGTGTAGCATAGATTAGTGAAGGACGACGGTGGGGGTCGCTGGGATGCAGGTGAGAATGAGGAGATGGGTGCTGAAAACGAGGCTGATGTCGAGCTCCTGCCTGAACTCTGCTGTGTGCCTCGATCCCTCCCGGGAACACCTGCCGAAAAACCGGGCAGAGAGCACGCATCCACATCCAGAAGCGGAGCAGCAAACGATGATGCCGGCATCTCGATGACTGTCAAGGGACCTGAGACGATACGTGAGACAGCCGCCAAGAAGGGGAGCCGATCCCCAGATGTCGAGATGGCGATGACTGAGAAAGGACGTTGACTTCCATCCGATTGAGGACCGTCGCCAATAGCGCAGGGCCTGAGGGAGTCGGATGCAGCAAGGGCTGCTGCATCCAGGCAGGCACGGAATCTGAAAGCAAAATGCCTGAGACAGGATCAAGCAATTCACATGGGAAATCTTAGAATGTCCAGTACGTCGTACAACGGTGCCTCGCCCCAGAGCCTCTGTCTGTCATACGATCTGTAAAAGGCCAAATCGTTAGTGTAATACTTTGTCTGTCCATGGGAGGGAGGGGGGGAGTGGAGTGAGGGGTGCTACTGTGGCACCTGTGGCAGGTGCAGCAACTGCCAAAGTCATCCAACCATTACCACTCTGAACCTTGTTCGTAGTACATGAGAAATTAATCTTACATCCTACAAAAGTAACAGGACCAGTAAGAAGTTCTTGTTGAGAGACTTGGTTCGGAGTAAAATCAAAAGTGCTAACTGTCTTGTAAACTGGCATCCTTGAACGACGATATCCTCTTCTCCTCCTGTAAGGCATGGCTGTGTGCTGTGTGCGGCTGCCTCGAGTCGAATAAGCATGCTGTTGCCTCACGAGCGAGATATACAGTCCCCTGACGTCATAGCGATAACCTTATTTGGGCGTGGCAGGAAGTAAGCCCGCTCAGTAGCGCAATGGCGTCACCGGAAGCTGAATTTTCCAGCGGATCGCGCTCTGTTAAAACTAGAGCGCGATCCTCCGCGGCCTAGCGGCGGCCGAGCGAAACTCGTTCAAGGTCACCCGCCAAGATGGCGGCGGACACAGCCATATGGCTAGGAGCAGTAGGGAGACGAGAAGAACAACAGAGCTCGAACATGTGTGTGGGAGGCACAAAGTTGATCCATCTGTTAATTAAATGCCCATACGAAGCATTCAGCTTCTCCATTGGTTTGCGAGTGCAACGGTGTATTCGTGATGTGCCCGATGGTAATGCCAGAACAGTTCAAACTTGGCGGCAACCAGTTGAGGTCCATTGACAGTCACAATTACTTTAGACAGTGTCTCACAGTAGAAGACCTGGATTGAGGAACGAGTTATAGCAGAGTGCATAGGAACCACGAAGGGAAATTTCCTGAAAGCATCAACGACAATGAGCCAACGTGCATTCCAGTAAAGATCCATGAAATCCAAGCACAAATGTTGACAAGGTGCTTGAAGTTTGGGTCATTCAAGGAAGTGCTGAGGCAAGGCTGACTGATATTCAGCACAGGCTTCGCACTGAGAAGTGAACTGTGCAGTTTGCGAATCCAGACCGTGCCAAGTGCAATGATGAAGTCATACCAACTGCTTGGTGTAAACGACATGGGTGCAACAAACGAAGCATGTCAGGCTGGAGTGCCTGGGGAACCACAACACGCGACTGGTTATTATCAGTGCGAAACAAAATGACACCTTGGTGGCCTCAGATGTGAATAAGTCCCATAGTGCTCAGAGCCATTTTTTGAACACCGAGGGCACCTTGTGGTGGACACGACACATGTTTACTTGAGCGCCGTGTTTTCGACCAGCTGGGCCGCTGTTTGCGAGCTGGCTGCGAGGCCTATATGTTGCGTCTATCTACAGAAAAAGACAGACGCTACATCAAAATCGTCTGCTGCACTTTCGCAGGAATCTAGGTACTCTATTGTCGCATAACCTGTTAACAAGGAAGGAAGCGTGGATTTAAGAATCTGTCCCCGAATTCAAGAGGCAGCTACATTGTGCGTGATGGCATTGCGAACCAGAATTCAAGAGTCAGCTATATTGTGCGTGATGGCATTGCGAACCGCTATATCTCTGTAATACTTGCCACAGTCACATTTGAATATACACTGTCTAATAGGGCCTTGAAGTTGAGTAACCCACTGACGATGGATCTGTCCTTGTTGATTATGCAGCCTAAAGAATTTTTAAACGGCAGCCGCCATTTGAACCCTGTCCTCATAATACTCTGTAAGTATGTGCAACAAGTTCTTGTAGTCTAATAGTTCACGACGAGACGTAGGAAATAATTTGGCGCATACATACGTACGGTCTCTTCCGAAGTGGCCAAGACAGGGGAACGTTTGTCAGTACCAGGAATGTGATGCATTTCGATCTGCGCATTGAACTGTGTCAGGTATTCTACCCAGCCTTCCTTCGTTTCGTCAAACTCAGTGCACATACGCAAGCCGTGGCGCGCCGTCGGGTGTCTTGGAATGAAGGCATCTGCGCTGTCACCACTTCAAGCAGTTGCGCCATTTGATGGCTCTGAAACTGAATAAACAGAATCTGATCAGCTGCAGGTGGCGCAGGCGATTGCGGCGTAATAGCAATCCTGAATTAAGCAACGCAGAAACTCGGACAGCGAAAAGCAAAAGTAGCAAGATTAGTAAGAAAAAGTGAAAGTAAAATGGAATGGAAAAACAGCAACCATGGAACCCATAACATAAAGAGCACAAGCAAAGCAGACGCTGGGTTTGCGAAAAGCTATGAGGAACAGTAAAAACCAAGCAAAAAGATGAAAGAGCAGGAAGAAAGCAATTTGAAGACCTAAAGGCAACCAGACGTAGAGATGATGACTCGTCGCCAGATGTTTTGTATGACTTCGTACACAACGGTAAGGTAGGAGGTATGCTACAGAGTGCTGCAGCAAGTGTTGTCGTAGGAAAACTGGGTAGGATTAGTAGCGATTAGCCAGGGAGTTAACACAACATACAGAAGATTTACGTAACTTGTATGTCTCCAAATGTACAAAGACACATTACAATCGATGCAACAAGAAAATGGGAATGTCGTGCGGCTAGGGCCTCCCGTCGGGTAGACCGGTCGCCTGGTGCAAGTCTTTCGAGTTGA
Source organism: Schistocerca cancellata (assembly GCF_023864275.1). Lineage (NCBI taxonomy): Eukaryota > Metazoa > Arthropoda > Insecta > Orthoptera > Acrididae > Schistocerca > Schistocerca cancellata. The sequence goes on along the minus strand of NC_064633.1, from coordinate 21,994,284 downwards.
TGCCACTTCGGCGACTTGCGTGTCGGTGGGGAAGAGATGATGATGATAGTGACAACACATCACCCACTCCCTGAGCGGATAAAAAATCTCCGACCTAGCCGGGAGTCGAACCCAGGCAGCTTGGCATAACAGTCCCTCGCACTGACCACTCAGTTATCGGTGTGGACTGCAACAAGACCTTCTGTGTGTTGAAGCATGAACATTGGTGTTGGTCCGCGACCTGGCAACGTTTGCGTGGCATCTCGTGGTGAAGAGGCTCAAAGTGCGACTGTGAGTGGGTTGAGTCGCTGCCGGTGGGAGTGGGGGGCGCTCGAAGTACAGAGCTGCTCGAGGTGTGGCTCAGCACGACTGCTCCATTGGGTCCGCCAGATATCGAACGACCGCTATCGGCGTTTCACGGAAACTTGCTGTTCTGTCAGCAACATAGCGACGACCGTGGGATGGTAGCGATACGCAGTACCATATTCAGTAGGCCATTCGTTAGTGCATGGTGGTGCCAGCTATCTGCATGCAATTACAGATCAATGTACTTTCTCTTCTTTTGAGCGTGGAGCGTGATGTGTCTTTATCTTCAGAGTGTACTTGATGCTACGGTGAATAGAGTTGAGACGCGAGAGGAAGTCACGTAATTTGTGCCTTTCAGGGTGCCAGATGACGAAACTGTCGTAGATATAGCGGAAAAAGCACGTAGGTTTCCTTTTGGATGATTTCAGAGGTTCTTGCTTGATGTGCTCCATTTACATATTCGTAATCACGGGTGAGACTGAGCTGCCCATTGCGACTCCCTAAGTTTGTTCACAGGATTCTCCATTAACCAGAATATGCGTGAAGGTCATGGCATGCTTGAAAAGATTTTCCCATCTACTTACTGGCCAGTGAGTTCAAGGGACTGTCCTAGAGGCATTGTGGCGATAAGCAAAACGACGCCAAAGCTCACCAGGACGTCTCAATCTTTCAGCCAGAAGCTGTTGAGACATTTAATACAATACACATAACAGCGGACGTGATGGGGATATTTACCCAATAAAGATTAGCATGTCTTCAAGCTAATTTTACAGCAAATATGCGCACACAATCTCATGTGCAGAGTGTCTTTCCTGGGATCTTTAACACCACGGAGCCGTTTTCCAGAAAAAATAATAAAACGGGTACTCACAGTGGCAGATCAAGCGCGCTCTTCACCCTCAACTACAGTGCAACCCGTGGGCACGGTTGAGATCACGAAGAAAGATGTATTCATTGCCTTTTTACAATACACCGTAGCGCTATCGGGAAAAATCTGGCGCATACTGAAAAAGCAAGGACTAAGTACTGTCTTTGTCCCGTCCAATAAAACATTCGTATTATTCGGTAAGGTCAGAGATGGCTTCGGTTTGCGGAAGGCTGGAGGGCATCAGATTCCGTACCAATGTGACGAGACATATTTTGGACAAACAATAAGAACCATCGAATGTCATTGCCGGGAGCACTAGCGGCACTCCCAACTAATACACTACTGGCCATTAAAATTGCTACACCACGAAGATGACGTGCTGCTGACGCGAAATTTAACCGACAGTAAGAAGATGCTGTAATATGCAAATGATTAGCTTTTCAGAGCATTCACACAAGGTTGGCGCCCGGGGGCGACACCTACAACGTGCTGACATGAGGAAAGACTCCAACCGATTTCTCATACACAAATAGCAGTTGACCAGCGTTGTTGTGATGCCTCGTGTAAGGAGGAGAAATGTGAACCATCACATTTCCGACTTCGATAAAGGTCGGATTGTAGCCTATCACGATTGCGGTTTATCGTATCGCGACATTGCTGCTCGCGTTGGTCGAGATCCAGGAGGGTAATACGAAACGCTGTGCTGGATCCCAACGGTCTCGTATCACTAGCAGTAGAGATGACAGGAATCTTATCAGCATGGCTGTAACGGATCGTGCAGCCACGTCTCGATCCCTGAGTCAACAGATGGGGACGTTTGCAAGACAACAACCACCTGCACGAACAGTTCGACGACGTTTGCAGCAGGCCATGGCTGCGGTTACCCTTGACGCTGCATCACAGATAGGAGCGCCTGCGATGGTGTACTCAACGACGAACCTGGGTGCACTAATGGCAAAACGTCATTTTTTCGGTTGAATCCAGGTTCTGTTTACAGCATCATGATGGTCGCATCAGTGCCTGGCGACATCGCGGTGACGCACATTGGAAGCGTGTATTCGTCATCGCCATACTGGCGCATTACCCGGCGTGACAGTTTGGGGCGCCATTGGTTGCACGTCTCGGTCACCTCTTGTCCGCATTGACGGCACTTTGAAAAGTGGACGTTACATTTAAGATGTGTTACGACGCGTGGCTGTACCCCTAATTCGATCCCTGCGAAACCCTACATTTCAGGAGGATAATGCACGACCGCATGTTGCAGGCCCCGTACGGGCCTTTCTGGATGCAGAAAATGTTCGACTGCTGCTCTGGCCAGCACATTCTCCAGATCTCTCACCAATTGAAAAAGTCTGGTCAATGGCGGCCGAGCAACTGGTTCGTCACAATACGCCAGCACTACTCTTGATGAACTGTGGTATCGTGTTGAAGCTGCATGGGCAGCTGTACCTGTACACGCCATCCAAGCTCTGTTTGACTCAATGTCCAGGCGTATCAAGGCCGTTATTACGGCCAGAGGTGGTTGTTCTGGGTACTGATTTCTCAGGATCTATGCACCCAAATTGCGTGAAAATGTAATCACATAACAGTTCTAGTATAATATATTTGTCCAAAGAATACCCTTTATCATCTGCATTCCTTCTTGGTGTAGCAATTTTAATGGCCAGTAGTGTATATCCTAACAATTAGGCTGTCGCAGAGCATCGTTTTCCCTGACGTATTTGCTCGAATACCAACGTACAAGGACTCCAGCAGAAACTCGCAAATTTGGTACAGAATAGTTAGAGAGGACATCGAAATATGCACCAGGAACATTCTGAACAACGGGCACCGTGACTATAATCTCAGCAGCGCCTCAGGAGTGGGTCTAAACATGAAGACACTCACCAGACACAACGATCAGGTGGATGGGATGGAGGAAGTAACTATTCTTACGTATTCGGAACCGCTGCGTCCTGGTGGGCCACCGATATGAGACTTCGGACGCGGACCGCATAAAGAGTGGTTCTCGGGAGGTGTGGATAGGAGTCGACCATGCCCCAGGAGGAGAGTTCGTCAGCCTACGTTACGATGGAGACATGTCTGATCGCCGTAATATTATGCCCGTTCGACATCATGAGCTGGCGGTATAACCGCGGACTAATGATCGTATCAAATTACGCGATAGGTGTACACTAGGATGACTAAACTCGTGCGATAGAGATGTGCACAAATACAGATGCCGGCAGTTTCGCGTACAAAAGGCACGAAAGGACGATGCATTGGCGGGGCTGTCATTTGCACTCAGGTGATTCGTGTGAAAAGGTTTCCGACGTGATTCTGGCCGCACGACGGGAATCAACAGACTCTGAACGTGGAGTGGTTGTTAGGGCTAGACGCGTGGGTCGTTCCGTTTCGGAATTCGTCAGGGAATTCAGTAATACGAGATCCACAGCGTCAAGAGTGTGTCGAGAATACCAGATTTCAGGCGTTACCCCCCACGACGGACAACGCAGTGGCCGAAGCCTTCAGTTAACGATCGAGAGTAGCGACGTTTCCTTAGAGTTGTCACTGCTAACAGACAAGCAGCGCTGAGTGAAATAAAAACAGAAATCAATGCTGTACGTATGACGAACGCATGCGTTAGGACATTGCGGCGAAATATGGCGTTAATGGGCTATGACAACAGGTGACCCACGCGAATGCCTTTGCTAACAGCACGACATCGCCTGCAGCGCCTCTCCACTGACCATATCGGTTGGACCCTAGACGACTGTATAACCGTAGCGTGGTCAGACGAGTCGCAGTTTTAGTTGGGAGGAGCTGTCGGTAGGACTCGAGTGTGGGGCGAACTTCTCGAGGCCATCGACCCAAGCTGTAGCTCCATATTGATGTGGACTGTATTTACTGGGTCCTCTGATCCAACTGAGCAGATCATTGACTGAAAATAGTCATGTTCCCCGACTTGGAGACGATTTGCAGCCATTCCTGGACGTCATGTTCACAAACCACGATGGAATTTTTGCGGCTGACAATGCTCCATGTCACCGGGCCACAATTGTTTGCGAATGGTTTGAAGATAATTCTGGACAGTTCCAGCGAATGATTTGGCCACCCCCTGAACATTCCGTGGAGAAATTCCTGCTCCGGCAACACTTTCGCAGTTATAGACGGCTATAGAGGCAGCCTGAGTCAGTATTTATATAGGGGACTTCCAACGACTTGCTGAGTCCATGGCACGTCAAGATCCTGAATTGCACCGAGAAAAAGAAGGTCGTGATACGATATGAGGAGGTCTCCCATGAGTTTTGTCACTTTAGTCTATGATAGCATTTGAAATTTTTAAATTCCACAAATAATTATTTGTAATACGGAAAATCCTATTTCTTACCGCCCCTGGAAGCGGTTAGGTAGGAAACTGGCATCTGGTGTTGGGTGATCGTTGTAGCCCCTTTTGTAATATAGATTATTTGTTATGTTGTACAGCAGTTCGAACTAACGACCTTCGCTTTGCAAGGGTAAGTGTCCAGCTGAGTAGTAAGTTAGTGTGTGAGGTGACCTGTGGATTAGGTTCTGGACTTGCAGTTGTCAAGATCAGCGTTAAATTCCCCTTCATGCAATCCAGAAACGGGTTTTCCGTTGTTTCTAAACATTGATCGTGGCGAATGCCAAGGATGTCTGAGGAACTCTGCGTGTGATATACTCCTTTCATGCTAGTGCAATACGAACTTATGCTAGATAGGCGAATCTGGTCATCTACATGTCGTCAAAAACCAAACTATCTTTCCTTCCTGCAAATTTTGTGAAATTTTTCGCTCTATGTTTGAAGACCTTCTGCATTCTACAGCTAAAAAAACTTTGCCACTGCTTTAAAATCATTACATCATTAATTATGCATAAGGAAAACCTGGATGGATTTACAGTTAAAATAACTGTCGAGGTTCTGTAAAGTATACTATGTTCGGTATTTTTCGGAAGCGGTAAACGACGGACGAATCGTAAATACGGCAGAAAAATGGTTTAAATGGCTCTGAGCACTATGGGACTTCACGTCTGAGGTCATAATTTCCCCCTAGAACTTATAACTACTTAAACCTAACTAACCTAAGGACATTACACACATCCATGCCCGGGGCAGGATTCGAACCTGCGCCCGTAGCGGTCGTACGGTTCCGGACTGAATCGCCTAGAACCATTCGGTCATAGCGGCCGGCTAAATACGGCAGAAGAGTTGATCTAATCTTTGTCATGTTAAATGATTCTTCCGTCGCTTCTTGGTTGAACGTCTTCATAATTATAAATAAAAATATATTATACAGTTTTAATTTAATTTGTTAATCGGCTTTCGGCTTACAATAGCATGACCAGATGTTGACTTACAATCTTTGTCAGGGATGGTACAACGGGAAAGGTATTACACATCCATAGAGAGGTGCGAACACAGAGGTGCGGTTGCAATTCTGTTAAAAATGTTAAACAGTAAATAACTGTTACCTCCTCAGTTCTTGTGCAGTATATACGATACAGAAAATTTTATGTTTTCTACTCAAAGAAAAAATTCAACTCGCTTTGTCTGATTGTAGCACATACTAAACATCCTGTTCTTCCAATGCATCGCTTGATTTGTTTCTGCTTGTTCCCAGTAGGTGAGAGCATATAGTTAAAGAAAGCTCTTTATCGTAGTGTCAGCATATCATTGAAATATAATTTGGTTTTAGTAAGTTTGGACTAGAATATCATGAAAACAAGCTCTAATATGCTAATGTATCATACGCTTTCGAATAGATGATTGTTTATTTCATCACAAAAACAGAGTGACATGTTTTTTTTCGGTGGAACTTCGGAGTATATTCGTCAACGCTCTTTACTGTCATATTCTAGTGGTATTATTTCTTAATTTTTAGGTATTTAATATTGCTGTTTCTGAATTGCACAGACTTTTTATTTTATAACACAAATAGTTTCACTTTGTCTTAAAATTTTATTGACCCAAACCATTTTTGAAAAATTTTGTATTTTAATCTTTTCTTTTCCCAGAACAATGCATTGTCTGCCAATATGAACTTTTAATTCATAAAATCTAAGCTCGGGAATGAGCAAGATAAAGGTAACAAACCAGAAAGACGTACTGACCTTATTTTTTCGAGTTTAGAGTTAATATTTTGTGGTTTGTTCATTTTATACACTCTATGTAAGACAAAAAGAGAGAAAGAAAAAAGAATTTATCCGAATGGGACGGTAACTGGTAGATGTAATGCGCCTGCACAGGTAAACTAATGATTACAACTTCAGAAAAGTTTGATGATTTATTTCAGAGAAAGAGCTCCACAAATTGAGCAGCTCAGTAACGCGTTCGTCCACCTCTGCCCTTTTGCAAGCATTTATACGGCTTGGGGTTGATTGATTAAGTTGTCCGGTGTTCTCCTGAGGGATATCGTGCAAAATATTGAACAATTGTTGTGTTAGATGAAACCCACGAACTGCTTGGGCGGGGGGGGGGGGGGGGCTGCCCGCAATGCTCGAAACGTTCTATATTAGGGAGGGATCCGTCAACCTTGCTGGCGTAGATAGTGTTTAGCAAGCAAGAAGACAAGCACTGGAAATTCTCGCCGTGTGCTGAAATACACTACTGGCCATTAAAATTGCTACACCACGAAGATGACGTGCTACAGACGCCAAATTTAACCGACAAGAAGAAGATGCTGTGATATGCAAATGATTAGTTTTTCAGAGCATTCACACAAGGTTGGCGCCGGTGTAGACACCTACAACGTGCTGACATGAGGAAAGTTTCCAACCGATTTCTCATACACAACCGGCGTTGCCTGGTGAAACGTTGTTGTGATGCCTCGTGTAAGGAGGGGAAATGCGTACCATCACGTTTCCGACTTTGATAAAGGTCGGATTATAGCCTATCGCCATTGCGGTTTATCATATCGCGACATTGCTCCACGCGTTGGTCGAGATCCAATGACTGTTAGCAGAATATGGAATCGGTGGGTTCAGGAGGGTAATACGAAACGCCGTGCTGGATCCCAACGGCCTCGTATCACTAGCAGTAGAGATGACAGGCATCTTATCCGCATGGCTGTAACGGATCGTGCAGCCACGTCTCGATCCCTGAGTCAACATATGGGGACGTATGCAAGACAACAACCATCTGCACGAATAGTTCGACGACGTTTGCAGCAGCCTGGACTGTCAGCTGGGAGACCGTGGCTGCGGTTACCCTTGACGCTGCATCACAGCCAGGAGCGCCTGCGATGGTGTACTCAACGACGAACCTGAGTGGACGAATGACAAAACGTCGTTTTTTCGGTTGAATCCAGGTTCTGTTTGCAACATCATGATGGGAGCATCCATGTTTGGCGACATCGCGGTGAACGCACATTGGAAGCGTGTATTCGTCATCGCCATACTGGCGTATCAGCCGGCGTGATGGTATGGGGTGCCATTGGTTACACGCCTCGGTCGCCTCTTGTTCGCATTGACGGCACTTTGAACAGTGGACGTTGCATTTCAGATGCGTCACGTCCCGTGACTTTATCCTTCATTCGATCCCTGTGAAACCCTACATTTCAGCAGGATAAAGCACGACCGCATGTTGCAGGTCCTGTACGGGCCTTTCTGCATACAGAAAATGTTCGACTGCTGCCCTGCGCAGCACACTCTCCAGATCTCTCACCAACTGAAAACGTCTGGTCAATGGTGGCCGAGCAACTGGGTCGTCGCAATACGCCAGTCACTACTCTTGATGAACTGTGGTGTCGTGTTAAAGCTGCATGGGCAGCTGTACCTGTACACGCCATCCAAGCTCTGTTTGACTCAATGCCCAGGCGTATGAAGGCTGTTATTACGGCCAGAGGTGGTTGTTCTGGGTACTGATTTCTCAGGTTCTATACACCCAAATTGCGTGAAAATGTAATCACACGTCAGATCTAGTATAATATATATGTCCAATGAATACCCGTTTATCATCTACATTTCTTCTTGGTGTAACAATTTTAATGGCCAGTAGCGTACAAGCCCAGGATGGCTTACCGTGAAGGGCAACAAAACGGGGCGTAGGATGTTGTCGACGTACTCCAACGCTGTAAGGGTGCCGCGAATAATAACAAAGGAGTCCTACTATAAAAAGAAAGAGTACCCCAGCCCATCACCCCTGGTTGTCGGGTCGTACGCCGGGGGACAGCCACGTTGGCATCCCACCGTTGCCCTGGGCCTCTCCAGATACGTCTTCGGCCTGGAATCTCATTGACTGGAGTGTAATTGTCTTCAGTGATGAGCCTCGCCTCGAGCTGAGCCACGATGACCAGTAAAGACGTGTCTGGAGACGCAGTGGCGCCATAGCAACCTGACTGTCGCCCGCCATATGGCACAGCAACCAGGAGTGGTGTTCTGGGCTGCCATTTCCTTGCACAGTAGCATCCCTTTGGTTGTCATCCGCGACACCCTTACAGAGGTACGTCGAAGACATTCTACGCCCTCTTTTGCTCTTCATGTAAAGTCACACTCGGCTTTCATTTCAGGAAGATAATGCCGTCCCACACGTGGTGAGAATGTCAACTGCTTGTCTTCATGCTACGTTGGCCTGCAATGTCGCCGGATGTCTTGCCAATTGAGAAAGGTTCGAGCACTATGGGCAGCGCTGTCCAACCGCCTTGGGGTTTTGGCGACCTAACGCACGAATTGCACAGTGTTTGGTACCATACTCCTCACGAGGACATCCCATATCTATACCAATCAGTGGCAAGCGGAGTAACTGGTTGTATAAGGCAAAAGATAGACCACCGCTTTACTAACTTGCCTAATTTGTTAAACTCTTCTGTTGAATAAATCATCCACTTTTTCTGGAATTGTAATCATTCGTTGGCCTCTACATGTTCATCGCATATACCGATTTCCATTCGATTCGGATAATTCCTTCGTGGTACGTCGTTTTTTTGTTTTGGAGTCTATTTATAGTTTAACTTTAATATTATTTTTGTATTGCCACTGCATTGCCAAAGACGATTTTTTACTTTGTAGCTGGCCGGAATGGCCGAGCGGTTCTAGGCGCTACGGTCCGGAACCGCGCGATCGCTACGGTCGCAGGTTCGAATCCTGCCTCGGGCATGGATATGTGTGCTGCCCTGAGGTTAGTTAGGTTTAAGTAGTTCTAAGCTCTAGGGGACTGATGACCTCAGACGTTTAGTCCCGTAGTGCTCAGAGCCATTTGAACCATTCACTTTGTATTCACACTTCACTCTCGATATGTAAGCATCTTTCTCGACGATGTTCACCAATATTATCCTTTCTTTGACGAAGACAGTCACTTAAATCCAGACGGTGGCCCTGTAAGCTTAACACCGACTGAGAAAATAAGTTATCACTGTAACACTTACACAACATTTATGACCTACTATCAAATAAAGTCTTAGGACACAATCTACATGCGTCATGTTCACATCGTGCTGACCTACGTGGCGTTCTACAGAAGAAGCTCTTGAGACGTACGAACTCCACAGTACGGGATGCGTATCTAGTCTGTGGAGTAATTTAGGTCCTTGAGCACTCGAGACCGCCGCATGGAGCTTCAAGGGATTCCGTGCAAGCTGCAGCGGTGCTTCAGGCAACCTAATGAGAGCTTCCTGCGACTGCTGGGATGGAAGCAGTTATCTAGTTACATCAAGTTATCCGCAGTTCACGTTTAAGTACTAGTCGATCCTTTGTAAAGGCTGTACCATAGAGACGTTGGCCTCTGGTAGCATATGTGTACGTCCATTGTTCATTGCTCATAACAAGAAAAACAAATTACATCGAATTACATGTCCGTTTTTTCAGTAACATACTTTGAAATTAACGCAATGTTCCCTCACATCCTGAACAGATCAGACTTTGATTTTGTGATGGAGTAGTATGCTCCATCACCATTTTATTTAACGAAGCTGAACATAGGTATCTGAATAAAGGGTTCAGTCATAATATTGCGCTAAAAGTCGATGACAAAAACATCAAAGAATTAAATTTGAGCTTAAAAATTGCATGTGACAAAACCAGCCTTAGACAAACTGAACAAAATACTGGACGTCCAAAAGCCAAACAAATTATTGGAAGAAATCTGCAACCGATCCACAATACTGCGAAAACTGATTAAAGAATACCCAATGATTTCATTAAAAATGTTAACGTAGCAAATACCTTGCTGTTGAGGGAGAAAAAAGTAACAATACACTTGTTACTTATGAAGAAGATTACATCAACAAAACTGTACATACTTCTCTTCAAATTAACATAAAAGAACTAAAGGCTTACCACACATCCAAATATAAAGCTAAGCTTCGGAAACTGATAAAGAATTACAACTATTTATTATCAGTTGCTGATGTTCAACATAGCTTTGTCAGGACTGTCACACCTAAGATCGAAGCCAAAAATTTTTAAAACTAATTGCCCAATACCTCCCATAGTTATTTCAAGGAACATTATTGCGTATTACATCTGTAGGAAGCTTAAATTAGCAACTTATACACATCTGAGGACAAATTCATCCATCAAAAGTCCCCCACAATTTGCTAATGACATCAGCGATGTGCACATACCACATAGCGCCAGATTCGCATATACAGACATAGTGAACTTCTACACAGATATACTTATCTATGACACTATTATAATAAATAAACAAAATTAAATAAAAAATAATCAGCTTTGCAAGGCAGAGATATAGATAATCATGGAGATGTTAGATTTACTCCATATAATACCTGAAAAACGGGGGGGAGGGGGGGGGGGCATTAAGCATATCTCTTGAAAATATTATTATCTGTTCGTGCATTTTAGACTTTTGAAAAATGAAAAAATATTTATTTTTTAATGATTTCTTATACCACATTTCCTAACTTATTTGAACATTTCAGTAAAAAGCAACCCCAAAACTTCAGTCTCAGTATTGTATGTAAATTTTCAAACAACTGTCATATTCATGTTTTCAAGTTCAGGTCCCTTTTACACATCTACATATCTTTAAAAAATGTTTAGAACGGAACTTGCCGACAGTTAACTAACTCTGTATTTTTAAATTTTTTGTGGTGATCTCAAAGTGCCACTCCTCTCTGTGTACACATTACTGAAAATGTATTGGTGTTGCTAAGATTGTGCTAAAAGACATTTTCAGTTTCTGGACTCTACCTATACATCAGTAATTATGTAAAAAGGAAGTTATTAGTAGAAGTTAACAATAATTAACGAAATTTGTATGTTGTTTAATTTTTATTGTCGTAGGCACAATGAACCATGGACCTTGCCGTTGGTGGGGAGACTTGCGTGCCTCAGCGATACCGATAGCCGTACCGTTGGTGCAACTACAATGGAGCGGTATCTGTTGAGAGGCCAGACAAACGTGTGGTTCCTGAGGAGAGGTAGCAGCCTATTCAGTAGTTGCAGGAGCAGCAGTCTGGATGATTGACTGATCTGGCCTTGTAACACTAACCAAAACAGCCTAGCTGTGCTGGTATTGCGAACGGCTGAAAGCAAGGGGAAACTACAGCCGTAATTTTTCCCGAGGGCATGCAGCTTTACTGTATGATTAAATGATGATGGCATCTTCTTGGGTAAAATATTCCGGAGGTAAAATAGTCCCCCATTCGGATCTCCGGGCGGGGACTACTCAGGAGGACGTCGTTATCAGGAGAAACGAAACTGTCGTTCTGCGGATCGGAGCGTGGAATGCCAGATCCCTTAATCGGGCAGGTAGGTTAGAAAATTTAAAAAGGGAAATGGATACGTTAAAGTTAGATATAGTGGGAATTAGTGACGTTCGGTGGCAGGAGGAACAACACTTTCGGTCAGTTGAATACAGGGTTATAAATACAAAATGAAATAGGGGTAATGCTGGGGTAGGTTTAATAATGAATCAAAAAATAAGAGCGCGGGTAAGCTACTACGAACAGCATGGTGAACGCATTATTGTATCCAGGTTAGAAACGAAGCCCAGACCTAGCACAATCGTACAAATATATATGTCAACTAGCTCCGCAGATGACGAAGAGATTGAAGAAATGTATGATGAGATAAAAGAAATTATTCAGATAACGAAGGGAGACGAAAATTTAATAGTCATGGGCGACTGGAATTCGATAGTAGGAAAAGGAAGAGAAGTAAAAGTAGTAGGTGAATATGGAATGGGGGTAAGGAATTACAGAGGAAGCCGCCTGGTAGAATTTTGCTCAGAGCATGACTTAATCATAAGTAACACTTGGTTTAAGAATCATAAAAGAAAGTTGTATACATGGAAGAGGCTTGAAGACACTGGAAGGATTCAGATAGATTATGTAATGGTAAGACAGAGATTTAGGAACCAGGTTTTAAACTGTAAGACATTTTCAGGGGCATGTGTGGATTCTGACCATAATCTGTTGGTTACTAACTGAAGACTAAAACCGAAGAAATTCAAAAAGGCGGGAAGTAAGGACATGGGACCTGGATAAGTTGAAAGGAGCAGAGGTTGTAGAGAACTTCAGAGAGAGCATTAGGGAACGATTGACAAGAACGGGGGAAAGAAATACAATAGAAGAAGAATGGGTAGCTTTGAGAGATGAAATACTGAAGGCAGCTGAGGATCAAGTAGATAAAGAGACGACGGCTAGTAGAAATCCTTGGGTAACGGAAGAGATATTTAATTTAATTGATGAAAGGAGAAAATATAAAAATGCAGTGAATGAAGCAGGAAAAAAGCAATACAAACGTCTCAAAAATGAGATCGACAGGAAGTGCAAAATGGCTAAGCAGGGATGCTTAGAGGACAAATATAAGGATGCAGAGGCATAAATCACTAGGGGTAAGATAAAAACTGCCTACAGGAAAATTAAAGAGACCTTTGGAGAAAAGAGAACCGCTTGTATGAATATCATGAGCTCAGATGGAAACCCAGTTCTAAGCAAAGAGGGGAAAGCAGAATGGTGGAAGGAGTATATAGAGGGTCTATACAAGGGGGATGTACTTGAGGACAATATTATGGAAATGGAAGAGGATGTATATGAAGATAAAATGGGAGATATGATACTGCGTGAGCACAGAAAGACCTAAGTCGAAACAAGGCCCCAGCAATAGGCAAAATTCCATTAGAACTTCTGACAGCCTTGGGAGAGCCAGCCCTGACAAACCTCTACCATCTGGCGAGCAAGATGTATGATACAGGCGAAATTCCCTCAGACTACAAGAAGTATATAATAATGCCAATCCCAATGAAAGCAGGTGTTGACAGATGTGAAAATTACCGAACTATCAGTTTAATAAGTCATGGCTGCAAAATACTAACGCGAATTCTTTACAGATGATTGGAAAACCTGGAAGAAACTGACCTCGGGGAAGTTTGTATTCCCTAGAAATGTTGGAAAACGTGAGGTAATACTGACCCTACGACTTATCGTAGAAGATAGATTAAGGAAAGGCAAACCTACGTTTCTAGCATTTGTAGACTTGGAGAAAGTTTTTGACAATGTTGACTGGAATACTCTCTTTAAAATTTTGAGGGTGGCAGGATTAAAATACAGGGAGCGAAAGGCTATTTACAATTTGTACAGAAACCAGATGGCACTTATAAGAGCAGAGGGGCATAAAAAGGATCAGTGGTTGAGAAGGAAGTGAGATAGGGTTGTTGCCTATCCTCGAAGTTATTCACTATGTGTATTGAGAAAGGAGTAAAGGAAACAAAAGAAAAATTCGGAGTAGGAATTAAAATCCATGGAGAAGAAATAAAAACTTTGACGTTTGCCGATGACATTGTAACTCTGTCAGAGACAGCAAAGGACTTGGAAGAGCAGTTGAACGGAATGGACAATGTCTTGAAAGGAGGATATAAGATGAACATCGACAAAAGCAAAACGAGGACAATGGAATGTAATCGAATTATATCAGGTGATGATGAGGGAATTAGATTAGGAAATGAGACACTTAAAGTAGTAGATGAGTTTTGCTATTTGGGGAACAAAATAACTAATGATGGTTGAAGTAGAGAGGATATAAAATGTAGACTGGCACTGGCAAGGTAAGCGTTTCTGAAGAAGAGAAATTTGTTAACATCGAGTATAGATTTAAGGGCCAGGAAGTCTTTTCTGAAAGTATTTGTATGGAGTGTAGCCATGTATGCAAGTGAAACATGGACGATATATAGTTTAGACAAGAAAAGAATAGAAGCTTTCAAAATATGGTGCTACAGAAGAATGCTTAAGATTAGATGGGTTGATCGCGTAAGTAACGAGGAGTTATGGAATAGGATTGGGGAGAAGAGGAATCTGTGTCACAACTTGACTAGAAGAAGGGGTCGGTTGGTAGGATATGTTCTGTTCCATCAAGGGATCATCAAGTTAGTATTGGAGGGCAGCGTGGAGGGTAAAAGTCGTAGAGGGAGACGAAGGGAGGAATACGCTAAGCAGATTCAGAAGGTTGTAGGTTGCACTAGGTACTTGGAGATGAAGAGGCTTGCACAGGATACAGTAGCATGGAGAGCTGCATCAAACCACTCTCTGGGCTGAAGACCACAACAACAACAACAACAACAAGCACGAAGTACCCGTCCTTAGCAGTTCACATTACGGAAAATGCGCTGGTTTTGCAAGGGTTTATACTGCTCACATAACACTGCACTAAAACTCAGTGTCAAAAACGGAAAATACGACGGTATTGCTGCTCACATAACACTGCGCTAAAACTCAATGACAAAAACATCAAGTGATTATTTGTGATCATAAAAATTACATGTGACACAGCCAGACATAGCCCAAGTGAACAAAATACTGTAAGCTCAAACGCGAAAAAAATTATTGTGACAATCTACAATTAATTCACAATACTGGGAAAACTGAGTAAAAGTCCTTCGATAGAAACGTTACAGACAACTAGTAGCTGAATATATGTATGTGTGACATGATACATATCACGTAAATTGAAGGTGTTAGGGGGAGACAGGAAAGTAAATGGAACGAACTGTTAATGTCAGCTGCATCGGAACTTTAAGCGGATTTGGCAACGACGCATGAAAATGTGTGTCAGATCGGGAGTTGAACCTGGGATCTCTTACTTATTATGGAGCTGTGTTAAACACTTCGCCAACAGCACACGGTGTTCACAGCAGTTGCCTGGACTATCTCAGCAAACTTCTTGGCTGACCCACATTCCCACGTAGCACCACTTATCTGCAATCCTCGTCAATTTCTTACATGCTCGCTACTTTGAGATTCCCACAGAACGTGGTGGATTCATTGCCCATCGAAGCGAATCAGTTATATATGAATTCATGGTGCCTGCTCATTTGGACATGTCTGAAAAGACAGACACAGCTGTGACATACACAACGAAAATTGTAAATGTTGAGTTGGTAAAACAAAGGAAAGGGTAGGAAGTATTGATGACAGCAGCCTCCTAGGTACAGTGGACACAGCAACTACATTGTATACCTCTGCATGCTTCGTGTCCAACCCACATTCCCATACAGCACCACCTATCCACAGCCCCCATCAACATCCTCCATACTAGCTATTTTGAGATTCTCTCAGCCGGTCTAACACAATTGTGGATCTGCACAAGTTGTGGTGGATTCCTACCCTTTCAGGGCAAATTGTTTATTTGAATGCATGGTTTCTGTTCTTTTGGACATGTCCGAATGCAATTGACAACAATAGTTCCTTTCCTTCAACTCCCAAATACCTTTAATTTATATAACTACTTCTCATTCAACAAAAAACTTTACATGTAGTAAGATGGTCTATTAATGTGATGCAATCTTGCAGGCCTTTAAGCCGATATTTACATTAACAATTTGGAAATTAAAATTGTCAGGGCCAATACCCATTTAAAAGACAAACTGATTTACTGCGAAAGGTATGTTAATAACAGAATCATTTATTCAGTGGTACAGTAGATAAAATTGAAACAATTTTTAATGCCTTGAGTAACATACACTCCAATTTCAAACTCACGATTGAACGTCAGACAGACAAATGAGGGAATCAGTTTCCTTTATTTTAAAATAAAAAGTCGAATCAAAGCATGCCTTTGAAATTCGTAGAAAACCCACCACCACAGATATAATTACAAATGATTCTTCTTGACACTCTGCACAAAACAAATTCGCTCATTTAAGATCCATGTTAAACGATATACTTGAAATTCCCATCAGTTCATCTTCCAAGGAGTAAGAAATTAATACTATCAAAACTGTTCCTACAGGGTGTTTCAAAAATGACCGGTATATTTGAAACGGCAATAAAAACTAAACGAGCAGCGATAGAAATACACCGTTTGTTGCAATATGCTTGGGACAACAGTACATTTTCAGGCAGACAAACTTTCGAAATTACAGTAGTTACAATTTTCAACAACAGATGGCGCTGCGGTTTGGGAAACTCTATAGTACGATATTTTCCACATATCCACCATGCGTAGCAATAATATGGCGTAGTCTCTGAATGAAATTACCCGAAACCTTTGACAACGAGTCTGGCGGAATGGCTTCACATGCAGATGAGATGTACTGCTTCAGCTGTTCAATTGTTTCTGGATTCTGGCGGTACACCTGGTCTTTCAAGTGTCCCCACAGAAAGAAGTCACAGGGGTTCACGTCTGGCGAATAGGGAGGCCAATCCACGCTGCCTCCTGTATGTTTCGGATAGCCCAAAGCAATCACACGATCATCGAAATATTCATTCAGGAAATTAAAGACGTCGGCCGTGCGATGTGGCCGGGCACCATCTTGCATAAACCACGAGGTGTTCGCAGTGTCGTCTAAGGCAGTTTGTACCGCCACAAATTCACGAAGAATGTCCAGATAGCGTGATGCAGTAATCGTTTCGGAACTGAAAAATGGGCCAATGATTCCTTTGGAAGAAATGGCGGCCCAGACCAGTACTTTTGGAGGATGCAGGGACGATGGGACTGCAACATGGGGCTTTTCGGTTCCCCATATGCGCCAGTTCTGTTTATTGACGAAGCCGTCCAGGTAAAAATAAGCTTCGTCAGTAAACCAAATGCTGCCCACATGCATATCGCCGTCATCAATCCTGTGCACTATATCGTTAGCGAATGTCTCTCGTTCAGCAATGGTAGCGGCGCTGAGGGGTTGCCGCGTTTGAATTTTGTATGGATAGAGGTGTAAACTCTGGCACATGAGACGATACGTGGACGTTGGCGTCATTTGGACCGCAGGTGCAACACGGCGAACGGAAACCCGAGGCCGCTGTTGGATCACCTGCTGCACTAGCTGCGGGTTGCCCTCTGTGGTTGCCGTACGCGGTCGCCCCACCTTTCCAGCACGTTCATCCGTCACGTTCCCAGTCCGTTGAAATTTTTCAAACAGATCCTTTATTGTATCGCTTTTCGGTCCTTTGGTTACATTAAACCTCCATTGAAAACTTCGTCTTGTTGCAACAACACTGTGTTCTAGGCGGTGGAATTCCAACACCAGAAAAATCCTCTGTTCTAAGGAATAAACCATGTTGTCTACAGCACACTTGCACGTTGTGAACAGCACACGCTTACAGCAGAATGACGACGTACAGAATGGCGCACCCACAGACTGCGTTGTCTTCTATATCTTTCACATCACTTGCAGCGCCATCTGTTGTTGAAAATTGTAACTACTGTAATTTCGAAAGTTTGTCCGCCTGAAAACGTACTGTTGTCCCAAGCATATTGCAACAAACGGTGTATTTCTATCGCTGCTCGTTTAGTTTTTATTGCCGTTTCAAATATACCGGTCATTTTTGAAACACCCTGTAAAAGTAATGTCTATAATACACAAATAATTTACCACATATATAATGAAATGAAAGATAGTAAATCAGCTGCAGTAAGCTCACACCATCGACAGGAGAGCAAGTATTTGCATGCATTGCCTTCCGAGGCACAATATCATACCAAGTGGCCAACATTTTCTGAAGGACAGAAGTTCAAAAAAGTTTCCAGACCAGCAACATTATGCGACCTGACAATATCTGCAGCACCAAAGCCTTGGCCTCAACTTTAAAAAATCAAGAATTTACAAGATAGTTTGTGACAATTGCCCTAGTTTTACTGTAGGACAGACTCAGAATCTTCAGTGTAAGATACTATGAACACATGGATGCCCTTGGAGTAAAAGACATGAATCAATATGGAGACACTGTTTCTAACATTAATAACAACTAACAGGTATTACATACCACAAACAAAGGTGAGAAAGGAGCCCTCGTAGAGGAACTTGGAATGTATATTCACACCCTCAGTTCACTACAATACATTCGAAGTTCCAAACAATTTCCTCATCTGATCACAGAAACTAAACACAATGTTAAAGTCAACATATTCAGAGTAGAGTAATAACACATCTTTTAATTTCCAACTATGAATTATTTTATTTTCAGCATATAACAATGAAGACCGGTTGCTGTATCAGTCAGCCAATGATGAAGTGGAATGAATACTACAAAGTTTTTAATTTTTAACACTTCCTAAAATGCACTACAAACTAACTTGGGAACACTTTTGTTTGAAAAGACTTGTTAGTGACGTCAGTATAAAATTGTAAACATAAACTATCAGGGTCAACAAATGTGCATCCTACCTCTCACATTTTAAATTTTGTGCTTCCTCAATTATATTATAAACAGTAATGATCATGAAAAGATTTGCGTATGTACATATAAATGGTGATTTTGTTCCACTGTGTACTAATTCTTGGGATTGATCGATGAAAGGACATGGAACAAAAAAGGTCTAATGAACTTATGTCCAGAAATCGGAAATGCATGGTTTCCATGCTAGAGAATGTTTATTCAATTATACTTTGTTACAGAGAACTGTAATCTAATTCGCATGTTTTTCTCCTAGCGCTCTCCCACGCCGCCGTAATAATTGCTAATGTTGTGTCCGGTTCACTCCTCTTGCTGTCTCACCATGTAGTGGATGTAATACAGTGTTGTACATAATGGTCCCGTATTCGAATTGCGAGCTTGTCGACATGGTGCTTACTTATAGAAAGGCAAATGGCAACAGGTGGGGGGGGGGGGGGCAGCTAGAGTTTATCAGGAGACCTATTCCCGTCGACAACAAACACAGGATTCAATGTTTGCAACAGTGTTTCGCCGTTCATCTGTGACAGGATCGTTTAAGGAAGCAGGAAATCATGAAGGACGTACCCGAAATTTTCGGACCACAGTCTTGGAGGAAAATGTGGTTAATACTGTGGAAGGCGACCACCGTGTCAGTAACAGGCAGTTTGCCCGCTCGTACAGAGCCAGACGATCGTGTGGAACATTCTCCATGACAATCGTTACTACCCTGTACAGGGCTTACTAGCGACAGACTTTCCACATCAGGAGCAGTTTTGTCACTGATTTCTTCACTAGGCGACCACAATTCCAGGATTTGTGTCGTCCATATTATTAACAGATCATGGGACATATTTACGTGGAGTGTCATCTTCAGTTTTCTTAACAATGGTCTGTGGGATAGTATGCAGAACCCCAATGGTATGGTGACAGCAAATCATCAGCATCGGTGCAGCCGGAATGTGTGGGATGCGATAATTGGTGACAGTATTTTGGGACGACTTCCTTCCACGTCGCCTTACAGGCCGGAGCTATTGGCGTTTCTTGCTGGTGACTTTGCCTCCCCTGTTGAAGAAGGGTCATTGATGATTCAAACGGTTATGTGGCTCCTACATGATGTTGCTGCACCCCACTTCGCCCTTAACATCCATCTGGTACCGCGCGTCGTGGAATATGAATCCCTGCCAGACGTCACGGACATCGAAGACTGATAGAGGTCTCTGCACTGTCATGCCGTAAGCTGTGGCGGCGCACGCCTCCTGGCCCGCTTTTAGTGTGAGGGCGCCACAGTGGAACTCGTGGTTGCAGCGGACAATAGCGGCGCCCCTGATAGCGTACTTAAGCGCCTGCCTCTCGCTTAGCCAGTCTCCACCCTCGCCCGGCTCTACAATGTAGTCCTGTCCACCGGTTACTACCCCGACCTGTGGAAAACCTCCCGTATCCTGATGTTCCTTAAACCCGGAAACCGCCGTCCGCCGTCTCCTCCTACCGTCCCATCAGCCTTACCTCGGTCTTCAGCAAGGTCCTGGAATCCATCCTTAACCATCGCATCCACCAGAATTTCCACCAGCACCGCCTTCTTCCCGTTACCCAGTGTGACTTTCGGCCGTTCTGCTCTTCCGATGACCTTCTCCTCCACCTCACTCATCTCCTTTCCGAACAGCTTAATTTCCGTCGCTCCACAATCTTCCTCTCCCTGGACCTCGAACGTGCCTATGACTGCGTATGGCATTCCGGTCTCCTCTTCAAGCTCCAAACCTTCGCCCTTCCCATTAACTACGTCCGTCTGATCGGCTCCTTTCTCTCCCACCGTCCTTCCTACGTCACCATCCATAACACGGATTCCTACACCCTTTTTCCCTCCGTCGGTGTGCCCCAAGGCTCCGTCCTCTCCCCCCTTCTGTACCTTTTGTATACGGCGGACATGCCGCCGCGGTCACCCCCGTCCACCTTCTCCAGTTTACCGATGACAACGCCTTCCTTGCCCTCGCCCCCACCCTGCAGCGTTCGCATCACCTTCTCCAATCCCATCTTGATCGGTTCACCGCTTGGTGCAACCAGTGGCTGCTCAAGGTGAATCCCTCTAAAACCCAGGCGATCATTGTAGGCAAAACCACCCTTCCTTCCCCCTCCTTGATATCTCTCTAACCATCTCTGGCCATCCTATAGCCCTCACCCCCACCCTTACGTACCTTGGCGCCACCCTCGACCGTCGCCTCTCCTGGACCCCCCCATCTCCGGACAATCCAAGCCAAGACATGCTCCCAACTCCGTCAAGCTCCTTTCCGGCTGTACGTGGGGTCTGGACCCCTCCACCATCCTCCACACCTATAAATCCCTCATCCGCCCTATCTTCTGCTACGCCCATCCTGCCTGGATCTCCGTCCCCCCCCCCCTACCTTTTACAAATCCCTTCAGATCCTCGAATGCCATGCTCTCCTCCTCGCCTATCGCATCTGTCTCCCCTCCACCATACAGATCCAGTACGACCTCATTCCGTTCCCCCACATCCTCCTTTTCCTTGAAAGGATACAGATCCTCTACACCTACCGAAAACTAGATCCTCCTCACCCGCTTGTCTGCCCTATTCTCTCCCATCCCCGCCCACTGCTGCACCTGTATTCCCATGTCCCACCTGCTCTCAATCTCTCCACCCTCCTTACCCTCTCTCAAGGTGGCTTCCGCCAGCTCCCCCTCCCTGATGATGCCCTGCTCCCCTCCATCTACCCCTCCTACCAACTTTGATCCTCCCTCCCTCTTCCTGTGTTTGTTCCTTTGGGTACCCTCCCTCCCTTCTCTCCCCCTTCCCTCCCTCCTCCATTTCTCCCCACTCCTCCCCCGGGCTTCCCCTCTCCTGTCCCTCTACTCCTCCTCCCATCTCCTCAGCCATTGGCATCTTTGTTCTCCCCTATCCCCCCCCTTACCCTTCTTCCCCTCTTGGCAGGTGCCCAGACTCGCACACGCTACGTGGACATTCACGCGCTGGAGATCATCGCCATTAGTGTCTCGTGTGTGCCGTCGTGTTTAGTGTTCAGTGTTCACCGTCACACTCCATCGTTCACCTGTGCCATCGACATCTTCAGTGTTTGTGCGTCGTCTCAACAGTTTGTAGTGCGGATTATCGTCGAGTGTGAACGGCTCCGTGTTTGTATTTATGTGTTTACTGTTTTATTACCCACCGTTAAGTAACTTATGTGTATTCTTTCTGTTGTTTCTTTGTCTATTCTATGGCTGAAGAACAGCGTAGCATGCTGCTGACAGCCTGCCTGTTGTATGGGTTTAAAAAATAACAATAAAAAAAAGGGTCAGCCAGACAGTCTAACCTTGCGTACGTCTCTGGACACATCGCCTCGCCTTAGATTTACTTTCTTGTTCTGTGTACGAGTGGACGTGGTTGTTAGGTTTTCTTGTGACTCCGTTGTTTCGATCTTCTTGTTGTTCTTCTGTCCTTCGTTGGTCGTGTCCGTCCCTTCCCGTTGTATTGTTGTTCACGGGCTGCTCTGCGGGTCCCGCTACGCTTTCCGTCACTTCAACACAGCGACCGTTCCGGTCGCCGTTACAACAGTCCGTACACATCTCGATCGTATCTTCCCTGGTCGGTGGATCAGACGAGGGTATCCAGTTGCATGGCCTACTCTTTAACTGGATCTCAACCCATGCGATTCCTGGTTATGTGGCCATCTCAAAAGTATCGTGTATGTAGTGCCCATTCCAGATGTGGAGACAATGGAGCAGCGTATTCGTGCTGTCTTTGACACTGTTCGGATGCAGCCTGGCCAACGTGAACGTGAAAACAGAACAGGGTACGGTGCGTACACGCATGCATTGAGGCACATGGAAATCGTTTTCAACACATACCATAAATGTGGCTGTATTTTACAGCGCGTATTAGACCGCAGTATCTGTAACGATGTACGACTGAATAAATGGTCTCTAACTGGAAACCACACATTTCTGGACATAAGTTCATTACAAACTTTTTTGTTCTGTATCCTATCATCGATCAATCACTGGAGTTTCTACATGGTGGAAAAAATCACGCTATACATCTAATTTATTGTATGCAATCACATAACTTTAAAATGTTTCATTAAAGTGATGTTGAAAACGGCTTGTTCTATAGACAGTCAGCAATAAGTTCACCCATATAGTAAAATCATTTTTCTGATATTGCATTTTGCACTTCACACACATCGCCTTTGCTCAGTTTATATCCTATTTGAATATGAAGTGAGTGGTATCTTTATATTTTTGGGTTCTGTATTATCTGTGCATGCGAAACGTAAACATCACGTGTATAGCACATGCATGAAGCTGAACACTGACATTGCGAATATTATGAACTGTGCCACAGTGTTTTATTTACAATATGTGTTCTTTTTTATATGGACCGCAACGAAACAAATCACTGTTTGTTTGCACTTAAGTGGTAACAACTTTTTCATATTATATCTAAATAAATGCAAGCACGTTAGCATGTTTTTATAAATGAAAAAATTTACAAAGTGGCACCAAATATATAAATATTCTTGTGTAGTGCAAGGGCAGACGACATACTGCTGAATAAAACATTTCTGTAACTGAAAATATTAGCCTTCTGAAGATGTGCATGTTAGCTCGAAACCGGTTATGCCAAAGAAATAAAACGTTTTAAAAGTATTTGTGCCTGGTTGCTCCATCAGCAACTTTCTATTAATTTATCACGATCGTCATTTCTCTCTTTGTAGTAGGTGGCACTCAACAAAATGGCATGTTATCCGGAGGGAAAAGATGGTAATTGTGATTTCGTGAAGACAAACCTCGTTCTCGACACTCTTTTGACCTTGGTAAACTGATGCTCAGAGCCACCTGCCTAACTGAGGTGACAGTAATCCTGCGTTCTCGTGGCGGTTGAGCAGTGTGAACGAAACTATGCGGCTTGTGTACACTGCTCTTTCTGCCTTCCAAGGGTCAGTTAAAGCTTCGACCGTGCGGCCATTTCAGTTTACGAGAGGAAGTTCCCGTGGACCTTTCATCCCCCACAGTCACGGCCATGTCACTGAAACATTTATCTGCCATCGTGTGACACGAAACGCTGAGTACCTGCTTTGTATTGATCAGCCCGTGATTTAGAGCTAGGTACCATCTTGGGCGACTAATCCAAACGCCTACGGTCCCAGGTTTGAAGCCAGTCACTGCTTAAATTTTGAATAAAAATGATCAGTAATGGCGACCAAGACTTCTGGTAAAAACGTCACCCTCATTCTGCCAGTGGACTCATCAAATGTGGCTGAGAAGCGGACAGAAATTCAGAGCAATCTCTTCCCGTTTTGGTGGGAAACTACTCCTAAAAGGCAGAAGAATTAGCAATGATCAACAGCATGTGGATGCTGAAGGCAATAGAAACCGCTGCATTATCGACGTATACTGTATATCCACAGGACAAGTCCACTATAATTGGAAAATGTGTCATGATGGTCTTTCCATTGGCAAAAGATCTCCGGGGGGAACTGCCAGCGAGAGCGAGGTGACCATGGCAAAAGCATACAATAGTCAACGAAATGATAACATTCTAACAATAGAGGCGTGGAATGTCGAAGTTTAAAAGTCATAGGTAAGAGAAAATCTGGAAAGGGAAATGCTAAGTCTCCATCTAGACATAGTGGGGATCAGTGAAGTGAAATGGAAGAAAGACAAGGATTTCTGGACAGATGGGTGTAGGGTAATACCAAAAGCAGTAGAAAACGGTATAACGGGAACAAGATTCGTTACGAATAGGAAGGTAGGGCACAGATTGGGTTACTGTGAACAGTTCAGTGATATGGTCGTTCTTATCAGAGTCGACAGCAAACCAGCACCGACAACAATAGTTCAGGTGTACAAGCCGACATCATAAGCACTATATGTAGAGACAGGGGACGAATAATTCAGTACGTTAAGGGAGATGAAGTTCTAATAGAAATGGGAGACTGGAATGCATTTGTAAGGGAACGCTTACTGGAAAGGGCGATTATGGGTTTAGTAGCAGGAATGAGAAAGAAGAAAAACTGAGTTCTGCAATAAATTTCAGCTAGTAATAGGGAATTCTCTGTTCATGAATCAGAATAAAAGGATGTGCACTTGGAAAAGACCGGCAGATACAGGAAGATTTCAATTATATTTCATCACGGTCAGGCAGAGGTACCGAAATCAGATATTGGATTGTAAGGTGTACCCAGGAGCAGATAGAGACTCAGATCACAATTTAGTAGTGATGAAGGGTTGGCTGAAGTTTGAGTGTAGGCAGGAAAAATCAATCCCCAAAGAAGTCGGATACGGAAATACAAAGGAATGAGGAGATACGCTTTAAGTGGTCTGCGGGTATAGAAACTGCGATAAGGAATAGCTCAGTAGGGAATTCAGTTGGAGAGGAATGGACATCTCTAAAAAGGGCAGCCACAGAAGTTGGAAAGAAAAACATAGTTACAAAGAAGGTAACGGTGATGGCACCATGGGTAACACAATAGTTATTTCAACTGATCGGTGAAAGAAGGAAGTACAAAAATGTTCATGGAAATACAGGAATAGAGATATGCAAGTCATTTAGGAATGAAATAAAAAGGAATTGCAGGAAGCTAAGGCGAAATGCCTGCATGAAAATGTGAAGAAATCGAAAAAAAATAGTTGTCGGAAGGACAGACTCAGCATACAGAAAAGTCAAATCAACCTTCGATTAAATTAAAGGCAAGGGCAATAACATTAAGAATGCAATGGGAATTACACTGTTAAAAGCGGACAGGTGAAAGTTATTTCACTGAAGAGGTGGAGAACTTGTATGATGACGTGATAGAAGAAGAAACAGAGTTCGATATGGGAAAGATGTGGGATCGAGTATTAGAATCAGAATTTGAAGGAGTTTTTTAAGACTTAAGATCAAATAAGACAGAAGAGATCTATAACATCCCATCTGTTGTTGTTGTTGTTGTGGTCTTAAGTCCTGAGACTGCTTTGATGCAGCTCTCCATGCTACTCTATCCTGTGCAAGCTTCTTCATTTCCCAGTACCTACTGCAGCCTACATCCTTCTGAATCTGCTTAGTGTACTCATCTCTTGGTCTCCCTCTACGATTTTTACCCTCCACGCTGCCCTCCAATACTAAATTTGTGATCCCTTGATGCCTCAGAACATGTCCTACCAACCGATCCCATCTTCTAGTCATATTGTGCCACAAACTCCTCTTCTCCCCAATTCTATTCAGTACTTCCTCATTAGTTATGTGATCTACCCATCTAATCTCCAGCATTCTTCTGTAGCACCACATTTCGAAAGCTTCTATTCTCTTCTTGTCTAAACTATTTGTGGTCCATATTTCACTTCCATACATGGCTACACTCCATACAAATACTTTCAGAAAAGACTTCCTAACACTTAAATCAATACTGGATGTTAACAAATTTCTCTTCTTCAGAAACGCTTTCCTTGTCATTGCCAGTCTATATCCTCTCTACTTCGACCATCATCAGTTATTTTGCTCCCCAAATAGCAAAACTCCTTAACTACTTTAAGTGTCTTATTTCCTAATCTGATTCCCTCAGCATCACCTTACTTAATTCGACTACATTCCATTATCCTTGTTTTGCTTTTGTTGATGTTCATCTTATACCCTCCTTTCAAGACACTGTCCATTCCGTTCAACTGCTCTTCCATGTCCTTTGCTGTTTCTGATAGAATTATAATGTCATCGGCGAACCTCAAAGTTTTATTTCTTCTCCATGGATTTTAATACCCACTCCGAACTTTTCTTTTGTTTCCTTTGCTGCTTGCGCAATATACAGATTGAATAACATTGGGGATAGGCTACAACTCTGTCTCACTCCCTTCCCAACCACTGCTTCCCTTTCATGTCCCTCGATTCTTATAACGGCCATCTGGTTTCTGTACAAATTGTAAATAGCCTTTCGCTCCCAGTATTTTACCCCCGCCACCTTTAGAGTTTGATAGAGAGTATTCCAGTCAACATTGTCAAAAGCTTTCTCTAAGTCTACAAATGCTAGAAACGTAGGTTTGCCTTTCCTTAATCTTTCTTCTAAGACAAGTCGTAGGGTCAGTATTGCCACACGTGTTCCATCATTTCTACGGAATCCAAACTGATCTTCCCCGAGGTCTTCTTCTACCAGTTTTTCCATGCGTCTGTAAAGAATTCGCGTTAGTATTTTGTAGCTGTGACTTATTAAACTGATAGTTCGGTAATTTTCAGATCTATCAACACCTGCTTTCTTTGGGATTGGAATTATTATATTCTTCTTGAAGTCTGAGGGAATTTCGCCTGTCTCATACATGTTGCTCACCAGATGGTAGAGTTTTGTCAGGACTGGTTCTCCTAAGGCTGTCAGTAGTTCTAATGGAATGTTGTCTACTCCCGGGGCCTTCTTTCGACTTAGGTCTTTCAGTGCTCTGTCAAACTCTTCACACAGTATCATATCTCCCATTTCATCTTCATCTACAACCTCTTCCATTTCCATGGTACTGTCCTTAAGGACATCGCCCTTGTATAGACCTTCTATATACTGCTTCCACCTTTCTGCTTTCCCTTCTTTGCTTAGAACTGGGTTTCTATCTGAGCTCTTGATATTTATGCAAGTGGTGCTCTTTTCTCCAAAGGTCTCGTTAATTTTCCTGTAGGCAGTATCTATCTTACCCCTCGTGAGATAAGCCACTACATCCTTACATTTATCCTCTAGCCATCCCTGCTTAGCCATTTTGCACTTCCTGTCGATCTCATTTTTGAGACGGTTGTATTCCTTTTTGCCTACTTCACTTACTGCATTTTTGTATTTTCTCCTTTCATCAACTAAATTCAGTATCTCTTCTGTTACCCAAGGATTTCTACTAGCCCTCGTCTTTTTACCTACTTGATCCTCTGCTGCCTTCACTACTTCATCCCTCAAAGCTACCCATTCTTCTTCTACTGTATTTCTTTCCCCCATTCCTGTCAATTGTTCCCTTATGCTCTCCCTGAAACTCTGTACAACCTCTGGTTCTTTCAGTTTATCCAGGTCCCATCTCCTTAAATTCTTACCTTTTTGCAGTTTCTTCAGTTTTAATCTACAGTTCATAACCAACAGATTGTGGTCAGAGTCCACATCTGTCCCTGGAAATGCCTTACAATTTAAAACCTGGTTTCTAAATCTCTGTCTTACGATTATATAATCTAACTGAAACTTTTTAGTATCACCAGGGTTCTTCCATGTATACAACCTTCTTTCATGATTCTTGAACCAAGTGTCAGCTGTGATTAAGTTATGCTCTGTGCAAAATACTACCAGGCGGCTTCCTCTTTCATTTCTTAGACACAATCCATATTCACCTACTACGTTTCCTTCTCTTCCTTTTCCTACACTCGAATTCCAGTCCCCCATGACTATTAAATTTTCGTCTCCCTTCACTACCTGAGTAATTTCTTTTATCTCATCATACATTTCATCAATTTATTCATCATCTGCAGAGCTAGTTGGCATATAAACTTGAACTACTGTAGTAGGCGTGGGCTTCGTGTGTATCTTGGCCACAATAATGCGTTCACTATGCTGTTTGTAGTAGCTTACCCGCACTCCTATTTTTTATTCGTTATTAAACCTACTCCTGCATGACCCCTATTTGATTTTGTATTTATAACCCTGTATTCACCTGACCAAAAGTCTTGTTCCTCCTATCACCGAACGTCACTAATTCCTACTATATCTAACTTTAACCTATCCATTTCCCTTTTTAAATTTTCTAACCTACCTGCCCGATTAAGGGATCTGACATTCCACGCTCCGATCCGTAGAACGCCAGTTTTCTTTCTCCTCATAACGACGTCCTCCTGAGTAGTCCCCGCCCGGAGATCCGAATGGGGGACTATTTTACCTCCGGAATATTTTACCCAAGAGGACGCCATCATCATTTAACCATACAGTAAAGCTGCATGCTCTCGGGAAAAATTACGGCTGTAGTTTCCCTTTGCTTTCGGCCGTTCGCAGTACCAGCACAGCAAGGCTGTTTTGGTTAGTGTTACAAGGCGAGATCAGTCAATCATCCAGACTGTTGCCCCTGCAACTACTGAAAAGGCTGCTACCTCTCTTCAGGAACCACACGTTTGTCTGGCCTCTCAACAGATACCCCTCCGTTGTGGTTGCACCTACGGTACGGCTATCTGTGTCGTTGAGACACGCAAGTCTCCCCACCAACGGCAAGGTCCATGGTTCATGGGGCTGCATTTGTAAAATCACTGGGGAAAGTGGCAACAAAAGGACTACTCACGTATGCTGAAACTAGCGATATACCATAAGACTTTCGGAAAAACATCTTACACAGAATTACGAGGATTCCAAGAACCAACAAATGTGAGAATTACCGCACTATCATAATAACAGGTCATGCATTCAACTTACTGACAATAAAGATATACAGAAGAACGGAAAACACAATTGAAGATCTGTTAGATGACGATCAGTTCTGATTTAGGTATCGTAAGGGCGACGGAGAGGCTGTTCTGACGTTGCGGTTGATAATCGAAGCAAGACTGAAGAAAAATGAAGATACTTTCATAGGATTTGTCGACCTGGAAAAAGCGTTCGTCAGCGTAAAATGCTGCAAGGTGTTCGAAATTCTGTGTAAAATAGGGGTAAGCTACAGGGGAAGACGTGTAGTACACAATATGTACAAGAACCAAGACGGAACTACAAGACTGGAAGACCGAGAACGAAATTCTCGAATTAAAAAGGGTGTAAGACGGGGACGTAATCTTTCGCCCCTACTGTTCAATCAGTGCATCGAAGAAACAATGACATAAATGAAACAAAGGATCGAGAGTGGGATTAGAATTCAAGATGGAAGGATATCAATGCTAAGATTCGCTGATGATATTACTATCATCAATGAAGTGAAGAAGACATACAGGTTGTGTGGAATAGTAGGAATAGTTTAATGAGTACAGAATATGAAGTAAGAGTAGACCAAATAAAGGCGAAAGTAATGGGAAATAGCAAAAATGAGAACAGTGAGAAAATTAATTTCAGAGCTGGTGATCACGTAGTAGGTGAAGTTAAGAATTTTGCTACCTAGGCACCAAAAAACCCTTGACGGACGTAACAAGGACATAAAAGTAGACTATCTCTGCTAAAAATGGCATTCTTCGCCAAGAGAAGTTTACTAACGTCAAACATACATCTTTATTCGTGGAAGAATGTTATGAGATATGGACTGTGAGAAAACCGCAACAGAAGAGGGTCGAAGCATTTGAGATGTGATGCTAGAGAAGAATGTTGAAGAATAGGCGACGTGATCAGGTAAGAAGAGAGGTGGTTTTCCCCAAAATCGGTGAAGAAAGGAATATATGGAAAATACTGACGGAGGGAAAGGATGATAGGACGTCAGGAAATAACTTCATTGGTACTGGAGGGAGCTGTAGAAGGTAAAAGATTGTAAAGGAAGAATGATATTGGAATACATGCAGCAAATACTCGAGGATAGCAACTGTTAGTCTAAGATGAATAGGTTGGCATAGCAGAGGAATTCGTGGTAGGCCAATTCGTGGTAGGCCACATCAAAGCAGTCGGAAGACTGATGACTCAGAAATCAAATTCACCACATGCGGTTGACAATACCAGCTGATGAAATATTACGACTTACGCTTTGTGGTACAGTCGTAACAAATAGAACGCTGATTTCAATGCGAGATGCTTATAACAGTTTCCACAACGAAACTTTGTCTTGAACCTGGCAGAAAATCCAAAAAGATTCTGGTCGTATGTGAAGTATGTTAGTGGCAAGAAACAATCAATGCCTTCTCTGCGCGATAGCAATGGAGGTACTATCGAAGACAGTGCTGCCAAAGCAGAGTTACTAAACACAGCCTTCCGAAATGTCTTCACGAAAGAAGACGAAGTAAATATTCCAGAATTCCAATCGAGAACAGCTGACAACATGAGTAACCTAGAAATAAATATCCTCGTTGTAGTGAAGCAACTTAAATCACTTAATAAAACCAAGTCTCCTGGTCCAGACTGTATACCAATTAAGTTCCTTTCGGAGTATGCTGATGCATTAGCTACATACTTAACAATCATGTACAACCGTTCGCTCAACGAAAGATCCGTTCACAAAGACTGGAATGTTGCACAGGTCACACCAATATTCAAGAAAGGTAGTAGGACTAATCCACTAAATTATAGATACGTATCGTAAACGTCGATATGCAGCAGTATTTTGGAACATATATTGTGTTCAAACATTATGAATTACCTCGAAGAAAACGGTCTATTGACACATAGCACGGGTTTAGAAAATATCGTTCCTGTGAAACACAACTA
Organism: Schistocerca cancellata; assembly: GCF_023864275.1. Taxonomy (NCBI): domain Eukaryota; kingdom Metazoa; phylum Arthropoda; class Insecta; order Orthoptera; family Acrididae; genus Schistocerca; species Schistocerca cancellata. The sequence continues at coordinate 21,963,277 of NC_064633.1, read as the reverse complement.
GCTCTTTATTCACATGAAGTGTTGAGTGCTATTGACAAGGGATTTCAGATCGATCCCGTATTTCTGGATTTCCGTAAGGCTTTTGACACGGTTCCACACAAGCGGCTTGTAGTGAAATTGCGTGCTTATGGAATATCGTCTCATTTATGTCACTGGATTTGTGATTTCCTGTCAGAGAGGTCACAGTTCATAGTGACTGACCGAAAGCCATCGAGTAAAACAGAAGTGATCTCTGGCGTTCCCCAGGGTAGTGTTATTGGCCCTTTGCTGTTCCTTATCTATATAAACGATTTGGGAGACAATCTGAGCAGCCGTCTTCGGTTGTTTGCAGATGACGCTGTCGTTTATCGACTAATAAAGTCCTCAGAAGATCAAAACAAACTGCAAAACGATTTAGAAAAAAATATCTGAGTGGTGCGATAAGTTGCAGCTGACCCTAAATAACGAAAAGTGTGAGGTCATCCACATGAGTGCTGAAAGGAACTCGTTAAACTTCGGTTATTCGATAAATCATTCTAATCTAAAGACCGTAAATTCAACTAAATACCTATGTATTACAATTACGAAAACTTAAATTGGAAGGAACACATAGAAAATGTTGTGGGGACGGCTAACCAAAGAATGCGTTTTATTGGCAGAACATTTAGAAAATGTAACAGACCTACTAAGGAGACTGCCTACACTACGCTTGTCCGTCCTCCTTTAGAATACTGCTGCGCGGTGTGGGATCCTTACCAGATAGGACTTACTGAGTATGCCGGCCGCGTTGGCCGTGCGGTTCTAGGCGCTCCAGTCCGGAGCCGCGCTGTTGCTACGGTCGCAGGTTCGAATCCTGCCTCGGGCATGGGTGTGTGTGATGTCCTTAGGTTAGTTAGGTTTAAGTAGTTCTAAGTTCTAGGGGACTGATGACCACAGCAGTTGAGTCTCATAGTGCTCAGAGCCATTTGCACTTACTGAGTACATAGAAAAAGTTCAAAGAAAGGCAGCATGTTTTGTATTATCGCGAAATATGGGAGAGACTGTCACAGAAATGACACAAGATTTCTGCTGGACATCATTAAAAGAAATGCGTTTTTCGTTGCGACGGAATCTTCTTACGAAATTCCAATCATCAGCTTTCTCAAAAAAAAATGGTTCAAATGGCTCTGAGCACTATGGAACTCAACTGCTGAGGTCATTAGTCCCCGAGAACTTAGAACTAGTTAAACCTAACTAACCCAAGGACATCACTCACATCTATGCCCGAGGCAGGATTCGAACCTGCGACCGTAGCGGTCCCGCGGTTCCAGACTGGAGCGCCTAGAACCGCACGGCCACTTCGGCCGGCCATCAGCTTTCCCCTCAGAATGCAAATATATTTTGTTGACACCGATCTACATAGGGAGGAACGATCACCACGATAAAATAAGGGAAATCAGAGCTCGTAAAGAAAGATATAGGTGTTCATTATTTCCGCGCGCTATACGAGGTTGGAATAATAGAGAATTGTGAAGGTGGTTCGATGAAACCTCCGCCAAGAACTTAAATGTGATTTGCAGAGTATCCATGTAAATGTAGATGTAGGTTCGAGAAGACGCTAGATAGGTCCTATCATCCAGTTTTCCGTGATTCCCCTGTAGTGATTTAGACTGTGCCGGTGCCTGTGGAGGGGACAAGGCCGATTTCCTTCCTCGTTTCTAAGGAATTCGTCGTTGACGCGACGCTAAACCCCTATCTTCTGTTTCCTATTATCTTTTCTTTTTGCATTCGGCCGTTTTGAAAGCAACTGAGACGACGTTGGCCACCCCGCCCACTGGCGCACCTGCAAAACACATGTGAGGCGACGTGTGTGCGACGCTCAAGCAACCAACTGTGACGCTGTTGCATTGGCCATTGGCAGTTGCGTCGATACTCTGAAGCGACCCTGGTGTTGTTCTCCCCTCGCTGGCGAACAAGAATAAACTGATGAAGTGTTATGAAACGTACATGCTTCCCCAGATTACGCAACTCCGTCCCAGCCATCGTGTTCAGACATGAAGTCGGAGCTTGCACATGTAATTCAAACTGAAGAGCAAACACAATCTTAAGAAATTAAATCCCCAATGCAGTGGACAAAGATTTTATCGATTTCTGTAGTAAGCAGAAAATTGTAACGAGAGACCATCTGAGAAAACTGCCAGTTATGGAAACCGTGAGTCACAAATAATTTCATCGGCTGAAAAGCTAATTGCTACCATTGGCTGACGGTATTCTAGATTGCTACAACTCTTGGCATTCATCATCACAATGCCCATAGATTATGTCATATGCATCAGCTCTCCAGTATCATGCACGTCAACGTGTAACCTCACTTACGAATGTTACATTCGCACAGGATTACCAGCATCCATCAGTTAATTAATAGGAATGTGAGCGTCGCTGTCCCGATGTCTAGTGCTTATGACTTACATCATTATTTTTCATTTCTTTATATTATAATATTTTTTGAGATACAGTAGAGTCGCATCACATATAATGGGTTTAAACTTATACCTTGTAAGTAGGCTGTTTAGGCTTTCTTAGCACTCTGTATGAAAATCACTGGCTGTGCTGTGTGCAGTCTGTGGCTGGTTGGCATTGTTGTAATACTCGCCATTGTAGCGTTGGGCAGCTGGATGTTAACAGCGCGTAGCGTTGCGCAGTTGGAGGTGAGCCGCCAGCAGTGGTGGATGTGGGGAGAGAATTGGCGGAATTTTGAAATTTGTAAGACTGGATGTCATGAACTCCTATATATATTATGGCTTTTGATGACTATTAAGGTAAATACATTGTTTGTTCTCTATAAAAATCTTTCATTTGCTAACTATGACTATCAGTAGTTAGTGCCTTCCGTAGTTTGAATCTTTTATTTAGCTGGCAGTAGTGGCGCTCGCTGTATTGCAGCAGTTCGAGTAACTAAGATTTTTGTGAGGTAAGTGATTTGTGAAAGGTATAGGTTAATGTTAGTCAGGGCCATTCTTTTGTAGGGATTTTTGAAAATCAGATTGCGTTGCGCTAAAAATATTGTGTGTCAGTTTAAGCACAGTCATGTGTAATTGTTCTAAGGGGACGTTTCAACCTTTATGGATTTGTTTCATAACGAAATGCTGAGTTACACATTTCCTACAACGTTTCGTTTGTCGTATCTGACAGTGCTTACCAATACACTTCGTACGTCGAATCAAGCAGTCTTCCGTGAACACTAATGTTTGGACGAAGGGGGTTCTCAGCCAACTCCTCGAATAATTTCTTCGACATCCTACAAGTTCCTTCCAACTTTACTTCGCATTTTAAAATATCTCGCTGTAATACGAAAGGAGAACTTGTCCAGGTATCGCGAATGAAAGAATGAATCCAAAATTTCCGTTTTCTTAGAACTTTTTTTTCTCCAGTACCGGTATGCAACGAGTACATTACGAAATGCGTCGCTTGTTGTTGTGGAGCCGGCTGACAAAACCCAGAGCTTTTTAGGCGATCGCCAGTCGCCAAGGAGTTGCATTAGTGGCTGAAGAACGCGCAACGCGAATCTCATCCAACTGTAGCCTAAGAGTAGCGTTATAGCAGTTCTGCACCTAAGACAACCTAACAGAGTAGATGATTTCCAAATACGTAATCTAGTTAACTTCAGTATGGAGTGCAGTTTAGATGGTTTAAGATCTCTCAGTAGACTATCACTTGTTCGACACTCGTCGCTATGTGTCCAGTGACTAGAACTGTAGACAACATGTAGGCAGCTGTAGAACTGAAGAGCCGGTGGAACTGTGCGGCAACTGCTGAGAAATGCGTGATAGCTGGCCGAGTGTCGGTGTGCGCTCGCTTAAATCGTGTGCACGGGGTATGACTGTCGTCCTCTGAACTATTTGGCGGATGCATAAAATAGTTCCGGGTTTCAGCGCTCTCTCTGGTGGCGGATGAATGGCCTGTTTGGATGTCTTGCGGCGGAAGCACAAATTACTTATTGGTATGAGCGCCATCTAGGAGGCGACTAACCTGCTATTTGCTACGGCTTACTGAGAATGCCTCTTCAGCCGCTGGGCGAGTCATTCACGATAAATTCAACGTGTGTGAGGGGCCAATGCCGAAAGTAATCACCGTTGAACCGAATTGGGATTCTATCCAGACATGGTGACTAATTTGGTTTTAATTCTTTCAGCTGATTTTCTACGCCAAGGATACTTCTACTCACGGGGATGTATTATATCTGTTCGATCATCTTGCGTGAATGATTTTTTAAACGCGAAATTTTAGAAGAAATTCAGCTCTTCCTTTGGCGTCTTCTATTGCCACACCAGACTGATTTTTCTTCCTTTGGTACCTTCTATTGCCCACCAGACTTGTCTTCGACGAGGGATGGAATAGAAGCCTTGGAACCATCAGTTGTCGTTGTTGTGGTCTTCAGTCCTGAGACTGGTTTTATGCAGCTCTCCATGTTACTCTATCCTGTGCAAGCTTCTTCATCTCCCAGTACCTACTGCAACCTACATCCTTCTGAATCTGCTTAGTGTATTCGTCTCTTGGTCTCCCTCTACGATTTTTACCCTCCACGCTGCCCTCAAATACTAAATTGGTGATCCCTTGATGCCTCAGAACATGTCCTACCAACCGATCCCTTCTTCTAGTCAAGTTGTGCCACAAACTTCTCCCCAATTCTATTCAGTACTTCCTCATTAGTTATGTGATCTACCCATATAATCTTCAGCATTTTTCTGTAGCACCACATTTCGAAAGCTTCTATTCTCTTCTTGTCCAAACTATTTGTCGTCCATGTTTCACTTCCATCCATGGCTACACTCCATACAAATACTTTCAGAAACGACTTCCTAACACTTAAATCAATACTCGATGTTAACAAATTTCTCTTCAGTATAACAGTGGTAAATTATCGTAGCTGTGTTGGCAAAGTACCAGAGTTCCAATCACTAATACAAAACACTGACGTTCGAATAGTTATAGGCACTGAAAGCTAGCTAAAGCCGGGAAGAAATTCAGTCGAAGTTTTTGCGAAGGACCTAACGGTATTCAGAAAGAATAAGCTAAATATAATGGGCGGTGGAGTGTTTTCTGATCTTAGAAGCAATTTATCTTGAAGCGAAATTGAAGTAGATATTTCCTGCGAGTTAGTATGGGTAGAGGTCATGCTTGGGAACCGGAATAAAATAATAATTGGATCTTTCTACCGACCTCCTAACTCAGACGATACTATTGCTGAAAGGTTGAAAGAAAAGTTGAGTACCGGACTCGTACAATTGTACTTGATGGGGACTTCAATGTATCCTTGATGTGTTGACGAGAATACACATTTAAATCCGGAGGCACGTATAAAACATCGTCCGAAATGGTGCTAAAGCCATTCTTTGAAAATTATTTCGAGCAGTTAGTTCGTGAACCCACGCGAATAATAAACGGTTGTAGCTCTTAGCAACAAGTAACCCTGAGCTAATAACGGGCATCAAAACGGATACAGCAATTGGTGAAGACAGTTTTGTTGTACCGAGATTGAATACTGTAAGCCCCAAATCCCCCAAAAATAAACGAAGAGGATACCTATTCAAAAAAGCAGATAAAAATTCACCGAAGTCCTTCCTGAGGGACAATCCCCACTCCTTCCATATCAAAAAATGTAAGTGTAGACAAGATGTGGCTTGGATTCAAAGAAATAGTATCGGCATCAATTGAAAGATTTATACCAAATAAGTCACAAACGAGGGAGATGATCCCCCTTGGTACACGAAACAGTTCAAACACTGTTGCAGAAGCAACGAAAAATGCATGCGAAATTTAAACGGACGCAAATTCTCCAAGATTGGCTATCTTTTACAGTAGCTCTAAATTTAGTGCGACTTCAGTGCTTGATGCTTATAATAATTTCCACAGCGAAACTTTGTCTCTAAACGTGGCAGAAAACTGAGAGAGATTCTGGTCATATGTAAAGTATGCTACCGACAAGACACAATCAATGCTTTCTTTGTCCGATAGCAGTGGACATACTATCGATAACAGTGCTGCTGAGGCAGAGTTACTAGACACAGCCTTCCGAAATTCCTTCACCAAAGTAGACGAAGCAAAAATTCCAGAATTAGAATCAAGAACGGCTACCAACATGAGTAACTCGGAAGTAGATATCCTCGGAGTAGTGAAGCAGCTTAAATCACTTACGAAAAATAAGTCTTCCGGTTCACACAGTAAACCAATTAGGGACCTTTCAGAGTATGTCTGATGCCTACTTATCAATACAAGAACCCCCCAAAGACTGGAAAGTTGCACAGGTCACACCAATATTCAAGAGAGGCAGTAGAAGTAATCCACTAAATTACAAACCCAAATCATTAACGTCGATATGCAGTATGGTTTTGGAACATATATTGTGTTCGAACATGATGAATTACCTCGAAGTGAACGGTATGTTGACACACAGTCAACACGTATTAAGAAAACATCGCTCTTGTGAACATAACTAGCTCTTTACTCACCGAGTTGTTGAGTGCTATTTAAGAGGGATTTCAAATTGATTCCGTATTGCTAGACTTCCAGAAGGCTTTTAACGCTATACGCCACAAGCAGCTTGTAGTGAAATTGAGTGCTTATGGAATATCATCTCAATTATGTGACTGGGTTCGTAATTTCCTGTGAGAGAGGTCACTGTTCGTTGTAACTGACGGAAAGTCACCGAGTAAAGCAGAAGTGATTTCTGGTGTTCCCCAAGGTGGTTTTATAGGCCCTCTGCTGTTCCTTTAATGAACGATTTAGGAGACCATCTGGGCAGCCGCCTTAGGTTGTTTGCTGATGATGTTGTCATTTATCGTCCAGTAAAGTCATCAGATATAAAAATTGCAGAACGATTGGCAAAAGATAGCTGTATGATGAGAAAATTGGCAGTTTGATAGAAAATAATGAAAAGTGTGAGGTCGTCCATATGTGTGCTAAAAGGAATCCGTTAAACTTCGGTTATACTATAAATCAGTCAAATCTAAAGGCCTTGAATTCAATTGATTACTTAGGGATTACAATTACGAACAACTTAAACTGGAAGGAACACATAGGAAACGCTGTGGGGAAGGCGAACCAAAGACTGCGTTTTATTGGCAGGACACTTAGAAGATGCAACAGATCTGCTAAAGAGACTGCATACACTACGCTTGTCCAGCCTCTTTTGGAATACTGCTGCGGGGTGTGGGATCCTCAGCAGATAGGATTAACAGAGTACGAGGTGCGACAATAAAGTAATGAGACTGATGTGAAAAAAAATGTTGCGTACCGTTTCAGTCAAGTTAAGTGTTGTCTCCTTCAAAGTAGTTCCCATCTGATTGCACACACTTTTTCCAGCGCTTCTGCCATTGATGGTAACATTTCTGGAACTCATCTTCTGTAATATCTTCCAAGACTCTCATCACAGCTTTTTAAACAGCTTGTGTCGTTTGAAAATGGTGTCCTTGACCTCCGTTTTGACTCTTGGAAATATAAAAAAGTCACACGGAGCGATATCTGGACAATAAGGTGGTTGTAGTAGTACTGAAATTTGTTTTGACGTTAAAAATTGCTGTACTGACGGAGCAGTATGGGATCGCGCATTATCGTGATGCAGAATCCCATTATCAGCAATGTTGGCACGGACACGAAGAACGCTTTTACGAAGTCTTTCTACAATTTCTTTGTAGTAATATTGGTTAACTGTTTGTCCAGGAGGCACCCACTCTTTATGAACAATTCCCTTGGAATAAAAGAAGCACTCAAGCATGCATTTCACTTTTGACATTAGCATGCGAGCTATTTTTTGTCTGGGTGATCCCTTTGCACCATTGCGAACTTTGGCGTTTTGTCTCCGGATCGTACTGAAAAAACCAACTTTCATCACCAGCGATAACACGGCTCAACAATTCTCGATTGATTTCCGTTTGCTCTAACATATCGACTGCCACATTTTCCCGTGTTTCTCGCTGTTGTAGTCTGAGATTTTTGGGAACCATTTTTACAGAAATCTTTCTCATACCAAGATCTACAGTTATTACTAGACGAACCGTTTCTCGATTGATATTCAGTTCTTCTGCAATCATTTTCACAGATAATCTTCCATCAGATCGTACGATTTCACCCACCCTGGACAAGTTGACATCTGTCTGTGAGGTTGATGGTCGCCCACTGTGATCTTCATCTTCAACATTCGTTCTGCCTTCACTAAACATTTTATGCCAACATAAAACTTGAGCTCTTGACATAACCTCCTCTCCAATAGCCTTCTGAAGCTTACTGTAAGTTGTCGTCGCGTTTTCACCCAATTTAACGCAAAAAGAAATGGCATACCATTACTCAATATTATGCCGTTCCATTTCCGTGACGAGAGACACAAACACATGTTAACATATTACAGCACAACTCACGACTGAGCAATTGCATCGATGTGCTGCTTGGACTACGGGCAGCTTATAGACCAAGGTCAAAGATATTGGGCCTACGCAAACCTGCAGGGTTGCCACATCTTGCAAAGAAAATCAGCCTCATTGCTTCATTGTCTCACCTTGTACATAGAGGAAGTTCAAGGAAGGACAGCACGTTTTGTATTACAGGAGAATAGCGGAGAGAGTCTCACTGACTGTTACGGGATTTGAGGTGGACATCATTAAAACAAACGCGTTTTGTGTTGTGGCGGAATGTACTCACGAAATTTCAATCACCAATTTTCTCCTCCGAATGCAAAAATATTTTGTTGGCGCCAACCTCCATAGGGAGAAACGATCACCATGATAAAATAAGAGATATCAGAGCTCGTACAGAAGGAAATAGCTGTAGCTGTTGTTTTTTTTTCCACCGGCTGTTCGAGATTGGAATAATAGAAAATTATTGTGAAGGTTGTTCGATGAGCCCTCTGACAGGCACTTAAGTATGATCTGCGGAGTACATAGAAACAGTATCTCGACGAATCATCATCATCAGCAAGGTAGGCCTTTCGAAGTTCTGAACTCAGGTATGTCTGCAACATTTTCCTCATTGAGGGACGGTCTTGGGTGATATTCAGCCAGCTGACTCCAGCGATATTCTGCGGGGGTTTTTCCTACCGATCTGACTGTCTCCCTCTTGACCTGTCCCTATCTATTTTCCCCCATCCCAGCACCGCCTTTGTCCATCGGCCAGTATTTCTTCAGGCAACATGGCCGGCTCACTGCTTATCATAGTGGTTGTTTTCTCCGGGATGTTTTGTCGTCGAAAACTGATATGATGTCTTCTACCCTTGTTCTGCATTTCCTTGTAAGTCCAAAGACTCTCCTTCGTGACTCTCTGTGCAGTTCTAAGTTTCTATCTTGTATATTCATGAAGAGTCTAGATATCACCGCTGTAAGTCAAAACGGGGAGGACACAGTGCCCAAAGACTGTTATTTTTCAGTTTTACTGCGCAAGTTTGACTTGAAGATATTTGACTGTCTTCCAAATGCATGCCAGCCTAGGTTTGTTCGTGGAAAGATTTCATGCTATTTCGAAAATCAGATGAAGTAAACTCTAAATCACTATTTCTAAATCAATATTTAACCAAAATATCTCTATAAATTTAGCCCCGTCTCGGTCTAATGACCAGTAATTATGATCACTTCAACACCAAAAAGTTTGCATCGATGAATTACCAGAAACGATGAAGCAGAACAGACACGAAGACAAAGCCAAAAGTTATATTACCTTTCGTGTCAGTGCATCCACACTCAACCATTCAGGAAACAAGATATTTACGATAATTTAAAGATACACTACATTTTGTCTACATTATTAAGTACATAAAAAATAAAAATAAACAGCCCTACGATGTACAAAAACTGTTCCTTTGTTACGCAATAGTTAACTATTCAAGCAAACTATGAGTAAACAATTTTTTTTTTAGATTCTAGCAATTGCAGTGAACCAGTTTTAATAAAGAGAAGTGATCTTCGTTGTCATTCATAGGAATTGTAGATAATGCAGTAAAGACTCCGAATAATCAACTAAGTAACATGTAAGTTTCATTTAGAAGTTATGCATCCAGCATCACGTTCAATTCAAAGGAGTGCAGTTGATACGTACAATGTTAAAGAATTTGTTTTGAACAAGGCTGTTACTTTATCTGCAAAATTATATTTATTACATGAGTACAACTGGCCAGTTTCCTCTCAGTCGTCTTTCTGTGAGAGCTAACAACAGTCAAAAGGGTAATTCTTAAGCCAACACGACGAGTGAAATATGTCACTTTAATAGTGACGATCGTCAAACATAGTATTTTGAAAGTCTGTTCACGTTCATTCCGTCTTAAATTTCTTACCAACTGCAAGTGACCTGTTAAGTTGAACCAATCAGCTGTGTTGGTAGTATAAGCGGTATGTCGCAGACCTATTAACACACTTTGGGGAAAATATGTTAAAAATCATGTTTGCAGTCCATGCGAAAAAATCAGTGCACATACAGGATCTTAGCTGAACTGGAGTGGCATCACCAAACTCCCCACCTCAGCCCCCCCCCCCCACCAAACAAATCATTACTTCACCTTCTAGGTGCGTACAAGCAATTACACAGCAGTCAACTATTGTGTGGACGTAGGTGTCAGGTTGACTGCCAAGTCGTGTAGATCACGTTATCGATGAGGCGATAGAAGGTAAATTTGATCTCGACGAAAGCCAGCTACAATAATGAGTCTTTCGCACAAAGTTAATTCTGGTTCATCCTCGTTCTGCATGGGATGGGGGAGCAGGGTGGAGGCTCAGAGTGGTAACACTTAGTTTAACCCACGAGAAAACTGAAATAAATGAAAATGAGTTACAAACGTTGATAGGTTGTTGTACTACATATCATTCGGTTATATAAAATAATTATCAGTATCTTCGAATTTTTCTCATAAACATAAAAGCAGATTTTCTAAGATTATATAAATGGAAGTAATATCTTTCACTGGCTTTTGACATCGTTGTTAATTGTGATGGAGCACTGTTTGGGAGTGTTAGAAACTAGGGCGAGATCAGAAACAAAATTTGTAAATTTTGTGAAAGAAGCGAGCAATTCGTAACGAGGGCGTCTGTCGAAGAGTGTTTTGGAAAAAAGTTGTTCGCTCCAAATTTCAGGGAAGAGAACTCCAAACCAAGTCGTTGGAAAAGGAAGGAGAAGAGAAAAGGAAGAGAAGTCCTGACATGAAGAGGAAGAAAGAGTATCCTACTAAAGCTGGAAGGATGAAGCACTTGCTACGTACCTGTATGCACAGATTATTTGATATTGGTAGTTGTATCAGAAAGATTTTAACGATCGGATAATGGCAGTGAGCCGAAACCAACGACTTACGTGATTATAAGCGATCAAGACGGATTTTTATGAATAAACTGGGAAAATGTGGCTACAGCTGCATTGGGATGAAGTATGGGATGTATGTACGTATGTCTATTATTTGTGGAAAGCTTTGAGATTAGTCCCATAGAGTATGAAGGATGAAATGAGTCGGAGCTTGGTGCTTGGTTTGCGGGAAATGTAGAGAGAAGAGATGCGAGCAATGAACAGGTTGATACAGGATTTGAGTGTGGGAGGATAGACCCAACGGAAAGCAAGGTTCATGCATGCCATTTGAGAATTTGGAGAGGATAATAGACATGTGACAGAGTAGACATTCGAGTCACTATCGTAAGAGAGGATATGTCATATTAGGCGTTCTGTTTGTCTGGAGTGATGAAAATCCCGTATCTGTTCTGTTAATAATGTTAGAACATTGTCTGTTGTTGATATTTTGTTGTGTTAGTAGGTATAGGTTTCGTGTTTGTCTACAGTCGAGGTATTTTAGTTCGAGGTATTTTAGTTTGTTAGTAAAATGGGATGGAATTGTTGTAAATGGTGTGATAGAAATCGTGGGAGCAGAAGGTATACGTATTTCATCTTACAGCTATACAGGGTTATTACAAATGATTGAAGCGATTTCACAGCTCTACAATAACTTTATTATTTGAGATATTTTCACAATGCTTTGCACACACATACAAAAACTCAAAAAGTTTTTTTAGGCATTCACAAATGTTCGATATGTGCCCCTTTAGTGATTCGGCAGACATCAAGCCGATAATCAAGTTCCTCCCACACTCGGCGCAGCATGTCCCCCTCAATGAGTTCGAAAGCATCGTTGATGCGAGCTCGCAGTTCTGGCACGTTTCTTGGTTTAAACACTGAATCTTTCACATAACCCCACAGAAAGAAATCGCATGGGGTTAAGTCGGGAGAGCGTGGAGGCCATGACATGAATTGCTGATCATGATCTCCACCACGACCGATCCATCGGTTTTCCAATCTCCTGTGTAAGAAATGCGGAACATCATGATGGAAGTGCGGTGGAGCACCATCCTGTTGAAAGATGAAGTCGGCGCTGTCGGTCTCCAGTTGTGGCATGAGCCAATTTTCCAGCATGTCCAGATACACGTGTTCAACCGTTTCTTCGCTCACTGCAGGCCGACCCGTTGATTTCCCCTTACAGAGGCATCCAGAAGCTTTAAACTGCGCATACCATCGCCGAATGGAGTTAGCAGTTGGTGGATCTTTGTTGAACTTCGTCCTGAAGTGTCGTTGCACTGTTATGACTGACTGATATGAATGCATTTCAAGCACGACATACGCTTTCTCGGCTCCTGTCGCCATTTTGTCTCACTGCGCTCTCGAGCGCTCTGGCGGCAGAAACCTGAAGTGCGGCTTCAGCCGAACAAAACTTTATGAGTTTTTCTACGTATCTGTAGTGTGTCGTGACCATATGTCAATGAATGGAGCTACAGTGAATTTATGAAATCGCTTCAATCATTTGTAATAGCCCTGTAGTTATTGGCGGTGTTGATCATGAGGAACCACTGACCGTTCCATGAGTTTAAATGTTTCAGGTAGAGTGGACGGGATGGTCCGGATTAATGGTGGACGCTGAACAGGACTAAGAAGGCGATGTCAAAGGCATACTGGAGTAGGCAGACACGAGAGTTCGACTGAAGTGTAGCAGTGTAGAGGAGCGGCCACACCAGCAGCAAGATGAAGGGAGTAGCGCTGTATGTCCAGTAGGCTACTGCTACCAAGTTCAAATGCTGGCTACAATTGTGCCTAATCCTGATTTCTGCTATGAGTATTTTACGCAGTTTTTGTTACTCATCGGAGTATATTCATATTTTTACACTGAACGGCCAAAGAAACGGGTACACCTGCCTGATATTGCGTAGGGCCCCCGCGAGCACACAGAAGTGCTGCAACACGACGTGACATGGACTCGACTAATGTCTCAAGTAGTGCTGGAGGGAATTGACACCGTGTATCCTGCAGGGCTGTCCACAAATCTAGAAGAGTACGAAGGGTGGAGATCTCTTCTGAACAGCACGTTGCAAGGTATCCCAGATATGCTCAGTAATATTCATGTCTGAGAAGATTGGTGGCCAGTGGAAGTGCTTAAACTGAGAAGAATCCTACTGGAGCCGCTATGTAGCAATTCGGGAGGTGTGGGGTGTCGCATTGTCCTGCTGGAATTGCCCAAGTTGGTCGAAATGCACAATGGGCAAGAATGGATGCAGGTGATCGGACAGGATGCTTACGTAAGTGTCACCTGTCAGAGACCCATCTAAACGTATCAGTGGTCCCATATCACTCGAACTGCACACGCCCTACACTATTACAGAGCCTCCACCAGCTTGAACAGTCCGCTGCTGAGATGCAGGGTCCATGGACTCATGAGGTTGTCTCCATACCCGTCCACGTCAATCCGGTAGATACAATGTGAAACGAGACTCGTCCGACCAGGGGACATGTTTCCAGTCACCAACAGTCCAATGTCGGTTTTGACGGGCCCTGGAGAGACGTAAAGCCTTGTGTCGTGCACTTATCGAGGGAACACGAGTTGGCCTGCGGCTCCGAAAGCCCATATCAATGATGTTCGTAGAATTGTTCGCACGCTGACGCTTGTTGATGGTGCAGCATTGAAAGCTGGAGCAATTTGCGGAAGGCTTGCATCTCACTAGCGAGCCAGTGGGTGTGTTGGACCTTCCATCGACCTACGGACCCCCTTGAAGATGTCTCCCGCAGTCGAAGACGAAACGTTGGGAATTGAGACAAAATTAATCAACCGACCACGGCATAACAGCCCGGATAATTATAATGGACATGATTTAAAGCTTAGTTAGCTAGTTTTAAAAATTTATCGAGAATTACAGACTTACGGAATCTCACGCTAGTGGCAGGTGGTGTCATGGCCTTCTGCACTGGTAAGTCAGCCAGTAACAAAACAGGGAAAAACAAAGGAAATGTCGTTTCTGTACAACACTGTTTCAGTAGACACTACGTAAAAATTTTGACTGACATGCTAGAGAATTCTAGTGTGCACCTTGCACTTAAAATTTATAAAGCCAATAAGCGTCAACAGTCTTTATAGTGTTGAAGGAAATGACAAACCGAAATTAGGGCTTGTTAGAAGAACAGTAACTTTGTCGAAAACTTGTAATGTATCCTGTGTTTGCCAGCGAAGATCAAATGAAAGTGATAAAGAAAACTGAATCTGCTAAACAGTATGCAGTCCCTAAGTAAAGGTCTGCGTCTAAAGGATACTTCACTAAAGCGATGGCATGGGGCACTGAATTTAAACCCACACGTTAAATATTTAATTACTTTGAAAATTACTGACCACAGTTAAAACGTCAGCTGGATGACTATCATGCCGGGAGTGTTGCTGCACATACCATTGCTCGACAAGCGAAATGACGGAGAAAAGTATTAATTTAGTTTCCAAAGTATTTAGTGGTAGTAATACTGATTTGGACTTTGTATTAATAAAATGACGCATGTTCTGTTTGAAATGAAATGCTTAAACAGCAAGATGCAATACGTTATCGGTGTGGTGGGTTTCGAGCAATGTATGTTATCCTGTCTGAAACATCTTTTGTGGAACAGAAAGTACGTGTCATGAAAACACATGTGGGAATTGTATAGGAGACCAGATTGAATGTAGACACCTTTTTAAATCTCTGATTACTATTCAGATCGCGGGACTGGCTACATTTGCGCAGATAAACCTCAAAGTGACAACGAGCACAGAAACATTTAAAAAAAAACTATATCTTTTTACATCAAATGCTATAAACTGACGATAGGAATGCACCATTGTGTTTCTGCCCGAGAGAAGTTCTTTTCATTTAAAGTAAGCTTCACTTCATGCAAAACAACAATGCTTGACTATGAGCTGAATTTGTCTGAAAAATCTATAGGTCAAGAGAAAAATTTAAACGGCAGGCTCTGGAAATAGCCCCGTATTGCGCTTTCCAGCGCTTTAATACTGCTTGTTATCTGTTAACGAGGAGTGAGAAGCGCTGTTTGTAATAACCCTCGCTGTCAAAAATGGTTTCATTTAACGAATGCTGCATTATTGCACTGCATTTAGCTTGCGCGATGATGCGGGAAAATACTGTGAGAAGGGCGATGTACGCGGGGCACGCAACAGAAAATTGGGCATCCATAATGTCTCCCAAACGGTTTGAGTTTGGGAGGAAAGATTCAATAATGGATGGCAACCATAGTGAAATACGCTTATCTGTAACGAACTTTTAGTGTATCAATATGCTCTTTTTGCACTGAACGCTACAATTTGTTAAACGAATGAAAACAGAAAGTATGCTCACCAATAGTATCTGTGTACGCTGTGAATCTCTGTAGAAAAGTAACCGAAACATGTGGTAAGTAAATGGGCAGTGTCTAGCACCACAGTGTTATTTTATCCTCTGGGATCCTCACGGTATCAGAGACGTCTCAAGTTAAGCACCCCGTAACTCTAGGGTGTCGCATTTTGTGCATGTGCCGCCTTACTTGTTTGTTGATGTATGTGTTTCTAGATTTACTTGCGTAGTGTAGGTAATCTTACTGATTTACGAAGTTTCAGTGCCGTCAATCTTACGGAAGACATACTTTCGATTCTACTTAGGAACAAAATCAGTTTAAAAGATATTATGTTTGAATTAAATAGCAATAATTGAGAATACGATACTACACTCCTAGTGTGTGGCATAAACACGAGAAGATAGTTCTGAGAGTTTTTCAATAAGTTAGACGGCAAGTAAATATTATGTTGAACAAACAGAAATTTCTAGTTGGCACTCTTCTGCTGTGTCCGGCAGTTAGACCACCGCCTCCTCTTTTTTTTGCCAGCAAAATACTTGAAGGAAAGGCTGCGAAGTTGTTGATAGCAATGAGTGGCGCTTCGCAAATAATACACAAGTATATGAACAATTCTAACTCTCAAACGATACCGTTTACGAAGATGCGGCTAAAGCGTATACGGCATGACCTGCAGCACAACTTTCCATTACTGTGAAATTTGCGAAATGCTGGACGAAAGGTTTGGGCTTGGTATAGGAGAAGGCCGGGCATAACTGCCACCCTATAGTTTGGCGCTTTGTTTCAGCTAAGTTACAATCGATCTAGAAATTATAAAATCATCGGATGTATAGTGAAAGTATACTCCTACCTGCATGATTTTTTTTTCATTCTCCATGGGCGAAAGGAACATTCTCCTTGGACGAAACGAAAGCACCTAAATAATCAATAACTGGAAATATACCTAACTGGTCACATTGCTGCTGGCCGTGGTGGCAGAGCGGTTCTAGGCGCTCAGTCCGGAACCGCGCTACTGCTACGGTCGCAGGTTCGAATCATGCCTCGGGCATGGATGTGTGTGATGTCCTTAGGTTAGTTAGGTTTAAGTAGTTCTAAGTTGTAGGGGACTAATGACCACAAATGTTAAGTACCATAGTGGTCAGAGCCATTTGCACCATTTGTTTTTTGGTCACAGTGCCCACGAGTTGTTCCCATTCTTGCAGGATCTTTTTCTGGCCGCTCCGATGTCGGAGCTTTGATGTTTTACCGGATTCCTGATGTTCACGGTATACTCGTGAAATGGTGGTACGGCAAAATCCCCACTTCATCGCTACCTCGCAGATGCTGTGTCTCATCGCTCGTGCGTCGACTGTAACACCACGTTCAAACTCTCCTAAATTTTGATGACCTGCCATTGTAACAGCAGTAACCGAACTAAGAAATGCGCCAGACGCTTGTTTTATATAGGCGTTGCCGACCACAGCGCCATATTCTGCCTGTTTACATATTCTGTATTTGAATACGCACGCGTACACCAGTTTCATTAGCGCTTCAGTGTGTTACAAGAGGTGGGAACGTACCTTAGATCAGAAGCAGTCGAAACAATACAAAATGTGACAACGCGATAGCGACGTTCCTTACGATGAGCTTGTGTAGCTGAGGGCGTTTCGAATGATACCTTTACGTCGTTACTGTACGGACTCACAGATTCAGCTGGCCGCTATGCACGCGCGGGAAATGACGTCAGCCGTTCCCCTACAGGGAGCCGACCGCTGTGGCAGAGCGGTTCTAGGCTCTTGAGTACGGAACCGCGCTGCTGCTACGGTCGCAGGTTCGAATCCTGCCTCGGGCATGGATGTGTGTGATGTCTTTAGGTTAGATAGGTTTAAGTAGTTCTAAGTCTAGGGGACAGATCACCTCAGATGTTAAGTCCCATAGTGCTTAGAGCAATTTGAACCTTACATGGCTTGTCGCAAAAGGTCACTCATGATGTAGGAAAAAGAGTTGTGTCTGGCATCATCTTCGTGTATAGTATTTTCAGTTTCTTCATCTTAGCCCCCTTGTCGACTTTCCAACATTCCTGTACACAGAACTATTCGCCACCCTTCGCCCGCAGCTACCGGCGCGTAGCCCGAAGCCCGCTGGGAAATTCACCGAAAGCCGTCGCATTTTCCGTCCGGCCGGTCGGCACACATTACCAGCAGAGGCCGCAACGCGATTCAGCTGCAATCACTTTCCACTAGCCCCTGCTCGGTAACAACGAATTTCCATCAGCAATCTTAAATAGAACCTGTTCACAGCAATGCGCGGGGCACATCCAGGTCAGGTGTCCCCAGACTATTCTACGGACTTACTAACGAAATTCACAGTGCGTCCCTCCGCAACACAAAATACGCTGCGTTGCGTCCTCCTGCAGGTAAAACTGTTTAGTTTGGCGCAATTCGAACCTGTAATATTTCCTTTCGAGTGTGGCTGACTCGCTAAGAGCATTTCCCGACGAAAGTGAGGTTCCAGGACCAGGTTTCTGCACGGGACATGGTTTTAAAGGACCACGAAGCTAGGAAAGAATATCTATTACGCTGCAACAACCCCTAGATTTCAGATAAGTCGTTTCTGCCTGATACCCCATCTCACAGGGCTGCCATTCCTGCAAGGCAAGCGACACAACTTCCTGGCAGATTAAAGCTGTTTTCCCGAGTGGGACTCGAACCTGCGAGCTTTGCCTCTCGCAAGCAAGTGTTCTACCGGCTCACGCCCTTTCAGTCGGTAAAGCACTTGCCTGCGAAAGGCAAACTCGCAGGTTCGAGTCCTGGCGCGGCACACGGCTTTAATGTGGCAGGAAGTTTCAGTTCTGAGAGTTCACCCCTGCAGAGTAAAACATCATTTTGGAAGCTACTGTGACCCATGTAAATTATGAGAGGGGTAATGTGAAAATTGAAACTGTGATGGCTTCCTGCGGAGCGCAGATTTCTGTCTGCTCCATCTGGAAGTTGTTGAATTACTGTTCACGTTTCTTTGGAAGGTTCACGTATTTTTGTATCGTAAGCGCTGCCTTATGTTCCCAGTCTGACTTCTCATTAACCAAATCTATTCTCCTCCATTCTTGCCTCTTTCCCGTTCCTCTCTGGGATAGACACTCTTATTCCTCTTTGACCCAATGTTAGTTGTGATGTCGTCAGTCATACGACCACACGGCCGCGTGAGAGATCGATCCGCCGGATGCGATTCTCTCGATAAACGGAACAGAAGAGCGGCTGTGTCAGCCAAAGAGTACACAGCCAGTGGCAGTACTTATCCTCGCCGCTAGGCCACTTCATGTACAGCAGGAGAGTTGTGCAGTTGGGCCAGTCTACAGTTCGTAGCCGCGCTCAGTGGTCGGCCAGCGCCGAAGTTAGTCATCGTCTGCAGCTCAGTCATTGCTGCCATCAAGTCTTTGTAGCCCAGTTCCTAGTCAGTCTTCAAATTCACCGGATTAGACATTCAAGATTACGAGAGATTAATTCGTGACTGCAAGATTTGTGACTTGTAAATTATGTCATTCTACAGACGCCTAATCTCGTCGCGTCTTCTATAATTGTCAACCAACAGATCATGGACTACAACAAAGTTAAGTAATAAATACTTTCTTATTTTGCACTCCTGCTAATTAATTGTGTTTTCCTGTTGTAGCTACCAAGCAGTCTCGGCATAGTACAACCCACATCTCCTTGGCTAGCTCATATTTGCTACCTCATGTTGATGGACTTGGTTATGGTGGAAGATCGAGAGCCATCATTAGTGAGAGAGGGGAACCGAATGATGCCATTCCTTACGCCCCTTCTGCCTTCCCATATCCCCTCGAGACATAATCTACGTACCCCATCTTCTCAGCCTGGCGAGTATCGTATGTCTAAGCCTGAGATCGTGTTCTGAATGCTTGTATAGCAGGTATCTGAGTCATTACATGGGTGCCAGTCCGGCATTTATTTACTGGGATATGGAAACCGTGTGAAAACAACATCCATACTGGCCAAATTACCAGCCCTCATCGTCAATCCGCCAGATGGAATCGGTCTGGGGCAGGCTTTCTTCCTGGAATCCTCCAAAACGGCGGTAACGCACCCTGCTGTTCGTGTGTTAATGCAACATGTTGCAGGTTTGCTACGGAGCATATTTTGTACCATTTGTAAGAACAATTTTCAGAGGCATCAGTCTGTCAGGAGGTTACTGTGTGTGTGTGTTAAGAGTGAGTACGGGAGAGAAATAGGTATATAGGGAGGTAGATAGATAGATAGATACATAGAGAGAGACGGTAGGAGGTGGCTGAAACGAGAAAGCAACGTGTATGAGCGACATTTTTCTGCATATATGATTTTTCAGCGGCAAAAATTTGAATTGTCTGAGAAGGCGCTCATTGTGTCAGGATTGAGATTAACATTCACTTTTGAGCTTCTGAACGATTCCATGAATACTGGAATACGGCGAAAGACAACGGACGCAGTTGCCGCCGACAACAATTCGGGAACAATCAGATAGTCTCGGCTGTTAGTAAACTCGTTAAATGGGATTATTTATTATTTGTTTATTTACACGAATTGGCCAACTAAGGACCGCGTTACAAATTCTATTTCATATTCACCTTTCTCTTTCTCTTCTCTCAGGCTGCTCTTCTGCCTCCTGCATTTTTTCTAGATGTTCAGCTGTTAGTTTCATGTTGGTCTTCGGTTTTGGAGCCTCCTGAAAAACCTAGAATTCAGTTATTGCCTTTCTGTGCTAGTCCCTATTCATTCTGTCTATTCTTGTAAGGCCAAGTTCACCGAGGTCTTTCTTTATTCCTTGCAACCAAGAGTTGGGTGTTTTGCTCTGTCGAATTATGTTGAAGATTTTCTTCGTTAATCTGCCATCATCCATTATCACCAGATGACCAAAGAACATCAGCCTTCTCTTCGTCACTTCCGTTGTGACTTGTTTAGTAAATTGGTAGATCTTCTCAGTGCTCATCTTCAGCCATTTATCACCAATTTATTGTGTCCACCAATAAGCTTCCTCAAAATTACTCTTTTCTTTTTCTCGAGCTCATCTATTAGTCCTTTATTCTTGAGGGTTGAGTGTTTCTGCTGCATATTGAACTTCTGTTCTCATCACTGTGTTGTAGTGTAATAACTTTGCATTTCGAGATAGGCATTTTTTGTTGTACAGCTGTGTTAAAATGTGTGCCCTCCTAAGTTTAGTTACTCAAAGTTTGACAACTTTATTTTGTATGCTAGTATCCGTTATTGTTTCTCCCAAATATTTAAAGTGTTTGACCCTTTCAATACATCCAATAATTGCGTGCTATTCTTTGATTTCCTTATATTTGTTACACATGAACGTAGTTTTTTTTGTGATATTTGTAAACCAAATTTAGCTGCATGCTTTGCTAAGATCTCTGTTTGTTTAATTGCATCCGATGTATCCCCTTGTGTCGAACCTAAACGGGATTATAACATTTTAGAGAAAACAAGAGCCGCTGATCATTGCCATTTTAGTGATTTTTGCTTATCTCGCACGAGTATTTGAATAAGAGGAGTCTGTGTACAAGGTTTTCCCAAGAATTTCTGCCCCAAACCCCCTCTCCCCGCGCCTCTCGGGAGCACATGGGCGATTCGGCTGAATCACAGGGTTTTCCTTACGATCCTGAAAAAAAAAAAACCAAAAACGTCAAGAGTACCGGAAAGTCAAAATATTGCGCTTTCATGACTCAAGATTCTGACAAATGAGCTACGCGGTGGTACTCACGCAAGCTACAGCTTTTCTACGCTGCCGCCAACACTCGTCTACTTACGGATGAACGAACTGACGTTCACGCTGCTTCGCAATCAACAATCAAAAAACTATAACATCGGCTGAGACAGGCACCGATGTATTAAAAGATTTAGGCAGAGCATTAATGTGAACACCGCCAGCTAATCTTCGAGTGGAGAGACTTGTAAATTTGTCAGTATCAAGTGATAATTCAATATTCACACAGCGCTGTAAAACCTTGGAACGTTGCTGTGGAAATGGATTGTACAAAGTTATGTAAATCTTCGTTTCTGCATTGCAATAAAGTGGAAGAGGTATGTAACTAGCTAGAATATGGCTCTGCGGTTCCGCAACGCCCATATAAGACAAAACACGTCTGGCGCAGTTGTTAAATCGGTTACTGCTGCTCAAATGGCATGTTATCAAGATTTAAGCGAGTTTGAACGTGGTGCTATAGTCGGCGCACGAGCGATGGGAGACAGCATCTCCGAGGTTGCGATGAAATGGGGATTTTTTTCCGTACGACCATTTCACGAGTGCACCGCGAATATCAGAAAGCCGGTAAAACATCAAATCTCCGACATCACTGCGGCCGCAAGAACGGGACCAACGACGGCTGAAGAGAATCGTTCAATGTGACAGAAGTGCAACCCTTCCGCTGTTGCTCCAGATTTCAATTCTGGGAGATCAACAAGTTTATTCGTGCGAACCTTTCAACGAAACATGATTGATATGCGCTTTTGAATCCCGTGTATACTTCATGACTGCACACATAAAGCTTTACGCCTCGTGGGGTTCGTCGACACCGACCTTGGACTGTTGATGAGTGTAAACATGTTGCTTGGTCGGACGAGTCTCGTTTTGAAACGTCCCCTTAGAACAATTTATACAAGACTGTGCTTAAACTGACACACAATATTTTTAGCGCAAGGCAATCTGACTTTCAAAAATCCCTGCAAAAGAATGGCCCTGACTAACATTAATCTATACCTTTCACAAATCACTTACCTCACAAAAATCTTCATTACTCGAACTACTGCAATACAGCGAGCGCCACTACTGTCAGCTAAATAGAAGATTCAAACTACTGAAGAAACTAACTACTGATAGGGATAGTTATCAAATGAAAGATTTTAATAGAGAACAAACAATGTATTTACCTTAATAGTCATAATATATGTAGCAGTTCATGACAAATTACAAAACTTCGCCATCTCTCTCCCCACATCCACCACTGCTGGCGGCTCACCTCCAACTGTGCAACGCTACGCGCTGTTCACATCCAGCTGCCGCTGCCTAACACTACAATGGCAGACAACAATGCAAACTAGCCACAGGCTACACACAGCACAGCCAGATGTTTTCATACAGAGCGCTACGTAACGTTGCCAATAAGAAAACATAAACAGCAAACTTACATAAAGAAAACATAAGCAGCCTACTTACATAGCCCCCATGCCCCCACAAAAAATTTTACAAATGGTGTTGGGCACTGGCCAATACATATTTGAAAAAATTTTTCACAATTACAGTAACAATGATATAAAAAGCACACACTTATTTATACAATGTTGGTCAAAAGCTAAAATTTTCTCACAGTCCATAAAGACAGTCCAGATTGTTCATCATAATAGTAATTACAGTTTTTTTCACAAAGTCTCATTAGTAAAAAAAATTGCACACAGATGTAGTGGATTTCCATGCAGTCTTGAAGAAGTAGTGGTGTCCTTCCAACGGAAAGACAGTGCTGACTCTTGACATGCTGACAGATAATGGGCCACAACAGAGCAAACCCACAGCAGAGTCAGTCGAAGTTGATGAATATTGGTAGGTAGGTCATCACAGAGTAGACCCACTGTAGTCCTGGTAGAGATTGTGGTATTGGTTGGTCATCAGAGATGCAGACCCACTGTAGTCCTTGTAGAAATAATGGTATTGGTGGGTCATCAAAGATGCAGACCCACTGTAGTCCTTGTAGAGATGGCCAGCAGCCATCTGTTGTGACTGTGCAGGTGCACAATCACCATCGAAGGGTCTTGCGGACAATATACACTCCTGGAAATGGAAAAAAGAACACATTGACACCGGTGTGTCAGACCCACCATACTTGCTCCGGACACTGCGAGAGGGCTGTACAGGCAATGATCACACGCACGGCACAGCGGACACACCAGGAACCGCGGTGTTGGCCGTCGAATGGCGCTAGCTGCGCAGCATTTGTGCACCGCCGCCGTCAGTGTCAGCCAGTTTGCCGTGGCGTACGGAGCTCCATCGCAGTCTTTAACACTGGTATCATGCCGCGACAGCGTGGACGTGAACCGTATGTGCAGTTGACGGACTTTGAGCGAGGGCGTATAGTGGGCATGCGGGAGGCCGGGTGGACGTATCGACGAATTGCTCAACACATGGGGCGTGAGGTCTTCACAGTACATCGATGTTGTCGCCAGTGGTCGGCGGAAGGTGCACGTGCCCGTCGACCTGGGACCGGACCGCAGCGACGCACGGATGCACGCCAAGACCGTAGGATCCTACGCAGTGCCGTAGGGGACCGCACCGCCACTTCCCAGCAAATTAGGGACACTGTTGCTCCTGGGGTATCGGCGAGGACCATTCGCAACCGTCTCCATGAAGCTGGGCTACGGTCCCGCACACCGTTAGGCCGTCTTCCGCTCACGCCCCAACATCGTGCAGCCCGCCTCCAGTGGTGTCGCGACAGGCGTGAATGGAGGG
Organism: Schistocerca cancellata; assembly: GCF_023864275.1. NCBI lineage: Eukaryota > Metazoa > Arthropoda > Insecta > Orthoptera > Acrididae > Schistocerca > Schistocerca cancellata. Next base: position 21,939,202 of record NC_064633.1, on the reverse strand, counting down.
ACGAATGGAGACGTGTCGTCTTCAGCGATGAGAGTCGCTTCTGCCTTGGTGCCAATGATGGTCGTATGCGTGTTTGGCGCCGTGCAGGTGAGCGCCACAATCAGGACTGCATACGACCGAGGCACACAGGGCCAACACCCGGCATCATGGTGTGGGGAGCGATCTCCTACACTGGCCGTACACCACTGGTGATCGTCGAGGGGACACTGAATAGTGCACGGTACATCCAAACCGTCATCGAACCCATCGTTCTACCATTCCTAGACTTGCTGTTCCAACAGGACAATGCACGTCCGCATGTATCCCGTGCCACCCAACGTGCTCTAGAAGGTGTAAGTCAACTACCCTGGCCAGCAAGATCTCCGGATCTGTCCCCCATTGAGCATGTTTGGGACTGGATGAAGCGTCGTCTCACGCGGTCTGCACGTCCAGCACGAACGCTGGTCCAACTGAGGCGCCAGGTGGAAATGGCATGGCAAGCCGTTCCACAGGACTACATCCAGCATCTCTACGATCGTCTCCATGGGAGAATAGCAGCCTGCATTGCTGCGAAAGGTGGATATACACTGTACTAGTGCCGACATTGTGCATGCTCTGTTGCCTGTGTCTATGTGGTTCTGTCAGTGTGATCATGTGATGTATCTGACACCAGGAATGTGTCAATAAAGTTTCCCCTTTCTGGGACAATGAATTCACGGTGTTCTTTTTTCAATTTCCAGGAGTGTAGCAAGTCCATGAACCACCACTTGTGCACGCACAAAGTTTTAGGAATTGTCTTTAGAACCAGCAATGCTGTTATCCAGTCACTTGCTGAATTATTAACACACGTGCAAACACTAACAGTTCCTACTTCTCACAAATTGTCCATATACTATGACCAACAGAAACGTGTGCAGTGAAATGTAACTTACAAGTTACTAATATGATGAATTGTATCGAACGGTATGGAGGCAACCTGATGACCCCATGGACTCTCCATGGGGGGACTGTTCAAGCTGTTGGAGGCTTTGTAATGGTGTGGGGCGTGTGCGGTTAGATTGATATGGGCCCCCTGATACGTCTAGATACGACTCTACCAGGTGGCATTTACGTAAGCATCCTGTCAGATCACGTGCATCCATTCACGTCCATTGTCAATGCTGACGGACTTGGGCAGTTCCAGCAGGACAATGAGACACTCCACCCGTCTCAAATTGCTACAGAGTGGCTCCAGGAACACTTTTCTGAGTTTAAACACTTCCGCTAGCCACGAGACTTGCCAGACATGAACGTTATTGAGCATATCTGGGATTCCTTGCAACGTATTGTTCAGAAGAGATGTCCACCACCTCATACTCTTACGGATTTATGGACAGTCCTGCAGCATTCATGGAGGCAGTTCCTTCCAGCACTATTCAGACATTAGTAGAGTCCATCCCACGTCCAAAAGCAATACATTTTTTAATCTGGTGTAGCCATAGGTCGGTAACTTGTAACTATAACACAATATGTCGGATGTACTAATTTTCGATGTATTCTTTTGTGTGAAATTGAAATTTGTAAATGACTGCGTCAGTCTGTTTTAAACTGAAACTCGGTTTCTAAACTCCACCTTCTGCAAAACACAACGTTTTTTTCTATTTTACGCAAACATGTTTTGACACGTATGTCTCATCTTCTGTGAAACTCGATTTATTACTGTCAAATAGCATACAAAGTTTGTGTTGTTTTCATGTTTTACTCCTAAATACTACAACATGTGCATTTTTGAATTCTGGTTTGATTTCCCACCTGAAACTCCTTTAATTATAAAACGGAATTTGTACAGGTCGGATTACTATCATACCTTTCTGTGGTTTGAAATCATCTCTGCAAAGTAGTAAGAATAATTTGCTTAAATTTTTATTAATTTTTGAATAATTTTTCGGGAGTAGTAGTTGTGTATGTCCTGTAGCTATGTTTGCATTTTGCACAACTGGTGTGATTTTTTATGTTTTTATTACCTGAACTGTTTTCCATACCTTGTTGCAGTTAACGTTTTCCTGTAGCGCCCTAGACGTAAGGAGCAGGCGGCATCACGCACAACTTATTCATTGTGCGGGTTGCAGTGGGCTCAGTTCCTACAGAGCAGGCGACACAAACTTCACAACCACGGAACTCTGTGTCCGGACCAGTATTGCGCTTCAACAGCCACTCTGTCCAGGTCACCGAGAACAGTATGCAGCAACGATAGAAGTCATTCACAAATCGCACCTATTCATGCCTCCACTGTGTCTCGCGCCAAAAATAGACCTGTGAGTGTCCGTCTCCGAGGCGGCTAGTTAGTGCAATGCAAAAGATCTTTTGTCGAAGCTGGCAACCTGAAGATCTCCACTACGTCACGCCAAGGATTGGGCCATCGATCTTTGTAGTGCACGCCACCTCCTCAGCTGGGACTCTCAGGTGATCAATGATTTGGTGCACTACTGGCCATTAAAATTGCTACACCACGAAGATGATGCGCTACAGACGCGAAATTTAACCGACAGGAAGAAGATGCTGTGATATGCAAGTGATTAGCTTTTCAGAGTATTCACACAAGGTTGGCGCCGGTGGCAAAACCTACAACGTGCTGACATGACGAAAGTTTCCAACCGATTTCTTGTACACAAACAGCAGTTGACCGGCGTTGCCTGGTGAAACGTTGTTGTGATGCCTCGTGTAAGGAGGAGAAATGCGTATCGTACCGTTTCCGACTTTGATAAAGGTCGGTTTGTAGCCTATCGCGATTTCGATTTATCGTATCGCGACATTGCTGCTCGCGTTGATCGAGATCCGATGACTGTTAGCAGAATATGGAATCGGTGGGTTCAGGAGGGTAATACGGAACGCCGTGCTGAATCCCAACGGCCTCGTATCACTAGCAGTCGAGATGACAGGAATCTTATCCGCACGGCTGTAACGGTTCGTGCAGCCACGTCTCGATCCCTGAGTCAACATATGGGGACTTTTACAAGACAACAACCAGTTCGACGACGTTTGCAGCAGCATGGACTATCAGCTCGGACACCATGGCTGCGGTTACCATTGACGCTGCATCACAGACAGGAGCGCCTGCGTTGGTGTGCTCAACGACGAACCTGGATGCACGAATGGCAAAACGTCATTTTTTCGGATGAATCCAGGTTCTGTTTACAGGATCATGATGGTCGCATCCGTGCTTGGCGACATCGCGGTGAACGCACATTGGAAGCGTGTATTCGTCATCGCCATACTGGCGTATTACCCAGCGTGATGATACGGCGTGCCATTGGTTACACGTCTCGGTCACCTTTTATTCGCATTGACGGCACTTAGAACAGAGAACGTTGCATTTCAGATGTGGCTCTACCCTTCATTCGATCCCCGCGAAACCCTACATTTCAGCAGGATAATGCACGACCGCATGTTGCAGGTCCTGTACGGGCCTTTCTGGATACAGAAAATGTTCGACTGCTGCCCCGGACATCACATTCTCCAGATCTCTCACCAATAGAAGACGTCTGGTCAATGGTGGCTGAGCAACTGGCTCGTCACAATACGCCGGTCACTACTCTTGCTGAACTGTGGTATCGTGTTGAAGGTACATGGGCAGCTGTACCTGTACACGCCATCCAAGCTCTTAATGCCCAGGCGTATCAAGGCCGTTATTACGGCCAGAGTTGGTTGTTCTGGGTACCGATTTCTCAGGATCTATGCACCCAAATTGCGTGAAAATGTAATCGTATATCAGTTCTAGTATAATATATTCGTCCATTGAATACCCGTTTATCATCTGCATTTGTTCCTGGTGTAGCAATTTTAATGGGCAGTAGTGTATAACCTTGTTGTTGTTCTTCTTGCTGACAGGATAGTGTCAGACTGGATGTTTTTATCTTTGTTGGACTTAACACACTTCATTACTGTTGTCAGTTCTTACTCAGCGAAATACATCATAACAGTTGTTAAGTGTTTATTCTTGTTGACTGAGGCTTGGATTTGGGCTTTGGCTTTATATCTGAACTGAGAAACATTTGTTTCTGTTTGAAGCTAAAGTTATTAGGACTTAAAGACTCTGCTCATTAAAGAGCATGGGACTGTACAAACATAAGTCGCTTTTTTAACGTAATGATCTCAAGACTTCTAGACTGTCTTCACTGAAGAGAGTGTTATTCTTCCAACTATCACTGAACGTCATTTACTCTGTGATTCTGGATGTATGTGATTCTAGACGCCTCCGTTATTTACGAACCATCATTTATTTTATTTCACTTGATGAAGGACTAGCATCCATTTTTCATCATTTATTGAAGACTCGTCCTTTCTTTTGTTTGATTACGGGGAATACACTCCTGGAAATTGAAATAAGAACACCGTGAATTCATTGTCCCAGGAAGGGGAAACTTTATTGACACATTCCTGGGGTCAGATACATCACATGATCACACTGACAGAACCACAGGCACATAGACACAGGCAACAGAGCATGCACAATGTCGACACTAGTACAGTGTATATCCACCTTTCGCAGCAATGCAGGCTGCTATTCTCCCATGGAGACGATCGTAGAGATGTTGGATGTAGTCCTGTGGAACGGCTTGCCATGCCATTTCCACCTGGCGCCTCAGTTGGACCAGCGTTCGTGCTGGACGTGCAGACCGCGTGAGACGACGCTTCATCCAGTCCCAACCATGCTCAATGGGGGACAGACCCGGAGATCTTGCTGGCCAGGGTAGTTGACTTACACCTTCTTGCCGGTCTAGGAATGGTAGAACGATGGGTTCGATGACGGTTTGGATGTACCGTGCACTATTCAGTGTCCCCTCGACGATCACCAGTGGTGTACGGCCAGTGTAGGAGATCGCTCCCCACACCATGATGCCGGGTGTTGGCCCTGTGTGCCTCGGTCGTATGCAGTCCTGATTGTGGCGCTCACCTGCACGGCGCCAAACACGCATACGACCATCATTGGCACCAAGGCAGAAGCGACTCTCATCGCTGAAGACGACACGTCTCCATTCGTCCCTCCATTCACGCCTGTCGCGACACCACTGGAGGCGGGCTGCACGATGTTGGGGCGTGAGCGGAAGACGGCCTAACGGTGTGCGGGACCGTAGCCCAGCTTCATGGAGACGGTTGCGAATGGTCCTCGCCGATACCCCAGGAGCAACAGTGTCCCTAATTTGCTGGGAAGTGGCGGTGCGGTCCCCTACGGCACTGCGTAGGATCCTACGGTCTTGGCGTGCATCCGTGCGTCGCTGCAGTCCGGTCCCAGGTCGACGGGCACGTGCACCTTCCGCCGACCACTGGCGACAACATCGATGTACTGTGGAGACCTCACGCCCCACGTGTTGAGCAATTCGGCGGTACGTCCACCCGGCCTCCCGCATGCCCACTATACGCCCTCGCTCAAAGTCCGTCAACTGCACATACGGTTCACGTCCACGCTGTCGCGGCATGCTACCAGTGTTAAAGACTGCGATGGAGCTCCGTATGCCACGGCAAACTGGCTGACACTGACGGCGGCGGTGCACAAATGCTGCGCAGCTAGCGCCATTCGACGGCCAACACCGCGGTTCCTGGTGTGTCCGCTGTGCCGTGCGTGTGATCATTGCTTGTACAGCCCTCTCGCAGTGTCCGGAGCAAGTATGGTGGGTCTGACACACCGGTGTCAATGTGTTTTTTTTCCATTTCCAGGAGTGTGTTTTCGTGGAAATTGTGTTCAATAAACTTTTGTTTGTTCCTTATACCTGTGCTGTTTACTTGTTCTCGGCAGTGGTGGACGCATCGACTTTCACATGTTTTCTCGTACTTTTTTATCCGAAAACGAGATTTGGGAGAACACGTATGTGGCTGTACTCTACGAAAGACAAACAGTGAAAAGAATCGAAGCAAGATAATTATCTCAGAACAATGTCCAGCATTTTTTGTAGTTCATATGAATAAACAGTTCAAGTTGTATTAAAAAGGTGAAGACTGCGCTACAAGCCCGTGATCGGGCTACAGGTCCGACTGTAGGGATGGTGCTGCATGTGAGGCGGTGGGTGGCTAGCACATCGCCCCGACGGCGTTTTACACGCGGGGAACTTCTAGTATTCATTTGGTAGTAGGCTGAGTGTAGATGGAGCCATTCTGGAGGGACTGAAGTGAGTAAAAATGCCCGCCCTTATTCAACACTGTACTGGGACTATCTCAAACATCCGTTTGCTGCAGAATCCTTGAACATATTCTCAGTTGGAATATCATAAATTTCCTTGAGCACCGCCTGCCGCAGTGGCCGAGCGACTCTAGGCGCTTCAGTCTGGAACCGCGCTTCTGCTACGGTCGCAGGTTCGAATCCTGCCTCGCGCATGGATGTGTGGTGTCCTAAAGTTAGTTAGGTTTAAGTAGTTCTAGGTCTAGGGGGTTGATGACCTCAGAGTTTAAGTCCCATAGTGCTTAGAGACATTTAAACCGTTTGAACCTTGAGCAGCTGTCTAGAAATCAACATGGTTCTAGAAAGCATAGCTCGTGCGAAACTTAACTGTCCCTTATCTCACAATAGATCTAGCGAAGCATGGATGAAGGACAACAGGCGTGTTACATATCCCTATATTTCAGTAAAGCGTGTGACATAATGCTACACTTCTGACTGTTAACGAAGGTTCAAGCATACGGATTAGGTTCCCACGTATGTGAGTGGCTATAAGACTGCTTAAGTAACAGAAACCAGTATGTTCTCCTTGACGGCGATTGTTCATGAGACAGGAGTGTCCCAGCGAAGTGTGATAGGACCGCTGTTATTTTCCATGTACATAAATGATCTGGCAGATGATGCTGTGGTGTACGGGAAGGTATCGGCCTTGAGTGTATAGGAGGACAGAAGATAACTTAGACATAATTTCTACTTAGTGTGATGAACGGCAGCTAACTCTAAAAGTAGAAAAACGTAAGTTAATGCAGATGAGTGGGAAAAACAAATTCTTAATTATTCGAGTACTGTCTTGCTCGACACAGTCACATCGTTTAGATACCTAGCCGTGACACTGCAAAGCTGTATGAAATGGAATGAGTATGCAAGGACTGTAGTAGGGTAGCCGAATCGTCGATTTCAGTTTATGTTATAATTTTAGGAAAGAGTTGTTCACCTGTAAAGGAGACCAGATATAGGACATTAGTTGGTTGGTTGGTTGGTTTCGGGATGGAGACCAGACAGCGTGGTCATCGGTCTCATCGGATTAGGCACGGATGGGGAAGGAAGTCGGCCGTGCCCTTTCAGAGGAACCATCCCGGCATTTGCCTGGAGTAATTTAGGGAAATCACGGAAAACCTAAATTAGGATGGCCGGACGCGGGATTGAACCGTCGTCCTTCCGAATGCGAGTCCAGTGTCTAACCACTGCGCCACCTCGCTCAGTAGGACATTAGTGTCATCCATTCTTGAGTACTGTTTGAGTGTTTGGGATCAGCACCAGGTCGGATTAAAAGGAAGACATCGAAGCAATTCAGCCGGCCGGGGTGGCCGAGCGGTTTTAGGCGCTACAGTCTGGAACCGCGCGACCGCTACGGTCGCAGGTTCGAATCCTGCCTCGGGCATGGATGTGTGTGATGTCCTTACGTTAGTTAGGTTTCAGTAGTTCTAAGTTCTAGGGGACTGATGACCTCAGAAGTTAAGTCCCATAATGCTCAGAGCCATCTGAACCGTCGAAGCAATTCAGAGACTGGTAGGTATGAACGACAGGCAAGTATTACGGGAACGCTTCGGAAACCCACATGGGAATCCCTGGAGGGAAGGCGACGTTCTTTTCATGGAGAATTATTGAGAAAATTTGGAGAACCGGCAGTTGAGGCTGACTGCGGAAAGATTCTGCTGTCGCCAGCGCAAATTTTCCATAAGGACCATGGAGATTAGATTAGGCAAATTAGGCCTCGTACGGACGCACGTAGACAGTCGCTTTCCCCTCCCAATGGAACAGGAACGGAAATGACTAGTTGTGTTAAAGGGTACCCTCCGCCACGCATCGATGGCGGCTTGCGGAGTATGTGTGCAGATGCAGATGTAGTCTGGTGTTAGGCCACTACGACAAACTATTTTTTAATTTTGAATTACGGATATAAAATTACAAATTTATTAATAGGGCCGATCGATAGTAAAATTATGTAACGGCAGGTAGGGGAAACCGGGGAAGATACCTGTGTGGTAGCGAAGAGTACATGCGCGAGAGGGTAGACCAGCGCAGTCCAATAGGAGACTCTAAGAGGTAAACACGCCACGGCGTCAGAGTGAGGTCGACACGGTGTTCTGAAACTATGAAAGGACTGCAGAGGGGTGATATTATTGTGTCTGTATCGTAACAGGAAGAGGCATCGGATTCCATAGTACGCTCTAAGAGGTTGCACTGAAATGAAAAGTTGAAATTAGATCCCGAAAGGTGTTGTGTGAGCCATATACGGGCGAAGAATGCATGGACTATGTGCACGATGATACCTGAGTACTCATTACTTTTATAAATTCACAGATCAGTATTTGCGTCAATTGTACGAATATAATGCTCTTGTTATTTGAAATGTGTGGGTGTAGGCTATAGTGCCTGAACTGGATTCTTTATTCTTATTCTCAAATTTGAAACTCACTGTCACTATATCGACAAAATTACCTGAACTGTGGGTAAATAACCGACAGAGTCCTAAACAATTTTTCATTCAGTATCTGTGTGATACTTCGTATCAAGTTTAAAAGAAAGTACAGGATTATATACGAAGCAAGAGAAAATTAGAGAAGCACCCAGAAGAGGAAACGAAATGAAACTTCACAGGATGAGAATCTACAATACTGGCTATTAAAATTGCTACACCAAGAAGAAATGCAGATGATAAACGGGTATTCATTGGACATATATATTATACTAGAACTGACATATGATTAAATTTCAAGCAATTTGGTTGCATTGATCCTGAGAAATCAGTACCCAGAACAACCACCTCTGCCCGTAATAACGGCCTTGATACGCCCGGGCATTGAGTCCAACAGAGCTTTGGTGACGTGTACAGGTAAAGCTGCCCATGCAGCTTCAACACGATACCACAGTTCATCAAGAATAGTGACTGGCGTATTGTGACGAGCCAGTTGCTCGGCCACCATTGATCAGACGTCTTCAGTTGCTGAGAGATCTGGAGAATGTGCTGGCCAGGGCAGCAGTCGAACATTTTCTGTATCCAGAAAGGCCCGTACAGGACCTGCAATATGCGGTTGTGCATTATCCTGCTGAAATGTACGGTTTCGCAGGGATCGAATGAAGGGTAGAGCCACGGGTCGTAACACATCTGAAATGTAACGTCCACCGTTCAATGTGTCGTCAATGCGAACAAGAGGTGACCGAGATGTGTAACCAATGGCACCCCATACCAGTACGCAGGGTGATACGCCAGTATGGCGATGACGAATACACGCTTCCAATGTGCATTCACCGCAATGTCGCAAAACACGGATGCGATCATCATGATGCTGTCACCAGAACCTGGATTCATGCGAAGAATTGACGTTTTGCCATTCGTGCACCCAGGTTCGTCGTTGGGTACACTATCGCAGGCGCTCCTGTCTGTGATGCAGCGTCAAGGGTAACCGCAGCCATGGCCTCCGAGCTGATAGTCCATGCTGCTGCAAACGTCGTCGAACTGTTCGTGAAGATGGTTGTTGTCTTGCAAACGTGCACATCTGTTGACTCAGGGATCGAGACGTGGCTGCACGATCCGTTACAGCCACATGGATAAGATGCCTGTCATCTCGACTGCTAGTGATACGAGGCCGTTGGGATCCAGCTCGGCGTTCTGTATTGCCCTCCTGAACCCACCGATTCCATATTCTGCTAACAGTCATTGGATCTCGACCAACGTGAGGAGCAATGTCGCGATACGATAAACCGCAATCGCGATAGACTACAATGCGACCTTTATCAAAGTCGGAAACGTGATGGTACGAATTTCTCCTCCTTACACGAGGCATCACAACAACGTTTCATCAGGCTACGCCGGTCAACTGCTGTTTGGTTATGAGAAATTTGTGGGAAACTTTCCATATGTCAGCACGTTGTATGTGTCGTCACCGGCGCCAACATTGTGTGAATGTTCGGAAAAGCTAATCATTTGCATATCACAGCATCTTCCTCCTGTCGGTTAAATCTCGCATCTGTAGCACGTCATCTTCGTGGTGCAGCAATTTTTATGGCCAGTAGTGTACGTTTTCAGTGCTTTCAGAATCGAGTCAAATAAAAATACCGTGGTAGTATGAGCCCATTTATTAGTATGGCGTTGCACATCCTCTGGTCTGGATGAATCACTGATTCGTGTGGCGAGGGCATTATAAATTCGTTCATTTCATCTCCTGAAACTAGATGACCCGAATAGACTCGCAATAGGTTATTCATATCATTGATACTAGTGCCGTATGGAGTTCGCCACAAAGATGGTCGCACACACTTTCCGTCAGGGACGATCTGTAGGGTCTTTCTATCCACGAGAATACCTCATCATCACGCAGTTTATAGAGACATGTGCCATGTATGGACGAGTATTGTGCTCTTTAAAAATGGCAGGGCAAAACTGTTCGTGACAGGTTACACGTAAGGGCAAAGGACGTCCCTGAAGAAGCACTGTGCCATAAGACTCCCTTCAATAACTGCCAGCACCTGACCAGCAGGTATGACCTGCAAGTCATACTCAGTGGCTCTCTCCACAGTGACGTCAGGGTAACAGTATGGTGCTTCTCCAAAACATTGGGAGAATGGAACTTCCCCAGAGGTCGCCGCCGTACTGTGGAGGTATTGTCATCTGGGATGGTGCAGAACCGTGATTCATCGCTGAACACAGTGCGACGCCATCCGTCAGCCCTTGACGGTTCCTAGTTACGGCACTACCCCAAACACAGCCCAAGCGAGGGACGGTAATTCCTTAGTGTGGCTGCTGACAGGGTCTGACCAGTGGTGCAAGATGACATAAAATGTTGCAGGAAGTCCATTCTTGCTCTTGGGTACAGTGTATGCAGAGTACTGTGGCAGGTAGATGAAATAGACGGCACGGCACACGTGGGGGAGAGTAGCAATCGTGGGGGGCTGCGAGAAGGCGCTGTAGGGGAAATGCCGAGTGCTGGAGGGGAAGTGCCATTCTAAACTGAGGTCTACTCTCACATTTTTTGTAAATATTAAGCGGGGGTCCTCCACTCCCACACTTGCATCGTGACCATTCAAGAAAGATCTGTCACCTCTTCTTTGTTGGTTCAAAATGGTTCAAATGGCTTTGAGCACTATGGGACTTAACATCTGACGTCATCAGTCCCCTAGAACTTAGAACTACTTACACCTAACTAACCTAAGGACGTCACACACATCCATGCCTTAGGCAGGATTCGAACCTTCGACCGTAGCAGTCGCGCGGTTCCAGACTGAAGCGCATAAAACCGCTCGGCCACACCGGCCGGCCTTTGTTGGTATCTAAAAAGAATTCCGATTAAAAGGCAGAGTTTTATTTTCTCCCGGTTTGTCGACCATTTTTAACTTTCAGAGAAGTGTCAGAAGTGGGGAATTTGGAGTAAAAACTGCACATTTCTTTCGTTGAAATGATAAAATTTGATTCTTTTGTCAAAACTCAACAGAGTTTACACAGTCTCACCTCACTAACATGTTGAGCAGATGCAACTTGAGAGAATTGTGCTTGGCGGCTCTTCTGCCTGTCACAGAGAGTTTTATCTCTGGCCATATACATACCAGTCGTTGGTGTGTACGTGTCTGAAGTTACGTTAACATCCGACCTAGTCGTGTGTGTGCTTTGTGTTTTTGTCGGCTGTGTGGATTTAAATATATAAATACACCTTTATTAATGTAGGCATTGAGGAAAATTAAGGTCAGCATCTTATGAAAAAGCACATCCTCGCTCGAAAATAAACTTGTAATGTCCTCACTTCTGTTGTTCCAAAATCCATTGCAGTTCTCGTTTCACCAGCTATCGATGGCCCTTAAAAATTACATTCTTTCATCGGGAAAGTCTGTGGTTAGTGCAGTTACACAGTAGATAATAGAGTCTTGCATCGTAACCATATGGCAAAGCACTCTCATCTTTGCTTGCTATCATTTGCAAAAATCTCATTTCGATGTATCAAACCGTTTATGAAATATGAGGAATGTCGTGTTTATTTCACAATGGCTTTTAGCTAGCGTGGTGCGATCGCAAATGTGTCCGCTCCGTCGTATAAATTTTCTCGAGACTCGTAACAGATAGAGATCTCCACTGAAGCCTAAAGAACAATTTAATACACTATTGGCCAATAAAATTGCTACACCAAGGAGTAATGCAGATGATAAACGGTTATTCATTGGACAAACATATTATACTAGAACTGATATGTGATTACATTTTCACGCAGTTTGGGTGCATAGACCCTAAGAAATCAGTACCCAGAACAACCACCTCTGCCCCTAATGACGACCAAAGCATTGAGTCAAACAGAGCTTGGATGGCGTGTACAGGTACAGCTGCCTATGCAGCTTCAACACGATACCACAGTTCATCAAGACTAGTGACTGGCGTATTTGACGAGCCAGTTGCTCTGCCACCATTGACCAGACGTTTTCAATTGGTGAGAGATCTGGAGAATGTGCTGGCCAGGGCAGCAGCCGAACCTTTTTCTGTATCCAGAAAGTCCCGTACAGGACATGAAAAATGCGGTCGTGCATTATCCTGCTGAAATGTAGGGTTTCGCATGGATCGAATGAAGGATGGAGCCATGGGTCGTAACACATCTGAAATGTAACGTCCACTGTTCAAAGGGTCATCAATGCGAACAAGAGGTGACCGAGACGTGTAGCGAATGGCACCCCATACCATCACGCCGGGTGACATGCCTGTATGGCGACGACGATACACGCTCCCAATGTGTGTTCACCGCGATGTCGCGAAACACGGATGCGACCATCATGATGCTGTAAACAGAACCTGGATTCATCCGAATAAATGATGTTTTGCCATTCGTGCACCCAGCTTCGTCGTTGAGTACACCATCGCAGGCGCTCCTGTCTGTTACGCAGCGTGAAGTGTAACCGCAGCCACGGTCTCCGAGCTGATAGTCGATGCTGCTGCAAACGTCGTCGAACTGTTCGTGCAGATGGTTGTTGTCTTGCAAACGTTACCCATATGTTGACTCAGGGATCGAGACCTGGCTGCACGGTCTGTTACACGAGGCATCACAATAACGTTTCACCAGGCAACGCAGATCAACTGCTGTTTGTGTATGAGAAATCGGTTGGAAACTTTCCTCATGTCAGCACGTTTTAGGTGTCTGAAAAGCTAATCATTTGCATATCACAGCATCTTCTTCCTGTCGATTAAATTTCGCATCTGTAGTACGTCTTCTTCGTGGTGTAGCAATTTTAATGGCCAGTAGTGTATGTTAGCTAAAATTCATATGCAGCAACATATTATGTAATATGCATTAGACGCAAAATCATAGCCACCACTGTTTCTCATTGCAAACATTTTCGAATTTTGCGGTATCTTACTTCTACAATAACTAAGACCATTAACGAAATGATAGGTACATCATAAACCTGACATTTAAAGCTAGAAGTAAAGCAAAAATGAAATTTGTTTCAGAAGATTTTCTCTAAAATCGTTTGAGAAAGATTGCAGCGCGTGTGCGTCCACTGTGTCATCGCCGAATGGCCGAAAGGTGGCAAACGCCTGTCGGCCCCTCTTTCCAAACAAACGAATGAACTCGCCCAGCGCTTTGGACGAAAACTGGTCACTGTGAATTGACCGCCGTATCCTGCGCGACCTATAGCAGGCGCAGAAATGAAAGGGCTACGATGTGTTTGAGGCACAATATGGTGGTTTTCTCCATTATGCTGTTCAGACGCAGTCAGTCGAAATCTTGAAGACGAGTAGGCCCGCCCTCACATTCCCATAATATTTAACATATACCCTGTCACATCTGAACGCCCCATAAAACTGGGTATTGCGCGATTCGACCAGCCGAACAAATGGAGAATATTAGTGGGCCACTTTCAAACGGATAACGCTGTCTAACACGAGAACGTGACATCTCAGAGTCCTTCTGTTGTGTTGGCAGAAGAGCCAACACCGTGTTACTAGAGGTGGCCGAAATGCACGCGTTTTAACTCACGCAGGCTGGCGGGAAGAGGGAAGGACTATACTGACGTGAGGTCTGGAACATGACAAGGAATTAGAGTTTAGAAAGAGGACGTAGCTAGTTTGATACTTTAATCCATTAATGATGAACGTCGCTCTCGACGGTACATGAGTCACAATATTATCTGCTCAGAAGACATAGTAACTGAGTATGGCGCCTTGCTAGGTCGTAGCAAATGACGTAGCTGAAGGCTATGCTAAACTGACGTCTCTTGAGAGCGTATGTAGTCAGTGAACCATCGCTAGCAAAGTCGGCTGTACAACTGGCGCGAGGGCTAGGGAGTCTCTCTAGACTAGACCTGCCGTGTGGCGGCGCTCGGTCTGCAATCACTGATAGTGGTGACACGTGTGTCCGACGTATACTAGCGGACCGCGGCCGATTTAAAGGCTACCACCTAGCAAGTGTGGTGTCTGGCGGTGACACCACACCTTCTTAGCGTTTATTTAACACCAGACGCTGTTCACACCCCTTATACACCGTATCAGGCCTGGTAACAACACTAAACGTCAACAGTGCTAATGTGCTTGGCGGCACTTCTACCTGTCACACCTTCACAGAGAGTTTTATCTCTGACCATATACATACCAGTCGTTGGTGAGTACGTGTAGGAAGTTACATTAACATCCGACCTAGTCGTGTGTGTGTAGATTTAAATATGTAAATACACAAATCGGATTGTAGGGAATGGAGATTATAATGTCGTGTGGTACAAAGACCGTTTGCAAGTTGTTCAATTGGACGCCGCTTCGCCGTCTTGCGTGCGCCTAACCAACTCCTCCTCCGTTAATTTGTTGTGATGACCAGGTGGACTGTCTCACCAACACTATCCTTACTGCTGCAGAGCGTTCCATTCATCGCACTTCCTCTTTACCACGGCGTGTCCCCGTCCGTTGGTGGACTGAGGCATGCTACGATGCAATTCGCGTTCCGAGACGTGCGTTCCGCGTTTTTAACCGTCATCCTACGGTGGCAAACTGTATTATAAACAGGTGCGCGCAAATTGTCGTCACGTTCTTCGGGATAACAAACGAGGTTGCTGGATTTCATTCACTAGATCTTTTAACAGTTCCACCCCTACCTCTGTCGTGTGGGCCAACCTCCATTCCCCCAGTTCCGGCCTCACAGCAGCAGCCGATGTTATCGTTGACCCTATTACTATCTCCAACACCTCGGGCCACAATTTTGCGGAAGTTCCGAGCTCTTCCCACTATCACCTATCCATCGGAAACGAGCGGAGGATGCTCGGGCGATACCCTTTTCTTCTCCGAATCGCGAGTGCTACAATGCCGCGTTTACTATGAGGGAGCTAGATCATGCCCTTAGATCATCCCGATACTCCGCCCCATGGTCGGACGCCGTCCACTCAGATGTTGCAGCACCTTTCTCTTGCGGGCAAGCACTTTCTTCTTAACACGTACAACCGCATCTGGACAGAGGGCACATTTCCCAGACGTTGGCGTGAAGCCATCGCCATACCCATACCTAAACCTGGTAAGGACAGAAACCTTTCTTCTAGCTACGGCCTCATCTCTCTTACCAGCTGCGTTTGCAAAGTGATGGAACTTATGATTCATGCCCTGCTGGTATGGTGGTTCGAGTCTCGCAATTACTAACGAATGCACATTGAAGATTTCGAGCGCGGTGTTCTGCAGTTGACCATCTCGTTAGTTTGTCCACCTACATCATGAATGGTTTTCTGCGGGAATCCCAGACTGTGGCGGTGTTTTTCGATTTGGAGAAGGCCTACGACACCTCCTGGAGAACTGGTATCCTCCGTACTCTTTACATGTGGGGATACCGTGGCCGCCTGCCCTGTTTCCTTCAGGCATTTTAATAAAGATCGATTTTTCACTGTGCGTGTGGGTTCTGCCTTGTCGGACACCTTTATCCAGGAAAAAGGTGTGCCTCAGGGTTCCGTCCTGAGAGTCGTCCTCTTTGCTATCACCATTAACCCCATCATGACCTGTCTCCCACCAGGCATCCCCTGCACCTTTTTTGTTGACGATTTTGCCATCTATTGTAGTTCTCCACAGACCTGTCTCACTGAGCGGCGTCTTCAGCGATGTCTTGATCGTCTTTACTCCTGGAGCATCGACAATGGCTTTCGCTTTTCCACTAACAAAACCGTCTGTATGAATTTCTGGCGATGTAAGTGGTTTCTCCCACCATCTCTACATCTTGGGCCTGTTGCCCTGCGTTCGTTGAAACCACGAAATTCCTTGGGCTCATGCTCGATAGGAAACACTCTTGGTCCTCCCTTGTGTCTTCCCTGACAGCTCGCTGCACGCGGTTCCTCAACAGTACGTGTCCTCAATGGTACTTCCTAGGGTGCCAATCGAACCACCCTCCTCCATTTTGTACCGGTCCCTTGACGGTTCGAAACTCGATTGTGTGTGCTTTGTTTATGCGTCTGCACTCCCATTCCTCTTACGCCATCTCAACACTATCCACCATCGTGGCATCTGTTCGGCCACGGGCGGCATTTACACCAGACCAATTGAGAGTCTTTTTGCTGAAGCTGCTGAACTACCACTGTCCTACCGCCGTGACTTTCTCCTCAGCAGGTTTGCATGGCGTTTGTTTGCCATGTGTGGCCACCCATCCTATGCCTGCTTCTTTGATGAATCCTTTGATCGTCGGTATGGGGCTCGTCCTTCTCTATTACTTCCTGGAATCCGCGTTTGGCAGCTACTGCGGCTTAACTTCGCACTACCTGCACCTTTCCCGGTGTGTGTGAACCCTTTACCACCTTGGCTTCGTGAAGCGGTCCATGTTAACCTTGGCCTTCAATCGCTTCCTAAGGACACTACTCCAGCCTCGCTCTATCACCATCAATTTCACGACCTTCACATGGAACTTGGCGATAATAATACCTTTATATACACTGACGGCCCTCGGACTGACAGTGGGTTCGGGTGTGCCTTTGTCTTTCGGTATCGGCTTCCGGCACACTCCTCAGTATTTACAGCCGAGCTTTTCGCCTTGTATCAGGTCACGAAGTATATCTGGCGACTGTCAATTGGTGGAGCCAGTGTGATATTTCTGTGGCCTCCTGGTCACGTCGGTCTGCCAGGAAGCGAGGCTGCTGACGCTGCTGCCAAAGCTGCAGTCCTAGTACCTCAGCCTGCCAGTACCGACACTATTGGCCATTAAAATTGCTACACCAAGAAGAAATGCAGATGATAAACGTGTATTCATTGGACAAATATATTATACTAGAACTGACGTGTGATTAAATTTTCACGCAGTTTGGGTGCATTGATCCTGAGAAATCAGTACCCAGAACAACCACCTCAGGTCTTAATAACGGCCTCGATACGCCTGGGCATTAGGTCAATCAGAGCTTGGATGGCGTGTACAGGTACAGCTGCTCATGTAGCTTCAACACGATACCACAGTTAATCAAGACTAGTGACTGGCGTATTGTGAAGAGACAGTTGCTCGGCCACCATTGACCAGACATTATCAGTTGGTGAGAGATCTGGAGAATGTGCTGGCCAGAGCAGCAGTCGAATATTTTCTGTATCCAGAAACGCCCGTACAGGACCTGCAACATGCGGTCGTGCATTATCCTGCTGAAATGCGGGGTTTCCCAGGGATCGAGGGAAGGGTAGAGTCACGGATCGTAACACATCTGAAATGTAACGTCCACTGTTCAAAGAGTCGTCAATGAGAACAAGAGATGACCGAAACGTGTAACCAATGGCACCCCATACCATCACGCCGGGCGATACGCCAGTATGGCGATGACGAATACACGCTTCCAATGTGCGTTCACCGCGATGTCGCCAAACACGGATGCGACCATCATGATGCTGTAAACAGAACCTGGATTCATCCGAAAAAATGACGTTTTGCCATTCGTCCACCCAGGTTCGTCGTTCAGTACACCATTGCAAGCGCTCCTGTCTGTGCTGCAGCGTCAAGGGTAACCGCAGCCACGGTCTCCGAGCTGATAGTCGATGCTGCTGCGAACGTCGTCGAACTGTTCGTGCAGATGATTGTTGTCTTGCAAACGTCCCCATCTGTTGACTCAGGGATCGAGACGTGGCTACACGATCCTTTACAACCATGCGAATAAGATGCCTGTCATCCCTACTGCTAGTGATACGAGGCCGTTGGGATCCAGGACGTCGTTCCGTATTAACCTCCTGAACACCCCGATTCCATATTCTGCCAAAAGTCATTGGATCTCGGCCAACACGGGCAGCAATGTCGCGATACGATAAACCGCAATCGCGATACGCTACAGTCCGACCTTTATCAAAGTCGGAAACGTGATGGTACCCGTTTCTCCTCCTTACACGAGGCATCACAACAACGTTTCATCAGGCAACGCCGGTCAACTGCTGTTGGTGTATGAGAAATCGATTGGGAACTTTCATGATATCAGCACGTTGTAGGTGTCGCCACCTTGTGTGAATGCTCCGAAAAGCCATTCATTTGCATATCACAGCATCTTCTTCCTGTCGGTTAAATTTCGCGTCCGTAGCACGTCATCTTCGTGGTGTAGCAATTTCAGTGGCCAGTAGTGTATATTCCCTCCGATGATCGCTGCGTTGCTGTCTGTCAGGACGTGGTGTCCGTTTGACATTGCCAATTGTCCTCCCTTCACCGGAATTAGCTCCGGCTTATTAAGCCTCTCTCAGTGGCTTGGACCACCTCATCTCGGCTCTCCCGCCAGGAGGAGGTTACTTTAACTCGGCTGCGTATTGGGCATTGCCTTTGTAGCCATCGTCATTTGCTAAGTGGCACTACCCCTCTGCTCTATACACAATGCCTATAAGTTTTAAGTGTCCGCGACTTCCTGATGGAATGTCCATTTTTTAACCTTTTACATTTCCGTTTGGTTTGCCGTCTGAGTTATCGGCCGTTTTAGCAAATGATGCGCGGGCTGTTGACCGCGTTTTACTTTTTATCCGCCAAAGAAATATGGCGACGACCATTTAATTTTTAGTTTTGGACCTCCGTTTCTGTGTGGTGTCTTTTTTAGCACTTTTTCCACGTACCTGTTTTAGCTGTCTTCTATCAATTGGGAGTGACGTATAGTCGTTTTCTAACTCCTCTTTGTCTTTGTGTTCTATAGTTTTGACTTGGGCGCCGTATGACCCCTATGCCCTCTAAAGCATATCAAAACAAAACAAACAAACAATCCACTTGCGTGGAATCCTAACGACGTGTCGTTTGGTGAACATTCACATCATTGAAGGTGAAGGCTGGGTTAACGGCAGACACAAAGATATCCGCGGTTCCACACTGCCGCGATCGATCGAACCCTGGTTTTCCGCACCGCACATTAGCGCTAGACCAACGGGTTCGGAGAATTATTCGAAGAATACATAGGAAATTTAATTCAGTCACGATGAATACCTCGTTTGGAATATTTCCTTTTCCAGGAAGCATCAACAGAAGAGCTACGGAACGCACAAAGAATAAACGTCCCTTTTGTCAGAGGTTAGTTTAATGAGGGCGAGTGCGGCACAAGGATGCTTGTCTAGTTCCATTGGCGGACTCTGTTGAAATTCTGGAAGCTCGTGTTTCGAGTAGAGTTAAAAAACATTAATTAGCGTTTAGAACGGCAGCAGAGCTCTCTGTGCACTTGTGGCTAGTCAACAAGAGGGTGAAAAACACCGCAAATGTGGCCGCAAATTTAATGTAACTTACCGAAGCGAAGATGTTAATTAACAAAAATATCAACAGGAAAGTATATTTTTCTTTTTTCTACTTTTCTGTAGTTCGTGTATGAGACTTCCGCCAGTGTAGGCGTTTTCGCAGCCGAAGAGGATGAAATATTTAACACCGGCAGGTGAAAGTTTCTGAGCGTATTTGCAGATTGTCGAGCTGGAGCGAGGTGGAACTAAACACTCGGACACAGTTCATCCCCTGGAATAACAGGAGAGTGCTACTGGTCGTGGCAGTTAATTTTGTCGGACAAAGTCGCGGGGCGTAGACACACACGGAACGAAGCAAAGCGAAAACATTCTAACTGCGAAGCGAACAACAATGTCCGCTATTCCTTTCACCGTACATGCTCTCCCTGTCCTTTTTTCCGTTGCGCTTTTTTGATACAAGCGTGATGAGAGAGAGAGAGAGAGAGAGAGGACGAGAAAGAGAGAGACGAAACACACGAAATTAAATGAAATTGGGTGGTCCGTTTGATACAGAAAAGCTCGGAGGAGGGTACTTTGTCACCGCGATCGAAGGTGTGCGAAGCGCGGCGTTTGCAAAAGGCATCCGGCGCACAGTGGCTGCAGTTTGTAGCAGCGCCTGATTCGGCTGGCGACAGAACTCACGGCACGGCGCAACGCCGTGAATATTTCCCTTTGAAGCGGCCCCCGAGCCGGCTATCAGGGCCCGCCTGTCCCAACGAGCTCCAGCACGCCTTATTACGGCTTACGCGGAAACGGTTGGCGGGTCAGAGGATCCGCGCGGCTATAACGCTGTGGCTAATAACTTCAAGCGCTGAAAGAGCATAGAGGGCGCTGGCACTGATAACTAACGTAACACGTCCACCTTTGCGAGAGTCGCCCTGCTACCCTGACCATTCCAATTTACACGAAACAAAGGCAAAGTTATTCAAAAATTGTAAGCAGATAAAAAAAATCTGATAAGCAATAAACAAAGGGTACAAGCACGGTTTCGAAGTTACTGGACTGAGAAAGCTTTAGATTTCACTCAAAGCGAGCACTGTGTGTTACATGACAAATGAAGAAACGGTATATTGAGAATAATAACTCGGAATATGACTGATAACCCAAAGGCTGCGATATGGCCGTAGTCTGCCCTGGCCTGAAAAAGAACAACCAGCTGTGGTGCGTAATAATTACACTACTGGCCATTAAAATTGCTACACCACGAAGATGACGTGCTACAGACGCGAAATTTAACCGACAGGAACAAGATGCTGTGATATGCAAATGGTTAGCTTTTCAGAGCATGCGGACAAGGTTGGCGCCAGTGGGGACACCTACAACGTGCTGACAAGGAGAAAGTTTCCAACCGATTTCTCGTACACAAACAGTAGTTGACCGGCGTTGCCTGGTGAAACGTTGTGATGCCTCGTGTAAGGGAAGAAATGCGTCCCATCACGTTTTCGACTTTGATAAAAGTCGGATTGTAGCTTATCGCGATTGCGGTTTATCGTATCGAAACATTGCTGCTCGTGTTGGTTAATATCCAGTGACTGTTAGGAGAATATAGAATGGGTGGGTTCAGGAGGGTAATACGGAACGCCGTGCTGAATCCCAACGGCCTCGAATCAATAGCAGTCGAGATGACAGGCATCTTACCCGCATGGCTGTAACGGATCGTGCAGCCACTTCTCGATCCCTGAGTCAACAGATGGGACGTTTGCAAGAGAACAACCATCTGCACGAACAGTTCGACGACGTTTGCAGCAGCATGGACAATCAGCTCGGAGACCATGGCTGCGGTAATCCTTGACTCTGCATCGCAGACAGGAGCGCCTGCGATGGTGTACTCAACGACGAACCTGGGTGCACGAATGCAAAACGTCATTTTTTGGGATGAAGCTAGGTTCTGTTTACAGCATCATGATGGTCGCATCCGTGTTTGGCGACATCGCGGTGAACGCACATTGAAAGCGTGTATTCGTCATCGCCATACTGGCGTATCACCCGGCGTGATGGTATGTGGTGCCATTAGTTACACGTCCCAGTCACCTCTTGTTCGCATTGATGGTACTTTGAACAGTACTTACCTTTCTGGATAATACAGAAAATGTTCGACTGCTGCCCTGGCCAGCACATTCTCAAGATCTCTCACCAACTGAAAACGTCTGGTCAATGGTGGCCGAGCAACTGGCGCGTCACAATACGCCAGACACTACTATTGATGAACTGAGGTATCGTGTTGAAGCTGCATGGGCAGCTGTACCTGTACACGCCATCCAAGCTCTGTTTGACTCAATGCCCAGGCGTATGAAGGCCGGTATTACGGCGAGAGGTGGTTATTCTGGGTGCTGATTTTTCAGGATCTATGCACCCAAACTGCGTGAAAATGTAATCACAAGTCATTTCTAGTATAATATATTCGTCCAATGAATACCCTTTTACCATCTGCGTTTCTTCTTGGTGTAGCAATCTTAATGGCCAGTAGAGTATATAGAAGCAATGTACTCCTTAACGGAAGCTACAAACTTCTGTCTCAGTGTCTACCGACGAGAATGATACCAATCACAGAAGGAATGAAGGAATTACTAAACGCCATAACGTGGTTTCGCAAGGAACAGACTAACTATAGACCAACTTCTTAACCTCAGAAATCAGTACGTTCGTTACATATGTGTTTAGAAGAAACATATTGCAGAGTATAGATCAGTACAAAAAATTCAGAGCATTATGAAGTCAGAACTGGTCTTAGACATGGTGACGCATTATCTACAATATTTTATAAAGTAATTTTAAACTTAAGAGCCAAAGCAACAGGGATAGGCATTCGCATTCAAATACTGAAATATGTAAACAGGCAAAATACTGCGCTGCGGTCATCAAGTGTCTGGTACAGTTGTTAGATCGGTTACTGCTCCTACAATGCGAGGTTATCACGATTTAAGTGAGTTTCAGCGTGGTGTTATAGTCGGCGCACCAGCGATGGGACACAGCCTCTCCGAGGTAGCGATAAAGTGGAGATTTTCTCTTACGACCATTTCACGAGTGCACCGTGAGTGTCAGGAATCCGGTAAAACATTAAATCTCCGATATCGCTGCGGCCGGAAAAGCTCCTTTGGCTTTTCCGCGTACATCCAGCTAACATCATATTCTCTTCCGTTGGCCGACACAGATTGTTTCCGTAAGGATCTTACAAAATGCTCCTGCAAGTTTTACAATGTCGTCTATTTAATTCCGTTTCGGTAGGAGCGTTGGTCGTCCCTCATTGTCCATAGATATCTCCACAGGCAGATACGCCATGTTACTGGACCTTCCCGACCAATCGACCGGTTGTTAAAGATTTATGTTCAGTAGTGTCTTATGGGGCGTTCAGAACGGGACGGTTCGTGGTTCTGCATAAACGATATCCAGTGTCTTCATGCAAGAGTAGCAAGGAAGAATAACTCCTGATATAAAAACCTGTAACCGCGCGGAGTAACCGCGCGGTCTCGGGCGTCATGTGACGGTTCGCGAGGCTTCCCCCGTCGGAGATTCGAGTCCTCTCTCGGGCATGGGTGTGTGTGTCGTCCTTAGCATAAGTTAGTTTAAACTAGATTAAGTAGTGCGTAAGCTTAGGGACCGATAACCTTAGCCGTTTGGTCCCATAAGACCTTACCACAAAATTCCGAATTTCCCAAAACCTGTAAGCATCCGACACTCGTTACTATCTCTTTGTTTATTTTATTCCGCAAAAGAGTACTTGGCCACTGCATACGACAGAAACTCCTCACAAAGAAGCAAACATCCTACAAAGGCAACTGTTTATATTTATTATTTGAGGATAGCCAACCATGGGGGAGTTGTAGGATATACGTCTTCAATTGTAAGCCATATTTAGAAGCCAAAACCTTAATTTAATCGAATAAAATGAACAATTGACAATGAACAGCACAGGTCACAGTTCCGAATAACTTTGCATCAGCGTTTGATTGGAAGACTGCAGGACGA
Organism: Schistocerca cancellata; assembly: GCF_023864275.1. NCBI lineage: Eukaryota > Metazoa > Arthropoda > Insecta > Orthoptera > Acrididae > Schistocerca > Schistocerca cancellata. Next base: position 21,915,434 of record NC_064633.1, on the reverse strand, counting down.
AGAAACATAAGACTTCCATATCTGGGTTGCCCACAAATGCAAGATAAGTGAGACAGTTATTCAGCAAAGATACCTGAACATACACTATGTGTAACCAAATGGGTTGCTCAGAAGATGGATTTCACTACTGCCTGAACGACACTTACTTTCCTCGAGTACAGCGCGAGGGCACCAGTCAGCTCCAAACGAGAGCCACCAAACCAATATATCTTGAAATCCAAGCTCTCTCGAGAACCACCACAACTCTCAAACTTCTTCTGGAAGAGACATTGAATGCTGATGTGTTCCCTTCTCTACCTAAAAACAGGGGAAAGCAACCAAAACTTCCCACTCAGACGCTGAAAACGGCAGCGGTACGATTGTTGAGGTTAGCACTGGTTTGGAACAGTTTCTCTTCATTGTCAGCACCAGTCTAGCCGCATCTGGTGCCGAAGGCATCATTTTGGGTTGGACTATCCATAATTTCTGGAGGGAAGCAACGAACTTCCTCACTGCAGGGAAACGCTGGGAAGTGGTCTCCTCTCTTGTGCAGATAAGAAGGCGAATTTCACAATCAAACTGTGGTGTCTAGTGGAATCTGTGCCTTGGAAAAACGGATTAGCGTCAGCAATCGTCTGCAGTAAGCATTTTGGAAAACAGGACCGAAAACTATCGGCCACCCAGGAACGTGGTTACAGCGCGAAAAGCCTGCTGCCATCCTTACAGAACTGTGCATGTGTAACATTCTGGGGGCACTGCCACCTGGTGTGAAACCGAATATTAGCCACTCGCAGCAAAATGCGCAGAGGTCACACAATTAATTACTGGGTGACTGTGACAGAGGTGAAGTAAGGTCAGGACAGTGGTCACGCAATTAATTATTGTCCAATTGTTAGAGAGGTGAAACAACATCACAACGCGACACGTGACAGTCATAAAACAACCACAACAAGTTTCTGTATCGAGACATGTCCTTACAGAAGTTTGTTTCTAATTTGCAACACTAATACATATAGCATGAGTAGAGAGACTTTTTGACCTAACTCCTTACAGCTGACAGGCGAAATACCCTCAGATTTCAAGAAGAATATAATAATTCCAATCCCAAAGAAAGCAGGTGTTGACAGATGTGACAATTACCGAACTATCAGTTTAATACGTCACGGCTGCAAGATACTAACACGAATTATTTACAGACGAATGGGAAAACTGGTAGAAGCCAACCTCGGGGAAGATCAGTTTGGATTCCGTAGAAATGTTGGAACACGTGAGGCAATACTGACCTTACAGCTTATCTTACAAGAAAGATTAAGGAAAGGCAAACCTACGTTTCTAGCATTTGTAGACTTAGAGAAAGCTTTTGACAATGTTGACTGGAATATTCTCTTTCAAATTCTGAAGGTGGCAGGGGCAAAATACAGGGAGCGAAAGGCTATTGCAAATGGTTCAAATGGCTCTGAGCACTATGGGACTCAACTGCTGTGGTCATAAGTCCCCTAGAACTTAGAACTACTTAAACCTAACTAACCGAAGGACAGCACACAATACCCAGCCATCACGAGGCAGAGAAAATCCCTGACCCCGCCGGGAATCGAACCCGGGAACCCGGGCGTGGGAAGCGAGAACGCTACCGCACGACCACGAGATGCGGGCAAAGGCTATTGCAATTTGTACAGAAACCAAATGGCAGTTATAAGAGTCGAGGGGCATGAAAGGGAAGCAGCGGTTGGGAAGGGTGTGAGACAGGGTTGTAGCCTGTCCCCGTTGTTATTCAATCTGTATATTGAGCAAGCAGTGGAGGAAACAAAAGAAAAATTCGGAGTGGGTATTAAAATCCATGGAGAAGAAATAAAAACTTTGAGGTTCACCGATGAGATTGTAATTCTGTCAGAGACAGTAAAGGACTTGGAAGAGCAGTTGAACGGATTGGACAATGTCTTGAAAGGAGGATAATGGAATGTAGACGAATTAAATCGGGTGATGCTGACGAAATTAGATTAGGAAATGAGACACTTAAAGTAGTAAAGGAGTTTTGCTATTTGGGGAGCAAAATAACTGATGATGGTCGAAGTAGAGAGGATATAAAATGTAGATTGGCATTGGCAAGGAAAGCGTTTCTGAAGAAGAGAAATTTGTTAACATCGAGTATAGATTTAAGTGACAGGAAGTCGTTTCTGAAAGTATTTGTATGGAGCGTAGGCATGTATGGAAGTGAAACATGGACGATAATTAGTTTGGACAAGAAGAGAGTAGAAGCTTTCGAAAAGTGGTGCTACAGAATAATGGTGAAGATAGATGGGTAGATCACACAACTAACGAGGAGGTACTGAACAGAATTGGGGAGAAGAATAGTTTGTGGCACAACTTGACAAGAAGAAGGACCGGTTGGTAGGACATGTTCTGAGGCATCAAGGGATCACAAATTTATGATTGGAGGGCAGCGTGGAGGGTAAAAACCGTAGAGGGAGACCAAGAGATGAATACACTAAGCAGATTTAGAAGGATGTAGGTTGCAGTAAGTGCTGGGAGATGAAGAAGCTTGCACAGGATAGAGTAGCATGGAGAGCTGTATCAAACCAGTCTCAGGACTGAAGACCACAAGAACAACAACAACCTTATAGATATTCTGCACTGACAGCTGAAAGTAAAGCAAGGATTATGATTTCTGTCGAATTCTGTCCCCTCTACGAACAGTCATTCTAAACATTCAAGAGAAGGGGGCTGAAGGACTTGGTTAAGTCTGCAGTATGTAATGATGTTCTCCTTTGGATTTGTCAGTGCAAAGGGACAGATTGCTCGTCCCACAATAGTTTCTAGGAAATTGCCTGGCTAGTGCAGTATTGGGTATCCAGACACGGTACAGGTGTGCAAATAAGGGTGTGTTTATGCTGCTATCTCGTTGCTCCCTCCTCGCCGGAATGGTCCGCATGACCCAGACCAATTCCGACTCAAAGGAAGGCCTCGGCGCTTGTTCGTGACGTCACGTCAGCTAGGTACGGCGTACGCCAGGTCTGTTGCAGTCATACTCATAATGGTGGTGTCTCCATCTCTGACACAGGAAAAAGTGAAACTATTGGCGGTAGTTGACCAACACACATTGTTCTGAGAGATTTCTGCAATCAATTAATTGTGCAATTCATTACACTTCTTAACAAATAGTGTACTCCTGAACTTAAATTTCCACCTGTTTTATGGATTGACATACAAAAACAACTTCATGGTCCAGCAGCAACAGAATTTGTGCTTCTTTACCTTATTTGTAAATCTGAGGAAGTTACGTTTGTACTGGGTTGCTTTTACAAGAAACTGTGAACATATTGGTGCTCTTCTTTAGGTATCTTGGTTGACTATGGAGTGACCGGCACTGAATGTCAATGAAATATCTTGCGATTGTACAAGTTGGGGGAGGGCGTGGGGGACAGAAGAAGAGGCAAAAGAGAGATACTTGTTTTATTAGATAAAATTTTTTTTATCTTATAAAGTTTCTGCTTTCAGTTGCAAGAGGGGAATATTTATCTTTTCTAATGTGCATGTTTAAAAAAGTTTAAGCTCAGCAGTATTTTCGATGTATGAACCTATTTTGTTTCCTTTTTAGAATCTAATGACTGGCAACAGTTGGACATTTACACATGTAAATTAGTTCACATTTCCAGTGACGACGGTTTAATCCCGCTTCCGGCCATCCTGATTTAGGTTTTCCGTGATTTCCCTAAATCACTCCAGGCAAATGCCGGGATGGTTCCTCTGAAGGGACACGGCCGACTTCCTTCCCCATCCTTCCCTAATCCGATGAGACCGATGACCTCGCTGTCTGGTCTCCTTCCCCAAATACCCCAACAATCACATCACTCCAGTGACGATGTCAAACGAAAATAAATTAATAAATAAAAGAAACAAGTTAATTGTAAGGGGGTTGGGGTAAGTTTCGATAGCAAAATGGATCAAGTAAATATAGTTACCTGAGTGTAAAATTTCCGAAGCTTGCAATGGGGTAAAGCATCTTCTCATATTGATCTACGTTTGTTTCGACAGGATTCAGTAATAGAGAACTACGATCTTCATTTGTAGCTTTACGACAGTAAGAAAATTTTTCATCTGAATAAAACTGCAGAATCCAAAACAATATCAAACGTTTTGTCCAAAAATAAGAGATTTATTGTGATAAGGACGCCCAGGCATTTCTGCCTGCAAGAGACCTGGCGTTCTCCGTGCCTAGCTGACGTGACGTCACCAACAAATGCCGAGGCCTTCCTTTGAGTCGGTGCTGCTCAGACTCATTGAGTCTTATCCGTTCATTTAGCCTCCACCACTGCGGCTCACAAATGTTCTCGCCACGCGACGACGCCAAGCTCCTTTTTGTGTTGCGTGCCGTGACAATCGCCCAGTGTCCTGAATCTTCATTCATGAGGGGTTGCGTGAAGGCCACCCCAGCACTGCCTCGTTTGACTCTGCTAGCAGTCTGCTCTGTATGTAAACGGCTGGAGGGTTATTGCTCCCGGCGGGCAGCAGCAGCAGCGAGAATGTAGCCTAAATGCAATAACATTACCGGCCATCCGCGATGTGCCATGTGCCAGCAGCGAGGTCCAAGGTTCCAGCAGCGAGGATATAGCTCAATCGTACCCTAAGAGTGTGATGCCGTGATACGTCCACCGCAGAGAGAGACGAAAAATGCTTCGCAATGTTGAAAATGTGCCCCTCGTCTCTGTCCCTGGCCACAGTATGCAGCTGCTGTCTACCTTAGCAACTGGCGACTTTGTGGTAGGCAGCACACTGGGGCACCGTTTCTGCTTCTGACGGCCCCATAAAATTATGTATCCAGAAAACTGCGGCTCTTGCTTTAATGAAACACAAGTAGTGTAGGCTTTGTGTCAATCATATGGACACTAAAAAGGCAGATTGGTCCACAATAGCGATTCTGAATAACATACACTACTGGCCCAGGCATTTCTGCCTGCAAGAGACCTGGCGTTCTCCGTGCCTAGCTGACGTGACGTCACCAACAAATGCCGAGGCCTTCCTTTGAGTCGGTGCTGCTCAGACTCATTGAGTCTTATCCGTTCATTTAGCCTCCACCACTGCGGCTCACAAATGTTCTCGCCACGCGACGACGCCAAGCTCCTTTTTGTGTTGCGTGCCGTGACAATCGCCCAGTGTCCTGAATCTTCATTCATGAGGGGTTGCGTGAAGGCCACCCCAGCACTGCCTCGTTTGACTCTGCTAGCAGTCTGCTCTGTATGTAAACGGCTGGAGGGTTATTGCTCCCGGCGGGCAGCAGCAGCAGCGAGAATGTAGCCTAAATGCAATAACATTACCGGCCATCCGCGATGTGCCATGTGCCAGCAGCGAGGTCCAAGGTTCCAGCAGCGAGGATATAGCTCAATCGTACCCTAAGAGTGTGATGCCGTGATACGTCCACCGCAGAGAGAGACGAAAAATGCTTCGCAATGTTGAAAATGTGCCCCTCGTCTCTGTCCCTGGCCACAGTATGCAGCTGCTGTCTACCTTAGCAACTGGCGACTTTGTGGTAGGCAGCACACTGGGGCACCGTTTCTGCTTCTGACGGCCCCATAAAATTATGTATCCAGAAAACTGCGGCTCTTGCTTTAATGAAACACAAGTAGTGTAGGCTTTGTGTCAATCATATGGACACTAAAAAGGCAGATTGGTCCACAATAGCGATTCTGAATAACATACACTACTGGCCATTAAAATTGCTACACCAAGAAGAAATGCAGATGATAAACTGGTATTCATTGGACAAATATATTCTACTAGAACAGCCATGTGATTACATTTTCATAGATCCTGAGAAATCAGTACCCAGAACAACCACCTCTGGCCGTAATGACGGCCTTGACACGCCTGGGCATTGAGTCAAACAGAGTTTGGATGGCGTGTACGGGTACAGCTGCCCATGCAGCTTCAACACGATACCACAGTTCATCAAGAGTAGTGACTGGCGTATTCAGACGAGCAAGTTTCTGGGCCACTATTGAACAAGACGTTTTCAATAGGTGAGAGATCTGGAGAATGTGCTGGCCAGGGCAGCAGTCGAACATTTTCTGTATCCAGAAAGGCCCGTACAGGACCTGAAACATGTGGTCGTGCGTTATCCTGCTGAAATGTAGGGTTTCGCAGGGATCGAAAGAAGGGTAGAGCCACGGATCGTAACACATCTGAAATGTACCGTCCACTGTTCAAAGTGCCGTCAATGCGAACAAGAGGTGACCGAGACGTGTAACCAATGGCACCCCGTACCATCACGCCGGGTGATAAGCCAGTATGGCGATGAGGAATACACGCTTCCAATGTGCGTTCACCGCGATGACGATAAACATGGATGCAACCATCATGCTGCTGTAAACAGAACCTGGATTCATCCGAAAAAATGACATTTTGTCATTCGTGCACCCAGGTTCCTCCTTGAGTACACCATCGCAGGCGCTCCTGCCTGTGATGCAGCGTCAAGGGTAACCGCAACCATGGTCTCCCAGCTGATAGTCCATGCTGCTCCAAACGTCGTCGAACTGTTCGTGCAGATGGTTGTTGTCCTGCAAACGTCCCCATCTGATGACTCAGGGATCGAGACGTGGCAGCACGATCCGTTACAGCCATGCGGATAAGATGCGTGTCATCTCGACTGCTAGTGATACGAGGCCGTTGGGATCCAGCACGGCGTTCCGCGTTACGCTCCTGAACCCGCCGATTCCATATTCTGCTAACAGTCATTGGATCTCGACCAACGCGAGCAGCAATGTCACGAATCGATATACCGCAATCGCGATAGGCTACAATCCGACCTTTATCAAAGTCGGAAACGTGATGGTACGCATTTCTCCTCCGTACACGAGGCATCACAACAACGTTTCTCCAGGCAACGCCGGGCGACTGCTGTTTGTGCATGAGAAATCGGATGGAAACTTATTCATGTCAGCACGTTGTAGGTGTCGCAACCGGCACCAACCTTGTGTGAATTGTCTGAAAAGCTAATCATTTGCATATCACAGCATCTTCTTCCTGTCGGTTAAATGTCATATCTATAGCACGTCATCTTCGTGGTGTAGCAATTTTAATGGCCAGTAGGGTATATCAGAGAAGTCTTAAGAGTTTTTCAGAGTTTTGTGACACCAGATATCTATGGACAAGTCATACAATTCCCATAAATAACTGGTGGGTAGTTTTTGGGTGCTTAGCCTATATTTATCGACAATCTCTCTCCGAGAGCAAAGTCGCAAGCGACTGGAAAACACGCAGGTTACTCCTGTATAAAAGAAGTGTGGGAAATGACGTGCAAAGTTATATCCTTAACATTGGTTCGCTGCTGAATTCCTGAAAATATTCTGAATTCGAATTAAAAAAAATTCCTTGAGCCGGAAAAGTTTCTGCCCACGAATCAGTACTGTTTTAGAAAGGATCACTCGCGTGAAACTCAACTCTCTATTTTCTCAAATGATGTACTTCAAACTATGCTTGAAGAGAAACAGGTAGATTTCATATTTCTAGATTTCCGAAACTATTTGGCACGGTGCCTATCTGCGGATTGTTAACACTGGTACAAGCATGTGTAATAGGTCCCCAGATATGTGAGTGACTCGAAGACTTCTTAAATTATAGAACCTAATACGTTGTACTCGGAGGCGAGTGTCATCAGATAAAACGGTATCGTCCGGCGTGCCACAGGGAAGTGTGACAGGACCACTATAATTTTCCGTACACATAAACGATCTGGTGGAGAGGGTGGCCAGAAATGTGTTCTTGTTTGTTCATGATATTGTGGAGTATGGGAAGGTTTCGTCGTTCAGTGACTGTAGGAGCGTACAAGATGACTTAGACAAAATTTGTATTTGGTGTTATGAATAACAGCTAGTCATAAACGTAGAAAACTCTAAGTTACTGCACATGAGCGGGAAAAACAAACTTTTAATGTTGGAATACGGTATTAGTAGTGTCCTGCTTGATGTTTAAATATTTGGGCATAACGTTGCAAAGAGATATGATATGGAACGAGCTTGTAAGGATTGTGTCTCTGTGTCTACAATCACCCTAATGTCTCTGTAGTTTGACTAGCTACCAGTGTAATTCAAATAATTAATTGAAGGAGAATTTGCTGCTAATTAAAATTCACAAGTCAAGTATTTGATGAAGTAAACGTTTATTTGACAAGCAAAAAATACCGGCCTTAGCAATTCAATTTGTATTAAGACCGCGCAATTACGAATAATTCCCAAACGCCTTTTCCCATCGATGCTATGAACTGTTGATCTTGTTTTAAGTACGTACCTTTGTACCGAGGAGATTTAGTTTAAACATTATGTATCACAAGTTGCTGCTTCTTATTACTCACGTGTGATGGTTAATCGTAGTTCTATGACATACATTCAATCATAATACTTCATTAATGACTTGTTATCACCTGCTCTTCACTCGTATAATTAATGAATTTCCTATGTTTTGAGACGTTTCCATGCTTGACTCACCATCATATCCAGTTTGGATTAGAGATCCTTGTCCGTTCCAGTGTCACGAGACCACAACCGAACTTTCCACTTCTTCTTAGGACGCCGAAAATTTCTTTTCCCTTTAGGCCTATATTTGTGTATTAGGTATTCTTTCATGTGACACCCTTTGAATGTGTTCGTGCCATTTTTTCTGTACTCCTCTGTTTTTTGAAGTCTGTTTTTGACGATAAGTTGATATCTAATTCCACTATTCTCTTCCTGATCTATAAATCTGCTACCAGCTAGTAGTCTTACGAGTCTTATCACAGCTGCTTCAATCCTCGCCGTTCATTGGCGGTTACAATCCAGCTCTTTGCTCCATGTATTAGAACTAGCATCACAAACGTTTCTGAATGCATCTTCAGTCTGTATGTTATTAGTTTCGCATGTCTCTTGAATCCAGAGTTCAAAAGACAGGTACTTCAACAATTGTCACACATCCTACTATTTAGTTTTCTAAATGATGGGATAACAATTGCAGTTTGCTAATCTTCTATAATGTTACCGTATTTTCAACAAGTATTTACAAAATTTAGTAGGTTTAAGAGAAAAGAATCCGAATCATTTTTAAATAATTCTACATTGTGATTATCTTCCTCTGGGGATTTTCTGTTCTAGGATGTCTTTAACGCATGCTTTAGTTCTTCCATTGATATAAGATAAGTATGCTCGTTACTAACGGCAGTTTTCACATTCCCTTCATCAGCCATCCATAAACTTCGGAAATGATCCCACCATCCATTTTGTAAATGCGGTTGATTTTAATCATGTCTCTCTCACTTTTAAGAAGTCGTTTCAGCATATAATAGATTTTAGTTTGTTGCCCACGTACATAATGCTCCAGTTCACTCAGAAAATTTTCCCTGCTTCTTTTGTTTTATTTCCCTTTCCTGTTTTCTTACCACTACTGCTTACCGCTTGTACTAGATGTAGATCTTTGTTTCCTTGATTGCATTTGCTTCAGGCAGGATCTTTTCTTACATTTTCCCATGTCTGTTAGATTTTTGTTCCTTTTTCTTTCGTATTTCATCGTTTCCCCTACAGCTTTTGTAGCAGCTACTTGTTTTATTGTTACTATTTCTTTTCACTCTTCATTGATGCCCTTTTTTTCAGTTCCTTTTATTTATCTAATTTTTTTCTGTATAGACTTCTAATGCTTGCATTTCTTGCAGGTATCCTATAAAGTTCTTTTTTTATTTCTTAAGTGTTAGCGCTTAACGTACTCGTTGTTGGAGAATTAGTTTTAATATTAACAGAAAGTGATCAGTATTACTGTCATACATTTGCTAATGGAGTGGCTTTCATGTTCGTAATAGCACAGCCTACTATAGATATAATGCTTCTAGCACTCAATGTTAATACCTCTAGCACTCAATGTGAATTAGCGGACAGTGGACGAAAAAACTGTTCGTTATTCTTAAGTGGTTGAAGGTGAAAAAGAACAACAATTATGTTCACCAACTTTCTTACTATCCTTAACTTTGTATGTATTGGTCTTTCATTTATGAACGTATAAGATTGCACCCATTCCCTATAGGTACTTTTGATCATAACAGCTACACCAGCTCTTATCAGTTATTGCACCGTATATCGTGATACAGCAACCAATTTCTTTAGAGCCTTGTAGATTCTTCTTCGTTTCTGATAATACAGCTATATCAATTTTAGCTGTATTTAATTCTTCTCACTTAGTGCTCGTTCGCCAAACGTTCAACGTGCTATTTTCATAATTTTCCCACTCATATTTGTTCGAAACTCGGGCTCCATAGTTGAGTGGTCATCGTGGATGGCTGTCATGCGGAGGACACGTGTTCGATTCCTGGCACTTCCAAAGCATTTTACTTGGTGTGCCCTCAGCTTCGTGATGCCAATTGAGTTGCCACATGACGGAATAATGACGGCTCCACGGTCTGGAAAATATTTCAAAACGGTCGGGAGGTGTGTTGGGCCGAACACGTAGTCCTCCGTGCCAGATTCCGCATGACACCGCAAGGCAAAGGATGACGCGGCGGCCGGTAGACGTCCCTCGGAATTTCAAGGCCCGAATGAGGAGGTCACGTTTTATACTCAACCTTTTTCCTCGCTTTGGTCGTAATCAAAAGATCAGTCCGCATTTCTACTTGAATTTTGAGAGTAATATTATAATTTGGTCATTACTCGATAGCGACATGCACTCGGGATGGGTAGGTGCTGGCGCTACCACCTTTACGTATCGCAGAACACTTGTTTGTCTTGTGGAGTCGTCAAACTTAGTTGTTATCTTCCACTATCACTGTACACTGACAAACCAAGACAACGTCGGATACCACGTGATGACTTTGCGGGCACGTGATGCGGTAACAAAGGCACGAAAGTGGAGCAGATATGGGACGGAGGATCACACTAGCGAAGATATGGCTGAAAACGGGGAAATCCATTGAGATAAGTGGCTTTGGCAAAGGCCATATTATTTTTACGAATATCTCGAAAATGGCGAAGTTGGCCGAATGCTCACTTGCTGCTGTCGTGCGCACCTACGGAAAGAGATAGGACAGTGAAACTACCACTAGACGCTAAACGGTTGGACGTCAACGACTCCTCACAGAATGGGGTTCGGAGGCTTGTCTGCTGTGTAAAATAGGAAAGGTGGTGATCTGTGGCGTCTCTCCCGAAAGAGCACAATGCTGGTGCTCGCACAAGTGCTTCGGAGCACACCGTTCATCGTACACAGTTCAACATGGAGCTCCGCATCAGACCACCCCTACGTGTTCACATGTTGACCCAGTGAATCGTTAATTACGATTGCAGTGTGCACGAGACCACCGGGATTCGAACGTCGACCAATCGAAAGGCGTCGTGTTCTTCGGATGATTCTCATTTTTGCTACAATGGTCGTTCCCATAAACGCTGTCATCGATGTGAACGACGGCTCGAAACGTGCAGCTATGGAAAAAATTCTCCTGCGCTTGCATGGGACCTGTGGTAGTAATCAAAGACACGCTGACATCTGCGAACCATGTGCATGCCTTCATGCTTCATGTCATCCCCGACGACGACGTCATCTCGCAGCAGTATAATTCTCCTTGTCAAATGGTTCAAATGGCTCTGAGCACTATGGGACTCAACATCTTAGGTCATAAGTCCCCTAGAACTTAGAACTACTTAAACCTAACTAACCTAAGGACAGCACACACACCCATGCCCGAGGCAGGATTCGAACCTGCGACCGTAGCAGTCCCGCGGTTCCGGACTGCAGCGCCAGAACCGCTAGACCACCGCGGCCGGCTTCTCCTTGTCTCGGAGCCAGAACCGTGCTACAGTGGTTTGGGGAATATTAGAGTGAACTCACGTAGATGTCTCGGCAACCAGTTTCTCCTGATGTAAATCTAGTGCAGCCCATCTGGGTCGCTACCAGGTGCCATCACCGCATACGCATATCAATTGTCCGTTACTGAGTCGAATTTCATGACCTGTGCGCGGACATCTGATGCCACATATCTCCACAAACCTACCAACAAACTATAGGACCCATGATGCGCAGAACAGTGATGTATTTTGTGCCAAAGAAGAACAAACAAACTTTAGCAGGTGATCATGAATATTTTGGCTCATCCGTGTAAACCCATCTCTCCAGTTTTTGTATGGCGAATTCCCTGTTTTTCATCAAGGTTGTCTCCTCTAGCAAGGTCGGATTCTCACACCTAAAACGCTACCCACATGCTCCCATAAACTGTGGACTGCTCTTTGTCTGACTCTGCCCAAGAAACCTGTGGCTCAGCAAGGAGCTTTTGTATCTTCATGTAACCTGAGAGACCAGAGTTGAAAACGAGAGTGCTTTCGAACAAATAACCCAAATTGCCAAAACTGCAATGTCCTATTAGTGTCTCTGTAACTAACAAAGGTTTTTGTCATGTGGATACGGTCATCTTACATCATGCAATGTCGCCCACTCCTTGGTGTTCCAGATTTCGCAAATGTTGGTCCTTAACAAGAGTCCATAATTTTGTTGAAAAATGCCAACTTGGTGTTCGCAAGTCTGCTTCTTATATCTGTTATTTCGTCCATCAAGTGCTTTGTGTGACAGCATCCGGTACCCCAGTCTCTATCCAGTCTCTAGGCTCGTATTGTTACGGGGTTATGCCATTATTCGTAAATCATGCTAAAGTGTGAACGAAAGGGATACTAAACACATTAAAAGCTATGCAAATTGTATGAAAGCCGTTCGTCAGATCTCGCTGTAGTATTTCTCAAGCGCTAAAATTATTCCAAACCTGAGTTATGAGATGGAATGAACATAAATTCCAAATGTATAAACACGCCGTAATTGCCACATTTCACGCATCGGTATGCAACACCGTAACTCCAGCGACATTGCCCATGTAGTTATATTATTTGATGTAAGCACACACACATAAATTGAAGTACTCAGTGAGCAGTTGTGAATAGCAATATTGTTAACATCGCAACTGATATTCTTGTGTAAAGGGAATAGCATGTAGCAGCATTTTGTTGACGAAAGTAATAAAACAAATGATGACAATCAGTTTCTTAACAAAAAGCAAGAGGTAGTTCCGTGTGATGGAATGCAAAATTTATGTAGGAAGCTTTCACTCTCACAGTAATCCTCGCCAGAGGCTATTAACCATAAAACAATTAACTTGTCTTTCAATTTAGCAGTGTTTCTGCTACTACTACGTTATTACTCATGAAGGCTTAAACGAATGCTTCTCTTACAATATTATTGTGAAACAGTGCGTTTAACTCTTTGGACTACATAATCATGTGGACTTGCCAATGCAATTCAAGTTGGAAATAAAAATCACAGAAAATACCTATTACATTTTACATTACATTACTCGTAATAAAAGGTAGGAGGAGGTCAATTTTAATAAAGCTGATCTGAAAACAAACAAAGTATCGGCAAGCAGATGCATTTGTTCTGCCTTTTATGAAGCAGACTTTTGTCGATTATGTGTTTCAGTTGAAAAACTATGCTTGTTCAATATGAATCTGTTACTAGCCAATGGAAACACTTTCCGTAGCCCAGCAACGAATTAGAGAAAAATTATTGAATCCAAAGTTACTTCATCATAAAATTATCCTAGAGTCAATGAATAAGTGAAGTACACGTATGCCTGCATTTCTGGGTAAAAATTCCTCAAGGAAAGTTCTATCTGGGTAACCAGTTAACAATGTTTGGGGGGGGGGGATATAAATTCTTTGATATTAAATCAATCCTTAAATCTTCCAGTTCCGCTGGTGTGGCTATAGTCCTGTGAACAGAGCTTTATCTGACTCTGAACTGATTTTGGAAATTAGGCGCTTCAGCTTCTACCAGTGTAAAAAAAGATCGGTGTTAAATTTGGCCATTAAGGAGTGAAGGAATCAGAGGAATCAAAAATTTAAGTTCTATATCTCATGCAACCAGTTTTTATGGAGCTATGTCTGGTTTCTTGAAGCTCGTGATAGACAAGTCGGAAGAGCATAAAACTAAATAATTCACACGTAAAATATAAATTTACAAAAATTTCTGGGAGCTGTGTCTTCTGAACGACGCGTGTTAGTCATAAACTGCAGCAAGTTTTTCAGTACTTAGACATCCAAAGGGTGTCGTAGGTTTGGAAACAACGTACTTCCTCCGGCCTGGTTGATGACGCTCTTTGGCGAATGTCGACAGAACGCGGCATACTTTTCTTTGTCAATACGGACCACGAGGTCCCCTGCGTGGCTAATCCAAGATGCTACTGCAGGTGGGTGTAAAATTAATGTGCGCAACGAAGAATAATAAACGCTAAAATGAAGATTTATCCATGTCTGACTACCCTCCCGAAGCAGATCTTACGATCTCTTAATTCTATAAATTACAATCTAAGCATAAATGAATGATGAAGGCAACTAATTCTACTAAATGATAAACGTTGTTCCTGCTTATATATTTATTGTAGATTGGAAAAAACGTGTATATTACAAAGTTTACATTTTCTAAGTAAAATTACTAATAAATTGCCCAACTCTGCCCTTACTATGACTGCGCGGTCTAATAATAACGCGAAATGACTGACATCTACATGCCAAACACTAGAAGACACTACTTTCAAATATGATCTATGGTGGTGTGGAACCTCAGTGGAAATAAACTAACGTGATCACAGCTGTTTAGCTTTCATTGCCCTAATAAGCCGAAGCAATTTTCGATATCACCGTATGTACTGCGTCTGGTGGGTCGAAGGGATGGTTCCTGTACTTGTCTGCGACGATGGAAGAACTCCAGCCACAAATAAACTCTTTCAAACACAAGGACGGCAGAAGACGATCCTCTGACTAAAATACTCTATTACTGTCTTCTCCTCTCTGTGTTCTACAGACGAGAAACGTGAACTTCAGCCACAAGGACAGAGTTCAGATAACGTCTCAACGTAAGTATAGCCAGAGGAAGCGGTCTCAATTACTGAACGCTGCGTACTCAACGACGGCTTCCAACCCGGAGGTGAAGTCCAGAATCGTATAGGTTCGCAACAGTACAGTGCCTAACTATTATAACTATAAACTCTCCTGAGAGCAAAGACAGCAAGTCCGTCCGTACCAACAGAGCTGACATCGAGCGACCGTCACACACGGGCGCTCACAGCGGAAGACCCCGTCTCTCCACCGCTGTCTTTCCAGCAAGGCCCGCCTCCCCACCGTCGTAATTCCGAGAACGAATCAAATTCCCGAAACCACGGAATATTCTCCCTCCCTACAGATTCTTCCGAACGCCGACCAACGATATTTTAGTCTTTTGTTATTCAGCGCGGAAAGTTTGCAAGGAAAAACCGATACTTGTACAATGGTACGCTTCTGAGTAAAAGTCCTTGGAAATAAGCCAGCCTGCGTGGTTTCTGAGGTGCTGCTTCTTCGTTCCTGTCACCTGCGTCCAAGATTTTCGTAGTTTCCGAAGTATGATCCTTCCGGTTCGGCCCACAGACTGGCTGGTCGCGACTCTGTTGTGCTCCAGAGCTCAGGTGCCACGACGTCCGTCTAGCTACTCCCTGTGTTTAAGCTGGACCAACACCTGTGCGGGCCTTCCACCCAGAGCTAGAGTTCTGACTGCCGTTTTATCTCCACTGGCGTTCCAACCTCTACTAGTATAGGCAATCATTCATTACGCCGTTCTGATAATAAAAACTCTCCATTACCTTTCATGCAATAAGCACCAGCAATTATTTGCAATGTGTACGTGACAATGTCAGTCTCCTTTATATATTTATATACACATGGTACCTAATTGTGTTTGTAGATCACGGCCAAGTATGTGGATGGGTTCTTGTAAGGTGCGAAATTATAGCCACTTTACACTGCCTGTCTCGGCATCTTGGCGTGACTATGTGCTCGAGCTACAGGCGATGTTTTAAGGTCGTCCCCAGGCGACATTTCCTTATGCATTGGAAAATCACGTCTTGTATACATACATTGATGAACCAAACGATTATGACCACTGCCGCCTGCAACCAGTCGAGAAAGAATGGGGAATCATTCTGACTGATCGAATGTTCTTGTGCTAACATCTTGATCATCTAATGAACGTGGCTGGAGGACGGTGAAACCGCAAGTGCGCGATAGGACGTTTGGCGTCCACTCCTCATCCCAGAAATTGGAGATAAAAGGATTGCTTACTGCAGAGTGCAAGATTAGCTGCTACTGATGATAGAGTACAGTCTTGGTGGAGGTACAAGTTTTTCGGGCACCCCGCTCAGCGCATACTGCCGGCCGCTGTGGTCGAGCGGTTCTACGCGCTTCTGTCCGGAACATCGCTGCTACTACGGTCGCAGGTTCGAATCCTGCCTCCGGCATGGATGTGTGTGATGTCCTAAGGTTAGTTAGGTTTAACTAGTCCTATGGGACACTGATGACCTCAGATGTTAAGTCCCGTAGTGCTTAGAACCATTTGAACCATTTTCCGCGCATACTGTTCAACAAGGGACTCCACAGCACGTGTCCCATTACGTGTTTTGAGGTAAGCCCGGCGACGATGCTAGTTACGAAAGCAGTTGGTACGGGATCATCGCTCTTTGAACGTAGATCAATAGAAACGTCTGTCTGATCGAAAGAATCCAATTTCTATTTACATCAGGTCGATAGTAGTCTAGACCTTGTGGAAATTACTGCTGACCATCTGCATCCATTCGTGCTTGATGTCTTCCCCGATAGCGATGGCATCTTGCAGCATGAAGCCTGTAACCGTTTCAAGACCACAGTAGTGCTACAGCCATTTGAAGAGTATGATTGTAATCTCCTGCTCACGTTCTGGCCACTAAATTCGCCCGATGTGAGCGCGCTGGAACGTAACGAGGACGCTCCACAAAAAACCGGCCCATACTTTACAAGGAATTGCGTAACATGTGGGTAGATATCTGATGGCACATACCTCCGGAATCTACATCTACATGTATACTCCACTACCCACCAAACGGTGTGTGGCGGAGGGCACAATTAGCGCCAAAGTAATATTTATCCCACTCCAGTGCACTCGCGGATCGCGCGACCGAAAAACGACTGTCTGAACGCCTCAGTACGAGCTCTAATTTCCCTTATCTTTGAACAGTGGTCACTGCGCGATTTGAAAGTCGGTGGTAATAATATTTGCTCTACATCCTCAGCGAAGATCGGATTTCGGAATTTAGTGAGCAGCCCCTTCCGTTTAGCGCGTCG
Source organism: Schistocerca cancellata (assembly GCF_023864275.1). NCBI lineage: Eukaryota > Metazoa > Arthropoda > Insecta > Orthoptera > Acrididae > Schistocerca > Schistocerca cancellata. The sequence continues at coordinate 21,898,290 of NC_064633.1, read as the reverse complement.
TCTATCTGCCATTGTGTCACACTTCCAACTTTCTAACAGATTTGTAATGCTCTCGCGATGGCTAAATGTACCCGTGACGAATCTTGCCCATATTTTTTGGACCTTCTCACTCTCTTGAATCAGACTCAACTGGTAAGGGTCCCATAAAGACGTACAATACTCTAAGACTGGACGAAGTAACGTATTGTAAGCAATTTCCTTTGTAGAAGGACTGCATCCCTTCAGGATTCTACCAATAAACCGCAATCTAGAGTTCGCCTTGCCCGTTACTTGTGCAATCTGATCTTTCCATTTGGGATCATTTCGAATAGTTACACCCAGATATTTGACGGATGTTACCGCTTCTAAAGACTGGGCATTTATTTTGTACTCGTACATTAATGGGGATTTTCGCCTTGTTATACGCAGTAGGTTATACTTACTAATATTGAGAGATAACAGCCAGTCCAACCAAGGACGTGTCAGATGCATGACGCGCAGAGTCATTTCCGTGTTGCTTTCCAAATGTGGACCTACACGTTTTTATACAGGTAGTCACCATGTTTTCTCTCGTCAATACCTAGACATACATATGTTCACGCTGAGGAGTGGATGTCCAGGGGTGAGTAAATATGCTCAGAGAAGATATACATCTACATCTACATACATACTCCGCAATCCACCATACGGTGCGTGGCGAAGGGTACCTCGTACCACAACTAGCATCTTCTCTCCCTGTTCGCCTTCAGCGAGATCTTGCCTAGTAAGAACCTACAGTACAACGTGGACAAGTGATCGAGATGTAAATTGGATTTTTCCACCTATAAGCGTCACTTTCATAGGTGAACAAAGTGAAAAGTGGCAGCAGTAATCCTGTGACCGATGGACATTTGGTACTTGCACTTTTGGATTTGAAGTCTGACACTTAGTTATCAAATTAGCAACCGAGTGACATGGACATACAGGGTTGTTGATAAGTAACTGCAGTGTTTCCGATCACCATCTGCGCAGTTAATTACAAAAAATATGGGATACATGCACATATCAATGGATAGAGGATGACTGCAAGTTTTCTTAACTCACATTAAAGGTGCTCAATAAGAGCATAATGCGTGATTTGGCTAACGACAGTACACGCATGCAGTTACCTGAAGTTGCCGACTTGAATTGGTCAGGAACGCAGGACAGCAGCCCCCTTTGTAAATCCGTTCATTGGGCTGCCTTTCTGCAGGCATGAATACTACAGAGGGGATGATTTTTGTGGATATATTCTGATATGTCTGCTCCTTTAATGTAACTATGCCATGACACATATTGCAAATAGAAACATGGAAAGATTCTCTGTTCATTGACATACGTCATTTTACTGTATATCTTGTAGTCTTCTAGCAGTGTTTTCCTGAAACTGTACTGGTACAGTGCGTGCAAAATGCCCTGGCCACTATATGAGCAGTCGGCTGGAGAAGGGTGGGGAGAGTGGCAGTGGTGGGGGGTCGCTCACAGCACTGGAGGGGAAATGCCGAGCGCTGGAGAGGAAGTTCCGTTCTGGATGTGTGAATTCCTAAGGGACCAAACTGCTGAGGTCATTGGTAAGTGCCGTTATGAACTGAAGCCTGTGCCCACACTTTTTGTAAATATTAAGTCTGGTTCCCCCATGGCCACACTTGCATGGTGACCATACAGAAAGACTTACAGTCACCGCTGCTTTCATTAGTACCTGAAAAGAATGATGCAGCGGTTTATTTTTGCCTGGTTTGTTAACCATTTATAACTTTCAGAGAAGCGTCATGAGCGGTGAATATTGTGTGACACCTACAAATTTCAATGGCTGCCATGTCAAAATTTGCTTCTTTTTCCAAAACACAGCGGAGTTTACCGTGTCTCACATCATCAACTTTGTGTGCAGACACAATTGTGAGAGAATTCTGAAAAAGTGGTTTATTAAGTGTATTAAGTGATGAACTGATGAAAAGTAAGTAGCATATAGAAAAGCTCATCCTCAGTACAAAAAAACGTGTAATGTCTTCACATGTTGTTCAGAACCCATAGCACTTCTCGTTTGACCAGCTATGGATGGCCCTTAAAAATTATGTTCTTTCACTGTAAAAGTCTGTGGTTCTTAGAATAGCATGGTAGATAACCAAATTTTACATAATAGCGATATGGTAAAATACTCTTCTCTTTGCATGCTATCATTTGCAAAAACTTCATTTCGATATCTAAAACCGTTTATGAAATATGAGAAATGTTATGGATATACCACTCAAGCTTTAACGCTGGCGCGACGCGAACTCAAATGAGTGTGCTACATCTGATCACTTTTCTCAAGATTGGTGAGAGATAGATACGTCTATGTAAGCCTCAAGAAAAATCAACACGTTAGCTAAATTTCATAGGCAACAACATATTATTTAATGTGCACCAAATGAAAAATCATAGCTACCTCTGTTTTTCATTGCATACTTTTCCGAATTTCGCGCAGTGTCTTACTTTCACGTCAATCTCACAACTATGACCATTAACGAAATGATGGGTACGTCATCATGAACGTAACATATAAAGCTGTAAGTAAAGAGAAAATGAGTACATTTTATCGAATAGTTTCTGTAAAATCCTGTGAGAAAAACTGCAGGATATTCGCCTCGGGTCTGTCATCAGTGACCGGCCGGAAGCTGGAAAATACTTATCGGCCTCCCCTTCCGAACAAACGAATCGACTCATTCAGTGCTTTGGATCAAAACTAGTCACTGCACTACGGACACGAGCTATACTTACGAATAACCCGTAAATTCAATTCTAATTGTATCATACAATTTATTTTTCAGTCCGTAACGAAAACATGTAGACAGATGTTAACAAATGAAATTAGACGGAAATTCCGAAGACTGTTTCAAGAAAATACTTTCGTTTCATTACAGTATCTACAGTTGTCCACGCTTTGTATTTGTTGGCATCACACGCACCGCAAGAACGATTAAGCTGCCTTACTTAGTCCAGTGGTGAAATATCCGGCGCTTTCAAATGATTGTCTGCGGGTGGTAGTTCACCGTAACCCCTGATACAGTAGAGTCTCGATTATCCGATCTTCGGTTACCCAACCTTCTGTGTTGTCCGACCCTTCCAACGCGCCGGCCGTGCGCCAGCCGACGGCAGGTCAGTGGCTGATGTGTTGTTTGTTGACACTCAGTTCATTGTCACCGTCTGCTACTCCTCACTACTCAGTGCTAACTTAGATCTGTAATGGAGTGGACGTGTTGCACTTTGTTTATTGTAAACATTTGTGGTGATGGCTTCAAAACGGAAAAAAGGTGGTCGTTTCAATGGAAGAAAAACTGAAAGCTTTAAAAAGCATAGACAAAAAAAGTGGCGCAAGATTATAACGTCGGGAAAACAACAGTTGAAGACTGGAAAAGGAACCGCAATGATATTGAGAAGTGGTGTTCTCAGCGAGCAGCCTCGGCTGTTTTGGAAGATCGGAAAACCATGAAAAAATGTGATTATGAAAAAGTAAGTGAAGCTTCGTTCCTATGGTTTACTCAACGTACAGATAAAGGTGTACCCATGTCGGGACAAATTTTGTAGGAAAAAACCTTAAAGTTTCGTAAAGAACTAAACAAAGTTGAACCTGATTTCACAGCTAGTGTAGGCTGGCTCGATGGATGGAGAAAAGATACGGAATTCGGCAACTTAATGTCTGTGGTGAAAAGCTTTCAGCAAATTTTGAAGCTCTTCAACTGTTTAGCAATAAACTTCACAAGGTATTGGACAAGGAAAACTTAACAGGCGATCAAAGGTTTTTTTACTGCGACGAGACTGGTCTCAATTACAAAATGTTACCGGAAGAAGCATAAGCGTCAAAGGCCGAAAAGGCAGCGCCAGGCTACAAACGTAGCAAAGAAAGTGTGACAATTCTTACATGCAGTAACGCCACAGCAAATTTGAAAATGAAACTATGATAGGTAAGCCAAAAAAACGGAGAGCATTTAAAAATTTATCTAAAAATGCTTCACCGGTGAAATATTACAACAAAACAAATGCTTGGATAAGCTCAGATATTTTTAAAGAATGGTTTTTTAACGAGTTCGTGCCACAAACTGAAAAGTTTTTGGAAGCCAACAACTTGACCCGCAAAGCACTGTTGCTTCTAGACAATGCCACTTGTCATCCTAATGAAGATGAACTTCAATATCAAGATATAAAGGCCATGTTTTTGCCTCCAAATGTCACATCCTTATGTCAGCTATGGACCACGGGACCTTAGAGACACTAAAGAGAGACTACCGCAGAAACTAGCTTTCCTCTTTAATTAATGCTATGGACAAGGGAGAAGACATGCTAGAGCAGTTGCGCCGTATTAATTTGAAAGGCGTAGCTTATGATGTGGCCCAATCTTGGGAGAGTGTTGAAGCAAATACAACTGCAAAATCCTGGAAAATTTTGCTACAGGAAAATCAAGAAAATTCTCCAGATGATGAAAATCTACAGCAGCAGACAGAACCAGAAAATACTATCTGTTTTCATTGTTACGAAAAGTTCAGGGATGTGCTGACGCCACAGAAAATGACATAATTGAGTGGATTGTCCAAGATGAAGAATCTGAAGTGACAGATGAAGAAATAGTCAACATGATAAACGAAAAAGAAGAAGACGAAGAAGCGGATGCAGTGGAGGAAAGTGCGCCCAAGATTTCTCACAACGAAGGACACAAGGCCGTAGAAGCTGCTTTAAAATATGTAGAGCAACTGGAGGAAACATCGTCTACCGAGGTTTTACTTCTTAAGAGACTACGTGATTTAGCGGAAAAAAAAGAAAAAAAACGGCAAACAGCAGGCAAACAAAAGTCAATAACTAACTTCTTCACACAGTAATTATCTATTCAGTCTAATTTGATTCGTATTGTATTGAATGTTTAACTCATTTGGCCTACTTTAGTTTAATTTTTGTGTTTTTTTTTGTATTATTTTCCGTGTTATCCGACATTCCCGCTTATCCGACCTCGCTCGCGACCGGTTTAGGTCGGATAATCGAGACACTACTGTACAACAGTTCCACTCGCGGCTCTCTCCAGTACATGTGCGAGGGCCTTTGCTCGTTGCCCACCTGAGGCAAAGAGCCGGACGTGGAACTGATGTATCACCGTCTGCGGCAGAGCGTTAATCCACGGTCGGGTGCGTAACCACCAGCGAATCGCTTCCAGCCACTCTACGTGCTGCTCCAGTGCTGTCGGTTCTGTTTTCGTATGCGGACTACGCAAATTCTGTCTCCGATGGCACGCAGGTAACTGCAGGAAGCCGCCATTAATTTCGATAGCTAGAATAACTAATTATGTTGTGAACGTAATGCCACCGTAATAACGCGTCTCGTCACATTGTTAACAATTAATATGTGGAATAATACGTAATTAAAGCCTCCATAGCGTATAGCTATAGAGGCGCTGCCTGGCGATGGAGTACTCTGTGAAGTAAATGCTGTGTTTAACTGTGCATTGCGTAGCTACTACCTTCAAAGTGCTCAATACTTTGCGAAAGTAGCAACATCACTTAGCTAATTGTTTTTTTTTATTCGTGAGGCCACAAATTTGTGCTCCAATCTAAAAATATATTATTGAACTAGAAAGAAAACGAGCGTTAGAATCAGTAAAAACCAATAATCCCAGACGATTATGTAAAGAATCGAACTTTCATGTACTAAACATCTTCATATGGGTATTGTTATACTGGAGCCAAGGTAGCCCCTGAGGGCTGGCAACCCATATAACACTACAGAGGACGAGGTTGTCTATAGCCCAAGGCGTACCCAAAAACCACCATGGTAAACACCGGTTGTTTACATACAAGATAATGGAAACAGACATTGCGAGCACTACTTCCTGCAGGGGGAGCTCGAGCCACGGCCTACAGGAAGTAATACTATGCTGAAAACTGATTGGCTGGAGACAGCTATTTAGGGGCTAGAACAAGGCCTGAAGTTCAGTTCACGACGGATGCCGACCTCATGTACTGCGACCGTTGAAGATTACATCTTTGTCTCTGAATTGGACTGTTCATAGTGTGTTACCACGAACCATTGTGGAAAATTAAAAGTGAACTTTTGTTTGCCTCAATGAGGAGACTTTTTTCGTTATTGTTACCTTTCGTTTGTACTTTCAGTCATCAACCTTGTGAGCTTACATCAATAAAAGTTGTGTTTGTGAAAAATTGAGAATTGTCAGTCACAACAGGTAGGAAGCAGCGTTAGCGGCGAAGAAATTATGAATCAAAAGGTGACGCTTGACGCCGAACTTTCCCGGCACGAGAAATAAACGTTAGTAAGCGATAAACTGTTTTCTTTTCTTTATTTTGTTGAGCTCTAAGAGAGATATAGTTCATAAAAGTTTGAAATTATATTAAAAGTTTGTTGGAAGTCAGTAAGTGCTCTTTCTGTCAAATACTGGATGAGTATAGTCTGGGGTAATTTGTAATTCTTTTTAAGAAAAACTTGTTTTCCACGTATTTCAATGTTTATGACGTCAGATCTCCTGAACTATGTGTCGTAAAATGATATAGCTTTCCAGGTATATTCAGTGATATATCTGGATAACGTCTGCAGAATATGTTAGCAATAATTTAGAAGTAAAGAATTAATAAATTAAGACGTCATGCCTGATGCACTAGCTTTACTGGATGAACCGCGAAAACGCAGTAAGCGATAAGCCCTTTTTACCTATGATTTGCGGTGGGTTTCAGAGAGAAAAAATCTGAAAAGGTATCAAATTATGTACAGCGTTTTGTCGAAGTCGACAGCTGCTCTCATTCTTAAACAAAGGATGAATAATTCTGGGTAATTTGCAGGCCGTCAGTTAACGCTGCCTCAATATACAGGGTGAAGCGAAATTCGCGCACTCGGACTTCGCAGCGCAACTCCTCACATGCCAGTGAAAAAAAAAAAAAAATGTGTCTCGCAATATTTCGTCCGGCGAGTGCATCCGGCAGAAAAAGGACGTTAAAGAGTGCCAATCTGCAACACTGTAACCACATCTATGGTAATTAGCTTTCTTAGCAAGTTTTAGTTGTACTGCATAGTTGGTACAGAGGACAGAGTTTTTTTGTTAGCATGCAGAGGTCGTGGGTTCGATCCTGGGTCGGGGCGCATTTTTTTTTTTATTTGCTGATTTCTTTCTGACATTTCATACCGTAATATACGCCGTTTCTTACGTCACATGTATCCTAAATTTACACCATTTTGCAACTCTGAACGTAACAAATACGTGGTTAGGCAAATAAGAAATAGACAGTTGAAGCAAATGACCTCTCATAGGACAGAATAACTTCAAAAACAATATCGATTTTGAGATGACAAAGATCCGCCCGTTCCACGTAATGCACATTACCACTTCGACGGATATTGTTCTGCATGATTCATACCGACATCGCTGATTGTGAAATGTTCTGTTTTGAATTACGAAATGTTTCCACAATCCCATCGATTGAATAATAATAATAATAAAAATAATGCATTGAAATACGTACTAAACAGCATGCGGTTACCAGACTCAGTGTTGAAATGCATGGAACCATGGTGATAACACACACAAATAGTAACCGAGATTGGACATTATTCGCAAAACATTGGTAGTCCTATTGGTAACGTAAGGCCCTAGCGAAATGTTTGGACCTGAATTAGGCAAGAATAATAGTTGCCACTAATTTCTGGGACCACTGGAAAAGAAAGAAAACAGGATTCACATCTAGTGGCTGAGGTAGTTGTGAAATTCTATGACACGAAAAGGGCCTCTTTCGAAGCTGACCAATCTTCCATTTCTACGATTGTAATATGTAAGTGCAAGTATTTCCTAGAGGTTCCGCTGCAATCGCTGTTGACGAGTAAGATGCCAGATACCGTACCAATTGCACTACATTTACCATATAAAGAACATAGGCCTCAACCCAGGATCGAACCATCGACGTGCTGCATGCTAGCCCAAAACTATGTCCATTGCACAAACTGTACAGCACAAGTATTCTGTGTGGTGACAGAGGTAGTCACCATACATGTGGCTACAGTGTTGCCAAAGTGCCACTCTTTAACGTACTTTTTCTGCCAGATGTACTCGCCGGACGAAATTTTGTGAGAGACGTTTTTTTATCGCTGGCATGTTAGCAGCTGCGCTGCGGAGCCCGAGTGCGCGAATTTCTCTTCACCCTGTATACCCACAGTTTCGAACTATAATATTTAGCCGTACTGTGTTAAACTTTTGACGTAAGATTATACCTCTTAATGAGTAGATTTTGGCACTGTTTTAAATTTTTCAATCCACTCAGTAATTATATGAAATACTGAAAATCAAATTTTCGTTTCCCGTGGAAGCCGTTACACGACCAAATGAGTGTATTAGCCGTTTACTAATGTACATTATGCTGGTACCTGTAGATTACTGAAAGTGGTACTCCGCGTTGTTGTCACACAGTCCACATCTAATACCAGCGAAGAGGATTATTCTGTATACAGTTGTTGAAAATATGAGAGAACTGAGAGATAGTATAAAAGATCGATTCCCGCTTTGATAGACGCCGAAGGATAGAAAAGAAAATGCTGAGAGTGTAGGCGGTGAGCCAGAGATGGGAGTACTGGACTGGGAAGATGTGTCTCGTTTTGTAAGGCAAAAGAAAAGGCTAGTGCAAGAAATTAGAGGGCTGGTTCATTAGGGTAATTGCACCATTAATTGCAGAATCGTCCTGCACTCCACAGCGACAGGTGTTGTGAGGCGAACGTCCGCAGCAGATGAGAATTACTGCGTTCCAGACCGTTAGTCTAAGGCCCCGTACACCGCAGTTAATGAACACCCTAAATGTAAACACTACAGACTAAGAAAAAAGCCCGGAACAAACTGTGCAGTGCACAGCTAACAGTTACCTACATTTAAATAAACAGATTCGCAAATAGTGTGTTATCACTGTCTGCAGCAAAGTGCCAAGCCACATAGCAGCTTAGTCCGACGGAGCTGACAGGCCGGAAAGGGTGCGTAGCTTTCTTCATCGCAAATCGAGCGTGGCGTCAACTTTTCTCTCCTTCAAAAACAGAGACATTTGTGAGCTGAAGACTTGCGAGAGTGAAACTTGGCAGAGTTTTCTTGTAGCAGTAAAACAAACACAGTTCCACCTCTGATGGCGTCAAGCAAGACTCTCGAAGAGTCCTTGCTTGGGGGCTGAAAGCACTGTTCCGCAATATTTCCGTTTCGCACCTTTCAGTGAATTTGCAACCAAATCGTACACTCTCCGGTGTATCAATGACACGTGTATCTAATGTCCTGTAAAGTTCAGAAAAATGCACAAAATTCAGAAGAATTTGCACAAGTCTATGCTTCTAAGTGTACTACTGAAAATTGTGATGTCAACGAAACAAAGTTTTTAACATGGCTGCTTGGTTCAGTGACAGTTTATAAATTAAAACTGAAACAAATGAGTCCTCGCTCAGAATTTTTTAGTCTTATTAACCAGATTTCAACACTTCTAAGAGTGCTTTCATCAGAATTTAGACATTTAAAGTGGTCTATAACTTAATTACAAATTTATGGAAAAAAATTTTATATAAAAAAGTGTAAGTACTAACAACACAAGACAGAGACAGTATTTACAAGTCACGTATAAAATAAATAACAGGCCAGAAGGGCTTTAGTCTGAAAATATATAAAAGGAATGTGTGAAGGCGAGCCTGTAAGTGCTGCCCATACCTGTACACCCACAGGTTGCAACGGACTCAACCGTGGCAACCTGTGGCTGTACAGGTATGGGCAGCCCTTAGAGGCTCGCCTTAACACATTACACTTTCCTTTATATGAAAAATTTTTCTTCCCATACTTTCGTAATCATGTTATAGACCACTTTAAATGTCTAAATTCTGATGAAGGCACTCTTAGAAGTGTTGAAACCTAGACAATAAGACTAAAAAGTCGTGACTGAGGGCTCATTTGTTTCTGTTTCAACGAAACATGTGGCACTAATTATGATCGAAACCAAAAACTTGTGTAACTGTGTTCATTGATTTTGAATGGTTAACAAGGCATTTATAAATTATGAACTACAGTTATTTAATGAGATAACACTGAAACGTCCCCTTAGAAAAATTATAAGTGACTGTGCTTAAACTGACACACAATATTTTTAGCGCAACGTAATGTGACTTTCAACAATCCCTACAAAAGAATGGCCCTGACTAACAATAACCTATACCTTTCATGAATCACTTACCTTACAAAAAACTTCGTTACTCACACTACTGCAATACAGCGTCCGCTAATACTGCCAGCTGAATAAAAGATTCTAACTACTGAAGGCACTAACTATTGATAGGCATACTTAGCAAATGAAAGATGTTGATAGAGAACAAACAATGTATTTACCTTAATAGTGTTCAAAGGTCATAATGTATATATCAGTTCATGACATCCAGTCTTACAAATTTACTCTCTCTGATGGACACATGTCCACATCATCCGCACTCAAAACTCTGCTATGTCTCTCCCCACATCCACCACTGCTGGTGGCCCACCTCCAACTGCGCAACGCTACGAGCTGTTCACATACAACTGCCCAACACTACAATAGCAAATTCCAACAATGCAAACCAGCCACAAACTGCACACAGCACAGTCAGTGATTTTCATATAGAGCGCTACGTGACGTTACCAACATAAAAACGTAAGCAGCCTACTTACAACACGACCGTTAGTCGGATCAAGGGCAATAATTATGAAATCAACTGCCGCATCGAAATAGAATTTACGTAGCAGTTACTGAGTTTTCGGTAGACGATAACGATCAATGAACACGCCAGGACTCAACTGAAACTGCAGTATGCTATAAAATGTCTGAAAGCTAATTATTATAGCTTTGAACGTTTTGAAGTAATTCACAATCAAAATTAGTTTACTAACTGCAACTCCCAACGCCGTAACGATGAATAGACGGTGATTCAGTTTAATGTTCACTGTTTGACCGTTTGCTTTCAATAAACACAGCTCATTATCAAAAACACAATAAATGAACACTGAACATATCACAACCAGCAGCAATGGAAACAGACAAGGCTGGAAATACAATTGCCAATAGTCACACAACACATAAATAAATAAATATATAAATATATATAAATAAATATAATGTATATAATAATATATATAAATAAATATATAATTCTTTTAATTAATAATTTGAACTGTGTCAGGCAAGAAAAATTAATTGTAATACTATTGATTACTGCTTTCTCAAAAAAATAATGGATGTAGTCAAATTTACAAGTTTTCAAATTGCACGTTAAATTACGTTTCAAAAATCATATTTTCATTGAAATAACAAAATTTAATATTTATTTTCTGGCTTTTTCATGACTTTATTGTGCAAGTTTTCTTTATTATTGTGACACTCGGTTACAATGATAGGAGTAGTACCTTCCTGTTGGTAATGATTACTTAGGAAAATGATAAACAAAAGGGCACAGCTATCGGCGACCAAACATTATAATATTCACTAAAATGAATCGGCAACGCTGGCAATTCTTTTACATTTCTAACCATTTGCGATGGCACAGTCTCACTTTGAGGTAGATCCGTTTAAGGCAGAAGTAATGACTTGATGATAACAATTATTTAGAGAAAGACCCTTCCCTTTATGGGCAGAATTAAGTAGGCTTGGCCACACAATACTCTTCTTCCGTTCATACTGTTGGAACACTTTCTATACAGTTATTGTACTGCGGCCTGTACTGTTACTCGTCTATATCTATATATATAAAACAAAGTCGGGTTTGTTACAACACTTATAATTCGAGATCTGCTGGACCAATTTTCATGGTTTTTGATTTGTTGGATTTGTCTCCGCCCCGAATAGCAGAATACATCTTAAAAATAATGAAAAATTGACGAATAAAAATTTTCATGGTTTTTGATTTGTTGGATTTGTCTCCGCCCCGAATAGCAGAATACATCTTAAAAATAATGAAAAATTGACGAATACTTGAAAAATGCGTTATTTTCCCTAAAAGTTCTTTAGTTTCGTAGCTGTCAAATTTTTTTGTCAAAATCTGTAAGTAATGATTGACATTTATGCATGCGTTCATAAACTATTTCAAATGGATGAATAAACTATTATGTTTATTTTTTTTAAAAAAGATTGAAAAATATTACGCGTGCGTTCAGAAATGTGTAATGAATACTTAATCATTTCAATAAATGCTCATTTGTTTATTACATGTCAAACATTTGTTGTCCAATCCTGTCAAATACTGTAACAACTATTTATGTGTGCGTTCAGAAATTTATTATGTGTAAAATGTCTCGAAAGTTCAGGTAGGTACTGTGATATTTGTTTGTTTTAGACATTAATTTGTGTAAATTATTTATTAAATTAATTAAAGATTTATTCTACAGGTTAACAAAAGTGTAAATGTCTTTTCATAGGTTGTCTATGATTTTTCTTGATAAGCTATTGTCTATGTCTCGATTGTTTTATGTGGTTTTGTGCGAGTGCATATTCAGTATTACTATTAATAAAAATGCCGCGTCCTAGAAGATCTAATCTTTCCCAGCGGAGCCGTAATGCAATTAGGCAACGGAATATCGCGAGTCAATTATCTGACGAAGAACGAGGAATTGCCCGAGAAGAGCGCCGCGTTAGGATGGAGCAAAGAAGGGCCTTAATTCGTGCTTCTCAAACACAAGAGCAAAGAGAGGCAGCCCGTGAAACGGCTAGATTAGAAACGAGAAATCGTCGAGTTTATCGTACAGATGAACAGAGGAATAATCTTCGAAGTGCAAGAAGAAATGGTTCAAGTATTGATTTGAATCGAGCAGCGTTTCGATATGATTGCACCATCGACTACAGCTTGCATCGTTTAGTTTGCATTGGTCTAATGGACGTTGTTTGCCAGCATCTGCTGATGATTTCTCTAAGCAATTGCTGACTATCGGTAATGGCCGTGTTCCTGTTGACGAATCGAGCGGTTTGATTTCATTTCCTCCAAATTTTTGCAATTTCGTCTCATCAAAAGACGAGCTTATCTACAAAGTATTTCCGGATATCATTGCTAACCACAAAAATACTAAATGGTTAAGTGAGCGAGCAATTTTGGCGGCTAAAAATAAAGATGTAGTATGACCTCTATTTTATAATTCAAAATCAAATCGTAGGTACTCTGTATTCATTCAAATCTATCGACTGTGTAACAAACGAAGTAGAAGCCACTAATTATCCAACTGAATTTTTGAACTCCTTGGATGTGCCTGGTTTACCACCGCACAATTTACAACTGAAGGTTGGCTCGGTAGTCATCAGGCTTAGAAATTTAAACCAACCAAAACCGTGCAATGGAACGCGTTTGGTGATAAGAAAACTGATGAGCAATGTGATTCACGCGTCGATACTTAAAGGAAAATTACAAGATGAGGAAGTTCTTATTCCAAGGATTCCGATGATCACAACAGATATGCCCTTTGAGTTTAAACGAATTCAATTCCCGATTCGTCTTGCCTTCGCCATGACGATCAACAAATCACAGGGCCAATCCTTGACTATTTGTGGCCTCAATCTAGAAAATGCGTGTTTTTCTCATGGTCAATTGTACGTGGCATGCTCACGTGTCGGCAAACCATCCGCATTATTTGTTCTTGCGCCTGACCAAACAACAAAGAATGTCGTTTAGCACAAGGTGCTTGAATGAAAATCCGATTAGTGAATTAATCAGAGTGTATCCCAACCTGCACAACATAGTTTTCAATGATTTTTTTCTGACATGTGTTTGAAATACTTAATTATTATTATTTTTTTAATTTTTATTCTCATTCTTTATGTATTCATCATCATTCATCAAAATAAAATACTTTTATATTTCTATCTATATTAATATTATTTTGTATCATTGTATTACGTTCATCAAAGCCTAAATTAGTTCAGCTAAAAGGTAACACGACAGTCATTGACTGTTAGGCGGTACGAAGTTCGCCGGATCAGCTAGTTATCATCATAAATGCTACGTAACATTTATCACCTTTGAGTTCACACACAAAGTTCTGCGTGCCCCTTCGCAGTTACTTCATGATCGATCTCACTCATTGTCCACTTGCAGCAACTCTGTGTGGGCGCTCTAGCAAACCAATGATGTAAAGAGCCATACCTGACATTATCATTGGTTAGAGATTGTTATTGTGCATAGCAAATACCCTGACTTCGCCAGAGTGTCAATTCATTTCCTAAAATATTATTTCCAGATGATTTGTAATAAGACTCCATTACAATATTTCAGATAATTAGTACTGTCAGTAACATGATAAAATATGTATTAGTGATATGAAATTAACACCAAAAATTCGAAAAAAACTGTGAAAAGTATGAAGTACTGTGTTGCAGTTAATGGACTGATTGAACGAAACTGGAACTCTAGAAGAGCCTGACCACTTTTTGCTCCCTGGTAGAAAAGGGAAAAAGAGAAGTCCCTGTGATAGAGATTCTAAAGTCCCCTCCAGCTCCAAAATCCTGACACTTTGATTCCGTTGTCATCTAGTTTGGGACATCACTTCTCTTTCATATGCAAGTCAATACCAGTACCTAAGAATTCTATTTAACGAACTTTGCAAAACATGCACAAATTTACAAGCAACCAGTTTCATACTGACAAACAGAATCAGCTACACACACACACACACACACACACACACACACACACGCGCACACACACACACACACACACACACAGGACACATAGACAAACACACAGGCGCGCCCTAGCACACGCATGTCATCTTTGGGATTAAATGTCCCCTTTCACGTTATTTTATTTTGTGATCCCAACTACAAGTACAAAAGACACACCGTTATCTTTCGCATCCATTATAAACTATTATCTCGTATGTTCCGCTTTTTAAACTCCGTCTTTTGTAAATCACATTGTATTTCTTTTCTATTTACCCAAACATGTTTAGAGATCTGTGTGCTATCTTCAGAGAGTATCGCTTTACTTCTAAAACTACGTTAATTGTGAAAATGGAATTGTACAGAGGTCATCTTCAGCGGGTCTAATTTTATTTCTGAAACTAGATCGGTTGCGTAGATAGAACTATACAAGTTTCAGAAATAAAACGAGAACCACTGAAAATGGTAGACGGACATCGGAAGATGTTTCGGCAAAGAGAAACCGAAGACATTGTTTTTTCGAGATGGTGGACTTCAAAAACCCAAATTTAACTAAGCGACACAAAAAATGTTAGCTGAAGCTTCTAATTGCAGCGGCTGTACAATGTTCACTTATTCACGCATTTTTAAAATTCCGTATACTTTTAAACTGTCTAAGGTGTCCGTATATTGCCTTCATTTATGTACTGAGCATATAAGTAAAGAGAATTCCGCACCTAAAATCGTCTATGAGGGGAAGGAAATTACTGAAAAACATAGGATAGCATTTAGTAATAAGTATGATAAATTCTCTGTTCAAGGGTTTGATTCTGCTGGTGTACCTTGACGTGCGTGTTATTGTAGAAATACACTACTGGACATTAAAATTGCTACACCATGAAGATGACGTGCTACAAAAGAGAAATTTAACCGATAGGAAGAAGATGCTGTGATATGCAAATGATTTGCTTTTCAGAGCATTCACACAAGGCTGGCGCCGGTGGCGACACCTACACCATGCTGACATGAGGAAAGTTTCCAACCGATTTCTCATACACAAACACAAGTTGACCCGCATTGCCGGGTGAAACGTTGTTGTGATGCCTTGTGTAAGAAGAAGAAATGCGTACCATCATGTTTCCGACTTTGATAAAGGTCGGATTGTAGCCTATCGCGATTGCCGTTTATCGTATCGCGACATTGCTGCTCGCGTTGGTCGAGATCCAATGGCTGGTAGTAGAATATGTAATCGGTGGGTTCAGGAGGGTAATACAGAACGCCGTGCTGGATCCCAACGGCCTCGTATCACTAGCAGTCAAGGTGACAGACATCTTGTTCGCATGGCTGTAACGGATCGTGCAGCCACGTCCCGATCCCTGAGTCAACAGATGGAGACGTTTGCAAGACAACCATCTGCACGAACAGTTTGCAGCAGCTCGGAGTCCATGGATGCGGTTACCCTTGACGCTGCATCACAGACAGCAGCGCCTGCGATGGTGTACTCAACGAAGAATCTGGATCCACGAATGGCAAAACGTCATTTTTTCGGATGAATCCAGGTTCTGTTTACAGCATCATGATGGTTGAAGTGTTGGCAGAAGAGCCAACACTGTTGTTAAAGTAGGCCGAAATGCACGCGTTTAATTACACGCTGACTGGCGTGAGGTCTGGAACAGTTAAGGGAATTAGTAGTAGCAAATAAAGTACGTAGTTGATATAATACTTAACTTTAATCCACAATTGTAGAACATCTCTCTTGATGATACATAATTTGAATCTCAATATAAAATGGTAATGGCGCCTTGCTAGGTCGTAGCAATTGACGTAGCTGAAGGCTATGCTATTTATCGTCTCGGCAAATGAGAGCGCTATGTGTCAGTTCCATCTCGGGCTATGTCGGCTGTACAACTGGGGCGAGTGCTAGTTCGTCTCACTAGACCTGCCGTGTGGCGGCGCTCGGTCTGCCATCACTGACAGTGGCGACACGCGGGTCCGTCGTATACTAGCGGACCGCGGCCGATTTAATAGCTACCACCTAGCAAGTGTGGTGTCTGGCGGTGACACCACAATGGTCGCATCCGTGTTTGGCGACATCGCGGTGAATTCACATTGGAAGCATATATTCGTCATCGCCAGACTGGCGTATCACCCGGCGTGATGACACAGCGTGCCATTGGTTACACGTTTCGGTCACCTCTTGTTCGCACTGACGGCACTTTGAACAGTGGACCTTACATTTCAGATGTGTTACGACCAGTGACTCTACCCTTCATTCGATCCCCGCGAAACCCTACCTTTCAACAGGATAATGCACAACCGCATGTTGCAGGTCCTGTACTGGACTTTCTGGATACATAAAATGTTCGACTGCTACTCCGGCCAGCACATTCTCCACATCTCTCACCAACATAAAACGTCTGGTCAGTGGTGGCGGAGCAAGTGGCTCGTCACAATACGCCACTCTCTACACTTGAGGAACTGTGGTATCGCGTTGAAGCTGCATGGGCAGTTGTACCTGTACACGCCATCCAATCTCTGTTTGACTCAATGCCCAGGCGTATCAAGGCCTTTATTACGGCCAGAGGTGGTTGTTCTGGGTACTGATTTCTCAGTATCTATGCACCCAAATTGCGTGAAAATGTAATCACATGTCAGTTCTAGTATAATATCCAATATCCATTGAATACCCGTTTATCATCTGCATTTATTCTTGGTGTAGCAATTTTAATGGCCTGTGGTGTAGATATATGTTGGATTTGTATTCGAAATCTGAAAAGGCGGTAGATTTGGATTTTTTTGATTTGGTAAAATTATGTGAAGCTGAAAAGAAGACTTTTCAAGGTAGTAGTCCATTCAATTGTTTTGTTTTGATATCAGCGTTAGAACCAAAATGGATGATAAAGGTTACTGAAGAAAAGTACTTGTTATTTACTGTGTGAACAAATGTGTATTGACATTGTGTGATATACGTATTCTGACATTGCAACTGGATTTATGTGGCCTCTGTGCTATTCATATTAGAACCTCAAAAGTTTGGAGGAAGTCCTAATCAGACACACTCTGAAGGCATCTTAGAAAATGGCCAGTGTGATAGAGAGGTCTCGCAATCAGGGTACAAAATTGTTCCCATTCGACCTGCAAAGACAAAAACGTGCATAGACAAGTAAATGTGAGATCAGATATGTTAAGATCATAGAGAAAGAATTCTTACACGTAAACTTTATCTCACGCATTTTGCAGAATGGAGTCTAATACACATACTGCAACTGGATATACAAAAGCAGATTAGGATGTCATAGCCAGCGAAGGAGGACTACCTGAATGTAGTCAACAAGATAAACAACGTCAAATGGGAATGCCAAATCGCTGTCACAAGTCAAAGATGGAGAATATGATATGTGACTGTCACCGATGCCAAGCTACGTACTTACTACTGCAGGACCAGCAGCTGAGGTACGACAATGAAAACAAGAGTCTCTTCGAGTTTACATTTAGTATATGTTAGGTCATATATTACTGCTTATGAAATGTAGTTAACATATTGAATTTTTCTTTAAATTTAAGAAGAGATTTATATGTCTAGAGTTCCAAGAAAATGGATTGTGTGAATACCACTCATTTCCCCTTACACATGCAAACAGTACAGTGAAAGTGAAATTTTCATGACATCTTTTGCATTTCCTAAATGGTTCAAGATATTGAAAGGCGTTTTTGCCAAATGATAGCATGCAACAGGGAGAATATTTTGCCATTTAGTTTATATGCAAAACTTTCTTATCTACCTCAAAATACAAGTCGCTATAGATTTTTTCAATGTAGTAATGTAACTATTTTAAGGGCTACTGATAGCTCGTGAAATGGGAAAAAAATGGTTCAAATGGCTCTAAGCACTATGGGACCTAACATCTGAGGTCATCAGTCCCCTAGACTTAAAACTACTTAAACCTAACTTTCCGGACTGAAACGCCTAGAACCTCTCGGCCACAGCGGCCGGCGAAATGGGAATTCGTATGAGTTTAAAACAGCATAGGTGTAGAAACTACGCGTTTATTTTTAGACTGAGCATAAGCTTTTCATAAGCTACTGATCGAACTTATCGAGAGTTTTTTGTTTGATAATAGGCTTTTCCAGCATTCTGTAGGAATTGCAACTGTATTAGCATGTAAGTGAGCCAAATTTGTGCAACACCTGCTTGGTTTGGGAGAAAAAGCGAATTTCGGCATGGAAACAAGAGAAATGTAGGCACTGATGACGCTTCCCTGAAAGAAGGGAAAGAGATTTACAAGTCAGACGAAAATAAATCGCCCGTTCCTATCCAGTTTCAGTGTAATTCTGTAACAGTTTACAGACTCGCTAGTTGTATCCTTCACATTTGGGTTGTGGGTATTCTTCAGCTGTTGAACTGCACCTCCCCTGTCGCACGGTGGCGGCTTGCAGTTGATCTCCCACCATCGCTGTTGTCCATCCCCATCACGCTGTCTGCACAGGTTATGGTCACGTTACTTTGGTCCACTCTGTGGTTAGTTAAGTACACCAGAAGAATGTAGATACACTCATCAGCCAGAATATTATGGCCACCTACCTAACAGCTGGCATGTCCACCTCTGACGCGGATAACAGTGACAACGCATCATGGCATGGAAGTCATGAGCCCTTGGAAATTTAGGGTGGGAGTCGATGAGCTCAGACGCCACATTCAGTCACATCCCAGATGTGCTTGATCAGGTTCAGACTTGGGGAGTTGGGTGGCCAGCACATCATTTCGAACTCGCCATTGTGTTCCTCGATCCAATGTATCACTCTATCAGACTACTAACCTTTTGACATGGTGCATTATCTTGCTGGGTAACATGATCGTCATGACGGGGTGTACTTGGTCTGCAAGCAGTGTACGATATTCCTTGGCCGTCATGGCGCCTTGCACTATCTCCAATGACCCACGGATGTCCACTGGAATGGCATAAAGGTGCCGCCGCCCGCTTGTCTCCGCCCCACAGTACAGGTGTCAAGGGGCTGTTCCCTTGGATAAAGACGGATTTGCGCCCTACCATCGGCATGATGAAGCAGTTGCAGGACTTTGACACTGCACCAACGTCCTGAGTCGATGGTCATGTGCCCATTTCAGTCGTAGTTGCCGATTTCGTGGTGTTAACAGCATGGGTCGTCTGTTGCGGAGGGCCGTCGCCGCTAGGAGTTTTCGGTGCACTGTGTGTTCAGACACACTTTGGACTCTGCCCAGCATTAAAGTGTGATATTCGTTCCGCCACAGTTCACCGCCTGTCCTGTTTTACCAGTCTGCCCAGCCTACGACTGCCGAAATCTGCAATGAGGGGTGGCCACGCAAGCCCACATCGTCTGGACGTGGTTTCAGCTTGGATTCGCCACGTGCTGAAGACACCATAGCACTATTCGAACACCCCACAAATGTTGCGGTTTCCAAAATGCTCGTACCGAGCCTCTGGGTCGTCTCAATCTTCCCTCAGTTAAACTCAGATCATGTGCCTTCCCCGTTCTATACGCGGACAGCACACTCAGTGATACTACAAGCACTGTGCGTGTGTCTGACTAGTAGTCATTCCTCGCCAGGTGATGCTGCTATCGTCTGGTCGGGTTTATATCGGTAGCAAGTCGGTGGTCATAATGTCCTGGCTAATCACTGTACGTGTGGGTGTATTTGGTTACACTGATGTCCTCTGGTTGCAATAATTCTTTTCCGTTTACAAACCCATCCGTTTCCTTGAATTTAAAATACGATATGTCAGCACAGACTGTTCTCATACTGCGTGCCCACGATATTCTCCTCTTTCGTGAATTTCCCAGCGATTTCGCGTCCATAAACATTATACTGACTTTTTACACATATAAAAATAGAACCATTTTTTCGTCTACTGCAAGGACTCCGTACTTCGGATTACGTTATACAGGGTGAGTCACCTAACGTTACCGCTGGATATATTTCGTAAACCACATCAAATACTGACGAACCGATTTCACAGACCGAACGTGAGGAGAGTGGCTAGTGTAATTGTTTAATACAAACCATACAAAAATGCACGAACGTATGTTTTTTTAACACAAATCTACGTTTTTTTAAACGGAACCACGTTAGTTTTGTTAGCACATCTGAACATATGAACAAATACGTAATCAGTGCCGTTTGTTGCATTGTAAAATGTTAATTACGTCCGGAGATATTGTAACCTAAAGTTGACGCTTGAGTACCACTCCTCCGCTGTTCGATCGTGTGTATCGGAGAGCACCGAATTACGTAGGGATCCAAAGGGAACGGTGATGGACCTTAGGTACAGAAGAGACTGGAACAGCACATTACGTCCACATGCTAACACCTTTTTATTGGTCTTTTTCACTGACGCACATGTACATTACCATGAGGGGTGAGGTACACGTACACACGTGGTTTCCGTTTTCAATTACGGAGTGGAATGGAGTGTGTCCCGACACGTCAGGCCAATAGATGTTCAATGTGGTGGCCATCATGTAACGTGTGTACCGTGATGTGCCTACAACCCCAGAGAATATGAAACAACGTATTGTGGCAGCCTGCGACGACATTACACCAGATGTACTGCGGCGTGTACGACATTCATTACGCCAGAGACTGCAATTGTGTGCAGCAAATGATGGCCACCACATTGAACATCTATTGGCCTGACATGTCGGGACACACACTATTCCACTCCGTAATTGAAAACGGAAACCACGTGTGTACGTGTACCTCACCCCTCATGGTAATGTACACGTGCGTCGGTGAAAAAGACCAAATAAAAAGGTGTTAGCATCTGGACGTAATGTGCTGTTACAGTCTCTTCTGTACCTAAGGTCCATCACCGTTCCCTTTGGATCCCTATGTAATTCGGTGCTCTCCGATACACACGATCGAACAGCGGAGGAGTGGTACTCAAGCGTCAACTTTAGGTTACAATATCTCCGGATGTAATTAACATTTTACAATGCAACAAACGGCACTGATTACGTATTTGTTTATATGTTCAGATGTGCTAACAAAACTAACGGGATTCTATTTTAAAAAAACGTAGGTTTGTGTTAAAAAACATACTTCCGTGCATTTTTTTATGGTTTGTATTAACCAGTTACACTAGCCCCTCTCCTCACGTTCGGTCTGTGGAATCGATTCGTCAGTATTTGATGTGGTTTACGAAATATATCCAGCGGTAATGTTAGGTGACTCACCCTGTATAGTATTGGGTTGTGTTATACCGGAGCCAAAGGTAGCGCCGGAGGGCCGGCAACCCGTATTATACCACGGAGGACGAGGTTGTCTGTGCCCAAGGCCTACAAAAAGCACCATGGTACACACCGGCTATTTACGTACAAAATTATGGAAACAGACATTTCGAGCACTACACCTGCAGTGGGAGCTCGAGCCACGGCCTGCAGGAAGTATCACTATGCCAAAACCTGATTCGCTGGTGACAACTATATAGGGGCTAGAACCAGCCCTGAAGTTCAGTTCACGCCGCATTCCGAGCTCGTGTACTGCGACCATTGAAGATTACGTCTTCGTCTCGGAATTGGACTATTACTAGTCTGTGAGCGTGTTACAACGAACCTTTATGGAAACTTACAAGTGAACTTTCGTTTGCCTCAATTAGGAGACCTTTTTCGTTATTGTTACCTTTCGTTTTGTACGTTCAGTCATCAGCCTTGTCAACTTACATCAACAAAAGTTGTGCTTGTGAAAAATTGCGAATTGACAGCCACAACAGATTGTTATGATGTTGTTTGCAGTGTTTTTATCGTTATGGCTTCCTTTCACGCTGTGTGAGTCTTTAGTAAATACGGGAGTGAGGTTTAGATGCCGTTCACGATCGGAGAATTTAGATATTAATTTTTCTACATTTAATATCAAATAGTAAAAATAATATATAACTTAGTCGCTGTATTTGCAGCCTCCGTTGCTAACAGTAGATTTGAGTGTAGAAATCTATAAAGATACAAAAGATTTATAAATCTGTCACTCTTAAATACAATTTCCATTGAGAAGATGTCGAACCCTGGGTACTAAGTAAATGTTTTTCAACTGGCAAACACAGAAATGAGGTGAGTGCATGAATGTTCGAACTTGACTACACCCACCGCTGAAGCTCCGGAGAGGGGATGCTTGCATTTCATTGGCAGTTGCCCAATAGTTCGCGGCAGTGCTCACGTGCCGCGTTGGCGGCTGTAGGAAATGTGGCGGCGTAACTGGCGGAGCGCGTATTTGAGAGTGCGGCCGACCGAATAACGGCCGATACCGCAGTTACAGGGTTTGTAGTGCTGCTTCAGAGTGCGACTGTCATAAGCGATGTGTGAGAGAGTGCAACTTATACCATCAAGCAGCTCCCGAGATGGGGGTCTATATACACAGCCAGTAACTGTACCGTCATCTGATCCGTCTGTATTTTATGTTATTTTGATCTGGCCCTTCCTTTACCAGGTAGCGCAATGCTCCATTAACATGGTCCCGTGCGATGGTACATTGTACGGTAATACCCACAGCTGTAGGTCTTATCAGTGATATGTTGTTGTTGTTGTTGTTGTTGTGGTCTTCAGTCCAGAGACTGGTTTGATGCAGCTCTCCATGCTACTCTATCCAGTGCAAGCCTCTTCATCTCCCAGTACCTACTGCTACCTACATCCTTCTGAATCCGTTTAGTGTATTCATCTCTTGGTCTCCCTTCACGATTTTTACCCTCCGCGCTGCCCCCCCCCCATACTAAATTGGTGATCCCTTGATGCCTCAGAATATGTCCTACCAACAGATCCCTTCTTTTAGTCAAGTTGTGCCACAAATTTCTCTTCTCCCCAGTTCTTTTCAATACCTCCTCATTAGTTATGTGATCTACCCATATAACCTTCAGCATTCTTCTGTAGCACCACATTACGAAAGCTTCGATTCTCTTTTTGTCTAAACTATTTATCGTCCACGTTTCACTTCCATACATGGCTACACTCCATACAAATACTTTCAGAAATGACTTCCTGACACTTAAATCTATACTCGATGTTAACAAATTTCTCTTCTTCAGAAACGCTTTCCTTGCCATTGCCAGTCTACATTTTATATTCTCTCTACTTCGACCATCATCAGTTATTTTGCTCCCCATATAGCAAAACTCATTTACTACTTTAAGCGTCTCATTTCCTAATCTAATACCCTCAGCATCACCCGACTTAATTCGACTACATTCCATTATCCTCGTTTTGCTTTTGTTGATGTTCATCTTATATCCTCCTTTCAAGACACTGTCCATTCCGTTCAGCTTCTCCTTTACTGTCTCTGACAGAATTACTATGTCACGGCGAACCTCAAAGTTTTAATTTCTTCTCCATGGATTTTAATTCCTACTTCAAATTTTTCTTTTGTTTCCTTTACTGCTTGCTCAATATACAGATTGAATAATATCGGGGATAGGCTACAACCCTGTCTCACTCCCTTCCCAACCACCGCTTCCCTTTCATGCCCCTCGACTCTTATAACTGCCATCTGGTTTCTGTACAAATTGTAAATAGCCTTTCGCTCCCTGTCAGTGATATATGAAACGTCTAATTGTTGTTAAGTATCTTTAAGTTTGACATTTTATTTTGAAGATTTTCTGAAACTACAGATAATTTAAAGAGAGGAGCGGTGACCTGTCTTCATCCAGACCCTATCTAAGTAATTTTCTAGATTCTGTCAATCAATCCTGACTTGAATGACAGTTTCATATATAACTCGTGCCAAAATGGCTAGCGTTTGGCAGCTTAAAATTGCTTATAAAAAATCAATTAGATTGTGATAGCAGAGAAAGTTATGGTTCCGAACAGAGCACCAATCGGCTCAATTTAAAAATAGCGCTATGTACGTCGTCATGTGTGAGTCAAAATGCGTTTTAGCTAACACAGTTATTAGAACTTCAAACAAATTGTGTACTATAGCAAAATGGTGTCCTTCAAAGAATACATGTTCTTCTCATTTGGAACTACTATTTAATTGAACTCGTCAATGTAATTGTCTACCTTGATTGCTGTTAGTCACTGGTATGGACTCGTACAATGACTTAATGACATTTGTAGACAATGACCGAAATGACATTGTAAGAAAAGACTTACAACAGAAACTTTTGAACGGAAATATGAAATTATTTACTGATGCACGTTGTTCACTTGTGTTTTCCGGGCACACGTTACTTCTGCTCTTAAAATTTCCCTGTTTTTAATTTTCAGACGGTAATGTTTCAGTGTGGTTACATTAATTTTTTTCAGTATCAATTACAGTAGTTACCTGTATTGTGGAAGTTAGACACCCTAAGCCGTCTGCAGTAACAGAATCTCTCCGATATGCAACAGCATCACAATGATACTGCACTAAGTATGCAAATCATCGCGTGCCTGGCCTAATGGATCAGTTTGACCTAAACAGTGCCTATTGTAGTATTATTTACTACATGTCGCCTTGTTTTCAGATAAATGTCTCTACAAGCCTGCTTATACACAAAACATAGAAGAATGTGTCAGTTTGACCGAATCAGTCCCCTAGGAAGCCCATTGTGATACGAAATAGGCGTTGCCTTGCCTTCAGATAAATGTCTCTATAATCTTGCTAATACACGAAATATGGAAGTGGACGTTTGCACTGTATTCATTTAAAGATATCCACACGAGTAAAACTGTTTCTGATGACTGGTATGTAATAAATTATAAATTTTCAAGTAAAATTTAAAATCCTTGTGTGCATCTGAAATTTATTTGGGCACGTTTAAATTATGAGTCAAAGGCATTTAAATCTGCAGAAGGTAGTTAGCTATAGAACATGTATCTGCAAGCGATGTGTTATGTACAAAAGTGAGTAGATGACTGAAATTGCATCATAACGTCCATATCAACCAAATTTCTGGAAAGCCAGATGTCAAACATGAAACATTGGAAATGTGGTGTTGCTAGTTACTATTATTTAAGAGGTTAAAAAACTCAGTAAACGTCAGGACACAGAACTTTCTTTCACAACATCCGTCTCAATCTTCCATTAGCGCACAATCATCGCTGTAGTGGTCAGAACAGTCATATCACTAGAAAATGGCAGCAGAAGACGCAAGTGCCTCTTCACATTCACCACCCTCCCCTACCCCCTGATCTGTCTCAAGGAAGATGATCACCGACACAGATTGACACATCTTTGTTCTCGTCGGGGTGTCGGAGAATAATGGAACTGATTTTATAGACTCTGCCATGACACATCTCTTCCACTACTGCTCTCTTCCACAGGTGTCGAGTCTTGTTGTCCTGTCCGCAGCGGATGGTCTGTGGCTAGCGTTGCTGCCTCCGGATCACCGGGTCCCGGGTTCGATTCCCCAGCCAGATTGGGATTTTCTCTGCCTGGGGACTGGGTGTTTGTGTTGTCCTCATCATTTCTTCATCATCATCATTCGTAACAGTGGCTAGATTGGACTGTGTAAAAATTGGGATTTTGTGCGGGCGCTGATGACGGCGCATTTGAGAGCCGCACAAATCAAACATGATCATCTTGTTGTCCTCCTGATGTGAAACAACTCCAATTCTGAGTCGTCTTCTTGATGGATACCCTTGCACCTCGTGGCACAGTCGTAGAAACAAAAGATATTCATTTTTCCATCCACGGCAAAGGTCGTCATCCTCCTTTCGTCTAATATGGAACTCCTTGGTCTGGTCCTTCCTAGTTGCTGGTTCGGGCCTACATGGAATAGCTGCGTTTGCCACCAATTAGGGACGGGGTTGGTGTCAACGCTATAGAACACCGTCCTTTGACTGATTTACCCTGAATTTATTGCGGCTTTTATTTTACGAGACTAATGTTTACGGTATTTCCATCAATCTGATAGCGACAAAGCACCTTCATCGAGTAGCGTACCGCAGAGTCTATTATATTGTATTGTATGTTAACCAGGGGCCTAGAAACGACGGAGAGGCCCCGTCCCCGCCGCAGCAGCAGTGGTCCACAACCCCACGAAGACTACCGCAGTCCACTTCACCCTTCTACCGCCCCACACCGAACCCACGGTTATTGTGCGGTTCGGCCCCCGGTGTACACGCCCCACCCCCCTTAGGGAACGTCTCACACCAGACGAGTGTAATCCCTATGTTTGCGTAGTAGACTAATGGTGGTGTACACGTACGTGGAGAACTTACCTGCGCATCAATCGCCGACATAGTGTAGCTGAGGCGGAATAAAGGGAACCAGGCGGCATTCGCCGAGGCAATGGAAAAGCGCCTAAAAACCATCCACGGGCTGGCCAGATCACCGGACCTCGACACAAGTCCGCCGGGCGGATTCCTCCTTCCCAATCCGGAACGCCGTGCGTTAGACCGCGCGGCTAACTGGGCTGGCCTGAGAGCCTATCGTACTTTCCCACTGGCCTCCATGGAATTTCTGAACAAAGAGGTGGACGGAGCTGTCGGTCCACAAAAGTAAAAGGAGGCTGGGAGTTGTCATCTGTAGAAAAGCAGCAACAATGGAATGAGTTTGTGAGGGGAGCTCACAGATTTCGAAGATGGATTAGCCATTGGATTTCAGCTGTGTAAGAAATCCATCAGCGACATTTCAGTCCTTCTAAAACTAACCAAATGTAGTGCTGATGATGTAATTGTGAAGTGGAAACGCGAAGTAACAATGACAGCTAAATCTTGAGCAGCAAAACTGATATACCGGGGGACAGACTCATCGACGGTTGTGGGGGGGAGGTGGTTGAAAAGAAATGCATGAAATCAGTGAAAGGAATGTTCCGTGAGTTCCAAATTGCTATCATGAGGCCAGCTAGCTAGCACAATGGTCGAGCAACTCTTTATAAGCTACACATTTCTCTACACAGTCTTAAGCGGGGCTTGAGGGGGACACATACAGCGACACGACTGGACTGCGGATAGTTGAAAGCGATTGATTTGGAGTGATAGATCACGAAGTGGGCAGCAGAAATCCGATAGAAAGTTTTGCTTTTGACGAATGCCTGGAGAACATTACGTGTCATCACGTGTACCGCTAACAGTGAAGTACGTAGCAAGTGTGTTTCAGTAAGGAGATGTTTCTCGTGCTTACGATGTGGTCCCCTTATTACGGTTAGGAAAACGCTACATGCGGCAGGATATGAAGAGACTGTACAGCATTGTGGACTGCGTGCAGTAGAGGAACAGGTTATTTGTATCAGCTGTCATAAAGCAGCATCTGTGAGGCAAACGGTGTGGACAACACTCCTGAATGGACAGGAGTGCCCAGAGTCGCCTCCTGCACCCAATGGATTCGTTAGATGGCCGACTTCCCTCCGGACCTCAGCGTCCGAGTTTAGTGACTTTTCTTGTTTCGGCTCTTCAGTAACAATGGCCTGCCATTTCTCCACAGAGTTTTAAACACTTTGTTCAAACTGTGACCACAGCAGAGTTCAAGCCATAATAAAGGCGATGGGGGAAGCATCTGTATTAGTATCCACTTGCAGGTTTCGGGAGGCTTTTGTTAATATCGTGTTGGTGGGGATACCGTTCCACTAGAGAACAACACGGTCCAATCACATTAGTGTGACCAAAGTCTATATTCAACCTCAGCGTGCAGTAACCACTCACAGACGCCGGGTGATAGTACTAGCAGTAGTGCGTATATAAAGCATATGGGAGGGATGCAGACAGTAGAGCTGTCGTTGTCGTGACGCGGAAATGGAGTGATTTACCTGACGTCTACAATAGCATATGGTGTCGTGTCGTGATATAGGTGGGAGAAGGAGAATTGGCCCGAAGACTCAAAGTAGACCTAGTCATGTTTATAGTAATATGCAATTTACATTGCATACTCGTTCTTGTAGAAAAGTTAGTAATGATTGAAAAATACATGTATGGATGAAAGGACTTGGTGTACTTGCAGATAATGTAACTGTAACTGCTGACATTACTTTGTACTGTAATTATCAATAAAGTGTAATCCTTGACTCCTGTAACCCCTAGACGTACATCGGGAACCGGGGGCTCAAGGATGCAACAGTTGGAAAAAAATCGAAAGCATAGTGCCGCACTGCCCGCTGAGCGCCTAACGAGTTGGTGACGCAACCCGCCCAACTTGGCTCGGCGCGAGGCCGGCGCACCAGCAGCACTGCGCTGTTAGTGAGACTACAGCGCGCCTACGGGATAACTCCCGCTTGCTGCTGCCCGCAGAGTCATTCTGCGCTCCCCAGCGGTACAGAGCAGAAGGCAGAAGGACAATTCACAGTGAAGGCATATGATTGTTTTCTTCCATCTGAGCC
This sequence comes from Schistocerca cancellata, assembly GCF_023864275.1. Classification (NCBI taxonomy): domain Eukaryota; kingdom Metazoa; phylum Arthropoda; class Insecta; order Orthoptera; family Acrididae; genus Schistocerca; species Schistocerca cancellata. The sequence continues at coordinate 21,869,414 of NC_064633.1, read as the reverse complement.
AACACTGGTACAGGCATTTACTAGAAATGCAGGTGGTGAGACTTGGTAGGGAACTCGTTGTGGAGACTCTTGGACAAACAGGGTTTTGAAATAGTTGTTTATTCCAGACAGGACTAACTAATACACTGGAGGCTAGTTGTAAGGGTTAGAAAAATCATGAATAACACTGTTACTACAGAAGCCAGTGCAGAAGTCCCAGGAGTGTATGCTAATCACAGTAGCAAACACTAGCATCATAAGGCAACAACTTAGTTGCGAAACAAAGTATATTGAATGTGACACTGTTCACTGAGGCACTCCAAGTGAGAGAGCAGACTTACGCGGAGCTGGACCGAGACTGGAGTCGACGGTCGCGGATTCGGCGCCCAGATCGTCTGACTGAGAACTCCGCCAAAATGCGGAACCTAGGGGTTTTAAAGAGTCGCGTGGGGGCGCTGTTTTTCCCACTTAAAGCCACCCAGCGAATCCCGCAGGTCTCTTGCAGGCACCTGCCATTCACGGTTTAGTTATATCCCCTCTACTGCTCCTAAGGCGGGGATGTTAATGCAGTTGCACTAATTAAGTCCGTATTTGGTATCAACATTGTTTAGCTGAAAGCTAAAGGTAACTGCTCTACCAAATAAGACTTGCAACATTATTGTTATACGTCATTTAGCCCCGCCCCTCGGGCTCCCCGGAGTAGGAACTGCTAGGTCAACAGTTTTTGGCGTTTTCGCTCTCTTTCTAACCCTTGTGAGTCTACTGACATTGCTGATCTCAGGGCTGGCATCAAGCTGGCTTTATCGCTAATACGTGCCTGTTGGTTAAGAAGTTCTACGGTTGCAACCTACCACAGCGTCTAGACGATATATGAAAGTTATATGTTAATTCCTTGAAGAGTAACTAACGCCTTAGGACCGCGTATGGGGGCGTCTGCATTTTCGCAAGGCTCTCACCTTACGGTTCACTACATGTAACAATATCTCTCCTAGTTTCGTCTACCCTCAGCATCGTCTCTGCTTCCGCGCCTTGGAGCGCCTGTCCTCTTTTCTCACAGCTTCAAGATAACACTACAGTAGCAAGGAATAATCAATATACTACATTGGTCACTGGCTTTTGGGTCGAGGGCGGAAGCACTTCCCAAAAGGCAAAGTTTGTAAACTCTTTACATGCCGCCGTCGTGTAAATATACGGTGCACGGCAAAATGGCTCTCTCCAAAACCGGAGACGAGGCAGCTGTGTGGCACCACGGACAGTAGATGACAGGGGTGAGCGACTGCTGCGGAGATGTGCACAGACGAATTGACGTGCAACTCTTGAGCAGTTGACCAGCAAGATGAGCCAAGCGGCTATCAACAGCGTCTCGTCATCGACCGTTCAGCAAACTTTGCTGCGCATGGACCTTCTCAGCAGGTGCCTGGTTCATGCACCCATGCTGACATTTCTTCATGGGTGGTTACAGGTGGACTTCTCAGATAAATGAGGTTTGATGCTCCATTCGACGAGTGCCAAACACCTTGCAACAATCATCAGAAGTACCCAGGCCGATGTATGGAGCGTTATGTTCTGGGGAATGTTTTCGTGGCATTTCCTGGGTGATCTCTCATTCTGAGTGGCAACGGCCTTGCCGCAGTGGATACACCGGTTCCCATGAGGTCACTGAAGTTAAGCGCTGTCGGGCGTGGTCGGCGCTTGGATGGGTGCACTCAGCCTCGTGATGCCAATTGAGGAGCTACTCGACCGAATAGTAGCGGCTTCGGTCAAGAATACCATCATAACGACCGGGAGAGCGGTGTGCTGACCCCACGCCCCTCCTATCCGCATCCTCCCCTGAGGATGACACGGCGGTCGGATGGTCCCGGTAGGCCACTCGTGGCGTGCAGACGGAGTGATTTTTTCTCATTCTGAAAGGAACAATAGGGCAACACAGATACACATCTATTCTTGGCGAACATGCAGTGTCTTTTTCTTGGCACGATAGCATGTACCAGAAGAATAATGCAACGTGTCACGCAGCTCGCAATGTGCGAGCATGATTCGGAGAGCACCGGGATGAATTTGTCGTACTTCCCTCGCCACCACACTCCCCGGAATTTGAATCCATAGAGCATCTGTAGGACCATCTCGATTGTCGCCATGGACATTCAACCGAGCCGGCCGGTGTGGCCGTGCAGTTCTAGGCGCTTCAGTCTGGAACGACGTGACTGCTACGGTCGCAGGTTCGAATCCTGCCTCGGGATGTGTGTGATGTCCTTAGGTTAGTTAGGTTTAAGTAGTTCTAAGTTCTAGGGGACTTATGACCACAGCAGTTGAGTCCCATAGTGCTCAGAGCCATTTGAACCATTTTCTTCTTGTCTACGGGTCTGATTCTTGAAGCTGAAATAGTCACATCAGGTCCTCACGTTTAGTTTGAGCTAAATAAATCTAAAAATTGTTGTACCAGCACTTTTTTTCGTAAATATATTTTCTCACTTTTTAGAATATCATGCAGTATTTTGATTTTTCACGTCAACAATGCCAAAATTACATTGTTCGCACAAAAATACAAACATACATCCGATCACATCTTAGGAATCCAGAATGAGATTTTCACTCTGCAGCAGAGTGTGCGCTGATATGAAACTTCCTGGCAGATTAAAACTGTGTGCCGGACCGAGACTCGAACTCGGGTTCGAGGTTCGGTCCGGGACACAGTTTTAATCTGCCAGGAAGTTTCATATCAGCGCACACTCCGCTGCAGAGTGAAAATCTCATTCTGGAAACTTCCCCCAGGCTGTGGCTAAGCCATGTCTCCGCAATATACTTTCTTTCAGGAGTACTTCTGCATGGTTCGCAGGAGAGCTTCTGTAAAGTTTGGAAGGTAGGAGGCGAGGTACTGGCAGAAGTGAAGCTGTGAGGATGGGTCGTGAGTCGTGCTTGGGTAGCTCAGTTGGTAGAACACTTGCCCGCGAAAGGCAAAGGTCCCGAGTTAGAGTATCGGCCCGGCACACAGTTTTAATCTGCCAGGAAGTTTCACATCATAGGAATGCTTACGACTGTCTCACTCTGCGGCAATAACAATATTCCAAACGGTTTACAATTTTTCTTAACAAATGAATTTCTGCTACCTTCCGTTACACTAATAATTTCGATTATTATTTCATAAATGAATGAGAAATAAACACAGTAAACAGTACAAGATTGCGTAATTAATAATAGAAATTTTATGTGTGCCAATAATTCGTAATTTCAGACGTCTCTCTCTCTCTCTCTCTCTCTCAAAAAAAAAAAGAAAAAAAAAAGGTACATTCGTATCTAGTACTTATCGATTATGACATCGAAACTAAATATTTTATAAAGTAATTCGTTTTCATAAATTTTATCTTGAAATATAACATATTGTATATAGAATTGTATCAAGGTTTTGAGAAAAGCTACTGAGATAATACTGACCTACACAAAATTCGAAAAACAATATTGGTATCGATAACTACTGTTGACTAAAAGTAATGCTAGAGAAGGAAGTCCCGTTACACAGTGATGTTAGGGAGGCGTACGTATTGATTCCCTTTTCGCAAACCATTCGCGAATGGAATAGAGTGTACGGCGGATTTGCAAGATAGATGTAAATGTCTGTCTTTCAGTATATTTTCATTTCGGCCCTTCGCGTTTATATTTTCGTATCCCCATAACATTATTTTCCTGTCCTGCCTGAAGAGTGGACACAGGTGGAATGAAAATTATCCAGCTGACAGGTACCTAAATACACGCGTCGCCACGGCCACGCGCCGCCTGCAGGGCTGTGGTGAAGTGTGCGCGCGTAATGCACGGCGCCCAGCACTAATCACCACGACGTATAAATCAGAACGGCGCGCTGCCGCGGCTCGCGCACCTGCCGAATCCCTCCGCCGAAGCGCGCTGTTCATTCCCGCCCGTGCTTGATAAATACGGCACCGGCTCTTCGAGTATTTTGGACTGCGTACTGCTCGCCATCAAGTATGACCCGATCTCGGCGAGCACTCGTAATGGGACCCACCTCGCCCGCGTTTTCGTAATTTCTGGGCCAGTGACGGAGCGCTGTGGCACAGCAATTAAAGAGCCGGCCCCTCACATTCGGGAGGAACGGGGATGAAATACCCGTTTAGGCACTGTGGTGTACGATTTGACCAGTTCATTAATCACATTTAGCGTACATTGTTTGCACGAGTTTTACCGGAATTATGTGGAATGAGTCACTTTAAAAGATAAGTATACAGGATGTCCCAGGGGGAAAGGTCAGTATTCAGGAATATGAGAGAAACGGCCAGTTGAGGCAAAAAACTTTGATGTGTCCACCGCTGGCCGGCACAAAAATATTGCAAATGGCTCTGAGCAGTATGGGACTTAACTTCTGAGGTCATCAGCCCCTTTAACTTAGAACTACTTACACCTAACTAACCTAAGGACATCACACACTTCCATGCCCGAGACAGGATTCGAACATGCGACCTTGGCGGTCGCGCGGTTCCAGACTGTAGTGCCTAGAACCGCTGGGCCACTCTGGCGGGCTGGCAGTAAACAGTTCAGGTACAGGGAAGAACAAAGTTTAGCGAACGAAGTTTCCATAATAATATTCACCACAATGATTCAAAAGTAAGAATGCTTCTCTAATAAGTTAAACTAAATAGATACTAGTCTTTTAGTAAATAAAACAAAATAACTATTGTTCATAAATAACGGAGCCACTTAGCCTTCCAGAACGACAAAGTCTTTGTAAATAAATAAGTTCCGTGATACTTGGAAGATTTTCACACGCTTTGCGGCGGCGTGGTTCCTTCCGTCCCTTTGTAACGACGAACCTGCACCTACCTGTGAACATTGTCTCAGCAGATCATCAGTAGGGAAGCCGAGCGAAACCTACTGTACTTCGACGTGAACCAGGCTGCAATTAAAGTCACTAATCTACATTTCGGGAGAAAGTTTTCACACAAAATGAAAGGTTGGAAATTTTGTCCTTAATTAATATATTCTGAAACTTAGGTGAACAAGTATCACTGCCAAGCCCGTGCTAGTCTTAACAGAGTCACTCACCATCCCTTTCACTCACGTTAGCAATTTTATGGTGTTGCATTTCCCGAAAACGTAATAGCTACAAATAATACGGATTGTTTTTGATTGCGAATGCTCGCCAAATATTAAGTCTGTCGGTACCTAACACAGTCACAGTTTTTAACCACCGACCTGCTCAATACGCCACGCGGAATTTATATATTTTCTCGTTACAAAACTCACTTTAAAATTCCGAAATTTCTACATACCCATCGGAATAATTATGCAGTCGCTTTACAACACTTTTGATGTATGAAACGCTGCTAGATCCGGCAACTTATCATTTCCATCGGAATTACTACTACACACGTTCGAACTGTTTCATGGCTAGGCTCCGACTCCTCTCTAGAATACTCTAAGTCTTCTCTACCAGTAGAGAAAGGCGCCCGAAGAATATGGCTTTACCACTGGTCAGTTAACTCAACAGCCAATAGCAAAACAACACTCTCCCGCGTCATTCCGCGCTTTTCATCAATAACCAATCGCAAAATAGTAAACCTAACGACTGCACCTTTTACCAACGTAATTATCTAATGTGCTGAAGTTTTGTTTATGCATAAAGTTATTTACTATTGTTATTTATACTCGAATTAACTTTCCCTTTACCATAAACTTACTTTACAAATCTATTCTACAAAAATCCCTTTTGTCCATATCCATACTTTTTCGAAATGTTCCCACACTAAATCCTACTACATAACTCGTTAAACAATTATCTTCATATTAACCTTAAACCACACTCACGCATCATTCATACTGCTAAAACACATTTATAACATTTTACATACGCAAAAAGACATAATAACACTTTATGAAAATACTAGAACAGTTTATGAAAAACATTCTATTACTTTACTGCACTCTAGTGGGCACAATCGAAACTAAATCACAGTCCCCTATCCAATACTGTCCTCTATCGGCTGATACATAAACTACGTGCGCGTCCAGTCTCGCGTCATCATCTGTCACTATCCATCTCTGAAATACATCTCCCACTTAACCGCCTCCAACGCAGGATCGGTATACGGCGCTACGTCTCAGCTTGAGTGAACACAATCTTAAAGTGTTTCGAGCTTTACGTAGAAAACAGTGAATTGAGACTCTGCAGTCACCTGCTCTTTAATGAGCTGTGTGTTGTCTTGAAGTTCTAATAACTGAAGTTTAACGGAAAAAATCGAGTTTCTTACTTCAGATTTAAAATGGAAGTCGAAATCCAGTCTTGACTCAAGAAGAACGAATACTTAAAAATTCTTATGGTGTACTTCGCTGAAGAAGTATTGAGAGCCAACAGTAATGATTTATTCAGTCTGAGAAGGATAGAAACCTCCAGTCTGACACTATTTTGTCCGGTATAAGAACAAAAGGACGGTTACACCAAGTCTCAACGAGTACGTCGCTGATCAGTTAAGAGTCCCAGCAGAGGAGGTGGTGTGCTGTACAGAAGTCGATGGCCCAGCCCTTGGGACAGCGTAGTGGCGATCTTCAGGTTACTGGCTGCGATGGAACTGCTGTCTGGAACTCGTGCACTAGCCTAAATAGCCGTCTCGCGAGTGGATACATTTTCGGCATTTGACATGGTAGATGCATGAAGAGGTGCGATCTCTCAATGACCTCTATCGTTGCTGTCTATGCCGATTCTTTACCTGGCCAGAGTGCTGTTGACACCCTCTGCCTTGTCTGGCTAAGCAGTTCTTTGGTTGCGCAGTTCCATGTAATCCGCACTTTAGGGACTGCAAATCGCTTGACGAATTAGTTGTGTGTGGTGCCGTCGGCGGCTGATATCTAGGGCACTACCGCAAACTTCATATGGGCGTATTCCCCATTCTACACGTTTCTGAGATGGAACACTTTTAATGTAAGTCCTTACTTATTTTCTATATTATTCAATACATTTGAGGTTTACACAAACACGGTGACAATCTTTGAGCTACAGTATATGAGAAAAAACGTAAATTAGTTACACACACGTTACTCAACATATAAACGTCACTATAATTATTCGGATTTAGGTTATGACATGTTCGATATGCCTGGCATCATTGGCGGTGATGTGGCGCAGACGAATAGCGAAATTTTACATGACCCGCTGAAGAGTCGGATCATCGATGGTGTCGATGACCTACCGAATGGCTGCTTTCACCTCAGCAGTGGTTTTGGGGCTATTGCTGTATACCTTGTCTTGAACATGGCCCCACAAAAAGGAGGCGCATGCGTTCAGATCCCGAGAATATGGCGCCCAATCGTGGCTCAAGCCAGTGGCCTCTGGGTACCCCAGAGCCAGAATGCAGTCCTGAAAGTCCTCCTCCAGGACTTCAAACACTCTCCTGCTTCGATGGGGTCGTGCTTCGTCTTGTATCAACCACGTCGGTCCGTTTGGATAATGGGGATGAAATCATCTTCCAAAATCTTCACATACCGTTCGGTTGTCACCGTGGCATCAAGAAATCTTACCGGCCCTTCCGTGACTGGACATTGCACACCACACAGTCAACTATGGAGGGTGAAGAGACTTCTCGATCGCGAAACGCGGGTTCTCAGTCCCCCAAATGCGACTATTTTGTTTATTGACGAACCCATGAAGATGAAGGTGGGCTTCGTCGCTAAATCAAACCATACAGCGCATAAGTTCGTATCATGCCCCACGCCCATCCGTAAAGTTTGAACGTCCTACCGCAAATCGTTCACAAGTTATGACGATTTTATTTCATGAAGTTCAATAATTGGCATCCTCTACGCACATGCATAACAGTGAGTAGGTCTTAGAACATGCGTTTTACAGAGTATCAGTTGAAAAATACGCATGTTAACACATTCACGTCCACGTATTATCGCACATTCACGCTGCAGACGTTGCACAGTTGACAATATATGTTCGAATATCCCACTGTCAAGTTCAGTGCATATGTACACAGTTTGGAGGACATGCGTTGTTTGTCTGAGTGCCTCTGCACTTTCCCCATCGAGGTCAGCAGCGTCCGTGATGTGACCAAGCAGTCCATCTCGCATACTCAACTTTCGTTTGAGCACCTCAGACGTCATCCAAACCCACTGACAAAAATCTTAATTCCTTAAGGTCTGTCGATCTTGGTAGCCAGTTAACTGTAATAGCACGACCAATGCAGTGATTACACTGTGTGCGGTAAAGATATTCTCTCAGACGTCTGGTAAAGTGTGGAGGGGTTCCATCATACTGGAAGTACAGCAGTCAGCATGGCTAAAGGAATGTCCTCAAGGTGTTCAAGAAAACAATTTTCCAAGAAAAGCAAGTAATCCTCTCCCTTCATTCGCTCTTCTGAAATGACTGGACTTATCAACACGTTACCAGTCATGCCACATCGAACTTTTATCGAAGCCTAAGTTAGAAATTGGTTTCCATTGTAGCGCGTGGATTTTCCTGCGACCATCAATGATTATTAGATGTATTGCTGACTACATTCCATGTAAACATGACTTTATCGGCGAGTAGTGTTAATGGATGCAAATGACAATTGTCATTTAATCAGTTACAGAATTAAAGTCCTGTGTCATTGTCGCCTATGTGAAAATTGTGGACACGTTGCAAGTGAAAGAGGTACAAATTTTTCGCATGCAGTGTTCCCCGTAGACGCGGTCGTGGGACATTGATATTTGCAGACAGCCGGCAGGAGTACGCTGCACCATTTCAACAACGCGTTGCTGTTCCTACACAGGTCGTTAAACTACACGTTTAGAAGAAAAACGGGAACTTGCATGAATGACTGCTTCACGCAATGTGCTGAAAACTATAGTAAACACTCTACGATCAGGAATTCGACGTGTCGGAAAGCGGCGAAGGTACTCATTGACAGCAGCAGGACTACCATAGAAGAAGACACAGACTTACACCGTATATGGATATTCTTCATTAGTGTAGATTTGTGGCATTTTAGCTCTTGTGTGTACAAACACTGTTAACGATGCTTCTCTCTGATACACTCTCAATCCCTCGCGCTACTTCACTCGCAACACACCATCGACAGCAGCGCGTTTCACGAACTAGTCTAATGGCCGGAAGACATACCTAGCAAAGGCGATGAAAACATTGACGTAGAGTGGAGTAGAAAAAAGATCAAAGAGTTTGTGTGGGTAAGGCACATACACTTTCGACAAATATACGTGGTATGGATTCTGTCCCGTAAACCATTCGGAACAGGGCGTATGTCCATATGAAGTATTTTGCTTCAAGTGAGCTTTCCTATCATGCCTCTTAATACTGACCAATCCTCCTAGGACACAAAGTATAGTTAATGATGAAAATAATATTTTAGAAGGAATACGAAGAGAGTTATATAAGAAAGAGACCTGGTGAATCAGTAGAAGAGGCCAAAAGGACTGTATTCCTGCCATACTGTAGAGGAACTAATAGTAAGTTAGGACGTCTGCTGCAGAAACAAGGGCTAAGACCAGTGTTCCAGCCCGCCCCCAAGATACGAGATATGTTGCGCCCTGTTAAAGACGACATTGCTCTTCGAGTGTCCGGTGTGTATGGCGTACCCTGCGAATGTGGTAGCATGTATATTGGACGAACAGTTCGCACGGTTGCTGAGCGTTGTAAAGGGCACAGGCGCCATATAAAAGAAGGGAGTTTGACAAGTCGGCCACAGCGGAGCATTCCCTAGAAAACGGACATAAAATACAGTTAGAAAATACAAAAGTGTTGGCTCATGCATCTACATATTGGGACTCCGTTATAAAGAAAGCGGCCTAGATTCATTTAAACAACAGTTTCAACAGAGACCAGGGATACACACTCAGCAGGGCATGGGGACGGGCGTTGGATATCGATGAAAGCAGAGACAGATGCGCGACGCGGGAGCGGCAGTTTCAAACGTGGCGCCTGCCCCTGGCGCCACCTGGCGTCACCGGTGCTGCCACGGGTAATAGCTCCGCTAGCTGCCCGGGTAGACTACGCGCGCGCGCCACATTGGGTCTATCTGATTGGCTGCTGATGATGTCATCATGTTTATATAAGCGAGAAGCCGTAGCAGCCCCTGCCCCACCCGGTCTCCATCTCTCCACCCTCCTTACCCTCTCCCAAGGTGGCTTCCGCCAGCTCCCCCTCCCTCATGATGTCCTCGTCCCCTCCATCTACCCCTCCTACCAACTTTGACCCTGCCCCCCCCACTTCCGGTGTCCTTTCCTTTCGGCACCCTCCCTCCCTTCTCTTCTCTTCCCTTCTTTTTCCTTTTCCCCCATCCCCTCACTCCACCCCTCTTCCCCCGGGCTTCCCCTCCCCCTTCCTCCCTCCCCCCTATCTCCCCTGCCCGTGGCATCTCTGCTCTCCCCTCTCGTTCTCCCACTCCCCTTCCTCCTCCTCCTCTCTTGGCAGGTCCCCGGACTCGCACACGCATAGTGAACATTCGCGCGCCGGAGTTCATCGCCATCAGTGTCTCGTGTGTGTGCTTCGTTTTGTGTTTCGTGCAGTTACGACTCCACTGTTCACATGTGCCATCGCCGTTCTCCGTGTTTTGTGCGCCGTGTCCACACGTGTTAGTGTTTTTATCGTCCAACGTGAACAGCTTCATGTTTATTGTTTTTTTTTTTTGTATCTCCATTTTTTGCCCGCCGTTTTTTGTATTGTCTGTATCACCTCTATGTCATGTTATTGTTTCCACTTAAGGCTGAAGAGCAGCGTAATGTGCTGCTGCCAGCCCGCCTGTATAGGTGATTAAAATTACAATAAAGGAAAAAAAAACAGCCCCTGCAGTCAGTGAACTTCTGATGACGATGACGGAGATGGCCATCGAAAGCTCGAGGATATTATTCGAATTGACGCGGCTGGAAAACCGAGAACGTTTTATTCATGTATGTTGCCGCGAAGGACTCCGAGGACACAAGAGTTATATAAATCCATTAAACATATGAAGAAAGAAAACGCATGTGGGGGATTTTGGTGTTTCCATATCAACGCTCAGACCTGGAGTGAGGATAATAAACAAGGTCTCATCATCGCAAAGCAAAGGGAGACTCATCAGTGAACTTCATAGAATGCCAGACAATGTGCCAGTTGATTCTAGCGCTAGTCTCTGTTGTTTGCGGTGTGGTGTCAGTGATAACCGATGTCTGGCAACTCGATATGTCTGTTCCCAACGACAAGTGGTGACGCTTTGCCTGTAATCTCCGCTTGGAATTCACATGTTGTCATCCGTAGTTTCACCAAAGCCAAACGAGCAGTCCTACGATCTTGTCGTGTTGCAGTTCTCCTGAAAGAACGCGTACCCTCACTTCTCGTCATGCTGTTCTCCTGAGTTCACCTTGTCACTCTCGCTCTGCGATCACTGCAGGGCAGCTAACAGTGTATGCGAACTGTCGAAGTGATGTTCCCATGTCTCCCACTCCAGTGACAGACTCAACCATTGAAAAAGTCCAGAAGATGACGCTGGTTCGTGTACGTCATTTGAGGATGCTATAGTGCCAGCTCCACACGGAATGTTCCACTTACATTAGACAAATACAATATCGATGATGTACTCGCTCCATTCTACATTTTAAGGAATAGCTTTTCTGTGTAATGAAAGTAAGGAATCACCTTCTCAACACTGCACTCCTTCTTTTTCTTGCTAAGAAAATTGGAGAGAAATTCTGCCTTATTCATAACACCTCTGTAGTTTTGTTTTCGCCAAGACGTGATTCAGCACTTTGTGTGCTGTCGAGAGAGAGAGAGAGAGAGAGAGAGAGTGAAAAAGTTGTGGATAGGCATGCAGAGTGAATCGTATGGAGTATGGGGAGAAACGAATTTAATTTCGGAGACTGATCATATTCACTGACATGCAATAGCTCACACTCAATGTTGGCAGGTTACTTAACAGCGCAGAATTACCAACCAAAAAACATAGAAGACGACTTAAATATTCTTAACACAAGTAACAATCTATACCAAAAATTAACAATATAAGAAAACTATCACATCCAGAAATCACTTACCCAAGGAAAGAAAGTACTTAACCAATACACATCAGTGTGAAATAAAACCATTTTTGTCACAGTAAACGAGCAATATAAATAGCACCCACAAACTAAAAAAACTGAAAATCGGAAATATGCAGTCCGTGAAATTAAAAAGTCCCAACACTTTTTGATCACACCTCGTATGCATATTTTACCTAGTGGATAACGTTGGATGTTCCATTAATATTTTCATGAATGATTCTGTCATGCAGTATGATCTAGAACTCATCGACAAAATTTCGGAGTTAGTTAACAGATATTTTCTGAGTACTTGGGTATAATGGACCTGTGGTATCCGGTAGGTCATTACATAGTAGCAGTGTACTTATGATTTATTCGGCTTTTTTACCAGCATTATGCAGGCCGGAGTGGCCGAGCGGATCTAGGTGCTACAGTCTGGAACTGCGCGACCGCTACGGTCGCAGGTTCGAATCCTGCCTCAGGCATGGATGTGTGTGATGTCCTTAGGTTAGTTAGGTTTACGTACTTCTAAGTTATAGGGGACTGATGACCTCAGAAGTTAAGTCCCATAGTTCTCAGAGCCATTTGAACCATTTTTACCAGCATTATCTTTGTTTCTCCGGTAATACTTTCATAACAGTGAAAAAGCCTGTAATACGCAATCGCCAAAATGTTGTAGCACGAAAGTATCTGGTTATCTGCGGGCGCCTACATACTGACGCAAAGCGGCTGTAATGTTGTGCCTTCGCTGCTGGTATCGGTGAGCACAACGTCGTATTTCTGCTTTTCCATTGTATTCAGTGAACCCACACACGAGGTACATATTGGTCAACTCATCAGTTTTTTTCCATGCTACTGTGTATCACTGTTAACGTAGACGTAACACTGCCGGAAAAACAAAGCCGAGGCAGAGCCGAGCAGTACTGAATGCAGACTTGAGAACCAAAAGAAAAACTAGGCCTTACTGCTGTCAACAGTAAGCACCGCGAGAGAGTGGAAACAGTTCGTTTCCAAACAAGATCCACGGCGCATGTTGTCCACATTTCCATTGTTGTGCAGCTATTTTGAATGCAATACCGATAGAAGGGTTAAGAACTCCAATGAAATGTAGGTACTTGGTAACGATCCACTCAAGACAACTGGTCTCTTACACCAAATTAGTCAGAAAAAAATCTCTGAATAACTCCCAAAATATTATAGGTGGGGTTCACTCTGTATACGGTCCAAACATTATACAATTATAGGAAACTGAGGACTTCCTGCGTGGTTCAGGAATTGTCGGTTGATCCCTAACAAATAATTTTATTTTACTGTATTGTTATTTCATCCCCCCGTCGCCCTTTATGGGCGGGTGTGGGTGGTCTGTCAGCGGTACAGTCACCCCACTCTTCAGCCAGTAGGACTGAACTACATTAGATAAAATAATACGACCATAAATGTGAGATATTTACATGGATTTAAGACCTGAAAAATTAATGGAACTATTCATATGCATATGAAACGAGGCGTTCTTCATGTCTGAATTACAAATACTAATAATGTGAGAGTAAGGGGGGGGGGGCGGGGAAGGACAGGAAGGGGAAAAAAGGGTAAGGAAACATGGGGAGGGCAGGGCGAGGGAGCCGTTGTGAGATGGATTTGATGTTGGCTGTATGGGTAAGTGTCGGGATGGAGTTCACGATCTGGGAGGCGGAGATGGTTGAAATTTTTTGGGAGATTATGTGGAGATCGTGGAGCAGTGGGGTGGGTTGGATGTAATGTAGAGGCGCGACAGCATGCGGAGAATAGAAGTTAGAGGGGAAAATATAAGATTATTGGATTCAAGTTTGGGGATAATTAGATTGTTCAGAGGTGTTGAGTGTGAGGGAGGAGATGCTGGAAAGTGATGAGATACTAAGGGATCCTTGGAGGGGAAAGGTAAATGGATGCGGAAAGTTAGGTAGAGTTCATGGTAATCCAGGATTTCGAGGCGCATAGAGAATTTCGTTGGGGCTGAGATCCATGCAACAATCGCATAGCAAAGGATGACACATATCAAGGTTTTGTAGGAGTGCAGAACAGTGGGGTGCTGCAATCTCAGGTTCAGCCAGTTAGTAGTTTTGGTAGTTTCGCTCTGTTGTGGGCATTAGTAAGATTTCCATGTAAGTTGCTGGTCGATGATTACTCCAAGACATTTTAGTGTATTTAGTCAGCTGGTAGACTAGAAATAATCGAGACAGAAGATAATTATTGCCTTGATTCTGGGAGCCATCTTGAGGAGCCACTGGTTACGCCAGGAGGTAAACTATTTAAGGTGGATTTTGAGGGGTCATTGAGATATCTGAAGTGTAGAGCAGAGAGGAAGAAAAACCTTGTCGTCAGCTTCTTGAAGGAGGTGCAATGTTAGTGGTGGTTCGTGTCGTGTCAGTTACTGTGAGAATCAGCACCGACAGAAATAAGGAAAGAGAGAAGCTGCTATGGCCGGTGACAGGAATTCAAAATGATTTGTTCATAAGACTTGCAGATTAATAGGATACTTTATTTTTAAAAAGGAAAAAATATATAACTTATGTTCCCGTTACTAGGTGGCTTGACATGCTTCCTGTGCCTCCTATGTGCAATTACTGTTACACGCCATTACTACTCCCAGAACACATGCTAAGTATCGTCTTCCTATTACTAAGTACTGTTGTTCTAGATTTCTGCGACCGGACTGTACCCTGACCAGTCATAGGCGTCTGGTTAAGTGAGCGTTGACGCTGAACCCTGTATTCCTGGAGGTCTTTCCATTGGCACGCAGGTCAGAGCGCTGCACTGCACGGTGTGCTGTCGATGCTGTATGACTGCACAGTTTGGGCATGTCGGCATCGTAGAGGAGATAAAGAAAAGAGGGAATGACGGAGCCTTGCGGTACACTTACAGTGGGACATAAACAAATGTAACGTACTGCTCATAAACAGGCAGAAATCCCATTGGTTACACAATTGGCGAACAGTCATTGGAACCAGTTTCATCCATTAAACTTTTGGGGTATGAACGTGGAGAGATTTAACTCTTCGAGTACCAGTAGTTTCGTGCCGGCCGGGGAGGCCGAGACGTTCTAGGTGCTTCAGTCGGGAACCGCGCGACTGCTACGGTCGCAGGTTCGAACCCTGCGTAGGGCATGGCTGTGTGTGATGTCTTTAGGTTAGTTAGGTTTAAGTAGTTCTAGATTCTAGGAGACTGATGACCTCAGATGTTCAGTCCCATAGTGCTCAGAGCCATGTTTTGAACCAGTAGTTTCCGTCTGAAATCACCATGTTTTTATTATTATTATCAAGTACCAGTGCCATTCACGAGAAATCATCGATGCTATTGCAAGATAGAGACAGTGATACACTGAGGAACTTCTACCAGTGCAGTGCACTGTAGCAGTTACTTGACAGCGTTCAAAGCAACAGTCGGCTTGGAGACAGTGCTAAGTGACTCTAGCAGATTGTGACACATGGTTTTTTTAGTGATCCTACAGAAGAAGTTATTGACGAAGAAAGTAAGTAGACTATATCGAAAATTTTGAGGATTTTTTAAAATTTATTTTACCCAGCAGGTTAGCCATGAGTGCTAATGCGCTGCTTCCTGGACTCGGGTCGGGTAGGCGCGCTGGCCTCGGATCGAGTACACCCAGCGAATTAACTACCAGGCACGGTGTTATGGCCAACGTGAATGTGGTTTTTAGGCGGTTTTCCACATCCACTTAGGTGAATACCGGGCCGGTCCCCACGCCCCGTCTCAGTAACACGACTTGCAGACCTCTGTACACGTTCGCACTATTCCAGGGAGACAGCTGGGGTACACTAATTACGTCCTTTGGGGGGGGGGGGGTAACTGGGTCATGGCGGGAAGGGCATCTGGCCACCCCTTAACATTAACCTTGCCAAGGAAAGAAGAAAGATCTAAAATTTTGAGTTTTTACGACAGGTGTTATGAGTGGATTCGAAATGAAACCAGTGGAGCAGTATGTACTTTTGATATAAAGTTATTGAATTTTTGTTCCGCTTTTGCTTGTGTCTTGAGAATGTAACTTGTTTTATGCATTAAGAGTTCACAGAAGTTTCCAGATGTGTGATTTTTCTCTAGGAAAAATGTGAAATTGCTTTGAAATACATCTAATGAAATGATGAGTGACAGAAAACGGTGTATCGCAGATGTTCCAAAGTGAAGCAGGCTTCTTAAAACACTGTTTACCTTTCTTCAACTTCATCTTGTTTTCTTGCTGACTGTTATAATAACGGTCCATTTTGTGAAAAATTTTTAAATTTTATTCCAAAGTTAAACCACCCAGTTAAAACTATTAAATGTTAGTTTACTTTTTGGCAGTTTCTTAATGCACTCATTGCTTACTATGATGATTAAGGTCGGTTTTGAGCAAATTTTGAAATTAAGTTTTTAATACCACATGAAACTAATCGCATATGTCAGACGGAGATTCATTGGAAGAATCCTCGGGGGGTGTAAACCACCCCCAAACGAGATATCCTGTCCTCGTCACACACATACTTGAATATTGCTATCGATCTGGGATCCGTGCCTGTTAGTATTTATGTAGGAATCCTAGATGACAAATGTAAGAGCAGCGCATTTAGGCCCGGTTCCTTTCTGTAAGCTTAAAAGCGTCACTAAGGTGCGAAATCCAATAGCAAACTCCTCGAGGGAAGCGTTATGCATCATGGTACGAATTACCCTAAAAAATGTGAGAGCTTACGTTCCTAGAAACGTCAGCCAGTAGATTGCTTCCTCTTAGGTCTACTTCCAGTAAAGACTCGCACGGAGGCCGTTTGCGATTGCGTTTGCGACTGAAATAGGAAAGAAGGTGAAGTGACAGTGTCGTTCTGAGTACCCTAAGAGCCACTTGTGGGGAGCAGGCGCGAATGTAGATGCAGCTACTCTTTGTTGTCAAACGCGGCGGGTCGTATCCGCTTTGTTTCTTAACGACTATGTAAAGTGACATAGTGCTCCAGTAAGTCTTAAAACGTCGCACTCATTTCTTCGTGTCTCCCCTTTATGACGCTCGTATGTAAACGACTCTGTCAACTTATGTCTTACTTGGCAGAGGTACTGGAGTTTATTTTCGCCATAAGTGGCTAAAACCGTCCTACTCATTTAGACTTCCAGAGGACCATTAAGTTTATGCTGATACTGAAGTCGTTCCCGAGTAACGACAACTTACATGTATTCAAACTGCGCTATTTATTGTACTGTCTGGATCCCACCCTCATGGAACATTTAGCCCAACCATTCCGTCATCAGTGAACGCGGCCGTCACTTTACTTCAGAGGGTAACATGTTTCAGTGGGTAATGTGTAGGAAGGTAAATTAAATCTTGATTAACGCGCTAGTTTCGAAACCGTGAGCCGATTGACGACAAATGTGACTAAATAAGGGACCCAATAACATAATTCTTTGTATCTAAAACCGATAATCTGCTCTCTAACAAACTAATCCAGTGCAGTTGTTAAACGTGACGACTTTTTGACTGTGGTTAGTAACAAAGACTAATAATTAGCCAAATAATTTCGAAAATGAACCGATTTCATTATTTGTATACTTTATGGGTAGCACTGTCGTTGCACTTCTAAAAACTTATTTTTGCATTCGCTTCAGTTTTTCAATTTTTAAACGACAAATTTCCCGGTGTTTAATTGTAACTATTGTTTTTATGTCTACTGTTGTAATTTCGACTTTGAAATCGATTTCAAGTGCGTTCCGTCATCACGCAGCAGGTGTCATAGACGTAGACGACGACACGACATGCAGATTTCTTTGTGACATGTTTGGCATGTGCTGAGGGACGAATTATTGCATTTTAGAAAGGCTCCAAATGCGAAATAGCTGAAGTGGACGTAATAAACCTCATTACAGTTAACCGGCCAAAATATTGTTGTCTAGAAACCCTCGCCCTCCACCAGCCCCCTCTCCCCCAACCTCCCCTATTGGTGGAAATCTTGAATTTTGGAAGGAATTTCGAATTTCGTCAGAAATTTCGAATTGCGTCGGGAATTTCGAATTTTCGTGGGAATTTCTTTGTCCCTGAAGTGTGCTGACATCCCACCCCACTCCCCACCCAGGAATTGACGGGGAATTAGAATTGGCACTACCCTTTTTGGGACTCGAACCCTGGCCCTCCTGGGTGGAAAGCCAATGTGTACCCCCATAACACAAATAACCACCAGAGGCGCTTGGAATTCACGGGAAATAAAAAAATGGTTGTGGCCTTCCGGGACTCTAAACCTGACTCTACTGGATGGAAAGCCTAAGTGCAACCCCTAACACATGGAAACGGGCCAGATGCGGGAGAGGGATGTTAGGTTAGTGTACTTTATTTTGGTCGGGAAACCGAGGCAAATTACATAATTAATCACAAAGAATGGGCCTGATTACACAACCATATGCATAGTGCTACACAACGATGGCATAAAATCGCAATAGAAGGCAAAAACTGATGATATCAGTCAACTCATGTTATCCTGCAGGGAAAAAATTTCGCAATATCACACGAAACTAGCGACAGGCACACTCAAACTCTACCCTACACGTACAAGCTGGCGGGAAAATGGCTGGGGGTAAGGTACTATCTTTATTCTTTTTGGTAGGAAATACGTACAACTGACGAGATGCTGGTGTTGGGCAGAGAGGAGTGTATTAGCTGTAAGCATACAGTATCTATCATTGTTTGACGTCAGAGTTCGCTACAGATGTCTGCTCAAAAACCACCTTGCGGCCCAGGTAATTGAAGCCAGTACACGCTACCACAACTGATGGCAAAAAAAAAAAAAAAAAAAAAAAAAAAGAAAAAAAAAAAATTGTTACACTTCTAATTACACTTCGAAATTGTAGCGCAATATCCAGCGATCGTAATGGATGAGTCATAATGCAGCATATGCACTGGGGACAATCGTTGTCCTAGAAGACTGCACAGGAGGTGGTAGTTCAACAGGCATTCTCCTCGATATTCGTCCACAAACTGCCGAAAATCGAGGTCCCCTTCCTTCCTCCCTCCCCCCCTCCAACCACCTTACGGGGACACATGATCCTTCAAACGGCCAGCTGCTCTGCCGACTGCCTCGCGGCGTGGGCGGCTGCTGTCTGCCCTGTGCTGCCACCCTCTCCAGTCGCTCGCCGGACTCGGCTATCCACCATGTAACCGCCGCCTCAAGGTGGCGTTCCTAGGCGACACAGAAGGGAAATTAAGTACCATAACCCCGCCATCTGGAGAACGGTCCAGATCAGCACTCGGCTTTCCACGATCTGGCCACCGCCTTAAGGCGACGTTCCTATGCCAACACAGTGGCGTGTATAGTCAACTAATCAATAGGAGATAAAATGACGGCCACCTCAAGTGCAACTTGTTCGTCTAAAATATAGCAACAGAGCCCGTCCACGCCGCTCCCCTACAGAGAGCGTCTGTGTCTGGCGACCACCGTAGCAGACACGCCCCCCCGACCCCTCGCTCGCAACAGCCCAACGTTTGGTGATAGAGAACAATTGTATTTGACGCCAACGCATCTATAATCAAGCATTTATTAAAAAAGAACAAATTTGCGACCATAATAAATATTCTCTTACCACGATAATAGGTAAACTCCATTTTGTTTTAGTTTCATGAGCAAAATCGGTATAGTTTTTACGTTCAACTGCAGTTGCATTTCATTATTTCGTGACGTCCAGGGAAGTGTACTGCCACCGATCACCAATGATCAGCAGAGGCATGCCTATCGTGCGTAAAATCGCGCAAAGAAACTTCCACTATTTTGATGTGAGAACTACCGGTCACCGCAGAATGTCCTAGCTATTTCGAAACCGTCATCGGAGTAAAGAAAAAGCGAGAATTTTAACTGCAAAAAAAGAAACCTATATTGAAAAAATCCCTCCAGCTTGTTATACAAATTACACGACCTGAGGGCGTCTCTCGCATTCGGTGTTCAAATGGTTCAAATGGCTCTGAGCACTATGGAACTTAACATCTGAGGTCATCAGTCCCCTAGACTTAGAACTACTTTAACCTAACTAACCTAAGGACATCACACACATCCATGCCCGAAGCAGGCTTCGAACCTGCGACCGTAGCAGCAGCGCGGTTCCAGACTGAAGCGCCTCGAACCGCTCCGCTAAGACGGCCGGCTCGCATTCGGTGTCTGTAAATAAACTGTCAAGCACGTTTGTATTACAAACATTTCAGACAATCTTTCACGCCATTGGCACATATTTCAGGAAAAATTACACATTAATTTACGTTTGACAACAAGAAGCTTTAATTCAAGAGAATGTAGCTGTTTTGTACAATATGACAGAGCCACTTTTACCATTGGAATGCTATATCATACTAACGCTTACGAAACAAATTGTGAGAACATGTCTCGCCCTGTGTAGGTGGGAGACTGAAATTTCGTTAAAAGATATCGCCAAAGCGAAAAAAAAAGAAACGCTTGTCAAGAATCATTCCATGGTGCCTTAGCCATCTCTTCCACCCGCCAGGCGGCCTGTCATTGATATCAGTTTAATAGGCTGATTAATTGAACTGATCATGAGAGTCACTTTGCATGGCGAAAAATTCTTTTTTCAGCAGTCGTATTACACTCACCAACTAGGACAACTGGGAGTCCATGCAGGGAACACAATGTTCCTTTCTATGAACACTATTGAGAAATGACATTTGAAGCTGATCACAGAGGCATTCTACAGCCCACAACATACATTTCGCATAAGAACTACGCTATTAAAATACGATCATAACGCCTTTGTTGATTCTACAGGCACACACACGAGTCGCTGATAGTGTTACACCTTCAGGCAGAAATCTGCGATTTGGAATCAAGCCTATCCATTCTACCACATACGCAATTTGTATCTTGTAGAGACGTCTTTTAATGGTTACAGCCACTGGTGAATCATATTCGTGCCATTCTCGTATCTCGAAACGAGTCACCCTTTTTTCATTTTTTTTTTCTTGGAACCTACGTGCTAAGGATCCCATACACCAAGATCTCCAGCGCTGTTTTTAGACAGTCCCTCTGCATCTTGTAACTGCTCTTAAGTCTCTGCCCTGCCCTCCCTGCAGCTTAGTCCATGTGATCGTCCCAGTTTAAGTCTGACCTGTGCGGAACTCAGAGAGTGATAGATCTAAGACTTTCTGCATCCTGTGGGGAAACAGGACCAGCTGAGTTAGTGCGACAGGGCCGCGTTTCGACCACTCAGTGGTAATGGGAACATGGTGTCATAGCTCCGCCAACTGTGAAGAGTGTGTAAGGGCAGAGCCAAACGAAGCTTTCTCCTGCAACACAAGGTGGTAGAAGAGATAGTATGAGCAGTTACGGTGGTATTTGCCCTGGGAAAATTAGGAATACTGCACATCAGACATGGCATGGACGAAGGACGAAGATTTCACGACACATCTCAAATTCCATACAGGTGGTCCGAAGGAGATCTGTGTCTCTCAGGTTGCATTAGTGTCTATCACCTAAACACATGTGGCGATGATATTAAATATACAGGTATTGGCTCACTGGAGCAGGTGGTTCATGATCGAAGTCGCTTCCACGGACAGGTGTAAAGTTTCTTCTCCTGTACTGTAGGATGACCATATCCAATATACTATCAATCACACGAGAGGGTTTCTGTATTGCTCCATAAGCTGTTTAATACATTGTTTTTTTCGGTTGTAGCACACCCAATCAATATACACTGCCGCACACTTTATTTTTTCTACCATGACTTAGAGACGCATGTCAGCTGCTGCTAACCCGACATTTAACACATTTCGATCCTCTGGCTCTCACAGAAAACTGAACATCGCGTGGTATAAACTATACAGCTACCACACCACAGGCTGGTAGAAATAAAACACAGACGCAATGTGCCTAATTGACAAAAATGTGGAAAACATCACAACAAGTGGAAAATGGAAGTGTGTGCGATATTGTAGAGCGTTTCCAGCAACTATTAGAAGGTGGTTACCTGTGCAGCTAATCTCATTTTCTCATGGAAAGGGTAGTGGATATCACGGTGCTTCATTTTGAAAAGCACTGACCCTTGATTTTGCAGTCATGTACATGATTATTGTTCCAGTGTTGATCATCGCTGGAAGGTGCTGTTCACAGAACGTGTGAGTTAGCACAAAAAAAAGTATTGTTATCTTAATGGTGAAAAAAAAACATGTGTAGGGTATCGCAGCATATGGAAACAGGACGACTCTGCAGAAATGAGGAATGCTTACAAACAACTGTATTAAGGTGACGACCTCTACATTTAATCCCATGTTCCAAAGCGACAAGCAGCAGGTATCCAGTGTTCCGTCAAGGTTTCTTCCTTCTCAACAGAGTGGTGTTAGTCAATCATTGCGCGGTAATCAACAGCTTACCCAGTGGACGGTCTGGATTGGAAAGACGCCATTGATATGGAGCGATGTACTGTAATACACAACGCAGTTGACAGCGAGATCAATTTTAGCAATTTTACCCAGAAGTCGGAGAGAACAATGTCCACCACATTCTGCAACCTGTGTAGAAACAGAGTGAGCTGATTTAATGCTATAGGAGCGTGTTTTAACCACTCGGTGGGAGTGGGAACATGTTGTCGTAGCTCCGTCCCACATGTACGATGTGTAAGGTCAGCATCAAATGAAGCCTGTTCCTGCAACATGACGACAGTACGAACAGTTACGGTGGTGTTTCTTGCTGGGAAAATTAGGAAGACTCAACATCGAAGCAAATCCACATCCATCAGGAGCCATTCACGCCTGTCACACAAACATTCTATCATCCTTATTCTCTACTATCCAGCAGAGAAAAATTATGTACTATAAAAGCTCCGTTAATTTTATCTGATAGAATTTTACCACATCGCTCTCTTCCGATATATCAGAAACGAATAGCATCTCCTTGCTGGCATCGAGCATATGTGGCGATCCTATCAAATATACAGGTATTTGTCCATTGGAGCGGGTGGCCAGTGATTGACAATGCTTTTCACAGGCCGGTCTAAAGATTCATCACCTGTACTGCGCGAGAACCTTGTCCAGTCTTATCAGTCGCAGGAGAGGGATGCTGTTTCGTTGTTTGATGCACCGCTTTTTCTGCTGTAACACGCTTTGTACACTGCCATACATTTTCTTTCCGCCACGACTTCGACGTCTGTGTCAGATTCTAAACTGACATTAACACGTCTGGTGCACTGACTCTCCCAGGAAACTAGACACTGCACTGTGTAAATCACATTATGTGGTAATCAACAGTGTACCTAGATTGTTCGGGTGGAAAAGACAACGTCGATGTACAGTAATAATAAGCATCATAGTTGACAGAGGGATCAGTTGTAGCAATTTTAGCGCAATTCCAACACGGAACAATGACAAAGCAGCATGCTTACCAATTTCTGTATCATCACTAAACAGCCCCTCCACTACTTTGCGAGTACCATCGCGAATGTAAGTAGATGACTGTGCTGTATGTTCATTCATTGTCAATTCTTGAGCATATACACCAAAGTATACCAGACAGCGACCTAGATATCTCTAGCACTTCAATCATAGTGCTTAACTTACGATCTTTCGCTATGTGGATGGGAGTCACAGAGCATTCCCACGTTCTTAGGATAAAGTTAGAGACCGAAAGATCTCCTCGCATTATCTTTCGGCAACGCTCCCTGCAGCTGACCAGAAGTAGATCGCTACATTCCACGTTTCGTGTAGGAGCAGTTTGAACCGAGGCTGTAACTGCTGTCCCGTAACCATCCAAGAGCACAAGATTTCTCCAGATGCGCGAATGTCGAGAAGGTTAGCACCTCTTATCGGTGTGCAGTAGATATGAAATTGTTGTGATGATATAACAGACGGTTAAGAACAAGGAACAGGTGGTTTTTAGGCATGATGGAGCTCCAGACAGAAGGAGTTTGCTGCGTTTTACCTAAATCAACTGAGCTGGCAATTCTAAAGTGTTGTTCTATTGTGTGGCGTCATTACCAAGAAAGTACTGCTAAGAGAGAACATAAACACATGCCCTCCTAAGGCTACAATGTTCTGCACTTAAAACACACTATTATGTTAGATCAGTGCGGTTTCCAACCTATTAGTCGTATGGAATGCAACACTGTTACTATCCCAATGTAAGAAATATACAGGGTGTTTCAAAAAGGTACGGCCAAACGTTCAGGAAACATTCCTCACACACAAATAAAGAAAAGATGTTATGTGGACATGTGTCCGGAAACGCTTAATTTCCATGTTAGAGCTCATTTTAGTTTCGTCCACCTACGCTCAGTGGAGCACGTTATCATGATTTCATACGGGATACTCTACCTGTAGCCGGTCGTGGTGGCCGTGCGGTTCTAGGCGCTGCAGTCCGGAACCGCGGGACTGCTACGGTCGCAGGTTCGAATCCTGCCTCGGGCATGGATGTCTGTGATGTCCTTAGGTTAGTTAGGTTTAAGTAGTTCTAAGTTCTTGGGGACTGAAGACTTAAGATGTTAAGTCCCATAGTGCTCCGAGACATTTGAACCATTTTGAACTCTACCTTTGCTGCTAGAACATGTGCCTTTACAAGTACGACACAACATGTGGTTCATGCACGATGGAGCTCCTGCACATTTCAGTCGTACGCTTGTCAACAACAGATTCGGTGACCGATGGATTGGTAGAAGCGGACCAATTCCATGGCCTCCACCCTCTCCTGACCTCAACTCTCTCGACTTTCATTTATGGGTGCAGTTGAAAGCTCTTGTCTACGCAACCCCGGTACCAAATGTAGAGACTCTTCGTGCTCGTATTGTGGACGGCTGTGATACAATACGCCATTGTCCAGGGCTGCATCAACGCATCAGGGATTCCATGCGACGAAGGGTGGATGCATGTATCCCCGTTAACGGAGGGCATTTTGAACATTTCCTGTAACAAAGTGTTTGAAGTAACGCTGCTACGTTCTGTTGCTGTGTGTTTCCATTCCATGATTAATGTGATTTGAAGAGAAGTAATGAAATGAGCTCTAACAAGGAAAGTAGGCGTTTCCGGACACATGTCCACATGACATTTTCTTTCTTTGTGTGTGAGGAATGTTTCCTGAAAGTTTGGCCGTACCTTTTTGTAACACCCTGTATTTCCAGCGCATTCTTCTTGCAGGTTTCTCTACGATAAACTATGGTGATATACTGTAAAATGAAAAACTACTTCCTTAAACCATCGATTCCTTGTGGAAGAATTTGCTTAGTATAGATCATTCTTTCTTTGGAGTTTAAATTCTCGCTTTTTCTGTACTCCGATGGCAGTTTCGGAATAATGAGGACATTCTGTGGTGATCAGTAGTTCTCACATCAAAATAGTCGAAGTTTCATTTTTTCCTGATTTCACGCTGGGTGTTCATGTCTCTGCTGATCATTTGTGATCGGTGGCGGTATACTTCCCTGGACGTCACAGAATAATGAGATGCGATCGCAGTCGAACGTAAAAACTATATCGATTTTTCTCATAAAACTAAAAGAAAATGGGCTTTACTTATTTTCGTGGGAAGTGGACACTTAGTATGGTCACAACTGTGTTTTACTTTTATAAATAGATGCTTGATTATAGATGCATTGACTTCAAATTCAATTGTTTCCCATCAGTGAATGGTGGGCTTCTGAGGGCGAAGGGTGGGGTGTTGTGCCTGCTGCGATTGTCGCCAGACACAGGCGATTTCTGTCCGGAGGGTGGTGGTGGAGGGGGGTTGGCGGGGGGGGGGGGGGGCTCTGTCGCCATACACTCCTGGAAATTGAAATAAGAACACCGTGAATTCATTGTCCCAGGAAGGGGAAACTTTATTGACACATTCCTGGGGTCAGATACATCACATGATCACACTGACAGAACCACAGGCACATAGACACAGGCAACAGAGCATGCACAATGTCGGCACTAGTACAGTGTATATCCACCTTTCGCAGCAATGCAGGCTGCTATTCTCCCATGGAGACGATCGTAGAGATGCTGGATGTAGTCCTGTGGAACGGCTTGCCATGCCATTTCCACCTGGCGCCTCAGTTGGACCAGCGTTCGTGCTGGACGTGCAGACCGCGTGAGACGACGCTTCATCCAGTCCCAAACATGCTCAATGGGGGACAGATCCGGAGATCTTGCTGGCCAGGGTAGTTGACTTACACCTTCTAGAGCACGTTGGGTGGCACGGGATACATGCGGACGTGCATTGTCCTGCTGGAACAGCAAGTTCCCTTGCCGGTCTAGGAATGGTTGAACGATGGGTTCGATGACGGTTTGGATGTACCGTGCACTATTCTGTGTCCCCTCGACGATCACCAGTGGTGTACGGCCAGAGTAGGAGATCGCTCCCCACACCATGATGCCGGGAGTTGGCCCTGTGTGCCTCGGTCGTATGCAGTCCTGATTGTGGCGCTCACCTGCACGGCGCCAAACACGCATACGACCATCATTGGCACCAAGGCAGAAGCGACTCTCATCGCTGAAGACGACACGTCTCCATTCGTCCCTCCATTCACGCCTGTCGCGACACCACTGGAGGCGGGCTGCACGATGTTGGGGCGTGAGCGGAAGACGGCCTAACGGTGTGCGGGACCGTAACCCAGCTTCATGGAGACGGTTGCGAATGGTCCTCGCCGATACCCCAGGAGCAACAGTGTCCCTAATTTGCTGAGAAGTGGCGGTGCGGTCCCCTATGGCACTGCGTAGGATCCTACGGTCTTGGCGTGCATCCGTGCGTCGCTGCGGTCCGGTCCCAGGTCGACGGGCACGTGCACCTTCCGCCGACCACTGGCGACAACATCGATGTACTGTGGAGACCTCACGCCCCACGTGTTGAGCAATTCGGCGGTACGTCCACCCGGCCTCCCGCATGCCCACTATACGCCCTCGCTCAAAGTCCGTCAACTGCACATACGGTTCACGTCCACGCTGTCGCGGCATGCTACCAGTGTTAAAGACTGCGATGGAGCTCCGTATGCCACGGCAAACTGGCTGACACTGACGGCGGCGGTGCACAAATGCTGCGCAGCTAGCGCCATTCGACGGCCAACACCGCGGTTCCTGGTGTGTCCGCTGTGCCGTGCGTGTGATCATTGCTTGTACAGCCCTCTCGCAGTGTCCGGAGCAAGTATGGTGGGTCTGACACACCGGTGTCAATGTGTTCTTTTTTCCATTTCCAGGAGTGTATTTTAGACGAACAAGCTGCACTTGAGGTGGCTGTCCTTTTACATCCTATTGCTTAGTTGACTATACACACTACTGTGTTGGGATAGGAGCGTCGCCTTAAGGCGGCAGCCAGATGGTGGAAAGCCGAGTTCGGTGAGCGACCGCAGAGGGTGGCAGCAAAGGGCAGACAGTGGGCTGCCTGCGCCGCAAGGTGGTCGACGGAGCAGCTGCCTGTTTCAAGGAGCATGTGTCCCCCCCCCCCCACCAAGTTGGATGGAGGGAGGGAGGGGTGGAGGGAGGAAGGAAGGGAGCCTCGATTTTCGGAAGTTTGTAGATGCCTATCGAGGAAAATGCACGTTCAACTACCACCTCCTCTGAAGTCTTTTAGGACGACGATTGTCTCCAGAGCATATGCTGCACTATGACCCATTCATTACGAGTGCGGGATTTTGCACAACAGTTTCGAAGTGTAATTAGAACTGTGACGCATTTTTTTGCCTTTAGTTGTGGTAGCATGTATTGGCTTCAATTACCTGGGCCGCAGGATGGTTTTTGAGCAGACATCTGTAGCGAATTCTGACGACAAAAATGATAGATGATGCATGCTTACAGATAATACACTTTTTTAACTCCTCTCTGCCCAACCAGCATCTCGTCAGATGTACGTATTTCCCACCAAAATGTATAAAGATAGTACGTTACCCCCCCCCCCCCCCCCCACCCTCAGTCTCTTTCACGCCAGCGTGTAGGTGTAGGATAGAGTTTGAATGTGTCTGTCGCTAGTTTCAAGTGGTACTGCGAAATTTTTCCCAATAAAATAACTCCATTTGTATGATATCATCAGTTTTTGAGTTGTAGTGTGATTTTATGCCATCTTTGTGTAGCACTATGCATATGGTTGTGTAAGTAGGCCCAATCGTTGTGATTAATTATGTAATTAATTTGTTTCTCGGCCAAAATAAACTAACATAACCCTCCTCTCCAACGTCAGGTCCGTTTCCATGTGTTAGCGGGTACACTTGGGCTTTCCATCCAGTATAATCAGGGTTCGAGTCCCAGAAAGTAGACAGCCACATTTAATTTCCCATCAGTTCCAAGTGTCTCTGGTGTTTTAATTGTGTTAGGGTAGTACACATGGGCTTTCTACCCAGGAGGACCAGGGTCTGGGTCCCAGAAAGGGTAGTGCCAAATTTAAGTTCCCATCAATTCTCAGGTAGGGGTGGGGTGGGATGTCAGCACACACCTGGGACAAAGAAATTCCCACGAAATTTTGAAATTTCCACGAAAATTCAAGATTTCTGCCAATAGAGTAAGTTGGTGGTGAGAGTGGAGGGAGAGGGGGAGGTGGGCATGCTGAGAAAACACGTGACGTCATCTGAGGGCTGGGATGCGCATGACTGGGGGCGGGGATGAGAGAGTGGGGGCAATTAATTGATCAATTTAATTAATTTGCATATCAATTTGATATCAAAATTGTGTAGATGCTGCCAGTTCTCTACTATTAGTGCTAAGCTGACTAGGACAGAACTACAAAAGAGGCAGGTGACCATACCAACTATACCATACTTTGTGAGTTATGGTAAGACGTGAAAGGCATTCGAAGCGTTTAGAACCTGAAACAAAAACATATTAATTTTCAGCATCTTCAGCAAATATAAATAAAACTAAATGTATCATTTTGATTCGTAGAGGATTTAAATGTACGAACATAAATCCATAAAATGTCCGTTAAGGAATCTGCCAAGCTAAAATTTACTTATAGCGCCTATCCGCTAACAATTAGGGCGTGGATCGGGTGAAAGTTATGGCTAAAGTTAAAAGTTGTTTTATGAAGAGTAAATTGAAAAAATTGATATAGCCCCCAGAAGTAGACACGAAAATACATGATTACTGTCCAAGGCATTCTACATAGTATACACACTGCTTTTGCGCAAGGTAATAGCAAAAAAATTTCTGTCCATAGTCAATAGATAGACACGGAAACATAAATTGTACAGAGTTAGCCGGAATGAGTAGTAAAATAACATAAAATGGTGGGTTGGGTTCAGAGAATGTCATATTGAAAGCGTTAGGTTTGTACATTAGACGAACACGAAGTATGAAACAAATGTCATAACTTCTACACTCTTAGAAGCCTTAAGACAGGAAGATCTGCAGACTTCCTCCAACCTAATGGAAAAAAAATGGCTCTGAGCACTATGGGAGTTAACATCTGTGGTCATCAGTCCCCTAGAACTTAGAACTACTTAAACCTAAATAAACTAAGGACATCACACACATCCATGCCCGAGGCAGGATTCGAACCTGCGACCGTAGCAGTCCCGCGGTTCCGGACAGTGCACCTAGAACCGCTAGACCACCGCGGCCAGGTAATGGAAAAAAAAATAAGTTTAAGTTTCAAACTGAAAAGTAGAAAGGAAATTTTTAATGGATATTAGCATCATACAGTAAGTTATTTTGCACAGAAAACTATAGCAACAAGTGAAGTAGAATGTCAAATTCACAAAGGAAGGAGACGATACATCGACGACGAAAGTACGCTACTGGCCATTAAAATTGCTACACCACGAAGATGACGTACTACAGAAGCGAAATTTAACCTACTAGAAGTAGATGCTGTGATATGCAAATGATTAGCTTTTCAGACCATTCACACAAGGTTGGCGCCCCTGGCGACACCTACAACTAACTGACATGAGGTAAGTTTCGAACCGATTTCTCATACATAAACAGCAGTCGACTGGCCTGGTGAAACGTTGTTGTGATGCCTCGTGGAAGGAGGAGAAATACGTACCATTACGTTTCCGACTCTGATAATGGTCGGATTGTAGCCTATCGCGATTGCGGTTTATCGTATCGCGACATTGCTGCTCGCGTTGGTCGAGATCCAATGACTGTTAGCAGAATATGGAATCGGTGGGTTCAGGAGGGTAATACGGAACGCCGTGCTGGATCCCAACGGCCTCGTATCACTAGCAGTCGAGATGACAGACATCTTATCCGCATGGCTGTAACAGATCGTTCAGCCACGTGTCGATCCCTGAGTCAACAGATGGGAACGTTTGCAAGACAAGAACCATCTGCACGAACAGTTGGACGACGTTTGCAGCAGCATGGACTATCAACTCGGACACTATGGCTGCGGTTATCATTGACGCTGCATCACAGACAGAAGCACTCTATCCATCTGAGCCTTGGAGGGCACACCGGATAGTGGGACAGCAGGGACTATCTCGCGCACGCTTCACGAATGTAATGTGTGGACATATAAGGTGAGAATGTCGGTCTCGCGGGAAGCGTGCCCGAGATAGTCCCTGCAGTCGCACTATCCCCTGTGCCCTCGGTGGCTCAGATGGATAGAGCGTCGCCATGTAAGCAGGAGATTCCGGTTTCGAGTCCCGGGGCACACATTTCCACCTGTCCCCGTTGATATGTATCAACGCCCGCCAGCAGCTGAATATATTAATATATAATTCTAACTTCATTCTAGATGGCTGCAGGCATCGATGGTGTCTGTTCTTTAGAACGTGTGGACAATGGAAGCTTTCTCGAGAAGACACTGAAGTAAAAAATCAAAGTGAGAACTGAGTTAGTAACTGTATTACTACCGGTCAACGAGTTCCGAGTCCAATCCGCAGTGGTTCGTAGGATTTTTTCTGTTGCTTATCATTTCTGTTACCTCCGACCATTGGCAGTGTATGTGAAAACACGGCGTAGCTGCCCCGTGATTTGGCGTCCGCACTGAATTGTGGTTCCTACTGCAACAGTTTGTGAGGTCGGATGATTGTTCAAATGTCTCTGAGCACTATGTGACTGAACTTCTGATGTCATCAGTCCCCTAGAGCTTAGAACTACTTAAACGTATGACACCCAAATCACCTGACCACGTCCGAAGTCCATGAGTTCCGCGGAGCGCCCCATTCTACTCTCTGACGATATTAATGACTACTGAGGTCGCTGATATGGAGTACCTGGCAGTAGGTGGCAGCACACTGCGCCTAATACCAAATTTGGGAGTGTCCAGATACTTTTTATCACGTAGTCTATGTGAGTTTCCTGCCCGTCGTGCTTCTACTTGCCGCCTCCAATAAAGTGGCTTTCCCTAGGCCCGCAACTGAAGCAACACGCTCTTGACACAATGACATTGCTACAGTGCAATTTCGTTTACATAAAATGATAAAAGAATGACTGCTACCGGTCAGATGTCTATCTATCAAATGGTTCAACAAAAAGTAATGTTCAACACCCGGATTAAAATACAGGGTAAAGGATATTTATGATAATATTCGTTGATGATGGTGTTTGATCTGTGGGGCGCTCAACTGCTCGGTTATCAGCACCCATACGAAGTCCCAGTTTTTTCACAGTCCAGTCAAATCACTGTCACGAATGAAAAAAATGTCTCAAATGGCTCTGAGCACTATGGAACTCAACTGCTGACCACAGAACCCCTAGAACTTAGAACTACTTAAACCTAACTAACCTAAGGACATCACACACATTCATGCCCAAGGCAGGATTCGAACCTGCGACCGTAGCTGTCGCGCGGTTCCAGACTGAAGCGCCTAGAACCGCTCGGCCACTCCGGCCAGCGGTCGGAGGATGGCAATGGCGTACCAGCGTTATTTTTACTATGCTTAATGAAACTGTGTGGTATCCAGGCCAACATATGTAATGAGGACAGTTTTAACTTTACCTTGTAAAGGGGGAGAGGGAGGAGAGAGAGAGAGAGACAGAGAGAGAGAGAGAGAGAGTGAAAAAAATGGCTCTGAGCACTATGGGACTCAACATCTTAGGTCATAAGTCCCCTAGAACTTAGAATTACTGAAACCTAACTAACCTAAGGACATCACACACACCCATGCCCGAGGCAGGATTCGAATCTGCGACCGTAGCAGTCCCGCGGTTCCGGACTGCAGCGCCAGAACCGCTAGACCACCGCGGCCGGCAGAGAGAGAGAGAGATGACTTGAATGAAGAACTGTAGAATTGCCCTATACGTTCCATTCCTTTGTAAATCATGAAGCAAATTCCACTGCGCTAACGACGGCGTCGGAGAACCGTGAGTGGGGGCAGAGACCCAGTTTTAACACGTCGTCAGCTGTCCACTTCTCCGGCAGCGTCCGATGACCGGCAAACAGATCTTCCCCATTCATCGCAGAGACGTCAGCATGGTGATTAACGAGCGCTGCCAAAATCCGCTCCTTGAACTTTTTAAAAAGTGATGTATAGCCCTTCGTAAGCTGTTATGATCCGCCCAGCGTAGGAAAAACTGGGGGGTTGTGCTCTGCAAGCTGTCACGGAGTGAAGGCTGTTAAACGCATTATGGCAGCTACTAAACCGTAAATTAAGTCACGTGTTACAAATTCTGAAGCCGCTGTAGTGGTTAGCGCCCGTTTATAAAACGCAGCTCTGACGGAGACTTTTTGTAAACTTCTCTGGTTGTAAATTAGAGCGGCGAGGCTATTCTGGTTTGGTGCAAAAACACCGAGCCCTTGTGTTGATTTAAGGGTTTACAGAAACTAAAATGCATTAACGTTCTCCCAAAAAACCAAGGCAACGCATAGTGCGCCAGTTTTCTGTTGCAGTCTCTACGAATATCATTTAAAGTGTATGATAATACGCGGCATTTGGAAACAAGTATGCTTAATATGTTGCATACAAGCTGTGTAAAAATTACTAAACTCTTTAGTCTTCTAAAACATTGTTAAGCTCAGTTATATTTTAAATTTTGTGACAGATGCGGTAATTAATTATATTTGTAGTCGTTATTTCTAGTACAACAAGAATAACAAGAGCGAGTTCTAAGGGTCTGTGGCTATATCAACGGTTTATTAGAGTGGATTCGACAATGATAAGTGAAACGAGAAAAACGTTTAATAGCGCATATCTGATATATATGACGGACAGGATGAACAGCAGTCGGCTGCTTCTCTACCTTTCTGAGACCATTATTACTCCTGTGTGCAATCAGATATTACTCGGTCCCCCGCTCCCCATCATCAACATTTGCGTCTAATTACACTACAGAATGAAAAAGAACTTCCATTGAACACTTTCATTTTTAAATTCCAACGGCCTTGCCGCAGTGGTAACAACGATTGCCTTCAGATCACCGAAGTTTAGCGCTGAAGGCCTGGGCCAACACTCGGATGGGTGACCATCAGATCTGCCGAGCGGTGTTGGCAAGCGGGGTGCACTCAGCCCTTGTGAGGCAAACTAAGGAGCTACTTGATTGACAAGTAGCAGCTCCGGTCTCGGAAACTGACATACGGCCGGGAGAGCGGTGTGCTGACCACGTGTCCCTCCATATCCACATTCAGTGACGCCTGTGGGCTGAGGATGACACGGCGGCCGGTCGATACCGTTGGTCCTTCCAAGACCTGTTCGGACGGAGTTTTTCATTTTTAAAATGACCAGAAAATAATATATTCTTTTTGTACGTATGAGGTTGGTGCCTAACTTCTCAGTGTTTTGGTTTCGCGTGTTGGTATTCCGGTTGCTGTGGGTTAGTTTATCGATTGTCATTTTTTATTTGTAGTTCAGTGTTCCTATTTGAGTTTACATTATGTCATTTTGTCCTTTGGATATATGCAGTAACACTGTGGACGCTAGAGGATGGAGTGCCAATTGGAGAAATCGGAACATTCCCGACATATTCTTCTGTTTGAGTTCAGTACAGGGATGATAGCACTGGAGGCAGCCAGAAACATTTGCGCCTTGTATGGGGATAA
This sequence comes from Schistocerca cancellata, assembly GCF_023864275.1. Lineage (NCBI taxonomy): Eukaryota > Metazoa > Arthropoda > Insecta > Orthoptera > Acrididae > Schistocerca > Schistocerca cancellata. The sequence goes on along the minus strand of NC_064633.1, from coordinate 21,835,566 downwards.
CGCCATAGGACAGAGCACGACAAGAAAATGGTTTTCTCGTTTTAAGGAGAGTCGTTTTGAGCTTAATGACTCTCCTCCTTCAGGAGGTCTTCGGGCTTTGATGAAGACCGTGGAAACGCAGGAACCCACAATGATCCCTTCAGTGGACTCGAGAACTGTCAGATGTGATCATTGCACCATCGCGCGACATTTGCGTGCATTGGGGTAGGTTCGAAATTCGGTTGTAAGAGTACCGCATGCTCTGGGCCAAAACCATTAACATCATTGGGTGGCCATATGTGCATCTCTGCTTGCTCGTCTTCAATTAGCTCGTAAATAACGCCGATCATTCCTAACATGCATCATCACTGGTGCAATAAATAGTGTCTGTATGCTAACATAATTGGCTGAGCCCAAGCAAAGCAACAACTCCCTGTATGAAGACCTCCGCGCATTTGCAAATGATAATTTTAGGCATCTAGTGGATCAGCGACGTCTACTTTTTGCGAATTGATTTCGCGAGGTGTACTCATCAGTGCTTGCATTTATTGTCAATAACTGAGCCGCCTTACACACACACACACACACTCAAAGAACAACGACAAGGAGGACTACATGAAGTTTTATTTATTTATTTATTCGTATGTCATCCACGGTTGCTTTGCAGCCTTATTCAAGTGCTTCATACACACACATCAAAGTTTTGCATCATCTCGGTTGCGAGAGTTCTGGATCCTGGCCGGGTACTGTGGTCTAGTGGAGGTTCTAGGCGCTTCAGTCCGGAACCGCGCTGCTGCTACTGTCGCAGGTTCGAGTCCTGCCCCGGGCATGGATGTGTGTGATGGCTTTAGGTAAGTTACGTTTAAGTAGTTCTACGGGACCGATGACATCAGGTGTTAAGTCCCATAGTGCTTAGAGCCATTTGAACCATTTGAACCGGAACCTGTACAGAAAATTGGAATAGAGGTCAACGTAAACATCATTTCCGCTCTTTTTATAGCTCATGAAAACCATACATTGCATGTTGTACCACAATACAGCGAGCCCTTCAGAGGTGGTGGTCCAGATTGCTGTACACACCGGTACCTCTAATCACCAGTAGCACGTCCTCTTGCATTGATCATGTCTGTCTTCGCCGTGGCACACTATCCACAGGTTCAGCAAGGCACTATTGGTCCAGATTGTCCCACTCCTCAATGGCGACTCGGCGTAGACCCCTCAGAGGGGTTGGTGGGTCACGTCTTTCATAAGCAGCCCTTTTCGATCTATCCCAGCCATGTTCGATAGGGTTAATGTCTGGAGAACATGATGGCTACTCTAGTCGAGCGATGTCGTTATCCTGAAGGAAGTCATTCACAAGACGTGGACGATGGGGATGCGAATTGTCGTCCATGAATACGAATGCGTCGCCAATATGCTGCCGATATGGTTCCACTGTCATTAACGTATCGTACAGCCTTTACGGCGTCTTCCATGACTACCAGTGGCGTACATCGGCCCCACATAATGCAACCCCAAAACAGCAGAGAACTTCCACCTTGCTGCACTCACTGGACAGTGTGTCTAAGGCGTTCAGCCTGACCGGGTGGGCTCCAAACGTGTCTCCGATATTTGACTGGTTTAAGGCATATGCGACACTCATCGGTGAAGAGAACGTGATGCCAATCCTGAGCGGTCCGTTCGGCATGTTGTTGGGCCCATATCTACCACGCTGTATAGTGTCGTGGTTGCAAAGACGGACCTCGCCATGGAGGTCGGGAGTGAAGTTGCTCATCATGCAGCCTATTGCGTACAGTTTTAGTCCTAACACGACGTCCTGTGTTGTGGCTACACGAAAGGAATTATTCAACATGCTAGCGTTGCTGTAAGGGTTCCTCCGAATGGCTTTGGTTCACTCCGAGAGCCCTTCCTGGCACAAAGTAATAATGCAGACCCGATCGAACAGCGGTATTGACCGTCTAGGCATGGTTGAACTACAGACAACACGAGCCGTGTACCTCCTTCCTGGTGGAATGACTGGAACTGATAGGCTGTGGGACCCCCTCCGTCTAATAGGCGCCGCTCATGCATGGTTGTTTACATCTTTGGGCGGGTTTAGTGACATCTCTGAACGGTCAAAGGGACTATGTCTGTGACACAATATCCACAGTCAACGTCTATCTTCAGGAGAACCGGCGTGATGCAAACCCGTTTTGATGTACGTATTATAGGCTAAATGTACAGAGAAATATACATCATATAACTAAGCAAACAGACAATCCAGAGAAATGTTGTAATTGTATATATAAGTCTCTTGACCACTCTACAGCTGTGTGTGCGACCAAGAGCAGCTCGCTGAATCCACCAGTAAGTTCTCACTGTATATCTTCTTCAATCAGGTGCTACATAGTTTGCACAGGATCATCACAGTCACACTCTGGGACTTCTTTACACCCCCGCTCATACAAACAGGCATCACATCTTTCATGCCCTTTACGGAATAGATTCATAGGTGTCCATAACTTTCTGGGAAGACCATATTCGTTCACCCGGTTGTTGGGGTCAATTATAAGGTGAGAATTAGTCGGAGGAAACTTCTGCCAAACCTCTTTCCATTCTTGACAAACATCATATTCAAGGGGCTTATCTTGCGTTGGCCACAGTGGTTTTCTAGATTTGTGTTTGCTGGCAGGCATATTCTGAAGATGATTAGATAGAAGTGAGTTCTTGTGAGTGAAACACTTTTGAAAATCTCTTGTTGCTCGTGTTTCTCGTCTTATTTATCGAGGTGAAATACTACACTGAAAAGCCAAAGAAACTCTTTCATCTACCTAATATTATGTAGGGCCCTGTGAGCACGCAAAAGTGCCGCAACACGACGTGGCGTGGACTCGACTAATGTCGGAAGTAATAGTAGAGGGAACTCACACCACGAATCCTACAAGGCAGTCCACAAATCCGTAACAGTACGGGGGGGGTGGAGATCTATTCTGAACAGCACGATGGGAGGCATCCAAAATACGCTCAATAATGTTCATATCTGGGGAGTTTGGTGGCCAGCGGAAGTGTTCAAACTCAGAAGAGGGTTCCTGGAGCCACTCCGCAGCAATTCTCCACGTGTGGGATGTCGCATTGTCCTGCTGGAATTGCCCAAGTCCGTAGGAATGCACAATGAACATGAATGGATGCAGGTTATCAATCAGAATGCTTATGTACGTGCCACCTGTCAGAGTCGTATCTAGACGTATTAGGAGTCCCATATTACTCAAACTGCACACGCCCCACACCATTACAGAGCCTCCACCAGCTTGAACAGTCCTCTGCTGACAAGCAGGTTCCATGGAAACATGAGGTTGTCTCCATACCCGTGCACGTGTATCCGCTCGACGCAATTTGTAACGAGACTCTTCCGACCAGGCAACATCTTTCTAGTCATGAATAGTCTAATGTCGGTGTTGACGGGCCCAGGCGAGGCGTAAGGCTTTGTGTCGTGCAGTCATCAAGGGTACACTTGTGGGCCTTCGGCTCCGAAAACTCATATCGATGATTTTTCACTGAATGGCTCGCGCGCTTACATTTGTTCAAAAAATGGCTCTGAGCACTATGGGACTTAACATCTATGGTCATCAGTCCCCTAGAACTTAGAACTACTTAAACCTAACTAACCTAAGGACAGCACACAACACCCAGTCATCACGAGGCAGAGAAAATCCCTGACCTCGCCGGGAAACAAACCCGGGACCTCGTGCTTGGGAAGCGAGAACGCCACCGCGAGACCACGAGCTGCGGACGCTTACATTTGTTGATGGCCCGGCATTGAAATCTGCTGTAATTTGCAAAAAGGCTGAACCTCTGTCACGTTGATCGATTATCTTCAATCGTCGTTTGTCCAGTACCTGCGGGATCTTTGTCCGGTCTCAGCGATGTCGGAGATTTGATGTTTAACCGGATTCCTGACATTCATGGTATACTCGTGAAATGGCTGTACGGAAAAATCTCCACTTCAGCGCTACCTCGGAGATGCTGTGTCCCATCGCTCGTGCGCCGATTATAACACCACGTTCAGACTCAATTAAATCTTGATAACCTGCCATTGTAGCAGCAGTAACCTATCTGCCAACTGCCCCAGGCACTTGTCTTACGTGGGCATTCCGAGCGCAGCGCCGTATTCTGCCGGTTTACATATCTCTGTATTTGAATACGCATGTCAATACCAGTTTCTTTGGCGCTTTAGCGTACATAATACAAGTAGCCATGCAAGTGGTGTAGTTTTAGTTGTACCACTGATTATTCTTAGTGGTTATTTGAGTTTGAGCTCAAGTATGCATAGTATGCGAACTATGTTTCCATACTGGAGGACAATATTGTGCCGTGGAGTGAACCAATGTCAACGTAGCAGTAAGAAGAGTGTCTGCATTTGCACCCCAGCCTGATCCAGCCAGTTTTCTGACAATATCAATTTTGGTGTTCACTTTTTTTTCTACGCTTTCTAAATGGTTCTTAAAGGTGGGATTCCCAAGTATTTGGGTGTGTTATGTTCCATGGGGACACTTTCGAAGACCACATTTAATTTGCGATTTTTCTCACATTTGTTAAGATTGTAAGAATTTACCTCCGGTTTTGAAGAATTTGGATTCCGTCAGCAGTTCTTGAAATACTCGCTCATTATGTGTAAGTCTATGGTCAAAGACCATTCTCGCTCTTCCAGCTTTCTTCCTTGATCAGCTAGTGCTAGGTCGTGAACAAACTGTATATTTTTAGCGCTAGTGTTGAGCATATCGCTGTATAAACATTAAATAAATTTGGTGGTAAAACAGAGGCCTGCGGTAGCCCATCCTTCAGCCTTCGCCATTTGCTTCCTTTGTCTCCGAAGAATACTTGATATCGTCTGTGGCTGAGCGTGCCATCAACTAAAGTAACCAATTTTTTACATGGTATGATTTCTGCAGATTTAAATAGCAGGTCATGGCACCACACGGTGTCATATGCGGCCGTAAGGTCAACAAATGCTTCTGCGTCGATGAAAGCTGTTAGTACCAATGTCTGATCACAACAATTGCCATTCTTTTGAAACCGGTTTGGTTCAGTGGAGTTACTTTTTCAGCTAGTGGCTGAATTCGGTTCAGCAACATTCTTTTTAGTAGTTTATCAACTAGACTAAGTAGTAATGTCATGCTTCGCAATCGCCTTTAACATGTTTTTTGACGACTATAATCTTTGCAGCACTAAATTTTGTTGACAATTTTCTAGTGATCAGTATCGTATTATAGTGCTTTAACACTGTTTAGTTTTCGGGCTTGCATTTTTCAGGTGGTCTGGATGCACATCATTGAAACCAGCCGCATTGTTTCTACGCACACATGCAAAGCTTCCTTCTGCTCATAAGCTGTGAACTCGGGTGACAGTTCTGGATGGGAAATTAACTGGGAGCGTTAGGATCGCAACTGTGTCTTCACGCGTCTAGTGCGGTTCTTGTTCACAGGTGCTTTAGATTTCTTAAGCAAGTGTGTAGCGGCTTCGTTTGGTGTGATGTTGTGTTGGCATCTCTCAGGCTTAGAATCTGCACCCAATTTCTTCTTTAGCTGTCACGCTTTACGACTCGAACGGGTGAAGTCGAGGCTTTCTGTAGCTTCTTGCCATTTCCTTCTTCTGTGGTCATTCAGAGTTTGAAGGAGTTCGTCTGCTGTTTTATTTGACTATGTAATTTGATATTCTTCGTATAGCTCATCACATTCATAGGACCATCCCAGGATGTATTGTTTGTTCTCTGGGTATCGTTATTTTTGCTACCTCTTTGACAACTTTAGTAAATCTATCATAGTTGTTAATTTGCACAGGAATGAAATCAACAGTCTCATCGAGTTTGGCAGCGTATTGTTGACAGTTCGCTTTTTTTAACATTCCAGCAAGCTTTAGCAGTTGAATTTACTAAGGTAGTAGTAGTAGTAGTAGTAACTTTATTCATCCGTAGATCTCATTTTACAAGGATGTAGGAAATGTCGAAGTATTTACAAGTTAAGACCAATTTAAAATAAGCCAAATCGTATACTCATATATTTACAGACTTCTAGTTAGAGACAATCATTAGATTTATTTGGATGCCATAATCAATGAGAACAGGACTATGCTGGCTGTGTGGAAAAGAGTTTATGATTTTTCTGTTTGCCCGTTCATTTCCATTACCTTGACCGGTAGTGATAAGGTAATGTGTCGTTCTGCCATCTTGCCGATCGGATCGTTCCTTGGCCCTTTGCGCTAAAACCCAAATACAGGTTGCCATTTATATCATTATCCTTATATCCCCAAGCATGGTCTCCAACGTAGATGGCAGGGACAGTAAAAATTCTAAATGGGGGTGTGAGCCAGATGAGTATTGGTGTTTTGTTAATGTTGCTAGTAATGGTTCCGCATATCATTACTGCCAAGTTAAAATTTTGTTTGTAGACTCCTTGGAAACCACTCTGTAATCAGTTATATCCATACTAACATATATTGCTAGTCTATATACCTCCGTATGAGCCCTGTTTTCTCGCGTCTTACCTTCATGATCCTTACGCGAAATATACGTTGGCGGCAGTAGAATCGATCTGCTGACGACTTCAAATGCCGGTTCTCTGTATTTTTTCGGATGTGTACCGCGAAAATAATTTCGTCGTACCTGAACGAATTCCCGTTTGAGTTTGTGAAACATTTCAGTAAGACTCGGGTGACCGTCGAATCTACCGGTAACATGTCTAGCAGGACGCTTCTGAATTGCTTCGATGTCTTCCTTTAATCCGATCTGTTGGGCATTCCGAACACTCGATCAGTGCTTAATAATGGGTAGTAGTAGCGTCCTATATGCCGTTTGTTTTAAACATAATCTTCACTTCCTAAAAAGTCTTCCAGTACATGAAATCCGCTATTCCTCTTCCCTGCTTCCAACCAGAGGTGCCCGTTCCACTTGATATCTCTTTGCAACGTTGCATCTAGATACTTAATCGACATGACTGTTTCATGCAGGACAATACTAATGCTGTATTCGAAAGCCAAAAGGTTGTTTTTCCCATTTATCTACATTAGTTTACGTTTTCTTTTGTATTTAGACCAAGGTGTCATTCCACATACCGACAGAAATTTTGTCTATCATTTTGTATCCTCCTACAGGGGTGATTCCCTAACTGTGGATAGTTATTTCAAGAGGAGGAAAATATAATTTTCTGAGGGGCAAGAAAGAAAGCGTTCGGTTGCGTTTTGGCCACGAAAGTAAATGGCTCTTAAAAGGTCATTACTGCTATCACTAGTTCATGACTGATTATATAAGTTACCAATAACAACATGTAAGAACAATGTCTTCGTTATAAAGTTCATCCACTACACACATACTTTGTATTTTGTTCCATGCATCTATGACAGTAAAATTGACACGCGTCATACATGCTTAAATACCTCATGAAAACGCCTTCTCCGAGTTGTGGGCAGTTTCAGCAGTACGCCAGATACAGCTTCATCATTCACTTCGCGACAATAAATTAACTAATTGGCATCACAGCTCAACTGTAACTATGTAATGGCTACTAAAACGCTTCGGAGCCTACATTACTATCGCTACTGGTCATATACAAAGAATTCGCAGCCTGAAGTCTTCCAGTTTCTATCGGCTCAGAAGTACAGGAGTAAAGAGTCCACCAATCAAGTGATTTACGAGCAGTTGGTCTAAATATAGTGCACACATTCTAATTTGGTTCGTTTTAAATGCGGGTGCAGAGTATGGTTGAAACAAGTGTCACTTGCTTGAGCTGTGGTGCAGAGGAAGCGCACTTTGTAACAAATGTCCGCCCTCGATGCGGATAGTAAGATTTCTTGTCTGAGAAGGAGTTGTAGGCACCGCTCGCGATGCATTGTTTCATTATGCTATAGAGAAAGGCTGATAGACATATAGACATGAGCAGTATCATCTGATCAGCTGACTCATTAGTTTTTTCCATAACTTTAAGAAACAGAACAGACACACATAACAGAGACTTTAGGCATCAATTATTTACTCTCCCTCACGCTGAAATAACTTTTCGATTTAGTGACTGTAGAAATCACGTGGTTTTGATACGAAGTACTCGTCGAGCCATATTCTCCTCGCATTTCCATCCGGAAGAGAAATTCCTTGAATGTTGTTCGATAGTGAGCGGAAAATGTGAAAAACTGAGAGCGCAAGATAAGGGAATAACGTGGGTGCTGAATGACTTCCCAACCGAACTCCTGTGTTGTGTTTTTTGTCAGCCTAGCAGAATGTAGACTGGCTTTATTGTTGAGTAGCATCATTTCGTGCTGTGCTCCGGTGCTGCAACACAGCAAACATGGTCGCTACAACATTAAATTTAAATGGTCTTCCTCAAGACCCGAAAATGAAGACAATGGGGAGATCTGTGACCTGAATATCTAAGAAATGTCTGAAAGTAAATGTGAATATCCTTCATGTCTGTGCTGTGAGAACAATGCGGACATAATTACCCTACAATTTGGACGCACCGTTGTCGGAGCCCCTCTTTACTGGTGCAGGGAGACCGTAACAGAGGCTGCCATGCTGACAGTGTTGTTACACGCGTCGTTCCACTGGCCTTGATGGCTCCTGTCTTGCTGCTAACAAGCATGTTTCCTGACGCAGGATAGGTGACATGGCTGTACGGTTCTGCACGACTGAGCAAACAGTATGCCTGTCCTGTTCGGTGCAAGCTGGATCAGGCCGTTAAGATTTTGTGTGGCACTGAATTTGGTCCTCCTGAACCAAGCGAATTCATATTTGCATGAAAACCGTGAGATTCTCACCAATGTGTGCAGTATTATCACGGAGCCACTGGACAGCAGCATAAAGCCGGCCCAGAAAATATTTCCTGCACCTTAAGACAGCGACACAAGTTACGCAGTCCTAATCTGGCACGTATAATTGGCTGATTATCATAATACGCATGAAATATTTTCTGGGCCATTTTTAGTTTGCCTATACAGCTTGAACCGCAAACTCGATAATGCCACGATCCTGCCATTGTCAAATCCGACATGCGGTGTCTGGCGGTTCTCTTCCATATAACACGATTTCCCCACGAACAATCACAATTCAAACGTGATTTCTGGATGCGTTATCTCTCCTGACGTACAAAATGTAGCAGCGGTTTCGGTGAAATTCGAATCATTTGCATAGCCAAGCATGTATTCCACTTCACTCCTATCTGAAGTTTGTTGCATACCATCTCAAGGTATTGCAATTTTTAATGACGAAAGTTACATAAAGGTAAATAGCTTCTACATTATGGAAGACCAGAAGATATCAGCCTACAAAGGCAATCTTTCATCACGAATCAGTTTGATATGTTTTTCTAATGTGTTCTTCACTCCGAAGTCTGGTTTGATGCAGCTCTCCCCCCAAATTAATCTTGTGAAAGCCTCTTCATATCTGCATAACTATCACAATCTACATCTGTTTGAGCCTGCTTCCTGTATTCATTCCTTGGTGTACCTCTACAGCTTTTACCACAGAAGACTTCCCTCCAATAGCAAACCGACAGTGCCTTTGTGCCTCAGGATTTGTCCTGTCACGCGATCCCTTCTTTCAGTCAGGTTATGCCATAAATTTCTTTTTCCCCATTTCGATTAAGTACCTTGTCTCTTGTTATTCGATTTACACATCTGTTTTTTAGCATTCTTCTATAGCACGACATTTCAGAAGGCTCTACACTCTTCTTGTCTTAACTGGTTACCGTACACGTTTCACCTCAGTACGAGGCTACCCTCCACACGAAAACATTCAGAAAAGATTTTCCTAACGCTTAAATTGATATTAGTTGTCAGCAGACCACTGTTTTTCAGAAATGATTTTCTTGTTACGGCCAGACCGCATTTTATATCCTGTCTACTGCAGTCATTACGTATTTTTCTGTCCAAATAGCAGAGCTCATGTACTACTTTAGTATCTCATTTCCTAATCTAACTCCATCACCGCCTGATTTAATTCGCCTACATTCTGTTATACTTGTTTTACTGTCCATTCCTTTCAACTGATCTTCCAACTGCTGTGCTGCGTCTGAAAGACAAAAGACAAAAGTCAAAAGTATTTATGTCTTCTTTCAAACTTTAATTCTGTTTCCTAATTTCTCCTTGGTCTCCATCACTGGATGACCCATGGAATCATTGAGTAACATTTGGGATAGGTGACAGTTCTGTCTCATTCCCTCCTGAACTACGGCTTCGTTTTAATGTCTTTCAAGTCTTATAACTGTACATCTGATAAAAATATTTCGCTCCCTTTATTTTATTGCTGCAACCTAAAACATCTCAAGGAATGTAGCCCAGTCAACACAGTCGAAAGCTTTATTTAAATCTACAAATGCTTCTAGAATACATCCCGCTATAGTATGGCATGAATGGCTGGAACATCCCGAGGGGCTGGTTGAGCTGACTGATTGGGAAGATTTTTCCTATCCTTCGCGGCCACAGGCACCTTTCCAACGCGAAGGATGAGGACTGCGTGGATACTTGAACCTGGTAAGTGTAGGTCACTGTTATGGTGTGTGTGTGTGTGTGTGTGTTGGAGATGATGAGAGAAGGGAAAGGGTGAAATCCGGAGCCGGTACACAGTCAACTCCTCCAGAAAAGCCCCAAGCTGACCTCCGAGCTTAATGTCTCCTTGCTACGTACGGATCACCGTAGACCGTGTAGCATTCTCTCAGTTCAGGAGAGACTGCGGAGACGTTTCGAATTTAATAGAGGACACTCGGGCTCCCACCTGGCAAAGGGGAAATTGTCAACATTAAGCAACGTTCCCATACGGTCACTCATCCAAGTGCTAGCCATGCCCAACAGTACTCACAGAAACCAGTTTATCCGCCTCGTGACAGCCGTTGACGTCTTCCACGATATAAGAGGCTTGGTATTGTCTCACGAGTTCCTGCATTTCTCCAGAACCCAAACTGATCTTCCCCCAGGTTGGCTCCTACCACTCTTTCCTTTCTTTTGTAAACAATTCGTGTCGATGTTTTCAACCCTGTCTTATTAAACTAATAGTTGTATAATACTCACACCTGTTAGTACCTACCTTCTTTGGAATTTGAATTATTACATACATCATGAAATCTGACGGTATTTCGCCTGTCTCACATAAATTGCGCACCAGGGGAAGGAGGAATATTGTCATGACTGGCTCTCACAACGGTCTCAGTAATTCTGAAAGAATGTCGTATGCTCCAGGGGACTTGTTTCCACTTAGGTCTTTCAGTGTTCTGTAATTTCTTCCGGCAGTATCCTATCTCACTTTCACCTACTTCGTCTTCTCTTTCAATAATATTGCTCACACGTCTGTTTCCCGTATATTTACCTTTTTTACAGGGTGTTCCAACGTTTTTGTATCAAACGTCTAAGGGTATCGTGTCACATCATGGGGAACAAGTTTTTTTAGAGACAAAATGTTCACTCAGACGTCCCAGCGGCCTTTAGTATTCGTCGGCTCTGGGATGATGACGCGTCACCGAACTAGCAGAAGCTACTGACCAAGTGTATTACATACTACCTGCTATAGTAAATGTAGTGATATTCCGCAACAAAATCATAAGAATGGGTGCCTGTAAGTGGAGAAAAAGATATTCAGAAGCCGATCAGGAACTTTAACTCGGCATACACGCTTTCTCACGGAGCGGATGACTGTATTATAGGAAACACACACTTCAGATGGTCGTCACAGAGTGTTTGTGATCAGCCACCACCCGAGGGCAAAGCCAGTTTTGAGAGACGTCCGGGGTCACCGGGAAGAGTTATCAAACACTTTGTCTAAAAATAAAGGCTGTTACCTATTGTAAAGGACAGAAAACCCCAATTAACAATATTTGTGAAAACTTAAAGTAGGGTAGTGAGTCATCTTGACAGTGACGGCAACTATTGATGATAAAATCTACACTGATAATATTTTGATTAAGACCTGTATCAAATACTGAGAATAGCATACAAAAAGCGCAGATAAAATGAAACGACTATCATAGATTCTTTATCAAACATCTATAGAATAAATTCAAAATCATATGAACGAAGGTTAAATCCAAGAAAGTAATTCAGTCAAAGATCGCATTTACCATGAAAGGGAGTTTTAACCGCATCGAAAAGGAAATTCAATGCGACTACAATGCAACTCGGATATGGAAATGTTCAGTTAGTTTGATGATATTGAGTCGCTCTAGAGTACTTTTGCAATAGTTGTCTGGATGCAAACGCTATTAGATTGTTTCAGTTTTGGAAATTTGATAATTCGTGAGGCAGAGACTGAAGTATTGTTCAGTCATTCGAGTGATGAAAGTTAATCTTTACCGTTCTCAACGCAACGGTACAGTAAGACGAGTGTTAGACTTCAGTTGAGTGATACTGGTTTATCAGACTTAGCCATCGTACTGATGAACAGTTACAAACCTTGAGAGCAATGTATCAACGGAAGAAAAACAATTCGTAGTCTTGAGTAGGACACAATAAAACGAAGACGTGAAGAAAGACAAGTACGCCGATTAGTCAAAAGTTGTCGTCAGCGTCACGATAACTGAACTGAAGAGAAGATAATCTTGAATGACATATCGGTGTGTGTGTGTTGTAGGGACAAACAATTAATTACAGCTAGAACAATAAAATCTGAGTCAAAAGATAAATCTTACATGTCGCCTAACTCACTAAACGGACAATATAATGTGTATTAATGGAAACTGATTGACTCTTTACACATTTTAAGTGACTAAGTGAGTACATGAACAATGGACAGTGAAAAGTGGTTAGTTCAAACCAGTATTACGGCGTATTAAAAAAAAATACATTTACTCCAACGTTACTTATCTCTTGAGCTACGTCGGACCGTTCCTAATAACTTGACGTAGCAAGGGCATAGCAACGGAGTAGCAGACAGGAAAATTTCATCCTCGCTATGTATGATGTGAAAAACGACCGTAATGATGAAATCAAGAATCAAGATTTCATTTCATCACGAAACTAACCGGGCATAAAAATAAAAGTAAACGTTCGCACAAGCTGAGAAGACCTTTGCGGAGAGGTAACAGAATATTTCTAAACCACGCAAGGAGTTGTGTTCTTAGGAGAGTTACAGGAGGTGTTCCACGTCATACCGACTGGGACGAACATCGTTACGAGTCACACCTCCTGCCAGCGAGTGAAGGAGGCAAGGGACGTCACACTATGACGTGAAGTATGACCCAAAGACGTTTCATGCAAGGACTTTGAAACACGCTGCAAACTCCTTCCACCCTTCAGCTTTCCCTTCTTTGCTTATTACTGGCTTGTCATCTGCTTCTGTTACAGCAAAGATCTTTTTAATTTCCGTATAAGCGACATATAGCTTTACGATAGTTCTTCACGCTACTACACTGTTTCATTTATCCTCTAGCCATCACAGCTTAGTCATTTTCCATTTTCTGCCAGACTCATCCTTTAGGCGTCTATATTCTCTTTCGTTAGGCTCATGTGCGTCATTATTATATTCTCTCCTTTGGTCAACTACATTTAATATCGCCCGTGTTATGGCTGAATTACTACTTGGCCTTTACTTTTTAGCAAATAGATTCTCTTATGCCTTCCTTATTTCATGCCGGCCGGAGTGGCCGAGCGGTTCTAGGCGCTACAGTCTGGAATCGCGCGACCGCTACGGTCGCAGGTTCGAATCCTGCCTCGGGCATGAATGTTTGTCATGTCCTTAGGTTAGTTATGTTTAAGTAGTTCTAAGTTCTAGGGGACTGATGAAATGGCTGGTTCAAATGGCTCTGAGCACTATGGGACTTAATATCTGAGGTCATCAGTCCCCTAGAACTTAGAACTACTTAAACCTCCCAGTTTGATATTAATGGGTGGTGTATTTACAGTTACCGCACCATAATGTTCATGTTAACCATACAGATGAATCGGTATCCTCCTTAACAGTGCTCCTAACATCGTTCTAAGCCAAGAGTTTCCAGTCGGCAGAAAACATTGAAACCCGCCGACCTGGCCGCCGATTTCGGATGTGGCGCGCGGCGCTCGAGTTAATGAAGGCTTGTTGTTCGCGTAATAGGTTTGTCCTCCGCTAGGCGGCGCCGTGCCACCGGCCGGGCCAATATGCATGCAAATCTGCTGTCGATATATCAAAACGCCGCGACGCGCCATTAAATTAAAACTTTGCCCGCAGCGCGCAGCCTCGCAACTTCAGCTCACACTTCCGGCTTTACGCACTGTTTACTGCCCAATTCATTTGCCGCTCTCTTAATGTCGTTTGTTGCTCCCCAGAGGAGACACATGCCTGCAGCCTAGTTGCGTTAATGTTCTCGCCACTTCACTCTGCGGCTTGGAACGTATTTTGCAGTCCCGTGTTGATTTACGGTAAGAAGAGCACCGTGTAATTAAAGACATAATTTGTATTGTTCCCTCAGCAAGAACTTTCTCTGAACATCACAAGTAGTGTAGATACAGGCGCGCAGTTGTCAGTAAACCCAAAAGCAACGATCTGAAACCAGCAAATATTCTGTCAGGCTACACTCATGACCAACTGAATTGAGACACAAAGGCATTACAGGCCTTGGCTGCGGGTGGGAATTGATTGAAATCAATGGGGAAGGTTGAAAATTTGTGCCGGACCGAGATTCTAACCTGCGTTCCCTGCTTACTAGGCAGATGCTCTGGCCACTGAGCCATCCAGGCAAAGTGGTCACTACCACAGCACGCCTTCGGTCAGACCAAAATTCCTAAGTAATCCACACACACACTACTAATGTATGCCTCTTTTGGACACCTCCGAAAGAAAAGGCACCACGTTTGTATACAGGGTGGTACATTGATAGTGACCGGGCCAAATATCTCACGAAATAAGCATCAAACGAAAAAACTACAAATAACGAAACTCGTCTAGCTTGAAGGAGGAAACCAGATGGCGCTATGTTTGGCCCGCTAGATGGCGCTGCCATAGGTCAAACGGATATCAGCTGCGTTTTTTAAAATAGGAACCCCAATTTTTATTACATATTCGTGTAGTACGTAAAGAAATATGAATGGTTTAGTTGGACCACTTTTTGCGCTTCTTGATAGATGGCGCTGTAATAGTCACAAACGTATACGTACGTGGTATCACGCAACATTCCTCCAGTGTGGACGGTATTTGCTTCGTGAAACATTAGCCATGTTAAATTGGACCGTTTACCGATTGCGGAAGAGGGCGATATCGTGTTAATGTACGGCTATTTCAAGAATCATGAAAGGAGGCTGTATACATGGAAGAAGCCTGGAGATACTGACAGGTTTCAGATAGATTATATAATGGTAAGACAGAGATTTAGGAACCAGGTTTTAAATTGTAAGACATTTCCTGGGGCAGATGTAGATTCTGACCACAATCTATTGGTTATGAACTGCAGATTGAAACTGAAGAAACTGCAAAAAGGTGGGAATTTAAGGAGATGGGACCTGGATAAACTGAAAGAACCAGAGGTTGTAGAGAGATTCAGGGAGAGCATTAGGGAACAATTGACAGGAATGGGGGAAAGAAATACAGTAGAAGAAGAATGGGTAGCTCTGAGGGATGAAGTGGTGAAGGCAGCAGACGATCAAGTAGGTAAAAAGACGCTGGCTAATAGAAATCCTTGGGTAACAGAAGAAATATTGAATTTAATTGATGAAAGGAGAAAATATAAAAATGCAGTAAATGAAGCAGGCAAAAAGGAATACGAACGTCTCAAAAATGAAATCGACAGGAAGTGCAAAATGGCTAAGCAGGGATGGCTAGAGGACAAATGTAAGGATGTAGAGGCTTGTCTCACTAGGGGTAAGATAGATACTGCATACAGGAAAATTAAAGAGACCTTTGGAGAGAAGAGAACCACTTGTATGAACATCAAGAGCTCAGATGGCAACCCAGTTCTAAGCAAAGAAGGGAAAGCAGAAAGGTGGAAGGAGTATATAGAGGGTTTATACAAGGGCGATGTACTTGAGGACAATATTATGGAAATGGAAGAGGATGTAGATGAAGATGAAATGGGAGATAAGATACTGCGTGAAGAGTTTGACAGACCACTGAAAGACCTGAGTCAAAACAAGGCCCCGGGAGTAGACAACATTCCATTAGAACTACTGATGGCCTCAGGAGAGCCAGTCATGACAAAACTCTACCATCTGGTGAGCAATATGTATGAGACAGGCGAAATACCCTCAGACTTTAAGAAGAATATAATAATTCCAATCCCAAAGAAAGCAGGTGTTGACAGATGCGAAAGTTACCGAACTATCAGTTTAATAAGTCACAGCTGCAAAATACTAACGCGAATTCTTTACAGACGAATGGAAAAACTGGTAGAAGCCGACCTCGGGGAAGATCAGTTTGGATTCCGTAGAAATGTTGGTACACGTGAGGCAATACTGACCTTACGACTTATCTTGGAAGAAAGATTAAGAAAAGGCAAACCTACGTTTCTAGCATTTGTAGACTTAGAGAAAGCTTTTGACAATGTTGACTGGAATCCTCTCTTTCAAATTCTGAAGGTGGCAGGGGTAAAATACAGGGAGCGAAAGGCTATTTACAATTTGTACAGAAACCAGATGGCAGTTATAAGAGTCGAGGGGCATGAAAGGGAAGCAGTGATTGGGAAAGGAGTGAGACAGGGTTGTAACCTCTCCCCGATGTTATTCAATCTGTATATTGAGCAAGCAGTAAAGGAAAGAAAAGAAAAATTCGGAGTAGGTATTAAAATTCATGGAGAAGAAGTAAAAACTTTGAGGTTCGCCGATGACATTGTAATTCTGTCAGAGACAGCAAAGGACTTGGAAGAGCAGTTGAACGGAATGGACAGTGTCTTGAAAGGAGGATATAAGATGAACATCAACAAAAGCATAACGAGGATAATGGAATTTAGTCAAATTAAGTCGGGTGATGCTGAGGGAATTGGATTAGGAAATGAGACACTTAAAGTAGTAAAGGAGTTGTGCTATTTAGGGAGTAAAATAACCGATGATGGTCGAAGTAGAGAGGATATAAAATGTAGACTGGCAATGGCAAGGAAAGCGTTTCTCAAGAAGAGAAATTTGTTAACATCGAATATAGATTTAGGTGTCAGGAAGTCGTTTCTGAAAGTATTTGTATGGAGTGTAGCCATGTATGGAAGTGAGACATGGACGATAACTAGTTTGGACAAGAAGAGAATAGAAGCTTTCGAAATGTGGTGCTACAGAAGAATGCTGAAGATAAGGTGGGTAGATCACGTAACTAATGAGGAGGTATTGAATAGGATTGGGGAGAAGAGAAGTTTGTGGCACAACTTGACTAGAAGAAGGGATCGGTTGGTAGGACATGTTCTGAGGCATCGAGGGATCACAAATTTAGCATTGGTGGGCAGCGTGGAGGGTAAAAATCGTAGAGGGAGACCAAGAGATCAATACACTAAGCAGATTCAGAAGGATGTAGGTTGCAGTAGGTACTGGGAGATGAAGAAGCTTGCACAGGATAGAGTGGCATGGAGAGCTGCATCAAACCAGTCTCAGGACTGAAGACCACAATAACAACAACAACGTGTAGTACGTAAAGAAATATGAATGTTTTAGTTGGACCACTTTTTGCGCTTTTTGATAGATGGCACTGTAATAGTCACAAACGTATAAGTACGTGGTATCACGCAACATTCCTCCAGTGTTGACGGTATTTGCTTTGTGAAACATTAGCCATGTTAAATTGGACCGTTTACCGATTGCGGAAGAGGGCGATATCGTGTTAATGTACGACTATTGTGATCAAAATGCCCAACGGGCGTGTGCTATGTTTGCTGCTCGGTATCCTGGACGACATCATTCAGGTGTCCGGACTGATCGCCGGATAGTTTCCTTATGTAAGGAAACAGGAAGTGCTCAACCACGTGTGAAACGTCACACGCGACCTGCAACAAATGATGATGCGCAAGTAGGTGTTTTAGCTGCTGTCGCGGCTAATCCGCACGTCAGTAGCAGACAAATTGCCCGAGAATCGGGAATGTCAAAAACGTCGGTGCTGAGAATGCTACATCAACATCGATTACACCCGTAACATATTTTATGCACCAGTAATTACATTGCGACGACTTTGAACGTCGTGTACAGTTCTGCCAGTGGGCACAAGAGAAATTGCGAGACGATGACAGATTTTTTTGCACGCGCTCTATTTAGCGACGAAGCGTCATTCACCAACAGTGGTAACGTAAACGGGCATAATATGCACTACTGGGCAACGGAAAATCCACGATCGCTGCGACAAGTGGAACATCAGCGACCTTGTCAGGTTAATATATGGTGCGGCATTATGGGAGGAAGGCCCCCATGTTATCGATGGCAATCTAAATGTTGCTATGTATGCTGATTTCCTACGTAATATTGTACTGATGTTACTACAAGATATTCCACTGTATGACAGAATGGCGATGTACTTCCAACATGATGGATGTCCGGCACATAGCTCGAGTGCGGTTGAAGGGATATTGAATAGCATATTCCATGACAGGTGAATTGGTCGTCGAAGCAACATACCATGGCCCGCACGTTCACCGGATCTGATGTCTCCGCATTTCTTTCTGTGGGGAAAGTTCAAGGATATTTGCTATCGTGATCCACCGACAACGCCTGACAACATGCGCCAGCGCACTGTCAGTGCATGTGCGAACATTACGGAAGGCGAACTACTCGCTGTTGAGAGGAATGTCGTTACACGTATTGCCAAATGCATTGAGGTTGACGGACATGATTTTGAGCATTTATTGCATTAATGTGATATTTACAGGTAATCACGCTGTAACAGCGTGCGTTCTCAGAAATGATATGTTCACGAAGGTACATTTATCACACTGGAACAACCGAAACAAAATGTTCAAACGTACCTGTGTTCTGTATTTTATTTTAAAAAGCTACCTGTTACCAACCGTTCATCTAAAATTGTTAGCCATATGTTTGTGACTATTACAGCCCCATCTATCAAAAAGCGAAACAAGTGGTCCAACTAAAACATTCATATTTCTTTACATACTACACGAATATGAAAAAAAATGGGGGTTCCTATTTAAAAAAAAAACGCAGTTGATATCAGTTTGACCTATGGCAGCACCATCTATCAGGCCAACCATAGCGCCATCTGGTTTCTCCCTTCAAGATACACAAGTTTCGTTCATTGTAGATTTCGTGAGATATTTGGCCCGGTCACGATCAATGGACCACCCTGTATAATTAATGCGAGACGGCGAGTAATCTCTTCAGTGCAGATGTACACCATGCTGGAATTCTTACGCAAATCTGCGAAATGTCGCGAGTAATGAGGATAATGGGCAAGCGGCACTACATTAGTAGTGTGTGTATGAGTTGGGAATTCGGGTCTGAACGGGGGAGTTCCAGAAAAGACCGAGCAGTTGCGATGACCGGTGCGTCTGGATGGCTCAGTGATCAGAGCATCTGCCTAGTGAGCAGTTTGAATCCCGCTCCGGTAAACGTTTTCAATTTTCCCATTAACTTCAATCAATATCCGCTCGCAGCTCAGGTCTGTAATTCCTTTGTATCTTAATTCATAGTGGCTACTGGATCAAAAATGGTGTCTTTTGTTACGGACATGTCCAAAAGAAAAAGACACGAGGTGTATATGTGTATAGAAACTGAATTACCTGTAACATTTGTATTAGGGAGAAAGAGGGCCTCCGTTACAAGGTGTGGTGTCTTTTTTTAATATATTGATCAAATTATTATTCTCTTGTGAAGATTCAGAAATCTGTTGAGTTTTGCACCACTTCTGGGCGGGAAGAGCAAAGACTTTTCAAAAAACTTAAGTACTGTAAGTTATAGTTTATATATATTTCACCTGAAATCGTTTGCAGAAGGCGTAGCGTTCTCAAGATTAAGAACACAGTTCGCATTGCCACTTAATTTATTTGTGTCGTGATCATGTTCGATCATGACCGGATATGAGACATAGCAACTACGAACAGAGAAACCTAATGCCGTCGGCACATGGACCGTGCATCCGAACGTTGAGCGTTGAGCGTGCCGAGTTTCCGACGTCGTAGCGTGGAATAGCACGTTCGGGAGTCTTTCCGAACGTGCAGAGCAATATCTGGCAGGTCAGATATTCTGAGCGTGCGTCTGAGCGTTGACCAAAGAGGTGGCACAACGCCGCCTACGTCACACACACGCCGTCTCCCTTCAGTACAGAGTTGTGAGGCGCCATATTGGCATTCATTTCAAGCTTATATGTATATATGCTATTTCTGAGCACCAGAAAATGCAGAATCATTGGAAAGCCCGTTGTTAACTGTGTGATTCGTTCCAATAAAATAACGAGAAACATCATATTCATGGCAAAAGAATTACTGTAACTTGCGTCTTATGAGAGTAGGCTATTTGAAGGAAGTGACACAGGGAGGATCCACCATAAAACGCATTGTTCTTGGTACAATTTGTTATAATTAAATTTCAATTAGTAACATATCTACGATAAGGTTTTCTGCAACGGTTAACATACTTCATCACTTGCGACGTGTGTCTGCATGTTGTTGGATTTGCGCAATGCGTAGCGTCACTGTCTCCTATTGATTTGATAGTTGGGGCGGAGGTTCGCATTTTGACACTCCTAAATTTTATTTCCTAACATTAGCGTTTGTATTAGGTTATGATACTTTATTAATAATTAATATAAGTATATACTATGATATTTGATGTTATGTAAATATAAGTTCACCTTTTTCTGAGGGGTGACTTTGTTCGATTTGCATAATCTGCAGGACAGCTTGCACTACTTGTATAAAGATATTTTGCTCCTTTTTCTTTTACGCTTCGTAATTCACATGTTGCAAAGATTCTGCTATTTGGTAAGAACAGTGATTAAGTAAGACTGACCTTGGGGTTTTAATAAAATGTGGGAATGATGAAATAATGTTTATCTTATGATGAGAAGTATTCCAAATTTGTACCGCACTGTTTGTAGTGGAACTTTTATACGTCTCTGGCCTTATTGATTGGACATGGTACTTTCCTTTTCGTGGACGATGGAGCAAATGTGCCTTTTAATAGAGCTAACGTGGGAATTTTACTCGCGCCCGTTGAGTAAACAGTGTGATTTACGAACTAGAAACATCCCTTAACTGCCGCTGGAGTGCGTTGCGATCGTGTATACCACATTGGGGCCCACGTACCGTTTGCACGAGTCGCATCGTTCCTGAGCGTTCAGCAGCACGTTGAACTTGGCACGCTCAACGTTAACGTTCGACAGCACGGTCCGTGTGCCGACGGCTTAAGGGACCAGACAGAGCTGGAAATTTTCTTTGCTATACTACACCAAACATTAAAAGAAGTTGGATTTAAATTACAAACAAGGTAAATAATAGTGCGCCTTCTGCTTCAACTATGACGTTTGCCGACATGCAGTCGGTCCCTGGTAGCTGTATGAAAACTGTGAAAACACCGTGATATATGTTGCCATTAATAGGAGATGGATAGTATAGAAATACTTTAAGTAATAAGCAGGCACTACATCATTTGAGAGCACAATAACCAATTTAATTACCTTAGTATTTCTAACAATAGGATCCGTACATTTCAATTTTATACCTTGCTGGATGTTTCTTTAAATAAAGTCCTTTACCATTTTCGACATTTTATCTTAGCTGCACGCATAAATTCTTACATAGCACTGCACAGTAGTAATATTTTATAATAACTAATAAGTGATTGCGGACCACGCCATATACGCGTCCGCCGTCTTTAAAAAATATCACGACTGTATTAACACAAGAGGATTACAATTCTTCAGCTGTCAAAAAATAAGAAACATAAAATATCTCTGTCGATACAAATTATGGACAACTCGTATTCCGCGCCGTGGCGCGTAAGGTATTCTTTGAAATATCAGGTGGTCGCTGCTCAGCGACGATGTAAGAAATTTTTTACACAGATGGGTTTTTTGAACCTGCATGGTTAGATTATCGAATGTAAGTTGTTTTTTAAGCTATCGAAACAGATACTAATATTACAAAGGCGAGGGGGATAGTATGGTGTTTCACGTAACTCGATCACTGTCAGATCCAGTTCAGAGATTACGTAAGTTCACTGTTTCATGAAAAGTATCCAGACACCCATTTGTAATGCGGAATTGACCACTAGATGCCGCGAGAGATGGACCGCCCCATACGAAAGTTAGCAGGGAGTGTTCTGTTGTCAACACAGAAGCAGTAATAGCAGAGTGGTTTGGTCAAGTGTGCTCCGTGACTCGCACTGTATGTCGCCTCAAAACATATCGATTCTAGGTGGTTTTCTTATTAGGAATGTGGAATTCAATGAAATTATATACATTAATCTTTCTGGTTCATTTATAATCTCAAAAATTCACAATTATT
Source organism: Schistocerca cancellata (assembly GCF_023864275.1). NCBI lineage: Eukaryota > Metazoa > Arthropoda > Insecta > Orthoptera > Acrididae > Schistocerca > Schistocerca cancellata. The sequence goes on along the minus strand of NC_064633.1, from coordinate 21,813,247 downwards.
CCAGAATGCATCATTCCTGATACAATGAAGCCCCAAAGAAAGTGCTTTAGGCATGAGTAATGAAATACAGAGATATGTAAACAGGTAGAATATGGTGCTGCTGTCGGCAACGCCTATGTCAGACAACAAGTGTCTGGCGCAGTTGTTACATCGGTTACTGCTGCTACAGTGGCAGGTTATAAAGATTTTAGTGAGTCTGAACGTAGTGCTATTTTCAGCACATAAGCGATGGGACACAACATCTCCGAGGCAGCGATGAAGTGGGGATTTTCCCGTACAACCATTTCACGAGTGTACTGTGAATATCAGGAAGCCGGTAAAACATCAAATCACCGACATCGCTGCGGCCGGAAAAGATCCAGGAAGAACGGGACCAAAGACGACTGAAGAGAATCGTTGAACGTGAAAGAAGTGCGACCATTCCGCAAACTGCTGCAAATTTCAATTCTGGGCCATCAACAAGCGTCGGCGTGCGAACAAAGAAACATAAACGCTGTGGGCTTTCGGAGCCGAAGGCTCACTCGTATAACCTAGATGACTGCACGGCACAAAGCTTTATTCATCGCCTGGGCCTGTCAACACCGATATTCGACTGTTGATGACTGGATACATGTTGGCTGGTCGGACGAGTCTCTTTTCAAATTGTATCGAGCGGTTGGAAGTGTACGGGTATGGGGATAAGCTCACGAATCCATGGACCCTGCATGTCAGCAGGGGACTGTGCAAGCTGGTGGAGGCTCTGTAATGGTGTGGCGCGTCTGCAGTTGGAATGATATGAGACCCCTAATACGTCTAGATACGACTCTGTCAGGTGACTAGTACGTAACCATCCTATCTTATCACCGGCGTCCATTCATGTCCATTGTGCATTCCGATGGACTTGGGCAATTCCAGCAGGACAATGCGACACCCCACATGTCGAGAATTGCTACAGAGTGGCTGCAGGAGCACTCATCTGAGTTTAACCACCTCCGCTCACCACCAAACTACCCAGACGTGGAAGTTGTTGAGCATATCTGGGATACCTTGCATCTTGCTGTTCAGAAGAGATCTATAGTGTCACCGCCAGACACCACACTTGCTAGGTGGTAGTCTTTAAATCGGCCGCGGTCCGTTAGTATACGTCGGACCCGCGTGTCGCCACTATCAGTGACTGCAGACAGAGCGCCGCCACACGGCAGGTCTAGAGAGACTTCCTAGCACTCGCCCAGTGGTACAACCGACTTTGCTAGCGATGGTTCACTGACAAAATACGCTCTCATTTGCCGAGACGATAATTAGCATAGCCTTCAGCTACGTCATTTGCTACGACCTAGCAAGGCGCCATTACCAGTTACTATTGATACTGTAAAACATGTACCGTCAAGAGCGACGTTCACCATTTATGGATTAAAGTTAAGTATTCCACCAGCTACGTCAGTTTTTTTCTACAGTCTAATTTCCTTGTCCTGTTCCAGACCTCACGCCAGCCTGCGTGAGCTAAAACTCGTGCCTTTCGGCTTCCTCTCATACCGGTGTTGGCTCTCCTGCCAACCCACAACAAGATCTCCACCCCCTCGTACTCTCACTGATTTACGGACAGCCCTGCAGGTTTCATGATGTAAATTCCTTCCAACACTAACTCAGACGTTAGTATAGTCCATGCCACGGCGTGTTATGGCACTTATGCCGGCTCTCGGGGTCCTACACGAAATTAGGTAGGTGCACTAGTTTCTTTGCCTCTTCAGTGTATTTCATAAAGTCATTCTCTGGCAACATCTCAGCAAACTGTTACTTAAGGTAACTACGCGGATGAAAATTTATTAATTTGACAGGAGGAGTCGAGGAGGAAACTGAAAATAAAATGCGTAAGTAGTTATCTATCATCAAGAAATGAGTTAGTAAATGATAGATTTCCTGATGGCAACAGGTGTAATTCTACCTGTCGTTGAAATTGGGAGCAAACGTTTCATGACATGCTAGACAGCTCGTTAGCTTCCTTCCTTGTTAGTTTGCGCCATAAACTGAAGATGTCTGATGGAGATCTAAGTACCAGTCCTGCAGAGAAGCCCTGTTAGGCGAGCACGAATAGAGAAGCGTAAGATGAACTCTGCCGCTTACTGCTGTGCGACGTCGTCCTTTAAGGGAGCCTCACGTTACTGCGTTTTTCGTTACAAATTATACCTGATTGGCTGGATTCTATTTCTTGCGCGCTCCGACCGTCCAAAATGTGCCTCTGGGAGTGCAGGTCCACTTCCCTTGGCTCTGTGTAAGCTGATTAGCCAGTGAAATTCTTCCTAACAGTGTCCTCGAAAATAAGTCGTTCCTTGCTCTTTCCGTCTCTTTCTTCAGCCAATAAAAGAGCTTCCTTCCGGGATTGCCATGCTCTCGCGCTGACAAAAGTTCTAGTACAACCAACGTCCGCCTTTCTGTCTCTTTTTGTGTAAGAGTCACGCATTCGGCGGCGTCCCTTGGATTTCAACAACGGGGGGAGGGTGGGGGCTGGCAGGGAGCTTTATTTCACCTACCCAATAATGACCTCCGGTGTCTGTCCCAAAGGACATCTCTAAGTTGGTCAGAAGAAAGTACTTTCTGTTTAGGTTTCTTCCCACTCTATCTTGTGAAAAGTTCTCACAAATGATTACTCGTGCATTGTGTGAACACCAGCCCTCATGGCTCCTTCTCAGAAGAAGTGCAGCGGGGTGGCTGATCGTCCCAGTGTTCCGTTTACTCGTAGTATCGTCCAGTTTGCTTCCAAAACATTTCCTTACTTCGAAGTAGCTTGCTGCTCCCACACCATGAAATACACCCAGATACCTTAAGACATCCTACTTTGTACTTCGCGTTTTATATTACGCACGATTCAAACTAACGTTCTCCAGCCATTTGCTAAAGCCAAAATCTTCATTCTGATCACGAAAAAGTATCGGCACTCGAAACACGTGTTTCCAGTCACGCACTGCTGTCGCTCTTTACGCCCCCTCAAGTGTTGCTCACCACTGACCGCAGAACTGTGTGCCTTATGAGGAGGTGCCAGACCTCTGTACCTCATTCCGTCTAACTCCCTTCGGACGTCCACTGTGCTAGGCGGACTACTGGTAACACTTTGGAACTGATGCGTGATTCTCTGCCTTCATTTCATGCTATTTTTTACAACCACTCTCCGCGGAGCTCCATAATTGCTCTCCGTGAGTACATGAGTTTTTCCTGGTCTTGGTTTAGCTGTGAATGTTCCTTCACATTTCCGTCTCATAATCACGTCACCAACAGTCGACTTCAGCACACAGCCGGCCACTGTGGCCGAGCGGTTCTAGCCGCTTCAGTCGGGAACCACGTGGCTGCTACGGTCGCAGGTTGTAACCCTGCCTCGGGCATGGATGTGTCTGATGTCCTTCGGGTAGTTAGGTTTTAAGTTGTTCTACGTCTAGGGGACTGATGACCTCAGATGTTAAGTCCCATAGTGCTTAGAGCCATTTGACTTCAGCAGCTTCAGAAGGCGTTGAAATGTTTCTGATAGAGTCACGGGACCGTTTTTCGGAACAGACTCTCAACATATACAAATTCATGAGATACAAATTAGAGACCTATTCTCGGCGTGCGTAATAAATCGATCTTACACTGAAGCGCCAAAGAAACTGGTATAGGCATGAGTATTCAAATGCACGGTTATGTAAACAGGCAGAATACGCCGCTGCGGTCAGCAACACCTACATAAGACAAGTGTCTGACGCATTACTGCTGCTGCAATGGCTGGTTGTCGGCTGTTATAGTCGGCGCACGAGCAATGGGACTCAGCATCTCCGAGGTAGCGATGAAGTGGGGATTTTCGCTTACGATCATTTCACGAGCGTACCGTGAATACCAGGAATTCGGCAAAACATCAAATCTCTGACACCGCTAAAGCCGGCAAAAGATCCTACAAGAACTGGACCAACGACAGTGGAAGAGAATCGATCAACGTGACAGAAGCGCAACCCTTCCGCAGATTTCAATGCTGGGCCATCAACGAGTGTCACCGTGCGAACAATTCAGCGAAACATCATCGAAGGCCCACTCGCGTGCCCTTGACGACTTCACGACACAACACTCTACATCTTCCGTCGGGCCGTCAATTAGGCAGCTTTACCGGTTTCTTTGGCTCTTCAGTGTAATTGCAGCTATGGAATATGTAGAAAATCCCTTGTAATACTGCTGTGTCACCAATAGTAAACTAATCATCGAAGTACTTTTAATTAACATTTGATTATGAAGTAAATGCTTCAAATTTTAACCAACAAATATGGGCTTAGTAATGCATAAAATTTTTTTTTATTAGGTCTTATGTAAATCAGCACAAAAGCGTGCTTCCCTCCCACATTCTGATGTTAGGAAGAAAAGGTTAGTTTGTGGTCGTCGTACCATACCACTGGATTTGAAAAGCACGCTACTGGAGCAGATGTAGGGACATACAGATCGTCTGGTCACTCAGTGTCATCCTGTGCTTCAATCTGGCCACTTTAGTTTCAGCAGTTGTACATTATTTGGCAAGACGATGTTTCGTGAAACTTGGTGCATGGCAACATTTACTGTTTGTTTTATCGATGCGCGTGAGCCAGTCTTCGTACTCTGGACGTATTAAGAGAACTTTGGCGCATATTGCTCATGAATTGTGAAGATTTTGATGAACGAGCTTAATTTACCTGTTGCTGACATTTCACCTAGGGAGTACAGGCTCAGCAGTATTTGTGTTAATTACTCTAACCTGTCGCATTTATTGTTCTTCCATTTTGCATTTTTATTTACTTCTCTAAGTTAGTTTACTGGAAAAGTGGTTGCCGTTTCAATTGCATTAAATTCTAAAATATTCACTTTTAATTTATCTTCGCTATTTCAATAAAGTATCGGTGAAATACAGATATCACATACCAGAGCCTTACGGTTGCTCTAAGCAAACAAACAACTCGTTTAAACTGAACTGCGAAGTCTCGACTTCACTTCTAAGAACTTTTATTAGTTTAGGGCTGTGTGCTAAGGTTTGAGCGAAACTCTCTTGCCACTTGATCCCCACAGAACCCTAGACAGAGCCAGAAATATTCACAGCTTTTTTTTTATCGTTGTGGCTCACTGAAAAAAAAGGTATCGCTGAATCAGTACGACGTTCATTAAAATCATCTGGAATTCTTGTATCTTGGAAATAATTTTATTATTTATTCGCTTCCATCAATGTTATTCCCTTGGAAGTAGAGCCGGCCGAAGTGGCCCTGCGGTTAAAGGCGCTGCAGTCTGGAAACGCGGGACCGCTACGGTCGCAGGTTCGAATCCTGCCTCGGGCATGGATGTTTGTGATGTCCTTAGGTTAGTTAGGTTTAACTAGTTCTAAGTTCTAGGGGACTAATGACCTCAGCAGTTGAGTCTCATAGTGCTCAGAGCCATTTGAACCCTTGGAAGTAGAACCCAAGGCTTTTTCAAATCTCCTGAACACTTCGAGAACTCCATCTTTGGGAAACTTTTAGATCTCTCAACAACGCGTTTTTAATCTCATCTATAGGGTGATTCAAAAGAAGTTCAGAAACTGATATGATACGTCAGGCATATAGCAAGGATCAGTAAGCACATAGGAATCGGAGGTCGCAAACGCCACGAGAAGTCGCTACGTTTACGAGAACCTGAAAATTCCAGTGGGACCAAACTGCTGAGATCATTGGTCCCTAGCCTTACACACTACTTAGGCTAACTTAAACTAACTTACACTAAGGACAACACACACACCCATGCTCGACTGAGGAGTCGAACCTCCAACGGGAGGTGGGGGGGGGGGGTGGGGGGGTGGAAGGGCTGCTAACCGTGGCAAGGCTCCCTAGCCCGCTCGGGGCTACCCCGCGTGGCTACGGAGACGAGACCGAAGCGGTTCAGAGAATCTCCTCTTCTCCGATGAGGCAGCGTTCTCTCTCGAGAGTGTGATGAATGATAACAACTTGCATACGCTGGTGGTTGTGAACCCATATTTTACATGTACGCATGCCTCACTACGCAAATTTACCCTTAATGTGTGGGCTGGCATCGTCGGAGATTGCTTAACTGAGGCGTATCTTCTCACGGACAGACTTAATGGTCGTACGTGTCTCGCATTCTTGAGAAAGATTCTGCCGGACGTGCTCAGTGATGTTCCCATGTCTATTCGTCGTCTCACATTCGTTTTCAGCACGACGGAGCCCCGTGCGTTGCAGCAGACAGTAGAGGACACATCTGCAGGCAACCTTTCCCGGCGTTGGATTGGTCGTGGTGGTTCAGTCGCACGGTCTCAGGCGCTGCAGTCATAGACTGTGCGGCTGGTCCCGGCAGAGGTTCGAGTCCTCCCTCGGGCATGAGTGTGTGTGTTTGTTCTTAGGACAATTTAGGTTAAGTAGTGTGTAAGCTTTGGGACTGATGACCTTAGCAGTTAACTCCCATAAGATTTCACAAACATTTGAACATCTTCTTTTTGTATAGTCGAACGGCCACCACTATCTCCCGATCTAATCCAAATTGATTTTTTCTTGTGGTAGTATCCCAAGGGCCTTGAGTATGTTCGTCGCCGGAGGACCTAGTGGGCAGGATTGTTGCGGCAGCAGGATGTCTTCGAGATACACCAGGTATTTTTGAGATTGTGCGCCCTTCATTGCAACGTCGATATCAGGCGTATCTCGATGCATCTTGACGAGCATCTCTTGTAACGGGCATCCATCTGTAATATGTGACTCAATAGCTGCAGCGCCATTTAGTAGCCCCGGATGGCCTTTGCGACCCCCGGTTCCTACGTGATTACTGATCCTTTTGTATACGCGATGTGCCATGTCAGTTTGTAAACGTTTTTTTGAATCACCCTGTATACTTGTGAAACGACGGTCCTTTAAGGACTTCTTTATTTTGGGAACTGAAGACTGTCTAGAGATCTTTGAGGCCAGGGATTGCAGTATCGCTTCTGGCCAAAAACTCACAAACAAGCAGCGGAGTGTGAGCAGATGCATTATCATGGTACAAACGCCATGAATTGTGTCGGCACAAAGCTGGGAGTTTCTCCGAAATGTGCATCTCAACTGGAAGAACTAGTAAGTAGTAGACCTTGTTGATCATTCGCCATTGTGATAAGAATTCATGACGCACAATGTCGTTAAAAGCAAAGAACACAGTGAATACAGCCTTTACATGCGACCGCACTTGTCGAGCTTTCTTCGGTCTTGAAAGACCGTAACGCTTCCATTGGCGCGATTCAATATTAGTCTCGTCGTCATATTCGGAAACACGTGTTCCATCATCTGTTGTGAAACGTTTCAGTAGCTCTTCATCTAGCGACTGCTGAGCAATCTGGATTCGCCACTGCTTTTGTTCGAATTTCAAAAAAATTTGATAAATTTTCCTGTTACACGCACGCAAAGCATCCAAAAAGTGTTTTATTCTATGAGCTGCTAGGGCAAAATCATCAGTCAATTTTCAGTGATAGTTCATAATCATTTCCTTCACTTCTTCCACAGTTTCATCGCTTGATGATATGGTGAGGCGTACAGAACGATCCTCATCTTCATCGTCTTCACTGCATCCTTTGAAAGTTTTATACGTCTCGTAAAATTTTGCTTTACTCTTACCAGACTCAACAAAAGCGATATTTAACAATTCTAAAACTTTGCTGTTCTGAATTCCGTTCACACAATAATTCATAAGATCGTCTGAACCATTCATACCCAAAATAAGTACCATTACTTGATGCAGAAATGCATCCATGGCGACCATACAGGTTTGACACAAATTTTAAGTATGGAAAGGACTTTATTGCACTCTTTTTTGTTAAGCGTTACGGTTTCAAAATTTCGTCATCACGCGTAACGCTTACTAAGGAATTGTGCGATCAAGACCATTCTATATTACAAAGTTGTTACAAACTAAATAGTCGCCAATACCACCTAACCACGTATAGCTGACAACATATTTTTCAGACGATTTTATCGACACAACAAAGAAAATATTATGCGAACTGTACTTATGCTACACGCGAAATTATAAAATTTCAGTTACTTTTTGAACACAGCTCATACAAGATATGGATTATACAGGGTCGACCATTTTAATCTATAATGTGGAACATTTCCACATAGAGGTGAGATCCTGCAAAATGTTTTGTATAAAAGTTGTAGGTGACAAAGAGGGTCACGCATTGCTACTAATGGCCGTTTCCTTGAACATGTTTTTTTCGAAGTGATTTTGAGGCTGAAGTGATTTATTTTAAAACGGATACGAAAAGAGCGGCACATTTTATGTGCCGTAAAAAGTGATACGTTATTCAATGTCATGTCAAGGTTCAATGAAGGTCGAACAAAGAAAAACAGATATGTTTTCAGTTCTAGTAGGGACTAACTCGGAACAGAGGAGGGATACAGCAAAATACAATGTTAGATACAAATTGGAAGGGACACGAATCATTACCGATAATCATGATACCTTTAGGTAGTTATTGTAGGTTACACGAAGATCGAGTTTTGTTTCATGCAAACCCATATTTTTGAAACCACTATTTGGAAAGAGCGCGTTTTTAATTAAATTGTTTATTGGCAAAAATAAATACATCACAACGTTGTTTTGACATTCGGAAGACAGAACAAAGATAAACAAAACGTAGATCATTAAATTACAAGTCGCTCAGTAAGTCCCTATGCTTCTCATTTCTCGGATGCCCCTTCCCGTTTGTATCTAACATCGTAGTTTGTTGAATCCCTCCTCTATTCCGAGATCATTTCAACTAGAACTAAAACTTACTCGCTTATTTGCCCTTCACAGAAATGAAATCTGAAATCAAATTTAGGGTTCTTATTTTAAAAAACCACTTTAACGTCCAAATCGCCTTAAAAATCACGTTCAAGGCCACAGCCATTAGTATCAGTGCGTGACCCCGTTTGCCACCTAAAACTCTTTTCTAAAACATTTTGCTGTCTCTCATTTCTATTCGGAGTTATTCTCCATTATGGATTAAAACGGTCCACCGTGCATATCACGTGTGAAGTCGCAGGACGCTGACTGAAAGTACATTCAGGGTTTCACAAGAGGAAAGCGCAAAAACCGAAGGACTTACAGAGAAATGACACGTATTGGTGGATAGAACATCTCTCCAGTTTCAATCTGTCTGACTCGCAGTGGTTCAGTTGCAGAGCCTACTTCTAGCAGTCGGGCGAGTCAGGACATGTAGACAAATCGCTCGCTATGTGTTGGTACGCCTGCAGACTTGCAACCCAATGAAGAGAGTTCCGAAGCGGGATAGTATCATTGTGCCTTCTCAGCGACTCCACTAAAATGCACACACGTTTTGATGTTTTCCGCATCACAAACGGTTCACATACTGCCTACCTGTAAAGTGATTTAAAAGCTTGGAGAAATGTTGTCCACTGAGATGTGTCAATTTTCTCTAACACTTGAAATCTTCAGCAGTCGTTTTCTAAAACCTTATTTGATAAAAAATATCCGGAAACCTATTAGTGAACATTAATGTGGGGTGAGTTAGCCTTTCGCCTTTATTACGGCTTTAACTCTGCTGAGGACAGTTTTAGCGCATGTGGGGGAATGGAAGCTCGTTCTTCCACAAGAACCGAAACCAGAGAAGGTAGTGATGATGGACGCTGAGGCATGAAGCGAAATCAACGTTCTAACTCGTGCCAAAGGTGTTCCACTTTGTACAGGGCGAGAATCTGGGCAGCCTAGTCCATTTCAGAAATGTTATTGTTCACAAATCTATTTCAGAAATGTTACTGTCCACAGGCAGTAGCCTCAGAATGCTACTTTTATGACAGAGTGCAATGCAAACAATCGACGTCTCCAAAATGCTTCTCTTCTACACCCAGAACGCAATGCTATATAGTGTGTCGTGATTCTTTCACATCTGGCGTTTCCTTAAACGTAATAAGGTTCCTTACTTCCTACTTCCCAGTAGCATGCCAGTCAGCAATTATACTACTGCAAGTAACACTCACTCATATACTTACACCGAAAAGCCAAAGAAAGTGGTATATATGCCTAATATCGTGTAGGGCCCCCTCGAGCACGCAGTAGTGCCGCAACACGACTTGATATGGACTCGACTAATGTCTGAAGTAGCGCTGGAGGAAAAATTTTGGAAATTTGTGATAAGGTCTTATGGGACGAAGCTGCTGAGGTAATTGTTCCCTAAGCCTACACACTACTTAATCTAATTTAAACTAACTTACTCTATGGACAACACACACACACACACACCCATGCCCGAGGCAGGATTCGAACCTCCGACGGGGGGAGCCGCACGGACCGTGACAAGGTGCCACATACCGCGCGGCTATCCCGCGCGGCAGTGCTGGAGGGAACTGACACCATGACTGCTGCAGGGCTATCCATAAATTCGTAAGAGTCCGAGGGAGTGGAGGTGTCCTGAAATGCACGTTCCCAAGGCATCCCACATAAGGTCAACAATGTTCATGTCTGGAGAGTGTGGTGGTCAGCAGAAGTGTTTAAACTCAGAAGAGTGCTCCTCGAGCTACTCTGTAGCAGTTCTGGATGTGAAAGGATGTCAGAGTCGTATGTAGACGTATCAGGGGTCCCATATCACTTCAACTGCACGCTCCCCACACCATTACAGAGCCTCCATCAGCTTGAACAGTCCTCTGCTGACACGCAGGTCAATGAAAACATGAGGTTGTCTCCATACCCGTTCAGGTCCGTGCAGTCATCAAAGGTACACGAATGGGTTTTCGGCTCCGACCACAGCGCCGTATTCTGCCTATTTATATTGTAAGTAGGCTGTTTATGTTTTCTTATTGGCAACGTTACGTAGCGCTTTGTATGAAAACCATTGGCTGTGCTGTGTGCAGTCTGTGGCTAGTTTGCATTGTTGTCTGCCATTGTAGTGTTGGGCAGCTGGATGTGAACAGCGCGCAGCGTTGCGCAGTTGGAGGTGAGCCGCCAGCAGTGGTGGATGTGGGGAGAGAAATGGCGGAGTTCTGAAATTTGTAAAAATGAATGTCGTGAACTACTGTAACCTGTCAGCATGTCAAGAGTCAGCACTGTCTTTCCGTTGGAAGGACAACACTACTTCTTCAAGACTGCATGGAAATCCACTACTTCCGTGTGCATTGTATTTTACTGCTCAGACTTAGAAACGGCAGTTTTACTGTGATGAAAGATCAGAACTGTCTTTATGGACTGTGAGAAAATTTTAGCTTTTGACCAACATTGTATTAATAAGTGTGTGCATTTGATATCTTTGTTATTGTAATTATGAAAAATTTTATCAAATCATTATTGGCCACTGCCCAAAACAATTTGTAAAATTTTTTGTGGGGAGCATGGGGGCTATGTAAGTAGGCTGTTTATGTTTTCTTACTGGCAACATTACGTAGCGCTCTGTATGAAAATCATTGGCTGTGCTGTGTGCAGTCTGTGGCTAGTTTGCATTGTTGTCTGCCATTGTAGTGTTGGGCAGCTGGATGTGAACACCGCGTAGCGTTGCGCAGTTGGAAGTGAGCCGCCAGCAGTGATGGATGTGGGGAGAGAAATGGCGAAGTTTTGAAATTTGTAAAAATGGATGTCATGAACTGCTGTATATATTATGACTTTTGATGACTATTAAGGTAAATACATTGTTTGTTCTCTATTAAAATCTTTCATTTGCTAACTATGCCCATCAGTAGTTAGTGCCTTCCGTAGTTTGAATCTTTTATTTAGCTGGCAGTAGTGGCTTGCTGTATTGCAGTAGTTTGAGTAACGAAGATTTTTGGTGAGGTAAATGATTTGTGAAAGGTATAGGTTAATGTTAGTCAGGGCCATTGTTTTGTAGGGAATTTTGAAAGTCAGATTGCGTTGCGCGAAAAATATTGTGTGTCAGTTTAAGCAGTCTTGTACAATTTTTCTAAGGGGATGTTTCAATATGTCTCTGTATTTGAAGACGCATGCCTATGCCAGTTCCTTTGGAGTTTCGGTTTATATTGTGTACATTTCATGATTTTTCCTGCATCTTTTCTGTGCTATCCTTGTGTTTCACTGGTTACGCCAACGATTTTTCGAAGTACCTTAACTCTTAGTCATCAAGCATTGCAATATGTTTTGATTTTAAAGACCATGTTTCGAGGGATATGTAAGGACTGGTCCTGAAAAGTTTTGGAAATCGTTAATTTTGAGCAGAAGAAAATAGTTGTTTTAGAACAAAATAGGCCCTGCTGGCTGCTGTTACTCTCGCGACTGCAGAAGAGGTGTCATTTGAGAGGGTGACTGTCGATCCGAGATATTGAAACTGCTCTACTCTCTTAAAAGTTTAGGTGCCGAATGTTATTGTGGGTAGCGTATTCTCCTTGCGCCCTTTCCCAGCACCCATATATTTTGTCTTCTGTTGACTGATATTCATTCCGATATTGCCGCTGGCCTGCTGAAGTGCGATTAATACCTCTTCCATTGCCTTCCTAGTTACTGCGACTATATCTACGTCATGGGTGTAAGCTATTATCTGTACTGCTGTATGGAAGATTGTTCCCATGCTCAGTAAGTTTGTCTCCGTCATGACCTTCTGCGTATTAGTTCTCCGTGAATGCATTTTGAACCTCGCCAGACTGAAAATCTTTGCTTGGCGCTATGAACACTTCATCTCCTTTAGAATACATTCTGCCTTTACGATATGCAGTATGTTCCAAGTGTCGCCTATGATCTTCGTACGCTCTCCTTTGGGTTTCCACCAAATCTTTGAAGCACTTTATGACTGTGGTGAACTGTAAGAAATGCAGTACCTTCATGTCTGCAGCCAAGGTGGGGGAAGAATGAACTGTGGATAATCCGTTCAAAGTTGATGTAAATGCTCGTGCAGTAAGAAAACAGAAAATTATCTACTGCTGTCTACTAGTATGAAAATTAAACAGTGAAGTTTTCTAACAACCAAACTTCATAAATATTAAAAACTTTATGAATAAAGTGGAAGGCGTAGCGGACTTTAAAAAAGGAAAAAAAACCGCTTCTTATATGAATGGTGTTTTTCGATCAAGGACAAACGTGTCCGTAAGCGAAGCGGGTAACACAAAGCAAGTGAGTCTGAAGAAAACTTAAAAGAGAAACAATTCATGTTAAACGTACTTACGTTGTTATGATTGCAGCGGATTCCTATGCACTATCTTTCCTATTTTATTGAGAAGTACCACTAATCATAAGCGTATTTGGCTAGATGTTTCTTCTTGATAATACTCCGCTAATGCCAGTGTTATTTTTAGACAGACGTAAATTAAGTTTGCATCAGTATCTTCCTAGTTAACAGTTACATTTATTGACTGATGTAATTTTGAACGTTAAAACGTGCATTAATATAAATTGGCTGTTAATAAAACATGTTATATATCTTGCTCGCTTAATGGAAAAGTGAATATTGCAGTTGTTTATAATGACGCGCATTTCCAGCGAAAACTGCATTAATCAACTGTACAGCAACACACACTAGTTGGGTAAAAGTGCTCCTGGCTCTCTGTGACGTCAGGGTAAAAGTGGTGATACATCGGTGCAAGCACCATCGTAGTTCTATTTTCTTACTGAAAGAGTGAACAGCAAGTATTTAGTGAATTTCTTTGGAGCACATTTTTAGGTGACCCATCAGGTACCTCTAGAGAGACGCAACTCTTGGGTTTATAACATTATTTTTTTGCAGAAGTATGAATTAACATTTCGTGGTAAATAAAGAAAATTACTAACTAAAACGTTTCACTTGTCGTCAATAAATTTCATTTGTCAGTGATTCTCAACGTAAACCAATAGATATCAGCTAGTATCATGAACCCCGCCCCTTCCTCTCTCTCGCAATATGTGAATACTATTTAATTTTTTATTTGGTTGGCAATGAAGTAGGCATTCCTACAGCTATAAACATACGTATGCATTGTCGAATATACATAATTTAAATGCACAATTTACACCTACCACTCCACTTGTTACCACTTCACACACACGCACACACGCATACACACACACAGACACACACACACACACACACACACACACACAAACACACACACACACACACACACACACACACACACACATACGCGCGCGCGCTCGTGGTTTCACACAATGTTTGTTATCGCCGACTTAGAAAGTAAAATACAGCTGCATCAGACTAAAAAGTGATCCGTGCCTCAATTAGAAATTAGTATCAGACGTGAAGGAATTATACTCTAAAGGACAGGGTAGTTATCATTAAACTTTCGCTACTTGAGAGGGCCCCACGAAAAACTAGTAACCGTAAGACAATGAAACTTTGTGGAAAGATTTGTAATGTCATGTGGAGGAGAAATAAGGAATAAACATTGTAAAGAAACACATTTTAATTTTCGTATGAGAGGGTAACATTTGTTGATTGCGTACCATGTTTACGTTCCAGGTTACAAACGTTGCTCATTGTAAGGACCATCTGTATCCACGACAGGCTGGAACGGTACTGGAGATACCATTTCGCAGTTATTGGCAGGACTTTTCGAACGGTGGACCGTGGAATATTCAGCAGCCGTGACACAGTTTCGTGCACTTCTTGAAGATCGCACATTTCGTCCAGAATTCTTAGCCATGGCAACAGTAGCTTCTTCAACCATTTGTAATGCAATTGGCCGTCGACCTCTCCCTGGAGCAATTCACAAATCGCTTGTTAATTCGAACTTGCGAATCACGTTCTTCAAACACGGACCTCACCCTATTCATATCATGCATCCACACTCGCAAAGAACAGCAACGCTATTACCGTGGTGATAAAACAACTTTACGAGTAAAGCAGTGCTCCCGTTGTCCAGACCGATGTTGACTATCTGCAACTGTAATGCAGTGCACTGTCTGAACATCATTCCTATGAAGTCGGGTACCCACGCGGTAGATAGTTTTGCTTCTACACTGGCTCAAGTAGAGAATAGTTCATTCCTAACCAACCTGTATTTCAGTCATACCAGTAATGTACAGTGTGGACAAAATAGAACTTGCGCGAAAACTAATTCGTGCAACTAAAGATAGGCAATCCAGCTCAAATATTTCTCACATAGGGCAGATGGTGCAACTTCGTATGGTGCATGAATTATTTTTCGCGCCAGTTTGATTTTACCCAGACTGTACTAGAAGCTTGCAGAGAACAGCTCATTCTGACCACATGTTTTTGTAGTTTCTGTAGTCAAAATAGGTATGACTGGACTCCTCCCCCTGACCGCAGTCATGTGACGGGACTGACAGTAAACGAATGCGATGCAGATGTTTCCTGCAGGAGCTGTGGTTGGGCTTCAGGTGTATTATAGTGATAGCAACACCTGAATAGAACACTGGGGTTTTATTTCTTTCGTACGTGTACAGGTGCGCACAAAATACACTTAGAACATGCAACTGTGAGAAGTGCAGTGCGCCGAAACTGCAACTAAGTTCACAATCTCGTATTTTCACGGGAAGCCTAAGAAATCTAAACGGGTGTGAGATTAGCCAAGACATGATGATGATGATGATGATGTTTGGTTTGTGGGGCGCTCAACTGCGTGGTTATTAGCGCCCGTACAATTACCCAATCTTTGCTCAGTCCAATTTCGCCACTTTCTTGGATGATGATGAAAGGATGAGGACAACACAAACACCCAGTCATCTCGAGGCAGGTGAAAATCCCTGACCCCGCCGGGAATCGAACCCGGGACCCCGTGCTCGGGAAGCGAGAACGCTACCGCGAGACCACGAGCGGCGGACATTAGCCAAGACATCGTGAGCTGGAAAGGACAGTCAAAACGTCAACCAAGAGACAAATACAAATATTAGTACAGTAGCAAAGTCAGTAAGCCACACAATAAACTCAGTGAAGCGATCAGATTCACGCATGGCAGGGAAGTACCAGACCCCGGCTAGCATCGTCTGAACAGTTTCAAAGCATTTGTCCATTTGGTACTTTATTTTATCTGGCCGGCTTAGGTGGCCGAGCGGTTCTAGGCGCTACAGTCTGGAACCGAGAGACCGTTACGGTCGCAGGTTCGAATCCTGCCTCGGGCATGGATGTGTGTGATGTCCTTAGGTTAGTTAGGTTTAAGTAGTTCTAAGTTCTAGGGGACTGATGACCTCAGAAATTGAGTCCCATAGTGCTCAGAGCCATTTGAACTATTTTTTTTTTTATCGGAAGGTATTGCCTGATAGTTCAGTCGTCACTTGTGGCAATTTTTATTCTTATTTGGTTTTCTTTGCTGGGTGTGCTCCCTGTCTCTCAGAACTAAAGGACGCTCAAAGTGGTCGGTCTCTTTGTTGCGGTGGCCCAGGCGTCGGATGAGAGAATTTGTGCGAGTATCGGGGAAGGAATACGGTAGAAGACGAATGGGTGGCTTTGAGAGACGAAATAGTGAAGACAGCAGAGGATCAAGTAGGTAAAAAGATAAGGCACAGCACAAATCCTTGGATAATACGGGAAATATTGAATTTAATTGATGAAAGGAGAAAAGATAAAAATGCAGCAAATGAAGCAGGCGAAAAGGAATAAAACCGTCTAAAAACGACACTGACGAAAAGTGCAAAATGGCTAAGCAAGAATAACAGATGTAAAGGATTTAGAAGCGCATTTCACCAGGGGAAAGATAGATACCGCCTACTGGGGAATTAAAGAGAAGTAGCTGTATGGATATCATGAGCTCAGACGCAAAACCAATCCAAAGAAAAGAAGAGAAAGCTGAAATGCGGAAGTATTATACAGACGGAAATCACAGGAGGCTACCTTCTTTAACGAGGGTACTGGAAAGTTGGTATAACGCTACGACAAATATCTAAAACGGAACGGCGACTATGTAGAGAAATAGATGGAAGGTGTAGCCAACGGTTGCAAATGACATTTTTTTTATTTTCACAGTGGTTTCCATTTTGTGACCGATCGGATCTTACTTTCCGAATAGCCCTCGTACTTCCGCTTGATTAGAAAATTTTACTCTCCCGGTTTCTTACTAATTTGTCGTGTAACAATTCTCTCTCACTCAAGCACATACTACCACACAGATGACCAAAAGACGTCCTCAGGCCATTTTATGGTGACATAAACTATAACTACAAAACGGCTAACATAATGTAACAGACGTCCATGCCTGGTTGATCAATAGGAAAGTAAAATGTGAAGCTATCATCTTAGAAGCATAAGAATCGTCTACTTAAGAAAATAAGGGGCGATCGAAAAGATTCCGTTTGAAGGCGTTCTGCAGCGTATATGCAACGAAGCGCGACTCCATTGCGCGTATATAAACACTGACGTGTAGGCATTCGTGTGTTTCTGCGGTCCGTGCGGTAAATGCAGTAACGTGAACTATAGTGACGTTATTATCAAATGCGTCCAAACAGGACAAACGTGCCGTTAATCTTTTCTTGGTTGCCAAAGGACAAACACCGCTAGACATCCGTCGGAAAATGAAGAACGTGTATGAGGGGGCATGTCTGTCGAGAATCACGTCTGTTGAATGGTAGGCCAAGTACTGTCGTGGTCGCGATTCGACACAAGATGTCGGCCGATATGGGGGCCAACTCATATGGGAAACACTCGAGCGACGGCGCTGTAGTGCTTATCTCGCCCCGTACGATTACCACGCCTCCGGTCCCTTAAAAATGGCCTTGAATGGTGGACGATTCCTGTCGGACGAGGGTGGGCAGCAGACAGTTACGAACTCATTCGTATAACAGGACGCTGTCTTTTACCAAACAGGTGTTTTCAGTCCGGTGCGTCGGTGGGATGACTGCCTGAATCCTCTCGGCAATTTTTGTGAGAGGCGTACCGTTTCTGGACCGTATGGCCTTCGCGCGGTAACTTTTCGATCGCCCGTTATTTTTACATTGGTCATCACACAAATTTTTGAAATGCTAACTGCTTTCGATTCATCTGCTCCTACAGTAGAGGGGACATCAGCTGGTAAGCTGGTGGCACCTGCCATATCTCGAAATAAAACGCATGCAGTTAAAACATCGCGTGCAGACATTTGTCTAGTAATGTCACTGGATGACTGTTGCGTCCAGCACAGTGATATGTAAGCAGTGCAAACGCTGAAGTGCGCTCAGAGTGTATAATGACTCGATCATCTGGATTCTTCTCGGTCTGTAGTGTGAGTCAAATTATTTTATGTTGTCATGCAGAACTTCACGAAATACATCATTTACCTATATTTACAATCTCTGAAGCATATAAAACCCTGTCAACACACAAAACGTTAAGGAATGTAATAGGCTAAACGTTCACGTGATGCCATGGAATTCTAAACTGACGTTAAAATTCGAACATAGCTCTAGTTTGTGTACTGCATCAAATAAATCTAATTAGTCATTTTTCATTAAATATCAGGCCCCTCTCACTACCCGTTGGGAACACAGTGTACTGTGATTCTCACAGCGTGTTATCACCATGTATTTCGATACTTGCCATAAACATATTCATCGCGTGATCGGTAACACTGTTACTAGGTCAGCAGCTTCATTTTTATGTTTTTCGTTGTTCCTTTGCTGCTTCTGTGTTATCATTACAGGGTTGTTAAGTGCCTCTGGGATATCACAGGCCAACTGTGCGGAGACTAAACCACATGCAGGAAGCAGACATATATCAGTCGATACAGAATCTCTTCAGTTTATTAACTCACATTACAATTGCTCAGTGATGTGGCAAACGTCAGTACGGGTGTCAGTGCGTGAAATTAAGTGAAGTCGCTACTGCTGCTGTTGTTCGGAAAAGGCTCAACATGAGTAACCCACTTTGGAAATCCATTGATTGGGTCGCGTTGGTCGCCTGTCTGTAGGCGCGAACTAATTCGATGCCACAGTACAGAGTGGATGGTTTGTGTACATGTTCTGACACGGCTGTTCTCTAGTGGTGGGTCCTGTAACTGCATCATGGCACGCATTATGCATCGAAACAGGGAGAGATACTCAACCCACTGATGCGTGTCCTGTAGTTTTCATGCGGACGTCTTATTAAACACCGGAGGTACTCACGAATAACGGTGTAATATGCAGGTGGTTGATAAAAATATGGAAACACTAAAAACACAACACTTTAGCGTGCCTAATACGGTGGAGGAAAACAGATGTCATGCGAAATAGTTTCCAAGTCTCGGAATGGATAAATACATGTCCTATACGGTTTTCAATGGAATTTATGCCACTCTTCCCGCTAAATAGTGGAACGTTCAAATAACGGTGATCTAGGTTGATACTGATCACGTTCCCTCCAGTAGAAATTAGAAAGCTGATAGCGATTACGAATCCTCTACTCCAAAGCAGACCACAAAGGTTCAATAGTATTGAGATCTGGTAATTTTGTTGACAAAGGGAGAAACGACAATTCATCCTTGTGTGGACAGGATTCCTGTTGTCTTGTAACACAGTATAACCATTGGGGAATAAACACTGTACCGCGGGATGAACCTGATCAGCCAAAAAGGTGACATATTATTTGGCGCCGGCCGGAGTGGCCGTGCGGTTCTAGGCGCTACAGTCTGGAACCGCGTGACCGCTACGGTCGCAGGTTCGAATCCTGCCTCGGGCATGGATGTGTGTGGTGTTCTTAGGTTAGTTAGGTTTAAGTAGTTCTAAGTTCTAGGGTACTGATGACCACAGAAGTTAAGTCCCGTAGTGCTCAGAGCCATTTGAACCATTTATTATTTGGTAGTAATGCGACCTTGCAGAGTACCCACGAGGCCCATGGAATACGACGATACGACTTCCCAAATCATTAGTAAGTCACCGCCATGTTTCACTCTTGGGCCGAAAACTTGGCCAGGAGTTGTAAACAATGTGAGAAACAAGGCTATTCAACCAAATGACGTTCTTCTATTGTTCCACAGTCCAGGTTTTATGGCTTCGGCACCACGTTTCCCTGTTACGGACATTTGCATCACTGATGACTGGTTTTGGAATTCCAGCTTGTCTTGCAGTTCCCGTGCTTCTGGAGTTCCCTTCGTGTTGTTTTGGCGCTGAATTGTTCGCTAGTGCGACATTGAGCTCTGCACTGATATTTCCAGCTATCGTCGTCTTATTGTTCGTCGCAATCATCTTTAATGACCGTCTGTCACAATGAATCAACACACACTGTCGCTCGCGAGGTAACTTGGTGGATGATGTTTTTCCGTTTCCCTGCATGCGGTATAAATCTTCTGTACGGTGCCACTTTAGACACCAAACGTTTGGCCTACTTTGGTTACGGAAGCACCACACAACCTCCAACAATCTGCTTACATTCCAAT
The DNA here is from genome assembly GCF_023864275.1 of Schistocerca cancellata. NCBI lineage: Eukaryota > Metazoa > Arthropoda > Insecta > Orthoptera > Acrididae > Schistocerca > Schistocerca cancellata. Next base: position 21,793,067 of record NC_064633.1, on the reverse strand, counting down.
TCACTTAGCTCCTGCATAATGCACTGTCAGCTACACAAGACACCGTTCTGACAACGGCTGACGCTTGCAAAGTGTAGAGCACATCGCACAGGTGCCTTTTCTTGTCAGATACAACAGCGTACCGTGCAAGCTTGGCTAGCACTTAATTACAGGCATGTATTTCTCGCGGTGTTTACATATTTTGTCCAACCCCTGCATGTCGTACCTATGTGGAACGAAATAAAAGGTGGGTTGTTTTTATGCATTTCGCTTTCTTTTATTAACGAAGGTGTCGTGTAATGCATATTGGTTGTACGTATATTTTTAGACACGTTACTATATTACTATTTTTTCGTTGTTCTCTAATTATTAGTTAAGGAAAACTTTTTCGAACGCAGGTTTAGTGATTACAAACAAACAGAAATATAACCTTACGATTCAAGGACAACGCCATCGTTGGCCGTTTCGCTTGGTTAGCTTCTCTAAGCATATTACAGCTTTTGCAGCCGTTTCGAAACGTCAACTGCTGAAAAAATTAGTGCGGAAGGATATATGGAGCAAAGCTGAACGCAAGAAGCATTTGCTCGTTGCTGTCAGCAAATGTCCCAATGTGGGTCACAAAGAGGAAACGACAGTCGTAATCTAAAATCGAAAACGTGCTTTCTTATCAGGGAAATCAAATTGCTGCTCGCGTGTGCATCATGACCTGCGTGGTTACAGCGGCACATACGGTCACCGAAAGGGATTCTCTGGCTCTGGCATCAGGAACTTTCGGTGTAGCTACAAGAGGCTGGAGAATGGTGGTTGGTAGTTCTCATGTCACCTGATAAACTTAGAGGGAGCACCAAAGAAAACTGACTGTAATGATGTTTTTCTTCTTTCACGGCGACGTAAGTAGTAAAGAGATCATAGGGAAATTACTTGAAGTAAGTAGGAACATGTTAAAACTTTTCTCAAGTGACATATTGGAACAAAATTCTACAGAATCGTAAATGCAAGTTTAAAATAGAGGATCGTCATGTCAGAGTTTAATTTGAAGTGCCGTATATTACTACATGGACATTGATGTACAGCATTTTCTTATCGACGCAGTCATTTATGGTAACGAATGTGACATGCTGTCATGTAGGTAATCAAGCGAGATCGAAAGTGAAGCCACTCATTATAATTTACATCTTCTCAGAACTGTGAGTGAAAAAAGAGTTGTAAGTCATTAACAGCCGTTTTATGTCTCAAAGACCGCCTTAATATGTTCTCTTTATACAGAGGGTTGGGGGACCTCAACTGTTCAATATAAAATGTCGAATCAAAACACCTTCAGCCGTCTAAATTTCCAGTTATTTTATTTGAACAACCAGTTTCAGCGCTGCATTATGCCATTTTCTGGCCCCGAGACCGACTTGTAGGACGAATCCCACTTCTGGTCCGCTCAAAATAGGGGCCAGCACTCAGTGACCAAACCCGTCAAAGTTTAAGATCAGTTAGGACGTCTTTGACTGGCTTGGTCTGAATGTTTGTCGAACAGTTGGCAAGTTATGATCGAAGGGATCACTGTGTTAAGAATAAATCTACGGATACCAGTCACTGACTGTTGGCTCTTATTTTGAGTGGACCAGAGGTGGGATTCTTCCTAACGTCGGTCAGGGGGCCTGAAAAAGCCGTAATGCAGCGCTGAAACTGCTTGTTCAGATAAAATAATAACTGGAAGTTTAGAAGGGTGATGTTGTTTTGATTGGACATTCAATATGTTGTTCTTTGTGTTTCTTACAGCGCAATGACGTATTATTACAGTGTTTCTTCTTCTGTCTCAAAAAGTCGCGGGCGTAAAATAAGCTCACTGTTTCCCCTTGAAAGAGAACACTGGTCGTATTGGAGCGCTTATAAAGTGTAGAACTGGGACCAGGGACCAGGTGGGACCATTCCACCACAGATGTTATTATTCCAGTGAATTGGTGTGCATGTGCCACTTGGTTCTGAATCAGCGCAGTAAGGAACTATCATGGTGTACCCCTTCCCCTACTGAGAATGAAGTTGTCCGTTCGCTTGGTGTATCATCGCTGACTCTCCAAGAAACTGAGTGCCACTCGTTGATGAGGCGTCTAACCCGCAGTGTGTGGAAGTGTGGAGAGTGTTGCTTACACTGGAGGTGGTTCTGTGATTTTTTTTTCGGGTTGTGACTGGGACCATTCATACAACACTATTAATGAAGGGTAGGTACGTTAGTCTCAACGAAACGAGATGAAAGAGAGAATAAGATGAAATGGTGGAATATTGTTGGTGATAACTAGTGGCAGCATCGAACACCGTAACCTATAGCACTTGCTTCGGTCTTTGATGCTGCCACTAGTTGCCTGAAATTTATACATGTTTCAGTCAGAAAATGATGTCGAATTAGGGGTTGGGGGAAGGTCACAAACGAGTAACGGAGATTTCCAGAATGAGATTTTCACTCTGCAGCGGAGTGTGCGCTGATATAAAACTTCCTGGCAGATTAAAACTGTGTGCCCGACCGAGACTCGAACTCGGGAGTGCTAGTTCTGCAAGGTTCGCAGGAGAGCTTCTGTAAAGTTTGGAAGGTAGGAGACGAGGTACTGGCAGAAGTAAAGCTGTGAGTACCGGGCGTGAGTCGTGCTTCGGTAGCTCAGTTGGTAGAGCACTTGCCCGCGAAAGGCAAAGGTCCCGAGTTCGAGTCTCGGTCGGGCACACAGTTTTAATCTGCCAGGAAGTTTCATATCAGCGCACACTCAGCTGCAGAGTGAAAATCTCATTCTGGAAACATCCCCCAGGCTGTGGCTAAGCCATGTCTCCGCAATATCCTTTCTTTCAGGAGTGCTAGTTCTGCAAGGTTCGCAGGAGAGCTTCTGTAAAGTTTGGAAGGTAGGAGACGAGGTACTGGCAGAAGTAAAGCTGTGAGTACCGGGCGTGAGTCGTGCTTCGGTAGCTCAGTTGGTAGAGCACTTGCCCGCGAAAGGCAAAGGTCCCGAGTTCGAGTCTCGGTCGGGCACACAGTTTTAATCTGCCAGGAAGTTTCATATCAGCGCACACTCCGCTGCAGAGTGAAAATCTCATTCTGGAAACATCCCCCAGGCTGTGGCTAAGCCATGTCTCCGCAATATCCTTTCTTTCAGGAGTGCTAGTTCTGCAAGGTTCGCAGGAGAGCTTCTGTAAAGTTTGGAAGGTAGGAGACGAGGTACTGGCAGAAGTAAAGCTGTGAGTACCGGGCGTGAGTCGTGCTTCGGTAGCTCAGTTGGTAGAGCACTTGCCCGCGAAAGGCAAAGGTCCCGAGTTCGAGTCTCGGTCGGGCACACAGTTTTAATCTGCCAGGAAGTTTCATATCAGCGCACACTCCGCTGCAGAGTGAAAATCTCATTCTGGAAACATCCCCCAGGCTGTGGCTAAGCCATGTCTCCGCAATATCCTTTCTTTCAGGAGTGCTAGTTCTGCAAGGTTCGCAGGAGAGCTTCTGTAAAGTTTGGAAGGTAGGAGACGAGGTACTGGCAGAAGTAAAGCTGTGAGTACCGGGCGTGAGTCGTGCTTCGGTAGCTCAGTTGGTAGAGCACTTGCCCGCGAAAGGCAAAGGTCCCGAGTTCGAGTCTCGGTCGGGCACACAGTTTTAATCTGCCAGGAAGTTTCGAGTAACGGAGAGTTAGAGAGTCAATTAATTGTATCTACTTTGAACCGTAAACAAAAATCAAATGCGAGGCAGCCTTTAAAGAGTGGGACAGCACCAGTCGACATGTGTTGTGTATGGTATTCGTAATGTTTGCATGTCCTCGGGATTATGATTTTATAAGAGAAGATAGATTAAGGAAAAGCAAACCTACGTTTCTAGCATCTGTAGACTTAGAGAAAGCTTTTGACAATGTTGACTGGAATACTCTCTTTCAAATTCTGAAGGTGGCAGCGGTAAAATATAGGGAGCGAAAGGCTATTGACAATTTGTAGAGAAACCTGATGGCAGTTATAAGAGTCGGGGGACATGGAAGGGAAGCAGTGGTTGGGAAGGGAGTGAGACAATCAGTATATTCAGCAAGCAGTAAAGGAAACGAAAGAAAAATTCGGAGTAGGTATTAAAATCCATGGAGAAGAAATAACAACTTTGAGGTTCGCCGATGATATTGTAATTCTATCAGAGACAGCAAAGGACTTGGAACAGCAGTTGAACGGAATGGACAGTGTCTGGAAAGGAGGATATAAGATGAACATCAACAAAATCAAAACGAGGATAATGAAATGTAGTCGAATTAAGTCGAGTGATGCTGAGGGAATTAGATTAGGAAATGAGACAATTAAAGTAGTAAAGGAAATTTGCTATTTGGGGAGCAAAATAACTGATGATGGTCGAAGTAGAGAGGATATAAAATGTAGCCTGGCAATGGCAAGGAAAGCGTTTCTGATGAAGAGAAATTTGTTAACATCGAGTATTGATTTAAGTGTCAGGAAGTCGTTTTCGAAAGTATTTGTATGGAGTGTAGCCATGTATGGAAGCGAAACATGGACGATAAATAGTTTGGAGAAGAATAGGATAGAAGCTTTCGAAATGTGGTGCTACAGAAGAATGCTGAAGATTAGATGGGTAGATCACATAACTAATGAGGAAGCACTGAATAGAATTGGGGAGAAGTTTGTGGCACAACTTGACTAGAAGAAGGGATCGGTTGGTAGGACATGCTCTGAGGCATCAAGGGATCACCAAGTTAGTATTGGAGGGCTGCATGGAGGGTAAACATCGTAGAGGGAGACCAAGAGATGAATACACTAAGCAGATTCAGAAGGATGTAGGTAGCAGTAGGTACTGGGAGATGAAGAAGCTTCTACAGGATAGAGTAGCATGGAGAGCTGCATCAAAAACGAGTCTCTGGTCTGAAGACCACAACAACAACATGTACGTTAGTCTCAATGGAACGAGATGAAAGAGAGAATAAGATGAAATGGTGGAAAATTGTTGGTGATAAGTAGTGGCAGCATCGAAGACCGAAACCTATAGTACTTGTTTCGGCCTTCGATGCTACCACTAGTTACCTGAAATCTATACCACATGTTTCATTCAGAAACTGATGTAGAATTAGGGGTTGGGGAAAGGTCACGAACGAGTGACAGAGGGGCAGAGAATCAATTAATTGTACCTACATTGAACCATAAACAAAAAACAAATGCGAGGCAGCCTTTAAAGGGTGGGACAGCACCAGTCGACATGTATTGTGCACGGTATTCGTAATGGTTCAAATGGTTCTGAGCACTATGGGACTTAACATCTGTGGTCATCAGTCCCCTAGAACTTAGAACTACTTAAACCTAGCTAACCTAAGGACATCACACACATCCATGCCCGAGGCAGGATTCGAACCTGCGACCGTAGCAGTCGCGCGGTTATTCGTAATGTTCGCATGTCCTCGGGATTATGCTTTTATAAGAGAAGAGTACAAAAGATGTATGAAATGTTCGTCCAGCCGTCTGGCGTTCTAAGTGGTGAAGAGCGTGGGAAACTGTCCTCTAGAGGAACATGGGAGGCGTTGTCGAACATGAGAGTCTACTAGATTAGAATCCAAAGGATGGCACATGCGGCAACTCTTACCAAAGCAGCGTCGGTGTGTGGTGCGCTAACGGCTTCTAGACAGCACGTAACACTGTGCATCCTCTTGCAACCCGACCGGATTCCTGCCGTCGTTACTATAGTCACATTTGACTCCTGATATAATGAAGACCACTACGTGCTACTAGCTGACATGGATTGTAGGTAACAACTCAGCCTATGATGTCAGTTTGAAATTGCGGGAGGATCTACCCATCACTGACCAAAATATTAGCACAACAGAGAATTCCGGGATTCACCCCCATGTACCCTGCGTGTTGTTGCTGCGCGGTCTACGGATCCTGCCGCACGCCGAGACTGCTGGAGAGAAGTTGTGCGGGCGGTAAATGAACAGCGCCACCTGGCAGAGCTCGTTAGCGCGACAATGCGGGCCGTTACACTACTCCGCTGTCCCAGGGGTGTCCAGTGGCTGCGTCCTCAACAGGTGGCCGGCCCTGCGCCAGGCACGGCCTTTACTCGGGTGACACACAGCTCCGATACCCAGTGAGGGGAGCCGAGGGCGGCAGTGGAAGGGGCAGGTGTTTCGCTCTGCACGTTTGGACCGTTGTCGGGCGAATTTTAACGCAGGAGAGAAATTTGCTGATGTTAAAAGTCTTTTCCGAACTGTAACTTGAATCTGCAGCCTTGTATCTACAGTGCAATTCTCTTACCGGCTAAAGTACATACACTGTAGATCAAGCTTCCAAATGGGAACTGCGTATTTTATTCCAAATTATTCATCTAAAGCACCGTATTTCTATTGCGTTGGCGCATAAGTTCGTATTGTTTTTGTATAAGTTTAATAACCCCAACAGATACACATAATAGAGATGTAAGTCATCAATAATGTATTGGTTGATTGGTTGAGTTTGGGGGAGGGGACCAAACAGCGAGGCCATCGGTCCCATCGGATTAGGGAAGGACAGGGAAGGAAATCGACTGTGCCCTTTGAAAGGAACCATCCCAGCATTTGCCTGAAGCGATTTAGGGAAATCACGGAAAACCAAAACGGGGAACGTCAGACGCATGTTTGAACCGTCGTCCTCCCGAAAGCGAGTCCAGTGTGCTAACCACTGCGCCAGTTCACTCGGTGATAATACATTCTCTTTCACTATTTACAAAAGTCTGCCAACGCTGAGGTAACGTTTCGATTCGTGTCTGTAGAAATCATGCGGTTTTGGGGTTTACAACTCATCGAGCCATGTTCGGAGAGCATTTTCATATCGAAAGTAAAGTTCCTTGAACGTTGTTCAATAGAGAGTGGAAAAGTTGAAAATGTGAGAGCGCAGGATCAGTTGAATAAGGTGGGTGCGGAAGGCAGCTCCTGTGTAGTGGTTTTTGTCAGTCTTTCACAATGCGGGCAGGCCTTATTGTGGAACAGCAACACTTCATGCAGTCTTCCTGGTCACTGTTCTAGGATTCCCTCTGCAACATATCTCAGTTGCTGACAACAAGTGTCAGCGGTGATGGTTACACCTCAGGGAAGCAATGTATAGTACAGCACACCATTCCACCGCCGGCCGGAGTGGCCGAATGGTTCTAGGGGCTACAGTCTAGAACCGCGCGACAGCTACGTTCGTAGGTTCAAATCCTACCTCGGGCATGGATGTGTGTGATGTCCTTAGGTTAGTTAGGTTTAAGTAGTTCTAAGGGACTGATGACCTCAGAAGTTAAGTCCCATAGTGCTCAGAGCCATTTGAACCATTTTTGAACCATTCCAGCCGGCCGCGGTGGTCTAGCGGTTCTGGCGCTGCAGTCCGGAACCGCGGGACTGCTACGGTCGCAGGTTCGAATCCTGCCTCGGGCATGGGTGTGTGTGATGTCCTTAGGTTAGTTAGTTCTAAGTTCTAGAGGACTTATGACCTAAGATGTTGAGTCCCATAGTGCTCAGAGCCATTTGAACCATTTTTGAACCATTCCACGAACTTCCTAACATTATTATTTGTGGATGTACACAGGTCTATGTATGGGGAGTAACTGCTTTGTTTGGGCTCAACCACACCACCCTTTTCCTTATGTTGGCATGAAGACACCATTTCTTGTCACCACTAACAGTACAGGATAGGAATGGTCGGTCTCCTTCACGAGCCATTTCATGACCAGCAAGCAGAGATGTACAAATGGGCACTGCTTATTTTTGTAATTTTCACTTAGAGCATGCGGTACGCAGACACCTGAACTTTGAACCTTCCCCGTTGCATACAATTGTCAGACGATGGTGGTCTGATCACAGTTCATTACATTTATCAATTGTCGAGTACACTAACGTAGAACGTTGTCGTTTAGTAGCTTTAAACGATCTTCATCAAACTCCAAAGGTCTTTCTGAATGTGGAAAGTCACTAACGTCGGAACGATCCTCCTTAAAACGAGAAATCATTTTCTTGCCGTGCTTTGTCCAATGGCGTTATCCCCATATACAGCGCAAATGTTACTAGCTGCCTACGCTACTTTCAGCTTCTACTGAACTCAAAAAGAAGTATATGTCAGAAATGTTCAAATTTTCCCACTTGGCACTTCATTTTGTAGCGTCCACAGACCCACCCGCTATCTACAAATGATAAAATGACAATATGTAAACTCAAATATCAACAGTGATCTACAAACAAAAAATTACAGTCGATAAATAAAACCGTGGAAACTGGAATACCAACACGCAAAACAAAACCGCTACGTTCTTATGCGCCTACCTGATACATTCTTTGCAGCAGTTCCTCACAGTAGTTCAGAACATTTTTCTGCAATGTGTGGTTATTTCTGTTCAGTTTCTCGTGTTTTCTTAATTCTTAGTTTTTCTTCGTATAAGTATTTTCTAGTCAGCTTTCTGTCAACTATGTACTGAGTCGTCGCGTCATCGCTTCATTCCTGCCTACATCTGAAACGTGCAACTGAGCTAGCTTCGCACCGTCGATCATTTCTGTTACAGGGAGACAAGTGGAGACACCTCTGCGGGAAGTCAGGGTAGCTGCTGGAAACCTGCGAAGCGTTTTCGACGCTAGGAAAGCATTATTAGAGTTCAATTATTTATTCACGATGTTAACAAGTTTCCGCTCCTCCGCACCAGACTCGGCTGTTGTTCATTCAGCTGGAACATTTTAAACAGGTCTAGTGTGACGCTATGACGCAAAGCTCGGTTCGTAATGACCAAATGTGTCTCCCTATTCTACTATATTTACTTAACAGACTGTTAACTGCTGTTTCACTTAACAAGTTGTAAACTGCTGTGTTGGTCTCTCGCAATGTTCTTTTATGAAAGAGATGGAGTCTCTTGAAATATTTCTCACCGCTTAACGAATATGCTTGTGTGATTTCCCTTAGCTCCATGTCACAGTTTACTTTCTACTGAATGTGCAGACAGTGCCATCAACCTGACACACTTACGACGTACTCGCTCGCTTCCTGTTTCTGCCTCCGTCTCTGGCATTGACTTGAATTAACTTGTGACAATATGAGTGAGTTTTAATAGAATTATTCTAATTTCCAACCCTCACTATTCTTTGCTGTGGCAACGGCCTTGCCGCAGTGGATACGCCGGTTCCCGTCAGATCACCGAAGTCAAGCGCTGTCGGGTGTGGCTGGCACCTGGATGAGTGACCATCCAGGCCGCCACGCACTGTTGCCACATTTCGGGGTCCACTCAGCCTCGTGATGCCAATTGAGGAGCTACTCGACCGAATAGTAGCGGCACCGGTCAAAGAAAGCCATCATAACGATCGGGAGATCGGTGTGCTGACCACATCCAACTCCTATCTGCATCCTCCGCGTGAGGATGACACGGCGGTCGGATGATCCGTATGGGCCACTTGTGGCCTGAAGACGTAGTGAGTGACTATTCTTTGCTGTAACTCTACTTTGTTGCTCCTAACAATTGAATTTTTAGGAGGGATAGCAAATAACGAAATTTTACTTCTTGTACGTATACATTATAGTAGAAAGAATGCATGAGTAAATTTGTAGGTGAAGGAAAGATCAGGTGCTTTACATGCGTCATTAACCACACTAATGTATCATTAACCCAAAGAAAAAATTTGCCAGCATGGAATTAAATACACCGCCCGACGGAAAAACTCGCGTCGTCATTGTTCTGATCTGATCACCACAAGGAGAGATCGCCATACTGTGCATCAAGGATATTGTAACCCCTCCACATTGCGCGTGTCATCCGAAAATAAGTAACGTACCCTCTGCCACATTCCATGTTATCCTACTCCTTTGGTCAGAGACTGGCGGTAGCCAGACTACTAAATTACCGTTCCATGCATAGGCAGGCCACCGTTAACAGCACACCACAGACCTGTTCCCCATAGAACATGTATGGCACCAATTCAGACGGTAATTCTGTCCCAGTGCCAGTATCCAGGGCATCAAAGAAAACCAGCAACTGTTATGGACCAGCTAGCGTCAAGAGATGATACAATACAACAGCTTGATTACACTCTTCCCAACAGAATCTGTGCACACATCCAGGCCAGAGAGAGTGCAACAAGTAAGTGGGCTCATACTGGCAAGTTCTTGGTATATTAGACTCAATTCACTAAATAACATCACATACTCTTTCAACACATAAAGTTTCATCTGGTTTCCTCCTCCCATTCAGGGTGCTACTTTTATTTTCTCACAGGCAGTGTAAGTAGTGGAATAAAGCTGGTATGAGCAAATTTTATTCATGTGGATTCCATACATTCAGGGACAAACTTGACTGATTTATGAGCACGTCCACCTCCCTTTCACCTACTGTTCCGCTAAGTGGATTATGACGTCATGGGGTTGATTTATGAACCACTGGGGATAATCCCTCCTTCTGAGAAAAGTCCCCATCCCTCCCCTCCATATCCTGCTACCCCATTCCACTGGGAACTCCATTCACCGATATCAACTTCATTTATTAATTATTTAAATTGAAGAAATAACTACACCCTTTATCTCCTGGGAAATCTCCCCAGCTATCCGTCTCATCCCTCCACCACCCCCCCTCCCTCATCTGGAAAATGGTGGGAAAAGGACTTAATTTGTGCTGGAGAGGAAGGATCTCACGACATGAAATTCAAATCAAATTCGATAGTATATTGATGCATCTTCTTTATTCAGTCAGTTTGCAGGAGGCAGCGCTTCCCCACTTGGGTACAGCTTATGTCGGCATCCCCCACACCCACTTCCTGTGACGTAATGACTGTAATCACTGAGGAATGGATTCATTATAGTAAACACCATTTGGGGTCTTCTGCGCCTATGTCTATTATCCGGGAGTGGCCACGAAAGTCAAAACCAGCCCCGATCACGTCACTAAATACCACCAACTACAGACCAGATATTAGCCTCTTTTGATCTCACAGTCCCCCAAAAAAGCGCCAAGTTCTGTTGACTGGGAAATTCCAGATGTGATTCCTGTCTCTGTCCCTCCCAAGAGGCCACTTACTGTTTGTCTGTAGAAACCAACATATCCAAACACGCAAACAGAGGTTTTCATCTCTCCTCAGAATTCCTATTGGCTAATGCTAGAGACAAAGGGAGAGCTGACACAATTTCGATATCAAAAATGGGATGAAATAATCCATTTTCGCTACCCTATCATATTAATTGTTTAGCAATTTACAGGAATCAAATTGATCGCTTAAAACACTTACCTCCCCCTTAAAATGATCCGTCTTCATAGTAAAACATATTTTCAATGTTTGAGTATCACACTCAAACATTATGAAAATCAAGTAATGAAATCTCCACCACACATAGATCATAGGACTAAATATATCTGAGGTCTTGTATGCATCAGTGTTTGACAATACAAGCACCATCCTCTACCACAAAGTTTTCACTAAACATAGCTGTTGAAAAAAATCCCTCCACTCGCACAAACTCATTACCACGAAGCATGTGCTATAGGCCAGCTGCATGGTAGCCCAATCTGCATCAGCTGGGAGAGACCCGCACTTGAGATGGAATGCCCATCCCCCAGCATCCACACCCCTGCCATACTGGACATTCAGAGGTTGGAGCGGCTGTCACCAAGCACTCAACTGATCGATTTACATCGGGGGAGTAATCATCAAGTGCAAATACACACCATATTAAATCTTCTTACACAACACACACATCTGCTTCAGTCATTGCTTAACCAGCACACTGGCCACTTCGCCAGCCCCTGCTTCCTCAGTTGAGAGCAGACAGGTTGGCACATTCTTTGTACCTAACTTCCCATCTCGGGCCGACCTAATCTCTGATGAAATCTTGTGACCACTCTGCCGCCAGCTGTGATACATTGCAAAACAAACAGCTGTGTCATGGATGTATACAATAATTATAACCAATTCCACTCTGGCACCTTCCCCCCCCCCCCTCTCCCCCCAGTTTAAAAAATCCACATAACCCAATCTGAGACAACAGTGGTGTTGATCATATATCTCAAATTTCTTGTGCAAAATGTATATTTCTCCCTCTTATATGATATAGTTTCAAAGATAGAAGAAATCATGGCACACGCATTTTCATATCACTTAAGTATTGCTATGTGTTGTGAAAATCGTTTAGCAGTATGACGTAGCCTATATTCCCCTAAGTATGCTTTCGTCCAGTAAAAAAGTCTGTTCTAATAAACGTAATAACTGTTACATCCTGCATAAAAGGACTAGAATTTAAACTCATTTTTGGCTATGACAGAGTGCTGAAATCTACCTCTGTCACAGGATGCCTCCGCACTCTTGAACTCTCTTAAAGTAACTGAATACTACACCACATACGAAGCCTCTTAAGATTATAGTACAGAGAAATTGCAAATATCAGGTTTATACTACATATCACCTTATAAATGTGGTAATAAATCTGAATTTATTACAATGGTCATATTCTCCCTCTGTAGGTGGGAGATTGAAATTTTGTTAAAAGATTTCTCCACAAAAAACCCTGATTACTGCTCCCACTGTGAAATCATATCAGTGGTACCCTAGGCGTCATTTCCACCCACCAGGTATGATGTCATTGATATGAAATTGACAGACTAATTAAATAAATTGATCATGTGAGTCACTTTTCATGGTGAGTAATTTATTTTCAGCAGTCAGATTACACTAGCTACTTAGCTGAAGTGGGTATCCGTGGAGGGAAGACAATGTTCTTTTTGTGGAACATACACTTTGTGTAAGGGCTGCACTATTAAAAACATGATCGCAACAATTACATTACTGTCGCCCCACATAAAATAGGTCTCTAGATATTTCCCATGCTAACAAACAGTATTTGTAACACATTCTATCTCAATGTCATGTAGATGGTGTAAGAGAGTTTGTGTGATATCTTCATGGGGTTATAGGCAAGGGAGGATTATGGTTGATTGAGAATCATCACATACAATAGATGGTGTGCAATATGACGAATCACTTAAAAAATGCAACGCTAATCTGAAGTAATGTACAAAATCCTATGACCAATACACCAGCTTTTCAGATCTATCATGTGACTCTTTCTTGTAGAATTTCTGTGAGCGATTTGGAATCAAGTCTTTCCATTCAGCCACATACTTGCGCTGAATCCTATCGAGATGTCTTTTAATGATTACAACCACTGGTGAATCATATTTGTGGCCTTCTCATGTATCTCAAAACAAGTCACCTTTTTCGAGTCAGTCTACTAAGGACTCAATACAGCAACATTTCAGTGTGTATTTAGACAGCCTCTCCACATATTGTAACTGTTCCAAAGTCTCCACCCACCCAACCTTTCTCCCTGCCACATGTGATCATTCCAGCTTAAGTCAGAACTGAGTGGAAGTTAGAGAGCACTATATGTACGACCTTTTGTATTCTGTAGAGAAACCGGCTGATCTGAGTTAATGAAAAAGCTTGCGTTTTGACCACTCTGTAGAAATGGGAACATGTCGCTGAAGCTCCGACAATCATGGACAGTTTGTAAGCCGCCAAATGAAGCTTTCTCCTGCAACATAAGGTGGAAGAAAAGACATTACGAACAGTTACAGTGGTGTTTCTTACTGGGAAAATTAGGAAGACTCCACAGCATATGGGAATTGGAAGAACGATGGGGATTTTGCTACTCCATTGAGGATTGTTTCCAAACTACGTACATGTACTGCACTCCAAAAGAGATCTTCATCCCTCAGGGTACTTTCATATATGTCACTCATACATTCTCTTTCTTGTCAGTATTGTGTACCATCAAACGGAGTAAAACTATGAACTAGAAAACTTCGCTAACGTCACCCGGAAGAGAAATTGATAAGACACTGCCACGTCTGTCTCTTCTGATATATCGAAAACATATACCATCTGCAGGCTGTCATTGAGCATATGTGGGGATCCTATTAAATATATAGGTATTGGTCCATTGGAGGAGGTGGACAGTGATCGAAGTCGCTTGCACAGGCTAGTGTAAAGTTTGGTCACATACACTGTAGGAGGACCATATTCCACATATTATCACTCACAAGGAGAGGGTTCTTCTGTTGTTCTTTCATAAGTGGTTTGATACATTCTTTTTCTGCTTTAACACATCCAGGCAGTGTATAATTGCAGTTTTGTACACCATCGCACTTTTTGTTTGTTCACCATGACTTCAAGGTGTGTGTCAGGTGCTAAACTGACATTAATCCATTCAGTCCATTGGCTCTCACAGAAAGCAGGACATTTCAAGGTGGAAACTATTTTGCTCCTGCAACACACAGGATGGTTTAAATAATAGACAGGGGCCATGTTTCTTATTGACAAAAATGTGGACTACATCTCAACATATAGAAAGTGGAAGATTTTGTGACATTGTGGAGTGTTCCCCGACTGCTGTTCAAATGGTTCAAATGGCTCTGAGCACTATGGGACTTAACATCTGAGGTCATCAGTCCCCTAGAACTTAGAACTACTGAAACCTAACTAACCTACGGACATCACAAACATCCATGCCCGAGGCAGGATTCGAACCAGCGACCATAGCGGTCTCGCGGTTCCAGACTGAAGCGCCTAGAACCGCACGGCCACACCGGCTGGCAGACTGCTGTCTGATGGTGATTTCCTCTCTCTTTAATCTCATCTTTCACAGTGATGGGGTAGCAGATGTCTCAATGTTTCATTTTGAAGAGACCATGAGCATTGATTCCTTATATTGCAGTCATGTAATAATGTGATCAACTTTAGAAACTATACGAGTTTTCCCATAATTTCAACAGTGACCAATGACATGGCAGCTTGCTTCCAAATATCTATATCATTGCAAAACCACCCCTCCACTATTTTGTGTGTACACTATACTAGATTGCGATTTTAGATAGATGATTGTGCAGTACATCCATTCATGTTTAATTCTCAATCATATAGAACAAAGTATACCAGACAGTGTACTATACCAATGCAGTTAGTTTATCTACCTACTTCTAGCACCTTGAACATAGTGCATAATTTATGATTATGACTGGCAATCTTTACCTATGTGGATCGCAGTCACACAGCATTCCTTCATTTCTAGAATAAAGTTGGAGATCTCCCCACATTGTCTTTAACCAACCATCCCTGCAACACTTGGCAATGTAATTTGCAGCTGACCAGAAGTAGAAAGGTACTATACCCACTACATTCCACGTCTTGTGAAGGAACAGATTGAGCTGAGTCCATAACTCTTATTCAGAGAAGACTGTTACACACCAATCTTACTCATGACACCCATCCATAGTGCACAAGATCTCTACAGATGCACCTCAAGGAGGATAGCACCCCTTAGCAGTAATGTGATTGTGGACAATGATAAGACTGCTGGAATGGCCTGTAACGTCAGTGCCCTCCAGCTGTAAAGATATATAACAAATTTATATGTCAAACCACAAGCCAAAGCATGCAGAAAGTTATCGTTATCCACCTTATAGATTTCATAAAGTGTCCAGACAAGTGACTATGAGAAACTTTTACATCTTCCTTGGATAAAGAACATGGTATTATCAGACTCGAGGCTACAATATACAGCTACAGAATAGACCCAGTGGAAGACTCTTTAAGTGTTTTAAACTTTAACAAACAATATTTAAAATGCACTCGACAGTATTCTGTGCCAATCACATTCATGTGGTGCTAGTTAACTAATAGCTTACAGAACAGCTGTTGTATGGTGTTTAACAACGTTCTGCAGTTTCTCTACTGGGGTAACAAGAATACCCAAAAACAGGCTGGTGTACAAGTAAGTCTTTCAGTCTCTCAAGACTGAGAAAAACTCAGAAGTTACGCACTGTCTGTACATGGTTTCAATTATGTACCTCTAAATGACGTGGGGATTTTTAACACTGACTCCAACAAAGACAATATAAGTATCAAACAGAAGTACTATATGAAACAGGAGAAACACATTTCTCCCAATCCAGGAAACTGTTCTCCATAATACTGTCAGATATACATATCGCCAAATTAGGACTAGTACCCACAAACAGTGTTATCCCACAAATATTAATGAAGAGAACCAATGTGTCAGATTTATGCCATTCCTCATTAAAAAATTACATCCTTTAGTGAAGTTAATGTGGTGTGTGTACGAAAAACAAGTCTGGAAACAGAAGAGATCGAAGCCAAAAAACAAGAACTGGAACAAGTGGCGAAGACAGCTGCCATAAAGTAACATAAACTGCAACTGGAGAAGGAGGTAACTATTGCAAATGTACAGGTAAACCTTGCATACCGCTTTTAAACACAGTGTGTGGTGAAACATGGCTACCACTGGGGGGTATAAAATATTTGCATTTACTGTTAATAGCAATGGTAAGTGGCCTTATGTTGGAATTGTAGCCAAAAAGGATGGATTGGAGTATGTTTACCACATTAAAGGACATACGAAAAACCTGTTTATCAAGTTGATTATAAAGAATGGTTACATTGTATCTAAGTGTCCTGGACTGGATGATATGCACTTAGCAACAGAACAACCGTTTACAGAGCTTAAAACCGACAGCATAACGCCGTTTAATGACAGGTCACCTGTAAAAGGCGTAAACATCAAATTCTATATGGAAATGCCACAAAAATGTGTGGCAGAACAGCTAGTAGTGTACACCCAGAAAGATGTCGAGTGTTATGACGACAGTATTACGCAAGCAATAAGAGGCAAGATTAAAATCGTCGAATTCTCTCATCTAGAAGAACTGCTGCAAGGAAGAAAGCTAATTGTTAAAGCCATAAGAGACAGTTTACCAGAAAAAAATAAGAGACTTGCGAAATTTGAGACCATTCCTTCTTTGTACCTGTTAAATTACCTGTTGGAGAAAGAATTACAAGAGTCCAATGTTCATGTAAATTATACAATAAAAATTAAGGTGGGTGTTGTTAAAACCACACCAAACAAAAAAATTTCTTCTGTGTATTAAAGTATCTTCAGCAGCTAATGAAGATTTTGTACAAGAATATTTGATTTCAAATTCTCTCCGCTCTCTGAAAAAATACAAAGAAGAAATACTCGCATTTACAATGTGTGGGATGTGGGTAGTTGAATGCCGTTGAACAGTAGTTGAAAGTACGTAGCTTAAGGCATGGCAACTTTCGTTTCTTACGTAGATGAGATTCAACCACTGAACACTGAATTTTATAAATCAACAGTATGTCCTCTGCTAGGTAATTAAAATTGACCTGAATTTCCTGTCATGAGATCCCAATAAGTAAATAAACTGTGTTCCATACACTGACTTCTATCTCATAAATTGTTAAAATAAACACTATTCAACACATTGCCTTGTTTACCAGAAATCGTTTAAATAATATTCCATACGTTGCAATCGATAGTTAGTTAGTTTGATACTAAAAGTGTGCTAATATCAGTGAGAGGGAGGGGTGAGTGATGAGGATTTCCCACAGGGAGGAGGATGAGTAGGCGGGGAAGAGGTGGAGGGGTTCTCAGGGGGATAAATTATTCCCAGAGGCTCATAAGTCAACCTCCGGGCACCTAGCAAAATAATAGGTTAAGAGAAAGGGAAGAGGGTCATATATCAATCACGTTTGCCCCTGAATGTATGCAAACCGCAATAAAATATGGGCATAGAAAGAACTTTGCTCTACTGCTAGTCTAATCGAATTTCAGTCCTACTTTCAAAAGAACTCTATTAAGCTCTGTCCACTTTGGTTTTCAGTTAACCTGGGCTAGGGGAAAGTGGTATATTATCAACAGCCAAACAAATGTGTGTCATGTATGTTCCATTAACATGGAGCTCCTCACTATTTTTCCAGTTTAAAGGTATGAATCCCCGCTCTGATATTCCTGAGAGTAATATTGGTGAAGTGGACTGCATTTGCCTGCCTGATTCCCCTTTTCAGTTCCAAAAATTTTCCAATTGTCCAGTTACAGTCTAATGGAAGGTGTTACATCCAAGTATATATTCTTCAATAAAGTAAAACAGATTGCCTCAAGATCTGTTATAATAGAATTTTCAAAGCAAAATTGCTGTATAATTCTATGAATCCAGTAACAGAAAAATAAAATAGACCCATTTTCTTGTCTGTAATTTCATTTACACTTTTGCAAGATTTCATTTGTGACGAAAGTAATTACTTTCAGGGAGACAATAGCACAAGAGATGCATGAAGCCACTCATATCTCATAGACAAGAGAGAAAATCTTATACGCCAGAGATTCAATAGAAATGCTTAAATATATTGCAGAGCTTTACGGAGGTGAAATTGTCTTGTGCCCCTGGCAGAACTCTCAAAACAGCGCCTCCAACCTCCCCTCCATAAAACTAATTTTTTTCAATTTTTCTCACCATATTTTAAAAAATTTACACTGTCCAGTCACTTCATTGATACCACCTGTTAAAAGTCTGAATAACCTTTCTGCAATGCAGGCAACTGCAAAACATGCAGGAAGAGAGTCAGTGAGCTTCTGAAAGGAACTGACATGGATGCGGACGTGTGCTGAATCCAGAGCCATGGCCAGCTGTGATATCCATGGCGCGAAAAGCCTGACTACGGTGGTCTCATGGATTCTTGATTGGTTTTAAATCCGGGGACTATGATGGTCAGGGGAATACAGCAAAGTCATCCTGTTGTTCTTCAAACCACGCACGTACACTTCAAGCTGTGTGACACTTTGCATTGTTCTGCCTGCAGATGCCATCGCGCACAGGAGAAACAAAGAGAATATAGGGGTGGGCATGATTCCCAAGGATAAATGCGTACTTGTGCTTATCCATTGCGCCTTCCAGAATAGCTAGGTGACTCGATGAATGCCATATGAACATGCCATAATGCACCCTCCTCCAGCCTGAACCTTTCATGCGATTGTTGCAGTGTGTTTGCTTTCAGACATTTCATGGCATATTTGTCAACAGTCACCTGTCATCTGAAAAGCTACCTATCGCTACTCACTGGACATCCTGTTGCAGTACTGGCGTCAAATTCCAGTTTTCTTCGCCGATGAACACCAGGCAGTATGGATGCAGTGAAGCAGGCGTCTGCAGCAACGTTCGCTGAATGGTCGTTGAGCAGGCGCTGTTGGTAGCCCCTTGGTTCCTCTGGGCAGTCAGTTGCTCAACAGTTGCATATCTATTCGCCCATACACATATCTGCAGCCGTCGTCAACGACTGTCACTGGCGTGGTCCAACGTCTTCGATATCTGGGATGAGCGGATAATGACATATCCCAGTGCGCTTTGTTGTGAATGGCTTACAATTTTCAGAAGTAAATCCCTAACTGTCGTCCTTTCAGCATGGGAGAAACAGACTGTTTCTTTGGACCCGCCGACCTTGGGAACGAACATAAAGAAACTGGGGACTCTGCTGATGGGAGAGCATCTCATGTATTGTCTGAAAAGTTGCACTTGTTTTCAAAAACGCCGCGAGCTCAACTCTCGGGGGACATGAGAATGGTCTCTGGGTGAATCAAAATAACGGAATTTCTGCTTACTAGATGGCGGATAAGGAGGAAAATTCTGTTAGCTGGGATTAAAATTTCCCCAGCCAATGAGAAGACGTGAGACATTTTCAGTGCTCTGGTGGTACAGGGGAGAGGAAATGGGGAACAAAAACCAGGAGCTCGGATTTTGGAGGTTCTTTTCTTTCTTCTCCTAATGCGCTTGACGCCTCATCTTCCTAGGGTGGGCGAATACCTGTATGTCTTGTGTGTTTGTAACTGAGCTTGGTCTCATAGCCTCTGGAAGGAGGTGGTCTTGTAGCCTCTGGAGCGAGATGGTCTCTAAGCTTCTGATCTCACTGAAGGCTCTGACGTCACTTGCTGCTTGTGTCTGTGACTATTCGCCAACACTCTGGTTATTTTCAGATTCCTCATTAGCTTCCACTTGCACCATGTAATTACAGTTCACTTTCCAGCGATTGTTGGATTTTGTCCTCAGTGTAGTGCTAATGCATCACACGAGCAAATGACTTCGAAATTCTATGTCTCCTTCCGAAGCCAGTCTCCCAATTCCCATCTGATGCTGATTTTGCAGTTTCATTCCCAACCTGAATTCGAATTCTCACTCCGATTCATTAAGTGCTTCGTGTGTTTTACGGGCAGATGGGGTGGTGGAGTGGTACTAGGCGCTACAGTCTGTAACTGCGCCACCGCTACAGTCGCAGGTTCGAATCCTGCCTTGGCCATGGATGTGTGTGATGCCCTTAGGTTAATTAGGTTTAAGTAGGTCTAAGTTGTAGGGGACTGATGACCTTAGAAGTTAAGTCCTATAGTGCTCAGTGCCATTTGAACCATTTGTGTTTTATGGCCCCAAATACTCCTTCGCCAGACAATGTGTCACTCGTTACGGGTAACCTGTGGAGGACATGCAAGCAGTATCGTCCAGTAGGAGACGGTCGTCCTAATCCTCCCTGGCCTATACAAATAGAGAAGGCCGCTGCCTATCCTTCGTTCTGCATAGCCCCTACGCAGAGATGGAAAGGGTCGCTGCCTTGATGTACACACTTCTGCTAGAGCCTGCGTACCCTCAAAACCATTCGCAGCCGTCGCCGAAATCTGAGTCAAAGCATAGGTAACCTTGCTGAGTTAAACGAGGGAGATTCGGAAAGTGAGGTACTATCGGTTGCGAAACGGAAACCACTGTGAAAATGCGAAGAGGCTTTTCACATATGTTTTGGGGAGTGTCTATAGTATGCCCATCGATCGCATCAAGACGCTCTTTTCAGTTGTAAGTGCACTGTGAGCGAGTAAAGGTGCCTAGAACAAGAATGTCTCCCGCCAAGTAGGAAGGACCGCTGAGAGGCTTCGCCTTAATGAATGCAGCCCACCTAACACAACTGCCACGCACTTCTTCATGGCAATTCTCAGCCGCACACTGTAGGGGCACTGAAGACGTTCCTGCAGCCTTTTCGATGGGAGTGTTCGATCACCCACAACACAGCCCTAACTGACTCGTCCTGAGTATCATCTTTGTTCACATGAAACGATGGATACGAAGACTACACTAGGCTACGCGCTACAGACCAGCATAGAGAATTATCGGAAAGCACAGCCGGATGCCTTATATGACGATGGTTTTGGGAATTTGGTATAACGCTCCGACAAGTATCGAAGTTGGAGCAGTGACTATGTAGGGAAATACCTGGAAGGTGTAGCTAAATGTGCAAATAAAACATTTTTGATTTTCACTGTGGTTTCCATTTCGCAACCGATCGTTCCTTGCTTTCCGAACAACCCCTGCAGATATCCCATCCGTGCCGTGTCTGTCCAGCTAAAGCGAATCAGAGTCGATTTATAAACGACGTTCTCGTTTTCCTTAATTGTTTCAATAAACTGCTTGTCATGTTGTGTTCACGGTTCAGTAAATTCGACCGTCAATGCAGGTGCCCTTAAAAGGTTACTTTCGGTTTGATTTGCAAAGATAAGACCTTGCTTCCAGTTAACGAGAACTTCATTAAATTTCACCAATTTGCATCTCTCTTTTGAATTTGCAACGTCATTAGGCAATGTGGCGCATATTTTTATGTTACTACGTATCACATTATTTCCATTGTCGTGTCTTTTAATGTGTAGACAGCTGATCTTTAATTCATTTACATATTTTATGTGACCTCATGCTGTTGAGAGTGATAACTCCAACCGTTATACGAGCGTTGCCCAGAAAGTAATGCCCCGCATTTTTTCTTCAACATTTCTTTATTGAACATAGTGAGAATTACACACACGAATGAATGGCGTTTTATCTGCACACCATATTTTCCCACGTAATCTCCATCCCGTTCTGTGACCTCCCTCCAGCGCGAAACAAGGGCGTGTATGCCATGTCGGTACAAATCCTTGTCCTGCTGGCGGACCCACTGCTTCACTGTGTGAATCACCTCCTCATCGTTCTCAAAATGTCTTCCTCGAATGGCATCCTTTTACGGCTCACATTTGTATTAATAACATCATTATTGTGCTTCTTCAGGTTTTGGCGGCGCAAAGACTGTTCCATTAAGTTTCGGGTGTGCAGCCGCAAGAAATCTCCTTCTTCTTCTAATATTTCGACTATATAACGTTCAGCCATCTTCAGAGTGAGTCGCAAGACTGCCGCTCCAGTTTTTTTTCCTTTATTGGGTTTCGATTCCCCCTAAAGGGGGCGGGCTGGCAGCAGCTTATTACGCCGCTCTTCAGCCTACAGAATTTTTTAAAAATATGAAGATAATAAAAAACAATAACAGTTGGCGATAAAATCGGTGACTTAAAGGTAAAAATGGCAGAAAATTCTGGAGCGTAAAACATAAAACACAGGGTCGATGAAGCTAATAAAACACACAGGAAGCAGAAAAACAATAGACAGACAATTAAAAAAATACGGCGACAGTCTGGGTTCTGTTCGCAAGAGATAGAAAAAGCACACCCAGCGACAGCATGATTTCTGTTCGCAACACTGTGGAAGGACGCACAACACCGAACACTCACTTAAACACTGCGCTAAAAGTTGGCACAAATACGACATACCACACGCCGCTCCAGTGCTCGCTTCGTCCCTTTATACTGTTGTACCGCGCGACTGCGCATGCGGCCACAAATGCAAATGCGCCAGAGACGTTGGTCGGCGGCAGAGAAGTGCATAATGTGCGAGTTGTATCTATGACTCCACAGGTGATCTGTGTTGGCATATCGATATATCATTATCAGCGGCACTGTGACGACGTCTTTGTGAGTTTATTACAGCAAGTGCCGGATTCCATGATTTATCAAGATTGAAAAATAAACTCACAAAGACGTCGTCACAGTGCAGCTCACAATGATATATCGATATGCCAACACAGATCAACTGCGGAGTCATAGATACAACTCGCGCATTATGCACGTCTCTGCCGCCGACCAACGTCACTGGCGCATTTGCATCTGTGGCCGCATGTGCTGTCGCGCGGTACAACAGTATAAAGGGACGAAGCGAGCACTGGAGCGGCAGTCTTGCGACTCACTCTGAAGATGGCTGAACGTTATACAGCCGAAATATTAGAAGAAGAAGGAGATTTCTTGCGGCTGAACACCCGAAACTTAATGGAACATCATTATTGATTATATTATACCTGATTAATCCCTACCTTCTAAGTCCGCTCAGGGCTGTCAAGTGTGACAGCCGTGGACGGTCTCCCTGACCGCTGCAGGTCGTGGTCTTTCTCTGCAGTGAGAAATTCAATGACGGCGCATTGCTTGTATTGTGCATCGCCTACACAGGCCGTTTTGAAACTGTCCTGCCCCTACGCTAACTCTAGGAAGTGACGGAAACTTGGCGCGCTCACTCGGGAGACTTCAAATACACTCCTGGAAATTAAAATAAGAACACCGTAAATTCATTGTCCCAGGAAGGGGAAACTTTATTGACACATTCCTGGGGTCAGATACATCACATGATCACACTGATAGAACCACAGGCACATAGACACAGGCAACAGAGCATGCACAATGTCGGCACTAGTACAGTGTATATCCACCTTTCGCAGCAATGCAGGCTGCTATTCTCCCATGGAGACGATCGTAGAGATGCTGGATGTAGTCCTGTGGAACGGCTTGCCATGCCATTTCCACCTGGCGCCTCAGTTGTACCAGCGTTCGTGCTGGACGTGCAGACCGCGTGAGACGACGCTTCATCCAGTCCCAAACATGCTCAATGGGGGACAGATCCGGAGATCTTGCTGGCCAGGGTAGTTGACTTACACCTTCTAGAGCACGTTGGGTGGCACGGGATACATGCGGACGTGCATTGTCCTGTTGGAACAGCAAGTTCCCTTGCCGGTCTAGGAATGGTAGAACGATGGGTTCGATGACGGTTTGGATGTACCGTGCACTATTCAGTGTCCCCTCGACGATCACCAGTGGTGTACGGCCAGTGTAGGAGATCGCTCCCCACACCATGATGCCGGGTGTTGGCCCTGTGTGCCTCGGTCGTATGCAGTCCTGATTGTGGCGCTCACCTGCACGGCGCCAAACACGCATACGACCATCATTGGCACCAAGGCAGAAGCGACTCTCATCGCTGAAGACGACGCGTCTCCATTCGTCTCTTCATTCACGCCTGTCGCGACACCACTGGAGGCGGGCTGCACGATGTTGGGGCGTGAGCGGAAGACGGCCTAACGGTGTGCGGGACCGTAGCCCAGCTTTATGGAGACGGTTGCGAGTGGTCCTCGCCGATACCCCAGGAGCAACAGTGTGCCTAATTTGCTGGGAAGTGGCGGTGCGGTCCCCTACGGCACTGCGTAGGATCCTACGGTCTTGGCGTGCATCCGTGCGTCGCTGCGGTCCGGTCCCAGGTCGACGGGCACGTGCACCTTCCGCCGACCACTGGCGACAACATCGATGTACTGTGGAGACCTCACGCCCCACGTGTTGAGCAATTCGGCGGTACGTCCACCCGGCCTCCCGCATGCCCACTATACGCCCTCGCTCAAAGTCCGTCAACTGCACATACGGTTCACGTCCACGCTGTCGCGGCATGCTACCAGTGTTAAAGACTGCGATGGAGCTCCGTATGCCACGGCAAACTGGCTGACACTGACGGCGGCGGTGCACAAATGCTGCGCAGCTAGCGCCATTCGACGGCCAACACCGCGGTTCCTGGTGTGTCCGCTGTGCCGTGCGTGTGATCATTGCTTGTACAGCCCTCTCGCAGTGTCCGGAGCAAGTATGGTGGGTCTGACACACCGGTGTCAATGTGTTATTTTTTCCATTTCCAGGAGTGTAATACTTACGCAATGTTTCGCATTCGTAGCACTGTTTTCGGCTGACATAAAAAAATGCGGTGCATTGCTTTCTGGTCAACCCTCGTATATCATGACGAAGCTGTTACTAGATTAATGACATCTGACAATGGCAATCGATTGTCAAAACTGGTAATGTGAACACTATAATTACTAAGCAAACTTGCCGTAATAAGTTATTATACGTACATTTAAAATATTGCGTTCTTGAAGTTGGCAGTATGTCAATTTTTGTACAGTACTGCAAACAACAAAATAAATATGGCACTTATTATTTATTCATGGCTGTAATTTTCAGCAACTGTTTTCGTATATACACTCCTGGAAATGAAAAAAAGGTGTGGGGAGCGATCTCCTACACTGGCCGTACACCACTGGTGATCGTCGAGGGGACACTGAATAGTGCACGGTACATCCAAACCGTGATCGAACCCATCGTTCTACCATTCCTAGACCGGCAAGGGAACTTGCTGTTCCAACAGGACAATGCACGTCCGCATGTATCCCGTGCCACCCAACGTGCTCTAGAAGGTGTAAGTCAACTACCCTGGCCAGCAAGATCTCCGGATCTGTCCCCCATTGAGCATGTTTGGGACTGGATGAAGCGTCGTCTCACGCGGTCTGCACGTCCAGCACGAACGCTGGTCCAACTGAGGCGCCAGGTGGAAATGGCATGGCAAGCCGTTCCACAGGACTACATCCAGCATCTCTACGATCGTCTCCATGGGAGAATAGCAGCCTGCATTGCTGCGAAAGGTGGATATACACTGTACTAGTGCCGACATTGTGCATGCTCTGTTGCCTGTGTCTGTGTGCCTGTGGTTCTGTCAGTGTGATCATGTGATGTATCTGACCCCAGGAATGTGTCAATAAAGTTTCCCCTTCCTGGGACAATGAATTCACGGTGTTCTTATTTCAATTTCCAGTAGTGTATTTCTAAAAGGCTAACAGTTAAACTTAATATCATTTTTTATGACGGCTACTGCCAGCTGGTTTTAATATGACGTGTAACAGACTACAGATCTTATTTGTTCCTCATAAACTGTTATTAATAAAGAATTGATTATTGTGTTTTTATTGTTATTTTACTATGCGTTTCCTTGTTTTGGCCCAAGCAGAGTCATAGATTATGTCACTGAAGTCCATTTTAGCATCTCTACCGTATTTGACAGTCTGTTTTCGAATGAATTTTTTTAACGTCATCAGTTTTCTGAAACTACGTTCAAAATATGCTGACGTCACTACCATTAACATCAGTATCCCGAAAGTATTTCGGTGTTTGGGTAGGCTTCTGTTAACTGAAAATTTGAGAAATGTTCGAAATATACGTGTGGGAAGCTTTATAAATGCTATTCATCAGCCCTTCATCTGGGAGCTGAAAACAGATATTTCATTAAATTGCTGCACTGTGTGACTATTTCTGATCAATCTGGCACCAAAATCATCTGCACATATTTCAAGGTAAGATACAGACACTGTACTGAAGGTGGGAATTGAAGGAAGATACAATGGTGTGATGTATGTGAGATCTGTTTCACATATGGTTCCGTTAAATACTCTGACGTACTCTAGCACAAACGCTCTCGCCCCAGTCCTCAGACGGCAGGACCCTTTGGAAAAATAGCATATGTCGTTCAGTACACAATCACCGACCTTTGAGATTCTATGGTGCAGTAGCGAAGTAGCAGTAAGGTCTCCATTGCTGAACATGAGCGAGTTGCATAGTCGGCAGCAGTGTGAACCAAGAACATAATTTCACACAAACTCTTTTTTTAATCATCAGTGTGGTGTCACCGCCAGACACCACACTTGCTAGGTGGTAGCCTTTAAATCGCCCGTGGTCCGTTAGTTAGTGTCGCCACTATCAGTAATTGCAGACCGAGCGTCGCCACACGGCACGTCTAGTCTAGAGAGACTTCCTAACACTCGCCCCAGTTGCACAGCCGACTTTGCTAGCGATGGTTCACTGTCTACATACGCTCTCATTTGCCGAGACGACAGTTTAGCATAGCCTTCAGCTAAGTCATTTGCTACGAGCTAGCAAGGCGCCATATTCAGTTACTATTGATATTGATATTGTGAATCATGTACCGTCAAGAGCGACGTTCATCATTAGTGGATTAAAGTTAAGTATCAAACTACTTCCGTTCGCTTTCTGAATTCTAATTCCTTGTCATGTTCCAGACCTCACGTCACTATAGTTCTTCCCTCCTCACGCCAGCCTGCGTGAGATAAACGCGTGCATTTCGGCCTCCTCTCATAACACGGTGTGGGCTCTTCTGCCAACACAACAATCAGTCTTCTAAGTGCTTCTATCCGGCCCGTCACGAATTCTTCTCTCATGCCAACCTCTTCCTCTTCACCTGAGAGTAGCGCTTGCATTCTACTTCCTCAAGTGTCTGTGGCGCGGTATTCCGATCAGGCTGGTTCGAGAAGAGTTTCCCATAAAAGTGAAATAAAATTTGGTGCCCACCACTTCCCCTTTTCTCCATTATTCCTCACAGGCGACGAACCTTTTAGTGCCTCGCCCTCTCTCCCATTCTTCATTTGCACTTCCTTTAAAAATAACTCTAAATACAATGGCTGTAGAAATTATTTCCTTATGCTCTTAATTGCGGTACGGCTGTATACAAATTCTCCAATAGGGGCACTTCTGGCGCCTGTGTCAGCTCGCCGTCCGAAGGAGCCGCTTGCATCTCTTCTGCCTTAAACCGGTCCTACTTCCAACTCTGTCTTCCTCTACAGCTTTCAGCCTCTATAGCTCCATGTGGAACCATTGTAGTTATTCCCCGATGTCTTAACGCACATCCTATCACTTGCCCCATTTTATTGCCAGTGTGTTCATATGAACCACTCTGTGACAAATATGCGGAGAACCTCTTCATTCGCCGGCCGGGGTGGCCAAGTGGTTAAAGGCGCTACAGTTTGGAACCGCGCGGCCGCTACGGTCGCAGGTTCGAATCCTGCCTCGGGCATGGATGTGTGTGATGTCCTTAGGTTAGTTATGTTTAAGTAGTTCTAAGTTCTAGGGGACTGATGACCTTAGAAGTTAAGTCCCATAGTGCTCAGAGCCATTTGAACCATTTGAAATTCTTCATTCCTTGTTGTATCTGTCTACCTAATTGTCAGCATCGTGCAGCAGCATCACATTCTCTTCTACCCCACTTTTCCCGAAGTTCATGATTCACTTCAATACAAGGCTGTGCTCCAAAGGTACATTCTCAGAAATGATTCATGGGACGAAGGCCGATATATCATATTAACAGATGTCTGTTGACCAGGAATGCCCTCTTTCGTGAGCTAATCTACTTTTTATACCCTCCTTGGTTCGTCCGTGACGTGTTATTCTGCTTACGAGTTAGCTAAAGTCCTTCACCTTGTCTACTTCGTGGTCTCCAGTTATGTTACTAAATTTATCGCTAATCTCATTGCTGCTACTCTTCATTTTTTTCGTCTTTCTTCTGTTTACTCCCAATAGATAGTCTGCACTCGCCAGACTGTTCATACCATTCAACACGTCACGCAAATTTTCTTCACTTTCACTGAAGAGAGCAACGTTGTCAATGAATGTTATGTCAGCAGCTCGTGGTCTACTGGCTAGCGTTGTTACCTCTAGATCACGGGCTCCGCGGTTCGATTCCCAGCCGGGTTGGGGATTTTCTCTGCCCGGGGACTGGGTGTTTGTGTTGTACTCATCATTTCATTATCCTCCGTATCATTCGTGACAGTGGTTTGACTGGACTGTGAAAAAATTGGGACTTCGTATGGGCGCTGATGACCGAGCAGTTGAGCGCCCCACAGACCAAACATCATCATCAACGAATATTATCATAGATATCCTTTACCCTGTATTTTAATCCGGGTCTTGAACATTAATTTTTGTTGAACCATTTGAGAGATAGATATCTGACCGGTAGCAGTCATTCTTTTATCATTTTATGTAAACTAAATTGCACTATAGCAATGTCATTGTGACAAGAACGTGTTGCTTCAGTTGCGGGCCTAGGGAAAGCCACTTTATTGGAGGCGGCAAGCAGGAGTACAACGGGCAGGAAACTCACATACACTACGTGATAAAAAGTATCTGGACACTCCCAAATTTCGTATTGGGCGCAGTGTGCTGCCACCTACTGCCAGGTACTCCACATCAGCGACCTCAGTAGTCATTAGATATCGTGAGGAAGCAGAATGGGGCGCTCCGCGGAACTCACGGACTTCGAACACGGTCTGGTGATTGGGTGTCACTTGTGTCATACCATCCCTAGGTCCACTGTTTCCGATGTGATAGTGAAGTGGAAACGTGAAGAGACACGTACAGCACAAAAGCGCACAGGCTAACCTCGACTGTTGATTGACAGAGACCGCTGACAGTTGAAGAGGGTCGCAATGTGTAATAAGCAGACATCTATCCAGACCATCACACAGGAATTCCAAACTCCATCAGGATCCACTGCAAGTACTATGACAGTTAGGCAGGGGGTGAGAAAACTTGGATTTAATGGTCGATCGGCTGCTCATAAGCCACACAACACGCCGCTAAATGCCAAACGACGCCTCGCTTGGTGTAAGGAGCGTAAACATTGGACGATTCAACAGTGGAGAAACGTTGTGTGGAGTGACGAATCACGGTACACAATGCGGCTATACGATAGCATGTTGTGGGTATGGCGAATGCCATCTGCACGCGTTTGTTGTGCGAACGGTAAAATTTGGAGGCAGTATTGTTATGGTGTGGTCGTGTTTTTCATGGAGGGGCTTGCACCCCTTGTTGTTTTGGATGGCACTATCACAGCACAGGCCTAAAGTGATGTTTTAAGCACCTTCTTGCTTCCCAGTGTTGAAGAGAAATTCGGGGATGGCGATTGCATCTTTCAACACGATGGAGCACCTGTTCTTAATGCACAGCCTGTGGCGCAATGGTTACACGACAGTAACATCCCTGTAATGGACTGGTCTGCACAGAGTCCTGACGTGAATACTATAGAATACTTTTGGAATGTTTTGGAAGGCCAACTTCGTGCCAGGCCTCACCGATCGACATCGATACCTCTCCACAGTGCAACACTCAGTGAAGAATGGACTGCCATTCCCCGAGAAACCTTCCAACACCTGACTGAACATATGCCTGAGAGACTGGGAGCTGTTGAAACGTCCCCTTTGAACATTTATACAAGACTGTGCTTAAACTGACACACAATATTTTTAGCGCAACGCAATCTGACTTTCAAAAATCCCTACAAAAGAATAGCCCTGACTAACATTAACCTATGCGTTTCACAAATCGCTTACCTCACATTTTGTAATACATTTCCCAAAAATGGGGGAGCACAAAGACATTTCCCTTCACAGGAATTGCATACAGAATTTTCTTTCCAAGTACTTGGTAATATTTTTCGTAGAATAAGTTGTGCTGCACCACTTTAATTACATAGACATTAAGATGTGAATATGCATTTCTCTTATCTGCATTGTTGTTTTTACTGTAATATTTTTTCTGCTTGAGCTATGTCATGTTTAGGTATAAGTTACTGCTGTTTGCCAGGCATAGTATTACTGAATTTGACTTTGTGTTACTCTGCTAAGCCAGTTTATTACTGATTTATTTTTCTTGTTTGCTGCTCATTGCATATTAGTTGTAATATTGTTGCTTACTTTGCCAATTTGAATTTTTTGTCATTGCTGTTCGTGTTAATTGTTTTGTGCTGCTGCATTGCCTCGTCCCTTAGTTTAGCATCTGAGCTCAGTAGATTTAAGTTAGCTTTAGAGGGAGTAGCCTATAAGAGAATGAGTTGCGATGAATTTGAAGAAATGCACTGAGAGGTTATACGAGAAAAATACAGAAAGCATGCTTGAATAGGATTTTTTTGGTGGAAGCAAAGGTTGAAATAAGACGAAAGATCTATGGAATGAAGTTTTGGGTTGGACTGCAGTACCAAATGTTACACTGAAAACGGACCCTGTCCTTTCCTTTTATGTTATCGCACTATGTGTTTGTGTACCCTTGTGTATTTGTTTTCTTCCTGTCTCTGTGTAGTTTCATAGATTTTTTCTTCTTCTAATACTAAGCTACATTCACTATGATGAGGAATACTGTTATCCTCAAATATAATTTGCATTAATAATTTGTTATTTACTTTGTAAAGATGTTAGACATTATTTATTCTGTTTTGTTTTAATGCTCATGTATGAAGTTGATGTTTCGAAAGTTATTCTGATCTTTTATGTATGTACTCATGTCATAATTCCTGTAACACTGATGTATACGTTATTTCGATTCTTTTGTAAAGCCTGTACTACAAATGTTATCTGTATTGTTATGTTCTTTAATGATGTATTTTGTTCCTTTGTAATTGTATTCTTATGTTATAAAATTGTAATTGATACCAGTTCATCATATTATTAACTTGTTAGTTACATTTCACTGCACACTTTTCTGTTGGTCATAGTATATGGACAATATGTGAGAAGTTGGGACTGTTAGTGATTGCACGTGTGTTAATAATTCAGCATTGCTGGTTCTAAGGACAATTCTAAAAACTTTGTGAGTGCACAAGTGGTGATTATGGACTTGCTATATTCTCTGCAAGACTCTTCGATGGTGATTGTGCACCCGCACAGTCACAACAGATGGCTGCTGGCCATCTCTACAAGGACTACAGTGGGTCTGCATCTCTGATGACCAACCAATACCATTATTTCTACAAGGACTACAGTGGGGCTGCACCTCTGGTGGCCCACCAATACCACAATCTCTACCAGGACTACAGTGGGTCTGCTCTGTGATGACCTACCTACCTATCTTCTTCAAAACGTCGAATGACTCTGCTGTGGGTTTGCTCTTTTGTGGCCCATTACCTGTCAGCATGTCAAGAGTCAGCACTGTCTTTCAGTTGGAAGGGCAACACTACTTCTTCAAGACTGCATGGAAATCCACTACTTCCATGTGCATTGTCTTTTACTGCTCAGACTTTGAAAAAAAAAAAAAACATTGAAATTTTACTGTGATGAACAATCTGGACTGTCTTTATGGACTGTGAGAAAATTTTAGCTTTTGACCAACATTGTATAAATAAGTGTGTGCATTTGATATCTTTGTAATTGTAATTATGAAAAATTTATTCAAATCATTATTGGCCACTGCCAAAAACAATTTGTAAAATTTTTTGTGGGGAGCATGGGGGCTATGTAAGTAGGCTGTTTATGTTTTCTTATTGGCAACACTACGTAGCGCTCTGTATGAAAATCACTGGCTGTGCTGTGTGCAGTCTGTGGCCAGTTTGCATTGTTGTCTGCCATTGTAGTGTTGGGCAGCTGGATGTTAACAGCGCGTAGCGTTGCGCAGTTGGAGGTGAGCCGCCAGCAGTGGTGGATGTGGGGAGAGAAATGGCGGAGTTTTGATATTTGTAAGAATGGATGTTATGAACTGCTATATATATTATGACTATTAAGGTAAATACATTGTTTGTTCTCTATTAAAATCTTTCATTTGTTAACTATGCCTATCAGTAGTTAGTGCCTTCAGTAGTTTGAATCTTTTATTTAGCTGGCAGTAGTGGGACTCACTGTATTGCAGTAGTTCGAGTAACCAAGATTTTTGTGAGGTAAGCGATTTGTGAAACGCATAGGTTAATGTTAGTCAGGGCTATTCTTTTGTAGGGATTTTTGAAAGTCAGATTGCGTTGAGCTAAAAATATTGTGTGTCAGTTTAAGCACAGTCTTGTATAATTGCTCTAAGGGGACGTTTCACTGTCATCAAGGCTACGGGTGGGCCAACACGATATTGGATTCCAGCATTACCGATGAAGGTCGCCACGAGCTTGTTAGTCATTTTCAGCCAGTTGTCCGGATACTTTTGTTCATATGGTGTACCTTCTCCAGGCAAAGCCTAAACCATCTTACATTTTTTTGTGTGGGGGGGTGGGGGAGGGAGAAGGTATTCGGGTTCACTGTAACGGAGTCTCAGTGATGCTAATGGAACCCGCCCAATGGTTGGCGGAATGTTTGCGGAGCAAGATAGTGCCTGAAAATTACAACAATGTTCTAATTATTGTACTCCACAGAAAACGAGAGTGATAATATATATATATATATATATATATATATATATATATATATATATATATATATATATATATATATATATATATATAAACCAAAGCATCTGTCTGTAACGCAGAAGATATTTACTAAATTTAAAAAAGTTATTACCGAATTGACGGAGGAAAATTGTATTTTACTGAAGCAATGAAACAGGTTGATTTTCATGTGGACGTGGCACAACAGAAGAAAGAAATACCCATTCTCCATGGCCATGATGACCACGAGACGCTGAAGTACAATCTTCCTTCCCATTTGTGCCTTTTGTATGACATGATTGCGTGTTACATTAGCGTTTCTCGTACCTACGGAAAAAGAAAACTCTCGGAGGTATTCTGCCAAGGTGCGGTATCCTTCAAAGAAGTTCACTCGGTACTGCGTCACTGGAAAATAAGCGTTGAAATGACGAACTGCACCATTCTTTCGCAAGTCCGAGCGGTACAGTGGGTCTCTCTCTCTCTCTCTCTCTCTGTTTTCCGTGGAGCGCCATTTCGTTTATTGGTCGTTTCGCTTGCACTTAATAACGAACTTCGTTTTTAATAGCTGGTGGCTATTGCTTTTCGGTCTCATCTCTCAAACAATTAAAAGAAGCTATCGGCATAGAAGTGGAAGTCTATCATTTACGAGACTTTCATATCGCGCAATTCAATTGGCGGGGTTTTCCAAATTGGTGGCAGTTTGTTGAAAATGGATCCACAATTCTAAACTACATCCAATACAGAAACAGCTTTGTTACTGGTGTATTGATCTGTCAATTGGCGAACAACAGTTTATTTAGGAGACTCAGTTAGAATAATATATTACACATTTGATTTAACCAAGAATGCAATCATATCGTGACATAATCAATTCCAAACAATGCGTTATATTTAGAGGACAGTTCCTACATATGGGATTACCAGAAATTAGCATTTTATGTCATTTTACTGTGTATTATTCCGTATCTGTGGCACAAAAATGCTTATCTTGGCCTTAGTCGTCCAAGAACATATTGAAAATGTACTCTGACCATGCAGTGGTACTGAAAGCGCTACGGAAACCATGAGGTGCGCACGTATAGGTGTGTTGATTTGAAGACCAAGAGGTTGCCTAATTCTGCATACGCACACTGCTTGGTTTCGCATGGAATTATCGTCTAGAGCTACGTTTACTTCTATCTACATAGTTCAAAACCACGCATACAGATTATGGGAGAGGTTACCTACGCTAAATCGAAGTATTCAGGTACATAAAGTGTCGTGGAAATTCTGTGTGATCTAATTAACCTACAATCTTACGCAGATCACTTCAATGAACCCGGGATCTACATTGTGGCGCAGGAAACGGTGAGAATGGAAAGTGGCTAAGGCTTGTGTGGGCGCAAGTCTTTAACCATATGTAAATATATTTACGACCTAATCAGTTTCTGCCTTTTGGAGTGTATACACTAGTTGACGCAATATAGGTATCCAACGCTCATTTTACAAAACTACGGAACTTAATACGTAATACAATAAAACACAGCATAAAATAATTTACCCTTATTTACTTTCACCAAACTCAATTAAGAAGGGACAAGGAATAGTATAGTAAAAATTATAACGCAGTAAAATAAAGTCAGATGACACGGAATAATCAATCACAGCTCAGAATACAAAGATTAAAATACACACAACCAAAAGCCGAAACCCTAAGCTGTTAACAACTTAGGGAAAATCAATAGTAGTACACACAGAAGCCCATGGAACTTGTGGTGTCACCGCCAGACACCACACTTGCTAGGTGGTAGCCTTTAAATCGCCCGCGGTCCGCTAGTATACGTCGGACCCGCGTGTCGCCACTGTCAGTGATTGCAGACCGAGCGCCGCCACACGGCAGGTCTAGAGAGACTTCCTAGCACTCGCCCCAGTTGTACAGCCGACTTTGCTAGAGATGGAACTGCCAAATTACGCTCTCATTTGCCGAGACGATAGTTAGCATAGCCTTCAGCTACGTCATTTGCTACGACCTAGCAAGGCGCCTTTATCCTTTACTATTTGTCTTGTCATGCCTGTACCGTCAGACCGATGTACACCAATTACGGATTAAAGTTTAAGTATTCCAGAAGCTATGTACTATTTTTGGCTACTATAATTCCTTGTCATTTTCCAGACCTCACGCCAGCCTGCGTGAGCTTAAACGCGTGCATTTCGGCCTCCTCTAGCAACACGGTGTTGGCTCCTCTGCCAACACAGCAGAACTCTCTGCTCGACACAATAAATGAGAACAACAAACCAGTGAAGAACAACAAGCAGAAATTTAAATTTCATTGATCATAACAACTACAGAATAAAACTTTAAAACATTAATACGCTTCGCCCTGTATCAGCCTCAGCATAGGTAAAAATTGTGATCTCTTGGTAACTTAATTTTTGCAAACCGAGACATACTCGTCCATACTACAAATCTGCACTGATCACAAGTGACACGGTTTTCTTCGCAGCCGATAACACAGCTGCAGCTAACAACCCTAGAATCCAGACTGCGCTTAGATCGCCAGATGCACGAAGGTAAGCTCCACACTGGGAGGATGGCCCATGTTGAGAGAGTCCACTGCCAGTAAGACCACCACGCTCCCCGCTACTTTCCTCCACGACTTCCTACCTCGCCATGACCAGCCAGTCGCTGCCTTTAGAAGTTGCTGGCTGTGTGTTGACTTCTAGCTAGCCGTCTTGATGCCTCTCTCTGCGGATACCTCAGAGGACTACGTGGCCACACTCTTCCCCGTCTGCATCTACTACATGATTACTCTGCGATTCACAATTAAGTGCCCTGCAGAGGGTTCATCGAACGGCCTTCATGTTATTTCTCTACTGTTTCACTCTCGGACACTTAAATCTTTCCATACGAGCACTCATTTCTCTTATTTTATAAATATAATTAATTCTCTCTATGTGGGAGAAAACTGCTTATTGAAATGGCATGAGAAGATCCTGCCGTAGCGAAAAATGGCTTTGTTCTAATAATTGTCACCCCAATTCCCTTATTATATCCGCGGCACTTTCTCCACTATTTCCCGATAATACAGAACGAAATAAGCTGCACTTCAGTAGACTTTTCCGATGTCCTCCGTCAATCCTATCTGGTGTGTATCCCACACCGCACAGCTGTACTCTAAAAGAGGGCGGACAAGTGTATGTAAGCAAAACCTGTCCGTTTCCTGAGTGTTCGGCCAACAAAACGAACTCTTTGGTTTGCTTACCCCACAACATTACGTATGTGATCGTACCAATTTCAGTTATTCGTAATAGTAATCCCTAAGTCCACTGTCCTTAGTTTAGTTAGGTTTAAGTTGTTCTAAATTCTATGGGACTGATGACCCATAGTCCCATAGTACTCAGAGCCATTTGAACCATTTGAACCTAAGTTCACTCCAAGACACACACATTATGGAATTATCCGAATTGATCGGAAACCGGTGGATGTGATGTACTAGGTGTAGGTTCAGTGTGTCTAGCACGCAGAGAGATTACTTGCAGGTTCTCCTGACCAACGCACGACTATCGCTGCCACCGAGGCAGAACCAGCTTTCATCAGAAAACGCAACAGACCTCCACCCTGTCCACCGATGATATCTCACATGATGACACCACTGAAGTTGAAAATGGCAGTGGTTCGCGGTCAGTCGAATGTCCTTGAAGCAAAAGAATCGCAACAATTTGTTGTGTCACTGTGGTGCCGACTGCTGCTCAAGTTGCTGCTGCAGATGCAATACGATGTACCAGAGACATACACTGAACACGATGGCCTTCCCTGTGGTAGTGCCACGTGACCGTCCAGAGCCCGATCTTGTGGCGATCGTACATTGACGTGATCGCCGCTGCCAGTAGTCATGTACAGTGGCTACATTCCTGCCGAATCTTTCTGCAGTATCGCAGAAGAAACATCCAGCATCTCATAGTCCCCATTCGAACTCATTTAGGTGTTGATAATGGCTTCTTTGACGTCTTAAAGGCATTTTTGGCTAACATCGACTCTTGATGTCCAACCTCAAAGGTTACTAACACCCAAAACCGTTACAGCGTGTATTTAAAGCAAACTTAATTTGCATCCTCATAGTGGATGGATGGAGATGTTTGTATGGGCGCACGACTACAATGTCTTCAGCGCCCGCTCAATAACAGATTCACACGGGTGTCAAGAAAGTACTCAGAACAGGAAGATAAACCAGAACGTGAAACACTGGTAACAAGGATGGAAAAATATGTGCCTACCCACACCGAAGCATGGGACGAAGCATGCCGTCAACAGTAAAACGTGGACAACACAGGAAGATAGTGGTAGAAGGAGCTAAAACAATATAGCAGATTGAACTGGCTCGCTGACCACAAGGAAAAAAGGGAGAAGCCAGCCACGCAGCATTACACTAAAACCTGCAGCCTAAAAATTTAGGCCAGAGTCCAGACACATCACAAAACTTTAAAACCCTAGATACACTCGTCTGATCATTAGCTAACATACAGGGCAGATGCCCATGAATTTGTGCTTCTGCCCCTGCATCACGGTATAAAATGCAGTCTGTTAAAATTTGGCGGACAGAGATGTGCATACCACAAGCATCACAAAACGGGGAATCCTCTCGCCGTAATAGAAAGCTATGTGTGAGAGGACAGTGCCCGATCCGAAGACGCGTGTGGGTCATTTTTTCCCGCCGGAGCAACCGGCGGGAGGAACGCCACGGCCGACTTGTTGAATTCACCAACCGCAGTTTATTGGCCGTCACCAGCAGCCGTTCTATCTCCCACAACTCCATGCGCTTCTTGTGGAGTGCAGAAATGACACACTGCTAAGGAATAGGGCACTGGACCACATCCTGCTCTCTGAATGCCTCCTTGGCAGCCCGATCGGCCTGTTCATTGCCCCATATTCCAACGCGTCCGCATAGTGGCGCTACAAGCACAAAATTTGAATAGACATTATATTTC
This sequence comes from Schistocerca cancellata, assembly GCF_023864275.1. Taxonomy (NCBI): domain Eukaryota; kingdom Metazoa; phylum Arthropoda; class Insecta; order Orthoptera; family Acrididae; genus Schistocerca; species Schistocerca cancellata. The sequence goes on along the minus strand of NC_064633.1, from coordinate 21,755,356 downwards.
GCATGTAGAAACACGGGTGCCAACTTCGTTCATGTCGCACAACTTCTTCTTTGTGTTACGATCTTTTTTGCATCAGCGTATTAGTATGGAACTACGCATGAAACACGTTGAATTCTCTACACCATTGTGTTCATTTCGTTGAACCGTAATACTGAGAACATACTAACCAATAAAAGAATGTTCACAAATGTAAAACAGCTTTTCCAACGAGTAAGATTTTAAATTACGATATTTTTTACGTCAAGCATTTTTAATGAAATATATGTTGTTCCAAGCTGCGCTCAAACAACCTGTGGAAACTCCATTAAAATTCGCTTCGTAATTTTGGCTGTTAGCGTGTTCAAACAAGCAGAGTCAGACAGGCACAAAGATTTCATAATTTTATTATTAGTATAGATTACGTCAGAATACCCTTAATAGTACTTTGTGGCCATCAGCACTACGGAGTCTTAGATTTTTTTTTCTGCTAGAGTTGACTCTCAGCCAGTTGAACCTACACTGAAGAGCTAAAGGAACTGATACATCTACCTAATGTAGTTTAGGCCCGTGCGAGCACGCAGAAGTGCCGCAACGCGACGTGGCATGGACTCAGACTAATGTCTGAAGTAGTGCTGGAGGGAATCCACCCCATGAATCGTGCAGGGTTGTCATAAATCCGTACGAGTACGAGGGGGTGGAGATCCCTTCTGAACAGCGCGTTGCAAGGCATCCCAGATAAGCTCAATGATGTTCATGACTGGGAAGATTGGTGGCCAGCGGAAGTGCTTAAACTCAGAAGAGTGTTCCTGGACTCACTCTGTAGCAATTCTGGACCTTTGGGATGTCGCACTGTCGTGCTGGAATTTCCCAAGTCCGACGAAGTGCACAGTGAACATGAATGGATGCAGTTGATCACGCGTCAGAGTCGTATCTAGACTTATCAGGGGGTTCCATGTCACTCCAACTAGAAGAATGGGTGACATGAAGTGAACAGGTATTTTTAAGGGATGCCTCAGTTCACTGTTGTCGAATGAGTGGAAGATCAGAAGGTTCAACGATTTCCCCACGCTGGGTGGTTCCGGAGGAGGAATACTTGCAGAAACACTAGATACCCGAGTAACAGTTTTTGCAAAATAAAAATGGCTCTGAGCACTATGGGACTTAACATCTGCGGTCATCAGTCCTCTAGAACTTAGAACTAGTTAAACCTAACTAACCTAAGGACATCACACACATCCATGCCCAAGGCAGGATTCGAACCTGCGACCGTAATGGTCGCGCGGTTCCAGACTGAAGCGGCTAGGACCGCTCGGCCACAGGGGCCGGCCAGTTTTTGCACTATCGAACCCATCACGAATACGGGATTCAGCACTATAAGCTACATCAATCGACAAAGTTACTTCAGGGAGGGATGCGTAATGGCTCAAATGGCTCTAGGCACTATGGGGCTTAACATCTGAGGTCATCATTCCCCTAGACTTAGAACTGCTTAAACCTAACTAACGCAAGGACATCACACACATCCATGCTCGAGGCAGGATTCGAACCTACGAACGTAGCAGCAGCGCGGTTCCGGACTGAAGCGCCTAGAACCGCTCGGCCACAGCGGCCGGCGGGATGGGTGAGGAGCGGACGTATCCGACTCCTAGCCACCCTGCGTACGACGCCTCTTATGTTACACTGCGAACACTGCCAGCTTCGGAACAACAATTTCTAGAACGTGCAGCGAGGGTGAAGGCCAAAAGTCAGGAGCATTAAGCGGCGTATCCCTCGGTTCTCCCATTGCAGTCAGGGGAGATGTGGTACCAACTTCGTAAACAATAGAAACGAGATGAGCTACCGTCAATTTTTCACACTGTTCAAATGAGGATTTCAATACAAATACCTTCGCGGGCAACTGAATCTAAGGAGGTCACTTTCATTGCAGAGAAAGCATGTCCCCTCTTGCCCACTATACGTAATATGAATACGGAAACCACAGGCCATTATACGGGAAAGAATGTTACGTTTAACTACCATCACCACGGAACGGATTCCGCTATAACATGCAACTGGTGTTGAGTGGACCAGCGCTCGGTGTCGTCTATCCCTCACATTCAGATATATCCGAGAGAAGTTGTTTCGCATGTGTCCAAAAGAAGAGGCACCAAGTGGAATCCGCAGTTGTGACACAGAATATCCAAACTAAAGGAAGAGGGGGGGGGGGCGGGGAGAAAGGAAAGAAAGGTACAAAACTATTCATGTCAGTTGCATCGGAACCGTATGTGGAATCGTCCGCAGCTCGTGGTCGTGCGGTAGCGTTCTCGCTTCCCACGCCCGGGTTCCCGGGTTCGATTCCCGGCGAGGTCCGGGATTTTCTCTGCCTCGTGATGACTGGGTGTTGTGTGATGCCCTTAGGTTAGTTAGGTTTAAGTAGTTCTAAGTTCTAGGTGACTGATGACCATAGATGTTACATCCAATAGTGCTCAGAGCCATTTGAACGTATGTGGAATCAGAGGCGACGAGTGAAAGTGCATGCTGGACAAATATTCGAGACCAGGATTTTCTGCTTAGTAGGCAGCTGCCTTAAACACTGTGCCACCCGGACACAATGTTAGCCGCAGTTGCATGGACTACCACGGCACGCCCCTCGGTCGACCCACATTCCCACACAGAGCCATCTACCCACAGTGCCTGTCTATGTTCTCCATGCTCGCTACTTTGAGATTCCCACAGGAGGTCGGGCGGAATTGTGCTTCCGTACTAAAGGTGGACCGGCCGGAGTGGCCGTGCGGTTCTAGGCGCTACAGTCTGGAACCAAGAGACCGCTATGGTCGCATGTTCGAATCCTGCCTCGGGCATGGATGTGTGTGATGTCCTTAGGTTAGTTAGGTTTAATTAGTTCTAAGTTCTAGGCGACTGATGACCTCAGAAGTTAAGTCGCATAGTGCTCAGAGGTATTTGAACCATTTTAACGAAAGGTGGTAGATTAATTGCTCATCGAGGCGATTCAGTTATTTGAGTGCGTGGTGTCTGCTCTAAAAATGTTCAAATGTGTGTGAATTCCGAAGGGACCATACTGCTGAGATCATCGGTCCCTATACTTACACACTACTTAAACTAACTTATGCTAAGAACCACGCACACACACATATACGCCGTCCGGAGTGGTCGAGCGGTTCTAGGCGCTACAGTCTGGAACCAAGCGGCCGCTATGGTCGCAGGTTCGAATCCTGCCTCGGGAATGGATGTGTGTGATGTCCTTAGGTTAGTTAGGTTTAAGTAGTTCTACGTTCTAGGGGACTCATGACCTCAGAAGTTAAGCCCCATAGTGCTCAGAGCTATTTGAACCATTTTTGAACACCCATATCCGAGGGATGACTGTTCTTTCGGAGTGAGCACGGAGGACATGTCCGAAATAACAGGAGCCACGGATTCGTGTAATTGATTCTGCTCGATGGAAAATGAATCCACCACCTTCATTACGGATGAACAATTACAGTCGACCTCCTCCGGCAAACTTAAAGTAGCGAGCTTGGTGGATGTGGACCGGCACTGCGAATAGACGGTGCAGGGTGGGAATTTGGGTCGGTCGAGTGGCGTGCGAGGTAGTCCATGGAACTGCGACGTACACTGCCCAGGTGGCGTAGTGGTGAAGGCGGCTGCGCAATAAGCAGGAGATCCCGGGTTCAAATCCCGGTCCAGCACACAGCTTCACTCGTCACCTCTGATTCAGCATAAAGTTCCGATGAGGCTGACATCAGTATTCCCCTTCCTTTTTTCCTTTTCTCTCGTCTTCCTTCAATTTACGTATGAGGAGAACCTGTCAAGGCACACGCGACGGTGCCGGAACCTTCCCGCTCGGCACTCTAAGCGGAACTTCCACTGAGCCACCATTTCGTCTGACGATATTGAGCAGTAATATTCACATTAAGTACCTCGAAAACCTTGACCGTTGTGTTTTTCAGAAATGGTCGAGTATCTACGTATAAGCCGAAACAGGTGTTCGCTTATTTTGACTGCTCTTCCACTGAGCTAAGTTCCCGGGAAATCAGGTAATGACTAGACCTCCAATTTTAGATAAAAACCTATTGTGTTCTTCTTTAAATAAAGGCAATAAACGTTGTACATACACGAATTACGCCAGTTTATGATCTAAAACGCTACTTTTATAACACCTAAAAATAATTGATTTAAGGTTATGTTATTTTACGTTATGTTAACCAGGGACCTAGAAACGAGGGGGAGGCTCCGTCCCCGCCGCAGCCGCTGTGGTCCGCAACCCCACGACGACTACCGCAGTCCACTTCATCACTCCGCCGCCCCACACTGAACCCAGGGTTATTGTGCGGTTCGGCCCGCGGTTGAACCCCCCAGGGAACGTCTCACACCAGACGAGCGTAACCCCTATGTTTGCGTGGTAGAGTAACGGTGGTGTACGCGTACGTGGAGAAATTGTTTGTGCAGCAATCGCCGACATAGTGTAGCTGAGGCGGAATAAGGGGAACCAGCCCGCATTCGCCTAGGCAGATGGAAAACCGCCTAAAAACCATCCACAGGCTGGCCGGTTCACCGGACCTCGACATAAATCCGCCGGGCGGATTCGTGCCGGGGCCGGCGCTCCTTCCCGTCCAGAAAGCCGTGCGTTAGACCGCACGGCCGGCCGTGGTGGCCGAGCGGTTCTAGGCGCTACAGTCCCGAACCGCGTGACTGCTACGGTCGCAGGTTCGAATCCTGCCTCGGGCATGGATGTATGTGATGTCCGTAGGTTAGTTAGGTTTAAGTAGTTCTAAGTTCTAGGGGACTGATGACCTCAGATGTGAAGTCCCATAGTGCTGAGAGCCATTTAGACCACACGGCCATCCTGATTGTACCATAATTTTAAAAATCTAATTTAAAATTTTTTTATGACTAACATTCTGTCGTGGTCCTCCCAGTTAAGAATTACAAAAATATTTTATCGAAAATTGTAATTTTATAGTACCTAAAACTTTGATGCAGCTCTCCATGCTACTCTATCCTGTGAAAACTTCTTCATCTCCCAGTACCTTGTGCAACCTTCATCCTTCTGAATCTGCTTAGTGTATTCATCTCTTGGTCTCTCTCTACGATTTTTACCCTCCATGCTGCCCTCCAATACTAAATTAGTGATCCCTTGATACCTCAGAACAATCTACATGAAAATAAAGTACTTGTAATGTACACTGATGAGCCACATTCATGATTGCTACTGTTAAACTGTTGAAAGTATTTTACCCAGCCTTGCTCCATATCACATGTGTTGCCCACGCCATGAATCGTGTAGCTGGGACGATCCGTCTCAAATTTGCACATATAAATAAGCTAGTTTCAACTATGAAAAAGCTTTGTATTAAAGCACCTACAAGAATTCAGTTATTTAGAGATGAACTTCCCAACGTACCACTTCTACCAGAACGCATACTTTAGTCGCTGGGGAATGTGGCTAGAGGCCGTGGAATGTGGTAGCGAGCATTTGGAAGACATTAAGAACATTGTTCTGAAATTGCGGGAGGAGGTCGCGAGCATTAGTTCAGCTAATGATCTTCTAAAGAATCCAACAATTTCTGACGACAGTGCATACATAAAATCTCATTATGCATTCTTGGTCCCTATTATTAAAGCTGTAGAGTGTTCAGGGAAATCAGTCTACACGCAACTGCGATTGATAGAAGACGGAAGACGTGACAGAAAAAAATCAACTTGGTCCCAGGTTCTATTGGAAACTAAGGACAGTGCTTAAAAAAAAAAAAGTGGCTGATATCTAATCAGGTAAATCAGCAGAACATGAGTACGCGCTCCCATTGCGCCTAATACCGCCATTTGTATATGTTCCGGTGATATCTGGAACGCTCATTCTCGGCATATAAGATGCTATTAACACAGAAAAGATGCAGTTTCTCAACGGAAAATCTGGAGAAAGTGCTTGTTATTTACTGTGACTGTAATTATGGACATGGACAATAATATAATATGGATTTCTGTCAATCTGTTTATCTCCTAGACAAAAAAATGTCAGATTTTGGTAAATTATTTTCTGATTTTTATAACCAGTTTTTGTAAGTGATAGAAACTATTTTAGGTACCCAATCTAAGAATTTTAGAACCTAAAAGTCTGAGGTCTAGTGATGACACTTGCCATGTTCTCGCCGTAAACGCAGAGAAATTTCAGAAACTGTTTCCAACTTGTCTCGGGTAACAAGGCAGATTTCTGTCAGAACAGGAAACAGGGATTTAAAAAAATTAGCATTCGGAACGTAACGTACGTTTAAAACGCCTTCGTAGGGAGCTCAGGGTGCGGTGACGCGTGACGGCGGCTTTCATAGCTCGACGTCGAAACGGAAATTGTTTTCACGCCCAGCGAAGCGGTTTGTTGTGGACGGGTGTGCCGGCTGTCTGGAGAGAAGGGAAGGGACGGGACAGCGGCGTCAGCGTGGGCTCTGGAGAGAGTTACGGGTAGCGAGGGGGTGGGAGAGTTAGGTACAGACAATGCCTGGGGAGGGGAGCGCCGCTAATTCATGGTTGTGCCTAGGCGGAGGGGTGGGGGCTCCGCCGCTGCTAGCGACGCCGTCTGGTTGATCCATTGTCAGCCGGCAAGAGTCTGCTCAGCAATGCGGCGGTCCGCTGCCACCTCCACCACAGCCATTACCAGCGCAGCTGAGGTCGCGTCTTACGGCGGGCACCACTGCTGGAGCGACGCCTGCACGTTAAGCGTGAAATGATGAACTGGCGTGTTGGCCAAGGAGATGCGACATCGTCTTTACGTCACAAGCAGAAATTAGGAACCACCGTGTTGTATCGAGTTACACTCCGCAGATGGTGTCCTTTTTATTACACAGTACGTAGTACGAATGCAAGCTCTTTCAAAGCATCAACGAATTGAGGATCTCTCGAAAATGTGTCGTTTCAGGTACGATTTATTGTAAAGAAGTAAGAGGAAACTATGCATCCGTAGTTAAAGGCTTCTTATATTTAATGATTTTATTTTTATAACCATATGCTATTAAAGAATACCGTTGCAGTGCTACGGCACAATGTTGACCTTTCAAAAGCACGTCATTTTGGTACAATTTGACAGAGGTAAATATCAAATACATTTACACATAAAGCTTTTATACAGCGTATACCGTATAGAGGGAGCGAGTGTTGTGTCGAACTTGTGACTGGAAAGTAAAAGGTAGCAGGATAACGTCGAGTCCTTTCAAGTTTTTTTTCCAAATTTTGTTTTTTAAACGATTCTGTGTCTTTATTATTAATTTAATACAAATATTATCTGAAATAGTCCATGGTGTTTGTTACAGATAATGTACACTGGTATGAGATTTTCACTCTGCAGCGGAGTGTGCGCTGATATGAAACTTCCTGGCGGATTAAAACTGTGTGCCGGACCGAGACTCGAACTCGGGACCGTTCCCATTCTCGGCATATAAGATGCTATAAACAGAGAAAAGATGCAGTTTCTCAACGGAAAATCTGGAGAAAGTGTCAGTTATTTACTGCCCGCGAAAGGCAAAGGTCCCGGGTTCGAGTCTCGGTCCGGCACACAGTTTTAATCTGCTAGTAAGTTTCAGTGCACACTGGTGTCCAAAGTTAGAGCAACAGATCGAAATTTTGCAAGGTTGAATTTATTTTGTCACAAAATAGTATAATCAGGTTACCGTAAAGTAGAAACAATACAAAGAATACAGAACGTAAACAGCTGTAACATGCATAGCGGTAGACAAAAATGTTCGTCGTTTTTATCCAACTTAACGGATGTACACACACATTCCAGCAACTGCTCAATGAGCTTAGTATGGGATGTGACCACCTCTGGCAGCAATAGAGGCCTGACAAACGACGGGGCATGCTGTGAACGATGTCATCAATCTCATATAGAGGCTCTAGCGCTCACTCTTCCTACAGCGCTTCTCACAAGTCTTGAAGAGTCGTTGGTGGATGCTGACGTGATGCAACCCGTATCCCTAGTGCGTGTCAGATGCTCTATGAGATTAAAATCGGGTGAGCGAGCAGGCCGCGTCATGCGTGCAATATCTTCTGTTTCCACGAAAACGTCAACCATACGTGCTCTATGAGCATTATCGTCCAGCAATACAAAGTCTGAGCTCCCAGCACTTCACAACAATGGCATATGAGCTCCCAAAATCTCGACACGATATACTACAGCCGTTAAATCTTGCCGATTTAACCGTACAGTTTCATGAATAGATGTTATAGTGGTTAACATAATCCTTGCCCATACCATTAGGCCGGCCGCAGTGACCGAGTGGACTAGGCGCTTCAGTCCGGAACCGCGCGACTGCTACGGTCGCAGGTTCGAATCCTGCCTCGGGCATGGATGTATGTGATGTCCTTGGGTTAGTTAGGTTTAATTAGTTCTAAGTTCTAGGCGACTGATGACCTCAGAAGTTAGGTCGCATAGTGCTCAGAGCCATTTGAACCATTTGAATCTTGTGCAGTTTTAGGAAACCAAACGAATAACACGTTTCTGGCGGCCCGTTTGAATTTTTTGGCGCCACTGCCTTCATGATTAACTTCAGTCCTAATTAACTCTTAAAAGGCGTAACATATCGTATTTCTTAAAAATTATTTGTGAGCAAAACCTTCCCTGCACTTGCAAGCTTATCAGATTGCTTGTGACCCCGCATATACACCTATCTCTTGCTTTTGTGGATTGCCTCATGTTTCTATTTTGCTAGTAAATATTTTTTACAGCGATGGCGAACTGATTCGAAACACTCTCCTCTTCCACTCCAATGAAATTCAGAATCGAATCTCGATATGGAAATCAGTGTGTTGTAGTAAAAAACATGAGAGTGATGGTAGCAATATGACATCGAGAACATCGATGTTATGCATGCGCGAACTGACATTAGACTCTGTATGAAACTTCCTGGCAGATTAAAACTGTGAGCCGGACCGAGACTCGAACTCGGGACCTTTGCATTTAGTGAACAAGTGCTCTACCATCTGAACTACCCAAGCACGACTCACTGGCCATCCTCACAGCTTCAGTTCTGCCCGTACCTCGTCTCCTACCTTTCAAATTTCACAGAAGCTCTTATGCGAACCTCGCAGAAGTAGCACCCCTGGAACTGTGTGCCGGACCGAGATAGATTTGAACTCGGGACCTTTGCCTTTCGCGGGCAAGTGATGTACCATCAGTGAGGTAGGAGACGAGGTACTGCCAGAACTGAAAGTGTGAGGACGGACAGTGAGTCATGCTTTGATAGTTCAGATGGTATAGCACTTGCCCGCGAAAGGCAAAAGTCTTGAGTTCGAGCCTCGGTCCAGCAGAAGGTCTTAATTTGCCAGTAAGTTTTATATCAGCGCACGCTCCACTGCAGAGTGAAAATGTTGTGTCTAGACAAGACAGTCTAGATACAGGGTGAGGTTACCGAAAGGGCACGCGTCAACTCACGCCGACTGGCGTGAATTCTGGAACAGGATACGTAATTAATGTTATAAAGAAAAGTACGTATCGTCTGTTTACTTAACTTTAATCCATCCTTGTGGTACATCGCTCTTGACTATACAAATGAGACTCTCTCCAAATATGGTTAATGGCACCTTGCTAGGTCGTAGCCATGGACTTAGCTGAAGGCTATTCTAACTGTCTCTCGGCAAATGAGAGAAAGGCTTCGTCAGTGTAGTCGCTAGCAAAGTCGTCGTACAACTGGGGCGAGTGCTAGTACGTCTTTCTAGACCTGCCATGTGGTGGCGCTAGGTCTGCAATTACTGACAGTGGCGACACGCGGGTCCGACATGTACTAATGGACCGCGGCCGATTTAAAGCTACCACCTAGCAAGTGTGGTGTCTGGCGGTGACACCACAGAAAATTTCATTCTGGAAATCATTAGACACTGTACTTACAATATATTCTAGAAATAGAAGGAAAACAACGAGGACATTTAGATGGAGTACAACCTCGGAGGAGGGAAGGAAAGAGAAGAAAATCGGCCGTGCCCTTTTGAAGAAACCACCCTGGCATTTGCCCTAAGTGATTGAGGGAAATCGCGGGAAATGGCCGGAAGCGGGTTTGACCCCTCGTCGTCCCGAATGCGAGTCCAGTCTGCTGTGCTTGCCCGTTACTAACTACATTCAATTTAAAACAAAAAATGAGATCGAGATTCGTCTGAGTTGACTAGTAATTTCTATATATCTCAAATCGTTATACATTATGTACTACTCCTCTACCGGCTCTTCCCTATGCAAGCCATCATCAAGCCAGGAATCTTCTTCGCGATTTTCTTCGCTCTTCTTCGACGATCACTAACACAGTGAACGGAGCTATTTCACGTGCTTCCTTTTTCGTGAAGGGACTGAGTGATTTATGTACCAGCTGCAACTAGGAACTGCCACTGGAGAACGCTGCAGTCGCAAATACGATGAGAAGCACGTTTCGTTTGGTATAGGAGGCCGTTTCAGATCGTGAAACAGCCACCACGGGCGCCGTGTCTGGTAGAACAGGTTTCGTGTGAGGTCGGCTTGAGGTTCATACCTATACTGACTCTAAAGGAACCTGATCTGAGTAATCTGAGATAAGAAGACAGTAATAGTTATCCTTGTAACACTGATATCTCTGGAGAATTTTCGGTCGGTATTAGGTGCTCGTCTGATACTCCACTGCTAACGCACATAGATGAGCCAAAAAATTGTGACCACTAACAACCACGAGATGTAATGTCACCTGGTAGCATTTGTGGGAGTTGACACGATAAAGAGAGCATATAAGTGTAGCTCAGACGGATGGGAAGCGCCGGCCCGTGTGGCCGAGCGGTTCTAGGCGCTTCAGTCTGGAACCGCGCGAGCGCTACGGTCGCAGGTTCGAATCCTGCCTCGGGCATGGATGTGTGTGATGTCCTTAGGTTAGTTAGGTTTAAGTAGCTCTAAGTTCTAGGGGACTGATGACCCCAGATGTTAAGTCCCATAGTGCTCAGAGACATTTTGGATGGGGAGCCATGGCAGCAACGATACAGATGGCAAATGGTCAAATCCACTGATATTAGCGAGTGTGATGCTGAACAGATTTTTGTGACCCGGCGTTTGGTGCCAAGCATATTGGAATCTGAGAATGTGGTCAGCTTTTCATGTGCTACTGTCGTGAGCAATCGACAGTGACTGCAGGTCGGTGAAACCGCGAGAAGGCGACAAGGCAGTCGGAGGCTTCCCTGTACCATTAAGCAGATTAGGGGCGAACTGGGGCAGGTCTGACGACAGGCTACAGCGCTGGAGCAGGAGAATACCATTCATCTGACGCTCTTGAACATGTGGCTTTGCATCGGACGATGCCTACGTATTCCCTTGTTGAAGCAATTCCACCGCCAGTTACCATCGTAATGGGAACACCATCAACGAGCTTGGCCTGTCGATCATTGGAATCATGTGAGCTGGTCAGAAGCATTGCATTGCTTCTTATACCAAACCGATATTCGTGTCTGGATACAACGTCTTCAAGGCGAAAACACTGAACGTGCACATGGAAGCAGGTCGAAGGGTCAGTTGGGAATATTCACCTGGGCTCTGTGTGACTGTGGCACTAATAGAAGGTATCATGATAAGTGTGGACCATGTGAACATTATTGTGGACCACCTGCATCGTTTCACGCTTGAAGTCCTCCCCCTACAACGATGGCATCTCTCAGTAGCTCAAGATTACTGTTTGTGACACAGGACCAAAACTACGCTACAGTAGTTTGAGGAGCATAATACTGAACAAAAATTGATTCCTGGCCATCAAATTCACCTAATGTGAACCCAATGGCACATGTCTCTGACACTATTGGGCCCCAGTCCACACACACACACAATCCAAGGGCCTGTGATTTACTGCAATTCTGTGACCCGCGTGGGTGTCACATACCTCCGGGAACCTGCCAACGGCTTTTCTGATCTATGCCACGCAGATTCGCTGCTGCCTTGCTTTCCAAAGCTGAACCAACACGCATGTGGCCACATTGTTTTAGCTCATCAGTGTAAGCAATTATAGTAGATTGGTTTGTGCGGGCCAGATGGAGGCATGCTGTGTAGACTTTCTCGCGATCTCATCATCAATGTAGCTCCAGATTAGTTGGTGTTTCAACTCAGAGTGTCCAACGTGTCCACAAGGAATGTTGTCAGACACCCAGACGTGGGACACAACCTGTGAGTAGTGCTTGCGAAAGAGATCCTTACCGAGAAGGACCAGAGAGTGTCAAACCTTATCAATGGTGAAACTTCCTGCAGAAAAAACTGTGTGCCGGACCGAGACTCGAACTCGGAACCTTTACCTTTTGCGGGCAAGTGCTCTACCAACTGAGCTACCCAAGCACGACTCGCGCCCCGTCCTCACAGCTTTACGTCTGCCAGTATCTCGTCTCCTACCTTCCAAACTTATCAATGATAATTGGTTTCAAAACCAACAGAGATTGTTGTTGACAGTGAGTACCATGGCCGCAAATGATTACTTGGGTTTATATTGCGTTGAAAAACTTACCCATCATAGCAACTACTGAAACAGCAACACTTCAAAGTGACGACCTCCAGTATGAATGCATTCACTGCAGCAGCACATAAAATTGTGCCCAACTCTCTCAGATATCCCTGTTAACATTGGCCGCTATTCAGTTTCTACTGTGGTATCATACACTAATGGCTTCATCGAATAAAGTACTAGTTTTTGCCGTGAGATCCGTCGATCATGCTGGTCGTGGAGCAATACTTTGCCTTCCAATTCAACGACGAGGGTATGAGTCGTTCATGTACACATGGGCATTAATATGAAATGAGATGGAGCACTTTCGTGTGGAAACTAAATCTTGTCACAGATAACAACAGCTTTGAAACTCCAACAACTGTGGCAGCACATCGCGGACGAAAACCAGGTAGTGGCCAACACTTAAACACAGTGGAAGAAACGAGGTTGTATGACTGTTCTTGTACAATTCCAGCCAATAGGTTGGTACAAAGTCGCTGCTTTTAACGACATTAGAGCGTGGATTTTCATCAGAACTGGCATAGTTACTATGGTATTTGTAAACGGCATCTTGATTGCAAGAGTCCTCATCCGTTGAGCAGTACAAACTGTAGTGTATTCAGCACTGCAGCACCACAAATGAGCTCTGGGTTCAACAACACTTAGCCTCGTTGCCTGCATATGTTTACTGTTACAGTGGCACTGTCGGGTGCAAGCTTTCATTGCAGTAATCACACGGCTTTCTGTAATCAGCAAGCACAGCATTTCGCCATCACACCCACCTAGGCACATCGGCACGATCACTTAGTCCATGACTTACGGTATTACCGAAATTTGTGATGCTTAAGCAGTGTTGCAGAAAGAAACCCACAGTTCAGCTGGGGCGTCTGATTATAATACGCTGAACTCTGGGACGTGTGAATACTTGCTGTCGAGCCGGTATCAAGCATTGAATCAGTGACTGGTGAGGATCGTGCAACATCTTTGTCGCCAGGGAGGCATTGTCGGTCTCCTGCCATCCATTGGAACAGCCATCTGCATTCGCCATACTTGGTGACCAGCTCTCTTCGGGGTCCAGTTTGCAGTGAGCAACTCCCTTTAGGGTCCAGTCTCCTCACTGACGATTAGAGGGTCGACCTGAGACCCTCTCAGCAGCTTATACACTGGGCATCTGCCGTCGCCAGGAGCCGTTAGCCACACATTGGGGCCGGGGTTCGCACTGTGGAGTCCACGTTTCCGTAACCCACCACAGCTGGCGCAGTCCTCCAGCCTGAGCGCAGTGCCTCACTGATGGTTAGTGGGTCGACCTCTCATCAGCAGATACACTGGGAATCTCCTGTCGCCAGGAGCCGTTAGCCACACATCGGGGCCGGGGTTCGCACTGTGGATGTCCACATTTCCATCAACCACCACAGCTGGCGCAGTCCTCCAGCCTGAGCGCAGTGCCTCACTGATGGTTAGTGGGTCGACCTCTCATCAGCAGATACACTGGGAATCTCCTGTCGCCAGGAGCCGTTAGCCACACATCGGGGCCAGGGTTCGCACTGTGGATGTCCACATTTCCATCACCCACCACAGCTGGCGCAGTCCTCCAGCCTGAGCGCAGTGCCTCACTGATGGTTAGTGGGTCAACCTCTCATCAGTTGATACATTGGGAATCTCCCGTCGCCAGGAGCTGTTAGCCACACATCGGGGCCGGGGTTCGCACTGTGGATGTCCACGTTTCTGTCACCCACCACAGCTGGCGCAGTCCTCCAGCCTGAGCGCGGTGCCTCACTGATGGTTAGTGCGTCGACCTCTCAGCAGCTGATACACTGGGAATCTCCCGTCGCCAGGAGCCGTTAGCCACACATCGGGGCCGGGGTTCGCACTGTGGATGTCCACATTTCCCTCACCCACCACAGCTGGTGCAGTCCTCCAGCCTGTGCGCAGTGCCTCACTGATGGTTAGTGGGTCGACCTCTCATCAGTTGATACACTGGGAATCGCCCGTCATCAGGAGCCGTTAGCCACACATCGGGGCCGGGGTTCGCACTGTGCATGTCCACGTTTCCGTCACCCACCACAGCTGGCGCAGTCCTCCAGCCTGAGCGCAGTGCCTCACTGATGGTTAGTGGGTCGACCTCTCATCAGCTGATACACTGGGAATCTCCCGTCGCCAGGAGCCGTTAGCCACACATCGGGGCCGGGGTTCGCACTGTGGATGTCCACATTTCCATCACCCAATACAGCTGGCGCAGTCCTCCAGCCTGAGCGCAGTGCCTCACTGATGGTTAGTGGGTTGACCTCTCATCAGCTGATACACTGGGAATCTCCCATCGCCAGGAGCCGTTAGCCACACATCGGGGCCGGGGTTCGCACTGTGCATGTCCATGTTTCCGTCACCCACCAGAGCTGGCGCAGTCCTCCAGCCTGAGCGCAGTGCCTCACTGATGGTTAGTGGGTCGACCTCTCATCAGTTGATACACTGGGAATCTCCCGTCGCCAGGAGCCGTTAGCCACACATCGGGGCCGGGGTTCGCACTGTGGATGTCCACGTTTCCGTCACCCACCACAGCTGGCGCAGTCCTCCAGCCTGAGCGCAGTGCCTCACTGATGGTTAGTGCATTGACATCTCATCAGCTGATACACTGGGAATCTCCCGTCGCCAGGAGCCGTTAGCCACACATCGGGGCCGGGGTTCGCAGAGTGGATGTCCACATTTCCCTCACCCACCACAGCTGGTGCAGTCCTCCAGCCTGTGCGCAGTGCCTCACTGATGGTTAGTGGGTCGACCTCTCATCAGTTGATACACTGGGAATCTCCCGTCGCCAAGAGCCGTTAGCCACACATCGGGGCCGGGGTTCGCACTGTGGATGTCCACGTTTCCGTCACCCACCACAGCTGGCGCAGTCCTCCAGCCTGAGCGCAGTGCCTCACTGATGGTTAGTGGGTCGACCTCTCATCAGTTGATACACTGGGAATCTCCCGTCGCCAGGAGCCGTAAGCAACACATCGGGGCCGGGGTTCGCACTGTGGATGTCCACGTTTCCGCACCCACCACAGCTGGCGCAGTCCTCCAGTCTGAGCGCAGTGCCTCACTGATGGTTAGTGGGTCGACCTCTCATCAGCTGATACACTGGGAATCTCCCATCGCCAGGAGCCGTTAGCCACACATCGGGGCCGGGGTTCGCACTGTGGATGTCCACGTTTCCGTCACCCACCACAGCTGGCGCAGTCCTCCAGCCTGAGCGCAGTGCCTCACTGATGGTTAGTGGGTCGACCTCTCATTAGTTGATACACTGGGAATCTCCCGTCGCCAGGAGCCGTTAGCCACACATCGGGGCCGGGGTTCGCACTGTGGATGTCCACGTTTCCGTCACCCACCACAGCTGGCGCAGTCCTCCAGTCTGAGCGCAGTGCCTCACTGATGGTTAGTGGGTTGACCTCTCATCAGCTGATACACTGGGAATCTCCCGTCGCCAGGAGCCGTTAGCCACACATCGGGGCCGGGGTTCGCACTGTGGATGTCCACATTTCCATCAACCACCACAGCTGGCGCAGTCCTCCAGCCTGAGCGCAGTGCCTCACTGATGGTTAGTGGGTCGAACTCTCATCAGCAGATACACTGGGAATTTCCTGTCGCCAGGAGCCGTTAGCCACACATCGGGGCCGGGGTTCGCACTGTGGATGTCCACATTTCCATCACCCACCACAGCTGGCGCAGTCCTCCAGCCTGAGCGCAGTGCCTCACTGATGGATAGTGGGTCAACCTCTCATCAGTTGATACATTGGGAATCTCCCGTCGCCAGGAGCTGTTAGCCACACATCGGGGCCGGGGATCGCACTGTGGATGTCCACGTTTCCGTCACCCACCACAGCTGGCGCAGTCCTCCAGCCTGAGCGCAGTGCCTCACTGATGGTTAGTGGGTCGACCTCTCAGCAGCTGATACACTGGGAATCTCCTGTCGCCAGGAGCCGTTAGCCACACATCGGGGCCGGGGTTCGCACTGTGGATGTCCACATTTCCCTCACCCACCACAGCTGGTGCAGTCCTCCAGCCTGTGCGCAGTGCCTCACTGATGGTTAGTGGGTCGACCTCTCATCAGTTGATACACTGGGAATCGCCCGTCATCAGGAGCCGTTAGCCACACATCGGGGCCGGGGTTCGCACTGTGCATGTCCACGTTTCCGTCACCCACCACAGCTGGCGCAGTCCTCCAGCCTGAGCGCAGTGCCTCACTGATGGTTAGTGGGTCGACCTCTCATCAGCTGATACACTGGGAATCTCCCGTCGCCAGGAGCCGTTAGCCACACATCGGGGCCGGGGTTCGCACTGTGGATGTCCACATTTCCATCACCCAATACAGCTGGCGCAGTCCTCCAGCCTGAGCGCAGTGCCTCACTGATGGTTAGTGGGTCGACCTCTCATCAGCTGATACACTGGGAATCTTCCGTCGCCAGGAGCCGTTAGCCATACATCGGGGCCGGGGTTCGCACTGTGGATGTCCACATTTCCATCACCCACCACAGCTGGCGCAGTCCTCCAGCCTGAGCGCAGTGCCTCACTGATGTTTTGTGGGTCGACCTCTCATCAGTTGATACACTGGGAATCTCCCGTCGCCAGGAGCCGTTAGCCACACATCGGGGCCGGGGTTCGCACTGTGGATGTCCACATTTCCATCACCCACTACAGCTGGCGCAGTCCTCCAGCCTGAGCGCAGTGCCTCACTGATGGTTAGTGGGTTGACCTCTCATCAGCTGATACACTGGGAATCTCCCATCGCCAGGAGCCGTTAGCCACACATCGGGGCCGGGGTTCGCACTGTGCATGTCCACGTTTCCGTCACCCACCACAGCTGGCGCAGTCCTCCAGCCTGAGCGCAGTGCCTCACTGATGGTTAGTGGGTCGACCTCTCATCAGTTGATACACTGGGAATATCCCGTCGCCAGGAGCCGTTAGCCACACATCGGGGCCGGGGTTCGCAGTGTGGATGTCCACATCTCCATCACCCACCACAGCTGGCGCAGTCCTCCAGACTGTGCGCAGTGCCTCACTGATGGTTAGTGGGTCGACCTCTCATCAGTTGATACACTGGGAATCTCCCGTCGCCAGGAGCCGTTAGCCACACATCGGGGCCGGGGTTCGCACTGTGGATGTCCACGTTTCCGTCACCCACCACAGCTGGCGCAGTCCTCCAGCCTGAGCGCAGTGCCTCACTGATGGTTAGTGCGTCGACATCTCATCAGCTGATACACTGGGAATCTCCCGTCGCCAGGAGACGTTAGCCACACATCGGGGCCGGGGTTCGCAGTGTGGATGTCCACATTTCCCTCACCCACCACAGCTGGTGCAGTGCCTCACTGATGGTTAGTGGGTCGACCTCTCATCAGTTGATACACTGGGAATCTCCCGTCGCCAGGAGCCGTTAGCCACACATCGGGGCCGGGGTTCGCACTGTGGATGTCCACGTTTCCGTCACCCACCACAGCTGGCGCAGTCCTCCAGCCTGAGCGCAGTGCCTCACTGATGGTTAGTGGGTCGACCTCTCATCAGTTGATACACTGGGAATCTCCCGTCGCCAGGAGCCGTTAGCCACACATCGGGGCCGGGGTTCGCACTCTGGATGTCCACGTTTCCGTCACCCACCACAGCTGGCGCAGTCCTCCAGTCTGAGCGCAGTGCCTCACTGATGGTTAGTGCGTCGACCTCTCATCAGCTGATACACTGGGAATCTCCCGTCGCCAGGAGCCGTTAGCCACACATCGGGGCCGGGGTTCGCACTGTGGATGTCCACGTTTCCGTCACCCACCACAGCTGGCGCAGTCCTCCAGCCTGAGCGCAGTGCCTCACTGATGGTTAGTGGGTCGACCTCTCATCAGTTGATACACTGGGAATCTCCCGTCGCCAGGAGCCGTTAGCCACACATCGGGGCCGGGGTTCGCACTGTGGATGTCCACGTTTCTGTCACCCACCACAGCTGGCGCAGTCCTCCAGCCTGAGCGCAGTGCCTCACTGATGGTTAGTGGGTCGACCTCTCATCAGTTGATACACTGGGAATCTCCCATCGCCAGTAGCCGTTAGCCACACATCGGGGCCGGGGTTCGCACTGTGGATGTCCACGTTTCTGTCACCCACCACAGCTGGCGCAGTCCTCCAGCCTGAGCGCAGTGCCTCACTGATGGTTAGTGGGTCGACCTCTCATCAGTTGATACACTGTGAATCTCCCGTCGCCAGGAGCCGTTAGCCACACATCGGGGCCGGGGTTCGCACTGTGGATGTTCACGTTTCCGTCACCCACCACAGCTGGCGCAGTCCTCCAGCCTGTGCGCAGTGCCTCACTGATGGTTAATGGGTCGACCTCTCATCAGTTGATACACTGTGAATCTCCCGTCGCCAGGAGCCGTTAGCCACACATCGGGGCCGGGGTTCGCACTGTGGATGTCCACGTTTCCGTCACCCACCACAGCTGGCGCAGTCCTCCAGCCTGAGCACAGTGCCTCACTGATGGTTAGTGGGTCGACCTCTCATCAGTTGATACACTGGGAATCTCCCGTCGCCAGGAGCCGTTAGCCACACATCGGGGCCGGGGTTCGCACTGTGGATGTCCACGTTTCCGTCACCCACCACAGCTGGCGCAGTCCTCCAGCCTGAGTGCAGTGCCTCACTGATGGTTAGTGGGTCGACCTCTCATCAGTTGATACACCGGGAATCTCCCGTCGCCAGGAGCCGTTAGCCACACATCGGGGCCGGGGTTCGCACTGTGGATGTCCACGTTTCCGTCACCCACCACAGCTGGTGCAGTCCTCCAGCCTGAGCGCAGTGCCTCACTGATGGTTAGTGGGTCGACCTCTCATCAGTTGATACACTGGGAATCTCCCGTCGCCAGGAGCCGTTAGCCACACATCGGGGCCGGGGTTCGCACTGTGGATGTCCACGTTTCCGTCACCCACCACAGCTGGCGCAGTCCTCCAGCCTGAGCGCAGTGCCTCACTGATGGTTAGTGGGTCGACCTCTCATCAGTTGATACACTGGGAATTTCCCGTCGCCAGGAGCCATTAGCCACACATCGGGGCCGGGGTTCGCACTGTGAATGTCCACGTTTCCGTCACCCACCACAGCTGGCGCAGTCCTCCAGCCTGTGTGCAGTGCCTCACTGATTGTTAGTGGGTCGACCTCTCATCAGTTGATACACTGGGAATCTCCCGTCGCCAGGAGCCGTTAGCCACACATCGGGGCCGGGGTTCGCACTGTGGATGTCCACGTTTCCGTCACCCACCACAGCTGGCGCAGTCCTCCAGCCTGAGCGCAGTGCCTCACTGATGGTTAGTGGGTCGACCTCTCATCAGTTGATACACTGAGAATCTCCCGTCGCCAGGAGCCGTTAGCCACACATCGGGGCCGGGGTTCGCACTGTGGATGTCCACGTTTCCGTCACCCACCACAGCTGGTGCAGTCCTCCAGCCTGAGCGCAGTGCCTCACTGATGGTTAGTGGGTCGACCTCTCATCAGTTGATACACTGGGAATCTCCCGTCGCCAGGAGCCGTTAGCCACACATCGGGGCCAGGTTCGCACTGTGAATGTCCACGTTTCCGTCACCCACCACAGCTGGTGCAGTCCTCCAGCCTGTGTGCAGTGCCTCACTGATGGTTAGTGGGTCGACCTCTCATCAGTTGATACACTGGGAATCTCCCGTCGCCAGGAGCCGTTAGCCACACATCGGGGCCGGGGTTCGCACTGTGGATGTCCACGTTTCCGTCACCCACCACAGCTGGTGCAGTCCTCCAGCCTGAGCGCAGTGCCTCACTGATGGTTAGTGGGTCGACCTCTCATCAGTTGATACACTGGGAATCTCCCGTCGCCAGGAGCCGTTAGCCACACATCGGGGCCGGGGTTCGCACTGTGAATGTCCACGTTTCCGTCACCCACCACAGCTGGTGCAGTCCTCCAGCCTGTGTGCAGTTCCTCACTGATGGTTAGTGGGTCGACCTCTCATCAGTTGATACACTGGGAATCTCCCGTCGCCAGGAGCCGTTAGCCACACATCGGGGCCGGGGTTCGCACTGTGGATGTCCACGTTTCCGTCACCCACCACAGCTGGCGCAGTCCTCCAGCCTGAGCGCAGTGCCTCACTGATGGTTAGTGGGTCGACCTCTCATCAGTTGATACACTGGGAATCTCCCGTCGCCAGGAGCCGTTAGCCACACATTGGGGCCGGGGTTCGCACTGTGAATGTCCACGTTTCCGTCACCCACCACAGCTGGTGCAGTCCTCCAGCCTGTGTGCAGTGCCTCACTGATGGTTAGTGGGTCGACCTCTCATCAGTTGATACACTGGGAATCTCCCGTCGCCAGGAGCCGTTAGCCACACATCGGGGCCGGGGTTCGCACTGTGGATGTCCACGTTTCCGTCACCCACCACAGCTGGTGCAGTCCTCCAGCCTGAGCGCAGTGCCTCACTGATGGTTAGTGGTTCGACCTCTCATCAGTTGATACACTGGGAATCTCCCATCGCCAGGAGCCGTTAGCCACACATCGGGGCCGGGGTTCGCACTGTGGATGTCCACGTTTCCGTCACCCACCACAGCTGGCGCAGTCCTCCAGCCTGAGCGCAGTGCCTCACTGATGGTTAGTGGGTCGACCTCTCATCAGTTGATACACTGGGAATCTCCCGTCGCCAGGAGCCGTTAGCCACACATCGGGGCCGGGGTTCGCACTGTGGATGTCCACGTTTCCGTCACCCACCACAGCTGGTGCAGTCCTCCAGCTTGAGCGCAGTGCCAGCGCCTGAAGCAGCTCCTTCACCAGTTTGGAATGCATACCTTGCTTTGAGGGACAGTAAAATGAAAAGCGAATGCACACCACAACGGGACCGTGATATGATTCCATTCAACATTAATGACCACACGCGCTAAAAAAACAATCCCACGGTGCGATGAGACGATCAATTCCTGTTTCGTCTAACGCGGTGGACCGCTAATGGCTTCACGACTGCACCACTTTTGCACTTTCTCGTCCGACAGAAACCGACGTTAAGGCATGTTTTTATTCAGGCCGTCAAAAAATGTGAAAAACAAACCGTGACACATCCAGGCTGTGCAGAGGCTGTTGCAGTGTTTCCCAAACAAATCTCTGAAACGCAGCCTCCGTCCGATTGGTAATCCGGGGGCGGGCTTTATCGTGCAACAGGATGATTCCGTCCGACGGCATTTCTGGGCGATTTAACTTTATGGTGCTTCGCAGGTTGTGAAAAGTGTCTTCGTAGTGCTGTGCATTGATTATGGTTCCACGCTCGAGGAACTCGAACAGGGGAGAGCCCCTGCACTCGAAGAATAAGATCATAGTGACCTTACCGGAGCTTTGGTTTTCTTTGGTGTGGGCGTTGTGCGATGTTTCCAGTGCTGGCTTTCGCGTTTGCCCTTGTGCTGTCGGAATGCTGTGGCACGCAATCGTTGTGTTGCAAGATGATACCCCCCCTCCCCCCCCCCCACGCCGCCAATACGGCAAAGGTTACATTTCAACCATTTGGTTTGGAAAACATTGCAAACATCCTTTGTTCAACCCGGATCATTCACCTTGTGATTTTCACGTCGCTGGCGACCGGAACAAGTACATGCATAGACGTCGGTTTCAGACGGACGACGAACTGCAAGAGTAGGTTTCGTTGTGGATCCGTCAGCTGCCTATCACATTCTAACAAACAGGAGTTGATTGTTTCGTCTCCCAGTGGCATGAATGTCTTGTGTGGCGATTGCCTTTGAATGGAGCCATTCCATGGTCTGGTGTGAAGTGTGTTCGGTTTCCATGTAACTGCCTCTTATACTGTATGAAACGGCTAACACATTGTAACCTCCCCACACGAAATAATTGAATATTATTTTGGTTAATGATTCTAATGTTTGTGTAACCTCAGAACAAAACTGGTTCCCATTTAATGTACCCACAAAATTCTTTTCTCATTTAATATAAGCTCGAAACAGAAAAATTCCTAAACCTCGTAATAAAAAAATAAATTCAGTAACCTGGTAAAATTTGGACGACAGCAGTGCTGCGTCATGGCCCTGTAAGGTCATTCTGAATAAAAAGCAAAAATTCTCACCTCGACAAAGTCGGCAACTATCTGCTCTTACAGTAGCTCTTTTCCGGCACAGCTCTGTGCAATGCTGGGCTATACATTTGTTATTTATGAAAGGAAGCAAATGATTTTTCTTTTGGAACAATCGGAATGATCATGCATTGAAAAAAAAAATTAAATTCTTTAAATTGAAATGAATGCTTGTTATTATTAGGACATTTTTTTAAAAGATATACATGGGAGTTTACATAATATTACTAGATATGCGCGAGGCTGCTTTTTTTACCTTATACAATAATACTCGGGCTCCGGCATCGCTGCACCGCGACCGGCCCAGCCAACATGATACACCAGACAGGACTGACAAGCGCAGACAGGCGACTGCTCGCTAGCAACAACTTACTGCTACAGCTACACAGTTCGTACTGCAGTCAACACTGCTCTTTGGTCTCAGATTTTCTTATAGCTTACATATCGCAGGCAGCACATACCTCTTACAACGTGCACAGTGCAGGAACTCAGTAGTAGGTTGCTTATATAACGCCTTCCAAGGGCAAGAATATTATGATTTTCAGTAGTTCAAAATGGTTCAAATGGCTTACAGCACTATGTAACTTAACATCTGAGGTCATCAGTCCCCGAGAACTTAGAACTACCCAAACCTAACTAACCTAAGGACATCACACACATCCATGCCCGAGGCAGGGTTCGAACCAGCGACCGTAGCAGTCGCGCGGTTCCGGAATGAAGCGCCTGAACCGCTCGGTCACCGCGTCGTCTTTCAGTAGTTCATACGAATACTGACCGAAGCTGAAACTCCCAGGACAGTGGAATTACAGCCACGAACCTCCTGCCCCCTTCCCTGCCACCATTATAGCCATCTAAATCCGTAATGGCGATTTTTTTCCCACACGACGCAGCGTCATCGACTCAAAATCTACTTAGTGAGACATGGGGATAATTTTCTTCCTATTAAAACGAGTGCAAACTCTCCCCCCATACAACATTCATATTGCTTTCCAAGCAGTATGTCATGCCCTGCACATCGGTAAGCTTCTGTAGCTAGTAATGCTGAGCATTCGACAAACAGTGATGCACTATGGGGAAATTTCCTGCGAACTGACAGCAAAGGACTCCTTATTGTTTTTGAAGTTATCAACCCCATCGTTGATACGGCAGGCAGTTATTTCTTATGTTACATAAAGAGGTAAGAAACACATGCCCCAAATGGATTGTACAGTGAAGAATTCGTACAACCATAAATATAAGCCTCAAGACAGTGATTTACTCACCTTCTGGACAGCTCAGGTTAATGCCGAGAGAATGGTCTCTTTTAAGCTTAAAAGTGAATCCCCAAGTTTCTTCATGAATACCGTGCAGCGCAAGGCACACACTGATGATCAGATCTTATATAGCCGCCAGATTGCGGGGATGTTGATCGCTACATTTCGCCCGTTTTTAAATAACTCCAAATATTTCCTATGGGGCTAAGATGCGGTGATTTAGTGGGACCAAACTGCTGAGGTCATCAGTCCCTAAGCTCACACACTACTTAATCTAACTTACATTAACTTACGCTAAGGGCAACACGAACACTCATGCCTGAGGGAGGACTCGAACAATCGACAGGGGGAGCCGCGCGAACCGTGACAAGGCACCTAAGACCACACGGGGTAGCCTTTGTTAACCATTATGGAACACAGGCGATAATATGCTGTATTTTGTAACCGAAGCTGTTGAAATGATATTGTAATAAACATCCTGGATCTTGTGGAATAATCGGGTCTACTGCGGACGGCAAACAGAGCGCCCAGCGCCCTCTGGGCATAAATACTAGACAAGATCCTCCAATACGGCAGTCTCAGGTGGCACCTGAAGGAGGCAACGAGTCACGTGGCCGAAATATTGTGCCAGAGCGACACAAACATGCGGCAGTAGACCCGATTGTTCCACATGTCAATATCTCGCCGGGATAGCCCGAAGAGTTACTTCCTTGATCTTGTTAATCGTTAACTGTATCTGTGGGCCCAAACCATGATAAGAGATAGTTCAACGTCCAGTGAGTAGCGACAGGTGGCCTTTCCAGGTGAATCGCGTTTTATCGGACAGATGGGAGACGCTATACAATAATCGTCGGAATTGAGCATGGCAGAGGAGGGAGCGTTATGGTCTGAAGAATGTTTCACGTCATTCCCTGGGTGATTTCGTCAGTGTGGTAGGCACAGTGGAGCAGCAGAATTTCGCATCTATCCTTGCCGACTATTTCTACCCTTAGACGCAGTTTGTTTCTCCTAGGCACGACGGCACCTACCAGCCGGGCAATGAAACGTATCATCCAGCTCCCAGTGTACATACGTGGTTCGAAGAACACCAAAGTGAGTGAACCATATTGCCCTGGCCATCAGATTCCTCGGATTTAAATCCGATAAAGAATCAAGACAGGTTCATAGGATTTGTTGACCTGGAAAAAGCGTCCGACAATGTCAAATGGTACAAGATGTTCGAAATTCTGAAAACCATAGGGGTAAGCTATAGGGAGAGATGGGTAATACAGAATATGAGCGAGAGCCAAGAGGGAATAATAAGAGTGGATGACCAACGACGAAGTGGTCGGATGTAGTCTTTCACCCCTACCGCTCAATCTGTACATCGAAGAAGCAATGATGGAAGTAAAAGAAAGGTCCAGGAGTGGAAATAAAATTCAAGGTGAAAGGCTATCAGTAATACGATTCGCTGATGACACTGCAATAGTGAGCGGAAGTGGAGAAGAATTACGTATATGCTGAATGGAATGAACGATCTAATGAGAGCAGAATGTGGACTGACAGTAAATCAAAGAATGACGGAACTTATGAGACGTAGTAGAAATGAGAACAGCGAGAAACTTAAGGGGCTCCGGAAAGGCTCAAAATCATGAAAAGTTCAATTTTTACTTTTTTGCGTTTTCTGAATCTGCAGACTATTACCTTTTAATAGATATATAATTTATTCAATTCCGAAGACTACAACTATTTTTAAATTTTTTTTGAAATGTGTTCTACATGGGCGTGACCCACTGTGGTGCTGTTAAACTGCTGTCAAATGGTGTTATTATTAACGTCAGTGTTCATCAGGTACATTTTAGTGAAGTGAGATAAAGTATGTGTTGTGGCTAACCTGTGATGGTCCAATATATATCGCTCGTGTGTTTGTCGATTGTTTCATGTTTATTTACTCTGTCGTTATCTCGAAAATATTCGTAATCAATTCTGTTTCTTGAGTCTCTGTTTTGTTGAAGTATAATAATGAGTAAAAGTAAAGTTATTAGAAATCCTCTGAAGGCTTTTAAGAAAAGGAGAAATGTTGGAAAGCCAAAGGTATGTGTTATTACTGTAAATAATAACATTCTAACATGGTACGAGCGATGCTTGCTTTAGACAAGGAACGCCTTCGGGCTGCAGACAGGGCTGTAAAGAGTCTAGAAATACTAGCAAGAGTAAACAGGAGGAGGAACAAGAGGAAGCTGGAGGAGGAGTTTGCAGAGGATGAAGATAATCCAACCTATGGACCTGGAATGCACTAAAAAGTTAATCCAATCTTTGTCGCTCGATTCCCAAAACTTTTATTTTCTCATACTAATTACATGTTTTCTAAGGATCTTCCAAACATATTTCTTTCAAACCTTCAGTAAATGTTACACAGTACCTTCTGCATAATTTAACACAGCCTTTTTCCAAAAAACTGTATATTTTTGAATATATAAATAAAAAAATTGCAAAAAAATGTTGTGAATTTTCATTACAAGTGAAAAAAAATCATCTTTAATAACTGAACTAAAATTTTGTAAAATCCCTGTGTTAAGTTGTTGCCCATATTCCAATAAATAATCTGTAAAAAGTTCAACTTCCTATCTTAAATACTTTGTGAGGAAAGATGTAATTTATAAGCGTTATTTTAACATTGCAAGTATAGGGCGTTCCGGAGCCCCTTAATAATCAGGGTTGATGGCCAATAAGTACATGAAGTTAAGGAATTCTGTTATCTAGGCAGTAAAGTAACAATGAAGGGCGAAGCGAGGAGGACATCGAAAGCAGATTAGCACGGGCAAAAAGCGTACTCCTGGCCAAGAGAAGCCTTCTAGAATTACATAGGTCTTAATATCAGGAAGAAATTTTTGAGATCGTACGTTTGGAGCACAGTATTGCATGGTAGCGAAACATGGACTGTGCAAGACAGGCACAGAAGAGAATTCAAGCACTTGAGATGACGTGTTACAAACGAATGTTGCAAATTAGATGGACGCATAATGATAAGGTAAGGAACGAGGAGCTTCTGCGCAGAATGGTGGAGGGAAAGAATATGTGGAAAACACTGAGAAAGAGAAGGGACAGGAGGATAGGACTTCTGTTAAGATATCAGGATGGAGCTGTAGAGGGCAAAAACTGCAGAATAAGACAGAGATTGAAATACGTAAAGCAAATAACTGAGGACGTAGGTTGCAAGTGCTACTCTGATACACTATGTTATCAAAAGTATCCGGACATCTGGCTGAAAATGACTTACAAGTTCGTGGCGCCCTCCATCGATAATGCGGGAGTCCAATATGGTGTTGGCCCACCCTTAGCTTTGGTGACAGCTTCCACTCTCGCAGGCACACGTTCAATCAGGTGCTGGAAGGTTTCTTGGGGAATGGCAACCCATTCTTCACGGATTGCTGCACTGAGGAGAGGTATCGATGTCGGTGGGTGAGACCTGGCACGAAGTCGGCGTTCCAAAACATCCCAGAGGTGTTCTATAGGATTCAGGTCAGGACTCTGTGCAGACTAGTCCATTACAGGGGTGGGTACGGTCGTGCAACCACTCCGCCACAGGTTATGCATTATGAAAAGGTGCTCGATCGTGTTGAATGATGCAATGCCATCGCCGAACTGCCCTTCAACAGAGGGAAGCAAGAGGGGGCTTAAAATTAAAACATCAATGTAGGCCTGTGCTATGATAGTGCCACACAGAACAACAAGGGGTGCAAGCTCCCTCCATGAAAAACAAGACCACACTATAACACCAGCGCCTCCGAATTTTACTGTTCGCACTACACACGCTGGCAGATGACGTTAACCGGGCAGTCGCCACACCCACACCCTGACATTCGATCGCCACATTGTGTACCGTGATTCGTCACTCCAGACAATGTTTTTCCACTGTTCAGTCGTCCAATGTTTACTCTCCTTATACCAAGCGAGGCGTCGTTCGGGTTTACCGGCGTGATGTGTGACTTATGAGCACCATGAATTTCAAGTTTTCTTACTTTCCGCCTAACTGTCATAGTACTTGCAGTGGATCCTAATGCAGTTTGGAATTGCTTTGATGGTCTGGATAGATGTCTGCCTATTACACATTACACCCTGTCAAATGTCGTCAGTCTGTATTAGACAACAGACGAGGTCGGACTGTGCGCTTTTGTGCTGTAGCTGTCAGTTCACGTTTCTACTTCACTATCACACCGAAAACAGTGGACCTAGGGATGTTTAGGAGTGTGGAAATCTCGCTTACGATGTATGACACAAGTGACTCCAAATCACCTGACTACGTTCGAAGTCCGTGAGTTCCGCGGAGCGTCCCATTCTGCTCTCTCACGGTGTCTGGCAGTAGATGGCGGCACAATGCATCTAATATGGAAAACGCATGCTCTTGGGGTTCCGGAAACTTTTCATCACACAGTGTATGAAGAGGTTGACGCAGGAAAGGAATTAGTTGCGGGCCGCATCAAACCGGTAAAAGACTGATGACTAAAAAAGGAAAGAGATTCTATAGGACCAGATCGATCGGTTTTTTTCGCGCCTTGGATCCTCCACCGAGAAACCTAGGGAAACTGGCTACCGCGTTGGAGTCATTATGGCTCCATATCCCTGTCGGTACCTTCCAGAACCTAACTGACCGTCTTCCTGCACGTCTTGCAACGGTCCACGCTGCAAAAGGGGGTTATTCAGGGTTCTGACAGGGGGTCACATTAATATCACAGTGCAGTGTAATTTCTTTGTGATACTTAGAACTTTACGATACGCTGTCGTATAGCAGCTATTGAAATGCGAATCCTGTGGCCTCCTGTCCTCTTCGCCCCGCCCTCCTGCCCAGTGTAAACACTTGTTCACAGGTAGGACGAGATGGCAACAAATGCACGTTCGCTCGCTTTTGCATCCATTCGCCTCGGTATAAACGAGGCCTACGATAAACCGCATCTGACGCTAGCACTGCGACGATACGTAGCAACCTTATTTCCCAGTCTGCACTACCGCTTACTGTCGGCCCCAGATTATCGTTAAAGCAGAGTAACGTAGTAGTGCCGCAGTTCCGCATACCCAGCTTCCAGGCACAGTGCAGTGTGAGGGGTTCGCGCCGTTCGCCGCCTACAGCGGACTGCGAGTCCCGCCGCACGTGAATTCGATTTGAGGGATCAGCGCGACGGTTGACAGCGCCGCGCAACGGCCGCTCACTATCCCTGGGTAAACAGGAGGCCGCTGGCGCGCCACGCTGAATGCTGCTGGCGGATCATGTGGAGCTGCACCGAGTGTGGGCCGGTAAAGTAAAGTTCTCGCATATGCGATGTTGATAGACGACGCAAGTAGCTGAAACGGCTATATTTCCTAGTTTTATGAATACCAACTTTTGAAAGATATAGCTGTAACTTAACATGCCGTTGACCAAGAAGTCTGACATATGCATTGAAGAGCCAAACAAATGGTACAACTGCCTAATATCTTGTAGCCCCCCCCTCCCCGAGCACGCGAAAGTGCCGCAACGCAACGTGGTACGGACTCGACTAATGTCAGTACTGGGGGCAACTGACACCACAAATCCTGCACGGTTGTCCATAAATCCATAAGAGTATGAGGGGGTGGAGATCTCTTCTGAACAGCACATTGCTGTTGCTGTCCATGCATCAGCACGGCTTCAGAAAGCATCGCTCCTGCGAAACGCAACTCGCCCTTTTTTCACATGATATCTTGCGAACCATAGATGAAGGGTATCAGACGGATGCCATATTCCTTGACTTTCGGAAAGCGTTTGACTCGGTGCCCCACTGCAGACTCCTAACTAAGGTACGAGCATATGGGATTGGTTCCCAAATATGTGAGTGGCTCGAAGACTTCTTAAGTAATAGAACCCAGTACGTTGTCCTCGATGGTGAGTGTTCATCGGAGATGAGGGTATCATCTGGAGTGCCCCAGGGAAGTATGGTAGGTCCGCTCTTTTGGATAGGGTGGATAGCAATGTGCGGCTGTTTGTTGATGATACTGTGGTTTACGGGAAGGTGTCGTCGTTGAGTGACTGTAGGAGGATACAAGATGACTTGGACAGGATTTGTGATTGATGTAAAGAATGGCAGCTAACCCTAAATATAGATAAATGTAAATTAATGCACATGAATAGGAAAAAGAATCCTGTAATGTTTGAATACTCCATTAGAACTTCAGCGCTTGACACAGTCACGTCGATTAAATATTTGGGCGTAACATTGCAGAGCGATATGAAGTGGGACAAGCATGTAATGGCAGTTGTGGGGAAGGCGGATAGTCGTCTTCGGTTCATAGGTAGAATTTTGGGAAGATGTGGTTCATCTGTAAAGGAGACCGCTTATAAAACAGTAATACGACCTATTCTTGAGTACTGCTCGAGCGTTTGGGATCCCTATCAGGTCGGATTGAGGGAGGACATAGAAGCAATTCAGAGGCGGGCTGCTAGATTTGCTACTGGCAGGTTTGATCATCACGCGTGTGTTACGGAAATGCTTCAGGAACTCGGGTGGGAGTCTCTAGAGGAAAGGAGGCGTTCTTTTCGTGAATCGCTACTGAGGAAATTTAGAGAACCAGCATTTGAGGCTGACTGCAGTACAATTTTACTGACGCCAACTTATATTTCGCGGAAAGACCACAAAGATAATATAAGAGAGATTAGGGCTCGTACAGAGGCACACATTTTTCCCTCGTTCTGTTTTGGAGTGGAACAGGGAGAGAAGATGCTAGTTGTGGTACGTATGGTAAATTGCGGAGTATGTATGAAGATGTAGATGTAGACTGCAAGGCATCCCAGATATGCTCAATAATATTCGTGTCTGGGGATTTTGGTGACCAGCGGATGTGTTTAAACTCAGAAAGTGTTCCTGGAGTCATTCTGTAACAATTCTGGGCAAGTTGGGCGTCGAAATGTCCTACTGGAATTGTCCAAGTCCGTCGCAATGCACAATGGACATGAGTAGATCCAGGTGATCAGCCAGGATGTCAGAGTCGTATGTAGACGTACCAGGGCTCCCATGTCACTCCAAATTTACAAGCCCCACACCATTACAGAGCCGCCACCAGCTTGAACAGTCTCCTGCTGACATGCAGGGTCTACGGATTAACGACGTTGTGTCCGTACCCGTACACGTCCGTCCGCTCGATACAATTCGAAACGAGACTCGTCCGACCAGACAACATGTTTCCGATCATCAACAGTCCAATTTCGGTGTTGACGGTGCCATGCAAGGTGTAAAGCTTTGTGTCGTGCATTCATCAAGAGTACAAGAGTGGATCCTCGGCTCCGAAAGCCATATCGATGATGATTCGTTGAATGGTTCGCACGCTCACACTTGTCGGTACCTCAGCATTGAAATCTGTAACAATTTGCGGAAGGGTTGCTCTTGTGTCACGTTGAACGATTCTCTTTAGTCGTCGCTGGTTGCGTTCTTGCAGGGTCTTTCGCCGGCAGCAGCGATGTCGGAGATTGGATGTTTTACCGAATTCCTGATATTCACGGTACACTCGTAAAATGGTCGTACTGGAAAATCCCCACTTCATCGTTACCTCGGAGATGTGTTCCATCGCTCGTGCGCCAACTATAGCACCACGTTCAAACTCACTTAAAACGTGATAACCTGCCATTGTAGCAGCAGTGAGCGATCTAACAACTGCGCCAGACACTTGTCATATATAGGCATTGCCGACCGCAGCGCCGTATTCTGCCCTTTTACATATCCCTGTATTTGAGTACGCATGCCTGTACCGGTTTCTTTGGCGCTTCAGTGAACTTCAAGTCAAGGATCTTCGTAAATTGGTCTATATTAATTGATACTTTAATATTCAGAGATAGTAGTAAATACTCCGTGGAAATGGATTGTATCAAGTTAAGCAAACCTTCTAATCTTCATTGTAATAAATTGAACTAATATTTTTTGTGTGTTACACATCCACTAAATCTTCTCTCAGAGCAAACCAAAGAACCCACTGTTACACCAGTGAGTTTATTTTCGTATGGTACAACAAGAAGAATGCTGTCTTTCCTCAATCCAAGTCAGCATCTACACAGATCATGCAATAAATGAAAAAAAAAAATATTATACTGATATCAGCGTTAATGGAAAGGTACATAAGTACTGGCGTTTGCATATACCATAGCTGTAATAGGTATAGGTGATGGAAAACTACAGCCGGCCGAAGTGGCCGTGCGGTTAAAGGCGCTGCAGTCTGGAACCGCAAGACCGCTACGGTCGCCGGTTCGAATCCTGCCTCGGGCATGGATGTTTGTTATGTCCTTAGGTTAGTTAGGTTTAACTAGTTCTCAGTTCTAGGGGACTAATGACCTCAGCAGTTGAGTCCCGTAGTGCTCAGAGCCATTTTTTTGATGGAAAACTGCAAAGGGTTTCAGAAGTTACGAATACATTATTGAGGGATGAGGATAACACGACAATTAAATGAAACAAGTAGAAACACTCGTGTGCTCCAAGGAAGCACCATAAATACATCTTAAAATTAAAAGAAATAAGATCACACATACGTTTGAAAGTAAGATAACTGAAGGCAGAAGAAGCAAATAAGTATTAGAGACGAAAAACTATTGTGGATGAATACAAGAAAACTGCCTCCTTCAGGCAGCAGAAATTTTGAAATGATGAAAATTGGTTAAGAGCTGTATTTGAAATGTAGCATTGTGGCTGTGAAGAGTGAAAATTGGATAAAAATGAAATGAAATGTGTTGAAACATATGAGATATGATGCTGGAGGCGCCTGTTAAAAAAGTGAACAGGTAAAACCATTAACCAGGAACTCCTCTGGAAGACATTAATTTAGAACAGTAGAGTGAATTAGATAAAGCTGGATTGGTCACATTATATGACAGAAGAAGTCCGTTGTCAATGTCCTAAGTGGAACATTACAAGAGAAGATAGCGTAAGGAAGACTGGTATGTCAAACCAAGCTGTAAATAATGCAGGAGTCTTTAATTATGCTGAAATTAGTTTCTAATACATCTATGTATGGAACCGGGGACCTAGAAACGACGGAGGTGCTCCATCCCACCGTAGCCATCAGTGGTTCATTACCCCACAACAGGCCACAGCAGTTCACCCATCCCACCATCCCACCGCCTCCCCACAACGAACCCAGGGTTATTGTGCGGTTTACACTACGCGTAATGTTATCCATCAGATGAGAAAGTCCAATTTCCCATCTTAAAAATATGGTTCCGATTGTTGTTATTCTGAATGATTATAACATTCAAATAGCGTCTGCGGTTAATATTCTCACAAAATATTTGCTATTTTTATGTAACGGAAGCTTAAAATCATTGAATTTCAAGATTTGGTCACGTTATCGAAAGCGTCCTATTATTGGCTGAGGCTCTGGTGACGTCAGAAACTAGGAGTAAGACAAAACTGTATGTCTGTGAGAGCAGTGTTAGCCGAAGTAACTATGTTTGTCCGTACGAAAAACGGGTTAATAGTTTAGTGATGGAAAACACATTTACAACTCTTAAGTAAGCATGGAAAGGAATTTTGTGAAGGCTGATACTGGAAACTTTCCGAAAGCTGGCGCGTTTATGGTCTCTTCGTTCTTCAGAAACAACCCAGTTCTTTATGTTCCGGTTATAAGAAACGTGGAAACTGCATTGCATGGCGACTGGGTCGGAAGAACTGTGACACAACAGGATGTCGCACAATTTCCCTAAAACTGACGTAATCTGGAAATGAATTGTTTGCTCGGACCATGCTGAAAAATTTTTCCGGGAAAACTTGGGAAAACATGAACAATAAAAAAAGCGGAAACGTTTCCGTTCAGAAGACAACTCTGATGCTTAATTATTGTGGTTGTTTGCCAGAACTACTACTGTTTTCCAGCACATACATCTATTCAGATTTTCAGACAGTGTAATTACGCATGTGAGGAGTTGCAGAGCGTTATCGTGTTTGCCTTCAACAACTTTACACATTGCTGATACCTGTTCCTCCAGGTCATTGCCGGGCGGAGTGGCCGAGCGGTTCTAGGCGCTACAGTCTGGAACCGCGCGACCGCTACGGTCGCAGGTTCGAATCCTGCCTCGGGCATGGACGTGTGTGATGTCCTTAGGTTAGTTAGGTTTAAGTAGTTCTAAGTTCTACGGGACTGATGACCTCAGAAGTTAAGTCCCATAGTGCTCAGAGCCATTTGAACCGCCAGGTCATTAATTTAAATAATCGAAAAGCTATATAAAATATGCAGGTGATGCGGCAGAACCTTAAAGTATCCGTTGTTCTACTGCACACTTAACCGCTGCTGAAACATGTAACTGTCCGCAGCTCGTGGTCGTGCGGTAGCGTTCTCGCTTCCCACGCCCGGATTCCCGGGTTCGATTCCCGGCGCGGTCAGGGCTTTTCTCTGCCTCGTGATGACTGGGTGTTGTGTGCTGTCCTCAGGTTGGTTAGGTTTAGGTAGTTCTAAGTTCTAGGGGACTGATGACCATAGATGTTAGGTCCCATAGCGCTCAGAGCAATTTGAACCAAAACATGTAACTTTTCTGACCAAAAATAAACTGTAAACTATAGTTGTACTGAACGGACCTGAACAAGACACCTATCTTTAGCTTCGTGTATGTCTGTGTTGTAATCCTGAACAATGCAAGTGGTGTAATAAACTTCCAAACACTAAGTGACAGACATAAAGATGTAACACTGCTGTGTAAGAGTGAGACTGTCTTACAAGAAATGTAAATTAAATTCAGCTTTACCCAAAGTAAACCGGATGTTATTTTTAAAGTGCAACAGCTAAATGTGTATGATGTCATTGCCATGAGCGTGATTTAAAACTGCCCTTAACAACCTTTCGTGGCTTACCTATAGAACAGAAACTCGGTATTGCTCGAAGACTATGAAAATGGAAAGTACAGCGCGGCGGAGAACAGCTAAATAAAATAAACTCCTTGTGCAGTGCAGTACAAGACATGCAACTGTGCTAAGCACATTAACATTCAGCTTCTCTTTTGTGGCACTGTGTTCTATTCAATGGAATACGGTGACACACACAATCAAACAATCGAATTCCTGAAGAGACGTCAAGGATATTACATTTACTAAATGATATAAAACAGACTTGCATTCAAAAGTTATATTCAGTACTGATACCTTCCTTAACAATTGCAATTGTCTTTAGATAACTCACTTCATTTACAGAATAGTATGACTCTACCATAAATGAAATACTGAAATGGTAAAGGAGTGGTTAAACTATAACTTCTGAGTCTAAGCCATGTGAAGAGATAACTTTACTTATTGAAGTCTGAACGATGAAACTAAATAACCCAAACCAATTACCAAAAGTACCACTAAAACTTTCCATTTTCCAAACACAAATTGTGCACAGGAAAGCAATGCAGCAATACATCCCTGTGAATGTTCACACTTTTCAAACGTATCTCTACCAAATCATATATCCAGATCTCAAAATCCTCTCTATTTTTGTGTCTGTGCCCTGCTAGCTGTTTCCAGACCGCTCAGTAGTGTGACCAACACCTGACTCACACCCACTTGCTCCTCACAGAAATTTATTGGCAACGACAATGCTACTCACAACGAAAGCTCACATTGCTTATAGTCAGAACCCCTATGGCGTAACGTATCGACTATTGAAAATTTAAAATATCCGGACTGTAAATGTGAATATGAAAAAATAACTAGAAACCTTACGAAAACGATTATTCAAAAATCTGAAACAGAACGAACTTCCATTTTATCATAATTCTCTGGTCTTATTACGTTTCCTCGTAGGTTCCGGTCAATGTTCAGTTTTCTTCTTTGTTAAAATCATACAGCTTTACAAGAGGTTCAGTGCAGACGGTTGGAAGTGGCAAATTATTGTCTTCAACCACTTATCGGGAAGAAGAATGTAGTCGGAAATTGCTAAATGATTTCTGAGATTTTTCAGAATACTGTAAGAGCTACACCATGCAAAAATACAGTTTATTAACACCATCCTTTGATTCGTCTGAAATTGGTGAGGTGCAAAATTAAGCTAATAAATGGAAATACATATTAAAATATTATATGATACAGAATTTAATGCTCCTACGTAACTGTATTACGAATAAAATAAACTTACGTGGACAGTATTACTAAGCGAAAAGAACAGCGAGGAGAAAGAAAGAAGAAGAAAAAGAAAAATTTCTTCGAATGAAGATCGATCTTATGAACATTTCATTTGTAGTGCAGCCTGCTACCTAGTACAAGTGACAACGTGCTCACGTGGAGTGTTCACTTACATAAAAGTCATAAAAAAAGAGAGAGGGAGAGACAAAAAGCCAGACATAGTGACAACTATCTCGTTTGGATCTCTACAAGCGAGTTGCAACCCAATTTTATGCATCTTCTCATCCTTTGAAACACTAAGAGAAATTTCTCAACAGTTTTTGTTGATGTGTTTGTACTTTGTGGTACTACAAACCATTTGTAACCCACTTTCCGAAACGTCAATTCCAAAACAAGATCTTACTGTGAATGAGCTTCACGGCAGTATGAGCAGTGCGCTAGGCAGTGACGTCACAGACACTGCATGATTCAAATGCAGCACTTTTGTGGGCTTTCAAATTACTGGAATTTCATTTTAGTTGTTCTTGTGAGAGGAAACAAAACATGTTATGAGCCTAAAATGACGTGATTAAAAATTTAAGACTATTTCCAGCAAACAGTCAACACCTTATTGTTGCCATTGCTAACAATGACGTGTTTCAGATCATTAATTAATTTTTAAATTTTGGTTTATTGTCCACAGCCAACGCGATGAACCGAGAAACCTGTCTGAGAGCCATCCTTACAGTGTGAGACGTGATTTATACATCTGCATCAGCATCTACATGAGGCCCTGCAATGTTCAGTTAAATGTTCAGCAATTACATTTTTGTCTTCTTTAGTTATCTGAGTAATTTCACGTATCTGACTATACGTTGTTTCAATCTCATCATCATCTTCAGAAGAAGTAGCTATATAAACTTCTACTAATGTGATGAATGCTGACGTCGTGCCTTTTTGGGCTACGACAACGCGTTCACTATGCTGTTCATAATAGCTTACGCGCATTCCTATGTCCATCTTCATTATTAGATCTACATCTGCAATACCCCTACCCAATTATATGTTGATAACCATGTACTCATATGATCAGCAACTGCCACCGCACTTTAAATATTCCCAGTATAAAATCAGCTTATCCATTTACTTTACTGAATCCTGTAACCTGCATACCTGATTAAGTAACCCCACATTCCGAGCTCCAGCCCGTGGAAGGCCAGTTTCTTTCTGATGACATTTTCATTATGTGAATTATTCGTCTGTTGATTAATTGTTGCGATGAACGAGTCCCCTAGCATCATAAAATCTATTTTTCTGCGTGACCCAGAAAAATTCTTCGATCTTCTTTTTCTTCTGTTTGCAGACTTATTTTATGAATATGATGAACAATACGAGGCAGTTTAGATGGAACAGTCGGATAATTCTTGTATTTGGCGCTGATAGTTTTATGTTTCAGCCAGGCCATCACATTACGAATATTACACAAATAGAAAACGAAACATTTTGAGTGTTTATCGTTTAGTAAATAAACATATAAAGACGTCTTTTGTTACAGCTTAGCCATCAGATCACGCCACGAGTGCTAATGGAGCATTTTCATACTCCTAGCTACAATAGTATTTTGTTTATCAAATTATGACTGGAGAGACGTAAGCTAAATATATTTTTAAATTAGGTAGAAAGCGATTCTGGTAGGTAGTTTCATGTGTAACTGAAATCAAATAAGTGGTACACGTTGTCATTATGTACTTTTTATTGCGCTGGCTACGAAAGCCCACATAAAACTGTCTTACTCAAAGACATATAAGAAAAAGAAGGAAAGTTACGATATATTGCACCATAATCCGAGATGTAAATTTTCATTTTGCCCTTAATAACTGTCTAGTGGACGGTGGAGGCTTGCAGAGAACTCTTATTACGTGCGTGGAAATTTTCAAACGCAAGAGGAATCGCTCAGCGTTTTATCTGGTGCGGATTTCCAATTAAAGCTGCATACTGTGGCTCGTAGGAATTTGCTGATCAGTTTCTTACATTTCTTTTTTCGTTTCTCGAGAGCTACGTATTAAATTCGGAAACTCGATTAGAGGCGTTTGGTAATTTTACACACACTGAAAGAAGCACGGTGTTTCGGTACGTCCCACTGAGTTATTGAGCGGTACTGGAAGCTTAGCTGGATAACCTTGTCGATGATACAGAGCTGAAGGGATCCGTAACAAGTGATCACTCATCACTCTTAATCGTTCATCAATTAGTGATTTACTGTTTAACCACCACGTGCAGAGCACCTCTGTGCTTATTATTCATAAATCTCTGTCAAGGGAAATCCCTAATTATGACTTTTTTTAAATCAAACAACTGAACGAAGAATTTTACGGTATATGTTTTGATGAAACAGTTACAGCAGTAAGTCATTGATAGTGTGCCAATTTCTTTTTATATAACCAAGTATCTGAATTTCTCATACTTGCTGTACCTTAATAACTATTGCGGTATAATTGTGTATTTATTTATACCAAATGCT
Organism: Schistocerca cancellata; assembly: GCF_023864275.1. Taxonomy (NCBI): domain Eukaryota; kingdom Metazoa; phylum Arthropoda; class Insecta; order Orthoptera; family Acrididae; genus Schistocerca; species Schistocerca cancellata. Next base: position 21,717,023 of record NC_064633.1, on the reverse strand, counting down.
CTATATTTTTTATTAAAAGAAATTAACTAAGAACTGTCTTTATAGTACGTAAATCAACTTTATCTACATAAAATCATGCGCCAAAACCACTGCTCACCACAAGACTGGAGGTCACCTTGTGGCGTTGCGGCACCTGACGTGCTAAAGAAAATTATATATCTGCATCTACATCTACATGGATACTCTGTAGATACCACTTAAGTACCCGGGAGAGGATTCATCGGACCAACTTCTTTCCGTGCGAGCTCTGCTTTCCCTTATTTTATTTGAATATCGGTTCTCCCTATCTAGGTCGGCGTCAACAAAATATCTTCGCATTCGGATGAGAAGGTTGCTGATTCAAATATCGTGAGTAGATCCTGTCTTAACGAGAAACTCCTTTGTTTTTATGATGTCCACCCCAAATCCTTTATCATGTCAGTGACACTCCCTATCCTATTTCTCGACAATACAAAACGTGCAGACCTTCTTTGAACTACCTCGATGTACTCCGTCAACCCTGTGTGGTAAGGATCTTATACCGCGCAGCAGTACTCCAAAAGAGGACAGAGAAGCGTAGTTTAGGCAGTCGCTTATGTAATCTGTTGCATCTTCTAAGTGTTCTGCCAATAAAACGCAGTCTTCAGTTCGCCTCCTCCAATACATTTGCTATGTGTTCTTTCAAATTTAAGTTGTTCTTAATTGTAATTACTAGGTATTTACTTAGATCTAAATCGGTTTGCAATTTGCTTTGATCTTCTGATGACAGCATCATCTGCAAACAATCTAAGACGGCTGCCCTGAATGTCTCGTAAAGCATTTATATAGATAAGGAACAGCAGAGGGCCTATAAGACTATCTTGGGGAAAGCCGGAAATCACTTCTGTTTTACTCGATGGTTTTCCGTTAATTACCACGAATACCACGAACTGTGACCTCTCTAACAACAAACCATGAATCAAAAATGGTTCAAATCGCTCTGAGCACTATGGTACTTAGCATCTGAGGTCATCAGTCCTCTAGACGTACTACTACTTAAACCTAACTAACCTAAGGACATCACACACATCCATGCCCTCGGCAGGATACGAACCTGTGACCGTAGCAGCAGCGCGGTTCCGGACTGACGCGCCTAGAACCGCTCGGCCACAGCGGCCGGCTAAGCCACGAATCCAGTCGCTTATCTATGATGATATTTCGTAAGCACGCCATTTGATTACAAACCGCTTGTGAGGTACGGTGTCGAAAGCCTTCCGGAAGTCTAGAAATAAGTAATGAATTTGAAATCCCTTGTCAGTAGCACAAAACGGCTCGTGTGAGTAAAGAGCTAGTTATGATTTACAAGATTTTTTTTTTTTTTTTTTTTATAAATCCGTGCTGGCTGTGTCAATTCTCTTCGAGGTAGTTCGTAACGTTCGAACACAATATATGTTCTAAAATTCTGCTGCATATCGACGTTAATGATACGGGCCTGCAGTTTAGCAGCTTATTCCTTGTGCCTTCCTTGAATATTGGTGTGACTTGTGCAACATTTCAGTCACTAGGTACGGATCTTTCGCCAACCGAGCAGTTGTGTATGATTGTTAAGTATTGGCCTATTGAATCAGCGTACTCGGAAAGGTGCCTAACTGGTTTTCAGTCTGGACCAGAAGACTTGCTTTTATTCACGTCCGGCCATCCTGGTTTAGGTTTTCCGTGATTTCCCTAAATCGCTCCAGGCAAATGCCGGGATGGTTCCTTTCAAAGGGCACGGCCGACTTCCTTCCCCGTCCTTCCCTCATCCGATGAGACCGATGACCTCGCTGTCTGGTCTCCTTCCCCAAACGAACCAACCAACCAACTTGCTTTTATTAAGTGATTTAAGTTGCTTCACTACTCCGTGATACCGTCTTCTATGTTTTTCATGCTGATAGCTTCTCTTGATTCGAATTCTGGAATATTTACTTCGTCTTCTTTGGTGAATTAATTTCGGAAAGCTGTGTGTAGTAACTCCGCTTTAGCAGCACTGTCATCGTTAGTATTTACACTGCTGTCACGCAGAAAAGTCGTTGATTGTTTCTTGCCGCTAACATACTTCACATACGACAAGAGGCTCTCTTCATTTTCTGACAGATTTCGAGACAAATCTTCGTTGTGAAAAGTATTATATGGATCTCGCATTGAAGTCTGCGCTAAGTTTCGAGCTTCTGTAAGAGATTTTGCTTTCGTTTAAATTCCGCGTGGTTTTTTCCTTGTTTCTACAACACTGTTCCGACCTGTTTTGTGTACAATGGGGGATCATCTCCGTCGTTTGTTAATCTATTTGGTATAAATCTCTCAATTGCTGCCGCTACTATTTCTTTGAATTCAAGCCACATCTGGCCTACATTTACACTGTTGATTTGGAAGGCGTGGGGATTGCTCGCAGGAAGACGTTAAGCGAATTTTTATTTGATTTTTCGAGTAGATCTTTTTCGTTGATTTGTGGACGATTTGAGAGTTACGGTGCTCAGTCTCGCTACGACAACCTTGTGGACACTAATCCCTATATTCATTTTGATGCTCGTTATTAGCTCATAATTATTTGTTGCTAAGAGGTCAAGTGAGTTTTCACAACCGTTTTCTATTCGAGTGATTTCATGAACTAATTCCTCGAAATAATTTTCAAAGAGTGCGTTTAGAAAAATGTAGGATGTTGTTTTATGCGTATCTCAGGATTTTAGCATGTATTTTCACCAACTTATCGAGGGTAAATTTAGATCACCACCGACAACAATTGTATGAGTTGGGTACGTGTTTGATTGAACCTTTAAGCAATTCTATCATATAAGATTCAAGGTCAGTATAAGGTTCGCATTATTACTGTATTCCGGTTGACAAGAATGATCTCTACCCATACTAACTCACACAGACTTTCTACACTACTGGTCATTAAAATTGCTACACAAAGAAGAAATGCAGATGATAAACGGGTATTCATTGGACAAATATATTATACTAGAACTGACATGTGATTAGATGTTCACGCAATTTGGGTGCATAGATCCTGAGAAATCAGTACCCAGAACAACCACCTCTGGCCGTAATAACGGCCTTGATACGCCTGGGTATAGAGTCAAACAGAGCTTGGATGGCGTGTACAGGTATAGCTGCCCATGCAGCAACAGGATGCCACAGTTCATCAAGAGTAGTGACTGGCGTATTGTGACGAGTCAGTTGCTCGGCCACCATTGACCAGACGTTTTCAGTTGGTGAGAGGTCTGGAGAATGTGCTGGCCAGGTCAGCGGTCGAACATTTTCTGTATCCAGAAAGGCCCGTACAGGACCTGCAATATGTGGTCTTGCATTATCCTGCTGAAATGTAGGGTTTCGCAGTGATCGAATGAAGGGTAGAGCCACGGGTCGTAACACATCTCAAATGTAGCGTCCACTGTTCAAAGTGCCGTCAATGCGAACAAGAGGTGACCGAGACGTGTAACCAATGGCACCCCATACCATCAGGCCAGTATGGTGATCACGAATACACGCTTCCAACGTGCGAATACACGCTCCCAATGTGCGTTCACCGCGATGTCGCCAAACACTGATGCGACGATCATGATGCTGTAAACAGAACCTGGATTCATCCGGAAAAAATGACGTTTTGCCATTCATGCACCCAGGTTATTCGTTGAGTACACCATCGCAGGCGCTCCTGTCTGTGATGCAGCGTCAAGGTTAACCGAAGCCATGGTCTCCGAGCTGATAGTCCATGCTGGAAACGTCGTCGAACTGTTCGTGCAGATGGTTGTTGTCTTGCAAAAGTCCCCATCCGTTGAGTCAGGGATCGAGACGTGGCTGCACGATCCGTTACAGCCATGCGGACAAGATGGCTGTCATCTCGACTGCTAGTGATACGAGGTCGTTGGGATCCAGGCCGGCCGCGGTGGCCGTGCGGTTCTAGGCGCTCCAGTCCGGAGCCGCACTGCTGCTACGGTCGCAGGTTCGAATCCTGCCTCGGGCATGGGTGTGTGTGATGTCCTTAGGTTAGTTAGGTTTATGTAGCTCTAAGTTCTAGGGGACTGATGACCACAGCAGTTGAGTCCCATAGTGCTCAGAGCCATTTGAACCATGTTTTGGGATCCGGCACGGCGTTCCGTATTACCCTCCTGAACCCACCGATTCTATATTCTGCTAACAGTCATTGGATCTCGACCAACGCAAGCAGCAATGTCGCTATACGATAAACCGCAATGGCGATAGGCTACAATCCGACCTTTATCAAAGTCGGAAACGTGATGGTACACATTCCTCCTCCTTACACGAGGAATCACAACAACGTTTCACCAGGCAACGCCGACCAACTGCTGTTTGTGTATGAGAAATCGGTTGGAAACTTTCCTCATGTCAGCACGTTGTAGATGTCACCACCGGCGCCAACCTTGTGTGAATGCTCTGAAAAGCTAATCACTTGCATATCACAGCATCTTGTTTCTGTCGGTTAAATTTCGCGTCTGAGCACCTCATATTCGTGGTGTAGCAATTTTAATGGCCAGTAGTGTACTTTAGTTTCACTACAAGAAAAATTAGTTCCAACAAACAAACACGTGACCGCCAACTGTATTTAACGTATCCTCTCTGAACACCGTTACGTCATTCGCAAAAATTTCGGCTGAAGTTATCTCCGGCTTTAGTGTCAGTGCTGTCAGTAGCTACAGCGATTTGGGCATCAGTGTTTTCTATTAGCGCTTGAAGCTTTTGTGCCTCCCCAACACAACTACTACAGTTTACAACTACTATACTGGTAGTTCTTAGGTTTACGTTCTTCCCGTGTTAGACCTGCAGCCTTTTAGACTAAAGACCTTTTTGTGTTTCACCGAAACCCTCTAACCTAAAAAAACACCGCCCTGCCGACATCAGAGAATCTCCGCTGCCGTTGAAGACGCCTCTTGCTTGTTATGGACTCCTGGCCTATTTAGCGGAACCCAAAAAGGCATCACCCTATTACGCAAATCGAGGGTTGTGCTGCCTACATAGTTACAGAACCGCCTGATCCTCTGATTGAGATCCTCCACTCGCGTCTGTTCGAAATGTTCACATTCGGTCCTGCTGACTATGCTGCAAACTGTAACCTCTGCTCTGGCGGTTCTGGCGCTGCTGTCTGGAACCGCGGGACTGCTACGGTCGAAGGTTCGAATCCTGCCTCGGGCATGGGTGTGTGTGATGTCCTTAGGTTAGTTAGGTTTAAGTTGTTCTAAGTTATAGGGGACTTATGACCTAAGATGTTGAGTCCCATACTGCTCAGAGCCATTTGAACCATTTTTGTAACCTCTGCTTTCATTTCGCAGGCAAGACTGGCAAACTTTACCACTTCTTACAGCCGCTCGAAACCAGAGAGAACCTCTTCCGATCCAAAGCGACACACATCATTGGTACCGACGTGAGCCAAAGGCTGCAGCTGGCTGCATCGTGTGCTCTTCCTGGCATCTGGAAGGACCGGTTCCACATCTGGAGTGACTCCACAGATTATGCACACCTCTAGTGCACACTGGCTTTCTTTTCTTCCATAGCCGCCATGTCCCTAAGGCGCCCCACACCGTGTCTAACACTGGACCTCCCAACTACCAATAATACCATCTTCTTTGACTGCCCGATTGTTGCAGATTGAGAGGTTTCCTCTGAAACAGGAGAACCGACTGCATCTGACTGAGGAACAGAATGTCAGCCACACACAACAGTTGGAACCTGTTTCTCAGATTAACAGGGAAGGCCCTACGTTCGGCCCCTGGGAAGTCTTTCGCCGCCTGCCACGGCCGGCAGCGACTTTCCATTCGACCGCGGGTGAGGGTTAACCTCAGTGCGAGCAATACTTGGGGTGGCCAACGGTACAGGGCTATCGGCGGACTCGTGGGTCCTGCTGGACGTTCGTTGGATACCCACCGTTGAGTCAAATGTTTGGGCAGTGTGGACTGAAAAAATACTTGTGTCAAAACGTAATTTTATGAAAATATTGGATTTACTATTCTGTTCACACATACAGGTATGGCAGTGTATGGTTCACAGACTACACTTATTACTGCACTGTGAGCTCACTTTTGCTTGTTTTCATTAAAAGAGCTTGTGTGTGGATACTGTTACACATATAGCTCGTTCATGTATGGAGCTGAGAAGTTAATTGACTCCTACATCAGTTGGAGGTAAATGTTCCATTTTGTTTCATCATTGTTCAAATAACAGTGATAACGATCGTGGGTGACAGGTGTCACAAACTTGACAAATAACGTAACAAAAATTCAAGCGACTACTGGAGGGTTAAACGCATATTGTTGAACATGAGGCTCCGCAGCAGAAACCTCGGGCTGTTCCCATGGTGTCGCAAAGACATCGTCAATGACGATTTCAGCGGGCACCGGATCGTCGATCGTGTATCAATGAAAACGTTTCGCCTGTTCCGGTGGATCACGCGTCTTGTTACACAGGCTGCTGATCGTGTCTGGGTACGCCGTCATCCAAGCGAATGGCTGCGTGCACCGTTCATCGGATGCAGGCTGGAGGGGCAGTGTTATGCTATGAGTTACGTTCATCTGGGCTTTTGTGGTACCCGTGGTGGTAATCGAAAACACCATGAAAACTGTGAACTATGTTAACAGTATTGTGAACCAACTGTGGCGTATCTCCTGCGATGCTACCAACCCGCAACATAGCACCGCTATGCGGGTCAACGCTCACGCTCCGCAGGCGCACCGGCTTCAGTCAGCCCAACTTCTGGCGTACAGGAAGCAGGCTGGTAGAGGTCGCCACATCTACTGACCCTTTGGTGCCATTTCCCTCAGTCAATCCGAGTCCACATCACTAGAGCAATAGCTGTCTAGTGGTCATCCGCTACGCGGGTAAAACTGCCCTTGCCCAGCGAGCAACAGGCAGTTCCGTCTCCGCCAGCAAAATTAGAAGACCGGACTCGACGTCGTCTCGACAGCCGGGAGCACCGCACATCGTGACTTGTTGCTCAGGCTGTGAACACTCATGCTGGAACTCCTTGTACTGCTTGTGAGTTGGCACTTTAATTTTCTGCCTGCTGTTGATATCTAAGAAGATAGTCGTTTTCGTTTGCAAGAGAACTTTTATCTGCAGTCTCGTGCAAAGATTTACTAATGTTGTTTTCGAAGAACTTCAAGTTGTCAGATAAGTTATTTTTTTACTTTCAAGAAGGACTTTCCTTCTTTGTTTGGAACTGCTGCAGAACACACAACTCACGTCTGTGCACATAAACTGATTGTATCAATAAATTGATTTATGAGTGTAATCACTGTTTAGGTTCCCCAAGCCGGGACACTTAAGCCTGAATCCCTTAATGCTAAACATTATAGTGACCCTTATGCTAAGGTACTACCTTCATCTTGCAGCTCAAAATTATTGCATTATTCTGCTGTCAGGGTGGAAACTACATGACACTTCAGTCGAATTTCGTAGTGAACAGTAGTAATACACATTCGCGCGGGTAAGAAACGAGGGTTGCTATGTTTCCAACTATCCATTTTGTCAGTCAAAAATTATAGTGATCCTCATGCTACGATATTAACTTTATTTTGAAGTAAAAAAAAGTTTCTCTCCCATCTCTGATGTTGCCACCGTCTGACTAATAATTTCTATTTTATTGTTATACCATCCAAATTTCGCCCTTAGGCCATTTTGAAGTACAAAAACTTACCTATGAGTCAAAAGGCATGAGACTGGTATGAAATACAAGTCCTTGTCGAAAAAGCATATTGGTCTTACATAGCATTATTAAAAGTGAGAACATCTCTAAAACACGAAAAATATATTGCAGACTTCCATATCTGGACCGTGTAACACAGCTGTTACATGAAACACAAAGAGAACCTATAGCGTGGCGTATACCTGTTGATTTGTTAGCAATTTTGTACAACAGCTGTGTTATAGTATCCAGGAAAGAGAGCCTGCAATACGTTTAGGCGTTTTACAAATATTATCTCTTTTACTAAATGACAGACCGGACCTATAAAACCAGGTATACTTCCTCGACAAGGACTTGTACAAGAGTTGACCAGAAAGAAATGCACCGCATTTTTTCTTCTCAGTCGAAAACAATGCTACGATTGCGAAACGTTACGTATGTATTATTTGAAATATCGTGAGTGAGAGCGCCAAGTTTCCATAACCTCCGACAGACAGTGTAGGTGCAGGACAGTTTCAAAATGGCGTCTGTAGGTGACGTACGTTACAAGCTACGTGCCGTCATTGAATTTCTCACTGCAGAGAAAGAAAGTGTGGGGAGTATTCACAAACGCTTGTGCAATGTCTGTGGAGAACCTGCAGTCCAGTTAGTCGCTGGGCACGGAGGGCAAGGTCATCAGGAGGCGGTTCGGTGGAGTTTCACGATTTTCAGCGGTCGGAGAGACCATCCACTGCAGTCACACATGACCTAGCCCCCTCGGACTTTCATTTTTTTTTGGGCCATTAAAGCATGCCATTCGAGGAAGACATTTTGACGTCGATGCGGAAGTGTTTCAGACAGTGAAGCACTGGCCCCGTCACCAGGACAAGGATTGGTACCGACAGGGTGTACACGCCCTTGTTTCGCGCTGGAGGAAGGCCGTAGAACGGGATGGAGATAACTAGGAAAAATAGTGTGTGTAGATAAAACACCATTGTTTCGTATGTGTAATTCTCATTGTGTTCAATAATGAGTTGTTGAAGAAAAAAATGCGGTGCATCTTTTCTGGTTAACCCTCGTATTTCATGCCAGTGAGGTGTCTTTTGACATTTAAAGAAGTTTTTCTACTTCAGAATGGGCTAAGGCCGAAATCTGGATCGTATTCTATTAGTCAAATAACGGCAGCATCATTCAAAAAATTTACCATGTCTGTGGCTCCAGCCAAAGTAAAAGTTTCTCTCTCTCTCTCTCTCTCTCCCCCTCGCTCCCTACCTCTCCCCCTCTCTCTACCGCCCCCCGTCTCTTCCCCCCTCTCTCTCCCCTGTTTCTCTCCCCCCCCCCACACACACAGATATATATATATATATATATATATATATATATATATATATATATATATATATATATATGTGAGATTTGTACTACGTTCTAAAGAATTCTCTCTCTAACAATATTTCAAACGTCAGATATTTTGCTTCATCCGAAAACTTCATCTCTCCCAGTTCAAGTTCGCAAATCATGAATGCTTACATCTTTCATTTTCAATTTATTCAGTCATGAGTACGTGTTGAATGAATGGACGATTATCTAGTAGGGAGGTGGTAGGACAATATGACATTTAATAGTGGGTCGACAGTGATTGCGTACCGCTTGCCTCGGCATCTAGTTTCTCTGGCTGATTAAAGGTGACGGGTCCCTCTTTCTATAGAATAATCTTGAGAATTGTTTGTGTTGGCACTGGGTGGCGAGAACAAGATACTCCGAGAGTCGCTGCAAGGACGCTTTAAAGGGCAGCAGTTCCAGGAATGTGGAAGCGCAGTGACACAATGACAGTTACAAGGGCAGCGCGCGCACCTGTCGCTGCTTTCGCGCCACAGTGGTGGCTATCAGATGATCCGTGGCGGCGGGGAACGTGCCATCCCACGCGGAACGTCCTTCCGTTAGTGCACCACGCCGCTTTGTTCCCAATGCTAGCCACGCGTCTTTCTTTCAGACCTTAACACACGATGGAGGACCACCCAGGAAATTGTTCACTGTGAGCAGAAAGAACTTCTTCGGAATTTTCAGGTGTTCGTAGCCTGGCTCCCAGGTACAATTTTTTGAGAGAAGCGTGCCTGTTAGGCTTGCAATCCTTTTTCCTTAGTCGGTAATAGCCCTGTGCTGCTGAGTGCCAAACATTTTGTCGCCACCGTAGCCGCTGGTTTTCAGTGCTGTTTAGTTTCCCACACCAAGTGGTTGTCAACACGTGCAGAAAAATAAGCGCCGTGATTGGAAACGACGGAAGTTGTACCGTGGGCGTCTATAATTTTTGGCGACTAAACACTCCACTGGTGGTGGTTGGCGGAGATGATTTTCCCCTTTCACAAAGGGAGGCTGTGCATCGGAATACTTTTAAACGGTTGTTTAGAGAGAGCCTGCCGCGTGTCAGGTGGTTGTGTTATTTTCTGTGGTGCTCCACGTACAGCGTAATTTGGGGGAGTAAGTCTTTTCCGAGAGAATTTTGCAGAGTGTTCGTTCAGGGACGCCGACCTCGAGAGGTGGTCCAAGGATGGCGTGGAGAGCGATCGAAATAACAGAAGTGGCCAAGGGTGCGACGACCGCGGTAGGGTCCATCCAGGGGCGCGCTAGTTGCGTCCTCGCAGATTTGCGGCGGCGGGCACGGTGCTATTCACGAGAGGCCGTTGTGTACGGGTAGCACCTTCGCAGCCCGACACGCTGGGAACTTTCTAGATGCTCTGTCACCTTCCGCAGCGTGGTCAATAGACCTGCAGCAGCAGCTGGGTTAATTAATGCATTTAACACACTCCTACAGTTTAGTGGTCCCCATTCACTGTCACTCAAAGTGACAGTTCACAAAGTATTGACGTTGACACTCAGAGAAGGAAGACACCATGCTGGGAGTTCCACCACTTCATGAGCAGTACTTGTATGATTTTGATATATTGGTGTTTCAACTCCATATGTGTTTGTTTGGTCTTGTGTTTAAATGCCAAATTATTCCTCAAATCAATCAATAAATCTATTATCAGTACAAATTAATTTTCATTTCATATAAATCGGTAGTTCTATCATAAGTTCGTCAACTTAGGATTCATTACTAGGGCTAAATACTTTATTAATTCGCATTGATATAGTCTGTAGTGCACAGATTTAAGAGTAGTTCTGTGAAAGGGGTCGTTCCGGGGGAGAAATTAATAACACGTAATTCCATCATTAGCATACCACCAGGCATGCTGTAATTCTTCGCTAATGTTTAAGCCAAATTTCCTCTCCTTCTCTTTCTTTCTCTCTCTCTCTCTGTGTTATATTTACTTGTGTAATTTATGAACAGGATATACTAGCAATCCTGACACTGCTTCGCAGTTGCTAAACACGTACGGGAAATGCATGTGTGTCCTGATCTGGGGTATCGCTGGAAATTGTGTTGATCCAAATTTCGGCTCAACGTTCTGACTTCAACCACTCTGAAGGCATAGAACTGGAAATCACAATAAATCACACCGAAGATGAATGAAGAAGATTCCTTTGTTTTCGTTATTCAGTTGAGGAACAGCCTTTGAGGTTCCTAACCACATTTCACAACACGAAGTTGTCTAGGGACAGGTGTTCTCTGAAAAGTCGGTGACGGAACAGTTTGTTGCACAAAAATTCTCTTTTTTTTCTCGCTCTATCTCTTACTATTCATCAAGTGTGGAAATTTCCACTCGGTCTCGTTAGTAGGGGATGAGAGACTTGCATCCTTTAGCTGTCCCATTGACAAGCTTCCAAAATTTCACATAGGAGGTATATGAACTACGGACGTTCTCTCGTCTGATTGGTGGTTCAGTTGTCGTTAGAATGAGATTGGCTCAAAACAGGCTAAAGCTTTTGCTAACACAGAACCTAAATGTAGAGGCGAATTTCGGAGATCAAGCAGGTGTTAGATTTTGAAGTAGAAATGAATTCTAATGTCAGGCACCGAGGAGGGCAGATGTTTGGAACACCAAGATGTTTGGAACATCAAGTTCCTAGGGAACTTCCCTGTCGATGTTGGCAGCCTTCCGACTACTGCTGTGGTACGTGGAGGAAAGCAGTTCTTGGAATAGATGACAGCGCTGGTCGCAGAGGCGACACCGACTTCTCGGTGTAGGCACAGCTCTGCGGATTGTGTGTTAAGTTCCGTAAGCCGTTTCTCATTTTGAGACCACGAAAATTTCAGTAATCTCTTTAAATTTCTCATTTTTATTTCGCAAATAAATTGTGGGTTAGTTATTTGTATCCAGATACTTAGTATGCAAGAACTGCTCATGCAGCAGCCGAATGGATGCCTTTGGTTTCCTTTGCAAGAATGACCAACCTCTACTTAGGTATGACGTGGCGATCAGTGATATTACACTCCTGGAAATGGAAAAAAGAACACATTGACACCGGTGTGTCAGACCCACCATACTTGCTCCGGACACTGCGAGAGGGCTGTACAAGCAATGATCACACGCACGGCACAGCGGACACACCAGGAACCGCGGTGTTGGCCGTCGAATGGCGCTAGCTGCGCAGCATTTGTGCACCGCCGCCGTCAGTGTCAGCCAGTTTGCCGTGGCATACGGAGCTCCATCGCAGTCTTTAACACTGGTAGCATGCCGCGACAGCGTGCACGTGAACCGTATGTGCAGTTGACGGACTTTGAGCGAGGGCGTATAGTGGGCATGCGGGAGGCCGGGTGGACGTACCGCCGAATTGCTCAACACGTGGGGCGTGAGGTCTCCACAGAACATCGATGTTGTCGCCAGTGGTCGGCGGAAGGTGCACGTGCCCGTCGACCTGGGACCGGACCGCAGCGACGCACGGATGCACGCCAAGACCGTAGGATCCTACGCAGTGCCGTAGGGGACCGCACCGCCACTTCCCAGCAAATTAGGGACACTGTTGCTCCTGGGGTATCGGCGAGGACCATTTGCAACCGTCTCCATGAAGCTGGGCTACGGTCCCGCACACCGTTAGGCCGTCTTCCGCTCACGCCCCAACATCGTGCAGCCCGCCTCCAGTGGTGTCGCGACAGGCGTGAATGGAGGGACGAATGGAGACGTGTCGTCTTCAGCGATGAGAGTCGCTTCTGCCTTGGTGCCAATGATGGTCGTATGCGTGTTTGGCGCCGTGCAGGTGAGCGCCACAATCAGGACTGCATACGACCGAGGCACACAGGGCCAACACCCGGCATCATGGTGTGGGGAGCGATCTCCTACACTGGCCGTACACCACTGGTGATCGTCGAGGGGACACTGAATAGTGCATGGTACATCCAAACCGTCATCGAACCCATCGTTCTACCATTCCTAGACCGGCAAGGGAACTTGCTGTTCCAACAGGACAATGCACGTCCGCATGTATCCCGTGCCACCCAACGTGATCTAGAAGGTGTAAGTCAACTACCCTGGCCAGCAAGATCTCCGGATCTGTCCCCCATTGAGCATGTTTGGGACTGGATGAAGCGTCGTCTCACGCGGTCTGCACGTCCAGCACGAACGCTGGTCCAACTGAGGCGCCAGGTGGAAATGGCATGGCAAGCCGTTCCACAGGACTACATCCAGCATCTCTACGATCGTCTCCATGGGAGAATAGCAGCCTGCATTGCTGCGAAAGGTGGATATACACTGTACTAGTGCCGACATTGTGCATGCTCTGTTGCCTGTGTCTATGTGCCTGTGGTTCTGTCAGTGTGATCATGTGATGTATCTGACCCCAGGAATGTGTCAATAAAGTTTCCCCTTCCTGGGACAATGAATTCACGGTGTTCTTATTTCAGTTTCCAGGAGTGTATATTTCGTTCTGTCAGAATGTACGACCCTCGTGCCGCAGCTTATTTGCGATGATGGACTTCTATTTCTCTCACCTCACCCATACTTTCTGTGGCCCAGGGAGACGACAGTATTATATGTGGTATTAGTGATTCTGTAAGGAGACTAATAAGTTTATTTCATTTTTGTTTTGTCATTTGCAAGCTGACGAGAAACATAAACTAAACGAAAGTTATATGAATCAATATTTTCCTTTCTTAAAGTAGGAAAATGACGTTCCTCACCATTTAATTGTGTTTGGTAGTAGCAGCACTTAAAACTGTATTTATATTTCAATAACAGATTTATAATAGACTTATCTATTTATATATCGTATGGCAGTAAATATACAAAAGTTACAAATTACTACACGTCAGCACTTAAGCACAACTCTCCAGCATAAGATAACACAAATAACAACAGCTATATATGTATGTCAATGCCTTTTATGTATTTTATAACATCACTTGTTGCTGTGAGCAAATCTTCGAGAGGACCCTCTTAGGCACGTGTGGGATCGTTCCGCACCACACTCACACGGTGATGATGAAGATTTGCCCACCTGTAGAGAGTGTCTCCACATTGTCCCCTGCTCTTTCGGATGCGGTTCAAGACAGTCCTAATTTCCTGAGGCTGGTCGATCCCGGAGAATTTCTGCTGGATGCAAAGCAGCTTCAAGCGTTGTGGGGAACAGTTTCGTTGCCAGCAGCGTTTCCATTCGTCGATCGGATTGAATTCAGTTTGCATGACAGTCCTCCCTGTGATGAGTCTGAGATGTCTTGATTTCAGTCTTTTTCGCTCCGCAGGGAATACGTCGTCCACTATTGGCAGATCGATGCTGTTTGCGATCTTCTGGTGTTCTCGCAATAGCGAGCTTTTCCGTCTGATATCAGGATGTGGAATGTGGCTCAAGGTAGGTAGCCAGTATGTGGGAGTAGATCATATTGACCCACTAACAATACGCACGGCATCGTTAACTTGTACGTCTACCTTTTTTACGTATTGATCATTAAGCGTGACATGCGCATAGTGCTTTGCTGCTACGTATACCAAATTGAGTGCTGATACCCGGAGAGTGTCTATTGACGATCCCCAAAGAGAGCCGGAGAGTTTATGAAGAATGTTGTTTCTGCTACCGAGCACAGTAGATGTTCGCATCAAGTGCTCCTCAAATGAAAGTGTCCTATGCAACGTTATCGCAAAGTATTTTTGGCACATGTTATGAGTTTTGTCTCTTTCAAAATAGATAACGAGGGCTCTGTATGCCAATCTATTGGACAGATTAAAACATGAAACTTCTGTCTTATTTGAGTTTGGTTGCAACCTCCATATGCAGGAAGATTGGCTTAAGATTTGTAGATCAGAAGTTAGGATTTCTTCAGTTCTTTCAAAAGTTTTGTGTTGGGTAGCTATTGCCTAGACGTCTGCACAACCAAACGTTGAAGGTATTTTCGATTATTCCCTTTTAAGAGAGCGATTCAACTTGAGTAGTCATGATTTATTCTTGTTTCTTCGTTCTTCCCAAATTCTCTTCGTACGTTCACTGTGTTCTCTCTTGCGTTCTTCCGACCATCTTTTTCCCGTTCTGTTTTCCGTGTGGTCTTGTTTAAATGTGTGTTTCTTTATGATGTTTCTAAAATGTTCTCAATTGTTTGCTGTCTTATGTGATCTCCAGTTCTTTAACGTCTTGTTCTGTTTCAGTGATACATTTCGTCTGGTTTTTGGTCTTGTTTACTATCTCAAAGATTTGCCTCGTGAGCCTGCTTTTATTCATCCTGCTGATATGTCCATAAAATTTCATCCTTCTCTTTCCATTGGTGTCTGTTATTGTTTCTGTGTCTTTGTAAATCTCTCTAGTTGGCCTCTTCATCCAAATTCCTTCCCGAAACACTGGTCCATATACTTTTCTGGTGTGGCCGTGCGGTTAAAGGCGCTTCAGTCTGGAACCGCGTGACCGCTACGGTCGCAGGTTCGAATCCTGCCTCGGGCATGGATGTGAGTGATGTCCTTAGGTTAGTTAGGTTTAATTAGTTCTAAGCTCTAGGCGACTAATGACCTCAGAAGTTAAGTCGCTGTGTGCTCAGAGCCATTTGAACCATATACTTTCCTCATAATTTTTCTTTCCTGCTTTTCAATCTCTCTAGTATTCGTACGACCATGAATCACTGTAGTTTCTGCAGCATAAAGTGCTTCTGGTAGGAATACTGTGTTGTAATGCCTTAGTTTCGCATTGACAGAAATATGAAACAAGATGAAACAAGAAGTATGAACAGATCCATGTGGTAAACCATTATTCAATAGTTTAGGGCAGCTAGTGTCTTTTTCTGTAGTTAGAGTAAATGTTCTTCCAGTTAACATGTTGTGCATTAGATTTATTATCCGTTTGCATGGGACAAGTTGCAATAATTTATAAAGTAGCTCATGCTCCAAACTGTGTGCTGCACCTAGATCGACGAAAGCAACTGATATTTTCTGACCCAAATTCAGAATTATGTATATGCATACTGACACAAAAAGAATCGCGACGCCAAGGAGGTATGCGACAAAAAGACAAAAACGGAAGTGTATGGACGTGTTTCTACGTCTGAGATATGTTCACTAAAATTTCGCGCCAGTCGCGTAAGAGTGGCGTAAGTACAGGTGCTGTGAGGACGCAAATCAACTTTGCTTTAAATACTCATGGTTACGGTCGTGAGCGTTATTTACCATTGAGAATGGACGATGTCAGTGAAGAGTGCCTTTAAGGCGACATAAACACCTCATTGAGTTTGAACTGAGTCGTGTAATAGGGCTATGAGAAGCTGAATTTTTAATCTGCGATATTGCAGGAATGTAGCCAATGTCCATGATTGCTGGCAGCAGTGAACACGAGAATGTACGGTCACAAGAAGACGGGCCCCGAACGGCCACGTGGCACTACCGACGGGTATCTCCTCCGTGTTCGCTGTATGGCTGTGGCACATCGTATGGCGTCTGTGACACAACATACTGTTCCAGATCGGTCACTTCAACGACAGTTGCAAACCAGACGCCTTGTATGGCGTGTTCCACTAACCCATACCACCATCATCTGCGGCTTCAGTGGTGTCAAGTGAGAACTCACTGGAGGCCTGGGAGGAGGCCATTTGTATTTTCTGATTGAAGCTGGTTCTGCCGCAGTGCCAATGATAGACGTGTGTTGGTTAGGAGAAGACCAGTTGAGGACCTGCAACTACCCTGTATGCGTACTGCACAAACTGGAGCTATCGTTTGGGTTCCGATTTCGTATGACAGCAGGAGCTCTCTCATGGTTATCTCACGTAGCCCGACTGCAAATTTGTACGTCAGTCTGGTCATTCGACTTGTTGTGCTGTCATGAACAGTTTTCCGGCAGGTGATTTCCAACAGGATAACGCTTGTCCACATATCGCTGTGTTCACCCTATAGCTCTATACAGTGTTGACACGTTGCCTTGGCCTGCCGTCCCGACCAAGTGCACCAAGTATGGAAGTCTATTCTACAGACCGATATCCGGACGTGTACAACACAATACATGCACATTTGCATGCTTGCATTCAACATTCCGGTGATTAGAACGGCTATTAACGGAACATCACACCATGTTTGCAATGGCTTATCTCATGCTTACATTTACCTGTGATTTTGCAACGTTAATAACTTACATATTTTACATAGACAAAGCCGGCTGCAGTGGCCGAGCGGTTGTAGGCGGTTCAGTCCGGAACTCCGCTGCTGCTACGATCGCAGGTTCGAATCCTGCCTCGGGCATGGATGTGTGTGATGTCCTTAGGTTACCTAGTTTTAAGTAGTTCTAAGTCTAGGGGACTGATGACCTCAGATGTTAAGTCCCATAGTGCTTAGAGCCATTTGAACCATACATAGACAAATGTATTCCTGAAATTTCATTACTCTACATTATTTTTTTGGTGGTGCGACTATTTTGTCCATAACCCAGTCAGGATAGTTCACCTGTAGACAGTTTTGTCCCCGTAATTAATAAAATTTAAATATTTATCTACCCTGCCAAAATGTTGGTCATCAGTCCACACACTACAAATAACAAAATTTATATATGGTGAATCTGCTAGGGTACTGATTATGTAGTCCTTCCGCTGATAATAAAATTTATATATGATAATTCTGTTGGGATCTCGACGATCGTAGGAATTCTTCGAGAAGCAGTCAGATGTTTAACTAATGAAACCATAATTCCAGTTTTGTTTGACAGCATTGCTTGAACAACGTTGCGTGATGTGTTTATGTATATTTGGGGAACATCATAAAAGTGTTAATTTATTTCTTGTATTCTGTGAACTTGTAATCTGGATATTTTACTTTTAGCACTTTCTTTGCGTATGGCGAACTTTGACAGAAAGTGGAAAGTACGGTACATTAACAGTGAACCTGTTAGATTTTGTGAGATTTGAAAATTTTCTTGATGGTTTTTTTGTTGATGTTTTGAAAGCGCAATTGAGTTTATTGAGTGGATCTGGGCAGTATGTTGAATTGAGGACTATAATTAGTTTTTGACGATGATTTCACCTCTGCTTCTACCAGGTTAAACATACGCCTTCCTCCTTAACTGATAAAAGTTGCAGCTCAATATATATTATAAACAGGTATGTATGTACGTATGATCCACATCTCCTAAACCACTGGACTGATTTCACTTACTGTCAGAGGGGTAGGATCGGTGAAATAAGGTTGCTATGACGCGCGGATTCGCAGACGTTATTCATCCAGTATTTGAGAATGAGAACACTTAGTGACTTGCAGCATACTTTGCGCCTAGTTTGTAACGTTTACGAAACTTTTTCGCTGACAACCCCGACAAAATAATGGAAGGAAACAAGTTTATCACTTACTACATTTTTGTTTCTCAATCAGTACAGCTGCCGCAATAGGCATTACATTTTAATTACTGAATGTATTTGCGTCACATATTGCAAATAGTATTTACATATACCATGTAAAGTAAGAACATAATTACTTCACTGTACGCCACGTAATTCAGGAGATATGACGTCATAAATACTAAGATGCGTGGAAACGAAACTGCAGGGCGATATTCGGTAGGGTTACAGGCGACCTGTGTGTCCAAATATGTGCGAATATGCTAAATATATGTCAGAGTTGTGTATGCCGACAAATCCACTGATAGAAACCTCCTCAAAAACTGTGGATCTATTTTAACCGAGTTAGGTATACATACTAATTTCTATATGGAAAGAAATACTGGGGGGGAGGGGGTGAACATGCAGTAACCTGTTATTGGATAGGGTGATAATCTGGAAGGGGGAGCAGGAAATGAACAGATGGGGGCGGAAGGTGGAGATGGACACGGATAGTGGGGAGCAAAAGAAAAAAAGAAGAGAGAGAGAGAGAGAGAGAGCAGCGGGTAGAGAAATTTAAGAAGAGAAGACGGAATGGATGGAGAGGGTGGGAGGAGGAGACGGAGAAAGAAAGGAGGAGAGAAAGCGGACTTAGAGGGAATGTGAGGCCGCAGAAGGAGACTGGTTACAGGTGGAAGAAGAAGATGCATGGTTGGGGGAAGGAAGTAATGGACATAGAGAGGGGGAAGAAGGAGATGGAAAAACAGAAGGTTGGGATAAATGCAAAAACTGGCACACCAGATTCTCAGCTAGCTTATAGTAAAGATGTGAGATTGGAACTGCGTCCATAACCGTTATTCGATCTCAAGAATATAAAAGTTTTACATAGGCCGAATGGATTTAAGTTACTTAAAACTTGTGCTGCCCTCAGCACAGTCCTACAAAGACCAGTTTTTTTAACAAACATTTGAATAGAATAAAAAATGCGAAACCTATTTGGTGAACGAAACACTGAGTTGCTGAAACTGAATGCGAATTAAATGCAGTTCATAAACAGAGCCGATGCTGTCCCACTAAACTGTAATCACGGATTGCGAATTAATGCAGTTCATAAACAGGACAGAATTTGCGCCTCTAAATCGCAGTCACAGAAGCTACTCTGCCACAGCATTAAGTGTGAGTGACCCATATAAATCTCGACAGGCCAACATGGCTCGTCAGATACTTTGGATGGAAAAAAAATTATCCTCTGATCCAGTATAATAGTATGAGAGGAGCTTTGTATTTCACTGAAGCATGTTACACAGACAGTATAAACCCACTGCTGGTTTCACATGTCACTCTCTTTATGGTTTATTTTATATGTCATGTTTCTTGGAAGCAAATTGAGGAGCAAGTCTCCGTAAGCATGCAACTAGTCAGTACCTGAAATTGTAACAGAAGTGTAATAACAGATAACTATATGAATCCTATGCAAAAGACAAGCCATAAATTTAAATCTAAATAAACGTATTCATTAATGTAACACAGCAAACATAAATATTTTAGAATCACTTGTAATACTAAAAGGTAAATGATCTACATAACCAGAAACTACAGCACCGGCCCCTGGGGGACCCTGGACTTGTCTGTCCCCCATTTGGACTGCACATGGTAACCATCCACAACGCTGCGGAGAATGACTTTCTGCTGTGTTTTCTTAAAGTAAGAGGTAAACTAGTTGTGAGCTACTTTCCATATTCCATAATGGTCCAACTTCTGCAGTAATATTTTGTGATCAACACAAACTGGAAACCTTACAGTAAATTATGTGACACGAAATGATCAGTTACCCTTGTATATACCGCCTTTCCAATAACTTAAACAAACACCGATGGCATAGAAATAGGTCTAAATTGTGTACATTATCCCTTTTCCTTTTTTATAAAGTGGCTAGCCTACTGTGTACTTCAGACTGTCAGGAAACTGACCATTCCGAAAGGTAAAGTTGCACATATGCCTAAGTACTGGGCTAACACATGCGGAACAATTCTTTACTATTCTGCTACATACCCTGTCATATCCATGAGTCCTTAGTCTTTAGTGATTTAATTATTCACTCAGTCTCCCCCTTGTCAGTATCATGGACGAGTGTTTCAGGTAACAGTCGTGGACAACTATTTTCTAAGAGAGTTACATGATTCCGTGTAGAAACTAAGCTTTTATTCAGTTCATCTGCTGTATTCAGAAATTGGTTATTTGATACTATAAATACTCGTATATCCTACTTAACAGTAGGTGTAACATTTCTATTACGCTCTGACTTGATATCCTCATCCCGGAGCTGCTGATCACACTTCCTTCACGACTGAACATACGGTTTTAGTTTCATCCTGAAAATTAGCTATTCAATTAGCGTACCAGACAGATTTTGCTCTCGTAATAAAATTTTCAAGTATCTTAAGATACTCTTTGTAATGGGCTGCTGCAGCTCGATAGTGACTGCTGCCTTCTCTGTCTCTCTCACCCCCGTCCATCTATCTTTCTCACCACATATATACCCAGCCACTTTTAGTAGTATATCGTTTTGAACAGTAAAAATGTACATTCTATATTTACCACAACGACGAACAGAACAGGGAGAATTCACACACTTTGTTTTCCTTCGAAACTTGTAAAGTATACCTAAAGTATGCACACCTTCACCCCTCATTGGCTGAGGCCCCTCGTGCTTTGAAGACCTTCCACTGAGAAACTATTCTAGCAGCCCCTGCACCAAGAGTAGATCACTGGGTTCATAGATAATGGCAAACGTTGTTCGCAAATAATTGACAGTTCATAAATAGAACCTAAGGAAGCCTGCAAATATAACAGACAACTTTCAAACTCAGAATACAAACGCCAGATAATAAGGCCGATTAGGTACAGGGTATTTTATTCGACGATCAGGGATTTAACAGCGTACGAGAAACGTGGGAAATAAATGTCATGTGAGTAGGGCCTCCGCGCGGGATTAGCCGCGCGGTCTAGGGCGCTGCAGTCATGGACTGTCCGGCTGGTCCCGGCGGAGGTACGAGTCCTCACTCGGGCATGGGTGTGTGTGTTTGTCCTTAGGATAATTTAGGTTAAGTAGTGTGTAAGCTTAGGGACTGATCACCTTAGCAGTTAAGTCCCATAGGGTCTCACACACATTGGAACATTTCTTTGAAGTAGAGCCTCCCGTCGGGTAGACCCTTCTCCAGGTGCAAGTCTTTTGATTTGACGCCACTTCGGCGACTTGCGCGTCGATGGGGATGAAGTAATGATGAATAGGGCAACACAACACCCAGTCCCTGAGCGGAGAAAATCTCCGGGAATCGAACCCGGGCCCTTAGGATTGACATTCTGTCGCGCTGACGACTCAGCTACCGCGGGCGGAGCAGAAACCTGGTGACACAGACATACTGGAAGAAAGAGTACGATATCTGTTGCAAGAGAAATTGTCTACGACAAAGCTTGGTGGAGATTGTGTGTTTCTCTTATTGAATAATGACCAAATAGAAATACGGTAATGGAATTATATAGTATTGGACCCTTTAATAAGAATTAAATTGATTTTTTGGAGCAAATATGTTACTGTGGGTGAAGCGTAGGTCCATTATTTTATGTCAAAATCAACAAAGCAACGGTTGAAAGCCAAGAAGTGAGCAATCTTATTTCTTTTCCGTGAACGCTTAGGGCCAGTATTTACAGTAATGAAAGTTATCATTAGGAGGTGGAAGAATATAATATTTAAGCTACGTGTTTCATCTGTTTACACAACCTCGGTCCAGAGCTCACACAAAATAATTCATCTGTATCTCGGGTGATAGTGCTCGCAACAGGGGCCTAATATTCAAATTCCTGAATAAGTTCAACGTATATTTTATTGAAACTGTCAATGTTTTGGCCCTGGATCTGCATCTGACTGCAAGCTTTGCTAAATTCTTCTTTTTACCTAATTTAAAATCCAAGATTCTAACATTTACAAGAAATAAAGATATCTTTCCGCTCTCGTATTTAATTTTGAAATGAATCAAAACTTGCACTGATTATCGACGGTAATTAATTCTCACATACCTTTAATATCCCACAAATACGATAGTCGGACAAAGATGTGGAAACACAGTTAGAAATTCATGTTTAAACATAAATGCAGGTGGCCGAGTCCGCATGTTGTGCTGTTGTATTTGGCTACGAACGGCCCTTCTGCAGTGCCACAATACGTGTCCGTTGTTGTCACGACAGGGTCCGTTGTGAGTCAGTATGCCGGAGGCAGGAGGGTTAGAACGGGCATGCTGCTGGTGCTCGTACGATGGTTGCTTCCGTAACCAAAGGGAGACGAAGTGTTTGGTGTTTCAAGGGGCACCGTATCGAAGACTTGTACAGCATAGAGGGAAAGCGGAAAAACGTTATTGGCTAAATCACAACGCGGATGAATGAGCCGTGATCAGTGATCGTGACAGAGGGTCATTGAAGAGGATTGTTAAGAAAAGTCAAAGGACCACAGCTCTAAAACTCACTGCAGAAATGAGTGGCACATTCGATAGCCCTGTCAGCAACAAAACATCACGAAGGGAGCTCCAGAAGCTGGGAATCGCATTGCGAGGAAGAATCCCAAAACCAATCATTTGTTGAAAGATACAATCGTAATCCCCGAATTGCTCTTCAACAGTGGGAAGCAAGAAGGTGCTAAAACATCAATGTAGACCTTTGCTGTGATAGTGCCACACAAAAATAACAAGGTGTGCAAGCTCCCTCCGTGAAAAACGCGACCACACCATAACACCACGGCCTCCGAATTTTGCTGTTGGCACTACCCACGCTGGCAGATGACGTTCACCTGGCATTCGCCATATCCACATCCTACCGACGGATCGCCACATTGTGTACCGTGCTTCGTCACTCCACACAACGATTTTCCACTGTTCAATCGTCCAATGTTTACGCTCCATACGCCAAGCTAGGCGTCGTCTGGCATTTACCGGCGTGATGTGTGTGGCTTAAGAGCAGCCGCTCGACCATTAAATCCAATTT
Source organism: Schistocerca cancellata (assembly GCF_023864275.1). Lineage (NCBI taxonomy): Eukaryota > Metazoa > Arthropoda > Insecta > Orthoptera > Acrididae > Schistocerca > Schistocerca cancellata. The sequence continues at coordinate 21,693,732 of NC_064633.1, read as the reverse complement.
TATCTCACCTCCCGCCTAACTGTCATAGTACCTGCTGTGGATCTTGATACAGATTTGAAATCCTGTGTGATGGTCTGGATAGATGTCTGCTTATTACACATTACGGCCCTCTTCAATTGTCGGCGGTGTATGTCAGTCAACAAACGACGTCGTCCTGTACGCTTTTGTGCTGTACGTGTCCCTTCACGTTTCCACTTCACTATCACATCGGAAACATTGGATCTACGGATGTTTAGGAGTATTGAAATCACGCCTTCAGATGTATTACACAAGTGACAACCAATCACCTGACCATGTTCGAAATCCGTGAGTTCCGCGGAGCGCCCCATTCTGCTCCCTCACGATGTCTAATGACTACTGAGGTCACTGATACGGAGTAACTGGCAGTAGGTGGCAGCACAATGCACCTAATATGATAACGTATACTTTCGGGGGTGTCCAGATACTTTTGATCTCTTAGTGTAAGTCCTATCATGTAATGTCATACCAGAAGAGTCTTGTCTTTACAATATTTTATTTCGGGAAAAATGAAAGTGTCGCAAAGAACGTCTTTTTTAACTCGTCGCTTGGAATGTCTATGCGCTACATTTACGAGGTGCATTCAAGTTCTAAGGCGTCCGATTTTTTTTCTCCGTACTGGAAAGAGATAGAAACATGCGCATTGTTTTAAAATGAGGCCGCGTTCATTGTCAATACGTCCCAGAGATGGCAGCACCGTACGGCAGATGTAATTTTACCGCCAGTGGCGGGAATGAGAACTGTTTTAAATACTTAAAATGGCGATGTTTTCTTTAATTGAACAGCGTGCAATCATTCGTTTTCTGAATTTGCGTGGTGTGAAACCAATTGAAATTCATCGACAGTTGAAGGAGACATGAGGTGATGGAGTTATGGATATGTCGAAAGTGCGTTCGTGGGTGTGACAGTTTAATGAAGGCAGAACATTGTGTGACAACAAACCGAAACAATCTCGGGCTCGCACAAGCCGGTCTGACGACATAATCGAGAAAGTGGAGAGAATTGTTTTTGTTGAGCAGATCGCCTCCAGAGTTGGCATTTCTGTGGGTTCTGTGCACACAATCCTGTATGACGACCTGAAAATGTGGAAAGTGTCATCCAGGTGGGTGCCACGAATACTGGCGGACGACCACATGGCTGCCCGTGTGGCACGTTGCCAAGCAATGTTGACGCGCAACGACAGCATGAATGGGACTTTCTTTTCGTCGGTTGTGACAACGGATGAGACGTGGATGCCATTTTTCAATCCAGAAACAAAGCGCCAGTCAGCTCAATGGAAGCACACAGATTCACCGCCACCAAAAAAATTTCGGGTAACCACCAGTGCTGAAAAAATGATTGTGTCCATGTTGTGGGACAGCGAGGGCGTAATCCTTACCCATTGCGTTCCAAAGGGCACTACGGTAACAGGTGCATCCTGCGAAAATGTTTTGAAGAACAAATTCCTTCCTGCACTGCAACAAAAACGTCCGGGAAGGGCCGCGCGTGTGCTGTTTCACCAAGACAACGCACCCGCACATCGAGCTAACGTTATGCAACAGTTTCTTCGTGATAACAACTTCGAAGTGATTCCTCATGCTCCCTACTCACCTGACCTGGCTCCGAGTGACTTTTGGCTTTTTCCAACAATGAAAGACACTCTCCGAGGCCGCACATTCACCAGCCGTGCTGCTGTTGCCTCAGCGATTTTCCAGTGGTCAAAACAGACTCCTAAAGAAACCTTCGCCGCTGCCATGGAATCATGGCGTCAGCGTTGTGAATAATGTGTACGTCTGCAGGGCGATTACGTCGAGAAGTAACGTCAGTTTCACCGATTTCGGGTGAGTAGTTAATTAGAAAACAAATCGTAGGCCATAGAACGTGAATGCACCTCGTAATACAGCGTAATACAGTCGTTGGCTTTTAATGCGGCGTGGCGCACTTCAAAGTTTCGTCCCAAACATATCTGTAACGACAATCGATATTGAAAAACGATTTTCGCGGGTATGAAAGTAAGGCAAGAAAGTAAACACTATGAAATATACGAAAACGTAAGAAAATATTATTTTCAACACAAAATGCTGATTTTTTTAAGTTGTTGCCCTGTATTATTCCTTACGCAATCAGTAGCATGAAAAATCATAATAAGAATTGCGTCTGTTGTATCGCAATATGTCAAATATGTCTCGAGAAATTGCAAAGCGAAGCTGACGGTTGAAATAAGTGAAACGTGTTCCTATTGTGCATCCAGAGATGCAAGCATGAACCCCACGCTGTTCGCAATCGCGATTTGATTGGCGTACGCAATATCACTTACAGTGTTATCACAAGGGGACCTAAAGTAATAGGGTTTTCTGGCACAAATATCTTTCCACCTTGCATGTGCTATTTATCTACGTACTCATAACTGAACGGAGCTGTTCAGTGTACTACACCAACATTTCCCAAATCGATGGTAACGACTGAGCAGTTCTGTTCAGAGATTTCCAGCGCGGTCTCCAGATTTTATCCCCTTGAACTCTTTTTGTCCGAGGACATGTGAAAAATGTGGTGTATAAGAAATCTCAAACAACAATGGACAATTTGAAAGCCCGTGTTACTGCTGCAATAACACCCAAAACACTGCCAGCAGCGAGTCGATATGTGCTGGAGCATGCACAGCGGTGTTGCCATGTATATGGCGATCTCTTCTAGCATATGGTGTAGTGTTTCTGCTGTGAGAAACGTAGATCCATACCGGCGTACATTTTTTTTTCTGAAAAGACTTAAGTTACATTGGTCTTGCAGGTTCTATTATAGACCCATGTAATCGTTTCATTGTGTCCAAAAGTTCAGTTGTAACGTGATTATTCAAAATATTCAGTGACATGAGCTATACATGTTGTGTACCATCACGTAATTGATGTATAACTATAGGGTGACAATAATTGAACAATATGAAATAAATTCGTCATAACGTCTGAACGGTTTTCGTTAGGACGTTCAAACTGCATGGTTGGCCGCGGGGCACGATGGAAATTAGTATGCGCTGTACGGTTTGGTTTAGCCACGAAGCCCACTTTCACTTGGATGGTTCGCCAGTAAGCAAACTTGACGCATTTGGGGGACTGAGAATCCGCATTTCGCGATCGAGACGTCTCTTCACCCTGAACGGGTGACTGTGTGCTGTCCAATGTCCAGTCACGAAATAATCGGGGCAATAACGGGTGAGTGTGTGGTTGGTGTGCAATGTCTGGTCACGGAATAATCGGGGCGATATTGCTAGGTGGCACGGTAACTACCGATTATCCAAAGTGACTCTGGTTTCGACGAGATGTTGGTCATGCAAGACGGAGCTCGACCCCATCGAAGCAGGAGAGTGTTTGATGTCGTGGAGGATCACTCTGGGGGCAGTATTCTGGCTCTGGGGTACCCATAGGCCACTGCTATGGGTCTCGATTGGACGACATACCCTCCGAATCTGAACAAATGCGGCGCCTTTTTGAGGAGCTATATAAAAGACAAGGTGTACACCAATAACCCCAAAACCATTGCTAAATTGGAAACAGCCATTCAGGAGAACATCGGCAGCATAGATGTTCCGACATTTCAGCCGCTCATGCAGAATTTCGTTATTCGTCCGCGCCGCATCATCGTCAATGATGGCAGGCATATCGAATATATCATAACCTAAATCCTAATACCTGTAGTAACGTTTACATGTTAGATAAAATGTATGCACGTCGTAGTTTGTAACTAATTTACCCTGTATGTACAACTAGCATTTAGCCTCTGTTATATCCTTAGACAGCCATTAATTAAGTTTATTCTGGGTGTTGATATTCGTTAATTTACTACCGATATATTCATTCTAGTACTGTAATAAAGATCAATACAGCATGAGCGAATAAACACTTTCGTTACTTCTCTTTGTGTGTGACCGGATATTTGCATTTACTTCCAGTAAAGGCAATAAGTAAAGCGTTTGTCGCATTGTATAACGTCATTCAAATCGCAATTACGAGCAACGTGGCGTTCATGTTTTCATCTCGGAACGTGAAATAGGTGCGCAATTCGTGTATTTCAAGCGTCAGCTTCGCTTTTCAATTTCTGAGGAGGTAATTGACGTATTGTGAAGCAACCAGCGCCTTTTGTTTTGTGATTTTTCGTGCTATTGATTGCATAATAAATAATACGAAGTGTCAATCTAAAAACAAAACACATAAGCTTGTGTTGAAAATAATATTTGCGTACGTTTTAGAATGTCTCGTAGTATTGACTTTGGTGAGCCTCTACCCTACATTTACACTGCGAAAGTCATTTTTCGGTATCTGGTGTTTACGTTGGAAGATTTAAGTGGTTCACCCTGTTTACTACATGTTTTATGAAATATTTTCCTTGTATAGTGATCGGTTCGTATTAAAAATTTACCAAAAGAGGGTAAAAATTAACATATGTATAAGATTAATTTCAATTGAATCAATACCTTCCTCGCTTTTACTGATAACAGCTACTCCTAGTTCTTAATTGCAACTTAATTTAAATTAAACGCGCGTCTGTGCTGAGTTTCCTCATCAGAACCCGACCTCTTTCAGTGACAGACAGCGGATGGAAATCGCCCGCACGCTCCAGCCTACTGCTGTATGAGCAGCCGCGCCTTCCAGCAGGCTGGCCGTGTTTCCATTTACGTCCGCCTCCTCTCCGCACCCTTCGCCGCGAGCACTCCAGGGCACACAGAGGCTTGGGCCGCAGTCCTCAACTGTTACGTGAGAGGTCAGCCCGACACCTCTCGCTCTGGTCCGCTGGCTCGTTCCACTCAAACGCCTGCCCTTTATCTCTTGGGCAAGACATTTAGCACTAATTATCTATTACTGTGCTTTGTTGTCGCTTGCGACAGAGGAATAGATGAAGCCTGCCCTAGTGAAAGCTAGAACGACGTTTTCAGCCGCAGACACTGAAACGTCCCCTTAGAAAAATTGTACAAGACTGTGCTTAAACTGACACACAATATTTTTAGCGCAACGCAATCTGACTATCAAAAATCTCTACAAAAGAATGGCCCTGACTAACATTAAACTATACCTTTCACAAATCACTTACCTCACAAAAATCTTCATTACTCGAACTACTGCAATACGGCGAGCGCCACTACTGCCAGCTAAATAAAAGATTCAAATTACGGAAGGCACTAACTACTGATAGGCATAGTTAGCAAATGAAAGATTTTGATAGAGAACAAACAATGTATTTACCTTAATAATCATAATATATATAGCAGTTCACGACATCCATTCTGTACTCAAAAATCCGCCATCTCATTTCCCACATCCACCACTGCTGGCGGCTCACCTCCAACTGCGCAACGCTACGCGCTGTTCACATCCAGCTGCCGCTGCCCAACACTACAATGGCAGACAACAATGCAAGACTGCTAACAGCACAGCCAGTGATTTTCATATAGAGGGCTACGTAACGTTGCCAATAAGAAAACATAAACAGTCTACTTACATATGGGGGCTATGTAAGAGCCGGCCGCGGTGGTTTAGCGGTTCTGGCGCTGCAGTCCGGAACCGCGGGACTGCTACGGCCGCAGGTTCGAATCCTGCCTCGGGCATGGGTGTGTGTGATGTCCTTAGGTTAGTTAGGTTTAAGTAGTTCTAAGTTCTAGGGGACTTAAGACCTAAGATGTTGAGTCCCATAGTGCTCAGAGCCATTGGCTATGTAAGTAGGCTGTTTATGTTTTCTTTATGTAAGTAGGCTGTTTATGTTTTCTTATTGGCAACGTTACGTAGCGCTCTATATGAAAATCACTGGCTGTGCTGTGTGCAGTCTTGCATTGTTGTCTGCCATTGTAGTGTTGGGCAGTGGCAGCTGGATGTGAACAGCGCGTAGCGTTGCGCAGTTGGAGGTGAGCCACCAGCAGTGGTGGATGTGGGAAATGAGATGGCGGAATTTTGAGTACAGAATGGATGTCGTGAACTGCTATATATATTATGATTATTAAGGTAAATACATTTTTTGTTCTCTATCAAAATCTTTCATTTGCTAACTATGCCTGTCAGTAGTTAGTGCCTTCCGTAATTTGAATCTTTTATTTAGCTGGCAGTAGTGGCGTTCGCCGTATTGCAGTAGTTCAAGTAATGAAGATTTTTATGAGGTAAGTGATTTGTGAAAGGTATAGTTTAATGTTAGTCAGGCCCATTCTTTTGTAGAGATTTTTGATAGATTGCGTTGCGCTAAAAATATTGTGTGTCAGTTTAAGCACAGTCTTGTACAATTTTTCTAAGGGGACGTTTCAACACTTCGTAAGATATACGTAATCAGCCTACTGATAGCAGAAATTATGGATACTATTGAACACTTCTAGCCATTAAAATTTCAACAACAGGAAGGGTGTATGCAACAAACGCCAAATTGCCTTGAGGTCCACTGCATGCACATGCATCCAAATACACTGAAGCTCCAAAGAAACTGCTATAGGCATGCGTATTCAAATATAGAGGTATGTATATAGACTCAACACAGCGCTGCGGTCGGCAACTCCCATATAAGACAGTAGGTGTCCAGCCCAGATGTTAGATCGATTACTGATTAAAGTGAGTTTGAAGTGGTGCTGCAGTCAGCACACGAGCGATGGGACACAGCCTCTCCAAGACAGCGATGAAGTGGGGATTTTCCCGTACGACCATTTCGATAGTGTATCGTGAATATTAGGAAACCGGTACAACATCAAATATCTGACATCGCTGTGGCCGGAAAAAGAGCCTGCAAGAACGGAACCGACGACGACTGAAGAGAATCGTTCAACGTGACAGAAGTGCAACCATTCCGAAAATTTCTGCAGATTTCAGTGCTGCGCCTTCAAGTGTCAGCGTGCGAAACATTCAACGAAATATCATCGATATGGGCTCTCGGAGCCGAATGCTCACTCGTGTACCGTTTCTAAATGCACGACACAAAGCCTTACGTCTCGCCTGGGCACGACAAAGCTGACGTTGGACTGTTGATGACTGGTAACATGTTCCCTGGCCGGACGAGTCTCTTTTAAAATTGTGTCGAGGGGATGAACGTGTACGGCTGTGGAGATAACCTTATGAATACATGGACCCTGCATGTCAGCAGGGGACTGTTGAAGCTGTCGGAGGCTCTGTAATGGTCTGAGGCGTGTGCTCTTGGAGTAATATGGGTCTCTTGATGCGTTTAGATACACCTCTGACAGGTGACACGTACGTAAGCGTCCTGTCTGACCACCTGCATCCGTTCATCTCCACTGTGCATTCCGACGAACTTGGGCAATTGCAGAAGGACACTGAGACACCCCACACGTCCAGAATTGCTACAGAGTGGCTCCAGCTACAGAAACACTCCTCTGAGTTTAATCATTTCCGCTAGATACCAAACTCTTCAACATGAAGATTATTGAACATATCTGGGATGCCTTGCAACTTGCTGTGCAGAAGAGATCGTCCTCTCTCGTATTCTTGCGGAATTATTTACAGCCCTGTACAATTAATTTCGTCAGATCCCTCAAGCACTACTTCAGACATAAGTCGAGTCCATGCCAAGTCGTTTTGCGGCACGTCTGCGTGTTTGTGGGGGCCCTACACGATATTACGCAGGTTTAGTAGTTTCTTTGGCTCTTCAGTGTAGTTGATAATTCAATGAAACCTCATACCTTAGGTAGGAGTACTTCCATCTCCACTATGATGGTGATTGAGAAGTAACTGTATACCCTTCGAGGATGTAATGTATGCACCAAAAGATGTTGAGTAAAGTTTTCTGTGAAACTGATTTATTTCCGAGTTACGTTGGATAATGTCATTTGTGATAGGCCTTACATCATGGACCAGTACAGGATATTGGCATGTCGTGCCTGCATATCGACTGATGTTTCTTTGTGCACCGCTCTATCCAGCTCGGTTGATCCTTGCAAGAAATACCTTTGTTTACTTGACTTGGATGTGATCCTCTGGTGTTGATTTGATGTAGAGTACTACAGACATTCATTCTGTTCATAATTCACACGAGGTGCGACAATAAAGTAATGAGTCTGATGTGAAAAAAAAGTTGCTTAACGTTTTATTTAAGTTTAGTGTTGTCTCCTTCAAAGTAGTTCCCTTCTGATTGCACACACTGTGTCCAGCTTTTCTGCCATTGATGGTAACATTTCTGGAGCTCATCTTCTGTAATATCTTCCAAGATCCTCGGCACAGCAGTTTGGATATCTTCTGTTGTTTGAAAATGGAGTCCCTTGACCACCGTTTTGACTCTTGGAAATAGAAAAAAGTCACATGGAGCAACATCTGGTGGATAAGGTGGCTGCGGTAGTACTGAAATTTGTTTTGAGGTTAGAAATTGCTGTACCCACAGAGCAGTATGGGATGGCGCATCATCGTGATGCAGAATTCAATTATCAGCAATGTTGGGACGGACGCGAAGAACTCTTTTACGAAGTCTTTCTAAAATTTCTTTCTAGTAATATTGGTTAACTGTTTGTCTAGGAGGCACCCACTCTTTATGAACAGTTCCCTTGGAATCAAAGAATCACACAAGTATGCATTTCACTTTTGACTTTGACATGCGAACTTTTTTTGTTCTGGGTGATCCCCTTGAGCTCTTAACATAACCTCCTCTCCAAAAACCTTCTAAAACTTACTGCAAGTTGCCGTCGTGTTTTCACCCAATTTAATGCAAAAAGAAATGGCATGCAGTTTCCCAATATTATGCGGTTCCATTTCCGTGACGAGAGGCACAAACATGTGTTAACTTACTACAGCACAACTCACGACTGAGCAGTTGCATCGAAGTGCTGCTTAGACTAGAAGTAGCTTATAGACCAAGGTCAAAGATATTGTGCCTACGCAAGCCTGCAGGATTGCCAAATCTTGCACAGAAAATCAGTCTCATTACTTTATTGTCGCACCTCATAGACTGCAGTCGCTGTATACGGTATGATGGCGTTCTCACGAAGTGAAAAGCGCATATGTACATCGTTTATGGCGCAGCAGAAGGCAATGCGTGAGCAGCAAGGCGACTATACGTGGTACTGTCCCCAAACAGAAGAGAACCAAACTACGAGACTTTCGAATCTGTGGACAAGCGTTTAAGAAAATACAGCATTCCTGGTACGCTACGGCTAGGTTGGCCTTAATTGGATGGAATGGCTGTTGAGAACATACCGTAAATCGTAGATGGGAAGCATAAGTATCCGCTGTAGAAGCGTCACTGCAGAGTTCCTCAATCAACTGTGTGGCACTTGAATCGGAGACAACAATTCCATCCATTTCTCCTGCAGAAGGTACAGGAGTTTACTCCTATACACTATCCTAGATACCAGAATACCTGTCAGTGGTTACTCGAACGCCATGTTGTTGAGCTGCTGCTCGGTCGTCGGATGCTGTTTACAGATGAGTGCCTCTTTGACTGTGCGGGTATCGTGCCCATATGTGTATGTGGGCTTGTAAGAAGCCTCGCGTAATTGCGATACGAGGATATCAACATCGTTAGCTGCGATCATTTGGTGTGGCGTACTGAACAATCAGTTACTCGGAGCGCATGTTATTGGACAGCACCTGACTGGCAGAGTGTATCGACAATTTTTGCCACTTGAATTACGTTGTCTGCTTCATAATGTCCCACTCACTACACGGACAACCTTACAGTTTTTGCATAACGGTGCCTCTGCACAATTCAGTCTGCAGGCAAGACAGTAACCCAGTGTTGCATATCCGGGATAGATTGTGCAGAACAATTGGCCACCAGATCTCTAGATTTTGACCCCCCTGGATTTCTACCTTTGGCACGGTCACAAGCAGCTGGTGTATGGTATTGAAACTATATCACTACGAGGTGCATTCAAGTTCTAAGACCTCCGATTTTTTTTCTCCGGACTGGAAAGAGATAGAAACATGCGCATTGTTTTGAAATGAGGCTGCATTCATTGTCAATACGTCCCAGAGATGGCAGCACCGTACGGCAGATGGAATTTTACCGCCAGCGGCGAGAATGAGAACTGTTTTAAATACTTAAAATTGCGACGTTTTCCTTACTTGAACAGCGTGCAATCATTCGTTTTCTGAATTGCGTGGTGTGAAACCAATTGAAATGCATCGACAGTTGAAGTAGACATGTGGTGATGGAGTTATGGATGTGTCGAAAGTGCGTTCGTGAGTGCGACAGTTTAATGAAGGCAGAACATCGTGTGACAACAAACTGAAACAACCTCGGGCTCGCACAAGCCGGTCTGACGACATGATCGAGAAAGTGGAGAGAATTGTTTTGGGAGGATCGCTGAATGACTGTTGAACAGATCGCCTCCAGAGTTGGCATTTCTGTGGGTTCTGTACACACAATCCTGCATGATCACCTGAAAATGCGAAAAGTGTCATCCAGGTGGGTGCCACGAACGCTGACGAACGACCACTTGGCTGCCTGTGTGGCATGTTGCCAAGCAATGTTGACGCGCAACGACAGCATGATGGGAATTTCTTTTCGTCGGTTGTGACAATGGATGAGACGTGGATGCCATTTTTCAATCCAGAAACAAAGTGCCAGTCAGCTCAATGGAAGCACACAGATTCACCGCCACCAAAAAAATTTCGGGTAACCGCCAGTGCTGAAAAAATGATAGTGTCCATGTTCTGGGACAGCGAGGGCGTAATCCTTACCCACTGCGTTCCAAAGGGCACTACGGTAACAGGTGCATCCTACGAAAATATTTTGAAGAACAAATTCCTTCCTGCACTGCAACAAAAACGTCCGGGAAGGGCTACGCATGTGCTGTTTCACCAAGACAACGCACCCGCACATCGAGCTAACGTTACGCAACAGTTTCTTCGTGATAACAACTTTGAAGTGATTCCTCATACTCCCTACTCACATGTCCTGGCTGCTAGTGACTTTTGGCTTTTTCCAATAATGAAAGACACTCTCCGTGGCTGCACATTAACCAGCCGTGCTGCTATTGCCTCAGCGATTTTCCATTGGTCAAAACAGACTCCTAAAGAAGCCTTCGCCGCTGCCATGGAATCATGGCGTCAGCGTTGTGAAAAACGTGTACGTCTGCAGGGCGATTACGTCGAGAAGTAACGCCAGTTTCATCGATTTCGGGTGAGTAGTTAATTAGAAAAAAAAAATCGGAGGCCTTAGAACTTGAATGCACCTCGTACAACAGCGAACTAAGAATGTCTGTGCTGAATGAGAAAACGGAGCCTGAAATATTCCGAGAGCGGTAGAATGCCGAGAACGTCACTGTATTCGTCTACATGGACATAATTTCGAACATGTAGGGTAAATGTACAACATGTATTTGTGTTGAAACTACGCACAGAGGCGTACTTTCCACGTTCGTTAAGGGGGGTAGGACGTCAAGCGGCCCGACTTGGTGCAAGAAAGGCACCACAGCACATTTTAATTCCCACTGTCGACACTTTTACAAATAAATTCGTAAAACTTTGTCAACACCACCAGCAGGGATTCAGGATCCACACTCATAGTAGAGGAAGTTCAAAAACATAACAAAATAATCACGTGAAATTTCGTATTTTTTTCATTTACTACTGGCTGCATTTGTTGCTGTAGGTACACTTTTCTTCGTAAGTAAGAGAGATTCTTCGATGAATTTTGCACAACACGCAAACCATACTTACAGGTATATGAAACTCTAGAATTTATTTAATTTACGAAAAAATGAATGAACTGTTGCTTTTTAAACTTCATGTTTAGAAAAAAACTCAACTCTTATAGTTTAATTACCTCATTTTTACAACAGTTTTTAAGATATTTGGAAAATTCTAGAGTTTCATACACCTGTAAGTATGGTTTGTATGCTGTGCAAAATTCATCGCACAATTCTCTCTTACTTAGGAAGAAAAGTGTACCTACAGCAACAAATGCAGCCAATAGTAAGTGAAAAAATGCTGAAATTTCACAAGCAAAAAGAAATTATTCTGTTATGTGTTTGAACTTCCACTATCATGAGTGTGAATCCTGAATCCTTCCTGGTCATGCTGAAAAAGTTTTATGAATTTATTTTTAAAAGTATGGACAGATGGAATTAAAATGTCCTCTGGTGTCTCTCCTGCTCCAAGACGGCCCATTTGACGTCCTACACCCCTTAAGTGAATGGAATGGGAAGATTGCAGAACAACTAGTACAGTGGTAAGTACCCCCTGCCTTGCACTTCGCAATGATTTGTAGGGTATGGCTGTCGATGTAAGCTGTTAGAGCAGGGAAGCAGCTCCCCTAACTAGAAGGATGGCCACGGCTGAAAGCAGCTGCCTGGTTTGCGAGACTTCAGGTGAGCACGTTGTTCCCGGTACACCTGGCGGTGCGGCTAGGAGAATGAATTAGTGAACATCTGCATTTCAGAAGAGGCAGCTAAAAGAGAACAAGCTGTCACGGGAGGTGCTTAATAAGTAAGTGTGCAGCTGGCGGTCATGAATAAGTGAGAGACCGTAAAAGACAGCGCCCGCGCGCCGGGAATATTTAAACGGCCACGGTACCGCTAATAGTAGGGGAGGGCTCTGCCTAACAGTTTCTCACCTCTTCTGCATTTCTTGACTCTGAGATAGTTCCCATAAAGGTGGTAGGAACAAACTTCTTGAAAAGAAACTACTGGATAACAACTGAGAAAACAGTCTCACCGAGAAGGTAGAGGTCAGACAATGTACACAGGAAAGACGAACAGAATAAATACGGGGTGCATTCAAGTTCTAAGACCTCCGATTTTTTTTCTAATTAACTACTCACCCGAAATCGATGAAACTGGCGTTACTTCTCGACGTAATCGCCCTGCAGAAGTACACATTTTTCACAACGCTAGCGCCATGATTCCATGGCAGCGACGAAGGAGTCTGTTTTGACCACCTGAAAATCGCTGAGGCAATAGCAGCATGGCTAGTGAATGTGCGGCCACGGAGAGTGTCTTTCATTGTTGGAAAAAGCCAAAAGTCACTAGGAGCCAGGTCAGGCGAGTAAGGAGCATGAGGAATCACTTCAAAGTTGTTATCACGAAGAAACTGTTGCGTAGCGTTAGCTCGATGTGCGGGTGCGTTGTCTTGGTGAAACAGCACACGCGCAGCCCTTCCCGGAAGTTTTTGTTGCAGTGCAGGAAGGAATTTGTTCTTCAAAACATTTTCGTAGGATGCACCTGTTACCGTAGTGCCCTTTGGAACGCAGTGGGTAAGGATTACGCCCTCGCTGTCCCAGAACATGGACACCATAATTTTGCAGCACTGGCGGTTATCCGAAATTTTTTTGGTGGCGGTGTATCTGTGTGCTTCCATTGAGCTGACTGGTGCTTTGTTCTGGATTGAAAAATGCCATCCACGTCACATCCATTGTCACAACCGACGAAAAGAAAGTCCCATTCATGCTGTTGTTGCGCGTCAACATTGGTAGGCAACATGCCACACGGGCAGCCATGTGGTCGTCCGCCAGTATTCGTGGCACCCACCTGGATGACACTTTTCGCATTTTCAGCTCGTCATGCAAGATTGTGTGCACAGAACCCATAGAAATGCCAATTCTGGAGGCGATCTGTTCAACAGTCATTCGGCGATCCTCCAAAACAATTCTCTCCACTTTCTCGATCATGTCGTCAGACCGGCTTGTGCGAGCCCGAGGTTGTTTCGGTTTGTTGTCACACGATGTTCTGCTTTCATTAAACTGTCGCATCCACGAACGCACTTTCGACACATCCATAACTACATCACCACATGTCTACTTCAACTGTCCATGAATTTCAATTGGTTTCACACCACGGAAATTCAGAAAACGAATGATTGCACGCTGTTCAAGTAAGGAAAACATCGCCATTTTAAGTATTTAAAACAGTTCTCATTCTCGCCGCTGGCGGTAAAATTCCCTCTGCCGTATTGTGGTGCCATCTCTGGGATATATTGACAATGAACGCGGCCTCATTTTAAAACAATGCGCATGTTTCTATCTCTTTCCAGTCTGGAGAAAAAAAATCGGAGGCCTTAGAACTTGAATGCACCTCGTATATTGTCACGAGCACAGCTTCCTGGCGGGAATGACCTCGTTGTTAACAATAACTGCAGCACAAGCGGTTGCTCCCTGCAAGATGAATTAGATATTTGTCAAGGTGAGCAGGAAAGCTAACCAAAGAGAGAAAGAAAGAAAAAAAGAAAGAAAGAAAGAAAGAAAGAAAACACATAAGACCTTGAAATGTTCAGAGGGACGGTATAGTGCTTCATAGACCAATACTATGAGTTACACGGTAGTGCCAGCTAATTGTTTGACGAAGTTTTCCGGTCATATTTATAGGCAGTTAAGGTCACCTGAAGTATTCCAGGCATAAAGGAATGTGGTATACTGCATTTACAGGTTGAGCGACTCCTGCTTGACAGTGCGTGAAAGAAAAGAAGGCAGCGAGCGAAGCCAGTAATGCGTACTGAATCTTGTGAGTCACTGGTTTAACCTCTCTGCTTTGTTTGTTGGATGTGAGGTCCGACAGTTATACAAAACACAGTTTTTTTCAGTACCCAAACAAGTTTCGGCACCACTGTACCATCAGCAGTGGGTTTTCGTTTTATTTATTCTTTACATTTGGTGTGCATGAATTTTCCGGATCACTTGTGTGTTAATTACTAGAGGTAGCTCGTCATGTTTTTGTGTAGTAATCAGTTTCATTCTCCGCGTCATGGTGAGGTGTTGTGATGCACACGTAACTATAACAAGTATTTCCACAAATAACGTAGTAAAACATTATTCACTTCACCAAAACACAGTGTGCTTGCCACAAACCCACTGGTGATGGCACAATGGTGCCGAAACATGTTTGGGTACTGAGAAAAAACGGTGTTTTGCATAACTGGCGGTCCTCATGTCCAACAATTTTAACTGCAAACAAGGCCAGCACACGGAGCTGCAAATCAAAATGATGAATATCTGCTTTGTGTACGCGTAAGTTGAACTTCATTAAGGGGGTACCATACTCTGCAATTGTGTGTGGGATGAAGCAGATGCTTGAAGGTGTCATCGTGTGGAGTTGGGGTGCGGCCAATGAGAGAACAGAATTCAGAATCCGATTTACCAGATCCTTACCTGGTGCCGTTTACACGTCGAAATATACTAATTGCTTGCACTGTGCGTTCGACACTACATTGACTTCGAGCTTCTTTGTTGTATTTATGTTATTTTACTGATTTATGTAGTGCTTTTGCTCTAATTCATTAAGTTGAAATAGTTATTAATTAGTTTGTAGAGAGTGTGGAATCTTCTTGAATGTGGTGAAAGACGGGTAAGTAGTGTTGTCCGACATTGAAGTTAGATTGGTAGCTGATTGATTAGGTGAGTCAGAGAAGCTAACAAGTTTAACCTTTAGCCTAGGCTGAGATATACATCTACTTGGAAATGTGTAGTCGGTAGACGTAGCGATGACGCCTGCTGTCGACACCACAAAAATTCCCCTTTCTATTGGAGCATCGCTGGACACACCAGTGAGGCGGAAGTTGCGAGGTACGCCCACAGAAGTTCTCCGCGCGACCATCGGCGGTCTTTCTTGAAACAGGCCGACACTGAGGCGTGAGGTCAGCTCTACGTTCCAGTCGACGACTAGTCCATAACAAGCGGCGCAAGAGTGCCGTGTGCGGCGGCAGAAAAGTTAGGGACGATCAGTTAGACTCTTCATGTTAATCTTCAGGTCCTAGCATATGTTTGTAAACTGTGTCTTTGAACAGTGAAATTGGAAAGAGATTCTATTCAATGAATAATGCTGTGAGAAAGATTTCTCTTTAACAGTGCTTCAACGACAGTCTGTTTCAGCAAAAGTGTTAGACTGAATCTGTCACTGAATATAGATGCACCTACGTTCTAATCCACAATCACAGGAAAGGAGAATTTGTATAAGAGAAGATAACTGTTCATTTTGACTAAGTAGCTATATTTCAATTCTTACAATTTACACGGGAGATAGTCATGTCATTTATCACCTGTTCAGAACCAAATTCATTTATGACAGGATTTCACAACAGAAAGCTGATAGCTTTTTTTTTTTTTTTTCATCTCGGGGAAACTACGTGGTTGTATCCTAAAAGAGGACATGTACTATAAAAGAGTGTCACTGATTTAAGTTACAAACACTTATATTGTTCTTTCGGTGCCCTTGTCTTTTCCTGCCACCTATGTGAACTTATTTTTAGATGTAGTAGGATGCGTGTAATATTTCTGATAGAGCACTGTCTAGTGAGAAAAAGCTGTTTCTGTGCCATCGTAACTAGCCACCATCGCTCACTCTAGATGTTACGGACGTAAGTTACGGTTACTCCGGACAGTAACTATCAAATTTCTTGCTGTTGTTACTTACGAAGATTCCTTGCACAAAGTAACAGTATTTCTCTTCCTGTAGCTCGTCATCAAATTACAGCTGTTCATTAGTGACTTAAATATTGAGGGTTCAGACGTCAGTACTCAACAGCTAGTCTCACAAAGGTATTTCATTAGTTCGTTTATCATCCGTGTGAAGATTCGCCATAGAGCCCAGTAAACTGTTCAGCATGCTGTACCGAAATTCTAGAACGCATATCTGTTCCAGAATTTCATTTTGCTTTTCGATTCTCTCATGCTCTATTCGGATATTAATTTAGTCGACAGGCTGGTATGCTAGGTTAGCTATTTTCCACGACTACTCAGCACTGGAGCTCAAAACGAAGGACAATGGTCGAACCACGAGTTGTCCACCATCAGAAACGCGAGTACAGTAATATGGAAGTGCCCTGCCTGCATCTGCAATACTAGTCACGAAGAACTATCCAAAAATATAAGTCGTCAAGCAGTTAGTGTGATACATGGGCCATTATTGGTAATTCAGGCTGCAGAGAGGGCACCTGCTCGTAAGACTTCTCCTGGCTTGTGTACAAAATAACTTGGCCCTTACCCGCACAGACTGCATGGTGGGGGAAGCGAGAACGATAGAGGTAGGGCTCCATTGTGAATACCGACTGCGTGATGCAGCGCACCCAGAAAAAAAATGTTCAATTGTGTGTGAAATCTGATGGGACTTAACTGCTAAGGTCATCAGTCCCTAAGCTTACACACTACTTAACCTAAATTATCCTAAGGACAAACACACACACACCCATGCTCAAGGGAGGATTCGAACCTCCACCGGGACCAGCCGCAAAGTCCATGACTGCAGCGCCACAGACCGCTCGGCTAATACCGCGCGGCGCGCACCTAGAGATACTTTGTTTGCACGACCTGTAAGCTACTGCTAGCGAGTCTTCAAACCATCGTATTAACAGGTTATGTCAGTAAAGCCAGCAATTCGACAATACAGACGTTCATAGTCAATGCTTTCTCCCCAGGGTTACGAATAAGAAATATTCGCATAAACAAAAGGTTAAATAAAGCAAAGAAGTCTGCCACACTGCTGCCAGAAGAAAATCTCATGCAAGAAAAGACGAGTGAAAAATGTGGGATATAACAGGTGGTTATAATTAAAGTGCAGCTACTCACAAGGGAACCTCCCCATCGCACCCCTCTCAGATTTAGTTATACGTTGGCACAATGGATAGGCCTTGAAAACTGAACACATATCAATCGAGAAAACAGGAAGAAGTTGTGTGGAACTATGAAAAAAATAAGCAAAATATACAAACTGAGTAGTCCATGCGGAAGATATGCAACATCAAGGATAGCGTGAGCTCAGGAGCGCCGTGGTCCCGTGGTTAGCGTGAGCAGCTGCTGAACGACAGGTCCTTGGTTGAAGTCTTCTCACGAGTGAAAAGTTACTTTCTTTATTTTCTGTCCGTTCGTTCATTGACGTCTCTGTTCACTGTAATAAGTTTAGTGTCTGTGTTTTGCGACCGCACCGCAAAACCGTGCGACTAGTAGACGAAAGGACGTGCCTCTCCAATGGGAACCGAAAACATTTGATTGCAGGGTCATAGGTCAACCGATTCCTCCACAGGAAAACACGTCTGATATATTCTATACGACACTGGTGACGGCATGAGCATCACATTACAGGAACATGTTGTCGACCCATCTAACTTGTACACTTGGCGAACGGGGAAAAAGATTCTTCTACCTTGCCCGATTTAGGTTTTCTTGTGGATGTGATAATCACTCGCAAAAAAGTGATGAAAACATAAGAGTTTGTCACATAAACTGCAACAAATGAATGCAAGTTTCACAGTAGCATAGTTTTCCCTGTGCTCTGTCAAAACATATGTTTTTAACGTTTTCAAATTTTTCCGTGTGTAGACCGTCAAATCCTGCATATGTCCAAGCAAATCTGAGCATGTGCTGAAAATAAAAAATTAATTTTTCACTCGAGGGATGGACTTGAACCAAGGACCTCTCGTTCCGCAGCTGCTTACGCTTACCACGAGACCACGGCGCGCCTGAGCTCAGCCTGTCCTTGATGTTGCATATCTTCCGCATGGACTACTCAGTTTGTATATTTTGCTTATTTTTTCCATAGTTCCACACAACTTCTTCCTGTTTTCTTGATTGATCTGTGGTCAGATTTTCAAGGCCTATCCACTGTGACAACTTATAACTAAATCTGAGGCGGGTGCGATGGGGAGGTTACCTTGTCAGGGATCTACAGTGTGGGCTCTAATTATGGTATGCTAGTTACACTTGGTGATCATGCTAATACTTTAATGCAGAAACGATTTACGCTGAAAAAAATTAGTCAAATTTTGTACACCAAGTACAAATCTGGCGCTGTACGCCGTTTTTATGATGGTCTGACATCCACACTGTCATTTGAAAAGCCATAACGTGAGTGAACAATATGGCTATCAAGAAGATCGGATGGTATGGGCGCTCAACGGCGAGGTTATCAGGACTATGAAGAAGAGACAGCATGCACTTCCAGTGAAACGGTTTTAAAAGAATGGCAGCGATTACAGTGCTGTGTTGAGAGCGTATCGCCGACTGCAAGGTGTGAGGAGAGGCCTGATGTAATTTAATGGTTTAACGATGGCGATAATGAAATTCGAAAAAAATGTGGGAACTTGGTGTGGTATCTGGAAAAGAAAGGTATCCTATCCTGATGGAATTTGTTGACGAGGTCGCTGTTGCTGTAACTGACCATGCAGCACATGCCCCAGTTACTGATACTGCTGGTGCTCATGCAGAGAATTGTCCATTCCATGTCAACAAAAAATGGTTCAAATGGCTGTGAACACTATGGGACTTAACATCTGAGGTCATCAGTCCCCTAGACTTAGAACTAATTAAACGTAACTAACCTAAGGACATCACACACATCCATGCCCGTGGCAGGATTCGAACCTGCGGCCGTAGCGGTAACGCGGTTCCAGACTGTAGCGCCTAGAACAGCTTGGCCACCCTGGCCGACCCATGTCAACGAAGGCGCAAAGGCTCAAAAGGGCAAAGATTCTGAACTTGCTCTAAATGTTCAGAAATGTAAAATTGTGCACTTCACAAAAAGAAAAAGAAAAAAAAAACGTAGTATCTTATGACTATAAATCAGTGAGTTACAGTTGAAATCGAATAACTCATACAAGTACCTAGGAGTAATACTTTGGGGGATATGAAATGGAATAACGTAGATCCAGTCGCGGGTAAAAAACGCGGTAGACTTCGGTATATTGGTACTATAGTGGGAAGCGCAATCAGGCTACAAAGAAGATTGCTTACAAATCACTCGTGTGACCAGCTTTATAATATTGCTCAAGTGTGTGGGACCTGTACCAAATAAGACTAGCAGGGGATATTGCACGTATACGGAGGACAGCACGAATGCTCACAGGTTCGTTTCACCTGTGGGAGAGTGTCTCACAGATACTGAAGGAACTGATCGGGAGGACTCTTGAAGATAAACGTAAACTATGCCAAGAAAATCTGTTAACAATGTTTCAAGAACCAGATTTAAATGATGACTCTTGGAGTATACTACAACCTCCTGCGTATTGCTCATATAGGGATTGTGAGGATAAGATTATAATAATTACTGTATGCAGAGAGGCATTCAGACAGTCATTCTTCCAGTGCTCCATACCTGAATGGGACGGGAGGTATAATGGACTTACCTTCTGCAATGCACCTCGCTGTCGTTTGCAGAGTACAGATGTATATGGAGACTTAGAACAATACGGAAAATTTTGCGACGTGTTTTACACTGGTGCCAGTACAGATCCAGACCTCATGATCCGCAGCAACGTTCTGCATTTTCTCTTCGGTTATTGGCGTGGCCGGGAAATATTATGTAGAGTGACGAGGTACATTTTACTCTACAGGGTGCAGTGAATACACAGAACTGCCGAATTTGGAGTGCTGTCAAACTGCGTGTTGTGCATGAAGAGCAATTGCTCTGGGCATATGTGACTGTGTGGTGTAGATTCAGTAGATTCACCTTTACTCTTGGTCCGTTCCTCTCTGAAGAGAATACACCCTCAGCGCCAGTCAGGTGTACTGTGGCGTCTGCGTATTATCGAGACCTCGTTAAGAACATTTGATTCCTGCTTTGTAAGAGCGCAATTGAGCCACGGTGAAGAACAGCTCGGTGACTTCCTAAGACACTTGAACAGCCTCCATGCCAACATAACATTTACCATGGAAGTAGAAAAGGACAAGAAACTGCCATTTCTAGATGTGCTGGTCACAAGGGACTGCGAAAACCTGGGACACAGCGTGTATCGAAAACCGACACACACGGACCGATACCTGCACAAACTGTCAAACTACCATCCGAGCCAGAAAAGAGGCATGATTAGTGCGCTCGTAACGAGAGCAGGACGAATATATGAGCCGAAACACCTCAAACGAGAAATGCAACACCTGGAAACTATTCTGAGGAGCAATGGGTACTCCACAAATTACATCAGAAGTGTAACACAGCCAAACACTCGGCGAAGTAAGGAACCAGAAAAAGAAATGTCGGGTACGACCTTTCTGCCATACATTCCCAGAGTGACGGACAGAATCGGCCGTATATTGCGCAAACATGGCGTAATGACGATTTTCAAACCGACAAGGAAGATCAAAGAGTGTCTTAGATCGGCGAAGGAGAAAAGAGACCCACTTGCAATGTCGGAAATATACCGTATACCATGCACATGCGGAAAAGTTTATGTCGGAATGACTGGAGGATCAATTAACACCAGGATCAAAGAGCATAAGCGACATTGCAGGTTGGGGCAGGTGGAGAAATCGGCCGTGGCAGAGCACGCAAAAAATGGCTCTGAGCACTATGGGACTTAACTGCTGTGGTCATCAGTCCCCTAGAACTTAGAACTACTTAAACCTAACTAACCTAAGGACATCACACACATCCATGCCCGAGGCAAGATTCGAATCTGCCACCGTAGTGGTCACGCGGCTCCAGACTGTAGCGCCTAGAACCGCACGGCCACTCCCGCCGGCCAGAGCACGCACTGAATGAGACCGACCACGTAATAAAATTCGCCGACACGGAAGTTCTGGCTGTAGAGAAGCACTATCACACGCGCTTGTTCAGAGAAGCTGTAGAAATACAAAAACACGCGAACAGTTTCAACAAGAAAGAGGAAAGCCTTAAGGTAAACGGATCCTGGCTTCCCGTACTGCAGCGAACGACCGTCGCAGGTAGCAAGAGGAGAACCGCACCGGAAATGACCGCGGAGAAGACCTCGGACGTTGGCGCGCCAGGTACATATAGTCTGCGGCCGCGAGCTCGGCTCCAGTTCACCACTGGCAATGGAGGGTGAAGCTTTGACAATGCCAGCCACTCGTGCTGGCGAAACGTCAGAAAAATCATTAGATGAACGTCGGCCGAAGAACCCGAGACAGAAGCCAATAGGCAGTTTGTCAACAAGTGGCCACGAATGCCTTAACAATTTTGTAAGAGCGCAACTGTTTGGAAACAACTGTTTTCATGCAGTGTGGGGCAACAACTCATGTCGCTGGTCCGGTGAAAGATGTGCTCAATGTAATCTATGACCAATGTGTTATCTTGAGAGGTTTTCCAGATGCATGGCCTGCAAGATCATGAGATCTGAGTCCACGCGACTTTGGCAGTTGGGATATCTAACAGAACGCGTTTACACAAGGGCACGTTCAGTCTATACCTGTTTCAGACTTCAAGATACTGGAATTCGTTGCTCAGATTCCATGGCAATTTCTGCGAGCAACTGTCCATCACGTCATTTTACGGACGCACCAAAACGTTTACTTCTCCAATGATCGTACTGAAGAACTGGGTAAGTGGCGTTTGATAATAAAATCAGCCGGCCGGTGTGGCCGAGAGGTTCTACGCGCTTCAGTCTGGAACCACAAGACCCCTACGGTCTCAGGTTCGAATCCTGCCTCGGGCTTGGATTTGTGTGATGTCCTTAGGTTAGTTAGGTTTAAGTAGTTCTAGGGGACTGATGACCTCAGGTATTAATTCTCACAGTGCTCAGAGCCATTTGAACAATTTGAATTTCATAATAAAATCAACATTTTTACCTTTCTCACTTGTTTGAACTTTTCTGCCTAGGTCGCATTCCTAATCCATTACATATCGAAACATGTCTGTACATCATTCTTGCATTCACAGCGCCATATTTTCACACGGTGGCCAAAACTGGAAGTAATTATTTTTATCTTCAACCGTTTCCTCATTAACATATTAAGAAATCCATCAAGTTTCGCTTCCATACAACAATTACAGCCCACACTAGATCTCCGTGAGTGATTGCATTTTAATTACAACCACCCGATAACTGGTTCAGAATAACAAAGTGATTGGTAGTTAGACAGGAAAAGGGGCAACGTTGTCAGTTCGCTGTTGCGCACTCGTAAAGTGGCAGTGACAGCAACAGCTGTGCAGTCCAGTACTGATTTCATTTGTACGATTTCTGTCAAACTGCAGTACTGAGTTCGCCGTGCGGCATCGTAACTACTTTATGACCCAGCTGCTCACTTCCTCTATTAGCTGCCGACATTATTTTGTATATTATAAAATATCTACATAAAAAGTCAAAGCATGCAACAGAAACGGATCACAACAGTGGCGTTAGCAGCCACAACTGTCGTTCACAGTGTTGTACGACACAGGCGAAGAAAACACAGCACATAACTCATTCTCTGGTTGGTTGTTGCTGTTGTAGCTCTTTTGTAAATAACTAGCTGTCAATTACTTCGCTATTCCGATCTGGATATAGTTGACGATACTGCATACTACCATACTGGCACTGTAAAATAAAGGACATGTGTCAGACGGAAATTATATCATTTCCCAAACAGCCTGTCCATCAGTCTATCTCTTCCTACGGCAACAATAAACTCTAAACCCGTTGTGCATGTGTGTTGGTTTGAACACGGGACTTTCCCAAACTACTAGACGAGTTCTTATAGAGTTTTGACAGGTGACTTGATCAAAAATGGTTCAAATGGCTCTGAGCACTATGGGACTTAACATCTGTGGTCATCAGTCCCCTAGAACTTAGAACTACTTAAACCTAACTAACCTAAGGACATCACACACATCCATGCCCGAGGCAGGATTCGAACCTGCGCGATTCCGAACTGAGCGCCTAGAACCGGGTGACTTGATTGGAGCTTAGGGAAACGTACAGGCATTATTTCATCAAAATCATATCACGAGAAAAAAGAAGTCTGCTCACCTTAGTAGTTCCTGTGTTTGCCTTAGTCACGGCATAGTACACCAAAGAACCAACAGATGAGGCTGGTTGTTTCTTTTATTACCCCAGTGAGAGAAGTATTTTCGGAAGTTGATGACAGTAACAGAATGAAGCGTTGAAATCTTACCTTTGCGAGTACAAACTAACATTGAATTCACTTGGCTAGCATATACGGATTTACCAGTTTCCTTTTGTGTATTAAAACAAATGCCTCCCTTCTTATGACAGATTTGATTTGTGATTGACTTCTTTCTTGAGAATGTGATACTATAAGTGTTTTGTATTTGTCGACTGAGGCGATGATTTGCAGAGACCCTTTTTTAACTTCCGTTGCGAAGGACAGGCGTATAGCTGGTATTATATGAATGTAACATTTTCTATTCGTTCTTCTGTCTTTCCTGAAGTAGTGAATTCTTCGAAAGTACTTGTAGCTGTCGTTTTCCCCTGTCATGATAAATGTAAGAGAATAATTTAAAAAAACATTATGTCACGTGAAATTGTACATGTCTATACACTGCTCAGCCATGACATTATGACCACCTGCCTAATATCTGTTATGTCCATCTTTGGGTTTTTGATAACAGTGGCGACGTGTCCTAGTATGGAAGAAATGAAGCCTGGTTAGGAAGGAGTTGGCACACACAACTCACCTAATTCCCACAAATTCCGGGGAGGGGGGCGATTAGCTCTGATACCACGTTGTCACATCCCAGATGTCACATGGCGCATTATCTTGTTGAAAAATGCCACTGCCGTCGGGAAACAAGATCGTCATGAAGGGGATGTACGTGGTCTGTAACCAGCGAACGATACCTTTTGGCCGTCGTGGTACCTTGCGCGAGCTCCACTGGACCCATGGATGGCGACGTGAATCTTCCCCAGAACATTATGGAGTCACCGCCAGCTTGGCTCCGTCCCGCTGTACAGGTGTCAAGGAGATCGCTCCGCGGAAGACGACAGATTCGCGCCCTTCCATTGGAATGATGAAGGTATTGGGATTCATGAAACCATGCAACGCACTGCCACTGTGCCAACGTCCAGTGCCTATGATTACGTGTCCATTTCAGTCTGAGTTGCAAATGTCGTGGTGTTAACAATGGCACATGCGTGGGTCGTCGGTCGCGGAGTTAGCAGTGTTCGGTGCACTGTGAGTTCAGGCACACTAGTACTCCGCTCGGCGTTAAAGTCTGATGTTGGTTCCTCCACAGTCACGCCCTGTCTTGTTTTTCCAGTTTCCCCACCCCACGAGTCCGACGTCTGTAATGACGGGCGGCCGCCCAACTCCACAACGTCTGGACGTAGTTTCTTCTTGGTTTAGCCACGTGTTGAACACACTAAGCACAACAGAAGCCGTGCAAATCCCGGGTGGCTCGTGTCGAGCCTTTTTTTTTTCCTGTGCTAACGTCTTCATCTCAGAGTAGCACTTGCAACCTACGTCCTCAATTATTTGCTTGACGTATTCCAATCTCTGTCTTCCTCTACAGTTTTTGCCCTCTACAGCTCCCTCTAGTACCATGGAAGTCATTCCCTCATGTCTTAGCAGATGTCCTATCATCCTGTCCCTTCTCCTTATCAGTGTTTTCCACATATTCCTTTCCTCTCCGATTCTGCGTAGAACCTCCTCATTCCTTACCTTATCAGTCCACCTAACTTTCAACATTCGTCTATAGCACCACATCTCAAATGCTTCGATTCTCTTCTGTTCCGGTTTTCCCACAGTCCATGTTTCACTACCATACAATGCTGTACTCCAGACGTACATCCTCAGAAATTTCTTCCTCAAATTAAGGCCGGTATTTGATATTAGTAGACTTCTCTTGGCCAGAAATGCTTTTTTCCCATAGCGAGTCTGCTTTTGATGTCCTCTTTGCTCCGTCCGTCATTGGTTATTTTACTGCCTAGCTAGCAGAATTCCTTAACTTCATTGACTTCGTGACCATCAATCCTGATGTTAAGTTTCTCGCTGTTCTCATTTCTACTACTTCTCATTACCTTCGTCTTTCTCCGATTTACTCTCAAACCATACTGTGTACTCATTAGACTGTTCATTCCGTTCAGCAGATCATTTAATTCTTCTTCACTTTCACTCAGGATAGCAATGTCATCAGCGAATCGTATCATTGATATCCTTTCACCTTGTATTTTAATTCCACTCCTGAACCTTTCTTTTATTTCCGTCATTGCTTCCTCGATGTACAGATTGAAGAGTAGGGGCGAAAGGCTACAGCCTTGTCTTACACCCCTCTTAATACGAGCACTTCGTTCTTGATCGTCCACTCTTATTATTCCCTCTCGGTTGTTGTACATATTGTATATGACCCGTCTCTCTCTATAGCTTACCCCTACTTTTTTCAGAATCTCGAACAGCTTGCACCATTTTATATTGTCGAACGCTTTTTCCAGGTCGACAAATCCTCTGAAAGTGTCTTGATTTTTCTTTAGCCTTGCTTCCATTATTAGCCGTAACGTCAGAATTGCCTCTCTCGTCCCTTTACTTTTCCTAAAGCCAAACTGATCGTCACCTAGCGCATTCTCAATTTTCTTTTCCATTCTTCTGTATATTATTCTTGTAAGCAGCTTCGATGCATGAGCTGTTAAGCTGATTGTGCGATAATTCTCGCACTTGACAGCTGTTTCCCTCTTCGGAATTGTGTGGATGATGCTTTTCCGAAAGTCAGATGGTATATCGCCAGACTCATATATTCAACACACCAACGTGAATAGTCGTTTTGTTGCCACTTCCCCCAATGATTTTAGAAATTCTGATGGATTGTTATCTATCCCTTCTGCCTTATTTGACCGTAAGTCCTCCAAAGCTCTTTTAAATTTCGATTCTAATACTGGATCCCCTATCTCTTCTGAATCGACTCTTCTTCTATCACATCAGACAAATCTTCACCCTCATAGATGCTTTCAATTTATTCTTTCCACCTATCTGCTCTCTCGTCTGCATTTAACAGTGGAATTCCCGTTGCACTCTTAATGTTACCACCGTTGCTTTTAATGTCACCAAAGGTTGTTTTGACTTTCCTGTATGCTGAGTCTGTCCTTCCGACAATCATATCTTTTCCGATGTCTTCACATTTTTCCTGCAGCCATTTCGTCTTAGCTTCCCTGCACTTCCTATTTATTTCATTCCTCAGCGACTTGTATTTCTGTATTCCTGATTTTCCCGGAACATGTCGAGGCTACGAACCATAGAATCTGCCCTCGGTCAGAATTAGATTGTTCGCGCGCCTTCCCGATTCTACACACGGACAATACGCTCACTGATACTGACTAACAGTCATTCCTGTCCAGGTGACGCTGTTATCGCCGTTTCGTATCGATATTAGATCGGTGGTCATAATGTTCCAGGTGATCGGCGTGTATTCCGTTTCTAGCTATTTGTCACTTACAGTGTAATCGAGCAATAACAGATCTCTGCACATACTTATGCGCCATATGTTTCATTCATTACTTGGAAACGACCAAAAGTCTCAGTTGAACGTAATGTTTTAAAACGACAGGGGTCATTTTCAGGTCCTTATCAACCCAGCACCACGGAGCTACACACACGATTGGTAGCAACCACAAGTGCTGGCACACAGAATACTGCCATTTTAGACTGGAAAGTGATGTCAACTGGGTAGGACTGAAGCGGCCAGTGGGCCCCTTCCGCACTGAAATCATCAGCAAGGTGTGTTCCACCAGTTCAATTTACCACTACGCTCCAAAGCTACAATCGACAGGGTACGCGCATTTGTTTCTGAAATACTCTAGCAACAAAATCAAGACACGTTCGTTGGCTATGTCAACCTGCAGCAAGAGTCCGGCAATGAAAAATGGTTCAAGATGTACGAATTTCTGAGAAAAAATAGGAGTAAGCTGTACTTAGTATACAGTATGTACAAGAAGTAAGAGGGACTAATACGATTAGAAGACCAAGAAAGAAGTGATCGAATTTAAAAGGCTGTAATACAAGGGTAGCGCCTTTCACCCCTGCTGTTCAATCTATAAAGGGCAGACAAATAAAAACCGAACACCCACAACAAAGGGTTCACGGAAAGGTTCCATTCAAAACTAATCACGGCAAGTGTTGAGACATTTGTCCCAACGGGAGACGAGACGGTAGATTCCTGTTTCGTAGGACATGATCGGCCGCTGACAGACGCACAACTGCACCCATTTTTGCAGTTCCTTGCCTGACGGAAACCGACGTCCACACATGCATTTCTTCAGATAGCCAAACATATGAAAACCACAAGTGAACGATGCGGACTATACAGAGGATGTTGCAGTATTTCCCAACCAAGACGCTTTCATCCGATTGGCAACGTGAAGGGAGGCGTTATCGTG
The DNA here is from genome assembly GCF_023864275.1 of Schistocerca cancellata. Classification (NCBI taxonomy): domain Eukaryota; kingdom Metazoa; phylum Arthropoda; class Insecta; order Orthoptera; family Acrididae; genus Schistocerca; species Schistocerca cancellata. The sequence goes on along the minus strand of NC_064633.1, from coordinate 21,665,812 downwards.
CAGCATTCCCGGCTTTTTTGACTTAAAGGCGTGTCGCAGTTTCTAAAAAAATGTCTTCGTAGGGTTGCGCATTGATTGTGATTCCGCACTCTAAGTACTCGACGAACAGAAGGCTCCTCCAGTTGAAGAAGATCATCATGACCTTACCGGAACTTATGTGAACAGTTTTGGATTTCTTTGGCGGGGGAGATGTGGGATATTTCTACTGTTGGCTTGGCCGTTTGCCATCGGGATTCTGGAAAGCTGTCGGACGAAATCGTCCTGTTGCACAATAACGCCCGCTCCTACACTGCCAACCGTACTAAGGCTACGCTCAAGCAATGTGGTTGGGAAACACTGCTACAGCCCGGATTTATCACCCTATGATCTTCACATCTTTCGCGAACTGGAGAAAGACATGCGTTGACGGAAGTACAGCGGGCGGTTTCCACGAAACTGGAATTGATCGTCTGGTCTTCCAGTGGGATAAATGTCCTAACATGTGTGGTGATTACCTTTGAATGGAATCATTCCATGGTGCCTTTGTAGCGGGTGTTCGATTTCACTTTACGTCCCATAATACACTAAGGCGCCAAAGCAACTGGTATAGGCATGCGTATTCAAATACAGAGATACGTAAACAGACAGAATACGGCTCTGCGGTCGGCAACGCCTGTATAAGGCAACAAGTATACGGCGGAGTTGTTACATCTGTTACTTCCGCTACAATGGCAGGTTATCAAGATTTAAGTGGGTTTGAACGTGGGACACCATCTTCGAGATAGCGATGAGGTGGGGATTTTCCCGTACGAGCATTTCAGAAGTGTACCATGAATATCAGGAATCCGGTAAAACATCAAATCTGACATCGCTGCAGCCGGAAAAAGATCCTGTAAGAACGAGACCAACGACGACTGAAGAGAATCGTTCAAAGTAACAGTATTATATTGTACTGTATGGAACTGGAGACCCAGAAACGACGGAGAGGCTTTGTCCCCGGCGTAGCTCTCAGTGGTTCACAACCCCACAACAGGCTACAGCAGGCCACTCACCCCACCGCCGCCCCACACCAAACCCAAACCCGGGAACGTCACACACCAGATGAGTGTAACCCCAATGTTTGCGTGGTAGAATAAGTATGGTGTACGCGTACGTGGAGAAAGTGTTTGCGCAGCAATCGCCGACATAGTGTATCTGAGGCGGTATAAGGGGAACAGACTGCATTCGCCGAGACAGGTGGAAAACGCCCTAAAGACTATCCACAGACTGGCCGGCACACCGGGCCTCAACACTAATTCGCCGGGCGGATTCGTGCCGGGGACCGCCACGCCTTCACGCCCGGAAAGCAGTGCAATAGACCGCACGGCTAACCGGGTGGGTAAAGCGACGTAGTACAACCCTTCAGCAAATTGATGCAGACTTCAATGCTGGCCCCTCAAAAAGTGTCAGCGTGCGAACTATTTAACGAAATATCATCGATATGGGCTTTTGGAGCTGAAGATCCACTCGTGTACCATTGGTTACTGCACGGCACAAAGCTTTACGCCTCGCGTGAACCCGTCAACACTGGAAACACCTTGCCTGGTCGGACGAGACTAGTTTCAAATTGTTTCGAGCGTATGGACGTGTACGGGTATGGAGACAACCTCATGAATCCATGGACTCTGCGTGTCGGCAGGGAACTGTTCAAGCTAGTGGAGGCTCTGTAATGGTGTGAGGCATGTGCAGATGGAATGATATGGGACCCGTAACACGTCTAGACACGACTCTGATAGGTGACTCGTACGTAAACATCCTGCCTGATCATCTGCAGCCATTCGTGTCCATTGTGCATTCCGACGGACCTGTGAGATTACAGCAGCACAATGCGACACCCCACACGTCCAGAATTGCTGCAGAGTGGCTCAGGAATACTCTTCCGCTGGCCATCAAACTTCCACAGACGTGAAAATTATTGATCATATCTGGAATGCCTCGCAACGTGCTGTTCAGAAGAGATCTGCAGCCTCTCGTACTCTTACGGATTTATGGACAGCCGTGCAGTTTCCATTGTGTCAGTTCCCTCCGGCAATTCTCTGCCATCAGCCAGATGTACCAGTGTGGCTCTTGAGTATATACAACATAGAAGCAATGACGGAAATAAAATAAAGCTTCAAGAGTGGGATTAAACATCAGGGCGAAAGGAAATCAAGGATGAAATTTTCAGAATGCAGATAACTAATTTCGTTACCTAAATTACAATGTTCGTGGATGAAGTAGACGATACGTCAAAAACCATCCATCGCCATTCACTGGTTTTGGTGTCCGGTGCTACTTTTGTTTCCCCCGCCGCGCGCTTTAGTGTTAATGCGGTGGCAGCTGTCTAGACTGTGGAGGTATGAGTGTTTGAAGAACACCAGAACATCTTCTGCCTGTTTAGCATCAACAAAGGAAAATATTCAAAACTATGTTATAAGGTTCTCGACCTTTTACGAATATTCGCGAGTGTTAAAGAATGGTTTCGAATATCTAGAATATTCTTAAATATTCTACGAAAATGTATCAAAGTGACCCAACCTCAGGCAAAATCGTCCTAACCGATCAGTTGTGCAACGTAGGAAAGATCTAGGAGCAACAGATCGGTGGTGGTGGGAGCGAACAGTTTCAGGAAAAAGAAAATGACTTAGTTAAAGAAACAAGTCAGACAATACAGAATCTATTATCAAGAAAGAAAAAAACATTTAAATCCATTGACACAATTGTGAAGCAAGAAGAAAACGTGAACTTCCCAACAGAACTCCTAACTCCGCTCAATGTTTCCGGTATGCCGTCGCAAAAAGTCTTCTAAACAACATGAAAGGAGACGAAATAAGAAAATAGGCAGGGAAGCTCTCATACTTACGCTCCAAATGCACTGATTTAATTTAACCTGGCACTTAGCTTTCCGGTCAGATAAGCGTACCGTAGGGCTGTCAATAAGGCTCAAGGTCAAACGTTCCAATGTTACGAGGAAATAACATTTTTTGCTCAGACAAAGTGTAGGCTGACATAGCGTATTCGCTTTTTGAATATCCACAAACTTCTTTGTCTTTGCACCTGAAAACAGAAGACTTAAGGCGATTTGTAGGAGTACACTGTCAAGAAGTTTTAATGCTGTACACGTGGCCATGATTAGCCGCATTATCTTTATTTTTGCAATTACAAAAAAACAGAAATAGGAGCGGCCTTTGTAACTAGTTACCTTCAAAAGAAGAAAAACTTGCCGTTACCAACAAATGCTTCGTTGAAACTAAAGACCCTTAGTCTGAATAAGAGATTGATAGTTAAATGGAGGTAACATGCAAAAATAATTCGTAAATATAGCAATATAGCGTGAGCGTAAGATTCGGGGGCCGTTGGCATATCTAGTATAATGTTCACAGGTGTGTGACCACATGCTCATGTTGTTTACATACACAAGTAGTGGTCGTTGATGGTATGTGGACAACTTGAGGATGTGGTTGCACAGCCATAAACGTTTCACTGAAAATTCCGTGTAGATTTCAACTACTTTACAAAATCATTACAGGTAAAATGGATGTGCTAGGACAGTACGTCTATTTTGAAAGTGCAGTAGGTGGCCACTTTATCCTCCGACATATCTGACGTCATGAACGCTGAACAGCTGATGTAAAACTTGCACTCAGCTTTTATATTGCAGACAACAGAGAGGTATGCACATCAACTTAAAAACAAGTGTCTCTCCATACCGTGTGGGTTAAGCTTGTCGTTTCACAGAGTCCATATTATAGTCTCAACGTCATGTTCGTGAATAGGTTTTTATTGATTAGTGCCGATAGATACAAATAAAATTTTCGCGTTAAATACGGAAAGCTAACGTGTCTGTCAAACAGTATTTAAAAAAGTCATCTATACATGGGCAGTCGTAACGAAAACACACGAAATTATGCGACAGGATTATCTCGGATAAGGCCGATGTGATGTTTCCATCAGAATGCTGCGAAATACAAGGACGCATGCGAAATTTAGCGAGGATTATCCCCGCAGTGCGAATACATAGCCCGGTATTTCAACAGTGTAAGTCAATTTTAATGGCTGGCAAATTGACGGATATTGGTGGCATTAAATCTGCGTGCTCTTGATATTCGTCACAATAGTTCAGTCATCAGAAATCGGCTCCCCGCTATTTACGCGGCATTAGCACCAATTTCGCTTTTAATTCCCGGCTCTGTGTTTGCGTGCGAGTCGCTCGTTTGATTTCGTTTGCACTTGTATGTGTCACCCTACGTAACAGAGTGTAATTTTCTTTTATTAACAACACATTCTTTTTTAACATGAGGCTAATACGCTTTGATTATATCGATATTTTTTGTGTTACTTAATAATTTAGATGGAAGAACAGATACTATTAAAGTGAAAAGTCACAAGACAAATACTCGATATTATCGTCTTGATTTAGTGCGTATGGGGTTTGTGTGAGAAGGAACAGCCTGCTATGGTAACTAGGATCACCCGTGTATCTGATGGCTTGATCGACTTACATTCATGATCCAAAACATTACGATCACTGCCTACCACGAGAATGACTCCCACCAGGTTGCGTTGTGGGTTCCTGATATGGCGAGGAAAGTACACAGCGCAACAGAATAAAAGGATCAGTTTTTCGAAACCCCGTAATTGTCTCTCTGGAAAGATCGCCATGAACTCCGCCCTTCCCTTTACCTCCATTTCGCTCTTTCTTTTGACGTGTCTGCGATGGAGGTCAGAACCGCGACACCTAACGTTGATAACACGCGGTTTCCTTACGGGTGGGCGAGGGAAAACGTTTCGGACATACCGTCGCGCAGAATAGACACGAAAAAGCCTCAGAAAAAGGAATAAAGGGCGTAAATGATATCATTCTTTCCCTTTGGTCGTCGATTTCCACCCATTAACCGGTCGGAGACGACAGTGTGCAGTGCAGTGAGTAACAGGAGGACGTTGTTGACAATCATTCACACTGCAGACCCCCGCGGAAGTTTCAGCCATCTCTAAGGACATTGTGGGGTTGCGTCCAAATTGAATGTGATCGCAACTCTTTCGAGCGCAGTGCAAACACAATTTTTGCTCTCGTTACAGGTTGGAACCACTAGGGACCGTTCAAACCATTCGACAGAAGTTGAAAGTGATCCGAAGCAGCAAGGGATTATTATGCATTTTCAGCCCTCTTGATTTGCGTCCTCGTGTAACGTGATCAATGGGAGGGGGTGGGAGGGGGGGGGGTTGATGTATTATTGACACACGCGTGAATAAAACGGCAAAAGGTCCCCGTAAAATCCAGTCAGTCCGGCAAAACCCTCGACGGCGTTTGCCTACCTTTGTTGACAATTTCAGAAATGTGCCTTTGCAGAATCAACTTTCGAGTTAGTTGTAGGCGGCTGCAGGCAGGCATCTGGATTAGGAGAGGTGTGAAGGGGTTGTCTGCTTGCACGTCCACAGTAGCTCCACTCTGTACATGAGGGCAAAAATTGTGATCTCGACGCACTCCAAATGGGAGTGATCACGTTGAATGGGGATACGCCTCCACAATGTCCATAGGGAAGGGTTAAATCGTCTAGAGCAGGGGCGGGCAAACGTTGCACGCGGCTCATGAGCGCACAGCGCTGCACGTGTGCTGCTCGCGCGCAACCGTCAGCCGGGGCAATGGCGACAGCGGGCAGGTTGCGGCAGTGTAGTGCCAGGCCAAGTTGCGGACGTTGATACGAAGCGAGCACTACGTAATAAACGTTGTATTTTAAGAACCGGAAAATACAGAGTGAATCAAGGAAACGGATAAGAGGAGATTTTCTGTCTTTTAAAAAGTAATGGGATAATTATTTTTTCTTTGTGAAAAAGCGTGAGATTTGCTGTCTTTTAAAAAGTAATGGGAGAATCATTTTTTCTTTGTGCAAAAGCGTGGAAATTCGAACTGTTTAATACGTGGCACTACTCTCGTTGGTCAGCGGAGGTTTAGTATTGAAAGCCATTATAATAAATTTCACAAGGACGAGTACAATTTATTGCCGGATTCTGAGCGGATGGGGAAATTGACTGAGCTTAAGAATAGCGATCTGACGATACTAGATGAATCTGTCGTAATTGCTGTTGTCACGAGAGATCTGCGACTTTCTATCGTCATGTCTCTGATCTAACTGATTTAACATTTTATGGAGCACTGTTTTCAGTTTTTCAGGACGACAACAATAATAGCCCAGCGGTACGTGCAAGTTATAAGATTGCGTTTAATATAGCGTGAGCTGGAAAATCATTTGCTGAATTAATAAGTCTCGATTAAGAGCAAACGTCAGTGATGAAAATTTACGTGACTGATGGCGTTTACCTGTATGTAGAAATTTTGTTCTAGATATTAAACGTATTGTAAACGCCACCTGTGGTAATTAAATAAAACGTATCGTAGGTAACAGGTACTCTTTCAAACCATGATTTCTTTCAAGCACTCCTACTAAGCTTATTCCTTCATTCGATAAAGCAAGCTAGGAAACAAAACGCATTACAGAGGAAGGAGAGGACAGAAGGTATGGTGGGGAGGGGAGATAAGCGGGTGGCCAGCTTGCCCCTGTGTGCACGCAGAACACCTGTTAACTGCACGCGTGCAAGTGCACCACACACGTGCAGGATTTCTGCCCGCCCCTGGTCTAGAGTGTCAGCAATGTGAGAGGCTGTCAGGAACGTCATTGTGCTGCTCGTACTACTGAAAACTGTAGTTTTCGGCCGCGGAATGGATAGGAATCAACGCCCCAAGGAAAAGGTTGATGTGATTGATGTCCTTTATGGCATCCCCTGAGGCCTTTTCGAGTCGGTTTTGAGCGGCGGTGTTCAAATTGTTCAAATGGCTCTGAGCACTATGGGACTTAACATCTGGGGTCATCAGTCTCCTAGAACTTCCCGAGGCAGGATTCGAACCTGCGACGCAGCAGTCGCGCGGTTCCCGACTGAAGTGTCTAGAACCGCTCGGCCACAACGGCCGGCAGCGGCGGTGTGTCTGAAATGTTTTCTGCGGTCGCCCGTGAGAAAACCGGGTCATTTCAACGCTGCGCGTCGTGGTTCTGTCGTGCATCGCGAAGTGGTCGAAAGAATGGGGAAAGGGGGCGGGGTGAAGACCTTCTCATAATGTGAGATGTCCACGGTGGAGCTTGGCAGAGTTGTGGTGAAATTTGGTACCATTGTGAAATTATCACCCCACTCTGGACGTCATATGAACTTCAGCGCTCTGGTCTAATTTTCGCATGTGAAACGTCTTCGAGCCCGTTGCAGGTCCCCACGGTTTTGCATCATTACAGATAAATGCTGTAGGCACCTTTACGCTAAAAGCTCTGCGTCGCAAACGGAGACGATTACGGGGTTTCGGTGAGAGACTCGAGTGGAAAAATCTACTGACATATGCAACTTAAACAAAGGGCAGATTGTTATGTCTACATCTACATCTACATATATACTCCGCTAACCACCAAGCGGTGTGTAGCGGAGGGCACAATTCGCGCCAAAGCCATATTTAGCCCCCCTCTGCTCCACTCGCGTATCGCGCGAGGGAAAAATGACTGTCTGAACGCCTCAGTACGATCTCTGATTTCCCTTATCTTTGAATGGTGATCGTTGCGCGATTTGAAAGTTGCTGGTAATAATATATGCTCTACATTCTCGGTGAAGATCGGATTTAGGAATTTAATGAGCAGTCCCTTCCGTTTATCACGTCGTCTATCTGCAAGTGCGTCCCACTTCAAACTTTCAATGAGATTTGTAACGCTCTCGCGATGGCTAAATGTACCAGTCATGAATCCTGCCGCTCTTCTTTGGACCTTCTCAATCTCTTGAATCAGACGAAACTTGTAAGGGTCCCATACAGACGAGCAATACTCTAGGACTGGACGAACTAATGTATTGTAAGCTATTTCCTTTGTTTGAGGACTGCATCGCTTCAGGATTCTACCAATAAATCGCAATCTAGAGTTTGCCTTACCTGTTACTTGAGTGATCTGATCATTCCATTTGAGATCATTTCGAACAGTCACACCCAGATACATGACGGGTGTTACCGCTTCCAAAAACTGGGCATTTATTTTGCATTCGTACATTAATGGGGATTTTCGCCTTGTTGTATGCAGTAGGTTACACTTACTAATATTGAGAGATAACTGCCAGTCATTACACCATGCATTTATTTTCTCCAAATCCTCATTGTTTTTTTGCACAACTTTCGTGTGATACTACTTTCCTGTAGACTTCAGCATCATCGACAAACACTCTAATGCCGCTGCCAATACCATCAACCAGATCGTTTATGTAAATCGTAAAAAGCAGCGAACCTATTGCGCGGCCCTGGGGCACAACTGTAGTTATGCTAGTTTCTGTTGAAGTCTCCCTCTTCAGGACGACAGACTCCTCCCTGTCTGCTAGAAAACTTTCTATCCTACCGCATATGTAATCGGATAGACCGTAATCGCGCACTTTTTGGAGCAAGAGACAGTGCGAAACTGAGTCGAACGCTTTTCGAAAGTCGAGAAATATGGCATCAGCCTGGGAGCCGGTATCAAGAGCCCGTTGTGTATCATCCACAAAGAGGGCCAGCTGTGTCTCGCATGACCGCTGTCTCCTAAAACCGTGCTGGTATCTGCAGATGAGCTTCTCAGAGTCTATAAAGGTCATTATGTCCGAACACAAAATATGTTCCATGATTATACAACAAATAGGTGTCAGTGCAATTGGCCGGTAATTATGTGCATCCGATTTTCTACCGTTTTTGTAGATTGCTATGACCTGGGCCTTCTTCCAGTCCCGTGGAACTTTCCGCTGTTCCAATGATCTCTGATAGATGATCGATAAGAATGGTGCTATATTTGTAGAATGTTGTTGTTGTTGTGGTCTTCAGTCGAGAGACTGGTTTGATGCAGCTCTCCATGCTACTCTATCCTGTGCAAGCTTCTTCATCTCCCAGTACGTACTGCAGCCTACGTTCTTCCGAATCTGCTTAGTGTATTCATCTCTTGGTCTCCCTCTTCGATTTTTACCCTCCACGCTGCCCTCCAATACTAAATTGGTGATCCCTCCATGTCTCAGAACATGTCCTACCAACCGATCCCTTCTTCTAGTCAAGTTGTGCCACAAGCTCCTCTTCTCCCCAATTCTATTCAATACCTCCTCATTAGTTATGTGATCTACCCATCTAATCTTCAGCATTCTTCTGTAGCACCACATTTCGAAAGCTTCCATTTTCTTCTTGTCTAAACTATTTATCGTCCACGTTTCACTTCCATACTTGGCTACAGTCTGTACAAATACTTTCAGAAACGACTTCCTGACATTTAAATCTGTACTTGATGTTAACAAATATTTCTTCTTCAGAAACGCTTTCCTTGCCATTGCCAGTCTACAATTCATATCCTCTCTACTTCGACCATCATCAGTTATTTTGTTCCCCAAATAGCAAAACTCCTTTACTACTTTAAGTGTCTCATTTCCTAATCTAATTCCCTCAGCATCACCCGACTTAATTCGACTACATTCCATTATCCTCGTTTTGCTTTTGTTGATGTTCATCTTATACCCTCCTTTCAAGACGCTGTCCATTCCGTTCAACTGTTCTTCCAAGTCCTTTGCTGTCTCTGACAGAATTACAATGTCATCGGCGGACCTCAAAGTTTTTATTTTTTCTCCATGGATTTTAATACCTACTCCGAGCTTTTCTTTTGTTTCCTTTACTGCTTGCTCAATATACAGATTGAATAACATCGGGGATAGGCTACAACCCTGTCTCACTCCCTTCCAAACCGCTGCTTCCCTTTCATACCCCTCGAGTCTTATAACTGCCATCTGCATTTGTAGCATAGTCAACTGATAATCTATCGGGGATGTCCCTTCGCCAGGGAACGAGTGTCTTGGAAACGGCGAACATGATCTGCTATTCACGTGACACTGTCGTGGTGATCTACGGAAATTGGGTGAAGGACGGTGAAGCGAAAGGAAGGCAATTATGGTGCTCCGCTCCCATAAACTGCATCGTCAATTACGATTGCAATGAGCACTGGATCACCTAGATTGGACTGTGGATCAATGTAAACGAGTCCCTGCTCGGATGAATCACCTTTGTTGTTATACCAGGTCGACAAGTGTCGGGATACATCGTCATGCAGGGAGAAGACTGCTCGAAGCATGCACCAAGCAGTCTAGACAGGCCTCTGGGGGATATTCACCTGGGCTTCCATTGTGTCTTTCAGCAGACTCTTCATCAATGTTGTAGTGTCTATAAATCCTGCCTGGTCGGTTCGTTAGATAGACAATCAAATAACAGTTTTGTGGTAAGATCCTATGGGACCAAACTGCTGAAGTCAGTCATCGGTCCCTAAGCTTACACACAACCTAATCTAATTTCAACTAACTTACGCTAAGAACAACACAAACACCCATGCCCGAGGGGGGACTCGAACCTCCGACGGGAGCAGCCACGTGGTCCGTAACAAGGCGCCTCTGACTGCGCGGCTACCCCGAGCGGCCAAGTCGTATTAATGAGGTTTTTTACAATAAGACAGGATACAATGTTTAACTTTGAAAGATGTGTCGCAAACAAAGAGCGACATACAAGATAATCAGTGGTCTTCAGAATAGACAAACTCAAGTCTGTGTTGTGTAAAAATTCCTGACGAAGTCACTAACGTTGGCGCTGCTATACAACTGGCTGTCACCAGTCGGCGCGGCGCTTATGTCCTCTTGAGCTCGGGGCCAGTGCTGTCGCGTTGTCGTCTTGGAAGAGAGGTCGGTCAGCGTGCGATTGGCTGACTTCTTCTCACAGCTTTTTCTTCCCTGTCGTTCCCGACTAGCGTTCCAGCGCTGACTTTGCGTCGTAACACACTGGACCTGTGATAGTCATCAAAGACACCATGACAGTCGTGGTCAGCAGCACCCACATCCTTTCATGCTTGATATCTTCCCTGATGGCGATGGTATCTTCCAGCAGGATAACTACTTGTGTCAAAAGGTCTGAATCGCGATGATGTCCTCATCCCCTACATCTAGCCCTCCTACCAACTTTGATCCTCCTCTACTGCACCCTGTGTTTTTTCCCGAGGGCACCCTCTCTCCCTTCTCTCCCTCCTCCCTTCCTACCCCCTCCTCCGCCGGGCTTCACCTACCCCTCCCCTACCTTCTTTCCTCCCCCTCCCATCTCCTCTGCCATTGGCATCTACACACTCCCTCCTCTCCCCCCCCCTTTCCCCCAATGGGCAGGTCCCCAGACCCGTACACGTATAGTGAACTATCGCGCACCGGAGATCATCGCCAAGTGTTTGTGTGTGCCGTCGTGTTCGTGCTCGAGTTTTCCACTGTTTAATCGTTTGTGCTCCACCATTCGCGTGTGTCATCTGTCATCTCTGTATGTGCCCATGTGTCTGAACATTTTTATTTTGGACTCTGCAACTGTTAATGGCTCCGTGTGCTTTACTTTGTATCTCTACGTTTGTTTAGCCACCATGTCTGTTCTGCGATTGTCTTCTTTTGTATCATTAGTTTTACCTGTGGCCGAAGAGCGGCGTAGTATGCCGCCGCTGGACTACCTGTATCAGGTGTGCAATTAACAATTAAAAAAAAAGGTCTGAATAGCACTGCGGACGATTGAGGAGCGTCATTGTGAACTCACGATGATCTCTTCTTCGCAAAATTTTCCTGATATGAACCTAACGGAATACGTCTGACACGTTATCAAGTGCCAGCTCCGAACCCGTAAACCACCGATTTATAATTTACAGAAATTACACAGGCACATGTAACTACATATCTCCACAAACATAGAAAGGTATACCATCGTGCTCTTAAGCATGTGACCAATATGTTTTGCCACTTCAGTGTACGTCTACATCCTACCATTTTCACGTCACGTCCGGACGACCTGCTGCTTTTGGACACACTGCTCTCACCGAGATAAGAGAAGCTTGCAATAAGAGCGGCTGTGTTGTGTGTTCTACACACTAGGTATTTCCATCATCTTCGACACCAGATTTTTGTAATACGAAATTTAATTTGCATATTGCGAATCTAAATTGGCTTCAGCTGTACTATTTATTGGTGACATATAAAATTTGTGTCGGACTGGGATTCGAACCCGTATTTCCAGTTTTCAAGCTAGCTGTCCCTTTAATTGCTTCGGATACCCGAGCACGCCTCCAAGACCGAACCAAACTTCTGTGTTTCACACTTGTCCACATCTCGTAAGGCTCGCACAAGCACTGTGTGATTCCCGCCAGATACGAACATTGGATATGGTCGTTGATTTAGCCAGTCATTATGTAATTTTTCAATGTCCGTGTTCACAATTGATGTGAAGCAATGTTCCCTCAGACAGATGTTTCGGTGCGGCTCCCCCCCCCCCCCCTTTTCACCGTCGGTGGTTCGAGTCCTCCCTCGGGCATAGGTGTCTGTGTGTTGTCTTCAGCGTAAGTTAGTTTAAGTTAGATTAAGTAGTGTGGTAAGCCTAGGGACTGACGACCTCAGCAGTTTGGTCCCATAAGAACTTCCCAAAAATTTCCAGACGCTGCCTGACGACCCACTGCTGCTCGTTAACTATTACGAAATTTTATTTCCAAATTGCGAATCTAAATTCACTTCAGCAGTAGTATTTATTTGTGATCCACGAAACTTCGTGCCGGCTCGGATTGGACAACAGACAGCCGAAGCAGGAAATTCCAGTTCGAGTCCCAGTCTAACATATAACACCGATAAATAGAAGAGCTGAAGTCAGTTTAATTCGCAATTTCTGAGCAGCTGTGGACTTCAGACAGAGAATGGATATCTCGTGATAAGTCGGAAGAGCAATCACATAGAAAGGATAGTGTCTTCAAAAAGAAAGCATGAAAATGATCATCAATCAGAGCGAAATAACTGTAATCCTAAGTACCCTACTTAAATCATGGGATGCTGAGGGAATTAGATAGGGAAATGAGTTACGAAAAGTAGCAGACAAGTTTTGCTACTCGAGCTGCAAAAGAAATCCAACGGTTGATGTAGAAAGGTTATGAAAATGCAGACTGCCGCGTGGAGTGGCCGCAAGGGTTGAGGCACCATGTCACGGATTGCGTGGCCCCTCCCGCCGGAGGTTCGAGTCCTCCCTCGGGCATGGGTGTGTGTTGTTCTTGGCATAAGTTAGTTTAAGTGTAAGGCTAGGGACCGATGACCTCAGCAGTTTGGTCCCTTGGGAATTCACACATATTTGAACGTTTGAAATGTAGACTGGGAATAACAAGTAAAACTTTTCTGAAAAAGAAAAATTTGTTAACATTAAATATAAATTTAACTGCTACGAAGTTAGCCATGAAGCTATTTCTCTGGAGAGTAGCTATATATGAAAGATAAACGTGTGTGATAAAGAGGTCATACAAAACTTCCTGGCAGATTAAAACTGTGTGCCGGACCGAGATTCTAACTGTGGACCTTTGCCTTTTCCTTCGCAGGAGAGCTTCTGTAAAGTTTGGAAGCTAGGAGACGAGGTACTGGCAAAAGTAAAGCTGTGAGGTCGGGTCGTGTGTCGTGCTTGGCTAGCTCAGACGGTAGAGCGGTTGCCGGCCAAGGCGAGGGTCACGAGTTCGAGTCTCGCTCCGGCACACAGTTTTAATCTGCCAGGAAGTTTCATAACAGCCACACTCCGCTGAAGAGTGAAAATACCCTTTCTCGAGGTCATACAAGTAGTGAATAAGAACTCTGAAACGTGGTGCTACAGCAGTATGTTACGATTATATGGGTATATAGGTTAGCTAGTGAGGAGATAGTGACTCGAATAAGAGAGAATATACATTTGTGACAGTACTAAAATAACTGATGGCGTGCTCCGACGCATGAAGGTTTTGTCAGCTTACTGAAGGTCGAAGTGCGGAAGATTAAACTGTGGAGGGAGCGCAAATATTGATTGCAGTATGCAGAAACCGGGAGTCTTGCACAGAGTAGACTAGTGTGGAGAACTGGCTCAAACCAGTCTGCAGGTATTCAGCATTTATCATTAAGGGGAGGTTTATCGTATTTGGCTCGAAAAAAACATGTCCTTTGAGAATTTTTTCTCGGGATGTGTTATAGATATCAATGTCAAATTTGGTCAAAATATTTATTGATATTTTCTTTACATACTGGAAGTTTTTCGACAGGAAATGTCGTAGGGCAAAGGCGGAAGTGCCGTCGGAACGAAACAAAATTTCGATGTAGACCTCCACACGCGGTATGTCACAGGTCAGCCGGCTCGTCTGAAATCAAAATTGAGTTGACGACAGCGAAGTACATAAGATTCTTTAGGAGTTATGCCTCGCTTAAATTATTTGGACCATAGGAAACAAAATGGCGGTCATTTGAAGAAATAGGGTTTTTGTCATCGATTTTTCGACTACGTCGGCCAAGTAAAAATTTTTATAGTTGATGGATCGGAATAAAAGTGGTACAACTCCTAGACAATTTAGTTAGCTTCGTCGGAAATAAAGACTCATGCCAATCGGTTCAGTAGATTTGAAGTTACCGTACCGCGCGATGAAAAAATGTCATTTCGAGAAAAACGTGTTTAAAGTTTTGACTACACATAAATGCTATATTATGCAACTTACGTCCAATCTGCTATTCTGGATCCATAAACTAGTCCTTCCTCTTCCTCATAGAGGGCATTCTCCTCGATCTGGGCCATCCTGCACTGCTCCAGAGCCGGTCGCACGGCCGGTGACAGGCGGTTTTCGCCAGTTTGAATCCGGTGGTCGTCCGAATGCTTGGCGAACTGCGTCGAAAAGAGACTCAGGGTGACATCCATCGTTGTCATGGTCTTCATAATTGCTGAATACTTTTAGTTAAAGATGATCACTACCAGGAAAGTCGCCATCTACACAGTCTTCGCACCAGAATGCAAATGCTTGGGGGCTAACTTCCAAACACACTCGTTCAAACTTTCATCTGAATTTCGTGTGTTTCCTTCCAAGCACCGGTACAGTAACTCGTCGTCCGAAAGAAAAAAAAAAAACTGGTGCGTGAAAAAGACCGATATCAGGCAGGTGCATTTTTTTGTTCAACCGCGAATAACAAACATTTTCGTTCCGTATTCGGAAAAACCGTTTCAGGCGTGGATTCTAAACACTTTTACGGATCCAAAAATGCAATTTAATAAAATAGATTTTTTTGAACCATAAGATAGTAAACCTCCCCTTAATTCCAACCTACAGGTTGCACTGTTTTGTTTGAACACGAACAGCAACTGTTCAGTGTGCTCAGTGCGTTTGAAGTGTTAGTCGTGGTCAGAATAGGGTTCTGTTTACCTGTGAGTGCATTAGGTCGGATGTAAGTGAATACGAACGTGACCAAGCTGTTGTTGCCCGACTGGTCGGTGATTCTGGAACCAAGGGAGACGAAACGTTTGATGTTAAAAGAGACACCGTGTCGAAGATTTATTGCGTATACAGGCAATGGGGTTAATATAATTCAGTAAGTCACAACGCGGACAAAAGTGTGTGTTGAGTGGTCGCTATGGATGGTAGTTGAAGAGGATTGTGAAAAACAATACGATAAAGACAGCTCCAAAAATCACTGCAGAACTGAATATCTCATTCGCAAGCCACGTAAACACTGTAGAACCACGAAAGTAGCTCCATAAGCTGGGAACTGCAGGGCGAACTGGCATTCGAAAACCACTGATCATGGGGCAGATGCCGATAACAGGAGAACGTGGTGCTAAAACCGTAAAAAATAGACTATGGAGCAATGGAAGGATGTCATGTGGTGGGATTAGACGTTTTTCACTCAGTTTCAATATCAGACCGAGTCTACAGTCCAAGAGTGAAACATGGCGGCTATTGGTAATGATTTGGACAGGCATATAGTGGTACTGCATGAGCCCCATGGTTGCTCTCAAACGTCGCATTACTGCAAAGGATTATCTGACAATTTTGGCTGATCAGGTCCATTCCGTGGTACTGTCTTAGTTCCCTAGTGGTGATGCTTTGCTCAACGACGAGAGGACGCCTTTTTCACCAGCTCGCAACGTCCAGGACTGGTTTCCTGAGCACGAGGATGAATTTTCACATCTACCCTGGACACCACACTCAGTAATTCAATATTGTTGAGCCTTCGCGGTCTAGTTCGAAGAGAAGTGTGTGTGACCACCACCCACTATCATTTCGTTACCTGAACTTGTCGCTATTTCGCAGGAAGAATAATGTAAGATTCTCTTGAAAACCATGCAGGGCTTGTATTCATCCATCCGAAATGATTGGAAGCTGTTTACAAGCCAACGGTTTTCCTACACCGTATTAGGTACGACCATGACAGTAATTTGTGTTTGTTGTGTTTCAAATAAAAGTGTACCGAGAGAGAGAGGGAGAGGGAAGTGGGGGAGGAGGGTGGAGTGAGAATCGTAGCATACTAAGAAATTGATGACACAAATCATTTCGTTTCATGTGATTTCCAAAAATTATATCGCGAAAATGACTAAACACCTAAAGTGGTTTCCGTTCGATTTTGACGCAAAGTGAAGATAATTATTGCCTAACAACGCATTTCTCAGGTGAATATGGTTTAGGAGTTTAAGCACATCGACAGGTGCCCGGAAACGTAGTGCTGTCTTTGTGGACCCCAACTGTTTGTCACACGACTACAAGCTCTCAACTAATGACGTTCATGCAGTATTCCCTAATACAAGCTCTGGCTGGTTTCTACGTTTACTCGCTAACTAAATGCGCAAGTTTGCCTGTGGCTGCTCGCAATTTAAATTAACGTTAACTCGGAATGCATTTGTGTTGGCTGTGAGTAATCTACGAGACAGGAATCGAGAGGTTTTCGCGGAGAGAGGAAACTCTCAGATGTTTCTTTTCCCATCGCCACGCAACTAAGCCATGTTTTGGGAAATTCATTTATGAAGCCATGAGACTTTATACGAGGATGACAGCGTGATAGACATCGTGCTGAAAGGTGTGATTTCTGAAAGGAAATATAAAATACAGTGATTAATTTGAACTTGTTTATGAATCCATCTCAGCGTGGCTTGTGCAACTATTTTGTCTCACCATGATATATTTTAGATCATAATTATTAATCAAGGTTTTATCTAATTTTGCAGAATATTCTACAATTTTCGATTTAGTCTCAGCTGCTCGTAGCGTTGTTACTTAATACTTGTTGTGTTAGGAAATGAATGTACGAGCATATCTTTTTAAATAATATGTAACACATTATATTAATTAAAACGACGCACGACTGGGACAAAATGTTGAAAGCCAAATTAATTACACCTTGAGTCCTGTGAAAGTTACATTACCGGCCACTCTTAATTTTCAAAGTAATGAAAATTATTCGCTATTGCACTGGGTCTCTTTAAAGTAGAATTTCTGCCCGAGATGGAAATGAGGGTTTATTAATTCTTCATAACATACATTCCTTATCATTTCAGTTCAGTTTGATGGACATATATTACGTTTACCAGTGAGAAGCTCTTTATACCAGGGAAACTTTTATTTATATGAAGCCATCATTTTTGCGAAGTTTACTAGCCTTCGAAAAGAGAGTTGATTTTAATGTAGAGGAGACTTCCGTGGATACCTTGATTTGTGTGAATAATAAGTATGCTATGCTCTACATTCGCGAGCAAGTGAATTAAAAGGAAGGATATGATAATAGTGCACCTTACATGATAATAAATAATTTTGCTAGCGAAACGGGTCACGTTGGTTGTACTCTGGCACTGTGATCATAAAAATCCAGAGAATGCCTTATAGGACGTAAGATGTGAACTGGGTTTGTTATAATTACGTGGAAATGAATTCTTCGGTTTCTTTTACCAGGTTCTAATGTTAGTAAGAGATCGTAACGTCCTTTTTAGAGAGGAATTGGGAACGTACTGTAACGTCTTCGTTAGCAAATCCCGCCTCCATAATCCCGAAACTTACATTTATGAACAAAACATATTCTTGAAAATGTGGCCTGCTGTCATGGAGCCAAAATTGCCATATTGAAAGGCACAGGTAAAAGGACAGACACACACAATCAGAGAGACATATTCGAACAGTGTATCTCCTCTGCCATTTATATTTATTTTTGGACAAATTCTACTAGCTTGCAGAACTTTCCAAAGCTACCAATGTACGACAGAACGTAATCTGTGGCATAAAGTCCTTTGCGAACGCGGAGGCGACCTGTCAGTCATTTCTGGTGGTTTCTGCACAATAATCTTCATTAGCTCTGTGCTGTGACGTTGCGTATTTTATACCGGCCGCCTAGATAAATCAAATGGGCAATAAAGCTGATCCGTACTTTCCCAGTTTTAACGCAGATCTCTAGAACAGGGAAAAGCTATCACAAACCTGGTCTGGCCCGCATATTATCGAGGACAGGAAGGCTTAAAAACTCTTTTTACCGCCTGAATAACGTGTCAGTTGTGAGCGATCAAACCCCAGCAAACACAAGTTGGTGATAGCGGACATACTATTAAGTATTAGACACCCAAATATATGGT
The DNA here is from genome assembly GCF_023864275.1 of Schistocerca cancellata. Taxonomy (NCBI): domain Eukaryota; kingdom Metazoa; phylum Arthropoda; class Insecta; order Orthoptera; family Acrididae; genus Schistocerca; species Schistocerca cancellata. Next base: position 21,647,367 of record NC_064633.1, on the reverse strand, counting down.
GTAAGTAGGCTGTTTAGGTTTTTATGTTGGTAACGCCACAAAGCGCTCTGTATGAAAATCACTGACTGCGCTGTGGCTGGTTTGCATTGTTGGAATATTGTAGTGTTGGGCAGCTGGATGTGAACAGCGCATAGCTTTGCGCAGTTGGAGGTGAGCCGCCAGCAGTGGTGGATGTGGGGAGAGAGATGGCGGAGTTTTGAGAGCGGATGATCTGGACGTGTGTCCATCAGAGACAGTAAATTTGTAAGACTATATATAATGACTTTTGAACACTATTAAGGTAAATACATTGTTTGTTCTCTATCAAAATCTTTCATTTGCTAAGTATGCTATCAGTAGTTAGTGCCTTCAGCAGTTAGAATCTTTTATTTAGCTGGCAGTATTGGTGCTCACGGTATTGCAGTAGTTCGAGTAACGAAGATTTTTGTGAGGAAGTGATTCATGAAAGGTATAAGTTATTGTTAGTCAGGGCCACTCTTTTGTAGAGATAATTGAAAGTCAGATTGCGTTGCGCAAAAAATATTGTGTGTCAGTTTAGTGTTGATCAGAATAAGTAAAGAGAGAAATGTCGGAGTATGTTCAACTGTTTGAAAATCAAATAACGTACGGGTTTTCCAGCACAGTAAATCATAAATTTTTGTAAGGGGACGTTTCATATGTCGACCCTTAGCCGAGGATACCTCACTGGAGTATTCTGATTTTTTCTTGTAGTTTGTTTAATTAGTGTAGCTATTGTTTATAGCTAGCACGTGATTATAGAGAGAATTTCCTTTGTTGTTGAAATTTTTCATTGTTCCACAGTAAAACAGTTGTGGCATGCATGTAGATTTGCACCAAGTATTTCGCAGCTGCACTTGCAATTAACGAGATATTATTTTCAGTGCTATGCTAATATGTTTTTTTTGTTTTTGCTTTCAAATTGTGCTTTTCTTGTTATCGTGTGAAATACGTGATAATTATGGCGTGTGAAAAACGTAACACTAGGCTCCAAAGTAAATTGAGAAATGGTAGTGACGACGAACGTAGCTTATCAGCACCACCGTTTAATGAATTAACAGACATTCAAAGTAGTTGGGTTGGGGCTGTTTTGGGGAAGGAGACCAGACAGCGAGGTCATCGGTCTCATCGGATTAGGGAAGGACGGGGAAGGAAGTCGGCCAAGCCCTTTGAAAGGAACCATCCTGGCATTTGCCTGGAGCGATTTAGAGAAATCGCGGAAAACCTAAATCAGGATGGCCGGACGCGGGATTGAACCGTCGTCCTCCCGAATGCGAGTCCAGTGTCTAACCACTGCGCTTCAAAGTAGTAATTTGGTAACTGTGCATAGGGAAATGGAGCGGGCGGCAAGTAATGGTGTAAACAGTGAAACAATTAGTGAACAGGGAAGCATTATCGATCGATCGGTCGGCAACAGCTCCCCTCAGGAATCCGAAATGACAGGACACAATCTTGCAAATACTGTAGATTCAGGTTTTGTGTCCTCAGCGTTTTCTCAAATACGTCAAGACACATTTTCTACTTTTCAAAATGCGAATATTGCCGGTTCAAATGCACTGCCGAATAGCACCGAGGAACATGTTTCAGACACCAGTGCATTGTTATTACAGTTAATGCAACAAATGGGACAAAAGCTACAAAAGTTAGACACAGCGTAGTCAGTGATTTTCATACAGAGCGCTTCGTGGCGTTACCAACATAAAAACCTAAACAGCCTACTTACAATAGTCACAGTAAAACAAGAAAATTAAGTAATAAACTCTATACGCCGTGTCAGAGTGTACTATAGCCAAGCAGACAGCTCTACGAGAATGGCCGGGCATCCGAAGGCAAGTCGTCGTAGCGATAAAAAAGCCCTCTGCTGCTGTAATCTGCTTCTAATCCATGTACCCAGACAAGAGCAAGTTTCCACTATCGGTTCAGGCGATGTCGCTAGCCGATCTAAGATCCCAAGTGCTCTTTGTTTTCTTTATTTTTTTCTTTTTCTTTTATTCCCTCACTTTTTGAAATGCCTTTTCACTCCCGTTCCTGAAGTGTTCGGGAGCGGGAGCGGGGGAGGGGAGGGGGTGTCATTGACAAGCGTTCAGTCCTATCAGGTATTAGCAGGTATTGAGCATCTATCTTACATCTAAAAATTCAAATCTAATCTTAATCTAGCGTATGGACTTTTTCTGGCTGTTGTCACCTTTATTTCATACGACAGAAAAACAAGAATTCGAATTTTGGGTGTGGCTAGCCAGTATTTGCTGGCCTACAATAGTGTCTTGTGAGTAAGGATATTTTCGTGCTTGATGTATTCGTGCTACGTGATATACAGGGTGAAATGGAACTCAACCGACAAACTTCGGAATGTTGTTCAGGGATACCTTCTGCGTGTTTTGGTATCAGGAACCCACGATCACAGGCCAATAATGTACTAATGATACTTCTCAAATCCCTTTTCGTCAACACATTCTAATTGTACAGAGATGAATGAGGCATGAGGTATCATCAGAAACGTTTTTGACCGCCTACCGCCTTCTGGCATTGCATACCGATTTTGCGCAAAAACTTATCATTTGTGCAAAATTTTAATATAAAAGAGACTTTCACCTATGATAGGCGAAGGGGCATCATGGATACCCAGCTTCATACCTATACAGGGTGAGTCACCTAACACAAACATACGTTTTTTTTTAAATGGAACCCCGTTAGTTTTGTTAGCACATCTGAACATATAAACAAATACGTAATCAGTGCCGTTTGTTGCATTGTAAAATGTTAATTACATCCGGAGATATTGTAACCTGAAGTGGACGCTTGAGTACCACTCCTCCGCTGTTCGATCGTGTGTATCGGGGAGCACCGAATTACGTACGGATCCAAAGCGAACGGTGATGGACCTTAGGTACAGCAGAGACTGGAACAGCACATTACGTCCACATTATAACACCTTTTTATTGGTCTTTTGCACTGACGCACATGTACATTACCATGAGGGGTGAGGAACACGTTCGACGGGCGTTTCATAGGACATGAAGGACGCATAAATTGGCCAGCCCGTTCTACTGATCTTACACCTCTGGACTTCTTTCTGTGAGGTATGTTAAAGGAGAATGTGTACCGTGATGTACCTACAACCCAATGTGCGTTCACCGCGATGTCGCCAAACACGGATGCGACCATCATGATGCTGTTAACAGAACCTGGATTCATCCGAAAAAATGACGTTTTGCCATTCGTGCACCCAGGTTCGTCGTTGAGTACACCATCGCAGGCGCTCCTGTCTATGGTGCAGCGTCAAGAGTAACCGCAGCCATGGTCTCCGTGCTGATAGTCCATGCTGCTGCAAACGTTGTCGAACTGTTAGTGCACACGGTTGTTGTCTTGCAAACGTCCCCATCTGTTTACTCAGGGATCGAGACGTGGCTGCACGATCCGTTACAGCCATGCGGATAAGATGCCTGTCATCTCGACTGCTAGCCACAAGAGGCCGTAGGGATCCAGCACGGCGTTCCTTATTACCCTACTGAACCACCCTATTCCATATTCTGCTAACAGTCATTGGATCTCGATCAAGGCGAGCAGCAATGTCGCGATACAATAAACAGCAATCGCGATAGGCTACAATCCGACATTTATCAAAGTCGGAAACGTGATGGTCAGCATTTCTCCTCCTTACACGAGGTATCACAACGACATTTCCCCAGGCAACGGCGGTCAACTGCTGTTTGTGTATGAGAAATCGGTTGGAAACTTTCCTCATGTCTGCTCGTTGTAGGTGTCGCCACCGGCGCCAACCTTGTGTGAATGCTCTGAAAAGCTATTCATTTACATATCACAGCATCTTCTTGCTGCCGGTTAAATTTCGCGTCTGTAGCAGGTCATCTTCGTGGTGTAGCAATTTTAATGGCCAGTAGTGTATTATCCTTACTGAAGAAACAAAAATGAACTTTTCGTAACAAATTTAATGTAGTTAAATTTTGTACTGAGGTATATCTCTTTGCGCTGGAGGCCACGTTTATGGTTTATTCAAGAAAAACGTGTTTTCCTTGAATAATCAGAAAACTATCATATCTACTAAAACGTATCTCAGTACAAAATTTGTATTACATTTCCTACAAGAACATCCTGCTCGCTTTCTTGTAGATCTAATAGCCTACACATAGCGAGCGAGAGAGTATGGAAATCTCGCTTTTGTTTTTTGAAAGAGTTACGGGTTGCATAAAACAGACAGGAAGGGGCAGCTGAGTCGCACTCTATCTCACACACATATCAAACTTGGCGGTAATGAATTATATACACAAAGATCTCCCATGTATCAGTCTATCTACTACTGAAAACCGAATCAAAATCCCCACAGTACTTCCTGAGATTAGCCTGAACATACAGACGGAAATCGTAGTGGGGGACTTGAATTTGTGGTAATCGGACGAAGTGGCCGAGCGGTTCTAGGCGCTACAGTCTGGAACCGCGCGACCGCTACGGTCGCAGATTCGAATCCTGCCTCGGGCATGGTTGTATGTGATGTCCTTAGGTTATAAGTAGTTCCAAGTTCTAGGGGACTGATGACCTCAGATGTTAAGTCCCATAGTGCTTAGAGCCATTTGAACCATTTTTGAATTTGTAGTATGTATAGATATAAAATGCCAACTTGCTACTGCGACTAAAATGTTTCTGGAGCAAGAGAAATTTATTAACACCGAATACAAAGTTTAGTGTTAGAAGGTATTTGTCTGGAGTGTAGCCCTGTGCTGAAGTGAAACGTGGATGATAAACTGTCGAGACAAGAAGAGAATGCCGCATGGGGTAGCCGTGCGGTCTGGGGCGCCTTGCCATGGTTCGTGCGGCTCCCCCCGTTGGAGGTTCGTGTCCTCCCTCGAGCATGGGTGTGTATGTTCTCCTTGGCGTAAGTTAGTTTAAGTTAGATTAAGTAGTGTGTAAGGCAAGGGACCGATGGCCTCAGCAGTTTGGCCACATGGGAACTTACTACAAATTTCCAAGAAGAGAATAGTAGGTTTCGAAACGTGGTAATACGCAGGAATGCTGAAAATTAGTTGTGCAGATCGTATAACCAACGTACTGCACCGAAAGAGGGAGAAACGAATTTTATCGCACAATTTGACTAAGAGAAGGGATCAGCTGAAAGGACATATCCCGAAGTGTTAAGATTAATCAGTTTGGTAATGAAGGGAAGTATTGTGTGTAAAAAAAGCTGTAGAGAGAAATGATGCATTATCCTTACTGCTCCCCTACCTCACGCTGTCTTTTTACACAGAGTTTCACGTCAGCTTTGAGAAAGTTTCTCAAGAAAACTATAACGTAGGCTAAATAAAAAGTATTGCGCCCACTTGTGTTGCAACCATGTTCGTCTGGAAGGATAACACATTATTTAAGATGGTGGCAAGACTAGAGTGTGGATCGTATGCTCCATCTTATATTAGCACACGGAAAGACAAGATACAGGCTCAGCAAAATGACAAAAAGAAAGCATACCTGAACTGGTGTTCTTTGCAACCATCATCTAATTATTGAGACCGGTACCAGTATGTGACGTGGCAAATGCAGATGGCATCACAGACAAATGAACGAGTCATTCGTAGCATAACTTGTATGAAATGAATCCCACGTACATGAAAATGATCAGAATATAATCTTATGTCCAATGACTGACTGACATGCCCCTTTGGCCATTATCTTTCTTAAAAATGATCAGCCGATTCTGTTGGTCCCTGTTTGAAAAATGTTTGAGAATACCAAAAGTATCGACAGTAGGAGTAGGAAAATTTAAAATAATTTCAAAGGTTCCACGTAGATATCTTTTTTAATTACTCTAAGCCAGAAAACAGTGAATTTAATTGTAGCTTACATAACATACCTGTTCGCTACGACAATCTGCAGAGGAAGACAAAACATGTGTGAGTTTCAAGTCGTGCACTCAGGAAAACAAGATATGAATCCAGTATTTTTATCTGTTTAAGCGACACGCAATTTTAATATCGCTGGTGGTGACAAATGTTCTCAACAAGCTCACAGAGCACAATTGCTGTTACATCACATTCATCATCTAGTAATAGTGTGGGATTTTGTGTCGTGCCTTACACAGAGACTATTGAAGGGAAACCATAAAGATGTAACACACGGGACTGGCCGTTTCTAAACTCCTACAGAAAGAAACACGTCAGACACCAAGGTTTAACTACAGTAAACACGTTAAAGAAGAAGTAGGTTGCAGTAATTACACAGATAGACAGGCGTGGGGAGCTACATCAACTCAGTCTTCGAAGTGCAGACGCAAACAGCAACAATATGACGTTCCTGGGGCAATAGTAACGCCTTACGAGGTTGGCAGGTGAGAAATCGTGAGTGGATTAACATATATCCGTTGGTAAAAATTTACTAAGAAATAACACATGTTCTTGTACAAAAGGTATTACTGAAATATGGTCAACTAGCACACTCTAGGAACTGTAGTGTGTTTGTCCGCCTTCCGAGACGAAAATTTTCGTCAACGGGAAACCACCTTAGACTAAGTGCTGGTGAATTTTGCATCGTATCGTTCATTACCTCTACGTTGCAACCTCACAGGAAGGCATATATGTTAAATCAGAAGCCTGCATAAGTGTACTGGGAAATGGGAGTTGGTGCTTTGGTTCACCGTCTGAAGGACATCCACGCGAACAGTGAGGAACTAACATGCATGCTGACTGGCCCGCAGTGTCTCATAGACCGTTTGCCCGTTTAGAAGCTCTTTTATATTCTGGGTAACGTGCCAATTGTCAGCGATCGTATCCTAGCAACGACACAAGATGTTCAGCCCGGTCGAGTTGCTGTGGCGGAGGCGTCTGGAAGTGAATGGTCACTTCTAAACACAGAACGTCCTGTGTTATGTGGCGCAGATGAGCGTATCTGTTATCAGAAGTCGTGAAGGTATTACTCACCGTTGACGTGAAAGGTAAATATTAATTTTTCACTTGTGTGCATAGTAAATGTTGTTTCATTGCTTAGTCAGTACCGCATGTTTTAAAATAATCAGATAGTGCAGTGCTACTTCATTAACGGCACAGTTGCTTGTTTCGTTCATTTACATTGCATTTGTGCGATCTCTGGCACCAGTTACAGGTTAGGAACCGCACACTTGACACCACGAACAAACCGTGTTATCAGTGTCTAAACAATATTTCACAAACCATTTATTCACTCCCCTAGCACAGTAGGGCCTGTTTTGCGCTCAGGCATTTAGGGGGCGTAGCGAGCGACAAACAGGTGGTGCCTGCGAAATTTAAAAGCAGTGCACTGAGAAGGTCATAACTGCATACTGCCTCAATTATGGCCCAAATCTTCGCTCGCTTTCGATTGATATGACTGGTATCTTGCAAGTGTGCTTCGTTCTCCTTAAAATATGAGGTCAGGTTGGTTTAATGATGTTTCATTCTTTTCCTCAACTGTCTAAAAACTGGTTCAAATGGCTCTGAGCACTATGGGACTCAAAATCTGACGTCATCAGTCCCCTAGAACTTAGAACTACTTAAACCTAACTAACCTAAGGACATCACACACATCCATGCCGTTCCGGATTGAAGCGCCTAGAACCGCTTGGCCACCCCGGCCGGCCGACTGTCTAACAAAGTGGACGGGGCCAACCTCCCGTACAAGAATCCTTTAATAGGTGATAACTCTTCCCCACATACATGTCAGTATATCCCACACTTCTGGTAAACTCGACTCAGGCAACAGCATTGTTTCCACTGTGATCACAAATTCTGGTGTCCTCCCGCTTATATATCGACATATCCCAACCATTCTACACTTACACACTCTCCATATCGTGACCCAGGGCAGCTTCAACAGACTTGCTCTCTACGAAAGTGAAATGCTCCCTGTCATCTGTTCCTTCTGTCAGATTTAAAACCGTGATAAGTTTTCAAAAAAGCATACGATTGTTTGGGGATCCATTGTTGCTGTTCAAACTTCACGAGCACAAACTAATGAATGTAGACAAACACACATTGCAGATACTAAATATAAAGGCAATTTTCTTGCCAAATTTTGCATTCAAAATGAGTACACAAGTTCTGCAACAAAGTAGGATATCATCTTTGTACTTCAACTTCATAAAATAGACAGTATGGAAAGCACTAAATCTTAAGGCGGCAACAAACAAAGATGTATGTTGATGGTTAATTCGTTACGATAAAAGCAGGCCGCGGTGGCCGAGCGTTTCTAGGCGGTTCAGTCCGGAACCACGTGACTGTTACGGTCTCAGATTCAAACCCTCCCTCAGGCATGGATGTGTGTGATGTCCTTAGGTTAGTTAGGTTTAAGTAGTTCTACGTTCTAGGGGACTGGTGACCTCAGATGTTAAGTCCCATAGTGCTCAGAGCCGTTATGATAAAGACGTAAATTTAGCAGTTAAACAAATAAATATCTTCGAAGAAAGTGGAAAGATAAAACACCTCGATATCTCCACGTCTATGCGCATCATAATTACATTGATATCAGAAAAACTAAATATGCGAAAACCAGTGAATTCAAAAAATTTGAATACCTTGGAGAAATAATTGAAATAAAATAACCAAAGGCGCAGTTTACAAGAGAACCAGAAATACTTTAAGATGGAATTCAATTTACGTAGGATACCTGTAACGAAACCTTAATAAACGTAAAAAATTCCATGTTTCATTTATAAAACAAAAACACCCAAGGTGGTAGAAACAGGCCCACTAGAGAAAGACAGAAGAATTCTTCGAAAATCATAATAACGGAACAGATGAAATTGACAGCTATTTACGAAGAAACACCTTTAAAGAGAAATAGCTAAACTCTCAAATTCAAGAAGGAAAAGACGTATTAGATTGAATATTAAGTAAACAAATATCTTCAGTAATTCAGCAACAGATAACGTGAATTGATGAATGAAACATGAAGGACTTGAACGAGATGGATATGCTGCATGAAGGGGAAATAACAAAAGTTTTCAAGCAAAGGAAAAGACTTTGACGATGCTCAACGAAAGGAAATAAGCCAACGTAGAAGGATTTCCACCCATCAGTAGAGTAAACAACAGAAAGGAATAAGTAATATGTGCTACGAAGAAAGAAGTATAGAACACCAACCAAAACACGAGGAACTAATTTATGTGGACCATAGATGAACGGAATCTAGGACAAAGGTAAGTAGTAAAGATTTGCCGCAAATCGATATACGGTGACGTCATTGTAACACAGGCGAATGTTGTGGCACAATATTAACTGCTATCAATGGACATATTTTTTGTGACGGACGCGATGTAAAAAAATACGTTATCCATGTACTCAGAAGGAACCTAATAGGTGAAATTATCGAGAGCTTCATGCTGACAGCGATTAATTGAATACACTGAGCACTAAGAGATCTTCTGGTAACAGAATTGGACCTCTTAAAGCGACTTACGATACGATTGAGTCTGGAGGAAGAGTGATTTAACTCGCTATAGCAACGACGACGGAAGAAACTCCCTGACGTCCACTTTGTAATGCAGAACTATGGAAAGTCGTTCCGTTCCTCACCTTTTATGAAAGAGCGTATGCCGTGCGCGGACGGACATGTTTTCTGCGAGCAAAGCGCGGAGAAAATATTGTTCGTTTTGCGTTGCCGATATCCAATAAGCAGGGACGGCGCACGCTGTAAACAAGCGGAGAGAAGCGGCGCTGCTCAATTTCTGGCGCTGACTGGCACCGCGCCGCGCACGTGCGCCCGCAGGAACTCCGGTCTGCCTTGTTTATCGGCGCACCCGCCAGCGGAAAATATTCTATATCCACTGTAACACGGTGACCAGTTCACCTCTAGAATCTCTAAAGTTATCAAAAGGACACATATTTCAGTGACAAACTGTGCAAATGTTCTTCGTACATTATAACGTCACCCGTCAGCGATTATTATCTGAAAAAAGAAGACTTAGGCAACATACAGGGTGGACCAGGCCAAATAACTCAAGAAATAAGCGTCACACAAAAAACTACAAAGAACGAAACTTGTCTAGCTTGAAGGGGGAAACCAGATGGCGCTATGGTTGGCCCGCTAGATGGCGCTGCCATAGGTCTAACGTATATCAACTGTGTTTTTTATTACATATTCGTGTAGTACGTAAAGAAATATGAATGTTTTAGTTGGACCTCTTTTTTCGCTTTCTGGTGGATGGCGCTGTAATAGTCACAAACATATGGCTCACAATTTTAGACGAACAGTTGGTAAAAGGTAGGTTTTTTAAATTAAAATACAGAACGTAGGTATGTTTCAACATTTAATTTCGGTTATTCCAGAGTGAACATGTACCTTTGTGAACTTATCATTTCTGAGAACGCATGCTGTTACAGCGTGATTACCTGTAAATACCAGATTAATGCAATAAATGCTCAAAATGATGTGTGTCATCCTCAATGCATTTGGCAATACGTGAAACGGCATTAATTTCAACAGAGAGTAGTTCACCTTCCGTAATGTTCGCACATGCATTGACAATGCGCTGACGCATGTTGTCAGGTGCTGTCGGTGGATCGCGATAGCAAATAGCCTTCAACTTTCCCCACAGAAAGAAATCCGCATACGCCAGATCCAGTGAACGTGCGGGCCATGGTACGGTGCTTCGACAACCAACCCACCTGTCATGAAATATGCTATTCAATACCGCTTCAACCGTCCGCGAGCTATTTGCCGGACATCCATCATGTTGGAAGTACATGGCCATTCTGTCATGCAGTGAAACATCTTGTAGTAACATCGGTAGAACATTACGTAGGAAATCAGCATACTCTGCACCATTTAGATTTCCATCGATAAAATGGGGCCAATTATCCTTCCTCCCATAATGTCGCACCATACATTAACCCGCCAAGGTCGCTGATGTTTCACTTGTTGCAATCGTCGTGGATTTTCCATTGCCCAATAGTGCATATTATGCCGGTTTACGTTACCGCTGTTGGTGAATGACGCTTCGTCGCTAAATAGAACGGGTGCAAAAAAATCTGTCAACGTCCCGTAATTTTTGTTGTGCCCAGTGGCAGAACTGTATACGACGTTCAAAATCGTCGCCATGCAATTCCTGGTACATAGAAGTATGGTACAGATGCAATCGATGTTGATGTAGCATTCTCAACACCGACGTTTTTGAGATTCCATATTCTCGTGCAATTTCTCTGTTACTGATGTGCGGATTAGCCGCGACACCAGCTAAAACACCTACTTGGGCATCATCATTTGTTGCAGATGGTGGTTGACGTTTCACATGTGGCTGAACACTTCCTGTTTCCTTAAATAACGTAACTATCCCGCGAACGGTCCGGACACTTGGATGATGTAGTCCAGGATACCGAGCACCATACACAGCACACGCCCGTTGGGCATTTTGATCACAATAGCCATACATCAACACGATATCGACGTCTTAATAAACGGTCCATTTTGACACGGGTAATGTATCACGAAGAAGCAAATACCGTCCGCATTGGCAGAATGTTACGTGATACCACGTACTTATAGGCTTGTGACTATTACAGCGCCATCTATCACAAACCGAAAAAAGTGGTCCAACTATAACATTCATATTTCTTTAGGTACTAAACGAATATGTAATAAAAATGGGGGTTCCTATTTTTAAAAAAACGCAGTTGATATCCGGTTGACCTATGGCAGCGCCATCTATCGGGCCAACCATAACGCCATCTGGTTCCGCCCTTCAAGCTAGACGAGTTTCGTTCTTTGTAGCTTTTTCGTTTGACGCTTATTTCGTGAGATATTTGGCCCGGTCACGATCAATGGACCACCCTGTATAATTTGTTAGTGGAGGGAAATCCATCAGTACATGGCCAGCAAACCCACGTCGCTATCGATTTGGAGGTGACCAACGAAGTATACGGGCCCTGCAGTGAACATGTGACGTCAGATTAGTTGGCTTCGAGGCCTGCGCGAAAGACAGGCCGTGGCGCGTGCGTCACGAAGGCAGGCCGTTGAGGCTCTCTCGCTCAGCTCGGGAGACAAAATGCGTTTCTAAATCTGTCAACTTGCAACTGGACGTATAAGTACTTACGAAAACTGCATCTTCTTCTGGAAACTGCTATTATGAATTCTTATTGCTTAACATTACTAGAACAAAACTTAATTTAAGATCAATACTCGATATAAATGGTATAACGGCTTGTTTACAGCATTTAGTTCAAATGTTCAAATGTGTGTGAATTCGTAAGTGACAAAACTGCTGAGGCCATCGGTTCCGAAATTTATACACTGCTTAAACTAACTTATGCTCCGCGCGGCCTAGTATTTAGTCAAAAATGGCTCTGAGCACTATGAGACTTAACTTCTGAGGTCAGCAGTCCCATAGAACTTAAAACTACTTAAACCTAACTAAACTAAGGACATCACACACATCCATGCCCGAGGCAGGATTTGAACCTGCGACCGTAGCGGTAGCATTTAGTCTCTTCTGCTTAACAGTCCTCGTTTCATACAAGAAGTGGTGCCTTATGCAACTGATAATCATTTTGGCATGATTTTAATTTTATTGTACCGCAGTACAGCCGTAAAAAATTATAAAGTAGGCGTATGGACTTCCGATAAGTGTAGGACTAATAACAGTAAGATTCCATAATAGCGGATTCCAGGAGAAGATGCAATGCTCGTTTCTACGTAGACACCTAGTTACGAGTTTACAGATATAGAAACGTAGTTTGTCTGCTGAGTTGAGAGCGAGGGCAGGTCTACGTACGTGCCGCGGCCTATCTTTCCCGTAGACCTCGAGTCAGCTTGTACGCCATACTTGGCAAACATTCGGCTCTGCGGAGGGCCCACGGGAAATCAGTATTTAATTGGAAATGTACCCACTAAAGGTGTTAATTTTGTCATGTACTATTGAAGGCTTACGTGCGTTTAAACGCGGATTCAAGAATTACTAAATCCTTTTTAAATAGCTACTCGCTCCCTGCCGGACACAGCTGCTGGCACTTGTAAGACCTGCAACGACACTCGCTGTGACGTACGCGCCACGGGCCTGTCTTTCTCGTGAGCCTGGCGATATGCTATATGTTGCCCAAGAGGGTAATGTTTGCTAATTGCGTACTGCCTTTGTGTTCCACATTAAAACGTTGCCCATTACATACACCCTTGATGTACAGCGCCATTGACCATGCACATGTGTCACAGTACTCTGTTAAAGCCTGTGCTATGGTAAGTGAGAAAGGATTTTCGCATAGATATCGACCGTGTGCACCTGAATGGTGGCAAATCAGACTTACATCCACTCTGTAATAACAATGATCTGTCAAGTAAGTTCGAAATGCAATCACTCGTCAGGATGGATCAAAAGCAAACCAGAAGATGCTACCAGCGTGACAATAATACGGTCGCCAACCCAGTTAGGCATTAACTAAGTTTCTGCCCTGTCCAAGTTGGTATATATTCATGCAAAACAACAAGTTGTAATACTACATAATATAGTAGAATTTTAGAACCAGAAAAAATCTATTGAACTGATAGTTTCACGTTCAGTACTGATATGGAAAATCATGAATACATAACACTACACTATAATATTTATTACAAAACTTTATACTGTCTGTTAATCTGATTAAAATCGGGAATAGGTTACCCTAGATATTGTACTTCCATGCCACACACAAAATTTCAATTTTGATAAAGATAAAACACTGATAAATTTTGACTTTTATATTAACTTTAACTTTTGCAGGTCAAACCAATTGAGCACATTTCAGAATTCAAATGAATGAAGGGGGGGGGGGGGGAGGGGACCCTGAAACTGTTGTGATCGCTGTATTAAAAAAAAGTATTGATTACTGAATTTATTATTCATTCAAGATTTCCAGTATAAAAGTTACTACTCTTTTAATCTCATTTACTGCTCGTTTAAATGCCTTTAAATCTGTCTCGAAATAATAAACTTTATTACTATATCAATACTAAAGTTATCTTTCGAGTTCGTTAGACCTTCGTTACTGGTCCATTAACAAAACATTTCTTTAAACACCATTCTAATGTATCCTGTTCTGCAAGTAATTATTATTAACACAATTTTAATAATAATTTCTGGACACTCGGATTGCACAACGTTTGGAAAAGACCCTGTCTAGGTTAGCTGTGAGGATAATTGAATGATGGAAAAGTTCTGGTAAAATTTAGGTTATTATTGCACCAAACAAACGCAGTTCACTCTCTGATCCATACAAATATAGTACTAAAAGTTTCAACCTGCTAGTATCGATGCGGCGGTTGGCGGGCGGCAAGATGGCGAGGCACAGAGCACACATGCAACCACAGCTATGGCTCTTGACGTATCGGCACTTTAATTCTTCTTAGCGTCGCAATACTTTTCCATTTAGTGCCTATGGAATTTGCCATGCTATGTGGGCGTTGGAACGGCACACCCGAGGCTCAGTGAAGCTATGTCTTCCAGGAGAGCCTCCTCGCTCCAGAAGGTGTTGCTCAAACCAGTGCCAGACTCCAACCTGCTACTGAGCCCGCCATCAGCTCTCGCCTGCCATCCACCTTTTACCGCTCCCTGACAGACCGAGTATTCACCCTAGGTTTTACATTCTACATATCCTAATACATTGCCTACGTATGGACCAGACGCACAGCTACAATTTTAAACAACAGTTTCAACATTTGTTACATTTCAATTCTATTACAATATTACTTAACATTTGACATAAATATTAATATCCACATTGAAACTTATTTACAGTTTTCTTAACTTAATGTCATGAAACAAAGAGAAATGAAATCAGAACATCAATTACACAAGTTTATCGTTAAGTCAGATGAAAGGAAATGCTTATATGTACAATAGTACAGAGTCGTTGTTGTTACAACCAGACACACCCCATATATTTGAAAAGTGGCCAAATGTATTATGTTCTTTGGTTGTGATATGCTTGTTTTACTACCATTGTTTCCTTTACGTTGTCATAAAAGCAAATCGTTTCGTCTCTCCAGATGCAGCAGACGCCATTTACATTTCTAGGCTACCATATTGTCATGGAGCTTATAGTAAACTAGGTGGTTGGTCAAATTTTCTTTTTCTCATTCTTCTGTCACCCCCTCCCCCCTCTCACCCACCCTGCTTCCCCCCACCCCCAGTTTTTCATTTATTTTCTTACTACAAGGGCCGTGTAAAATGTCCAATGGAAGACCGAAAGGTCATTATGTAAACAGCAATGTGTAGGCCTACGACAAATGCGTACGTCTAGGCATGTGAAGAGAGACAACGTCAAGTGTCACGTAGCGAAGTAGATTTCTGTGCTTGTGAGCAGTCTAATGTAAGTCGTGTGCAGATACGTATCATATTCAAAAGTGTAAAGAATGCACACCAGACGTAGTACAACCTGCGAAAAACATAAATGAAAATACATGAGAGGTTGTTTGGTTGGTTGAATTGGGGGAGAAACGAAACAACGAGGTCATCGGTCCCAACGGATTAGGAAAGGACGGGGAAGGACGTCAGCCGCACCCTTTAAAAGGATATATCCCAGCATTTGCCTGAGGCGATTTAGGGAAATCACGAAATTTTGAATCAGAATGGTCGGACGTGGTGTGGGGCAGCGGGTGGAAAATTTTTATTAATTTTGTTTGTATTGCTGTTCTCAACACAGGCTCTCTAACTACAGTAATGGCAACCAGAAAGTGATTAGCCAAAACGTGATGCCTGCAATTAAGGTTCACTGTGGCCACTCTGATGGAAGAAAAAAGTTACCGATTATTGAGGTTCATTACTCTAAGGATTTAGAATGACGTCTGGGATTCATAGAAAATGCAGATTACTACAACAATTTTCACTATATTCTGAAACGACAAAGCGTAAAATTCCAGACAAATGATTGCCCATATCTGTTTCAGTATCAGAGCTGTTCAGAGTCTCTTGAGCAGATCCTGTTGTCCCTAGATAACGAAACTGTTCAATAATCGTTATCGATGTAAATGTTCAAAGTGAATGGTCGCCAAAATTTGATGTTAATACTCATCAAACGCGACGCTAGTAATGTTAGAAAGTCTCTCCTGCGGTGACACATGAAAATACGACATACGCAAACTGAGAATAAATCACTGGAGTCGTTCCGCAATTAACACTTTACCCCAAAGCGAACTCATTGTTAAGTGCATTTCAAGTTTCGTAATACGGCATCCAAGGCTGTTCCTGGCAAATGCCGAAACGCAACGCGGCTTCCGACACAGAGTGCGTGCTGATACGAATCTAGAAGAGAACTGGGGCCTTACTCTAGCTTGCACACTCTTATTTATATAGCCGCGGTGCGGACCGCCGAAGGCGCAGCCGACAACATTTCCCTTCTTGACCAGCCGCTCGGGCTAGTAAAACACCACTTCAAGTTACGAAATAATTAATTGCTTCATTCGCTGAAGGCCAATGAAGCTCTCTATTTAAATGTGCAATCAGCTCGCAGCGAAGTATCTGTAATAAAATTCTAATGTCGCTAGGTTACATCGTTCTGGCGAGAGAATTATTTTAGATGTACTGCACACAATAGATGAGCTCTGAACTTGCCCTTTGGAGAGACGCTACAGCTATAGTTTTATAGCTACATTTTTGAAACTCCTCACATCTTTGTTATTATAGCGTATCTCCATTCTACCTAAATCTAAACATCCTAGCTTTACCTAATCACTTAAACTATCTTGCATCCGAACTTTTAGGACACAAATACAGAAAATCATGAATTTCAACCAAAATATTACTATGTGAGCTCCAGCTTGCTGTTTCCATTAAGTTAAAATGAAAAAGGAATCCGAATATAAATTCTGAAGATTCTAGTTCCTTCCTTTTGCGCCAATGATTTTTATGTAAAATGTCCAAATTACGAAAAACTGTTAAAGTTACTAAACTGAAACTTTAGCACATTATTATTTTAGCATCACTACTGACATGCTATTAACTTTTCAGATTATTTACTTTATTTTTAAGGTATTGCGCAACATTCGTGACGTCACAGCTAGTTACAGTGGACTAGGCTGGCACACAAAGAAAAGCATATGGATTTTATATCGCGTGAGTAGGCTGCTTCCCTAAAGCGGATTTGAACGGCTGCCTTGCCGAATGCGAGTGCAGTGTGCTAACCACTACGCCACCTCGCTCCGTGAGATGTTGGTGCATCATACGGTCAGGAGTTGTAAGCATGAAATGCGTTAACGACTGGTTCAAACACTATCAAAAATGGTTCAAATGGCTCTGAGCACTATGGGACTTAACAGCTGTGGTCATCAGTCCCCTAGAACTTAGAACTACTTAAACCTAACTAACCTAAGGACATCACACACATCCATGCCCGAGGCAGGATTCGAACCTGCGACCGTAGCAGTCACGCGGCTCTGGACTGCGCGCCTAGAACCGCGAGACCACCGCGGCCGGCAATTCAAACACTACCAAGACAGAAACTACTGTGTGGTTATAATTGAACTTTCGCTACTTGAGCCAATGCAGACATAAAGCTATTTCCCGAGTGGGTAGCAATTTTATAGGAGTAATGTTCCGACTGTGCAGTGCAAATTTGCGTTATTGGTATATTTAGTGTCATGTCTTACCGTTAGCCACTGGTACTGCTACGGCGGCGTGGGGTTCAAACAAAAGTATCAGTGAGCACTACAGTTGCAGGCAGTCAACATGGGTCCGGACAAGGTGAGGAGGGCTTTATCATATAGCAACTGTCCTGCTGCTCTCCGCGAGTATGGGCACATAGATCGTGGAATCACTCGGTTATTCCGTAACGTTTCTGGAGAGAACCGAATCATTGGCCGATAGTTCCAAACTGCGTGGCCACCAAGATCACCAAATTTGAATCCATGTGATATCTGGCTGTGGGGTAACCTGAAGGACACACGTCGGAGGCTGAAGGCTAGCGTAACGAGGGGAGTGGGCAACACCGCATCTTAGACACGGGGCAGCTGTTGAGCAATGTCGAGGGCGTTTCCAGGCTGTCTTGTATGCAAATAATCGTTACACTGAGCAACGTTTGTAATCTGGAACATAAAGGTAATTCGTAATTAAAAAATATTACCCTCTCATGTGAAATTTAAAACATGTTT
The DNA here is from genome assembly GCF_023864275.1 of Schistocerca cancellata. Lineage (NCBI taxonomy): Eukaryota > Metazoa > Arthropoda > Insecta > Orthoptera > Acrididae > Schistocerca > Schistocerca cancellata. Next base: position 21,629,307 of record NC_064633.1, on the reverse strand, counting down.
CTTTCAATGGGTTATTCGTTATTTCTGTTCCATGTGTCGTTAAAAATGTTTCCACAGAGTTTGATTGTCCCACGATCACTCATTTTTCATGGGGGCCTTCTGAAGTAGCGAAAGTTTAGTTATAAACACCCTGTATATTTTACGAAGCACATTTGAAAACATCAAATAGGATTGACAGATGTTGGAGCAAGGTCGACAGCTTTCCCTCAAGTTCATGCCAGAGGAATGGTGTTACACATAAGCGAGGACAGTGTCTGCGTCATAAATCAAGCAGATTCGAGTGAGTGGAGCATCAGTTTATTCTTTATGGCGCAAAAATGAATTGACGAGCGGAAGACAACACGTGTGGTACATGCTGGAGTTTCGTTGCCATCCGCGATAGTATTCAGTCTTGTGTGCAACGCCTTTATCAAAGGGAGTGAGGACTGGTGATTTCAAATTATTGCAGGAAAGCATAGACAGTAAAATATGGTGAACACTTTGTTTTTTTTATAAATGCAGAATCTCGTGGTGATAACATTGAATAAAATGTTGTCGGGTTTCCGACCGCGTCAATTGCTTAAAACTACACGAGCTTTCGGCCAAGCACTCTTTAGTCACACCACTTGACAATGGGCAAGGAGTGCTTGGCCGAAAGCTTGTGTAGTTTTAAGCTATTGACGCGGTCGGAAACCCGACAACATTTTATACACTTAGTTTCTTTTTCAATAAACAATAAGAAAAACTGGATGGTTCTGAATCTGAGAAAACAATGTGCAACTCTAGAATAGGGTAACAAACTGACTTTTTTCTTATTATAAATGGTTAACTCATGCGGGTCAGTTGCATTCCGTGGGAAGGAGTTGCATTATTTATAAATAAGAATTTGCGATCGTTAACACAACCTTTGTGTTTTGCGTTGTTGGGAGATGCCGCTTACAGAGCGTCACAAACATTTGCAAATTTTATAACAGATTGTACAGGACCAGTACCGAAGTGCTGTGAGATAAGGATCTTTCTGTCGGAACTGAATATTTATTTTTCATTGACATAAGCCAGTTACACCTTACTGCAACAACTTACATTCACAGTATTTGTTCAGTGGACAATTATATCTAAATGCACGGACTCAAAGGCGCCTCATTTAAGAAGATTATTAGTTATATTATACTTTGTAAAATCACAAAATTGTGTTGGAAATTCTTATTTTCCTTGTCTGACGATAGTTACCTTTGAAAATACATTCAGTAATGAGTTAAAACAAATAATTATTGCGGTAGTAAGCAAGTTAAGGAGTGGTGTGAATCATGACAGTGTTACGGTGCTGCGCGCATACTTAGACTCTGTTCTGGTGCGCGAACCTTCGGGTAAGGTCTGGCGCCGGCGACATCAAAGTGACTGGAGCAGAAGCGCCTGGAACCCTCCGCCTCCCGTCACCTTGACACTTCGCGACATTACGACGCCGCGGCTGTATAAAGCCCACCTGCTGTCGCTGTCATTCAGTGTGGATAGTTTCGTTCAGTGGATGCTGCAGACGTGTTTAGTGTTCCGGCTTTATTGTGTGGTGGACTATTTGACTATATTTTATTCGTTTATTTTAGTCTCTTAGTGTATTGTGAATTAAGTTTTGCAATGGATAAATTTGTTACCAGAAAGTCGCGCTTGGAAGTTGATGATACTGCAAGTCAACCTCCAACAATTATTGTACTGTCACTTGCTTTCGTCGTCTTCAGGCGAGAACCATTCACAGCCGAAACCTGGACAACCCAGTTAGCGAGGATCATTTCATAAGTCTTGGTTGATCAAATACACAGTCTAGAATATGAAGCATCCACCGAAAATTTTTTTGCATAACCTGCAAGGAGGCAGATGCTAAAAATCTACTACAATTTTCTTCAAAAAAAAAAAAAAAAAAAGATGCATTTAATTCTGTACGGTTTTCTAACTGGAAAAAGGCTTTGGAAAAATTCTGTCTTCATGAAAATACGTTTACATATAAAGAAGGTGTTCTGAAACTAAATTCTATCACTAACCGAAGTGTAGCCTCCCAGCTGAATGAACAGTTAGATAGTGACGTGAAGAAAGGTCGTTTAGGTCTTGAAACAATGTTTACTACCATGCAATTTCTATGCCGACAACAACCAGCAATCAGTGGGAATGAAGATATAAACTCAATTTTTTTTCAATTGTTGGAGCTCCGAAAGAATGACATACCTGAGTTTAAAGATTGGTTAGAACATTCGGGGTAAAAGTGGAAGTCCCACGATACTCAAAACGAGATCATTGATCTACTAGAAAATTCTGTGTTGAGAAAGGTATCGGCTTCAGTCAAGAAGACTGAACATTTTTCCATTATGGTTGACGAAACAAGTGATTCTTCGAGTCACAAACAAGTGTCATTCTGTATTCGTACTGTCGATGATTCCTTAATCATTTGCTAAGACTTTATTGGCTTATACGAGACCCCCAACACTGAATCACAAACTCTGTATATTTAGACTTGGCAGCTGTAGACAGTCTTCGCCATCTAACGTCTATGAGAGAAATTATGGCTTTTACCAAGGACTTAACAAACGCTGCAAGGGAATCCAATGAAAGGATGGGACTTTTCAGAAACATACGCTGTGAGAGCGCCAACGATCAAGCTGGTCTACGACCACTTTGCCCGACTCGATGGACTATGTGAGCTTCTAATATCTTGAGAATATTGAAAAACTTTGACGAACTTCTACAGGCAGGTTACAAATGTGCAGGCTACCTTGCGTCAATGTTACAATTCAAGACTTATTTCTTTTTACGTCTTCATTGCCATGCAGTGAACCCAGTAGAGGACATCAATGAAGAAATTCGGTGCCCTCGTCTAAGTGTTGCTGATTTGGAAAAGATGTATGAGGGCTTGATTTGTACATTGAATCGACTGCGTGATAGCTTTGAACACTTTTGAGACTTGTGTTTAAAAGAAAAACTTTCACAAGTTGATGATCCTTCGCTTCCTCGGAATCGAAGTATACCAAAGAAGTGATGTGTTGGCAAATGTGCCAACACCTTGTATATAGAGGAAGCCGAAATGCACGCTATCTAACGCAGACGGGCGTGAAGTCTGGAACAGGATACATTATGCATGCACTAAAGAAAAGTACGTATCGTCTGTTTACTTAACTTTAATTCATCCTTGTGGTACATCGCTCTTGACTATACAAATGAGACTCTCTCCAGATATGGTTAATGGCGCCTTGTTAGGTCGTAGCCATGGACTTAGCTGAAGGCTATTCTAACTGTCTCTCGGCAAATGAGAGAAAGGCTTCGTCAGTGTAGTCCCTAGCAAAGTCGTCGTACAACTGGGGCGAGTGCTAGTACGTCTTTCTAGACCTGCCGTGTGGTGGCGCTCGGTCTGCAAATACTGACAGTGGCGACACGCGGGTCCGACATGTACTAATGCACCGCGGCCGATTTAAAGCTACCACCTAGCAAGTGTGGTGTCTGGCGGTGACACCACATTCCTCCCACGCAAATCGGCGAACGGTCGTGTTATAAGGCTTCCGCCCGCCGTGGGGAGGGCCCCATGTTGACGTATGCGATGAGGTGGGGAGCCTAACAACAGGCTAGGCTGTGCCACCCGCACCCGGCCATTCGGTCCGAGGGGAGCTAGGAAACGCCTGGAAACCTACTCCAGGGTGCACGTCAACATGTGGTGTATGCGCCCGTAAAGAGACAGGAGGGGCCGAAGGGTCGACCTCCATTGCGTCGGGGTATCCGACGCGCGATGACGCCATGTGGTCCGGAGCGGGCAAGAGTTCCATGTCGGAGGACAGCTGGTCACGGGAAGCGATCGGCGGCGCGTGACCCAGGGAGGCGGTAGGCGGCTGCAGCGAAGCGTCCACTGCGGGCGGCGACGGCGGGAGTACAGGTGGCGGCGGCGGCGGCGGCGGCGGCGGCGGCGGCGGCTCGTCGCCATGGGGCAAAATGGAAGGCATCGTCGGTAACACCTGGGGATGAGGCGAGCCAGTAGATGGGTCCCCAGGGCGCTGACCGGACGGCACCGTCGCTGAAAGCAGACGGGGAGCGGCAGAACCCAGGCGATGACAGAGGCGCACCTCACCAGAGGCCCCCAAAACCAAATACATCGCGCAGCCGAGGCAGCGAAGGATGTGCCCTGCGAGCCAACGCCGTGAACCGCGATAGTTGCGATAGTATACAACGTCGCCAGGGGCAAAAGCAAGTGTCTGCCGCTGCACAGGAACCTGATGCGGCGGATGCAGCAAAGACATCAAGGTTCGATGAGGACGACCATGAAGCAACTCAGCCGGTGAGCGACCATCGCGGGGCTGAGAGCGATACGAAGACAAAAAGAGCAACAACGCGGCCTCCCGAGAATGCGACTCTTTCAATTTCAACATCTGTGACTTGAAAGTCCGGACCAAACGTCACCAGCACCGTTTGACCGAGGCGAAAACGGCGCGGATGTCAGATGTTGAATACCATTGGCCTTGCAGAATGACTGAAATTCTGCGGACATGAATTGTGAGCCATTGTCGGAAACAATAGTCTGTGGAAGACCTTCAATGCAAAAGATAGCAGACAACGCTTGGATGGTGGCAGAGGACATCGTAGAAGACATCCGGACAACAAAAGGAAAATTACTGAAGGAATCGACAACAACCAACCATCGAGCATTCCAGAATGGACCAGCAAAATCTATGTGTAAGCGTTGCCCAGGGGAAGTGGCTTTTGGCCATGCAAAGAATTTCCGCGGCGGTGCGGATTATTGTTCGGCACCCGCCATGCAAGAAGAGCACATATCCGTAATCGCAGCATCGATTCCAAACCAAGTACAGTGCTGACGAGCAAGTTGTTTCGTACGCACTATACCCCAATGTCCTTGGTGGAGAAGCTGTAAGACAGGACTGTAACGAACGTGGGACCACGACCCTAGACTGATCATTATCAGAACGCAACAACAAAACACCACGTCATACAAAAAGTCTCTCCCTGTGAGCAAAAAATCGGCGAACCAACGGATCCTCGATCCGGGACTTGGACAAGGGCCATTGCGTAGCAACAAAACGCAAAACGGTAGCAAGGACAGGGTCTGCAGCTGTGGCTGTAGCTACACGACGAAAATCAATCGGAAACGATTCGACCACGTCATCGGTTTCCGCATCAATGAACGTGCAAGCACGTTCGGAAGAATCGAATGCTTTATCCTCAGCAACAGGCAAACGGGACAACGCATCGGCGTTTCCGTGCTTAGCAGTGGACCGATATAAGATATCGTAGCGGTACTGCGAGAGGAAAATAGACCAGCGAATGAATTTCGGCGCTGTACGCGGAGGTACAGGCTTGTTCGGATGAAAAAGCGATGTCAAAGGTTTGTGGTCCGTGATGATGGTAAAGTGACGACCATACAAGAAATCGTGAAACTTTGTAACACCAAACACGAGAGTCAAAGCTTCTTTCTCTATCTGGGAATAATTTCTTTGCGCCGACGACAGCAATTTGGACGCAAAGGCAATAGTGCGATCATGCGAACCATCTTTGTGCGCAAGCACAGCACCGATCCCGAAATCCGATGCATCTACCATCAACAAAAGGGGTTTCTGGAGATCGAATGGCGTAAGGCAAGTATTTGAAAGCAACGCCGATTTCAACTGGCGAAAGGCGCGTTCGCATTCCGTCGACCAGACGAACGGAACACCTTTACGGCGTAAGCGATGAAGCGGAGCGGAAATGGAAGAGGCATGCGGAATATATTTATTATAATAGTTAATTTTTCCCAACACACTCTGTAGCTGCTTCAAGGTCTGCGGTGAAGGCAACTCCTGTATGGCACGGAGGTGCTCCGGACTCGGATGTATGCCTTGGGCATTAAGGACATGTCCCAGATATGACAAGTCACGAGCAAAAAACACACATTTGTCCTTCCTCAAGCGAAGACCATTTTGTTGCAAGACCTGAAATAATGTTCGTAGGTTTGCACGATGTTCTTCTTCTGCCTTTCCGGAGATCACTATATCGTCCAGATAGTTTGCTGCAGTAGGGATCGACGCACAAATAGTTTGTAAATATTGCTGAAACAATGCAGGGGCGGATGCACACCTGAATGGCAGTCTTTTGAATCGGTACAAACCAAGATGCGTGTTAATCACCAATACGTGCTGGGATTCTTCGTCCTCCGGTATTTGCAAGTACGCATCTGCTAGGTCCAACTTTGAAAAATATTGTCCCGGGCACAGTTTGTCAAAAAGATCTTCCGGGCGGGGCAAAGGAAAAGTAGCAGTCACTAGTTGTGGATTCACTGTGGCCTTGAAGTCCACGCAAAGTCTCAATTTTCCGGAAGGTTTTGGCAAAATTACTAAGGGTGAGGCCCAGAGAGAAGCCTGCACACGTTCAATGACACCTTGTGATTCTAAATCGTTTAATGTTCTTGCTACCTCGTCACGCAAAGCGTGGGGAACATTGCGCGCTTTGAAAAATTTCGGTTGCGTGTTTACTTTCGGTTCCAAATGTGCTTCATAGTTCTTAGCGCAACCAAGGCCCGGTGCAAAAATGTCTGCAAATTCCTCACATAGACGAGAAACACTGGCTGAAGGCACAGTCTGGTTCACTGATAGGACCTGATTTACGATAGACAAGTTAAACAACTGAAATAAATCTAAACCAAACAAGTTCACTGCAGCAGAAGACACAAGTTTTGTTTGTCCCTTATATGTTGCAAGAAGGCTGCACTGCCCTAACACAGGGATATGCTATCCTGAATAACTAGTTAGCTTAACATGTGCGGCATGCAACGGAGGTGTGCCCAGCTGTTTGTACGTGTCGTGATTGAGCAATGAAACTGCAGCTCCGGTATCGAGCTGGAACGGTATCACTTGTCCGGCAAAGTCCAAATCTACAAAAAGTTTATTGTCCTGCTGACGACAAGAGCGACTGTTTTGTGCAACTTGAACAGACACTGGTACAGAATCACTGGCGACATGATGGGATTTCCGTCGATGGCGACGCACACTTTTTGTGGGACGAACACAGTCACTGTTAGAGAGAGTAGCACAGGGTGGAGTGGCAGTAACTACATGAATGTCCATGGGCGAAGGTTCCCGAGCCTGAGTGTCCTTGGTTCGATTCCGGCGCGAAGCAAAGGGCCTGGAATGGTTGGTAGTGTCCGATCGAAGCTTTTTCTGGCAAACACTTTGAACATGTCCTTTCTTATTAAAGAAAAAGCAAATAGCTTGGCAATTCTCACGCGAATGTCTACTTGCACACCGCGGCATGATATCAGCACTGCATTTGCTCGCTTGCACGGCACACGAAGCGGTGCGGACGTGCGCGAAGGCTGTTTACAGTTCCGTGCAGCGCGCCGGCGGGCCGGTTAATGCGACACACAGCTGGCGAAGTTTCAAATGATTCCTGAGCAAAGTCAAGTGTGTCTTGCCTATCCAATATGTCTATCACTTGTTGAAGGGAGGGATTGACTAGTTTCAAAATCTGTTCCCGTATACGATCATCAGAAACGTTCTGTGCAATTGCATCACGCACCATAGTATCTGAATAAGGGAGTCCACAGTCACATTCAAAAGCACAATCCCTTGTAAGGCCTTGCAAAGTTGCAACCCACTCCCGATTAGTTTGACCGGCCGTATGTTTTGTACGAAAGAACGTATACCTTTTTGCAACGACATTTACTGTTTCTTTGAAATAGGCATCTAAAGCAGACAAAATTTCGTCGTAGGACAGAGTTGCTACGTCGCGTCGGGGAAACAATTTCACTATCACACTGTAGGTGGACACACCTACACACGAAAGCAAAAACGGCTGCCGCTCATTACCTTGAATTCTGTAGGCGGCGAGATGGAATCCAAATTGGCGTGACCACTCCGTCCAGCTTTCGTCGTCGGGATGAAATTGATGGAACGGGGGTGCAACTGCGTGTTGCGGCTGCGGTAGCGAGGAAGCGGCGGCGGCCGCATCGTTTTGCAGCACACGTTGACCCTGGACGAGCTGTCCAAGGGCATCCAATAACGCCTGCGTCTGCTGATTCTGCAAGCGATAAAATTCGGACAGTACATCTGGAGAATGTGGCGAAGCCATGACACAAGTAATTTAAGCAAGTAGAATGAACACGTTTATACTCGTCGCCAATGATGTGTTGGCAAATGTGCCAACACCTTGTAGATAGAGGAAGCCGAAATGCACGCTATCTAACGCAGACGGGCGTGAAGTCTGGAACAGGATACATTATGAATGCACTAAAGAAAAGTACGTATCGTCTGTTTACTTAACTTTAATTCATCCTTGTGGTACATCGCTCTTGACTTTAGTAATGAGACTCTCTCCAGATATGGTTAATGGCGCCTTGCTAGGTCGTAGCCATGGACTTAGCTGAAGGCTATTCTAACTGTCTCTCGGCAAATGAGGGAAAGGCTTCGTCAGTGTAGTCGCTAGCAAAGTCGTTGTACAACTGGGGCGAGTGCTAGTACGTCTTTCTAGACCTGCCGTGTGGTGGCGCTCGGTCTGCAAATACTGACAGTGGCGACACGCGGGTCCGACATGTACTAATGGACCGCGGCCGATTTAAAGCTACCACCTAGCAAGTGTGGTGTCTGGCGGTGACACCACAAGAAGAATGAAAACAACGAAGCCAGCTCACAGCACACTTTCAAAACCCAAAAGGAATACTACGAAGCTAGTTACATAGAAGTTTGTGAAACGCTGCAGTCTTGCATTACTGAGCGGTTTGCTTCAACTGGACTCACACAAGTCACTGCAGCTGAACAAGAGTACTTGCTTTTAGTAAAAAGAGGTGAGACAAATTTGGAAAAATCAACTGGGTTTTCCAAAAATGACCTTGACATTGAGAGACTGTGCTGACATTTGAATATGTTAGCCGATATTGCTAATAAAAGAACTGATCTTAAAAAACATGCGTGATGTAAAAAAGTTCATTACACAAGAGCCTGAAGTTGGGGAAATGTTATGTGAAGTAGTGAAGTGCATTAAGCTTTCTCCAAGTAGTTCCAAACACGACAGCAACAGCAGAACGGTCATTTAACGCCTTTAGACGTCGGAAGTCATATCTCCGATCAACAATGGGACAGAAGCGATTGAACAAATTGGCTGTTCTTCATGCCCACCGAGATGTTTTGGATGAATTGGATATCTGACCAGTCACCAACGACTTCATATTCAGTAATCCAGCCAGACGATGGACATTTGAACGTTTCTAATGACACTCTAGCCCTAATAATGGCATTTAGAGCAATGTTAAAAATCCTCATAAAATAGACAATAAAATACATACATAATGTTAAATTTTCAGTTTCGAAATATTAGTACTAGTTTAGTACTGTATTACGATAGTATAAGTTATTTTCAAATACTTAAATATTTCAATGGGGTAATATGGGACCATGAAGAGGCAGATGTGCAGTTACAACTTGATGCATGGAAGGAAATAATGAAAGGGTATGGATTAAAAATAAATAAAGATAGAGAGAAGTAATGTTATTTGGAAGAAACAAAGGAATCAATGAGAATGTTACTTGGAATGGAGAACCCTTCAAAGTGGTAGACAGTTTCACTTATTTAGGGAGTGAAATATCTAGTAATGGAAGAATAACAAACGAAATTAATAGGAGGTTACAGAAGGGAGGTAATTTCTACCAAACAATGAAACTCCTGATTTGGTATAAGGAAGTTTCAGAAAAAGCAAAACTCCTTATGTATAAGAGTTATTACTTCCATATTGTCACCTATGGAGGAGAAACACGGCCAAAGACAGAAAGGGAATGGAGCAGAGTGCAAGCAGAGGAAATGAAATTCTGAGAGCAGCTAAGGGAAAAACAAGAATGGACAGAGTGAGGAATGTAGATATTAGAAAGGACCTTAAACAAGAAATTATGAAAGTAGAAATTGAAAAAAAGAGATGAAGATGGTACGGGCATGTTAACAGGATGCGTGAGCAGAGGCTCCCCAAAATTATGGAAGAACTAACGATGGATGGAAAAAGACCTAGAGGGCGCCCAAGAACACGGTAGAAAACGGGAGTGAGAATATCTGTGGAAAGGGGAGGTGTGACCTGACAGCAAGTGGAGGAAGAAAATTGGTGGGAGGACCGAGCCAAATTGAGAGGACTCGTCAGCACCCAGACGGCAATACCTGTAGCGGCAAGGGGTGTAAGACCAAATTAAAACCCTCTATGTACATACTTTTTGACTGAAAGTATTAGGCCTACTGTATTACCTTTATTAACTGTATTAAAGCATTAATTTTGAGATACTGTTTTTATTTAATGAACCCTAAGCCTTATTCAAAGTAAGCTTAAATGAGCTATTTCACTTATTAATCAAAGTGATATTACTGTGCGACAGCAGTATTTTGTTTTATTCTTTTAATGATAGTTTAGGATTTATTTAGATGTAATTTCAGTCTTTTTCAGAGCTATATATTCATTGCTCTCTAATAGTGTATAAGCATGATTATTACTGTAAATTAAATTAGCTTTTTACGAAAATACCGTGCGTGTATATGTTTTGTTTCTTTTTTCAAAGCCAAAAAATGTGTCAGGCTTGTCGAGTTTCCCGGAGTGTCGAGTTATCGAGAGTCCAGTTTTCGGGGTTCTAATGTTGATCATATTATTCTAAAATTCTTTAAAAACTTTAAAACTCACTAAGTTTCATATAAAATTTAGAAAATTTCCCGGGGCAAGACCCCCAGTATGAGACCCCCCCTCCCAATAATTTTTATAAGTCAGCGCCCCTGCACAGACTGCGATATAAGCCACTGCAACAAGCTGTGTACAAGCTGCTCCGCTGTTTCATTATATAACGTGCTATCGGCAGTGTGCATGTCAGAGGCACGTTGAAGGATTGAATATTTACTGCAGTGCGGGAGAAGGAATTGATTTCTATTGTGTGTGTGTGTGTGTGTGTGTGTGTGTGTGTGTGTGTGTGTGTGGGCGCGTTATGATGGGTCGGTGACTAGAAATTCGGAGGCAACTACTACGAGTCCCACTTCCCAATTCCAACGCAGGTGTGTACTTTAAATATGACATTTTTGTGCATGTCTTATGAACACAACAGGAAGTCCTCTGAACATGTCCAATACCGATAAAATATGTGCAAGACTTCAGCCCGTTACATGGCTACGTCTAACGTATCAAAAGGAATGTAAACGAAAAAGAAATATTTAGGTTTCCAACTGGTAACTTCTATGAATCAGGTAGGTGAACAGTGCAAAACACTCCTTGTAATGTACAAGCTTGTATCAAAAAGAACTTTGATTTAAGGATACTATAAAAGAAGAAGGAAAGTTATTTTGCCCAAGTTTCCCTGTTAAATAAACGGCACACTAGAGGAGTGGTAAAGTAAGAACTTTGGACCAAGGTAACACGTTGGATTTTTAAGTGAAAACTAAGTCGTTGATACAGTTGACACATTCTTTCATACAGTATAAATCGAAGAGAATGTGCATGTGGTCGATGCAACTATGAAATAACAATGTTAAGTTCTGCGGAATGTCTTGATACACTTCAGCAGCCCCTGTATCGCCCGGAATGAAATCTAGAGAATTTGCTTTGTTATTTGAAACAAAACTGGCGATTAGTCTGAAATCAACTAACAGTTACGAGAGCAGGGCATCAACAAGGAAGCACTTTTCAGAATGAATGCACGTATACTGAGCAACCACTAAGTACAGGCGGAGCTGCCTGTATGCATCAGTTGATAGATACATACATAGAATGTTATACGGGTTAACAATATTTTATTAATATGCAGTAAGTCCCTGAAATCAGAAAAGTTAAGTCACAAATACCTGCCGTAGGAAGGGAATCGAATCTAAGACTGCACGACCGTAACTAGCTACTACAGTTGGTACTTCAGAGTGGTCGACTCACAGACACGTCACTCCCGATTCTCCAAGAGTTTTCGTCAGTTTATCCTTTCCACGAAGCAATTATGAAAATGTTCCATCGACATATTTCCGAAGCTATCGAGGCGTCGCCTTTCGTTTAGACAATTCACATGTACCATATTTCGCTTTCACTCTGGCAAGAATTCATGTTATGACTTTTTGGTGCCTAAGATGCAGTCCGAAGGATAAGCCACTCTACCTAGGACCACTGCGCACTTGCGCAGTCCAGCCCGACATGTCGAAGCTGCTCTGAAATTTTTCACACTGGCGGAATACACCGAAGAAATGTAATGTCAAAATTTTAAGTGCTAAGGTGCACTGTAAGTACACTCCTGGAAATTGAAATAAGAACACCGTGAATTCATTGTCCCAGGAAGGGGAAACTTTATTGACACATTCCTGGGGTCAGATACATCACATGATCACACTGACAGAACCAGAGGCACATAGACACAGGCAACAGAGCATGCACAATGTCGGCACTAGTACAGTGTATATCCACCTTTCGCAGCAATGTAGGCTGCTATTCTCCCATGGAGACGATCGTAGAGATGCTGGATGTAGTCCTGTGGAACGGCTTGCCATGCCATTTTCACCTGGCGCCTCAGTTGGACCAGCGTTCGTGCTGGACGTGCAGACCGCGTGAGACGACGCTTCATCCAGTCCCAAACATGCTCAATGGGGGACAGATCCGGAGATCTTGCTGGCCAGGGTAGTTGACTTACACCTTCTAGAGCACGTTGGGTGGCACGGGATACATGCGGACGTGCATTGTCCTGTTGGAACAGCAAGTTCCCTTGCCGGTCTAGGAATGGTAGAACGATGGGTTCGATGACGGTTTGGATGTACCGTGCACTATTCAGTGTCCCCTCGACGATCACCAGTGGTGTACGGCCAGTGTAGGAGATCGCTCCCCACACCATGATGCCGGGTGTTGGCCCTGTGTGCCTCGGTCGTATGCAGTCCTGATTGTGGCGCTCACCTGCACGGCGCCAAACACGCATACGACCATCATTGGCACCAAGGCAGAAGCGACTCTCATCGCTGAAGACGACACGTCTCCATTCGTCCCTCCATTCACGCCTGTCGCGACACCACTGGAGGCGGGCTGCACGATGTTGGGGCGTGAGCGGAAGACGGCCTAACAGTGTGCGGGACCGTAGCCCAGCTTCATGGAGACGGTTGCGAATGGTCCTCGCCGATACCCCAGGAGCAACAGTGTCCCTAATTTGCTGGGAAGTGGCGGTGCGGTCCCCTACGGCACTGCGTAGGATCCTACGGTCTTGGCGTGCATCCGTGCGTCGCTGCGGTCCGGTCCCAGGTCGACGGGCACGTGCACCTTCCGCCGACCACTGGCGACAACATCGTTGTACTGTGGAGACCTCACGCCCCACGTGTTGAGCAATTCGGCGGTACGTCCACCCGGCCTCCCGCATGCCCACTATACGCCCTCGCTCAAAGTCTGTCAACTGCACATACGGTTCACGTCCACGCTGTCGCGGCATGCTACCAGTGTTAAAGACTGCGATGGAGCTCCGTATGCCACGGCAAACTGGCTGACACTGACGGCGGCGGTGCACAAATGCTGCGCAGCTAGCGCCATTCGACGGCCAACACCGCGGTTCCTGGTGTGTCCGCTGTGCCGTGCGTGTGATCATTGCTTGTACAGCCCTCTCGCAGTGTCCGGAGCAAGTATGGTGGGTCTGACACACCGGTGTCAATGTGTTCTTTTTTCCATTTCCAGGAGTGTATTTTTAAAAATGTCTTAAAACTTGCCACATTCGTAGCTCGTCAGGCGGCTGCAGCAATGCATACTGTGGTGTCACCGCCAGACACCACACTTGCTAGGTGGTAGCTTTAAATCGGCCGCGGTCCATTAGTACATGTCGGACCCGCGTGTCGCCACTGTCAGTGATCGCAGACCGAGCGCCACCACACGGCAGGTCTAGAGAGACGTACTAGGACTCGCCCCAGTTGTACGACGACTTTGCTAGCGGCTACACTGACGAAGCCTTTCTCTCATTTGCCGAGAGATAGTTAGAATAGCCTTCAGCTAAGTCCATGGCTACGACCTAGCAAGGCGCCATTAACCATTTCTCGAGAGAGTCTCACTTGTATCATCCAGAATGCTGTATACAAATGATGGATTAAAGTTAAGTATTCCAGCAGCTACGTACTTTTCTTTATAGCATTCATTACGTATCCTGTTTCAGACTTAACGCCAGCCGGCGTGTGTAAACGCGTGGCTTTCGGTTACCCGTCACTGTGGACTGGCTGTCTTGTCAGTCCACTACACACACACCTGCTTTAGCTGTGGGAGACAGCCCGTGCACAGCACGGCGGGCACATATCCCCAGAATGACGGCTCATCGGTTAGTGGATAACACGGCACGACGCGATCGTAATTTCTAAAGCGAATTTCGTTTCCATTGATAGGTTCACTAGCACAGTTGTTCACAGTTGCTTTCACTCGGATTTGAAACATTTGATATCCATACTAACTAGCAGTTGCCTTTCCGGCGTGCGGTTTGAGGCGTCCTGTCGCGTATTGCGCGGCCCCTCCCGCCGGAGGTTCGAGTCCTCCCTCGGGCACGGGTGTGTGTATGTTGTTCTCAGCATAAGTTAGTTTACGTTAGTTTGAGTAGTGTGTAAGTCTAGGGACCCATGTCCTTAGCAATTTGGTCCCATAGGAATTCACAAACATTGAACATTTTGTGCCATCGCTAAGTGTAAACATTGGAGGAAAAACGGAACTAATTTTCTTTGTGTTCTCTTCGTATGTACTTCCTAATAGCATCTGCGTCTGTGCCGTTTCCGAAGTTTCGCAGTAACGTGGTATCCAATTTGTTGTGTTGGCAGAAGAGCCAACACCGTGTTACTAGTGGAGGCCGAAATGCACGCGTTTTAGCTCACACAGGCTTGTCTGGAACATGACAAGGAATGAGAATTCAGAAAGCGGACGTAATTAGTTTGATACTTAACTCTAATCCATTAATGATGAACGTCGCTCTTGAAGGTACATGATTCACAATATCAACATCAATAGTAACTGAATATGGCGCCTTGCTAGGTCGTAGCAAATGACGTAGCTGAAGGCTATGTTAAACTGTCGTCTCTGCAAGTGAGAGCGTATGTAGAAAGTGAACCGTCGCTAGCAAAGTCGGCTGTACAACTGGGGCGAGTGCTAGAGAGTCTCTCTAGACTAGACCTGCCATGTGGCGGTGCTCGGTCTGCAATCACTGATAGTGGCGACACGCGCGTCCGACGTATACTAGCGGACCGTAGCCGGTTTAAAGGCTACCACCTAGCAAGTGTGGTGTCTGGCGGTGACACCACATTCCTCCTCCGCAAATCGGCGGACGGTTGTGGTATAAGGCCTCCGCCCGGCGTGGGGAGGACCCCATGCTGACGTATGCGACGAGGTGGGGAGCCTGACAACAGGCGAGGCTGTGCCACCCGCACCCTGCCATTCGGACCGCGGGGAGATAGGGAGCGCCTGAAAACCTGCTCCAGGGTGTACACCAACATGCGGTGTATGCGCCCGTAGAGAGACAGGAGGGGCCGAAGGGTCGACGTCCATCGGGCCGGGCCACCCGACAGGCGAAGACGACATATGGTCCGGAGCGGGCAAGAGTTCCATGGCGGAGGACAGCTGGTCACGGGAAGCGATCGGCGGCACGTGACCCAGGGAGGCACCCGACGGCTGCAGCGACGCGTCCACTGCGGGCGTCGCCGGCGGGAGAACAGGCGGCGGCGGCGCGTCGCCATGGGGCAAAATGGAAGGCATCGTCGGTAACACCTGGGGATGAGGCAAGCCAGTAGATGGGTCCCCGGGGCGCTGACCGGATGGCACCGTCGCTGAAAGCAGACGGCGAGCGGCAGATCCCGTGCGACGACAGAGGCGCAGCTGATTGAGATGCCGACGCACCTCACCAGAGGCCCCCAAAACCACATACACAGCGCGGCCGAGGCAGCGAAGAATGAGCCCTTCGAGCCAACGTCGTGAACCTCGATAGTGGCGGTTGTAGACAACGTCGCCTGGGGCAATAGCAGGTGTCTGCCGCTGCACAGGAACCTGATGCGGCGGATGTAGCAAAGACATCAAGGTTCGATGAGGCGACCGTGAGGCAACTCAGCCGGCAAGCGACCATCTCGGGGCTGAGAGCGATACGAGGACAAAAAGAGCAAAAACGCGTTCTCCCGAGAATGCGACTCTTTCAACTTCATCTGTGACTAGAAAGTCCTGGCCAAAACGGCGCGGACGTCAGATGTTGAATACCAAAGGCCTTGCAGAATGACTGAAATTCTGCGGACATGAATTGTGGGCCATTGTCGGAAACAATTGTCTATGGAAGACCTTCAATGCAAAAGATAGCAGATAACGCTTGGATGGTGGCAGATGATGTCGTGGAAGACATCCGGACAACAAAAGGAAAATTACTGAATGAATCTATCACAACCAACCATCGAGCATTCCAGAATAGACCAGCAAAATCGATGTGTAAGCGTCGCCAAGGGAAAGTGGCTTTTGGCCATGCAAAGAATTTCGTCGGTGGTACTGATTGTTGTGCGCCACACACCATGCAAGAAGAGCACATATTCATAATCGCGGCATCGATTCCGAACCAAGTACAGTGTTGACGAGCAAGTTATTTCGTTCTCACTATACCCCAATGTCCTTGGTGGAGAAGCTTTAAGACAGAACTGTAACGAACGTGGGACCACGACCCAGGACTGATCATTATCAGAACGCAACAGCAAAACACCACGTCGAACAAAAAGTCTCTCCTTGTGAGCAAAAAATCGGCGAACCAACGTGTCCAAGATCCGTTACTTTGACAAGGGCCATTGCGAAGCAACAAAACGCAGAACGGTAGCAAGGACAGGGTCGGCAGTTGTGGCTGAAGCCACACGACGAAAATCAATCGGAAACGATTCGACCACGTCATCGGTTTCCGTATCAATGAACATGAAAGCAAGTTCGGAGGAATCGAATGCCCTGTCCTCAGCAACAGGCAAACGGGAAAACTTATCGTTGTTTCCGTGCTTAGCAGTGGACCGATACAAGATATCGTAGCGGTACTGCGAGAGGAAAATAGACCAGCGAATGGATTTCGGCGCTGTACGTGGAGGTACAGGCTTGGTCGGATGAAAAAGCGATGTCAAAGGTTTGTGGTCTGTGATTATGGTAAAGTGACGACCATACAAGAACTCATGAATTTTTGTAACACCAAATACGAGAGCCAATGCTTCTTTCTCGATCTGTGAATAATTTCGATGCGCAGACGAGAGTAATTTGGACACAAAGGCAATAGGGCGATCTTGCGAACCATCTTTGTGCGCAAGCACAGCACCGATCCCGAAATCCGATGCATCCACCATCAACAAAAGGGGCTTCCGGGGATCGAATGGTGTAAGGCAAGTATTGAAAAGCATCGCCGATTTCAACTGGCGAAAGGCGCGTTCGCATTCCGTCGTCCAGACGAACGGAACACCTTTACGGCGTAAGCGATGAAGCGGAGCTGAAATGGAAGAGGCGTATGGGATATATTTATGATAATAGTTGATTTTTCCCAGCACACTCTATAGCTGCTTCAAATTCTGCTGTGAAGGCAAGTCTTGTATGGCACGGAGGTGTGTGGGACTGGGATGTATGCCTTGGGCATTGAGTACATGTCCCAGGTATGGCAAGTAATAAGCAAAAAACACACATTTGTCCTTCCGTAAGCGAAGACCATTTTGTCAGAAGACCTGAAATAATGTTCTGACATTGGCTAAATGTTCTTCTTCCGTCTTTCCGGAGATCACAATATCGTCCAGATAGTTTGCTGCAGTAGGGACCGACGCACAAACAGTTTGTAGATATTGCTGAAACAATGCTGGGGCGGATGTACACCCGAATGGCAGTCGTTTGAATTGATACAAACCAAGATGCGTGTTAACCACCAAAACGCGCTGGGATTCTTCGTTCACCGGTATTTGCAAGTACGCATCTGCTAGGTCCAACTTCGAAAAATATTGTCCCGGGCACAGTTTGTCGACAAGATCTTCCGGGCAGGATAAAGGAAAAGTTGCATTCACTAGTTGTGGATTCACTGTTGCCTTGAAGTCCACACAAAGTCCCAATTTTCCCGAAGGTTTTGGCAAAATTACTAAGGGGGGTGCCCAGAGAGAAGCCTGCACACGTTCAATTACACCTTGTGATTCCAAATCGTGTAATGGTTTTGCAACCTCATCACGCAATGCGTGGGGAATATTGCGTGCTCTGAAAAATTTCGGTTGCGCGTTTACTTTCATTTCCGAATGTGCTTTATAGTTCTTAGCGCAACCGAGGTCCGGTGCAAAAATGTCTGCAAATTCTTCACATAGTCGAGAAACACTGTCTGAAGGCACAGTCTGGTTCACTGATAGGACCTGATTTACTATAGACAAGTTAAACAACTGAAACGAATCGAAACCAAACAAGTTCACTGCAGAAGAAGAACGAAGGATGTAAAATGACACAAGTTTTGTTTGTCTCTTGTATGTTGCAAGAAGGCTGCACTGTCCTAACACAGGGATCTCTTGACCTGCTAGTTAACTTAACATTTGTGGCACGCAACGGACGTGTGCCCAGCTGTTTATAAGTTTCTTAATTGATCAGTGGAACTGCAGCTCAGGTATCGAGCTGGAATGGGATGGTTCAAATGGCTCTGAGCCCTATGGGACTTAACATCTATGGTCATCAGTCCCCTAGAACTTAGAACTGCTTAAACCTAACTAACCTAAGGACATCACACAACGCCCAGTCATCACGAGGCAGAGAAAATCCCTGACCCCGCCGGGAATCGAACCTGGGAACCCGGGAGTGGGAAGCGAGAACGCTGGAATGGGATCACTTTGCCATTAATGCCCAAGTCTACAAAAGTTTATTGTCCTGCTGACAACAAGAGTGACTGTCTCGTGCAACGTGAACCGACACTGGTACAAAATCACTTGCAACTTGACGGGAGTTCAGCGATGTGGACGCACACTATTTGTGGGACGAACACAGTCACTGTTAGAGAGAGTGTCACTGGGCGGAGTGGAATGAACTATATGAATTTCCATGGGCAAAGTTTCGCGAGCCTGAGTATCCTTGGTTCGATTCCGATTCCGGCGCGAAACAAAGGGCCTAGAGTGGTTTTGCGTTTCCGATCTGAGCTTTCTCTGGCAAACACTATGAACATGTAATTTTTTATGACAGTAAAAGCAAATAGCTTGTCGTGACGGGCAATTCTCACGTGAATGTTTAGTAGCGAACCACGGGCATGATTTGAACACTGCATTTGGTTGCCGGCGCAGCACACGTGGCTGAGAGCCTGGTGGCAGCGGCGCGGCAGGGCACGAGGGCTGTTTACCGCTCCGTGCAGCTCGCCCGGCGGGCTGGTTAACCTGACACACGGCTGGCGAAGTTTTAAATGATTCCTGAGCAAAGTCAAGTGTGTCCTGCCGATCCAATATGACCATCACTTGTTGAAGGGAGGGATGGACTAGTTTCAAAATCTGTTCCTTTATACGAACATCAGAAACGTTCTGTGCAATTGCATCACGTACCCTAGAATCTTAATATGGGAGTCCACATTGACACTCAAAAGCACAATCCTAGTAAGGCCTTGCAAGGTTGCAAACCACTCCCGATTAGTCTGACCTATCGTACGTTTTGTACGAAAGAAGGTATACTGTTTCACAACTACATTGACTGATTGTTTGAAATATGCATCTAATGGAGACAAAATTTCTTCGTACGACAGAGTTGCTACATAGAGTCGGGGAAATAATTTGACTATCACACGGTAGGTTTGCGCACCTACGGATGACAAAAGAAAAGGCTGTCGCTCGTTACCTTGAATTCTGTAGGAGGCGAGATGGAATCCAAATTGGCGTGACCACTCTGTCCAGCTTTCCAGTGCAGCATCAAAAGGTCTGAAGGTCGGTGCAACTGCTTGTTGTGGCTGCATTAGCGGTGGAGCGGCGGCTGCAGCATCGTTTTGTATTACACGTTGACCCTGGACGAGCTGTCCAAGGGCATCCAGTAACGCCTGCGTCTGCTGATTCTGTAAGCGATAAAATTCGGACAGTACATCTGGAAATTGTGGCGAAGCCACTTCCCCAATTAAATCAGGGCAGTATAGTTAAGAACACTGTTTTTACTCATCACCAATGTTGTGTTGGCAGAAGAGCCAACACCGTTTTACTAGTGCAGGCCGAAATGCACGCGTTTTAGCTCACACAGGCTGGCGTGAGGAGAAAAGCACTTTACTGACGTGAGGTCTGGAAAATGATAAGGAATGAGAATTCAGAAAGCGGGCGTAATTAGTTTGATACTCAACTTTAATCCATTAATGATGAACGTCGCTCTTGAACGTATGTGATTCACAACATTATCTGTTCAGAATACATTCTTGAAGATACTAATTATAGTAACTGAATATGGCGCCTTGCTACGTCGTAGCAAATGACGTAGCTGAAGGCTATGCTAAACTGTCGTCTCTGCAAGTGAGAACGTATGTAGACAGTGAACCATCGCTAGCAAAGTCGCCTGTACAACTGGCGCGAGTGCTAGGGCGTCTCTCTAGACTGGACCTGCCGTGTGGCGGTGCTCACTGATAGTGGCGACACGCGGGTCCGTCGTATACTAGCGGACCGCGGCCGATTTAAAGGCTACCACCTAGCAAGTGTGGTGTCTGGCGGTGACACCACACAATTAATCTCCTCTAATTTGCAAATGCAAAATATGAAGCATGTGGTAATCAATCGAAATTACCCGTTCCTCCTGAAGGCCTATTTATGTCCGATAGTTAATTTCTTTGAAAAACACTGGAATGTTGTTGACATGTTGTTAGAAATTGAGGAAGCATTATAAGAAAGAGGAAATAACTGTGACAATTCCGTGAATTGAGGGTCGGACGATGGTAGATATGCTAATTAAAGTCAAAAGCAGGAATACAGTGCTTCCCTAGCCCAAAGAAAAATGGAGAGCAATAGCTTTCAGTGGCAAATAGAAGACTGCAGGTTTTTTTGTTAAACGAAAGAGGGAGAAAACGGTTAAAGTTAAGCTGTGTGCAAAGCTGGTTTCTTATCATAAAATCTGAATGTGAATTTTATAAATGGCAGAAAGATTTGCATGCTATACAAAAGAGATGCCAGAATGAAATTCGCAAATTGTGACAGAAAAATTATTCGAAAGGTTTAAAACTGCTCGTGAAAGTCTATGCACCATTAGTGAGGGAAATCTAAATGACTGTGCCCCTATAGATAGCAAGTGGGATGAATTTTACTGAATTCCATTGTTCTTCCACCTACTTAAACAGATTGAGAAAAGTATGTCGAAAAGGAAGTCGCAAAATTACGAAGTTTACTTGAGGTAAACATGCAGGACAGAAGTGTTTGGCAGGTAGTACTACAGACAAATCTGTAACTTCTTGTTATACCGTACAATGCAGTGTATAAAGCCGGTCAGTGAGGTTTCGTGCAACAACTGCGTTCAGACAACACTGGATTATTTCGAACGAAAAAAAGTCACTTCTGGAGTCAGAGAATGCTATTACCCATAAGAATACAACAATACCAGTGATAAGCAACAATGGTTACTGTTTCAGCAGCTTTATATCTATCTTGATGAACCTCAGTGGCTCGCCGCTGTGTCCGAGCGTTTCTAGGCGCTTCAGTCTTGAACCCTGCTGCTGCTACAGTCGCAGGTTCGAATCCTCGGTCATGGATGTGTGTGATGTCCTTAGTTAGGTTTAACTTGTTCTACGTGTAGGGTACTGATGACCTCAGATATTAAGTCCCATAGTGTTTAGAGCCATTTCATCCATTTTGAACCTCAGTGCAAATCAGGACCTCAAATTGAAAAAAAAAGAACTGTTTGATTGCAAACGTGTTGTAATCGTCATAGCAAACTCTGGAAAAACGAGAGAGAATAATTTTCCATATTACGTCGGAAGCGTACTCATACCAGTTGCAGAAAATTACTCACTGCTTTTATTGGACTCTTGGTCTCGACATAACGATTTCTCTAAGTTTAAGCGGACGATGACAAGACTGTTGATGTCATTTAGATGCAGCCAAGATCTAATAGTGTGATTCAGCATCTCGATAAATTAACGTTCCGACAGTGAAAAGAATTTCTGAGAAAATTGTAGGACAATACAATTTCCCATAACTCTTGTTATTTTAGGTTTATCAGCGAAACAATATAGTCATTTGTGCATTGACAGTTTGCATCAGCAAACTAAAACTGAACTCCGTCCGAACAGTCCTTGAAGACCAAACGGTGCCGAAATGATCACGTTCTACGAATTTTATCAAGTATGTCTTGTACACAGCACAATGTGCAGAACAACGTCCACGATCATTTCTTTCACCATCCTAATTCTTCCTTAATAAAACTAGCGATTACTGTGAAGCTGCTGATGCATTATTTTTTCCTTTTGTCGGGTGTGCCTTTTCTAAAGAGAATGTTTTTTTTTTCATCAAATAGACTCTTCGCGTCTTTTTATTGCTACAGGGAATAAATAAATGTTTAATTGTTCGTAAAGTATACATTATTCAAAAATTATCATAACTGTGCTACATGTATTGTTATAAAATATGTCACTTCAGCAAATTAACGTCCTCATCAAGGGGAGCCGGAAGGCCTATTCCGCCAATGCTATTTTACCCTTTGAATAAGTACACTTTTCAAAAGTACTATAAGTGCTAAAACAATGAATTTTTTACTGCATATATATAAAATATATGCCTCAATGTACAAGTAAAATGAACATAATACCTCTTATGGTTTTGTAGGAAAAAAGTTATTCTTTCACTAGTAAAATTTAACTTTATTATTATTCATTAATTATAATAAAACATTAATTATTATAAAACATTTTCTGATTTTTTAGTGGTTCTCAATTTACTTGTAATAACTTATGACCATCCGCAGTACAAATTGACAAAATTTCATGTTTCTAACCCCATTAGTTTGTCAAATAATGGTACCTGAAAGTAAAGAAAATGAAGTTTTGAGAAAAATCCATTTAAAGTTTAATACTGCAATTCTAGTATAGTTATTGATGAGAATTACTTACCACTAATATTTTCCTGCGCTATACTGAGCATCATCAGAATCATACTGATCTTCTTGTCTTCTCTTGGTCCCTCTTCTTTTCTGTCTGGCTTCTTTTGTGCATTGTAAATTAGCAATATCTGCTTTGCGGATTCTCTACCTATTTGCACCAAGGATTTTGCAGTATTTCCTCTACATTTTGTGTCAAATAATTCTAGAACATCCAGTTTCCTAATTACACCATCACTGTAGAAAAAAACAGCATCAAAAACACCAAAT
The DNA here is from genome assembly GCF_023864275.1 of Schistocerca cancellata. Lineage (NCBI taxonomy): Eukaryota > Metazoa > Arthropoda > Insecta > Orthoptera > Acrididae > Schistocerca > Schistocerca cancellata. The sequence continues at coordinate 21,606,068 of NC_064633.1, read as the reverse complement.
TTGAGGGTTTTAAGCTGAACAAATGCTGTTTTCGGTAACCGGTTACAAATGACAGTATTCACACATTCATTTAAATTTTGGGTTTTCCTATGAAGACATTTCTTCAGCAAGGTATCTTTACAAAGGTCTCTAAACATAGGTTTAATTTCATTCATTAGTGATGCAGGTAAAGAATGTTTGTGGTCATATCTGGCACTTCTTCTGCACTTGCACCAAGTGTCAGGATCATTCAGGCAAATACCGTGTACTGGATTTTCATTTATGGAAAGCTTATGGAAAAAGATAGCCCATACAGCTTTTTTCATGTTTTCTAAATTCCCTAGATATCTTCTTATGGACAATCCATAATAATTCTGTAATCTATCTACTTCAACATTTGGCAGGCGACCTTTACCACCTATCCTCTTACCATCTTCCAATACTATGTTTGACACTCCTTTCGATAATCTTCTCAACCTGGACCCCATTCTCTTCTCGACATTCCCAATGCACTCTAATTTAGAAATTGTGACATTAGGACCATATTGCTGTTCTGAACATACCCGGTCTTATTAAGCCTCGCTGTCACTGTTCCCAGATTGCACAGAGCGTCAGGAAAACCATCAAATCCCACGAAAAAATTGTCATATTTATATAAAACAAAACTGTTTCACGCAGGAAAGACCAGGCATTTCAAATATCCTAAAATCTAAAAATCGAATTTTTGAAGCCCACTTGCCTCCCGTCTCCCATTAATAGCAGTACTATATAATGAAGTATCATAGGCCGCATTGACTCTGTTTCTTCTGTTAAACATTTGTGTAAGAAAAAAATGGCTCAAATGGCTCTGAACACTATGGGACTTAACATCTATGGTCATCAGGCCCCTAGAACTTACAACTACTTAAACCTAACTAACCTATGGACAGCACACAACACCCAGCCATCATGAGGCAGAGAAAATCCCTGACCCCGCCGGGAATCGAACCCGGGAACCAGGGCGTGGGAAGCGAGAACGCTACCGCACGACCACGAGATGCGGGCTTTGTGTAAGAGTTACGTCTGCATCACATTAGCTGTCAGTATGTACTGCAACATATTACAAAAAATTAAAGATTTCGGAGCATTTTAGGTATAGTTTAAGCGCTTAAAACTCGGGTGTGTGCACTTCCGATTTCGCGCTACGTGGTGCTATAACCTCATGCCGCGGCTGTGTCTGTTTAACCACGCGCTATGCGGACTGGCTGCACAAACTGTTGCCATAATCGGTTCTCCGTGCGGCAGAAACGAGTAACTTTAACACTTTATAAAGGTATTTGCTGTGCGCCTTAGCAGCTAGAATTTTTGAAGTGTATTTCTTTTGCTGCGTTCTTCCTACGTGAAAAATTTCAGGGTAGGTTTTGACACGTATTTCACCATTGCCTTGTTACCACGCGACCCTGGGGTTTACATTCGGCGATCACGCCATTTCATGTTCGATGCATTCATTCCCTGTGAAGTGGCGTACGTTTATGTGGAACTGTGTCGCTACTTTGTCTTATATCACCTATGACGCAGTACTGAACTTGAGGGGACTGCTAAGTCGTTTTAGTGAAGAATACTGCGACAATCTTTGATGGAGACACCGTACTGTCAATTTGATTCGAAGGTGTCGCGGTAGCCTATCTGTGCTTCTAAAATTTTGTCGCTTCTTTTACTGGACCTTTGAAACTAAATTTTTAAGAAACATATTTTCGGGTCCGGTAACTGAGGACGAGGAAAGTGCGACTCAGTTCTGCTATCGAAATATCAATATTAGACAGTAGAAAACGACAATAGAATAAACAGAAAAAAACAACGCATTTGATTTCGTAATTTTTCATCATTGAAAGAAAAGAAATGTTCTACAAGTAATACTCCTCGAAACCCTTTCTTTCAAAAAACTCTTTTCTGAAAACTGTTACAATTAGTATATTCAGGGAAGACCTTCAGCGTTTTTTGAAAGTCGATTCTTTGTTGTGGCTCCCGAATTTATCCTATTATAATTTGATGTGTTTCCTGTAATGAGAAAGATAGTTAGCAATGATTGAACAGTTCTATGATACCTGTGTGTAAAGAAATGTTCTCTGCGTAGTAACTTAAAGAGGGAGAGATGATGAGATATAATTCTCACGCACTGAGAAGTAGTTCACGCAGGAATGATTTATTTCCTGAATCATCAGTACGCATCTCGTGGGACACCCTTAGACGTCTCGTGGCAGAAAGAATAGGAAACATTAAATTAAGAAACAATCATTACAACGACCTAAATTCTAAATAAAGGCAACGTCGTGTAGTGTAAATAAACAGTTATCACACATCTCGTATCTCTCAGAATACCTTTTCACCATATATCACGACAGCTGTGACTTCACGTATCAGTGCTTGAAACACGGAGGAGTTAATACAGTTCAGAAGTGAGCTCACCAATCAGGAATTCCAACGTATGTCAGAAGTGATTCATGCGTTTTGGTGTCCTAGGGAATAAACACACACCTATTTCCAGTCCCGCCACACTATCGACTGTTGTAGTGTTTGACAGAAAAATTAGGAAGAAGAATTTATTGCGCAAATATGAAAGTCGGTGTAGTGGGCTGTTGGCGCGAAAAATTTCAAGAATCGCAATAGCAAGTATTAGATCCACCGTCTACATCTACATGAGTACCCTGCAAATCACACTTAAGTGCCTTGCAGAGGGTGCATCGAATCACCTTCACAATCATTTTCTGTTGTTCCACTCTCGAACAGCGGACGGTAAAAACGAACACCTATATCTGTCCGTGCGAGCTCTGATTTCCCTTATTTTATTATGATGATCGTTTCTCCCTATGTCGATCGGCGTCAATAAGATATTTTCGCATTCGGAAGAGAAAGCTGGTGATTGAAATTTCGTGAGAAGATTCCGCCGCAGTGAAAAACGCCTTTGTTTTAATGATGTCCGTCCCAAATCCTGTGTCATGTCTATGACACACTGCCCCCTATTTTGCGATAATACGAAACGTGCTGCTCTTCTTAGAACTTTCTCCGTGTACCCCGTTAATACTATCTGGTAAGGATACCAGATCGCGCAGCAGTATTCCAAAAGAGTGCAGACAAGAGTAGTGTAGGCAATCACTTTAGTAGATCTGTTACATTTTGTAAGTGTTTTGCCAATAAAACGGAGTTTTTAGTTTGGCTTTCCCACAACATTTTCTATGTGTTATTTGCAATTTAAATTGTTCGTAATTGTATTCCCTAGGTATTTAGTTGAATTTACAGCCTTCAGATTAGACTGATTTATCATGTAACCGAAGTTTAACGGATTGTTTTTAACACTCATATGATTACCCTCACACTTTTCATTATTTAGAATCAGCTGCCAATTTTTGAACGATTTAAATATCTTTCTTAAATCGTTTTTCAATTTGTTGTGATGTTCTAATGAGTTTACTAGACGATAAACGACTGCATCATCTGTAAATAACCAAAGACGGATGCTCAGGTTGCCTCCTAAATCGCTTATATATAAATAAGGAACAGCAGAGGGCCTGTAACGCTAACTTGAGAAACGCCAGAAATCACGAATGCAGTCAAATAAGTAAGACGATATTCCACAAGCACGCAATTTCACTGCGTGACACTCGTGTGGTGCAGTGTCAAAAGCCTTTTGGAAATATAGAAATACGGAATCAATTTGATATCCCTTGCCAATAGCACTGAACAATTCGTGTGAGTAAAGAGCTTGTTGTGTTTCACAAGAACGGTGTTTTCTATATCCGTGCTGAGTGTGTGTCAAGAGCCGCGCCGGATTAGCCGAGCGGTCTCAGCAGCTGCAGTCGTGGACTGTGCGGCTGGTGCCGGCGGAGAATAATTTAGGTTAAGTAGTGTGTAAGCTTAGGGACTGATGACCTTAGCAGTTAAGTCCCATAAGATTTCACAAACATTTTGTGTGTGTCAATAGACGTTTTCTTCGAGGTAATTCATAATCTTCGAACACAATATATGTTCCAAAATCCCACTGCATATCGACGTTAATGATATGGGGCTGTAATGTTCTTGAATACTGGTGGGCCTGTGCAGCTTTCCAATCTTTGGGTACGGATCTTTCGTCGAGCGAGCGGTTGTATATGGTTGTCAAGTATGGAGATATTGCATCAGCATACTCTGACAGTAACTAATTGGTATACAGTCTGGACCAGAAGACTTGCTTTTATTAAGTGATTTTAATTGTGGGGAAGGCTAACCAAAGGCTGCGTTTTATTGGCAGGACACTTAGAAAATGTAACAGGTCTACTAAGGAGACTGCCTACACTACGCTTGTCCGTCCTCTTTTAGAATACTGCTGCGCGGCGTGGGATCCTTACCAGATAGGACTGACTGAATTCAAAGAAAGGCAGCGCGTTTTGTATTATCGCGAAGTATGGGAGAGACTGTCACAGAAATGATACAGGATTTGGGCTGGAAATCATTAAAAGAAAGGCGTTTTTCGTTGCGACGGAAACTTCTCACGAAATTCCAATCACCAACTTTCTCCTCCGAATGCGAAAATATTTTGTTGACACCGATCTACATAGGGCGGAACGATCACCACGATAAAATAAGGGAAATCAGAGCTCATACAGAAGGATATAGGTGTTCATTCTTTCCGCGCGCTATATGAGATTGGAATAATAGAGTATTGTGCAGGTGGTTCGATGAACCCTCTGCCAGGCACTTGAATGTGATTTGCAGAGTATCCATGTAGATGTAGATGTAAGTTGCTTCACTACTCTGAGGGTGTACTTATTTCATACCGTCAATGCCCCCATCCCTAGTGATACGTCTAACATCATTTGGAAGCGTCCGCTGGAGTGCACAGTTTCTGTCTGCTTCGACGGCTGCAGTGTATTGAACATTATCTGTGCCTCCCTTACGCCCTGTGAACACGCGCGCCTCGTCCCTCTGTTGCAGGCGTGGAGAGGGAGTTCTCGTGCGGCCGGCTGTTCTACCGCACCTTCCACCTGGACGAGCACCGCCACGCCCTCTACGTGGGCGCCATGTGAGTAACCAGTAACAAAAGCGCAACTAACGCGTCCAGCACTGCAACTCATACTAGCTGCTGCACTGGGGTATGTACAGTCTCTTTGCACTGTGCGAATGTGGGATTCATTTGCCTGCAGAGACCGGAAACGGTAACTAAGTCTGCAGGCTGAAACTGAACATTTCCGAAGTGTTTCAGCAGTATTTTCTGAGTCTCAGTATTAATAAACTACCAGTACGACTACTCGGTCCCATTTGAAGGTTGCTTATCTAACGGCTACCAGGCCAACAAAAAGTCGATTTTCAGTATTTCATACAGTTAGTTCGGGTTTGAAAATTTAAAGTACTGTTATACTCTTACTCATCATAAGGCATAACTTAGAGTTAAAGGCTCAACGCAGTAAGTCAAGAGTATTTAAGTTAGGAATTGGGTATTAGACTAACTCACAGTTTCCAGAGTAACCAGATCATATTCGTGCAGACCATATTAGAGAATGAGACTACTAAAAATTTACCTGTCTCAGTTACACTTTCAGTTGCGTGAAACTGCTTGACGCTTTTCCATATTACATCGTTTCCAAATGCAAAAAGGAGTATGTTGATGATATAAATAATTAATGGTCACATTAATGCCACAATGAATCTGCTAACGTTTATGGAGAAATCTTACAAAATAAAAAAATAAAAATAAAAAAAGATTTTCATGTTGAAATACTGTTTATATGTTACTGACATAAGGGTGCATCGTGCCTTGTCACCTGCTGTGAAGCACCACAGGCAAGTGCAGGGTAATCGTAACGCTACGTGGTCTCAACTCAAGACAGTAACGAGATGGTTCTAGTGTAGTAATATGTCTACCAGTTGCCTATACACTTGTGTATAGAAATTCTAAAAATTTAAAAAGTGACTGAAATAGCAGTAGGACTACTAAACTGTGTGAATTAAATTTATCCTCTAAGCAACTGCATAATAAAAGAACCAAGAGGAGTTACATCTCTAACCTATAGCCGGCTATACTTACTGAGGCAAAATACAGTTGCATGTTAACTTTTTCCAATTTTTAAAGTTTCCGTTCACTAGTGTATAGGCAACTGGTAGACACGTTACTACGTAGCGCCTTTCTTTGACCAGCTTAGGACCATGTAGCATTACAATCAATTTGCCCTTGGCTGTGGCTGTTGGCACCAGATCAGGACCCTCCAGGGGGCTTGCCGCTCTTTGGTGGGTTTGTGCTTGGCTACCACGGGATCCCAGACTTTGCAGCATCCTTTCCCTTCCGTGCTGCACGTGCGGAAAGCCATCAATATACCCCACAAAGTGTTATGGGCGTTAAAGTCGCCCAGTAAGAGAAAACGTGGTGCCAGTTGGGCTATGAGCTCAGCCAATACATGCTGTGGGATATCAACATCCAGTGGAAGATAGAGACAGCAGACAATAACAGCCTGAGGCACACTTCTCATTATTTAGAATCAGTTGCCAATTTTCGCTTCCTTAACTCTCTTTACAGCCAGTGTGTACCTCTTGAAACACCTTTAGAGGCTGTCGCTGTTCAGGTTTGGTTGCCACTGGTGCCTTCATCTTGGCCTTCGTGGGTGATAAGGTCAAGGTGATGGTCTACCGTTGTGACGTCAAGCCCTATATCTCACCCCCGCAGCGGCAACCTGATTATCTCTCGGACCCTGTTGAATGCGCCGAACGAAATGAACACCTTAGCACTCTAAATTGGCGCGCAGCTCGTCATCAGACTGCAAAAGGAAGTCCCTGTGGAATATAGGACACTGGACAACCTGTCACATGCGAGTAATGCCTGTGACTGGGCAGAGGATGCTGTTTCTATGAAAACTGCCCCAGAGCGCGTTTTGGACAAGCCCTCCACCTTCCCAAACATGTCCTCTAAATGCTCTACAAAGAACTGAGGCTTCATTGTCATGAAAGACTCCCCATCAGCTCTCATACATACTAGGTACTGGATCGAATAAGCTCCACTGTCATCCTTGGCCTGTCATTCCTCCCATGGTGTGGCGAGGGAGGGAAACGATCTGGGGTCATACTTATGAACATAGAACTGCACCCTCATACGCTTAGAGACTGCTGGCGGTTGACCACCAGCAAGAGAAAATGTGCCACACTTCATTGCATGTTATCCGCCCTGATGCCACCCATTCCGACATAGGGCTCTCCCTAACGGCGCCACCCGGCCGCAGCAAGGGCCACCTGGCTGCGTGGTCATTGCCAGGAGTCACGATACTCCAGTGAGATTGGCATCTACGCCTTGGCGTACGTGGGGAGTTAACGGCACAGGCATCAGCAGCGCGATACCTGTGTTGTCAGGGGGCTGCAACCAACAGGGTTCATGGCGGCTGAAATATTATTGTATCTCATTGCTACCTATCACAACCCCTCGGAGAGCATTAAAGATAAACACCAGTCCTAATTGTCCAATTGTAAAGTGACCTGCTTCCAAATTACATACAAAAATAACCACTATTTCAGTATACATATAATTCGAAAACGATGTTTTGCTGATTAACATTCTTCTTATGTGAGAAACATAATATAAATGTGAAATTAATGCTGTAACTAATCGAAAGAAATGTAGCACATGGTCAAGATGTACCAGTAAACCTATCAGTGTAAAATTACAACAGCAAATTAAATAGAACATATAAATAAAGCACGTTAATTGAATCTCCGATATCTGTTAGCACTAAAATTCAGGCATTAGTTTATTTGTTATAAACAAATTTAGAAATGTAATTGTTACCTGTAACATAATTAGTCGGAAAATATTATATTAACTCGTAACTAAGTTGAAAATAGGTTCATCTTGTTCAGCACTGAGATTGTAAATTTTTAGCAGTGTGTATCTCATATTCGGTTTAACTTTTAATTGTGATTTTACATCAAATTGTAATTTTCTTGTTTGTAATTGTTAACAAAAGTATAAATAGAGGTCACGCAGGCGCCTTGGGGCACTGGTTTTTTCGCTAGGGTTGTGAGCAAATGTATTGTAGGGAACTCTGTGTCGTTTGATGTCAACTTTGGGTACATGTGATGTAACGGATACAGTTCACCAGGCTCGGACACCAGAGTCCTGGAAATATTTTGGTATTAAAACTGCTCTGTACTTTGGAATTTATTTGGGAGTCTTCCGCAGTCATTTTTATAGGCTGCACAGCGACGAGACATGAATCCAGGAAGTTCACAAAACCCCGAGAACTAAACAACTCTCAATGTTGGTAGAATTGACGTGTAAACAACAGCGCATCGACTGAGCATTTCGCTCAAAACATTTGCAACGCGGAGGTGGGAAATTATAAACATCTCACGGCCCCACCACAACGGACTGGCTGTCGTGTTGGATATCAGGTGCAAAGAAGTCCATGGTCGTCGTCGGCGCAGAAAGCGGCACTGCATAGTGCTTGGCGGAAACTGTACCCAGGACTGTATCCTCGCCTCAGAGATGAAGAATGAGCTGGACTGCAATGCGGCGACGAGAAAGTGGGCTAAAGATCTCAACGCACTATGGGCACGATGCACCATGTAAGGCACCCTTCCCCATTTGGCTCGCTCTTCAGGAAAATTTGGAAATATGAAGGCCAAACCCTACAGGGGACCATCACATAAGGGCCGAAACGTGTGAGACTCCTTTTAGTCGCCTCTTACGATAGGTAGGAAGACCGCAGGCATGTTCTACCCGGGAGGGGGGGGGGATGCCTTGGGATTTAATGGGAATGTTTCACATTGCCTGTCGGTGACATGAGAACAGTCTCACCACTGCTTGTCGTTCCCTTTTCGTTTCCTTGTTTCACTTCTCCTCTAGTTCCTTTGCTTCAGTGTTTGAGTTCCTCTTTTTCTTCTTCCTCCCATTGTACTCCTGGATGCCAGACCATGCGTCTGACGTGTAACAGGTGATGGGATAACTCGTAATTCCCAGCCTCGGGTTTACAGGTAGGGTTCGCACGTACCCCCTGGTACAGGCCAGGCCTAGGTAGGGGTGATTGCCTGAGCTGCTACGTTCCCAAAATTGCCGATTTGTCAGTCTGTCAGCTGTTACAGAACTGTGACCTGAGGTGTGAACACTCACCTAAGGTGGGTGTGCCCCATTGTGAAGGGGCCCCCAGTTGGAAGGAGCGCGCCATTGGAGACACTGGCAATGAAGGGGGATCTCCTCACAATGAGCCAATCATCTTCACAAACGTTGTTGTTGTGTTCTTCAGTCCCGAGACTGGTTTGATGCAGCTCTTCATGCTACTCTATCCTGAGCAAGCCTGTTCATCTCCCAGTACCTACTGCTACCTACATCCTTCTGAATCTGTTTAGTGTACTCATCTCTTGGTCTCCCTCTACGATTTTTACCCTCCACGCTGCCCTCCAATACTAAATTGGTGATCCCTTGATGCCTCAGAATATGCCCTACCAAACGAACCCTTCTTCTGGTCAAGTTGTGCCACAAACTTCTCTTCTCTCCAATTCTGTTCAATACCTCCTCATTAGTTATGTGATCTACCCATCTAATCTTCACAATTAACGTTTACGAAACGTGAACGGAATGAGTCTCAAAGACCGTTCCAGCTGCACCACAGTTCCCCATGGTCTCATGTTCTGAAGACAGTCAGTCCTTCACAACGGTAAATCCGTTTATTATTCAGAAAGGTGTTGATGCTATTGCTGGCCCCGTGAAATCCTGCTTTCCTTTATGGAATGGCACTTTGGCTTTGGAGACAAATTCTGATTCTCTAGTACAACAACTGCTTGCGATCTCGCCCTATCCTGTTCGTGTCGAGGCTCATAGAACTCTGAAGCTGCTCGACGGTCTGACCGAGGCCGAAATCCAATCTTACCTCTGTGATCAGAGTGTCATTGCCGTCCTTTGGTACTCACCTGCACTCTTTTTCTCACCTTTGATAGAGTGATGCCTCCGTCCAAGATCAAAGTAGGGTATGAAATTATCACAGTCCGACTGTACATTCCAAACCCGATGCTCTGCTACCAGTGTCATCGTTTTAACCACACTAGAACGTCTTGTCGACACCCGGCCAACTGTGTAACCTGCGGTAGGGATGCGCATGAGGGCAACTGTCCACCTTTTTCTCCCCGTTGTATCAATTGCATTGGCGGCCATACCCCCTCAGGGCTGTCCTTTGTATCTTGATGAATGGGCTGTCCAGGAGATCCGAGTAAAGGAAAAAGTGCCTTTCCTAGTCACTCGCAAGTTATTGGCTAGTCGAAAACCCTGTGTTTCCCTGGCAGGTAGTTATAGATCTCTTCTTGTTAACCCCCGCTCCATGAAGGACCGGGCCACACAGACATGTGACCTCAAATTCAGCTCTAAAGGTGTGAAATCACCCAGTGTCATGGTAGCATCGCCATCCCCTCGTCCAGCTGTGCAACAAGCCACCAAACTCTGGCCTCATGGGGCGAAGTCAGCAGCTACACAACCGACAGACCCGAAAGAACAGAAGGAATACTCCCTTGGAGGATTCCTACGCCCTTCAGGCAAAACAACACCCGAGTCTTTCTCTGCTATCAGGAAAGGCTCGAAGAATTCCACCAAAGGCAAATAGTCTTCTCTTTTGCCGACACGAAGATCCTCTTCGATGGTGTTGCCATGTAATAGTTTAACCCAGCTGGCCTCTGCGTCGGCGGCGCGCACAATCAGCCGTTTTTCTGCGTTGGACTCCACAGACCGACAGAAGCAGGCCAATGCTTCTGTGGACCTCATGGAGTAGGATCCTCCTACTTCTGAGCCTTGTAACAGTGAGTCTTCGCTGGCTGCCACACGGCAGCTGCTGAGGTTACACCTCTTAATTACGCTACGTTTGGTCCCACAAAGAGGATTTACAGCTGCTTTTAGCATCGCAGCGTCCCCTTGTACTCTGACTTCAGGAAACAAAATTGCATCCTCACGACCGCTTTGAGCTTTCACATTTCTTCCCATTTCGTTTTGACTTCTCCCATAAGGTCGGCATTCCATCTCATGGGGGCGTGATGCTGCTCATATGGGATGGTGTCCAAAGTCAACCCATCTCCCTAACTATCCATTGCAGTTCCCGTTTTCCTTCCTCACCTGACTTTTTCCCTCTGTACCATTTACGTCCCTCCATCATTCGATGTCACCTCATCAGACTTCCTTCAGATTATTGGGCAGCTACCTCCCCCATTTCTGCTACTCGGTGACTTGAATGGGAATCATCCCCTTTTCAGTTCTCACAGAACACGTCAGAGAGATGCAGCCTTGGCTGATCTTAATCAAGTCAACCTCTTCTGCCTTATTACTGGGGCACTCACATTCCTTTCTGACTCCTCGCACACCTTATCCCATTTGGACCTATCCTTCTGCACTGGCAAGCTTGCCATCGTCTTGAGTGGTCCGTTCTTTTTGACACATACTCGAGCGGCCAGCTCCCGTGTGCTATCCGTTTGCTGACCCCTACCTCACCTATGTGCACACCCAAATGGCAACTTACTAAGGCTGACTGGCGGCTTTACTCCTCCTTGGCGACAAGATTTCCCCAATTGCGATGACCAGGTGGAATATCTCACTAACGTTATCCTTGCTGCTGCAGAACGTTCCATTCCTCTCACTTCCTCTTTACCACGACGTGTCCCAGTCCCTTGGTGGACTCAGGCATGCCACGACGCAATTTGCGCGCAGAGACTTGCTCTCCACGTTTTGAACTGTCGTTCTACGGTGGCAAACTGCATTCAGTATAAACAGATGCGTGCAAATTGTCGCCCTGTTCTTCGGGATAGCAAAAAAGCTAGTTCTGTTAACGGTTCCATCCCTTCCTCTGCCGTGTGGACAAACCACCGACGGCTCTCTAGGACAAAGGTCCATCACCACTTTCCGGCCTGACAGCAGCAGACGAAGTCATCGTGGACCCTATTGCTATCTTGAACACCTTGGGCCACAGTTTTGCGGAAATTTCGAGCTCTTCCCCTGCCTTCCTTCATCGGAAACGAGCGGAGATTCTCCGAATCGTGAGTCGTACAATGCGGCCTTCACTATAAGGGAGCTAGATCATACTCTCAATTCATCCCAATCCTCCGCTCCAGGGCCAGACGATGTCCACATTCAGATGTTGCTGCACCTTTCTCTTCGGGGAAGCACTTTCTACTTAATACGCACAACCGCATTTGGGCAGAGGGCACATTTCTCTCAAACGTGTAAATCAAAAACTATTTGAAAGATTTATAACTGTCTGTAACAGTCTATGCACCGTTTCTGATGGAGATGTATGAGACCGGTCCCTCTGAATTGCGAGTGAGACGAACATTGCTGATTTCCAGGATTCTTCGACATGCTTAAACAGATTCATGGAATTATACCAGATACGAAGTAGCAAATTCAAGATATTTGCTTCAACTAAACGTGTTGAGGAGATGTCATTAACAGGCTATAGAGAAATTCGTAGCTGACGTGAAGTCGAAACTTATTGTTATCCCTCAAAATGCTGTGTATAAAATCAGTCAATCAGATTTCATGAAAAAACTACTTACAAAGCAGAGTCGCTTGCGAAGCCGATGAATGCCATGACACATTCGTATACGACGATGGCAGCGATACGTATGAATTGATTACTGTTTCCGCGGATTTATAGCCGTCTGTAGGCTCGTCAAGGGAATGTAGGACCAAAAACGTAAAAATACTGTTCAATTTTAAAAATCTGGTAATTTGCAAAAATTGTAAAGAATAATTCGAGTATTATTTTCGAGACATTTTCTTACCAGCTACAGCCTTTTATTGCTTTTATTAGACTCTTGGCCTGGACGACCTGTGTCTTCATCAGGACGACGAAAAGATAGTAAAATTCATATTCCAGCCAAAACATTTTGTATGATTCAGCCTCTCCTTAAAGACATTTTTTTACAGCGTAAAGTATTTTTCTGAAAATATTCGGACGATATGATATCAAATACCTCATTGTCATTTGTTTTATCAGAGGAGCAGTATTGTTAAACTTCAGTCACTCGTGCATTGTCAGTTTGCGTCACTACGTTTCAAGAATCTGATCAAGCATAATAAATGAAAAGCACCCGTTTGCTTTTGTTCTACAATATTACTTTTATTGTTAACCGGTTTTCGGCTTACAAGGCCATCTTCAGACATTTACTGAGTATTATCACCAAAGATGTAACAATGTTTGCAAACAACATTGGAAGAGAAGTAACACGTCTAGACTGAAGTAGAAACATACAGTAAGTGACATGTTTGACAGTGTGGTGGGATGCAATGAAAAAGTAAAAATTGAATAGTACATAAATAACAGTGGAGTAGACAGGAAAATCTCTAACGCAAAATAGGAATAGCATGCCTGCATAACAGTTTCTATTGATAAACAAAACAAATAAAATGAAATAAATGTAGTACTAGACAAGGTTACATCAGGAGGTATGAAACATGGAGAGTGATAACCAAACCAATTAAAAGAAGGGGCTATTATCAATTTGACTACAGAATACATAAGGAACTTAAGCAATATCAATAAGATAAACAGAAATAAATAATTGCATGAAAATGGAGACGTTTGAGGGAACCTACAGTAAATGCAATCTTTGAACATGTGGTGGTACTCCATATTGACATTAGTATTACAATCAAAACAGTGGCTGTGCAACAGTTTATATTAAATAAATGAACAAAGTAAAATATGAACAATAGATGGAAAACTACAAGGGGCGTTAAACATGGACAGTAATACAAGCACCAGTTAAAAGAAAACCTTAACTATGGAAACTACAGTCTATATGGAATACAAAGACAACTTCAACAAAGCAAAAGAACTTAATGAATACAGGAGAATGGGAATATGTTGGAAGAGACAGCGTGGGAAGTAATGAACAACAGAGATGATTATATGAAGTTTCCAATTAAAAGAAGAGACAATTATCAATTTGACTACAGAATACATAAGGAACTTAAGTTTTGGTTATCATTCTCCATGTTTCATATCTCCTGATGTAGCCTTCTCTAGTACTAATTTTATTTTATTTTATTAGTTTTGTTTATTAATAGAAACTGTTATGTAGGCATTCCATTCCTATTTTGCGTTAAAGGTTTTCCTGTCTACTCCATTGTTATTTATGTACTGTTCAATTTTTACTTTTTCATTGCATTACACCACACTGTCAAACATGTCACTTACTGTATGTTTGTACTTCAGTCTAGACGTGTTACCTCTCTTCCAATGTTGTTTGCAAACATTGTAACTTGTCTGGTGATAATACTCAGTAAATGTCTGAAGATGTCCTTGTAAGCCGAAAACCGGTTAACAATAAAAGTAATGTTGTAGAACAAAAGCGAACTGGTACATTTCATTTATTATAATGTTGTTCTACCAAGAACCGACGGAAGATTCTGTTAACCTGATCAAGCGTATGTGGTATGCAGAAAAACAGCCACGACCATTTCTTACTCCGTCACGATTCTGTGGGAAAAAAAAACCTAGTAGTTACTATGAAGTGCCTGAATGCATCAATTTTTATTTTATCAGATACGCCTAGTACAAGGAAACGTTTGTTTTCAACATCTAATAGACACTTATGACGAGTACAGGGATTAAAGAAGGTACTATTTGTTAGTAAAATATACATTATTCAAGAATTTTAATACGAACTACGCAACAGGAAGTGTTATAAAATATGTCATATCAAAAAATTAAAATGTCTTGTGGAAGTCGTCTGTAATGTAACAACACGAACTGCCTCTATTTGCCCTCATCTGATAATCGCTTGTGTACCAATTACATTTGCAACAGTCTACCCGTCGATATGAAGTGCAAGTTATTCAAAAAGTTCGTGATTTGATACATTTTTGGTACGGTTTAAGGGTGTGTGCACTTTGGAGAACGTAGCACCGCGTAGTGGTGCGACGTTTTCTTGTCACAGCGGCGTCTGCTTGTTCACACATTCACCCGTTACAGAAAGGCTGTACAGACCGTTGTTATAAGCGGTTCTTCGAGGGACAAAAATGGGGAATTTTAACATTTTTAAAAATACTTGCTAAAATTTGACGGATGATATCGTTCTGTATATTCTTCTCGTACGTACAATTTGAGGGTAGGTTCCGACATGTCAGACATTATCATATCCTTGTCAGTTTGGCTCGATACCCACAAGGCTTAGCCGGGATTAGTGGCCGAGCGGTTCTAGGCACTTCAGTCTGGAACCACGCGACCGTTACGGTCGCAGGTTCGAATCCTGCCCCGGCCATGGATGTGTGTGATGTCTTTAGGTTAGTTAGGTTTAAGTAGTTCTAAGTTCTAGGGGACTGATGACCTCAGATGTTAAGTCCCATAGTGCTTGAGCCATTTGAACCATTTGAAGCATCGGGCTTAGAGCCACTCTTGCCGACAAATGTGTCAACTGCATGTTCCACATTTCACAACCTGTACACCCCCTACACACCTAAAATGTATTCTTCGTGTTAAACTGTATAAACAGGGTAAGTCAAATTTTGCTATATCCTGTTTTTGTTTCTGCGGAGCACTTTCTTGTATAACGCATAACATCAATCAGATTAGGCATGAAGAAAGAACTAAACTCTGCCCGAACAGGCCATCAAGGTCCAACGGTAGCGGCCGGCCGCCGAGTCATCCTTAAGCACAGGCGTCACGTGATGGGGATAAAGAAGGGCATGTGGTCAGCACACCGCTCTCCGGGCCGTTTTGTCAGTTGGTGAGACCGGAGCCGGTACTTCTGAATCAAGTATCTCCTCAGTTTCACCTCACAAGGGCTGAGTGCACCCCACTTGCCAACATTGCTAGGCAGACAGGATGGCCACCCATCCAAGTGCTAGCTCAGCCCGACAGCGCTTAACCTCCGTGATCTGATGGAAAACGGTGTTACCACTGCGGCAAAGCCGTTGGCGATTAGGCATGAAATTCGCCGTAATTATGCAAACATCCATCCTAGTCATCGTGTTATTCTCTTTACGCTCTTACTGAAGCATGTATTACTCTCTATTACGGACAAAATACTTGTTTATCCGTGATTCCATTATTATGATGAATATTTACTATCGATTTTAATAGTACTTGAGTTGCAGTTGAATATGCATAACTATTTGAATGTTATTTACACAATTTACCTGCTAAAAACAGTTTGTAATTGCAATCTCGGATACAGTTGGAAGCGATATGTTTGCTCGAAATTGTCTGCGTTATGTGATGAATTCTGCACAGGAAATTGTCTCCGTTATGCGATGAATTCTGCACAGTAAACGATGTTTATTTTCGTATCCGGAGAATATTTTCGCTTACATTGTGCGTTAGTACAGAAGGCATCAGTTCTCCTTAACTACAAAAATTCTGAGATGTAAACGTACAAGGATATAAGCAGTAAAGTTATGGTAGTACTTCATAAGTTTTTAGTAATTACTCGAATCAGAAACAGACACAGTTTTCTGAATAACGAAATGAAAACTTACAACAATAATAAAGTTGAACGTGGCTTAATTGCTAATTCCGTCGGAGGACAATAGTGATGGTTGCAAAGCGATATGAGGTGGAACAAGCATGTGGTAACCGTGAAAGGGCAGGCGAATGGTCGGCTTCGGTTTATTGGGAGAATTTTAGGAAAGAGTGGTTCACCTGTAAAGTGGACCGCATATACCTGGTGCAACCTGTTCTCGAGTACTTGGTCGAGTGTTTCGGATTCGTACCAGGTCGGACTGAAGGAAAACATCGAATGCAGAGGCGGGCGGCTAGATTTGTTGCTAGTAGGTTCAAACAACACGTAAGTGTTACGGAGATGCTTCGGGAACTCAAATGGGAATCACTGGAAGGATGGCGAAATTCTTTTCGAGAAACACTGTCGAGAAAATTTAGAGAACCGACATTTGAAGGTGGCTGCCGATCGATTCTACTACCGGCAACACATATTGGGTGCAAGGATCACGAAGATTAGATACGAGAAGCAAGGGCTCTTACTGAGGCGTACAGACAGTCGTTTTGCGAGTGAATTCAAATCAAATGGTTCAAATGGCTTTAAGCACTATGGGACTTAACGTCTGAGGTCATCAGTCCCCTAGAACTTAGAACTACTTAAACCTAACTAACCTAAGGACATCACACACATCCA
This sequence comes from Schistocerca cancellata, assembly GCF_023864275.1. Taxonomy (NCBI): domain Eukaryota; kingdom Metazoa; phylum Arthropoda; class Insecta; order Orthoptera; family Acrididae; genus Schistocerca; species Schistocerca cancellata. The sequence continues at coordinate 21,588,989 of NC_064633.1, read as the reverse complement.
TGCCCGAGGCAGGAGAACCTGCGACCGTAGCAGCAGCGCCGTTCCGGACTGAAGCACCTAGAAGCGCTCGGCCACAGCGGCCGGCTTTGCGAGTCGAACAGGAAAGGAAATGACAAGTAGAGCTGTAGGGTACGCTTCGGTGGCTTGCGGAGTATCTGTGTAAATGTAGATGTCGATGTCATAGGTTTGTGATATCTTCCAATTTACCTTGAAGCGAAGGCGTAAATTCTGACAGATGGACTGGAACCTAGAAGTCTACGCTACTTAAATTCTGGCGTTGAAAATGATGAAATGTTATCCTCTCTCTCTCCAGTCTAAAGTTGGTAGAAGAAGGAGAAAATGTTAGGACGAAAGAGGTAGTTTGTTGTCATCTACAAGGTTGAAGACGCCCGTTTTCTCATATTCTAGGTGAATGTGAAGATTCCAGCTTTCGGCGCTCTGAGCAGTAGACACATGGGCTGGTTGGTAAGATCGTCAGAGCCTCTGAAGTACGCCTGGGTCCTGGGATTCTTCAGCGTGTAGCAAAGTCGACGGTGCGCCGCTGTACACCCTGTCGCGATCACGGCGATCGGCTTTTCCAATATTAATTTTAAGGGAACAGTTCTGCATTTGTGATGCAATGTTCTTTACATTGTCTGTACGGACTGAACACCCCGTGATAAAGATGGACATATTTCGTTCGAGAACAGTTGCAGTAATAGGTGTGTGTTTTGTTTGTTGTAACAAACAGAATAAATCATATTACATTACCACTCTTAACGAACCACCGGAGATCACTAGGTCTTAATATCAACGCCAGTAACTACACCGTCGTTCCTCCCTCAAACCTAGATTCTTTAATGACTCTACTCCCACGCATACAACAGCTTAAAATATCTGAGCAATTTACAAATGACTTAAGCGAATCTAGTTTTCTGCTCATCTCAGTCTTTATGACATATTTCTTGAAGTATGTGTCATACAGTGATACAATTTTGCAGGTAACTAGGGTGGTATATGTGGATAGTATTCGCAAAACGTGTTGTGAATAGAGTTAGCAGTAAAGATGTAATAAATTGAAACGTCACACATGATGCTGAAACTTTACTGCATGAACAGCAAAAATGTAGTGATTTTTTTCCTTTCATTATTTTTCGGGGAGCTGTCGAGGAGAAACAGGTCCAAAACGGTTTGAAATTTTGTGCAATTTGTTGGAAGTCACTAAGTATTCTTATGATAATCTACAAAATGAAGTATAAAACGTCTTGGCCATCTTGCACTTGAAACTGCACCTGTCTCGAACACACTTTTTATTATATGATATTGCGTTACACGTTTCGATACTACATCATTTTCAAAGGTTAAAATGAGTGTATACATGGTATCATAAATAAATGATGGCTACATTAATGTTACAATGAATGAAATTATGGAGAAATCTTTTCAAATTTAAAAAAAATTTAAAAAATCTTCATGTTAAAATGTTGTTTGCGATACTGATATATGGCCAAATCGTGCCTCCTCATACGTTTTTTTTTTTTTTTTTTTTTGTTTTTAGGGCGCAAAAGCATCTGGGGTCATACCCGCTCACGTCAAAACTATAATAATAATTTAGTAATCCTTATTAAAATGTGCTCAAGATTTTTACGCCGTTTCGTGCAGGCGTCAGAGCGTGCTGAAAAGTAATGCCACCGAATTTTTAATCTGAAAACTGTCAAAATGTTTTAAATAAAATAAACGTTATTAACATTGTACACCTTTATTCTTAATGTCTTCAAATTTATTTTCTCAACATAGTCAGCCTGGCACATTCCTCCCAGCGAGGGCAAAGTTTGTTGATACCATCACCGTGGAAAATTTGACTTTGTTGACGGAGCCACAACCTCATGTCCGCTTGTACCATTTCATCAGTATCAAAGTGAGATGCTCCAAGGTGTTCTCCTGTATGGAGGATGATCGATGACAGCGCACACAAGGCGACGGACTGTTGCACATGTCGTATCACTAATGTGTCTCCTAGCAATGCTGAAGAAGAGGGAGCTCTGCGTGTTGACGAATTCTTCGTAATTGAAACTTGCTAACAGCATGATGTTTCTCACGCGGCGACGTACTTACGTTACACATCGCTATGTTCCACGCTGTAATTCGGAGTCCTCTTGCGACAGAGTGATGCAAATATCTGAACATGAGAAACAGAGAAATAGAATGTTAATAAAGTTAGTTTTACTTAAAAACCTGTAAGAGTTTTCAAATAAGAAATTCGGAGACATTACTTTTTAGCACGCCCTCGTAAAATAAATTTGAACGGCTAAGTAGGTTAATGCCACGATTATTATTGTATACTAGTACAATAGTCAGGCATTGCTTTCCGAGAAAAATTCTTTGATGTACCATTTGTAATATGTGGTTCTATTTTCGCAAAATATCAATAACGTGTGATGAAGCATGTGTGTATGTAACTTGAAATATTTACACACCTGGAAGGTAATTTCAAGTCTTACTTATTACATTGCGGTGAACCTAAAAAGCAAAAGAATTTGTGTACCAACGTAGAGTTCAATCATAAAAAATGCTTTTGTATAATGAATTGTATTCAGACACTGTTTGTCAATTTTCATAAATATTTGTCACAAAGCCATCTCCGTATGTGCAACTGCTGTCATTGTACACTTCGTCCTAATGGTAACACACTGACGATTGCTGACTATCCATCCTATCTTGAAAGTCTTAGACGGCTTGATGCCCAAGTAAGTTATGGTAACATGCTGAAGAAGAGTAAATGCAACATGAGCTGCGTGCATATATCTGCGTGAAACTGTACACATTAGTTACCAGCGTCGGTACGGCGGTCGCGCTGTCTTCCAGACGTATAATTGATATTACTTCTGTTAGGCTTGGTTCAGGGTATAGAATACATAAGTTATTACTTTCATTTTGCCGATGGGTAGCGCTGTGATTCAGCGCAGAATCCGGCGCGTAAACGATACCGTCCCCGGTGCAAGACAAATGGCCCGTAATACCTTCGCGGCAATAACCAATACCATCATATTGCACGGCAATGCGTTCTCCGTTGTTGGCTATAGTGCCCGAAGGGGTCCGTAGGTGTGACATTCTCGAAGGCGGCGTTCCAGCGACCATCTACAATGATTTAGGCAGCCCGCGGGAGGTCAAATTTAGTACGGCTGAGCGGAAGTATGAAGCACTCACTACTCGAGCCCAGTCTCTGAACAGTGACGTCATATCGATCGCTGAGACCTGACCCGGTTTCGTATCTTGTCCCAGTATTAGTTTCAGCCTCTCAGTAACGCATTTACTTTGTATTCTGGAGCTTACCTGCGCCTTGCCACAGTGTCGTTTATATCTAAACTAAAATTAAGAGAACATCCAAGAAATGCACAAGGTCCATCGACGAGCGCGTGGGATGCAACACTCTTCACTGGAATGGGTTTTTTTTTTGTCTCCTGATGTTGTAGTAAGTTCAATGTTTTCTCTGGTTTTGTCGACTGTTATGCTGTCAAGACAAGAGGAGATGTTGAGTCATATGCTGATTTACCAAAAACTTTACTACCAATTTCAAACATATGATAGGTACAATAGGCAATTACATCTCTATCATTAAAACTTTCAAGACCAGGTACACTAGAAACTCCGCTACCACCTCTTACTAGGGCAACGGTGAACCATCAATTTCCATGTGACAAAGTGTCGTTTATATCTAAACTAAAATTAAGAGAACATCCAAGAAATACACAAGGTTTTGTAGACTGTTGTGCGGGTGCGACGATACCTCCGATAGGGCATTCCAGTGAAGAGTGTTGCAGCCCACGCCCTCGTCGATGGACCTTGTGTATTTTTTGGATGTTCTCTTAATTTTAGTTTGGATATAAACGACACATTCTCACATGGAAATGGATGGTTCACCGTTGCCATAATAAGAGGTGGTAGCGGAGTTTCTAGTGTACCTGGTCTTGAAAGTTTTAATGATAGAGATGCAATTGCTTATCGTACCTATCATCTAGTGTGTATTTATTTGGGTTAAAGGTAAATGTGTATGTGAATATGTAAAATTTGTAGCAGATTGTACTGTATATTTCCATAAATAATGATCTGTAGCGTCAGCCACTAACCGGACAAGGGTACATCTAGAACCGGAGGCTCAAGGATGCAACAGTTTTGTTATGTAAACACTCTTACCACTTGGCGTTGGCGGCGCGCCAGCGGGGACGCGCACACCTACATCTACTAGTGTGCACGTCCGGGATAACGTTCCGCTGGCCACTGCGAAAACTCGAAGTGCTTATCTTAGGTCAAAGTTCTTCCACACTATATAAGCGAGCGCTCTCGCGCTACGCTCAGTCTGTGTCTTGCTGCTGCACAGGCAACTGCATTGAACGCCGCCAACCCCACCTTAGCCTCAAAGCGGATACGGCACCATGTTTACGTGATTATCAAACGAGATGTAAGGAACGGTGGTAGGAAGGGCAGTACGCAATTTTAAAAAAATAAAGAAAGAACGACGATTGATGATTGTTTTGGTTCTGATGTCGATACCCTTGCTAAAGATCGATATTAGCTGCTCATTTCCAATTGCTGCGCCACTGGTGACGTGTTAGAAGGTCGTGGACGTTACAGTTGCAGGACACGGCTGTGGAATTGCAACCAAACTGGAAACATTTTTGAGATGTTGAAGTTGTGGCCAGTGGTGAACGGTGAAAGCCGATGTGCATCGGGCCCTATGGCTGTTGGCAGTCGGGTTGGGATCCCACTGCTGTCCGGGTTATCTCCAGACACGTTTTCGCAGGTCATGGGGCATCATAGAATCTCGTTGCCTGCAGTAGAATTGTCTTCAGTGATGAGTCCTGCTTCGAACTGAGCTCGTGTGACCAGCGAGGACGTGTCTGGAGACATCCCGGAAAGCAGTGGGATTCCAAACCGACTGTCATCCGCCATACGGCCCACCAACCAGCAGTGGTGGTCTGGAGTGCCGTTTCATTACGTAGCAGAACGCCTTTGGTTTTAACCCGCAGTAACCTTACAGCACGATGGTAGGTCGACAATATTCTGTGCTCCATAGTGTTGCCCCTCATGAAAAGCCATTCCAGGCTTACACTTCAGCAACATGATGCCCGTCTGCACACAGCGGGAGTTTCTACTACTTATCTTCGTCCTCGCCAGACCCTACCGTGGCCAGCAAGGTCGACAGATCGACAACGCTTGGAGTATTAGGGACAGGACCCTCCAACCAGCTCAGGATTTTGACAATCTAACGCATCAATTGTACAGAATTCGGCATTATATCCCACAGGAAGACATCCAGTAACTACTCTACTATAGCCTCGTAATACTAAAGTGTTCACTTTCGGAATGGAAAACAATATTTCGTCAAATTACAACAGTTAACTATAGCTACCTTTTCCATTATTGTTATTTCTTTATCACATCCATTAGGACTAGTGGCAGCACGATATTACCCTTCAGGCGAAAGCATTTATGAAACATGTAAAAACAGTTTCCTAAAAAATTTGAAGTTACGAATTACATGTATGTACGTTGAAAGTCGTAAATAAAATATTGATGAGTTTTAAAATACAGAAAATCGACGATATTTATGCAAAAGGACGACTTCACTTCTGTAGACTCAGTCACAGGAACTCAGAAATGACAAGTAGAGGTCTGTTGTCGAAAAGACATGGAATGGAGACGTTGGAGAGGAATACCCAGAAGCGTTTGCGAAGGGAAGGAGAAAAAGTTGGGGGTTGGGGACTGACAGGAGCCGTGACATGGGCAGAGAGAGATGTGTTCTGTTAGGGCTGGAAAGTTGAATAGATCTCTGGGCCGATTTCGTGATCAGGTAGGGAGACGTGGAATGGGATTTAGGAAAGAGTTTGGGATGTGTAAAGAATGGTAGCTACAAGATTGGAGAATTGTGTTGGCAGCAGCAGGGCAGAGTGCGAAGGTTAGACATTGGTATGTCAAGATTCCAGCAAGTGTAGGAAACCTGAAGACGTTCAGCGCGTGTGACCAGACAAATTTAAAAGTTCTTCTCCTTGTAAGCTTATTAGAGTTAAAAAATTTTTTCAACCGCATCGATATACTTGGAAAAATACATGGTACACATTGTACTACCTTACAAATATATTTATTCACAACTGGTTTCGATCATTGATTATCTTTGCGGTACTGGCACTAAAATGGAGACAAAGTGAAAAATATGAATATTAACACAAATTGCATTTTCATGAGAATTATTAATCGGAAAAATTAAGTGTACTTACAAAAAATATCTTGACATCTTTAAATGTCATATTGATACTTAACTATGAAAGACTCCATAGATGACTTGCAAATGTCGGAAGAAGACACTTCACGTCATAATACCAGAAAAAATTGAAAACGTGAAACCATGTAACATCAGTAAGTATACCGCACCATTGCTCAAGCACAACACCATTAGGTTAACACACAAGTGTTGATCATAGAGGCTACAAGCCAAAATCAGTGAACAATGTCAAAGATCAAAGTCAAAGAACAAGTTACAAAATATACATACAGTATGATACAGTTACAAAGAGATACACTTCCACTAAAATTACGTTAAAGAAATACAATAAAAGCAGCTACTCCGCCGTACCCGTCGCAAGCCCGGGGCCTCATCTTCCAAGCGATGAGGAAGGAGGAGAGGGAGGAGTAAAAGAAACGGGGTTCAGCCGGCCCCGCTGATAACACCCTGTAAGAAACCCCGTCCAGGGTACAGGTGACAGTTGATCAACAGCCTCCAAGGCGGATGGAGATGGTTGATACAATCTCAACGGTAAGGATGGCGGAAGAATCACAAGGGGAAGGTTGGTCTCCATAGCCTGGGAAAGCAACCAGTCTAAGGGAGTAAACCCTGAAAGCAAATCTACCGGGGCTTACAACCTCGGTAGCAACATGATTAGGTCGTAACAATTCTAATCCACTCAACAACATTTTGAACGAAAGCATGGAGGACAAATTTACGGATATAATTACCCCAGGTGGTACTCAATCCACTGTCACCTCGGACGACGTTAGTGGACCTTTGGGATCTGGGGATGAGTCGGAGCATCCTGAAACCTCTAGAAACAAGATACGGCATAAACAATGCAACGACTTCGCCACGATGAACGTCAACTCCTCGCTCAAGATGGGTAAGTTGAAGCATCTGACAGACACTTTGACACAACACAAGATTCTTGTCACAGAGGTACAAGAGACGCGGTATACAGGTGAACATGCCTTTGAATCTCAGGGTTATCTAATCTTCAAGGGCAAAATGGGATGTAGGAAGATGAAGAACGTGCCTCACTGGGAACTGGAATCACTGTCAATAAAAAAAAATACTTGATTCAGTTATCGACTTCCATTCATCTAACAGTCGAGTGTCTGTATTAACATTTCGATGGTCCAATAAGGTCTACACCATTTTGAATGCACATTTACCTATTAAACAGGACAACAACAAAAACCCCGAAGGCACAGACCAATTTTGGGAACAGCTCGAGGACACTATCGGCAAGATCCCAGAGTGGAATACAGTCATACTATCGGGTGATTTTATCGCCCAGTTAGGGAAAGAGCGGAAGTATAAATATATAGTAGGGGAATACCCAGCTCACATGCGCACTAACTGAAATGGAGAACGACTTGTGGGACTCTTTAAAGCATTTAAACTAGTATTGAAATCGACGGCCTTGAAGCATCTACCAAGAAAACAGAAGACATGGACTTCACCCAATAAACTCCTAAGATAATGTGGCCATATCAAGAAAGTCCTGTAGAGAAGTCCAGAATGTGAGAGCCTTAAGAGGGGCGAACCTGGACTCACACCACTATCTCTCAAAAATAAAGTTCCGATTTCTACCTAGGAGTAGAAGAAACTCTCAAACTCACAAACTTAGCAAGTCTGACTTGGAAAAACTAAAAACCTGCAACAAGCTTACAGAGTGAATGCAAACACTATACCATGATTGCATCAACTGGGACCAACGTTGGGACAAATTAGTAAAAGCTGCAACAGATGTCGCCCTACTAAAGAAACAGAAGAAACACGAGTGGTGGACAAGTACTTACGACCAAGCGATCACAAAGAGACAAGCAGCTTGGCTAAGATGGAGCACACAGAAGTCCGAAACAAATAAGGAGAAGTTCATAGAATAGCGACGACTAACTGCCAAAACCATCAGGCAGGTTAAACGTCAGTACACTCCAGGACCAATTGACTCAATTGGATGCAGATTTCAAGAAGAACAACACTAGAAACTTTTACCAAACTTTCAAGAGAAACCTTAGAAGCTGTGCCCCACCCAGATTACACTTCATTGGACCAGATGAAAACATAGCCTACAATGACAACGACAACTGCCGCAGACTGGCCAGATATTTTGAGAATCTCCTCAACTGTGAGTCCCCTAAAACCTTCTTTATCTATCAAGACAGTCCCAGAAAACCAAACTCTCACCATCCAACAGAAGAAGAAGTGAAAAACATCATTCAGTCCCTGAAGAATAACAAAGCACAAGGAGAAGACGCTATAGTTGCAGAGCTATGGAAGCAGGATGGAGACAAAGCAATCATCAAGTTGACCGAGATCCTATGGAACATTCTGGATACTGAGAAGTTACCAGATGACTGGACATTTCCTCCGATCCACCCCTTACACAAGAAGGGTGATTTGACTGACATCAACAATTATAGAGAGATGTCATTGCTACCAGTCACCTATAAGATATTATCTAAGGCATTATCGAACAGAGCCGAATCTCAACTGGATCCAAAACTTGGGGATTGTCAGGGTGTTTTTAGAAAGGGACGTTCTTGTGCTGAATAGATCCTTAACTTGAAGTCAGTATTATGTCAAATTAAACTAGCGAATAAACAGTACTTGGTTACTTTCTTTGATTTCAAGAAAGAATACGATTCAGTCGACAGACATACTCCTGTGAGAGTTTAGCAGGAAATGGACCTGGACCAGAAAACCCACGGTCTTATCGAAAAGACCCTGCGTAACACTAGATCACAAGTAAAGTTCAGGAGAACTCCTCCAGAAACCTTTGAGATAAAGACAACCTTTGACAGGGAGATGGACTTTCACTTCTTCTCGTTACTGTGTACTGGATAAGGTGATCAAAGAGTGGCGAAATGAAATGGAAATACAAAATATACCGAGCAGTATTTATCTGGGACACAAACAGAAGGGACTCGTAGTAGACTATTAAGCTTTCGCAGATGATCTGGAACTTATATCAAGCTCAGTGGAAGTAGCAGTAAAGCAGCTCAATATGCCCTCCAGGCTACCAAGGTAGGACTTCAACTGTCACTAGGAAAGACAAAATACGTCACCAACATCAGTGATACTCTCAGTGAACTACAGTTGGAACAAGGTGAAATTGAAAAAGTTGACAGATTCAAGTATCTAGGAGAATGGTTAGAACCTTATCTATCAGATGGAACAGCACTAACAACTCGGATTAGTAAGTTACAATTAGAATATCGATTAACCAAGAACACCTATAATAAGAAATGGCTATCTCGCAATTCCAAACTAAAACACTACCAAACAGTTATCCGCCCTGAAGCCCTATATACCTCAGAATTCTTCAGTCTGAACAGAAAAGGCTTGACAGATAAACTAGAGATTCAGGAGAGGAAGATCCTGAGAAAAATTCTGGGACCGGTCAAAACAGGTGGTGAGTACAGAAGACCGTCAAACCAGGAGCTGTACAATCATATCAAAGAAAATCACAGATCTAGCCAGGAAGAGACATCTCGCTTTCTACGGACATATCACAACGATGGACCAAACAAGACTGACTAACCGACTTCACAACTCATGGAAGAGCAGGAAGACCGTGACACAATGGCTGACCGAAGTCAAGAAAGACATCCACGAACTGAACATAACTGAAAGTGACATTAGAAACCGAGCACTTCTCAGAAGGATACTAAAAGAAAAGAGGTTTCAGGACAGAACACCCCGTAAAAAGATCGGCGCCCTTTGGACAAAGAAGAGAAGGGAGAAACAACCCAGAGAACGCGGGATCACTGGGCGAACATCAAGTCCCTGTCCAGGCTGAAAAGTTGAATATCGTGGTCCTTAGCTGGCCCAGTCGAAAGAAGAAGAAGAAAAGCAGATACAAATGTATATTTTTCCCTTTTTTATGTTTTGCGTTTAATTTTGTTATTTTATTCTATTTTTCTTTTTCACTTCACTTCAATACAAAATTATTTTAAACAAAAGCCACTCTGATGTGGATTCGAAGTTTGAGTTGTTTGCTGCTGCCAGTTTGAAAGATTCATGGTAGTTGAAGAGCCTCCTATAATTTTTTTCAACATCACATGCTTATGTACAGTTTCATATGATGTAGGTCTACATAAATGGTCAGTTTGTCTGTAGCGTGTGCCATTGTAGCATCATGTGACATTGCAATAGCATCATGTGACTGTTGTATTGTGTACAATGGCACATGACTGTGTATATTTTTCTTTTTAGTGCATGTGCATCTCTCTGTGAATGTACTTTTGTGTGCACATATTCTGTAACTTGTTCTTTGACTTTGGCATGTAGCCTCTTTGATCAACACTTGTGTGTTAATCTGCTATATGTTCTTGTGCGTGAGCAATGGTGCGGTGCACTTACTGGTGTTAGATGGTTTCATGTTTTCAATGTTTTCTGTTTTCCTAATCCGGTATTATAGAGTCAATTACGATTTTCTGACGTTTGCAAGTCATCTATTGTGTCTTTTCTGGTTAAATAGCATGTATGACATGTGAAGCTGTCACAATATTTTTCGTAAGTACACTTAAGTTTTCCGACTATTAATTGTCATGAAAATGAAATTTGTGTTGATATTCACAGTTATCACTTTGTTTCCATTTTTTTACCAGCGTCGTGAAGATGATTAATGATCGAAACCGGTTGTGGTTAAATTACAGCACAGAACGCTAAAAATGTGTGTGTGTGTGTGTGTGTGTGTGTGTGTGTGTGTGTGTGTGTGTGTGTGTGCGTGTGTGTGAATAATTAGTAAACAAAGTTTTTTGACGGCTATAACAACATAATCCACGTGACAGAGTAATGAAAGAGTAAATACCATTTCAAATAATATAGCTAGCGAGTTTGTTGAAAGTTACAGAATGATACGAAATCAGTGACGCTAGCTAAAACAGGAACGAGTACTGAGTAACAAGTCTGGAGCACACACTGTTGAACAACTACGTTTCCAATACAAATAACAATCCAACATAGGACTATGTTTATAGTGTGTCCATAGGATTTATTGAAATTCAAATGTTTAGGAGCATACTCCATAGTGTGCAGGTGGAAAAAGGAAGGCCGCACCGTACACTTTTCCCTATGTTCTCCATTGAAAATACGAGTTGTGATAGGCATGATTGGACTACATTATGTATTTTCATGGATCATTTGTCGATATTCTTTGTTCCTTGCACAACGAAAGAATGATATAACATTGTCAAGTGTTCTTGTATTGTTATCAGTTAGTGTACCACACGAAAAATTTCTCATTTTAGAATCGTTCTTCGGTGTCCGATATCTTCTTTGTCTTCATCATGCAACAGATTTTGTGAGGAATATCTTTTGTTTGTTTCTAAAACAAGTCTATATGTTCCCACAGAGTTACCTTCCATTCCCTTGTATAGAATAATGCGTGCATCTTTCTGGCATCGTACGTCTGTAGCAAAACACACGACCCGATTCTAATTTTGTCTAGTCTTCGTTTTTACATCCCGTTTCCTTTTTTAAACTTCGCTTCCAAATTTACTAACCCCCTTCGGACCCTAAATTTCTACCATCTATTGCCCCTAAATAAAAGGTTACAGAAGGAATTCTGATTCTGAAGTTCGTCTCTACTGACTTCCAAGGTACTTGCACATTACAGTACGCCATAAATCCAGGCTAGTGTAAGTTTGTTACACTGGCCTGTCTTGGCCCGTAAAGACTGTTGGCACACGCGGTGAGTACTGGACGTTAGCAGAGCTTTCGTCACAGCAGTCAGAGACCTGACCAGACCCCTCTGATCCTCAGACCCTGGGATCCAAACGACATGCTCGCACGCTGACCATGTGCCAGTAGGGTCCTCAAGTCTCCGGTCACTATTGCAATTTAAAAGTCATTTCTCTGTCCCCATTTTAATGAATTATCTTCTAATAATCGAGGGTTGCTGACGTAAAGTCACCGCGCGGACAGAATAGGTGAGTGCGTCACCACTATTTGATCTTCATATAGCGGTCACTCAAAATGATTATCTTATTGATACTAATTCCTTAACACCGTGGAAGTCTGGAATGGATATTTGGTTCTACGGTGGTTGGATATCTTAATTCTCACTAAGAAGCAAATAAGGGGTCATCCTAAGTTCTTAGAAGACTTACCATTCTCTGCCGTATTTGCTTTGCTTCGTATGTTGCCTGAAAAGAATAGGGCGAATGTAGAACAATCCACTCCAGTCTTTGGAGTGAAAAATGAAAAGCGCAAAAGAGATAAATAATTACGTTGTCAGTGACTGTAAACTAACTATGAACTGTGACTTTAAAACTAAGTAACTACTACAATACTTTGCTAATAGGGGATGGTGACAGGGGACGTCACTTTATACTAAATGATCAACTATGTACTACATACTAACAGCGTGTAAACTGTGGAGTTGAGATACTACGACGTCAAGGCTTAGACAGTAGTTAATAGAAGAAGGGAAGGAAGGAATATTAGGATTTAACGTTTCATGGGCATTCATGCCATTGGAGGCGGTTTAGTAGAAGACGATATTCTTCGGAACGCCACCTAAAGTAGATGAATGATTAACCTGGGCTCATAAACGTAATTATGACGTTGACGAATATCGGTTTTTGCCAGCCATTGTCGACGAATCACTTTGGAATCGAGTCGCGGGGTATGAAAGTAACAAAATCCAGAGACTTAACATCGTGAACTGATAACACAAGCAAACTCTCACAGTCACAAAGTAATATCCTAATCAACCTTTATTGAAATTTGATGAGCGATTTGTGTTGTAATAAACCTGACATTATTTGTGTACCGGTACCCGTTGTTGTCGCCATAGCTATACTTTCACTACCAATCATTCCATCCTTTTCGGAATTTTTTATAATCGAAACTGTAACTTTTGTAAGCTATTTAAAACAATTTATAAAGCTATCAGACTAATTTTCGCCACTATAATTCCAAATTTAAAGTGTTGGAAGTAACTCGGCGTCCTCGGTAGTATAACAATTCCTGATTCGCCAAGAAACGCCATAGCGCTGTGCGCAAACTAGACAGCTGAGAAACACGTGTGTTGTATCTTATTCTACCACGTTTCTATATATATATATATATGAGTGGAGGGCTAAGTTCTATCGAGCACTTGGATGTTTGATTTACCACTTGGTAGCCGAGATAATGTTACTCTGTAACTAAATTTGCCACGAAAGTGAAATTTTTTAAATTTTAATTTAATTTTATCCATATTTTGCAGCTTCAAACGTGACTGTACTCAATACACTGAGGTAGGAATTAAAAAACGCCTTCAGTCATAATTTTTCGTGTTTTATTCAGTACAAGATGCATTTCGGACGCTGCGGGTCCATGTTCAGGTGTAATTTGCCTTAATACATGCTTTATTTTTTCCCTTGAATGAGATAAAATGCATATTCCAAATAATCTAAGAAAAGTGTTTTTAACGTTTTAGCAACAGCATACGTTTTTTTTTCTCCACCGATTTCAAACATATCCAAATTTTGTTTTTTCTGTTTTCGTAAGCATGTGTTTTGGCTTTGAGGATTAATAGGTTGTCTCGCAAACACAATTTAGAACATTTCATAATAAATAAATGAAAAAATTAACATTAGTTACAAGGTCAGCTTAGAGCTACGTACACGTACTCGGTCAATTCCATTTTTCATCAGTTTTAGACTAACTGGTTTTGTTACATCGTCTCTGTGCTATGCTTTTTACCGTCGAATTCATCTGCATTTAGGAACATTTTTGTATCCCAAGGGCAAAAGAGTGCCCTGACCATTAACCCCCCCCCCCCCCCCCCATCCGCCCTCCAGTGAGGCCGTTGGGACGTGGTTTACAGTAGGTCTCCTTCCCCCGAAAAACATTCTGTCCCAGTGTTCGTTAGCCATTTGCGAGGCAAGAATTTCCCTCTCGCAACTCTGGGTACTGCGTCACTTCCCTTTACTCGCAGAACTTCTACAATTGAGCGTCTCGCTTGAGCACACACTGCTCAGTCATGAGGAAGACCGCGATGCACAACCCACCTCATCCGCATTCGCACTGTTCCACACTTATGTGATACACCTTGTGGTATTACACAGAGCATACCAGAGATGATTATACAAATTTAGGGGTTGATGCAAAAGGGAAAACTTATGTCAGGGGCAGAGCAACTATTGGGTTGACAGGTATAAGTGAAAGCCCGAAATTACAAATTTGTCAGTGTTCCCCCTTGACGGAAAAATACGTAGATTCTTTGTGTGGTACTTTCATTTATCTACACTACTGGCCATTAAAATTGCTACACCACGAAGATGACGTGCTACACACGCGAAATTTAACCGACAGAAAGAAGATGTTGTGATATGCAAATGATTAGCTTTTCAGAGCATTCACACAATGTTGGCGTCGGTGGCGACACCTACAATGTCCTGACATGGGGGAAGTTTCCAACTGATTTCTCATACACAAACAGCAGTTGACAGGCGTTGCCTGGTGAAACGTTGTTGTGATGCCTCGTGTAAGGAGGAGAAATGCGTACCATCACAGTTCCGACTTTGATAAAGGTCGCATTGTAGCCTATCGCGATTGCGTTTTATCGTATCGCGACATTGCTGCTCGCCTTGACCGAGATCCAATGACTCTTAGGAGAATATAGAATCGGTGGGTTCAGGAGGGCAATACGGAACGCCGTGCTGGATTCCAACCGCCTCGTATCACTAGCAGTCGAGATGACAGGCATCTTATCCGCCTGGCTGTAACGGATCGTGCAGCCACGTCTCGATCCCTGAGTCAACAGATGGGGACGTTTGCAAGACAACAACCATCTGCACGAACAGTTCGACGACGTTTGCAGCAGCATGGACTATCAGCTCTGAGACCATGGCTGCGGTTACCCTTGACGCTGCATCACAGACAGGATCTTCTGCGATGGTGTACTCAACGGCGAACCTGGGTGCACCAATGGCAAAACGTCATTTTTCGGATGAATCCAGGTTCTGTTTACAGCATCATGATGGTCACATTCATGTTTGGCGACATCGCGGTGAACGCACATTGGAAGCGTATATTCGTCATCGCCATACTGGCACATCACCCGGCGTGATGGTATGGGGTGCCACTGGTTACAAGTCTCGGTCACCTCTTGCTCACATTGACGGCACTTTGAACAGTGGACGTTATATTCCAGATGTGTTACGACCCGTGGCTCTACCCTTCATTCGATCCCTGCGAAACCCTACATTTCAGCAGGATAATGCACGACCGCATGTTGAAGGTCCTGTACGGGCCTTTCTGGATACAGAAAATGTTCGACTGTTGCCCTCGCCAGCACAATCTCCAGATCTCTCACCAACTGAAAACGTCTGGTCAATTGTGGCCGAGCAACTGGCTCGTCATAATACGCCAGTCACTACTCTTGATGAACTGTGGTATCGTGTTGAAGCTGCATGGGCAGTTGTATCTGTACACGCCATCCAAGCTCTGTTTGACTCAATACTCAGGCGCATAAAGGCCGTTATTACGGCCAGAGGTGGTTGTTCTGAGTACTGATGTCTCAGGGTATATGCACCCAAATTGCTTGAAAATGTTATCACATGTCAGTTCTAGTATAATATATTTATCCAATGAATACCCGTTTATCATCTGCATTTCTTCTTGGTGTAGCAACTTTAAAGGCCAGTAGTGTAGTTTATCAAATTTTATGTACCCACAGGACGTGCAAAACTTGCAACGTTCACACTTGTTTAATTTACCGCACCTCATCCTCTATGCTGGTATGACATGAGCACGTCTTACACATTTGAGCAAATAAGAAATTTTGTGAACAAGGACTTCGGGAATTGATGCTATGAGATGGTCTTGTCACGTTCAACACCGTAAATTTTCCCGAAAAAAGGCTCTGAGTGGGACATTTCAGAAGAACGCGTTAGTCTCCTGCTGTACAACTAACAGGGAACGATTGAAGCAAAACTTTATGACGATTCTAGAAAGACGTATGCAGATAACCCATTTGGAACTAAATACGAGCGCGAAATGAGGCTATCACCAGTGAATTAATGAGTCGTCTTTTGTCCACCTTATGGTATATGCTTACATGCTGGTTACCCCACAACGTTAGCTACTATTATGGGTAGTCAGTAAGTTTATCACCTCAAGAACATCGTCGCGCGGGATTAGCCGAGCGTTCAAAGGTGTGCATTCAGGGACCGTGCAGCTGGTTCCGGCGGAGGTTCGAGTCCTCCCTTGGGCATGGGTGTGAGTGTTTGTCCTTAGGATAATTTAGGTGAAGTAGTGTGTAAGCTTAGGGACTGATGATCTTAACAGTTAAGTCCCATAAGATTTCACACACTTTTTTTCAAGAACATCAAGCTACGACCATGAGAACGGACGATGGTATTAGTTCTGTTCTTCAATGAGGACATTTTACACGGCGATGGATGATTTGGCGGCGATTTGGATGCAGAAGTCTGAAATTTGCCTGTCCAAGAGTACAGTAGCGTGTAATTTAATCGGGATAAACTCATATTTTACAAGCAATAGCAGGTGGTTACTTCCAACCAATTCCATCTCAGAAATTTTTATTGTGGTGTCATCGCCAGACACCACACTTGCTAGGTGGTAGCCTTTAAATCGGCCGCGGTCCATAAGTATACGTCGGACCCGCGTGTCGCCACTATCAGTGATTGCAGACCGAGCGCCGCCACACGGCAGGTCTAGTCTAGAGAAACTCACTAGCACTCGCCCCAGTTGAACAGCCGACTTTGCTAGCGATGGTTCACTGTCTACATACGCTCTCATTTGCCGAGACGACAGTTTAGGTTAGCCTTCAGCTACGTCATTTACTAAGATCTAGCAAGGCGCCATATTCAGTTACTATTCTGAACAAGTAATATTGTGAATCATGTACCGTCAAGCCAGCCTGCGTGAACTAAAACGCGTGCATTACGGCCTCCTCTAGTAACACGGTGTTGGCTCTTCTGCCAACACAACAGTTATACTCTTAGCGGACTATTATTGCCTTGGCTATTAACAACAATTGTAGCTCCCCACGACTTCAGTTGGGTGCTTGCATGTGTAGCAACAGCATGTGTTATTTCTGTGTTCTCGACAGGAAACATTGTGTTAGTGCTAAAATGACCACTTCACGTAAGATGTGGGCATTAATAATTGCCCTCATCACACACGTCTACGACTGTAAGAGACATTGCTTCTGTTGTTGGTGTAGAAAAATGTAGTGTTCCAAGACTAATTAGTACATATAGTGACACAGGCCATTGTCTTCAAAGAGAGGAGGAAGATGTGGATGGAAACGAGAAACCTCCCCAAGACCTGACAAAGCTCTACTTAGAAGCATTAGAATTCATCCTCACAAGACAAGTAAGGTCCCTCAGATAGATTTATTGGCTGTTAGGGTTGAAATTGATTCCTCAACAGTACACTGTAAGCTTCTTGACTGTGGGTAGAAGGCACGAAAGCCAATAAGGAAGTTCTTAACATCCGCCATTAAGAAGAAACAGTTGACATGGGCCTAAATAAAAGAACCTTGGTCCAGCAATGAATGGAAACAAGTAATTTTCAGTGAAGAGTCACATCTTATCGTTCAAGGATACAGAGCAAGGGTTGTCAGGCAAAGTACTCATGACTCAGTGAAAGCTGAGCGTCTTGAACCTTTGCAGATGATGGAGCAGCTTTTCAGCATAATATGGTCCCGGGGGAAGCTTCTAAAGCAGTCAAGACATTAATGGCTTTAGTGGCCTGGCAATTCACCACACTGGAATCTCATCGAGAATTTGTTGAGTATTGTGAAATGGAGTCTTGGTAAAATGGACTGTTCAATGAACGGTTGTATGTAAGTAAATGTGGTAAAAGAGTGGTTTCATGACCATGATCTACGAAACATTTGCTGTAATTTTTGTGTCGTCTCGTTGTCGCTGTAGGCTTGTAACATGGGGAGCAAGGAGAGGATGTTGTTTGGTGGCTGGAATCCTCTTTCTACAACACAAACTGCACACATGTATTAACAGGGTTCTTTATTAACCAGAACAGAAAGCTACATATCTTTAAGCTAGACTATATATGTGGTACAAGATCTTTCTTAATAGTCCACGTTATCCTCACTGCTCGTGAACTACAACGACCCGCAATGCACACTACTCTGGTCGCTATGTCCTGCCTGAGACTTTAGGTGACGCGTTTCTTGTGAGTCTGTCTTTAGCTTCTCTCCTGAGAGGCACACATGCTCCGGCGCTTACTATCTACCTTCTTGCAACCTCTTTGCTGACCGGTGTGCTGCCGACAACTTATGCCAACACACTAATCTGTTCGAAACTACGCCGCAACGTGTTCAGAAGCTCGTTAAAGCAATAGGAGGACACATTAGTTATCAATATTCAGTAAGGTACTAACTGTATTACTCATATAAATGTGCACAGTTAAAGTTTAATTCTCTGGCTCCAACTAACTTATACAATACTGTATGTTCGTCTCACAAATAAAGTCATCATTATTTTGGAAATGCCTGACACTCGGTGCTTTCTTCATTCAAGCAAAGAGCAAGAAGTCATGGGTTGCAACGGCAGGGGAACGCCAATAAAACCCTGACTATTTAAAAAATTCAGCCTCAGACATCTGATTACAAATGATTGACTTTCAGAACGTAAACGAGAAAAAGTTTAGGGAATGGTTGATACAATGCTTAAAGTTTCTTTGAAGTCGTTAAGCGCTCCCATTATGGAACTCTGGATAAATATAGTCCGGTTAACTTGCCCTCCCTTTTAAGCAGTAGGTAGTTTTCCAGGCTTCTCAATGTTTATGATATCGTATCTTCAGAACTATGAGTCCTACAGTGATATAATTTTGCAAGTGGATTAAGTGATACGTATGAATACTGCCTGCCAAAAGTGTTACTAATGAAGTCTGTAGTAAAAAAGTAATAAATTAATACGTCTTGCCTGATGGTCAAGCTGGCTTTCGGTTCAGGAGACTACATCAGCTAAGTGCTTGCCTTTCGCGGGCAAGTGCTCTACCGAAGCACAACACACGCCCGGTCCTCACAGCTTTACTTCTGCCAGTATTTTGTCTCCTACCTTCCAAACTTTACAGAATCTCTCCTGCGAACATTCTGAATACTGACCATAGTTCCCAGCCTGCAAGTTCACATTCTTCTCCAGAACACTAAAAGAAATATTTCTATTCTCTATTTGCTCAGCGGGATCAGGACTATGATTATAAATGAAGAATCTGATTTCTGATTGATAGATATATTTCGCAGAGCTTCACACGCACAACATTGTAATATTCATTAGGTTAATACTAATAATAAATCTCCCTATCCGAACAGCACTATGAGGAGTTCAGAGGCGACTTCTGCGGTAAGTTTCCATTAAATAATTGCTCACCATGTGCCACGCGGATTTGTTAACACTACGAGCGGCATACTAACAGTTACTTCTTGGGAGAGCCAGTCCTGACAAAACTCTACCATATGGTGAGCAAAATGTATGACACAGGCGACATACCCTCAGACTTCAAGAAGAATGTAATAATTCCAATCCCAAAGAAATCAGGCGTTAACAGATGTGAAAATTACCGAAATGTCAGTTTCATAAGTCACGACTGCAAAATACTAACGCGAATTCAGTAAAGACGAATGGAAAAACTGGTAGAAGCCGACCTCGGGGAAGATCAGTTTGGATTCCGTAGTAATGTTGGAACACGTGAGGTAATACTGACCCTACGACGTATCTTAGAAGAAAGATTAAGGAGAGGAAAACCTACGTTTCTAGCATTTGTAGACTTAGAGAAAGCTTTTGACAATGTTGACTGGAATACTCTCTTTCAAATTCTGAAGGTGGCAGGGATAAAATACAGGGAGCGAAAGGCTATTTACAATTTGTACAGAAACCAGATGGCAGTTATAAGAGTCGAGGGACATGAAAGGGAAGCAGTGGTTGGGAAGGAAGTGAGATAGGGTTGTAGCCTCTCCCCGATGCTATTCAATCTGTATATTGAGCAAGCAGTAAAGGAAACGAAAGAAAAGTTCGGAGTAGATATTAAAATCCATGGAGAAGAAATAAAAACTTTGAGGTCCGCCGATGACATTGTAATTCTGTCAGAGACAGCAAAGGACTTGGAAGAGCAGTTGAACGGAATGGACAGTGTCTTGAAGGGAGGATATAAGATGAACATCAACAAAAGCAAAACGAGGATAATGGAATGTATTCGAATTAAGTCGGGCGATGCTGAGGGAATCAGATTAGGAAAAGAGACACTTAAAGTAGTAAAGGAGTTTTGCTATTTGGGGAGCAAAGTAACTGATGATGGTCGAAGTAGAGAGGATATAAAATGTAGACTGGCAATGCAAGAAAAGCGTTTCTGAAGAAGAGAAATTTGTTAACATCGAGTATTGATTTAAATGTCAGGAAGTCGTTTCTGAAAATATTTGTATGGAGTGTAGCCATGCATGGAAGTGAAAAATGGACGATAAATAGTTTGGACAAGAAGAGAATAGAAGCCTTTGAAATGTGGTGCCACAGAAGAATGCTGAAGATTAGATGGGTAGATCACGTAACTAATGCGGAAGTAATGAATAGGATTGGGGAGAATTGGAGTTTGTGGCACAACTTGACAAGAAGAAGGGATCGGTTGGTGGGACATGTTCTGAGGCACCAAGGGATCACCAATTTAGTATTGGAGGGTAGTGTGGAGGGCACAAATGGTGGAGGGAGACCAAGAGATGAATACACTAAACAGATTCAGAAGGATGTAGGCAGCAGTACGTATTGGGAGATGAAGAAGCTTGCACAGGATAGAGTAGTATGGAGAGCAGCATCAAACCAGTCTCAGGACTGAAGACCACAACAACAACAACAACAACAACGAGCGGCACACTAACAGTTATTTCTGCGAAATATAAGCGATCCAGGACAGTGTTCAGTCTCCGCGATTTCACTTCCTATTTGTACCGGAAACATGACTTTAATTGCTATCTGGCTGTGACGTCATCTGAGGCATCGCGCACTCTTGCCTTTGATTGACATGGATCTTACGGTGGCTGGGTGCGAAGTGAAGAGCAGTCTGGCCTCTTGGGATGTATTTATATACTGGCGCAGCGGACTGCCAAGGGAACATCTGCTGTTATCCGCTCTATGCCCACGGTACCAACCTCTAAACAGCCGCTTACTCGGACACATAATATAATACAACACAGCTGTGTATTAATTTTTTAACTATCATAATTTTTGTATGAATTTAGTTAAGTTGGTTAAAATCACAGAAAAAGTTTCAGATCGCTTGGATTTAAGCTTTGCCGTCTAAATTCTTAGAGCAGAACTGACAGTAGACGGTTGAAATGGCTCTGAGCACTATGGGACTCAAGATCGGAGGTCATCAGTCCCCTAGAATTTAGAACTACTTAAACCTAACTAACCTAAAGACATCACACACATCCATGCCCGAGGCAGGATTCGAACCTGCGAACTAAGCGGTCACGCGGTACCAGACTGAAGCGCCTAGAACCGCTCGGCCACACCGGCCGGCAACTGACAGTAGAACATCACCTCTGAACAGCAACTTTAAGAGACCTTGTACTTGTTATTATTTACATCCAGGCCTTGAATCTTGGTATAGATCTACTATTTAATAGGTTTCATCATATGCTGTAACCAAAACTTTATGGCATTAAGATAACAGATACTTAATCTACATACTTAATCTACTACAATTAAGGACGCTTTTGTTCCAAATTTAGTTTTCAACAAATTACTCGAAAGCTATTAGAGGTAGCTCAATGGGGTTTCATAATTATTGTTTTTGTACTAATCTGAAGCTTCATACAAATTTCCATATCTATAAGTCAATCTTTAGCGTGTTCAGTTTTTCTTAAAATTGTGGATTCTGATCAAAATATTGCTTTAATCACGTTGAGACTTTAACATACATCTGCACATTATGTCCGATTTTTGGTTCCTAGCTTTATTATTGAGCGCCACTTTTTTTTGTTTTATTTAAAACGATGTATTTAGGAAAAAATTTTCATGCGATCAATCTGATATTTGACGTTTTAAAGATTTATATACTAAAGCACATGCTGACAGAGTTTGCCATACCAACTTTAACATTTAATTCCATTCTTAAATTGTGGTGCAATACTTGTGCGCTACATACAGACGCGCTAAGGTGACGTGGCGCTACTAGCAGCGGACTGGGGACAAATCCCGGCACACTCGCTCGCCTCTGTATCTCTCAATTGATGGCTCTGATGGCTCTGAGCACTACGGGACTTAACATCTGAAGTCATCAGTCCCCTAGAACTTAGAACTACTTAAACCTAACTAACCTAAGGACATCACACACATCCATGCCCGAGGCAGGATTCGAACCTGCGACTGTAGCGGTCGCGCGGTTCCGGACTTCGCGCCTAGAACCGCTCGGTCACCTCGGCCGGCTCTCAACTGACACAGCGCTTGTTTCGCCACAACCCAAACGTCCGCCGCCCTGTAGCTTTACTTCTTTTTGCAGAACGGAGGGCTTTGAACTAGCAGCAAGAAAGAGATTGACTAAACATAACTATGAGAGCAACGTGCCTCTCTAACAGAAAATTGCAGAACTATACTCCAGTCGAAAGATCGGAATGTTTCTACGCTTGGGCGTGCTGAGAACAGGATTGCAAGCTGAATGGACTAGTCGTACATGTAAGGTGAATAATTAGGGAGAGAACAGATGCAACGAAGAAAGGGTTGTAATATGAGAAGCAATTAAGATATGTAACGTAATATGCAGAATGTAAAATACGAGTACCGACAAACTTGGAGAGGTTGTGTCAAAAACAATTTCAGGATAGCAGTGCTTGTCTAGCAACGTCACCTAACCACGACACGGAGCATCGGAGTTTTAGGCGCAAACTGCTGTTGCCAGGCGAAGCTTTGGCAGCAAGGTGAGTGTCTACGTAGATCTACCGCAAACGGTGGTGTTGTGAAAGGCGTGCACTTTATTTTATACCCGTCATTGTTTCTTAGGTGTTTCGTTTGAACAATAGGGCGAATAGCTGTAGCCCGTTCTCAGTAAAAAACTAAACAAAAGTAAACTCCGCCGAGAAGGCCATGAAGACTCAACAGGACTGACCGGCCGTCGTGTCATCCTAAGTCCACAAGATGCGGATACAGACGGCCGGAGTGGCCGTGCGGTTCTGGGCGCTACAGTCTGGAACCGAGCGACCGCTATGGTCGCAGGTTCGAATCCTGCCTCGGACATGGATGTGTGTGATATCCTTAGGTTAGTTAGGTTTAATTAGTTCTAAGTTCTAGGCGACTGATGACCTCCGAAGTTAAGTCACATAGTATCAGAGCCATTTGAACCATTTGATGCGGATATGGAAGGGCATGTGGTCAGCATGTCGCTCTCCCAGCTGTATGTCAGGTTACGAGGCTGCATCCCTTTATTACACACATTGTAATCAGACATTTCGTTCTTAGTGTTCTATTCCTCTTATGTTTCTTTTTTGTTTTTTTGTTGTGTATTATATATTATCTGTCTTCTTCTGTAGCTTACACCATCTTTTCTTAGAATTTAGTTCATTTTACAACATTTCTGTGGTGTCACCCCAGACATCACACTTGCTAGGTGGTAGCCTTTAAATCGGCCGCGGTCCGCTAGTATACGACGGACCCGCGTGTCGCCACTGTCAGTGATTGCAGACCGAGCGCCGCCACACGGCAGGTCTAGAGAGACTTCCTAGCACTCGCCCCAGTTGTACAGCCGACTTTGCTAGAGAGGGTTCACTGACAAAATACGCTCTCATTTGCCGAGACGATAGTTAGCATAGCCTTCAGCTACGTCATTTGCTACGACCTAACAAGGCGCCATTATCATTTGCTATTTATCTTGTGATGCATGTACCGTCAGACCGATGTTAACCAATTATGGATTAAAGTTAAGTATTCCAGCAGCTACGTATTATTTTTACAAGACTCAACTCCTTTAACTGTTCCAGACCTCACATCAGCCTGCGTGAGCTAAACGCGTGCCTTTCGGCTACCAATCATAGTGGCTTGGCTGTCTTGCCAAGTCACAACAATTTCCGCTATCAAGCAAAGCCATAACATGATCTCTGATGCCATTACCTTTGGTGAAGCCAAAATATCAAATCTTCAATTTTATTTTCCATTATTCAGTGTCTATCCTGAAACTGTTTCTACCGACGTCCTCTACAGAGCCTTTATATTTGTCAGAATTGTTTGTCGCCTCCTCCCCCCCCCCCTCACCCAGCCATCCTTTGTGTAAAGAATATATTAGCAATCCAAAGACAAGATTACTCATTTTCGACATTTGTAGTGAGTGCAACGGGAAAGGACAATAAATGAAATAAAGCTGCATTCCTGGAAACAGACAGAAACTTTAGTTTGAGTCACAGACATAAGATCGTAACAGGAATGAAGAACATTAATGAAGCTACGATTAAGTCACAATGTCTTGATTATCAATTAGAACAAATGAAGTTTCATGATTAGCTGTCTGTTGGTTTGTAAGTAAATGCCTGAGTTAGTAGTACGCACTGACATTCCCGCGAGCCATTAACTTAGAACGCCGCCAGGGAGGCCAAAACAGTTGTGTAACACACCGATAGCATGGAGGTACACTATGTGATCAAAAGTATCCGGACATCCCCAAAAACATACGTTTTTCATATTAGGTGCACTGTGTGCCTCTTACTGCCAGGTACTCCGTATCAGCGACCTCAGTAGTCATTAGACATCGTGAGAAATCAGAATGGGGCGCTCCGCGTAAATCACGATTTTCGAAAGTGATCAGGTGATTGGATGTCACTTGTGTCATACGTTTTTACGAGAGATTTCCACATTACTAAACATCACTAGGTCCACTCTTTCCGATGTGATAGTGAAGTGGAAACGTGAAGGGACACGTACAGCACGAAAGCGTACAGGCCGACCTCGTCTGTTGGCTGACATAGACCGCCTACTGTTCAAAGCATCCTAATGTGTAATAGGCACACATCTATCCAGACCGCCGGCCGGAGTGGCCGTGCGGTTCTAGCCGCTACAGTCTGGAACCGAGATACCGTTACGGTCGCAGGTTCGAATCCTGCCTCGGGCATGGATGTGTGTGATGTCCTTAGGTTAGTTAGGTTTAATTAGTCCTAAGTTCTAGGCGACTGATGATCTGAGAAGTCGCATAGTGCTCAGAGCCATTTGAACCACTCTATCCAGACCGTCACACAGGAATTCCAAGCTGCATCAGGATCCACTGCAAGTACTATGATAGTTTCATGGTCAAACGGCTATTCATGAGCCAGCTATCACGCCGGTAAACGCCAAACGACGCCTCGCTCGGTGTAAGGAGTGTTAACATTGGACGATTGAACAGTGGAAAAACGTTGTGTGGAGTGATGAATCACGGTACACAATATGAGGATCCGATGGTAGGGTGTGGGTATGGCGAATGCCAGGTGAACGCCATCTGCCAGAGTGAGTAGTGCCAAAAGTAATATTCGGAGGCGGTGGTGTTATGGTGTGGTTGTGTTTTTCATGGAAGGGGCTTGCACCCCTTGTTGTTTTGCGTGGCACTATCACAGCACAGGCCTACATTGCAGTTTTAAGCACCTTCGTGCTTCCCACTGTTGAAAATCGATTGGGGAATGGCGACTGCATCTTTAAACACTATCGAGCACCAGTTTATAATGCACGGCCTCTGGCGGAGTGGCTACACGGCAATAACATCCCTGTAATGGACTGGCCTGCACGGAGTCCTGACCTGAATCCTATAGGACACGTTCCGGATGTTTTGGAACCCCGACTTCGTGCCAGGCCTCACCGACCGACATCGATACCTCTCCACAGTGCAGCACTCCGTGGAGGAAGGGCTACCGTTCCCGAAGAAGCCTTGCAGCACCTGACTGAACGTATGACTACGAGAGTGGAAGCTGTCATCAAGGTTATGGGTGGGCCAACACAATATTGAATTTCAGCGTTACCGATGGAAGGCGCCACAAAATTGTAAGTCATTTTCAGCCAGGTGTGCGGATACTTTTGATCACATAGTGTATGTCCAGCGACTGCAAACATTTATCTACACATAAACAAATAAGTAATTATTTAACTGTATTCTTTTTCGGGAAATAGTTAAAAGTCGTATAAACTCTTTTCCGAACTAACAGCCTAAGTGTGGAAGACTAGAAGAAGGAAAATGAACAGAGTACGGTTCTGCATTCGTCGCGCTCTACAATTCACAACGTCGACGCCTATGCCGAATGTATCAGAAGTGGCTAACAAAACAAATATCAGTGCCTTTCTGGAAAAAGAAACCGACAGTAAAATTTATTACAGAAACAAGAAAAGAACTTAAAGGAAACAACATAAAACAGTCGGAAACAACAGATATAAACATTGTCGCGAACCAAATATTAATTTTAGCTTTTAATGCAGAAGAAATAAGAAATCACGAACAAGGTCGACAGAAGAACGGAAATGATTACCTGGTGAGAAGATGAAGGAGTACTGTAAAAAATTGGTCAGCACGAAGATGAAAAAAAAAGTTCAGCGGAAAACTAAAATATGTATGTGGAAGACCTGGATTGGCACTGGAAGAAAAGTAAACAACATGGAAAGTAAAGGCACTGAAATTCTTACGTGATCGAGTTTGAAAATACGGAAACTTTTGTGGGTAAGAAACGCTTACATTGCGCGCGTCCAATGCACGCCACCGATTTGTACAGCCGATGATTGCACCGGTACTTAGACGTACTGATGGAGAGTATCGGGACACTGTAAATACATGTCTAGTTTTCGGTATTGCGTGTCTTGATAGAGCGAAACAAACGTGCTTAATATAAACTAATGCTGCAGTGTGATCAACCTGTTGCACCAACCTCCAGGGGACAACATGTTTTCATTTTGCTCAGCGTACGCAGCTGACACGCAGATTCTGGGAACGAGATGAATGGGAGAAAGGTCTTTGCCCGCGACGGAAAAAAAGTGGGTCAGATGTGAATATGGCGGAGCGCGTGAAACAGCACATGGGCGTGCAGGCAGCCTCCACGGTTTATAGTCGGTGAGGAGGGGGGGGAGTGGTCGGGAGGGGGGGAGGGGAGGGTGCTTTCACCGCTGGCGGCTCTTACCGTAATGGGCACTTTCAGTTTCACCGCGCGTGACGGAAAGACGTTCTATAATATATGCGCCTGCGAGGCTCGTAAAAAGACTCAAAACAAACAGCTTTTATGTAAAAATGCGCCATAAAGGCGCTCTCCGCGGCGCCGAAGCTAGGCTGGGGAAGCCAGCAGCATTCGCTCCGCTTGCCGGGCACATACGTATTCGTTTGCAGCGGATGGCGCGGCGCCTGTTTCAGGCCTGACCTAACTCGCCTGCCATGTTTATGGCCACATCGGTCATTACCCGCCAAAGTCTAGCCCGTTGCCCGGGAAAGGCCGGTTACCGATCTTTCTCCTGCAGCATCCGAGCTCGTTCTGCTTCACATACGAAGACAATAGGAAAACAAAAGCTATAGTCGAGATAATGCCCTTCTACGTTATGGTCGATCCTACAACGAGAAGAAGATGCCTTTTTTCCATATATTATATTATAATCCAGAAAAATTACACACATATATATACACTCCTGGAAATGGAAAAAAGAACACATTGACACCGGTGTGTCAGACCCACCATACTTGCTCCGGAAACTGCGAGAGGGCTGTACAAGCAATTATCACACGCACGGCGCAGCGGACACACCAGGAACCGCGGTGTTGGCCGTCGAATGGCGCTAGCTGCGCAGCATTTGTGCACCGCCGCCGTCAGTGTCAGCCAGTTTGCCGTGGCATACGGAGCTCCATCGCAGTCTTTAACACTGGTAGCATACCGCGACAGCGTGGACGTGAACCGTATGTGCAGTTGACGGACTTTGAGCGAGGGCGTATAGTGGGCATGCGGGAGGCCGGGTGGTCGTACCGCCGAATTGCTCAACACGTGGGGCG
The DNA here is from genome assembly GCF_023864275.1 of Schistocerca cancellata. NCBI lineage: Eukaryota > Metazoa > Arthropoda > Insecta > Orthoptera > Acrididae > Schistocerca > Schistocerca cancellata. Next base: position 21,560,770 of record NC_064633.1, on the reverse strand, counting down.
TGAGGTCTCCACAGTACATCGATGTTGTCGCCAGTGGTCGGCGAAAGGTGCACGTGCCCGTCGACCTGGGACCGGACCGCAGCGACGCACGGATGCACGCCAAGACCGTAGGATCCTACGCAGTGCCGTAGGGGACCGCACCGCCACTTCCCAGCAAATTAGGGACACTGTTGCTCCTGGGGTATCGGCGAGGACCTTTCGCAACCGTCTCCATGAAGCTGGGCTACGGTCCCGCACACCGTTAGGCCGTCTTCCGCTCACGCCCCAACATCGTGCAGCCCGCCTCCAGTGGTGTCGCGACAGGCGTGAATGGAGGGACGAATGGAGACGTGTCGTCTTCAGCGATGAGAGTCGCTTCTGCCTTGGTGCCAATGATGGTCGTATGCGTGTTTGGCGCCGTGCAGGTGAGCGCCACAATCAGGACTGCATACGACCGAGGCACACAGGGCCAACACCCGGCATCATGGTGTGGGGAGCGATCTCCTACACTGGCCGTACACCACTGGTGATCGTCGAGGGGACACTGAATAGTGCACAGTACATCCAAACCGTCATCGAACCCATCGTTCTACCATTCTTAGACCGGCAAGGGAACTTGCTGTTCCAACAGGACAATGCACGTCCGCATGTATCCCGTGCCACCAAACGTGCTCTAGAAGGTGTAAGTCAACTACCCTGGCCAGCAAGATCTCCGGATCTGTCCCCCACTGAGCATGTTTGGGACTGGATGAAGCGTCGTCTCACGCGGTCTGCACGTCCAGCACGAACGCTGGTCCAACTGAGGCGCCAGGTGGAAATGGCATGGCAAGCCGTTCCACAGGACTACATCCAGCATCTCTACGATCGTCTCCATGGGAGAATAGCAGCCTGCATTGCTGCGAAAGGTGGATATACACTGTACTAGTGCCGACATTGTGCATGCTCTGTTGCCTGTGTCTATATGCCTGTGGTTCTGTCAGTGTGATCATGTGATGTATCTGACCCCAGGAATGTGTCAATAAAGTTTCCCCTTCCTGGGACAATGAATTCACGGTGTTCTTATTTCAATTTCCAGGAGTGTATATAAAAAGTTTTTCATTACTCTGATTCCCAGAACTCCTGAAGATTGACGTTGACTGTGGACATTGTATCACAGACACCGTCCCTTTGAGTGCTCACAGATGTAACTTAACCCGCCAATGGATGTAAACAGCCATGCATGAGCAGCGCCTTTTAGTTGGAGAATGTCCAATAGCCGATGAGTTCGAGTCATTCCACGAAGAATTAAGTACACGGCTCGTGTTGTCTGTAGTTCAACCGTGCCCAAACGGTCAATCCCGCGGTTCGATCGCGTCCGCATTGTTACTTTGTCCTACAAAGGTCTCTCAACAAGGGAAGTGTCCAGGCGTCTCGGAGTGAACCAAAGCGATGTTGTTCGGACATGGGGGAGATACAGAGAGACAGGAACTGTCAATGACGTGCCTCGCTCAGGCCGCCCAAGGGCTACTACTGCAGTGGATGAGCGCTACCTACGGATTATAGCTAGAAGGAACCCTGACAGGAACGCCACAATGGTGAATAATGCTTTTCGTGCAGCCACAGGACGTCGTGTTACGACTCAAACTGTACGCAATAGGCTGCATGATGCGCAGCTTCACTCCCGACGTCCATGGCGAGGTCCATCTTTGCAACCACGACACCATGCAGCGTGGTAGATGTGGGCCCAACAACATGCCGAATGGACCGCTCAGGGTTGGCATCACGTTCTCTTCACCGATGAATGTCGCATATGCCTTCAACCAGACAATCGTTGGAGACGTGTTTGGAGGAAACCCGGTCAGACTGAACACCTTAGACACACTGTCCAGCGAGTACAGCAAGGTGGAGGTTCCCTGCAGTTTTGTGGTGGCATTATGTGGGACCGACGTACGCCGCTGGTGGTCATGGAAAGCGCCTTAACAGCTGTACCATACGTGCATGCTATCCTCCGACCAATAGTGCAAAAATATGGGCAGCATGTTGGCGAGACATTCGTCTTCATGGAAGGCCCCCATCGTGCACATCGCCCGACTAGACTGGCCAGCACGTTCTCCAGACATGAACCCTATCGAACACGCCTGGAATAGATTGTAAAGGGCTGTTTATGGACGACGTGACCCACCATCCACTCTGAGGGATTTACGCCGAATCGTCGTTGAGGAGTGGGACAATCTGGACCGACAGTGCCTTGATTAACTTGTGGATAGTATGCCACGACGAATACAGACTTAAATCAATGCAAGAAGACATGCTAGTGGGTATTAGAGGTACTGGTGTGTAGAGCAATCTAGACTACGACCTCTGAAGATCTCGTTTTATGGTGGTGCAAAATGCAATATTTCACGAGCAATAAAAAGTATACAAATGATGTTTATGTTTATCTCTATTCCAATTGTCTGTACAGGTTCCGGAAGTCTCAAAACCGAGGTGATGCAAAATTTCTTTGATTTGTGCATTTAGTTCACAGCAAATGTTTGCGCCGTTCTGTGGCAAATGAGCTAACAAGTAGTTATTTGCACAAAGTGCCAAGGAAACTGGTACACCTGCCTACTATCGTGTACGGCCCCACGAGCACGCAGAAATGCCGCAAAACGACGTGGCATAGATTCGACTAATATCTGAAGTAGTGCTGGCGGGAATTGACACCATAAATCCGTAAGAATACGATGGGGTGGAGATCTCTCTTGAACAGCACGCTGCAAGGCAACCCAGATATGATCAGTAATGTTCATGTGTGGGGAGTTTGGTGGCCAGCGGAAGTGTTTAAACTTAGAAGAACGTTTCTGGAGCCACTCTATAGCAATTCTTGTCGTATAGGGTGTCGCATTGTACTGCTGGAATTGCCCAAGTCCGTTGGAATGCACAATGGACTTTAATGGATGCTGACTTGCTAGGTCTGTGGATTCATGAGATTGTCTCCATACCCGTATACGTCCATCCGCTCGATACAATTTGAAACATGACTCGTCCGACCAGGCGACATGTTTCTAGTCATCAACAGTCCAATGTCAGTGTTGACGGGCCCAGGCGAGAGGTAAAGCTTTGTGTCGTGCAGTCGTCAAGGGTACACGAGTGGACCATGGTTTCCAAAAGCCCATATGGATGATGTTTCGTCGAATGGTTCGCACACTGAAACTTGCTGACGGTCCAGCTCTGACGTCTGCAGCAATTTGCCGAAGGGCTACACATCTGTCATGGTAAACGATTCCCTTAAGTCGTAGTTGATCCCGTTCTTGCAGGATCAAAAAGGTCGCAGCGATGCCGGGGATTTGATGTTTTACCGTATTCCTGACATTCACGGTGCACTCGTGAAATGGCCGTACGGGAAAATCCCCACTTCATCGCTACCACGGAGACACTGTGTCCCATCGCTCGTGCGTTCAGACTTACTTATAACTCGACAACGTGCAATTGTAGCATTAGTAACCGATCTAACAACTGCTCCAGACGCTTGTTGTCTTATATGGGCTTTGCCGACAGCAGCGCCTTATCCTGCCTGTCTACATATCTCTGCATTTGAATACGCATTCAAGTATTGTGTTGTCGGTAGGGTGGCAGCAGCAGCAGAATGGGTTCGTCAGGAGAGCTCAATGACTTGGAACATCGACTAATTACTGGATGTCATCCGAATAACAAAGCCATCAGGTGCACTTCAACTGCTATAAAGCTGTCTAATTCTATTGTTATCGTTGTTGTTGTTGTTGTGGTCTTCAGTCCTGAGACTGGTTTGATGCAGCTCTCCATGCTACTCTATCCTGTGCAAGCTTCTTCATCTCCCAGTACCTACTGCAACCTACATCCTTCTGAATCTGCTTAGTGTATTCATCTCTTGGTCTCCCCCTACGATTTTTACCCTCCACGCTGCCCTCCAATACTAAATTGGTGATCCCTTGATGCCTCAGAACATGTCCTACCAACCGATCCCTTCTTCTGGTCAAGTTGTGCCACAAACTTCTCTTCTCCCCAATCCTATTCAATACTTCCTCATTAGTTATGTGATCTACCCATCTAATCTTCAGCATTCTTCTGTAGCACCACATTTCGAAAGCTTCTATTCTCTTCTTGTCCAAACTATTTACCGTCCATGTTTCACTTCCATACATGGCTACACTCCATACAAATACTTTCAGAAATGACTTCCTGACACTTAAATCTATACTCGATGTTAACAAATTTCTCTTCTTCAGAAACGCTTTCCTTGCCATTGCCAGTCTACATTTTATATCCTCTCTAGTTCGACCATCATCAGTTATTTTGCTCCCCAAATAGCAAAACTCCTTTACTACTTTAAATGTCTCATTTCCTAATCTAATTCCCTCAGCATCACCCGACTTAATTCGACTACATTCCATTATCCTCGTTTTGCTTTTGTTGATGTTCATCTTATATCCTCCTTTCAAGACACTGTCCATTCCGTTCAACTGCTCTTCCAGGTCCTTTGCTGTCTCTGACAGAATTACAATGTCATCGGCAAACCTCAAGGTTTTTATTTCTCCTCCATGGATTTTAATACCTACTCCGAATTTTTCTTTTGTTTCCTTTACTGCTTGCTCAATGTACAGGTTGAATAACATCGGGGAGAGGCTACAACCCTGTCTTACTCCCTTCCCAACCACTGCTTCCCTTTCATGTCCCTCGACTGTTATAACTGCCATCTGGTTTCTGTACAAATTGTAAATAGCCTTTCGCTCCCTGTATTTTACCCCTGCCATCTTTAGAATTTGAAAGAGAGTATTCCAGTCAACATTGTCAAAGGCTTTCTCTAAGTCTACAAATGCTAGAAACGTAGGTTTGCCTTTCCTTAATCTTTCTTCTAAGATAAGTTGTAAGGTCAGTATTGCCTCACGTGTTCCAGTATTTCTACGGAATCCAAACTGATCTTCCCCGAGGTCGGCTTCTACTAGTTTTTCCTTTCGTCTCTAAAGAATTCGTGTTAGTATTTTGCAGCTGTGGCTTATTAAACTGATTGTTCGGTAATTTTCACATCTGTCAACACCTGCTTTCTTTGGGATTGGAATTATTATATTCTTCTTGAAGTCTGAGGGTATTTCGCCTGTTTCATACATCTTGCTCACCAGATGGTAGAGTTTTGTCAGGACTGGCTCTCCCGAGGCCGTCAGTAGTTCCAATGGAATGTTGTCTACTCCGGGGGCCTTGTTTCGACTCAGGTCTTTCAGTGCTCTGTCAAACTCTTCACGCAGTATCGTATCTCCCATTTCATCTTCATCTACATCCTCTTTCATTTCCATAATATCGTCCTCAAGTACATCGCCCTTGTATAGACCCTCTATATACTCCTTCCACCTTTCTGCTATCCCTTCCTTGTTTAGAACTGGGTTTCCATCTGAGCTCTTGATGTTCATACAAGTGGCTCTCTTATCTCCAAAGGTCTCTTTAATTTTCCTGTAGGCAGTATCTATGTTACCCCTAGTGAGATAAGCCTCTACATCCTTACATTTGTCCTCTAACCATCCCTGCTTAGCCATTTTGCACTTCCTGTCGATCTCATTTTTGAGACGTTTGTATTCCTTTTTGCCTGCTTCATTTACTGCATTTTTATATTTTCTCCTTTCATCAATTAAATTCAATATTTCTTCTGTTACCCAGGGATTTCTACTAGCCCTCGTCTTTTTACCTACTTGATCCTCTGCTGCCTTCACTATTTCATCCCTCAAAGCTACCCATTCTTCTTCTACTGTATTTCTTTCCCCCATTCCTGTCAATTGTTCCCTTATGCTCTCCCTAAAACTCTGTACAACCTCTGGTTCTTTCAGTTTATCTAGGTCCCATCTCCTTAAATTCCCACCTTTTTGCAGTTTCTTCAGTTTTAATCTACAGGTCATAACCAATAGATTGTGGTCAGAGTTCACATCTGCCCCTGGAAATGTCTTACAATTTAAAACCTGGTTCCTAAGTCTCTGTCTTACCATTATATAATCTATCTGATACCTTTTAGTATCCCCAGGGTTCTTCCATCTATACAACCTTCTATCATGATTCTTAAACCAAGTGTTAGCTATAATTAAGTTGTGCTCTGTGCAAAATTCTACCAGGCGGCTTCCTCTTTCATTTCTTAGCCCCAATCCACATTCACCTACTACGTCTCCTTCTCTCCCTTTTCCTACACTCGAATTCCAGTCACCCATGACTATTAAATTTTCGTCTCCCTTCACTATCTGAATAATTTCTTTTATTTCATCATACATTTCTTCAATTTCTTCGTCATCTGCAGAGCTAGTTGGCATATAAACTTGTACTACTGTAGTAGGTGTGGGCTTCGTATCTATCTTGGCCACAATAATGCGTTCACTATGCTGCTTGTAGTAGCTTACCCGCATTCCTATTTTCCTATTCATTATTAAACCTACTCCTGCATTACCCCTATTTGACTTTGTGTTTATAACCCTGTAGTCACCTGACCAGAAATCTTGTTCCTCCTGCCACCGAACTTCACTAATTCCCACTATATCTAACTTTAACCTACCCGTTTCCCTTTTTAAATTTTCTAACCTACCTGCCCGATTAAGGGATCTGATATTCCACGCTCCGATCCGTAGGACGCCAGTTTTCTTTCTCCTGGTAACGACATCCTCTTGAGTAGTCCCCGCCCGGAGATCCGAATGGGGGACTATTTTACCTCAGGAATATTTTACCCAAGAGGACGCCATCATCATTTAATCATACAGTAAAGCTGCATGCCCTCGGGAAAAATTACGGCCGTAGTTTCCCCTTGCTTTCAGCCGTTCGCAGTACGAGCACAGCAATGCCGTTTTGGTTATTGTTACAAGGCCAGATCAGTCAATCATCCAGACTGTTGCCCTTGCAACTACTGAAAAGGCTGCTGCCCCTCTTCAGGAACCACACGTTTGTCTGGCCTCTCAACAGATACCCCTCCGTTGTGGTTGTACCTACGTACGGCCATCTGTATCGCTGAGGCACGCAAGCCTCCCCACCAACGGCAAGGTCCATGGTTCATGGGGGGGGTTGTTATCGATGTCACTCTGAAATACAAACGTGAACGAACAGCGAAGGTTAAACCAATACCTCGCAGATCTTATGTTCTGACGGCAGAAGCGGCCGAACATTGCACTGGGTGTTTCTAAAATACTCGCATGAAATCAGCGGGAGGAATCAGTTGCGGATTCTAAAGTGCTACCAATTGGCACAAATATTGTGCGTAGGGATTTTTTTAAAGGAACACAGTTGGAATGTGTGATGGTAGTGACACACCAAAATCACAATAGCCATCCGTTGCAGTTCTACATTTTTTTTTACAATCAAAAGCATTACAAAATCACAATCATAATAATACAGGAGACGGCCTTACAAGGCCAGATAAATTGGACAAACAACAAATAAATTTCTTTAATCGGAACAAGATCCATAAAACTTTAGATTTGAATATGAGTAGGTAAATATAATCTGGTAAAGCTTTGCTTAAATAGCAGAAATGTCCATACAATTCCCATCAGAACCCTCATTACTTCCAATCAGCTGAGGAACAGATTAAGGGTAAGAATAAAGATCTTTTAAGGTTGGGCTAGAAAACTTTCCAAAACAAAACTATATATAAATGACTAAAATAATTAAGGAGGGGCCTGCCGGTGTGGCCGAGCGGTTCTAGGCGCTTCAGTCGGGAACCACGAGACCGCTACGGTGGCAGGTTCGAATCCTGTCTCGGGCATGGATGTGTGTGAAGTCCTTAGGTTAGTTAGGTTTAAGTAGTTCTAAGTTCTAGGGGACTGATGACCTCAGATGTTTCGTCCCATAGTACTTGAAGCCATTTGATTTTTTTTTTTAATTAAGGGGATGCTTTAATTTTGACCAAACCAATCTTCAAATTTACTTACTCAGTTGATTAATCAACAATAATCTTAGAACGATTACAACTAGAACATGACCATATGACAATACCACTAAAATGAGGTCGCTTCAATATTGCGTGTGAATTAGCGATGCTAAAGCTGTTGCTAAAGGGATGACTCTGAGAGCCGCTTCGAAACCATACAGGATTCCTCGATGTACATTACACAACCACATAAGTTCTGGTATAACAACCAAAATTTGGGGACGAAAAACCTGTTTGGACGAAGCTCAGGAAAGAGAACATTGCCAAAGAACTTTTCGACTCGCCGAAGTTGGGTATCCAATTACAGCAAAAGTGCTCAGAAAATGTGTGTATGTATATTGTTAGAAGAATAGTGTGTAGAATCCTTTTAATGATACGAAGAGATTGGCTGGACGCAACTGGCTCTAGGTCCTCCTACAAAGACACCCATATACTGCAAGAAGGAAGGCACAGAACTTGAATCCAGGAGCAGCTGCAAAGCTAAACATGATTGCTGTAAATCATCATTTGCAGAAACTGAAAACGGTCTTGAGCCGGCCGCTGTGGCCGAGCGATTCTAGGTGCTTCAGTCCGGAACCGCACTGCAGCTACGGTCGAGGTTCAAATCCTGCCTCGGGCATGGATGCGTGTGATGTCCTTAGATTAGTTAGCTTTAAGTAGTTCTAAGTCTAGGGGACTAATGACCTCAGATGTTTAGTCCCATAGTACTCAGAGCGAAAACGGTCTTGTCCGCATTGGAGTTATTTGACAACCTTATCTACAACATGGACGAAAAGGGATGTCGCCTCGCAATTCACAAGTCTCCTGAACTTTTAGCGAAGAAAGGTGAGAAACGCTTGCACTTTGTTGCCCAAGAACATGGAGAAAATATCACCATTGTCTCATGCTGAAATGCCATTGGACAGATTATTCCACCTATGACACTTTTCAAAGGAAAGCGATGCAAACCAGAATGGGAAGACTATTTGCCACCTGGGACAGCAGTACAAATGACAGATAAGGACTCAATGAATGCTGCGACGTTCATCAAATGGATACATCATTTTACCAAATACAAGCCTGCAAAAGATGTTATTTTGATATTTGATGGAACATTGTCACATTTGGAACCTGAAATTTGCTACGTTGCTGAAGAGCACATTATCAAACTTTACTGCTAGCCCAACAACACAACACATGGGCTGCAACATATGAATAAATCAGTATTCCGACGTTTGAGTCTTTCTGAGATGACGAAGTTCAGCTGTACTGGTCTACACATGAAAGGGAAGAAAACAGAGCAATTTATAGACGTGTTTGGAAAAATCTTCAGCAAGGTGTGGCCAAAAGCAGCATTCCCAGTTAATGTCACGTCTTTATTCTGTGGAACATGGATCTATCCTTTTCACCCAGAAGCTATTCCAGACGCTGTATTTGCTCCCTCTCGTCTATCAGAGCGTCATGACCTAGAAGAGAACATGACAATTGCCCCTTAAACAGGGAAACTGCAAGAGACTCAATCAGTCCCAAAGGCATCCCGAAAAAAGAGGCACCAGGCTATTGTTAACATTTCATCAGAAAGCGAGGCACGTAAAGGATAGTTCAAGTGACTTCAATCTTGAGGATAGTGATGCAGCTGAAGATCTCGATTGTTCTTTCAATGAAATTTTGCAAACCCCGAAGCTGAAGAAAAAAATCCAAACACCATGGAAGAAGACATTAAATTACAAGGCGCAAGTCGTACATAAGGCAATGATCACGCAGAATCAAAAGAAAATTGGTACTAACGAAAGCACTCGGTCTAAGGAAGATAAGCGTCACAAAATAATTTCACTGTCAGTAAAGAATGTTCAGAGGAAAAAACGCAAAAATACAGACCTCGCTGAAGCAAGCAGCAGTTCTGCCTCTATGAAAGTGTTGCAATAGGTTGACTGGTTTTGTTACGTGTGCTGTGAAGAGAGGATATTCGACAAAAGACTTTGCAAAAAATGTATGAAATATATTTGCATTAAGACTGTGTAGGGTTGACACCCAAATACAAAGTGCGAAGTTTCCTGTGCCCCACCTGTAAAAAATGATTTAAATGAGCCAAATATGTTTTACGAATCTTTATTCATGTGTTCATTGAAAATGTAGTGATTAGAATTATTGTTACTATTACGTTAAGGAAACAATTTTGATTGCTGATTAAATTTAATAATTGAAGAGTTAATAAGCAGTAAGTACCAACAGTTCTGTATAAAGCGTTTGTAAAGCAAGTAATTATAGAAGTCTATGTATCATCTCATTCCACTTATATCTAAAATAAAATTACATTGCAACTCTTGCAGTGTATTCAAACAGTTTTCCTGCCATTTACACGCCCCAGAATCTTAATATGAACAAGATACGGCTACCGGCCGTATTAGGAACAAGGTCTCCCAACAAGGCCCACTTGAAACACTTTCTTTAAAGTGATGATATTAATTAAATAAACTTTTAATGTTCATTTATGTTTGATCTGCATATAGTTGTAGGATGTTGCGTCTACGATCCCGGAATCTTACCAATTGTACAAACTGAACACGAATTTCGTAAACGTCAAGTGCGCCTTGTTTGGTACCCGCACCTTACTCTCACGTCACGAGCTACTGGAGTGGGTGTGAGTAGACTCATTCTGTTACACTAAGTACCCCACAAGACACGCCGTATAAAATCATTCTGAGTAAAACAAATCTCCCGAACTGCACCGACGCAGAGCATTCAACAAATGTGACGAAAAATGTCTGATTTAATCGAGTTACCTAGATATATCTTTACCATTTGGTGTGTAAGGCATGTTAAAAAAGTAACGGGACGTTAGCAATTTCGCATATTATATTAAATTGATCCGTGTGATTATTATACTGGTGAATGTATCTGAAAGTAAGTATTTGCCTAAGATAGCCATATCGGATATTTCGTCTGTTGTCAGCCGTTAAAGCGGCTACATGTGTTTTGGTTGTATCAGCAGTTTGTTTTGTATAAAATGATGTAGAACGTAATGAAGTGCAACAAAGTTTCAGGGAATCAGGGTTCTAAATATAGCTTTTTTTTTTAGTCTGATGTGAGATGAACAGGTGTCTACGAGTTGTACTCGTATAAACGAAATAAGGAAGGAGCGAAATTAAAGTTTAACGTCCCATCTAAAGCGCGTTCTTTAGAGACGCAGCATAAACACGGGTTATCTAAATATAATATATAAGGTAGTCGGACAGTGATTTGAACCACCGTCCTCCTGAATGCGAGCGTGGTGACCCCTACACCAGCTAAACAGCGGCGAATGCATGTAGCTCAGGAGTCGCTAGATGAGGTAAAAAAAGATGCAGACCTACTGAAACATATGACAAGAGGCGATGAACGTGGTTTTATCAGATGTGATGACGGAAGTAAAGCGCAGTTGCTCAAGTGAAAGAATTGTGGACAGCAAAGACCGAAGAAAACTTCGAGAAGTGCCGTCAGACGTGAAGGTTATGCTCACATCCTAACGGTGTCCTGCACCGTGAGTTCTTGCCAATAGGTCGAACAGTCAGCACAGAGTACTACGTGCTCCCACGAAGCAATCGGAGACAAACGCCCCGATTCTCTAGAAACAATTAATGGCTTTTTTTGTAACAGCGAGCCAACTGCAAACATGCAAACACTGCTTTGCTTATTCCTGCATTTTTTACCAAAACCAATACTGTAATGATACTTCAGCTACCAAATATGCCAGAAATAGCTCCGTGTCACTTCTTTCTGTTACCAAAAATAAAAAAAAACTTAAAGGGTTGTTCTTTTACAAGCATAGAGAGATTAAAAAAGCAAAACAGAGAGCTAAAATCTATTATAAAGGGCTTCTGAAGTTTTTCCGGCACAGGAACAAACGCTAGCGGAAGTGCGCAATGACAGTGGGGAGTATATTGAAGGATATGGAAGAGCAAACTGTCTTGGTTGCAATACTAGATTTTTTAATTTTATTTATCCTCCAATGATGCGTTTCGCTCTGTAAGGGCATCCTCATATTGGTTGGCAAAATGTGGTGTTAAGCATATAGGATGGCGCATATACAATTGTCCCAGCAAGAAACCACCGTGCTCAGAATTTTAAAAAAACATTGTGCTGTGTCTAATATAGAAGTTGTTAAATATTTTTTTTTTCTAAAAGGCCACGTGCAGTGGCCATGTCAGATAAGTGGCGCCTTCGACATCCACTAAAATTCACCACACACTAAATACGTTGGAGGCGCAGTTGCTGATGCTCGTGGTTTTGCACATCGCACCAATGTTTCTTTTTTTTTCTTTCAAATTCTGGTCATGGCGGTTTCCCGCTGGAACATTTGAATGTGCTGCATCCTATATGCCTAACACAATATTTGCCAGCCAATCTGAAGATGCCTTTTGTAAGGCGAAACATGTCATTGGAGGATATAAAATAAAAAATCCAGCTTTGCAACCAAGACTGTTAGTTCTTTCATATTTTTGCCACTGTTTGCTGCATGACAACACCATGGATTAGAAAAAGTTCTATTTTGAAGAAAATAACACTGATGTATATGGGGAATTAACCCGCTGGAAGTCGGAATCTGAAAATTACTTGGGTACGCGCAAAGACCTGACAGTTCTTTCATGCAGTTTACCACGTCAGAGTATATTTTGCTGATATTTGGTGTTCAGTAACTAAGATGCAACTTATTGTAATGAATTAAATATATGCATTTATTCTTATTTATAATTATATATTATTGTTATTTATAATTATTATAATTATTATAATTATAATTATAATTATAATTATTATAATATAATTATAATAAAATAATTATAATTATATTATAATTATTATAATAATTATAATATAATTATTATAATTATAATTATTATAATTTATTTATAATTATTATTGTTATTTATAATTATAAAAACTGCCTATTTTCAAAGATAATTGCGAAAGTTTGCCCATTGTTACAAAGTCTTCTGCAAAGCTAAAGGTCCCATAGGACAAAATATACATGTTTCCTGTAGTAATAGCCTGCATTGCAAATAACATTTGTCAAGTCTGGAAATAACAGATAACTCATACGAAAGATACAGAAAAGAAACTAGAAAGTATATGGCAACATATCACACTTTCAACTCGTGTTTCACAAATCACAATCGAATGTTCAAGACATAAATGAGCATTCCGTCTTCAGGCCACTGGTGGCCCATCGAGACCATCCGACCGCCGTGTTATCCTTAGCTGAGGATGCGTTAGGACGGGCGTGTGGTCAGCACACCGCTCTCCCAATCGTTATGATGTTTTTATTTGACCGGAGCCGCTACTATTCGGTCGAGTACCTCCTCAATCGGCATAACGAGGCTGCGTGCACCCTGAAAACTGGCACCAGCGCATGGCGGTCCGGATGGTCACCCATCCAAATGCCGGCCACGCCCTACAGCGCTTAACTTCGGTGATCTGACGGGTACTGGTGTATCCTCTGCGGCAAGGCCGTTGCCCAACACATGAACAGGTGCACAAAATTTGCAGCTAAATCTAGTTAATTCATTATTTTCTTCGTAGGCTTGCATGGCATACATTTCTTTCGTTTTATCTTGGAAATTACAGAATTCGAAGCGGAGCTCTCTTCTCAGTTGTTGGCCACACATATTGTTCCTGCCGACTAGCTCCTGCTGAAGCTTCTTCGTAGCTTGGAGTTATTCCCAGGTAGCTCACATTTTCTCCAGTTACAGCCTCAGTATCTGCTGTGGCTTGCTGTCTATCGCATCTTTCTGTAAATTCTTCTGTTTTTTGACTGGTGCTTGAGCTACTTCGTGCAGATTCAGCCGTTACCATTGGAGGTTCGTTGGCGACGTCGATCCCCGCACCTTGACTTTCGGTTACTGTTTCATTTGCCATTCTTGTGGAAAGACGTCTTATTTTTTGCTCAGGGCAAAAAGGAGTACCCCTCGAATTTGTTGCACGTCTTTATAGCTGGTCTTTCACCAACTTCTCACCAAGTTACTTCAAAAAACATCGCCCTCTCCCAAGTTTTATGTTATTTCTAGTGAGAATGATCTGTCCATTGATTCCAGCCGTATTTAGCATAGAATAAAAAAAAAACCATTGGCCATCTTCTGGTATTATTATTAATACAGTACGTTTCACACCTAGGGTCATTAGCGTCAACTCCATCTTTGTGTTTATTACAGTATGAAACCGTTTCTTGTTTTTGTGTTCATCTGCATCAGTATTAATCACATCATCATTATGCGTAGCAGAAATGTGTATCTCATTTTTTCGGTTTCGAACATAAGAAACCAATGTGCTTTCGGGAGAAAACCAAATATGCTCGATTTTGCATGGCTGTCTGTAACTGTCTTGAAAGCTAAAGGAATTTGTTCTTTCTTTTCAGTGTTAGAGCAAACTGAGCTTTTTATCCACCATTTCTTCTGTCAGTGCCCCATCATGGGACGAATAATCCATCGTTATGTTGCAGAGGTGCAGAAAGTGTTCTAATCACGTCAATAGGTGAATTGATGACGTCAAATGGCGATCCTTTTGGTTGTTTACCAGCATGTACTTCCAAATTACATGCATAGAAATCGTCACTGTCATCCAATGCATACATTTTTATTCCATACTGCCGAGGTTTCGATTGTATATATTGTACAAAGGAACACCTTACCCGGGAAGGTTCTAGCTTTTCATCAAACTTTATATCAGCTTCTGAATAGTAACTTTCCTGGCAGTTTTGGATGAAAGTTTGGAAAGGTCACGACTGTGGCAAAGACGATCGTGTTACCGTAGTTACTCTTGCCAATCTGTCATTAAATCAGTGGAAACGGGAAGCGCTTCCAGCTTATCACCATCCCGAAAATTTCAACACCATAGCTTTTGGTATCCCGTAACTCTAGTCTGTTGGGATGGTGTGCTCGAAGTCTTCTGCCCAGTTGTAACAACCCGATTACAGGCTTGATCTGTCACATCTAAAAAAATTGGGCTCTCTTTCTCTCTGGTATTTCGCACGCTGATCTTGTTCAATGAACTGACTGTGGATTTCACAGTAACCTGTATCACTGAAACATCAAAAAATGGCTCTCATGGTTGTAAAAATGTTCTTGCTTCACGAGCAGAACCTGTGACAGCCCCAATTGTACCACTCAACGTATTTTGTTTTCCTCTTTTCCGCCGCAACGGGGTTTCCTGTCATTGCCATCTGTCGTAATTTAATCCCTATTTTTCTTGAATGCGGCAAAATAATTGCTGTCATCCATCATGTGGATGATTCCGTATGAAGTCCTCTTGACCATCCGAATCCTTGGTCTGGTCTGTTTCTGAATCTTTTTCTCGTTCCTCAACATGTTCTTCTCCATCTTTGTCTTCGTCACTCAGAGCCAAATCAGGATCATCTTCTTTTTCCTATAACAGAAGACGATGAACTTCTTCGACGTGATCGGAATTAATCAAATTGTACAGGTTACACTGTGTCATTTTCACGTGTAAAAATCACGACTATGGAACTCGCAGTGACCATACAGAATTCGAAATTTCTTACATGATTATAAGTTACAGTACCACGATTGAACACTATTAGATAAATGTCACATATTATCTCACAGATGTATCGCATCAGCTCTGACAAGAAATGGCTATAGAGGGAAGAGATAATAACGGAATTACCTGGGAACGACCATACGCTCTGACAATTCTTTGTGACAATAACACGCACACACACGCACGTCGATTAAACGCTGGACGCAGAAAGGAAAGTCATTAGACAACCGGCAGAGGTCGTCGGCAGACTTCTCTCCCTCTCGCTGCCAGCGCGGGAACAGACAGCAACCCAAAATGAAAACAAAGGAGACCTCACAGGTCGCGCGTTTCCGTAGGTTAAAATTTTTTCCACACCTCAATAATGCCAGTTGTCTTTTGTAGACAGGTCGTATGCGAGGAGCGAATATTGTCTACCAGTCTGTACTTCGAACACGCCCATCATGCCTCAACGTAGTATGGACTCCTCCCCTTTGTCTCCCGTTTCGGCATACACTGTTTTGACTCACTACATGCAACCAAAGCAGCAAATACTCTGCAGAGAGTAAGATAATTAACTGTTCGAAATATACTGCACACGTCAGGTCGTTGATGATATCGAAACTGACACTGCACTGCAGACGTGAGTAAAGAAGTAACGGCGTAAGGAAATCGACGATTCGTCCAACTGTCTTCATTAGTCGAACGCACTGTCATAAAAAGTAACTCATCAAAGTCGACTTAATAAGAGAGCTGCGGACCGGGTAATAGTTACAAACCACTGCCTGGGCAGAGGAAATGGAGGCGAAGCGATAAGGCCTCCCGTAAAAGCGATCAAAATTTACACCAAACAGACGGCTTCTTGCAGAGTGCTTAACAGCGCGAGGTGCATTAGCGTTTCTTAACGATGCAATAATTTTTTATTAAAAGGTATGAGTCCATTCTGAACACACAAAAAAAAAAACGAGAGAAGTACGATGCTTCCTCATTAAGCAGGAAAACGAGCAGAGATCTGCAGAGAGAGATGAATATAAACGCCAAATTACGGAACATACTCCAACTTCATGTGAGATAGCTCGTACCACTAAGCAATGTTCTGTTATTTTAAGGACTGCACGCTGTATATTAATGAACTCGTTAAAATTCTCATGTCTACGAATATGTGGTAAGCCTTTTATTATGAAATAACGTATTCATGGGAATTCGGGTTTCGTTGTGATCCAGTTCCGTCCATATTAATGAACGATAAATTTCGTAGCTGTAGTCTCGGGGAGGCGGTTGTTTGCGCATGCGCCCTAGTTCACCACTAGAAGGCTCTGTGTTTTGTTACGACAGAAGCTAGACTTCAAAGCATTCACCGTCAGCGTAACCTCTTCGTTCAATTAAAATGCTTTCACGGCGGGGTAATGAAGAAGCTATAAGAAACTCCAATCGCGTGCAGGCTATTTTCGTACATCTCTTTTGCGCTGGTGTTACCTATTCGACTTTGAATAGGGTGAGCCAGCATTACAGCACCGAGGTACACCAGAATGAACAGTATTTCTATATACATCCATAGACATTCGACATCAACGCTTCAATCTAGATTGCGAAATAAGTCTCGTTAGCTGACAGTTTGCAGCAGTTTTTGACACATCTACTATGTTTGACACATGTACAATGAAAAGTGATTTGAATGTAGAGCCGAATCTCGATAATTTAAAACAAGAAAAAGGCTGAAATTTTCGGAGTTGAAAACAATAGCAGTTCAAGTTGTCGAGAGAGACGGAAGAAAAAATTCCAAGAAGCGGAAGTTTGACTGAGGTACTTTGTAGTATACAAGGTGATCCCTTGATCGTGACCGGGCCAAATATTTCACAAAATAAGCGTCAAACTAAAAAACTACAAAGAACGAAACTCGTCTAGCTTGAAGGGGAAACCAGATGGCGCTATGGTTGGCCCGCTAGATGGCGCTGCTACCGGGTAAACCGATATCAACTGTTTTTCTTTTTAAATAGGAACCCCCATTTTTTATTACCTATTCGTGTAGTGCGTAAAGAAAATGTTTTAGTTGGACCACTTTTTTTGCTTCGTGATAGATGGCGCTGTAGTAGTCACAAACATATGGCTCACAATTTTAGACCAACAGTTGGTAACAGGTAGGTTTTTTAAATTAAAATTCAGAACGTAGGTACGTTTGAACATTTTATTTCGATTGTTCCAATGTGATACATGTACCTTTGTGAACTTATCGTTTCTGAGAACGCATGCTGTTACAGTGTGATTACCTGTAAATGGCACATTAATGCAATAAATGCTCAAAATGATGTCCGTCAACCTCAATGCATTTGGCAATACGTGTAACGACATTCCTCTCAACAGCGAGTAGTTCGCCCTACGTAATGTTTGCACATGCATTGACAATGCGCTGACGCATGTTGTCAGGCATTGTCGATGGATCACTTTAACACATATCCTTCAACTTTCCCCACAAAAAGAGATCAGGGGACTTCAGATCTGCTGAACGTGTGGGCCATGGTATGGTGCTTCGACGACCAATCCACCTGTCATGAAATATGCTGTTCAATAACGCTTCAGCAGCACGCGAGCTATGTGCCGGACATCCATCATGTTGGAAGTACATCGCCATTCTGTCATGCAGTGAAACATATTTAGTAACATCGGTGGAACATTTCGTAGGAAATCAGCGTACATTGCACCATCTATATTGCCATCGATAAAATGAGGGCCAGTTATTCTTCCTCCCATAAGTCCGCACCATACATTAACCCGCCAAGGTCGCTGATGTTCCAATTGTCGCAGCCATCGTGGATTTTCCGTTGCCCAATAGTGCATATTATGCCGGATTACGTTACCGCTGTTGGTGAATGACGCTTCGTCGCTAAATAGAATGCGTGCAAAAAATCTGTCATCGTCCCGTAATTTCTCTTGAGCCCAGTGGCAGAACTGTACACGACGTTCAAAGTCGTCGCCATGCAATTCCAGGTGCATAGAAATATGATACAGGTGCAATCGATGTTGATGTAGCATTCTCAACACCGATGTTTTTGAGATTCCCGATTCTCGTGCAATTTGTCTGTTACTGATGTGCGGATTAGCCGCGACAGCAGCTAAAACACCTACTTGGGCATCATCATTTGTTGCAGGTCGTGGTTGACTTTTCACATGTGGCTGAACACTTCTTGTTTCCTTAAATAACGTAACTATCCGGCGAACGGTCCGGACACTTGGATGATGTCGTCCAGGATACCGAGCATCATACATAGCACCCGCCCGTTGGGCATTTTGATCACAATAGCTATACATCAACACGATATCGACCTCTTCCGCAATTAGTAAACGGTCCATTTTGACACGGGTAATGTATCACGAAGAAGCAAATACCATCCGCATTGGCGGAATGTTACGTGATACCACATACTTATACGCTTGTGACTATTACAGCGCCATCTATCACAAAGCGAAAAAAGTGGTCCAACTAAAACATTCATATTTCTTTACGTACTACACGAATATGTAATAGAAATGGGGGTTCCTATTGTAAAAAACGCTGTTGATATCCGTTTGACCTATGGCAGCGCCATGTAGCGGGCCAACCATAGCGCCATCTGGTTTCCCCCTTCTAGCTAGACGAGTTTCGTTCTTTGTAGTTTTTTAGTTTGATGCTTATTTCGTGAGACATTTGGCCCGGTCGGTATCAATGGACCACCTTGTATACATATTACATTAGTAGTACATTCAACTTCATGTTAATAATGTGCAATATATATGCATGTGCATACATGCTGTACATGAAAAACACCTGAATTAAAATGTTGAACGGTATTTTGAAAAACAGTCGGTTATTTTCTTTTGAGAGAGCGATTTCCATCTGGCATTGTCCAACGAATTTTTAGTGGCGATCAGAACTGAGAAAAAAATCTTTGCTCGTTTCCGTTCTTAGGGCGTAGGAACCTAGGATAAGAACAGATAACCATGTCTCTGTCTATGTGACTGGCGTTGGCAGTTGTTCCTTGATATCTTGTTCTCGTCCTGACAAGCCAACAGTTCAGCATCGCTCACGAAATCATGGGCGACGATGTCATCGTCAACACAAACGAAATTCTCAGGGAAACTGGCCACAGTTGGGTTGACGTCCTCACTCTAAGTCTGTTGGTGTTGAATTATTAATTTTCGTGATCGTAATGGCTGTTCCACGTTTTATCTTTGAATTATAAACCCGAACTTTCTGAAGCAGCTATAAAGAGTCGTAGGGCTGCCATTTTACGAGGCCTTATCAGGTATGTTTATAGTGGTGAAAACTATTATGTTCGCATCAGAGGTGCCTCTTGGGGGTTGGGGGGGGGAGTTGGTGTTGTTATGGTGCTTCAGCACTCCCTTCCAAACTCCCCCCTCCCTTCCCTCCCCCAGAACTACAGAGAAGTCTTCTCAAATATTAAAAAAAGAAGAAAACAAATTCTTTCCACCATACCTTTCAGGCTTAACACTCTCGAAAATTTTCTCGCTTTTGTAGTTGGTATTAGAATAGATTAAGAAAGCACCTTCTTTTACTGCTCATAATTTGGCGATATAACATTTCTGTGGCTCAGCCCTTGTCCCTCCTCGTCCCAGCCTCCTCCGCCTAAGAACCTGGGTTCGACTGTGGTTCGCCTTCTTACGGTTTTCAGTGCTGTCCAGCACAAATGAAACAATTTATTTGCGGTAGAGATTTGTAAAATTTTGTATAATGCTGTGGTACAATGCTTGCAATCTTGATGTCGTGTTTGGTGGGAAAAAATGAGTTACCTCAATCTAATTGTGGTGGTTTGGTTGTCCAAATAAAGTAGAATTTTGCGTTTCTCCTTTTTCATATTGCTATTTGCCGAGGTCAGGCAGTCAGTAAACGATTATGTCGTTCTCAAAGATATTTTGCTTAAGTGATAAGTCATAGGAAGCAATATTACTTCCCGGAAACATGCTGGTTTCGCAGATTTCACTAATGTGAATAGTTTCTGCTTCTAAAATCCGTTCATGTTACAAGCTAGAAGGGCAGTTATTCTGTCATTGCTCAGTTTTCCTCCTGAATGGTACAGTGAGATCAGGAAGACATTTATAAAAAAAAGGCCCCGGTTTTGACTGTGTTGAATATGTTCCGTCCGACGCAGCCATTCAAAAGGGGTGTTTTAGTTCATAATCTATTCAAGACAAAGGAAATTGTCAATGCTGGAAATCTCTCCGCAGATTCTTTTTAACGTGATGGCGTGACACTTCTTTAGAATTTGGGAGCCACCACTCACTTGCCACGAATCCTTCAATCCCTAGTGACTGGGAAAAAGATTTCGCTCCTTCCTGCAACATGTTCAAATGCTTCAAATGGCTCTGAGCACTATGGGACTTAAGATCTGAGTTCATCAGTCCCCTAGAACTTAGAACTACTTAAACCTAACTAACCTATGGATATCAAACACTTCCATGCCTGAGGCTGGGTTCGAACCTGCGACCTACGGTGGCGCGGTTCCCAACTGAAGCGCCTAGAACCGCTAAGCCACAACGGCCGGCCTTGCAACATGTATCCGTGAAATCAAACATGGGAACGTTTTATTCTTTACATAGATTTATCCACTTCAGCAAACACTTCTCAAATACGCCCTCACGTGACATTCTTTTTCTTGTGTCTGAGGCACTTTCGGTGACTCGATATTTATTTTCTTAAATCATCGCGAATGTTTGAACGGTAAAACAGCGAACTATTTGTAACACCTTATTTCGAAAAACCACTCTCCACAGATTCAATAAATGCTCTTTTTCAGTAACTGGAGAACACTTGTCTCTTCTTCACATACGGCGCTGCACAGTTTCAAGAAAGACAATTTGACGACAACACAGTATGAAAGCAGACTGCACACTGAATGCGGTATAGATCGGAAAGACAAATGACACATCGTCTGAGTCTATTCTGGGAATCACAGTAGTAGGGGAAATCAAATTATAAAGAATTAGGGAGGCCAAAGTTCAAATTATAAACATTTGGCGAGATGTCCTGATCCTAATACTTCAAATTACCGAATGGACCAAAGCACATGTAATTGTTTTTCAATTTATCGAATATTTCTGGGATCTGGAAAAAAATTCAAACTATTGGGAGTTTCAAGTTAACGAATATCAGGTTATCGAGATTCAACTGCAGCTTTTCCTTTCTTATTTTTTTATGTTGTCTTTGTTCTGTGATGCCGTTCACTGGATTGTGGAGACACACTGTTTTGTCAGTATTATCACATCAAAGGAACTCTAAACGTAATTCAGTTTGCACTGCTTGACAGTACTCATCGCTCATTGGCAAGAGCCTGAACAACTTTGTAAACGATTTATTCCAGAACCCTGTAGTAAGCACAAGTTGTTTTTTACGTTGATAACAGTACTAGAGAAAAATATTTCATTCCTCTTGTTAACCACGACAACTAGTAATAACTATTTTGGTGATGTCACCATTGACACAGGGATTAAGTTTTAGGTACGGAGTCATTGCGACTTACTAAAGCTCTTAAGGATTTCCCTATATTCATGATTTAATTAGAAGAAAGGAGGAGCCACAATGTAAATCGATTCACAATCATTTGGCCTGAGGACATGGACAAAATGAAATAGAGCACACATGTCACACATTAATGTAAGCCTTGAGCAACACACGGACGATACATCGACATGTAGATCGTAAATTACTTGCTTCTTTCAACGCAGAACTGCGTTTCCTTAAAACGTGTCCGACTCTGTTACCTCCCAAAGTGTGCAGCACATTTCGGCAGCACATCAAAGGAATTATCTTTGTCTCCAGGAAGAGCCACCATTTGAGAATCCTTCTGCAGATTACGAAATGCGAGCCCTCTCAGACGAGAGAGCTTGCATTATTGTTCGCGTCTGATTTCTTCGGCAATGTAATCAGGTAGACAAAGGTAATTGCACAGGTTCACTGCATACAGACGTCTACACAGAGAAGATGTAGAAGTTATTTGAGGATACAATGTATCGCAAATCTCTGCAAAGATCCCATTGCACATTTTTAGGGAAAATCTGCTTGGCTTCTGAACTCCAGCTCTCTACCCTAGGAGGTTATCGGCAAATTGGAAGGACACAGCTCTGTGCCTCCCGTATTATAGGTCCCTTTACGATTCTAAAAGTTATTCAAAAACAAATAAGTGGTTCAGAAGAAAATGGAACTCAGACAACATTCTTCGAGAATGGGGCTATATGAGGCATATGGAAACACCAAAAACACATTATCATACCTAATACGGCGGAGGAAACAATCTTTAGCCGTCTCGGACTGGAAAAAAAAGAAAAAGTTCAGGAAACGAAGTGTACGTGTACAAGCGATCACGAACCCTTCTCCAAAGCAGACCACAAAGGCTCTTCGTGCCCACAAAACAGCTCCTGAACGATGTGACCTGTGTGAACAGTCGTCTTGTCGTCTTAGAACACAGCGTCACCATTGGGGAGCAAACACAGTGAGACGGACAAGACCAGCCAAAATTGTCACATAAGCCAACGGCCTTGTCGCAATTGTAACACCGGTTCCCGTCAGATCACCGCAGTTAAGTGCTGTCGGGCTGGTCTAGCACTGGGATGGGTGACCATCCGGTCTGCCAAGCTCAGTTGGCAAGCGGGGTGCACTCAGCCCTTGTGAGGGAAACTGAGGAGCTACTTGATCGAAAAATACATACGGCAGGGAGAGCGGTGTGCTGACCACATGCCCCAGCATATCCGCATCCAGTGGGATGAGGATGACATGGCGGTCGGTCGGTACCGTTGGACCTTCATGGCCTCTCCGAGTGGAGTTTTACTTTTTTTTCTTGGTAGCAATGCGACTTTGCGGAGTACTCACGCGGCTCATGGAATACCACGATAAGGGTGCCCAAATCTTCGCCGCCATGTTTCTTTCATGGGACGTAAGCTCGGCCAGAAGTTGGCCACACTGTGAAGCAAATACCAGAATAAATGAGTTTCTCCCATTGCTCCGTAGTCCATATTTTATGTCTTCGGCACCAGATTCTCTAGTCACGGGCGCACACGTCACTCACGAGTGATTATGGAATTTCAACTCGCACTGGAATTTCCAGTTCATGGAGTTCCCTTCATGTTGGCTTTGTGTTGACGGGGTCCGCGAGTGCGACGTTCAGTTTTGCAGTGACTCTTGCAGCTGTCGTCCTCTGATGTTACGTCACAGTTTTCTTCAATGACAGTCCATAGCGTCCACTCAGAACACACACATTCGTCCGCGTCGTGACTTACTGGATCATGTTATTCCGTTTCGCCTGCATGCTGTATAAATCTTTGATGCAGTGCCTCATCAAACACCAAACACTTTGGCTTCCTTGTTTGCGGAAGCACAAACTGCTCGATCAACAACAATTTTCTCACGTGCGAATTCACTTAAATCTGACATAGAGCACTGACCACTACACAGAAGTACGCCCCTGGTAGCTGAGTGGTCAGCGCGACGGAATGTCATGCCTAGCAGCCCGGGTTCTATTCTCGGCTGGGTCGGAGATTTTCTCCGCTCAGGGACTGGGTGTTGTGTTGTCCTTATCATCATCATTTCGTACCCATCGACACGCAAGTCGCCGAAGTGGCGTCAACTCGGAAAGGCTCGCACCAGGCGAACGGTCAATCTGACGGAAGGCCGTAGCCACACGGCATTTCCATTTACTACACATAACACTGTTCTGACCCCGACTGACACTTTCAAAATACTGAGAACATTACATAGGCGCCGTTTGTGCTCAAATACAACAGCGCCACCTGCAGGCTTGGTTAGCACCTGCATTTATGTTTAAGTATGCATTTCTCGCGATTTTTCCAGATTTTTGACCAACCACTGTACCACAAGCGTTGAATTTTTGATGTCGACTCCCCGTTTACTAAAGAACGAATTGTGACTCTTTACCATTCGCTGCAGTAGTGCATTCTGAAAATGAACCAACAAGCTGTTAAACTGGTGGTAGCAATGTTTTGCCTCGTCAGTGTAAGTCTTCGCAATGTTGCTAAGTGATTACTTACGCTATGTAGAAAAGTACTATCTGTATTGAAATATATGGGAGAGATAGCACTGTGAACAATGAGAAACAAGCCATTATTCTATCACTACACGACTGCAGAACAGTCGGTGGAAGCAGGAACTTCCATAAGATACTCAGGTGTGTGTTTACAGCGTGGTAACCAGTGTAACACACGCACAAAACTAATCGCTGGAATGAGAGATACCAGACTGAGATTCAGTGAAGGTATTCTCAGGAAGTGCAGTCCATCTGCGAAGGTGGTAAGTTATAAAACTGTCGTCTGACCGATGCTTGAGTATTACTCGTCAGTCTGGGACAAATACCAGCTAGTAGTGATAGAGAAAATAGAGAAGGTCCAAAGAAGACCAGTACATTTAGTCACAGAATGGTTTAGTAAGCGCTACAGCGTCGTGGAGATAATCATGCAAGTCCAGTGACATAGACTACAAGACAGGCGTAGTGCATCGCCTTGTTAGTTACAGTAAAATTCCGAGAAAGTGCCAATAATATAGCTATAAGGCTTTTGGAACACCTTCTGGACGTATATAAGTACCATACTGTACCTACCTGCCCAGCTAGCTGCGCGGTCTAACGCCCTGCTTCCTAAGAGGAAAGGCCTGCCAGTCCCCGGCACGAATCCTCTCGGCGGATTAGTGTCGAGGTCCGGCATGCCGGCCAGCCTGTGGATGGCTTTTAAGGCGGTTTTCCATTTGTCTTGGCATATGTGGGCTGGTTCCCCTTATTCCGCCCCACTTACACTATGTCGGTGATTGCTGTGCAGACACTTTCTGCACCTACACATACACCATAATTACTCTACCACACAAACATTTGGTGTTGCACGCGTCTGGTATGAGACGTTCCTGGGGGAGGGGGGAGGGGGGCGTCCACTGGTGGCCGAACCGCACAATAACTCAGGCTTGGGTGTGGGGCGGCGGTGGGGTGGGTGGACTGCTGTGGCCTGTTGTGGGGTTGTGAACCACTGAGGACTACAGTGGGACGAAGCCTCTCCGTCGTTTCTAGGTCCCCGGTTCAATACACAATACAATACACACACCATACTGTACCTGTTATCGTAATCATGTGGTCATATGTGCGAGTCACCTAATGCAGGGCAACAGAGAAGCGAGAAGCTTGTGAGCAGCAACCTGACACAGTTTTGTTTAAAAAGTATAAGTGCAGATATTTCTGGTGGTGACTGAGGACGAGTGTGCTCAACACCATTACATCAGTATTTACGTCATTTGCGTACTAATATTTATAGCTATTACAAGTCACATGTTTTTAGGTTATGTGGTACCTCCAAGTACAGGGCTATTACAAATGATTGAAGCGATTTCATAAATTCACTGTAGCTCCATTCATTGACATATGGTCACGACACACTACAGATACGTAGAAAAACTCATAAAGTTTTGTTCGGCTGAAGCCGCACTTCAGGTTTCTGCCGCCAGAGCGCTCGAGAGCGCAGAGAGACAAAATGGCGACAGTAGCCGAGAAAGCGTATGTGGTGCTTGAAATGCACTCACATCAGTCAGTCATAACAGTGCAACGACACTTCAGGACGAAGTTCAACAAAGATCCACCAACTGCTGACTCCATTCGGCGATGGTATGCGCAGTTTAAAGCTTCTGGATGCCTCTGTAACGGGAAATCAACGGGTCGGCCTACAGTGACCGAAGAAACGGTTGAACGCGTGCGGGCAAGTTTCACGCGTAGCCCGCGGAAGTCGACGAATAAAGCAAGCAGAGAGCTAAACGAACCACAGCCGACGGTTTGGAAAATCTTACGGAAAAGGCTATAGCAGAAGCCTTACCGTTTACAATTGCTACAAGCCCTGACACCTGATGACAAAGTCAAACGCTTTGAATTTTCAGCGCGGGTGCAACAGCTCATGGAAGAGGATGCGTTCAGTGCGAAACTTGTTTTCAATGATGAAGCAACATTTTTTCTTAATGGTGAAGTGAACAGACACAATTTGCGAATCTCGGTGGTAGAGAATCCTCACGCAATCGTGCAGCAAATTCGCAATTCACCAAAAGTTAATGTGTTTTGTGCAATCTCACGGTTTAAAGTTTACGGCCCCTTTTTCTTCTGCGAAAAAAAACGTTACAGGTCACGTGTATCTGGACATGCTGGAAAATTGGCTCATGCCAAAACTGGAGACTGACAGCGCCGACTTCATCTTTCAACAGGATGGTGCTCCACCGCATTTCCATCATGATGTTCGGCATTTCTTAAACAGGAGATTGGAAAACTGATGGATCGGTCGTGGTGGAGATCAAGATCAGCAATTCATGTCGTGGCCTCCACGCTCTCCCGACTTAACCCCATGCGATTTCTTTCTGTGGGGTTATGTGAAAGATTCAGTGTTTAAACCTCCTCTACCAAGAAACGTGCCAGACTTCGAGCTCGCATCAACGATGCTTTCGAACTCATTGATGGGGACATGCTGCGCCGAGTGTGGGAGAAACTTGATTATCGGCTTGATGTCTGCCGAATCACTAAAGGGGCACATATCGAACATTTGTGAATGCCTAAAAAAAACTTTCTGAGTTTTTGTATGCGTGTGCAAAGCATTGTGAAAATATCTCAAATAATAAAATTATTGTAGATCTGTGAAATCGCTTCAGTCATTTGTAATAACCCTGTACATATGCAAAACCGAGACATTAATGCTTACTTTGGCCTGCGAAGTTATAACCGTGCAGAAAACGTCACGTAGTAAATTATGTGACATGTTTATGGGAAGACTTTTCGATACAGAGCCGGGCGAAGTGGCCGAGTGGTTCTAGGCGCTACAGTCTGGAGCCGCGCGACCGCTACTGTCGCAGGTTCGAATCCTGACTCGGCCATGGATGTGTGCATGGATGTGTGTGATAACTTTAGGTTAGTTAGGTTTAAGTAGTTCTACGTTCTAGGGGACCGATGACCTCAGATGTTAAGTCCCATAGTGCTCAGAGCCATCTGAACCATTTTTTTGTTCGATACAGAGATAATACAACCAACAAACTGACGAGTGTACATATTAAGGTACCACATTTAAACATACTTGCCCTTACACAAACACACACACACACACACACACACACACACACACACACACACACACATATATATATATATATATATATATATATATATATATATATATACCGCAGAGCCGAAGAAACTGGTAATATCGTGTAGAGCCCCGACGAGCACGCAGAAGAGCCGCAAAGCCGCTACATGACAGGCCACGGACTCGACTAATGTCACCCTGAATCTTGCACGGTTGTCCATAAATCTGTAAGAGGACGAGGGGGTGGAAATCTCTTCTGAACAGCACGTTGCAAGGCATCCCAGATATACTCAATAATGTTCATGTCTGGTGGTGGTGGTACGGGAAAGCCCCGTACTTCAGCGCTAACTCGTAGATGCCGTGTCCCATAGCTCATGCGCCGTCTATAACATGACGTTCAATTTCACTTAAATCTTGATAACCAACCATTGTAGCAGTAGTAATCGATATACCAACTGTGCCAGACATTTTTTATCTTCTATAGGCGTTGCCGGCAGCAACGCCGTATTCTGCTTGTTTACATATCTCTGTATTTGAATACGAATGCCTGTACCAGTTTCTTTGGCGCATCATTGAAGGATCTAATAGGTGTACGTGCAAATATGTTTATATATGGTACTTTAATATGTACACACGTCAGGTGGTTGTTTTCTCTCTGCATCCAAGCAGACACTCAGCATCAAAATAATATGAAGGTACTGACGATACAGGTGCGACTTACAGTGTTTTATTTCCACATCTAAGATGTCTGTATTATTTATCAACAATACTTACGCTTCGTCAGCAACACACACCATGTTTATATCAAATGCGACTGTTATTTCCATGACTGAATGTCTTATTTATCAAATATGCGTAAAAAATCTTGACAATACTGGTGTAACCTGCTGAAGTTGTGCGTGTAAAATGTCTGTGTCACCTATCAAAGGTATGTAATCATTGGAAAAATACGTTTTTGTGTACTCTACAGGTTAAGGTACACTGGATACCTAAATCACGACTGTGAACTCTCACATTACATGCCCCCGCGTGATTTATGTTGTGGGTTGGCAAGAGAGCCAACACCGGTTTTGAGAGGAAGCCGAAAGGCACGCGTTTTAGCTCACGCAGGCTGGCGTGAGGTCTGGAACAGGTCAAGGAATTAGACTTTAGCAAAAAACGTACGTAGCTGCTGGAATACTTTAATCCATAAATGGTGAACATCGCACTTGATGGTACATTATTCGTAATCTCAATAGTAACTGGCAATGGCGCCTTGCTAGGTCGTAGCAAATTACGTAGCTGAACGCTATGCTAACTATCGTCTCGACAAATGAGAGCGTAATTTGTCAGTGAACCATCGCTAGCACAGTCGGTTGTACCACTGGGGCGAGTACTAGGAAGTCTCTCTAGACCTGCCGTGTGGCGGCGCTCGGTCTGCAATCACTGATAGTGGCGACACGCGGGTCCGACGTATACTAATGGACCGCGGCCGATTTAAAGGCTACCACCTAGCAAGTTGGTGTCTGGCGGTGATACCACAACTTACACGTCTAAATTATCTGTATTGTTGTTGAATAACATTGAAAAACACAATGTGGATAAAGTAACATTGTAACTAGACAATGCGGTAGTAACCGACAGTTCCTCTTACGTCTAAGTGAGCGTATGTTACTGGCTGTACAAAAACAAGCTTGCATCACCTGATCAACAACCGTTCTGTGGGGAAGAAGAGTAATGCATTGTGTTGTGCAGTATCATTGACTTTATCGAATAATATTTAACCTTTTATCTTTCCTATAACCGTAGGTAAGTTCCACTTGTGTACAAGAACGAACTTTTAAGGAAGTCTGGGTTATTTACCGATCGTAACTATGGTATCAAGGCTCTCAAAAAAGTTTACGTCGTCTTTCCTTAATCTATAGCATCTATAAAAGCGATGCCATATTTTCAGAATTTTAGCAACAGAAAGCTTACTACAAAGTCTGGATTTTGGTGAGAATTTTCACGTGTTGTATCACACCAACTGGACATTTCCGTAACGCAAATAAAACGTCAAAATGGACCACAGCAGATAATCTGCGAGCAACCACAGTCTAGTACCCCTGATCTGTAGTAGTTGAGGAAGAAAAAGGTCAAAGGTTCTTGCAACGCTGAACTTAATGGACATCATGGACTATGTGACTATCGTAGAGGTATTATTGTAATTATTTTATTAGGAATAGTGAGTTAACGGGTAGCTAAACATACATATAAAATTATATGTCATTAATGATCTCGAATGGCTTGCTGTAAACGCTGCATTTAAAAGTCTAATTTTTACCAGTGTGATAAGACAACTGGTTTCGGTTTAATGAGCCTAAGCATTTCTTCGAAGTATGTTTTCACATTTTCCAGGACAGAGTTTGTATAATCAACGAGCCTCTTAAAGTCAGCTGTTCACTTGTCTGGAAGATTCTCTTGCCCATGAAATGTGAAGATAAAACAAATTCATTTAAGTACAAAGACTGAGAGTTTCATGCCATCCTAAATTATTGATTTTGGGTACGTTATTAATGCCTAATAAGATGATAATGAAACTTGATAATTTCAAGGAAGTGATTCCTGTTGTACTTTGCAAACAAATATGAAAATTGTACGTCAATATCAATGAATAGAAAGGGTTATACACATAACTATATGTGAAACAGCCAAATGTGGTAGCGAATAAAACTGCAGTGATAATAGTGTTGATACTTATGGCAAGACCTGGTTTAAGTCGTGAATTTTGGAGGGCTTATGTCTTCTAACATGGAACACACAACATGTATCTAACGATTTTTCATATGCAAATGAATTAAATTTCACCATCATAAAATTTCCCAGTGAGCTGAAACATGTTCACATTTTCGAAAAACATAACATTCAGTATTTTTATTACGAATGGATGGTCATTGATGACAAGAGAGACGAGAAAGAATTTCGATTTGAGCCATTAGAGATCTCACAGCACTATCACGAGTACATGCCAATCTATAGATGTTGGAGGCTGGTAATAGAGACATACCATTTCTACTAAATAAAGAACCTTTCAAGTGTACCACTTAGTACCATTACAGCTTATCAGCATTTGGTTATGGTACGTGAATTCTGGCGGTATTGTTTTCATTCCAAAGAAAAATTAGATGCACACAGTTTAAACCAGACAGTAGTATTACGCCTAGTGGCAATGATATGTTTGTAAAATATACCAAGTTCATCAAGAAACTGAAGCTCACATTTGTAATTTATGCTGATATGGAATGAGGGTTAGAAAAAGTTGCTATTTGAAGTCATAGCAGTGACTTTGGTTCGTATTTCAATGACGTACATTTGCATAAGCCATTCAGTATAGCCTACTACATGCAGTGTGGATACGATGAGGGATATTCCGGTTTTAAATTGTACACAGGGAGTGATTACATGGAGTTGTTAGCGTGTGAATTACTTTGTATTGCAAAATAAAAAGAAACTGAACGTGAGTTAGGGTTTCCCTCGGCAGAGGTCCGCCATGTTTGACAGGAACCGTTTGACATAAAACCGTTTCTAGAAAGCAATATTGAACACAGTCTTTCCATTTTACCAGTTCGTATCGAGACACAGCACATACACTTATGCTGTGAACTGCAGACCTCACTACACAGTTCCCATCATATTCCTCAATCTGAAGAGTTATTAGGAGCATTTATTGTCCACTAACACATGCAAACAAAACATGATGAATAAGTTAAATTAAACCATGGTTGTGTTTCTCTTCATCCATATAACATAGAAAAATGTAAATCTTTTACGAAAAGTATTGCAATATTGCACCAATGTTGCTACTGCAATGTAAATTTGTGATTTACAGATTCGCAAAATTTCTTGACGTGCTCGTTCAAAAATTTGTGCATCATACATGGAATGAGATGAGTTCAAGATAGTGTGGACATCTTTCCCTGATGCTTCATTTACTTCCAGTAAATCAGAAGGATAGTTTTGTATATGAATACGTGATCAATGTATCGTTCCTATTGGAAGATCATTTCCCCACAGCTGACAGTTAAAAAGCGAAACGCTAATAGAAACATAGTACAATAGAGATTGCAGTGTATGTTGTGCACCTGAGTGTAAAACATTTTGAGACCGTTCCATTAATATTTGAAAATTGACGCGCTACTTATTGCTGATGTATGTCCGAAAACTTTCACGTTCTCTACCTTAAGACATGTGAACTGGATCCTACTGTACTATACTGTTTGGCATTGGATGATCTGTTGAAAATTATTAAAGCGGAATTGCACCGTATTACTGTTATCAAACAACTCCAGTTTGTTAAAAGGGGCAGTAAGGCAGTAGTGTCCACTAGAGCAATTATTTTCGATCTTTCCAGAATGAGATTTTCACTCTGCAGCGGAGTGTGCGCTGATATGAAACTTCCTGGCAGATTAAAACTGTGTGCCCGACCAAGACTCGAACTCGGCACCTTTGCCTTTCGCGGGCAAGTGCTCTACCAACTGAGCTACCGAAGCACGACTCACGCCCGATACTCACAGCTTTACTTCTGCCAGTACCTCGTCTCCTACCTTCCAAACTTTACAGAAGCTCTCCTGCGAAACTTGCAGAACTAGCACTCCTGAAAGAAAGGATATTGCGGAGAGCTTCTGTAAAGTTTGGAAGGTAGGAGACGAGGTACTGGCAGAAGTAAAGCTGTGAGTACCGGGCGTGAGTCGTGCTTCGGTAGCTCAGTTGGTAGAGCACTTGCCCGCGAAAGGCAAAGGTCCCGAGTTCGAGTCTCGGTCGGGCACACAGTTTTAATCTGCCAGGAAGTTTCATTTTCGATCTTGTTTGTTATTTACCAAATAAATGTGAAACAATGTTTACAGTATAAACCGCTTTTAAAGAAAGATTCATCGAATTTATCATTTAGGCGAGCTCCCTGTATGAAGTAATTCATTGAGTTTAATGTACAAAAATTCGTGTGAGCAGACAGTGACCTGGAAAAGAACTTTTTCAAACTGATGGATAATACCGTATTTGGGAAATCCACGCAAAATATGCAACAGATGCGAAATATAAGACTACAGTCGTCCTGAGAAGGTAAATATTTGACAGTTGTATCATTGCTGCCAACCAAATTTTCAAACGAGTATTTTCTTTTTTTTATAACGAAACTTTAGCTGTTGTTGAACTGAACTGGCTTAATGTAGTCTTCGATAAACAGTTGTAGGAGGAATAAGTGTAAGGGATATTTCGAAAATTCTTCTCATTGATTTTCGTTACGGATATGTACCAACATATTTCTGGAAAATCATTTAAACTGTGCTACACAGCACTGATAGCTTCATATACCACATTACAACTCCAAATGTGAGGAATGGTGTCAAAACAAGGTCGGATAGTTTCAGTTTCCCTGTAAGTAATGAATGCAATATTCGAATGGTGAACAAAAAAGATGTTGCATTAATTAAAGTTTAACTGAATACTGAACTCATCAAGAATTTGTCAGTGTAGGAAAAGAAGTGTATGCACTCGGGACCGAGTCTGGATGCATAATGCACAGAGAAAAGCCTGTAAAACGGTCTTCTGTTCATGGGTTAATCTTTGACCGTCATAGGCAGTGTGTGTTGGATTCTGAAGTTAAACAACTGTGCACTAGTAATTCAGTCGGGACACAATGCAGTTCCCATTCTCAAACAACACAACTAGATTTATCTGCACAGCATGATATTCATTTTTTTATAAGGGGAATACATTGGCTTGCGATCACTACTGAGAGAGAGATGCTGATGACTATTGTGGATTGGCAAGACAGCCAACCCACTATGAGGAGGCCGAAAGGCACGCGTTTAAGCTCACGCAGGCTGGCGTGAGGTCTGGAACGGGACACGGAAATGAGACTAGTAAAAAACGTACGTAGCCTCTGGAATACCTAACTTTAATCCATAATTGGTGAACATCGCTCTTGACGGTACATGTCTTACAGCATCAATAGTAACTGGTAATGGCGCCTTGCTAGGTCGTAGCAAATGACGTAGCTGAAGGCTATGCTAACTATCGTCTCGGCAAATGAGAGCGTTATTTGTCAGTGAACGATCGCTAGCAAAGTCGGCTGTACAACTGGGGCGAGTGCTAGAAAGTGTGTCTTGACCTGCCGTGTGGCGGCGCTAGGTCTGGAATCACT
This sequence comes from Schistocerca cancellata, assembly GCF_023864275.1. Taxonomy (NCBI): domain Eukaryota; kingdom Metazoa; phylum Arthropoda; class Insecta; order Orthoptera; family Acrididae; genus Schistocerca; species Schistocerca cancellata. The sequence goes on along the minus strand of NC_064633.1, from coordinate 21,527,162 downwards.
GATAGTGGCGACACTCGGGTCCGACGTATACTAACGGACCGCGGCCGATTTAAAGGCTACTACCTAGCAAGTGTGGTGTCTGGCGGTGACACCACAATGACAATTTTTATTTTGTTGTAAATGTGAAGAAATGTAAATAGTTTAAATAACTCGAAACTGTGTGTGTGTGTGTGTGTGTGTGTGTGTGTGCGCGCGCGCGCGCTCGTCTAGGTACGAGTGTATCTGCCTACGCGTGAAATATATAAAGTGCAGATTGTAAATATAACAGACATCAGTTCACATGTAGTTTATGTTTGATTAAATTAAACCTCAGAAAACATGTTCTCACTATCTAGAATTAGTTTAATTTGAAGTATGATGTACCTACATTTTTTGATATGAATTGACATAATTCGATTTGTTTGTTGTCAAGAAATGCTCATCGTAGAAGTCAGATAGTGTTTGTGTGAGAAATTAAATTTCGAATATCCCTTGTCATAGCTAGACTGTATTTAATAAACTACACTGATAAGCCGAAACGTGACTTCTCAGTACGACGAAAAACCAGTCCAAAATTCGAATTTTTTTTTTATTCATTCGATGACTAGTTTCGGGCCGAGACCCATCTTCAGATCATCCCAACTTACCCAAAATTGGTATATCTGAAGATGTGAAAACCATGTCAAAAATGTGGCACGAACAGTTACAGCGCATACAGATTTGAACGTGATGCAAAAAAGTTGAAACAGAGTGCATCCTTCGTTCTACGAACCAGATGGAAGTCATACGACGCGAAATGCGGGCTGTAGGGTGAACGAGGAAGAATAGTCCAATGAAATTTTTGAGCTCCTCTCGTGGGTGCAGATTTGTGTGTGGCGTTGCGTTGTCGTGGAGAAAGAGAAGTTCGTTTGCCTTTTTGTGGCGACGAACACGCTGAAGTCGCTTTGTCAATTTTATGAGGGTAGCACATTACAATTCAGAGTTAATCGTTGCTCCACGACTTAGGACATCACGCAGAATAACCGCTTCGTAGTCGGAAGACTGTCGCCATGACTTTACCAGCTGAGTGTGCGGCTTTAAACTTTTTCTTCGGAGGAGAGGAGTTGTACCGTCGCTCCATGAACTGCCTTTTGTTTCCGGGTGGCCGCGCGGGGTAGCAGCGCGGTTTGAGGCACCTTGTTACGGTCTGTGCGGCTCCCCCAGTCGGAGGTTCGAATCCTCCCTCGGGCCTGGGTATGTGTGTCGTCCATAGCGTAAGTTAGTTTAAGTTAGGTTAAGTAGATTGTAGGCTTAGGGACCGATGACTTCAGCAGTTTGGTCCCATAAGATCCGACCACCAAATTTCCCGGTGGAAGTGATGAACCCATGTTTCATCGCCTGTTACGGTGTTCGACAAAAAATCGTCGCGATCAGTCTCGTAAGGCGCAACCAGTTCCGCGTGGATGGTCCTTCGTTGCTTTTTACAGTCGTCTGTTAGGCAGCGAGGAACCCAGTGGGCACAGGCCTTTGAGTATCCCGTCTGGTGGACAATCACATCGGATGAGAGTGTCCGCACGTTCCAGCATTGCAGGAGTCACAGATCTGTGCGGCAGTCCGGCACACGGGAGAACGGACAGGCTTGCGCGGCCTTGTTGCGATGATGATAGACGCTTCGCCCAACGTATTTCCGTGCTTTTGTTCACTGCCAGATTTCCGTAGGCCTTCTGCAAGCACCTATGAATATTAGAGATGCTCTGGTTTTCTGCCAAAGAAGGCTCTCTGTTTGGAAGACACCTCTCTTACAGACGCCGTTTTGAAGGCTGCGTATAGCGCCGCCAACTATCGGAACACACGATCGTGTGAAACCCAGCTCGCGCTACTCGTCAACGAGACTCAGAGGGCCATAGACACGGATTCCCAGGTAGATGCCATGTTTCTTGACTCCCGCAAGGCGTTCGATACAGTTCCCCACAGTCGTTTAATGAACAAAGTAAGAGCATATGGACTATCAGACCAATTGTGTGATTGGATTGAAGAGTTCCTAGATAACAGAACGCAGCAGGTCATTCTCAATGGAGACAAGTCTTCCGAAGTAAGAGTGATTTCAGGTGTACCGCATGGGAGTGTCGTAGGACCGTTGCTATTCACAATATACATAAATGACCTTGTGGATGACATCGGAAATTCACTGAGGCTTTTTGCGGATGATGCCGTGGTATATCGAGAGGTTGTAACAATGGAAAATTGTACTGAAATGCAAGAGGATCTGCAGCGAATTGGCGCATGGTGCAGGGAATGGCAATTCAATCTCAATGTAGACAAGTGTAATGTGCTGCGAATACATAGAAAGAAAGATCCCTTATCATTTAGCTACAATGTAGCAGTTCAGCAACTGGAAGCAGTTAATTCCATAAATTATCTGGGAGTACGCATTTGGTGTGATTTAAAATGGAATGATCATAGCCGAGCGGTTAAAGGCGCTACAGTCTGGAACCGCACGACCGCTACGGTCGCAGGTTCGAATCCTGCCTCGGGCATGGATGTGTGTGATGTCCTTAGGTTAGTTAGGTTTAAGTAGTTCTAAGTTCTAGGGGACTTATGACCACAGCAGTTGGGTCCCATAGTGCTCAGAGCCATTTGAACCATTTTTTGAATGATCATATAAAGTTGATCGTCGGTAAAGCAGATGCCAGACTGCGATTCATTGGAAGAATCCTAAGGGAATGCAATCCGAAAGCAAAGGAAGGAGGTTACAGTACGCTTGTTGGCCCACTGCTTGAATACTGCTCAGCAGTGTGGGATCTGTACCAGATAGGGTTGATAGAAGAGATAGAGAAGATCCAATGGTGAGCAGGGCGCTTCGTTACAGGATCATTTAGAAATCGCGAAAGTGTTCCGGAGATGATAGTTAAACTCCAGTGGAAGACTCTGCAGGAGAGACGCTCAGTAGCTCGGTACGGGCTTTTGTCAAAGTTTCGAGAACATACCATCACCGAGGAGTCAAGCGGTATATCTCGCGAAGAGACCATGAGGATACAATCAGAGAGATTAGAGCCCACACAGAGGCATACCGACAATCCTTCTTTCCACGAACAATACGGGACTGGAATAGAAGGGAACCGATAGAGGTACTCAAGGTAGCCTCCGCCACACACCGTCAGGTGGCTTGCAAAGTATGGATGTAGATGTAGATATGGAACTTCGTTAAACTATAGTGTCTGAAGCGGAAATATCCCACGGTGTCCCACAATCAAATCCGCATATTTTCAATCGAAATCGGCGAGAAGAAAAAAGTGTTGCGTTACTCATTGACCACAGGTACGGCCTTTTGGCAGTGAATACACCGGTTCCCTTGAGATCACCGAAGTCAAGCGCTGTCGGGCGTGGCCGGCACTTGGATGGGTGACCATCCAGGCCGCCATACGCTGTTGCCATTTTTCGGGGTGCACTCACCCTCGTGATGCCAATTGAGGAGCTACTCGACTGAATAGTAGCGGCTCCGATCAAGGAAAACCATCATAATGACTGGTAGAGCGGTTTGCTGACTAAACGCCCCTCCTATCCGCATCCTCAACTGAGGATGACACGACGATCGGATGGTCCCGATGGGCCACTTGTTGTCTGAAGACTTCGCCGTTAGGAACTTGCTTCTTCTGTATAAGAAATAGTAGTAAATAACAATAGTGATGCTGTAACTGTTGGTTGGTAAAATTAACTGACAAAATGCAACCTAACGCTAGATTGCGTACTTAGGGCTATCCTGTGTGGCAGTTTTTCAGTACTACTTGAAAAGAGACAGAGATTATTAATTGATTAGCGATGCGTCGGTTCTCGAATGTGTCCAGGAGACGTACGGATTGATTGCGCAAATAATGGACCTTTTGACCAGGATTGCCTTCACGCAATCAGAATCTTCGATGAATTTACCTAAGGGACCTTTTTGAATATAAGAATGGAAATGAAAGCAAATTAGTGGAATTTCGTAAGGGAAAGATTAACAGATCGGAAGTTGAACACATTAGTGATCTCCCAAATACAATCGAGACACCGCGATAAAGAGTGAACCTGTAACAAAGCTCATATACAATTTGAACATCATTTTCGGTTAGTGAAAGAAAAGAATAAGAAAATTACTACATCGTAAAATATTAATATATTTTGAACAAATTGGCATTAAACTTCTAAACACTGACAAATACACAATAAATGCATGACTTACATCTAATATTTATTTTGTGCATGGCGCAGTCCAATAATGACTGCTTTGTCAGTCCGTTCCTTCTTAAAAATTAAATGTCCTTGCATCTGCGTAAGTACATTGTATCCTCACCCGAGTTACCGAAATGTTTGTTCGTCGTTTCACATAGTTGTTACACAAAATGAAAATACAACTTGTAGCAATGCTATGTAATAGGTCTTAACATGTCGGCGACCAAAAGTACAAGGGATAATGAAGTCCCTAGAATATTTATTAACAAATGGTAGATTGTTCTTTCTTCTGTTTCGCAGCTGCTTCCTAACAAGCGCTGCGGCAATGACTTTAAATATCTGCGCCCAGCGGGACATAGTGTTTATTTAGAGTATTTAAACGCTGGACGCGCGTTTTGATATAGGTGCACATTAAATAAAAAATATTTCGTCTCTTTACTCTCGCGTTGTGATGATTAGCATCTTTACGAACTACAGCTCGTTGGCTGTTTTCTTTAATGACATATATCTCACATGCAAAGTAGCTGAAATCCAATAATATTACAACACCTTTCGTACTTTGAACTGTTGTAGCAACAATGCTGTCCATCTAACACAATGTTACCACTGCGACATCATTTAATTTTAAAGAGAAAAGAATACAGAACATTTTAAAATCAGTTCTATTCCTATTTGGCACTGCGTTTCTAAAAACCTCATGTTTTTTGCAGTATTCCGAGGTAGTGTGGAGAAGGTGACGCTTGATGCTAGTATTTGACAATTCTGCGATGAACATAGTGTATCCAGATACGCAGCACAACAGTTTCAGGTAATACCAAGACTCCTGTTCTGCCACGGCTGTCATCATGAGCCTGATGTCGTGGGACTGCAGTCCCGAAGCGTGCACAATTTGAAGTACCGGCATTGACGTATTTGGCTATACTACGTCCTACCCCATTGTATCAACGAGGAAGTTTCAGTTTAGTGAGAGAACACAGTTCACTGCTTATTCACGTCGAAGCAGAGCACTAGAAAGGTTCAAATCTGATACTGCTCACACCCAATGTTTCACCAGTGACCACTTTTTGCGTTCATCGCGCTCTAGAAAGCTGCCTTAAATCATCCACGTACAAAAGCGCAGCGGACAGTTCACTGTTCAAAAACTGGTTCAGATGGCTCTGAGCACTATGGGACTTAACATCTGAGGTCATCAGTCCTCTAGAACTTAGAACTACTAACGAAGCTAAGGACATGACACACATCAATGCCCGAAGCAGGATTCGAACCTGCTAACGTAGCGGTTGCGCGGTTCCGAACGGAAGCGCCTAGAACCTCTCGGCCACTGTAAACGGCAGTTCACAGTTCACTCAATATTAATCACTGTCTTTGTGCAGTTCACTTTTATAAGGAGCACAAATTAATTTAAAAGTTTTATCCTTGTACTTACGAACGAAAAATCAACATCCCAACCATTACGCCACGTCAGCTCTCAATCATTCTGCGTCGCCGTCTTTACCACTTAACTGGTCGGATTCAAATAGCTGCAAAAAGCAAAGATATTTACATATACATTGAAAGATTAGCATTCGGACAGATGAACTGTTTGAACGTATTCACATTTATTACTAAATATGTTACGTAAAATTATAAAATAATAAAAGGAGAAAAACTAGTTTATAGACTCTATAGAGCCTTAGCTTTATAGTATGGTGCGAGTTCTCAGTGCAATACCTGTGTAATATTCGGTCTTTTCAGATAATTAGTGATGTAGGAATAGTGATGTACAACTACTGGCAAGCCGAGACACAGGAAACCATATTTGGAAAGCCAGCAGAAGTTCATTAGCTTCTGTAGCGGGAAAGAAGCGTCTGCCCTGTCAGTTGCTCACCATTCACAAATCTGAATTGTGTCTGAAAACCCTGTATGACTGACAAACGTTAATCGACAGTTTTTTAATGTCAGATAACGTCAAGTATGTTTAACTGCCTTTGTTTTTATCATAACAAAACTGCAGAAAAAGGGCCTGTTGTTGCGTCGACAGCACAGAATGCATTTTAACATTTTGCTGACAGGAGGGGAATTTTTATCGACAGTGGGAATCGCAAATTCAGTCTAACCGCAAATTAATTTGAGCGTCAGAACCCAAACAAACGAATCGGAGTCTTTTAATGAAATTGGAAAACGCACCGTTTAAGGTTAACCGCAGGCACACGCTGCGTCCGTACACACCTTCCGGTCGAACAGTTTTTGTGCAGGGCACGAAATGAAATTGCAAATACTTGTAGGTAGCGGGCTCGCTGGGCTGCTGGGATGGTTTGCGGCCTAGTATTGTAGAGAACACTCCTACTGCACTGACTGACGTTTCTGTCATTGCGATTGGTTTTCGCAGGTTTTCGCGTTCTGACTAAGGCGTCACTCAACTACAAACACGAAGCGTTGGTCTATAGATAACTAGGCGCACTTTTCTTTCTCTTCCGTAGTCTTCAATCTGATATTTGGCTTGCAATTCTATTTACTCAGTGGGCCTTTCTTTTGAATTTGTTGTAATTCTAAGGGGGTAAGTTTCTTACCTTGGCCTTCCTGTCATACATCAGGTATTCCTCTATTCCGTCTATAATAAGCAGACCATTCAACGGCTATACGTAACAGACACACGACTATGTGAGCACTTGACGCGGTAAGGAAAGTATCGTAGAGTTATAAATTAAGTGCAGAAACTGACGAAGGTCCAATGTGGGTTTTCTCGCAAGGCAGCGAAACGTGATAGTTCAAAAAATGGCTCTGAGCACTATGGGACTTAACATCTATGGTCATCAGTCCCCTAGAACTCAGAACTACTTAAACCTAACTAACCTAAGGACACCACACACATCCATGCCCGAGGCAGGATTCGAACCTGCGACCGTAGCAGTCGTGCGGCTCCGGACTGAGCGCCTAGAACCGCTAGACCGCCGCGGCGGGCACGTGATAGTTATGATAATGCGTTAATGAGGAACCGATTTACGTTGGAAACACACATTACACTACTGGCCATTAAATTTGCATTACGTGCTACAGACGCGAAATTTAACCGATAGAAAGAAGCTGTTGTGATAAGCAAATTATTAGATTTTCAGAGTATTCACACAAGGCTGGCGCCTGTGGCGACAACTACAACGTGCTGGCATGAGAAAAGTTTCCATCCGATTTGTCATACACAAACAACAGTTGACCGGCGTTGCCTGGTGAAACGTTGTTGTGATGCCTCGTCTAAGGACAAATGCTTACCATCACGTTTCCGACTTTATAAAAGTCGGATTGTAGCCTATCGCGAATGCGGTTTATCGTATCGCGACATTGCTACTCGCGTTGGTCGAGATCCAATGACTGTTTGCAGAATATGGAATTGGTGGATTCAGGAGGGTAATACGGAACGCCGTGCTGTATCCCAACGGCCTCGTATCACTAGCAGTCAAGATAACAGGCATTTTATCTGCATGGCTGTAACGGATCGTGCAGCCACGTCTCGATGCGTATCATCCGGCGTGATGGTATGGGGTGCCATTGGTTACACGTCTCAGTCACCTCTTATTCACACTTTTAACAGTGGACGTTACATTTCAGATGTGTTACGACCCGTGGCTCTACCCTTCATTCCATCCCTGCGAAACCCTATATTGCAGCAGGGTAATGCACGAACGCATGTTGCAGGTCCTGTACGGGCCTTTCTGGATACAGAAAATGTTCGACTGCTACCCTGGCCAGCACATTCTCCAGATCTCTCATCAATTGAAAACGTCTGGTCAATGGTGGCCGAGTAACTGTCTCGTCACAATACGCCAGTCATTACTCTTGATGAAGTGTGGTGTCGTGTTGAAGGTGCATGGGCAGCTGTACCTGTACACGTCATCCAAGCTCTGTTTGACTCAATGCCCAGGCGTATCAGGGCCGTTATTACGGCCAGAGGTGGTTGTTCTGGGTACTGATTTCTCAGGATCTATGCACCAAAACTGCGTGAAAATGTAATCACATGTCAGTTCTAGTATAATATATTTGTCCAGTGAATACCCGTTTATCATCTGCTTTTATTCTTGGTGTAGCAATTTTAATGGCCAGTTTTGTCCACTAGGTGCAAATCTGACACTCTAAACTGCTTGTACGACGGTATGATTTTGACTCTGTCATTTGACTTGCCATAACATGACTGAACAGTATGGCTTTTGAGTCTGTGAAACTGTTAGTGAAACTGTTTCATCAGCAATTACAGTGCTGCTTTCACAGAGTATCGCTGACTGTAAGGACTGAGTGAAAGTCCAGTGTTAACAAATGGTTTAAAGAAAATGATAATGGAATTCGAAACCACGTGTGAGGTTATTTAGGCATCCGGAAAAGTAAGTCGCCTTATTTCAGAGGACGTTGTTGACGAGTTTGCTGTTGCTTTAAGTGACCAAGCAGCACGTACCCCTGATAGTGCTAGCGCTCGTGTAGTGTCACGAGAACTGTCCATCTCGTGGTCAGCAGTGCAGAAAGTTACATGAGCTATTGTACGCTGGTACCCGTACAAGATCCAGACGGTGCAGCAGCTGGAACATACAGATCCGCAGCAATGTTACGAATTTGCTCTTCTATTTCCGGCACGAATCGAAGTTAGTGATATTTGGCCAGGCAGAATTATATGGAGTGACGAGGCACTTTTTACCCTACCCGGTGCATTGAATTCGCAGAACTGTGGCATCTGGGGTAGTGTTAAACCGCGTTTTGTGCATAAACAGCCATTGTTCTCGCCGTATATGAGTGTGAGGTGAATACTCAAGGGACCTTTATTCTCGGTGCGTTCCTCTTTGAAGATAATACACAATGAGGCCAATGAGGGCATGTCAAGTGTATCGTGACGTCTGTACGTTATTGAGACCTCCTATTACAACACGTGATTCCTGTTTTGGAAGAGCACAAAATGTGTGGGAACTATTGTTTTCATGCGGGATAGGGTCGCCCAGTGAAATACATGGTTAATGCAACCTTCACGAACGTTCTCTAGATGCATGGCCTGCAAAATCACCTGTTCTGAATCCAAGTAACTTTTGGCTCCGGGGATATCTAAAAGAACGCGTTTACCAGGAACATATTCGGTCTGTACCTGATGTGAGGGCCATCATACAGGAACACGTTGATCAGATTCCACCGGAATTGCAGCGAGCAACTGTTGATCATCTCGTTTTACAGATACTGTTTTCGTCGACGTCTCCTGTGCTCATATTTGACGAATTGTGTAAACAAAAATATATATTAAAATCAACGTAATGCCTTTCTCAGTCGTTTGACCTTTCCTGCCCATGTCCAAATAATTTACATATGGGAATATTTCTGTACGTCTTTCTTCCATTTAGAGCACCAGATTTGCAACTGAGGGCCAAAGTTGGAAGTAATGTCTTTTTCGAGCGTAAATCGGTTTCGCATTAACGCATAGCATATTTACCAAGTTTCGAAGCCATATAGTCGCAGCCCATAGCGGACCTCTACGAGTAACTGCACTTTAATTATAGCCATTCGGTAAATGAGCAGGGAGCGACGAACAGGAACATAGTCTAGCTTCGACACTGGCCGCAAGTGGCGAATTCCGCTGATGTAAGCAACACTGACGAAGGGAAGACTGTTTTGACCGGACAAGTGGGAACAGTAATCTCGGAAACGCGAAGCTCGTCGTCTACTCACGTGTTACTGTCGGAAGAATCTACAAAAAATGGTGGAATGGCGGTGAAACAGAGAGTGATCGAGAAGCTGTTGTACATCTACATCCACATCTTTAGCTACATCTGCACACACGTTCCCCAAGTGACCATATGGTGAATGGCACAGGGTATACTGTACCAGTACTAGCCGTTTCCTTTCCTGTTCCACTCGCAAGCGAGGAATAAACGAGTGTCTTCGTACAAGCTCTAATTTCCTTATATTGCCTTCGTGGTCCTTATGCGAAATGTACGTTGATGGCAGTAGAATACTTTCGCAGCCAGCTTTAGATGCTAGTTATCTAAATTTTTTCGATAGTGTTTCGCGAGAAGAACGTCTCTTTCCTCCAGGGATTCTCACTTGTATTCCAGAAGCATTTCCGCAACACTCGCGTGTTGATCGAACCAGCCGGTAACAAACCTAGCAGCACGCATCTGAACTGCTGCGATGTATTTTCTCCAGCTCGATGGAAATCCCAAAAACTAAAGCAGCACTCAAGTATTTCTGACATTTGCGTTTTATATGTAGCCTTCGTCTCAGATGAGACACTTTTCCCAAACTTCTCCCAATAAACCGAAGTCGATCACTGATACACCTTACTGCCGTACTTACGTGCTCGCCCCATTTAATGTAGTTTTGCAACGTTGCGCCTAGACATTTAACCGATGTGTCCGTGTCAAACAGCAACTACTGATACTCTGTTCGAACTTTCCAGGAATGTTTTTCCTGCTCACTCGCATTAACTTCTTCTATATTCAGGGGAAGTTGACATTAGTAACACCGACTAGAAATTCTATCTGTCAGTCGACGATGACTTCATCCCGTATACCATAGCGTCACCAGCAAACAACCACAGCCTGTTGCTCGGATTATCCGTCAGATCATTTACGTCTGACGAACAGTCATCGTCGAGGAGAACGTACTTGATTCTACTACTTAGAAATTCTTCCAGTCACTCATATATCTGGCAATATATTTCGTATTCTCATGCTATCGTCCACGCCTCATCACAGAAAGTGGATGTCAGAGGCTTTCCTAATCTGTAAAGCAATAAATGAGGCGATTTGTGGCAGATTTTACGAAAGAGGTCAATGGTGGTGCAGGTGCAAGAATTTTATAGCACACCATACAAATTGTCAAAAGACTGTCTGCAGGAAGATATGCAGATGATCGCCGATTAGTTAAAAGTGACAAGTGGCAGTTGATCCTGAATATCAATACATATAGAGATCTACTCATAAATCAGCCGAGAGATCCACTTATTTTAGATTACACTGTTGGCAAAATATTTCTGGAAACAATAATTATCGTAAAATATACAGGTATTTCAGCTGGAGCGACCTGAAGTGGAATGACTACATAAAACATACAGTAGACAAAACAGATATGAGACTGAAATTCATTGGGAGCACCTTAAGGAGACGTAATTCATCCATGAAAGAAGTGACTTACAAAACACTCGTTCTACCAAGTCTTGAATGTTGTTCATCAGTCTGAAATCTTTACCAAGCTGGATTAAAAGAAGAGATAGAAAAGATCCGTTAAACTGTGACACGTTTCGGCGCGGGATCGTTTACTCGACACGAGAGCCTAATGGGGATGTCAACAAACTCCAGGACGATACAAGATAGGCTCTGTGTACTACGGATATGTTTATTACTGTAAGTGCGAGAGCGGATATCCGAAGAAGAGTCGGTGAACATGTTACGTCTTCGCTCATAAATCTCGCGAAACGACCGCAGCGAGGAAAATGAGATACGTTTGAGCTCATACGGAGACCTATCGACTGTTGTGGTTTTAGCGCACCATTGGCTAATGATATATATGGATGAGAGGAAATTGATGAAAATACTACTACTAGAAGTTCCCTCTGCCACACACGTTAAGATGGCATATGGAACATAGATGTAGATTTCGTTTCCGTGTCGCGTTGCAATGCTACAATTCACGGTCATTATTATGTATGGGGAGTTACAGCTAGAAAGGGAGAGTCTAGATTGTGGTTTAATTGTTTCAGGAACGTGCGACGCGTATGGGAAAAACAATGCATTGGCAGAAGATTGCAGATCGGATGTGCGACAGCACCTGTTGTTGGGATATCTGTTCGATGCTTTTATAGCCGTCGCAGAAACCGAAAAGTACAGCGCGAGTCAATATAGGCCGCCCCGCGACACAGATTCCATATGCGCACGGCAATATTTCGGGAGGAAACTAACTCTCCCCGTCAGCTGATGGTAGAAAACACAATTTCGTCAGTGGTAGAAGACACAAAGCACTGTGCGGGATCTCTTTAAAGGTATTCCCTGGAATTTTTTTTAAAGGTTTTCTATTGATGGGACATGACTTTTGTTTGCGATAGAAAAAATTTTACAGACAGAACTCGACGAAAATTTTATTTCAGTTTCCTATTTAGAATGTGTCGTAATGTTCACAACTTTTCGAAAATTACTTGTCGTTCCATACGATTATTAATAATTAACGACCTATGTCGTTTCTACGTATTGTGATACAAAACATAACGGCTTTCTAACAGCAGCTGGATGCATCCTGTATGTATAGTGAGCGTCTACCAATTGTCTGGCATCGGCTGATTTCACTCCTTAACCTTACAGGCTCTGTGCGATGAGCCTTTAGCCTTCTCATAGTCTTACACGACGCATCCATTTAAGCTCATCGGATAAAATATGCGTCACTACGTAGAAAGAGCACAGAGATCGATTTGGAGCGCTGCACTTCATAACCGCTCTTGTAATTGAGAACAATATTATCAGGCTTATTTTCATATAGGGGAGAGGTGATCGATAATATCGGTAATAATTAATAGCTTTGTAAAGGTTTTAATTAAAATTATCGGCATAGAATCTCTCATCAGAATAACGCCCGCAGCAAAGTAGCGCTTCAGGGAAATCAAGGAGAGTTTAACGTGGCTACTTTTGTTTCTAAATTATTATATGTAAGCCATGCGCGGGTATTGTTAGTTCCCTTGTCTTGTTTTCTGCGCTCTGAATATGTCTACGTAGCTGCGGCGTGCGATATAGCGGGCATTTCCGTGTGATATGCTACGGAAGGAATCAGTGCACTCTTGTTAAATTGCAAGAAAATTCGCTATAGTTAATTTATACGGGACAGACTTTTACCGTAAGGTCACGCACTAAGAATATCGGAGGAGTTGTGTGCGCGAGAAAAGTAGCACTCAGAGTTAAATTCTATTACATATTGAATAACTGATAATAGGATGTGTGGACGTTAAATTGAATGTAAGAACGGAATTTGACACTTAGCTTTATGAAAATAAAAGTGTACGAAGATTGAATAACTGTATCGAGGTATAGTAATGGATCAAAGTCCTTGCTACAATACCTCTGAGTGACGAACTACAAAACTCATGGACATTTTAGTTGGCTTAATTGCTGAGAGTAATTGTAGGATCAACCCTCCTTTCCCTCTATACAAAACGCAATCATGCATGATCATTTAATTTTTATTGAATGCTATCAATAAAAAACTAAAGTGATTTCCATAATTACGTGTTATTAATAACTAATAATAAACTTCCAAAGACGTTATTAGCTATCGTGTCTTCGGTAACGCAGCGACAAATAAATGGTGTCCGACTGAGTGAAAAGTTACCATTAATTATCAAGAAAACCCGAAATTTAAAGTGAAGATGTTTGTGCGTACTCCATCTGAGGTACGGATATAACGAGCAGTGAGGCATATACAGTAGATAACGACAAAAATATCGCACGTCAGAGAAGTCGACGACAGCAGATCGACGGAGGGCGGCTATAGCTGCTCTAGGAAAACCCCGGCAGTGTAGTGGTGCGCATGATGCTAGTCAGTTGTGTGGAATGAGCGCATTGGGACGTGGAGACGTCACAGAGTGGCAGAAACGAGTTATCGTATTTGGATTTAACCATGGCCAGACCGATTTGTCAGGGAAGTCACAATTCGTACTTAGTTTCGAAGCCAGTTCTCCATGTAACTCTAGTGTTTTCACAAGAATCACCCGTGGCGCGCTCCACACGAACGTAAAAATGTGTCATCTCGAGGCGAACATCGCTGATGAAAAGGCCACTTGCAAAAGTACGCAAATTTTTTGTTCTGCAGCTACTGCTAAGCTTTACCCCACTACCCTGGTACATGCAGCCGAGAGGCAAAAGAAGATCTCAAACGACTAATGTGGGCTTGCCACGGATGCTTTGCATGGCTACCCTAATCAATAACATAATGCCATTTTGTATACGTCTGCATGGCAGCTTGTTAGTGTTCCCGCTGCTCTATACACAACAGTTGTTTTCATTCACATAGCTTCTGTACTGCCGACAGCCTTTTTCAGTACGAAGTACTGGGAAGAAGAAGCTTCCACATAAAATCCTATACTGGATACTTATAGGATATTGTTTTGGACTGTGCGGTTGGTCCCAGCGGAGGTTCGAGTCCTCCCTCGGTCATGGGCGTGTGTGTTTGTCCTTAGGATAATCTAGATTAAGTAGTGTGTAAGCTTAGGGACTGATGACCTTAGCAGTTCAGTCCTATAAGATTTCATACACATTTGATTTTTTATATGGTTTTATAAAGTCTGTTATGTATGCGTGTGAACGCTACGTTCCGTGGAGCGAAATGTTACGCCTTCACTGCTAATTATAAATGCGCGGAAAGTGCCCAAAGGATCTTTCACTGTAGGAATCCGTACAGGCAATAAAAAGATTCGTTGACACAAATGCACTTTAAATAAATATTTTGTATTCAACTTGTACGGAAGAACTGCTATGCTTTTGACAAGCCGGCCGGTGTAGCCGAGCGGTTCTAGGCGCTTCAGTTCTGAACTGCGCTGCTGCCACGGTCGCAGGTTCGAATCCTGCCTCGGTCATGGATGTGTATGATGTCCTTAGGTTAGTTAGGTTTAGGTAGTTCTAAGGCTAGGGTACTAATGACCCCAGATATTAAGTCCCATAGTGCTTAGAGCCATTTGAACCATTGTTTTGCTGTTGGCAACTTGTACCACACGCGGCTAGCTATAAGCAGATTAATAGCAAGGGCGTGCGTCTATGTACGCTGATTGTTTGCCGCCAGAGCTAACTATAAACAACTCGGTGCAGCGTTCGGCACAAACTAGCGACTACAAGTAATCTTGAATTAGGAGACTGGTGCCCGGGTACCTACCGTTAGTAATTCCGTCCTAACTCGATGACCTGGATGGAGGTTCTTTATTGGTAGCGACATTCAAAGCGGCACTCGCAGCGCCCCAGGAAATCTTCAAGGCACCGGCTCCAGCAGTATCGATAAGCTACGATTCTGCAAAAACTATTCAGCGTGAGATACTGGCGTTCTCCTGAAAATATATGACAACTGATTTGCGTTATTTGTGGGTCTATCAACGCCGTCTGTTCAGCGATTCTACAAGGAATGGTGTACCATTCGCAGCTTCGTATCAAGGTATTAGAGAAATGGTTGTAGCAAAATACTAGCCGACAGGTACTGGGCCCTATGAGATGTTCAGATGTGTGTGAAATCTTATGGGACTTAACTGTTAAGGTCATCAGTCCATAAGCTTACACACTACTTAACCTAAATTATCCTAAGGACAAACATACACACCCATGCCCGAGTGAGGACTCGAACCTCCGCCGGGATCAGCCGCACCTCAATGAGAGATAGCCCGCATTGTTTGTAAGGTATAGTTCACGTGATAGTTGTGTGACATTTTCAGGTTCTATTTCGTAGCAGGACCTTAGCCTCCACATTAAACTTACTTTGAACATTAACCGGGATGTTTATTTCGGCTTCCTCGATTACCAAGTGTTGCTATTTCTTCTACATCTTCATGATGAATATGATGTGAACATCCTGTTCTTCAATATGACATACATACTTTTCACAGGGCTGACATATACGTTTATTTGTCGAGTAAACGAAGGAAAATTATGAGGAAAAATTCTAGTAGTCGCAAATCTTTCTACTGATGCAGGAAAGAGTGTCATGAAAAACATACCAAAAATCCGGATCAGACGGATGTGAACTTAAGGGCAGTGGTTAGAAGATCACTTTATGAATTGCTGGAACTTGTAGAGTGAGCTCCGCTGAGCGGAAGTCCAAGTACAATTTTCAAGGTGTATGTCAGCATGTCCGATAGTATAGGCCTGTTCGTGTTCAAAACTAGAGTACTAAAATCTGCTGTAGTAGAGTGTTAGACTTGTATTGAAACATATGGAATTCTGTAACACTTGGGTGATCTACGTCTGCTACAGAGATAGCCATTTTAAGCCTCTGGACCTCTTCAGATGTTGGCATAGAGATGTGAAGGTGATGAATTTCACACCCGTCATGCTGCGAAAGGTATACCTGACACTGACAGTGGAGACAATAATATCAATATTAGCGAATACATGTTGCCGCCATGTTAAACTTGATACAGGCTGTTCAGTATGGTAAACAGCTTACAACTAAAACAGCTGAATTTTTACTAAAATTATCTGACATACCAGCTGCAAATAAGTATTCAGTTAATAAACTGAAAATAATTCCAGTATACAGGGTGGTCCATTGATAGTGACCGGATCTCACGAAATAAGCATCAAACGAAAAAACTACAAAGAACGAAACTCGTCTAGCTAGAAGGGGGAAACCAGATGGCGCTATGGTTGGCCCGCTACATGGCGCTGCCATAGGTCAAACGGATATCAACTGCATTTTTTAAAATAGGAACCCCCATTTCTATTACATATTCGTGTAGTACGTAAAGTAATATGAATATTTTAGTTGGACCACTTTTTTCGCTTTGTGATAGATGGCGCTGTAATAGTCACAAGCGTATAAGTACGTGGTATCACGTAACATTTCGCCAATGCCGACGGTATTTGCTTCGTGATACATTACCCATGTTAAAATGGACCGTTTACCAATTGCGGAACAGGTCGATATCCTGTTGATGTATGGCTATTGTGATCAAAATGCCCAACGGGCGTTTGCTACGTATGCTGCTCGGTATCCTGGACGACATCATCCAAGTATCCGGACCGTTCGCCGGATAGTTACGTTATTTAAGGAAACAGGAAGTGTTGAGCCACATGTGAAACGTCAACCACGACCTGCAACAAATAATGATGCCCAAGTAGGAGTTTTAGCTGCTGTCGCGACTAATCCGCACATCAGTAGCAGACAAACTGCGCGAGAATCGGGAATGTCAGAAACGTCGGTGTTGAGAATGCTACATCAACATCGATAGCACCCGTACCATATTTCTATGCACCAGGAATTGCATAGCGACGACTTGGAACGTCGTGTACAGTTCTGCCACTGGGCACAAGAGAAATTACGGGACGATGACAGATTTTTTGCACGCATTCTATTTAGCGACGAAGCGTCATTCACCAACAGCGGTAACGTACACCGGCATAATATACACTATTGGGCAACGGAAAATCCTCGATGGCTGCGACAGGTGGAACATCAGCGACCTTGGCGGGTTAATGTATGGTGCGGCATTATGGGAGGAATAATAATTGGCCCCCATTTTATCGATGGCAATCTAAATGATGCAATGTATGCTGATTTCCTACGTAATGTTCTACCGATGTTACTACAAGATGTTTCACTGCATGACAGAATGGCGATGTACTTCCAACATGATGGATGTCCGGCACATAGCTCGCGTGCGGTTGAAGCGGTATTGAATAGCATACTTCATTTCAGGTGGATTGGTCGTCGAAGCACCGTACCATGGCTCGCACGTTCACCGGATATGACGTACCCGGACTTCTTTCCGTGGGGAAAGTTGAAGGATATTTGCTATCGTGATCCACCGACAACGCCTGACAACATGCGTCAGCGCATTGTCAATGCATGTGCGAACATTAGGGAAGGCGAACTACTCGCTGTTGAGAGGAGTGTCGTTACACGTATTGCCAAATGCATTGAGGTTGACGGACATCATTTTGAGCATTTATTGCATTAATGTGGTATTTACAGGTAATCACGCTGTAACAGCATGCGTTCTCAGAAATAAGTTCACAAAGGTACATGTATCACATTGGAACAACCGAAATAAAATGTTCAAACGTACCTACGTTCTGAATTTTAATTTAAAAAACCTACCTGTTACCAACTGTTCGTCTAAAATTGTCTGCCGTATGTTTGTGACTATTACAGCGCCATCTATCACAAAGCGAAAAAAGTAGTCCAATGAAAACATTCATATTCCTTTACTTACTACACGAATATGTAATAAAAATGGGAGTTCCTATTTAAAAAAAAAAAAAAAACGCAGTTGATACCCCTTTGCCCTATGGCAGCGCTATCTAGCGGGACAACCATAGCTCCATCTGGTTTCCCCGTGTCGCTAGACAAGTTTCGTTCTTTGTAGTTTTTTCATTTGATGCTTATTTTGTGAGGTATTTGGCCCGGTCACGATCAATGGACCGCCCTGTATACGCTCGAGCTCAGTGAAGTTATTAGGTCTACTCTAATGGTAGAACTGGACTATCTACTCTCATGACAGAACTGGACAGGAAATGCTGGGGCGGTATAGTCTGTCATAGGCTGTCAGTAAACTGAAAAGCGAGCAGCGCTTATGGCGGGTTGGAAGTAGAATCAATCCATAGGTGTTACGTAGAATCTGTCCATTTTTGTTGGTATTATTAGTGACTCAAGTCTGTATGTAATGTGATGTTATCACTCTATGTGAAAAATGAACCGCCCCCCTCCCCCCGTTTAATTCTGCACATTGCGCCGTAACTGATTCATAAATAGTAGTCGCGAAAAACCCTGCATTGATTTTAGTGTCGTGGTGGTGTGAATAGAGTGGGGAATCGCCTGCTCGGTGTTCAGTTGGCAGAACTACAAAGATGCCTCCTCCCACGTGTCTCTGCTCCCTTCCCCCTCCCCCCCCCCATCACATCACAATCACCAGAACGCAATCTACACTCCGGGAAATTGAAATAAGAACACCGTGAATTCATTTTCCCAGGAAGGGGAAACTTTATTGACACATTCCTGGGGTCAGATACATCACATGATCACACTGACAGAACCACTGATTGTGGCGCTCACCTGCACGGCGCCAAACACGCATACGACCATCATTGGCACCAAGGCAGAAGCGACTCTCATCGCTGAAGACGACACGTCTCCATTCGTCCCTTCATTCACACCTGTCGCGACACTACTGGAGGCGGGCTGCACGATGTTGGGGCGTGAGCGGAAGACGGCCTAACAGTGTGCGGGACCGTAGCCCAGCTTCATGGAGACGTTTGCGAATGGTCCTCGCCGATACCCCAGGAGCAACAGTGTCCCTAATTTGCTGGGAAGTGGCGGTGCGGTCCCCTGCGGCACTGCGTAGGATCCTACGGTCTTGGCGTGCATCCGTGCGTCGCTGCGGTCTGGTCCCAGGTTGACGGGCACGTGCGCCTTCCGCCGACCACTGGCAACAACATCGATGTACTGTGGAGACCTCACGCCCCACGTGTTGAGCAATTCGGCGGTACGTCCACCTGGCCTCCCGCATGCCCACTATACGCCCTCGCTCAAAGTCCGTCAACTGCACATACGGTTCACGTCCACGCTGTCGCGGCATGCTACCAGTGTTAAAGACTGCGATGGAGCTCCGTATGCCACGGCAAGCTGGCTGACACTGACGGCGGCGGTGCACAAATGCTGCGCAGCTAGCGCCATTCGACGGCCAACACCGCGGTTCCTGGTGTGTCCGCTGTGCCGTGCGTGTGATCATTGCTTGTACAGCCCTCTCGCAGTGTCCGGAGCAAGTATGGTGGGTCTGACACACCGGTGTCAATGTGTTCTTTTTTCCATTTCCAGGAGTGTATCTCTTATACGATTATAGTTATAGAGCGCTTAGATGTGGTATACACTTGCAATATAATTAATATTTGTTCTTAATCAATTTTAATCAACAATAAACATTAATTTTAGACCATTAAAACTGTTTGTAATAATAGAGATATTTCCTTTCTCTGCAATTACTGGCACTTGAGATAAAAGAGACTGCCAAAATTTTTGTGAGAAATTTACTGTAGTTTAATTTTGTGCTGGGAAGTATTTCAGCTAGAAGCTACAGATTTCGAGATATTCAAGGAAAACGTGAGACCGTGACCTTGAAATGTCCCCTCACTCCGACGCTCATATCCCATCGGTCAAGATTTTTAGTATGTCGTTCATGCCACTCCATCTTACCACTGTTCAAAAATTTGCAGCTGCACGATTTTTTCCCCTATTCGACATTTCTTGACTTTAATGGTCTGTAGAGAACGTAGGCAGCCTATTACAGCTTAAGCAACCAGTCTTAATCCCATAGACAAAATCTGCGTCTATTTGGAACAGCTGGTGAAACGTAGCAATTAACATTCCAGGAATCTGGCAGCTTTAAGGGATCTAACAATCAATTTGTGAGTTTAGCGTACCGGAAGAAATTTTTGGGACTCTCTATCTCACAGAATTGAGTCCATTATAATGGCTACATGCGGTGTTGCATGCGATTAGCCCGATGTCTGCTGGGAGACATTAAGTTTTTGTCCGATTATCTTATGAACTCTTTCTAATGTTGTTAGCTTCTTGGTTGCTCTCTGGTTGGTAAGGTGGAGTTGGCGTACTTTGCATGCACTTTTAGGTGTCGAACGCTTGATGCTCGTCGTAGAAGACGTATGTCGTAGTCACTGATAACATACAGCACAGAAAAATAGCATAAACGAGTTTGGCTATGACCTGCTCAGTAGAATGATCGTAACGTGATCGGCTGTAGTGTTACTGAAATACCGGGAGCACATACAGCTGCACTGGTCAGCGAACGCCAAGAATGTTGAACGTGTTTTGAAACATCAGAATTCTCAGCAGGCCACATTGGTTCGACACAGACTGTTTTCGTTATTTTGGACAGACGTCGAATGAATGACCATTTATCTAGAGGGGATAAACCTGTCAAAGACGTTTTGGTGGTATTTGCAAGCTTCGAGGCCGCTGTCAGTAAAGACAATATTTCTGGCTAGGACACTGACAGCCATTCCTGCTGTCAATTACAATCCTGAAAATGTTTGAAACAGCTGTCGATAAATTGGAAGTACAATGTAAATATACCGATTACAAACGCGTATAGCATTTTAGTGCATAGCGATATATCAGTAAGAAAAAAGAGAACGTAGAAGAAAGTTCCAAATATTTTTTTCGTACTATTTGCAGCAGAATTTAGGAAAATTAATATAGGAAAATATGAAATTCCTTGAATAGAACTATCTATTGTAAAAGAGCACGCATTGGGAAAATATCATCATTGTCAAACACAACTGGCTCATTACTCAGACGAATTAATAAGTGCTATAGACAAGTCACATTAAGGTCATTTCACATTTCTCAATTTCCAGAATCTATTCACGAAATTTCCCACAAGCGACTTCTAACCAATTTGCTATCCTACTGAGTTCCGTCACAGCTGTGCTACTGGATTCTTGCTTTCCCGTCTGACAGGTCACAGTTCATAGTAAACGGAGGGAAATCCTCTAGTGAAACAGAAGTCATACCTGGAGCTACTCAAGGAAATGTTATGCAGCCTCTGCTGTTATTAATCTACATAAACGATTTAGTAGACAATCTGAGCACCCCTCTTATATTGTATGCGGATGCTACTATTGTTTAACGTCTACTAGAGCCATTTCGGGGATCTCAATACATTTATTTATTTTCTTATTGCCGCTCGCACCACACACAGTTGGCTACACTCGCAAGATTCATCGTGCAGGGGATAGACAACAATAACGTGAACGCCTGTAGTTACTTGGGAATGGTTTTTTAATAAGGCGTTGGAGCCTCATTTGCCCGTAATACAGCTGCGATTCTTCGTGGAATACTGGCATATAATGATTGAATAGTCTCCAGTGGAATGTTATGCCACTGTTGGATCAAAAGCTCTTCTGACTCCTGTATTGACGAGGGAGGCGGAAATCTGCTCCGGAGTCTATGCTCCAATATCGCTCGCTGGGGTTCGATAATGTTCAAGTCCGGGGACTGTGCTGGCCAGGGAAAACGCTGCCGTTCATTTGCATGATCCTCATACCACGATTGTACTGTCCTGTCTGTGTGAATGGGTACATTATGGCTTCATTGTTGCGGTACAACATTTGAATCATAGGGTGTACCTGATTACCTAAACTGTTCACATAATCGTTGGCTGTAACACGGCCTTTGAGAGTATTGATGGGACCGGCAGAATACCAACTACACAAGCATGAGCTGCAGAGAAATCATGTAGGTGTATATTATGGATACTGGTTGTGGCATTCACAATAGCCAAGGACGCATCTTTCCGAAGCTTCCGCGAAATGATGGGTTACATCCTGACAGTAACCACTGTACAAAGTGAAGCGGGATTCATTTATTAAAAGCTCATTTTTCAGTTTTTTGGTGTGATCCACCTTTACATTGGCCGACGGTACGGTAAACTGCACTGATGTAAATTGTCCACATTGCCGGCTATATGAAAAACTGATGTACATCTCTGTGTACCCTCTGTTGGGGAACTGCGTCTCTTGCGCCAGCACCGCGTTGAAGTCAGTGGCATTGCAGACACATTTTATTCCGTCGTGCAGTTACGCTAAGACGCCTCGCCCGTTGTGCAGTGATCGCTCTTGATCCCCCTTGAGCTGGTGTGCGACGAGCTCTCCCTGTTCTTCATAGCAGTCGCTAAAGCCTCGACATTTAACTTCATGCCCCATTCTCCGCTACTGAAGCTGTCTGTGCCCTACGTGCTTGAACGCGTCCGGGAACAGTATCCTGCAAAACAGCGCTCGAATAGCGCATGTACGGCATCACAGTACTTGTAAACCCATCGTCCACAACAACGAAGCAAACACCACTGAGATGTCATGAGCGTAACGCGCTGTCGTTGTCCATTTGACTCCACATTTCCGATGTTAAATGCAAGTTTATCAGTTGTCTTCAGAACTGGAAGTAAAATCCTCGTCAAGCCATCTAAGTTTCGTCTGTCCTTAGTTTCCAATGGCTGTGGTGTAGAGCACAAGTATGATTCCCTTTGGCTCTCTTGTAGAATCCGACCTTGATTAGCGCCTCCACGGATGTCTCGTCCTCGTTCCCACCATGCTGAGCTTTTAGACACTTGTATGGAAAGTAATGATTCAGTTTAGCCAAGCGCCCAGTCGTTTTGTGTAATTACATGGGATAGCCAAAATAATGTGAACAGTGGTGGTAATGGAATGGTTCTGTTTTGCGGTAAACAACGCAGGTAAGGCACGTATCGCGCCGTACTGTGCGTATTCAGTACGAACAAGGCATCACTACAGGTTGTTTGCAAGTAGTGCACACTTCGTATTTCAAAAATAAATAAACAAATAAATAAATAAATAAATAAATAAAAATAAAAAAATTGTTACAAATGGCTCTGAGCACTATGGGACTTAACATCTGAGGTCATCAGTCCCCTAGAACCTAGAACTACTTAAACCTAACTAACCTAAGGACATCACACACATCCATACCCGAGGCAGGATTCGAACATGCGACCGTAGCGGTCACGCGGTTCCAGAATGAAGCACCTAGAACCGCTCGGCCACACCGGCCGGCTGGTATTTGCATTAAGAGGCCAAGATAGAAGTCCGATGAAAGACCTAATAGAGTTCCAAAGTGGGCAGAGCAACTGTTTTAATGGTCGTGACAGCTTACACAAAATATGGAAAGACATCGTCGCGTAAATTTAATAGTGGGCGTAAACCAAAACCAAATAACAGAGATCGTCGTATTGTAACACGAATTGTGTCAAAACAACACAAAACTATGGCGACTTAAGTGACTGCAGAGCTCAATAGCCATCTTCGAGACCCCGTACCAATCGACACGCCATAAAGCGAATATTCATGGACGAGTTGCTACACCGAAACCATTAGTGACGTCAGGGGCATAAAACATGGACTGCTGATTACTGGAAACACGTCATATGGTCCGACGAATCAACGTTTTCGTTATTTCCAACATCGGCCCGGGTTTACGTCTGGAGAACACCAAAAGAAGACTACAATTATGATTACTTGATTCCAACTAAAAGCATGGAGCTGCAAGTGTGATGGCGTGGGTAGCCATATCATGGTATTCTGCGGGTCCCATTAATACTCTCGAAAGCCATGTTACAGCCAAATATTGTGTGAACATTTTAGGTAATCAGGCGCACCCTATGATTCAAATGTTGTTCGCCTACAATGATGCCATATTTCAGGATGATAATGCACCCATTTACATAGCCAGGACAGAAAAATCGTGGTATGAGGAGCATGCAACTGAACTGTAGCGTCTTCCCTGGCCAGCACAGTCCCCGGACTTGAACATTATTGAACCCTTGTGGGCGGTATTGGAGTGCAGACTCCGGAGCAGATTTTCGCCTCCCTCGTCAATACAGGAGTGAGGAGAGCTTCTGATCCAACAGTGGCATAACATTCCACTGGAGACTATACAGTCATTATATTCTTGTATTCCAAGAAGAATCGCAGCTGTATTACAGGCAAATGGTGGTCCATCCCATTATTAAATGACAATTCTCAAGTAAGTACAGGTGTTCACATTATTTTGCCTATCTCCTGTACATACGACATGTAGCATATTGTAGCGTGCCGGTTTCACTCTCGGTGGGACGATGGCCTTTCTCCTGATTACCGGATGGTTCCTTCCGTACAACTTCTCAGTGCGACTGCGATCGGATGAAATTTGTGGTGGCTAGGTGATGGACCATAAGTAAGTGGTTGTCGCACAGCCTAACGTGTTGCGTGCTATTCTGCTGACACTTGAAGAACATAGACAATTAAAAAGCAGGTAGACTCAGCGGATGACGAATCTACGAGCGATGCAAAATTGGTTTTTGGAACAGTCTGAACAACATATTCGAAGTATATTAACATAACTATTGTTTAAGATTCACAAGTATATGGTCTGTTTAACTATACACTACTGGAAAAAACTACTACACCCTTTTAGTGGTTTCCTATTCACTCAAGAATTATTGTTGCAAGAATCATATGGATAACATGAAATTATTACATTTCAGGTTAATAGCAGTAGCAGCTTTGAGGTACTAGGTACCGAGTCATGCAGAAACGCCCACATTAGTACGTGGTGTAGCCTACCCGGGCGGTAGTGCAGACGCATCCAGTTGATCGTATATATAGCGAATACTGTTCTGGGATAAGTTATTACACGCTGGATCGACCCGTTCACGTTCCGTAAGAGTTTCTGGTTGACGGGTCGCACGAGTCGCTTCTCGTCGAATCACATCCCTCACGGGCTCAGTTAGGGACAATTCCGGATTGGTGCTGGCCAAGAAAGTTGCTCCACGTTTTGCAAAGCACCTTGAGTTTCACGGGCAGTGTGCAGGCCAGCATTATCCTGTTCGAACAACACATCACCTACCTCTTGCAAGAAAGGCAAAATAACGGGACTAGGAACATTCCGCTCGTACCGTGCGCTGGTTTGCGTCTCCTCCAGGAAAACCAAAGATAAACGTTAGTGTAACCCATCGCACCTGAGACCAAGAGGCCTAGAGTAGGGCCAGTCTGTCTTGGACGAATACACTGTGAGACAGCGCTCACTAGGCCTGCATCGTACGCACAAACGACCACCACTTGCACGCAGGCAGAATATGCTTTCATCGCTGAAGTTCAAGGCACGCCATTCCAACTTCTAGGTGATCCTCTGACGGCACCAGTCGAGACGTGCACGTCGATACTGTGACGTGAGTTGGAGACAGACTAGAAGTGTGTGCGCCCGTAGTCCGACTGCTAATAACCGGTTCGCAACAGTTCTCGTTGACACGTCTGGGCTTACAAGCCCTTTTGTCTGGTAACTATACATTGTGCCACTGAATACGACGATCCTGGGGGAAGTGGTGGGGTGGAGTGGCGGGTGGATGGGGGGCTGAGTGCCGCGTGGACGTCCACAAAATTTTCTCTGCGGGTGTGACACTGCTCACGTGACCACTGATACCAGCATCTTTTCAGAAATGGCGCAGCACGAGCAAGTTGTGTAGCAGTTCACCATAAGGACCACCCGGCCACTATTTGACATGAGTGCGTCTCCGCAACATGGTTGCCTGTTTGCTTCACGCGTTTGCACCACACTGAGCCTGCTGGCTGTGAGTATTCCCGATCAAAGAGTAGCCACAGATGGCGCTCTGGTAGCTATGGCGCTACGTTATCTGTTGGCAGACGACGTCGAAACCGTCTACTATCCCTCAGGTGGCATATCCCATAATCACATCAAAACTGGCGTCATCATTGCACGTGGTCTAATTTTTTGCGGCAGTGAATATGAAATACTTTTTCGTTGATTTCATATATTAGCTGTTACAATGGTCGAACAGTTATAGCTTGTTCGTAACTCGTACACGTCCAAAGGTCGAGAACAAAGAAAATTTGTTTGGATAATACCGATAAAGATGAAGCAGTATCAAAGTTTCTCAAGGGAATGAAAGTAATAACACTTGTGTCTCTGTGACTGAAAGTCGCTTTGGCTTTTATAATAGTAATGACAAGTCAGAAATTTCACTTAATATTGACATGAATGCTGAAAAACCAGTATACTTTAATGACTTTGTTATAAATACAATGTATTTGGAATCCTAAGAGGAAATCGAGGAAAAATGGGCGAGTGGGGTGTATCAAGTAGAAAGCGCAGAACGACAAGCTTATTCTGAGAAGGCTGTAACGAAGGAAGGAGTTAAGACATCTGTTCAGAATCGTGGAGGAGAGGGCCGTTCCATTCGAAGCTAAGGAGGGTTAGATGAAGTTTTGAAAGAACTTTCTACTTAAAACAGAGCTTCGTTTTAGCATAAAAGAAGCATGGCTATAATTGATAAGGAGTAGAAGACAGGACAGCGGCGATCTGTTGAATGTAAGACCTGGGGACTATGTGGTATAATAACTGAAAGAATTCTGTTAACAAGGAAGCAAAAACACGGAACATGTCAGATTTATCTCACGCATCAATAGCAGACTAATAGCGGCGAAATATCTTTTCTGTAATAAATGAACACTTCTTTGTCACACACTTACAAGGAATAGGAAAAAGCTAATTTTGGTGTATATAAAACAGGTGCACTCATATGTAATGAACAAACTTAGATCTTGTTAAGCCTTGTGACGAAGAAAGTAAAAGTATTTCAAATTTATAAGCAGAGATGAAGTACGATGTGAAGAGCTGTTGAACAGAGCAGAAATGGAAAGGAGTGAGCATGAAACCTGATTACAAAAACGGACATGCTCGTGTATTCATAGGACATACTCAGCATCTTGCGTGTGTAGCTGACTTCGCTTCAGCGAGGAGCAATAGAAGAAATAAATAAATGTTTCAAATATTGAAAATATAAAACAGGTTATTGAAAATAAGAGACGAAAATATTTGCCCAAAATAGGAAGAGATCAAAGAAGTCAAAACAGTTGCGACACGACGTGACACGGACTCGACTAATGTCTGAAGTAGTTTTTGAGGAAACTGACACCATCAATTCTGCAGGGCTGTCCATAAATCCTTAAGAGTAAGAGGGGGTGGAGATCTCTTCTGAACAACATGTTGCGAGGCATCACAGATATGCTTAATAATATTCATGTCTGGCGAGTTTGGTGGCCATTGGAGGTGTTTAAACATATAAGAGTGTTTCTAGAGCCACTCTATAGTAATTCTGGACGTGTGGGATGTTGTATTGTCCTGCTGGAATTGCCCAAGTAAGTCGGAATGCAAAATTGACATGAGGCGATGCAGGTGATCAGACAGGATGCGTACGTACGTGTCACCTGCCAGAGTCGTATCTAGACGTATCAGTGTCCCCATATAACTACAACTGCACACGCCCCTCACCATTACAGAGCCTCTACCAGCTGGAGCAGTTCCCTACTGACGTGCAGGGTCCATGGATTCATGAGGTTGTCTCCATACCAGTACTTGTCTATCCGCTCGATACAATTTGAAATGAGTCTTGTCTGATCAGGCAACGTGTTTCCAGCCTTTAACAGTCCAATGTAGGTGCTGACGGGCCCAGGCGAGGCGTACAGCTTTGTGTCGTGCAGTCATCAAGAGAACTCGAGTGGGACATCGGATCCGAAAACCCATATCGATGATGTTTTGTTGAATGGTTCGCACGCTGACACTTGTTGATGGCCCAGAATTGAAATCTGCAGCAATTTGCGGAACGGTTGCACTTCTGTCAGGTTGAACGACTATGTTTAATTGTCTTTTGCACCCGTTCTTACAGGATCTTTTCCTGGCCACAGCGATGTTGAAGATATGATGTTTTATGGTACACCCTTAAAATGGTCGTGCGGGAAAATCCCCACTTCGGTGCTGCCTCGGAGACAGTGTGTTCCATCACTCGCGCTCCGACCTTGACATCACGTTCAAACTCTCCTATATCTTGATAACCTGCCATTGTAGCAGCAGTAACCGATCTAACAACTGCGCCAGACACTTGTTATCTTACATAGTGGTTGCCGACTGCATCGCCGTCTTTTGCATGTTTACGTAATCTGTATTTGAGTACGCATGCCTATACCAGTTTCTCTGGCCCTTCAGTGTAGTTCATCGCAGTATCTGCTGAAAATAGGTGCAAACAGAAGTACAGACGTCAGGAGTAATGATGCCAGATGATTTGAGAACTAAATAGCGATCGTAAAAAATACTAAGGAAATTCCATTTCTCGTACTTGTAAATGGCCACTATTCGGGTATAAGAAATATAGATGTGATTGGCAGAGCTCACGAAACTGGAATTTCAAAATTAGTTCACAAACAGATGACAAAAATTGGACGTTTCCTTTATGTTCCGCAATTACACTTCAATTACAAAGAAACAGACTTGCGAAAAACCTACAACAACAATAAGAAGAGGTCGGGTAGAGCCCTGTAACAGTGTAGCAGCAATTTAGAGTGCTGTCTGTAGCTTTTTCAAAACTTAAATTGGCCCTTTCAATCCAAAACAATTAACGGGTGCTAATTTTACAAGTCCGCAAAAACAAAACCCATAGCTGACGATTAGACTGAGAGATCCATCGCAGGAGTAGAAAATTCTTCGTCAAAGTCTACAGAAGGGCGTAAGGACAAACATGAACATGCTCTTATAGCGAAAGAAAAAAAAAACGTGAGAGGGCAAACACTGTACGTCATACAATAAGGACAGCAACAGCTGAACAACAGAATTACAGAGGACATCATGTAACAACGTGAGAACTGTAGCATATAGACTTTTGTATGCCGCCTGGAAGGAGGCGCGTGGGTCTGCTCCTGTAACCTGAAAGGGTAGGCCGAATGTAGTAAGCTAGGAGGAGCAGGTGAGGTACAACTCTCGGTACTGCAGTGTGAATCTAACCCTTTATTCGGCAGTGTTGCTCTCAAGCAACATCAAATTTACGTTAGCCTTATGGGACAACAAACACTACCCAGTGCCTTTTACTGGCATTGTTGTCTCTAGGCAACGTTCCTTTACACATTGCGAATGTCAGTTGTTGTAATAGTTCAAGGTTTTCCACACGAGATGGCAGTTTGTGCAGCGGTGTTACAGAGATCTCCTCGTGTAAACAACAGGGGTGTCTTATTTTCGTTCTGAAAGAGTGGATTTCAGTAAATGAGCAGTAATCTTAGCAGATTGTCTTCAAGAAATACCCAGAGGTGAGTTTACAGCAGAAATATTTCAACCTAATATTGTTTTGAATTACGCAAATGGTATAAAACTTTTATGTTGCCTGTGAGCAACATTGCCCTTAGTTGGGACATGTGCCATTAGTATATTACATATGCTTACCGCGTGACAGAGTAGACATTTTTATTTCAGGGCCTTTTTAGCTATGGATTCCAGAATATTTTATGGAATTAAAAAAGCGAGAGGAATAGTAGTTCAACCAGAAAACCCGGCTTTGTCTGATCTAAGCAAATCTGAAGACTCTGAATTCAAAGTTTTGGCAGACGGTATTGATGATGATCCAGAGCGTCAATCTCAGTTACATATCCTATTTACACCAGAAATTGATTCTGATCCAGGAAGTGAAATCTCAGAAGCTGAACATGTGCAAGGACCTTCTGCAGTGAATCCATCTAGTGCAAGTACCAGTCAAGTGAAAAAGAAAATTACAAAAGCAGTCACTTACATGTGGATAAAGGAAGATAGAACTGCTAGGGCAGAAAGTCTCTCTCCTGTGTTTTCTGATGAAGGCAATACACCACTGGGTTATTTCAGAAGATTCTTTGATTCAGAACTAATTGACAGAATTGTGCAGGAAACGAACTTATACTCTGTGCAACGAACTACCACGGTTGGTACATGAGATTGTTTGGATTTATGCTAGATCTGAGTGTTGTAAATGTCTGGCTGGTATTTCGAAGACCTCATTGGATTCATTCGGGGAAGATATTGCCAATGGTTTGATGTTTTCAGGGAAAAGGAAAGTAGGAAGGCTCTCAATAGACATAACACCACCGAGGAAGAAGAGGAGGAAGCCAACAGCTCCGACTGTTACACAAGATGTCCGATTTGATAATATGGAGCATTGGCCTGTATACGGTACCAAAGTTCGTTGTCGTTATTGTCCATCTGGATATTCTACAGTCATGCGTTCAAAATGCAATCTAGTATTTTGCTTCGTTCCAAAGAGGAACTGTTGCCAAAAATTCCGTTGCAAGAACTAGAAGGGAAAATGAAACAGTTCTATTACACAACAGGAATGCATAAATGTGTTTATAAATTAAATTATTCACCTACAGGAAACCTTTTGCTTGAGGTTATTGGCAAACATTTTTTTTTCTATAATATGTATAAATGTGGTCGACTGCTGTAAATGTTGTTTGTAAGCAACATTTCATAATTTTTGTCAAAAATTTCTAAAACTGACGGAACTGTATTTCTTTAAGCATAATAAATAAATGCACTCCTGGAAATTGAAATAAGAACACCGTGAATTCATTGTCACAGGAAGGGGAAACTTTATTGACACATTCCTGGGGTCAGATACATCACATGATCACACTGACAGAACCACAGGCACATAGACACAGGCAACAGAGCATGCACAATGTCGGCACTAGTACAGTGTATATCCACCTTTCGCAGCAATGCAGGCTGCTATTCTCCCATGGAGACGATCGTAGAGATGCTGGATGTAGTCCTGTGGAACGGCTTGCCATGCCATTTCCACCTGGCGCCTCAGTTGGACCAGCGTTCGTGCTGGACGTGCAAACCGCGTGAGACGACGCTTCATCCAGTCCCAAACATGCTCAATGGGGGACAGATCCGGAGATCTTGCTGGCCAGGGTAGTTGACTTACACCTTCTAGAGCACGTTGGGTGGCACGGGATACATGCGGACGTGCATTGTCCTGTTGGAACAGCAAGTTCCCTTGCCGGTCTAGGAATGGTAGAACGATGGGTTCGATGACGGTTTGGATGTACCGTGCACTATTCAGTGTCCCCTCGACGATCACCAGTGGTGTACGGCCAGTGTAGGAGATCGCTCCCCACACCATGATGCCGGGTGTTGGCCCTGTGTGCCTCGGTCGTATGCAGTCCTGATTGTGGCGCTCACCTGCACGGCGCCAAACACGCATACGATCATCATTGGCACCAAGGCAGAAGCGACTCTCATCGCTGAAGACGACACGTCTCCATTCGTCCCTCCATTCACACCTGTCGCGACACCACTGGAGGCGGGCTGCACGATGTTGGGGCGTGAGCGGAAGACGGCCTAACGGTGTGCGGGACCGTAGCCCAGCTTCATGGAGACGGTTGCGAATGGTCCTCGCCGATACCCCAGGAGCAACAGTGTCCCTAATTTGCTGGAAAGTGGCGGTGCGGTCCCCTACGGCACTGCGTAGGATCCTACGGTCTTGGCGTGCATCCGTGCGTCGCTGCGGTCCGGTCCCAGGTCGACGGGCACGTGCACCTTCCGCCGACCACTGGCGACAACATCGATGTACTGTGGAGACCTCACGCCCCACGTGTTGAGCAATTCGGCGATACGCCCACCCGGCCTCCCGCATGCCCACTATACGCCCTCGCTCAAAGTCCGTCAACTGCACATACGGTTCACGTCCACGCTGTCGCGGCATGCTACCAGTGTTAAAGACTGCGATGGAGCTCCGTATGCCACGGCAAACTGGCTGACACTGACGGCGGCGGTGCACAAATGCTGCGCAGCTAGCGCCATTCGACGGCCAACACCGCGGTTCCTGGTGTGTCCGCTGTGCCGTGCGTGTGATCATTGCTTTTACAGCCCTCTCGCAGTGTCCGGAGCAAGTATGGTGGGTCTGACACACCTGTGTCAATGTGTTCTTTTTTCCATTTCCAGGAGTGTATAAGCACTGAAAAAAATTTTTTTGTTTTTATTTCCACTATTTGCCAAATAAAGGGTTAAATCGCATTTACTTTGGTAAGAATATGAATACATAACTTTGCACTGAGAAGCACGTAGGTGCGAAGACGGATGTCTCAAGCTCACAGAAGCTACACACGCAAAATCTGTCGCGTTACGCCCTCTATGAAGTAGAAACAATGTTGTTTGGTCGTCTACTCGGCATCAAATGCGTAGAATCCGGAGCGGAGTTCGCAGAGCTGCACGGCGCCGCCTAGAGGGCGCTGTCGTCGGTGTCGGTGTCGTAGTGCCAACCTGAGAACATTTACCTACGCCGTGGCATCGTAGCTATCGATACCACATAGGCAGATGAAGTTCAAGTAAAAGAAAAACGCAAAACGACAAACAGTACAACCAAAGCTATGTACAACAGTGCCAGTAGAACTGTGACATATGGTGCACAAGAGAGCAATAATGAAAATGTGACGTACAAATAGATGTCTGTACGCAAATTTAAACACAAAATTGCGCGCCTAATGACGAACTGGGCTGATGCGATTTGAAAATGAAAACGTCGACAACTCATAAATTAAATTTGGATGCCAGTGGCTTTCAAATAGTCAGTTATACTGCCATGAAGTTTGTATAGCTACACATTAAAAAACACACTTTCTGTGGTATCTGTTGATGACTTGGGATTTTTGTGATGTATTATTTTCTGTCTAATTAAGAGCAACGTAATTTTATTTTGATGAGAAACTCATTTCTAACCGCGTCAATGCTAACAAATCGCTTCACATTTTGCTTTAATAGAAAAAGGAAAAACCGAACTTAAAAAAACTTTAGAATAATAGTGAAATATATTGGTGAGAAACTCATTTCTAATTGCGTCGAAGTTAACACACCGCTTCATATTTTACTTTAAAAGAAAGAGGGAAAAGAACTTAAAACACAGATAACATTTGATTCTTTAGTTTTGTGTCTATAAATATCTATGAAGTTAGGATTAGATGATGCGTTTACTGACGTTTGGAAGTTAATTTACGTATTTTTATCGATAGTAGTTGTTACTAATGTTCAGTTAGAGGTCAAAACAACTCAACTAAGCCGCCTTACCTTCCTAAGTCATTGCAACATAATAATAAGTTACTTATAGAGGTGTTTCCGAGATGGATTTTTCCGAGGTTTTAATCACTCGTTTTCTGCGGTAAGCTTGCTGGTATTTCGATTACTGTTTTGTACAGTATGGATACGACGGGTACCTAGCGAGGACCTGGGTAAGCTCTCCGCAACAGCAAACGCGAAACGGCGCTCGATGGGGGCGGTGCCGCAGTAGCGTGGCCTAAATATCTGGCGTGGCGCTAAAGCGAAAGCCTTTTAGGGAGGTGCCCGCCAGGGACGTAGCTTTACCCGTTCCAAAGGTGGAGCGCGACCGGACCAGCACTCAGCGAGCACTAGATTTGGGATTTTTACGACTCGGGCGTTCGCAGAATGGGGCCAGCGGTCGGTGCTCAGGTTTTAAAAGACGCTCACCCGTTCCTGAGTTAGCGCCGTACAGGGAAGCAGAGCGAGTTCAGCGGAAACACTCACGAGCGCAGCGGAATTGCAATGGTGACTGATATGATTTACTGGAAAACTGTTCATTCGCTGAAGGTTCAGCTGGTAAAAACTGTGTGTGTGTGTGTGTGTGTGTGTGGTTTGAGGTTTTCGGGCGCTAAACAGCGTGGTCATCAGCGCCCAAACGCATAGAAACAGGAACACACGCAGTGAAGGGACGAAGACGGACACCGAACAAGGAGAACGGCTAAAAGACACAGACCTGACGCAGTTCCGAATCCTCACATACAGAGGCAAAACAAGAGGAGAAGAGACGCACTAAAAGAGGAAAGGAAACACAAGAAAAAGAGAACAGAAATCGAAGTGAAACAAGTAGGTAATCGTGACTGGTGGACCTCTTACCTAAAGCCTGGGTGAGCCAGTCACCCAGCAGCACATTAAAATCCTCTCCCAAAAATCCGAGGCAACAAATTGGACAAGACACAAAACCGTAAGACCTTAACCACAGTCGTTGCGTCATCTTGCAAAATAGAAGGTAAATCCGGTGGCAAGGAAACCACCGCCCTCTGGTCAGAGAATGAAGGACAGTCAAGTAAAATGTGGCGGACAGTAATCGGGACGCCACAAGCACTGCAGATTGGGGGTTCCTCCCGCCGGAGTAAAAAAGCCGTGCGTTAAGGGACTGTGGCCGATGCGGAGGCGAGTGAGGAAAACCTCATCCCGCCTGCATGACTGGTAGGATGTACGCCATGGCCGCGTGGTGGCCTTGACCAGACGCAGCTAATTTTCACCGACTGCCAGCCACTCCTCTTCCCATTGACGCATAACAAAAACGCAAAAGGGAGGTAACAGCATGGAGGGGGACGGCACATTCGACAACGTGAGGGAGGGAACATGCATTTTTGCCAGCCACATCCACCAGTTCGTTTCCCCTAATTCCCACGTGCCCCGGCACCCAGCAGAAAGAAACCTCCTTCCCCTGCCGTTGCAGGTGGAGTAGGGCATCGTGGATGTTTGGACTGAGCAAAGATTGAGTAATTGTACGGGCGCTGATAACCACGCAGTTGAGCGCCCCACAAAACAACCCAAACATCGTGGATGTTCTGGACGACCGTATCCGCTGGGTACAAGTGTTGCATGGTCTGAAGGGCACTCAGGGAGTCAGAACAGATGAGAAACTTAAAACTGGGAACACATCTCATCTGCTCCAATGCCCGCAAGATTGCAAACAATTCGGCATCAAAGATGGTAAACGCTGCAGGAAGCCGTAACTTGACGACTCGACTCCTGCAGACACTGACATCTGAGTCAAGAACCAAGTTAAGTATACATTCAAGGTGGTATGAAAGATGCAAGCTGTCAGCTTCATCCAATAGTCTGTATATACGGTTCGTGGCAAATCATTTTTCTTCTGTCGAATCGAATTTTCTGTTTCCAGGGTATCCGAGTAATTGGAAACAAGAGTCTCAATGATGTGACGTTGCGGTCTACAGTCTGAAGACGGTTTTGATGCAGCTCATGTATCATGTGCAGGCCTCTTCATTTCTACATTGCTCCTCCGATCCAGATCTATTTGATGCTGCTTACCGAAGTCCAGCGTTGGTGTGGCTGCATCGGAAACATATACTGAAGCGCCAATGAAACGGGTATATGCATGCGTATTCAAATACAGACGTATGGAAACAGAGAGAATACGGTACTGCGTTCGGCAGCGCCTACATACGACGACAAGTGTCTGGCGCAGTTGTTAGATCGATTACTGCTGCTACAGTGACAGGTTGTCAAGATTTAAGTGAGTTTGAAAGTAGTGTTATAGTCGGTGCACGGGCGATCGGATACAGTATCTCCGACGTAGCGATGAAGTGGGGATTTTCCAGTACGACCATTTCAGGAGTATACCGTGAGTACCAGGAACCTGGTAAAATATCAAATATCCGACATCTTTGCGGCCTGAAGAACACCCGGTATGAACGGGACCAATGACGACTCAAGAGAATCGTTCAACGTAAGAAAGTATAACCCTTCGGCAAATTGCTGCAGATTTCAATGCTGGGCCATCAAAAAGTGTCAGCGTGAGAACCATCCAACGAAACGTCATCGATATGGGCTTTCGGAACCGAAGGCCCACTCGTGTACCGTTGATGACTGCACTACACAAAGCCTTACGTCTCGCCTGGACCCGTCAACACCGACATTGGACTGTTCAGGCCTGGAAACACGTTGCCTAGTCGGATGAGTCTCGTTTCATATCCAGCTGATGGACGTGTACAGGTATGGAGACAACCTCATGTATCCACGGACCCTGCACGTCAGTAGGGAACTGCTCAAGCTGGTGGAGGCTCAGAAATAGTGTGGGGCGTGTGCAATAGAAGTGATATCGGACGTCTGATACGTCTAGAAACGACTCTGACAGGTGGCACGTACGTATGGATCCTGTCTCATCGCCTGTATTCATTCTGTCCATTGTACATTCCGATGGCCCTCGGCAGTACCAGCAGGACAACGCGATGCCCCACACGTCCAGAATTGCAACAGAGTGTCTCCAGGAATAATCTTCTCAGTTTAAACAGTTCCGCTGGCCGCCAAACTCCCATGAACATTATTGAGCATATCTGGGATGCCTTGCAACGTGCTGTTCAGAATTGATTTTGCACCCCCTCGTACTCAAACGGATTTATGGACAGTCCTGCGGGATCCATGGTTTCAGTGCCCTCCAGCAGTACTTCAAACATTAGTCAGGCCATGCCACGTCGTGTTGAGACACTTCTGAGTGATAGCGGGGGCCCTGCACGATATTAGGCAGATGCACCAATTTCTTTGGCTCTTCTGTGTATATGGTTCATGACAAATCATTTTTCTTCTATCGTATCGAATTTTTTATTTCCAAAGTATCTGAGTGACTGGAAACAAGAATGCGAATGATGCGACGTTGCAATCCACGAGGGCAGTTCAATAAGTTATGCAACACATTTTTTTCTCGGCCAATTTTGGTTGAAAAAACCGGAAATTTCTTGTGGAATATTTTCAAACATTCCCGCTTCGTCTCGTATAGTTTCATTGACTTCCGACAGGTGGCAGCGCTGTACGGAGCTGTTAAAATGGCGTCTGTAACGGATGTGCGTTGCAAACAACGGGCAGTGATCGAGTTTCTTTTGGCGGAAAACCAGGGCATCTCAGATATTCATAGGCGCTTGCAGAATGTCTACGGTGATCTGGCAGTGGACAAAAGCACGGTGAGTCGTTGGGCAAAGCGTGAGTCATCATCGCCGCAAGGTCAAGCAAGACTGTCTGATCTCCCGCGTGCGAGCCGGCCGTGCACAGCTGTGACTCCTGCAATGGCGGAGCGTGCGAACACACTCGTTCGAGATGATCGACGGATCACCATCAAACAACTCAGTGCGCAACTTGACATCTCTGTTGGTAGTGCTGTCACAATTGTTCACCAGTTGGGATATTCAAAGGTTTGTTCCCGCTGGGTCCCTCGTTGTCTAACCGAACACCATAAAGAGCAAAGGAGAACCATCTGTGCGGAATTGCTTGCTCGTCATGTGGCTGAGGGTGACAATTTCTTGTCAGATTGTTACAGGCGATGAAACATGGGTTCATCACTTCGAACCTGAAACAAAACGGCAATCAATGGAGTGGCGCCACACCCACTCCCCTACCAAGAAAAAGTTTAAAGCCATACCCTCAGCCGGTAAAGTCATGGTTACAGTCTTCTGGGACGCTGAAGGGGTTATTCTGTTCGATGTCCTTCCCCATGGTCAAACGATCAACTCTGAAGTGTATTGTGCTACTCTTCAGAAACTGAAGAAACGACTTCAGCGTGTTCGTAGGCACAAAAATCTGAACGAACTTCTCCTTTTTCATGACAACGAAAAACCTCACACAAGTCTTCGCACCCGAGAGGAGCTCACAAAACTTCAGTGGACTGTTCTTCCTCATACACCGTACAGCCCCGATCTCGCACCGTCGGATTTCCATATGTTTGGCCCAATGAAGGACGCAATCCGTGGGAGGCACTACGCGGATGATGAAGAAGTTATTGATGCAGTACGACGTTGGCTCCGACATCGACCAGTGGAATGGTACCGTGCAGGCATACAGGCCCTCATTTCAAGGTTGCATGGAGATTACGTTGAAAAATAGTGTTGTGTAGCTAAAAGATTGGGGAATAACCTGATGTATTTCAATGCTGAATAAAACAACCCCTGTTTCAGAAAAAAAAGTGTTGCATTACTTATTGAACTGCCCTCGTACAATCCGAAGTCGGTTTTGATTCAGCTAATCAATCATCTGCAGGGCTCTTCGTTTCTACATTGCTCCTGCGATCCACCTCTATCTGATGCTGCCTACCGTACTCTAGCCGTAGTGTGCCTGCATCGGAAATATGTTAGGTAAAGCATGAAGTTCAATGGTCATACCGCGCGGGGTAGCCGAGCGGTCTGAGGCGTCTTGTCTCGGTTCGCGCGGCTCCCCCCGTCGGTGGTTCAAGTTCTCCCTCGGGCGTGGGTGTGTGTGTTGTCCATAGTTTGAGTTAGTTTAAGTAGTGTGTAAGCCTAGGGATCGATGACCTCAACAGTTTGATCCCATAGTCCTTACCACAAATTTCCAATTTCAATGGTCAACGGATGCGCGGCACTACTGATGAAAGATACGGAGTACCTACATCTTTTGCACTGCTTTGTACTAAATTCACACCTGGCGTTCTGGTCGTCTTAACATAATTACTTGGCTGTAATGAAAATTTTTATATGGATGGCTGTCACTTGTTGCGTGGGTTTGGTGCAGGTGTTTTCAAATAATTAAGGTATTCCATGTAAATGTTATTTATTGACACAGCCAATTCTGCTGTCCCACAGGACATTAACAATACAGAGAGTGGTTTTTATTAAATTTTCGCTCCTTGAGCCAATGTAGACGGAAAACTATTTCCCTTATGGGTACTCAGCTTTATAGGAATGACGTTCAGACTATACGGTGCAGGATTTGTGTAGTTAATGGTGTTAATGTAATGTCTTGTCTTAGGCGCCAGTACTGGTACGGCGACGTAGAGGGAAAACATAAGCATCGGTGTGAATAACAGTTGCAGGCAGTCATCATTGCTCGGGACAAGGTGAGCACGGCTTCACTACTAATGCTGTTTTATCAGAACAACGGCAATAGAGCTGCTGCCGTTGTTCGCGAGTATCGGCGCATTAAAGACATATGGAGAGGTCCTCTTTCCGCAAAGACGTTAAGGAACATGATTCGGAGGTTCGAAATAGCTGGTGATTTGAGAATTGCTCTCAGGAGAGGCCGACGGCCAGTCGCTCTAAACTTTGCTGACGAAGTTATTCTTGCTGTGCCTGAGAATGATGAACGCATTTTGCGATCTTGGAGCAGTGGACAGGCTGTGTCACGGCAGCTGAACACTCCATGGCGCACGGTTCGAAAAGTTCTGCGAACAATGGTGAAATGGTATGTCTCGTGCGGTTCAAGGCTGCCGTCGATGCAGATGGTCGTCACATGGATCAACGTTTGTAGCCTGTAGCGTAAACATGGTCCGCACTTAAAATGTTACCCTCTCATATGAAAATTAAAATGTGTTTCTTTAAATGGGTTACTAGTTTTTCTCTTTCGCATGTCCTTACAAATGTTTCCGCAAAGTTTTTTGTCCTACGGTCATTCGTCATGGAGACACCCTCAAGTAGTGAAAGTTTAATTATAACCACCCCCTGGAAATGTCTTCTTCCCGCGATTTTACAGTTCGTAATGTGTTTTACTGCCATGACAAATATAAAATTAGATTATACGCGATGTGACAACTATCAGATCTAAGCGTACATCATTGTGTCAGTACGTCTTACTGGAACAACAATCATGACCGCACACAGTGTTGTCTCCACTGGTCTGTAGCGCTTACTGACTTTGCAGCGCGTTCAGTTACAATAGAACAATGCCTGACACATTTTAATGGGAACCGACATAAGTGACTGAACTTGTCATCATTAATTGCTTTGTACTTTTCGCTAAAGTAAGTATGATATGCGTGGTGCCTCTGATACGATTAATACCAATAGTGTCTAAAATAAGCTCTGTGGACAAGATGTTAGTAACTCTCTTGAAACAATACACTGGTCGCTTTGGAGAACCGTAGATGGAGTACGACCTCTACCATGTGGTCATGAGATCCTCCATCGCCGATGTAAGTCATGGCTGTTAGATGATGTGTATGGAGTCAGTGGAGTAAGATGGGCCGGCGTAGAAAGATGGCGGAAATGAGCTGTCGTGTTTGGACGTACCGCTGACTAACTATTGAGTGAAGCAGTTGTATTTGTTGGTGTGTCAACACAGGGTGTTCAGCGTGACTACAAGGAATACTGTACCACTTGCACCCATGTAAAACGCCAGTGAAAAGACTCTAACCAACGCTGCTAGAGACAAGAGGCACAAATTGTCAGTAACAGTCGGTTTCAGTTCTGATTGGAATTGATGATGCCAGTGAATGCATGTTTATCTCAACCAGTTTCCACAAGAACATTTAGAATGTAAATACATGCAGTAGACATTGTGAGTCAGAGTATCTCGTTAAATACAGGGTCTCACAGCTGATACATAACGCTGCGCATTCAGTGGGTCAAACAACATAGAAATTGTACGCTAACTGACTGGGGTGGGTAGCGTGCTCCTAAGAGTAGCTATTTTGCCTCTTTCCAAAAAACACAATGCACCAAGTGCACAGACTGACAATGAGGCGTTTAACACCTAGTGTATGGAGAGTGCAGATACGCCGGAAGTTCTGTGATTTTTTTGTAGTGTTTCTCGTACCGTGGCTCCACTCATTCATGTCATCACAGTAAACATGAACCAGGATGTTTATTTCAACGTTCCATGCGACCAAGTGCTAAGCACTCTTCACACGAATGTGCTGTAGTCACTCCCGTTTTCCAAAATAACAGTCGTCGTTACAGACGTATGCATTGCTGGTTGGTCAAAGATCAAGGCACCGTACCACATATCAATCGGTCCATTTAACCTCGCTGTATTAATCACAAGTAAAACGTCTAGGACTGTATGGACCAACGTGTGCGGCGAAACAGTCAACATTATCCGCACTATGGGCGGTCTGCAGGATCTAGTCACAAATGATTTCAGCTGGGTACGGCCTGCCTGTAACATCTGGTAGACTCACAGAACTGACGTCACTCTCGCAGTGCAGTTAAAGAAAGGAAATCAGGGGAAAAAATTCGTGTACTCGCAAATTTTTTTAAAGTGGTTGGGAAGTGTCATGAACAACATACTGAAATACGCCACTTGTGGGGCCGCGAGCGTTGGGGTGGGGGGAGTGTTTAGTTTAAAGGTCACACTTTTTTAACGTTTTTCTTGAATAACTCGAAACTTAGGGCTCCTACCGAAAATGTTTCCCAATGAAAAATGAAAAAAAAAGAGTCCTATTCATTCTTTCTCTAGAAATAACACTTCACGCGTTGCAGAGACGGAAAATAAAAATAATAAATTAAAATTGGTGACCTACGTTTGTGGCTCTTGGATCTCTTCGTTGGTGAGAGAGCTGAGGCTGGGGTGATGTTTAAATTACTAAAAATAGTGCTTTATTGGTATAATATTAATGTTTAATGCCCATTAATCTTAGAAGTAACAGAAAATCTGCATTAGTTATTATAAAATAACATCTTATACTGAATGAGTACGTTTCAGAAAACAGTAACAGTATCAACATCGTCATCTTGCAGATCGAGTAATAGTATACCATTTGTACACTTACGGCTGCATGCAATACACCCATTTACCACACATCCACAGCATATCTGCCTTGGTTGGTGTTAGTACGTCAGATGGACGGTACTAATCATGTCCAAGTCAAGGATAGCAATCTGCCGTATTGCACTGTTTGTCTGATGTTCATATACCTGAAGTTCCATAACGGCTAGGTGGTCTACGTGTGTGGCAGAGGGAGACGATTTAAGCTCCCGGATCTCTTCCGATGGTGGGAGAGCTGAGGCTGGGGTGATGCGTTTGATACCCCCATGCTGTGAAAAGGATTCCAGCCGTCGATAGTGTAGCCGTTGAAATTGACACACTCGAATATGCACCGATACAATGTTTCATCTGGGGCAGGTTCTTCAGTTCGTTAGCCAACAGATAGCTCCAGCTGTTCTGCTTCATATTACGATCCACTTAACCCAGTCCATCAAACAACTGGATCAGCTTTTGTGATACAAGCTGCCTGTAAATGAAGAGAGAGACAGCGTGTAGTGTATCTGATATGAATGATCGAAGACTAATGGCAGCACTGAGGGCGTGGGAGATGGAGGTAAGCTTTTTCTCAATTGCTTCACTGAAATGCAGTCCACGGAAACACGGAGTGTACGAGGTACCATTACTTCAGACTCACTACAGAATTTTTCACAAGGTGGAAAAACAAAACTGTCATACGTCATTGACACAATTTATTCTAAGATTATAATGTTAGTTCGAAGAATACCATGCTTCATTCACATTTTTTCACCTGAATTACGAAAGTTCACAACAGTTTTTCTGGCACGAATTGTGCCGGAAACAATACGTGCCCCATACTTTTCTGTCACTCTGTCCCTGCCCTGACTTATCTTATATGAGGTATTAACCCCGAAACTTGCTCCAACAACTCGTCTGCGATGAACAGCCAGTCGTCATTTGTAGTTGAATATTTCCTCCATTCCTGCATTTATGTGCTGGACCTATAAAGAACTTTTTATAGCAGTTCTCGTGGTATCTTGCGTGTGTAACATGTAGATACCCAACAGGGCATATACGTCTTCAGATATAGTCTCCTCATAAATCCTTCCTCTCCTCTTCTCGAACTGTAATTGTATTATCGTAAGTAAAGGATCGAATACTGTAAACCTTTCTGCAAAGTTTTTTGATTTTCTTTTCTTCTGTTGATCAAAAAATTCATCATCAATAGCAAATGAACAAAACAGACAACTATTTTTCAAATCAAATTTCCCTCAAATTTCCCTTCAATTGAAAGCAAACGTTGAAGGCTGTTCGTCTGATTTATCTCTGGCATACTCTTTTCTTCAAGATGCAAGGACAACACTGTGTTTTTTCTTCCTGGAACTATCATCTTTCCAGATGGTATTTACCAGTTCACGTTTTCCTTTCTCAAAAACGGTTCAAATGGCTCTGAGCACTATGGGACACAACTGCTGTGGTCATAAGTCCCCTAGAACTTAGAACTACTTAAACCTAACTAACCTAAGGACATCACACACATCCATGCCCGAGGCAGGATTCGAACCTGCGACCGTAGCTGTCGTGCGGTTCCAGACTGTTCCTTTCTCACCAGCGTTGCATAGGTCACTCACAACATCACTCTCACTGATTAAACACTTCTCACTCATCATCTATAGGAACATATTTTATATAAAAAGTCACAAAAACCACTGTAATAAATACTGAAGTAATAATAAGTGTTATGTATGAGGTGAAACGGGTGACCCAGCTGAGTCACGCAATTTGACTCTTAGTCTGATAAACAGGTGTGGCCATTAATTGCACGCGTTGATCACGTAGGCTGACGTGAGGATCAATGAACTATACTTGACGGGATGTATCTGGAACATCTTAGGTGATTAGAAAGTTAGTAGACAGGAATACAAATAAATACTTAGCTTTAATTCAGCATCAGCGGTGAACGTCATCTTGACTTTGTACAACAATATATACAAGTAATTTTCAATGCCTAAACTGTGTGTGGCACCTGGCTAGGTCGTAGCTATTGACTTAGCTGAAGGCTATGCTAACTAGCGTCTCTGCAAATGAGATCTCTGAAGCTATAACAAGTGAAACGTTCCTATTAAAGTCGGCTGTAGAACTGGCCAGTGCACTAGCTTGTCTCGTAAGACCAGCCGAGTGGCGGCGCTCGGTCTGCTAGCGTCGACAGTTGCGACTCGCGGGTCCGATGTGTACTGACGGACCGGGGCCGATTTGAAGCCTTTAACCTAGCAAGTGTGGTGCCTTGCGGTGACACCACAATAAGTACTCAACAAACTGAAAGAAACTCCACTATTTAAACGTGAGCACAGAGAATTCGTTTTTTTTTTTTTTTTTTTTTTTTTTTTTTTTTTTTTTTTTTTTTTTTTTTTTTTTTTTTTTTTTTTTTTTTTTTTTTACTGTCACAAGAGAACAAGAGAACTGGGGACGAAATGCTGGAGAAGATACAATCGATTATTCTGGCTTAAACTGAAGAGTGAGCAGTTCACGTACAGGGAGGGGGGCGGTCGATCTGACCTAGCCCAGAAGAAAACCACAACAGTCACACAGGATAGCCAACAATCAGTTTTCCTATTAGTGGTGCAAGGTGGTGTGCGGAGATTTACGTAGAGTCTCTTCATACTTGTAGTTTTGTAATAACTAATGTGTGTATTCCATTTAGTGTTAACGCATTTCGTGACAAATAAACA
Source organism: Schistocerca cancellata (assembly GCF_023864275.1). NCBI lineage: Eukaryota > Metazoa > Arthropoda > Insecta > Orthoptera > Acrididae > Schistocerca > Schistocerca cancellata. The sequence continues at coordinate 21,482,979 of NC_064633.1, read as the reverse complement.
CTTCCCAGACGTGTCTGCGCACAACGATTTTTGAGACAAATCCTCCAGGTGTGTCTACACACGGCATCATTAGCAATTTACAAGAAGTGCTGCAGAAGGGTCAGTTTGATTGTGAAGCCTCGTGTTGTTGTTACCTGCGACACAGTGGTGTAGACAGAGTGGGGACTCACTTGCTCGGTCTTCATTTTGCAAAGACTCAAATGGTGGAAGTGACCTGATTCTGGCGACCTGGCTTCCCTCACACGTCTACCCTGCACCCCTGCTGCCTCCCGTTGCCACCAGTCACATCCCCAGGACACAGCGTATCACTCAATACGGCTGTACTGTAGTTAGATATGGCACAGTCATTTATATTTAGTGTTACCCACTTCATTTAACGATAAACATTAATTTTATACCATAAAAACACTATTTTTTAACAATGTTCTGTTTTTCCATCCCCTGTAACGCAAGAAACTTTAGTTCTACAAAAAAAGAAAAATTAATAGAACCTCATGGCCACTTGTTGACAAACTGCCTGTTAGCTTCTGTGTCGGATTCTTCGGCAGACTTCCGTCTGATGATTTTTCTGACGTTTCGCCAGCACGAGTTGCTGTTGTTGTCAAAGTTTCACGCCCCACTGCTGGTGGTGGACTGGAGCCGAGCTCGCGGCCGCCGACTGTATGTACCTGGCTTGCTAACATCCAAGGGCTTCTCCGCAGTCCTTTCTGGTGCGGTTCTCTTGCTACCTGCGACGGTCGTTCACTGCAGCACGAGAAGCAAGGATGTCGGAGATATACCTCATAACACGCACATGCTTATTTTGGAATGACTGAACGATCAATCAACACCAGGATCACAGAGCACAAGCGACGCTGCCGGTCGGGGCAGGTGGAGACATCGGCTGTGGCACAGAACGTACTGTGTGAGACCGACCACGTACTAAAATTCGCCGACACGGAAGTTATGGCTGTAGAGAAGAGCTGTGACACACGCTTGTCCAGAGAAGCTATAGAAATACATAAGCACGAGAATAGCTTCAAGAACAAAGAAGAAAGCGACAAGGCAAACGGATCCTGGCATCCCATGTTGCAGCGAACGAACGTCACAGGTAGCAAGAGAACTGCAGAGGAAATGACCGCGGAGAAATTGTTCAAATGGCTCTGAGCACTATGGGACTTAACCTCTGAGATCATCAGTCCCTTAGAACTTAGAACTACTTAAACCTAACTAACCTAAGGACAGCACCCACATCCATGCCCGAGGCAGGATTCGAACCTGTAACCTTAGCGATCGGGCGGTTCCAGACACCGCGGAGAAGCCCTTTGACGTTGGTGCGCCAGGTACATATAATCTGCGGCCGCGAACTCGGCTCCAGTCCACCACCAGCAGTGGAGGGTGAAACTTTGACAACACCAGCCACTCGTGCTGGCGAAATGTCAGAAAAACCATCAGACGGACGTTTGCCGAAGAATCCGAGACAGAAGCCAACAGGCAGTTTATAAGGACTTTTTTTTTAGGAAATTTAATGTAGTTTGATATTGTACTGGGAAATATTTTCGCTAGAAGCCGTGGTTTTTGAGTTATTCGAGAAATAATGTACAAATTCAACCCTTAAACGTCCCCCCACCACAACGCTCACAACCCACAAGTTGGGATTTTTAGTGAGTTGTTCACGGCACTGCCCCCTACGACTGTATTTGCGACTACGCGAATTTTTCACCCATTAGCCAATTTTTGGTCTTCGTTGACTGAGCTATAAAGTCTGGAAGTGGTTCCATTTGCTAGTACAGCTCGTTGTCAGAGGTGCAAGAAGCGATAAGCGCTGGCGAACAATCCTCAGCCGGCCGCGGTGGCCGAGTGGTTCTAGGCGCTACAGTCCGCAACCGCGCGATTGCTACGGTTGCAGGTTCGAATCCTGCCTCTGGCATGGATGTGTGTGATGCCCTTACGTTAGTTAGGTGTAAGCAGTTCTAAGTTCTAGGGAATGATGACCTCAGAAGTTAAGTCCCGTAGTGCTCAGAGCCATTTGAACCATATGAGCAATCCTCAGGCGGAGGATTACATTCGGAACCTTTAGGGTAATAGGACGACACTGGCCCTCTCAGCTGGCGAGCCAGACTCTGCCCGCCGTGTGTGGATGCATTAACGCCGCCTCCCAGTGGAGTGCGGATGCGTGAGGCCGGCGCTGCGAGAGCTCGGCCTGTTGCGTGCCGCGGCGCGCAGGGCGGTTGGCGGGTGTAATCCGCGCCCGCGCCGCCCACGTGCATACGTAGCCGGCCCGCTAATCCCGCGGCCCGCTGCTCGACAAATGAGTGCTGTGCGCGCGACGACAGCGCAATCTCGCGGCGCGACCTGAAAGCAGAGGGCGGACAGCGGCGGTGGTGGCGGCGGCTGCGGCGCGTGTGTCTGCTAGAGTGTCGCGAGCTGAGCTGGAAGCAGTGACCCAGTGCACGGGGATGGACTGAGCCACGTGGACATCCTGCTGTGGACACTGCATGCTCCGAACATTCTAATTTTAATTGGATGCTTCGGAAAAATAAAGGGCCGTTTCAATTTCAAAAATTTTGGATTGCTTCGTCTAGCCGAGACCTTCTACAGGAATACAGTATCTGATCCAAAGTACCAAGATACATATTAGAGGGCATTAGTACGGCATATGTCCACCCTTCGCCCTTACGACTGCTTGAAATTTACTGCTGACACTTTCTGTGAGGTTTGTAAATGTCTCTTGAAGAATGGCAACCCATTCTTCCTGAAGATCTGAAACCAGGAAAGGCAGTCCATTACCGCAACACATGGGCCTTTATAATAATGTACATTGTCATACTTATACAGACAACTATCCTTACAAAAACATTCTTTTACTGTATTCAGTACCCAGTGATGTAAAATGACTTCATATCCTTGCACAATGTCTTTTTTTAAGCGAAATAAGTGGACCACACCATAACCATGCGTTGCGTAACAGCATATGCTCCGTTCTTACACGTCATGGCCAGTAATGTTATCCAGGCATTCCCAAACCCACAACTCTTCCAACGGACTTCCATGAGGTATAGCGTGTATAGCGTAATTTATCAATCCAAATAACTTGTCTTTAGTCATGAAATGTCACTCTTTAGACCCATTTTTCCTGAAGATCTGAAACCAGGGAAGGCAGTCCATTGCCTCAACACATGGGCCTTTATAATAAGGTCCATTGTCATACTGATACAGACAACCATCATTACCAAAACGTACCCAGGTTGAGATTCATTGGGAGAGTCCTTAGAAAATGTAGTCCATCAACAAAGTAGGTGGCTTACAAAACACTCTTTTGAAGTATACTTGAGTATTTCTCATCAGTGTGGGATCCGTACCAGGTCGGGTTGACAGAGGAGACAGAGAAGATCCAAAGAAGAGCGGCGCGTTTCGTCACAGGGTTATTTGGTAAGCGTGACAGCGTTACGGAGATGTTTAGCAAACTCAAGTGACAGAGTCTGCAAGAGAGGCGCTCTGCGTCGCGGTGTAGCTTGCTGTCCAGGTTTCGAGAAGGTGCATTTCTGGATGAGGTATCGAATATATTGCTTCCCCCTACTTATACCTCCCGAGGAGATCACGAATGTAAAATTAGAGAGATTCGGGCGCGCACGGAGGCTTTCCGGCAGTCGTTCTTTCCGCGAACCATACGCGATTGGAACAGTAAAGGGAGGTAATGACAGTGGCACGTAAAGTGCCCTCCGCCACACACCGTTGGGTGGCTTGCGGAGTATAAATATAGATGTAGATGTAGACCACGTCACGCATTGCTTAGTGTTGACTTTAGAAATGTGTGGGTTTTAAGGAGATCCTTGATTATACTACACCACTCTTTTTAAATCCCAAAGCACGGTCCCTGAACTCGTTGGTTGCACTTTTGAAATGAAGAGTGGTTTCTTTAGGTCATTTCATGTGATGGTTTCCAATGACTCTTGGCACTGCTTCAGTCCCTGTCCATCGATCTGTGAGCTCTGCTTGATCTTGGTTTAGTAGTGGTAGTTCCTTCGCATTTACACTTCACAGCCGTATCACCAAAAGTCGACTCACGCAGCTTTGGGAGAGCTGGGATGCCCCTCACCAATTTGTTACTCAGATGACATCCGCAGACTGGTACACTTTACAAGTCGCTGAGCTCTACTGAATGACCCATTTAGCCGTTACTGCTTCCCCGCCGACAACAGCCCTCACTCTCGACATCTGGTGGGCAATTCCTCTTTTCACATGGGTCTCCAGTTACTTTTGACCAGATACTAGATTAGAGGAAGAAAGAGAAGGGGCTAACATCCCATCGACCTCGAGGTCATTAGAGTAGAGCACGACCTCGGAGTGTTTCAAGAATGGAGAAGGAAATTGGCCGTACCCTTTTATTAGGCTAGAGCGATTAAGGAAAACGCAGAAAACCAAAACCTACATCATGATGGTGAAATGCATATTTGCTCCGAAACGTGTCCAGCGTGTTAATCACTGTGCAACCCCGGTCGCTTTGATCAGGCACTACATGCTTGATGTGGGTGTAATAAACTGCGCACATCACCAACTTCAGAGTGAAATTATCATATGAGTTATGTACAAGGTGTACAATTTTGCTTCTGTCGTTTTTTCCCCAACATTTGATGCTTTAATGAAACAAATTGGTTACACATGTATCATTCAAAGTATTTTCCATCGCCGGCCACTACTTTCTCCCATCTCTCGGGCAGTGTACGAATCCCGCGTCGAAAAAGTTGTTCATCTTTTGAAGTGATCCAAGAACCGATCAAATTTGTGACTTCTTCATGAGATCGGAAGTGTTGGTCAGCCAGGCCATGCGCCATTGTTCTAAACAGGTGATAGTTAGAGGGAGTAACGTCTGGAGAATACGACGGGTAGAACTTCCCATTTAACGTTTCCAAGTACGTTTTGACCTCTTTTGCAACTTGGGGTCGAGGGTTGTCGTGCTCCAAAATCACTTTATCGTGCCTCTCGCTGTATTGCGGCCGTTTGTCTTTTAATATTCTGCTCAAACGCATTAATTGCGTTCGATAACGAGCACCTGTGATTGTTTCACATAGTTTTAACACCTCATAGTATACGACGGAGAGCTGGTCCCACCAAATGCAGTGCATGATCTTGGAGCCGTAAATATTCGATTTGGCCTTCGACGTGGAAGCATGGCCCGGATATTCCCATGATTTTTTGCTTTTAGGGCTATCGATATAAACCAATTTTTCGTCCTGGTCACAATGCTATGCACAAATCTCTCCCGTTTTCGCCTCTGAAACAACTGTTCACAACACACGAACGTCGTTCAACGTCTCTTGGTTTCAGCTCATCCGGGACCCAAGTTCCTTCTTTCTGAATAATGCCCATAGCCTTGAGACGTATCGAAATGGCTTGCTGTGTTACTCCCATTAATCGTGCGAATTCTTCTTGAGTTTGACGCGAGTCTTCACTTAGCAATGTCTCCAATTCTGCATCTTCGGAAACATTCTCTCTTCCACCACTATGCCGGTCTACGACGTTAAAATCACCGTTTTTGAAGCGTTGAAACCACTCACGATACGTTCTTTGACTAATAGTGTCCTAACCATACGTACTTGAGTGCATTCGATGAGACTCAGCTGCTGTTTTCGTCATATTGAAACAAAACAGTAACACCTCCCGCAAATGACAAGAATTAGGTTCGTAAAGTGACATTTTCAATCAAGAACAACTTCATTATGCAGACACAAATCGCCTAATGTTTGAATGTGGTTATGTTGACCGAGGTCCAAGCAACTGCCTGACGTCTGCGATCTGTTTCTTCCGACCGATACATACCGTTGTCGCCAAATATCGGCAAACGGCGGAAGCAAAGTTGTACAGCTTTTATAACACTGTTTGTCTGCATTTTCAGCTAAGACCGAAACTTCAATATTACACTTATATTCCCAGTTTTCACACATTGGTAGATTAGTAACAGCATTGGAGCAAAATTTACTTTTCATGGGTTAGGAGCTCAAAGTTCTAATTACCGTTATCACATTAGTAATCGGCACTTTTTTGGTTGAAAAATATTGAGCCACAGTGTAATAAAGAGTTAATATGACAGCGCCAATTTCTGTGACTGTATAGCCATATGTTTATGGGACAAGTACAGAGGAAATTTGTTGCCAGCCAATCCTTTGAATGTATACATATTTCGAGCAATAGATAACATTTACATAGTTCCATTAAGTTTCGGGTGTGCAGCCGCAAGAAATCTCCTTTTTCTAATATTTCGGCTGTATAACGTTCAGCCATCTTCAGAGTGAGCCGCTCACTCTGAAGATGGCTGAACGTTATACAGCCGAAATATTAGAAGAAGAAGAAGGAGATTTGTTGCGGCTGCACACGCGAAACTTAATGGAACAGTCTTTGCGCCGCCAAAACCTGAAGATTCACATCAAGATTTATATAGGTCACTCTGAGTCATTGTCACTGGATTAAATAGATCTCCACACCACTGTATTTACTTTAAAGGCCGGAAACTGATAGCAGTTGCTGTGTCATGGAGAACGTCATCGTCCACAAACCATGGCCTCTCGGGTACCGCTTGTGACAGGGTGCATCGTCATTCTGATACAAACAATCATTTTGGTATTGAGCGCCAGAAATGTTGCACTTGATACCTACGGATCGACATTCGCTGTACTGGAACTGTTGGATAACTACCTTGCGTGTCACCCAGATACGCTCTCTGGTTTCGTATTGGATTTTGTCTCTCCTCTGCTCTTGACCTTGTTGTCATTTTTGTGGCAACTGTTTCGCGTAGCGCCTCTTTGTCGTAAGGTAGTTCGTCCTTTTCCTGGTCTGTTGTCTTGTCCGTAGTCTGCCTGTAACGTCTCGCTCTCCGTAGCGTTTGTTTGGGTTACTCCACGGCAGGCGGCTCTCCCGCCCGGCGGCTCCTTCCGTGTCTGCATTCACCGACGTGCGATCCGATATCCGTCTACCACAGATATAGCAATCATCATCTCCGAACTGTTCTGCTGTTGTGCGCAGTACCCAGTGCAGTAAAATGTCTTCGTACTCTTGCGCATTAATGAGTTAGTGCTCGAAAAATGAATGCAAACTACGGAAGAATTCTATTCCAAAAAATATTTCACTGTATGTTAAACCGCTAATTTTTTGCGTAACATAGCTCCAAATTCTATGTTTTCTTTTCTGTGACCTTTTACCTTTCTTTCTTTCTTTTGCATTCCCGCATTGGGCGCAGGGTCGGCAGGGTTAAGTACGGATTTGGCATGGTTAATTTAAGGGGTGTCCGGATGCCCTTCCTGCCGCCACCTCATACCCCCCAGGACGGAATTAGTGTACCCCGGGTGTCTGCATCTAGTGTAAATCTTGAAAGAGTGTGAATATGTTTCATATGTCTGCGAGTCGTGTAACTGAGGCGGAACGAGGGGACCAGCTCGGCATTCACCTAGTAGGATGTGGAAAACCGCCTAAAAACCACATCCAGGCTGGTCGGCACAACGGCCGTCGTCATTAATCCGCCGGGCGGATTCGATACGGGGCCGGTGCGCCCACCTGAGTCCAGGAATCAGTGCGTTAGCGCTCTCGTCTATCCTGGCGGGTCGTGACCTTTCACGTTAGTGGACTACTAAAAACATTTCTTAACGCTAAATCAACATTTTTTTTAAACAGAGACACGGTAGTACTATCAAGTGCAATTAAAATCTAAAAAATATCAATGTCCTCCTTTCTATTCCCTTCTCCTTTTTTTTTTAAAAAAAGAAAGAAGCGACTCTTGTCATAAACAAGTGAAATGCTTTATTATAAATTAATACCACATATCGAATGGAAATCGTTAAGATATAAATGAAGTGCGTGTTTAAAATCCGCTGTACTGTCAATCGATGTCTGTCTCTACTAGCGATGTGATGACATTGAAAGTCTATAGCTTGCTTGTGGGCAAAAATTAGGCAAAATCATAGTCATGTTAATCTGGAGTCAATATATCTTATCGACCAAGGGTACGCTCCGTGCTACTGAATGTTCGCTTCGTAGATACCACTAATCTAGGGTAGATACAGGGAACTGTCGGCAGAGAAAGAGGCCACGGTCGGGGTGGCCAAGCGGTTCTAGGCGCTACAGTCCGGAACCGCGCGACTGCTACGGTCGCATGTTCGAATCCTGCCTCGGGCATGGATGTGTGTGATGTCCTTAGGTTAGTTAGGTTTAAGCAGTGAACTCAGATGTTAAGTCCCATAGTGCTCAGAGGCGTTTTGAACCGTTTTTGAGAAAGAGGCATGGTTTCCTGCTGTGTGTCTTTTCATGCCATGTGTTGCCTCACCTGTATACTTCTGAGAAATAATATAACACAGTTTATTAATATAACAAGTGTTCATCGAGTGTTATACTGACGTTTATGAGTGTATGCACTACCACTGCTATTACCACCACCAATATTGCCAAATTCGAATTAACACGCAGACCACGTCCGGACACGGAAAATGATTAGGATGATCATGAAGAAGAGGCGCAGCGAGTTTGTGGGGGACCGTGACTTATGGTTTTAGTGTGTGTCGGTTCCATGAGTCTTAAATCAACACTATAAATAGCCTTGATCTCATGCACTAGTGTTCAGAATAAAATATAAGACCCTTTGTATAATTCTGCTTGGGCAAACCGCGGCTTTTAACGGACGTGATTAAATTATGCTGGTAAACCGTTTTTACCAGCTTTAAATGCGTTACAATAAAGCCGAATAACCTTCTGAAAACGTAATGTTAGTGTTTCGCCACAGCAGGGATAAATAATTTATGCTGAAGGTTTTACTGACGAAGAGAATTTCAGTCCATTAAAGAATGGATTCTGGGGAATATTTTAACCACCTTAAACGGCCCCTATTTTAATACAGTGAATAATATATACGTCAATGCTTTAGGTTTCATTTGCATTCGTAAGAAGTGTGAGAAATTCACTATCGAACGCGTAGTCGCGTAGGAGCACTCTAACAGTCCTCATATTTTGTTTTAATATAGAAAAAGGCTTTGAAAATAGCTTTCAGGCTTAAAAATCTCAAGAGATTTTTCTCTATTGTAGCTGGTCTTAGAATAAGGAAGCCCCTACATTTACTCTAGACAATCTGCAGATGACACGGCGATATGAAATTTCCAAGAGCTCAACCCCATGCTACCCAGATCAAATTGCTGGATTGGATTCAGTATCTACTACAACTACGCTGATTGGAAAAGCAATCGCAACGCCAAGAATGAATTGTGCGACGTAAACGAAAGTTGGCAGGCGCTATATCTGGAAGATTATATCCATTCAGATTTCGCCCCATTTGAATAACGCTGGGGCTGGTAGCGCCACTATGAGGATGCAAATCTGTTTTTTTTTTAAATACACGCTCTAATGGTCATGGGCGTTTGCTACCTTTGAGAGCAGGTGGTCTGTTGATATCAGTCAAGAATGCCTTTAAGGCGACAAAGACGCCAATATCAACACCTCACTAAGTTTGAACGAGGACGTTTAACAGGGCTACGAGAAGCTGGAGGTTACTTCTGTAATATTTCAGAAAAACTTGGCAGGAATGCAGCTACTGTACTTGATTGCTCACATTGGTCGTCACGAGAATGTATGGTCACAAGATGACTGGGCTCCCGACGACCAAATGGCATTACCAAGAGGAAAAACCATCTTGTTCGGCTTATGGATCTGTCGCATTGTGTTACGTCTGGAGGAACAATTTCACCAGTAGTTGGTACCACAGTGGCACATTGAACTCTTCCAAATCGATTACTTCAAGAACAGCTCTCAGCCAGACGCCAGTAGTGGGATAAAGAGAGTTATGGTGCAGTTTTGATATCAAGTGGATATCAAATTAATTATGCAAATTAATCAATTGGTCAATTAATTACTCCATCCCATGATGACATCATGAGATTTCCCCAGTCGGTATGTGGGTCCCCATCGGGGAACTCCCAGCCACCTCCCCTCTGCCTCCCTGCCCACCCCTTCTGTCCCCCCCCCCCCCCCCTGCCTGTGATGTAATACAAGATGGTGATTCAGGAAAAACCTGGCGAGAAAATTCGTTCAGTCTCTGTGTGGCTACTGAACTGAGAGGATATAACGATGGCTAATATAGCGTCAAAAACAATCCATTAAACAATTTGCATGAATACTGTTATTCATTTCTAATACACCTCGAAATTGTCGCTGGTGTTTAAGCATTTAGCAGGGATATTATTTATGCAGAATATTGTTTCACACACACACACACACACACACACACACACACACACACATATATATATATATATATATATATATATATATATATATATATATATATATATATATATGGTGAGTCACCTAACGTTACCGCTGGATATATTTCGTAAACCACATCAAATACTGACGAATCGATTCCACAGACCGAACGTGAGGAGAGGGGCTAGTGTAATTGGTTAATACAAACCATAAAAAAATGCACACAAGTATGTTTTTTAACACAAACCTACGTTTTTTTTTAAATGGAAACCCGTTAGTTTTGTTAGCACATCTTAACATATAAACAAATACGTAATCAGTGCCGTTTGTTGCATTGTAAAATGTTAATTACATCCGGAGATATTATAACCTAAAGTTGACGCTTGAGTACCACTCCTCCGCTGTTCGATCGTGTGTATCGGAGAGCACCGAATTACGTAGGGATCCAAAGGGAACGGTGATGGACCTTAGGTACAGAAGAGACTGGAACAACACATTACGTCCACATGCTAACGCCTTTTTATTGGTGGAGGAGGAGGAGGAGGAGGAGATTAGTGTTTAACGTCCCGTCGACAACGAGGTCATTAGAGACGGAGCGCAAGCTCGGGTGAGGGAAGGATGGGGAAGGAAATCGGCCGTGCCCTTTCAAAGGAACCATCCCGGCATTTGCCTGAAGCGATTTAGGAAAATCACGGAAAACCTAAATCAGGATGGCCGGACACGGGATTGAACCGTCGTAGTCCCGAACGCGAGTCCAGTGTGCTAACCACTGCGCCTTTTTATTGGTCTTTTTCACTGACGCACATGTACTTTACCATGAGGGCTGAGGTACACGTATACACATGGTTTCTGTTTTCAATTACGGAGTGGAATAGAGTGTGTCCCGACATGTGAGGCCAATAGATGTTCAATGTGGTGGCCATCATTTGCTGCACACAATTGCAATCTCTGGCGTAATGAATGTCGTACACGCCGCAGTACATCTGGTGTAATGTCGCCGCAGGCTGTCACAATACGTTGTTTCATATCCTCTGCGGTTGTAGGCACATCACGGTACACACTCTCCTTTAACGTACACCACAGAAGAAAGTCCAGAGGTGTAAGATCAGGAGAACGGGCGAGTCAATTTATGGGTCCTCCACGTCCTATGAAACGCCCGTCGAACGTGTACCTCACCCCTCATGGTAATGTACAAGTGCGTCAGTGAAAAAGACCAATAAATATGAGTTAGCATGTAGACGTAATGTGCTGTTCCAGTCTCTTCTGTACCTAAGGTCCATCACCGTTCCCTTTGGATCCCTACGTAATTCGGTGCTCTCCGATACACAGGATCGAACAGCGGAGGACTGGTACTCAAGCGTCAACTTTAGGTTACAATATCTCCGGATGTAATTAACATTTTACAATGCAACAAACGGCACTGATTACGTATTTGTTTATATGTTCAGATGTGCTAACAAAACTAACGGGGTTCCATTTAAAAAAAACGTAGGTTTGTGTTAAAAAACATAATTCTGTGCCTTTTTTTAAGGTTTGTATTAACCAATTACACTAGCCCCTCTCCTCACGTTCAGTCTGTGGAATCGATTCGTCAGTATTTGATGTGGTTTACGTAATATATCCAGCGGTATATATATATATATATATATATATATATATATATATATATATATATATATTCACACACGCACACACACACACAATTCACAGCTAGTAGCAGGCTGGTTAAAACGATCGTAACTAAACGTTGGATGGATTTAAACTATTTCTGGGGATATGTTTTACAGAATATTATATATTGTTTGAACAGTTTCGGCATTGAATATTTCGCCCAGTAATTGAAGATGTCACAGGTACTATACATAACACAGCGTAAAGAGAGAGAGAGAGAGAGAGAGAGAGAGAGAGAGAGAGAGAGAGAGACATAGAGAGAGAACTTTGCAAGTGACACAGGATAACAAGAATATTTACAGTATTTACGATGTATTTTCACTTTTTATTCTGAGAAATATCGCACTTTTGAACACAGACTCTGAAAAGATCGTGACGGGTTCTGGCACACTCGTGAAACCTTCCAGTCTTCTTCCACTACACGCACTTTTGTGGGAAATACCCCAGCCTTCCCTTGTCTTTGAACATGAGCTGCTGCTTGAGTTATTTAATCCAGTTGAATATGTCTCTAAATACACTTTCAAAAAGATCGTTGCACAGTAGTTTGCTTCAAGATGTATCATAAATAAATCGTTCAACAATTTGCAGGGATGCGTTTCACAAACTACATATTCACTTGCACAGATCGACACTGCTGTAGAATATTTGTGCAACAAACAAATTAGGTAGAGTGTTTGACGCCTCAATACACTTGCAAACATTGCTTTAAACGGTTTCTTTCAAATATACTCACACACGAAACAGCGCAGTATAGTTGTAAAGTGTTGTATACCTGTGCTGGAATTCGTGGCGCATCAAGCCACGTCCAGGCACGGTAGAATGCGTGGCGGCCCTCTCAAATATGCGAGCAAAGCTGTCTTCCTAGGTGCTCGTGGAAGAGAAATACATTGCGTAAAAATAAATTAATGAAAAATGAACTCGAAAAAGTACATCGCAGGGGGATATTGCTTACAAACTGAAGCTAATACAAAGGGGCGCAAATACATTGCATCAAAACTCTAAAGAGGTCCTACAGCCCATAAAAATATTGTTAAATCCATTAGCACAGTAGTTTGCTACATGAGGCATTGTCATAACCCGGGACCGGCGAAGCATCACATCTGTCAGCAACCGCAGCTCGCCACAGAGTGATCTGGCGACCGGAAGTGGGCTCTCCAGCCGGATCGACGAGTACGTCCAGCACGAAGAACGGATCAGTGGGGCTGTCCAGAGTGTGCAAGAATGAACATACAAAAGCGCGTGAAATCCATGGATGGTAGACTAGCACCAACTTATCCTGTGTGCCTAGACCAGCATTCGTCAGTAGGTGGAGAGGAATGCTGCACCTCTATTGGGTCCCTAGGTATAAGGGTGGATGGAGTGGGCAGTGGTTTATAAACCTGCAGCTCCTCTCATTTCGCCACCGTCAGTTGTGTGTTTGCTTGTGTGTGTCTGCGTCAGTTTTTTTCTGGAAACATTAAGTGCTCAAATTCCAACAACAGCATGAAAAGCGGTAGCAGTAGCAACGCCTGACATGTAAGTCAATTGTTCAATTCATTCAATGTATCTGTGAGCGCCATAATTTTAATATCCCTCGCAGAAACTGTTTAGGTCGTAGTCGGTAAAGGCATACCTCTGTACTACCGACGTTTTGAACGTTTGCTGCTGTAATTGCAGTGTGTGGCGAATTTTTATTCCGCAGCTGATATTACAGTCCTCCTTTTCGTTTCTTGTCGTTGCAGCCTTGCTCCTCCAGATGTTATCCGATCTAGATTCTCAGCTGCAGGTTGAGAGACTATTGCAGCAATAGTCTCCAGCAAAACTTGAGTCGGAGCATCAAGAAAGTAAAGGCATTTATTTATTTTTTTCTTTTGTAAGATGTAGGTGTAAGGAAAATATATTTTTTCTCACGTAATGTGCTGTGGTTCTGATATTGAAGGCTGGGGAACGTATATTTCGTAACACGTTATATTCAGTTGCTGAGACATGTTCTTTGATTTCCTAGGTGTTGCTAAGGGCGATGAAGTAGGCATATGTGTCAAGACCGAAAGGCAGGAGCACGATTTCAGTCCTGTAAGCAGCAGAATACGATTTTCAAATTCAGTGCGTGTTTTTCATATTTAACCAATTTCAGTGAACTAGAGAAAATGGTTTTATGTTTGTATTTCAGTGCGCTACAGAACACAGTTTTCTGTTTATATTTCAGAGTGTTAGAGAATACGATTTTCAATATGATTTTCTATGTATGTCTCTAATACTTACAAGAAATAATTACGTTCAATATCTCATTGATGTTGTTGTAGGCAGCATCAGTGAGCTGGATAGATGGCTTAAAGGTGAGGGTGAAATACCAAAGTGGGTACATGAGATGGTCGCTACTGAGGAAACGGAAATGCAGTGCCATCTCGTTCTTTTGGATGAGGAGGAGAAAGTACTGGATTGGGTGGGACAACTACCAGAAAGCCCTACTGAAATGCTCAATCCTTGGACCCAGAGTGCAAAAGGTTATTATAATGCAACTGTTGTCATTACAAGATATATTTATTATTTTGGAATATTGTTGTTTACAGCATATATTTTTTAAGAAATCTTGAGTGTTGTACTAATTTTTTTTCGTTATTCATTTGTTACATATGCACCACAGTCGCCACCAGCATAATGAAAGCTAGGTGTGGCACGGGTGCCTATTGTGAAGACTGTAGGGGTGGGAATGAAACTTGCCCCTGGGCAGCATGCACCGCCTTGCAAAGCACTGCTCATGGCTGCGAGAGAGGCAGCAGAATCAGCTGTAGCACCTGCAGTGCCAGCCCCCGCACAATCACATAGCCTATGTCATCCATAGATGGTTAAGTCAGAGGAAGAAGAACAGCAACGATCTTCCACCACCATTCCCCTCTTTGAGGCTGGCTACGGTGAAGACTCCAGCAGGAGCAGCATCAGCAGACATCATCACTACAACATGGTTGTTCCTACAGGATCTCGCCACCACCAGCTTCTCCTACACAGGCTTTGACTGTTCACCCTCACCGGTAACGAAACGTATGTGTGCATCCACACATACCCCTTACCCCAGTAAGCGCCTCCACCCAACGCAATCATCCACTGGGTGGATGCTGTCTCTGGATTCATTTGCTAGACGTAGTATTAATGATACTTTTGTCCGCCCCCAGTAGCTGAGTAGTCAGCGTGACAGAATGTCAATCCTAAGGGCCCGGGTTCGATTCCCGGCTGGGTCGGACGTTTACTCCGCTCATGGACTGGGTGTTGTGTTGTCCTAATCATCATTATTTCATCCCCATCGACGCGCAAGTCGCCGAAGTGGCGTCAAATCGAAAGACTTGCACCAGGCGAATGGTCTACCCGACTGGAGGCCCTCGTCACACGATATTATTATTATTTATTAAAGATATTGTTAATTATAATGAACCTTTGGCTAGCGGTAGGGCTCCCTCCCATCCTGATAGTGAAAGACATCAGATCAGTGACGTCATGCCGTGACGTCATACCGCCTCTAGAATACTTGTTAGCTGCTAGGGCCCTTGAGGGGCGTATCTCTTTCACTAGAATTGGGAATTCAGCTGGGGGGTATCGGGATCCAGTCAGGTTTCTAGAAGCATGCCTTCCAGTGTTGGGGGGAGCTCCTCAAGGCCATAGATGATCTGAGATTCAATGCCCTTAAATGTAAAGCAGTATCAAACTTCCTGGCAGTATAAAACTGTGTGCCGGACAGAGATTTGAACTCGGTCCCGAGTTCGAGTCTCGGTCCGGCACACAGTTTTAATCTGCCAGGAAGTTTCATATCAGTGCACACTCCGCTGCAGAGTGAAAATTTTATTCTGGAAACATCCCCAGGCTGTGGCTAACCCATGTCTCCGCAATATCCTTTCTTTCAGGAGTGCTAGTTCTGCAAGGTTCGCAGGAAAGCTTCTGTAAAGGTTGGAAGGTAGGAGATGAGGTACTGATGGAACTAAAGCTGTGGGAACGGGGCGTGAGTCGTGCTTAGGTAGCTCAGTTAGTACAGCACTTGACCGCGAAAAGCAAATGTCTCGAGTTCGAGTCTCGGTCTGGCACACAGTTTTAATCTGCCAGGAATTTTCATATCAGTGCACACTCCGCTGCAGAGTGAAAATCTCATTCTGTATAGCAGTGCTCTGTTACGAATTGACTCACCCTCGCAAACAGAAAGGTGCTGTTGCAGAGAAAACCTTGCACTACGTCTGGGATGATAATGGCATTATATCTTGGAGCACATTAATCACCGAGTGGTATCATGAATCCACCATGGGTGCTATACTGGCCTGGTTTCGCGAGATGGAACAAAGTGGGTCAGCTACTCAGCTAAATACCAAACCTCGACGTACATATTCATATCTATGACCTCTTAAATGGAGGGTCCAGTTATATCAAGCTCCTAAGGATGTAGCTGATAAAAAGGCATGTGTTAATGTCCAAAATGGAAGTGATCATGCTTGTTTTATGAAGTCAATTCTGGCTTGCGAAAGAAAAATAAACAGAATCCAGAGTGCACATTTCGATATGGAATAGGTCTTAACATTCATGAATGTTATAACTTTGACGGTATCGAGTTCCCTGTAAAGATTCATGACATACCAAAATTTAAGGCACAAAATCCAGGAATATCGTTCACATTTATGGACTGAAGAAGATGAAAAGCAAGCCAGATGAAGCTGATGATGATGATGATGATGATGATGATGACATGCAGCAACAGAAGCAGGACAAGCATACAGTAGTTCGACCACTCCATCTTTCGAAATATGCAGGTGAGCATGATCTTCATGCAAACATGTTGCTCTTCTCTGGAAGTGATAATCAGCGTTATGACTGAATCAAGACATGTTCCACCTCTTTCATTTCAACTGAGTAAACACAATGGTAAATGGCATATTTTTTCAGGTGCCGAAATGCCTTTTTGGAACAAAAGTATTTAAAAAGGCATCCAAAGGCCTGTGGATTCAAGGGACCGGCATGTCTTCATAAGAAAACAAATTCATTAAACTCAAGATTGCTCACAGCCAAGAGTGATTGTTTCTTGTATATGCTGACTTCGAATGTCTCCTTGCCCCTGTCACCCACTGTGAAGGGAACCCCTTAGTCTCACATACCACTTTCATGCAAAAACACATATCGTATATGGCATTGTACTAACTTATATGCTCAAATGATTTAAGACTTAACGAGTATTAATATTATGCAGGTGATAATCCTACAGTTTGGTTGCTCACTGAACTTGAAAAACTCTCATGGGATGTTTATGAGTTTTACAGCACCAACACCCCATGACCAAATCGGCAGAAGAAAAAAAATAAAAAAATAAAATGATGCAGTTAACTGTCAAATTTGCGAACCATCGTTAGACAGAAAAGCTGAAGATTCTGTGGTGCTGCTCAGAATGCATACAATTTGAAATATAAGTTACCAGGACACCTATAGATTTTTTTCCATAATTTAAGTGGCAATGATGCTCACTTTCTAGTTGAGCAGTTAGCTAATTTCGGTATGAAGAAAAATTAGGTTAAAGTCCTCCCTGAGAGCGTAGAGAAGTATATTTCTTTCTCGAAACAAGTGACACTGAAGATTATGTTCCGCTTCCTTTGCTCTCTACATTTCATGCAGACTTCACTACAGAAACTTGTTGACACACTACCTCAGGAGGGTATACACATCACCCAATCTGCATACCCCAATGAGGAAAAGTTTTAACTTACGACCAGAAAAGGAGTTTTCCCTTATGAGTATCTGGATAGTAAGGCGAAACTCGATGGAACCAGGCTACCCAGTATATCTGCATTTCACAGTACTCTCACACGTGATGCCATAACTAGTGCAGATTATGAGCATGCTGTGAATGTCTGTCAGGGATTCAACATTCCCAGTGCTTGTGAATATGCAAGATTTTACATGGACACCGACATGTGCTTGCTTGTGGGTGTCTGAAAAGTTCCAGAATGAGTGCATGGTCATGTACTCTCTGGACCCCATCTTTTATTACATGGCACTTGGGTTGTCCTGGGATGCAATGCTCAAGAAAACGAGTCGCAGCATCGAACCTCTGACTGATGCTGATATGCGTCTTTTCTTTGAGTGCAGGATTCATGGAGGAATTTGTCTGTGTGTACAAAGATAAGCCAATGGAAATAACCTACGTATAGGTGTGGGGTTCAATGCATCCCTCGATCCAATTTATAGTCCATATTTGGATGTGAGTAACTTATACGGGCATACCATGATGCAGCCTCAGTGGGTGTCCAGAAAAGAATTAGAGTGAGTGGAAAAATAGTGGGTCTGGCGACTGATTCTGATGTAGGGTATGAGTTGGAGGCAGAGCTCATATACCCTGTTAGCATGCCTGAAATGACAAGCAACTTGCCGTTATGTCCAGGCAACAAGTTCTCTGAGAATGCACTGTCCCTGAACTGATGACCACTACTGCTCACAAGCAGAGGTACATAATTCATTGTCGTAATCTCCACAGTCTCTCAGTTTAGGTATGAAGCTAGGTAGAATCACACAGAGTGTCCCCTTCAATCAGTCCCCCTGGCTCAAGGAGTATATTGGATTAAATATCGGAAACACTGTGGTTGTGACTAATGCCTTGGAGAATGATTTCTATAAATTAATGAAAAGTACCATTTTTGGTGAACCCATGCAGAATTCCTTAATTTGATTAGGGCTGAATGGGGTGGGTGTTAGAGTGTAAGAAGTTGCATCGCCAGACCAAATTTTAAGAGTGTCACTATTTTCATGAGAAATTTTCTGCTACGGAGATGTCGAAAGTTTCAGTAGAGTTTATGAAACCATTCTATTTGGGTATGTGTGTAGTGGACATCTCCAAAATCCACATGTATCAGTTACACTATAATTTTGCTGAAACTCATTTCCTGAAACCAAAGATACTTTATATGGATACAGAAGCTTGATCTGTCGGGTGAAGAATGCGATCCATATGAAGTAATGAGGTGTCACAGTAATGAATTCGACACATCTGGATATGCAGTTGATAATTCTTGCAGTATTGTTCCTCAGAACAAGGAGGATATCGGCTTAACGAAACATGAGGCAGATGGATTGCCGCTGGTATGGTTTGTGAATCTAAGATCCAAAATGAATGCATATCATACAATAAATGTTACCACCAATTCGTGGACTGAGGGTGTGCGATGTGCGGCATCATGTGTCATCACGGTAGAAGAGTACTTTCAGTGCCTGTACTCTGGTGTTCACGGTGCTTCACTGCAACCTCCACAAATGGTATGACGAACTAGTATTCGATCGCGAGGTCATGAGGCATACATTGTGTTGTAATCCAAATTCGGATTTTCACCTCGTGATGATAAAAGAGCCAATTGTGATGACGGGATTGAAGCTGTCCCATACTCGCACTATGTACTTATAGTGCAAGAAGGGGCGGTGGATTCCGATGGTGTGAATAAGTGAGAGGTTGTGCCGAATAGTATGGCTCTTTTATCATAGTGTAAATATTGTATATGTGTTAAGCATGGTGTGCTTGCATGTGTGATTGCTATTGTGCCTGTGTGTGTATGCATGTGAGTGCATTTGAGTTTGGAAGCCATTGTAAAAATGTATGCCAACATATAAATACATCAGCTGTTTTTTAATAAGTAGTATGAATATATTTATAAGCACCCGGTGATGAAAAAGTTTTTAAAAATATAAAAAAATATGGGAAAGTTAAAAAGTTGCTCAAAGTATGCGCAAAAAATTTAAAAATTGTAAAAAAATCATCGAAAATGTTAAAATTTATAAATGGAGAAAAAATAGTTTTACAATATTTTTCTCTTTTGCATTTCATGTGCGTGTGTGACAGTGTGAGTGCATGTTGAAATAGAACAGCTTTTAAGTTTCACCTACCGCTAATTGTCCAAGTCATACTTGTTTTAAGTGTGACTTCGAACTAGTTCGTTTTATTGTAGCTGTTTCAGGTGGTCATTTTAGAGCCCCCCACTTAATTGTTTTATTGAATTATTTCCGCTGCTTGAGGTGGAAAATGTTTAGAGCCACTCAGTTTAACTTATAAATTAAGACTTCTGTTTGGATGGAATTTCACTAGTAACAGTAATAGTATGAGCATAAGAAAAAGTGCACCTCTTCAGTAGCTGTAATCTGTACTGCAAAGTAAAGTAAAAAACTTTTTCATCCAGTACTATTATTTGTAAAACAAAGAACTGTGAATGTGTGTGTTAAAAAAAATCAAACTCCAACAAGAACCGTGAATTTAAAGGGAGTATCATTTCGCGTACTGTAAAAAAAGATTTGTGAATGCAAAGCAGTATTACTATTGTCAGAATTTATACCTGAATAAGAAACTTGTTATGCGCTGCCATAGGTCTTTGTTGTTATCACACAAATCCTTACCCTCGCAAACGTATATAAACGCTGTGCAGATCGCACTAGATACTGGTTTGAAGCATGAGGGAGGTGACGTTTAAACGGAGAAAAACAAAATACATTCGATGGTGACATTTGAGTTTGTCGTGCTGCCCGTATTGGGTTATGGGAGCAGACAGCATGTGACGATGTCCGCTTCCAAAGACATATAGACACAAATCTTTTTCTTGAGTCGATGGAGAGCAGGACACCAATAGAATTCCAGGTCTTGAATAGCAGCAAACCTGCTGATTATTTTTAGTTGGTGTTAAGCAAATACTACCACTGTTCGACCATTCAAAAAGTTCACCGATATTTATTTGATTATGAGGATTCTTGACCAATCTACCTGCTGCACTCTCAATTAAATTCTACCTCATAAACTCCAACTTCACAGTCATCATTACCATGCCCACAGACAAATTCGTATGCATCACCTCTTGAATGACCGTGTAAGCTCAGTTATAGAAGGTACATCCCACAGTGCCTATACGTCTTAGGATTACCAGCAATCATCACTTATTTGGTGGCAATGTGATGCTCCCAATCCAAGTGTTTCTTTTGAGCACTCACATCGATATTTTTAGTTTCTTTATATTAAAAAGTTGACATTCAGTAGTACTGCAATAGATTTAATGGGTTGAAATTTATAGGTATGTGGATGCACAGGGGATAGGCAAAATAATGTGACCGCTTGTACTTAACTTGGAAATGTTTATTAGCAAGAGTTGGACCCCCATTTTCCAGTAATACAGTTGCGACTCTTCTTGGAATACTGGCATATAATGATTGTTCAGTCTCCAGTGGAATGTTATGCCACTGTTCTATCAAAACGCTTTTGGGTCCTTTAGTGGCGAGGGAGGCGGAAATCTGCTCCGGCGTCTGCGCTCCAGTACTTCCCACAAGGCTTCCACAAGGTTCAAGTCCGGGAACAATTCAATTGGATGCTCCTCATACCATGATTTTACTGTCCTGGCTGAGTGACTTGGTGCATTATCGTTCTGAAATATGCCATCATCGTTGGCAAACAAAATTTGAATCATGGGGTGCACCTGATCACCTGAAATGTTCACATAATCGTTGGTTGTAACACGGCCTTTGACCGTAATTATAGGACCAGTAGAAAACCATTGTATGGCTACCCACCCCATCACACTTCCACCTCCGTGCTTAACCGTCGGAATCAGGCAGTCAGGATTATAGGCGTCCCCGGGCAGCGTTGGAAATAAAGAAAAGGTTGACTCGTCGGACCATATGGCGTGTTTCGACTGATCAGCCGTCCATGATTTATGCTCCTGCCACCATGTTTTGTGCTTCTCTGCGTTGGTTGTCGTCACTAATGGTGTCGGCATAGCAGCTCGTCCATGCATATTCGCTTTATGGAGTTCTCGGCGGACCATGTCGATAGATACGGTGTCTCGAAGATGGCCACTGAGCTCTGCAGTCACTTTAGTCGCCGTACTTTTGTGTTGTTTTGACACAATTCGTGTTAGCGTACGAACATCTGTGTCATTTAGCTTTGATTTGGGCCCACTATTACGTTTATACGATGATGTCTTTCCATGTTTTGTGTAGGCTGTCATGATCGTTGACACAGTTGCCCTTGCAACATTCAGTAAGTTGGCTGTCCTGGTTACTGATGCTCCAGCTAATCGGGCCCACGCAATCATCCCTCTTTGGAACTCTGTTAGGTCTTTCATTGCACGTCGACCCGAGCCTCTGAATGCAAATGCGAAGTGTGCACTACTCGTAAACAACCTGCACTGAAGCCTAGTCTGTACTGAACACGCACAGTCCAGCGCGACACGTGCCTTACCTGTGTTGTTGACCATGAAACACAACGAACTGATAACTACCACTGATCACATTATTTTGCCTATTCCCTGTATTTCAAATTTTTATGCTTCAATTTTTCGACAGTATTTCGTTTAGACATTATAATTGAGATACTTTTTGTCCAGTCTGTGTCCTTTCTTGTAATCATTGGATGACTATTTCAGCCAGCTCCGTGTACAGCTTCTTTGACGTCATGTATATTTGCTTGTAATTTACCTCTCGTTCAAGTTTTCGCACTAGTACGAATCATGTCCGACCATCGTGAATGAAAGAATTAAATTAAAGTTTCGCTACATTTGCAGCTTCCTCAAACAACAGTACACAACAAGAACATACAAACTGCGCGGCTTGCACTGTGGTGCAAACTGACGAAAAAGCGCACTTTTAAGTCGATCGCCAGTCCCGAAACTGTTCTATCAATGGACAAAGAATAATGGTCAACACAACTCTCATCTAACATTTGCTTTGCAGTTGCGTTCCAGATACGTTGTAGTTGCATTGCGCCAATGGACGAACAGCCTTAAAACCGAGCGAGCGCGCCTCGTCCATTTGCTCATTTAAGTAATCGATTATTGTTGTTATACAGAGAAATCGTACGCAGAAAAACTTTCAGCGTGTACCTTTATATAATCTAGCTTAGTTCCTACAATGGATGAGTGGACCACACTTAGCTTTGTCGAAACACAATACACGCTGTACGTGTAAGTGGGCATGTGATTATCAGCTGCTCCCACTGTGGCTGTTCGTGATCAGAGGCAATGTGTTGGCACGGTTGACAGGCTGCGGGTGACCGAGGGGTGCTGCCCTTGATACATTTTGATTACAGTTCTCGAAACATGGCATCAAAGTCCGTAACGAAGATAAATGGGTCTGGGCGGGAACCGATAGTTTGAGTCCATTACCGGTAATATGACAGCGGAGGAATCCAATTACGTCTGCGGCCTGGCAAGTTCGTCCCGTCTGAGTGAGCTTCCGCTCGTGGCCCCGCCTGTCAAGCATTCCTCGGCGCGTCACCGGGGCGAACGAATCTCGCCCCTCTAGCAGCCCAGGAAACACAGTCTGGAAGCGGCCTCAGCAAACTGCAACTGCTTTTGAAAAAGTGCTGCAGGTCAGTAGAACACTCAGGCAGGCTTAAGAAAATGTAAACGTTCTAGATAAGCAGTTCCACGTAGTAATAAACCGAAGAACGATGGAAAATAAGATAGTTTGATAGCGGGTGTGCATGGAAAACCGTAGACAAAACACTGGTTCGATATCTTGGTACAGCTGGGGTAAACGTCTGAGATATGCAACATGTATATGAACCGTGTGAAGAATAATAAAAGTGAAATATTAAGAAAGACGATGTGTAAGTCTGGTTTGCAGATTGTGGTCGCAGTAGTTTGACTGCTTTAGGCGACGAGTCCACATCGTCGATAAATTTGAAAGACGACATTATTTTCACCCGGGCGGCATGGTTGGATACATCATCTAGCACGGAATAAATAACAGGTATCACATGCGATGTACAGTTACGCATACCGTTTGTCTATGTATGTGACCTCCACTGCTGTATGGTTTGCGGGTACATGTTGCGACATCGTTTACATTGTCGACCATGCTACGTATAACTGTACGTCGTAGCATGTGTTTTTTCTTATTTATTCCTTGCGAAGACGACTCTCACCTGTTATGTATCTGAGACTGAACAACGCTCGAAATAGCTAGCAGTGCTTAGCAAAGTACTATATTAGAGTAACAGACTGGTGAAAAGGCGTCGTTCTTCAAACTCTGGTTTAAATACCTGTTCAAAAGAGTTGTAAAATATGCAGTGGGAACGGATTCCCTTACTAAGATTAGCCAATGATCTTCCCGAAAATGAGGAACAGATCGAATAGGCTCAAGTAACGACAGGATAATTATTAAAGTGTATAGATTGAGATTAAAAGAACCCAATATAAATTCGACAAAGAATAGTGCAAATAAGAAAAACCACTTCGCAAGTTTAAAAAATTTTGGAAAAAAGAGTTGACAAAATCTGAAATAGATTATATTTTCGCGCAAACAAACTTACACAGAAATACTAGAGCAAATACAATATCGTAAGTAGATATCAGCAGGAGATGGAAGCTTTCTTCAACAGAAGAGCTCTGCTGGTCTCAAATGCTGACGTCATATTGCGGAAGCGGTTCCTAAATGCACACGTCTCGGATCTGACACTGTATGGAAATGGACTTCAACCTTGAAGGATATAGTTACGAAACTGGAACTAAATAACAATGTAAAATAATTATGAGAGAAGAGAAACTACGAAGGAGGAGGCATTAGAAGTATTTGGTGATGAAAGGTTTCTAATCGTTGCCCTTATTTATAACCGTAACCCTTATCAAACGGAGGAACAGTTTCGAGTAACATTTGCTATCGAACACAGGCATAGACCACTAGATGATGGAACGAGCAGAACAGGAGAAAACTGTACTCGTATACAAAGACGAAACAGTACATGTCGTGCAAGACGAGAGTAGTCGATATGGATCTTGAATTAAGTTTGGTGATCATGGCGATTGCAGTCTGCAGTTATTGTCTGTGCACATTTAATGATACTGCACTTCTGTTGTACTAATGTAAAGTTGCGTCACATAATTTTCCTGAAAATTACCGCCACTGATATCGATGCAGCACTACGGCCGATTTATTAAACCGTGATTCGGCGCAACAGTTCTGCCCAAGAGGCAGCAGCAATAAGCCTTCTGCTTCAGATGTCAATTGCTTGCTGTTAATCTGAGTGCACCTCTGTCTTCAACTCGCCGCGCAAGGAAAATTCTCAGTAAAATAGAAATCTGGCGATTATGTAGGCCAGGAGATGTGACTGTGTTTCCTGATTGTCGTCTCCCCACTCAATACTTCATGAACTGATGAAAATACGCTCCAACTTTCTGAAAACATTAACACATTCTCTGTTGTTCTGTTAGTTGATTCCCAAATGAATTAAAGAGATTCTGAATGCGGAATTCTGAAAACACTTTCATTTTGGCCTCCCTTTACATACTTCCCTGTTACTCGAGTTCCATCAGTTCATGTTCTCATCAGTTCGACATCTCTCTCCAAAGGACGATGGAACACAGTGCTGGCAACTTCACCAGGTATTCTTTGCGCTTTCTCAACGTAAACAGAGTCCAGAAGTGGGCCATTATGGTCGAAAATGTGCCGTTGGTCGGCATTCGGTGTCGTCATAGCGCGGACGGCATGACAACAAAGCCGTTCTCCTTTGCTTTACATGGACGTTTCTTGTATATACGTCATTCCACCCGTGTATAAGATGTGAAATCCTCGACTGGAATCTTATTTGAAATAACTGCCTGTCTCCATGATAATTAGGTGATTACTGCTTGACATACAAGACAATAAATAAAATATTGTTACAAATGTGTTCTTACAGTCTCGTTCTTTCCCACACTCTACGATCCAAGCAGATATCCAACCATTACTAACAAATTTTCAGTGCAAGATTAAGTAACGTAATAAACTCTAAATAATAACTGAAATTAATTTTTCAATTTATTGCTTAGCGAGGACTTTAATTAGCATTGATAAATAAATTCAGTGAAGAGGTGAAGATATTCTGCCTTACAGAGTCCTCTTCAGCTCTAGCCCTTCATTTGCGTCGTCTGATACCGACAAACGGCCCGTCCTGGCATAGAAGGCAACGGATTTCTTACCTAGTTTCAGAATTACTAATCGAATTTGTGTACCAGTTTCTCACACACAATTTCCCTGTTTCTGTACCATACACTATATTTGTGACAAAACACACTTAGATTTGACTATTTCTTGCAACTAATTGTGGGATGACGATGTAACTCTTCCTTTTGAAATTGCAGTAACTCAGTCTTAATAAACGCACTAATATTTTTTCTTGTACGTTCTTACTGTCCGGTGGGAACGCATTGGTAACGCACAAAGCGAATTCAGTCTTACGTGAAACGCTGCGATACAGTCGCCATAAACTCTTTCTATTTACTTCCGTTCTATAAGGAACGATCAAACAATTTACGTTCGAAGGCCTTAGAGTTGAGAATCGGTATGTCAATCAGGGAAAATTGCCGTGAGCATAGACGCAGTGATCCTGTCGACGCACTAGGTTGAAGGTACCTGTTTGGTAAATTACCGTGTCCTGCTGCAAGAAGAAGTCCATTAATGCCTGCTGTACAACCTCCTCTGACAGCAATCGTTGACTCTTCAAGGTATTTTTTAAGGAAGCGAAGACGTGATAATCGGATGGGGAGAGATGAGGACTATAGGGCGAGTGTCTGAGTCTCTCGAACTTGGGTTGGCGTGACTTCCGCATTTCGACATTTGCGACCACCACGAAACTTGACTCACCATTCCACAACGGCGGTTTTCGAGTGACATGATGGCCCATACACACTGTTCATTCAGTGATGGATGTCTACCGTTGTTCGTTCTTCGGCAACCAAGAAATGACGAAGAACACATTGGTGCTGTTTGGATGCATTTCCTGGTGCCGTCGCCATAGTTCACGTTTACATATGCACGTTGGAAAGACACGGATGCCACAGTAATCGTTTGCCAACATGTTGGTGCCTATACGAGGTGGTCAGAAATAGTCTCAAAAAGCTTGTAAGTCTGTTGCAGGAAAGGTTGTGCTGAGAAATAATTATTGAGAAAAGAGTTCGATACGTTGCGCCGTTTCCGAGTTATCTAGCCTTGAAGTTAGCCAATGAGGTTACTGCGTGCGCAAATTCAGGTGACCGGCCGTTAACGGTGACGCCAAACGTGCTCTTCGTTTGGTTTCCTAAAACCGAACGAGAGACCGATACAAAAATTATCGCGTAGGGCCCCCGCGAACTTGCAGAAATGGACTCGACTAATGTCTGAAGTGGTGCTGAAGGAAATTGCCTCCATGAATCCTGTAGGGCTTTCCATAAATCCGTAAGAGTACGAGGTGATGGACATCTCTTTAAACAACACGTGGCAAGGCATCGCAGATATGATCGATAATGTTCATGTCTGGGAAGTGTTTAAACTCAGACGAATGCTCCTGAAGTCACTATGTAGCAATTCTGGATATGTGGGGTGTCGCATTGTGCTGTTGGAATAGCCAAATTCCGTCGGAATGCACAATGGACCAGGAGATCACACAGGAGGCTTACGTACGTGTCACCAACTGCAAAGGCCCACACCATTACACAGCCTCCACCGGCTTGAACAGTCCCCTGTTAACATGCAGGGTCCATGAATTCATGAGGTTGTCTCCACACCTGTACACGTCCGTCCGCTCGATGGAGTTTGAAAAGAGACTCGTCCGATCAGGCAACACGTATCAAGTCACCAACAGTCCAGTGTCGGTGTTCACGGGCGAGGCGAGGCGTAAAGCTTTGTGTCGTGCAGTCATCAAGGGTACACGAGTGGTCCTTCGGCTCCGAAAGCGCATATCGATGATGTTTCGTTGAATCGTTCGCACGCTGACATTTGTAGATGGCCCGATATTGAAATCTGCAGCAATTTGTGTAAGTGTTGTATTTCTGTCACGTTCAACGATTCTCTTCAGTCGCCGTTGGTCCCATTCTTGGGGGTTATTTTTCCGGCTACAGCGATGTCGGAGATCTGATGTTTCACCGGATTTCTGATATTCTCGGTACACTCGTGAAATGGTCGTACGGGAAAATCCCCACTTTATCGCTACCTCGGAGATGCTGTGTCCTATCACTCGAGCGCCGACTGTAACACCACGTTCAAACTCACTTAAATCTTGATAACCTGCCATTGTAAAAGCAGTAACCGCTCCAACAACTGCACCAGATACTTGTTGTCTTATATAGGCGTTGCCGACCGCAGCGCCGTATTCTCGCCGTTTATATGTCTATACCAGTTACTTTCGCGGCTCAGTGGACATGGGACGGTAGTAAGTACAGTGAACCGTGGTAGATTTGAACCACTTTTTACCATTTTTTTAAAAGACTGGACACAATGTAAATTACTCATAGCAAGAAATGTTGTAAAATTTTACATTTACAGTTACTGAGTGCTTTGGAAAGTGAAAATGTATGTTAACTATGCTCTATCGCAGTAAAATTTCAGTTTTAATACTGCTACAAAGTTACGCTGTCATTGAGGATAACTTTAGCAAAGGATTTTTCCTATATCTAATGCTCTGCGTAGTTGTAAATGGTGCCAAAAGGAAATCTGGTGTTAATAAGAAGTAAAAACAAACAGAGTTAATTCAGTACTGCAGGTTTACTTTTAAATATCGAATTATTTGTACCAACCTGGCATTGTTCAACTTAAATCTGTCTCACCAGAAGCTCTTCTCATAACATAATTGAAGGATAATCAAAACCCTGAGAGCTTGTGGAAGTTGGAAAGAGAACTGAAGTACTTACCATAAATAACAGAGGTTATAGAGCTGTTACTTTTAATGCAAAATAATGCAGGTAGGTGGAGCAGGACCATTTGAAACGAAGCGGTAAGTAGTACAGAGATACCCTGACTGGTTAAAGTTACCCTGATTGACTGTGGCGAAAAACTCTGAGGAATCTCGCGCGCTATCTTCAACCGCTATGAGAACAACTGACACCAATTGTATGTGGCAGGCTGCTTGAAACTGCGCCAGCAGCGGCCTGATTGATTGACTTGGATGGTAAATTGCTGAGAAACGGCGCAGTCATTTCGCACTACAGTGTGCCCTGAAATACCCTTACAAGCATCTCAGACAGGTTCCGACCACTGTGTATGCCTACATCGGAGAGGCGCTATGTTGCACGAACGTTTCAGCTATCCCGTCAAAAGGAAACTTCTTGATCGCCCCTTATACTTATTTTCTCGACGAGTACATTTATCACCTTTCTACACGACATCCTAAATGATGAGGTGAATGTATATTACAGTCATCCGCTCACGTTAGCTGAATAGTCAGCGTGACGAATTGTAAATCCTTTGGGCCCGGGTTCGATTCCCGGCAGGGTGGGGGACTTTTCTCCTCCCAGGGACTGGGTGTTGTGCTGTCCTCATCAGCATCGTATCATCCTCATCGACTGGAGGTCGCCGAAGTGGTGTCACATTGAAAGACCTGCACCCGGCGAACGGTCTGCCCGAAGGGGGGGGGGGGGGGGGGGGCCCTAGCCATACGGAAAAATTTACAGTTTCTGTTTTCCCCTACTGCTTTCCTTTACCGAGCGAGGTACCGCACTGGTTAACACAGTAGACTCGCATTAGGGAGGACAACGGTTCAAATCCTCACTCGGCCATCCACGTATAACTTTTCCGTGATTCCTATAAATCGCTCCAGAAAATTCAGGGATGGTTTCTTTGAAAAGGGCTCGCACGACTTCCATCCACACTTTTGCGAAACCCAAACTTATGCCCCGTCTTTAATGACCACGCCGTCGACGGGATGTTAAAGTGTAATTTTCCTAATTGTGTCGCCCTCTACAGCTACCCGTACTACAACATAAGTTGCTACCTGACATCTTAAAACATTTCCTGTTATTTTATTCCTTGTGATGGTTAGTATTTTACACTCTTACCTCGTAGATTCTGTGAGAATTGCATATCTTATCGTCTCTCTTCCTAGTATTGATACTTTATCTTTTAGGTGAGATGGACCGCGATACAAGATTGACATGGATCTTGCTCCAAGTATCTAGTCTGCTATTAGGAGAAGTAATGAAGTTAAAGTCATTTTTCACTTGCATTGCTTTCTAAATGCGACACTCTTTTGTGACAGTTTGCAGTGACGATGCTCGATGACCTTTTGAAAAATGCAGTTTCTGATAATAAGGAGGAAGGGGATAAAATACTACGGAAGAGTAGAATGACCCAGTAGATACCTGCACTCATCAGGAAACGTAAATTAGTTATTCTTAACTTTACATCTTTATTAGTGTTAAAGATGTCCTGGATTCTTAACTTTACACCTTTATTAGTGTTAAAGAAGTGCTGACATTGGGTGGTAGCTTGTCGCTGTACTGTAGCACAGCGCTAACACCAAACGTTATATATCACTATTCCGACAGTTAGTAGTATTTTTTCCTCTAACTAGGAGAGGTTCCGAAGGGTCGGATCGAATTTTTAAAATCACTCGTCCGGTAGTGTTGTGTAAGTTAGGGTCCCAGCTATGACAACTTATAGCCATTTAACCTGGTGGCGTCTCGTTTGCTAGTAATTGACAAAAAAAGAAATTGCACGATGTCTTGTCATGCACTGTAGCGCTGGAAGTAGACTGGATTTTAAAATAGCGTCCTAGTGTAGCGTTTAAACAGTTTCGCTGGTATCGTGAAGGTTGTGTGTTACCATTATTTTTACTCGTTTAACTGGCTAAAATATAATGTTTTTCATTTGTAATCCTTTCCTGTGTAATTTTAATCATCGTGTCAACTTACTGATTTGCACTCATTTTTTACGTCCTTTATTCCATTTTTCATTAGGAATTTTTGTTCATGCGATTTTAAATAAATTTGTTTTTCTATCGTAACTTTTAGACGTTTGTACGTACCGATCTGTAGAATAGGAAACAGAAGACGAGATGTTCTATTGATATTACTTGTGTACTAACGTCAAAAATTTATTTTACGTTAGACGATATACATTTTTACGGTATTCCTCACACAGACATTTAAAAAGTTAATTCTTGTCGTATCATGTACAGAGTAACGTAGATGTAGATTTAAACGAAAGCAGGTTTTATAAATAAAACTAAATTCGTGAAAAATAAGTAATAGAAACAACGACTGCAAGCAGTAACATTGATCACAATATAAAATGAAGGAAAGGCATACATTAACACGAAAATAAAATGGGAAAAAATCTTTAAACTAATTTATTGAATGAAAAGCAATGATCACAGTGGCTTCTACAGAGATGTTGAAGTAAGTGGACCCATTTGGATTCGAACTCACACCTTTTAGCATAGCAGCCTGATATCTTACCTGCTACGCTACGACGTCGTTTAAACACCTGGACCATTTTTATGGCTCTAGTGGATCACAAGCAACTACAAATTTTTTTGTCGATTACTTGCAGACGAGGATCCAGCGTGGTGAGTGGCGGGTGTGTGTGTGACACCTGCAGTCTAATTTGGAGCACCGTAAATGTGGTGTAAAAAAGTCGTATCCATTCCTTGGAATTTCTTCAGAGTAACATAAGCAACCTCGCCGTCAGTACTGCACACATTATCATGTGCAAGGAGATTCACTAATGATAAATAAAATTTCAACGCAGTGGAGGCAGTATGCAACAAACGTCAAATTGGCATATTTGGATATGCAAATTATCGGCGTTTCAGCGCAAACACACACAGTACTACATCTACATACATAACAAACGATGAAGTGCTTGGAAGAGGGTTCATCGAACCACCTTCGAGAGGTTTCTTTGCCGTTCCACACTCTAACAGCACTTGGAAGAAACAAAGACTTACGTCTTTCCGTGCGAGCTCTGCTTTATTTTATTCATTGTTCATCTCTCCCTGTGTAGCTTGGCGTCAACGATATGTCTTCTCATTCGGAGAAGAAAGTTGTTGAATGAAATCTCGTGAAAATTCGTAGTGCCTCTGTCTTAATGATTGCCACCCCAACTCTTTTGTCATTTCCGTGACATTCAGTTTCGTATTTCTCAATAATACACAACAATCTGCCGCTCTCTGAACTTATTCGATGCCCTCCGTGAATTCTGTCCGATGTGGATCCCATATTACGCAGCAGTACTCCAGAAGAGAGGGGACAATCGTAGTGTGGGCAGTGTCTCTAGTAGACCTGTTGCTTCTTTTATGTGTCCTGCCCATAAATCGCAACATTTGCTTAGTCTTCCCCACAGTATTAGCTATATGATCATTACAATTTAGATTATTCGTAATCCTGATCGCTTAGAATTTAGTTGAATTCACAGCCTTTCGATTTGTGTAATTTATCGTGTAACAAAAATTTGGTGGATTTCTTTTACTACTTATGTGGATGATTTCACACTTTTCATTATTTAGAGTCAACTGTCCGTTTGTGTACCACGCACATATCTTGTCTAAATCATTTTGCAATTCTATAACACTTCCTTAGGGAACACCAGATATCACTTCTGTTTGACTCGATGACTTTCTGTGTAATAATAAGAAATGTGCGTTTCTGACAGGAAATCTCGAATCCAGTCGCACAACGGAGACGATATTCCATAGGCAAGTCGCTTGTGAAGAACGGCGTCGAAAGCCTTTTGTAAATCTCGAAATGTGGCATCAGTTTGAGGTCCCCTGCCGATAGCATCGATTACTTCGTGTAAATAAAAAACTAGTTGTTTGTCACACGAACTATATTTTCTATATCCGTGATGAATGTCAATAAATCGACTTCTGTAAAATAATTCATAATTTTCGAATAAAATATATGTTTCAAAATGTTTGTGAGGGTTTATAATTCAATAGATAACTCGTATATCCTTTCTCGGTTAATGTTGTGACCCGTACAGCTTATCAGTCTTCAAGTAAGAATCTCTCGTTGAGCGAGGTGTTGTACATGACTGATAAGTAAGAAGCTATTATATCAGCGTACTGTGAAAGGAAACTAGAAGCTAATTGGTGCAAAGTCTGGATCAAAGGATTTGCCTTTATTAAGTGATTTAAGCTGCTTCGCTCTGCCGAGGATATCTACATGGTGTTCTTGATTCGAATTCACGAACATATAGTTTGTCTTGTTCGGTGAAGGAATTTCGGAAAGACATGTTTAGTAACTTCGCTTTATCGTCTCTGTTACCATTGGGGGTGCACTGCGCAATGAAAGTACTGATTGGGTCTTGCTCCTGGAGTACTTCACATACCACTATAATCTCTTCGGATTTTCTGCGAAAATTGTTTCGTTGTCCGCAGGTCGTGGTCGTGCGGTAGCGTTCTCGCTTCCCACGCCCGGGTTCCCGGGTTCGATTCCCGGCGGGGTCAGGGATTTTCTCTGCCTCGTGATGACTGGGTGTTGTGTGACGTCCTTAGGTTAGTTCGGTTTAAGTAGTTCTAAGTTCTAGGGGACTGATGACCATAGATGTTAAGTCCCATAGTGCTCAGAGCCATATTTCTTTTTTTTTTTTGTCTTTCGTTGCGGAAACTATTGGAAGAATTTCTGATTGACCTCCACAATAAATTTCGAGGTTGAGAATAACATCGTCAGTCTTGGAGTTTCTGTGTTCTTTTAAATTTAATATGTTTCTTCGTTGCTTCTGCAGCAGTGTTCTGAAGTGTGTCGTGTATCGTGGGGGTTAAGTACCATCTCTTATTCGTTTATTTGGTATATATCTCTCAATTGCCGTCGATACTATTTCTTTGAATTTAAACAGGCGTAATGAGATCTACATTCGGTGTAAAAGCAAAGATTACGCTACGCTTTTCTCATTCAGAAATCGAAATTCAGTATTGATTGTACTTGAAAAGATCGTGTTCTCTTTCGTGTGATATGGATAAACAGTATCAGCGCTTCTCGGAATTCGACAGTTGTAGCGCTGTGACCTGTAGAGAAGGCTGTGTACAGTTGCTCGATGTTACTGCTGATGTTTGTCCAATCCCCACGACTGTCATGCGACTATGGAATCTGTGGGTTCAGGAGGGCTACACCCCAAGCTCTGCAGGATGCCAACGGGACCATGCGTCTAGCGTCCGAGAGGAGGTACATATTGCTCTATTGGCCGAGTAGGACGTACATCCACGTCACAGACCTCGACCCAGGCGAAGGACTTGTTTGCACGGAGAGAAGTATGCACACGAACGACGGCGTCAGCAGAAGCACTGACTCCCAGTTTGGAGATACCTGTTGGCAGCTCCCTTTGACGCTGCTGCAGAAAGAGTCGCGGTGACAACTGCTAGAGGAATGAATGGAACCGTTTTGTATTTCCAGATCAGCTGGTGTTCTATGTACAGCATGAGAGTGGACGCATCCGTGTTTGGGCGCTCGGTGCAGAACAACCCTTGTCAGATTGCATCCGTGATAGTA
This sequence comes from Schistocerca cancellata, assembly GCF_023864275.1. Lineage (NCBI taxonomy): Eukaryota > Metazoa > Arthropoda > Insecta > Orthoptera > Acrididae > Schistocerca > Schistocerca cancellata. The sequence goes on along the minus strand of NC_064633.1, from coordinate 21,448,909 downwards.
AAAGGAGTCCGGCGCTTGTTGCGAAGGTATGGAGTGGCTTTGGATACACACGAAGATTACCTGTGATTCTCATAGCAGCTATTTAGATAGCATCCGTTTCACACTGTTGGGATCGGTGGCCGAACTCTGTGATCGAACTATACGTAAAGTTATCGTTCAACAAGGTAAGTTCTTTTCACATGTTGTGTGATTTGTCCTTATATTCTTCAGGAAAGTACTCGACTGTTACTGTGGCCAGCATAGTTTCCTGATCTCTATCCAATTGAGAAAGATCTGATCGTGTGGCCCTGGTAGGCGGGCACGTCACGACATTTCGCCAGCCACTACGGTTGATGGACACTGTCACAAAGCTGAGGCAGTACAGAAAAACGTAGCGGTAGCAGTCCCGCAAATTCTACTCGATGCCCAGCCGGGTTAGAGCCAGTGCTGCAGCCAGAGGTAGTAGCTCTGGTACAAGATGTCTGGAAAGGTGTAACACATTGCAACATTAGGTAGTACCAGTCTAAACAGAAGGAAATTCCTACAATGATATGTCCAGAAACCAGTGCCTGCTGACATATGGACTAACCTGTCCTCTCATTCTCATCTGACTCTTACACAGAACAAGACGCTGTAGGCTGTGATATCATCCATCACAATGCACAGCAAAGTCGGTAACGTGGATCGATAACACAAATATCAGCCACTCCTCGCTACAGTCCGCAACGACGAAAGGGATGCGCTCCTGAGCAAACGCCCTTTCTCTCAGCACAGCTGTGCCATCACTCGGAGGTCGATACAGAACTGAACAGGCACTTACTCTGCTCAGTTGATGACCTTAGATGAAGCAATCAACACCATCTATTTAGAAGACCAGTGCTATTCAAATCGCAGATGGAAATGTGCTTTAGTAAATGTTGATCTTGTACTTCCAGAGAAGAGTTTTTAATTATGTTTATCAAATGATGCTTTAGCGCTCAAAAACAGTTGTAAATATTCGACACATTCCTGTGGCAGTGGACAGTATAAAGTTAAGTATATATTTTTATCGTTCTTGTAATAAAGTGAACGAATACTGCATGTGTTATAGTTCCGATCAGCCATCACCCAGAGCTATTAAAGTAGCGAAAGTTATAACTGGACGATTGTAGATTTGTGAGTTCATAACACGGGCAGTGCTGTCTGTTGTTACCGTGCATCCAGACACACCCTTCAGACCTTCTTCGCAGATTTCTCAATACACCTCGTTCCATTCGGATTGGGTCACTTCCCTTGGTCACACACCCCTGTAACATCTGTGTGTTGTCGATGATTGGACATACACCAATGCCCTTGAATGTCCCCGTAGCTAAATGTCAAACGTAAATACACTCTCTGAATGCGTATGACATACTAACGGACATCCTCCAACGATGCATTGAACATGAAACGTTGCAGTGAGGTACTGCCGCACAGTTCACAGAAAATTGGTAGTGTTCCATGGTATTTAAGCAACAATCGTTGCCTTCCTGCAATGCTAACATTCTGGAATATCGCTGGTTGTTCATCGAGCAGATATCGATGACACATATCACATGTTAATCTGTGTGATGAAGTGTATGGTGCCACGAGTCTATCAGCGTCTGTTCTCGTCCATACATTGATACTGATGCAACCGTGACATCACCTCGATGGTCACTCGAGGATTTGCACCTTCCCACACATGACTATAGCGATAATTTACTATACTACCTGAACAATAAGACACTCACTTTACCTAATACTGCCCACACGTGATGCCGGCCGCGGTGGCCGTGCGGTTCTAGGTGCTTCAGTCTGGAACCGCGCTGCTGCTACGGTCGCAGGTTCGAATCCTGCCTCGGGCATGGATGTGTGTGATGTCGTTAGGTTAGTTAGGTTTAAGTAGTTCTAAGATCCAGGGGACTGATGACCTCAGCTGTTAAGTCCCATAGTGCCATTTTTGAACCACACGTGACGATAGTGGTAATTTACTATACCACCTGAACAATAGGAGACACACCCTACCTAATACTGCCCACATGTGACTATAGTGATAATTTACTATACTGCCTGAACAATGAGACACCCACCCTACCAAATACTGCCCGCACATGACTGTAGTAATAATTTACTATACTACCTGAACAATAAGGCACTCACCCTACATAATACTACCATTGCCGGTCCCAAGCCCGGATTCTGATCTTACAAGTGATGAGAGAGGAAGAGGGGGAGGAGTAACAACCTCGTAAAAAAAACCTGGGTCCATCTGGCTCCGGATGGTAGCACCCTGTGAGGGCCCCTGCCTAGGGTTACGGGTGAAAACCGGTCAACGATCTCATAGGCGGAGGAGGAATTTTTAACTCCCAACGGCTGAGAGAGCGGAGGAACAAAAAATCTATAACTGCAAGCGTCTGTACCCAGATTGGGCGGCTTGTGGGCAGCGTCTGTTCCTCATGTTAGAGGCGGCTGTTTCAAGAAAACCTTCTGACGCTAACAACGATAGTCGTATTCCTGGTAGGTTACGCAAGTAATCTCCCCAACTTTGAAGAATTTCAACAGTTACAATCTTAACGCATGACGGAAATGTCTTTCAATAGCGAAACTACCCCAGGTGGCCAATCCACCGTCGGCAACGACGCAAGCAGACCCATGGATTCTGGGGAGTCTGCAACACCATGCAAATCCAACAAGATTAAACCCAGAAAAATCTTCAACATAGCAACTCTCAACATAAGCTCCCTTCTCAAAGTGGGAAAACTTAAGCACCTTACAGACCAGTTACACACGGAAGACATACAAATTGTGGCGCTACAAGAAACTCGCTTCACTGATGAAAACACATTTGAATCAAACAAATTCAGAATATTTAAAGGAAAACCTGGAAAAATTGTAATGAAGAAATGCCCTCAGCTTGGCACAGCTTTTGCTGTAAACACAAAAATTCTGAACTCTGTCGAACATTTTTGGTCAACATAATCGAGAACATCTTTCCTCACTTTTCGATGTGCAAATAAAAAATACACATTAATCAATGTTCACGCTCCCACAAATGACAAAAATAATGCTAAAAATCGGGAAGAAACAGATGAATTCTGGGAAAACCTTAACGATCATATATCAGAAATCCCAGAAAACAATGCAAAAATACTTGTAGGAGATTTTAACGCTCAGATTGGAAAAGAAAAGAAATTCCGCGATATTGTCGGCAACTTTCCCGCACACAAACGAACCAACAAAAATGGAGAAAGGTTAATTATGCTCTGTAAGCAGTTTAAACTCAAGCTAATGTCAACAAGTTTTAAACATCTTCCCAGAAAACAAAAAACCTAGGTATCTCCGATAAAGAGTATCGGAGAATTTCAAATAGATCACGTTGCCATCTCCTCCAAATGTGAAAAAGAAATATTGAACACACGTGTCCGAAAATCTCTAAACCTCGACTCCGATCACTATCTCACGAAAATAAAAACTAAACTGATCCCACAAAACAAACAGAAAAGCAGAAACGGTGAATATAAAAACAGAAATAAAATAAATTTTGATCTTACAACCCTGAGAAATTACAACCTTAACTCCAACTCTAACCTCAAGGATTTTCAGAAAAAACTAAAGACATTCTCCCCTTCACAAAACCTCCAAGAATTACAGAAAAACTTGATTGAGGTAACAGAAACAACTTTTCCAAAAAAGAGTAAACCGAGACACCCGTGGTGGCACAGCAACTGTAATGAAGTTCTGCATGAAAGACTTAAAGCCTGGAAAAAGTGGAACTCACATAAGACTGAAAACAACTTTGATGAATTTAAGCAAGCCAGAAACAATGCCTCGAAAACTTTTCGCAACACCAAGAGACAATACGAAAAACAACAACTGGACTCAATCGAAGAGAATTTCAAGAAATGCAACACGGCAGCTTGGTACAAAACATTCAACCAGAAACTCCGAGGATACCAGTCCCCTTGCCTAAACCTTATGAGAAATAATAAGACTCTCGCCACCAACAATACTGAAAACTGTGAAATCCTGGCTGAATATTTTGAGACACTCCTAAACTGCCAAACACCCATCCAGACTCTCAGTTTTACGCAACCAGAAACATTACCAACACATTCAACACCTCCGACACGAGAGGAAATCACAAACATAATCAAAAATCTCAAAAACAGGAAAGCATGTGGAGAAGACACAATTACAGCAGAAATGCTCAAGCTTGGGGGAGAAACATCAGTAGAAGCACTACACAAAGAACTTGAACAAGTATGGGAAACCAAGAAAATCCCTAGTCACTGGAAAACTGCCCTAATTCACCCTTTGTTTAAAAAAGGTGACAAAAGGGATGTTAACAACTATCGTGGAATATCGCTTCTCCCAGTCCCATACAAAACTCTATCAAAAGCCCTGCTCAATCGTGTATCACCAATTATAGAGGGAAAACTTGGAGAATATCAAGCTGGCTTCAGACCAGGAAGATCCTGCGCCGAACAAATTTTTAACCTCAAAACAACAATGAACTATTTATCTACAAGGAGCAAGAAATATTTCATAACATTCATTGATTTCAAAAAAGCTTATGACTCAATCGATAGGGACACACTCATCAAAACACTTCGAGAATATGAAACAGATGAAACAACAATCACCATAATCAAAGAAACATTAACAAATACAACATCAAAAGTAAAATTCCAAGGAGAAATTTCACGGCATTTCGAGGTCAAAACCGGAGTCAGACAAGGAGATGCGCAGTCCCCGGTACTCTTCAACTGTGTTCTGGATAAAGTCACAGCAGAATGGAGAAAACTCACTCAAAAACATGGAGTTGAGAAAGTCCAAATTGGAGGGAAGTGCTACAAAGCCATTGAAACCAACTGTTTTGCCTTCGCTGACGATCTCGCCTGTTTAGCTTACACACAAAAAGACACAATAAAACAAATAGAATTACTTAAAGAAACTGCTGAAAAAGCAGGCTTGCAAATTTCATTTGAAAAGACAGAAATCATTACAAATATCAAAAATCCACCAAAGAAAATAACTACGAAATACGGGAAAATACAGGTATCTAAACATTTTAAATATCTTGGTGAACTAATTCAGCCTGTGGCAAAAGGTCATCCGAATACAAAAACTAGAGACAGCAACTCACTACTGCAGACAAATGTATTCAAAAAAATGTATATCCAAAAACATTAAACTCAGACACTACCAGACTGTCATTAGACCGCAGATACTATATGCATCAGAAACACTGGCAAATTTTACATACGCAGAACAGATAGAAAATCGTGAAAGAAGAATTGTGAGGACAATTCTTGGACACAGGAAAATAACAGATGATCAAGGCAAGCGCGTATACAGACTAAAAAGCAACAAAGAAGTGTATACGAAGTGCAGCAAAATTACAGACGAAATTAGAAAAAGAAGATTCTCCTTTTATGCTCACATCATGAGGATGAACCCGAATAGGCTTACAAAACAAATATTTTCGTACATCACAAAACTAAAAAATAAAAATTTATGGTTTATCAACACAAAAAGAGATCTAAAAGAAATGGATATAGATCAGGAAACAATATTTAACAGAAACCTTTTTAGAAAAAAACTGAATTCATTCACGGGTTTCGGTGTGAAAATTAAGAAGACTTGTGGAACTAAATGGTCTGAAGAGAGAAAAGACGCCTTCAGCGCAAGAATGAAAGAAGCGTGGACTGAGAGAAAGAAGACTTCCCAGAAGCGCAAAAAATAACTGTTTTCACGGTCTTTAACGGCCAAATTTGTATGATAATAATAATAATAATACCCACATGAGACTATAGTGATAATTTACTATACCATCTGAACAATAAGACACTCACCCTACCTAACACTACAGGTCAATCGTCATAAGTAAGTCAGCCCATATCTCAACAGGTAGTGGTTTCCGAACATACAAGGGGCGATCAAAAAGTTTCCATTTGCTGCAGCGGACATGTAACGTTGCGCAGCTCCTATGAAGATATACACTGAGGTGACAAAAGCCATGGGATAGCGATATGCTTTGTTTACATGGAATGGGCTGGATCGTTTTGCCCAACTGAAATGATCATTGACTGGAAGTCGTTATGGTGGGCTACTTGGAGACCATTTGCAGCCAGTCGCGGACTTCATGCTCCCAAACATCGATGGAATTTTCATGGATGAGCATGTGACATTTCTGCAGGCCACAAATGTTCGCGATTAGTTTGAAAACCATTCTGGACTGTTCGAGAGAGTCTTGTTGAGTCCATGCCACGTCGAACTGTTGCACTACGACGTATAAAAGGAGTTCCAATACAATATTAGGAGGCATCCCATGATTTTTATCGCCCCAGAATATAATCACGGACATGAAGCAAGGATGTAGTTCAAAATTGTTCTAATGCCTCTGAGCACTATAGGACTTAACTTCTGAGGTCATCAGTCCCCTAGAACTTAGAACCACTTAAACCTAACTAACCTAAGGACATCACACACATCCATGCCCGAGGCAGGATTCGAACCAGCGACCGTAGCGGTCGGGCGGTTCCAGACTGTAGCGCCTAGAACCGCTTCGCGACCCCGGCCGGCAAGGAATTAGTATGGCATTCGTTTGTTTCAGGACGAGTGTGCTGTAAATGCGGAAACATGATGTTTGGCGGCGTTTTCACTGAACGTGTCTCAACAGGACCCAAGTGCTGCTATTCCTTTCTTGGTTGCTGAAGGGGAAACACCGGTAGACCCCCATCGGATGAGGCAGCATGTCTGTCAGTCACCACCATTGTGGAATGGTGGCCGCAAGGGTTGTTGCTGCTTCATGACGATGCACGTCCCCTATCGCACATGTCATGACGAGAAAGTTATTCCAACTGAAGTGGGAGACGCTCGATCACCCGCCCTATAGTCGTGGTATCCTCTCATGAGATTATCGGGCCTTCCGTCCCTTAGGCAGACCGTTGAAGGGTCGGCGATTTTTGTCGGTTGAGGATGTTTAGAAGACAGTTAGTGACTTGTTTACGAAGCGGAACGTGGTGTTTTGCCAAATGGGTATCTTCAAACTTGTGCATAGGTGGGATGATTGTTTCAATGCTCACCATGGTTTTCCCTGACTTCTATACCAGTTCCTGGCAGCACGTTTCTAACGGAAACTTTTTGATATCCTCGTATAATATAGTTACACTGAATTGCCAAAGAAACTGGTACACCTGCCTAATATCGTGTAAGGCCTGCCTTCACGCGGAAGTGACGCAACACAACGTGGTAAGAACTCGACTAATGTCTCGTTGCAAGGCATCCTAGATATACTCAAGAAGCTTCATGCCTAGGGAGTCTGGTGGCTAGCAAAAGTGTTTAAACTCAGAAGAGTGTTCCTAGAGCCACCCTGTAGCAATTATGGACGTGTGGGGTGTCGAATTGTACTGCTGGAATTACCCAAGTCCGTCGGAATGCGCAATGGACATGAATGGATGCAGGTGATCAGACAGGATGCTTACGTACGTGCCACATGTCAGACTCGTATCTAGACGTATCAGGGGTCCCATATCACTCCAACTGCAGTCGTTCCACACCATTACATAGCCTCCACCAGCTTGAACAGTCCTCTACTGACTTGCAGGTCTATGGATTCATGAGGTTGTCTCCATACCCGTACAAGACCATTCGCTCGATACGATTTGAAACGAGACTCGTCCGACCAGGCAACATGTTTCCAGTCCGGGCTCAAGCTATGCGTAAAGGTTTGTGTCGTGCAGTCTAGGGTACATGGGTGGGCCTTTGGCTCCGAAATCCCATATCGATGATGTTCCGTTGAATGGTTAGCGCGCTGAAACTTGTTGATGAATCAGCAGCAATTTGCGAAAAGGTTGCACTTCCGTCACGTTGAACGATTCTCCTTACTGTTTCGTTGAATGGTTAGCACGCTGAAAAAACTACAGCAAAGATGCCGGAGATTTGATGTTTTACAGGATTCCTGATATTCACGGTACACTAGTGAAGTTGTCGTACGGGAAAATCCCCACTTCATCGCTACCCCGGAGATGCTGTGACCTATCGCTCGTGCGCGGACTATAACACCACGTTCAAACACAATCAAATCTTGATAACCTGCCGTTGTAGCAGCAGTAACCGATCTAACAACTGAGACAAACACTTGTTGTCTCATATAGACGTTGCCGACCAGATGGTGGTGGTGGTGGTTGTTAGGATGTTTAAGGGGGACTAAACAGCTAAGGTCATCAGTCCCCCATTCCAAAACCAGGCGAGACATTAAGGCGCGGAGCAGATAAAATCCCTAGGGGAAGGATACTCCCCCCCAGGCCCTAAAAGAACACAAATGCGGTAACGAATACGAAGAGGACAGATGAACTCCAGACAGAAAGAAACAGAAGAAAAGAAGATGGCCGGAGACTGGTTGACTGACCACGACAACAAAAAAGGGAAAGAGTCAACCAACCGACTACACACTAAAAGCTGCAACCAAATATGAGAGACTCGAGGACAAGAGACACACAAAGGGAAAGGTGCAGGACCACTCTAAATGGAACCATAAAAAGGACTAGCACGGATAAAATGTAAAACACTGTCAGCCATGGAGGCATCGTCGCATAAAATCAAAGGCAAGGTGCCCGGGAAATTAAAAGACTGCCGAAGGGTGCGCAGTCGGGGACACTCCAATAAAATGTGGGCGACCGTCAGCCGGGACCCACACCGACACAAGGGGGGATCCTCCTGACGCAAAAGATGGCCGTGCGTCAGGTATGTATGGCTGATGCGGAGCCGACACAGGATAACAGAGTCCCTGCGAGAAGACCGCAGGGAGGAGCGCCACACATCGGTCGTCTCTTTGACAGCCCGCAGTTTATTAGGCATTGTCAAGCCTCGCCACTCAGCAGACCACAACCCAAGCACCTTACGGCGCAACACCAGCTGCTGATCGGGAGCCGTGAGGCCGATCTCCAAAGCTGGGGCGTCGAGCGCCCCTTTGGCCAGCCTGTCAACACGTTCGTTCCCCGGGATGCCAACATGACCTGGCGTCCAAACCAAGACCACCGAACGTCCAGAACGGGCAATGGCGGAAACAGATCCTGAATAGAGGACACCAGAGGAGAAGAGGGATAGCAGCGGTCGATGGCCTGAAGGCTGCTCAGGGAGTCACTGCAGATGACGACGGACCTACCTGAGCAGAAACGCATATGCTCAAGAGCGCGCAAGATGGCCACCAGCTCTGCAGTAAAAATACTGCAGCCAGCCGACAAGGAGCGTTGCTCAACATGGGCAGCGTGAGCAAAAGCGTAAGCAGTGCGACCATCAACCAGGGAACCATCAGTGTAGACAGGCTCACAGCCCGGAAATGATTCGAGGAGCGCAAGAAAACGGCGACGGAGGGCCACAGTCGGAACCGAGTCCTTAGGTCCCTGTGCCAAATCCAGACGGACGGACGGCCGGGACAAACACCAGGGAGGCGTAGGTGTACGGACCCGGAAGGGAGGCAGAAGAGGGATGACCCCAGTTCTGACAGCAGGGACTGGACACGGACAGCTACGGAAAGCCCAGACCTAGGTCGCCGTTCGGGCAGATGGAGGACCATGGCAGGGAAAAGCAGGCGACAATTGGGCAATTGGGATGGCCTGGCGAGCAATGCACGTGGACAGCATAGTCGGCGAGCAGTCGATGGCGGTGAATCCGCAGCGGGGGAACCCCGGCCTCCACCAGTAGACTATCCACGGGGCTGGTACGAAAAGCGCCAGTTGCAAGCCGAACCCCACAGTGGTGTATGGGGTCTAACAACTTCAACACTGAGCGTGATGCAGACCCATAGGCCGGGCTTCCATAATCAAGCCGGGACTGCACAAGGGCTCTGTACAATCGCAGCAGCGTGCAGCGATCTGCACCCCAAGACGTGTGGCTAAGGCAGCGGAGGGCGTTGAGGTGCCGCCAGCATTTTTGCTTCAGCTGAGTAATATGAGGAACCCATGTGAGCCGGGCATCAAACACGAGTCCCAAGAAGCGGCAAGTGTCCACCACTTCAAGCAGGTGGCTGTCGAGGTAAAGTTCAGGATGAGGGTGGACCGTCCGACGCCTGCAGAAGTGCATAACTCGAGTCTTGGCTGCAGAGAACTGAAAACCATGAGTCAGAGCCCATGATGCTGCCTTGCGAACGGCGACTTGCAGCCTGCGGTCGGCGACTCCCGTAGTCGTGGAGCTAAATGAGATGCAGAAGTCGTTGGCATACAAAGAAGGAGACACCGACGACCCCACTGCTGCAGCCAGACCATTAATGGCCACTAGAAATAAGGAGACACTCAACACTGAGCCCTGCGGGACCTCATTTTCCTGTATATAAGATGAACTAGAGGTGGCACCGACTTGCACCCGGAAAGAGCGGCGCAATAGAAAGGTTTGAAGAAAAGCCGGGAGCCGACCACGAAGACCCCACTCATGCAACGTGGCGAGGATGTGATGCCGCCATGTGGTGTCATACGCCTTCCGCAGATCGAAAAATACAGCAACGAGATGCTGACGTCGGGCAAAGGCCGTACGGACTGCAGATTCCAGCCGCACCAAATTGTCCGTGGCAGACCGGCCCCGACGGAAGCCACCCTGGGATGGAGCGAGGAGACCGCACGACTCAAGGACCCAACACAAACGCCGCCCCACCATACGTTCGAGCAATTTGCACAAAACGTTGGTGAGGGTAATGGGACGATAGCTGTCCACCGCCAGTGGGTCCGCACCGGGCTTCAAGATTTGGGACAATAACACCCTCTCGCCATTGCGACGGGAACACGCCTTCACTCCAAATGCGATTAAATATCGCGAGAATGTGTCTCTGGCAGTCCCTGGAGAGATGCTTCAGCATCTGCGCGTGGATGCAGTCTGGGCCTGGTGCTGTATCAGGGCAATCGGCGAGGGCAGCGAGGAATTCCCTCTCGCTGAAAGGAGCATTGTATGTTTCAGAACGACACGTGTGGAATGAGAACGGCGTCCGCTCGGCTCGCTCCTTTAGAGAGCGAAAGGCGGGGGGATAGGATGCAGTCGCAGAGCTCTGAGCAAAGTGCGCAGCAAGCCGTTCAGCAATGGCGGCCGCGTCCGTGCAGACAGCGCCGTCCAGGGAGAGCCCAGGGACACCCATAGGGGTCTGGTATCCGTAAATCCGCCGGATCCGGGACCACACGAGCGAGGGGGAGACATGGGAGCCCAAGGATGAGACATACCTCTCCCAGCACTCCTGCTTACGCCGTGCAATAAGACGACGGGCGAAGGCACGGAGCCTCTTAAAGGTGATGAGGGTCTCAAGAGACGGGTGCCGCCTATGACGCTGGAGAGCCCGCCGACGGTCGCGAATAGCCTCAGCAACCTCCGGCGACCACCAGGGTACAGCCCTCCTCCGAGGGTGGCCAGAAGAACGGGGGATGGAAGCCTCGGCCGCTGAAATGATGGACGTGGTTAAAACACGCACCACCTCGTCAATGTCACCCTGTGGGGGAGACTCAATGGTTGCAGCGGAAGTAAAAGCTGGCCAGTCAGCCCTGTGGAGAGCCCAGCGGGGCAAGCGCCCAGAAGAATGACACTGGGGCAGTGACAAATAGATGGGAAAATGGTCACTACCACACAGGTCAGGATGCACTCTCCAGTGGAGGGATGGGACAAGTCCAGGGCTGCAAATAGAGAGATCGATGGTCGAGAACAAGCCATGGGCCACACTGAAATGCGTGGGAGCACCGGTGTTCAAGAGGCTAAGGTCGAGCTGAGCCAACACATGCTCCACGGCCCGACCGCGGTCATCGGAGACAGTCCCACCCCATAGAGGGTTGTGGGCATTGAAATCGCCCAGCAGCAAAAAAGGTGGCGGCAGTTGGGCTATCAGAGCAGCCAGGACATGCTGCGCGACAGCACCATCAGGTGGAAGGTAAATACTGCAGACGGTAATAGCCTGTGGCGTCCACACCCGAACAGCGACAGCCTCTAAAGCTGTTTGTAGAGATACAAACTCGCTGTGAAGAGAGTTAAGGACATATATGCAGACGCCACCAGACACCCTTTCATAAGCTGCCCGGTTCTTAAAATAACCCCGATAGTTACGGAGGGCGGGGGTTCGCATTGCTGGAAACCAAGTTTCCTGCAGAGCAATGCAAAGGAAAGGATGACGGCTGATAAGTTGGTGGAGCTCAGCTAGATGGTGGAAGAAACCGCTGCAGTTCCACTGGAGGATGGTATTAGCCATGGATGGGAAAGGCGTGAAGGGATTGGGGAGGCAGATTACGCCTCCGGGGCCCCTGCTGCTACTGAGTCACCACCTGGACAACAGCTATCTATTGCATCCGAGGGACTGGCGAGATCCATGTCCTCAGTGGACGCCAGAATCTCCACCTCATCCTCAGACGCAGAGCTTGTAGGAAGCGGTGGAATGGGTGCCACCACAATGTCGGTAGCCTTGGGGAGTTTCTTCTTCTTCTGCTTCTCGCACTGCGCCTTGGGTGGTTCAGGCTGGGAGGGCGTCACTGGGTCAGTCTCAGGGACAGACGATGACCGTGTGTCCCGACGACCAGGGACTGGCGGTTGTTTGAGCCACTTGTGGCTGTCGGCTTTGGAACCGGTCGGAACGTGCGAAGGGAGGTCCCCAAGGGACCCCTTCCTTACGAGAGTAGCCGAAGAAGTCTTACGCTTCTCCGGCTGGGAAGGGGGGACTGATGTCCCCGATGGTTGGGGGGGTGTTGCTCCTGAAGTAGATGGAGCAGGAGCAACAGGAGGTTTAGTGCCCCCCACCATCAAGGGGGCAGGTGTGGGACTTCGACTCTGAGAGCTGACTGGAGTGGATGGAATTGTAGAAGGAGTGACAGTTGCGGCATAAGAAGCTGTCATGCGCACTGGATGAAGCCGATCATATTTCTGCTTCGCCTCAGTGTACGTCAGGCGGTCGAGAGTCTTGATTTCCATGATCTTCCGCTCCTTCTGCAGAATCGGACAGTCTGGCGAGCAAGGCGGATGGTGCGCACCACAGTTCACACAGATTGGAGGCGGCGCACAGGGATGATCAGGATGGGAAGGTCGACCGCAATCGCGACAGACGAGGTCGGAAGCACAGCGTGAAGACATGTGGCCGAACTTCCAACACTTGAAGCACCGCATCGGGGGAGGGATATACGGCTTGACATCACAACGGTACACCATCACCTTGACCTTCTCAGGTAACGTGTCACCCTCGAAGGCCAAGATGAAGGCACCGGTGGCAACTTGACGATCCCTCGGACCCCGGTGGACGCGCCGGACGAAATGGACACCTCGGCGCTCCAAGTTGGCGCGCAGCTCGTCATCGGACTGTAAAAGGAGATCGCGGTGAAAAATAATTCCCTGGACCATATTTAAGCTGTTATGTGATGTGATAGTAACAGACACATCCCCCAACTTCGTACAAGCCAGCAAGGCTCGTGACTGGGCAGAGGATGCCGTTTTTATCAACACCGATCCAGACCGCATCTTGGACAAGCCCTCCACCTCCCCGAACTTGTCCTCTAAATGTTCGACAAAGAACTGAGGCTTCACAGACACAAACGAGTCCCCGTCGGCTCTGGTACAGACGAGATACCGGGGCGAGTATCTTTCGCTCTCATTCACAGCCTTTCGTTCCTCCCATGGTGTGGCCAGGGAGGGGAACGATTTGGGGTCATACACATTAGCCTTAAAGTGAGCTTTGGAACGCTTAGAGACTGCTGACGGCTGGCCGCCAGCGAGAGATGATGTACCACGCTTCATTGCGGGTCATCCGCCCTGATGCCACCTACTCCGACCAAGGGCCCTCCCCACCACAACGGACTGGCTACCGTGCTGGATGTTAGGTGACATGTGATCCATGGTCGCCGTCAGTGCAAAAAAGGGCCCTGCACAGTGTTTGGCAGAAAGTGTACGCAGGAGCGTATCCATGCCCAAGCGATGGAGAGCGGGCAGGACTGCAATGCAACGACGAATAAGATGGCGAAAGTTCTTAACACAACATGGACACAATGCACCAAGTAAGGCGCCCTTCCCCAATCAGCTCGCTCTTCGGAAAAATTTTGAGATATGGAGGTCAAACCCGACAGGGGACCATCACATAAGGCCGAAACGTTTGAGACTCCTTTTAGTCGCCTCGTACGACAGGCAGGAATACCGCGGGCCGACCAGAGCGCCGTATGTTGCCAGTTTACATATCTCTGTTTGAATACACATTCCCGTACCAGTTTCTTTGGCGCTTCAATGTATAAAGCTATTGTTTTAGTTTTTTTACATTCGGTATCCGGTGCAGGAATATGTGACACATTTTTAATCTACTAATATACCCCTAATTGAAGTACAAAATTTAATCGTGTAATTTTCCTATTCTACTGTATGTACATCATAATTGTAAAATATAGTTTTTGCTGTTCTTCCTCGCGTAGCAATTTTAATGATAAGCAGATCGTCATAGGCTGATTAATATCCAACAACCAGTTTGCTCTCTGTAGGGCAGTGTAAAATAGATCAATGACCTCCCGTTTCTATGTTTTCCTAGACCATATAGCTGGCGTTTCTTCACGTTCGGAAACTAATTTAACAGCTGTAACATTCGCCTGTGTTGTTTGAGAATTCTTAGATTCTCGCTCTGTTCTCACCATTCTTTCAGATCCATTCCCAGGTTTCCAGCTGCCGAAACCTTTTGATAGCGCTTATATGCATTTTCCCTTCCGCTGAATCGAGCGGGGTGGCGCAGTGGTTCGACACTGGACTCGCATTCGGGAGGACGACGGTTCAATCCCGCGTCCGGCCATCCTGATCTAGGTTTTCCGTGATTTTCCCCGGCAAATGCCGGGATGGTTCCTCTGAAAGGGCACGGCCGACTTCCTTCCCAATCCTTCCCTAATCCGATGAGACCGATGACCACGCTCTCTGGTCTCCTTCCCCAAACCAACCAACCAACCAACCTTCCGCTGAAATGTTTCGCAACAGATCTAAGGCCACTAATTCCCTCAGTCTGCCGCTCAGCTAATGCATGTTGTGACATTACAGCCTTTATCACTGTAAAAGTTTTTTTTTCTGTATTCGCGTCAGTATGTGCGAACTTTTAACATATATCAATGAATGTTGTAACCAGATATCTTTGCCGCGCTCCTGAAAAGCGCAGAATATCACGATAGCTATAAACTGTTATACGCTGCTATCGATCAGTAAAAAAAAAAAAACGATGCACCTATGTTTCAAAAAATAACAATTGACAATTTTTACTTCTGCAGGGAGCCGCGACGCTCTCTTGCTGTTCTTCTGTGAGTGTGTTGCGAGTCGGACGCAAAAGTATTGTGCTCCATACTGATATAATCATTTTTTTGTAAATTTAAGAGTTTAAGTGATTAAAAATACAAATGCAAGGGTAAACGTTGCAACAATCAAAATTGCGGAGGTCAGCTACCTCCACCACAACCCTATGGGCAGCCACAACACCAGCAACAACAGCAATACACGCCTCAGCAACAACCATTCATGCAACAACAGTACACGCCACCACAACAGGACTTTAGATACAATAACAATAAACCAAGAAAACAATACAATCCACCGATATATTTTACGCAGGCAAGTAATGTACCGACTTTTCAGCCTGGTAACCAAGTGCAGTACCAACAAGGGTTTGATACAAATCAACACACACAATGGGTAAAAAACCAGCGAGAATGGTCAAGTGATGTGACAGAAGAATCAAATCAGTCGCATCACAAGAAAGCGGAAAACTAAAGGCAGCACCTTTTCGCCTCCTTGGGGATGCTGCGGGACATAATGGGGGCAAACTCGACCTTGAACGACTTAACGTAATACGTTATGATCGCGACACTGACTTGAGAGACGATTTGTTGCAGGAAAATATTAAGACAGACTTGAATGACGTATGGGAAGGCGAAGTACAAGCAATGACTAAAATTTACATAGCCAATACACCAATAGATGCTATTATTGATACTGGTGCAAACGTAAATGCTTTATCACTATGTATGTTTAAGAAAGTTTCTGCAGGGATGAAAATTTTAACGTTACCAGTACAAGGTTGTTCAGTAACAGGAGCGGTAGGATCTTTATCACAGCGAGTCAATTTGCAAGCTCAGGTACCGATAAGGATTAATTCTACTTCTTTCATGTGTGTATTTCTAGTAGTTAAGAATTTGTCAGTGTCATGCTTATTAGGAATGGAGTTCCTGAGGAAGAATAAGGCAGTAATTGATATAGAAAAGGGTATCTGTACAATCCGAGTAAGTGAACAGGAGGTAACGCTGCAATTGTTGCGCGGCAAGGTCAAAAGAGTCAACACTGAGCACAAAGTTAAGGTACGCAGACTGGTACAGCGAATGTTTTTGAACCAAGCACACATGACAAGACAGGGTAACAGTTGGACGGATTTTGATACTGATGACGGACTTCCGACTAGAGAAGAGATTTTGAATAAAGTAAGCGAATCAAGTGAACTTGATTACATACAAAGGCAAGATTTACTGCACTTACTTATGAGGTATCTTCATGTCTTTTCTTCGAAACCTGGAGTAATACGTGATTACGAATATGACATGAAGGTCGCTCCCCATTCTACTTTTTGCAAGACAACGTACTCTGTCCCGTATGCAAGGCGCGAGGCTGTGAAAAATGAAATACGTAAAATGCTTAAGTGGGAGATCATTGAACCGTCAGACTCACCTTACAGTAGTCCGTTATTGCCAGTTTTGAAGCAGGATGGTAGTGTACGTATAGTTTTGGATGCAAGAAACATAAATAAAATAATTATTCCAGTAAGAACTCGACCTGAGGCTATGGATGAACAATTACAAAGGTTTCATGGAGTAAAATTCCTCACATCGGTAGACTTGAGATCGAGCTACTGGCAGGTCAAGATGACATCACAGTCTCGAAAATATACAGCTTTTATATTTGCAGGTAGATCATACCAATTCAAAGTAGTTCCATTTGGTTTGAATGTGAGTTCAGGCGTATTCATAGCTGCACTTGATCATGTATTAGGACCTGAACTGTTGGATCGAGTAACAGTATATGTTGATGACTTACTGATTGCTACGAAATCTTGGGAAGAACATTTAGACATAATAAGCAAAGTTTTCCAGAGGTTTGTTGACTATGGAGTCACAGCTAATCTACATAAGTCTAAATTTGGTAAAAGCGAGATTAAATTTTTAGGACATCTTGTATCATCACAGGGAATTACCCCAGATCCAGACAAACTAGCAGCTATTAAAAACTTTCCTGTGCCCTCTTCTAAACGCCAGTTGAAAGGCTTCCTCGGAATGACTTCCTTTTTCAGAAAGTTTATTTCGGACCAGTCGATGAACAGTCAAGCATTGCATGTTCTTCTAAAGAAAAATACTCACTGGCATTGGACGCCAGAGTGTCAGGCAGATTTTGATCGCATTAAACAAGCACTTCTTAACAGCAATATTTTGTTCCATCCAGACATGGATAAAGAATTCTGTATTTCGTCAGATGCTTCATTTCAGGGGCTTGGTTCTTGTTTGTTTCAAATAGAAGTAATTGATGGAAAAGAAGAGATAAGAGTTATCAGCTTTGCAAGTAGGGTTCTCACAGAATGTGAGAGGTCATACTCGGTGACAGAGTTGGAGGCTCTGGCCGTTGTATGGTCCTTTAAAAGGTTCAATTACTACATCCATGGTCGGAAAATTAAGGTCTTTTCTGATCACCAAGCTCTTAGTTTCTTGCTCTCGTGTAAACTTCTTCATCCTCGCCTTACACGATGGAGTCTCTTCTTGCAAGAGTATGATTTCGAAATAGTATACATCAAGGGTAAAAACAACATTATCGCGGATGCTTTGTCACGCATGCCGCAAGGACTTCCCGAGTCCAGTGAACTTATCGAGCAGATGTCTAACTACCGAATTCTTCTAATGAAAGACCCACTACATAGAAAGTATTTCCTTCAGCTCTGCAAGCAGATGCGTATACTCCAAGAAACAGATCCCAAATGGCGTAAGGTCAAACAACTTCTTCTAACAAAACCCGATCACCACTTGTCCAAATTTTATAAACTACACAACGATGTTTTATTCCATCGAACTTCTCTCCTCTCTGGTAGATGGTGTGTGTGTATACCACACGCATACGTTGAACACCTTATCTGGTACACACATCTTTCCTGGGGTCATTATGGACCTGAAAAATGCAAACGAAAGATTTCTGCGTATTGCTATGTACCAAACTTGCACCATCGAATCCACAAGTTGTTAAGTACATGTCTTATCTGCCAGAAGGCAAAACCCTTCAACCATTCGAACCTAATTCCTCTGAATCCAATTATTACTGAGAGACCAAATCAAGTTCTGGCCCTTGATCTCGCCGGCCCCCTGCCGCAGGGGAGGGGAGGGGTGAAATACCTAGTCGCATTGTTGGATCTTTTCACAAAACATGTGAGACTTTATGCAGTGAAATCATCCAGTGCACTTCCGATCATCCGTCGAATCGAACAAGACTATTTTCCTCGATTTGGCAAGCCGGAGGCCATTCTATCAGATAATGCATCGAATTTCACTGGCAGACAATGGCGCAATTTTCTTGCCAGACATGGCATCAAACAAATACTTATATCTCGTTTCAGACCGCAATCTAATCCCACCGAACGTATCTTCAAAGAGTTCAATAGATTCATTCGAACCTACATACCTAATCGACAAACCCGTTGGATTGACTTTGTATCTTCATTCGAGCAGATTGTCAACAATCTTCCACACTTCTCAACTGGATTTACACCTGCGGAATTAATGACGAGTCATCGGGAAAGAAATGAATGGTTAGATCCCATACCTAAAATTGTAGAACCAGAATTAGATTTAGATGCAAAACTTAGGCAAGCATTGGTATCCTTAGCTGTACAGGCGAATCTACGCAAGAAGTCTTACGACAAGAAGGTATCTAAGGCTCTTACATATGATATTAATGAAAAGGTGCTTTTACGGACACATTTTAAGCCATCGAAGTTGCTGAAAAGAAATCGGAAATGGAGGCTATTGTACGACGGACCATTTGTAGTAATTAGAAAACCACATACAGGATGTTATCTAATATCGGATCCAGCATCTGGCAGAATTAAAGGATTGTATCACCACCAGGATCTCAAGAAGTATAACGAGGCAAAGTAACAAGCAAAGGAACATTAGCCTAACGTTTAACCTGTGAAACACTTCGGTATTCAAACACACCAATACGAGTACTCACGCTTTGGCGAAAAAACTGAGGTAATTGAAGATTTGATTTATTATGGCGTACGAAAAAGAAAGCACATTCCATTTGAGAGGACAGATTCTCAGTTAGTTTTAAGTTAGTCATAGGTGTAAGCAGTCCAAGTTGGCTGTTGGCATTGAGGAATGCCGTTATTGGTGAAAGGAGATACGGAAGGAAGTAGCAGATTGCCACCTTCCAACTCCAATGAATATATATGTATGTGAAATATTAGGTTAAGCAATTTCTTTTTCAGCCCTCAAGATGGAATGTTAGTCTTTAAGTGTACAGAGTACAGCCTATTGCGTGTAAACTGTGCGTTATTGTAACACCGCCATGAACTATACCTTTTGTTAACGCGATCTTTAGAATTAAACAGATTTGTGTAGCCAAGTGTTTGAACTGTCAAAAGCTGTAAATAACAGAGAGAGAGAGAGTATCACGTAGTATTTGATAGTTTTCAGGAGATTCAATCTCAGATTCAAAGTACCATCTACGAACAGTAAGCCTCATAAGATTTAATAGCTAAGCAACAAAGCATTTCCTTTATTCTGTTTTACAACAGCTGTTAGGTCATGTAGTCGAGAGTGCCATTACATGGAAACATATACGTCGTACTGACAAGTCTGAAGTATTCCTGATGGTAAACGTTTCTTCTTTAAACATGTAAGATGCACTAAAGTAATTAGCTATTTCACAGCCAAGCCCGACAATCGCCCAGAAGGAAGCGTGAGAAACTAGAAAGCTGTCACCAGATATGACTCACATTATAATAATAAAACTAAGATCTGATATTAGATTAAAGAATAGCCACTTGAAGGCACACGTGACGCATGTCATGCATCTAAAGTCACAAAAAAAAAAAAAAAATCCTGGTGTAGTTGTGCTAGAATTTGTATATGTATATAGTGTATTTATGTTCATATTTGATCCTCTCCTCTTCCACTTCCCCATCCTATCCCATTAAAAAAAAAAAGTGAGGATTAGAATTTGACAGGCTCATCTGAGTGCTCTTTAGACGGTTGAAGTGGAAACGAAATTTGTGGGAGAGATCCGTTAGCGAAAGTTTTGTTCTAATCGCGTATCGCGAGTAGCAATGCTGAGAGATTATAATACATTCCGCGAGTAGTACTTGCAGCCAGTAACTTTATGAAGCATGAATCTTCCGGAGAGAAATGCATGAGTATGCTCCACCAGTAGAGACAGAATTTGTTTAATCTGTGCTCTACATAAACAGTGACACTAAATTTTGAAGAGAAACGAAATAACAAGCTACTTAAAAGATTTGTTTTAAGAAAAATTTTACCTTTGTAAAAGGGAGAGAGAATAAACGAAATAATCGTGCCTTGATGCACAAGTAGTGGTATTCAATACGCTAATCCGGCGTGGCGTGACTGAAAAGGTTAACAGAATTTTGTGACTGTAAGCAAACTTAAGAAATGTATGTATGTATGTAATTTATAGACATTGTTAATCTTGTAATGTATTTACCTGTGAGTAACTTGAACTGTGAACTTTGAAATCGCAATGTGAGATGGGAGATGTGAATTTGCAGACACTTTAAGACGTTCTGAACAAAATGCGAATGGTAAAGTGTACAAAATACGTGTGCAGTGACATGTGTACACGCAAGTGCAGGTAGTGACAGCGATCACAGCAAAGCATTTTGCAAACTATATGTAAAACGTTGGCTTCACTGACCTGTGTGTAAGCAGCATGGCAGGTCGCAGGGACTGTCGTGTGAAATCCTCGAAACAGACGTTGGTATTTTCTACCCAAGTTTTCGATACGCCGATCGACGATGGAGAAAGGACACTAGACGTGTGTTTTCCGCGTGTTCTCATTTTAGCAGAGCGCGAGTGACACACGTTAAACTTCCTACGAGCATACACGAGCGCGTGTTGCACTGAACTAGTAACCGGCAACAGCGCGGAGCTGCTTGCAGTTGGACTCAACAATTAACATTTGAAACACAACCGACGCGCGCGCTGTGGAGGCGTGTCATTGACCTTAGAATGTTTTCCGTCTCACAACTACGCAAGAGACATTGCTAAAGCTATCACAGTGAAACTTAATTATGAACTTTATTTATTCTGCAAAAAGAGAAGTCTTAGCTTCAAATTAATTTCCATTTAATCAGTCACGTCGGATATTTTGCGATAGATAATTAAATAAAGACAAGGCATTACTGAGCACTGAAACGTTAACTGGAAGGGAAGGTTATCAATCCTGTCCAGAATCCTATAAAACCTTTACCTGTAAGTCTACATTATAGCACGAACCTAACACAGGTTTCTTTTTGTTTATTTGCATGTAAACGACCTGACGCTTGATGCGAGACACTAGAGAGGCAACACGAGCGAACACAAAAAAGACGCTACCCAGGGTCGTGACCTCTCGGACGACGCCGCTCACCGAACGAGAATAGACGTTCCAGACTCCGGTTAAGAGAGCGCGTGACAAAAGTGTACAGTGTAGTGTCAAGTGCAACGTCCTGATTAACAACGACATTCTAAAAGAATCTAATGAAACGGATAAAAAACATTACGAGACCAAACAGGTCACGGACAATTTTAGAGGACTGTTTAAGTAATTATTTCAATGTATTTGTGTATGTTTGTCTACTGACATGTTTTGTTTTCTATATAGAGTATTATTAATTTATCTTTGTGTGTGTTAGACTTAAGATTGTTTTTTGTCATATGTTGTTTCACAGTAACAGCAATTAAGATAACAGTGCAAGGACACCTTACAATGAACTGAGAGAAGTGCCAAAGTGCACAAAAGACACTGAAAGACTTTATTTGTTTTCATAACTGTACTGGAAGCATAAAATAACTAGATGACAAACTCATTCCAATTTTATGTTAGAACGAAGGTAAACAGATGATAAAACACAGTAATGTCTTGAAACTACATGTGAGTCCTGATGATCCTCCGGAATCATCATGCCTCACATGGGAGGCATTGTGACATTACAGCCTTTATCACTGTAAAAGTTTTTTTTTTCTGTATTCGCGTCAGTATGTGCGAACTTTTAACATATATCAATGAATGTTGTAACCAGATATCTTTGCCGCGCTCCTGAAAAGCGCAGAATATCACGATAGCTATAAACTGTTATACGCTGCTATCGATCAGTAAAAAAAAAAAAACGATGCACCTATGTTTCAAAAAATAACAATTGACAATTTTTACTTCTGCAGGGAGCCGCGACGCTCTCTTGCTGTTCTTCTGTGAGTGTGTTGCGAGTCGGACGCAAAAGTATTGTGCTCCATACTGATATAATCATTTTTTTGTAAATTTAAGAGTTTAAGTGATTAAAAATATATGTAGCCACAAACAAGCGAGAATGTGTATCGCGAAAATTCGCTCCACCGCCACAGTGGGTGGCCATGTTAATGTAAGTTTCCGTTTCATAATATAATACTTAAAGCCTTGAAGTTTATTTAATTTCAAAGAAAATCTCTCAACCTTATTTTCATTAATTATACTTGTGATAATCTTTTCTGTTTAAAAGATTTATGCAGCTTATGATCCAGCGTGTGTTCTGTTGGAACAGGAGGCTGTCGTGACGACATCGTTATAGTATTTATTCCAAGTTCTTTCAGTTCCGTTTATATGTTCGTACAAATCCAATTAGTTGGTCCCTTAGGTTTCTTTCATGTAACTTCCGTCTTTTTTCTCCGCGCGATCTTCCTCCAAAACAAAAATTTCTGTTCATTTTTTAGTAATTTTCGATATCGCGAATGAGAAAAGACAGCCGCCTCCTGCTCCGAACGGAACACCACGACTTTTCTAACGTCGGAGAGTACTGCACGAATTTTCCGCTAAAAGGTAATAGAATTTCTTAAAGCTGGATCAATTACACATGTTGCTGCTGTTCTCCGACAAATCTGGTGTGATTAATAGTAATTTATTCTGTCACGACAAAAAGAACCAATTTTATTTTTACCAAAGCAACAAAGCTTTCAATTAAATTACTAGAAAAAAAAAATCATACCAGAATGTGCCATTTGATTTACCAGGACCATTTACTTGGTTTCTCGGGAACTGTCGTGTTTGAAGTTTGCGACTGACTCTTATCTGAGTTCATATTATGATAAATATCGCGTGCCAGGATCTAGCCGATAATGTGATTACTTCAAAGCCGTTTCCTATAATTTGACTTTCCATTTAGACTGGCGGCAACTCTGTTTTCGCGATTCTTCAGAAATGCCGGACGACGCTAACAGGCAGTAATTTGGTTATTAATTTGGTTATCCAGCAGATCTCACAAATGGTGAATTATATCTAAATATGGCGTTCGGAAGTCCAGCAGAGATGACTTACTTGTTTCTCATATTCATCTGGCAAATTTTGATCAGTTATAGTGGTGTGTGTGGGGGTGGGGGCGGAGGGGGGGAGCTCGGAGGCTATGTATCCCTACAAGTATCTGAAGTGGTGTCATAGTTCTCACCATTTACAATTTCTGTGTAAGTAATAGACCCCGTTATCAGTCACTGAGGTTTTCTTTTCGTAAACAGATTCTCTTTTCTTTTCGTATTCTCTAAATTTCACTGGAGGATGTTTTACAAGACCTTTGCTGATAACAGGTTGATTGCTAACCTGTACAGATATGTACAAGAAGTTGCAAGTTAAACGTTGCGAAACCCTTTGTGTGAATCTCTGGTGGACCTCGGTAACTACAGCTCATATTACACACATACATACAGACATTAATCCCTGCTCCATAGATCATGAATACGACATTTCGAAATGATGTGGGACGTGTCACTTTAACATAAGTTTTCTTTACACATAATTAATTAATACTTTTTCTTTTTTTCTTTTTCTTTATTTTCATTTTTTATTTTATTTTATTTTATTTTATTTTTTAACAGTTACCACTTTATATCTAAGAAATCATCTGTTGAGTAGAAGGAGTTCTCATTCAGAAATTTTTTTCATTTGCTTTTAAATGTTGATTCGCTATCTGTCAGTCTTTCAATACTATTTGTTAAATCAACAAAGATTTTTGTGGCAGCACAATTCGTCCCTTTCTGTGCCAAAGCGAGATTTTATTCAGAATAGTGAAGATCATCCTTTCTTCTAGTGTTGTAGCTATATACTTCACTGTTATTTTTGAATTGGCATGGTGTGGTGTGCGTACTGTAAGACCTTTGGTACACACACCATCAGTTTATTTGACTTGTCGCTCTAACGAAGTAGGCGAGTGTCAGCAATATGTCTCGTGGTCTTATCGTGGCGTGTTTATCTTCTACCATTAGGTCAGACGATAGAAATGCCACTTGCACGCTTAGAGTAGGAGATTGACGGTGACCAACTTTAAACAGAACTTGATTATTTTCACACACATCTATTAAAATAATAAAAAGCATAGAAATAACTTAACTTGGTTCTGGATGCTATTTACAATTGACAATCTGAAGTTCCTTCGGTCTTGGTACGTTAATCTTATTCTCCATATATCTCTGATACTTGACAAAGTGTCTATACATTTATCTTCATGGCTATGTACAGGAATATGATAATCTTATTTGGCGCTGACTGAAACTTGACTATAGACTGGTACAGACAAATGCAGACTGATGCAGACAAATGCAGACTAATGCAGCCTGACTAATCGGAGGTCTGTACACTCTTTATAATACCTCGAGCGTTCAGGTATCACTGCACGAGTGTGATCCGTGAGGAGAAAAGGTTCTACATTAGCAGCAATCTCATTGGCTGCGTAACATATTAATACGCAGATCGGCGGAAGCAGAATTTGGTCCGTCTCTGAGACAGCGCCATCTCGTAGTGCGGACACGGACGAGCGCAGCGCCTGCGCTGTTGTGCTTAGCGGGGCGCGCTCTAGTGGGAAAGTTGTGTACGCGCTGACTACGCGGAACTATGTACACAACACATGGGTTATTAATATTCAAATATCATAACTGAATATATGTTTTGCGAATATGTGTTTTGCGAAGGTACTGCGAATGTTCCGAATTCCTTAAATAAATGTGTGCAAGGTGATCAGTTTATTATTCTAAATGTTTTAAAACATGTATGTAGACATCTATATGTGCAGGAATAATAAAAAATTTATGTATACTAATCTTATGATTATGCTGTTGTCACCACATTATTTACATTGGCATTGTGTTCTGTTGATGCTTATTACTAATATCCTCGTAATTAATATCTTACGCAGTCGTGAGTGCCATCTTCTTATTAGATGCAGCATCACTACAGGTTTCTGTTAAGTTTTGCTCCTAATGTCGTATATGTAGCGTACGAAATAATCCAACGATCTTTCTAATGTGACGTGCCAATAGATACGGTAACTCCGTATTCTGCTAGTAGATTCAGGACGGTGTCCTTTTAGTACAAACCAGGCAACAACTAAGAATTCACGCTTGTTGAAATCCTGAGTGATTTAATATGGCAGTAGGACAACAATACTGGAGAGACAGAGGTCTTGGAGAACATACTTGACGCTTACAAATCAAACGTTTATTAACTTAAGTGCGATCAGATTGGTTATTTTTTTAACTGGATTGAGCATCCCCAGGTCCACAGTTTCCGATTTGATTCTGAAGTGGAAACGTGAAGGGACACATACAGCACAAACCGTACAGGCCGATCTCGTGTGTTGACTGCCAGAGACCGCTGACAGTTGGAGGGTCGTAATGTGTAATAGGCAGACGTCTATCCAGACCATCACACAAGAATTCCAAACTGCATCAGGAAACATTGCACGTACTAAGGCAGGAGGTGAGAAAACTTGGAATTCATGGTCGAGCGACGGCTCATAGGATGCAAATCACGCCGGTAAATGCCAAACGAAGCCTCGCTTGGTGTAAGGAGCGTAAACATTGCACGATGGAACAGTGGAAGAAAGTTGTGTGGAGCACCAATCACTGTACACAATGTGGCGATCCGATGGCAGGATGTAGGCATGGCGAATGCCAGGTGAACGTCGTGTGCCAGCATTTGTAGTGCCTACAGTAAAATTCGGAGGCGGTGGTGTTATGGTGTGGTCGAGTTTTTGATGGAGGAAGCTTGCACCCCTTGTTGTTTTGCGTGACACTATCACAGCACATGTTTTAAGCACCTTCTTGCTCCCCACTGTTGAAGAGAAATTCGGGGATGGCGATTGCATCTTTCAACGTGATAGAGCAACTGTTCATAATACACGGCCTATGGTGGAGTGGTTACACGACAATAACATCCCCATAACGGACTGGCCTGCACAGAGTATTGACCTGAATCCTATAGAACACCTTTCGGATGTTTTGAAACAGCCACTTCGTGCGAGGCCTCACCGGTCGACATCGATACGTTTCCTCAGTGCAGCATTTCGTAGAGAATGGACTGTCATTCCCCAAGAAACCTTCCAGCACCTAATTGAACGTATGCCTGCGAGAGCGCAAGCTGTCACCAGACTAATGGTGGGCCAGCACGATATTGAATTCCAGCATTACCGATGGAGGGTGCCACGAACTTGTAAGTCATTTTCAGCCAGGTGTCCGGATACTTTTTGTCACACAATGTAGGTCGGTAGCTGAGAGACAACGTATTGTAATCGAGTTTCTAATCTCAGGAAATATGCATGTAATTCAGATTCATGGAAGAATGAAAGCTGTATACGCTGATGATTGTATCGAGATCAGCAGCGAGCGACATTGCGTTATTAGTGTTCGAAATGACTGAAATGGTGGTGCCAACCTCAACTGTAAGGTCAGAGCTCAGAGTGGAAGACTGCGCACGGCTGCCGATCAGACTCATTGGAATCGATTGGGTGAAAGCATCGGAGAAAACCGTCGGATAACACAGACAAAGCTCTCAGGTAAGTGTGGCATACCACGAGAGCGTGTACAGGCCATCATTGCAGAACTGCGGTACAGACAGTGGTGTGCACAGTGGGTGCCTCGAGTGCTCACTCACCCGTGACATGAAACAGGATTCGAAGCTGCGACCGTAGCGGTCACGCAGTTTGTAACATTATGTGATTGCCTTATCATTTTAAATCATTCACTAATCGAGCAGTCGCTCGGCAACAGCTACAGTTAGCAAATAATGTTGCGAGAATGTAAAAGGTGAACGACCTGTGACGTAACTTGTTTATTGTCGAAGCGCCGTCAGAGATGCAGTGAGTTATTGACTTTGAAAACCGCGGCGCGAAAAACGGACAGAAGAAGAACACTTTTACACATTTTTTTTTGAGGTACGAGATATTCTCGATGAACAGTTACTCATTCTTCTCTTGTCTCCTGTAACTTGTGTCGGACGCGCATGTCTTGCCGCCGTATTATTATTGTTAAAAATAATATTGTTCTAGTGTAAAGTAAATGTGTAATACTAAAAGTGCCTAGCAGTAGATTTATTGTGCGACGTGTATGTGAAAACGTCAAAGGAATTGTTTTCATTAAGAGAAGTGCCAGTCAAAACGGCATCCATGTTAAATCCTTCATTGCAGTGTAAGTTCGTCTATTAATTGCCATAAATTCAGAGTTAAATGGAACTGGTGTATGGACTATTCATTTACTATAGAATCTATGTCTCACTTCTTCATGAAATTATTTAATTTTCTATATGTTTCTGCTAAATAGAGAGTTCACAGTCACGAATTCTTTCGTCGAGTTCGGACGGAAGTTGCATGCGGCGAAATATTTTCTCCGCGCCATATTCTACTGGTAAATGCATGATAAACTACGGTCCCTTAGGAAATTCATGTTGAGCTATCCAAAATAATTATATTTTGAATAGGCATTTACTCTCCTCTGCAATGCAACTTACGACTGATCAGACGATCCAACAAGAAACAGCCGCACACGGTCGGCGTTCGCAAATATGTTTCCACCGCTGATTATAGCTATATGTTACAGCACAAAAGTAACATATTGTTATAATTAGCGACTACGAACGGGGACATTTATAACTGTATGTTTATGTATACACATTACCTAAACATATCGTTATAGGTTCCACACTGAAGTGCCTAAAAAAATGGTTCAAATGGCTCTGAGCACTATGGGACTTAACATCTATGGTCATCAGTCCCTTAGAATTTAGAACTACTGAAACCTAACTAACCTAAGGACATCACACAACACGCAGTCATCACGAGGCAGAGAAAATCCCTGACCCCGCCGGGAATCGAACCCGGGACCCCGGGCGCGGGAAGCGAGAACGCTACCGCACGACCACGAGCTGCGACTGAAGCGCCTAGAACCGCACGGCCACACCGCCCGGCGAAGACAATGTCATTAGTTCACGGTGTTTCGGAATGTTCACGTAGTGGTGCATCTGGAATTCATGCCTAAAGGCACCACCATTGGCTCTGCATGGAACTGCGAGATCGTCAGAGAACTGAAAGCACGAATCCGAAGAGTTTGCCCGCACTTGGAACACTCGGTCCTTCAGCATGAAAACAGGAAGCAAACAGGAGCGCTGCAATATCTGCAAAACAGTCCGACCCTTCGGGGATCACTGTCATCGATCACTTTCTATTCGGTCCTGACTTGGTCCCATGCGACTTTCATCTGTGTCCAAAACTTAAAGAACACCTTCGATGACTTAACAGTGGTAGTGATGAAGCGGTGCACGCGGGGGGCGTGCTTGTGGCTCTGTTATCAAAGTGAAACCTTCTACAGCGACACTACCAAGAAACTGTTCTCTCGTTCGCAGAAATGTGTTCGTCGTAAAAGTGACTTTGTTGAGAAAGAAGCATGTAGACATGACGAAAAAGGATGTAGAATGTTAATAACTCTTATGTATAAACAACTTTAGAGTTTTCACATAAGACATTCGAAGGCATTACTTTCAGCACTCCCTTGTAACTTCAGGTGCACGCTACAGAGGTGTGTTGGCTCTCATGAAGATAGACATCAACTGACCAACGGTTGCTTCCTTATAAAGTATTAGGTAAGGAGTGTAGAAATGTCCTTCAGTCTCCTACATATTGTGCTAGGAGACATACTGCAGTTAAGATTAACTGAGCACACACAGAATCGTCTAAGCAGTCTTTCCTCCCACACTCTGTATGGGAATGGGGGAGGAAGAAACACTACCGCCTGGTACAGTGTTAAGTGTTCCGTGCATTTCCATGTGCTTTGCATTGTGTATATGCAGGTACAGATGAAATAAGTAAAACGCAATGTCACTGGGTGAGGGGCAAGTTTAGACAACGAACCATGGACACTAGGTTAAACTTCCTGGCAGATTAAAACTCTTTGCCGGACCGAGACGTCTCCAAGGACATGAGGTACTGGCGGAAGTAAAATTGTGAGGACAGGTCGTGAGTCGTGCTTGGGTAGCTCAGTTTGTAGAGCACTTGCTCACGAAAGGCAAAGGTCCCGAGTTCGAGTCTCGGTCCGGCACAGAGTTTTAATCTGCCAGAAAGTTTCAAAATCAGCGCACACTCCGCTGCAGAGTGAAAATTTCATTATGGACACGAGGTGCTTATGATAATATCAGTAGTCCGCCTCCCCCCCCCCTTCCCCCAGAGCCCTCCCCAAAGGCTTTACCACAGTGGTAACACCGGTTAAGTGGACCACTCGTCTTTCAGAGGCCTTTATGGATGGTGTTTAGTTTAGATTTAATTAACCCCCCTTCAACACCCATTCGTCAAGGGATCGAACATTCACGTATAAAACAGCATCATACATCTAAAAGGTCTGTAATTGCACTTCTGGCCATTAAATTTGGTACACAAAGAGGAAATGCAGATGATAAACGGGTATTCATTGGACAAACATACACTCCTGGAAATTGAAATAAGAACACCGTGAATTCATTGTCCCAGGAAGGGGAAACTTTATTGACACATTTCTGGGGTCAGATACATCACATGATCACACTGACAGAACCACAGGCACATAGACACAGGCAACAGAGCATGCACAATGTCGGCACTAGTACAGTGTATATCCACCTCTCGCAGCAATGCAGGCTGCTATTCTCCCATGGAGACGATCGTAGAGATGCTGGATGTAGTCCTGTGGAACGGCTTGCCATGCCATTTCCACCTGGCGCCTCAGTTGGACCAGCGTTCGTGCTGGACGTGCAGACCGCGTGAGACGACGCTTCATCCAGTCCCAAACATGCTCAATGGGGGACAGATCCGGAGATCTTGCTGGCCAGGGTAGTTGACTTACACCTTCTAGAGCACGTTGGGTGGCACGGGATACATGCGGACGTGCATTGTCCTGTTGGAACAGCAAGTTCCCTTGCCGGTGTAGGAATGGTAGAACGATGGGTTCGATGACGGTTTGGATGTACCGTGCACTATTCAGTGTCCCCTCGACGATCACCAGTGGTGTACGGCCAGTGTAGGAGATCGCTCCCCACACCATGATGCCGGGTGTTGGCCCTGTGTGCCTCGGTAGTATGCAGTCCTGCTTGTGGCGCTCACCTGCACGGCGCCAGACACGCATACGACCATCATTGGCACCAAGGCAGAAGCGACTCTCATCGCTGAAGACGACACGTCTCCATTCGTCCCTCCATTCACGCCTGTCGCGACACCACTGGAGGCGGGCTGCACGATGTTGGGGCGTGGGCGGAGGACGGCCTAACGGTGTGCGGGACCGTAGCCCAGCTTCATGGAGACGGTTGCGAATGGTCCTCGCCGATACCCCAGGAGCAACAGTGTCCCTAATTTGCTGGGAAGTGGCGGTGCGGTCCCCTACGGCACTACGTAGGATCCTACGGCTTGGCGTGCATCCGTGCGTCGCTGCGGTCCGGTCCCAGGTCGACGGGCACGTGCACCTTCCGCCGACCACTGGCGACAACATCGATGTACTGTGGAGACCTCACGCCCCACGTGTTGAGCAATTCGGCGGTACGTCCACCCGGCCTCCCGCATGCCCACTATACGCCCTCGCTCAAAGTCCGTCAACTGCACATACGGTTCACGTCCACGCTGTCGCGGCATGCTACCAGTGTTAAAGACTGCGATGGAGCTCCGTATGCCACGGCAAACTGGCTGACACTGACGGCGGCGGTGCACAAATGCTGCGCAGCTAGCGCCATTCGACGGCCAACACCGCGGTTCCTGGTGTGTCCGCTGTGCCGTGCGTGTGATCATTGCTTGTACAGCCCTCTCGCAGTGTCCGGAGCAAGTATGGTGGGTCTGACATACCGGTGTCAATGTGTTCTTTTTTCCATTTCCAGGAGTGTATTTTACTAGGACTGACGTGTGATTACATTTCCACGCAATTTCGCTGCATGGATCCTGAGAAATCAGTACCCAGAATAACCACCTCTGGCCGTAATAACGGCTTTGATACGCCTGGGCATTGAGTCAAACGAAGTTTGGATGGCGTGTACATGTACAGCTGCCCATGCCGCTTCAACACGATACCACAGTTCATCAAGAGTAGTGATTGGCGTATTGTGACGAGCCAGTTGCTCCGCCGCCATTGACCAGACGTTTTCAGTTGGTGAGAGATCTGGAGAATGTGCTGGTCAGGGCAGCACTCGAACATTTTCTGTATCCAGAAAGGCCCGTACAGGACCTGCAACATGTGGTCGTGCATTATCCTTCTGAAACGTAGGATTTCGCAAGGATCGAATGAAGGGTAGAGCCACGGGTTGTAGCACATCTCAAATGTAACGTCCACTGTTCAAAGTGCCATCAATGCGAACAAGAGGTGGCCGAGACGTGTAACCAATGGTACCCCATACCATCACACCAGGTGATACGACAGTATGGCGATGACGAATACACGCTGACAATGTGCGTTCACCGCGATGTCGCCAAACACGGATGAGACAATCATGATGACGTAAACAGAACCTGGATTCGTGCACCCAGGTTCGTCGTCGAGTACGCCATCGCAGGCGCTCCTGTCTGTGATGCAGCGTCAAGGGTAACCGCAGCCATGGTCTCCGAGCTGATAGTCCATGCTGCTGCAAACGTCGTCGAACTGTTCGTGCAAATGTTGTCTTGCAAACGTCCACATCTGTTGACTCAGGGATCGAGACGTGGCTGCACGATCCGTTACAGCCATGTAGATAAGATGCCTGTCATCTCGACTGCTAGTGATACGAGGCCGTTGGGATTCAGCACGGCGTTCCGTATTACCCTCCTGAACCCACCGATTCCCTATTCTGCTAACAGTCATTGGATCGCGACCAACGCGAGCAGCAATGTCGCGACACGATAAACCGCAATCGTGATAGGCTACAATCCGACTTTTTCAAAGTCGGAAACGTGATCGTACGCATTTCTCCTCCTTACACGAGGCATCACAACAACGTTTCACCAGGCAACGCCGGTCAACTGCTGTTTGTGTATGAGAAATCGGTTGGAAACTTTCCTCATGTCAGCACGTTGTAGGTGTCGCCACCAACGCCAACCTTGTGTGAATGCACTGAAAAGCTAATCATTTGTATATCACATCATCTCCTTCCTGTGGGTTAAATTTCGCGATTTCGCGTCGGTAGCACGCCATCTTCGTGGCGTAGCAATTTTAATGGCCAGTAGTGTATGTTGAAAGTTTTTTGGAAGTCGCTAAGTGTTTTCATTATCAAATGCTGTGTGAATATTGTGCTGGTGTAAGCTGTCGCCAGCGCACCAGTCGGCAAAGAGGTTGCGAGGTGACCGATAACAGGCGCTGAATCAAGTGCACCTACCAGGAGAGAGGCCAAAGACAGACTCACAAGCAATGTGCCGCCAATGCCCTCTCAACCGCCAGTATTTAGATCGCCACGATGGACTGGAGGGCCCAGAAAATCATGCAGTCAGTCAGAGTCGCAGTCTCTGGCAGCTGCAGTCCTAGTTAGCGTCTGTCACTTCACGTTACTGGCTACAAGAGCGTAGTTTTTATAGCAGGACTTTTACTTAACCAGCAGTGAGGCTAACGTGGTCTATTACAGAAAAGCTTCTACCAAAGCAACTTGCTTAAAGATAAGTAGCTTCTTGTTCTTATGAATAAAGAACCATGTTAGCACAGATGTGCAGTTTTGTTGTGGAAAGAGGATAGCAGCTGTCAAACAACATCCTCTCCCTGGCTTTCCCATGGTACAACCGAGCGAGGTGGCGCAGTGGTTAGCGCACTGGACTCGCATTCGGGAGGACGACGGTTCAATCCCGTCTCCAGCCATCCTGATTTAGGTTTTCCGTGATTTCCCTCAATCGTTTCAGGCAAATGCCGGGATGGTTCCTTTGAAAGGGCACGGCCGATTTCCTTCCCCATCCTTCCCTAACCCGAGCTTGCGCTCCGTCTCTAATGACCTCGTTGTCGACGGGACGTTAAACACTAACCACCACCACCACCACCACCCATGGTACAGGACTCTATAGTGATAATACGATACAAAAATACAGTCATGGTATTGTGCACTCTGTTTGAAGATAAAAGAGTTTTACAGGCATGACATTGTTTATGACATCATACCTCCTGAAATGTGTGTTATACGACGAATTAATTTTGCGGGTACATTAAGCAGTAGAGACCATGCATACAAAGAGTTCGAAGGGTGATTTTGTTCCTGTCTGAAGGGCAATATCACCACTCTGACTTTTGCGGCAGCCTGGACTAACAACTGCAGTTGTCACAGGTGACGAGTCTTGGTTTCATCATTACGAATCAACGAAAGAACAACAAAGTGCAGAATGTGTCTCTGATGGTTTGCCAAGACCAAGGAAGGCACAAATGTGATGTAAGAGTTGAACAACATCCCAAGAAATTTTCTGATAGTTTTACCTGTATGTATGAACGTTCTGTGCGTCGTACTAGTGGCGGGTGGAGGACGAGGGGGAGGTGGAGAGGAGGGGGGAGGGAACAGTGTAAAAAGAAGACCATGTAAAACACCTGAAGTACTGAAACCACTGTCTTAACTTGTTTTGTTAATATAGTCTCGAAACTCTTTGGACTGACGAGTTTCATGATCACTGTCTGCAAAATGTGTCGCGTGTGGAATTACAAGGGGGTGTCGAAGAAGAACCGGAATTACGAGTGTAAGTCAATTATTATCCGCAAAGAAGTTATAAAATTTTATTGTAATTAAGTACGAAACTTACACGAACATCATTTGTCGACAAAGTCTCCTTGCGTTTCAACGCACGTGGTTCATCGTTGTACAAGCTTCCTGATGCTCTCATAAAAGAAGATTTTCAGTTGAGCTGCGAGCCAGGAATGCACCACTTCTTTCACTGCTTCGTCCGAGGCAAATCGACGGCCCCTTAATGCCTGTTTGCGGGCACCAAACAGGTGACAGTCAGAAGGAGCAAGATCGGGACTACGTGGAGGGTAGTTCCTGGAGCGTTTCAGGAGTGTGGGCAGCAGTATGCGGACGGGCATTGTCGTGCAACAATACAACACCTTATGACAGCAATCCTCGGCGTTTGCTTCGAATTGCAGGCTTTAGCCTGGAAGAAAGCATCTCACTCTAACGTACACTGTTTATTGTTGTGCCCCTTTCCCAACAATGTTCCAGTACTGGACCTTGTGCGTCCCAAAAAACCACAATTATCAGTTTTCCTTCGGATTTTTGGGTCTTGAACTTTTTCTTGGGCGCCGAATTTGGATGTTTCCATTTCATACTCTGCCGTTTACTCTCCGGCTCGTAATGATGGAGCCACGTTTCGTCACCAGTAATGATCCTGTCTAAGAAGTAGTGCCCTACGTTACCATAGCGATCCAAATGTTTTTGCAGATGTCCAAGCGCGTTTGTTTATGCAACTGAGTGAGATGTTTTGGGACCCATCTTGCACAATATTTATGAAACCCAAGTCTGTTGGCCGGCTGGAGTGACCGAGCGGTTCTAGGCGCTACAGTCTGGAACCGCGCGATGGTTACGGTCGCAGGTTCGAATCCTGCCTCGGGCATGGATGTCTGTGATGTCCTTAGGTTAATAAGTTTTAACCAGTTCTAAGCTCTAGGGGACTGATGACTTCAGAAGTTAAGTCCCATTGTGCTCAGAGCCATTTGAACCAACCCAACTCTGTTTGTAGGATTTCGTGGGGAGAAGCGCGACTAATTTGCAGACGATGTGTCACTTCATCAATAGTTAAACGTCCAAGAGAATCATTTCACGTGAACGCTCAATGGTATTTTCATTTCTGGTGGTAAACGGTCGTCCGGCTCCTTAATCGTGCGTAACATTTGTGTGACCATTTCGGAATTTTTCAATCCATTCGAGTCACTCAGTTGTGGCAAAACATTGTCCTCGTACTGTACCGAAAGTCTTCGTGAATTTCGGCACCTGATATGCCTTCCGACCACAAAAAACGGATCACTGAACGTTGCTGTTCTTTGGTGCAAATAGGCAGCGGTGCAGCCACGATTAACAGCACAGCAGCGACAACGAAAGTAACCTTGCAGCTGGAAAATTGCAAAGATATAACAAAAAATAAATAAAGCATGCATCAACAATGTAGAACGACAGTACTACCAAAATAAACAAAACCATAACTGAATTGCAGATAATAATTGAATTAACCTCGTATTGTTGTTATATTCATTTTAATGATCTTGCGCTTTAGAAAAATGTTGGTAGCACTGGAGAGGTCTGACCTTGAGTGACGTAATACCATACGCGTCAGTCGTCTGGCGGTACGCAGTTCGAGGGAAGTTGGGAAAGTGTAAGAGTGTGTTTACTGTACCCAACACAGTTCTCCAGTTGCAGCAGCGCCAAACAGTTAGATTTTGCGTTCTTCTTGACAGAACTCCATCATAATGGTTCAAATGGCTCTGAGCGCTATGGGACTTAACATTCCAGACTGTAGCGCCTTGAACCACACGGCCACACCGGCCGGCAACTCCATCATAAACACTGTAAATTTTGCAGCAGGCCAGAAAAAGCAAGCCATGGGAAAACACAAGTTCTTGAGTGTCATAAAAAATTTTTGGAAGGTTAAAATGAACTTGCGAGGTGCCGGAGTGAAGAAGAGTTTGTATCTCTTCAATTCAGTCGAATTTTGCATGAGAGCGAGACATGCACTCGACCCCCTCCTTATCTACCAGCTTATTAATTATGAGCACAACAGTAATGGAAGGAAATGATGGTGGACCCTGCTACTTGGAAAAATAAGGAGTGCACACTCACAATAATTTAATAAAATTTGTAAACTACTATAAAAGAGAGAACTTCATCATAATAAACAACAGAAAATGGGATTCTGCCTAGATTTACGAAATGATATGCGGATTAAATGTTACAATGAGATTTATTATACATCAGAACGTAAATGAACATGAGTGTCTCACACAGTAAGTTAAAGGATAGGGTAAGTGGAAATATTATGAGATTAAGAGTTGGCATGAGAACAAGGGGTTCCTACTCTCTGTGATGCAATAGATGGACGATAATGACTGGAGGTCCTAATGAATCAAATATTAATCTCCCGACTATATAGCAGTATCCCAATTGGTAGTGAGAGCTCAAATGGGATCACATGGAGAAACAAGCAAGGTGGACTTGTAGCAAAGCGAGCGCGCGTGCTGCTGAGGGATTCAGTATAGAATTGATAAGGTCCTACAATGACGGAGCCGCAAAGTACTGTACCAGTACTGAATTCAGTAGCACGTCGTCGGTAGACAGCGTCCTGATGATGTAGGTACCGACTTCTGCCGTGCAGCAACTCTGAGTCAACCCCTGGCCACGAAGGATGTCAGAGAATTCTAAGTTCTTCCGAAAACGGGCGACCAAGTCGCAAGACCGTTTGGTTCAAATGAGCACTATGGGACTCAAGTTCTGAGGTCATCAGTCCTCTAGAACTTAGAACTACTTAAACCTAACTAACCTAAGGACATCACACACAGCCATGCACGAGGCAGGATTCGAACCTGCGACCGTAGCGGTCTCGCTGTTCTAGACTGTAGCGCCTAGAACCGCATGGCCACTCCCGCCGGCCAAGACCGTTTGACTCCGAGGAACATCAGATCCCGAATCCTCTCTGTGATGCAAGCAGCGGAGCCAGCATTGCTCAACTCCCTACTCTCCTCGAAAACCGCGAATCAGCATACGGTTCTGATTCCAAAATTCCCCCACACTGTCTCAGAAAATCATTCGCACCAATAGCGACCGTTCCCTCCAATTTCGTGCAGGGCTTTAAGACGTCAACTAGCCTCAGTTTAAGTTGCCAATCATGCCTCTACTATTCAGCTGAGGGCACTGAACTTGCCGTTTGACTGGCTACGAAAACAACCTGCCTAGCCCACTGGCCATCCAGTGCCAGACAGTCGCACCCAGCAGGGCACGGTCCACAAGTATTCTCAGAATCAAGAGGACAATGCAGTCAGTCGGTGCCAGGAATCTTCATTCTGGACGCGCTGGAAATGTAAACACATAAACTGCGGCGACACTCAGATTTCTCGCAGGTCGTTTCGCGCTGCATACAAGAGGCGAAACTAGACCGATGTCAGTCGTTCCGCCAGGCGATTAAGCCTATTGTACGAACCCCTCAGAATTCAGGGAAATGCAGCCCCCCACCGGAAACGCAGTGTGCCACGTCCTCCGATGCTCGGTTCGCACAGGCCACCCACGGAATTAAAACAACATGTTTAGGAATGAAGTGAAAAGTATTTTTAGAACTCTCATTAGAAATACTCTCATGCCAATAACCTTATTCGGCCTTTTTTGTGGTTTTAGGGCGCAAAACTTCAATGGTCATTAGCGCCCAGACTACGTTAGGAATGCACCGCCAGGCACAAGTTTAAAACAGCAACTAAAAGGGAAAACACCATAAAAGACAGACTGACAGGCATAGGATAAAAAAAAAACAGCATAATCAAAGGTCCTTAGAGAGGTTGGTCAAGTTGATAAAATGAAGAACGCGAGCAGCTGCTCGTGGGTCATCCGCTAAAATGGCATCTAGACTACAGGGCAGGCCAAGATCAAGACGCAGTGTGTTAAAATCCGGGCAGGACGTTAAAATGTGGCGGACCGTCAGCAATTGCCCACATGGGCAGAACGGCGCCGGCGCAGCCGTCAGCAGATGGCGATGGCTGAACCGGCAGTGTCCAATTCGTAACCGGGCCAAAACGACCTCCTCCCGCCGAGAAGGGCGGGAGGAGGACGTCCAAGCCACGGGAAGATGTTTCAAGGCCCGAAGCTTGTTGTCTGTAAGTGCAGCCCAATCGGCATGCCACAGCGATAAAATGCGCCGACAAATGACCCTGCTACAATCTGACGAAGGGACACAACAAGAAGCTGTTCGAGGCTGGAGGACCGCAGCCTTGGCCGCTGCATCTGCAGCTTCGTTCCCAGGGATACCGACATGGCCAGGAACCCACATAAAGCTAACCGTAGAACCGACGTCCACCAGCTACTGAAGAGAGCGCTGGATCCGGTGCACGAAAGGGTGAACCGGATACGGATCACTGAGGCTCTGGATGGCGCTCAGGGAATCGGAGCAGATGACATAAGCAGAATGTCGGTGGCGGCAGATGTAAAGAACAGCCTGGTAGAGGGCAAAGAGCTCAGCTGTGAAGACCGAACAATGGCCATGGAGCCGGTATTTGAAACTTTGTGCCCCGACAATAAAAGAACACCCGACCCCGTCATTGGTCTTAGAGCCATCTGTATAAATGAAGGTCATATTAATGAACTTCGTTCGAAGTTCGAAAAAACGGGAGTGGTAGACCGAACCGGGGGTAACCTCCTTTGGGAGCGAGCTGAGGTCAAGGTGAACGCGAACTTGAGCCTGGAGCCAAGGTGGCGTGTGGCTCTCGCCCACTCGAAAGGTTGTAGGGAGTGAAAAATTAAGGTGTTGAAGGAGGCGACGAAAGCGAACTCCAGGGGGTGTTACTTCCATGGAATGACATAGAACATTAATAAAATTGATGAAAATGAGAAGAGAGATGCAAAAGAGGTCATGGAACCTCTCAAACTCGCAGATGCTCCACGCCTTGGGAGGCCTCAGCTTCGAAGAATGGAACCAATGTCAACACAACTGATGTCACGTTGCGTGAAGCCCGTCATTTATCGTTAAGAAAGATTGCAGATATTGTGATTACATCATACAGATTACCAGAAGACATTGTACAGAAAGTCCTAGGATATGGAAAGGATACAGCAAAATGAGTGCCCTCTGTTGTCAGTGAGGAAGAAAAGGTGTACTGTGTGATGGCGTGTCAACAGTGGAAGGGAAGGTTTCAGTGAGAACCCGTTTTTTTGGACGAAGTGAACACATGTGACGAAACTTGGTTTCATCACTATGACCTAGAGAAAAACAGGACAGTGTCCATTGGAAACATCCTTCTATGTCCCATACCCAAAAAGGCCAAGTGCAGGAAGAGCCATGTATCTTTTCTTCGATAAGCAAGGCGCTGTTTACAATCACATGGTGGATGAGGAACTTACTGATACTGAAAACTGCTATTGTGACGTAGTGAATGGGCCATTAAGCAGGATAACTGTAAGAAAAAGATCATATGACGCTCAAATGAGATGATGATGTTTGGTTTGTGGGGCGCTCAACTGCGTGGTTATCAGCGCCCGTACAATTACCCAATCTTTGCTCAGTCCAATTTCGCCACTTTCCTGGATGATGATGAAATGATGAGGACAACACAAACACCCAGTCATCTCGAGGCAGGTGAAAATCCCTGACCCCGCCGGGAATCGAACCCGGGACCCCGTGCTCGGGAAGCGAGAACGCTACCGCGAGACCACGAGCGGCGGACTACGCTCAAATGGTATGGATCCTTCATCAGGATAATGCACTGGCTCATCGCGCCATCAATACTCAAGAACCAATCACTGAAGTAGTCGCTGCGGTGATGTAACATCCACCTTATTCACCGGATCTAGCGCCGTGTGACTTCCACCTATTTTCTGAAGTGAAAAAAAGAGCTTTGGGGTCATTATTTCCGCAGTGATCGAGAGCTAAACAATCAAATTTCTGGAGCACTCAACAGACCATCAAAAAGGGGCTTCAGGGAGAGTTTTGGAATTGAGCTGAACGGTGGAATCGTTGTATTGTGTCAAAAAAAAATTGCTTTGAAGGTCTGTAACGGAAATTGAATAAAGGTGAGCAGTATTTTCCACTAAACAAATATTTCCTGTTATTTTTTACACACCCTCGTCGTAGTGAAAAAGTAATAAATAAAACATCATGACTGATACTGAAGTTTTTCTGCATGTACAGCGAAAACGTAGTAGGACCTTTGCTCTCTTAGTTTTGTGCGATGACTCGGCGAGAAGAATTTCGAAAAGATTTGAAATTATGGGTAAAGTATGTTGGAAGTCGCAAAGTGCTGTCGTTCTCATATCCTGATTGAGTACAGTCTTGGTACCCTACTGCGAGGTATGTACACGGTTCTTAACTTTAATACTATACTTATTGAGTCACACATGCCACGGAGATTACACCTCGTAATGAGCAGATTATAATAGAATTTTAAGTTCTTACGAATAGATCGGATCAATAATATGTAAACTACTGAAATTAAATTTTTTCTGCCACTCGAAACATGTACATAGGTCAGGGTGACCACCGTAGCACGGTAGTAGCATAGATTATTTTGTCCGAGCTTTATAGATGATAACAATCCCACAATCACAAGTCACTACAAATATTTGTAAACTAATTTCTGCAAGTGGCTGTTACGACGAACGACGATGTATTACATAAGAAATATCTGTTTGAGTGCGTTGCTGCAACATATATGCAGCCCAGCGCGACCACGATGCGGGTACACAGGGTACTTCAGCTGCCCTGTAGAAGTCGTTTTGTGCAACCCGCAGTGTTAATTTGGCCTACAGAAAGTACGCGCGAGATTTTCATACTCTCACGCTCGGTACACGGGTTCGTCTTACAGAAAAAATGACAACATTTTTATAGGAAATTTAATCGTAGTTAAGTTTTGTACTGAGATACTTCTTCTATAGATGCTGTAGTTTCCGAGTGTTTCAAGGAAAAAAAAATACAAAAGTGACCTTCAAACACGGTTCCTCTCCCATATTTAACCCCCATCGGTGAGGAATTTTAGTATGTTGTTCACAGCACTTCGTCCTATCACTATACAATCTTCGCGACTGCACGGTTTATTTCCCACATTCGACCTTTTTCGGTATTCACTGATTGGCCTTAATACGCCACCGGCTTAGTCGATCACTTGCAAATTGTAAAACTGACGTCTGTGAAAATTTCAGCTAACAATTTTGTGAATTGCGAGAGCATAAAATAAGCAAGTACGTATTTGTAATCGCCAGGCTTTCTGTCTGAGCAACTACTCTGCCTGTAAGGATTAAGTTTGGATCTATAAGTCGTCATAATTGGTTTCAGCGTAACCTATACAAAAAATTTTTTTCTTTCCTTACACTATCGGGCACGCTTCATTTAATTATGTTAACGAAGTAGCCGACTATGCTGGTGGCGTAATAGTCCATCCAAAACAGACCCAGGAAAGTCCAATAGTTAGTTCAAATTGTTCAAATGGCTCTGAGCACTATGGGACTTAACTTCTGAGGTCATCAGTCCCCTAGAACTTAGAACTACTTAAACCTGAGTAACCTAAGGACATCACACACATCCATGCCCGAGGCAGGATTCGAACCTGCGACCGTAGCGGTCGCGCGGTTCCAGACTGTAGCGCCTAGAACCGCTCAGCCACTCCGGCCGGCGGGAATAGTTTAGTCAGTAATTTCTGTTCAGTGCAAGGAGGGGAGGGTGGTCACGAGGAACATACCAGAAATTCTGACTTTTGAGGAATGTGTGTGGGGATGGAGGTGAGTTTGAAGTCACTTTTGTACGTTTTTCTTGAATAACATGAAAACCGTGGCCTCTTCGAAAACGTATATTAGTAGAGAATTTAACTACATTATATTTACTTTTGTCTGTAGCTCTGGTAGTTTACACGAAGCGAGCAAGATAATATGGAAATCTCGCACGTGGCTGTTGGAGGCCGAATAAAACATTGTAGGTTGCGGAAAACGACTGCAGTAGGGACAGCTTAATCTGTGGTGTCACCGCCAGACACCACACTTGCTAGGTGGTAACTTTTAAATCGGCCGCGGTCCGCTAGTATGCGACGGACCCGCGTGTCGCCACTGTCAGTAATTGCAGACCGAGCGCCGCCACACGGCAGGTCTAGAGACAGATCCTAGCACTCAGCCCAGTTGTACAGCCGACGTTGCTAGCCATGGTTCACTGACAACTACGCTCTCATTTGCCGAGACGATAGTTAGCATAGCCTTCAGCTACATTTGCTACGACCTAGCAAGGCGCCATTACCAGTATAGATATTGAGAGTCTATTAATGTATCATCAAGAGCGATGTTCTACAAATGTTGATTAAAGTTAAGTATTCCAGAAGCTACGTACTTTTCTTTATAGCATTCATTACGTATCCTGTTTCAGACCTCACGCCAGCCTGCGTGAGCTTATTGCGTGCATTTGGGTCTCCTCACACAAAACTGTGTTGGCACTTCTGCTGACACTTCATAATCATCTTGTTTGACCAGTGGTATGTAAGCGAGGGTTTAGTGTGCCCCTATAACGGAAATTTTTTTTCCGCCCCTTATAGTTACAGTTTACATAATTTGTTGTGTTTCATCGGAACAGTAGCGCCGTGAACGGCGTCTGTTCCAACTTCATATTAGCGGAGTGTTCCAGGAAACCTCTTCAGTGGCGGCGCAACGCGCCAGAGAGTTGCCAGCAGGATCAGATTCAAAGCGCCTGCGGCAACTCGAGGCGAGTCCGAGAACGGAGCCCTAGGGGACAAAGCCGCTGAAGGCTGGAGCTGCAGGGGCGGCTAATGGTGTCGAGTCCCGCAGAGCGGCAACAGCTGATAACTCTGTGCAGATCGCTTCTGAGACCGCACTTTGCTCTGCCGCTCGTTAACAGAACAGATTTCGATCCATCCACGAGGGACTTCGTCTGAATACGGCATACCTGAAGGAACAATCCAGCTCGCCGAATTGAAGCCGCTGTCAAAGGCTACAGGTGTGTGCAATGGCGCCATCTATTGTGGTTCCACGTACGGAAAATAACCCACTCACCTTGCGGTGACTTCTTCTTTTGCAGTCCAGTCCACTTGTGTGACGGGTCAGCGGATGCGAATGCCCTTCAGTTAGAGCAAGCTGTAACGGAATCTAGCCGCGCTGCATGCCTCTACAGGGTGCATCAGAAGTTCTCTGGCATCCGGTTAAGAGTGCTATCAAACAATGGTATTTCGGTGAAAACTTCACCATATTTTTATTTGTTTGATTCGAAAACGCCACCAAACCATTGCTGATCCTAATTTACAGTTTCACCTCTCACATGCAGTCACAGTCACTCGCAATAGACCGCTTACGGTACCCAACAGAAGCAGTTAGCAAATACACTCATGGAAATTGAAATAAGAACACCGTGAATTCATTGTCCCAGGAAGCGGAAACTTTATTGACACATTCCTGGGGTCAGATACATCACATGATCACACTGACAGAACCACAGGCACGTAGACACAGGCAACAGAGCATGCACAATGTCGGCACTAGTACAGTGTATATCCACCTTTCACAGCAATGCAGGCTGCTATTCTCCCATGGAGACGATCGCAGAGATGCTGGATGTAGTCCTGTGGAACGGCTTGCCATGCCATTTCCACCTAGCGCCTCAGTTTGACCAGCGTTCGTGCT
Source organism: Schistocerca cancellata (assembly GCF_023864275.1). Lineage (NCBI taxonomy): Eukaryota > Metazoa > Arthropoda > Insecta > Orthoptera > Acrididae > Schistocerca > Schistocerca cancellata. The sequence goes on along the minus strand of NC_064633.1, from coordinate 21,405,136 downwards.
GGACGTGCAGACCGCGTGAGACGACGCTTCATCCAGTCCCAAACATGCTCAATGGGGGACAGATCCGGAGATCTTGCTGGCCAGGGTAGTTGACTTACACCTTCTAGAGCACGTTGGGTGTCACGGGATACATGCGGACGTGCATTGTCCTGTTGCAACAGCAAGTTCCCTTGCCGGTCTAGGAATGGTAGAACGATGGGTTCGATGACGGTTTGGATGTACCGTGCACTATTCAGTGTCCCCTCGACGATCACCAGTGGTGTACGGCCAGTGTAGAAGATCGCTCCCCACACCATGATGCCGGGTGTTGGCCCTGTGTGCCTCGGTCTATGCAGTCCTGATTGTGGCGCTCACCTGCACGACGCCAAACACTCATACGACCATCATTGGCACCAAGGCAGAAGCGACTCTCATCGCTGAAGACGACACGTCTCCATTCGTCCCTCCATTCACGCCTGTCGCGACACCACTGGAGGCGGGCTGCACGATGTTGGGGCGTGAGCGGAAGACGGCCTAACGGTGTGCGGGACCGTAGCCCAGCTTCATGGAGACGGTTGCGAATGGTCCTCGCCGATACCCCAGGAGCAACAGTGTCCCTAATTTGCTGGGAAGTGGCGGTGCGGTCCCCTACGGCACTGCGTAGGATCCTACGGTCTTGGCGTGCATCCGTGCGTCGCTGCGGTCCGGTCCCAGGTCGACGGGCACGTGCACCTTCCGCCGACCACTGGCGACAACATCGATGTACTGTGGAGACCTCACGCCCCACGTGTTGAGCAATTCGGCGGTACGTCCACCCGGCCTCCCGCATGCCCACTATACGCCCTCGCTCAAAGTCCGTCAACTGCACATACGGTTCACGTCCACGCTGTCGCGGCATGCTACCAGTGTTAAAGACTGCGATGGAGCTCCGTATGCCACCGCAAACTGGCTGACACTGACGGCAGCGGTGCACAAATGCTGCGCAGCTAGCGCCATTCGACGGCCAACACCGCGGTTCCTGGTGTGTCCGCTGTGCCGTGCGTGTGATCATTGCTTGTACAGCCCTCTCGCAGTGTCCGGAGCAAGTATGGTGGGTCTGACACACCGGTGTCAATGTGTTCTTTTTTCCATTTCCAGGAGTGTATTAACCAGACCGATGTCTTTGAACGTTTAGTTCTCAGTCCAGACTTGCACAAAACACTGCGCGGAGTGTAGTTAACTAGAGAGCCGATGTTTACACATAACGATTGGAATTTCGCGTGCTTGTCTTTCAGACACGTTCGTGTTCCCTTCGCAGCACTCCGTAGTATAGTTAAACACACAATTCCGCAAAGTCATCACAACTTTTCAGAGCTAGTAACACTTATGTCCGAACATAATTAAGGTTGAGCTCCGACGTACCACTTAAGACTTCACAAAGCAATACTTCAGCGCAAAAAATTCGTGCGAACGTCTTCTATCCTCACCGACTGAAAAACGTTACAGCCAATCCGATATTAGCATTAACTTCCGCGGTTCCGTATCTTTAACGGCTGATCAGTCACAAATTAATAGCCTTCAGGAACAGTTTATTAAATGAACAGATTTAGGTTGCCCACAAATATAAAATGACTCCCTGTTTAAGTAACTAAATTACCGTAAAATGTTTCTTGTTTTGCCAGTTACATAGACTGGCTAGTTGCACTTTACAAATTTCCCTTGATAGCATGATTCATCCTCTCTGTACAGACATAGTTCTCAGACTAGCTTACACTCGATTAACAGGCCTAACATTATTCATTTAGTACATTACTTCGTATTCACACCTACATTCACGTTAATAACTAAACATATTAAATAAGAAATAATTAATAAAAAGTCGTAACGTTCGTAAAGGGTAAAGTATTCAAAACATTTATTTGTATAGTTTTGGATCTGCTCTGTAAGATGCTGACATCTTTGGGTCAAGCCGGTCGCTGTGGGCGAGCGGGTCTAGGCCCTTCAGTCCGGAACTGCGCTGCTGCTACGGTCGCAGGTTCGAATCCTGCCTCGGGCATGGATGTGTGTGATGTCCTTAGGTTAGTTAGGTTTAAGTAGGTCTAAGTTCTAGATGACTGATGACCTCAGATGTTAAGTCCCATAGTGCTCAGAGCTATTTGAACATTTCGGTCACAACCGTAACTACTAGCAGCTAGCTACTGTAGCGGATCGTACATTTGTTGCCAGATAGCCATGAATCTTCTCTGCAGAAAAGTTGTATTAAATGATGTAGGCGAGATGGAAACGTGCTATGCCTCATGTGCTCCACGGTGTAACGTGATGTGTCCAGGAATGTGGTTATTCTACGTCTTAAGCAATGGAATGTGGATACTTATTAAAACAAAAAGTGTTTATTATACTGAAAATTTTATATCCAACTCTATAAATTTTGTATTTATTGTAATGATATGTATTGTTAACCAAGTAAAATGTGTTTGCTGAATTTTATCGTCTCTGTTGACTGTGATACTGCTGTCACAGTACCGTTCAGTCTACAGCGGACAGGTATCGGCATGCAATGGTATTTCAATGCGCTGAGAGAGGACTGTGTGCGTGGTTGCATAATCAGTGCCTGCTTGTACTTCTGCGACCGGCCGAGCGCGAATCGCTAGCTGGCTCTGCGATTACGTCTCGCAGCAGCCGACACGAATGCATCGATTGTGCCTGCGCGTTGTCGACGGTCTGCCCTTTTGTTGCGAGAGGTTTCCGGGTCCTCCCTCCGCCTCTCTCCTCTCCCCCCTCAACATCGCACCCACCCCATTCCCATTCAGTTCCAACCAGCTTCACTTGTCCGCGCTGCGCCCGCCAGTGTAGCGGAGAGATAATTGGTTGACATAGTAACTTGTCGAGTCAGATTATTCGCTGTTATTTCCCGTTCAGCTCCACTGACAGTAAATGTTAACGTATTTATTTAATACGGCCTCAGTCATCTCTCGGCAGTTTTAACCGTATTCAGTAAAGAAATTGGGGCCCGTAGCGGAACAATGAACTGAAAGAGACTAACGGCATGATTGATCTCTTGTTCCACGGACAATTTCAAGCACAGCGGACCCCTAATTTCGTCCAACGCTGTAAAAGCTGTCCTTTACAGAATATCTGACCCTAATACTTCGTCTAAACCATTGTTCTATTGGTACTGTACACGAAAGTGTCACTCAAATAAACATTAATAGAAAGAACAAAGAGCTCGATAACATGCAAAACCTCTAAAAAGAGTAAGCACTAAGTGAAATTTATATAGCCGCGAAGAGTAACGCCACGAATTCTAACAATAATTGAAAGAACATTCGGAAAGTACAATCTTACACAAATGGGAAATAACTATGAAAGAAGCTATCATTGCAAGCCTTTTGAAAACAAATTAAAGTGCTATCAAGCACCAGGAACTTGCTTTCGAGATGGGTGTCGTAGAATTATCTTAAACAGTAGCTGAAACTGTGAAATACTTGCAAAATTTTTCAATCTGTTTTTGTTCAGCCCACAGCCAAACCAATTATCGACAGACTAGCGAAGAAGCCTGGCAATATCCAGGAATTTATTTACAGCTGTGCGTCCGCACCAGTATCACGCAGTGTCGGACCTAGTGCTTAACGCTTATGACGTCGTTATCACCTCAGTAATGTGCCATACAACGATATAGTTTTGCAGGTACCCTCAGTGGCATATGTGGATACAGTTTGCAGAATGAGTTGCGAATGGAATTAGTGGCAACTAAGTAATAAGGCAAAACGTCATTTCCGATGCTGCAGTGTTTCACGCATCTCATTGTTTATGGCGTCGTATCTCTTGTACAAAGTGTTTCACCACGGTATAATTTGGCACATACATCCAGTGGTATATGTGCATACTGTCTGCAAAATGTGTAACGATGAGAGTCCTTAGTAAAGGACAAAAAAGTTATAACGATACACGTCGTGCGGTACTTTTATTGTTTGAACATCGGAAAAGTAGAAAACAATAAACATTTTTCCCTTTCATAATTTTGTAGGGGTTCTCAACGAGAAAAATGATTCGTAAAGATTTGAAATTGTGTATAACGTCTGTTGTAAGTCACTAAGTATTCTCATTCCCATATACTTGATTAGGAAATTCTGGGGATTTATTCGTCGTGGAGTACGATTCTTTTTCACCCCCATCCCCACCACTTTGATAGGTAGGTGTTTCTTATACCCACAGTGCCTGACAGTAAGGTACATGTCTACTAAATTTGGATGAAATCGGTGAGCGCGCGTACACCCACCCACACACCCACCCACATATCCACTTTTATAATATATGTGGACTGAGTAGAGATGGGGAGGGGGCATTGTAGAGGCAGTCCAAAGCTTAACATTCGATCTCTGGTTGGCCTGTGGTCGTTTTGTTTCGGCTTATCAACAGATGTTTCCATGGATCAAGCAGGTATACTTGCCGAGTTAGATGTTGACTGAAACAATAGACGACGGATCAATATACTCAACTGACTAAAGTTGCCGCATCACAATGGACGTTAGTTCCACGCACGTTAACAGTGACACATAGAAGCTAAATTATTATCACTGTGAGTCCTGTTTTTATTCTAGTTCGAAAAGTAGGCTTTTTAGGCGAGAAACACAATACAGCACTACAATTGTAATAGTATTGCCGGTGGTGTTACTGTCTTCGTTCATCCCCAGATTGGCTGTAACCATTAGAGTGATGCAACATCAGCCGAGGCGTTAGTCTCCATTCCGCTGTAAAATCAAATACGTCATACTGTTTCTTGATCATTGTGGTATTGTTATTTGAGTTTTACTGGAACGCGAATGCGCTGTCTCGATCACTCGAGTTCAGATATAAGGAGCGGTCGAGAAGTTACGGTTCGATGGCAGTACAATCCATGTTCGGTGTGTCAATCAGGCAAAATTGCCGTGACCGTTGAGGAAATCATCATACCGAGGCGCCAGCTTCAAGACACCAGTAAAAACACGTGCTAAAAACATCTTGTAAACCAGCGTGTCCTGCTACGTGAAGAAGTCCGTCACTGCCCGGAACTTCAGCCCAGCTTCAAGACACCTGTAAAAACACGTGCTAAAACATCTTGTAAACCAGCGTGTCCTGCTACGTGAAGAAGTCCGTCACTGCCCGGAACCGTCGACCCTCCTAGGCTTTTTCTGAGAGATCGAAGGCGTGATCATCGCATGGGAGGATTCGGCAAGTGCTCGAGTGTTTGCCACATGTATTGGCGTAAGTTGGCCTTGTTGTATCCAGTCGCGGTCTTCACGGAACTAGGCGCACAGTTCCGCATCGCTGGTTTCCGCCTGCGTCATACTCATTCTTCATTCACCGGTGGAAGTCTGCCGGTGTTTGTCCTTCTTCACCCAAGAAAAGGAAAGCAGCACTTTGGTCCTGTTCGGACGTATTTGGTAATAACGTCCCCACAATTAAGTGTCCGCATTTACCACACACTTGTTGGAAGGATACGAATGCTACACTAATCCCTTGCCTACATGTCGGTGCTTATACATGGTGTCCGGAAATACCTGTTACTAGCTTCTATAACTTGCAGAGAGGAGTACAGTCATTTGAAAATATGCTGATAACGTGACCACTTTAACGAGTAATTGACTGGGTGTGACCAGTACAAAACCTGTTTTACAATTCTACTCATTAATAGCTAAAGATATTGCTCGTGTCCTCCTCGACGGGTTCTCTTAAGCGTGATGCAGAACAGCCTCTTCCAGTTCGGATGTGCGGCGTCCGCTTGGAGCACAGCCCTCACGCCTGCTGGCAGTGAAGGCACGCTTTCTCGAAGCCGTTGCGTAATTGTGGCGGAAAGTCTATGCGACGGAGAAGGACGGTGTAGAGAAAGCTCTTAACAAACTTGTATATCGATATGGTGTCTGTTCTTACGGACATGTCCGAGAGAACAGATACCATATCCATTTAAGTATATAGTTATGGCAGTACGGGCCATGACCTTCTTCTTCTGTGCGGATGCACACATATTCCCCGAAGTCTTACGGGACTTGGTAAGAATGTCTTCCACGAGTAATGAGTGTGTTGGGGTGGGACACTACGAATGTAGTGTGTGGGCATACAAGGTGCCCTCGGTGGCTCAGATGGATAGAGCGTCTGCCATGTAAGCAGGATATCCGGAGTTCGAGCCCCAGTCGGGGCACACATGTTCACCTGTCCCCATTGATATATATCAACTCCCGTCAGCAGCTGAAGGTATAAAATTAATTCCAATTTCGATCTTAACAAAGGTTGCGAATAGCACTTTCCATTGGCGTGAGGTTCGCTGTTCTGGGGGATCAAGTCGGTGTATCTTGCAAACGCGCACTCAACCATGTTGCTCTAACACTCTAACCATGTTGCCCGCACAGGGGTGAGGTTCGAACCAGGGCAGACAGGTAGGACAGACGTCAAATGATATTAGCCGGTCCGACATAAACACGTACAACAACGACCAACTAGTTGCATCCCTGCCTAGCAAATATGTTTTCAAACCGTTGAAGCACGGAAACGGTACGTATGGATTCGTATTCAAAATATTACGTGCTCATTCCCCTCTGCATGTCCTAGAAGTTTGTAACATAAATTTCCGAACACCCTCTGTATTCGCATCGGTGTTGCGTTATGTTGCATATACGCCGCAGCAGCGTCATCAACCGGAAACTTTTTCATCGCGGCTGGTGATGTGCAATGATAGCTAAATTGAGTTAAGAAGAATGCAGTAAAATTATAATTTACTGAAAGTGATAAATGTCACTATCTTTCAAAAGCATGTCGTACCATTTACTGAATTAACAGCTTATTCGCAATAATCCGCAGGTGAGATATCACCGAAAGAGGATCATTTTACGGGGCTCATTCTGCGCGGAACGCTGTACCAGCTCTCCCCTTGATCTCTGGATCAAGCAAAACGCCAAGTAGCGCTTTGTTTTGAAAGCCAGGCTTAATCAAAGCCGGGGGCTGATCATCGCTGTTCGGCGTTCGTTTGTGTTCGCGGCGGAAACTGCTCTGCAGCAAACACGCCTTTGTCAACAGCGATGAATGGTTTCCGAAAATATTTTCTGACGTCAGCTCTGCCGATTTCTACTCGTGGTGCGTGTTATGTACAGTGTTGTAGTCCGTCCCATGACCCAGTTTCTGAAAGAGCTTCCAATTATCCTGCACCACTGTGTAAAGCACTATGAAAATACAACGGAAATCCAGCGACGATTCATTATGTATATTAAGTTTGTATTAGTGTGGTGACTCTTGCCGCCTGTCACCCTCAATTCATTTAGGCAGAGATATAATCGGAATTTATCCGGAAATAGCTGGTAACTTGGGGCAGAATTAACACACGCCATGCACTTCCCTTGTGTGCCTGGGGCTCACATGTTATCTAAGTTTAACCGAGCTGTTCGCTGCCGATGACATATATCTGCTCAATAGGTACGTCTTTGTAATCCGGAAATGGCCCTGCAAATGCGCTGGCACCGTATTGATTACATGTTGTCGACGTCTGGCGTACGGAAGAAGCATTTCTCAAGTCTTCTTTGTTCTAAGAAGTAATATTTCTTCACTCCGCTTCTCATTTATCCGTCAATTTGAACTAAACGTTGTTCTCACTCTTTTCAAGTGAATATCTCCCGCTACTAAAAGTATCATCCCCATAATTAATCAGTAATTATTACCGCCAGTGAGGCATGAGGCCGTTGACAGACATGAAATATTTTGAGGGCAGGTTGAAATAAAATTTGTAAGAAAAACATGGATCCACTCCGCAAGTAATTTTACAGCCCAATTGTTGCCTTAAACTGCTGTGGGTGTTTTTCGTCGTCCTCTGGGTCATTCAGCTAAATTATGCCGCATTACGTAGCGTACATAAAATAGTATATAGAGTTGAGGCTTATATACGTATTGGCTCATTTTGCAGAACTTCTGCAAATTTTAATGACCAATTCCCAACCTGCACTAATCCTACTATTCCTACAAAAAGTAGTGTTCAGAAGCTGATGGAAAAATAGTCGTCCAGTGGCGATCTTTTTACATTACTAAATGGATAAAACCGTCCACCTATCCCATCTGCGCACTGTCAACCTCATGGTTCAAATGGTTCCAATGGCTCTGAGCACTATGGGACTCAACTGCTGTGGTCATAAGTCCCCTAGAACTTAGAACTACTTAAACCTAACTAACCTAAGGACATCACACACATCCATGCTCGAGGCAGGATTCGAACCTGCGACCGTAGCGGTCGTGCGGTTCCAGACTGTAGCGCATTTAACCGCTCGGCCTCTCCGGCCGGCCAACCTCATGGTTTCCAGCGGCCACAAATATTTGATTTTTAGTATTTCCTATAATTGTTGGCCGAATTTAAAGATTTAAAATTCTGTCATAATGTACTAATTATAAAGTATAATGTTACCTTTAAGTTTAATATAGTTGAGCCTAAGTCAGGTATTAAAATTACTAATATTGTATATGTTGAAGATAGGTCGCGCAAATTACCCAGACTATATTCATATAGTACTTGAGAAGAGGGCACTTAATTACTTCTATGAAACCTTAAACCTAATTTCAAGCCTTTTAGAAACATTTCTCGATGACCACAAGTGACGTAAGAAGAGCTGTTTATCGCTCACTAAATATTTGCTGCTTATGAGGTAAAACATCAGCGTTAACTCATTAGTAATCCGATCTTTGACGCTGTTTAACACATTGTAGTCCTATTGTTTAAGGAATTGAAGGTGGCAGGAGGCTGCTTTGCTGGTCAGACACTGGTCCACATTCAAGAAATACAGTACGGCAAAGGTATCGGAACCTAGGTCGCTGCCATAATTCTTCACTCACAGTAAGCCATAGCAACAATTCGTCACTGTCACCTGCCATAGGAAAATATGTGTGTATAATAAATCAGAAGAGGTTCGCGACTGGACTGCTTTCTTGCCTAGGAAAACCCAGTAATTTGTTCGCAAAAAGAGCTGAAATATTCAACACAGAATTATACAAATACACGGATTTGTTCACGCGCTGAAAGAAAAATCACAGTGCAACTTTCGCCCCGAATGAGAGTCCAGTAGAGTGCAAAACAGAACACGATATCATTATGAGCAGACGAAACTACAGTCGTCTGGCCGTAAGTGTGGGTTTTTTGATTGATGACTCGTTGGAACTACAGGATATGAAATATTAGTTCACTTTTTAATAGGAATACTAGAAAGATTTGCTTAACTTGATACAGTTCTCTGCCACAGGATGGCTTTATATTTTACGACTGCCACTGACTATAAAAGCATCACTTCACTTGAAGTAAAATGTTCAGCATTTACAAAAGCACATTTCCGTCAGAGACATGAATAACACACTGCTCCTACTAGGCTATGTTGACTGCTTCAGATCAGGTCAGATGACGTAATGGGCATAGTGCTTCCATTCTTGGCTCTATGTTGACCTCCACGTGAGGGCACTACTGTGCTGAGGGAAAGGGCTTATCTTCTGTAGTCTCTCCCACTCGTCGTTGCTGATTTCAGTGGTATGATGATGAGTCCCATACTTCTTTCCAGAGCATAGGGGAGCGACGCGGGAGACCCGCGCCGCCTTACTAGGCAAGGTCCTAGTGGAGGTGGTTTGCCATTGCCTTCCTCCGACCGTAATGGGGATGAATGATGATGATGAAGACGACACAACAACATCCAGTCATCTAGAGGCGGGAAAAATCCCTGACCCCACTGGGAATCGAACCCGGGACCCCGCGCTCGGGAATGATGATGATGTTTGGTTTTGTGGGGCGCTCAACTGCGTGGTTATCAGCGCCCGTACAATTTCCCAACCTTTGCTCAGTCCAATTTCGCCACTTTCCTGGATGATGATGAAATGATGAGGACAACACAAACACCCAGTCATCTCGAGGCAGGTGAAAATCCCTGACCCCGCCGGGAATCGAACCCGGGACCCCGTGCTCGGGAAGCGAGAACGCAACCGCGAGACCACGAGCAGCGGACTGCAGTGATATACTTATGACTAATGCCTGTGCTATCAACGTGTGTTGCCGACTGTGGTGTGGCATAGCGATCTTTGGACGATACCACAGGTAGTTTATCTAGAATATCCAGCGACCTGGGGCCAACTCATCATGTGCAATAACAATGTCCTCCATTTACCTCCGACCGTAATGGGGATGAATAATGATGATGAAGACGACACAACAACACCCAGTCATCTCGAGGCCGGAACAATCCCTGACCCCACCGGGAATCGAACCCGGGACCCCGCGCTCGGGAAGCGAGAACGCTACCGCGAGACCACGAGCAGTGGACTGCAGTGATATACTTATGACTAATGCCTGTGCTATCAACGTGTGTTGCCGACTGTGGTGTGGCATAGCGATCTTTGGACGATACCACAGGTAGTTTATCTAGAATATCCAGCGACCCGGGGCCAACTCATCATGTGCAATAACAATGCCCCCCATTTACCGATTCAATATGCATCCGAGTACATCCGCAACGGCAGATTTCCATTATGTGTTCAGATGATGTCACTAGATGTCCTGACGTCCAAATGTTCTTGCACCATTAACACAGGCCCCTTTATAATGGCCACATACAGTAATCGAGGGTGCCAGTTGCGTTGGGAGTGCCTTCTGTAGCCGAGTCGGTGTAAGAGATCCCTGATAGTTGCAGTGGACTCAGGGCAGCTGATTGCCGCATATACGTCAACCAGTCACGTATCACAACATTTATATCTCTCTATGGCAAGGCCTCATTGCTGTCGCAACTCTATAGGCTATTGTTTGTGCCTGCAGCCTTTTGGGTTTTGCAGCTGAGAGCTGGCAACAGCGCCGGCAGCTGCTGCGGATCTTCTTTTGCTGCCTGTACTACAAGCAGTAGCCACAGCAGCGATGGGAAAAACGGTCCAGATAAGACCGATACTACACGGCATTACAAATGATTGAAGCGATTTCATAAATTCACTGTAGCTCCATTCACTGACATATGGTCACGACACACTACAGATACGTAGAGAAACTCATAAAGTTCTGTTCAGCTGAAGCCGCACTTCAGGTTTCTGCCGCCAGAGCGCTCGAGAGCGCAGTGAGACAAAATGGCGACAGGAGCCGAGAAAGCGTATGTCGTGCTTGAAATGCACTCACATCGGTCAGTCAGAACAGTGCAACGACACTTCAGGACGAAGTTCAACAAAGATACACCAACTGATAACTCCATTCGGCGATGGTATGCGCAGTTTAAAGCTTCTGGATGCCTCTGTAAGGGAAAGCAACGTGTCGGCCTGCAGTGAGCGAAGAAACGGTTGAACGCGTGTGGGCAAATTTCACGCGTAGCCCGCGGAAGTCGACGAATAAAGCAAGCAGGGAGCTAAACGTACCACAGCCGACGGTTTGGAAAATCTTACGGAAAAGGCATTTCTTAAACAGGAGATTGGAAAACCGATGGACCGGTCGTGGTGGAGATCATGATCAGCAATTCATGTCATGGCCTCCACGCTCTCCCGACTTAACCCCATGCGATTTCTTTCTGTGGGGTTATGTGAAAGATTCAGTGTTTAAACCTCCTCTACCAAGAAACGTGCCAGAACTGCGAGCTCGCATCAACGATGCTTTCGAACTCATTGATGGGGACATGCTGCACCGAGTGTGGGAGGAACTTGATTATCGGCTTGATGTCTACCGAATCACTAAAGGGGCACATATCGAACATTTGTGAATGCCTAAAAGAAACTTTTTGAGTTTTTGTATGTGTGTGCAAAGCAATGTGAAAATATCTCAAGTAATAAAGTTATTGTAGAGCTGTGAAATCGCTTCAATCATTTGTAATAACCCTGTAGTTCGAAAATTCTGAATAACCGGTATTTTTAGATATTTGTTCGGTCTCGGTTATAACAGGCTTTTTTTTTTTTTACTAACAACTAGGTAAAAAATACTGGCATACTAATTTGCCATAGCATCAGCACTAAAAGAAAAGTGTTGGTTTTCAATAAAATTATTTTTAAAAACGGTTAATGTTTATTCCTAACGACCGCTACGGTCGCAGGTTTGAATCCTGCCTCAGGCATGGATGTGTGTGATGTCCTTAGTTTAGTTAGTTCTAATTTATAGTTAGTAGTTCCAAGTTCTAGTGGACTGATGACCTCAGATGTTAAGTCCCATAGTGCTCAGAGCCATTTGAAGCATGTTTTTTTTCAAATCTTCTTACTGTTTATCTAGCTACCCGGGCTGCTGAAAAAATGCAGCAGAACAACTTTCGAAATATTGTCGGTGTACTTCGGGTTCACCCTGTGTTTTAATGACCTTGTACTCGTAAATAACACGGTTAGTTTCCTGAGGCGGTTCGCGTTAGACGCATTGATATAAGAGAAGGTCACAGCGTTACACAACGTAGTAGAATCCACCCAGTATACGGCGCCCGATGGGCAGTGACCAGTAGTCGTCCAAAGCAGTCGGGGAGTTCATTCGTTTGTTCAGAAGGGGAAGCTGACGAGCGTTTGCTTCCTTTCTGCCGATCGGCGAAGACAGAATTTAAGCGTACGTCCTGAAGTCTTTCTCAAACGATTTTACAGAAACTATTAGGTAAATGAAATATTTTTGCTTTACATTATATGTCAGGTTCATGATGACTTGCCCATCATTTCATTAATGGTCATAGTTATTGTGATATTTATGTAGAAATTCGAAAAAGTTTTTAATGAAAAATAGAGGTCGCTATGATTTTGCGTTTGGTGCATATTACTTACATAATATGTTGCACCTTACGAAATTCAGCTAACATATTAAATTTTTCTTTAGACTTGGCTGTCACCACTCTCGAGAAAATCGATCTGACGTAGCACACTCATTTGCAATCGCGGCCGCGTCAGGGATAAAGCCAGAGTGAAATATCCACAACATTACTCATATTTCGTAAACGGTTTGAGATATGGAAACGAGATTTCGGCAAATGATAGCTCACAAAGAGGAAAGTATTTTTACGTATGGTTATTATGCAAAACTTCGTTATCTACCACGTCATTCCACTAACTACAGACTTTTTGGGTGAAAGAATGTAATTTTTAAGGGTCATGTTCACTTTTCATTCAAATTATTGGACGATGTTGACTCAAATGAAACTACATCGCTTGCAGTACTAAGAAAGTGTGCAATATTGGAACATAATCCTAAATTCCTAAAGTTCAGCCCTACAGCCAACATTTTGGCAAGACGTCTTTCAAGACTTCATGGGCACACCCAAACCACTTTACCAACACCTTTCCCCAGGAGGCAGAAATGAACCAAACAGAATGGCCTAGTGTCTGCTGATTCAATGGTGCCCCACGAGACAAAGGGCATCGGGGTGGAACCGTTACTTAGCTGACAGAGAGGTGCAATTAGTGCAGACTTCATAAATCTTTACACACAGTTTCAAACATTTTCGAAACTTTTCTCGCTGACTCCACCTTCAAAACAATTAAGGGGGAAAAGATTATAGCTCAGTACATTTTCTTTGTTCATGTAGTAAAACTTCAGCATCAGCCATGACGTTTCAGTACATCACTCCCCTACTACCACGTCCACAGGATAGTATGCAGACAGTATGCACGTGCACCATTCAAAGAACCTCCAAAATGATATCATTGTACGACAAATAGTTCAGGAGATGTGGCATTAACACGGAGATGGGTGAGAAACTAGCGTTTTTTTAAAATGGTGACTTTACCATGAAGCTGAAACATAAAACTATAATTAGCGTATAAATCAATAAAGCTATAATTAGCGTATAAATCAAATCTTTTACGGAACTGCCGGTCAGAGTGGCCGAGCGGTTCTATGCGCTACAGTTTGGAACCGCTCGACCGCTGGTTCTAGGGGACTGATGAGCTCATAAGTTAAGTCCCATAGCGCTCAGATCCATTTGAACCATTTTTTTACTGAACTATTTTTGTAAATTCGTTGAGAAAAATTGCAGGGAGCGCGCGTATATTCTGTTAATGCAGTGCGTCGCCAAGTGGCGCACGGAAATCAGGCAAAGAATGTCCCGTTCATTCCGGCTGGCTGGCAGGCGCATTAGATAACAAGGGGATATTTTCCGCTTTGGTCAAGCTGCATCATTCTACCCCCCCCCCCCCCCGCCCCCTCCCCTTTGGACAGATAGCCCGCTTTATTTCTGTTCACACCCGAAGACCTGACTTGTATCAACTTGCAAGCCATTCATAGAGAACTTCAGATGATTTGGCAAATTTGGGCTCGAACCTGGACCCTCTATGGTTTTCGGGCAAGTGCTCTACTGACTGAACTATGCAGGTACAGTATTATACTTCTTCTCACCTTTGTTATGACTAGGTCTGGTTCAAGTATATAACAGCTATATGAAGGATTATTTACCTACTGTATGAATACATTACATATTTTATAAGAAACACCTTTACATTTGTTCCTTTTGTGCTACATTACAATTAACGGATTATTTAGAGGAAGTAACAATCCCTAATCCAATTCTTTAAAGAATTGAGATCCCACGTATAAAAAGCATCAAACCGTTGACACCTTTACGTATGAGATAATGTGTTAAATATTTGACATTAAGCATATGCAACTTCTACAGTTGAACATGCAACACTCATGTTGGTTTATATTACTTTTGGATTATTCATGCACAGTTTAATGAAAGAGTCAAAACGAAAGTGATAACCTCTTTATATATGTTCAAGTAAGGCGTTTATGGCAAGTATTGCACAGTGACAAAAGATTTACTTTAGACTTGATGATAGTAAAACTAAGATATAAACTAAAGGCATTCAACTGAAAATTAACAATGTAAGTTTGTATAATTACTGTAACATTAATTTTAAAATTCAGATGATAGGTGTGTTACACAAATGCAAAACAATTAACGACCCATCCTGAAGAAAAATTTAACGTGGCATTAGATTAATGTACCATATGCATTACGCAAAACATATCACTGAATATACTTATCTGGATAAAAAGTGTAACAAGTCACATGAAAATAAATCATCAATTCTGATGCAATTCCTTGGGAATTCAATAACCCAGTGTACCTGTAACAGTGGATGCCTGGGACTGGAACTTACCAAGGAGTATTTGTGGCACTTGACATATGAAAAGTACAGCAAATACCTTTCAGCCTTTCCGTTACTGTATTTGTACAGGGCGAGGGAATGAATGTCTGTACTACATATACTTCTAATTCATAAGTGATACTGATTTTGACGAATAATTGACAAGATTCTGGAATTTGTCAGTGTGTTCACAGTTTGAGAGTTATGAAATGTTTTATTGGAGCAGTTCTACCCTGCAGCAAAAATGGTGCATTGTTTTGTTAGAAATTACAAATTTGATGCCTGCTAATCTGTTTATGATAATCATTACCTTATGAACCACTTGAGACTACTTGTTAAAGTTAAAGTAGATTGTAATCTTTCTTTGATACATTGAAAGATAACTAACGTGAAGAGGTTCACCACTTCACTCCGAATGGGGATGGTAACAAGAATATGGTATACTATGTGTTGCAAATAATTTTGATATATCTCAGGTGTCGGGAAGGAACAAAATCCTTAGCTAAGGTTCCATTCCTGTCGTCCCGTATTCAAAATACAGCGAGATACAAGATTCTGTCAAAATTGGAACACAATCGGTGATTTTTTTGTCCGAATTGTTAACCTTTCCTCATCTGAAGAAGCATAATCAGTTATGAGTACCAGTTACATTTATCTTACTGACAAAATTAATTTTTCTTCTTTTGTCAAAATACAGTATAATTTTCACAGACTCACCTTGAAGTAGCTATTGCAACAAACCTTGAAATTGTGTGCCTTATGAAACAAGCTATATACGACCAGAGAGGCCCACACGTTACGGTAAATCTCATTGTGTCAGTTAGGAGTAACACAAGAGAAGTAATTTCACGTTTATTTTCATACTATCAGCTTATTTTCAGTAGCTGTCGATTACTTTTTAAAAATTAAGATATTAGATTGAGAAAAAAAAATTTGTGGCTTTGGCTATATCGATGTAGATAAGAAACTTCCATACGACGACCATTTGGCAAAATGCCAAAATCTCGTCTCGATATTTCGAACGGGTTAGGAGATAGGATAGGAGATACGTATTTTGATATGAATATTTCATTCTTATGAGCGTTCGATCAGAAGTGAATACATTACATAAATTTTCTCGAAATTGGAGTCAAATAGCGACTTCTTCCCAAATCTAAAGAAAAAATCCATGTCTTACATAAATTTCAACAGATATGTGTAATATGCACCAAACACAAAATCACACAGACCGCTGTTTTTCATTGCAAACATTTCGAATTTCACACGGCGCCCCCCTTAAATGCAAATATCACAATAGCTATGACAATTAGCGAGATAATGGCTACTTCACCATGATGCTGACGTATAAAAATAAAGCTCGTGTAAAAATAAACTGCTTGTAATGAAAATAATTCTGTAAAATCGCGTGGGAAAGACTCCAGAGCTCACAGTGTTCATGTGACTTCTACTCGTAATGGGACTGCTGTACCTTGCCTAGCAGTCTATCCAGCACTCTCTGTGTGCATCCGTACACAGGCTACTGGTTTTCTTTGTGTTCTTACACTTACTTTATCTGAGGAACTAAGAATTTCAGCGGCCATTGCTAGTAATGAAATGCTTTTTCCCCAGTCGTTGCGATGAATTAGGTATATTTTGTTTATGTAGAGACGTACATTTTAACATGCATTAGTTTCTGTATAGTTTTCGTCTCCTTATTCTTGCTACCCTCTTCTCTGACCCCTACTCGAACGATACAAGTTGAGTCCAAGACACCGTCAGGAACTTTGCTTTGGTCAGGTCTTTGGAACAAAGTCCAGTCAGTCTTGTGAGAACAAGTGGGAATGTACTATAAGAGAAACTCGTTGCATCAGCTACCGAAGTTGGTGGGAATGGAAGGAGAGCAGTATAATAATCAATGTTCCTGCCTCGCTGTCACTAAATTACACACAATACTATACTGACGGAAAGACGATACCTGATAGTTGCAGTGGGCTTGACATGGCTATTTCAGGTATCCACCTCAAGTACTCAACTAGTCATATAATGCGATTTTTGTATGGTTCTCTATGGAAGCGCATCGAAAACTGTGCTCCACGAAAAACTGTTAGTAACAGTTCGTTGACACTTTGATTTCAGTAATTTTCTTCGAAATTTATTATGATTTCTGTGTTTTTAATTATGATTTAAAATTGAATTTATCACCGAATAAAACAAGTCGGTCGGAAACATTATGTGTTTCTATAAGTCTGACCACATAGTTACTTTATTTTCTAGTGCAGTATTAGAAAGCAGTTTCGAAGCGAAATTCTCTAATAGCAAATATGGTGAAAACATTAGTAATGTACAAATGACACGCCACAAATATCTGCTCATGCATAACCATGATCTTAATGGCTGACTCTGTTGCCTATTCCGGAAGCAATTCTCTACAGACCCGCTTGAAATTGTGAACGTATCCGACAACACTTAGGCGTAAAAGTTACAGCGTGCAGCAGAAATTTGTGTACAGTGATGCCGAAGGATAGTTTTTCGCAAATGATTCTGATATCTGCACGTGCAGTGTGAGGGAACATGGAGTGCTGTAATTTCAGAAACGAAATGCCGCCACAGCTCTACTCGGACTGTGATGCAGACACTGTACGTCCTCTCTAACGCAATAAGGCACTCTAAGTCAGGGTTGCTCAACCCGTCGATCACGATCGACCAGACGATCGATATGACCTTAAGAATCGATCATTCAAGACCTTTGACCGGAACGGGTTTAAATGAGCGGTTTTTATGAAATACCAGTGTGTTGACAATGAGTGTTTCTCACGGTATTTGTAGACGATAAGTCTAACAGAACTCTCTCCTCCTCTTTCGTTTCCACATGCGTTTCACCACCTTTAACGTTCGCGCCAGGCAACAGTCTTTTCTCCTGCAATGTGAGGTTAGTACTCAGGAACTATAACTCAGCGCACTGTGAGTGCAGGTTGCGGTGAGCGAGACGAGAGCTTAGGGCCTTGCTGAAGGATGAGGTAGGATGTGCGGTGCACATAGCGAACAAGCTCCGCTTCCAGTACGTAACACAAAGGTCTATATTCGAACAATTTTATATTCCGGGCAACCGCAGCTGTCGAAAGGCGTGATGTCCGGAAGAAATCAGCTCACAACTGGTAAAACTGTTGTTTGTTGCCCGCATCTCGTGGTCGTGCGGTAGCGTTCTCGCTTCCCACGCCCGGGTTCCCGGGTTCGATTCCCGGCGGGGTCAGGGATTTTCTCTGCCTCGTCATGGCTGGGTGTTGCGTGCTGTCCTTAGGTTCGTTAGGTTTAAGTAGTTCTAAGTTCTAGGGGACTGATGACCATAGATGTTAAGTCCCATAGTGCTCAGAGCCATTTGAACCATTTTTTTTTGTTGCTTGTTAAAACACGACCGGTTTCGCGGCTTTAAGCCGCATCATCAGGTGAACAATGTCAATAGATCATAAGCATACCCATCGCTCCTTGTCAAAAGTTACTATTCAGAGAATGTCGTCAATGTCATGGGTACATCATCTTCACATTTCGCTCGCCATAACATTGACGACATTCTGCGAATGGTAACTTTTGACTAGGATCGATGGGTATACCCATGATCTTTTCACATTGTTCATCTGATGATGCGGCTTACAGCCGGCAAACCGGTCGTGTATTAATAAACAACGATTTTACCAGCTGTGAGCGTGGAATTCTTCCTGACTCTATGTTCGAGCTTCCACGAAATAAATATGTGCATGACAGAGTAATGATCAGTCTAATACCTTGTGCTACCGAAACTCAGATTACTGTTTGTAGTATCATTTCAGGTAACAGCCCCATTAAACACTTTCGAAACATTTGGGATCAAAATATCGCAACAATACGCACTACAGCGACAGCACAGCTCAGCGACAATGCAGTCTACCACAGTGAAATGTACTCTGTACAGGAGGCAACGAACATTACCAAACCATTACGGTGAGAAGTCTGACCGATCAGAACAAGGAAATCAACGCACCAATTTATAGCTCTCATTTTTTTTTTCTAAGGGACCAAACTGCTTAGGTCATCGGTCCCTAGACTTACACACTACTTGAACGAACAACACACACACCCATGCCCGAGAGAGGACTCGCACCTCCGGCATAAACATAGGTGTACGGTATGTGGTCGAAAGCATCAGGACACCCCCGGAAACTTACGTTTTTCATATTAGGTGGATTGTGCTGCCACCTACGGCCGGGTACTACATATCAGAGACCTCAGTAGTCATTAGACATTGTGAGAGAGCAGAATGGGGCGCTCCGCGGAACTCACGTGGTCAGGTAATTGGGAGTCATTTGTGTTATACGTATGTACACGATATTTCCAGACTCCTAAACATCCCTAGGTCAACTGTTTCAGATGTGATAGTGAAGAGGAAACGTGAAGGGACACGTACAGCGCAAAAGCGTACAGGCCGACCTCGTCTGTTGACTGACAGAGAGCGCCGACAGTTGAAGAGGGTATCCTGACCATCACACAGGAATTCCAAACTGCATCAGCATCCACTGCAAGTACTATTACAGTTAGGCGGGAGGTGAGAAAACTTGGATTTCATGGTCGATCGGCTGCTCATAAGCCACACATTACGCCGGTAAATACCAAACGTCGCCTTGCTTGGTGTAAGAAGCGTAAAGATTGGACAATTGAACAGTGGAAAAACGTTGTGTGGAGTGACCAATCACCGTACACAATGTGGCGATCCGATGGCAGGGCGTCGGTATGGCGAATGCCCGGTGAACGTCTTCTGCCAGCGCGTGTAGTGCCAACAGTAAAATTCGGAGGCGGTGGTGTTATGGTGTGATCGTGTTTTTTCATTGAGGGGCTTGCACCCTCTATTGTTTTATGTAGCATTGTCACAGTACAGACCTATATTGATGTCTTAAGCACTTTCTTGCTTCCCTTGAAGAGTAATTCGGGGGTGGCGATTGCACTTTCAACATGATCGAGCATCTTTTCATAATGGACAAACTGTGGCGGAGTGGTTACACGACAATAACGTCCCAGTAATGGACTGGACTGCACAGAGTCATGACCGGAGTCTTATAGAACACCTTTGGGATGTTTTGGAACGCAGACTTCGTGCCAGGCCTCACCGACCGACATCGATACCTCTCCTCAGAGCACCACTCTTTGAAGAATGGGCTGCCATTCCCCAAGAAATCTTCTAGCACCTAATTGAACATATGCCTGCGTGAGTGGAAGCTGACATCAAGGCTAAGGGTGGACCAACATCGTACTGTATTCCAGTATTACCGATAGAGCTCGCCACGAACCTTAAGAAATTTTCAGCCAGTTGTCCGGATATCTTTGTTCACATAGAGCATATCTCTGATGCGAAGGGCTACTTTATCCGTACCTAAAAAGGGAAATATTGAACGTCATTTTAGAACAGTCCGCAAAGACTTCGAAATGCGAGCAGCTGTTGGTAGTGAGTTGAGAAGGAAGAAACTGTCTAATGTTAAGAGTAAATTAAAATGAAAAGTGCTGTTTTTTGTAAAACTTGTACAAAAACATTTTTACTTTCATCAAACATAGCATCATTTCGTGTATCAGAAGTCCTGATGAAACATGCAAACCCATATGTCGGTGGATCAGTTGTTAACGAGTGCTTTCTAGCAGCTAGGGAGCCAATGTTACCCACATTTAAAAAACAAGTGAGAGATAGTATCACCCATCAGAGACGTGCCCCTGTGGAGACCTACTATAACGAGAAAAGTGGCATTAATTGCGGAAAATTAAAAAGGTCAGCTGATAACAGAATTGCAATCTATCTTGTGTTTCTCATTGTAGTCGGACGAGACAGTAGAGGGAGACGGTTGACTTCAAGTTACGATTGTTTGTAAGATTGATATTTCCGCATTGCCGTGTAAAAAAAGACTTGCTTACAATTATGACCTTGAAAGATACTAAACCAGGAGAAAATCCTTAAAATACATTCACACCCTTAGTTTCTGAAAATGATTTGCCACTTCGGAAACTTGCGTATATTACTGCTGACAGAGCGTCTTCATGATAGGCAGACACAAAATTTGTTACCTTGTTTGCGAATGACAAATCCTTCTGCCTTTCTTTAAGTATCATTGTAGTGCTTTATGAACGTATTTTGAAAATGAAACGTCTTATGTGTATTGTCAGAGAAACTGTGAATTGTATTCTCTCAGAGTCATTACAGAGAAGGAAGTTTAGAATGCTATTAGAAGAATTGGATAGTCGTTATGGGGACCAACTATTGCAGACCGGAGATCGATGGTGAGTAGATATATGATTCCAAACAGATTTAGAGAACTCTGACAGTGATAAAATCATTTGTGTCTTCAAGAAAGAAAGATTACTCACAACTGTACCATTTGAGTTGGTTTTAGGTTCTAGAATTTGTAGCTGATGGGACAGTTAAACTAAATGAGTTAGACAACGAACTTCAAGGGAAAAAACAACCATTATAACTCCTATGTCTTGCATAAAATATTTCATGTAAAATACTGATATATGGATAACACAGTTACCATAGAAATTAAATATGAAACACTGTCCTCAAATACAGTCAAAACTTTCAGATCACCAAACATCGTCGGATCAAGAAGAGTCAAAGATGTATATAGCCGACTTGACAGCACTGAATATAGAGTCTGAAAATCGATTTTCAGATTTCAAGATAATGGATCCTGTTATAGCTTTCATACCTCAGACTTTCCACGAAGTGGATGTGGAAGACTTTTTGTGTAACATGAGTATTCTTTTCTCTTACAGTGATGAGACTGAACTTGTAGAGGAAATAATTCGATGTCAAAATGACATTTTCTTAAATCAGAATACGATGAAGATAATTTGTGGAAAATAATGAGTGTAGAAACCTATCGTAATGCACCATTTTTAGATACCACTAACTCGTAGGAAATATACTGTATGAACAGGCTCTAACAACTCCGCAATATGTAGGTTAAAAGCAACGTCAGACAATTTAGCTCACTGTCGTAAGACTTCTGTAAGTTGTCCTGACAACTCATTGCCCACACTCAACGATGTAATCTATCCGACTTGAAGTAATAGTCTGTACTAACACAGCGACGTGACGTAAGATTTGATATTCTGCTTCTCACGCTATAAATCATACTACAGCTCGCTATGACATCACTAAGTATGAAAGTATGAACACATTAACAATCTTCATAGTGTAAAGGTGTCTGTGGTAACTATGTGGATATTAATTACAACAACGCATCTGGCTATCAGGGTTCACTAGATTCTAAAGATAAAACACTACAAAATCTAGTAACAGTCACCATAAAAATACTAAATGTATGATTGTACGGGGAGTAGGAATGATGTGTCTATTTTACCAATAACAGTGACCCTTAATGATGCTTACACTTTGTACTCTGACAACACAACTAAACACTTTCTCAACAACGCAGATATCAGAAACGATGCCTTTCGTATGTAACTAATGAATACCTCATATAGATCCGTTGCCTCTTGTAGTTGCTCCTCTTTTAAAGTTTCAGCGAATAATCGTATGTACACTCGATCAGTGTGAGCCTTACAAATTTTTACATAAATCAGAGGATACGTTCACAAGTTAAAGATATCATTTTATATTGTTTATATATCGTGCTCAATCAACGGTAACTTTTATAAGTGGCGCGTTCCTACAACAATATCCTTGACTCTATTGAAATTTTATAAAATATTTCGTCAATCTCATCCTTTCAGAATTAAAAGCAGTAACATTCTATTTATAATTAACCATTTTTCTATAGCATACAAACTTGCTTTCCCTGTCTAAAGATTAATTATCTTTCTTTTCGTTGCGAGTCGTTCACTGATAAATACTATTCCTTCTCTTTAACTTCTTTGAACTTTGCTTTTACCAATATTGCTTTAGTGGTCTTTGTATTTAATTTATTCCGAAAAGATATATTCAAGTAGCCTTAGATTTTTTTTACTAGTTTGTGGATAAAGGACAAGTCAGGTACTGACTGTTTCAGTTTAAAACCATTTTCTTCATTTCCTGCAGTTAAATCTGATACAGGTACAAGTCAGCGTTTTATTTCACGAGTGCTGCTGCTCTATTCGGAACCCCACTAAGCGGAATGTAATTAAAAAGTGAAACAAAAATCCTGAGTGTCCCTGCACTTTTTCAGCTATATGAAATTCAGATAATGAGACAAAGCTCAACCACTTCAGGCGTTGACTTACGCGACCCGCTAACATTTAAAACTTAAAACACAGCACTCGATGAACTCTTTCAGTGAGAATTAGCGTGTTCTCTTTTAATTGGTTCTTGATTTGTCGCTTAGGGCGAAAGGGAAAAGCTATCACATTCTCCATAAACTTCCGATTGTTTCGCAATAAATTTACGTAGGACGACCATTCTCTTTAATGCAAACTACACATTCAGTGCATCCAACTGGATTTCTGGAATTTACTATATCACGACGCTCACGCCGAAGTCACTCAATAGTTCCTAATCCAAATATCGCTAAGTCTTTACTCCTTAGTGCTTGCGTACACCTAGACAACCACAATAGTACAATACAACGCTACTATCCCTTAGCGCGTGCTTTAATCCTCAACAACAAAATAATTAAACGACTTCGTGTGAACACGTCCCCTCACATACACCATCGAACGAAAAATCCCACAAAACTATTAAAATACGGTTCGCTTACCATCGCTATTAAGGAGCACGACGCACCATTAATCACAACTACCTAATCTAACTCTTGAATAAATCGGAGCTTTCCTATACCTGGCGAGTCTACTCTACCAAAATCGGGAAAATAGTCATTTCTACAGCAGCCGATAATCCTCCCAAAATATCTTCCTAAAGGACTTATAACTGATTTGAACCTACTTAAGTTCTATCCCCCTTCAAAGTAATTCACGAATCGTACGTGTGAGGCGATTTTAACACACACTTGAGATAATCTCTCTTAAGGCTCACTACTCGAACAATATTGAAATTCTAAAAGGACAACCCAAGAACAATTTTATTCGATCAAACATATCACGCTAATTCTCTCTTTAACAAAAACTGTTTCTTCTCTGCACTCGCCGGCAAACGTTCTTAGTGGCCATCTGCATCGTAGTTCTTATTTTTGCCGTACGCCGCGATTCAGCAATCGGCTGAGCGTTGCAAACTCGCTGACTTGAAAGGAAACAGCTTTTCTCGCCCATCAGGTGTCACGTATCTACAGCATATTAACACAAAAATATAAGAAAACTGTACAAACAACTTAAAAAATTCTTCATTCTTCTATCACATAAAAATCGATGGTAAGTTGAGGCGATATAAACAAGTGATGCTCTTTTTTTTGGGCTGAGGACGGTTTGGCGGGTTACATTATCATAATGCTGCAAAAGTGGCATCGTATGATTTTGGTTTCATGGATCAGCTTATATATGTGAGGCAGAGTTTTCGTCGATGAACATACTCAAATCCAAATGTAAAAATTAAACGCCTGAAACTAATGGCTCAGACTGTCTAAGGCTCCCGCTGACAAATTATTCACCAGATTATAATAAACTTGCCAGTAATATCCAAAGCCAGGATCTCTATAAAATTCTTTCAACATTTATGATGGTGTATATTTTAATTTTTTTCACGAGTATAGTATCCTGAAAATTGAGAAGTAGACATAAAAATTTTGATGTAGAGAAAACTACCTTTTATGATATCTGTATAAGTAAAATGGTTAATTTTGGCTACAGTGTTCTTATGTGCTTAACCCGTTATGAAATTTTTAATCGATCGATGTCTAAATAGACTAAATTGCGTGTAGTAGATCTCAAGCCTAGAAAGACTGAGGACCCGTGCCCTAAATACTTTGTACCTAGTGAAGTGACCATCAGCACGACTGCAAAAGAATTCTTTTGTAATAGAGGAAGAAAAGATTGCTAAGCTTGAAATTACAGCTCCTGTAAATATGTGCTTCTCACATTCAAATTGTTGAGCTATTAATATATAGGCTACATGTTTGTGAATCGTAACAGATAGAGCTACGTGTTAAGTATCATAGATCTGTAATGATTTGTGATCTATATTATACACGTAATTTAATGAATTGTTAACGTACTGTGAAGCATCATCTGAAAAGGGGCTTGGGATCGTGATAGTTAACTACAGATTAGATGTGGGGCATGAAGGATTACTGCCTCAAACGAATGTAAGGAAGGCTACGTCCACCATGTAGAAGAAAATAATGTTTCACTATAGTTTATTCGTTTATTTGGCAACTAAACAATATTTTGTCTCGGTGTTTGTGATCATGTTTGTAAAATGCCGTGAAATGTGTTAATTTAATTAGCTGATACATCATAAATAACATCGGTAACACAAAGGAGGCCACTGGATAATCCTAAGTGGACAAAGAACATTACAACGGTATATTCGGAAACGTATAAATGGCTTAGAACATCATTACTTCTGATAAAAAAGGAGCATTCTTTGTATAGTTGATACATGAAATGAGTAGTATGAGAACCACTTAGGTCATACAGACGTCTTTAGATGCCAAATAAAGTGGTTTTGACGGCTTTCATCAACGAAAGCGGTTTATAGAATACAAAACTCACCATTTTTTGATGAAGAGAAGGGCAGACTCCTGCTGCGTAAAAGTTAATGAGTTAACAAGGCGTCAAGTGAATGGAGGAGAAGATCTGAAAAAAAAAGAGACTCTGAAAATAATTTATGGTTAGACTAACGGGCAGTGGTCTCAGAAGTACTAGATGAAATAAATGGCAAGGACTGTATGAAGCTTTCAGAAATAATGGATGCAATAGTTAGTCCATCTCATTTAAACGAAGCAAACAAAATAACGGCTTTACTTACAAAAGAAATCCGTTGTTTTATATGCTTTTGCGTTAGATTTATAACTGACGTAATCATCTGCAGATGGCGACTGGTAATCTGCTCAGATCTGAAATTTATGGAACATAGTAGCTGCAGAAGGGCAAAACACTTCAATTCTACAAATAGGTCTGTAAACGTAACTCTTAAAACTGTGTCTTTAGGATAACTGCATCAGTATGCTATATGTACAAGTGGGAGATTAACTGGCGAAGACCTGTAACCAAAGGAGCCGTTCTTCGTCACATCGTGTTCTAATTTATCTCTAGCAAAATGCATTTGATGATTATTCGAGATTTTTTAAAAGGTCTCTACATTACGAGATTTTATTGTTAAACGATAATTCGGAGTTTAGAGTGAGGAAATTCATCCACAAGGATTATGCGTAGGAAAATATTCATTGGTAGCTCCTCTGTACACTAGAAACTGAAAACGACGGACATTATTTTAAGGTTCAGGAAGTGATGCGCATGGACGTCAAACAAATTTTTGTGCCACGTTCACCAAAATGATGGGGCACAGTGAAACCAGGTAGTGCATTTTTTTAGAAATAAATAATTTTTGCAGCTCTAGCAGTGTTCATGACTGGGGAGTTTGGTGGCCAGCGGAAGTGTTCAAACTCAGGAAAGTGTTCCTGGACCCACTCTGTAGCAATTCTGCACGTGTGGGATGTCGCATTGTCCTAATGGAATTGCCCGTCGGAATACACAATGGACATGAATGGATGCAGGTGATCAGACAGAATGCTTACGTACGTGACACCTGTTCAAAATGGCTCTGAGCACTATGGGACCTTACATCTGAGGTCATCAGTCCACTAGAACTTAGAACTACTTAAACCTACGTAACCTAAGGACATCACACACATCCATGCCCGAGGCAGAATTCGAACCTGCGACTGTAGCGGTCGCGCGGTTCCATACTGAAGCGCCTAGAACAGCTCAGCCACAGCGGCCGGCTGTTACTCCTGTCCGAGTCGTATCTAGACGTATCAGAGGTCCCATATCACTCCAACTGCACACGCACAACACCATTACACAGCCTCCAACAGCTTGAATAGTCCCCTGCTGACAATCGGGGTGCATGGATTCATGAGGATAACACTATACTCGTACACGTCCATCCGCACGTTACAATTCGAAACGAGACTCGTCTGACTAGGCAACATGTTTCCAGTCATCAGCAGTCCAATGTCGGCGTTGACGGGCCCAGGCGATACATAAAGCTTTCTGTCGTGCAGTCATCAAGGGTACACGCGTCGACCCTAGGTTCCGAAAGCCCATATCGGTGATGTTTCGTTGAATGATTCGATCGCTTAAACTTGTTGATGACCAAGCATTGAACCTGCAGTAATTTGCGAAATGTTTGCACTTCTGTCACGTTGAACGATTCTCTTCTGTCGTCGTAGGTCTCGTATGTGCAGGATCTAGTTCTGATCGTAGCGGTTGGATGTTTTACCGGATTACTGATATTCACGGTCCACTCGTAAAATGGTCACACGCGAAGTTCCCACTTCATCGCTACCTCGGACATGCTGTTTCAGATCGCTCGAGCGCCGACCATAACACCACGTTCACACTCTTAAATCTTGATAACCTGTCATTGTAGCAGCAGTAACCGATCTAACAGCTGCGCCAGGGAATTGTTGTTTCATAACATTATATTCTGCCTATTTACATAAATCTCCGTTTTTGAATACGCATGCCTGTACCAGTTTCTTTGGTGGTTCAGTGTATATCACATGCAGTTAAGGGAAACAAGTGAAGGTGTAAATGAAGTAATTACTAAATCGTTAAAACGTTATGACGCCTGTGGCTATGATGAAATTTCAAGTAGAATTATGAAGACCACATATTAGTTTCGATGAAGGAGAATAGATTTTGTTATTGGCTGTACGAGGAACAAGCAGATCTAAACGATAGGTTAGGACAATGGGTATTTTCTTTGATTTACCAAAGCATTTGGCTGTGTGGACCTGGCAACACTTCAACCAAAGTTGGAAAATTGCGAGATCAGATACATCATCAATTATGGACTTCGTATCTGAAAATAATGAATAGCATGTTGTTCTCCAGTTTCAATTAACAGGGCAGGGGTTGAAAACTGATTGTGGCCATGTGATTTAGAGGGAAGGGAGGAGGGTGAGGTGGGGAAGGGGGAGGGGGAGGGGGAGGGGAAAAGGGGGGGGGGTGACAAAAGTTTCTCTACTGGGTCCATTGCTTTTATACGTCGTCCAATCACATTAATCTGACCATCGCCTTTGCTCGACGTCAACGTGCAGTAACCACTCACAGATGGCAGGTGGCAGCACTAACAGTGCAGCTTTGTTCTAATGTGGAAACTGAGCGACGTATTTGACGTCCTGAAGTATATGATCATTGCCTTATAGGCTAAGGGTGGAAGCATTTAAGAAACTGAGAATTTTCTAAACTGTACATTTGCCGCCGTGGTTATACTATACGTGCATGGTAAAATATCCTACCCAACATCGGCGCAGAGGCAACTGTGGTGTATCACATGCCACAGATGACAGGTGTGAACGACGGCTGCGAATCTATGTGTGGGCCCATAGACGTGGACCTGTTGGTCAATAGACCGACGCTGACCGTCCAGATGAACGAAGGGGCTCGTGACACTGTCTCCTCTTCGACCGTTCAGCGATCGCTGCTGCATATGGGCATCCGCAGCGAGCACCTGGATCACGCATCGATGCTGACTGCTGTTCGTTTGTGAAGAAAGCCGGAATCGGCACGCCAGTAACGCAGCTGGACGTGGAGAAACGTGGTCGCTGCAGATGAATCACGTTTTATGCTCTGTCCGACAGATCGCTGTTGTCGTGAACGGCGCGAATGTCTGGAAACCATTACCCTGCAACAGCGCTATGGTCTAGGGAATGTGTTTGTGGTATTCACGGGGTGATCTCGTCATTCTGGAAGGTACAATGGATCAATATAAGTACGCTTCTGTCCTGGAAGACCATGTCCACCCCTACATGTAGTCTGACTTTTCGCGGCACGTGGCATCTGCAGCAGGACAATGCAACGTTCACACATCTCGTGTTGTACGTGCGTCTTTCGAAGATGCAACAGGATGAGTTTACCTTACTCTTCTGGCCGCTAAACTT
This sequence comes from Schistocerca cancellata, assembly GCF_023864275.1. Classification (NCBI taxonomy): domain Eukaryota; kingdom Metazoa; phylum Arthropoda; class Insecta; order Orthoptera; family Acrididae; genus Schistocerca; species Schistocerca cancellata. The sequence continues at coordinate 21,376,118 of NC_064633.1, read as the reverse complement.
GTGGTATTTAAACACAATCGTGAATATATGGGACTACCTCGATCGGGCTGTTCGCGACATGTATCCTCAACCGAGAAACCTAGCGCAGCTGACCGCGGCCCTGGACTCAGCATGGCTCCACATCCTTGTCGGCGCCTTCCACAACCTTACTGACTCTCTTCCTGCACATCTCACAGAGGTACAAGCTGCAAAACGTGTTTAGTTTGGCTTTTGGCAAGTGGTCACATTAATGTGCCTCGACTGTGCATATCAGTACTATGCCACTGAAAATGACATATACACAAAACTTTTCTCTTCGCGGATGACACAAATGTTACTGTGATGGACGCGGAACGTAATAAAAATGGTTTAGCTAATTGGGTAGTCAGTAACATCAGCATGCTCATTTCAGAGAACCGATTAGCACTTAACAGGAACGGAACGCAGTAAGTACAATTTATAACACGTACCTCTCGTAAAAGTAGTCAGTGAAGTCGACCATTTTAATTCTTGGGACTAACAGTAGGCCGAACGTTTTCTTAGAAGATGCGTGTCCAAGATATTGTGGAGAAACTGAATTCTGCTGTCTTCACTGCAAGAATAATATCCACTGCCTCCGACACTATTTTGCGAAGGATTGTTTACTTTGTGTACTGTCGCTATACTGTCTCGCATGGTGTTATATTTTGTAGCCATTCTGTACATTCACAAAAATAAGGTCGGTAGAAAGGCAGACACATCTACCATGTCAGTTCGCGGACTTCGTGCAGACAATCGTTCAGCTGTCTAGCAATTCTGACTCGACCTTCTCTGCACATGTGTTCCACTAGCGAACCAGGCAGTCCTTCCAGTCGCTACATATGTATGGGTGCTGGATATAGATCCTAATCTCGTTCCCCCTCACTGTCTGTCCATCTCGTCCTCCTCCTCCCCCCCCTCTCTCTCTCACTTCTCCTTCAACCTTCCTATGTCTTTTCTCTCACCTTTCGCGCTCTGTCCACCTCCCCTTCCCGCCTCTGTCTGATCTTGACCCTTGGTTATTGTTATTTAAAACAAAACTTTGATTGTGAACTGAAGTCGCTAAAAATGAAAGTGTAAATCAATTAGGGTCAGTGGTATATAGAGTACGAGACAGGACTCTTGAGCTGCTGGTTCTGTGTGGATAGCACCTTCAACGACAGTGAATCAAATGGTTCAGATATGTGAATGGGTAGGATTACAAAGTTTCAGGTGATTCAGATTCTATGTAAGCATTCTAATCATACGTCCATAAGCCATAAGGAACAAATTTCCTGTTCTCTGTAAGAATGAAGGCGAAGAAGAAAAAATATAACAGGGTTGTGTACAGAACTTCTGTCTAAAATTATGTAGATGGGGAAAGACTAGATAAATGATAAACAGTTTGTCTAATCGTTAGATTTTCATAGCATCTAGTTTCTGGCAGTCAGTTTTAACAACAAACCTGTGTTTGTGAGTATTTTTTTTTTTTTTAAGGAAATACGTATCCTATTTCGGGCCAAACGTTTATTAGAGTCTTGAGCAATTGGTCAAACATTTTTTCGGGATTTTTGATATCGACGGTTCCTCTTACGTATATATATCCAACCAGGATTTATATATATATATATATTTCCAGTATAATACACTCCTGGAAATTGAAATAAGAACACCGTGAATTCATTGTCGCAGGAAGGGGAAACTTTATTGACACATTCCTGGGGTCAGATACATCACATGATCACACTGACAGAACCACAGGCACATAGACACAGGCAACAGAGCATGCACAATGTCGGCACTAGTACAGTGTATATCCACCTTTCGCAGCAATGCAGGCTGCTATTCTCCCATGGAGACGATCGTAGAGATGCTGGATGTAGTCCTGTGGAACGGCTTGCCATGCCATTTCCACCTGGCGCCTCAGTTGGACCAGCGTACGTGCTGCACGTGCAGACCGCGTGAGACGACACTTCATCCAGTCCCAAACATGCTCAATGTGGGACAGATCCGGAGATCTTGCTGGCCAGGGTAGTTGACTTACACCTTCTAGAGCACGTTGGGTGGCACGGGATACATGCGGACGTGCATTGTCCTGTTGGAACAGCAAGTTCCCTTGCCGGTCTAGGAATGGTAGAACGATGGGTTCGATGACGGTTTGGATGTGCCGTGCACTATTCAGTGTCCCCTCGACGATCACCAGTGGTGTACGGCCAGTGTAGGAGATCGCTCCCCACACCATGATGCCGGGTGTTGGCCCTGTGTGCCTCGGTCGTATGCAGTCCTGATTGTGGCGCTCACCTGCACGGCGCCAAACACGCATACGACCATCATTGGCACCAAGGCAGAAGCGACTCTCATCGCTGAAGACGACACGTCTCCATTCGTCCCTCCATTCACGCCTGTCGCGACACCACTGGAGGCGGGCTGCACGATGTTGGGGCGTGAGCGGAAGACGGCCTAACGGTGTGCGGGACCGTAGCCCAGCTTCATGGAGACGGTTGCGAATGGTCCTCGCCGATACCCCAGCAGCAACAGTGTCTCTAATTTGCTGGGAAGTGGCGGTGCGGTCCCCTACGGCACTGCGCAGGATCCTACGGTCTTGGCGTGCATCCGTGCGTCGCTGCGGTCCGGTCCCAGGTCGACGGGCACGTGCACCTTCCGCCGACCACTGGCGACAACATCGATGTGCTGTGGAGACCTCACGCCCCACGTGTTGAGCAATTCGGCGGTACGTCCACCCGGCCTCCCGCATGCCCACTATACGCCCTCGCTCAAAGTCCGTCAACTGCACATACGGTTCACGTCCACGCTGTTGTGGCATGCTACCAGTGTTAAAGACTGCGATGGAGCTCCGTATGCCACGGCAAACTGGCTGACACTGACGGCGGCGGTGCACAAATGCTGCGCAGCTAGCGCCATTCGACGGCCAACACCGCGGTTCCTGGTGTGTCCGCTGTGCCGTGCGTGTGATCATTGCTTGTACAGCCCTCTCGCAGGGTCCGGAGCAAGTATGGTGGGTCTGACACACCGGTGTCAATGTGTTCTTTTTTCCATTTCTAGGAGTGTATATAAATCCTATGTACAACCCAACATTCATTCGAGAATTAATAATTTCAAGCACAACGTTGAAGTACTTTTCGATCTTTATATTATAATATAATAGGATTTGTTGCTGATAATATTGTCTCATTCAGAAGAAACTCCAACTATATTCAGTAACTACTAGACTGAATAACGATATGCTCTTGGATAAGGTTTCTTTAAGTATTGTACAGACAGACGTCCACCATTCAGTAGTTTCGCTTTGAACAGGTTTCCAGAAGAACTGGAGAAATTGATCTATAATCCAAAAGTATTCAAATACAAGTTTTGAGATTTGTCTGTGGCATACGTTTATTCCATGCACGGCTGTCCGCAGTAGACTTGAAATTCTGTTTGTAATGCATTACGTATTCGTATACTCTGTCATAACCTTTTTTTAATTTTCTTTATTAATTGGTTCCTAAATACCTTTCTGAAAACTGTGTATTGTTCCATGACTACGTATTCGTGACTCACACGTTCCCACAGAACCTTGCAAGTAAAGAAATAAATTAAATAAACAAACTGGCTGCAGAATTCTCAACCTACACGTAATCGTAATTGATGTCTCTCATAAAATGAGTCATGATGAAGGAGAAAGTTTATTTACTGCGTAGCTGAGTGTAAGTTTGATAACCCGATTATGAACTTAGTAGAGTGTAAGTTATAACGATAGTGACACACTAAAAGTTCTTGTTGTTGTTTTGGTCTTCAGTCCTGAGACTGGTTTGATGCAGCTCTCCATGCTACCCTATCCTGTGCAAGCTTCTTCATCTCCCAATACCTACTGCAGCTTACATCTTTCTGAATCTACTTAGTGTATTCATCTCTTGGTCTCCCTCTACGATTTTTACCCTCCACGCTGCCCTCCAATACTAAACTGGTGATCCCACGATGTCTCAGAACATGTCCTACCAACCGATCCCTTCTTCTAGTCAAGTTGTGCCACAAGCTCCTCTTCTCCCCAATTCTGTTCAATACCTCCTCATTATTTATGTGATCTACCCATCTAATCTTCAGCATTTTTCTGTAGCACCACATTTCGAAAGCTTCTATTCTCTTCTTGTCTAAACTATTTATCGTCCACGTTTCACTTCCATACATGGCTACACTCTATACATATACTTTAAGAAACGACTTCCTGACATTTAAATCTATACTCGATGTTAACAAATTTTTCTTCTTCAGAAACGCTTTCCTTGCCATTGCCAGTCTACAATTTATATCCTCTCTACTTCGACCATCATCAGTTATTTTCTTCCCCAAATAGCAAAACTCCTTTACTACTTTAAGTGTCTCATTTCCTAATCTAATTCCCTCAGCATCACCCGACTTAATTCGACTACATTCCCTTATCCTCGTTTTGCTTTTGTTGATGTTCATCTTATACCCTCCTTTCAAGACACTGTCCATTCCGTTCAACTACTCTTCGAAGTCCCTTGGTGTCTCTGACAGAATTACAATGTCATCGGCGAACCTCAAAGTTTTTATTTCTTCTCCATGGAATTTAATACCTACTGCGAACGTTTCTTTTGTTTCCTTTATTGCTTGCTCAATATACAGATTGAATAACATCGGGGATAGGCTACAACCCTGTCTCACTCCTTTCCCAACCACTGTTTCCCTTGCATACCCCACGACTCTTATAACTGCCATCTACTTTCTGTACAAATTGTAAATAGCCTTTCGCTCCCTGTATATTACCCCTGCCACCTTCAGAATTTGAAAGAGAGTATTCCAATCAACATTGTTAAAAGTTTTCTCTAAGTCTACAAATACTAGAAACGTATGTTTGCCTTTCCTTAATCTTTCTTCTAAGATAAGTCTTGGGGTCAGTATTGCCTCAAGTGATCCAACATTTCTACGGAATCCAAACTGATCTTCCCCGAGGTCGGCTTCTACCAGTTTTTCCATTCGTCTGTAAATAATTCCCGTTAGTATTTTGCAGCTGTGACTTATTAAACTGATAGTTCGGTAATTTTCACATCTGTCAACACCTGCTTTCTTTGGGATTGGAATTATTATATTCTTCTTGAAGTCTGAGGGTATTTCGCCTGTCTCATACATCTTGCTCACCAGACGGTAGAGTTTGATCAGGACTGGCTCTCCCAAGGCTGTCAGTAGTTCTAATGGAATGTTGTCTACTCCGGGGGCCTTGTTTCGACTCAGGTCTTTCAGTGCTCTGTCAAACTCTTCACGCAGTATCATATCTCCCATTTCATCTTCATCTACATCATCTTCCATTTCCATAATATTGTCCTCAATTACATCGCCCTTGTATAGACCCTCTATATACTCCTTCCACCTTTCTGCTTTCCCTTCTTTGCTTAGAACTGAATTTCCATCTGAGCTCTTTATATTCATACAAGTGGTTCTCTTTTCTCCAAAGGTCTCTTTAATTTTCCTGTAGGCAGTATCTATCTTACCCGTAGTGAGATAAGCCTCTACATACTTACATTTGTCCTCTAGCCATCCCTACTTATCCATTTTGCACTTAATGTCGATATCATTTTTGAGACGTTTGTATTCCTTTTTGTCTGCTTCATTTACTGCATTTTTATATTTTCTCCTTTCATCAATTAAATTCAATATTTCTTTTGTTACCCAAGGGTTTCTACTAGTCCTCGTCATTTTACCTATTTGATCCTCTGCTTCCTTTACTATTTCATCCCTCAAAGCTACCCATTCTTTTGCTACTGTATTTCTTTCCCCCATTCCTGTGAATTGTTTCCTTATGGTCTCCCTGAAACTCTGTGCAACCTCTGGTTCTTTCAGTTTATCCAGTTCCTATCTCCTAAAATTCCCTCCTTTTTGCAGTTTCTTCAGTTCTTACCTCGTGTTAATAGGCAGCTTGTCATATAAGAAAAACAGGAACATTTTACCAGGCCGAACAGGAAAAGTGACATTAAATATTTCAGTTTTTATTATACTGACTTGTCGGTCACAGCATTCCACTGCGGATTTTTTACAGAGTGCTTCTGAAAATAATTTGCTATTTAGCTAGGAATGAGAAGAGCAGAGAACTAGGCATTGTTTTCATTGCATGGCCTATTTGTTTTTTGTAGACAGTTTGGCTCACGAGTGCATCTGCAGAGGACTGATGTCTTCAGGAGGAAAAAATGTTGACCTTGTATATGAGATGTTTTACGAAGATTAACTTAGTTCAGAAACGAGTTATTGGTACATAATAAAACAGTTGGCTTATTCAGCTCAAATGAGAAAGTGAAAACAAGACTTGGTTAGTGGAGACAGAACATGAGCCTGGATGGGGGAGAGGCAGGCAAGAAATTTCTGCCCTTTTAAATGTGTCATGCAGGCATTTATCTGAGGAAAGCACGGCAAAAACCTAAATCTGTGGGAGCAGACCGGGATTGAAACCACTGTCTCCTCGAGTGCGGGTTCGCTATGTTACCACTGCACCGTCTCACTTGGTCAATGAAAAGCGTTTCTTCTTTCGGTCTTGAATAATGGGGAAAACTAATCCTAACTAATGTGTTATAAGAATAGATCTTTCCTACAATACTTGGTGCGGGGTGACCAGATCTTCCTCCATACAGCCGGCCGCTGTAGCCAAGCAGTTCTAGGCGCTTCAGTCCTGAACCGCGCTGCTGTTACGATCGTAGGTTAGAAACCTGCCTCGGGCATGGATGTTGTGATGTCCTTAGGTTGGTTAGTCTTGTGTAGTCCTAAGTTCTAGGGGACTGATGACCTCAGATGTTAAGTCCCATAGTGTTCAGAGCCATTTGAACCATTTCTTTCTCTTCTCCATTGTTACTATTGTCGGAAAGGGAGAGAAGTTAAATATCCAGTGCTTTACTCTGCGATACGGTGACAATGTGTATTATTATTAAAAGTTCACTATCCAGTGCTTTATTCTCTCGATACGGTGACAATGTGTACTATTATTGCAAATAAATAAATCACCGGGTCCTGATGGAATTCCAGTTCGGTTTTACAGAGAGCACTCTACTGCATTGGCTCCTTACTTAGCTTGCATTTGTCGCGAATCTCTTGCCCAACATAAAGTCCCGAGCGACTGGAAAAAAGCGCAGGTGACGCCTGTATATGAGAAGGGTAGAAGGACGGATCCTCAAAATTACAGACTAATATCTTTAACGTCGGTTCGTTGCAGGATTCTCGAACACATTCTTAGTTCGAATATAATGAATTTCCTTGAGACAGAGAAGTTTCTGTCCAAGCATCAGCACGGCTTTAGAAACTATCGCTCCTGCGAAACGCAACTCGCCCTTTTTTCACATGATATCTTGCGAACCATGGATGAAGGGTATCAGACGGATGCCATATTCCTTGACTTCCGGAAAGCGTTTGACTCGGTGCCCCACAGCAGACTCCTAATTAAGATACGAGCATATGGGATTGGTTGCCAAGTATGTGAGTGGCTCGAAGACTTTTTAAGTAATAGAACCCAGTACGTTGTCCTCGATGGTGAGTGTTCATCGGAGGTGAGGGTATCATCTGAAGTGCCCCAGGGATGTGTGGTAGGTCCGCTGTTGTTTTCTATCTACATAAATGATCTTTTGGATAGGGTGGATAGCAATATGCGGCTGTTTGCTGATGATGCTGTGGTGTACGGGAAGGTGTCGTCGTTGAGTGACTGTACGAGGATACAAGATGACTTGGACAGGATTTGTGATTGGTGTAAAGAATGGCAGCTAACTCTAAATGTAGATAAATGTAAATTAATGCAGATGAATAGGAAAAAGAATCCTGTAATGTTTCAATACTCCATTAGTAGTGTAGCTCTTGACACAGTCACGTTGATTAAATATTTGGGCGTAACATTGCAGAGCGATATGAAGTGGGACAAGCATGTAATGGCAGTTGCGGGAACGTGGATAGTCGTCTTCGGTTCATTGGTAGAATTTTGGGAAGATGTGGTTCATCTGTAAAGGAGACCGCTTAGATCACTATCAGGTCGGATTGAGGGAGGACATAGAAGCAATTCAGAGGCGCGCTGCGAGATTTGTTACTGGTAGGTTTGATCATCACGCCAGTGTTACGGAAATGCTTCAGGAACTCGGGTGGGAGTCTCTAGCGGAAAGGAGGCGTTCTTTTCGTGAATCGCTACTGAGGAAATTTAGAGAACCAGCATTTGAGGCTGACTGCAGTACAATTTTACTGCCGCCAACTTACATTTCGTTGAAAGACCACAAAGATAAGAGAGATTAGGGCTCGAACACAGGCATATAGGCAGTCATTTTTCCCTCGTTCTGTTTCGGAGTGGAACAGGGAGAGAGGATGCTAGTTGTGGTACGAGGTACCCTCCGCCACGCACCGTATGGTAGATTGCGGAGTATGTATGTAGATGTAGATGTGGACGTATGATACCGTTTCTGATACTACAGCATTTGCTGTAGTCATGACCATATTAAATTAAATTGTCAAGCACTTGACACCTTTCGTGAAGTGACTCATATTCACAAATTTCTTTTTTCTTTTTGGTATATCTGGCAACTTACAATAGATGTTCACTATGAGTAAGCTTCATTGCAACCGAGTTCCTGAAAATTTTAGCAGTTTTGAAATTTATAACAAATAATAAGACAGTGTAATGTCGTTCTGTTTTCAGCTTATGATATTACTGTCCTAAATGCCTTGTATCTTGTTTTAGGCACAATCGTTGCACTTTGAATAAGTCGAAGAATCACTGTTTCTGGGATAGCCGGTATGCTTCGAGAATTCGTTTACTATTTTGCGTTGTAGGACGCTGTTGGCAAACAATTTCTTTTATGCTCTCCCAGAAAAGTAATGAAGCGAAATTAAATATGGCGACCGTAGCAGTTAAGTCACTATCCTTCCTTTGCTAATCCATTTACCAAGAAAAATAATAACTTTACAGTGTGAAGTAAAAATCTGCTGAATACCATCTCACTGAAACCACCATGAGCACTGGAGACAAACATGTCGTGAGAGTTACACTTTAAAGCAAATCTGTCAGCCCATGTTGGGGAAATTCAGAGTACTGGTCACTATTTTGTTGTTCGCAAAAAAGGACATATAAAACTGCCAGGGGTGAGTGCCCTCTACTCGCGTGCCTATCGTCCTGATAGCGTAACCGGTACGGATTTTCATCTGATCAATACTGAACATTGTGGAATATCTGCGCCATTATATTTGAATATGGCTTCAGAAGTATCTGTGCTATCAGAATAGAAATGCGGAAACCACAAGTCCGAAAACAATTTATTCGACACCAAAACGAAACAATAATACAATCTCCAAAAGAACAAGACTCCATCCCAAATGCGGGTCGATACGAATGTGAAATAACAAATAATAATAATAATAATATAAAAGACCTGACTCTTCTCGGGGAGCGAACACACAGTTCTACAAAGTCAAGAGATTCGTCCACTATACCAAGTCCAGCTACAAGAAATCGGCCAGTTGGAAGAGAATTCTAGCCATGGCTGCCGGCGTGGCAACTCTACCTACTTGCAAGATGTGCGTCGAACTGTCTTTTGCCTTTTTTTTTTCTTTGTCGAGTTTCGATTCCCCCTAAAGTGGGCGGGCTGGCAGCAGATTATTACGCCGCTCTTCAGCCTACAGAATTTGTTTCAAAAAGATGAAGATTATAAAAAAATAATAACAGTTGGTGATAAAATCGGTGACTTAAAGGTAAAATGGCAGAAAATACTGGAGCTTAAAACATAAAACACAGGGTGAATGATGCTAATAAAATACCAGGAAGCAGAAAAAATAATAGACAGACAATTAAAAAACACGGCGACAGTCTGGTTTCTGTTCGCAAGAGATATAAAAAGCACACCCAGCGACAGCATGATTTCTGTTCGCAACACTGTGGAAAGACGCACAGCACTGTACATTCACTTAAACACTGCACTAAAAAATTGGCACAAATACGACATACCACACCCGAGAGCAGGTGGGGGGAAACTGGTCAGATGATGGGAAAAAAGGGGGGGGGGAAGGGAAGGAGAGGAAATGTGAAGGGGGAGGGGGGAAAGGAGCCAATGGAAGATGAGGATACATAAGAGGGGGGGGGGGGTGCTGAGCAGACGTGCCATGGAGTGGGGAAGGCAGAGGAAGGGAGTACAAAAGGATGTGGGGGGGGGAGAAAGGAGATAAGAAGAGGGTAGGTGGGGAGAAAACACAGGATGGTAGGGGGGGAGCAAGAGGGAGCCCAGGGAAAGGACGGAGGAAAGGAGGGGGGTGAGGATCAGAGTTGATAGGAAGGATAAATGGAGGGGGAGTTGATGGAAGCCACCTTGGGAAAGGAGATGTAGGGTGAAGAGATGGAGAGTAGGGGGGACACAACGATGAAGACGTGGCAGGGGGCGGGGATGGTAGAGGAGAGGAGCAACCAGGGGGTGAGGGGGTTCAAGACGGCGGGAGGTGTAGAGGATACGGATATGTTCGAGGAATAGGATCAGATGGGGGAACGGAATGAGATCATAGAGGATCCGCGTGGGGGACGGGAGGCGTATACGGAAGGCGAGGCAGAGTGCATGACGCTCAAGGATCTGGAGGGACTTATAGAATTTTGGGGGGGGGGCAGATATCCAGGTAGGACTGGCATAACAGAGGATGGGACGGATTAAGGATTTGTAGGTGTGGAGGATGGTAGAGGGGTGCAACCCCCATGTCAGGCCAGAGAGGAGTTTGAGGAGTCGGAGGCGGTTGTGGGCTTTGGATTGGATGGAGCGGAGATGAGGGATCCAGATGAGGTGACGGTCAATGGTGAGGCCAAGGTAGGTGAGGGTGGGGGTGAGGCGGACAGGACGGCTGCAGACAGTAAGGGAGAAATCCAGGAGCCGGAAGAAGCGAGTGGTACGACCTACGATGATGGCCTGGGTCTTGGAAGGGTTGAGTTTCAGGAGCCACTGGTTACACCACGCAGCAAAAAGGTCAAGGTGATGTCTTTTGCCGGCAGTGCGCCGCCTTACAAAGCGCGTTGGCGGATGTATCTGCCGGAACTATTTGCGATCACGTGCCTGGCGTATCAAAGTAGTTCCTAGGGTAGCTGCGACCTATGGTGAAGCTGTTCTGCAGGCTCCGCGAACGGGTAGCGGTCTCTGGCGGTCGATGGTGGAGACGTGGTGTTGTGTTGTGATGTGGCCGCCGGTTGGTATTTGTTTTGACAACACAGACGACGTAGGTTTTCCTGGTGAATATACGCCCTGTAATGCAGGCATCCCGTGTTGGTTGGACGTGAAGTGGTATACTGATTAGTATGAGAGTCGTGAAATCCGCATTTGATTTAGTGACTAGCAATAGGAGAAGTTTCATGCCTGAAATTTTGCGTATGGTGACTGATGGACATGGTTCTCCTACGGATGAAACAACTATCCTCTTTAGTTTATTCTTCTCAACCCGGTATGCCGCGTTAAACTTCTTGGAGAAATATGAAGTCGAGATTTATTGCTGCAATAAAATTTACGCTTGTATACCAAGCCTCCTGACTTATTTGTTACGATTGTGAGAGAGTTGGTTCTGACCACTATTGCGGTTCCGTGCCTCTAGTAGCGGAAAAGCATGTCCTTAGCGGCGAGGTCGCATGTTCTCACTTTATACGTAGATGTTATTACTGATATTTTCCTTATTAATGTACGCTGCACCTATGCATAGTTATACACATCTTTTTTTCTTACATACTGGTCTGATGATGTTGATAAATAATCGGGGCTAATAATCATGTAAAGCAAAATGCCTTTCGATCAAACACTAATACGAATTCCACAGCTGCAAACTAGTGGATCTCTTTACCCTTCATTATGACCATGTTGCGATTACTTTGTTATGTGAGAAACTGAAATGTCCAACAAGTGTTGCATATTCTATACTATTCTATCCTGCAGTCCTCAGTATTGTGCATAACACATTACTTACACCACATATTTTTGTTCCAGGGATCGCATCTTCAAACTGAACTTGAACAACATCAGTCACTCGCATTGTGAGGTAAGACAGAAAATAATTAAAATTAGTCATTATCTAGTATTTTAGACTCATTAACGGAAAATAGGGTATACTAATTCTTTGAAGGAATCTGGCTTGCTGATATGGATATTCTCATGTCGGGCCATTATTCATTGGAATACTCATTAGCGGCAGGTAGATTTCCAGTCTTAAATTACAAATTGTCGGTGTCTAACTGCAAAAGCCAAATGATCGAGGAAAATTCATCAGTTGATTTTGTAATTTTGTCACTTTACGCTTTCTTCCCTCTTTGGGAATGATTTGCATATATGAACCGTGGCCGGGAGTGTATGTTAGTAACTGGCTAGTGATGTTAGCTCAAACGTCAGAGGAAGGCATGTTTGAAAACCATCTCCAACATAACCAGGCCTAATGAAGCAATGCGGTTCTCCAACTAAACGTGAAGTTGAGGGCAGCTTGATCATAGTTGGTGAATGTCATAGGAAACCAGAGTGAGAAGACAAGCAAAGGGGACAAGATGTTTGGACATGTATTAAGAAATCAAGGAATAATTTTCATGGTGCTTGAAAGTGCTGTAGACGGTAAAAAGTGTAGGAGAATTTAAAGAATGGAACATATACAAGCAATTACTCAGGAGGTTGGTGCAAGTGCTGCTCTGAGATGAAAGATTTGCACAGGAGAGGAAGCGTGTCGGGCCACAACAAAACAGTCTAAAGAAAAAATAAACTATATTCCGTATTTGTCTGGGTCTAACAATACAGGGTTTTTTGGAAAGTTACGCTTAATTGTAAGACAAACGCTGAAATTGGAAATTTTCTCCAAAATATTCCAAACTGCGTCTGCCTCTACGTCACTACCAGCTCTTCGGTATTTTGTTGAGAATGTCCTGACTCTACAATGGGTCAGGTAGTCCACTCAATATTGACAGTGATAAGAAGCGTGCAGCAAATGTTGTGTTTGCCATGAATGCCCGCTACAGCTCATCACTACGCTAGTTACCAGATAATTGTTAATGACCTACATTTTACGTGGGCTGCCCTTCAGTGCTAACTCCTAACTCTGCCATCAGACCTTGTGTTACAGACTAATGATCTCTTTTGGCATTTTCCTGTACAAGATTTATGTTTTGTCCATGGTAACTCTGCCGTTCCAGGTTTACCCTTGGTTATGTCTGCATCTGCCCCTCCATAGCTTATGTGTACTGATTAATTGGTGAAACCGACCCTGTCCCAGTTACTGGTTGCCTATCCAGTTGCTTCCAGTGGCAAAAAAATTTCATTTTTCAGTGTTTCGTATAATTCATGGCCGAACTTGAAAAAATTAAACTGCATGGTAACCTACTGAGTAAGAGGGATTATGTTAATCGTATTAAAGTTACAAATTGTACATACAGGGTGTCCCAGAAGTGTTGCGACAATCTTCGAGGCTTTGTAGAAAGTGTTTTGCGGAACAAATGGTGTATAGAAGCGTAATCAAAAATGGTTCCAGTGGCTCTCAGCACTATGGGACTTAACATCTGAGGTCATCAGTCCCCTAGAACTTAGAACTACTTAAACCTAACTAACCTAAGAACATCACACACATCCATGAGCGAGGCAGCATTCGAACCTGCGACCGTAGCAGTCGCGTGGTTCCGGACTGAAGCACCTAGAACCGCTCGGCCACCGCGGCCGGCTAGAAGCGTCATCCAGCGAAGCTACAGAGCGACTCCTTCGGCAGCAAACGTCACTTTTTATGCTGACAGATCGTAGGTGAAACGTCTAGAAATGTTGATGCAGTAATCACGATTTTTTGCCATGACCACCAGTGAAGAAGATGGAGCTAGCTGCTGCGTAGACAGGGCTTGTCTTCCATAAATGTGATGCTCTGTCGCCCCGGTGGATGCCGGTTCCGGGCATGGGTTTCCACCTCATTGTATTAAGTGTGTAGTGTTTACATGTACGGAGTCAATTGCGTCGATAAACAGTGCCAAAATAAATAGGGTATTCGTGTAATGTCTCACAACAGCTTCGCCGGTGTACCAATGATGAAAACAAGCATTGGGACGCCAAAACCGCAGTGGTGTCAGTCATAATAAAGAACTCGATATAGCTCCAAACCAGCAGAAGTCATCACTGGACATCAATTTCTGGCCAATCCTCACCCCCTCACTCCACGTACCTCAGTAGCCACATCAGCGGTGAACAATAAACAAGAAGCTTGAGAGATTTTATTATTACGATAAAATATTATAGGGCTTACGTTATTGCGATATATGATGCATGTCCAAAGGAACAGGCGCTGCGGCGATTCCAGCCGTTATGAAATACATTAAATCTATTGGCAACTGCAAATGCGGACAACCATTAGCTGTGTAATGGAATGACAGCAAGGACTTGGACTCTATCCGGATTTTCCGATTACTTGGAGCTGTCATGAAACTTCAGTAGACCATAGTCAAATAATGTAATATAAGCTGCAAACGATAGAAAAAGTTAATTACGACAACAAAACAATAATAAAAGGAGAAAGGAAAAATAACGAGAACATAGCCGAAAAACCACCACCATGTTCTCATGATATGTATAAACGATTTTTATATAGTTTTTTATATAAATTTTAATTTTTTTATTTTAAAATCTAAAACAGAAAGGTAACGAGATCAGATAATATTAGAAACAGCAAACTAAGAAAAATTCCAAGCTTATTTCAAGGACTGCATTACGCTCATGTGTATATATACTTCACCTATACACATTTTACAATGGAACTGGAGCGAGTGAAAACGCAAAACAAAACGTGCAGGTAAACTAGGAGAGAACAAGCTGAAGCAAATTAGATGCGAAACATACATAACAAAGAAAACACATAGCATCATAACAATGAAATTATCAACACCTTCCCGACGGAAAACAAGATTCAACATGTTGGCGAAGAGGTCTCAATATCGAGGCATTCGCAGCCAAGGACAATGGGCCGTGATCACGTACTGCATGAAGTTTCATGTGATCTTCCCCTTCTCCTTCTACAACATAATGAACGAAGTGTCCCAGCAACCACATTACGGTACAGTTTTCCGACAGTCGAAAGAAGGAAGAATCTGGATGCAATATGATGTCCGTAGTGTATAAAGTCTCAGAAGATCGAATAAAGAAGGCCAATTGCACGCTAATCCAAGACGAATTTGGCATATGAACTCCACAAGCAAAGCGATGTAGACGCACAACGACTATAAAAATCCGTGTCGCTAAGCCCAATACGGAAACGTCACTCTTTCATTGGAATCAAATTATTTACTACTTTATACCAAGAGGACGCTACGCACATCGGCAAAATGGGAGGACTTATTTTGCACCAAACTGTAGTCCACTTTGTTTGCGGCTATCGTTTTTCAACGAAGTTCTGGCAAGGGACTGCTTTACAACGAGTCTGTAAGAATTTCATGGTGAGGACGGGTCTCCATAAAATACCAGCCCCTAAATAGCTCACCGCAAGATAGAAGTCACGAATGTGTTTTAACTTATAATCTATGCTACCAACATAAATAGGGGGTTTAACACTAGCCGGACGGACACAGTGAAATAAACAAGACGTGAATGTGTGAGTTTCTTGAGTCATAATGAAAACAGTACGCCGTACATACAGCATCTGTGTCATCCTTCGTATGTCAGTCAGCCCAGAAGCCCCCCCTCCCCCTCCCCCGAATGAATGAGGCTTTGTGACCACCCCATATCGTAAGCGAAAGATATGACTCTTCCATAAGAAACGACCAGACAATTGCTGCAGTTTCTTCACCATCATCGAGGGCAGCGGATAAACTTGGGCCGCGTATTAAGTTTTGCATAAAACAAATGTATACAGTATTCGGACTTTCTAGAGCAGAGTAAGAGACTGCCTTTCATGTTTTAGTATCTCTCCCTGAATTTTTTCCGTACCAGACTTCCACTTGAGCGTCGCCATTTGGAGTGGACAACGATCAATGATGACACCGAGAGACGTGTGCCGATGCACCGCAATAGCCCATGGAACAACGGCGTCTTCAAAACCTCGCAAAGTAAGAAGCCTGCATTTACCTTCATTAAGTAGTGCACCTGAATTCTGACAAAAATCATCGATTACAGCCTTCTGTCGCGGTATCTCCGCAGAATTGCGGAGTAGAACCTTCACGTCATTTGCGTATACACGAACCGCTATAGTCCCTCTGGAAAGCGTCCAGCCTTTCAGCTGGGATGCTATCATCCGAAGTAGCGGCTCCAGAGACAACACAAAGTCGTTGACAGTGGGCATCCTTGAGGGCGTCAGTTGGTTATTAACAACCACCGAAGCTGAAATACCAGCACTCGCCGTGTGTTAACAGTAAAACCAACTGCCTCCAGAATAAGAGGAAATAAGTCACGATTAACACAGTCAAATGTGGTATCAATGTCTAAAAAGCAAGGGCCCCAGGGACGGACGTTACAGCAGTAACCGGAACCACGTCACGACACTCGACTATAGGGGTAAGAATGGTACGACCAGGTACGCAGCTTTGATATTATGCAAGAATTATTTTGACTAAAGTTCAGTCTTGATCACTCATGTATGTTTTAATGATACAGGTAACCGGTTTCGGTTCTTTCTACAGAACCATCATCAGACCTGTGGATAAATTTTAAGAAATACTAGATACCAATCTTTAAATAAAATGAAAGTGTCTAACTATGTCAAAATTTAACAAGATAAGATAAAATTAATTATACCCATGGCTCCCTTAGGATGGTAGGCGGAGCTCTCCTCGCTGCTACGCAGTCAACTGATGGTTTGAGTGCTGAGCACGAGCTTAAATATGCAGAGGTTCCGCCTACTTCCTGTCACACTACTTCACTACTGCCAATCGGCGTTCATAATATGACGCCATCGTCAAAGTATAAAAGTAGGAAATACACTAATAACATAAAATTGATTCATTTAAATGTCTGATTAAAAGATAGTTAATATATCTACAGCTTATTTATATTTTGGATAAAAACAGTGAACTACGATGTGTAATAGTTGTGCCCTCTATGGGCAACCTTAGTACTATTACAGTGCTGGTTACATCAAAGATGTAAAAGTCTTTGGCGTTGTTGTATATATCGATTATACCGAGTCGCCTGCATCATAATAGCATCTTTGTTGGATGTTGCATAATCGTCTTACTTTAACTACAGTTTTTATAGCAATATTCTTTATAGTTGTAGGGTAGCAGCCAAGAGTACGTTCCACATTATGTATATCTGAATAACTGATGAGACTGCTGATTAAATTTTTTAATCATCGATCTAAAAGTTCTTATAATAATCAATGTCAATGTAATTTTTTTTATGTTGTGCTGTATATTTTACATACATTGCTTTAGCCATGGGTATAACTAGTCTTATATTTTATAAAAAACAAAAGAGTAGATGCTTTTACTATAAAATTTCGTCAAAAATATCGTAATAATATTTTTCGCGAAAATCTAATTGTTCATTGAGCAGCACTGATGATTTGGTTTTCAAATGAGCATATATCTCGATTTCTTCTAGGATATTCATAAGTAAGCCTTTATTTGCGTAATGCAGAACTTTTAAATTCTGTTCTACTGTCCCCTCAGCATGATTATTGAATGCTATATGATGGCCAAATACAGACTTTGTTCGTGAGGTACCCGACGTATGTTCTTTGTACCTTAGTGCAAAATTTCGACCTGTTTGGCCGATATATATTTTCTCACAGTCTCTACATTGGATCTTGTACACTCCTGATCTGGTAGATTTTCCATTGTCTTTACTTACCGTATGTCTTAATTTTTGTTGTAAAGTATTGTCAGTTGTAAATGCTATTGTTATTCCAGAATTTTTGAATAAATTAGTAATTCTATCTGATATGTTTCCCATATATGTCATCTTCATATATTTTGGATTACCTATTAGTGGAGTGCTTTGTGATTGTTGAACTTTATTAAAAATGATATCTACCTGTCGTTTAAAACAAATTGCAAAAACCAACTCTTTCGACACACGACAGGTAGATATCATTTTTAATAAAGTACAACAATCACAAAGCACTCCACTAATAGGTAATCCAAAATATATGAAGATGACATATATGGGAAACATATCAGATAGAATTACTAATTTATTCAAAAATTCTGGAATAACAATAGCATTTACAACTGACAATACTTTACAACAAAAATTAAGACATACAGTAAGTAAAGACAATGGAAAATCTACCAGATCAGGAGTGTACAAGATCCAATGTAGAGACTGTGAGAAAATATATATCGGCCAAACAGGTCGAAATTTTGCACTAAGGTACAAAGAACATACGTCGGGTACCTCACGAACAAAGTCTGTATTTGGCCATCATATAGCATTCAATAATCATGCTGAGGGGACAGTAGAACAGAATTTAAAAGTTCTGCATTACGCAAAGAAAGGCTTAATTATGAATATCCTAGAAGAAATCGAGATATATGCTCATTTGAAAACCAAATCATCAGTGCTGCTCAATGAACAATTAGATTTTCGCGAAAAATATTATTACGATATTTTTGACGAAATTTTATAGTAAAAGCATCTACTCTTTTGTTTTTTATAAAATATAAGACTAGTTATACCCATGGCTAAAGCAATGTATGTAAAATATACAGCACAACATAAAAAAAATTACATTGACATTGATTATTATAAGAACTTTTAGATCGATGATTAAAAAATTTAATCAGCAGTCTCATCAGTTATTCAGATATACATAATGTGGAACGTACTCTTGGCTGCTACCCTACAACTATAAAGAATATTGCTATAAAAACTGTAGTTAAAGTAAGACGATTATGCAACATCCAACAAAGATGCTATTATGATGCAGGCGACTCGGTATAATCGATATATACAACGCCAAAGACTTTTACATCTTTGATGTAACCAGCACTGTAATAGTACTAAGGTTGCCCATAGAGGGCACAACTATTACACATCGTAGTTCACTGTTTTTATCCAAAATATAAATAAGCTGTAGATATATTAACTATCTTTTAATCAGACATTTAAATGAATCAATTTTATGTTATTAGTGTATTTCCTACTTTTATACTTTGACGATGGCGTCATATTATGAACGCCGATTGGCAGTAGTGAAGTAGTGTGACAGGAAGTAGGCGGAGCCTCTGCATATTTAAGCTCGTGCTCAGCACTCAAACCATCAGTTGACTGCGTAGCAGCGAGGAGAGCTCCGCCTACCATCCTAAGGGAGCCATGGGTATAATTAATTTTATCTTATCTTGTTAAATTTTGACATAGTTAGACACTTTCATTTTATTTAAAGATTGGTATCTAGTATTTCTTAAAATTTATCCACAGGTCTGATGATGGTTCTGTAGAAAGAACCGAAACCGGTTACCTGTATCATTGAAACATACATGAGTGATCAAGACTGAACTTTAGTCAAAATATAACAATTAATTGATCACTGCTTTCCAAAAATGTTTACCAAAATTATGCAAGAATCATCCCCATCAGATCCGACATCCTACTATTAACTGCCGTCGCCACAGTCTATCAGGGCTAGCCTGTCCAGGGCGTTTCGGGATTAAAACCATTTTTCCCACTTTGAACGTGGGGGCCCAACTCGACCCTGTAACATGTCATTCAAAAAAGACGTAAAGGTGGACCCCAACAGCGGCCAAACCCGCACATATAATTTCTCGGAAAGTCCATCCAGCTCTGGAGACTTTTGAGAAGGCGATCTCACAATAAGTTTGTAAACCCCCTCAGGCTGGAATGCAGCTAAGAGCGTTTCACTGTGTTCAGGCGTAAGTGCCGTATCCAAGACGTTGACTAGTGGGTCGTGAAAGGTTGTGCTGGACTCATCGATGCCGTAGATGTCTACCTAGTATTGGTGTAAGACATGCACTATATCAGCTTCCACCGATACGATGTGTCCAGTATTTGTAGAGAAAGAATACAAGCTCGTCGGTGACGGGTCTGATGCCGAAGCGAATGATACAAGAAAGTCAGTTCTTCCGTCACCAATGATCGTGGCTTGGATCGCATTTTCAACCCTTCCATTTGAATTCTTTTCAAAGTCAACAATTTTGCCTTTACACGCCTAACATCCGCAGTTCGCAGAGGGGCGTGATCCACAGCGTCATGAAGTTCACGCAGGATGGAATAGTAATATTCGTAAGTTATGGGAAGGTCTCGCGCTTTGGCAGCATAGAAAGTATCAAAGTTGGCCTGAGTCTTGGTTTTGCCAGCTGTGTCCAACAGTCAAGGATGGAAGAGTTCTGCCCAATGGACCGTAGAGTACGCTCCCACACGGCTCGCATCACCGTCATCGAGAGACGAGCCAGCTAGGTGAGTGACGTTTACCATCCACTAAGTGAGAAACAATTTGACTGGTTGCTGTTCTAGATTGAAGGACGAAGTCACAGCACAGTGATCCGTAAAGGAAGCTGGGATGACTTCAACATTAAGAATACAATCGCGCAGGCATTCTTATAAGTAAATCCCATCTAACCTGCTGCTAGAAGACGCAGTACAGTGGGTAAATTTAACTAACGTGTGGCATTTACATATCCAGACGTCTTGCAGGTGTAAGGAGCGGACCAATTCATATAATTCGCAACAGAAATTAAAATTTGGAGATTGATCTGCAGGACGCGACACACACTTAAAATCACCATCCAACAGAATATCCGGAGGACTCGTACGCAACAGATAAACAATATCGTCTTTATAAAAACGCGAGCCCGCCGGTGTGGTCGAGCGGTTCTAGGCGCTTAAGTCTGGAACCACGTGACCGTTACGGTCGCAGGTTCGAATCCTGCCTCGGAAGTAGATATGTGTGATGTCCTTAGATTAGTTAGGTTTAAGTAGTTCTAAGTTTTAGGGGACTGATGACCTCAGATGTTAAATCCCATAGTGTTTAGAGCCATTTAAACCATAAAAACGCGAACGATCCACTGCGCGACCAGTGCCAGAAGGAGCATATAAAGAACCAAGGTAAGACAAAAAAGTTGACAACCTATGCCCCTGCCATAATCCAAAATTTTCACCTCAGTAACAGGAATGCTTTCGCAAAAAAATAAGGCGGTCCCCGTAGAAAATTATGGGGCTACATTAAAGATCACACGAAAACCAAGTAACGAAAATTGACTAAACAACACCTCCTGTAAGAAAATCATGTCCGCACATCAATCGTAAATGAACTGACGCAGCGAAGCCAATCGCAATTTTGATTCCACACGATTAACATTTAAGGAAAGGAACGTGCAGGTTTGGGTCTTTGATCATAGCTATATAGGGATGTACGGGAAGTCCGAGCAGAATTAGGTAGACAGCTAAGGTGAAGGTCCATTGCGGAGTCCACAGATGAATCTGACATCGGGGGACCAGAGCCACTGTCATCGCAACCTTTTATCCTACTTGTCACCGCACGGTCAGGCTGTATACGCTGTTTCTGTGGCATGGTGGCCTCCGCAGACGGAGGTGTGGAAGGGGTCATAGGCACAGCTTCCTGCCCCTCAGAACGATGGTCATGTGACGCGGTTCCAGTCACGAAGGCGGAAGCATTCTGTGGAGCACAGTCAAATCCTCACCGTCACAATGTTGAGTGTGACATCGCTTGTTTGTCACCGTTGCAGGTTCTGTCTTGGGGGCAATAGGATTCTGAACCTGTGGCGGAGGTAAAGGCGGAAATTCATTCAGGTGATTATCAGAATTTAATTTTTGTTCATTATAATCCGAAGCAGAAGTACGGCCGACGGCGGCAGTAGAAGGAACAAGATCAGCACCCGTTAATTTGCGACAGTGCACCAATGACGGCTTTAATACAAAAACCTTCCGCGGACAATTAGACCGAACGTGTCCATTTTCATTACATAGGAAGCAGGTTTCCTCTTCAACAGTATACATGACACGGACGCGGTAACCACACACTTGTAAATGCGATGGAATATTACGTTTAACACTCATTTCCACGGAACCGAATTCCACTATAACACTATATTCCATGTTGAGTAGACCAGCGTCCACGAGGGACGTTTTTCACCTTTCCATAAGAAGTCAATATATCTTTTAGGAAGGTATCAACTTCCGGCGTGAGGTTGAACACTCGTCCACTGGTATAGTCAATTTCAGCATCTGCGAGTGACACCATATTACCGGAATTATCGCGATGCTTAAACGGGACTTGAGAACCATGTCGCGACTGTAATCTTTCAACGTGAAGGGGAGCCATAAATTTCACGTAAAACACATACTCGTCTGCATCAAAATAAGCTGTGTCTACCTGATCAGAGTTCACATGACATGTATCGACAAGCCAGTCGTGGATTTGTAGAGACCCGGCGTGCACGTGTCGCGTTGTTTTGTCGAAAGTAAAGCTCACAGCATGTTTTCGTGGAATGCACGTGGAAATCACGGTAGCTCTAGCGGAGCGGCCGACGCCGCTGCAAGTAGACAAACACTAAACAGACAGTGAGGCGGAGCGGAGGCGCTACGAGTCACTCGGTAGACAGAACAACACTAACGAGGAAAACTTCATACGAGCGACGCTGCGGCAAATGTAATAAACAATAACCTTCCCGCTCGGCGCTCAAAGCGGAACTAAGTCGTGGACAATTCGACCACGGCTCACGTCCACATTCAAATTTCAGGATGTCATCAACCAGGTGTGGTCAACCTGTACTAGTAAATTCATTACAATTATTTCTGTAAATACATTATATACAGGGTGAGTCACCTAACGTTACCGCTGGATATATTTCGTAAACCACATCAAATACTGACGAACCGATTCCACAGACCGAACGTGAGGAGAGGGGCTAGTGTAATTGTTTAATACAAACCATACAAAAATGCACGGAAGTATGTTCTTTTTAACACAAACCTACGTTTTTTTAAAAGCAACCCCGTTTGTTTTGTTAGCACATCTGAACATATAAACAAATACGTAATCAGTGCCGTTTGTTGCATTGTAAAATGTTAATTACATCCGGAGATATTGTAACCTAAAGTTGACGCTTGAAACCTCCGACGTTCAGTTGCGTGTTGTAACAAACACGGGCCACGGTCGGCGAGCAGCATCTGCAGGGACATGTTTACGATGACGACCGTGTTTACGAGTGTGGCTGTAGTGCACTGTTGTGGTTTGGTCTAGCTGTCGCAGTGTCCGCATGTAGCGCTTGCTGCTATTGCTATTCTGCATTAGTCTCCACACGCAGACCAACTGTAGTACACCGTGTTACCAGACTCTGCATTAGTCTCCACACGCAGACCAACTGTAGTACACCGTGTTACCAGACGTCTGTGATAGTGTAGTGTTGTAGGAACTGTGACCATGGTGTATTCGAACTCTGAAAAGGCGGAGATGATACTCATCTATGGCGAGTGTCGATGAAATGCAGCTGAAGCCTGCAGGGTGTATGCAGAACGGTACCCGGACAGAGAGCATCCAACGTGCCGCACATTGCAAAACATCTACCGCCAACTGTATGCAACAGGTACGGTCGTAGAACGCAAACTGGTCCGTAACACGCCCGTCACAGGAGAAGTAGGTGCAGTTGTTGTGTTAGCTGCTGTTGCCATGAACCCACACATGAGTACAAGGGACATTGCGTGAGCCGGCCGGTGTGGCCTTGCGGTTCGAAGCGCTTCAGTTTGGAACCACACGACCGCTACGGTCGCAGGTTCGACTCCTGCCTCGGAAGTAGATATGTGTGATGTCCTTAGATTAGTTAGGTTTAAGTAGTTCTAATTTCTAGGGGACTGATGACCTCAGATGTTAAGTCCCATAGTGCTCAGAGCCATTTAAACCGTAAAAACGCGAACGATCTAGTGCGCGACCAGTGCCAGAAGGAGCATATAAAGAACCAAGTTAAGATAAAAAAGTTGAAAACCTATGCCCCTGCCATAATCCAAAATTTTCACCTCAGTAACAGGAATGCTTTCGCAAAAAAATAAGGCGGTCACCGTAGAAAATTATGGTGCTACATTAAAGATCACACGAAAACCAGGTAACGAAAAATTGACTAAACAACACCTCCTGTAAGAAAACCATGTTCGCACATCAATCGTAAATGAACTGACGCAGCGAAGCCAATCGCAATTTTGATTCCACACGATTAACATTTAAGGAAAGGAACGTGCAGGTTTGGGTCATTGAACATATCTATATAGGGATGTATGGGAAGTCCGAGCAGAATTAGGTGGACAGCTAAGGTGAAGGTCCATTGCGGAGTCCACAGATGAATCAGACATCGGGGGACCAGAGCCACTGTCATCGCATTCTTTTATCTTACTTGCCACTGTTTCTGTCAGCTACGTGCCATGGTGGCCTCCGCAGACGGAGGTGTGGGAGGGGTCATAGGCACAGCTTCCTGCCCCTCAGAACGATGGTCATGTTGTAACAATAATGTACCTATAATAATTTTTTTCTTTATGAATTTAGATAAATTTGTCTTTCTGAATTTGTGTAAAGTAATATAAGTAATGTTTTGAATTTCTTTGTCTTTTCGTGTAATGTTCAAGAAACTGTAAGCAACTTTTAAAAATGAATGTTATTATTTATGTTAGATTTCAAGCAATTTGAGAACCAAAGGGAAATGTATGTAATGTTAAAACTATTGTAAGATGTGAAAATTGTAATTTATACACTTGGTCCATACGTAGGTAATGCATTAGGATATGTGTAGTAGAAAACCTGTGGTGAATACCCTACCTGTAGGGGAGCGGGAAAGGTGGATGCAGGCGAGCGTGGGAAAAAGCACACTGGCGCGGTTCGGCACAACGGGCTCAGTAACACAGTCGGAGTTGGGCATCGGTCAGAGGAACATGTACTGTACCGAGGAGGCTATCCAGGAAAAGTGGATTCCATTGAGCCTCGGATGGGCCGATTCCGACGACTACTTGGCATGGCTATATCCTTAGGCACAAAATTGGAAAGATTACGACGCTAAGAAGAAGGAAAGTGCCGCTGCAGTGAGTGCCTTAGCCGTGCTTGTATGTGTGTTGTGCTGCCCGCTATCTCGCTGCCCGCCACCCGCCGCACCTACTTGCACAGGTCAAACATTTATTTCATCTTTAGAAGTGTATCTGTGTGGACCAGTGTCGAAACTGTTCTAACTGTTCAATAATAACGTGACTTTTATCAGAATTGCCTTAGCCGTTACTCATCCTTATCACTGACCTAGACAGGGTCCTTACCACATATTGTGCAACCCGAGTATCCCGAACTGAAAGTTTACAGTTAGTATTTAATTATCTGCAGACCAATCTATGCTATAAAGAAGTTTGAAGTTAGGTGTGTTAACGTAAATGTTAGTAAAGAACAACAGTGTGATTAAATTGAAAGATAAATTTTGAATTGAGCTAGCGATGTTATTTAATTAATGTGTGCCAGTAATAATGACAATTAATTAATCCAGAAGCGAGACTAAAGAGCAGTTATCCACAGATTGATAATTTTGAGTGTTAATTTACCTTCAGGACTTACTAGTTTCAGTATAACGACCATAACAGTTTCAGGGCCCCTCCCTTCTCTTGCCCATTCTTGCACATTTTGAAGTGTACTGATCGGATTTGAACAGTACAGTTAAGTTCTATATTAAACCTAAGTGTATTAGTGTTTTTTCCAATTTTAATAGTGACATTGTATGTGTGTTTTCAAAATTGCTAATTCTAGGGTAATCTATGCCCGATTTCAGTCTGATCAATATACAAAAATGCAGTTCGTAGTAATCATTGCTGTGTGGTGTTGTGTAGTTATAGCTCGTACAAATTAGTACAAAAGAAGAAAATCTTAGTTCAGTAGATTCTTTCTGGTTCCAAACTTTGCCATAAAACGCAACATTACTACGTATTATTATGCTTGTACATGCACACACTTGTACAAGGAAAAACTCACTCAATGCCTTATTAGGCTGGCGACCGAATTATTAATCATTGGTAATATCTACTGTGTGTACTTCTTGTCCATGCGAACGCGTAATTGTACATTACATTAGCTTGACGCATCACTGTAGTTTTTGACAGAGTATAGGTCCGATCTTGCTTCCATTAGGTACACGCGGTCAACTTATGTATTAAAACCCTTGTTTATAAGGTGAAGCCCGTGAACTTATTACAGTACAGGCTTTATAGAGTTAACGCACGTCCGACAGGGCGGTAGTGTTACAATGTGACGCAGTTCCAGTCACGAAGGCGGAAGCATTCTGTGGAGCACAGTCAAATCCTCACCGTCACAATGTTGAGTGTGACATCGCTTGTTTGTCACCGTTGCAGGTTCTGTCCTGGGGGCAATAGGATTCTGAACCTGTGGCGGAGGTAAAGGCGGAAATTCATTCACGCGATTATCAGAATTTAATTTTTGTTCATTATAATCCGAAGCAGAAGTACGGCCGACGGCGGTACTAGAAGGAACAAGATCAGCAACCGTCAATTTGCGACAGTGCACCAATGACGGCTTTAATACAAAAACCTTCCGCCGACAATTAGACCGAACGTGTCCATTTTTATTACATAGGAAGAAGGTTTCCTCTTCAACAGTATACATGACACGGACGCGGTAACCACACACTTGTAAATGCGATGGAATATTACGTTTGGCACTCATTTCCACGGAACCGAATTCCACTATAACACTATATTCCAAGTTGAGTAGACCAGCGTCCACGAGGGACGTTTTTCACCTTTCCATAAGCAGTCAATATATCTTTTAGAAAGGTATCATCAACTTCCGGCGGGAGGTTTAACACTCGTCCACTGGTATAGTCAATTTCAGCAGCTACGAGTGACACCATACTACCGGAATTATCGCGATGCTTAAACGGAACTTGAGAACCATGTCGCGACTGTAATCTTTCAACGTGAAGGGGAGCCATAAATTTCACGTAAAACACATACTCGTCTGCATCAAAATAAGCTGTGTCTACCTGATCAGAGTTCACATGACATGTATCGACAAGCCAGTCGTGGATTTGTAGAGACCCGGCGTGCACGTGTCGCGTTGTTTTGTCGAAAGTAAAGCTCACAGCATGTTTTCGTGGAATGCACGTGGAAATCACGGTAGCTCTAGTGGAGCGGCCGACGCCGCTGTAAGTTGACGAACACTAAACAGACAGTAAGGCGGAGAGGAGGTGCTACGAGTCACTCGGCAGACAGAACAACACTAACGAGGAAAACTTCATACAAGCGACACTGCGGCAAATGTAATAAACAATAACCTTCCCGCTCGGCGCTCAAAGCGGAACTAAGTCGTGGACAATTCGACCACGGCTCACGTCCACATTCAAAAGTCAGGATGTCATCAACCAGGTGTGGTCAACCTGTACTAGTAAATCCATTACAATTATTTCTGTAAATACATTATATACAGGGTGAGTCACCTAACGTTACCGCTGGATATACAGGGCTATTACAAATGATTGAAGCGATATCATAAATTCACTGTAGCACCATTCATTGACATATGGTCACGACACACTACAGATACGTAGAAAAACTTATAAAGTTTTGTTCGGCTGAAGCCGCACTTCACGTTTCTGCCGGCAGAGCGCTCGAGAGCGCAGTGAGACGATGTGGCGACAGGAGCCGAGAAAGCGTATGTCGTGCTTGAAATGCACTCACATCAGTCAGTCATAACAGTGCAACGACACTTCAGGACGAAGTTCAACAAAGGTCCTCCAACTGCTAACTCAATTCGGCGATGGTATGCGCAGTTTAAAGCTTTCGGATGCCTCTGTAAGGGGAAATCAACGGGTCGGCCTGCAGTGTGCGAAGAAACGGTTGAACGCGTGCGGGCAAGTTTCACGCGTAGCCCGCGGAAGTCGACGAATAAAGCAAGCAGGGAGCTAAACGTACCACAGTCGACGGTTTGAAAAATCTTACGGAAAAGGCTAAAGCAGAAGCCTTACCGTTTACAATTGCTACAAGCCCTGACACCCGATGACAAAGTCAAACGCTTTGAATTTTCGGCGCGGTTGCAACAGCTCATGGAAGAGGATGCGTTCAGTGCGAAACTTGTTTTCAGTGATGAAGCAACATTTTTCTTAAAGGTGAAGTGAACAGACACAATGTGCGAATCTGGGCGGTAGAGAATCCTCACGCATTCGTGCAGCAAATTCGCAATTCACCAAAAGTTAACGTGTTTTGTGAAATCTCACGGTTTAAAGTTTACGGCCCCTTTTTCTTCTGCGAAAAAAACGTTGCAGGACACGTGTATTTGGACATGCTGGAAAATTGGCTCATGCCACAACTGGAGACCGACAGCGCCGACTTCATCTTTCAACAGGATGGTGCTCCACCGCACTTCCATCATGATGTTCGGCATTTCTTAAACAGGAGATTGGAAAACCGATGGATCGGTCGTGGTGGAGATCATGATCAGCAATTCATGTCGTGGCCTTCATGCTCTCCGACTTAACCCCATGCGATTTCTTTCTGTGGGGTTATGTGAAAGATTCAGTGTATAAACCTCCTCTACCAAGAAACGTGCCAGAACTGCGAGCTCACATCAACGATGCTTACGAACTCATTGATGGGGACATGCTGCGCCGAGTGTGGGAGGAACTTGATTATTGGCTTGATGTCTGCCGAATCACTAAAGGGGCACATATCGAACATTTGTGAATGCATAAAAAAACTTTTTGAGTTTTTGTATGTGTGTGCAAAGCACTGTGAAAATGTCTCAAATAATAAAGTTATTGTAGAGCTGTGAAATCGCTTCAGTCATTTGTAATAACCCTGTATTTCCTAAACCACATCAAATACTGACGAACCGATTCCACAGACCGAACGTGAGGAGAGGGACTAGTGTAATTGTTTAATACAAACCATACAAAAATGCACGGAAGTATGTTTTTTTAACACAAACCTACGTTTTTCTAAATGGAACCTCGTTAGTTTTGTTAGCACATCTGAACATATAAACAAATACGTAATCAGTGCCGTTTGTTGCATTGTAAAATGTTAATTACACCCGGAGATATTGTAACCCAAAGTTGACGCTTGAAACCTCCGACGTTCAGTTGCGTGTTGTAACAAACACGGTCCACGGTCGGCGAGCAGCATCTGCAGGGACATGTTTACGATGACGACCGTGTTTACGAGTGTGGCTGTAGTGCACTGTTGTGGTTTGGTCTAGCTGTCGCAGTGCCCGCATGTAGCGCTTGCTGCTATTGCTATTCTGCATTCGTCTCCGCACGCAGACCAACTGTGGTACACCGTGTTACCAGACGTCTGCGATAGTGTAGTGTTGTAGGAACTGTGACCATGGTGTATTCGAACTCTGAAAAGGCGGACATGATACTCATCTACGGCGAGTGTCGACGAAATGCAGCTGAAGCCTGCAGGGTGTATGCAGAACGGTACTCGGACAGAGAGCATCCAACGTGCCGCACATTGCAAAACATCTAACGCCAACTGTATGCAACAGG
Organism: Schistocerca cancellata; assembly: GCF_023864275.1. Lineage (NCBI taxonomy): Eukaryota > Metazoa > Arthropoda > Insecta > Orthoptera > Acrididae > Schistocerca > Schistocerca cancellata. Next base: position 21,346,717 of record NC_064633.1, on the reverse strand, counting down.
TATGGTCGTGGCACACAAACGGGTCCATAACAGGACCGTCACAGGAGAAGCGGGTGCAGTTGGTGTGTTAGCTGCTGTTGCCATGAACCCACATATGAGTACACGGGACATTGCGAGAGCCGGTGGACTGAGTCAAAGTAGTGTCATGCGCATACTGCATCGTCACCGCTTTCACCCGTTTCATGTGTCGCTGCATCAGCAATTACATGGTGATGACTTTAATCATCGAGTGCAATTCTGTCAATGGGCATTAACAGAGAATGCGTTGCAGTTCTACCTGTTTACCGATGAAGCGGGTTTCACAAACCACGGGGCAGTGAACCTACGGAACATGCATTACTGGTCCGTGGACAATCCTCGCTGGCTCAGACAGGCAGAGCGACAGCGACCGTGGACTGTAAATGTATGGTGCGGAATCATTGGCGACCACCTCATTAGTCCTCACTTCATTGCAGGGGCCCAAACAGCTGCAACATACATCGCGTTTCTACAGAATGATCTGCCAACGTTGCTCGAAAATGTCCCACTGGAAACTCGTCGACGTATGTGGTATCAGCATGATGGTGCACCTGCACATTCCGCAATTAACACTAGGCTGACCCTTGACAGGATGTTCGACGGGCATTTCATAGGACGTGGAGGACGCAAAAATAGACCAGCCCGTTCTCCTGATCTTACACCTCTGGACTTCTTTCTGTGGGGTACGTTAAAGGAGAATGTGTACCGTGATGTGCCTACAACCCCAGAGGATATGAAACAACGTATTGTGGCAGCCTGCGGCGACATTACACCAGATGTACTGCAGCGTCTACGACATTCATTGGGCCAGAGATTGCAATTGTGTGCAGCAAATGATGGCCACCACATTGAACATCTATTGGCCTGACATGTCCGGACACACTCTATTCCACTCCGTAATTGAAAACGGAAACCACGTGTGTACGTGTACCTCACCCCTCATGGTAATGTACATGTGCGTCAGTGAAAGAGACCAATAAAAAGGTGTTAGCATGTGGACGTAATGTGCTGTTCCAGTCTCTTCTGTTCCTAAGGTCCATCACCGTTCCATTTGGATCCCTACGTAATTCGGTGCTCTCCGATACACACGATCGAACAGCGGAGGAGTGGTACTCAAGCGTCAACTTTAGGTTACAATATCTCTGGATGTAATTAACATTTTACAATGCAACAAACGGCAATGATTACGTATTTGTTTATATGTTCAGATGTGCTAACAAAACTAACGGGGTTCCATTTAAAAACGTAGGTTTGTGTTAAAAAACATACTTCCGTGCATTCTTTATGGTTTGTATTAACCAATTACACTAGCCCCTCTCCTCACGTTCGGTCTGTGGAATCGATTCGTCAGTATTTGATGTGGTTTACGAAATATATCCAGCGGTAATGTTAGGTGACTCACCCTGTATATTCCTGTGTAGGCGAGAAATTTTAGTTGAAAGACGCTTGCCCGATGCGGTGCATAAAAAGTAGCAGTCGCGCGGTTCCTGACTGAAGCGCCTAGAACCGCTCGGCCACCGCGGAATTCGGAGTAACAGAGCCACTGCACCGCCGGACTGGGCATGGGACTTTCAAGTAAAATTTCTCGCCTCAACAGGAATATACATAATGGATGTACAAGTACAGGTTCTACACAAATGGTTGACGACATACGTAAGTTTGGGTGTAGCCGTCAGTCGTGGTGGAAGGCCCGGCCCAATTGTCGTCTTTCTGTTATACAGCTACTGATTGTCGATATTCGCAACTGCGTATACATTTCATGTACGATACGAGGGCTATTGCGAGAGTAAGTTCCGATCAGTCGCAAAATGGAAACAACTGTGAAAATCCGATGAAGTTTAGCACAAACGTGTTGGATAGTGTCTCTAAAATGCCCGTCGATCGCGCTACGTCGCTCTTTTCAATTTTCAGCGTACTGCGAAAACTTAAAGGTGCCTAGAAAATAGTCTCCCACCAAGAGTGAGAGTCTGGTGAGAGATTTCTCCTGAAGTGTGCATCCACATAACATAACTGTCATACGTTTCGTCCTTCACGTGAATATTCTCGGCCCCACTCTGCAGGGGCAATGAAGATGCTTCTGCAACAATTTCAGCGGGAAGAGTTTGCTTGCCCACAACAAAGACCGTAATTGGCTGGTTCTGAGTTTCGTCTCTGCTCACGTGAACCGCCGGCTGTGAAGATAGCATTTTGTCACGGACAACGAGCTGTAGACGAGTGTAGAGAATTGGCGGAAAGCACAGGTGGCTGTCTTCTATGACGAGGGTATTGGAAAGTTGGTACAATGCTACGACAAACGTCTGAAGTCGTAGCGGCGACTGTGTGGAGAAGCTACTGTAAGGTGTAGCTAAATACTGAAAAATAAAACATCTTTGATTTTCACAGTGGTATACATTTCACGATCGATCGGGACTTACTTCCCGAATAGCAGTCGTAACTCGTTATTAAGTTAAAAAAAAAAAAGGTTCAAACGGCTCTGAGCACAATGGGAGTTAACATCTGCGGTTATCAGTCCCCGAGAACTTAGAACCACTTAATCCTAACTAACCTAAGAACATCACACACATCTATGCGCAAGGCAGGATTCGAATCTGCGACCGTAGCAGCAGCGCGGTTCCGGACTGAAGCGCCTAGAGCCGCTCGGCCATTACACCCTCCTATTAAGAAAACGTTTTCAGTATGTATAAACGTCTGAAATGAGGAGTAATGATCGAACCTCGTTGCAACAGTTTCAATTAATCATAAAACAAATGAAAATGACTAGTAGCAGAAACAGAAATAAGTAAGCAGACATTGTTTCCTGACAATTATGCCGTTACCATTTGGACCAATCAGCAAGGGAGAAGTAAAGAGATATGATTTGTTGGAATATGTCTCAATTCACGGGGGTAGGTCCGTCAACCACTATTGTAAAGGGAGGTTATAGACTTAGCAGGCCTATCTGTGTGTTTTTATTCCATTTGTGACACTCGTACATCAAGGCAAAACAGGAAAACTGCAACGATGCCGTTGCGACATTGTGATACACAATATGAATTGTCACGAAACGGAAGAAGAACTAATGTGTGTCTTGACTACGGGCTGAACATCGTGAACAGTCTTACTGTCTATATCGGTTTATAACGTTTCCCTATATCACTGAAGAGAATTTCAGGAAATTTGAAAATATCCGTCACGCATGGTAGTGTTGATCAAAAACGACGTCTTCGGAGGACGTCCACACACGTGACGTCTCATGAGCGGCCACCGCATTTGATTCAAGCGTGTCTTGGACGCCGTTAGCTCTTCAGCTGTACAATCTAATGACTGAAGCACAGGCTGTGGACGCATCAGCAAGTGGTGACCATCCGCCGATACGGATATTGACGTAGGGTTTAGGAAATTTTGTATACCGCTGTGGTGTCGAACTTAATCGGTGCATAAGCAGCGTGTTTTCTCACGTGACCGATTGTGCTGCGGAGGCGACCACTGGCCGGAGACCGCGTTAGCCTGGCTCATTACTCGCCATGATTCTGAACAGGGCCAGCGTCTGTAATTAATTCAGTGTTATAGCCAGATGGCGCCCAGCGCAGAGACGCTATCGAACGGAAGGATAAAGCGCCCAGCCAGGCGAATCCACACGGATAATAGCAATCAGGGTGGAATCGATGCGGCAAGGAGTAACACGCCATATTTTCATTAATACGGCGGCAGCATTTCCATGATACGCGTTGGCCATTACAGATGGAGCCAGCGGTGCTCCAGATGTGCTATCTGCATTCCATGCGTCGCCGTCGATAATTAATGTCGCTGTTAACGCACAGCCAGTAACTCGCCGGGGCCGCCGGAGATTGTGCAATTAGCAGTAGCCAGCGCCGGCCAGCACTCTAACCGCGATATAGCGTAGCATATTACAAAACTGTCGGTCATATTTAAGACTCCGCACGCCAGTTAGCAGTAATAGTTCCAGGCTTTAATTTTTTTTTACCAGTAAGGTCACTGTTATAACGCAGAGTTACATGTAGACAACAGCAATACCACACTGAAGAGCCAGAGGAACTGGTACACCTAGTAATGTGTAGGACCCCCGAGAAGACAAGGTAGTGTCGCAACACGTCATGACACGGACTCGACTAATGTCTGAACAAGTGCTGGAGGGAACTGACACCATGAATCTTGCAGGGCTGTTCATAAATCCGTCAGAGTACCGGGGGGGATGGAGATCTCTTCTGAACAGCACGCTGCAAGGCATCCCAGATATGCTCAATAATGTTCACGTGTGGTGTGTTTGGTGGCCAGCGGAAGTGTTCAGACTCAAAAAAGTGTTCCTGGAGCCACTCTGTAGCAATTAGGGACGTTTGTGGTGTCGCATTGTCCTGCTGGAATTGTCCAAGTCCATCGGAAGGTACAATGGACATCAGTGGATGAAGGTGATCAGACAGGATGCTTACGAACGTGTCACCTCACGGAGTCGTATCTAGCCGTATTAGAGCTCCCTTATCACTCAAAAAGCACAGGCCCCACACCATTACAAAGCCTCCACCAGCTTGAACAGTTCCCTGCTTACATGCAAGGTTCGTGGGTTCATGAGGTTGTCTTCGTACGCCTACACCTCCATCCGCTCAATACATTTGGAAACGAGATTCGTCCGACCAGGCAACATGTTTCCAGTAATCAACAGCCAATCTCGCTGTTGACGGGCCCAGGCAAGAAATAAAGGTTTGTGTCATGCAGTCATCAAGGGTATACGAATGCGTCTTCGGATCCGAAAGCCCATATCGATGATGTTTCGTTGAATGGTTCGCACGCTGACACTTGTTGATGGCACACCATTGCAATCTGCAGGAGTTTGCGAAAAGGTTGCACTTCTGTCACTTTGAACGATTCTCCTCAGTCGCCGTTGATCCCGTTGTTGCAGGATATTTTTCTAGCCGCAGCGATGTCGGAGGTTTGATGTTTTACCGATTTTCTGATATTCACGGTACACTCGTGAAATTCTCGTACTGTAAAATCCCCACTTCACCTCTACCTCGGAGACGCTGCGTCCCATAGCTCGCGCTTGCCTCAAGATGACTGGGTGTTTGTGTTGTCCTCATCAATTAATCATTATTCATGAAAGTGGCGAGATTGGACTGAGCAAAGTTTGGGCATTTGTACGGGCGCTGATAACCGCGCAGTTGAGCTCTCCACGAACTAAACATCATCATCATCATCATCATCATCATCATCATCATCATCATCATCGCTCGTGCTGTGACTATAACACCACGTTCAGACTCACTTAAATCTTGACGACCTACCATTGTAGCAGCAGTAACCGATCTTCACAACTGCACCAGACACTTGTTGTCTTATATAAGAGTTGCCGACCGCAGTGCCGTATTTTGCCTGTTTACATGTGTCTTTGTTTCAATACCCATGCCTATGGCAATTTCTTTGGTTCTTCAGTGGTGAAGAAGGTTGACGTTCTTTGCCTAATCAATCGACTCTTAATTTTCCGAAGGTATTTAAATAATAAAAATCGTTTGCTATTAATTTATTCCACGAGCGGTTTTGAAGTTTAAAGTTTCTTCTTCAGGTGCCATCAAATATTATGATGACATAGGTGTGTGGCGGTGGGGCCAGTCAGTAATGGGGGATCACACCCACGTCAAACAAGCGGAGCAGTCACTTCCGCGTCGAGCTGTCCAAGCGAGACCTGTGGTTGCTGGTCGTACGCTTCCATGCGTTTGTTTGCCGTGGATGTGATCCCCCATAGCCTGAAGCCTCGAAACCTCTCGCGGTACAAATTAGGGAATAACTGGAAACCGAAACGAGTTTTTATTGTATAAATACGTGCCTCAGTTTCTGATGTTTACCTGATCAAATATTTTCTTCCGAGACTGACTTTTGTTTCATCTGAAATAGTTTCATGCCATTCAACGGGGTCGTGTTACATCTGTGCTTAGAGTTACGCAATCGAGAGGGGCGACGTAGAAATGAAAAACTAGAAAGAGATTCTGGGGCTGCTAGTACTTATCGAAGGATTTTGGGAATGATATTGATTAATTAACGTAAGCCATTCAATATACTTTCCTTAGAAATATTCAAACGCTTTTGTAGCTGCATCCCTCTTTGTTCTGGTGAATTATACATACTCGCACTTCAACTACACGCCCTATCCTAATAGACTGAAACCGAGTGTAGTGCTTCTTTGCATGGCTTGAGTGTCAAACAATTAATTTAAGGAATGAGATTTTCACTCTACAGCGGAGTGTGCGCCGATATGAAACTTCCTGGCAGATTAAAACTGTGTGCCCGACCGAGACTCGAACTCGGGACCTTTGCCTTTCGCTGGCAAGTGCTCTACCAATTTGCTGTCGATTGATTCGTTTCATCTACATGCACACACGCACATTCATCCCGCAATGCACAAACAGAGAGAAAAGGTTATAAAGATAAATTTGTACACCAGATAGAAACCGGAGATAACGTAATCTCTATCGATCATCCACGTGGTCAGCAGCTTGTATATAAATTCTCCATCCCGGAGGTAAAAAACATACAAAAATATGCAGGATGAAAGAAAAACCCCATTTTATTGGAAATTCAGTTTAAATAGCACGTATGAATTAATAGGAAAATTCAGCTGAAGGCTCTCCATAGGACGGAAAGGCACGTGGTTTAGTTTAGCTGTACAACATAAAGTAACAAGGAACTCACGAATTGAATTTAAAATTATGCCACGGAAAAAGAATTCTTACACGACAAACGGATAATACACAAACACGCAAACACATCGCATTCAGACCTTAAGATGCACCCTAATTGAAACAAGACATAGGTTGAACAAGGCGCTCTCCCACTCCAGCGGTAGGACAAGGAATCGTGCTAATTAACTGAAATATGAATAAGCATCATGGCACTCCAAAAATAGAATAAATACTCTGATGTTATTTACCATGGCAATATTCCTAATAAACGAATTAGCATTAACTTCAACAAAATTCTTACACATTGCAAAAATCTAAAGTCCCTTTATGGCAGATAACCAGAGCAGGCAACCTCAGCTTTCGAAAATCTAACGAACTGCACTGTTTTACGCTACTAGACCAAACTTCCCAGGCAGAATACGAAATGGGCAGAGGAAATAAGTTCCGGCTACCTGTACACACTCATACAATAGCTGCTAACCAGTTTCCCCTAAAGTGTCTTTGGTTCAGGTTAAGCTATTTTAATTCTACACAAAATTTCGCTAAACTACCACTACCACTAAAGAAATCCCTGTCCAATAACCACAGTTCGTGGAAGTACCACATATAGATATTCACACACTCTAGTAGACAAGACAAGGAATGGAAAATGGAAACACAGAAGTACAACATGGAAGCGCAAGAAACAAATGGTAATAGAACATGGGACTACATATATGAATTTAATGTACTTATGAATGTATGAAACGTACAACAAATTGAGCCACTGTGGCTGTCTCATGTTTCTACCTAGAAGGGAAACCACAAATGTACCGACCTGGAGAGATGCAAATAAGTATGTACACTTTGATGATAACTCATTAGAGACAATGAAATGCCTCAATTTAGGACGTGTCATCACCTTACGCTTCCAGAGAGAAAATAAGCAGGGAGTGATTTTGCCATGCATCATTGTTTTACTAAGAGATATCGAAAAAAATCTAACAAATATTTTAAGAAAGGAAATATGTAAAGGGGAAATGAAAACTTGTACTAAGCTTTTCGTAAGAAGTTATTCTATAAATTAACACGTCATACCTATATTCTATCTTTATTTCAAAACAGACCTGTTACGCCCGAGCAAAGTTAACTTGTACCACTGCGTTTGAAATTACATCATTTTGATGGATGGTACCTTAGGTGGAGATGGGTTCATCATATGCAGAATGCAACAAAGGTAAAGTAACGCACAAAACAGTGACCAAATAGGAATGCCACAGTTTATACAACCAGTATATCACAAATCCAGACAACAACACGCACAAAAATTACAAAACAAAAGAATGTAACAAAGCCACCAACGAATAAAATAAACATAATCACCATCTAGAATACAATTTAGATACAGAGGTATATTGGTCTTTATTATGGCTGGGTGCAAGAATGTTCAATTCCTCTACGACATCAAATATTTAAAAAAAAATATTTTGCTAAGTCTTTGATCTGAAGGACCAAGAGCGCTCAATTAAATGTAATAGTAGTTAAAAGACAGTCGAGTCAATGAACACACAAATAAAACCTCTTTTGGTGGAAATAATCAAGGTTCACAAAACACATAATCAAAATATCAGGGAAATCAACCACAGAAAAGGAATTAGGAGTTTTGTTGTGTGATGAACACGCACAGGCTTTCTTTTATATTCGTTGCAGTTTGCATTTAGCTTGTGTACACAAACAGTAAGGTCAGTGCGACATTAGGTGGACTTTCATTGGAGGACATATGGAGGGTAATGGGAGACCATGATGTAGTTCTAAGTGAGTTGTGGTGTGCTTACTGTAAGACCTTCAGTACACACACCATCAGATTATTTGACTTGTCACTCTAATGAAGTAGGCGAGTGTCAGCAATATGTCTCGTGGTCTTATGGTGGTGTGTTTATCTTCTACCATTAGGTCAGACGATAGAAATGCCACTTGCACGCTTAGAGTAGCAGATTGACGGTGACCAACTTCAAACAGAACTTGATTAATTTTCACACACATTTATAAAAATAATAACAAGCATAAAAATTACTTAACTTGTTTCTGGATGCTATTTACAATTGACAATCTGAAGGTCCTTTGGTATTGGTACATTAATCTTATTCTCACATGTATCTCTGATACTTGACGAAGTGTCTATTCATTTATCTTCATGGCTATGTACAGGAATATGGTAATCTTATTGGACGCATACTGAAACTTGACTATAGACTGGTACAGAGAAATGTAGACTGGTACAGACTGGTGCAGACGAATGCAGACTGAGTAATTGGAGGTCTGTACACTCGATATAATACCTAGTGCGTTTATGTATCACTGCATGTGTGTGATCCGCGAGGAGAAAAGGTTCTACGTTAGCAGCAACCTCATTGGCTCTGCTACATATTAATACGCGGAACGGCGGAAGCAGAATTTGGTCCGTCTCTATGGCAGCGCCATCTCGTAGTGTGCAGACGAACGAGCGCTGCGCCTCCGCTGTTGTGCTTAGCGGGGCGCACTCTAGCGGGAAAGTTGTGTACGCGCTGACTACGCGGAACTATGTACACAACAATTGTTCACCTGCTAGTGAAGTATCCTTCCTGATTCGGACGTTCCCCCGAAGAATCGCTCGACTGCCCCGCATCGTCTCGCGAACTCCGGCGCACAGCAGGTCACGGCAGTGCACGCAGGTGCAGCAGGTGCGCGGCGGCATCACGTACCGAATGGTTCCACCTTGGAACCAGCACGGGCGACTCACACTAGCTCTCTCTTCTTCAGGTCGTGTGACACCAGGGAAAGTGTCATGTTGCAGTTGTTACCTGGAGTGGCGTAGACACATTGTCATTATGTGATGATACCAGCCATTCTGGCGCTGACAAACAGCGTGGATGACACACCCCACGGGCGTGGCACTCTCGTTCCATTTACTCTTTCCTTAAAAAAATGGTTCAAATGGCTCTGAGCACTATGGGACTTAACTTCTGAGGTCATCAGTCCCCTAGAACTTAGAACTACTTAAACCTAACTAACCTAAGGACATAACACACATCCATGCTCAAGACAGGATTCGAACCTGCAACCGTAGCGGTCACGCGGTGCCGGCCGCGGTGGCCGTGCGGTTCTGGCGCTGCAGTCCGGAACCGCGAGGCTGCTACGGTCGCAGGTTCGAATCCTGCCTCGGGCATGGATGTGTGTGAAGTCCTTAGGTTAGTTAGGTTTAAGTAGTTCTAAGTTCTAGGGGACTTATGATCTAAGATAGATCCCATAGTGCTCAGAGCCATTTGAACCATTTTGGTCACGGGGTTCCAAACTGTAGCGCCTAGAACCGCTCGGCCACTTAGGGCGGCTCTCCTTAATAGCACCGCAGTATACGACTCAGTGTTAGGGACCCATGCCTGCTACTTGATAGGGCTGCTATGGTCTTTCCGTGACTCTTGTTGCGCTCTGTTGTCATCAAGTGGTGTGACAATGACCTCCACTGCAGATGGCTCACTTCATGGGCGTACCAGTCCTCGTATCTTCCCGCAATTTCTTCTTTGTCAACTCACTGGTACTGAGCCAAGCAAGCCCGCCTTTTGTCAGCCCTGCGGTCGGCGGGTCGCGTATGCGCACAGCCCACGATATTTCATAGCTGCTCTCGGAAGGTTATGCACTGCTCGCGATGTCAAACAGCCACTCAGCCGGTCAGTGGACAGCCGATCATCTATGGCGAGAGAGAATGGGAGCCGGAGCGCTCCCTCACGGCCGTCAGAGTAGGTCACTGGCAGGACCTAGGCAGAATCTTTGAATGGACCTCGGAACGCCCAAAATTCCTCCGTCGCTAACTGCCGTCGCACAATTTTCCTGTGTGAGTAATGGGAATACACAGTGGCGTGCTGTTTTCGCCGATGACTAGACTCACGTACAATAGATAAATAATATAACATCAAAGTAGGACAATACCAAGATTCATAGCCCCAAGAATAACTTTCAAAAGGTCGTGTTTTTGACGTAATCTAAGAACAATCTACTATTAATTGAAAATATATATAAAAATAGCTTGACCCGGACACTTTACTTCAGAAACATGGCTGCAGAATGAGTTTTTAAAGTTTACCATCATTGACGTTTTACTGAACACACAAGGTAAATCAATTTTGACGCTATCGGGAACTGTTGTGTACAGCGGACGTATATTGTATGGAAGCAAAGGCACCCAGCAGTCAGTCACAATCCTATTATTTTTTATTATGCTTGCACATTTAGATTTCGGATACAAACAGCCATCTTCACTGCATTTTCGTTAAAATTCAATAGACTGGCGGCAGTTGATGACGCCATATGTTCTTACAGGTATATAAACTGGAGGATACTGAAGATGGTTATTTATAGCCGAAATCTAGATTATAAAGCATAATAGAAACTAATGGGATTGCGACTGACTGATGTATGACTCTCCTCCCATAAACGTAAATAAAACAGCGAAAGCTCATTTTTGACATTGAGTACTCATACACATTCACACATCACCAAGAAATTCGTTTTCACATGGATAGTTTGGTGGTAATTTCATTTATACACACATACTATTCACAATTCTAACAACCTCAGGAATCCGAGACTACAGTGTGTTACACATCCTACTATCCCACTCCTATTACTAAACACTACCTCACATGACCTAAAGACTCATAACTACTCACGCAAAAGCCCAAGTAGTTCTACTAACAGTAAATGATATATCTGGGCTAATCCTGTTTCTCAGGTCATGTACTCCTCGTCACTCCATGGCTTCTTCATGTTTCACGCAGCAAATTCACGTGATCTCACACCTCTTATCAAAAATTTGCCCCACGTCAAAAACCTACCTGCACCTACTGGATTTTCCGTGATTTCCCTAAATCGCTCCAGACAAATGCCGGGATGGTCTTTTGAAAGGCCACGGCCGACTTCCTTCCCCATCCTTCCCTAATCCGATGAGACCGATGACCTCGCTGTTTGGTCTTCTCCCCAAACAACCCAACCTCCAGCCCCACCTACTGGAGACATCATGTTACACGCACATCAGTCGATGAAAATATCGCTGCGCAACGTAACAACGTTTCATTACGTTGTACACATTATTTCGACTATAAAATTATTTCAATTTAACCAGTAGTAAATAAAAATTATAGTACATCTGTCACTCGAAAACTTCTCGGGTGTTCAACCGAGTAGCGTCGTCCAAAAAGGGCGATATTTCGGCTAGCCGACCTTTTGCCATCTGCCACAGCAATCGCCATCTGAAAACTCGTCATAACGCTCTTGTCTCTGCTTACATCAGCAACGAAACAATGAAAAGAAATAACAGTCAAATCAAGGATGGACTATCTCCCTGATTAACCTGAGTGGGTAAATACTGACCCTCGAAGTACCCCATCATTCTTAGTTCAAACATACCTTGTCACAATATTGATAAGCAAACCCTATAATGATAATAATTTTGAAAATACGACAGTCCAAATTGACCTACCGTCTTTCACAAAAAGGCATCCTGGTATATTCACTGGTGTCCAAAATTAAAGCAGCAAAAGGAAATTTTGCATTCTTGCGTTTATTTTATCACGAAACAGTATAAACAAGTGATAGTATAGTAGAAACGATGTAAAGAATACATGACTTAAATAACTGCTATATGCAAAACGGCAGACAAAAGAGTTCTTCATTTTTCCAAACTTAACAGATTTGCGCACACATTCTGACAACTGGTTATTGTACTCAGTGTGGGATGTGACCGCCTCTGACAGCAGTACAGGCACGACAATAACAGGTATGCTGTGAATGATGTTGAGGCAATAGCGCCCATTCTTCCTGTAGACCTGCTCGCAAGTCTTGGACAATGGATGGCGGATGCTAATGTGATGCATCCTGTCTCCCTAATGCATCCCAGACACGCTCTATGGGATTCAAATCTGGAGAGCGAGCAGGCCACGCCAAGCGTGGAACATTTTCCGATCCCAAAAAAACTTCAACCACCCGTTCTCTGAGAGGTCGAGCATTATCGTCCATCAGTACGATGTCTGAGTCCATACCACCTCGGAATAACGGCACATGAGGTCCCAAGATCTTATCACGACACCTGACAGCAGTTAAACCTAACTGATTAACCGGTACAATTTTATGAAAAGGTGTTCGAATGGTCCACGTAATCCCTGCCCATACCATTACGGATCCTGGTTGATATCAGACCCTTTCCACAATGCTTTGGTCCAGAAATCGTGTTTCACGTTCCCTCCACATGCGAATGCTTCGAGAATCACTCTACAGACCAAAACTGGACTCATCTCTGAAAAGAACATTGGCCCACTGTTCGATTGTCCAGATGGTATGTTAGCGACTACACTCTATACGTTCCCTCCTGTCAAGACGCAAGGGAGGTACACATAGAACAGGCCTCAGACAGTAAGGGTCACTCTACTGAAGTCTTCTGTACACCGTTTGCTACGATACAGCAGTTCCAGTGCATGCTGCGATATCAGATGCCAGTTGCTATGCAGTACTAAGGAGGTACCGTCATGCCCATAGAGCCAAATAACAGTCCCGTCTTTCTGACGTCACACATAGTGGGCCCTGCCCTGGTCTTTGGGATACTGCTTCGGTCTCTATAAATTGTCGCCTCATCCGAGAAGCAACAGAACGATTCACATTAAGCCACAGGCTGGCATCAGTTTGCGACTGTTCTGCTTCCATTCTACTTATGCTCCACCACCGCAGAGAGCCTGGTAGATGTCTTCTTTTTGCCATACTGCCACGTCTGTGACTGTATACAGAGCGATTTTGGATGTGCGATTATCCGGCGCACATTACCCTGTTTGACAGTTGCCCTGACATAATAGTTGGCGTGGTTGTCCATTGACAGGAATGCCACGTTCTGTGCAGAGCACGATTGTACGGACATATGATTATAAAATGATTATAAATGATTATAAAATGGGAAAATAGTGGTTTATTGCATTACCTTTGGACACCAGTGTAAAGTAAACAGTCTACATCTACATCTATATCCATACTCCGCAAGCCACCTGACGGTGTGTGGCGGAGGGTACTTTGAGTACCTCTATCGGTTCTCCCTTCTATTCCAGTCTCATGTTGTTCGTGGAAAGAAAGATTGTCGGTATGCCGCTGTGTGGGCTCTAATCTCTCTGATTTTGTCCTCATAGTCTCTTCGCGAGATATACGTAGGAGGGAGCAATATACTGCTTGACTCCTCGGTGATGGTATGTTCTCGAAACTTCAACAAAAGCCCGTACCGAGCTACTCAGCGTCTCTCCTGCAAATTCTTCCACTGGTGTTTATCTATCATCTTATAACACTGCCGTCTGCTACTGCTATACCATAACCTCGAAACTGGAGGCAGTTTGCAAACAATTATTTTGTTAAAGTAATAATGGTATAAAGCAACACAACAGTGTTACCCTCCGAGAGGAATTTTACTAGGTTGACCGTGCTGTGCCTAACGGGAATGGCTTATCGGAAATGAAAGTCAGAATTACGTAAATATTCGAACAGTAACAACAAAATGTTGCCTATCTGCACTGTTCAATGGATAAAGAAAACGGTCGCCAGCCTAACTAGGCAAGCGAATGATTAACATTCTCGTTCAAGAAAATAGTTATTAGTAACTTTAATGAATAAACACAACCTATACTTTGTCACACGTGAGTGCAGTGAACTCTGACACATATATATATTTACGGTAAGATTGAAACTGACAGTTAGAGCAGCAGAAACTAATTGCAAAATTATAAGAGATACCGAAACACCATATTACTTTCAGGCTTTAAAGAAATTATGGTTTTTATAATCAGTGGTCTTTCCATTACTTGTTACCGAGCATTAACACAATAGACAAATTGTGGATCATTTTATACTATTAATATGCACTTCTAATACACAAGAGAGACAAACACTTAGCAAACATGAGTATATAACGTTTCACAACTGCAGCTTTCTACTTTTATTACAGTGAGACACAAAATTAACATATATGTAAGATACTGACTCACCTTCTGCGATTTACAACAATCAGTAATGTGATCATTTACTAAGCAAAACTTTATAAGCCTCAGTCTTAAGAACTTTTAATTTGAAGTTGGCAACAACACATTAATAAGCAGTTTTACTAGGAAAATTATTTTCAGCAAGCATCATTAACTTTAACTCACTCTCTTGCCACATTAACTTTAACTTTCTCTTTACTATGTTCAAGAGGCATTAATTAGAAAGAAAACACTGGTTTTTAATGTTCTTTCAGTAGGGACACTCGGTAATCACTTTAGTTCAAACGGAGAGGACCCTGAGAGGTGTTATGATAAGGAAAAAAGTCAAGGTAGGTACTGAAATTCAGATATAAATTACCTTATATTTGAGCACACTAACACACACATTAAGCTGATCCTTCACTGTACATCATTGTAGCTTTCCTATGCAATGATTGCGCAATGTGGTGGCAAGTGCATGTTGGTAGGTGGAATTGCAGGTAGAATTGCTGGACTCTGTCAGTTCTTGGTGGCGACGATAGATACAAATTGCAGAATAGTTCCAGCTATTTATCCATCCATCCGAGGCATTGGAAAGTAGCAGAAAAAGCCTCTCTCGGAACCAGCATCTTTTACGTGGCAGTGCACAGCTTGGTAGCTCGTCCCCGACTCGTAGCTCGTCCCCGACTGACTCTTGTTCCACCTTTTCCACCTAGGCCAACCACAATTTGCGCACGCTACACAGTTCCGTTCCTGAGGGGAACCACTACACCATTTACATACAAATTAACTAAGAACCCTAAGTGAAGGTCAGCAGTTTACATAACAGCAAACAAACACATTAAATAAAACAGAACATTTGCACATGTTGACATTTCTACAAAATTATTCACACAAAATTACAATTATATACAGTAAGTTTTGTTCCCTCCAAATGGGACAAAGAATTTAAATGACAGATACACTACTTTGCATAGAATCAAACCATGACATCAAAGTTTTTTACAAAGAAAGGAGTATACAGTTCTGTGTTATCGATTCAAACAAACACATTTACAGGAGCTCAACGATGTAATATTAAATAAAACAAAAGGGAAAATAAATTCGTACAGCATTAGAGCTATGGTGTTACATATGCCCCATGTTTCCTTGAAGTTTCCCATCAGGTATACTTCAAGGAAACATCCATAACACGTAAGTAGTGTTGGCTGCAAAAAATAAAAAATAAAAATAAAAATAAAAATAAAAAAAATAAAAAAAATTGTTCCATTCTACTTCAGTTGGGAGAAAAAAAAACACATATTACAAACATACAGTAAACACTAAGAAATTTCATGCATTTCTTCCCAAAACATTTTCAAAAATAAGACATTTACACTAATTTTCATTTTCAGACTGGTTTAAGGAAACTAATTTTCATCATTACACAGGATATCTTTAAGCATGTTCATTTCATACACATACAGTTCAAAAAATAGACAAACAGTACCCAAAATAAATCTGCATATTAATAGAAAAGGTATATCCTTCAAATAAAATAAAAAAATAAACACATATACAATAGCACAGAACATTTTAACTTAGCAAAGCAGAAGTTTGTCTCTCAATAATTTTAAAGGAATGCAAATTTTCACAGTCACACAAGCATATTAATGATCATAGCACATTTTACAAGGTTCAGCAATTAATGGAATGTTGAAAATTTCAATTTGCATCCGCATATGCACAAATATTTACACAAACAGCTATGAGAACCTTTTTCAACAGACTCTTTAAATACCAAAGTAACTTTGCAAGGTTTTTTTCAAAATAACTATCTTTTTAAGGCTGCTCTTCATTAATAGCAGTCCAAAATGTTTGTTGCACATAAACAAATTATCATATTCAGACCCTAACTTTAATTATCACTGCTGTGTTTTAAAACGAGGCAGTCCAAAACTTTAAGTTATTCCAAAAAACCTATTATCAAAACATCTACATCCATTTGAGTAAAAATGCATATATATTTTATAATAACTTTTCACTGACTTCAAAAAGAATAGTCAGTTCATAACACATTGACCAATAAACCTAACTTACATCACTGCTTGCCTCAGCATAAGCAGTCAATGTTACTCATTCTGCCCGTTATTGGTTTGGCAGTCTTTGTACATACACATTTAGGCACAAAAACACAGTTTAGGTTAAGAACATTAAAAGCCACGTTTTTAAATTAATACACTGCCCCATCCTCTATGTTAGGCAGTTCATGATCACTCATCATGATCACCAGGTGATCATTATGATCACCCACAATGGCAAGTCCTTCGGCTACTGCTCACATAGCATATATGGTAGTCCTCAACTTCAGGACCACAGCATTTTTATTCTTTTGCCTTGTTTTGCTGCCCAACAAACATATTTTTGAGTAGTTTATGGTCATCAACCTTACGTTTTTCATCATTATGTCACATCTTTATTACCAAATGCATTAATGGTATAAAGCATGAAACCTGCAACTTTGAAACAGTAATTAGACACTGGTAACCAAACCAATTCTTTTCAAATGACAATATCAGGTAACATATACATCATCAATCAGGAAAATTTCAATGACATTTTTGGTATAATGACAGTGTTAAGTTGTTATTTCAGAGTCCCAAATTTGTGGTTTTTCTCTCCTCTTTGTTACTCAGTAATATTCCTTTTAAAGTCAATATTCAGTTTAATTATTTTTCCACACATTTCGGTCATCAAATATGTCGAGATCAGAACAATAATTTTACATCCTATTGCAAATGATTTATGTCCCCTTTTGTTGGCACTAGACACATACCTCTCATATCTATTTTACACACGTTAGTCAAGTTTATCTCCTCAGTTTTAAACACATATACAGTTTTTCAACATCATAATTATCCCTATTTTAAAAAAAAAAAAACATTTGCATTCAGTCATATTATAGTATTCATTTACCTTGTTTTCAGTATTCTTACCTTTTCTCATCCATATTCCTCTTTCCAATTACTTTTCCATTACATTTTTCCTTTACAATAAACACTATGCTTCCATTATTCTTGGTCATTTTTCTAGTGTACCCAATTTAATTATTCATTTACTTGTTCACAAACAATACACAGTATCTTACATTATTTCCATACTATTCAATTTACTCTGATAGAGAAGAAGGAAAGAAGATAGTAAAAGTTCTGAATGATGAAGAGGAAGGTTGGCAGCACAAAAAGAAACGGAATTAGTGCTAGCAACGACTCGGGTCCCTGGTGCTCGTCAGGCACCTGACAATGCAAAGAGTGCATGTCCCCTGAGGTTACTACATTTCATTCATCATTGGTTTCTGTGGACATACAATTTCAGGTCAACTATATTTCTAACTCCTAAAGGCTCCCTTGACCTAGGGTACACAAGAAAATAAGCAATTGCATGTGGAGTTCCTTGAACTTCAAAAGGCCCTTGTAAATGTATTTCAATTTAGTTCATTATTAATTTCACTAGATTTTTCATGGGTCTTCACTAAAACATAATCTCCAAGCTTAAATTTAGTTGTTTTGAGGTTATTATCATGCCTTTTAGATCTAGCAGCCGCTTTTTCTTTCATTCTTTTCTTAACTAACTCTTTTTTCTCATGCAGGTTAATTCCGACAATAGGTGGGAATTGCAAGATCTCTTCAATAATACTTTTACTTTTACAGTCCAACAGAATTTCTTCAGGGGTAAAACCGGTGGTTTCATGGTATAAGGTGTTCATGCTCTTTTCAAAGTCACTTACAAATCTGCCCCAAGCCTTATGGTTATGGTGACAGTAGGTTCTACCTAACCTTCCTAATTCACGCATATATCCTTCGACAGGGTTACTAGCTGGGTGGTAAGCTGAAATATATTTAACTTGAACATCATGTTGCTTCATGCCTTCCTTCCAGATTTTTGAGATAAACCGTGGTCCATTATCGACAAAACTGCTTTAGGTTTACCAATGGTGTTAAAATACTCAGTCATCTTGCTAAAGACTGCTTTAGCAGTGGCTTTCCTGATTGGATATAATTTAATAAATTTGGAGAACACTTCCAACACTACAACAATGTAAGACCAATTACCTGAGGTTTTGGGTAAAGGACCTTACAAATCCACTGACAGTAATTCTAATGTGTCCTCTGGTACTGTATTCTGCATAAAACCTTGATTCACTCTATTTGTTACTTTTGCCCTCTGACATACATCACAAGATCTTATTCTCTCAGTAATTTTCTTAGTAGCACCTACATTAATCGCAACCACATCAGTTAACTTTTCAATACACTTCTTGGGACCACAATGCCCTAAGGCAAGATGAAAATAATCAATCACTTCAGTCTCAAATTGCCTAGGCCAACACACCTTCCATTCTTCAGTGCTGGTATTCTTTCTCCTATATAAAATTCCATTAAATATCTTGTAAAATCTACTAATTTGTGGGTAATTAGGGTTACTAAAATTAACTTTCACTGACTTCCATATTTCATCCTCATTCTGGTGGAACCTCATACTTTTACAAATTTGCTCAATCCTTTTCCTACCTGGAACCTCCTTAATATACCTCGTGTGAAATTTGCCATCTTCATTACATTCCCTCAGTAAGTTGTTCATATCCTCAGGCAATCGTGATAAAGCGTCAACTACGTAATTGTCACTACCTTTAATATACAATATCTCATAATCAAATTGTTGTAAGTACAGGACCCATCGACTCAACCTGCCTGTAAATAGTTGACAGATTTTCAAAAAGGTTAATGCCTTGTGGTCTGTATGAAATATAGTTTTATGTCCCCATAAATAATTCCTAAATTTCTTTAATCCCCAAATGATTGCTAAGGCCTCTTTCTCTGAAATAGTATAGTTTTTCTTATATTTAGTTAAAGTTCTACTAGCAAAAGCAATGGTCTTATGTGCTGTTTCCCCAGATTCTGTGTTTTCCTGAAATATTTCAACACCAATACCATAAGCACTACTGTCTGTAAACATGTGGAATGGCTCACTTAAAACTGGATGATGTAAAATGTTTTCCCTTATTAACTCAGTTTTTAAATTTTCAAAATCTTTTTGACATTCAGGTGTCCAAACATATACATTATTTTTCTTCAACAAGCTATTCAAATGTGGGCTGTTGAAAGCTTGCCCCTTCACAAATTTACGGTAAAACCCATAAAGACCTAAAAACGCTTTCAACTGTTTCCTGTTCTTTGGAGGAGGGCACTTTTCAATAGCATTAAGCTTTTCTGGGTCTTTGCCAATTCCAGATGTGGTTATTATGTGTCCAAAAAATTTAATTTCTTGTATCACAAATTCACACATTTTTAACTTTAAAGTCATTCCCCCTGCTTGAAGAGCAATAAGGGTTTTGTTTAACAGGTCACTATGTTCTTCCCAGTTATCAGTAGCAATCAATAGGTCATCCACATATACAGTCAATCTGGCACAAAGTTCTTTTCCTAACACAGAATCCAAAGCTCTAATGAAAACAGCAACAGAGGTATTTAAACCAAATGGTACAACTTTGTATTGGTAACACTTTCCTGCAAACAAAAAAGCTGTATATTTCCTAGAATCTTTGTGTAATGGGATTTGCCAATATCCAGCAGTGAGGTCTAAACTAGTTAGATATTTTACATTATGGAACTTCTGTAATAAATCGTCTAAATTTTCAGGTCTGTCTACTTCTCTCCTCACAATTTTATTCAGTGTCTGTGCATCAATGACTACTCTTACGCCTCCATCCTTCTTATTGACTGTAATAAGTGGACTATTGTATTCACTATTGCTTCTCTCTATTACCCCCCATTCCAACATTTTATCAATTCCAGCTTGTACTGCTTCTTTCTTAGCTATAGGTATTGGATATGGCCTGACAAAGAATGGTTCATGTTCCAGGACATCCATACGGTATTCAAAGTTATTTATGACACCTGGTTTATCAGAGAACACTTCCTTGTTATAATTCAAGATATTAAATAAATCCTCTTTCTGTTCATATGAGATTTGTTGGATAACATCAACAATATCCCTAAAGCTGTCAGTTTTTTGATCATCCAACAATAAATCTTTCACATGGTATATTTCATATAGTTAGGATAAACCATCATTTTCAGATTCTATTTTTAACAATATAGGTTCTACAGTAACATATTGGACCTGGTTGCCACCTTCAAATTTAATTTCTATTGTTTTGGTTTCCCTATTAATCTTAACAGTTCCACTACCACAATCTAAAATTACTTTTTCCTTGTCTAGCCAATCAATACCTAGAATGATTTCCACACTTAGTTCAGGGACCACTAAAAAATCATGTGCAAATTTTTGACTTCCTATTTCTAAATCCATCAATACTTGTTTTTGAATGGGCTTGCTGGACCTACCAGTAGTTCCTATAATTTTTACTCCACTCACAGACATTATTACTAGTCCTGGTTTACATGAAATAAGACCAAAGAAAGATTCTGATATGGCACTGATTTGGGATCCTGTGTCTAAAAGAACTTGCAGCTCAGTGTTATAAACATTTACAGGTATTGTAGTTTGTTTAATAATTCTGTGTTCCTTTTCCTCCTGTTCTTCCCATAACAGATCCTGCTCAACCATAATGTCTTTCCAGGAAATATTACCTACTGATTTTTGTTGTATATCAGGTGGCTTTTTGGGTTTGTTGACTTCTGCATCTTTACAGATTTTCAACAATTCACGTTCTACTATATTTACATCTTTAGGTTCTTTAGTTTTCTGTAAATCTATTTCTTTCATTTCATTAAGCAAAGCTTGTCCTAATATAGTGTCATCTGGCGACTCTTTCGGTTTTGTTTCGGTTATGCAGTCCGGATTTTGTTTCGAAAAAATTTCATTAACTTTTTCGTAACCTCTTTCTGTAAAGGTATAATTATGTTTGTTGTTGTGAATTGGCAGGAACCAATTCACGGAGTTTGGAGGAAGCCGAAAGGCACGCGACTAAGCTCACGCAGGCTGGCGTGAGGTCTGGAACAGGTCAGAGAAATAAGACTAGCAAAACAAGAGTAACTGGTAGAACACTTAACTTTAATCCATCATTGTAGAACATAGCTCTTGTTACTGTACAGGCTTCACAATATTAATTATCAAATGCTATGGCGCCTTGCTAGGTCGTAGCAAATGATGTAGATGAAGGCTATGCTAACTATCGTCTCGGCAAATGAGAGCGTAGTTGTCAGTGATCCATCTCTGGCTAAGTCGGCTGTACAACTGGGGCGAGTGCTAGTACGTCTCACTAGACCTGCCGTGTGGCGGTGCTCGGTCTGCCATCACTGACAGTGGCGACACGCGGGTCCGTCGTAAACTAGCGGACCGCGGCCGATTTAAAAGCTACCACCTAGCAAGTGTGGTGTCTGGCGGTGACACCACATTTGTCGACCTCCGAAAACTCATATGTATCTGAATCTGAAGTATCTCCTTCATCTGAGCTATCACTAGGTTCTATCTCGTTATCAGATTCGAGCAGGAAAGCAACTTTTAAACAGTGAGGCAGATTATCACTAGATGTTTCAGCCACTTCGTTTTTCGACTCATTTTCTACCCACTGCACATCGTTTGGAGACTCAGGCACTTCTGTTGTATCACTTTAAACGATTTCAGCCTTAACTTCATACTTAGTATAATCGTCATATACTTCGATAACCTTCATTTCATTTTACTACCAGTTTCAGGCAATCGTGCGAAATTCCTACTAGACCCTTCTGCATTAGAATTACAAAACACCTTTCCATCAACAATAACTTCAACTGCACTGCTTATAATGTCATGTTCACTAACGTCCTCCTTTACATCACTTTTACCTATTATTAATTGTGCACACGTCTTTTGCGTGTCATATTTTACCTTCCTTTCATCTTTATTCATCATAACCTTCCCCACATCTACGTCTTTTACCTCATGCACATCATTAACAGTACAAATATTCCCATTTTCACTCTCCTTTTCTGTCTTTTTTCCTTTAATAATGTCTTTTCGCAAGATTCCGATATAGAGTTATCCTTATCACATGACATATTAACTTTATTTCCATTTTTACATTCATTTATTACTGAAACCGGCCAACGGAAGTGTCCGATCCCGCCTCTTCTGTTTCTCTTTACGGCAGCCATCTTGTTCTGACGTCTGCCATTTGTGTGCGCTGCCAAGTGCAATGTACGGTGCTCCATCAAGCGCTGCCCCGAGCACAAACAGCCACGTGACTTCGCACTGGGCTCGCCACGACGTATCACTCCGCGCACGTCTTCCATAGGCGTGTCCTTAACCTTCCTGCCCTGTAGTTTACATCTTTCCTTCTCGAATCTATTATTTGACACCTTTTGTTTGGGCCCAAAACCGGTCTCTCCGTGAATCCGGCCCGTAACACACGCGGATTTCAGTGTTCCATTTCGTCTCTAGTTTGGAAATGCCGTGCCATGTATCCTCTGCCGCGCGTCGTATAGTTTCCTCTACCTCTCGCACGACCTCTTTGAATCGTATTTGCACGAAATCTATCGTTTTCAGGTCGTTCGTTTTGATCATTACTTTTTCGCAAATAACTGTTGTTACAGTATTATGGGGACGGGACTCGCGATTTCTTCGCCAGTGATCTTCATCTTCTACCCTTTCCAGAAACGCAGAAAAACTTGTATGGGCACTCCCAACATATCGTTTAGAATCCTTAGGCGCTTTCTGCCAAAGAACCCAAACTATCTCGGCTTCAGTCCTTCTTGCTTTCAAATGTATCAGTTTTCTGTACCATGATTCGCAAAATTCTTTCATGGGTTGCCTACCTCTGATATCATACAGTCTGGCCATTAGAAACTCACGCTACAACTGGTCTTGTTTTTGTTTTGATCAGTACTCGTCAATAAATTTTTTTAAAAATTTTTCAAAAGACATCTGGTTTGTATCCAGATTCAACCGCCACTTCTCCCGTTAGTGCACTAATTACAACATTAATTTTTTCCTGATCAGATAAATATTCGGGAATGTTTCTTTCACAGTTCTTTACGAAATCAACAGGGTGCCATCCCTTATGTCTCTTTGCAGGGTCGAATTTTTCCTCGCCCTCTAAGATTTTACTGAAAGGCATTCTTTCAGTAAAATGTGTAGGTCCTGTTTGTATTTTTCTTTCCAAGTCATACTTTTTGCCTTGGATTTGTGAAGTGTTATGTTCACACTTCTTTTCGCAAGTAACAATCTGTTTGGTTAGTTCTCTACTTGTTTCTGTTACAGATTGTTTAATCTGTGCAAATTCCACGTTACATTCTGTTTGTATTTCGGATTTAATACCGAATACCTTTTCGTCCACTTTAGTGATGACTAAGGGTTCTATTTGATCTTGAATTTTAATTACTTCTGTGTCAAATCTTTCGTTAATGTCATCAATTTGTCCTTGTACATTGGCAATATTGACATTGATGACAGTAATTTCGCTTTTAATACTTTTGATTTCATTACTCACTGTTCCTACCCTTGAGCTGACTTCTTCAGTTTGTTTACTAAGTCTGGTACCCTGCATTTCGATTTGTTTACTTTGCGCTGCAATTTGTACCTTAATATTGTCATTTTCTGCTGCATTTTGTTGTCCCTGTGCTGCAATTTGTGCAGACATTTTTAACAATTCTATCATATCTGGATTCTTTTCACTTTCAGGTTCTGCTACATTTTTGTGTTCGAGTCCTACTTCCCTTTCAGTTTTTGGTGATTCAAACATATCACGCGATTCATTGACATAGCCACTGTCTTCGACAACATCGCCCATATTGTCTTTCTTAGTATGCGCGACATACATAGCTTCGATCTGTTTATTGACGTCTGCGTGATAACGTACGTAATTTAAATCGCGCGCAATGCCATCTGTTGGTGTGCTGCCTGAACTGCTCTCGCTTACATTCTGTTCTCGCGTGTCTAGATTTATTTCTAGTTTCCTGTCCATTTTAGTTGCTATTAAGTATTGATACTACTTATTTTCAATTTAAGCTGAACTTTCACTATCCGTTCTGTCAAATAATGTACAGGTTCGTGCCGCCGGACGTTTTATGTTCACTCTATGTTTGTAAAGTGCTAACTACTTATAATTTTTTTCCGTCTGTAGGTGCAATCTGAACAACGTCCTGTCATGCGGCGCCACGTATAACACTGCCGTCTGCTACTGCTATACCATAACCTCGAAACTGGAGGCAGTTTGCAAACAATTATTTTGTTAGAGTAATAATGGTATAAAGCAACAGAACAGTGTTACCCTCTGAGAGGAATTTTACTAGGTTGACCGTGCTGTGCCTAACGGGAATGGCTTATCGGAAATGAAAGTCAGAATTACGTAAATATTCGAACAGTGACAAACAAAATGTTGCCTATCTGCACTGTTCAATGGATAAAGAAAACGGTCGCCAGCCTAACTAGGCAAGCGAATTATTAACATTCTCGTTCAAGAAAATAGTTATTAGTAACTTTAATGGATGAACACAACCTATACTTTGTCACACGTGAGTGCAGTGAACTCTGACACATACATATGTTTACAGTAAGATTGAAACTGATAGTTAGAGCAGCAGAAACTAATTGCAAAATTATAAGAGATACCGAAACACCCTATTACTTTCAGGCTTTAAAGAAATTATGGTTTTTATAATTAGTGGTCTTTCCGTTACTTGTTACCGAGCATTAACACAATAGACAATCTGTGAATCATTTTATACTATTAATATGCACTTCTAATACACAAGAGAGACAAACACTTAGCAAACATGAGTATATAACGTTTCACAACTGCAGCTTTCTACTTTTACTACAGTGAGACACAAAATTAACATATATGTAAGATACTGACTCACCTTCTGCGATTTACAACAATCAGTAATGTGATCATTTACTAAGCAAAACTTTATAAGCCTCAGTCTTAAGAACTTTTAATTTGAAGTTGGCAACAACACATTAATAAGCAGTTTTACTAGGAAAATTATTTTCAGCAAGCATCATTAACTTTAACTCACTCTCTTGCCACATTAACTTTAACTTTCTCTTTACTATGTTCAAGAGGCATTAATTAGAAAGAAAACACTGGTTTTTAATGTTCTTTCAGTAGGGACACTCGGTAATCACTTTAGTTCAAACGGAGAGGACCCTGAGAGGTGTTATGATAAGGAAAAAAGTCAAGGTAGGTACTGAAATTCAGATATAAATTACCTTATATTTGAGCACACTAACACACCCATTAAGCTGATCCTTCACTGTACATCATTGTAGCTTTCCTATGCAATGATTGCGCAATGTGGTGGCAAGTGCATGTTGGTAGGTGGAATTGCAGGTAGAATTGCTGGACTCTGTCAGTTCTTGGTGGCGATGATAGATACAAATTGCAGAATAGTTCCAGCTATTTATCCATCCATCCGAGGCATTGGAAAG
Source organism: Schistocerca cancellata (assembly GCF_023864275.1). NCBI lineage: Eukaryota > Metazoa > Arthropoda > Insecta > Orthoptera > Acrididae > Schistocerca > Schistocerca cancellata. The sequence continues at coordinate 21,320,619 of NC_064633.1, read as the reverse complement.
TAGCAGAAAAAGCCTCTCTCGGAACCAGCATCTTTTACGTGGCAGTGCACAGCTTGGTAGCTCGTCCCCGACTCGTAGCTCGTCCCCGACTGACTCTTGTTCCACCTTTTCCACCTAGGCCAACCACAATTTGCGCACGCTACACAGTTCCGTTCCTGAGGGGAACCACTACACCATTTACATACAAATTAACTAAGAACCCTAAGTGAAGGTCAGCAGTTTACATAACAGCAAACAAACACATTAAATAAAACAGAACATTTGCACATGTTGACATTTCTACAAAATTATTCACACAAAATTACAATTATATACAGTAAGTTTTGTTCCCTCCAAATGGGACAAAGAATTTAAATGACAGATACACTACTTTGCATAGAATCAAACCATGACATCAAAGTTTTTTACAAAGAAAGGAGTATACAGCTCTGTGTTATCGATTCAAACAAACACATTTACAGGAGCTCAACGATGTAATATTAAATAAAACAAAAGGGAAAATAAATTCGTACAGCATTAGAGCTATGGTGTTACAATCTCCGTAACGCTTTCACGATTACTAAGTGATCCTGTAACGATGCGCGCTGCTCTCCTTTGGATCTTCTCTGTCTCTTCCATCCCACACTGGTGAGCAATATTCAAGCAGTGGGCGAACAAGTGTACTGTAACCTACTTCCTTTGTTTTCAGATTGCATTTCCTTAGGATTCTCCCAATGAATCTCATTCTGGCATCTGCTTTACCGTCGATCAACTTTATATGATCATTCCATTTAAAATTACTCTTAAGCCCTACTCCCAGATAATTTATGGAATTAACTGCTTCCAGTTGCTGACCTGCTATATTGTAGCTAAATGATAAAGGATCTTTCTTTCTGTGTATTCGCAGCACATTACACTTGTCTACATTGAGATTCAGTTGCCATTCCCTGCACCATGCGTCAATTCGTTGCAGATTCTCCTGCATTTCAGTACAATTTTCCATTGTCAGATCCTCTGGATACTCGTAAAAAGCTTCAGTGAACTTCCGATGTTATCCACAAGGTCATTTATGTATAATGTGAATAGCAACGGTCCTACGACACTCCACTGCGGCACACCTGAAAACACTCTTACTTCGGAAGACTTCTCTCCATTGAGAATGACATGCTGCGTTCTGTTATCTAGGAACTCTTCAATCCAATCAGACAGTTGGTCTGATAGTCCATATGCTCTTACTTTGTTCATTAAACGACTGTGGGGAACAGTATCGAACGCCTCGCTGAAGTCAAGAAACACGGCACCTACCTGGGAACCCGTGTCTATGGCCCTCTGAGTCTTGTGGACGAATAGCGCGAGCTGGGTTTCACACGATCGTCTTTTTCGAAACCCATGATGATTCCTACAGAGTAGATTTCTGGTCTCCAGAAAAGTAATTATGCTCGAACATAATACGTGTTCCAAAATTCTACATCTGATCGACGTTAGATATATAGGTCTATAGTTCTGCACATCTGTTCGACGTCCCTTCTTGAAAACGGGGATGACCTGTGCCCTTTTCCAATCCTTTGGAACGCTACGCTCTTCTAGAGACCTACGGTACACCCCTGCAAGAAGGGGGGCATTGTCTTTTGACTTCCACGCTCATTCCCGAAATTTCTCCCTTTACCTTCATCACTCGCAAGAGCATGGTGGGCCAAGCTTCCGCCACTTCCCATTTCTGATACGCATTCTCAATGATCACAGAGAAAGGACTACCGGCGTCGAGAATGTACGACACTGACAGATTCCTGACAGAACTCGTAACAACATAGGTGACATCAGAAATCTCATTGTCAATGGACTCTCACGAAAATGTCTTTCTTAGCTCTTTCTGGCCAACAAACCGTGTGCTGCCTGTCTTTGTTTTGGTTTTCAGTTCATCAACACCTTCCTCTTACTGCTATACAGACTGCCGTGATCACAATTTTTTAGTACGGCTGCTGGCGATTCTTGGATCGATCATCGTGGCATGTATGATCGTGTAGCCTATTTCTACTGCGGTGGAAACCGTTACCTCGCCGCCGCACTACCTAACAGTTTTGTGTGATTAGCGATTTGTTCTGTGTGTACTCATCGGCGTCACACTCGAGCTGCTGTTATAGCTAGTTGAGCATCTCCACGTCACCTTTAAATCTTCCGGAGAGAATGAGGCACAGGAGATGTTTTGGTAACTTCAATAAACAAATCCGTAGCAGCTCAGGTGGACTGTATGGGGTAAGAACTGACTGCAATCAAGCTTGTGCTCAGAGAGCTTCGTGGGACTCACGAACCAGGACTGACTCATATTCGGCAACATTATAACTGCATGCTTGGCTCGGTCCTGACCGGTCTTTGACGAGTAGTTCTCCGACAGAACAGCATGGTAGAAGCAATGCACCGTAGCTCACATTTTAGCAACTAGTCTCATTCTTCTCGTTGGCTCAGTTTCCACGTAGCATCACATAACGCTTCTGTCGAGCTGGTGGGAGAGAATATCGGAATTAGTCTGGGTAAAGCCTGAACATTTGACGAATACCGAAATACAACAAACTTTCTTAATGAGAAGAAATTCTTATAATGAAAATCTTGCATTTTCTCATGGGTTGACCTTTCATGAAGGTCTCTAGGCATCTTCCACCTACTACCGAGATTACTCTGACCCAGCCTGATTTCAGAGTCACCCTTATAACCCCAATCCGTATCTTCATAAGTGTTTTCATGAGGTATTCCGCGAGCACGCCCTGTTCTCAACATCATGTCCGAAGACGTTTCCTAATTGATACAACCGCTCGCTCAGCTCATTTGTAGACCTAGGTTCAAAATGGCTCTGAGCACTATGGGACCTAACTTCTGAGGTCATCACTCCCCTACAACTTAGAACTACTTAAACCTAACTAAGCTAAGGATATCACACACATCCATGCCCGAGGCAGGATTCGAACCTGCGACCGTAGTGGTCACAAGGTTACAGACTGTAGCGCCTAGAACCGCAAGGCCACCCCGGGTGGCCTGTAGACCTACGTGCTTTCGGTTGATGTATATTTCCCTCTAAGAAGAATCTTTTCTACTACATGTCATTCTACGCTTGAAGCCTCCTTTTTCGGTGCGGTATCTACCGCCTCCACAGTTTCTACCTCCTTTCTCCTTGTGCAACATCAACTCAAAAAACTAACGCAATATTTATGCTAACAATTTTCCAACTCAAAATTAAATCACAAACTCCTACGTTAATGGCTTAGTTACCAATGCAAAACCGAGTATTCATCACACGTAGAATCTAACACAGCGAAATAGTATTCACTAGTATGTACATCTGCTTCTATATCTACATGGATACTCAGCTAGTCACATTTAAGTCCCTGGCAGAGAGTTCATCGAACCACCTTCACAATTTTCCATTGTTCCAATGTCGTATGGCGCGCGAAAAGAACGAATACCTATATCTTTCCATACGAGCTCTGATCTCCCTTATTTTATCATGATGATCGTTTCTCCCTATGTAGGTCAGCGTCAACAAAATATTTTCGCATTCGGAGGAAAAAGCTGGTGATTGGAATTTCGTGAGAAGATTCCTCCGCAACGAAAAACGCTTTTGCTTTAACGATGTCCATCCCAAATCCCGCATCATTTGAGTGACACTGTCTCCCCTATAATACAAATTGTGCTGCCCTTCTTTGAACTTTTTCGATGCACTCCGTCAATCCTATCTGGTAAGGATCCCAAACAGTGCAGCAATATTGTAAAAGAGGACGGAAAAGCGTATTGGAGGCAGTCTCCTTGGTAGATCCGTTTCATTTTCTAAGTGTCTTTGGTTAGCCTTCCTCACAATATTTTCTATGCGCTCCTTCCAATTTAAGTTGTTCGTAATTGTAATTGTAATTGCTATGTATGTAGTTGAATTTACGGACTTTAGATTTGACTGTTTTATCTATCATGTAACCGTAGGTAAACGGATTCGTTTTAGCAATGATGTATGTGACCTCACACTTTTCGTAATTTAGGGTCAATTGCCAATACCACACCATACAGATATCTTTTCTAAATCTTTTTGTAATTTGTTTTGATCTTCCGGTGACTTTACTAGTCTAAACCGACAGCGTCATCTGCAAACAACCTAAGACGGTTGCTCAGATTGTCTCCCAAAGGGCCTATAACGCTTCGTTGGGGAACACTAGAGATCACTTTTGGTATACTCGATGACTTTCCGTTAAATACTACGAACTGCGACCTCTCTGATAGAAAATTACAAATCCAGCCACATAACTAAGATGATATTCCACAAGCATGCGTTTTCACTACATACCACTTGTGTGGTACAGCGTCAAAAGCCTTCCGGAGATCTAGAAATACGGAATCAATTTGAAATGCCTTGTCATTAGCACCCAACACTTCATGCGAGTAAAGAGCTAGTTATGATTCACAAAAACGATGTTTCCTACATCCGTGTTGACTGTATGTCACTAGACAGTTTTCTTTGATGTAATTCATACTGCTCGAACACAAAATATGTTTCAAAATCCTGCTGTATATCGAAGTTAATGATATGGGTATGTAATTTAGTAGATTACTCCTACTACCTTTCTTGAATATTGGTGTGACCTGTGCAACTTCCCATTCTTTGGGTACGGATCTTTCGTCGAGCGAACGGTTGTATATGATTGTTAAATATGAAGTTATTGCATCAGCATACCGTCTAAAGAACCTAGTTGGTATACTGTATGGACCAGAAGACTTGCTTTTATTAAGTGATTTAAGTTGCTTCACTACTCCGAGGATACCTACTTCTACGTTACTCTTGTTGGCTGCTGTTCCTGATTCGAATTCTGGAATATTTACTTCATCTTCTTTTGTGAATGCATTTCGAAAGGCTACGTTTAGTAACTCTAGTTTGGCAGCACTGTCTTCAGTAGTATCTCCGTTGCTATCGCGCAGAGAAGGCATTGGTTGTGTCTTGCCGCTAGCATACTTCACATACGACCAGAATCTCTTTCGATTTTCTATTATGACTTATCACAAAATCTCACATTAGGCACAATAATTTAAAAGAAGTCCCAGACTACACAAAACACTTTAAATCCCCTAAAAGACAAAAAACCCACTTCATACAACAGATATAAAAATGATATATGACACACATCAACATCTCAGATAACGGCGCTGTTCAAACACAATGCGGAAATTATGTGAGATCTGCGGAAAGAAAAATTTGTAACTAAACATCCTACAATCTTGCGGCTTTAAAGAAAATTCCTACTGTAACCTGGATCCTAGGCAAAATGGTAGCCATTATGTATGATACCTACTCGCACTTCAACTACACATCTTATCCGAAAGGTTAGTTTGAAAGCGATCCTAGTGGTTGCTTGCATGGAGAAAGTCTCAGTCTATTAACCCATAAACTAAAAAAACGGATAAATCAACTATACTTAGACTGAATCTCTGCTATGTTACTTCCCTGATCAGGACTACATTAGATTCAATGTAAAAATTTTGTATAAACATCAAATGAAAAATCAAAAAGCACTAACTAATTGAATCAGATTACTCTGAGGGAGCCAGTCTAAAAGTTGGACAGATTGCTCAAGTAATGTTTCGAAGACAATTTAACAGCCAGTTGACATTTATTTCACGAATCAGTTCACATAAGAAATCAATTACGCAGAATACAGATCGCTGTACGGATACTTGATACCACATACAGGGTGAAACATTTTAATTCATAATGGGAAAGTTACTCAGTATAGAGATGGGATGCGGATAATGTTGTAGATAAAAGATGTAAGTAGCAAAGAGAGTCATGCATTGCTACTAATGGCCGTGGCTTTTCTACACACCTGGGAAAAACGTCGATTTGACATACGGAAGTATTCTTTTCATCTACATGCACACGCACATTCATCCCACAATACACACACAGAAAAGAGTGAACATAAAGATAAATTTGTGCACCGGATAGAAACACGATGTGCTGGAGGAAACGTTATCTTTGTGGATCAACCATGTGAGCGGTAGCCCGCGTAGAAATCTTCATAAAAAGCATCGAAACTCACAGAATAACTTCTACAATACTTACCTCATCGTATACTGTAAAATAGTGATTGTAAGGATATTATGTAAATAATTATTATTACTTTAAAATGTCTGTGCAATGAAACTGATGTCACGTTGGAGTAATCAAAACCTTTTGGATAATTTTTAACATTTCTCTCGCTCTGAAGGGAGAGTTGTGGCTGATGAATTTGTGCTCTTTTAGCCATAGGTTTGGTTTTTGTGTTTTCACTCTACTAATTTTTAAATGGCTGAGAAGAGTATTGTCAGTTTATTATCTATTATTCCATTTTGATTTTAATTCAGATTCTGGTTCAGATTTTTTATTTTGGTTTCTGATTTTGAGGAGATATAGTATCACCTCGGCATTCACCTTGCAGGTGAGGGAAACTCATATAAGACTTCACTCTGGACTATGTTGCAGTCATTAGATTTGATTGTTATTTACCTAGTTTGCCTTTCTCGGCTTTCTTGTAAGAGATAGTTGATGTTGCTGGCTAGTCTTGATTGCATTTCTGCTTGGGTGTATTGTTCTTCTGTTTGCTTTATCCACTGTGGTACTGTATGTGGCGGATGAATGCCCTGAAATTTTGAAAAATTGAGAGTTACGATTATACTAGCAAATTCGATGAATCGGTATTTCAAACATTTTGCACTGTCTGATTCGTATGTGGCGTTGCTTGGTGTATATGCACTGGATCATGCAGTTATTGTTAGCATTCTTCGCTCTCTGCTGAAAATATATTTGTTTTGTTTGGTTTAGCCATTCGGGCATCATCTGCTGATTGTGATGGCTTCCTTTCTTAAAAATGAGGCTTCGTATTTAATTAAAAGTCATTCAACCCTAAACGCTAAATGTCAGTAATCATACATTTCCCTATCTCCCTTGAATATCGCAATAAGGGGCCTGAAATAAAATCATCTGACGCAACAGTCGCGACACGCTCTGCTCCGATAATTGTTGCCGTTTGAAAACTGGAACTACACTAGCGCTCCATACGATGAGCAAGAAGACACTGATATGCGCAGCAAGGATAATGTTTGTTTTTAATTACATTACTATTTAACTAACGAAGTAATTGTTATATTTTTGCGTTGCACCCGTTAGTAAATAACCAAGATACGTGAATTAACGTGAAACAAATATGAGAACAGGCGAATCTCACTGATTCAATGAAAAAACCTGCAACTTCGTGAAGAAATATTTTCGAAAATGTGTATACTTGCATCTCACTCCGCTGAGAGAAACAGAATATAAACACATATTTCATGCATGAGAAGCCTGTGCCTCTGATCTTATTATGAAAGCCACTTTCCTTGAGACGTATTTTTTTTTATGGGGTCCAATCTTACACTTCAGTCGACGTCCTGTTACACGGATACTTTTGTAATGTAATTAATTTTGTTTCAAAAGCGAATATGTTTAACATACGTGCCATTTGTGGCGTAGCTGACGCAAAGTTATCTTCCTTTTGACGTTGTATTATCACGTCTGTGGGGATTTCCGTTTAGTGACAAATGTTGTGGCTTATTTGGTACGTTAAGTAATGTAGGTATTACATTCCATACACATTTCCCACGTTCCACATTCAGTGATTTGGCTGGAAATGTAGCGAACAGAAATACTCTGGATTGGGCAAATATAAGACGTCATACGGCAAAACACAATATGTGATCAAAAGTATCCGGATACCCCCAAAACCATATGTTTTCATGATAAGTGCATTGTGCTGCCACCTACTGCCCGGTACTCGATATCAGCGACCTCACAAGGGAACCTCCCCATCGCACCCCCCTCAGATTTAGTTATATGTTGGCACAGTGGATAGGCCTTGAAAAACTGAACACAGATTAATCCAGAAAACAGGAAGAAGTTGTGTCGAACTATGAAAAAAGTAAGCAAAATATACAAACTGAGTAGTCCATGCGAAAGATAAGCAACTTCAAAGAGAGTGTGAGCTCAGGAGCGCCGTGGTCCCGTGGTTAGCGTGAATAGCTGCGGAACGAAACGTCCGTGGTTCAAGTCTTCCCTCGAGTGAAAAATTTACTTCTTTGTTTTCGCAAAGTTATGATCTGTCCGTGCGTTCATTGACGTCTCTGTTCACTGTAATAAGTTTAGTGTCTGTGTTTTGCGACCGCACCGCAAAACCGTGCGATTAGTAGACGAAAGGACGTGCCTCTCCAATGGGAACCGATAACATTTGATCGGAAGGTCATAGGTCAACCGATTCCTCTACAGAAAAACACTTCTGATATATTCTATACGACACTGGTGACGGCATGTGCGTCACATAATTGTCTGAAAACAAAAAAAAAATTAAAATATTCACTAGGGGAAGACTTGAACCAAGGACCATTCGCTCCGCAACTGTTCACGCTAACCACGAGACCACGGCGCTCATTAGCTCAGGTTGTCCTTGATGTTGCAGATCTTGGACATGGACTACTCAGTTAGTATATTTTGCTTATTTTCTTCATAGTTCCACACAACTTCTTCCTGTTTTCTCGATTGATCTGTGTTCAGCTTTTCAAGGTCTATCCACTGTGCCAACTTATAACTAAATCTGAGGGGGGTGTGATGGGGAGGTTCCCTTGTCAGTAGTCATTAGACATGGTGAGAGAGCAGAATGGGGCGCTCCACGGGATTCAGGGACTTGGAACGTGGTCAGGTGATTGGGTGTCACTTGTGTCATACGTCTGTACGCGAGATTTTCACACTCCTAAACATCCCTTGGTCCACTGTTTCCTATGTGATAGTCAAGTGGAAACGTGTAGGGACACGTACAGCACAAAAGCGTACAGGACGACCTCGTCTGACAGAGACCTCCGACAGTTCAAGCGGGTCGTAATGTGTAATAGGCAGACATCTATCCAGAACATCACACAGGAATTCCAAACTGCATCAGCATCCATTGCAAGTACTACGGCAGTTAGGCGGAAGGTGACAAAACTGGGATCTCTTGGTCGAGCGTCTGCTCACAAGCTACACATCACACCGGTAAATGCCAAACGACGCCTCGGTTGGTGTAAGGAGCGTAATCATTGGAGGATTGAATGAAAAAACGTTGTGTGGAGTGACGAATCATGGTACATAATGTGGCGATCCGATGGCAGCATGTGGATATGGAGAATGCCCGGTGAACGTCATCTGCCAGCGTGTGTAGTGCCAACAGTAAAATTCGGAGGTGGTGGAATTATGGCGTGGTCGTGGTTTTCATGGAGGGGGCTTGCACCCCTTGTTGTTTTGCGTGGCACTATCACAGCACCTTCTTGCTTCCTACCGTTGAGGAGCAGTTCAGGGATGGCGATTGCATCTTTCATCACGATCGAGCACCTGATCATCGCAGTCCGCTGTTAGCAGCGGTGGGGCAAGGTCGTCGTGCCTGTGTCCCCCTGTTAGCGCACCGCGCGCGCGAGTGTTTACAGTTTACCTTCCGCTGCGGCGAGTGTCACGCGTCCGTGTCTCGGTAGTGCCATGGCGCACTCGTATCGCAAGTCCACCATTAAGATCACATTTCAAGCGGACTATGCAAGACCTCTAGCACTTGACATTGAACGTTTCATCCGGGAAGAACTACATATTGCACCTCAAGACATCATTGGGATCCACTTTTCTATAACACAAAGTGTCGTCTACATAAAAATGATCAATGACAAGGCGTGCACTGATGTGTGCCGACACGCTCATGGACTTAAATTCAAGCATTCTGATGGTCACGTAGGAACTGTCACGATCGACCACGCTGGATTAGGCCTTCGCACTCTGAGGGTCTTCAAACTGCCATTCGAAGTCCCGCCCGATGTTGTGATGACAGCTTTCAAACCATACGGCAACGTGCTAAGCCACTTGGCTGAAAAATGGCAAACGTTTGAAACGTATCCCGTCTTAAATGGAGTGAGACAAATTAAGATTGAACTGACGAAGCATGTGCCATCCTATTTAGTAATTGGCGGCTGCAGAGCCATTGTCATGTACGACGGACAACCGCGTACTTGCGCCGGCTGTGGCCAGGAAGGACATGTCCGATCGGCCTGCATTCAACGCCGACTGCTTCAGACACCGGTTGGTGAAGTTCCATCCCCGGCGACGCCTACTTCACTCCCCATCACGTATGCAGCGGCTGCAACCGCGACAGCTGTTCCTGCCCAGGATCGTAACACCTTATTGCAGTCTGTGGTCGATGACAGTGTGGCGGACAGCATATCCCCCTCTACGACGTCATCAGCAGCCTTGCCTCAAGACAGTGATCAATTGTGCCACCAAGACGAGCCTAAAGAGAAGATGGAAGTAGAAACTGAAATTGTCCCGACCTCTGCCTTCCTACCAATGGAGACCGCATCAGATGATTGTCGCCCGCACTCTGACACAGAACAACATGTCCGGAAACAACGGTCCCCTCGAAAACGCAAGAAACGGCGCCATACGCCATCCGATGATTGCCTGCTTCGGATGTGTGACCCGGACGAACAATCGGCCTCGGATGACAATCAGACAATCAGGGCTCTACCACCACAACTCACCCTTCCCGTCACGATGCTACGGCGGATACAATTTCTGAGCCTCAGTCTGACAACATCACTTCTGCTACTGAACATGCGCGCGAGCGCTCTACTGACAGCACTCATCAACAGTTACCAATTGCTGCATCTGATTCTTGGGCGGATGATGTCGAGGATGAGCCACAGCAACAGGAGGATGCCGGAGGCAGAGATGCTCCCGCGGCTGTACCCGGCACCGACCAACAACAGTGACTACGGCTGTAACGTCAGCCTCTGTGGGGCCGCCCCTGCCGCCCACACCTGGCCTCCTACACAACCCAGTTGCCGACCTGGCTGACCAAACGTACCGTCTAGCGACGATTAACATCAACAACATACGTGCCCGACATAAACTAAAGATGCTACAGGACCTGCTCAACGCAGCAGACATCGACATTGCGCTCCTTCAAGAGGTGTATGTCACAGACTTCAAGGGACCCTATGGCTACAAGACTTGGGTCTCACATGCGTCTGCCAATGGCAGTGGTGTGGCGATCCTCCTCCGCGAAGGTATATCCGCAGAAGACGTCGAGTATCTCCCTGACGCCAGAGGCATGGGTCTTACTATCCAAGGAGTCAAACTTATTAACATCTATGCACCGTCAGGATCTGGTCGGCGTCGCGAACGATCCACCTTTTTCGCTCATACAATCACGCCCCTCTCTTTGGGCCGTCAGGACGCCTTGATAATGGGAGGGGACTTTAACTGTAGCCAAGCACCTAAGGATCAGTTACCACACCATTCTCCCTGCGCAGAACTTACGACAATTATAAATAATCTTCAATTGGTGGACTCGTGGGAACATGTTTGTGGCGATCGGCCCGGATTTACTCACTACACCAGCCATTCCTCCAGCCGCATCGACCGGATTTACATCTCGCGCTCCATAGCTGTGGGGACAAGAGCTGCCGAGGTTTGGCCCACAGCTTTTTCTGACCACGAGCCCTACATCTGCGCTATTACCCTCGGCCGCCTGAAGGTATGGCACAGCCGTGGTCTTTGGAAGTTGAACGTCGCCCACCTCGCTTCTCAGGAATGCCGCCGCCTTATAGAGAACACGTGGGACTCATGTAGCCGCCGGCGTGGTACCTACCGGTCTACACTGTCGTGGTGGTTACTCTGCGCCAAACCAGCCCTCCGGAAGACCTTGATAGGCTACGGCCGAGATGTTGCAGCATGGAAGAGATATACCATGGACTTTTACTACAGCATCTTAAGGGAATGTACAACACTGCCGTACTCATCTGCACGGCAGGTGACGGTGAACCGTGCCAAGGCACAGATCATCAGATTAACACGTTGCCACCTTGAGGGTGCGATCGTCAGAGCGCGCACTCAAGACAGAGTGGCCCAGGAGGAACCGTCTATGTACCACGTCATTGCAGAACGACGACGCCGACGCAGGACACTGATCCAAGCTATCACGACGGACGACGGACGACGGCTTGATACTCAGCGCGACATAGGAAACGCCCTTCATGCTCACTACACTAGGCTATACTCGGAACGTCGACATCCCCCAGAGGTGATCGTCGAAGTCTCTCAACTCACTTATGGCTCGATCTCTCCGACAGCGGCGGCGGATTTGACAGCAGATGTAACGGAAGAGGAAATCATTGAAGCAATACAGGCTGGGGCTGCTCATAAGTCCCCGGGACCTGATGGCCTTCCTCTGGAATTTTACCGGACGTATCGACAATTGCTGGCACCAGCATGGACTGATATTTGCCGCGATCTTATGTCTCCCATGACGCAGATACCTGGGGCCTTCCTAGAAGGACTGATTGTGCCTACACACAAACCACGAGGCGGATCCAGGATCAGTGACTATCGGCCCTTGACCTTACTCAACAGTGACTTGAAGATTTTCACCCGGCTTCTGGCGGCACGCCTAAAGCGGTCTGTACGATGTGTTGTGTCGCAGGACCAGGCATCGTTAGGTGGTGACCATAATATTCGCACTGCATTGTGCCGATATAGAGATATGATCGCGCTAGCCAAAGCTCGCCAACTGCCAGGAGTTTTGGCCTCACTCGACTTTAGCCAGGCCTTTGACAGAGTCGACCACACATTTTTGATGGAGGTACTGCGACACATGGGGTATCCGGACGTCATAGTTAATGTACTGATGCGTCTCCTACGCGGCGCGACGTCCAAGGTGTTATATAATGGCCGTCTTACGCCGCCGGTACAGATCCAGCGATCGGTGCGACAAGGCTGCCCTCTTTCGGCGATATTGTACGCCCTCGTCTTGGAACCACTCCTCTGCGGCCTCCGACAACGCCTGACTGGAATATCCCTTGGTGGACACACTTTTTGCTGCACTGCCTATGCGGATGATCTGGTACTCCTTCTTCGCAATAATGACGAAGTTCGTGCAGCACTGGCGTGGGTGACGACCTACGGCGCGGCATCGGGGAGCCATCTCAATCTCCACAAATCACACGCCCTGTCTATAGGCAGAGGCCTACCCGACGAGAGTGTCGCACCGCTAAGGATCAGTGACACAATCCGCTGTCTTGGCATTGATTTCACATCTGATATGAAGCGTTCAACACCCCTTAACTACAGGCGTTTATTGAATGAGATGAGAGCAGGAATAAGTGACCACCGTCTGCGACATCTAGACCTCCTGCAACGGACACGATATGCTAACGTCTATTTGGCGTCACGTATCCCCCATTTTGCACAGATACTCCCCGTACCACCTACCCTGGCTCACCGCATGTTGGCGGTTTTGGGATCCTTTGTTAACACGGTCATGTTATTTAAGATTCGTTACGAGTCCCTAACCCTCCCGAGGAGCAGAGGGGGTTTAGGCCTTTGTCATGTTCAGAACAGAGCGAAGGCCCTGTTCGTCAGCTGTCACCTGCAACTGTGGCGACGAAGTCCGACGTGCCTCACAAGTCTCTTATTGGAAGCCTTACGACCACTCTCACTCGCACCCCCTGTGATGATATCGGACATCCCAGCACCTTTCTTCTACATTAGCCAGTTCTTCCTTGAATTAAGCTACATCCGCACCGCACTACTACCCACACGCTTGATGATGACGAGGGCGATATATGCTGCCATGCAAATGAACAGGACGCCGAATGTGATTGAAAGCAAACACCCCACTACTAAGTGGCGCACCGTGTGGCAGGCAGTGAATGCCACCACCCTTGATACTGACGTGCAATCTGCCTGGTACGTAACTGTTAATGGGAAACAGTTGTGCCAGTCCCGCCTACATCACATCCACCTTGCTGATTCACCCTTGTGTGCCACATGCCAAGTGATTGACACGGATGAACATCGTTTCGAATGCGGGTCGGCAAAGGACGTTTGGTATTTGGTGCGTCAGATATTGGCTTTTCTCACACGCACGACTCCCGACAGGATAACTACCCGATCACTACTTTTCCCCGATGAGACTTATTTCCCCAGAGCAAAAACGAACTCTGTGACATGGATCAGCGGCCACGCTGTTCACTACCTCTTCGGTAATGGCGAAAAGACAGTACCCGATTTTTGGTATTACCTCAACGAACGACATTGTGCGATCGTCAGGAACCCTAAATATAGGCAATATTTTTCTAATTTTCTTTGGAGCGCATTCCATAATCCGCCTCGCAGCTGGATTATCGATGACATGAGAAGATAACCATAGCACCTCATCCCAATTCCTTTTTTTTATGAGATTTGAACAAACAACGGAAACAACACAGCAACGAGAAGACAGTCATCGAAATATTCGCAGCGGGCTATAGTATGGAGCATCCTTTGTCGTAACGGGACGACTTCCTATTATTCTGTTTATGTAGCCGAAGAGGAACGGCCTTCCTTTCATCCATTTGTATAAAAAAAAAAAGCGGTAGCGTCTTTGATTCATAATCAAAACGTCTTCGGTCCCGGGTTCGATACCCGCCACTGCCTAAATTTTGGTAAATAATCAGCATTGGCGGCCTAGGACTTCCGGCATAAGAAGTCAGCCTCATTCTGCCAACAGCCTTGTGAAAGAGGGCGAAGGAGCGGATAGAGGTTCAGGGCACTCTCTTGTCCTAGGGGTGGGAAATTGCCCCTAAAGGCGGAAGAATCAGCAATGATCAACGACTTGAGGATGCGGAAGGCAATGGAAACCACTGCATTAAAGACACGTAACGTGTATCCACAGGACATGTGGCATGTATTTGAAGAGGTGTCATGATGATCTCTCCATTGGCAAAAGATTCCGGAATAGTCCCCCATTCGGATCTCCGGGAGAAGCCTGCCAAGGGGGAGGTTACCATGAGAAAAAGATTGAATAATCAACGAAAGGATAACGTTCTACGAGTCGGGGCGTGGAATGTCAGAAGCTTGAACGTGGTAGGGAAACTAGAAAATCTGAAAAGGGAAATGCAATGGCTCAATCTAGATATAGTAGGGGTCAGTGAAGTGAAGTGGAAGGAAGACAAGGATTTCTGGTCAGATGAGCATCGGGTAATATCAAGAGCAGCAGAAAATGGTATAACAGGAGGATATGGGCTTGGGACAAGGAATGAAAGAGGAGAAAGACTAATCTAGTTCTGTAACAAGTTTCAGCTAGTAATAGCGAATACCCTGTTCAAGAATCACATGAGGAGGAGGTATACTTGGAAAGGGCGGGAAGATACGGAAAGATTTCAGTTAGATTACATCATGGTCAGACAGAGATTCCGAAATCAGATACTGGATTGTAAGGCGTACCCAGGAGCAGATATAGACTCAGATCACAATATAGTAGTGATGAAGAGTAGGCTGAAGTTCAAGACATTAGTCAGGAAGAATCAATGTGCAAAGAAGTGGGATACGGAAGTACTAAGGAATGACGAGATATGTTTGAAGTTCCCTAACGCTATAGATACAGCAAAATGGCTCTGAGCACTATAGGACTTGGCTTCTGTGGTCATCAGTCCCCTACAAATTAGAACTACTTAAACCTAACTAACCTAAGGACATCACACACATCCATGCCCGAAGCAGGATTCGAACCTGCGACCGTAGCGGTCACGCGGTTTCAGACTGAAGCGCCTTTAACCGCACGGCCACACCGGCCAGCTATAGATACAGCAATAAGGAATAGCGCAGTAGACAGTACAGTTGAAGAGGAATGGACATCTCTAAAAAGGGCCAGCACGGAAGTTGGGAAGGAAAACATAAGTACAAAGAAAGTAGCTGCGAAGAAACCATGGGTAACAGAAGAAATACTTCAGTTGATTGATGAAAGGAGGAAGTACAAACATGTTCCGGGAAAATCAGGAATACAGAAATACAATTCGCTGAGGAATGAAATAAATAGGAAGTGCAGAAAAGCGAAGACGAAATGGCTGCAGGAAAAATGTGAAAACATCGAAAAAGATATGATTGTCGTAATGACAGACTCAGCATACAGGAAAGTCAAAACAACCTTTGATGACATTAAAAGCAACGGTGTTAACATTAAGAGTGCAACGGGAATTCCTCTGTTAAATGCAGAGGAGAGAGCAGATAGGTGGAAAGAATACATTGAAAGCCTCTATGAGGGTGAAGATTTCTCGGATGTGATAGAAGAAGAAACAGGAGTCGATTTAGAAGAGATAGGGGATACAGTATTAGAATCGGAATTTAAAAGAGCTTTGGAGGACTTACAGTCAAATAAGGCAGAAGGGATAAATAACATTCCATCAGAATTTCTAAAATCATTGGGGGAAGTGGCAACAAAACGACTATTCACGTTGGTGTGTAGAATACATGCGTCTGGCGATATACCATCTGACTTTCGGAAAAGCATCATCCACACAATTCCGAAGACGGCAAGAGCTGACAAGTGCGAGAATTATCGCACAATCAGCTTCACAGCTCAAGCATCGAAGCTGCTTACAAGAATAATATACAGAAGAATGGAAAAGAAAATTGAGAATGCGCTAGGTGACGATCAGTTTGGCTTTAGGAAAAGTAAAGGGACGAGAGAGGCAATTCCGACGTTACGGCTAATAATGGAAGCAAGGCTAAAGAAAAATCAAGACACTTTCATGGTATTTGTCGACCTGGAAAAAGCGTTCGACTATATAAAATGGTGCAAGCTGTTCGAGATTCTGAAAAAAGTAGGGGTAAGCTATAGGGAGAGACGGGTCATATACAATATGTACAACAACCAAGAGGGAATAATAAGAGTGGACGATCAAGAACGAAGTGCTCGTATTAAGAAGGGTGTAAGACAAGGCTGTAGCTTTCCGCCCCTACTCTTCAATCTGTACATCGAGGAAGCAATGATGGAAATAAAAGAAAGGTTCAGGAGTGGAATTAAAATACAAGGTGAAAGGATATCAAGATACGATTCGCTGATGACATTGCTATCGTGAGTGAAAGTGAAGAAGAATTAAATCATCTGCTGAACGGAATGAACAATCTAATGAGTACACAATATAATTACTATTAAGAACAGTCTTGATCACGATTTATTTAACAAGGTGACCGGTTTCGACCACTACTGTGGTCATCTTCAGACCATTGAGTAGGTACCTCTTTCTGTTGGAGAATCACTACTAGTGATTCTACAACAGAAAGAGGTTCCTACTCAATGGTCTGAAGATGACCACAGTAGTGGTCGAAACCGGTCACCTTGTTAAATAAATCGTGATCAAGACTGTTTTTAATAGTAATTATTCATAAGACATTGACCACTGCTGTTCCCGTAATGCATTGAAAAGTAGTACACAGTATGGTTTGAGAGTAAATCGGAGAAAGACGAAGGTAATAAGTAGTAGAAATGAGAACAGCGAGAAACTTAACATCAGGATTGATGGTCACGAAGTCAATGAAGTTAGGGAATTCTGCTACCTAGGCAGTAAAATAACCAATAACGGACGGAGCAAGGAGGACATCAAAAGCGGACTCGCTATGGCAAAAAAGGCATTTCTGGCCAAGAGAAGTCTACTAATATCAAATACCGGCCTTAATTTGAGGAAGAAATTTCTGAGGATGTACGTCTGGAGTACAGCATTGTATGGTAGTGAAACATGGACTGTGGGAAAACCGGAACAGAAGAGACTCGAAGCATTTGAGATGTGGTGCTATAGACGAATGTTGAAAATTAGGTGGACTGATAAGGTAAGGAATGAGGAGGTTCTACGCAGAATCGGAGAGGAACGGAATATGTGGAAAACACTGATAAGGAGAAGGGACAGGATGATTGGACATCTGCTGAGACATGGGGGAATGACTTCCATGGTACTATAGGGAGCTGTAGAGGGCAAAAACTGTAGAGGATGACAGAGATTGGAATACGTCAAGCAAATAATTGAGGACGCAGGTTGCAAGTGCTACTCTGAGATGAAGAGGTTAGCACAATAAATGAATTCGTGGCGGGCCGCATCAAACCAGTTAGTAGACTGATGACCAAAAAAAAAAAAAATGGACTGACCTGCACACAGTCCTGACCTGAATCCTGCAGAACACCTTTGGGATGTTTTGGAACGCCGACTTCGTGCCAGGCCTCACCGACCGACATCGATACCTCTCCTCAGTGCAGTACTCCATGGAGAATGGGATGCCATTTCCCAAGAAACCTTCAAGCACCTGATTGAACGTATGCCTGCGAGGGTGGAAGCTATCATCAAGGTTAAGGGTGGGCCAGCGCCATACTGGAGGGCGCCACGAACTTGTAAGTCATTTTAAGGCTGGTGTCAGGATACTTTTGATCACATCATGTATCAGATCTTTCGGTAGTAACTAGCAATTTGTTGTTAATATAGGAAAACGACATTTTTCCGTAAATACATGTACTTAACAGTAGATTATAAATAAATTGTACTGTAATGTACCGTTTCATACCTCTCAAGATCCTCAGGAAATTGAAGAATCTCAACAATGGTGTCCTGTTTTAGCTGTTGTCGATTTTATAGCACTGCATACGCTCCCTATTGCTAAACATATTATAGAAATCAATATGAACGTTACTATTCGACCTCATCCGATGTTCTATTCAGGAGTGTCATTTCTTGGCGACTTGGCGCGATGCTATCGCAGTGGATAACAAATGAATGAAACAGAGTGTCGTGAGTGTTACGATAGATTGTGGTAATGTTCTCCCGCTAAGGAAACCAGATAATGACATAAAGTGTAAAAGTTCGTCTCAGCTTCAGGCAGCTATTTTTTTAAACAAAAGAAAAAGCGAAGGAGCTCCAGCTCTGCAAAAACATCTAAAATAAAAAGTGAATATTTTCATTTCAGTTTGCTATGTAAAAATTAAACTATTATTCACCGAATTATAAACATATATACGCATCGAGTAATACCAGCGTCCTCTTAGTATTAGACTACCTAACCGTCTTTAAAATATTAAAGATGACTGTAACTGTCCTAGCCTGGCGCAAAGTGTGCAGAACTTAAGGTCCAATGCCACTTTCGCATTATGGGCCACAGTCAAATAACACAGGTCAATATAACTTGGACCATACGCAGAAAGAACCGCTACAGCAAAGGACGGAAGGTGCTGGAATCAATACCAACTAGACGAACAGAACTCACACTTTTATGCAAAGACAATTATGATGGTCCCCTGGACATTATGAAATGTGGGACATGGCTCGGTTCTTCTTTGCAGATTACGAGATTAGGTGTAACAGACTTTTTTCTAAAATGATTAATAAAGACCTTTTATCCCTCTTTTAAGCCCTGTTCCATGTCTCAGCAACAATTTGATGATATTTCCTAGCCTTATATCTGAAATTTAATATTGTAGCAGGTAATAGAAAAGCGTATATATCTTGACCTTTATTAGAGAATTAACCAAATAAAAGTCTTTTATGTATGTGCTTATATTCCATCTAAAGCATCGTTAATGAAAACAACGCAGCCTGTCTGAAGTATCAGTGACTGTACAGTATCCACAGTCAATCGTAGATATTTACCTTTCATTTCTTGTACTATTTCTTGGCAACATAACTGCAACTTTGTGTCCTTGGATGTTTAGTTCTTATTTGTATATCTGAAGATACCAGGTCGACATTTTTGGGCATTTGCTTTTATAAACCACAAAGTAGTTCGGTTTTCTCCTTGCACTAAGAGGTAAAGAGTTGGGACTGTAACATAACTATCCGATTGTCCAACAGTAAATTGCCAAGGGATTTAGTTGATACATCCACCAAGAAATATCACGATATCCCATTACTCAAGTTGATGCCAGAATAAAAATAACTTTTATATTTATCTTTCCTGTATGGATTAGAGTTTTAGTTGAGTATATGTTCCAATTTATTGCTTCATGATGTAGCAGATTAATTTACAGTTTTCTACAATGACTGTTTCATTTTGCTAACAACTTCAGACATGGTGCTCCACGAAATACAACAAAAATCCGAATCATAGCTGTTCTGACGACAAGAAGAATCAGCAACATTCTATGTAATGCTGTAATGAAGAATTACAAATTGATTAAACTTCAAACTTTCTAGGATATTTAACAATAAATAGGGAAATGTTTAACACAATCAGATATTTGATTCCTTCTTAAAAATATTGATTTTTAAAATTACTGTTAAATATACATAGTAGTACTAAAGATTTTAACTAATTTAATTACTACCATTTACACACTTTTCTGTCCTAAAATTATATTATATGCTACATCTGGATGTATCCTCAACCATGTTAAAAAGTAATATCCACTGAATTGTTTTAGGGATTTCAATAATTTGTCACAACTTCACACAGTGTTTTTCCACAAAATGCTATTCATTAATTTCATATGAAAATAACTGTACTACAATATTCATGGTCGTATTGTTTTTTTTTAAGTTTGACAACTTCGTTGTAGCTAATTACAAACTCGTAAATACGAAATTTTAAATTATTAAACTACGTAGTTCTAACAGTGATACGTCCAAAACTCATGGGATATCTCGTAATACCGTATCAGATCTCCTTTTGTTCGTCAGAAACTCGACGTGGCATGGACTCGAGAAGTCGTTGGAAGTGCCCTGCAGAAATACTGAGCCATGCTACCTACATAGCCGTCCATAATTAGAAAGTGTTGCCGGTGGAGCATGTTGTGCACGAGCTGACCTCTGGATTATGTTCCACAAATGTTCGATGGGATTCTTGTCGGCCGATCTGGGTGGCCAAATCATTTTCTCGAACTGTTTAGATGTTCTCCACACCAATCACGAACAACTGTAGCCCATTGACATGGCGCATTCTCATCCATACCAATTTTATTGTTGTTTTCGAATATGAAGTCCATGAATGGCTGCAAATGGTCACCGAGTAGGACCCAGTTAATTCCATTTAAAAACCGCCCACGCAATTATGGAGCCACCACCAACTTGCACACTGCATTGTTAATAAATTAAGTTCACGAATTCATGGGGGTCTGCAGCACGCTAGAACCTCACCATCAACTCGTACCAACTGAAATCGTGACTCATCTCACCAGTTCACGGTTTTCGAGTCGTCTAGGGTCCAACCAGTATGATCACCAGCCCAGTAGCGTCGCTGTCCCAACGGATACGTCCGTCGCTCGGCCCTCACTGATTTCTACGGTTATCTGTCGCAGTGTTGATTGTCTGTTAAGACTCACAACTCTACATGAACGCCGCTGTTCTCGGTGCTTAAATGAAGATCGTCGGACACTACGTTGTCTGTGGTGAGAGGTAATGCATGAGATTTGGTATTCTTGGCACACTATCGACGCTGCGAATCGCGGAATATTGAATTCCCTAACGATATCCGAAAAGGAATGCTCTATATGTCTAGCTCCTGCTACCATTCGGCGATCAAAGGCTGTTAAATCCTGTCGTGTGGCCACAATCACGTTGGAAACCTTTCCACAGGAAGCACCTGAGTACAAGTGACAGTTCCGCTGCGGCTGGTCCCGGCGGAGGTTCGAGTCCTCCCTCGGGCATGGGTGTGTGTGTCTGTCCTTAGGATAGTTTAGGTTAAGACGTGTTGTGGATTGGCAAGACAGCCAATCCACTATGAGGAAGCCGAAAGGCACGCGTTTAAGCTCACGCAGGCTGGCGTGAGGTCTGGAACAGGACACGGATATGAGACTAGTAAAAAACGTTCGTAGCTGCTGGAATACGTAACTTTAATCCATAATTGGTGAACATCGCTCTTCACGGTACATGTTTTACAGCATCAATAGTAACTGGTAATGGCGCCTTGCTAGGTCGTAGCAAATGACGTAGCTGAAGGCTATGCTAACTATCGTCTCGGCAAATGAGAGCGTAATTTGTCAGTGAACCATCGCTAGCAAAGTCGGCTGTACAACTGGGGCGAGTGCTAGGAAGTGTCTCTAGACCTACCGTGTGGCGGCGCTCGGTCTGCAATCACTGATAGTGGCGACACGCGGGTCCGACGTATACTAACGGACCGCGGCCGATTTAAAGGCTACCACCTAGCAAGTGTGGTGTCTGGCGGTGACACCACAAGAAGGGACTGATGACCTTGGCAATTAAAACCCATAAAATTTGAACATTTGACAGCTTCGCCAATGCACAGTGCTTTTATGCCTCGTGTACACGATACTGCCTGCATACGTGCATGTCGTTATCCCGTGACTTCTGTCATCTGAGAATATCGTTCAAGATACACTACTCGACTGCTAGTGATACGAGGCCGTTGGAATCCAGCACAGCGTTCCGTATTACCCTCCTGAACCCACCGATTCCATATTTTTTGCGGTGTACACTGTAATTTGTGGAATAAACTTTCTAAGATCGACATTCTTGCCGAATACTTATGTTTGTCAAATATTTACTGTTGATGTTAAAGTAAGCTGGAGGAATTCAATAGTTACACCAGTCACATTAGTGATGATTCATGCCACTGGCTTTACGCATCTCACTTTTAATTTACACTACTGGGAATTAAAATTGCTACACCACGAAGATGACATGCTACAGACGCGAAATTTAACCGACAGGAAGAAGATGCTGTGATATGCAAATGATTAGCTTTTCAGAGCATTCACACAAGGTTGGCGCCGGTGGCGACACCTACAACGTGCGGACATGAGGAAAGTTTCCAACCGATTTCTCAAACACAAACAGCAGTTGACCGGCGTTGCCTGGTGAAACGTTGTTGTGATGCCTCGTGTAAGGACGAAAAATGCGTACCATCACGTTTACGACTTTGATAAAGGTCGGATTGTAGTCGATCGCAAATGCGGTTTATCGTATCGCGACATTGCTGCTCGCGTTGATCGAGATCCAATGACTGGTAGCAGAATATGGAATCGGTGGGTTCAGGAGGGTAATACGGAAAACCGTGCTGGATCCCAACGGTCTCGTATCACTAGCAGTCGAGATGACAGGCATCTTATCCGCATGGCTGTAACGGATCGTGCAGCCACGTCTCGATCCCTGAGCCAATTGATGGGGACGTTTGCAAGACGACGACCATCGGCACGAACAGTTCGACGACATTTGCAGCAGCATAGACTATCAGCTCGGAGACCATGGCTGCGGTTACCCTTGACGCTGCATCACAGGCAGGAGCGCCTGCGATGGTGGACTCAACGACGAACCTGGGTGCACGAGTGGCAAAACGTCATTTCTTCGGATGAATCCAGGTTTGTTTACAGCATCATGATGGTCGCATGCGTGTTTGGCGAGATCGTGGTGAACGCACATTGGAACCGTGTATTCGTCATCGCAATATTGTCGTATCACCTGGCGTGATGGCCGGCCGCGGTGGCCGTGGGGTTCTGGCGCTGCATTCCGGAACCTCGGGACTGCTACGGTCGCAGGTTCGAATCCTGCCTCGGGCATGGGTGTGTGTGATGTCCTTAGGTTAGTTAGGTTTAATTAGTTCTAAGTTCTAGGGGACTTATGACCTAAGATGTTGAGTCCCATAGTGCTCAGAGCCATTTGAACCATTTTTTTGAACCTGGCGTGGTGGTATGGGGTGCCATTGGTTACACGTCTCGGTCACCTCTTGTTCGCATTGACGGCACTTCGAACAGTGTACGTTACATTTCAGATGTGTTACGACCCGTGGCTCTACCCTTCATTCGATCCCCGCGAAACACTACATTTCAGAAGGACCGCTTGTTGCAGGCCCTGTACGGGCCTCTCTGGATACAGAAAATGTTCGACTGCTGCCCTGGCCAGCACATTCTCCAGATCTCCACCAACTGAAAACATCTGATCAATGGTGGCCGAGCAACTGGCTCGTCACAATACTCCAGTCTTCATGAACTGTGGTATCGTGTTGAGGCTGCATGGGCAGCTGTACCTGTACACGTCATCCAAGCTCTGTTTGGATCAATACCCAGGCGTATCAAGGCCGTTATTACGGTCAGAGGTGGTTGTTCTGAGTACTGATTTCTCAGGATCTGTGCACCGAAATTGAGTGAAAATGTAATCACATGTCAGTTCTAGTGTAACATATTTGTCCAATGAATACCCATTTATCCTCTGCATTTCTTCTTGGTGTAGCAATTTTAATGGTCAGTAGAGTAGTTTTATATAGCGTTAGACGTATCGAGTAATTCGCTATTTCACGGTGTACCTCATACTCCTGTATGTAATACAAGGCTGTTACATTACGTACTCCCGCTGATTTCGGCGTGCACTAGCAGTTTATCGCGCTGACAGCTCACTGAGGGTGTGGCCTTGACCGCGGCCCACCCCCACTAGTGTGGGTTGCTGGCGTGGCACTTGGCCGGAGCCGACGTGACCGGCATGCTGCCGCCGGCGTCTTTGCTGTCGCCCGGAAACCACTCAGCTCTCTCCTATCAACTGGTCCGGTCCCACCCAGCCGCTCAGAGTGCTGCGTCCTTGTCGCGTCCATGGACTTAGCAACACTTACTGTCTGCCTCTCCAGTCGTGCTGCGCCACACGTACAGTGCTCCAGGGTGCGAAGAAGCTATCTCTACATTTCATCTTCTGCAGTGTACCTTTCAATAACACTGAAGGAATTCGTTATGTTTTACCAAACCTACAGCGCGTGAAATAAAAACTGTTACACGATGAACATCACGACTGAACGCTACTGGAGGCACCAGTATACAGTGAGCACAAAAGAACTACATGTTTACAAAAATTGTCGCATATGAAACTGTACAATTCACTTTTCTTCGAAGGTTATCCCATTACCGCAGTATACCTGATAGTTCCGTTTTACCGGTTACAGGGGCTCGATATGTGCACCACGTGTCAGATAAAGCCTTGTGTGCGATGGATTCGACCGTAGCTGCGATACGCTGCCGGAGCTCTGGCAAGGGTTGTAACAGGGGTCGGACAAACACTTCGTCTTTCCCATACCGCCTCTAGAAAATCACAAGAGTTGAAGTCTGATGATCGAGGTGGTCATCTGCGCCACGCGTCATCACGGCCGAGACGTCGTTCAGTCAGAGGTGTGTTTAGGCGCTGCTGTACAGCCAAGTCGAAGTGATGACGTGCATCATCTTGTTACAGGACGAAGTTATCGAAGTCTCCTTCCAGTTGAGGCAGAAGCCACCAAAGAAAGCATGTTGAAGTAGCTAATAGCCGTTACAGTTTCTGCTATGGAAAGGAAAGGTTGTAGATCTTCCTCACTGCGGAGTACACACTGTTCTTTGATGAATCTCATTCATGTTCGCTGCAGGAAATGGGGGTTTTGTGTTCCACAGAACGGAACATAGTGCCAGTTAACTTTGCCATTAGTAAAGGCTCAAAATGCTGCTTCAGTTGTGAATTACTTTATTTTCACACGACCGGTTTCGGACAGTTATACACCCATCCTCAGGTGTCTTAGTCCACAAGCGACGCGTGTACCAGACGCCTGGTCCGAAACCGCTCGTGTGAAAGTAAAGTAATTTACAATTGATGCTATATTTTCAACCTGTGCTATAATACTCAGTTGCGGATGTTCTTCCAACAGGATTGTTTGTCATTAGTATGAAACATTGCTTCCCCACTGAAAACAACCACTCTGATGTGTCGTTCTCGTTGTCCATGCTTGCCAATATCTCTATGGGAAGTCGTATTGTGGAGGATGGTCTCGTAGAACGAGCGCCAGGACCAGCTGACATCTGTATGCTTTCATGCGCAAGCATTTAACTAGGGTTTTGGAAACAGTTGTTTGCGGGATCTGCAGCTCATGACTAGCGCCACATGTCGATTTACATGGTCTTCGCTGGAGTATTGTCCTAACGGGATCTATATTTTCCTCAGACACAGGAGGTCGACCAGGATTTTTGCACTGCAATTGCGGCCTTTCTCTTTGTACCAGGCATAAACGGAGAGATTGCTGAATGAGTCATGATGAAAGTGTGTGCGAGATATTCGTTGAACTGGTGTTACAGCTGCCTTTGTGAAAACTCAAGGTCAATGCGTCTCTTTTGATGTAGTGTACTTGCAATTTTCTACGCTACCACTCTCTGGTGGCGGTTGCCTGTAACAAATGGATTGAGCACATATGTAAATGTGACGTGCAGAGACACTCAACTTAGAATTTAAAGAATGAAGTGAATAAGTTGTGCCGTTTTTGAGGGCGTTACGGTGTTTTGCGCCTGATGCATATTTTGGCTCATGTGCCATCCTTCTTCGAGCTGGTTTTTAGTATTGTAAAGAAAACCGTGCGTAAATCATTGCTGTTGGAACTATTCGACGTTGCTACAATTTTTAAGCAAGGATAGCATGTTTAGACGATGTGCACGTGCAGTTTATCGACATTTTTTTGAATTTGTGAGGGTTCGAATTACTATCATGAGAGACAAGAGTAGGCACACATCCGACCAGAAGGACAACAGCACGAGACGGTCCTAGAGTAATTCGACTAGCTCTAATGGGTACACCGATGACAACAGCGATTACACGAACACACGTTACAGCCACAGTGTCATCTCCAAAACTGGGACAGTCGGGAATTGATTTTTTGGAAGTTGTTTGAAATTTGATAACTGATTTATATGTACTTTTCAGCGCTGATTTAAAAAAATGCAATTGATTTTTTTCTATGACGTCAGGTTTTCTCACAAAAAAGGGAGTATTTTTGGATATAATAACAAAATTTAAGCACTTTATCACATTTTTTCCAACTTTATAAAATTTTATTTTATTTGTAAATCTTGTTCTAAACTACATTTCAGGTACACTTCCATTTCTCTTTAAGCTCATAAGTCCTTATAATAACGCTTTCGCTTTCTGTCGAAGCTTCTTTTATTGCTTTCCCGGCTGTGGACTCGTTGAGGATCATCTCTTTTTATCATCCAGCAGTCGTCCGCTATCATGTTGACGTTCCATCTTCCTTTATATTTTCTTTCCATTTCTTTGATTTCTTGGTGGAATCTTTGACCCTGCTCTTCGCTTACATCAAATATGGCTCTAAGCACTAGAGGACTTAACATCTGAGGTCACCAGTCCCCTAGACTTAGAACTATCTACACCTAACTAACCTAAGGACATAACACACATCCATGCCTGAGGCAGGATTCGAACCTGCGACCGTATTAACAGCGCGGTTCCGAACTTAAGTGCCTAGAACCACTCGGCCGACTTCACTTACATCACCAACGTTTGCAGGAAAGGAGTCAAGATGTGAGTGGAGAAAATGAACTTTTACAGCCCAGCTTCTTAAAGTTGTCGAGCATGTCTGCAACGATTGTCTTGTAGTTTGGATCTCTTATGTCTCCTACGAAACCGCTAACAACTAATTTAAAAGATGTCCATGCTACCTTTTCTTTTGTTTCCATTTTGTCCACAAAGTTGAGATCCGTCATTAGTTTCCTAATGTCTGGCCGAGAAAGACTCATTCCTTTAGCTTTACCTCGTTTAGTTTTACCTCGGATAAACCAGGAAACTATCCACAAAGATATCTGAAACACTCTCCTCCTTTTGGCAATGCCTTAACAAATTGTTTCATCAGCACCAACTATAATGTGAAGTGTTGGAAGTAACATCTTTTTGGGATCCAGCAGTAGTCCGCTATCATGTTGACGTTCCATCTTCCTTGATATCTCTTTCTATTTCTTTGATGTCTTGGTGGAATCTTTCGCCCTGCTCTTCACTTACATCAAAAATGGCTCTAGGCACTATGGGGCTTAACATCTGAGGTCACCAGTCCCCTAGACTTAGAACTACCTAAACCTAACAAACCTAAGGACATCACACACATCCATGCCTGAGGCAGGATTCGAACCTGCGACCGTAGTAGCGGACTGAAGCGCCTAGAACCGCTCGGCCACCACGGCCGCCCTATTTGGGATCCACAAGGCTTTTCCTCTCAACATTTTTAACCCCTACCTGTAAGGGTTTTCTCAAGGGCCAAGCTTTTTTTTATGTAGAGTTGCTTTGTCTCTATTGTTCCATTCACAGAGAAAGCAAGGGAACTTTGTATAGCCACGTTGTTGACTAATTAGCATTGAAATCACTTTTAAATCACCACATAGTGTCCATTTGTGGTCTGAATAGCAGCGTTTGCTTAAAACCAGTTCATGGTTTCCGTAACAAAGTGAACCGAGTGTTCTATTTTGTAATGTGCCACAAGTCCAGGAACATCACTGCAAAACACCAGGTCACCTTCTTGAGAGAAGAAAGATGCAAACTCCTTTTCCCTTGATAGATGCCAACATATGCTTATCTTTCAATCTAGATCCTAAGACCTCTGCCGATTCTTTAGGAAGGTATAGGTCCCTAGCCAGCCACTTGTGACCGAGCGGTTCTAGGCGCTTCAGTCTGGAACCGTGGTGCTGCTATGGTCGTAGGTTCTAATCCTGCCTTGGGCATGGATGTACGTGAAGTCCTTAGGTTAGTTAGCTTTAAGTAGTTCTGGGTACTGATGACCTCAGAAGTTAAGTCTCTAACTAAATCGTTCAGTTCATATTGTGAGAATGGAGTGGGATCGGTTGTGCCAGGAACGTTGCAATCACTGTCTTCTTCACTATCACCGTGCTGAGCTAGTGGCTCGTGATCATTTACATTATCCAAAGAATCTGGAGGAGAGGGTGTTGGTACTTTAGGTCAATGAGGGAAAGGGCGAAAGGCTGATTGAATGTTAGGGTAAGAAATATGCTTTTTGTTTTTCAAATTGATACCTCGTACGTTGCAAGAACAAAAATAGCAGTCATCACTATGATTTTTAGGCTCCCTCCAAACCATTGTTATTCCAAAACGTAAATACTGCTTTTTACGTTGAAACAATTGCCTCAGTTGTTCAACACACACTTAAAAAAACTTTGTGTGGGGCCGAGGGCTTATCTTGATCGCCCAACTTTATGCTAAAATAGGCGAAATATACTTTTTCAGTAAATCGGAAATGTTTCTTTGTTGCTTTTTAACGGTATAGTTACCACAAACGTAGCAGAAGTAATCTGGAGAACTTATACATTCTCTGGTAGCCATTGTCCACTGTCCATTAAACAACTTGACAACACAAGAAAAAAAGTGTTGTGACTTGGCAAGACAGCCAAGTCACTATGCGAGGATGCCGAAAGGCACGCGTTAAGCTCACGCAGGCTGGCGTGAGGTCTGGAACATTACAATGTTATTAATATAGCAAATAAAGTACGTAGTTGAAGTAATACTTAACTTTATTCCATAACTGGTGAACACCGCTCTTGTTGATACATAAGTGCAATCTCAATATACACTGGTAATGGCGCCTAGCTAGGTCGTAGCAAATGACGTAGCTGAAGGCTATGCTAACTATCGTCTCGGCAAATGAGAGCGTAGTTGTCAGTGTAGCATCGCTAGCAAAGTCGTCTGTACAACTGGGGCGAGTGCTAGGAAGTGTCTCTAGACCTGCCGTGTGGCGGCGCTCGGTCGGCAATCACTGACAGTGGCGACACGCGGGTCCGATGTATACTAGTATACTAGCGGACCGCGGCCGATTTAAAGGCTACCACCTAGCAAGTGTGGTGTCTGGCGGTGACACCACAAACAGTCGCTACTTTAAAGCACTAGTAACAACAACACGTGAACAGCGTAGAGTAAAGAGGTAATGTGAACTGAAGGACAATAGCTGAAACTCACTGCTTGGTGATGGCGGGGGAAGGGGCAGCGCGACAGACGGGGACTGACATGAAAATACTGCTGGTTTCTCCTAATTACTCTTCATTTTATGTATATCTAGCATAAAGACGGCTAAATAACAGTTTTGGAGAGCCTAAAAACCAAAATTCAAACTCAATAGAGTGCTGAAATATCGTAAAAACGTAAAACTAGACAAGCAGTTTGTGAAATAACTGTACGTGATGGAATGTTTTCACTATTTCTCCCGATATCAGCGTTGAAAACACTATAAAAATCACTTAATAAATTTGAAACAATTTTTACGTCGCAGCCCTGTGTTACTTGGTGTTGAGTACTTAACCACCATTCTGTCTGTGGCGGTGGAAGGTTACAAGAAGCAGCAATTGTCGTGGCCCCTTCCTCACCCCTCCCAACACCGGGTACCAGGGTGTGAGGAAGTATTAGGTATGACAACGGTACTTGTGCCGTAATTGTTGAAGGGAGGCTGAATGATAGTCAGTATGTGCTATTAAAAGTAGATATGCATCATAACATTCATAATCAGTTTACCAATTGGCATATACGTCACCATCATCATGTGCATTTTCGTGTTAGACATGTTTGCCTGTTCGGAAAACAAGCAATTTGAACCTGATCGCACCGTCTTCTTGGTCTTCCCAATCTTATTCTACACATGCGTCTGTACTCCTAGATTTTCAGTGGTATTTCGCTTTGATTCATACGTAGTACATGGTCATCCCATTCCTTTCTGTATTTTTGGATCTTTTCTACTATTCCTAGAACAGAGAGCCGCTCTCTTATCTCACAGCTCTTCATGTGATCTTCTGGCGTTCCCCGAAGTAGTGTTATAGACCCTGTCCTGTTTCTTATCTATATAAACGATTTGTAGACAATCTGAGCAGTCGTCTTAGATTGTTTGCAGATGACACTGTCGTTTATAGACTAATAAACTGATCAGAAGATCAAAACAAATTGCAAAACGATTTAGAAAAGATATCTGCATGGTGCTAACATTGGCAGTTGACCCTAAATAACGAAAAGTGTGAGGTCATCCACATGAGTGATAAAAGGAATTCGTTAACCTTCGGTTACACGATAAATCAGTCGAATCTAATGGCCGTAAATTCACCTAAATACCTAGGAATTACAATCACAATTACGAACAAGTTAAATTGGAAGGAACACATAGAAAATGTTGTGAGGAAAGCTAACCAAAGACACTTCGAAAATGTGATAGATCTACTAAGGAAACTGCCTCCACTACACTTGTCCGTCTTGCTGCACTGTGTGGGATCCTTACCTGATGCGGGATTTGGGATGGACATTATTAAAAGAAAGGCGCATTTTATTGGGTGGAATCTTCTCACGAAATGCCAGTCACTAACTTTCTCCTCCGAATGGGAAAATATTTTGTTGACGCCTACCTACATAGGGAGAAACGATCACCATGATAAAATAAGGGAAATCAGAGCTTGTACGGAAAGATACAGGTGTTTGTTCTTCCTGTGCGCTATACGACATTGGAACAAAAGCGAATTGTGAAGGTGGTTCGATGAACCCACCGTCAGGCACTTAAATGTGATTTACATCTATCCATGTAGATGTAGATACAGATGTAGATACTAGTGAATACTATTTATTTGTGTTAGATTTTAAGAACAACTTCAATTGGAGGGAACCCACACAAACTGTTGTGGGGAAAGCTAACCAAACACTGCGTGTTATTGGTAGGACACTTGGAAAATGTAACGGATCTACTATTGAGACTGCCTATACTACGCTTGTCGGTCGTCTTTTGTAATACTGCTGCGCGGTATGGGATTCTTACTGCGTAGTATTGAGGGAATACATCGAAAAAGTTCAAAGAAGGTCAGCACGTTTTGTATTGCCGCGAAATAGGGTAGAGAGCGTCACTGAAATGTTTGCAGGATTTGGGGTAGACAACATTAAAACAAAGGCGTTTTTAGTCGCGGCGGAATCTTCTCACGAAATTCCAATCACCAACTCCCTCCTCCGAATCGGAAGATAGTTTCTTGACACCGGCCTACATAGGGAGAAACGATCACCATGATAAAATAAGGGAAATCAGAGTTCGTACGGAAAGAGATTGGAATAATAGAGAATTGTGAAGGTAGTTCGATGAACCCTCTGCCACGCCCTTAAATGTGATTTGCAGAGTATCCATGTAGATGTAGATGTGTTTTATATCCTGCCAAAGGTGTTAGAAGTCTTAGTTCAACCGCTTCAAGTCTCTGTAACTGTTTCCTTGTTAGAACCCACACTTCAGATCCACACTTTCCTGGCTTTATTCGGGAGCGTCCTCTTAATCGTACCTAAAATGTATAAGTAAGTACCTTTGTAGTCTTTGTTTCAGGAACGTTATCGTAAACATAAGAGACATCATAGCCCAGGTAGTTGAATCTATGGTCTTGTTCCAATATGTTATTTTAGCTTTAAGGTTATCTTTTCCACAAAAGGCTGGATATGCTTAGATTATACTGCTTTGCTATTATGTATAAGGACCATACACTTCTGTGAAGATTGTCGTCCGATACGCGAATATAACTTGGTCATCTGGAAAGGAAATGACTTAAGCGGTGTACATCTTTGTTGATAGGAGTCTTCCATTTTCTTTCGCCATTTATTGAAAATGTCTCTATACGTATACACGTTAAACAGCGTGGGCGATAAAGGACACCCTTGACTGACTCCTTGTGTGATTCTACTCGTTCCTCTATTAATGGTTGGGCCGAAACGTATCTTTTTTATCAGCATACAAATTTTGAACTGACGTTATTAAATGCTGAGGAGGCTCAGACTCTCCTAAAATTTCCCTTAACTTAGATCTTACCAGCCTGTCGAAGGACTTTTTATAATTCACAAAAGCTATATAGCTTGGGATATTAAATTCTCTGTCCTTTACCAATATCTGGTTTATAGAGAAAAAACGATCTACCCAAGATCGTGGAAGACCGACTGGCATGTTCTAGCAAAAATATCCAATACCGAACACCGTAGTTCACACCACAGACCCACTGAGAATTGTATCGATCCTTCAATGGCCTGCCCATAACCCTTATTTCTCAGCCGTGGAGCATGTGTTAGATACGATAGCAAGACATGTAATTGCACACGAGCGACCAGTCACCTATCTTAATGAACTGACAGAGCACATGTTACAAGCGTGGCAAGAAACACCTTATGATGGTCTTCGGACGTTGTTTACTTCCATGATAGCAAGAATACAAGAACTTTATTCTTGGGTGTGGATTCATAATCCATACCTATGTTAATGTTGGATATCGGTTCAAATGGAATGAGAGTTTGTTCATTTAATATTTATCTAATAAACATCTGCACGAAGTTGCGTAGATGTCGGACTGGTGCTTAATGTTGTAAGAAAACCCCTTAATGAAACATAGCGTGCAGATTCAGTTTTGTGTGAGGTAACGCAGATTGAAAGACAGAACACCAACAGGAGCTGAAAGATCGTCTACATCTGCATATACGCCTACACTATGCAAGATACTTCGGTGTGTGGCGAAGAGGTGGTAGGTCAATCCTTTCCCTCCTTTCTCGTTGCTGCCGTAAATTGTGGAAGAAATGACTCCGTACGAACTCTTGTCACGCACATTTTACGAAACGAAAGGGCTGGAGGGGGCGGGGAGGGGGGAGGTGGTGGGGGGAGCGAGGGAGCGGGGCGGGGATGATACGTCAGCGTCTTTGCGTTGAAATAAATGCTTTCGGAATTGTAATATGAATCATCTCATATGAGGCACAACACACCTCTTTTGACATGTGTCTATAGAGACTGATCAACGTTTCCACAGTGCTCTGTCGTCTAACAAATAAACCACCAGTTCTAACTTTCGTGAATGAAACAGCTTCAAACCTCTGATTACTCTGTAGATGAGATGATGTGATAAATATTTCACATTAAGCATGTGAAATCTTTAAGATTCAAGACTTAAAATCCTAGTTATGTTGATTTTATTTATTTTTTGATTATTCACCCATACAGTAATGAAAAGTTAGATCTTCACGCATATCAATATTCTACAGCATGCGCTGTACAATGATACAAATTTGCGTATAAACGAGTGGAATGTGTGGATGCTATCTGCAAAACGTGCTACTAACAGTGGTAGTTCTCTAGAAGTAATAATTAAAACATTTTGCATGGGGATGTTGGTGTACATCGACTATATAGTAAGCGACAAACTTTTTACCTTTCACTACTTTGTGTGTGTGCGTGGGGAAGGGGGGAGGGTGTCAGCGAGAAAAAGTTTGAAATTATGTGTAAATCGTTTACTATGTTGCTATGTTCACTCTTTCTCAAATACACCCTCCAGTCACGTTAATGTGACCACCTGACAAAATCATGAATAACCAGGTCTTTCGGCGCAGAGAGCAAGCGAGACGTGCACGAACACTCACTGAGGCTCTGAGACATAACACTAGGAATGTGGGCCAATGCCAACTCCTGTGCCGTGGGAAACTGCGCTAGGTTTGTGGGCTGATGATCCACGGCGCGAACGGTCCGACCGAGTTAGTTCCATAGATACCCGATTGGGTTTAAACCCAGAGAGTTCAGTGGGCGGGGGAGTGCGGTAAAGTGGTGCCCTTCAAATCACACACGTACACTGCAAGCTGCGTGACACCCAGCATTGTCCTGCTGGAAGACGCCACCGTGCCAAGGAGAAACAAACTGCATGTAGGGGTGGACATGGTCCCCAAGGATAGATGCATACTTCCGTCACCCGTTGCCCCTTACAGAATGACGAGATCACTCAGGGAGTGCCGCGAGAATATTCTGGGATCATGACGCTCCCTCCTGGTTCCAGTTGTGGTGTCACCGCCAGACATCACACTTGCTAGGTGGTAGCTTTAAATCGGCAGCGGTCCATTAGTACATGTCGGACCCGCGTGTCGCCACAGTCAGTATTTGCAGACCGAGCGCCACCACACGGCAGGTCTAGAGAGACGGACTAGCACTCGCTCCAGTTGTACGACGACTTTGCTAGCGACTACACTGACGAAGCCTTTCTCTCGTTTGCCGAGAGACAGTTAGAATAGCCTTCAGCTAAGTCCATGACTACGACCTAGCAAGGCACCATTAACCATATCTGGAGAGAGTCTCACTTGTATAACCAAGAGCGATGTACCACAATGATGGAATAAAGTTAAGTATAACCTCAGCTACGTACTTTTCATTATAGCATTAATTACGTATCCTGTTCCAGACTTCACGCCCGTCTGCGTTAGATAGCGTACATTTCGGCCTCCTCTATCTAAAAGGTGTTGGCACATTTGCCAACACATCTCCAGTAATTGTATTTTGAGACGTTTCACACCGCACGCGCGTACATCTCTCCGACGAAGCCTAAAACGTGATTTATCTGAAAACGTCATCTGTCGCCACTCTTGTTCGAGTCCTCCCTCGGGCATGGGTGTGTGTGTTTGTCCTTAGGATAATTTGGGTTAAGTAGTGTGAAGACTTAGAGACTGATGACCTTAGCAGTTAAGTCCAATAAGATTTTACACATATCTGAAAATTTCTGAGGCACGCGTGTTACGCTATTGGCGTTCGAATTCCAGCCTTCGTCGCGGATTAATAGTTGTTACCATGGATGTGTAAACCAATTGCCTGTACACAGCAACGTTCGCTGAAAGGTCGTCGATGAGACACTGTTGGTAGCCTCTAGGCTCGCCTGGGTGGTGAGCTGCTCAACAGCTGCACGACCATTCGCCCGTACACATCTGCGCAGCTGTCACTCTACTGCCTCGGCGCCATTTTTCAGCGGCGCTATTTTGCCATCTTCTGTATACTTTAATCACCGGGGAACTCTAACTGTTTACAAACTTAGCAGTTTCCGAAATGCTTTCACCTCTGCCCCGATAGCCAGTGATCATACCCTTTTGGAAGTCAGATAAATCACTCGATTTACGACAACAACTGCAGTGTTTTCCGTCTCCCCTCGACACTCTTTATATACCCTACACTATTAGTGCTGCCACTTACCATCTGTGAGTAGTTATAGCACGTTGACGTCCAACATAGGCGGTGGCCACATTAATGAACCGTGTAATTGATGAGGATGGTGTGGATAATTCGTCTGCTGTGGGTTAAGCTGCCTCAACAAGTATACACAGTTAACTTAAATAGTTCACTGTGTTAAACCTCTAACGTAAGATTGTAGCTATTAATGAGTAGACTATGATAGCATTATAAATGTTTAAATTCGATCAATAATTATCTGAAATACTGAAAATCAATTTTTGTTCACCCTGGAAGTCTTTAGGTAGGCATCATATAACTGAAACTTAGCGATCGTGTGTTGATTATAGTCATTTTGGTAATAAACGCGTCGAATTTCAGACTGTTCTTGTATTCATGAAAGATCACAGCCTATCTACATCTACATCTAATGGTGCGTGCAGAGAGTAGACTTCACTACTGCCAGTCTTTTCCTTCGTTGTTGCACCAGCAGTTAGAGTGAGGGAAAAACGATTGTCTATATGCCACCGTATGCGTCCTAATTTCTCTTATATTATCTTTGCGGTTTCTATGCGAATATATACACTCCTGGAAATTGAAATAAGAACACCGTGAATTCATTGTCCCAGGAAGGGGAAACTTTATTGACACATTCCTGGGGTCAGATACATCACATGATCACACTGACAGAACCACAGGCACATAGACACAGGCAACAGAGCATGCACAATGTCGGCACTAGTACAGTGTATATCCACCTTTCGCAGCAATGCAGGCTGCTATTCTCCCATGGAGACGATCGTAGAGATGCTTCTAGAGCACGTTGGGTGGCACGGGATACATGCGGACGTGCATTGTCCTGTTGGAACAGCAAGTTCCCTTGCCGGTCTAGGAATGGTAGAACGATGGGTTCGATGACGGTTCGGATGTACCGTGCACTATTCAGTGTCCCCTCGACGATCACCAGTGGTGTACGGCCAGTGTAGGAGATCGCTCTCCACACCATGATGCCGGGTGTTGGCCCTGTGTGCCTCGGTCGTATGCAGTCCTGATTGTGGGGCTCACCTGCACGGCGCCAAACACGCATACGACCATCATTGGCACCAAGGCAGAAGCGACTCTCATCGCTGAAGACGACACGTCTCCATTCGTCCCTCCATTCACGCCTGTCGCGACACCACTGGAGGCGGGCTGCACGATGTTGGGGCGTGAGCGGAAGACGGCCTAACGGTGTGCGGGACCGTAGCCCAGCTTCATGGAGACGGTTGCGAATGGTTCTCGCCGATACCCCAGGAGCAACAGTGTCCCTAATTTGCTGGGAAGTGGCGGTGCGGTCCCCTATGGCACTGCGTAGGATCCTACGGTCTTGGCGTGCATCCGTGCGTCGCTGCGGTCCGGTCCCAGGTCGACGGGCACGTGCACCTTCCGCCGACCACTGGCGACAACATCGATGTACTGTGGAGACCTCACGCCCCACGTGTTGAGCAATCCGGCGGTACGTCCACCCGGCCTCCCGCATGCCCACTATACGCCCTCGCTCAAAGTCCGTCAACTGCACATACGGTTCACGTCCACGCTGTCGCGGCATGCTACCAGTGTTAAAGACTGCGATGGAGCTCCGTATGCCACGGCAAACTGGCTGACACTGACGGCGGCGGTACACAAATGCTGCGCAGCTAGCGCCATTCGACGGCCAACACCGCGGTTCCTGGTGTTTCCGCTGTGCCGTGCGTGTGATCATTGCTTGTACAGCCCTCTCGCAGTGTCCGGAGCAAGTATGGTGGGTCTGACACACCGGTGTCAATGTGTTCTTTTTTCCATTTCCAGGAGTGTACGTTGCTTGCAGTAGGATCGTTCTGCAGTCAGCTACAAATGCGGGTTCTCTAAACTTTCTCAGTAGTGTTCTTCGAAATGAATGTCCTCTTTCCTCAAGGGATTCCCACTTGATTCTCGAAGCATATCCATGGGACATGCATGCTCATCGAACCTACCACTAACAAACCTAGCAGCTCGCCTCTGAACTGCGCCAATGCCTTCTTTCAATCCTATCTGGTGCGGATCCCACACACTAGAGCAGTACACAACAATTGGTTGCACTAGTGTTCTCTACGCGATCTCTTTTACAGATCACCCACACTTTCCTAAAATACTCTCAATAAAGCGAAGTCGACCATTCGCATTCCCTACCACAATCTCACACGCTCATTCCATTTCCTATCGCTTCGCAACTTTGCTCCCAGGTATTTAAACGGCGTGACTGTCTCAAGGAGGACACTACTAATGCTGTAACCGAACATTACGCGTTTGTTTTTCCTATTCATCCGCATTAACGTACATTTTGCTACATTTTCTACAGTCAGAGCCAGCTTCCATTCATCACACCAATGAGATATTTGGTGTAGATCATCTTGTTTCATCCTACTGTCACTGATCTTCGATATCTTCCTGTACACCACAGCATCATCATCTGCCCGCATCTCGTGGTCGTGCGGTAGCGTTCTCGCATCCCACTCCCGGGTTCCCGAGTTCGATTCCCGGCGGGGTCAGCGATTTTCTCTGCCTCGTGATGGCTGGGTGTTGTGTGATGTCCTTAGGTTAGTTAGGTTTAAGTAGTTCTAAGTTCTAGGGGACTTATGACCACAGCAGTTGAGTCCCATAGTGCTCAGAGCCATTTGAACCATTTGAACAGCATCATCAGGGATCAGCCGCAGATTACTGCCCAACCTGTTCGCCAGATCATTTAGGTATGTAAAAGGTAGCAACGGCTGTGTCGCACTTGCTAGGGCCACTCCTGATGTCACCCCTGCCTCCGATGAACACTCGCCGTCGACGACAACGTGCTGGGTTCTATTACTGAAGATGCCTTCGAGCCAGTCACATATCTAGGAGGTTAATCGCTATGCTCGTACCTTCGTCAATAGTCTGCAGTGGTGTACAGTGTCGAATGCTTATCTGAAATCTATAAATATGGAATCTTTCTGTTGCCCTTCATCCATAATTCGCAGTATATCGTTTGAGAAAAGAGCAAGCTGGGTTTCGCGATGCTTATCAGTGCCGGCGCTGTCCGTTCTCTCACATTTTTCTGTAGAAATCGTGGCTGATAGCGGCCTTGACGTGTTCGGGAAGACTGAAGGTTAGGATTTACCGTCCCGCCGACGACGTGCTTTTTGGTAATCACATCGTAAGCTGCGATTTAAGATTCTAGGGAATAAAATAGGTAGTGTCCTGTCGAAAGGAAACATTGCAGAGTTTGATTTTAAGCTAATTAGGAAACCACAGAAAATCTGAGTTTGGATGACCTGGGAGGTAGTGGTCTCGAACCGTCGCCCTCCCGATTGCTAACTTCTACGCCACCTCGCTTGGTCGATGTGTTCGATAATGCAGGCCTGTTCAGTAGATTTACATATGCTTGACTGATGATCAGTATTTTAGCCTCATTTGATTATAACGTATGATCTGTAACTATACTTTCTGTCTGTCTCTGTGGTGACTTCAGCTACACTGTGTTAATACGAGGAACTTTTTTCAAGGTCTGATCGGTCTAGAATTGAAACCATAGTGAAAATCAAAAATGTTTTATTTGCAGCATTTATCTGCACCTTCCAGTTACTTCTCTAGATGGTCGCCGACTCGACGTCGACATTTGTCGTAGCTTGGCACCAGCTTCCAGCGAAAACTGTACCCACTTCTGCAGCTCTTCGTCTGCGCCAAAATGCTTGGGAAACGAATCATTCAACACACTATTTGTGAACCTCCGATTTTCTCAAATCGCCTGATCCAGTCGCTGAAGACAATCATCGATTGACGCTGTCTTTGTTCCTGTTCCCTGACCGCATGCACGTGTACGTCCTGCTTCAAAGTTCCTGCTCCATTGCCGTTACGTGGGTGGCATGAAATAGGGCAAAACCACTCAGCAACGGCAGCACGCACTACACACTTGGCTGGAAACTCTGCTGCTCTAGGTACCTTTACATACTCGCTGTGCGCTCAGAATTGAAAAATGTACCATAATGCAATCGATGGGCATACTGCAGACGTTGCGCAAAACGTCTGCGCAGAGCTTCTTCTGATTCATCGCTCATCACTTTATCATTTATTGCATTAGCATGTCTTTAAGGCATGCAGCAGAAAAGCAACAGAAATACCAGCACAACAAAAAGAGAAAAAACAGCGCTCTTTAGAAGATACAAAAGAAATCATTACAAAAAGCACAAAAAGATGATTAGTTAGTCACAACACAACAGATTACTGCAGATGGTTATCCACTGTTGCCATTCTCTAAATTCCTCTTCCATGGCCATCAGTTCCACTTTTTTTTTTAAAGATTGTTGATACTCGACTCTTTCATCGCGTCCTTGGATGTCCCTTTTGGCTTTTTCCAGTAGGCTGAGAATGGAGAACTCGGTATGGGAGAGCTCTATCAGCTTGAAGGATGTGGCCAGACCACTGTAGCCTCTTGTGCCGTAATAGTCGGGCAGTGTGTGTGTTTTCAAACAGCCTTCTTTCGTTCTTCGTTGCCTTTTACCTTCCATGGTATTCTAGATACGTCCATAGGTCGTTGAGAGTATCTTCCTCTTGCAGCCTTTGATTGCCTCTTCAGTTGTTGCTGATATCGCCCTGGTTTCGCAACCGCATAAAAGTACCGGTCCTACTAGTGTCATGTACAGCTAGATCTTATTCTTCTGTGAAATCAGTCGTGACTTGAATAAGTTTTTCAGATTAAGGAACATGCGGCTGGTGTATATTATTCGTTGATGCACCTCTTTTTCAGTTCACATTTACGAGGGTCACTACAAAATAAATGCACACTATTTTTTTAAAAATCCATCTTTTATTGTACATGTTTGAACGTTTTACAGTGTGTAGATACATCCTTTAGGAACAATATTTTCATTTCTCCACATAATTTCCATCCCTCTCAACTGCCTTACGATATCTTGGAACCAGCGCCTGTATACCCGCACCGTAAAATCACCAATTCGTTAACTCTGCACATTGCCTAGAGTGTGTGCAGTATGAGGCCTGCCGCTGCGAGGACAATCCTCAATATTGCCGTGCACGCTTTCATCACGTAACCTGCTTGCACACCGACTAACTGTACTGCGATCGGCAGCAGCATCTCCATACACCTTTTTCAACCTCTTTTGGATGTTTCCCACTGTCTCGTTATCACAGCACGGGAATTCTATGACAGCACGTTGCTTCTGACGAACGTCAAGTGTAGCAGCCATCTTGAAGAAATGCTGTGACGGCACCACTCAGGGGAACAGGCTGAAATAAGTTTGAAAACGAACGGGAAGAATGTATCTACGCACTGTATAACGTTCACACATACAGAATGAAAACTGTATTTCTACAAAAATAGTGTGCATTTCCGTTGAAGTGACCCTAGTCGTCGTCAGTATGGAACCCAGGTACCTGAATTTTTTTAACTCGTTCGGATGTTTACCAACCAACAACAATAGATGGAAGAAGAGTTTCACGACGTGATACGACGAGATATTTGGTTGTACCATTATTCACCACCAGCCCAGTTTTTTTATTTTTTTATATTTTTTTTGCGCTGTGCATAAGTGGGAAAGTATCAGGGCATACTTACTACAGGGTGTCACCACGATCCACAACATTGTCGGCAAATGTCGCTATTCCTATCTGCTCGCACCATCTCCGATTCGATTAGTGCCACCGCTTACTTTCTCCAAATTCAAGCTAAATAGCATTGACGCCAATTGATGTCATTCTCTTAGTCTATTTCGAATAGTGAATGGTGACGGTAGTGGTTAGTCGGATGTATTTCGGTAGAATGTGAAATTTCTTCAATGATTTCCATAGTATGGAGTGGTCAGTGTGGTAAGCTTGTAGAAAATCAATGAAGATGAGGTGTAATTTCCAGTCGAACTCGTAAATTTTTTTCTGTCAGCTGCCTCTAGCTAAACACGTGGTCAGGATTCCACTGTCCAGGGACAAAGCCACTTTGAAAATGGCCTATAGTTCCTTCCGAAAATGGTCCTGTTGGGTTTAGTAGCACTGTTCAATCAAAGAAATCTGTTGAAAGTCGG
Source organism: Schistocerca cancellata (assembly GCF_023864275.1). Lineage (NCBI taxonomy): Eukaryota > Metazoa > Arthropoda > Insecta > Orthoptera > Acrididae > Schistocerca > Schistocerca cancellata. Next base: position 21,279,039 of record NC_064633.1, on the reverse strand, counting down.
TAACATGCGGAGCTCCATTCTTCTTTAATATGGAAATATAATTACTCCCTTCCACTATTCAGAAATATATCTGCCATCCAAATGGTAGATATTAAGTGCTTCAAAGCATCCGCCAATGTTTCACCTTCCAAGAGGAGCATCTCAGCCGTGATACCATTGCCTCCTCGTTCCTTGTTGTTTTTGAGAGCCTTTAACGCATCCCCGATTTCTTTCTCTCACGGACCGGGGACTTCCACTCGTAATAAGCTATTCTAGCATCTTCCGAAAGTTGCAGTAGCCGTTGTAGCCTCCTGGCTTATGTGGTCTCTACAGTTACCCGACATTCTTCATCGAACTTGATTTCTTTCTGTGTTTTGGGGGGAAAACCAGCTCTTCATTTGTCGTCACTAACACTGCATTCCGTAATACTAGTTACGTATCGTTCACGTTGTTAGGGTCCTCCAGTATCGTAAGTTATGGGAATTTTATCGTGATAGCGCTGTCTCTGTTCTAAGTCTTCCAAATAACCTGTGTCAAAGTGGACCATCCTTTCATCATTAGTCTGCCACTTGGTAGACAGTTTCAGACGTAGTTTGATCGATTTTCGCTATGGTTTTAATTTCACGATTAAAAGGTAGCCCTCTTAAGTTTTTCGGGTTCATCGCCTGTAATGTGTAGTCCACTGTACTCAAGACATGACAGATTTGCTTTGCGTAACTTCGCGGCCAGATGCCCTTCCCGTCTATGCAGCTTTCACTTACCTGTTGGTGAAGCCTGTGTGTTACCGTCTTTAAATGTTTGTATACCCTATTTTTCCTAGGCAGAAAGTGGGGAACAGCCCAGTATTTGCAAACACTAGCCTCCCGGTGCACCAGCCACAGTCGATGCTGGTTTGTCTCACCTCCATGTCTCACAAACTAGCGCGGTGCGCGTTACGCTATACCATTATGGGATCCAGTGATTTCCTGTACTTCGGGTACAAAACAGACTAAAATGCTATAAAGAGAGTCTTATTTTGGATGATTTCCATTTATCGATTTAGTTAAAATTCCCGCATGTATTTTTACATTAGTTAATATAACCCTGCCACAATACATTGTGTAATTATTTTTAGTAGTCGTGTAGAGTTATGTGTCACAAATGGTTGATCACAGTGGTTCCACTAGTGACTTCACGTTACACGGTATTATTAATTATAAACTGTCTTTGTAGGGGAAATGTGTCTGTCAGTTACTCCAACGATTGGGGAAGCGCAGCTTCCACCATAATCCATTAGTGGGTACGGAATGCGTAGTTCATAGTCTTCATACTACTACGCTGAATATATCCTTGTTTGTACCTTCTGAGAAACATGTGACCAAACAACTCTTGAGTCTTATTTGACTGACGTTGGATTCCGTTGCAAAAGATTTACCTATTTTTTGTAATTTCGCTCAATCTCTTCAGGCAAATGCTAGAATGATTCCGTTGTGAAGCACACATCCGATTTCCTTCCCCGTCTTTCCTCGCAATCCGAGCTTCTGTTACGTCTCTGAAGACCTCATCGCGACAAGATGTTTAACCCCAAACTTCCCTGCCTCTTTGGAATTTAAACTCTGATTCCTGAATTTCGCGAACAGAGCAACATGTCGCTGTCTTCTTTTCCTTCCTAACTCAGCAGACGTTCTGCCATCGTGCTGGGGGTCTAGTACCTGCATGAGAGCAGATATAGCTTCGGATTTGTCTTGTCCATAGTGTTAGTTTCGATGCTGAGAGTGGTTTGTCGTGTCCATTGTAATTCATATGCAACGTTTATTTATGCGACAGATACGTGGACAGAAAGTTTGCTTTGCGACTTGACGTAATTTGTGTGAAGATACGATAACTAATATAAGTGGAGAAGATGCCCAGTGCTATAAAAAGACCATGGAAAAAAGAGGTTTGATTTCCGACTTACTGAAGGATATAGGTTTTGGGTGATGTTTAAAGATAAAGCATCGACCTTGAGCCATTGCTCCGATCACTATTTGAGTTGACTGCCTGACAGTGAACGTGATTGCTTCTCAAATGAGGCATTAGTTTCTAAAGCCATCATACACCACAAGCTTCTACATTTACATCTACATCTACATCTATAAGGGTACTCTGCCAATCACATTTAAATGCCTGGCAGAGAGGTCATCCATACAGCTTCACAATAATTCTCTGTTATTCTAATCTCGTATAGCGCGCGGAAAAACGAACACCTATATCTTCCCGTCCGAGGTCTGATTTCCCTTATTTTATTATGATGATTTTTTCTCCCTATGGCGGTTGGTGTCTACAAAATATTTTCGAATTCGAAGGAGATAATTGGTGATTGAAATTTCGTGAAACGATTCTGCCGCAACGAAAAACACCTTTCCCTTAATGGTAGCCACGCCAAATCCTGTGTTACTTCAGTGATACTCTCTCCCCTGTTTCGCAATGATACAAAACGTGGTCTAGGGGTAGCGTCTTTGATTCATAATCAAAACGTTTTCGATCCCCGCCACTGCCTAAATTTTGATAAATAATCAGCATTGGTGGCCGAAGACTTCCGGCATAAGAAGTCAGCCTCATCCTGCCAAAGGCCTTGTCAAAGAGGGCGGAGGAGCGGATAGAGGTTCACGGCACTCTCTTGTCCTAGGGGTGGGAAATTGCCCCTAAAGGCGGAAGAATCAGCTATGATCAACGACATGAGGATGCGGAAGGCAATGGAAATCACTGCATTAAATACACGTAACGTGTATCCACAGGACATGTGGCATGTATTTGAAGAGGTGTCATGATGATCTTTCCATTGGCAAAAGATTACGGTATAGTCCCCCATTCGGATATCCGGGAGGGGACTGCCAAGGGGGAGGTTACCATGAGAAAAATATTGAATAACCTACGAAAGGATAAAGTTCTACGAGTCGGGGCGTGGAATGTCAGAAGCTTGAACGTGGTAGGGAAACTAGAAAATCTGAAAAGGGAAATGCAAAGGCTCAATCTAGATATAGTAGGGGTCAGTGAAGTGAAGTGGAAGGAAGACAAGGATTTCTGGTCAGATGAGTATCGGGTAATATAAACAGCAGCACAAAATGGTATAACAGGTGTAGGATTCGTTATGAATATGAAGGTAGGGCAGAGGGTGTGTTACTGTGAACAGTTCAGTGACCGGGTTGTTCTAATCAGAATCGACAGAACAGCAACACCGACAAAGATAGTTCAGGTATACATGCCGACGTCGCAAGCTGAAGATGAACAGATAGAGAAAGTGTATGAGGATACTGAAAGGGTAATGCAGTATGTAAAGGGGGACAAAAATCTAATAGTCATGGGCGACTGGAATGCAGTTGTAGGGGAAGGAGTAGAAGAAAAGGTTACAGGAGAATATGGGCTTGGGACAAGGAATGAAAGAGGAGAAAGACTAATTGAGTTCTGTAACAAGTTTCAGCTAGTAACAGCGAATACCCTGTTCAAGAATCACAAGAGGTGGAGGTATACTTGGAAAAGGCCGGGAGATACGGGAATATTTCAATTAGATTACATCATGGTCAGACAGAGATCCCGAAATCAGATACTGGATTGTAAGGCGTACCCAGGAGCAGATGTAGACTCAGATAACAATATAGTAGTGATGAATAGCAGGCTGAAGTTCAAGACATTAGTCAGGAAGAATCAATACGCAAAGAAGTGGGATACGGAAGTACTAAGGAATGACAAGATACGTTTGAAGTTCTCTAGCGCTATAGATACAGCAATAAGGAATAGCGCGGTAGGCAGTACAGTTAAAGAGGAATGGACATATCTAAAAAGGGCCAGCGCAGAAGTTGGGAAGGAAAACATAGGTACAAAGAAGGTAGCTGCGAAGAAACCATGGGTAACAGAAGAAATACTTCAGTTGATTGATGAAAGGAGGAAGTACAAACATGTTCCGGGAAAATCAGGAATACAGAAATACAAGTCGCTGAGGAATGAAATAAATAGCAAGTGCAGGGAAGCTAAGACGAAATGGCTGCAGGAAAAATGTGAAGACATCGGAAAAGATATGATTGTCGGAAGGACAGACTCAGCATACAGGTAAGTCAAAACAACCTTTGGTGACATTAAAAAAGGCAACGATGGTAACATTAAGAGTGCAACGGGAATTCCACTGTTATATGCAGAGGAGAGAACAGATAGGTGGAAAGAATACATTGAAAGCCTCTATGAAGGTGAAGATTTGTCTGATGTGATAGAAGAAGAAACAGGAGTCGATTTAGAAGAGATAGGGGATCCAGTATTAGAATCGGAATTTAAAAGAGCTTTGCAGGACTTACGGTCAAATAAGGCAGAAGGGATAGATAACATTCCATCAGAATTTCTAAAATCATTGGGGGAAGTGGCAACAAAACGACTATTCACGTTGGTGTGTAGAATATATGAGTCTGGCGATATACCATCTGACTTTCGGAAAGCCGGCCGGTGTGGCCGTGCGGTTAAAGGCGCTTCAGTCTGGAACCGCGTGACCGCTACGGTCGCAGGTTCGAATCCTGCCTCGGGCATGGGTGTGTGTGATGTCCTTAGGTTTAATTAGTTCTAAGTTCTAGGTGACTGATGACCTCAGAAGTTGAGTCGCATAGTGCTCAGAGCCATTTTTTTTTGACTTTCGGAAAAGCATCATCCACACAATTCCGAAGACGGCAAGAGCTGACAAGTGCGAGAATTATCGCACAATCAGCTTCACAGCTCATGCATCGAAGCTGCTTACAAGAATAATATAAAGAAGAATGGAAAATAAAATTGAGAATGCGCTAGGTGTCGATCAGTTTGGCTTTAGGAAAAGTAAAGGGACGAGAGAGGCAATTCTGACGTTACGGCTAATAATGGAAGCAAGGCTAAAGAAAAATCAAGACACTTTCATAGGATTTGTCGACCTGGAAAAAGCGTTCGACAATATAAAATGGTGCAAGCTGTTCGAGATTTTGAAAAAAAGTAGGGGTAAGCTATAGGGAGAGACGGGTCATATACAATATGTACAACAACCCAGAGGGAATAATAAGAGTGGACGATCAAGAACGAAGTGCTCGTATTAAGAAGGGTGTAAGACAAGGCTGTAGCTTTCCGCCCCTACTCTTCAATCTGTACATCGAGGAAGAAATGATGTAAATAAAAGAAAGGTTCAGGAGTGGAATTAAAATACAAGGTGAAAGGATATCAATGATACGATTCGCTGATGACATTGCTATCGTGAGTGAAAGTGAAGAAGAATTAAATGATCTGCTGAACGGAATGAACAGTCTAATGAGTACACAGTATGGTTTGAGAGTAAATCGGAGAAAGACGAAGGTAATGAGAAGTAGTAGAAATGAGAACAGCGAGAAACTTAACATCAGGATTGATGGTCACTAAGTCAATGAAGTTAAGGAATTCTGCTACCGAGGCAGTAAAATAACCAATGACGGACGGAGCAAGGAGGACATCAAAAGCAGACTCGCTATGGCAAAAAAGGCATTTCTGGCCAAGAGAAGTCTACTAATATCAATTACCGGCCATAATTTGAGGAAGAAATTTCTGAGGATGTACGTCTGGAGTACAGCATTGTACGGTAGTGAAACATGGACTGTTGGAAAACCGGAACAGAAGAGAATCGAAGGATTTGAGATGTGGTGCTATAGGTGAATGTTGAAAATTAGGTGGACTGATAAGGTAAGGAATGAGGAGGTTCTACGCAGAATCGAAGAGGAAAGGAATATGTGGAAAACACTGATAAGGAGAAGGGACAGGATGATAGGACATCTGCTAAGACATGAGGGAATGACTTCCATGGTACTAGAGGGAGCTGTAGAGGGCAAAAACAGTAGAGGAAGACAGAGATTGGAATACGTTAAGCAAATAATTGAGGACGTAGGTTGCAAGTGCTACTCTGAGATGAAGAGATTAGCACAGGAAAGGAATTCGTGGCGGGCCGCATCAAACCAGTCAGTAGACTGATGACCAAAAAAAACAAAGCGTGTTGTCTTCCTTTGACCTTTCTAGGTGTACTCCGTCAATCCTACCTGGTAACTGTCCCACGCCGCGCAGCAGCATTTTAACGAACAAGCGTAGTGTAGGCTGACTCTTTAGTAGATCTGTCACATTTTCTAAGTGTCCTACCAATAAAACGCAGTTTTTGGTTAGCCTTCCCTACAACATTTTCTATGTGTTCCTTCTAATTTAAGCTGTTCGTAATTGTAATTCCCAGTTATTTAGTTGAACTTAACGACCTTTCGATTTATCGTGTAACCGATTTTAGTGGATTCCTTTTAGCATTTATGTAGATGACCTTACACTTTTGCGTGAATTAACGTCAACTGCTAATTTTTGCACCATACAGATATCTTTTCTAAATCGTTCATCGATTTGTTTTGATCTTCTGATGACTTTACTAATCGATAAACGACAGCATCATCTGCAAACAACCTAAGACAGCTGCTCAGATTGTCTCCTAAAACGTTTATATAGATAAGGAACAGCAAAGGGGCTACAATATTACCTTGGGGAACGCCAGAAATCACATCTGTTTTACTCGATGACTTTCCGTCAGCTGCTACGAACTGCGACCTCTCTGACAGGAAATTACGAATCTAGTCGCATAACCGAGACGGTATTTCATAAGCGGGCTTGAGAATATATCAGCATTCCACTTTGAGTGAAAACCACATTTTTTTAGCGATGAGATATTTTGGCTGCAGCGACAGGAGAATGAAATACTTTGTTAGTCGCCTTATTACGACATCAAGAGTCTATTCTAAGATTCCTTCCAGGTACAGGTTTTCTATTTATTCAAAGTTTTAGTTTTGTAAGTTTTTTCCTTTTACCTTCATTTGATAACTTGTAAAATTAAGTAATATATGACAACGAAAACTTTCACAAATAACAGTCCTCGTTCTCAAACATTTTCGGCTATAACAATTCTGAAGAGTATGAGTTAAATACGTCTGACTTCTTCAACAATAGATAACCAACCTCCACCAACTCTCACGTCGTAGTGGCTGTGAGCAAGATCAGAGACAATCTTACTCCAAGATAAATGTTGGAATATTCACACAAACAAAATAAGATCTCTGTATTTTTCAATACTGTCGTCAAAATTTTGTATTCATGCAGTCATTTGTTTCACCAGATCGTACCTAATTTACAAGATATATAATTTTATCAATTATTATTTAAATTAATAGTAATAAATATCAGGATACGTAGCTATTTGAGTGCAAATATGCTAGTACAAACGGTATTCGTAATGTTCTCTTAAATATTAGGAGGATAAACAGAGAGTAATAAAACCAAGCGCCCCAGTAAAAATCGCGAACCGCACAAGTTCGACCAAAATTGGTATCGGACGATTTGTAGAAAGAACATGAGCCAAGGACAGTTAGAAATACTTAAGTAAACCGAATCGTAGAGTAGAGCATAAAGGGGAAAGTCGTATGAGATGACGAAGTGGGTAAGACAACGAACCTGAAAATACGCTAAAATGACGCCAGCGACCTTAGCGCTAAGTCATCTGTGTCAAGCCTAGACACTGCATCATACCGTTCACATAGTTCACAAAAGGAAAAGTGTGTTTTACGCATGGAGGTAAAAAAAAAAGTATGGAGTTGTCAATACGTCAGAAATTTGAAGCGACATCCGCCCAAAACATTAGGTTCACTGTATTCATACCTCCATGGTTCACCTTGATTATACTTCCCGTAACATCACTCTGGCGTAGCCGTCTCCAGTTTCCATAGTGTTGGGTGCTTTCATTGTGGGAATACGTAGTTATTTCATCAAAAATGCCGGCTTACACTTTTTACGAGTGTACTAATCTACCAGATCGTAATCTAAAGTTCAAATGAATCACATTTCATTCGTAAGTGCAGCCCTTCAAGCAACATTTTCTTTTGTGTACGTGAATTATGGTTGCGCTGTTTACTTTTATTGTAGTTGTTTTATTTCTTTCATTTGACTTTCAATTTGCCTTCCTTCACTCACTTCTTTCCTTTGTTTTTCATTGCCTTCCAAGTCGCAAAGTCTCCGACATCAGCGCCACACAACTATTCATTGTTCACATTTCCTCCCTCTTTCAATAAGTTTCTGACTAGAACAAGCGGAGACAGCGGTCATGTGTGAGGGAGTTTTGCATGCATGATTGTAAGAATGTGCGTATGTGCTTTGATTCCTTTCTGAAGAAGGCTTTGACTGAAAACTGGAAACTTACGTCAACACTCTTTTCGTCGTGCTTGCCTGCTGTTCGGCCTGTGAATAACAATCTGTCCGTTTCAAAGTGTAGTTATTCCCTCATGAAGCTTGTTGTCAATAATGCACTGCACTTCAACAGGAACAGTTATGTACATAATTAAAATACCAGAAGAAAAAAACTACATTCATTACACCACAGTACGGTTGCCTGTAGTACAAACACGGGATCATAATTCTGCAGCCAGAAATTTTGATCAGTTGCCCAGTGACATAACGTACCTGATAGACAGCGAAGTAAAATTTGAAACTAAACTGAAATTGTTTATCTTTGACAGTTCCTCCTATTGCGCAGAAGACTATCTATTATTATAATGTGCAAATGGTGATGGATAGGAATTATGGATTAACATCTGTCCGTCTTTAATTAAAAAATATAAAACACTAGTAAGTGATTAGCATGGAAAGGTATTTACAAAAAAAGTTACTGTTCGTATAAAATTAGTCGTTTCACATCATTATGATTTATCATGCAAATGATCCATAGAACATGAAACTAAGAACTAACTAACTGTTGGTATATCATAAAGCGAGATATAGACATATATTCTTTGAAAGCCACAAAGTGAAATTCAGTAGTAAAATGAACGGATGATCAAAATCGACGTACATTCCACGTGTGATACATTTGGTAATTTACTGGCGAGAAATATTTCTGGAAAAGAAAGAAATATGCTAGTGTCGGAAGGGTAGGCCCATGTGTTACACAAGTAAAGCTGTCATTACTAAAAAAAAAAGTCTAACATACGTGTTAAAGCAAAATATACATGTTACGGGTTCTGAGCGATTGAGACATTTCCTTAATCACATTCACAGCATTTCACAATGCTGAAATAAGTTTAAAAATTTTATCTTTTCTTAAAAAAATTTCATTATTGGTCACATACTAAATGACGTATCATAGGGAAGATTTCAACGTGAGAAGACACGTAAACTACAGTAAAACTAATTCACTGAAAATCTAATAAAATAACTCCATTCTGCCAAGAGATATACCTCCATGCAGTTCTGTTTCTTTGACGTTCGATAGCCGTTTACTTTGTTGACATGCACAAGATACAATAGCATGACTTGCTTCTTTCTCCATCGCACTGGTTTATTGGCTAGCAAAGAAAACGTAGGTAAGTGTTTTCCCAACACGAGCATTTAAACACTTGTTTAAAGCTGAAAATGCAACGAACAAGAAGCAGTATCAAGTAAGCAAAAAAGCATTGTTTTCGGAGTTTCAGCTTCATTTGCTATTAATACAAATACAATAAAAGTGAAATTAAATGGATTACGAAAGCATGCTTTTCGCATCACTTCCTACTCTTCTTGGTATTCGAAATATGTGAACAAGAAACAAGTACATTAACGAGGCCAAGTGTGTCGTACCACTAGAACAATTACGCATTAAAAACAGAATAACGTTCTAAATTGCATTCCTGACACTATGTTACTCATGTAACCACTGTAATTTTTAGTATTTTAGATGAACAAGAAGCAATCGCAAACAGTAGTCTGCTAATGTTTTGGCCTATTTAAGATCACGGCCCATTCTGGTTTCAAAACAACGTACAGTGTACGTCTATGGCGCCATCTCCCTACTTTTTAGTACATCCATGGTTTTAGACTTACTTTACGCATATTTCGTAAGCAGTAACATTTGTGGAGTAAGTGTCATTAATTTCATTCTTAGATGTTCGTAAAATAATACACAAAATTCGGCAATTGCTGTGTAACTTCCGTTTTCTTATACACTGATTTCTTGAAATTTGCTTTTAATTAAAAGGAGCGATATCTGTTATCAATGTAATACGATGCTTGTCATCTTATTTCAAGACTTCATAAGCTCATCCGACGACTTATAATGTCTTTCTCGTTTTCAAACATTACTTACGTCATAATTGAATCAAGTCTGCACATATCAGTATATTACTGACTCTGAATCAAACAAGCCATCTTCTAGTTTGCTTTGGCCCCATGGGGTTACGACAAGATCTACTTATATTATCGAAGCGAAGATAAATTCTAATCTTTTAGTTGTGGAAGGAAAAAAGTCTACGAGATCATTTACGCACATCAGATGGACTCTGGTGAGAGAAGTATTTTTTAATAAAAAACGAGCGAAGTGAAAAGAGGAGACACAGAAATATCGAAACATGGAAAAAATGAAGTCATCAAGATTAAACGACGTAAACTGTGGATTACTGTTAAAAAGAAGCAGCCATTGAAAATGTCCGCCCAAGTTTAAATCGTCAGAAGTTTCAATATGTATCCCATAATACGACCAATATGGACCTAAAAATCTTTCGTGATGAAGAAAACAGGAGTATTTGTGATGAGAAGGAGAAAGCCGAATTTTCCTTAAAATGTTGACTGTACAAAAGGTGGACTCTTGTCACATGTAGCACCTTAGAAGTAATTAAAGGCCAACGCCATTCGTTCAAACACGGTTATTGTGACTAATTTTGTGTTTCATTTTTACGAGTTTGTGAGTGGCAGGGATCTCAAAATATGACTGCTGGATTTATGGAACGGTCATTTTCAGACAAATATATATGTGCTACATTAACAAGATTTTTATTTCTTCAAAACCATCGCATGTTTTGTATTACTTACTAAATCATTACTATTCATTGTAACTGGAAAATTACTTTACTTTACTATTGAAGTAAATTTAAGTCTTATTTCGTCGTAATAGTTTCTCAAGGGAGCGTACAAATGTTAAGAAACCTTTAACGAAGACGAATTATAGCAGTAAAGATATGTGGCGATGACACCTTAAATTGCTGAATGCCCGCCAGATTGAAATGAGGCATCTCGTTTCGTCATGCAAGATATACTGTTGTTGTTTGACTGTAATATTTTCTATGCGCAGTCGATGTTTATGATGGAATCTAATTCTTTTCCTTTCTTTCGTTTTCCAGAGAGATTCTCTCCGTTTGGATCCCACGCATGTCGGCAATTGTGTATCGAAAGGGAAGTCAGAGGTAAGCAGTTCACTGCGTGACGTTCAGTAACAAATATACATTGCAATTTTCTCCCTTCGTCCTAGTGTCTAGAGACTCCATCTTCAGTAGATGATAAGAGCTGGAACACATAAAGAGCCTCCTACATTTAGTATTGTATGTGTATTGCGTCAGCTCCTATGTGCCACCGATATTTCGTGTTCAAAGTCATTTGATTTATTGTCATTCTATCGCTCTCCGGAGAGAAGCCAAATTTGATTTAAAGATGAAAGCAAACTTTATGGAAAGGACTCATTCGCATAGGGAGATGCAATACCATACTTAGGATAGTAACAGTTATTTCTAATCGTAAACAGTTCCACTTACAGGTGGGAAAGTATCATTCATACAGGGTGTTTCAAAAATGACCGGTATATTTGAAACGGCAATAAAAACTAAACGAGCTGCGATAGAAATACACCGTTTGTTGCAATATGCTTGGGACAACAGTACATTTTCAGGCGGACAAACTTTCGAAATTACAGTAGTTACAATTGTCAACAACAGATGGCGCTGCAATTGATGTGAAAGATATAGAAGACAACGCAGTCTGTGGGTGCGCCATTCTGTACGTCGTCTTTCTGCTGTAAGCGTGTGCTGTTCACAACGTGCAAGTGTGCTGTGGACAACATGATTTATTCCTTAGAACAGAGGATTTTTCTGGTGTTGGAATTCCACCGCCTAGAACACAGTGTTGTTGCAACAAGACGAAGTTTTCAAAGGAGGTTTAATGTAACCAAAGGACCGAAAAGCGATACAATAAAGGATCTGTTTGAAAAATTTCAACGGACTGGGAACGTGATGGATGAACGTGCTGGAAAGGTAGGGCGACCGCGTACGGCAACCACAGAGGACAACGCGCAGCTAGTGCAGCAGGTTATCCAACAGCGGCCTCGGGTTTCCGTTCGCCGTGTTGCAGCTGCGGTCCAAATGACGCCAACGTCCACGTATCGTCTCATGCGCCAGAGTTTACACCTCTATCCATACAAAATTCAAACGCGGCAACCCCTCAGCGCCGCTACCATTGCTGCACGAGAGACATTCGCTAACGATATAGTGCACAGGATTGATGACGGCGATATGCATGTGGGCAGCATTTGGTTTCCTGAGGAAGCTTATTTTTACCTGGACGGCTTCGTCAATAAACAGAACTGGCGCATATGGGGAACCGAAAAGCCCCATGTTGCAGTCCCATCTTCCCTGCATCCTCAAAAAGTACTGGTCTGGGTCGCCATTTCTTCCAAAGGAATCATTGGCCCATTTTTCAGATCCGAAACGATTACTGCATCACACTATCTGGACATTCTTCGTGAATTTGTGGCGGTACAAACTGCCTTAGACGACACTGCGAACACCTCGTGGTTTATGCAAGATGGTGCCCGGCCACATCGCACGGCCGACGTCTTTAATTTCCTGAATGAATATTTCGATGATCGTGTGATTGCTTTGGGCTATCCGAAACATACAGGAGGCGGCATGGATTGGCCTCCCTATTCGCCGGACATGAACCCCTGTGACTTCTTTCTGTGGGGACACTTGAAAGACCAGGTGTACCGCCAGAATCCAGGAACAATTGAACAGCTGAAGCAGTACATCTCATCTGCATGTGAAGCCAGTCCGCCAGACACGTTGTCAAAGGTTTCGGGTAATTTCATTCAGAGACTACGCCATATTATTGCTACGCATGGTGGATATGTGGAAAATATCGTACTATAAAGTTTCCCAGACCGCAGCGCCATCTGTTGTTGACAATTGTAACTACTGTAATTTCGAAAGTTTGTCTGCCTGAAAACGTACTGTTGTCCCAAGGATATTGCAACAAACGGTGTATTTCTATCGCTGCTCGTTTAGTTTGTATTGCCGTTTCAAATATACCGGTCATTTTTGAAACACCCTGTATATGCAGTGATTGTAATTAAACTTTCAAAACGCTGTAGAAATAACGTCACTGGTTAGAATCATCTCAGATTGCAACGGAATATTGTCAGAGAAGTGGGAAAACGTATGGCAGAAGAAAAAAGTAGTGTGATAATTGATCACAGTTTATTCCGTTTACCTTCATTTGATAACTTGTAAAATTAAGTAATGTATGAAAACGAAACTTTCACAAATAACAGTCCTCGTTCTCAAACATTTTGTTTGTATGTGTCAGAATACGAAAATGAAAACACTTGTGATGCGCACGACCCATTGAAGTTGGTATAAACACGCCGGGTACACGGCTTTTCCTCCTTTCGCGTCTGCGACGTTCGCCATGACTGTCTCAATGCAGGACCGCGCTCTGCTATAAACCTGTATTACAAGAATGATGACTGTGCACACGTAGCTCTGCAGAATTTCCGAACATTGCAGGGTTTAGAAAAAGGCGCTGGTCCGATGACTGCCGTGGGTCTGGTGAAAATGATTCGGAAATTGGAAAAGACGGGTTCTTTTGATGTGCAAACTGGTAGAGGGAGGAAACGAATTGATCTGACGTCAGTGGAAGCAGTGCCCACAGAAATGCAGGAGGAGACAAGTGGTGGTGTGCAATGCCCTAACATTGGACATACCCGTGAGCGCGGTGCGTAAAATCCTACGAAAGATCCTTATTTGCTATCGATTCAAAATTACCCGTGTGCACGAATGCTTCCTGTTGACATGACAGTAAGAGAGCCTTTTGCTTTAGAATTTCTTGCGCGCATGGAAGTGGACGATGACTGGCCGTGGAAGATTTTGTGGACCGATGAAGCCCACTTCCATCTGACACGATGTGTGAATACACAGGATTGTCGAATATGGGCAACGGAAAATCCACACGCAAATCAACCAGTACCACTTCATCCTGAAAAGCTAACTGTGTGGTGCGGGTTTACTGCATCACTCTTCATAGGGCCATATTTTCCTAAGAGACAGGTGCTTCCGGTCCTGTTACCTGTACCGTCACTGGTAATCGCTATGAGTGTCTTTTGCTCAACAACGTCATTCCAGCTCTCCAACAGCATGAATGTGTGGATGGAATCATTTTTGTGCAAGGTGGCGCACCTCCGCATATTGCAAATCCAGTTAACCAGCTACTGAAGCGCCATTTCGGAAATGCTAGAATTATGAGGAGCCATTTCTCTATAGCCTAGCCGTCCCGGTCACCTGATCTTAATCCGTGTGACTTCTGGCTGTGGGCCTGTCTGAAAGATGTTGTGTTCAGTATTCCGATTGCAAACTTAGCTGCATTGAAGGTACACATTGCGCAACACATTCTGAACGTGACCCCGGAATCTCTTCGATCAGTTGTGGAACATGCTGTTTCTCGTTTTCAACTTGTCGCAGAAAACGGTAGACAGCATACCGAACATGTTTTGCGCCAGTGACACGGAAATTAAAAATCCGATTTGATTTTGATTGATGATTTTTATGCGGTTTTTGGCCTCAGGCCAATTACAAATCGATGTGATTGATGATTTTGATGAGGTTTTGGCCTCAAGACAATTAAGAACCGATGTGAATGATGCTTTTTACATGGTTTTCGGTCTCAGTACAATTAAAGACCGATTTTTCCTATCAGATGTGATACGACCTTGCCGTGGAGGAAGGGCTTACGTAACTAACAGTACCACACCTGCACGCCCACGCACACTGAGTAGTACAGTTTGCTTAACGTCAGACGTACACCTTAGGCATTGTTGTGTGATTGATTTGTCATTTGTACTCCATCACTATTAAATTGTAGAGCCATTTATAGCTACGTTTTGTAACTATATATTTTTCTTCTCCCATACGTTTCCCCTCTTCTCCAATAATGTTCTGTTGCAATTTGACATCATTCTGACCAGTGATGGTATTTCTACAGCGTTTTGAAAGTTTAACTTTAATTATAATCATCCTGTGTATATACTGTTCGTTCGTCGAGAGTCTAATGGTTTTTGCCTGTTATTGATATCGATACTGACTAGATGCTGGTCACTGGAATTCCATTTCAAGCGATAGTGGCGTGACATAGTGCATTGTAATTCCACGCCGTATCAAAATCCGCGCAGTATTTCGTCAGGCTAACTTGGACATATAAAAGAAAGTGAGCCGAGAAATTCAGCTTATGAATGTGGAAAGAGAAGACTTACTGAAACATTTCCTCTTTACTTACTAAAACATGACTATAACTTACATTTTATGTCTACGTGCAGTAATGTTCAGTTACTACACTTTTTATGGATGGAAAATACAACGAACGTTCAAATAGCAAAAGATACTTTATATGATACAATTACTTTTTATGTTATTGAATTACGTCCCTCTCCCCCTCCCAATGAATCATGCCATGGACCTTCCTGGTGGTGGGGTGGCTTCCGTGCCTCAGCGATGCACATGGCCGTACTGTTGGTGCAACCACAACGGAGTGTTATCAGTTGAGAAGCCAGACAAACGTGTGGTTCCAGAAGAGGGGCAGCAGCTTCTCCAGTAGTTTCAGGGGCAACAGTCTGGATGATTGACTTAACCGTCCTTGTAACATCAACGTAAACAGCATTGATGTGCTGGTACTGCGAACGGCTGAAAGCAAGGGGAAACTACAGCCGCAATTTTTCTCGAGGACATGCAGCTTTACTGTATTAGGACATGCAGCTTTACCGTATTATTAAATGATGTTGGCATCCTCTTCGGTAAAATAACCAGAAAGTGAAGCAGTCCCCCATTCGGATCTCCGGGCAGAGACTACACAGGTAGACGTCCTTATCAGGAGAAACAAAACTGGCGTTCTGCGAACCGGAGCATGGAATGTCAGATCCCTTAAGCGGGCAAGCACGATAGAAAGTTTAAAAAGGGAAATGGATATGTTAAAATTGGATATAGTCGCAATTAGTGAATTTCGGTGGCATGAGGAACCCAACCTCTGGTCAGATGAACACAGTGTTATAAATATAAAATGAAATCGCCGTAATTCAGGACTAGGTTTAGTAATGAATAAAAACGTGGCACCGCGTACAAGCTATTATGAACAGCATAGTGAACGCATTATCGTAACCGAGATAGAAACGAAGCCCATGCCTGCCACAGTAGTACACGTTTGTACACCACTAACTCCGCAGATGATGAAGAGATTGAAGCAATGTATGATGAGATAAAGGAAATTATTCAGGTAGTTAAGGGAGACAGAAATTTAATAATAATGGGGGACTAGAATTCGATAGTAGGGGAAGGAACAGAAGGAAAAGTAGTAGGTGAATATGGTGGGGGGGGGCGGGGGAGGGGGTAAGGAATGAAAGAGGAAGATGCCTGATACAGTTTTGCACACAGCATAATTTAATTATAGCTAAGGCTTCGTTTAAGAATCATGAAAGAAGGTTGTATAAGTGGAAGATAGGTTTCAGATAGATTATATAACAGTAAGTAAGAGATTTAGGAGATTTAGACTTAGAGAAAGCTTTTGACAATATTGACTGGAATACTCTCTTTCAAATTCTGAAGGTGGCAGGGATAAAAAACAGAGAGCGAAAGGCTACTTACAATTTGTACAGAAACCAGATGGCAGTTATATGAGTCGATGGGCACGAAAGGGAAGCAGTGGTTGGGAAGGGAGTAAGACAGGTTTACAGCCTATCCCTGATGTTGTTCAATGTGTATATTGAGCAAGCAGTAAAGGAAACAGAAAAAAATTGAGTATGAATTAAAATCCAGGGAGAAGAAATAAAAGCTCTGAGGTTTGCTGATGACATTGTAATTCTATCAGAGACAGCAAAGGACTTGGAAGAGTAGTTCAACGTAATGGACAGTGTCCTGAAAGGACGAGTTAAGATGAACATCAACAAAAGCAAAACGAGGATAATGGAATGTAGTCGAATTAAATCAGGTGACGCTGAAGGAATTAGCTTAGGAAATCAGACACTTAAAGTAGTAGATGGGTTTTGCTATTTCGGCAGCAAGGTAACTGACGGTGGACGAAGCAGAGAGGACATAAAATGTAGACTGGTGATGGCAAGAAAAGCGTTTTTGAAGAAGAAAAAATTGTTAACATCAAGTATATATTTAAGTGACAGGAAAGTGACACTGAAAGTGTTTGAATGGAGTGTAGCCATGTATGGAAGTGAAACATGGACGATAAAAAGTTTAGACAAGAAGAGAATAGAGGCTTTCGAAATGTGGTACTACAGAAGAATGCTGAAGGTTAGATAGGTAGCTGATACAACTAATGAGGAGGTACTGGATTGAATTCGGGAGAAGAAGCATCTGTGGCACAACATGACTAGACGAAAGGATCAGTTGTTAGGACACGTTGTGAGGCATCAAGAGATCATCAATTTAGTAATGGAGACAAGCGTGGAGGTTAAAAATCGTAGAGGGAGACCAAGAGATGAATGCATTACGGAGATTCAGAAGTATGTGGATTGCATTAATTACTCGGAGATGAAGAGGCTTCCGTGGGATAGAGTAGCATGGAGAGATGCGTCAATCCAGTTCTTGGTCTGAAGACCAAAACAACAAATAACAATATAATTATAGTTTTAAAAGTTTCAGAGTTTGTCTGACTTCTACTTTGAAACCTTTTTTTCTCCCGGATTTCATGATTCTAGGTCAGTGGGGAAGCATGCTAAGGGTTTTGAGGTGTGAGTTTGCGAACATCAAAATATGTGACATAAATGACCGAATCTTTTGATTGCAATGACTTAGAAACTTAAATTTTTTATACCACCAAGAGATCATGGACTTTAGTATGTGATGTAAATTTGAACTATCTGCGCGGACCTCCTCCAGAGAAAAAGGGGTCTTAAAAGACCAATAGAAAGACGGATAAAAAAGGAATTTCTCTCCTGTGATATAGTTACAAATCAATAGTTTTCGAATGTTTTTCTTTATTTTTTACTTTGAAACCTTGCTTCTTGCCAAATTTCATCACTCTAGGTCAAAGAGAAGCACCTTATGGATTATGATGTGTGAGTTTTCGAGTATCAAAATGTGTTGCATAAATCGCCGTAGTTACTTAGAAGTTTAAAATTGTAACACCTCTAAGGGACCACAGACCTTCATATCAGATATAAATTTTAACTTGGTAGGTTCACCTGTTCTTCAGAAAAGGCGTTCTTTACAGTCGGACAGACAGACAGACTGACAACAAGGATTCTATTTTTATAGATAGAGACACGGAAGCCTACAAACTCTGATTCCAGTCTTGGACATAGCTGATGTCCAGAAAGCAGATTTAAATTTTAATGATGCGAACCTGTTGCACAAATTTTATTGCAACGATCTCGTTTCCAAAGCAACTAAGGGTATCTTCATCACAATAAATTATAGTTACACAATGTAATATCACATTTTCTTTGTACATTTGTGTGTGGAGCTGTGTGACGAGTGTAGAAATCAAAGACATTGCCAAGTGACAGCGCTAAGAGAAACGAAGAAGGTTAAATTTTATCTCTGTGTTACTGTGGAGATGGATGTGAGAGTATGTTGAATATTTTATTTCTGCTGTAATAGCTATCCCATATAGTACAGAGAAATTATAAAAGGGTGCCCGCTAACGGAGAATATTAGGTGAGACTCAATCTTGAACATTATTCTTGAAAGTTATTAGTAATAGAAAGAAACAGTTTCAGAATTTCTACGTCAATATGGCGTCAAAGAGACTCTGTGGAAATTCACGACGAACCTGCATTTTAGAGACGGCAGCTTACTTCGGTCTCAAGTCGCCCACTAAAAAAAATTATTTTCAGCTCCCTACTAGCGCACATATGTACGACACAATACCACAAAGACGAGCTCAGTTTGTCTGAATATGACATTAAACTGCCTCACATGTCAGTCGCAAACAAACAAGTTTTTGTTACATTTTCAGGGAATAATATTAATAGGAAACATTTCAACATATTCCCGTTGCCTGTAAAACCATATGAGTTAAAGTGTTCAAGTCAAATAAGTTAAAGTTATCTTGTAAAGCCAGAATTAAAACGGCAAGCGTGGTAAGCCGCTATGACTGACACCTTTCAGTCTAATGTCAGTGCCAGTGGCTTATAATGGTTGTGGTTTTAATTCTGGCTTTGAACGATAACTTTATTTGACTTGAGCATTTCAGCTCATATAGTTTTATTATCTTCACATGCAATGTAAATCTGTGTAACTACAACTTATTCGGTTGAAGGCACCCTTAATCGGTATCGAAACCAGGATAATGCTATAATATTTATGCAACTGGATTTCTCTTTTTATCCTTCATTTAAAAAACTACTGTGGTTGATTATAAGCAAAATACTAAAGGAACGAAACACTGGACTACTGTGTAGTTTGAATGTTAAACAGATTTACCAGGGAATTGAGATTTACCAGGAAATAACTATTGCACTCTTCAAAATAAAATAGAGATAGCTTGCAACACTTATATCGATTAAAAATAGGTGGATTCGCCTCCGATCTGGAACTAGCTATTATTTGGGTATTCTTCGCAAAAAGGAATGGCTCTAATATGGTGAAAATCCGACGTCAAGAAGAGATTTTATAGAGCATTCGAACATCAAGAGTTGTGAGTACCGTCAGTCGCCATGTCGCTTGCCACTAATCTTCGCCACTGCTTCACTAACTTCATACATTCAGTAATGTGTATGGGAATGGACCACTCAATTTGTGTGTGGTTTCTATAATAATCACAGAAGCAAATTTGTGGCCAGAACTATATGTTCTATCCTGATCACGAACCTATTCAGGGTCCTTACCTATGTGCTGCTAAAACCGAGTATCCTGATTGAAATGAACAATTCTTGTATTCAAGTGCTTTAAAATAATTTTTGTCTCATGTGAAAGGAGTAGTAAAAGTTAAAGTTAAACCCACAAAGGTGAAGTTAGATAGGATTTCGCTAAAGTATCCTTAGTTTATTACAAAGTATACTTTTGTAGGGATGCAGTGCAAGATTGTGTAAATATTACTGTCTAAAATACGTGATTCACAGGTGATAAAAAGGCAAATAAGTTAAGCTAATTTTCAAAAATAGTGTGGTTTTGATTTCTATCACGAATGGTTTCTTTTTTGAAGTTAATTAAGCCCAGTGTTCATCTTTATTGATTTTTATATGTCAGTTAAAATAGAAGCCCCTCATGTCCAAATTTAGTTCTGTACTTCATGCAGTAACGTTTCAGTATTTGATTAAGTAATGCTGTTGAGTGTAGCTGTCATTGGTATGAGCTTAGTGCAAAATTACTTCTTATAATTTACCGATTTGTGCATTATTGGTAACTGCTGCTACACACAGTTCAGAGTGCAGTGTGTCAGTTTGTATGCTATTTGCTATTCAGAGGGAAATATCATCGAAAGTAACTTCAATAACCAATATTCAATTTTCTTAAACGTATATTTCCAAATTAATGTGCCTAATTGGGCTGGCGACCGTTCAGATTTTTCATTCACTTTTGTGTTTGTAGCTTCCATTAACTCCCAAGGTTAAAGTATGTTTGGTTGTTTTCTGTTAATTTCACCATATTCAGAAATATAGTCCGATACCTTTGTCCACTACACACACGCGCAGTCAGTCTTAAAATCCTCCTAGAGGGTAACATTAGCTTGTTTCCCTTCAAGTGAGTGTTATGTGTGGCTTTTTCCTTCACAGAATTGAAGGTTTGGTTGTCAGGGAAGAGTGACATACACGTTAGGGTTATATGTGGTGCTACAATACAGGACGTTCCTCAGTTTTACTCACTAAAATACAGATTGTAAGATAAATATTGGGCGCAAAATTATTGTAAGACGAGCACTGAATGTCCAACGCCGCGAACTTGCAATAGATCGGGCAAAATAATTAACAGAAAACTTTACAAGTCTTCAAAGATAAAAT
Source organism: Schistocerca cancellata (assembly GCF_023864275.1). NCBI lineage: Eukaryota > Metazoa > Arthropoda > Insecta > Orthoptera > Acrididae > Schistocerca > Schistocerca cancellata. Next base: position 21,258,044 of record NC_064633.1, on the reverse strand, counting down.
GTAAAGTGTTAACAAAATTAAAACTGATACAGAACGAGCGAAACAAAAAAGTACATAGTGTACTAGGTGGCAGTAGCTCACTAGACGAGAGCGCAGATGACGCCATGGGACGGCGACAGGCTTACGTTGAGTGCCATACACACATCAAGGATCAAATTCAGATGGTAGACTTGCCACAAATAAAACAAGGTATGAACGATGGCACAAATGAAGACAGTGGTTATGTTAACGACTCGATGGATATGTTCAGTTTATCGAAAATCTAAAGTGAACCGAGCGAAACACCAGAAGTAGAGTCTGAGGAGAACTCAGAACAAGATATCGAGAAACCATTAAACATGAACGATTTGTTAAGAATGTTTTCTGCACAAACTGCAGCACAGGGTAGTAATATTACCAATCAGCTTAAAACACAGGCAGATGTAATTAAAACACAAAGTGTTAAAATCAGTCGCTACGGTCGCAGGTTCGAATCCTGCCTCAGGCATGGATGTGTGTGATGTCCTTAGGTTAGTTATGTTTAAGTAGTTGTAAGTTCTAGGGGACTGATGACCTCAGCAGTTAAGTCACATAGTGCTCAGAGCCATTTGAACCATATTTGTTAGAATCAGTAAATAGATCAAAAAAGTAGACTCAAGAGTAGTGAATAATCAATCGGGGACTTAAAAACTGAAATAGATACTATGAATAACAATGTCACCTCTATGCAAAGACAGATTAATTACATTAACTATAGGTTCGATAACGAAGATTCAAGACACTGTAGAACCTCTGCTTGTAACAAAAGCTGATGAAAAGGTTTCCGGCCTAAAACCTGAATTAGTAAACAAATGTAAAACCGTAATATCTTATTTAGGACAAGCAGTGAATGATCCCGAAAAAGGAAGTGAGTAAACAAGTGGCAACATGCGAAAAGAAGCGTGAACAGAACACTTCCTAAATTCAAGTTAAAGTGAACGACCTTTAACGGAAAATAAGAGAAAAACTGACAGATTAATGTGTAGCAAATTGCTAGAGGTTGAATAACGATTTGATCTAGCAAAAAGGCACAATGGATGGAATCCATTAGATAGTTTGAAAGACTGTGAAAGGAATTTTTCTGATTACATAGCGGACAAGGAAAAGATCAGTGTGATTACTAGCGCATTAGCTGGTGATGCGAAAAGATGGGGCTTAAATTTGGATACAGAACAAATGTCATTTGGCGAATTTAAACAGTAATGTATAGAGAAATACTGGTCGGAGCAAAAACAGACTGCCTATGGCGGGAATTTGTCAAGGCCAGGTTATATGACAACAGAGGCTGGAGCTCAATGGAAGACTTTTGCGAAATGTGGTATCGAAAACTACGCACTTGCGAAACAGATGCACAGAGTCCGAAATAGTGTGGGAAGTATGGAAAAAGCTCATGGAGGAATGAAAACGTTACATAGGAAGCAATCACAAAAGCTTCTTGTCATTTTTGGAAAGAGTAGAAGACGAGGGCGACTGGGAACTGTGATTATCATCAAAATAATAACAACCAGAGCAGGGATAATCACGAGAATAATGAACAAAATGAGAACAACTGTTACCACATAAATATGATGCGAAAAATGATAATATTTAATTTTTTATTTTATGATATTTTTAAATATTCATCTTGTATATGTTTATGGTGTTAAATTCTTAAATCATTTACATTTTATATATTTTAAAATATTTAGTTGTAACTGTTTACATTTAATTCTTTTACTTTTAATGGCCCTGAGTTAAAGTATCTGTATCGCTTTCTAGTATATATCTTTCATCAATAGCAACACATAAACCATTTTACACTTTCAGCAATATATAACTCATGTATAGTAAGATCTAAATAAATTCATTTTCTATATTATTTTATTGCACGATCTAAACCTTTTTATAGTCGTCAAAAGTAATTTCACTTTTTACTGCAGACTATTTAACCCCAATACAATTTTATATTCTTTGTTCTTTACTATATAAGAATAAGTTTTCAGTTTTGAACTAATGTGTCTTAAAATAATTTTCCTATAATTTTCATCTTTCATTTGCCCTAAATCTTTTTTTTTATTAGTGATTAGTCTATAAATATTATATTTTGGATAATCGCTTTTATCAAATTCCTTTATCATTGATTTCATATCATTACAGAAAACTTTGATTTAATACTTATATAAACTAATCAGTATCCACATAACTGAAATCGATATTATCTCTTAATTTTGGTTTTATGATGTCCTAACGAAATAATACTTTTTGCTGTGCTAAATATGGCACCATCAAGTATAAAACGTGACAGATTATCACCATAATTGGAAATTCAGTGAAACAATGATTGTGATATTTGGCACATTGTATGCTTGATGTTGACTTCTTTAGTACATTGTTATGTCCTATGAAGGTGGTAGCCAGTAGCAAAAATGGTTTATAATAAATAGTCACAGAGATGCTGGAAAAAAATTATTTTTCCAAATATTCTAGACACATGGTGGGACCTTATTTACCTGTATTGTTGAATATCAGTAATTGTTTCTGTGTAATACTGAGTGAGATGAGGGAAATGCGAATTTTACGTTAATAGTCAATTCAGGGTCACATACTTGTGATGTTATTGTATCAGAAGCCTGACAGGTTTGTTCCACTTTTAATATTTTTTTCATCCAGTTTCTGCTTCAGTTTGAAGTGTCGATTACATTAATCATTACATGTTTGACACGAACATGTTCTTTCTGATAGAACTAATACTACAGAAGCCCACACATCATTGCAACTCTATACAGTCATTAATTCTGCTTCCTCAAACTGTCTTCAGAAATCTCTAGTTTTTGTAAACGTGGCACCCAGGGACATTTTGTGACAGCTTCTGCAAAATAATGATAAGATTAATTTCCCTGTGGAATGTTTCATGAGCAGCGACAATGCGGCCTTCCAGAAGCAATATATTCGCCAAGTCACCTATTGTTGAGAAACATGTGTCGCACTGATGTATAGAGAAGTGTAACAGCACGATAGCAGCCTGATTTTCTTTTCCGAGGCGAAAATTAACCATGCCCTCTCCAGTTTCAGCAGAGCAATGACGCCACGCTGGTGTGGACTTTGCGGCAGCGGCCACCACCTGTTAACGCCACCGGCATGGTCTGGGAGGGGCGGAGAGGGGGGGAGCGGGATGTGCTCTAGTGGTGTTCCCGCCCCCACCCGCTGTCAGCGACAGAGAGCAGACGTTCTCCAACCGGAGGTTAATAGACTTGCAAAGTGGGAAGCGGGTGCAGGGAGATCCGTGGAGAGAGAAAGCCAGCATGGCTCTTAGCGCCCACCAATCAGCAGAGTCCTCAGCGTGACAGCGCTGCGCTCTGCAGGGAAAGCGGCGCATTAATCTCTGCTCCACTGAGCGGGCATTGTTTTGGACCTCTCCACGACCGAGTCCCGAACTACGGCATTGTTTTACGTAGCACATAATCAAACTGGAGTACGTCTATAAACACCAATAGGCAGAACTGGTGGTCTATCGATTCACCTGCGAAAGCGACGCGGAAGAACTTGTAGGCTGGGGTGTTGGCACCATATCCAACGCCTCTCTAACTATATGAAAACGGCAAGGTCATGTTTTGCAGACAAATAACGTATTGTAAAGTAACTAGTAGATGTGACAACTGCTTCTTATGGTTTTACCAAAACAACAAGAGGAGAACACAATTCGTCACAAATAGTTTTAGTACGCCTAAAAAACACTCGTCTTTGAAAATTGTTCGGAAGTTTCCGAACTAATTCGGGAAAAATCATTTTCACCCTTTTGTTGGTACCTGAAAACTATCTTTTCAGAAGGAGTCAACAGCTTCTTGGAATGCAGAAATTTGCTGTCTACTATTTTTTGTTTGGGAACGAGTCGGTACTTGATAAATTAGATAGATTGGAACCATGAATCATTCTTTTAGAGTTTTCTTACGTCAAATAATCAATTTTTTGACTTGCTGTGACAGACCTGTTAGTGTATGCGATCTTTCTTTTTCTTTTTATTTTTTTTAATGGTGGCTCACGATGCTGATAATTAGCGACATAGATTTTGGAAATAATTACTCTAGATCCCTTATTCGTCCATTTGAGGCAATATTTTGAACCTTATCCTATCACTTTTTCGATTAGAAACTTTAATACTATGTCTTTGCAGATGCCAGACGTGCCAAATAGGTGTCTGATTTCTCGTTTCTTGACACAGGCCGTAACATATCTGTCCATTTAGATGTATATCTCAGTTCACAGCATGATCACAGTCCACATGCCGTGCATATACGATCCAAGACCACTGCATGCTCAAAACTGTTCTCATCCATTCGGTTGAACGCCACAGTACACAGTTTATTCACCGTTACCCACTGTCCTTCAGCTGTCTGTAGAAGTGAAAACTGTTATTAGATACATGTTGTCAAACCCGACGATGCATTGTCGATAGTTCTTTGTTTGAAACTTCTATGCAGCGAAAATCATCTGCTCATACTTTGCAACTCTGTAGTCTAACAGATGCGTATGCATTTATTAAGAGTGACAGTAAATAACTTAAGGGGATGCTGATGAAAAACATACACTATTTCAAAAATGCACCAAATCCACAGTTTTGGAGAGATGGCAATGAAATTTTGCACCACGCTTTACATGAAAGTAACACATTAACATATAAAATCTTTTGATTATATAGATTCAACTTTTTTTAATGAAATTTGAAGTTTTATTTTCAAAAGGTAGTGTATGTTTGCTTACCTCAGAAAGTATTCAAGAGATTTCTACAAAAAATTCTCTGTTTCATCTCTTTATATGTTGTAAACTTCTCTCATGAGGTCTTTGGAATACATCAAACAGGAGAATTTTATAATTATAATTTCACAAGTACAATTGTAAAGTCCTGCAAAATTCCAAGCACTTTGCCCCATATCTTAGCTTGAAATCAGAATTACTAAGTTTATAGAAATATGTGTACAAAATTTCATAATTCTAGAATTCATAGAATCTGAGGAAAAGGTACACAAACTTAAAAAAACAAACTTTTCAGGAAACGCAATTTAACGTTCAACCTAATGTTTTTCCTTATGTCGCTTCTTCGGAAGGCACCACATTTCTACTGGAGTCGTCTTTCCCTTCAAGGCTTCTCTTCTGGCTTCTTGTTGTCTGTCTTCTTTCCTTTACCAGGTTTTCAACTGACTTTTCATCTGCAGAGACGCACTGTAAATCTACTTTTCTCAGGATGTCCTGAGTAAAATTTCGTATCTTGAAGCCCACTCTTTCTAATATCTTGATCCTCCCAACGTTCCCATCATTAAATACAATAACTGCATCATACGTTTCAATTCTGACAACTGTAGCAGATGCAAATATGTTTTTAGGACATCCTATCCATGTGAGTGAATTTAGAGACTCATTTTGATTTTAGGTTTTGCCATAGGCACACATCGGCCAAAGATGATCTACAAAACCAAAGGGTATGTATCACGGCCTTCTAGATGTATCCCGCACATGTTTGTTTGAAAGTAATACACAGAATCGTTGTTCATTGAGCTGGTATTGAAGTGCAGCTTCAAAACGTGGGCGTGGCAGGAAGGCCGCGTCACACTTTTAATTAATTTTCAGGCACTTCTGATGCGATTTCAACATTGAAACTTTGGGAACTAATTGTCCATGAGTTGTGTTAACAAATAATAAATTAACAGAAAATTGACATTTTTGGCCAATTTCATGAAAGTCCCCCCTTAAGATGGAATTGGATGAAGTAAATTACATACATGGCCTCACAGAAGAACGAGACGAACGGAACAGACACTTTTATTCAAAGGCAATAATAATACTGAAGTCAACACGACTTAAGAAGATAATAATTAGACCGAAGTTATCGCGACTTAAGATGGTCCCTTGGACATTACGAAAGGCACGAAATTATTGTTAATAGGATGTGTGCTCACCACGGACGGCAGTCCATGTTCCAAAACGTGTTCCCATGCTGGGCACAAGGTTGGTAAGGTATACTATTCTGTATAGTGGGCGTTCCATTCCTCGTCCACCGAGATTGACACCTGCTGGATAGTTGTTAGTGCATGTATATGTACTTCAACACATTTCCTCTACGCATCCCATACGCGCTGCATGGGATTTATGTCAGGAGGACAGGCAGGCCACTCCATTCGCCGATTATCCTCTCGTTCCAAGAGCTCCTTCACATTCGCTGTTCGTAGGGGTTGCTCATTGTCATCCATTTTATGACATCAGGACAGAATACACCACTGAAAATACGAACATGGCGAAGGAGTACAGTGTCAGAATAACGACGATCGGTAATGCAGCGTGTTCAGTGATTTTTTAGGTCAGTAGGACCTTGCAACATTTACTCCCCACACGATAACACCTGAACCACCCTAGTGACCATGCCGGAGAATATGAATCATGCGGAGATGCCGCACACTGGTATCCGAAAGCGTTACCAGCACGTGACACAGTTGGAAAGGGACCTCACTGGGGGGTCTGCATTTGGCTGGCTGACCGAGTCGTGCAATCTCTAGATTCGTGTGGTAGTCGCATGTGACAGTGGCCCGACAATGGTCCTCATGGGAAAGTGTCCTAGTTGACCACGTCTGACCACCACAAGCGAGGGTCGCCGTTTTGAGCACCAAGTACACTGTAACGCGTGCATATCCCAACCTGTCAGCCGAGAGCAAGTAATGCGCCATCCTGCACATTATGTGTCATCCCGAACCATTGGTCGAAGACAAGCAGCATGAGAACCAACTGCCGTCGTATGTGTAGGATGCCGTTAACAAAAAACAAGCGGCTGCGTATGGAGTGGTGCCGTGACCCTGGAAGCATAGACCGTCTCATTGTGTTCAGTGATGAATTGTGGTTCTGAACTATCCGGGATGACTGCAGTCGGAAAATACGGCGGCTACCTGGGGAAGGTTCCAATATGCAGAATGTTTTGTAGAGGCACAGCGTTGTCGCTACTGGCGTCACGGTGTGGGGAACCATCAGGCACGACCTCATGTCACAGCTCGTAGTGTTTCAGAGAAATTTAACAGCAGAATGGTAACTCACCATCATCGTGCGTTCTCATGTGTTACCTTCGATACGACAATTTCGTGGTGTCATGTTTCAACGTGAAAATGGTCGTCCATATATGGTATGCATCTGTGTGAACTGTCTGAATGATGTTGAGGTGCTCCTATGGCCAGTAAAATGCCCAGATCTGCCCCAACAGAAAATTTGTGGGACCATATCGTATGTGAACATCGCCCCAGTGCCAATATGCAGTGATTCAAGGATGAGTTACAACAGTTGAGAGTCTGTGGTCCATGTAATATTCTACCAGGTGGCTACCCCTTTCGTTTCTTACCGTTGTTCTCCAACTACTTTCTCATGACTTCGTTCGCCGTCGGGCCAGTGTTAAATTTTTATTTCCCAAAATATATTGAATTGTTGTTGTTGTTGCTGTGGTCTTCAGTCCTTAGACTGGTTTGATGCAGCTCTCCACGCTACTCTATCCTGTGCCAAGTTCTTCATCTCCCAGTACCTACTGCAGCCTACATACTTCTGATATTGCTTAGTGTTTTCATCTCTTGGTCTCCCTCTACGATTTGTACCCTCCACCCCGCCCTCCTGTACTAAATTGGTGATCCCTTGATGCCTCAAAACATGTCCTACCAACCGATCCCTTCTTCTAGTCAAGTTGTGCCACAAACTCCTCCCCAATTCTATTCAATACCTCCTCATTAGTTATGTGATCTACCCATCTAATCTTCAGCATTCTTCTGTAACACCACATTTCGAAAGCTTCTATTCTCTTCTTGTCTAAATTATTTTTCGTCCACGTTTCACTTCCATACATGGCTACATCAAATAGGGGTAATGCAGGAGTAGGTTTAATAATGAATAAAAAAATAGGAGTGCGGGTAAGCTACTACAAACAGCATAGTGAACGCATTATTGTGGCCAAGATAGACACAAAGCCCATGCCTACTACAGTAGTACAAGTTTATATGCCAACTAGCTCTGCAGATGATGAAGAAATAGATGAAATGTATGACGAGATAAAAGAAATTATTCAGGTAGTGAAGGGAGACGAAAATTTAATAGTGATGGGTGACTGGAATTCGTCAGTAGGAAAAGGAAGAGAAGGAAACGTAGTAGGTGAATATGGATTGGGGGGAAGGAATGAAAGAGGAAGCCGCCTTGTAGAATTTTGCACAGAGCATAACTTAATCATAGCTAACACTTGGTTCAAGAATCATGAAAGGAGGCTGTATACATGGAAGAAGCCTGGAGATACTGACAGGTTTCAGATAGATTATATAATGGTAAGACAGAGATTTAGGAACCAGGTTCTAAATTGTAAGACATTTCCTGGGGCAGATGTAGATTCTGACCACAATCTATTGGTTATGAACTGCAGACTGAAACTGAAGAAACTGCAAAAAGGTGGGAATTTAAGGAGATGGGACCTGGATAAACTGAAAGAACCAGAGGTTGTAGAGTGTTTCAGGGAGAGCATTAGGGAACAATTGACAGGAATGGGGGAAAAAAATACAGTAGAAGAAGAATGGGTAGCTCTGAGGGATGAAGTGGTGAAGGCAGCAGAGGATCAAGTAGGTAAAAAGACGCGGGCTAATAGAAATCCTTGGGTAACAGAAGAAATATTGAATTTAATTGATGAAAGGAGAAAATATAAAAATGCAGTAAATGAAGCAGGCAAAAAGGAATACAAACGTCTCAAAAATGAAATCGACAGAAAGTGCAAAATGGCTAAGCAGGGATGGCTAGAGGACAAATGTAAGGATGTAGAGGCTTGTCTCACTAGGGGTAAGATAGATACTGCCTACAGGAAAATTAAAGAGACCTTTGGAGAGAAGAGAACCACTTGTATGAATATCAAGAGCTCAGATGGCAACCCAGTTCTAAGCAAAGAAGGGAAAGCAGAAAGGTGGAAGGAGTATATAGAGGGTTTATACAAGGGCGATGTACTTGAGGACAATATTATGGAAATGGAAGAGGATGTAGATGAAGATGAAATGGGAGATAAAATACTGCGTGAAGAGTTTGACAGAGCACTGAAAGACCTGGGTCAAAACAAGGCCCCGGGAGTAGACAACATTCCATTAGAACTACTGATGGCCTCAGGAGAGCCAGTCATGACAAAACTCTACCATCTGGTGAGCACAATGTATGAGACAGGCGAAATACCCTCAGACTTTAAGAAGAATATAATAATTCCAATCCCAAAGAAAGCAGGTGTTGACAGATGTGAAAATTACCGAACTATCAGTTTAATAAGTCACAGCTGCAAAATACTAACGCGAATTCTTTACAGACGAATGGAAAAACTGGTAGAAGCCGACCTCGGGGAAGATCAGTTTGGATTCCGTAGAAATGTTGGAACACGTGAGGCAATACTGACCTTACGACTTACCTTGGAAGAAAGATTAAGAAAAGGCAAACCTACGTTTCTAGCATTTGTAGACTTAGAGAAAGCTTTTGACAATGTTGACTGGAATACTCTCTTTCAAATTCTGAAGGTGGCAGGGGTAAAATACAGGGAGCGAAAGGCTATTTACAATTTGTACAGAAACCAGACGGCAGTTATAAGAGTCGAGGGGCATGAAAGGGAAGCAGTGGTTGGGAAAGGAGTGAGACAGGGTTGTAGCCTCTCCCCGATGTTATTCAATCTGTATATTGAGCAAGCAGTAAAGGAAACAAAAGAAAAATTCGGAGTAGGTATTAAAATTCATGGAGAAGAAGTAAAAACTTTGAGGTTCGCCGATGACATTGTAATTCTGTCAGAGACAGCAAAGGACTTGGAAGAGCAGTTGAACGGAATGGACAGTGTCTTGAAAGGAGGATATAAGATGAACATCAACAAAAGCAAAACGAGGATAATGGAATGTAGTCAAATTAAGTCGGGTGATGCTGAGGGGATTAGATTAGGAAATGAGACACTTAAAGTGGTAAAGGAGTTTTGCTATTTGGGGAGCAAAATAACTGATGATGGTCGAAGTAGAGAGGATATAAAATGTAGACTGGCAATGGCAAGGAAAGCGTTTCTCAAGAAGAGAAATTTGTTAACATCGAATATAGATTTAGGTGTCAGGAAGTCGTTTCTGAAAGTATTTGTATGGAGTGTAGCCATGTATGGAAGTGAGACATGGACGATAACTAGTTTGGACAAGAAGAGAATAGAAGCTTTCGAAATGTGGTGCTACAGAAGAATGCTGAAGATAAGGTGGGTAGATCACGTAACTAATGAGGAGGTATTGAATAGGATTGGGGAGAAGAGAAGTTTGTGGCACAACTTGACTAGAAGAAGGGATCGGTTGGTAGGACATGTTCTGAAGCATCGAGGGATCACAAATTTAGCATTGGAGGGCAGCGTGGAGGGTAAAAATCGTAGAGGGAGACCAAGAGATCAATACACTAAGCAGATTCAGAAGGATGTAGGTTGCAGTAGGTACTGGGAGATGAAGAAGCTTGCACAGGATAGAGTAGCATGGAGAGCTGCATCAAACCAGTCTCAGGACTGAAGACCACAACAACAACAACATGGCTACACTCCATACAAATACTTTCAGAAACGACTTCCTGACACTTATATCTATACTCGATGTTAACAAATTTCTCCTCTTCACAAACCCTTTCCTTGCCATTGCCAGTCTACATTTCATATCCTTTCTACTTCGACCATCATCAGTTAGTTTGCTCTCCAAATAGCAAAACTCCTTTACTACTTTAAGTGTCTCATTTCCTAATCTAATTCCCTCAGCATCACCCAACTTAATTCGACTACATTCCATTATCCTCTTTTTGCTTTTGTTGATGTTCATCTTATACCCTCCTTCCAAGACACTGTCCATTCCGTTCAACTGCTCTTCCAAGTCCTTTGCTGTCTCTGACAGAATTACAATGTCATTGACGAATCTGAATGTTTTTAATTCTTCGCCATGGATTTTAATTCCAACTCAGAACTTTCCTTTTGTTTCCTTTACTGCTTGCTCAATATACAGATTGAATAACATCGGGGAGAGGCTACAACCCGGTCTCACTCCCTTCCCAACCACTGCTTCCATTTCATGCCCCTTGACTCTTATAACTGCCATCTGGTTTCTTTACAAATTGTAAATAGCCTTTCGCTCCCTGTATTTTACCCCCACCACCTTCAGAATTTGAAAGTGAGTATTCCAGTCAACATTTTCAAAAGCTTTCTCTAAGTCTACAAATGCTAGAAACGTAGGTATGCCTTTCTTTAATCTATTTTCTAAGATAAGTCGTAGGGTCAGTATTGCTTCACGTCTTCCAACATTCCATCATCAGAGGTAGGACATGTAAATAATTGTATTACTATGACGAACCGTAGATTTGTGTCTTTTGACTGTGCTATTTGCTTTCTAAGTTTTTCAAAGTAGTTTACACTTATCTTCGCTTCGCTTTTTATTAATACAGCTACTACTGCAATGCCTCTATTTTATTTTAAATCTGTAACCCACACCTTCTGGTTTCCGGTTGTTTCTGCCATTGCGCTTCACTCAACACTACCAAATTCAAATTCAGATCAACCATTACGCTCTTGATATTACATATCTACACGATTCGGACGTACACTAAAGAGCCAAAAAAACTCGTACACCTGCTTAATATCGTGTAATGTCCCACCGAGTACGCAGAACTGCCGCAACACGACGTGGCATGGACTCGACAAATGTCTGAAGTAGTGCTGGAAGGAACTGAAATCATGAATTCTGCAGGGAAGTCCACAAATCCGTAAGAGAAGGAAGTAGTGGAGATCTCTTCTGAATAGCACGTTGCAAGACATCCCAGGTATGCTCAATAATATTCATGGCTGGGGAGTTTGGTGGCCAGCCACTCATAAGAGTGTTCATGGTGCCACTCTGTAGCAATTCTGTACGTTGGGGGTGACGCACTGTCCTGGTGGAATTGCCCAAGTCCGTCGGAATGCACAATGGACATGAATGGATGCAGGTGATCAGACAGATGCTTACGGGCCTGTTACCTGTCAGAGTCGTATTTAGACGTATCAGAGGTCCCATATCACTCCAACTACACACTCCCCAAACCATTATAGAACCTCCACCAGCTTGAACAGTCCCTGCTGACATGCAGGGTCCATGGATTCACGAGGTTGTCTCCATACCCGTACACGTCCATCCGCTGGATACAATTTGAAACGAGGCAAGCACGACCAGGTGACATGTTCCCAGTCATCAAGAATCCAGTATCGGTGCTGACAGGCCCACGCGAGGCGTAAAGCTTTGTGTCGTGCAGTCATCAGGGGTACGCGAGTGGACCTTCTGCTTCGAAAGTCCATATCGATGATGTTTCGTTAAATGTTTCTCATGCTGACACTTGTTTTGACCCACCATTGAAATCTGCAGCAAATTGCCGAAGAGTTGCACTTCAGTCACGTTGAACGATTCTCTTCAGTCGTCGTTGGTCACGTTTTCGCAGGATGTTTTTCCAGCTGTTGCGATGTCGGTGAGTTGATGTTTTACTGGATTCTTGATATTCGCGGTACACTCGTGAAGTGGTCGTACCGTAAAATCCCCACTTCATCGCTACCTCGGAGATGCTGTTTCCCATCGCTCGTGCGCCGACTATAACACCACGTTGCAACTCACTTAAATCTTGATAACCTGCCCTTGTAGCAGCAGTAACTGATCTAACAACTGCACCAGACACTTGTCTTGTACACGCGTTGCCGACCGCAGCGCCGTATTCTGCTTTTGTATGTGCGTATTTTCCGAGTTCCGAATGGAAGGTTATTTTCATTCGTAATACTTTAGTCAGTAGGTGTCCTTATCATTGCCATAGACTAGGGCTTTGTGTTCTCGTAAAATATAGTGGTTTTAGTTTACCCTTCGCTTTCAGCCGTCCATAGCATTAAGGCAGCAATCCCATATTGACAAATGTAACAAGACCATAGCAGTCAATCATGCAGACCCCTTAACAGACATCCTCACTTCAGTAAGACTGCTGCATCCTGTATTAACAACATTCAGAATGATATAACCGTACGTAAGACTGCTAGTTTTTGTCTATTGTCTCTCAGATGAATCATGTAGAAATATAAGTCCACCGGTTCTCTTATGTCGATACATTACCAGTAAACCATACACTCCCAATTCATTGAAGAATCGAACTCGCTTGTATGAAGCACCTAAAGCCGTTTGATTACAATGAATGTTTGATGTTAACCATTTAAAACCTTTTTGGTGAAGTGGCAAGATCCTAATAACTGTTAGTTTCGGATTTTTCACCTATAGTTTGGAAAAATTTGTAATAACGTTCAACGTTTGTTGGGAGTGTATGAGTGCTCGGGAGTATATGTGAGCAATTTGAGCTCCGTTATAATTTAAAAAAAAGAAAAATAAAGAAAGAAAGATTACAGCACTGGTATATGTGGATACTGCCTGAAAACTGTGCTGCGAGTGGAGTTAACAGTTAACAAGTAATAAATAAAAACATCATGCTAAGCATGAACTGCAGAAATGTAGTAAGCGATTAATATTAATTCGTCTCATACACTATGGGAGATATCAGCGAGAAAAAATGTTTCAAAAAATTTTGAAATTACGTGTAATGTTTGTCGGAACTGGGTAATTGCTTTCATTGTCAAGTACTTGGTGAATATAGACCGGCAATTTGGGCAATATGTGTTATGCTACCTCAAGAAAAACATTTACGGTAATATTTTTCTTACTTTGTTAAATCTGTAGCTCCACATTATTCTTCTTAATGAGTCGATTGTGAAAGCATTTAAATTTTTAAACTCGGTCAATAATTACTGAATATCAAGTTTTATTGCTCGTGAAACGTATTATATAGACAGCGTGCCACTCGGTCTGGGTTACTGGTCCCCTGGTTAGTCACTTAGCTATACAGTTAGATGCGTTCCATATTACGTATTTTATCTCGCTTATTTGTTCTGCACAACTACGCTCATGTCATGATCAGTCCTTTTGATTTTCAATATTCTGCAATTACGCCATAGTTCAGAGTCTTCTAATGTGCCTTCCCTATCGTACACGTTCTGTAGCTGAACAGAGCCGTTCTCCAGGCACAGTTTATAGTACTTTTTCTCGTCTCGAGGCTTATTTCTTAGATCGTTAGCAGACGCTTCTACTTACAGAAAGCACTTCTACATCAAGTTTCTTGCTATTACGTTTTTAATGGTGCTTCCTTCATTATCTGTTCTACTTGTAGGTAGCATAATTCGTTCAGCCTATCAAGTCTCCTTTACCTACATAAATCATTCGATTTATTAATTTTGTGTATGAAAGTAGAACAGAATACAAAAGCATAAAGAGTTATTGCGAGCTCTCGCTATTTTGAGAACTAGAATACTTTAATGTAGTATAACCTACGTTTCGTTACTAATGTATGGCACTGATATATCTATCGATATCTGGAAAAAGTATTTTTAGTGCTTCCCCTGCAAAAATGAATGTATTTGTGATGATATGTGAAGTATCCTCTTACTGAGGAGTGATGTAAGACTCTTTAAAAGAATAACTTCATTAACAACGTCAAACTCAAAATATCATTTTATGAACATTCACATAAGTTCGTACAACAGAAATATGTCTCCAGTGATGTTGTTTGTGGTGTGCCTACACTACGAAACATAGACACGTGGTAGGCAGTGGCGTGAAAACCTGGGACATTAGCAGGCCGTGCTGGCGGCGTATGACTGCTGGCGTTCTGCTGGTGAAGACCAGGACGAACTAGGTCTGGTATGCCGGCGTGGAGGACTGACACGAAATAGCTGATACTGCCAATTTGTGCTGCTGGGACTGAACTGCTGATGCGGCCGGACGGAACTGTCGGTACCGCCAACTTGAGGCGTAGGTACTAATAATTGAGTAAGCACTGTACCGCGGTGGCCAAATTAATCACTAGGGGATAGATAACAGCGTGGCGCTTTGGGGGAGGGGGGGGGGGGGCACGTGACCTAGCATGGCAAAGTAGTGCCCTGCAGACACAATGCCTTTCGGCGAGGTTGGGGCCCCCAGACACTGTAGCGGTGACGTGTAGCTCCATGGTTAACACCCCAGGCCATACAAGGAAATACACTACTGGCCATTAAAATCGCTACACCAAGAAGAAATGCAGATGATAAACGGGTATTCATAGCACAAATATATTATACAGGAACTGACATGTGATTACATTTTCACACAGTTTGGATGCATAGATACTGAGAAATCAGTACCCAGAACAACCACCTCTGGCCGTAATAACGGCCTTGATACGCCTGGGCATTGAGTCAGAGCTTGAGTCAGCTTCAACACGATACCACAATTCATCAAGAGTAGTGACTGGCGTACTGTGACGAGCCAGTTGCTCGGCCACCATTGTCCAGACGTTTCCAGTTCATGAGAGATCTGGAGAATGTGTTGGCAAGGGAAGCAGTCGAACATTTTCTGTATCCAGAAAGGCCCGTGCAGGACCTGCAACATGCGGTCGTGCATTATCCTGGTGACATGTAGGGTTTCGCAGGGATCGAATGAAGGGTAGAGCCACTGGTCGTAACACATCTGAAATGTAACGTCCACTGTTCAAAGTGCCGTCAATGCGAACAGGAGCTGAGCGAGACGTGTAGCCAATGGCACCCCATACCATCACGCCGGGTGATACGCCAGTATGGCGATGACGAATACACGCTTCCAATGTGCGTTCACCGCGATGTCGCCAAACACGGATGCGACCATCATGATACTGTAAACAGAACCTGGATTCATCCGAAAAAATGACGTTTTGCCATTCGTGCACCCAGGTTCGTCGTTGAGTACACCATCGCAGGCGCTCCTGTCTGTGATGCAGCGTCAAGGGTAACCAGAGACATATTAACCGAGCTGATAGTTCATGCTGCTGCAAACGTCATCGAACTGTTCGTGCAGATAGTTGTTGTCTCGCAAACGTCCCCATCTGTTGACTAAGGGATCGAGACGTGGCTGCACGATCCGTTACAGCCATGCGAATAAGGTGCCTGTCATCTCGACTGCTAGTGATACGAGGCCGTTGGGATCCAGCACGGTGTTCCGCATTACCCTCCTGAACCCACCGATTCCATATTCTGCTAACAGTCATTGGATCTCGACCAACGCGAGTAGCAATATCGCGATACGATAAAACGCAATCGCGATAGGCTACAATCCGATCTTTATCAAACTCGGAAACGTGATAGTACGCATTTCTCCACTTTACACGAGGCATCACAGCAACGTGTCACCAGGCAACGCCGGTCAACTGCTGTTTGTGTATGAGAAATCGGTTGGAAACTTTCGTCATGTCAGCCCGTGGTAGGTGTCGCCACCGGCGCCAACCTTGTGTGAATGCTCTGAAAAGCTAATCATTTGCATATCACAGCGTCTTCTTCCTGTCGCTTAAATTTCGCGTCTGTAGCAGGTCATCTTCGTGGTGTAGCAATTTTAATTGCCAGTAGTGTATCTCGTTGATGAAAGCTGTTTACCTTCCTCCTCCTGGCTTGGAGGCTGTCTGCACGGCCTACGTGGCGTGCGAGGTTATCGACTACCAGGCGGATGAAACAATCTGTAAGTACAATGCAGTTTCTACTCTGTATTTTCCTTCTGTTACATCAATACTGCTAACCAGTATAATGTGCATTTGTGTATATAATATAGGGCGAAGCGTCTAGCGTGCATCTCAAACTACTTTGGACCTGTTAAAAACTTTTGTAATAGATTTTAACACAGACAAAGTGCAATGCGTTCTAGCTACTTCATTCATAATGGAGGCACAGGCATTAACTGAATTTTGCTTTAAAAGGTAACTATTCTACCTTTTGTAGATCTAACAATAAGTCAAGGAGTTAGAATATACCGCATATAGGGACTTTTGCGTCCTGTTAGTGGTCCCCCAGTCGGAAGCATACACCATCCTGCAGCCAAACATTGACGGCCGCACTAAGCCGCAATGACATACTTTAGCGTTACACTTTGTAAAGGTTTAGAAGTATTTCGTACCAAAGACGACGTTATATCGATCAAACGTTATTCATCTGGCATTTAGATGTGGCAACTAGCATTATTTATCTGTCTGTTAGCAGAAAATTATTAGAAATTGTAGGATAAAATTTATTAGTTTAAGTGAAAATCTAACTATTTCTTTCCTCTTTTTGCATATGTTTTGTCATCTGCGCCATGGTAAAGCATCGAAGCTCAAGATAATAATCGAAATAAACGAAACCAAATATTGTGAAGAAAGAGCAATGAAGACATCGTTATGTTACGTCACATTTCTTGGAGAATTTTCTGCAGGGTTTATTGAAAGCGGAAACCATTTACACATACTATTGTACACGTAGCATCACTGATCAACTCAGTGCTCAACATATCTCCGGTATTGAATTTAAATGCAGCAGTATTTCGTTCCCTCATACCCTCCACAACCGTTGGAAGCTCCTCGTAAATCAAGAACAAGTTTAATGGAGTCAAGTGATGCGTTCTTTCCGGATCGTTCTGAATACGACTCCCTCTTCCCACTCGCCGGTTTGACAAATGCGGTTTAATGGATCTCTTGCCCCTGACATATCATGGGGAGGAAATCCATCGGATTGGAACCACGCCATGTGCCGAACTCTCATGGGAATATTTTCTATTAACTGTGGTTACAGCATATGTGTACTTTCCCTCGTTCATTGTATCGTCAACAAAATAAGCGCCAATCACAGCTGTCCGACTGTTCAAGATAATACATTCACACTTCAGTACAGCTGGTTGAACACCTCACGACGGCAGTGACCGTTTACCGTTGACCAGAGGTGCGTGTTTCTCAAATTTACCTTCCGGTAACTTGTGAGAGTGAGCTCCTCAGTAAACAAAGCTTTCTCCACAAAGTTATTGTTTTGCTAGAGAATCCACTAACAGTATTCAAAATGTTGCTGAGAATCAGTGCCATGTATTTCTTGACGTAGAATATTATGTAACGGGTGATATTTCTGTAAAGAATACGCGGATGCTTCTTGGTCTGATACCTAATGGGGTTGTGCTTCTGAAAATGGTTTGTGCTTTACTAACGATTTTAAATCATATTAAGAAAGACTGCTGATTATTTGCTCTGATGGCACACATGAAAGGCGAAAGATATTATGCAGCTTAGCTGTTGACCGTCAGCTACAGCCCTACGTATTTCTATTTACCATGAATTTTAAAACGAATTTAATTAAATTAGTTAATTAATTTTATGGCAGCTACAAGCTAAGCTTAACATTTACATATTTTATCAATTTAAATGTTTTTGATCCCAATGACTGACCTACTTCTATAATCAAGAATGATAAAGCTCTCTTGTGTGAATAACAATTTTAACAGCACAAGACAATTGTAAAGCACTTGTCATACTTAAAAAAGCCACTGAAATATCTGCATGCTTCCAGCTGGAAATAGAATGCAAATGGAACCATTAAAAAATTGTAAATGAGAACCGATTTGTGACGTCTTTACATAAAATGAGTGAAGTAAACACGTTCGAAGACAATATTGTATAGATTTTGTGTAAAATTGCAAGTAACAGATTTCATTGGAAGCTGAATCTGTTTTCACCGCTGCTTGCATATTTTCTGCCCAAGAAAGTGATGAGAGTCTTAGAGCAACTTATATGGTCAAAATGGCCCGATTGAAAGAATGAGAATAATTTGTGGTAGTGTGACGGAATGTCAGCCACAGATATTCTGCTCCAAGTCTCTAATGGTTCTCCATTCAGTTTTTTTCCTTTATTGAATTTCGATTCCCTCCAAGGGGGCGGGCTGCCAGCAGCTTATTACGCTGCTCTTCAGCCTACAGAATTCTTAAAACATAATAAGAAGATAGGAAACAATAAAACCAGGCGATAAAAACGGTGACTCAAATTGTAAAACGGCGGAAAATTGTGGAAAGTTAAAATATAAAACAAAGGGTTGGCGATGCTAGTAAAATACACAGGAAGCAGAGAGGTAAAATAGTAGACAGATAGTTAAAAAATTCGGCGACAGTCTGGTTTCTGTTCGCAAGAGATATAAAAATCACACCGAGCAACAGTATGATTTTCGTTCGCAACACTTCGGAAAAGATGCACAACACAAAACACTGATGGGAAACCATGCTCCAAAAAGTCAGCACGAAGATGACACACCACAGACAAGGGCAGATGGGGGGGGGGGGAGGGGACCTGGACAGATGAGGGGAAAAAATGGGGGAGGACAGGAAAAACGAAAGGGGGGACCGACAGAGGGAGAGGAGTCGTAGGGGAGGGGGGGGGGCAGGGCAGACGCGAGAGGGAATGGAGAAAGGCAGAGGAGGGAAATGCAAAAGGACTCGGGGGAGAGAAGGGAGGCAGAGAGATGGTAGGTGGAAAAAAAACAGGATTGAAGGGGAGGGGGGGAGAGGGAGCCCAGGAAAAGGACAGAAGAATGGAGGGGGAGGTGAGGATCAGAGTTGATAGGAGGGTGGGGGTTGGAGAGCAGAGGAACTAACCAGGGGATGAGGGGGATCAAGGTGGCGGGAGGTGTAGTGTACGTGGGTATGTTCGAGGAATAGGAGCAGATGGGGGAAAGGAATCAAGTCGTAGGGGATCCATGTGGGAGATGGGAGGCATATAAGGAAGGCGAGGCAGAGTGTATGGCGCTCGAGGATCTCGAGGGACTTTTAAAATTTTTTTTTGGGGGGGGGGTGGACTCCATTCAGTGCTTTCATTATCCTTTTATTTCATTCTAGTGTCATTACACTTCTTTGGCTTACCTTTATTTTAATTCCATAGCTCTGTCCTCTGGCATCGATAACCTCCGTTAGCTTTTAAAAACCTTTTTCATCTGGTACTAGGAAGTCGATGTTGTCTGCAAACTTCAAACATCACAATTTTTACTCCATTGTCACCCACACGGTCCATTCACATTAATGTGACGAGCGCCTGTGTTTGACGTCAACGTGCGACAACCATTCACAGACGGCAGGTGGCAGCACTAGCAGTGGAGGGTATATGAAGCTTGTCGGGGAAAAGAGGACAACAGTACACAAGTTGTCGTAATGAGGAAACGGAGCGATTTATCTGATTTCAGAAGGGCTGATTATAGGCTTTCGGGAAAGACTGAAAGCATTTCCGGAACGATAAGTTTGTAGCTTGTTCGTGTGTCGACGTGGTTAAAGTGTACCGTGTATGGCGACATGACGCTATCGAAAATCGGCACCGAAGCAACTGTGGTGCACCATAGACCACAGGTGACAGGGGTCAACAACGGCTACAAAGGTGTATATGAGCGAATAGACGTGCTAATGTTGAGCAAGTGACCTCCAGGTGAAGGGGCTACCAACAGAGTCTTCTCAGCGACCGATTAGCAAAAGTTGCTGCATATGGACCACCGCAGCAAGCACACGGTTCAGGCAACGATGTTGACTGCTGTTCATCGGCCATGAATGGTGGATTTTACGCGCCGGTGTCGCAACTGAACGTCCACTGAATGGCCACGGTTTCAAAATGGTTCAAATGGCTCTGAGCACTATGGGACTCAACATCGGAGGTCATCAGTCCCCTAGAACTTAGAACTACTTAAACCTAAGGACATCACACACATCCATGCCCGAGGCAGGATTCCAACCTGCGACCATAGCAGCAGCGCGGTTCCGGACTGAAGCGCCTAGAACCGCTCTGCCACAGCTGCTGGCTTGGCGACGGGTAGCCTTTCCAGATGGATCACGTTTTATGCCCCATCAGACAGTTGGTTGTTGCACTGTACGGCTTGAAACATCTGAAAGCAAACATCCCACAGCAGTTATGGTCAGGGAAATGTTTCAGTGGCATTTCCTGATTGTTTTCGTGATTTTGGAAGGTGCAATGGATGGACACTAATAAGCATCTATCCCTATATGCAGTTTGTTTTTCCTGATGAAAACAACAGTTTTGGTTGGAAAATTGATTTTATCGCTTATTTATTCATGACGCATATTTCACCTAATATAAAGCATATTGAGAATGACACATTAATTACAACTATGTTAGAAAGGCTTGACCCAGATTGCAGCTGGAAAGATTACAAACTACAAAGATTACAAACTGCCCCCGTCATATGGAATAAAATAAATCGAACCAAGTATGTGCTCACATCAAGCGTAATACTTGATAATCCGTGAATCACTAAAATAAATTAAAATATAGAAATATTATAGAGGATGGCTTTACGATGGTTATGGTCCGTATGGGTAAGAAAACGGAAGAAGACGTAATTTCATTACCTCACAGGTCTGCGTAGCACAGATCAGTGGGCACAAGGCAGGATCAGTCCTCTACGTACTCCGTCACACAGTGCATGCTTTGGAGGCGCCGTTCTTCGTTTTTCCGGTCTCATATGCTACACTGAGCGCCGCGGCACAACGTACGTGCAGCAAGTGTGCGTTTTTCACCGTAGGTGGTCTTGTTACACCGTTAGCGAAGTTCCACAGTTCTACGGTTGTTGTTTTGAAGCTCTTTTACATAACGTTACATTTTGTATACAGGCAGCAGTACAGTAAACGTTTGCTCATTCCTAACAATAGTGCCTTAAGTAAAATTATTTTACACTCAGGCTTATTAGAGTGGTTTGAGCGTATTTTTGTTCTTTAGTCGCAACTAGAAAAATGCGTGATTTTTTTCAACAGACGCGTTGCGCTTTATTGAGGTAAAGCATCATCAGTGGTCTGTAATTCAATTATTTACATTCTGATTTGCTTTTTAGATCGGAAAACAGTTCGTTAAGAATAGGTTGATTTGTACTTATGGTGATTTTTTCGGCTGATTTTTCGCTTACATCGGGAAATGCCGTCTGCTAGCTCATAGTTGTTTCCCTGTGTTAGGCACTGATAATTTTGGTCCAATTTTTAACTGTCCTGCAGCGCTATGCGTTTCTGACAACACACTTTTATGCACACCACTGTATTCTGTTCGTTTTTGTACACATATGTGTTATTGTTTGTTTAGTAGTGTTGGTTCAAATGGCTCTGAGCACTATGCGACTTAACTTCTGAGGTCATCAGTCGCCTAGAACTTAGAACTAATTAAACACAACTAACCTAAGGATATCACACACATCCATGCCCGAGGCAAGATTCGAACCTACGACCGGAGCGTTGCAGTGTTGCCAACGTAACCTTTCCACTACTTTGTCTTTGACCTACAAAATTTTATTTAAAAAAATAAGATTATTGTATGTGCGTAATTCTATTTAATTACGTTTCTGTGTATTTAGG
The DNA here is from genome assembly GCF_023864275.1 of Schistocerca cancellata. Classification (NCBI taxonomy): domain Eukaryota; kingdom Metazoa; phylum Arthropoda; class Insecta; order Orthoptera; family Acrididae; genus Schistocerca; species Schistocerca cancellata. Next base: position 21,235,791 of record NC_064633.1, on the reverse strand, counting down.
TACTGTGTAAGAGCAGAGAAGGAATGGCGGTGGAGGGATTGTTTTGTTTCTCTCTCTCTCTCTCTCTCTCTCTCTCTCTCTCTCTCTCTGAGTTAGAGAAGAAGGTTAGGAGCGAGAAGTGAAATGTAACTGCGAGGGGGGGGGGGGGGGGGGGAGGGTTGTGGGAGAGTTGGAGGGTGTGAAGGATGGAAAGGGCTCTTTTCTTATTCATGTAATTTCATCAGTTATTTTATATAGAGTCTGGTGTCCAATATTTATCTTGTCATTGAGCAACTGTTTATTTTGTGTTAATGCTTTTGGTATGTGGTAATTTTCTTGGAAAGGGAGGAGGTGTCTATTTATTGATTTATATGATATTCGTATCGTTTACAATATTGCTTGGTCTATGGCGTTCTTTTTATAGAATTACACACATACAATAATCTAATTAAAAAACTTTTTTGTCAAAGTCTAAGTAGTGGAAAAGTTATGTTGGTAACACTGCAAAACACAAACAACAACACGTGCTTGAAGTACAAAAACAAACAGAATACAGTGGTGTGCATAAAAGTGTGTTGTAAGAAATGCATAGCGCTGCAGAACATCTAAAAATTAGACCAAAATTATCAGTGTCTAACACAGAAAAACAACGATGTGCTAGCAGACGGCATTTCCCGATGTAAGCGAGAAATCAGCCGAAAAAATCACCGTAAGTACAAATCAACCTATTCTTAACGAACTGTTTTTCGATCTGAAAAGGAAATCAAAATGTAAATAACTTAATTACACACCGCTGATGACGCTTTACCTCAATATGGCGAAACGCGTCTGTTGAAAAAAATCACACATTTTTCTAGTTTCAACGACAGAACAAAAATACCCTCAAGTCTTTTAAAGCAACCAGGGGCACTGTGGCCAAACAAATGAAGAATTTATTACAGTGTATTTCGTAAAGTTAAGTGGCTTAATTTTAAGTTTGTTCTCCTGAGGCATTTTTAGATAACTTTACATTATGTATATACGCAATAGTACAGAAAACTTACGCTGTTTTATAGTACATTGCCTTCAGTACATTTCGTTAAATCTCAAGCATATTACAATATACTTAGTGGAGTTATGCACAGACATAATCCATAGAGAATTTTTTTGGATCATCTGCAGATTTCTTGTAATAACACAGTTGCAAAACAATCTACTCCGCAGACTAGCTAGTAGTGCTAATGCTAGGTCGCATAAGAGAAGTTCTAATTCAAATCATCCAAAAATTAGCTAATGTGATAAGTTGACTAAGGTATGCATCATAACACGAGGATATGTTGCTCTTCAGTGTGGGGACAATGTAATTACTATTATACACAGAATGGCGTACAGCGTGGAAAGTGTCTGTAAGTGCTGTAGCATCGCTAAAGGTTGCGCCAACGCATTTCGTCTATGATTACATTTTCGTGTAGCCGCTCAGAGTAGTAGTATGGGTGGAGGAGCATATGGATTGCAATGTGGAACCATAGAATGCACGGGGGCCAGTACCAGGCCACATGAACTGAGAGCTGGGTCATGCTTTGACGTTGCAAGATGCCCCAGTTGTCCATCATATTTTACTATATATGACGAGGGCAATCTGTTTTTGCCCATGTCCTAATCGTGGCACCCAAAAGCCACTCCCGACACTAAACGGGTGACTTTAATAATTTTTTTTTAATTAAATTTGTAATATTTTCCGTTGCAGGTTAGGACCAAGATATCTAATATAGTTGCAATTAATGTAATCAATGAGAGGATACCTTGTATAAGGTGAAACGCACATCAGTAAAATCAATATTGCGACCAAGACTGTTGTTTCCATCACATTCTGCGTACTCACTGCTGTATCAACACGCCATGAAGTGGAATACCTTTAAGGTTTGCTTTATCTCGGCACGTTGGCATCTTCCACCGGAACGATGCGACGTGCCACACAGATCGAAGTGTACGAGCTTGATTTGTAGAGCTCCAGGATACGTTTACCGCGGTTCCCTGGCCACCTAACTCCACTGATTTAAACCCAATTGAGAATCTGTGGGACCATCTCTATCGGCTGTTTACGCCATGGATCCTCAACTGAGAAACCTAGTGCAGCTGGCCGCTGGACTGGAGTCGACATTCCTGTCGGTACCTTCCAGAATTTCATTAACTCCCGTCCTGCTCGTCTCTCAGGGATTCGCGCTGCAGTAGTGATTATTCAGGTATTTGACAGGTGGGCGCATTAATGCTGCTGAACAGTGTCCTGAGTAGCAATTAATCGTGTTCTTTAAGTACAGACTGAAATGGGTAGCAGACAGACAACAGTGTCGTCTTACCCCTTTTCCCAATTCCGTTTACTTGGCACATTCTCGTCTCACTGTCACTGCTGCTTTATGGTTAAAATAGGACTAGTATATAAGTCGACCGCTTTTCCAATCCTAAACGTATCCCAAGCCACATACCAGGGTTGGAACTTAAATAGTGGCAACTATTTATTCACAACCGTTACAAAAGAGATACTTGTTTGCATCTGTTAGTCCTTCAGAGTAGTCAACAGCGTTGTGTAGAACCCGTTACCAGCGATGTGGAAGGCGAAGTATACCGTTAGCAGAGCCTGTTCTGTTGATGGTGCCAATGGAGCAGTCTACTCTGGAACAGTTTTGAAGTGAATGCCACGAAGTGGTTCCTTCATCTTCGGAATCAAATAAAAATCGCAATGACTTAAGTCCGGGGAGTATGGTGGATGGTACAGTACTTCCCAGTCCCATCGACCGAACAGAGCAGCCACAGCTTGCGATGTATGCGCCCGCGCATTGTCGTGAAAAACGATGGGTCGGTTGCGCAGAAAGTGTCGCCGTTTCTTTCGCAAAGCTGGTCGTAGGTGATGATCCAAAATCGAACGGTATACTGTGCATTGACGGTCTGCCGTGGAGGAACGTAATGCGTTAGGATTACACCATCACAGTCGTACACGAGAATCACCGTAACTTCCACCATACTGCGGCTCTGACGCACTTTCGACTTCCGCGGCTACCCATTATGACGCCATTCGTTGGACTGGCGTTCCAGTTTTGGCTCGCACGATGTGGCCCATGTCTCATCTAGTGTTACGATACGGTGTAAGGAAGCCTCTCTTTCGCTCTCACGGCGCTCCATTTGCGTCTGAGCAGCGTCGTAACGCATCCATAACTGCATTTCCGTCAAGTCATGCGGAACCCATCGTGATGCAATTTTTCACGTGCCGAGACGCTCCTTCAGAATGCGAAGCACAGTCGTATGTGCTAATCCGGTTTCGTGGGCGAGCTCACGAATCGTATGGTGTCGATCACTGCCCACTAACGCGGCAACAGCATGCACTTCTTCTTCACAGACGCTAGGACGACCAGCCCGATGCATGTCTGCCACAGTTTTCGGACCTTCGTTGAAGGCTTTTACCCTACGTGCTACTGTTATGTACGGCAATGCCGATTCCCCGCTCGCCTCTTGAAGACATTGATGACGACCTGTCGTGTTGTACGACCTCTGGCACATTCAATCTTGACCCAAGTCCGTTGTTCCTGTTTCGCAAACATAGAGACACCGTTACGTTAGACCTCTCGGTCACAAGTGACTGTGTCGGCCGGAGTGGCCGAGCGCTTCTAGGCGCTACAGTCCGGAACTGCGCGACCTCTACGGTCGCAGGTTCGAATCCTGCCTCGGGCACGGATGTGTGTGATGTCCTTAGGTTAGTTAGGTTTAAGTAGTTCTAAGTCCTAGGGGACTGATGACCTCAGATGTTAAGTCCCATAGTGGGTAGAGCCATTAGATCATTTTTTTTCGGCGCAGCCATGTATTTTGTTACATTACCTCAATATCTCTCTTATAGCTGATTCGTTCACTTAAGAGTTTCCCAAGGTACCATACTGAGCACCTACTGCTTTCCACTTTTTCATTGCGTTAACTGCACTTTCTATTCCTTTCATTATGACTGATGGTTCTTATTCATCATCATCCTTATCTTCCATGGAATCGAATTCCAGTGTTTTCGATATGTATTCTGTGTCTTATAGTTGTTTAACATAGTCTTCCCATCTCTGGAGAACTTCTTCGCAACCTTTCCACACTATAGTTTCGCCTTTGCTGAGAACTTCCGTAGTAGCTCTTTCGGTCTGGTTTGATCTTAAGTTGTACTCTTCACTCTGTTGCATAGCAACTCATATCCTCATTTCGCCTATCGAAAAAAAACTGCAGAACGACTATAGCAAAAACAATTTAAAGAGTTTGTTTCTGAAATTTTTTCTGTGCTTTTTAAGTGTTTAAATATTGCAGGAGTTGCAAACGTTTCACCAAATGTCTTCTTAAATAATCCAGAAAAGAAGAAATTTACCTGTGATTAACTTCTCATGGTTGGGATTCACAGTCATATAATATTTATTAAAAGTCATCATAGTCGCCGTTGACTGTTTAAAATATTTATTGTTACTTTTGCAATTTCGGCCTGATGGCCATCTTCAAGTAACACTGCAAAGTCACCTAAATACAAAATAAAAAAGTGAAGCACAGGGTGCATATACATAATTCAGCAAACATTTCATTAATAAATAAGCTCAGTTATAGAAATAGGAGATAAATGTACATTACTTACACTCTGTCAAAATATAATAGTATGTGACATAAGTACATGTCGTCGTCAAAATGCAGCCTTTTGACTGTGAGAGTCCCACAAGATCCGATGAGTACGACACTTATTACATCGTAATATGTTGTTAAATATGTACTGAACTGTCGATCCTTGGCATAGCCCTCTAGTTGCTTGGCATTAGGAAAGCGAGAGATTTTGGAATGGGATATAACGACCCATCCACTTCTCAGACAATTTGCCGTTCAGCTCATTCTGCACGTTCAAATTCGAATGTGTAGGTGCAACATTATGTACGGCTGCAGATCTTTGACCTGTGGTGCCTGGACTTGTTCGAGTATGTGCAGGTAACCTTTTCCCGTAATGCTTTTCTCTGCGAAGGAAAACGGGCCTGACACTCAATCATGCACTAGGCACACCAAACATTAAGCTTCAGACTAGTGATGATGTGTCCACGTGTGTCTTCTGGATTCCTGGAGCTCCATACGGTAAATTTGTGGCGATTCTAACGCCTAGAAATGTGGAACGTTGCTTCATCTAAAAGCATTGTGCTACAGAACGGTGTTGTGGAGATACTAACGTATACAAGGACTGTATAGCAATGATTCCAAACAAGCAAAAAATTAATTGCGTGACTTTATTTTAGATGTAATAAGAAAAGCTTTGCATACACTGTGCAACAGAACTGAAGGCTCAATGTTTCGAAATCCAGTAATTGCCACCAACTGCGACGCGTAAGTTTGAAATTTTGCTCAAATGGACGTATAACCTTCCTCTCTAATGGAAAAGCATGGCTCCCTGCGACGTCACATTCGGGGTCGACGAGGCTTCAGATAGCAAGGTGTCAACACACGCGAAAAGCCGGATGGTTTGGCCGAGCGGTTCTAGGCGCTACAGTCTGGAACACCGCGACCACTACGGTAGCATGTTCGAATCCTGCCTCGGGCATGGATGTGTGTGGTGTCCTTAGGTTAGTTGGGTTTAAGTTGTTCTAAGCTCTAAGGGAACTGATGACCTCAGACATTAAGTCCCATAGTGCTCAGAGCCATTTGAACCATTTTGAACACAGACGAAAAAAGAAAAGTCACTGCTCTTAAGTTCATATGATTTGTAAGGTGGGTTAATGATATCTCATTGGCGTCAAATAACACCTCAATTCTGCCCAACACCATCCATTTCACCACTTCTTTTGTCGTCTCTGCGATGGAGTCCGGAACCACAACAGCCAGTCTTGAAATCAACCGATTTCCTCATGAGTGGCCAAGGAAAGCATTCCAGACACTCCGTCTCTCACCATCGGCTCGAAAAAGCCTCAGGGGGTCTCATTAAATGGCGTCAATGGAACCACCACTTACCCTGGGACAATTATAAAGATGATCCTGTACAGAAACAACTTGTAAAGTAGTCCTAGGCGCCTGCAACTAGGCAATTCTTTGACATCCAGGAAAATCCAGTTACCTGCGTGCAGGGGCCTCTGACTTCTTTATGATTGTTCTTGTACACGATTAATTTTAAAATTCCCAATAAAAGTCGGCAGGTGTCATCGAGAGTTTCACCGAGCTGGAGGTCCCAGAAGGACCATTTGCAGTTTTATAAGGATGAAAATGCGTAAGTACCGTTCCCTGTCACAGATCGCCTTCAAATTCAGTCGAATGGTTTTGAAATGTCCCTAGTGCTTCCAAACTATACGCGAGAGCTGATATTGCTATCGTAAGGCGCTCCAAGAAGCTCAGATCACGTTCAATGGAGATTTAGCAGCAGAATGTCCACCGGGAAAGGTGGAAGCGTTCGAGGGGGTGCCAGTAGCGTCAGAGTTTGTCAGTCAGGTCTTGTTGTTGCTTATCACACTGCGAACTGTCTGTTTCGACCACAAAATGTGTGGGAGCGAACACTCCAGGGAAAGGGGTGGTTCCCTTGACGCCCCTTATGCCATCCCCTGAGGCCTTTTCGTGTCGATTCTGCTCGGCGATGTATTTGGAATGTTTTCCTCGAAAACTCATGTGACAATCATATGATTTCAGCGCTGTGCATCTCGATTCTAGCATCCAACTCAGAGACGTCAAACGACGGGGTGAAATGTGGGTAACATTGGGCGTGACCAACTCCACATTGTCCACATTGTGTGACACGTGTACGGAGGCGATGGGCATAATTGTGGCGATATTTGGTGCCATTGTCATATCATTAACCCACCTAACAAGTCACATGGACTTCTGAGCTCTGGCTTTCATTTCGCTTGTGTCGACGTCTTACTTTTCGAAGCGTCGTCGAACCCGAGGTTGACGTAGCAGGGCGTCACTCTTTTGCAACATGAGAGGAAGGTTGTGATACTTTGAGCCGAATGTAAAACTTACGATTTGGCAGTGGGAGACATTTACGGGGTTACGAAAAAGGTGATCGTTCAGTTCTGTGAAAGGCTTGTGTCAATTGAGACCATAAAAATAGAGTTTCTGTCGATCTCATCCCCATGTTGGGCCTAAGATGTTATAATGTTACTTATAATCCGTCGTGATTGCAAAATAATTTTTTATTCATCTGACCGGTTTCGGTTCATTCAGAACATCTTCAGATCTGAATGAACCGAAACCGGTCATATGAATAAAAAATAATTTTGCAATCAGGACGGATTATAAGTAACATTATACAATCACTGATTGCTGCTATCCCATCAGACATTATGTCTGTTTTTGCTAAGATGTTAATTTAAGAGTTATGGAACCAAGACGACAGAAAGCGACAGAAGCGCAGTTAGACAGTACACCCCCTTCGAGACAGCAATAACAACATTAATCAATGTGCGTTTCATTTAGTACAGCGATCAGTTCACAATAGATGGAAACCATAACATCACAACGCAGTATTGAAAATACGGGGTCAAAACGACGCACCTTAATCACTGCTCTAATTAAAATGTAGCACTCACTGAAACATTCGTATCAGCACACATATAAAATTCATGTGAACAAACAATTAATATTTTAACACCGTTAATCAAAATATTACTTTAAACAAATGCTACTGCATCATCCACTGTGGTGGAGCGTGGAACCATTAATTAGAGTCAAAATACTCGAAATTTTGCGCAAGTGCAATTCAGCAAATACAGCCTAAATTCAAACAATTCCACTGAATATTGCTGATTCGTGCGATAACAAGCAAAGCGGGCAGTTTTGTTACAAGTGGCTGCTATTATGAAATTGCCTCCATTGATAAACACGAATGAATGACCCGACTTCTTACTCAGGACTATGTAATCACCGAACAAGCACTTTCTTCCCCTCTCCTATGCCATACTCTGTATCTTAGAGTAGCACTTGCAAACCACGTCCTCAATTATTTGTTGGACATATTCCAATCTCTGTCTTCGCCTGTAGCTTTTTCTCTCTACAATTCCCTCCAGTACAAAGGAAGTTGGTCCCTGATGTCTTAACACATGTCTTATCAGTCTGTCCGTTCTTCTTGTTGGTGTTTTCGTATGTTACTTTCTTCACCGAAGCTATAGAGATAACCATAATTTGTTATCTTATGAGACCACTTAATTTTTAACATCTTTATCGCATCTCACACCATTCAATTCTCTTCTTTTCTCGATTCTCTCCCATGACATAACACAGGAGAACGCGGCACTCATTCGGAGTTCTTAAGTTCTAAGTACATATTCCTTGTGTCTGTCGTGATATTCAAAAGTGACTGTGAAAAGAACGTCTCTATCTATACATATTATTAAATTGAAACCCACCACCACATTTTTCTGTCAGTAAGTAGAGTGCGGCTTTGATTCGGTTTTCACTTTTTGGTTTGTGCATATAATTTATTAGCGTTAACCAGGTAAGTTCCATTAAATCACCGAAGTTAAGAGCTGCCGGGCTTGGCTAGCGCTTGAATGGGTCACTGTTCGTGTCTGCCGAGTGCTGTAAGCAAGTGAGGTGCATTCAGCTCTTTTGAGGTCAATTGAGGAGACACTTGACGACGAGGAGCGGCACAGGTCACAAGTAACTGACAAGCCCCTCCGCATCCACATCCGGTGACGCCTAAGGGCTGTGGATGACACGGCGGCCGTTCGGTGCCGTTGGGCGTTCAAGGACAGTTCGGGCGGTGTTTTCTTTTTTTTTAGCCAGACAAGTGGTCCGACGTAGGTACCTATTACTACCTGTGCGAAGCTGAGGCAGGTAGCTAGTGCAGTTCTAAAGTGATGCTTCAGCAGCAACGACTATGTGGTATGCAGATTTTAGATTACGTGTCGTATACAGCGTAACCTTCCGAGTTCGTCAGATGATTGTATGGCACAGTATGCGTCCGCTACGTCTCGTACAAGTCAGTTTTTGGAAATCGTGTACTGAAGAGCGGTATATACTTTTTCAAGTTGCATGGGTATAAAAGCAATCGCGTCTATCAATAATGCGTATTACATGTCACATTACAGTTACGAAACAGTTTGCCGAAAGGTATTTTTCGTAAAATATTTGATAGAATATTTTAAGTACCTCAATTCATAGCGAAAGTTTTTCAACAGTGTGTTCAGAAAACAGATTGTAATTATGGAAGTTAAAAGACTAGAACTTATGAAATATTTCCGAAGGGAGTGAAGCAGGTGACAACGTGCTCTTGCGAACTCCCCATGAAAAATGTACACATCGTGCGAGCAGTGAAGGGAACAAAGGCAGCGTTGGGAAACCTATATAAGATCTGATAGAAGTAATATACACGTTGATGTTTGCCGAGTACGTTGCAATCATTTTAGAAACGATAAAGTATTTGGAAGAATAGTCGAACGCATTGGGCAGTATCTTGAAAAGAGAACGTGAAATGAAGATGAATAAAAGTAAAACAATAAAACAAGGATAATGGAGTACGGTAAAATTAAGTAAGGAAAATTGGATTAGTAAATGACACACTTATAAGTATACGAGTTTCGCTATTTGGATAAAAAAGTAAATGACTGTGACATAATTAGAGAATATACAAAATACGGATGGAAGCAACAAGAGAATCTTTTCCCAAGATATCATAACGTTTTCTTGTCTGTGAGCGTTCTCTGCTTTGTAGGGAAACCAAACGTGAATGATTAAAAGTACACACAGTAGTAAAATAAAAGCTTTTTATATGTAGTGTTGCAGAAGAAAACCGAGGATTAGATCTGTAAACAGGATAACTGATATAGAGGTGCGGTTGTAGGCGCTTCAGTCCGGAACCGCGTGACTGCTACGGTCTCAGGTTCGAATCCAGCCTCGGGCACGGATGTGTGTGATGTCCTTAGGTTAGTTAGGTTTAAGTAGTTGTAAGTTGTAAGGGACTGATGACCTCAGATGTTGAGTCCCATAGTGCTCAGAGCCATTTGAACCATTTTTGATATACAGGTACTGAATGAAATTGCGGAGAAAATAGTTTTATTTCACATCTTGACCACGAAAAGGCATAGGCTGGTAGGACTCATGGTGAGGCATCAAGGTTCCGAATTTCGCCTTTAGTCACCTAATAACTCCAGAGGACTTAAGATTGCGCGATTTTGAAATATTCTGCATAGAGTGTTTTTGCTCTGAAGTCGAGAAACAACGGTTGTGTCACGCAGTGAGCTTTTTCTAATGTGTGTTTTCATCGAGGCTATAGCCTTGTATGGTGGTCTAGGAGCAAAACACGTGCTTCCAGAAGAAAAGGTCGCAGGTTCGAATCGCCATCGGACAACAGCATATTTATTCTGTTTTCACCTCTGAATGATGTAAGGAGTCTGTAGGAACGACAGGTGGTTCGGAATCGATGTCAAACTGTAGGTCCATTTTCTCCAGTATGTTTATTCGAATGGGGAAGGAACACGCAAGTAGCCGAAGTGGCATACAATTGAAAAAATTGCTCCAAACCCATGACGCACTGAGAGCTGCAGTGTATTCAGTATATAGAATGTACCATTTCACATTCTCTCCATCTCACATCTCTTATAACCGTCTTCTGTCAAGGTACGACGAATTTTACAGGGTACTTCGTCAGATGGAACATCAGTCGTGATACGGAAGGAACCAAATCTGCTCACCTTGTACGGTGCTCAGTCTAACGTTTTAAATAAAGAGAATGCATCTCCGTAGGCTACTTGGTCATTAAGGATTTCCACGTGATGTGTACAACCTATCACACGACAGTTAACAACGAAAAACAGCGAGATACATACAATATGCTGGAAAAATTGAACATTACGCTACGCCCATTAACAAAACATAGCACTGTTTCGTAGAAACGTATTGTGCTCACTGATCCAGGTTTTGTGCAGATAATTGCTCTGAAGTAGCTCTTCGCATACATTGAGGTGGCGTTGCGCCCTCATTAGCACAGACAGAGAGCACGAACGGCTAGCCACTTGTTACGTAGGACGACGCGTGTGGTTTCTACCTGTGACGGGAGGACAGTCTCCGGCGTAGAACCCACAACACACAGGAGGCGACGAGAGGAGTTCTGATGGAGTGTATTCTCATGCGCCTTGAAATCTCCACCACATGGATGAACTGCAGTTTTGGGCGAGTCTCTACATTTGCAACACATTGAATTTTCAGAAATTAATTCATTGTTGCCACTAGCATGAAAAATGTATATTTTTGTACTCTCTGCAAAATACAGTGTACTTTTTTCCGTTCTTTACCAAACGTGTTTCGTTACCTACTTGTCATTTCACTGGGTCCGTTTTATGTCTGTAAAATATATTGTACAATGTTCGTGATTGGCTACCTATTTTAGGTTTCAGGACATACGCTTTTTTGTATTCTCTGCAAAACACAGTGCACTTTCTGTTCTTTACCAAACGTGTTTCGTAACCTATTTGTCACTTTCACTGGGTCCGTTTTATTTCTGTAAAATATATTGTACAATGTTCGTGGTTGGCTTCCTACATTAGGTTTCAGGACATACGCTTTTTATTATGGACTATATTAATTGTGAAGATGAATTGGTACAGGCTGACTTTTTATACGCGTTTCTGCAACTTGACAGCATGTCATCTACCAAGGACTCGGAAAAATTTTCTTACAGAGTTATTACTTTTCGATAGTTCTCCCAAGAGTAACACTGGTGCATAGGTTCTCCTATATTTACGCTGGCCGTCGTATTGAACGCTTTCAGTGGATTTCTTTTCTTGATTTTAATTTTATACGCTTTTCTCCCGCCTTTCTCACTTAACTCTCACCTTTCATCAGACGTTTTCGTACACAGTAACGAAATCTATGTAAAACGTTTGTCGCATCACTGATTTTCATCCTTTTTTTTTTAATCTCTCCAAGCGAGTACGTGATATCAGGCTACAAAAATGCGTAAACGAAAGGGAACCTCTACACTTAAATCTTCTCAATTTATGTAGTTTCAGGTAAGCAATCAGAATGAAAGAAAAAATAACAATATACTTATGTTGTAAAACCAGACTCAGTCAAGATAAAACTTATAAGTCGAAGATGCCTGGGAAAAAAAAACAGAAAAGATACACAATATCTTTTGCAGAAGGTCGAGTTTCAAGACACAAATTTAATTGGCGAACACGGAGAATAAAACGTTGACAGGAGATCCCAACCCAAGAAAACTGGAGTAAAAGAAACTTAGCATGTTACACACCGAGAGTAAATGAAAGAGCCAAAAAGCAGGATACAAGAAATGGAATAAATACAGCTTAATAACATAACTTCTCGGAAATGATCGAGAATTAGATTACAGGAGATATTTTCGATGATAAAAAATAGTTTCGCCATAGCACGTAGCGCGAATATTCCGAGCAACAACGTAGCAAACATGGCGTAGTGTGATGTTAACAAAGCGACATCTGACCTCCGCACGAAATGTGTATCTCGCATAACTGCTCTCGCACGTGAGGATCCTAGTACTGCAACCTGTAACTAAGCCAATGGAATTCTAGGATTTTCCCTGTTTGCTGGACACCCGTTACAGGGATATCTGATGGGTGATAACATGGTCCTACTTTAGAACGAACGCTGGCGCTTTTCAAGGTAAGTGACACATCGGCCGTGACATTGCTCTTCCCTTGGTTCTTCTTTTCGTGTGCTTATTGCAAACATTCTTTTCTGTGACAGGTCGTGAACGAGCCACTTGCGGCTAATAGCTTCGCATGCACGAGCAGAGCTTCACAGACTTCTTATTAGATTACGTCGCTTTCAGTTGAAGCAATTGATTGGTGGGTTTTATATTGTAAGTTACATCCTGCGAATCTATGCTGTCTCGAAGCACCAGCACATTGAGTATGTCTCGAAAACGCGTATTTCTTGGTGAAATTTTTTCCACCAAAACGACTGGAAGCGCAATTATTGTCGCTTAAAGAAATTGTGTATTTGGTTGTTTCCGTGTCACAACTTGCGTGTTATAGAAATACCAGTAACGCCAGTCTAAATTCTTTAAGGACTCTCATTCCCTCCCATAAATCAGCTTCGAACGTCTAAATTCGTTGAAAGTGCTCTCACTACGAAATTCTAGATGAATATGGTCTGTTTAATTTCAAAAAATGGTTCAAATGGCTCTCAGCACTATGGTACTTAACATCTGAGGTCATCAGTCCCCTAGACTTAGAACTGCTTAAACCTAACTAATATAAGGACATCACACACATCCATGCCCGAGACAGGATTCGAACCTGCGACCGTAGCAGCAGCAGCGCGGTTCCGTAGAACCATTCGGCCACAGCGGCCGGCTCTGCTTAATTTGCTCTTCGCTTTAAGATAAGTTACTTTTCCATGCGTCTCAATATTTGTGAGGTCGTATCTCCTCAGCTACGTATCTTACAGTGGTATGATTATTCAGGTTGTAACTGCCTTCTTTGATTAATTAATGTTGTTTGTTGTTGTGTATATTCGGAATAGGAATATCCCGAACCCTTCTTATATGTCAGCGTTGCAAGGTTAACCTGAATAACGCAAATGGTGTGCTCTTTGTTTTAAAAAGTGTCAGCAAATCCATCGGAAACTGTATAATTGTTTTGCAATTAACTTTTTCCGAAAGTAATTGCTAAACCTAAAACTATATACTAAATAAGCTACCGTTTGAAATTCTGTGTTGTGCAATGCAGTCAACAATGCTAGAATTCGTCACATTAGAGCACTTGTCTTACAGCTCCAACACAGAAAACTAATACAATAAATTCTGCATAAAATTAGAAAAAGAATAATTAAAGAATAAATGTCCAAAACGCTTTTATTAAAATTCCCTGTAATTTTACTTATCAAAAGTAACTAAATAAAATTCCGAACTCAAAATGGCAAACACGCGAGCATGTAACACTGCTCTATAAGACTAAGAATGTCTTATAAAGAAATGAGACCTGTAGTGTGCTTTACCTGAACTGACCTTGATGATACTTTCGAAATGCAATGCTTGACTGAAAAAGATTTTAGTGCGTCCTGACTGATGTTAAACTGCACCTAACACATTTTCATGACTTACCTTGTGGCAACGGAAACAAGTTACTACTCTAATGTGGTGAATATTAATATATAGTGCCGTAGAAAACCAGCTAAAGGGAAACCTTGACGAAAAAGCTATACAAGGAAAAACAGCTATGCCAAGCACATCACGTTTTACTTTGGGGTAAGTATGTTCCGCTCAGTGCAATGTAGCGATGCACAAATACAGAACAAAATTTTCTGGAGGAGTCGGTGGAAGTGGCTAAACTTACTTAACGGTTGAAAAGGGACTAGCATCCAAAACTCTTTTATGAACCGCTTTCCTTAACAATTACAACCGTCTTTATGAAAATCAGTTTGTTCAAAAAATATAACTTTGCCATGAAATTAGTTATAAATGGTAAAGGAGTGCTGAATCTGTAACACTGAGTCTAAGCCACGTGAGCTGACGTTTAATGTCGTCTCGAGAATCAAACTGACTGTCCCAAAACAATAAAGAAGAAATAAATGCTAAATATTTGCCCTTCTCAAACTCATGATACATTACGCACGCGCAAGCAATGCAGCACTTGAATATCTTAACACTTCTGCAATCAATCTTTACAAAATAATATTTCCAAAAAGCAACCTCCTTCGCGTTTGCTTCTCTGTCTTGTGCTAGTTACTTCCAGACCGCTTAGCAGCGTGACCAACACGTGACTCGTCCACTTACTTCTCATTGAATGCTCCACTGACAACGAGAATGCTACTGATTACCAAAGATCACATTGCTTGTACTTGTAATCACTGTGGCGTAACGTATCGGGTGCTGAAGACATAGTAGCCCAGATCGTTACGAATTTGAAAAATATTATGCGCATTCGGCCGCGAAACGCTCTGTGCCAACATTCAGACCAGTCATACTGGATTACCGTTGCTGACCTACCATGCAAGTGTGCAAATTTAGCAGTGTGTGAAGATTCACAACGAAATTCAGTGGAAAATCATCCAATGCCACACTAAATTCAGTTACTGACTAATTCAGTTACTGACAGAAGCGGAAAACGTAGGCAGTAACAAGTATGAAATTCTACAAGAGTTTCATAGTGACATCCACAGGGCGCCAGTACAGAATAAAGGTAACAATAAAACGTATTGGGGGCGCGAGAATTTCTTAAAATAGTCTATCTGCCTCCATCGATATTAGAACCGAAAATAAACCAGATCTCCCTTGCAGTAGACAGACAACCCAGGAAAACAGCCCTCTATTACTTCCCCAAACATAAAAAACCGGCAATTTAGCAATGAAAATGGCAAAATGATCTGCAGTTTCTGTTGCATAGAGCTTCCTGGACTAAAAAACATGGATTTTCTACCTTTATGTCACCCCGTATGTGACACTCATTCGGGATGTTTATGGAAATAACAAAATACTGTTATTAGCGAGTAAATTAGTAGGATAATTCTGCACCACCCCAGCAAATAAACAACGACATAGCTGCCAAACATACTCTACAATGTTTCGAATCCTCCGTTAGACTCGCCACAGCCAGAAAACGTTCATTAGCTGAAGTGTTTCTTAAGCTAGGTAGTAATGGGAATGCTCGCACTTCTAAAATGCAGTGGCATTAGTACTGGGATCTGGATTACCATGTGTATAGGCAAATCGATTTCATTTGCATTCCTGTAAACGTGATTTGAATCGAAAGCGTAGCTACGATTAATATGCTGATGTATAGACTGCAACTAGAACATTTCGAATAAAGAGCTGGTGGAATTACGGCTCTCATGTTCCGTAATTGTTGTAGTTATTTTCGTTGTTAGTATTTCGTCACCTAAATCGATGAAAATGGAATTTTTTTTTCTTTATTGTGATTTCATTCCCCTGCCCCATATGGGCAGGGGAGGGCTGTCAGCAGCACAATCCGTCGCTCTTCAGCCGAGTGACACGACAACTAAAACAAGAATAAAATAATACATACATAAGGAGATAAAAAGGGGAACATAAAACAGAGTAAGGGGAGAAAATGGAGGTAAAAATACACTGACACGTAGACGTTCATTGGGGACAGTTAAAAAAGGCACCAGAAAGTTAAAAAACACAGCTGGCGATTCTTAAAACACAGGGAAGACACTGGATGCGCATGCACAGGTTAAAAGTTGGCCACAGTATTAAAAACACTCTGAAACAACACACTTAAAACCCACTTGGAGCACACACGACGAAGAATAAAACTACCCGGTGGGACCTGCCGAGGGAAAGGTCAGAGAGGAGGGAAAAGGAGGGGAGAGCATGGGGCAGCTGGGGAAGCGGCGGGATGAAGAGAGGAGGGGCAACTGAGGGTTCACGAAGAGGCAGGAGACACATGGGGCGGGAGAAGAAAAGGGAAGACAGGGCAGGAGGGAGCGCAGAGACACTGAAAGATGGCACAAGAGATGGAGGGGGAGTAGGAGGGGAAATCCGCTCAGAAGGAGGGAGGGGGGGGGGAGTGAAAATGGAACACACTAATCAGCATTTATATAGTCTTACACATGACTGAAAACGGTCTGACAAAGGTCGCATAGTTTTTCAATTTCACGCCTGTGCATAATATGTTGGTAGCACTCCGTCGCCTTGACTGTTATGCTGTGTAGAAGATTTTAAAGCTGTGCGGACCAGCATAACGAAAAGGCGAGGGGTCTCGCTCGTTTTTTCCACTACAGTCAGTTCCACAAGAAACTGTATGCCGTAGTTTTAAATGAAACGTCCGCAGCGACATCTCTGGTAGCGGTCTCGAATCTGTAATCAGTGCGCTTTTGCACAATGTAGAGATAAACAGTGTGAGACTTCAATGTTTTGTTTTTTCGACTGCTGTTTAAAATGAGTGCAAATTATCTGAAGATGAAAAAATGTGCAATATTTATGAAAAATTCCTTCTGAGATGCGTTAAGAAGCTATTTGGTTCGAACGAGACAAAGTGGGTGGTTTAAGAGGCTAATGATCCGAAATATCGCAGCCATCTCTGTACAGCATAGAAACAACACGATGGGGTGTCCACGATGGGTTGGCCTGCAGTGTGTCCGGATGTAAATTCGATCGGAAAATGTTTGGTCGTATATTAAGACGAAGTTTAAAGGAAAGCATATATATACATTGCAGCAGCTTTCATATAAGGTGAGGATAACATGTAGATCTTTCCCGAGAGGGTATGCGGAACATTTCTTGAAAAGCATGCCAAAAAGGTGCCAAGCTATAATTGATAATGGCGTCGGTTGGATTAATTATTAGGCAAGTGTGCAATTAGTAATAACATGTTGTTTCATGTAAATACATATTTATATTAGTGACTTTTATGTCTTATAGATAACGGAGTACATTTTCTTGTGGAACTGACTGTGCAGCAGGGCTATATGTGATATCGCGACTAGGGTTAGTAGTCAAGAAGTAAAAAATTAAAACCTCCTGCCTGAAGTTGAAGTTTTACTGCATGAACAGGAAAAACGTAGTAAGCGATAAACGTTTTTCGATTCATTATTTTGTGGGACGTGTCAGCGCGGAAAATTTTCCTAAAGTTTGAAATTATTTGTAAACTTTGTGGGAAGGTCGCTAAGTGCTGCCGTTCTAATGTACTGTATAAGGTATATAACTGGGTAATCTGCCGCGCCATAGCTATGCTGCCTCAATACATAAACAAACTTTCTAACTTTAATACCTCTATTATTGTGTTAAACCGTTGATGGAAGACTATATTTCTTAATAAGTACATTATGATACCATTTTAAATGTCCAAATTTGATCAATAATTATACACAATACTGGAAATCAAATTTCTCTTGCCCCAGGACACCTGTGTATAGGCAATCTTTAACTTGGGACTGAGTGACCGTTTAGTAATATAGATACCGATTTTGCGGTAGCAGTAGCGAAGGATGGAACAGAGTCATAGATACTGATCACAGCTGTTGGCTTAATGTTATGGACAACGTAGCGATGGTTACAGACTTTAGCCAATTGGCATGAACGGAAGAGAGACGACCAGGAGCTGTATGGGCATCTTTAGCTTCTCACCTGCTTTCCGCTGCGACTGCAGGTCACCCTCTCATAAAAGTTGACTGCAGCTTCGCGTGTGGTTAGAACAGGGGTGTTCAACCTTTGTAAGAATGAGATCTAGTACATGCAATTTTGTCTATTTAGAGATCTACTGACTTAAAAATTCATAAACGTTTAACGGCAAGAAAACACCATAGCGTAAATCACTTATTGTAACTCAAAAAAATATATGCCACGTAATTTTCCCTGTACCAAAAGTTGTAGGCCTACATCTAAATTTTCAAGATATTATACAAGTGAAAAAAAATGAAGTACACTCCATCATAAATGATGAATGTAGTTTAGTGAAATAGTTGACTTTTCATATCGTTGACAAGTTTGTTATACTCTGGGGAATAATATGTCAGAGCCAACCTTACACACTCTAAAAGATGAGGATCAGTCACTTGATTTCTACACTTAGATAACACTATGGTTGATCGTTGAAAACGGTGCTTCACATAGATAAGTCGATCCAAAAATGACTAAATATGTGATGTCACTTATACAATGTTAGGCTATGTTTTTACACTCACTAATTTCTAAAAGGTATCTTCATTGCATTCCGATTTTAAAGAAATGTCATTTTGAAATCGAATTATTTCCTCTTCAAGTTCAGTCTCATGCAAGATAAAAGATGACTCATTTCACTTGAACGGGCTGGGGATTTTCTCTGCCCAGGGACTGGGTATTTGTGTTGTCCTCATCATTTCTTCATCACAATCATTCGTGACTGGCGGTATATTGGACTGTGTAAAAAAATTGGATTGTGTGAAAATGGGGACTTTGTACGGTCGCTTATGACCGTGCAGTTGAGCCTCCCATAAACCAAACATCATCATCACTTTATTTGAAATACCATGCACATCCACTTTTTGGAAAAGTTGAGGTATGAAGGGTAGAACAGGTTCCATTGGCCTCAAATCTGAAGATCGGTTTCTCAAACTTTGTTTTCAGTGCTGTCAGGTCGGTCGTGTACTTTCTTGCAGCTTGTTGATCCAATGATGCTCGCTTATCAAACAGTTCATACGGTATTTGAGAAAAGTGTTTCACGTTTAATCTTTGTAACTGTGCTACCCAAAGGTCAAGCTTTTGTACGAGACACTTTGTAGAGGACGTAACAGTAATGACAGTTTGGTTTGTTCCTTGAAGTTTTTGATTTAACTCATTTAGTTTAATTGTCACATCAGTTACAAATGCGAGAATCAACAATCATCTCAAATCGTAGAGTTTTAAATAAATTTCCTTTCTTTCAGACTAAAAAGCTTATATCGCTGACAGAAGTCTTCTAAATCTGTTTAGAACCATAACTCTAACTAGTCACCGAACACTGGTGTGCAATACCTTTTCCGCATTCTGGCTGTCCAATTCTTCTAGTAGCACTCAGTCAACCTTTTATATTTTCCGCCATTGAACTGCACATTTCTTCTTATAGAAGGTCTTCATAGAGGTATCAGTGGAACGAAAAACCAATCCAAAGTTGAAAATTTTACTTTTCTTGTTCACTTGAAACTAGACATCAAGTGAATAAACAAGTAAAATTTGCAACTTTGGACTGGTTTTTCGTTCTATTGATTAACAGACCTACAGATGCTGGAAGTTCGATGATAGAGCTGTGTCTCTGGTGGCTGTAATGATCTCTGACTTGGTTTCAAATGTGCAAAACAAGGACTCAGTAGGTGCCAGAAGGCACCCCTTATCAACTGTGCCATGGTCAAGTGGTTTAGCGTGTTCCCTCAATACTTCTGATACACGAAATGATGCTGTGTTTATGGAAAAATTTTTTACAGGCTTTATAAGAAGTAACTGCTATGACTGTAATTTACTTTGAAGATTAGTTTCTTCCTCCTCGACTCACTGCTAACAGCTGCTTCCGATTCGAAGTTTTATGGACTGTTCTAGAAAAGGGTTCAATCTTTTCGTTTTTAATATGGCTAAAGTAGCATTACATATTAATCATATACACTTATACATTGTAACGGAAAACTTCCCATCTCCCCCCACTTACCATGGAAGGGATATGTTTTCACAAGTGCAGCTTTACTCATTTTTCACAAACTTCACCATACAGGAGTAAAGACTGTTGCTAGATGCGTTCACTAAAGGCTGTGAAATGCAAGTGGAGACAAAAGAGGCGAAGATAGTATTGTCTGATTTACCGCCTACAAATAACTTGCGAAACCGTCGTTGTCAATGAACTGGTATTAAAAACCGCTCGTTTAAACAGATATCCGATCGGCTGATGTAGCACCATCACACACGCATCACAAAGCACACGCTAGTAGACTCCGCTGCATGCACGAACATCAAGCTATCATGGCGTCGACCATTAAAATGGAACCAGCAATTCTTACTTTCTCTGTGATCGCTACATTACATGCTCTGGTAATGAAAAGTGAAAAAAAAAACGGTCATTGCGGGAGGAGGGGAGGGAGACATGTACACTCATGGAAATGGAAAAAAGAACACATTGACACCGGTGTGTCAGACCCACCATACTTGCTCCGGACACTGCGAGAGGGCTGTACAAGCAATGATCACACGCACGGCACAGCGGACACACCAGGAACCGCGGTGTTGGCCGTCGAATGGCGCTAGCTGCGCAGCATTTGTGCACCGCCGCCGTCAGTGTCAGCCAGTTTGCCTTGGCATACGGAGCTCCATCGCAGTCTTTTAACACTGGTAGCATGCCGCGACAGCGTGGACGTGAACCGTATGTGCAGTTGACGGACTTTGAGCGAGAGCGTATAGTGGGCATGCGGGAGGCCGGGTGGACGTACCGCCGAATTGCTCAACACGTGGGGCGTGAGGTCTCCACAGTACATCGATGTTGTAGCCAGTGGTCGGCGGAAGGTGCACGTGCCCGTCGACCTGGGACCGGACCGCAGCGACGCACGGAAGCACGCCAAGACCGTAGGATCCTACGCAGTGCCGTAGGGGACCGCACCACCACTTCCCAGCAAATTAGGGACACTGTTGCTCCTGGGGTATCGGCGAGGACCATTCGCACCCGTCCCCATGAAGCTGGGCTACGGTCCCGCACACCGTTAGGCCGTCTTCCGCTCACGCCCCAACATCGTGCAGCCCGCCTCCAGTGGTGTCGCGACAGGCGTGAATGGAGGGACGAATGGAGACGTGTCGTCTTCAGCGATGAGAGTCGCTTCTGCCTTGGTGCCAATGATGGTCGTATGCGTGTTTGGCGCCGTGCAGGTGAGCGCCACAATCAGGACTGCATACGACCGAGGCACACAGGGCCAACACCCGGTATCATGGTGTGGGGAGCGATCTCCTACACTGGCCGTACACCACTGGTGATCGTCGAAGGGACACTGAATAGTGCACGGTACATCCAAACCGTCATCGAACCCATCGTTCTACCATTCCTAGACCGGCAAGGGAACTTGCTGTTCCAACAGGACAATGCACGCCGCATGTATCCCGTGCCACCCAACGTGCTCTAGAAGGTGTAAGTCAACTACCCTGGCGAGCATGATCTCCGGATCTGTCCCCCATTGAGCATGTTTGGGACTGGATGAAGCGTCGTCTCACGCGGTCTGCACGTCCAGCACGAACGCTGGTCCAACTGAGGCGCCAGGTGGAAATGGCATGGCAAGCCGTTCCACAGGACTACATCCAGCATCTCTACGATCGTCTCCATGGGAGAATAGCAGCCTGCATTGCTGCAAAAGGTGGATATACACTGTACTAGTGCCGACATTGTGCATGCTCTGTTGCCTGTGTCTATGTGCCTGTGGTTCTGTCAGTGTGATCATGTGATGTATCTGACCCCAGGAATGTGTCAATAAAGTTTCCCCTTCCTGGGACAATGAATTCACGGGGTTCTTATTTCAATTTCCAGGAGTGTATGAGCTGACCAGGGGGGGGGGGGGGGGGGGGGGGGAAGGAGGGGGAGACGGGAGAGAGAAAAATCTTGACATTCGAAAACTTCTTTTAAAAGACGTATATCGCTTCGAAAGTAACTGAGGATGAGCGAGGATGATTATTACTTTTTTTCTCAACCTTGTACAGCTGATATTAACGCAGCAGCACACTTCTGAGAAAAGAAAAGTTATCGACAACTCTTAAGGTTCCACACCTCAGCTGAATTGAAGTCTGTCAGTAAAGTACACTTTATATACGTCCGACACACGTCCTTACTGTAAGCGCCACTTAGATATCACAGTGATATGTGTTTTACGTCAGAACTATGAACGCAGAGTTTTAATTTCAGTTTCTTCTCTTTTGACATGCTGAATATTTCTTTTAATGGTGTATCACGTTCTTTCCTGTTATAATAACCTTTACATCACATGTCAAAAACACTCAGCTTCCGTTCATAAAGTTCAAATACACACGTATTACTTGTACCAAGTTGCCGTATTCGACGTTCATTCTTCTCGAAATCACTTTGCAGACGTCTCCCCCACTTGAAAGCACTTGTGAGTGAACTACTAGCAACATTCGAGCATCATCGGATGCGCTTCAACGTAAGGTTGTAGACTAGTCTTTGGTTCGGTGCACTAACAACTCTATGTGTTTGCAGATAGCGGCATAATGCCCATGAAGCAAAAACAAGCTTATAGCACCAAAAAATAATATAGTAATGAAAAGTCGTTGAATTTGGCAGCGTTTCGGCTTATTAAACCTACTATCAAAACCAGTTCAACGGTTTATTTATTTCAGAATTAATTCTAATGTCAAACATATTGTGAAAGGCTACATTCTTAAAATAAATAATTCTGTAATACTTTTATTATCTGTCTGCAAACTGATTTTTGACGTGCTGCTTCGAGTACTAAAGGTGCCCCTGGAAACTACGTACGGCTTTAGCGTTATTGGTTCAAATGGCTATGAACACTATGGGACTTAACTTCTGAGGTCATAAGTCACCTAGAACTTAGAACTAGTTAAAGCTAACTAACCTAAGGACATCACACACACCTTTGCCCGAGGCAGGATTCGAACCTGCGACCGTAGGTGTCGCGTGGTTCTTTAGCGTTATCTCGCGGTCTTCAGTGCAGCTCTCCACGCTAGTGTATCCGGTGGGAGCCTTCTCATCTGTGCATAACTACGGCAACCTACGTTTATTTCAATATAGTTACTCTAGTCATTGTGATCTAATCTTGACATCTATCTATAGTTTTATCTCCCCTCTTGCCGGAAACACACTTCCATACCAAATTAACGATTTCAGAATAAAATTCAGTCTTCACTTTAAGAGGTTACGACGAATTAGTATTAATTTACGAGTTATCAGTATATTCTTCACACAAGCATAACGCCATGATATGTCTAAAAATGTGCATATTGCGTATGATTATTGTAAACATAGCTGGACAGATCGATAATTTACAGCAAATGAATCACATCTGTGCACATGTCGAGCAGATACTGTCATTTGCTAAACGAATGCTATGCTTCTGAAAATGGCAAATTAATTTGTCGACACTGCTAAAGTGAAGTAAAAATTTTTGTCTGATTCCTAAATTTTATTCAGAAATATTTACTACAGTTAATGAAAAATAAAAGCAGCGCAAAAAAATTAACCATTCCTTGATGCTTCAACATGCAACTTATCAGACGATCCCTTCTTGTAGTCAAGTTCCCCATAAATCTCTTTTCTCTCCAGTTCTATTCTTATACGATCCACACAACTAACCTTCAGCGTTCCCCTCCAGGACCACATTTTAAAAAGGTATTGTCTCCCTGTTTCAGTTGTTCGTCGTCCATGATCCACTTCAGCAGAAGGCCACACTCCAGACACTTACCTCAAGATGAAACATAACATTCAAATTAATATTCGATGTTAAAAAATATCCCTTTTTCAGAAATGATTTCTTACTAGTGCCAGTCCGTATTTTATATCTTTTCTATTCCACCATCATCAGATACTTGCTACGAAAATAACGAAACATCTCTAACACTTTTACTGCCTCAGTTGACGATATAATTGACATACTTTGATTCGATTTCATTCCCTTACCCTTAATCTACCACTGTTGATGTTCATCTTATGACTTCTTCTCAAGGCTTAGTCCACTAAGGTAAAATAGTATTTCAAGTCCTCTGCCATCGGTATATAGAGTTCTATATTGTTGAACGAGCATATCATCTCACTGTTGACAGCATATTCTGCATAACCTTACTACAATCCGAGGAAAGAAAGAAGTGCACATTAATATGTGCAAGTAGATATCGTAATTGGTGGCGATCAACTATACAAGGAACTTCCGCTTTGCGTATTTTACCACATTCCTCTTCTTAATATACTTAAAGAGTTACTCCGTTTTCCATGTACTGACGTAGCAGTTTTAAAGATCAGGGTTGTGTGGTTTCTTATAGATGTTATAATTAAATGTTTCCCTGAGACATTTACGTCTCTTCATTATCTACGATAACGATCGAAGCAGAAGAAATGTATTAGAATTTGTGCTGCGGCCGGGACTCGAACCCAGGCATACTTGCTTGCTAGGCAGAAATGCTAACCATTGCACCACTGCAGTACAGTGGTCAACATTGCTGCACGAGCTACCCAAGTTGAGTGCCCTTCCCAACGCAAGCTTCAATTCATATCTTCTGCTTGTTTTCCCTCACATTGTCACTAGTACCAGGGCTCTCCGACATTGGAATAGCTCCCCAGCGTTGGACGTAATGGAAAGTCCTGTACCATAGGAGAGCTTATAGATTTTATAATTAAATGTTTCCCTGAGACATTTAAGTCCCAGCCGCAGCACAAATTTTAACACATTTCTTTTGCTTCGATCCTTATCGTAGATAATGAAGAGACTTAAATGTCTAAGGGAAACATTTAATTGTAAGATCTATAAGATATCATATGGTACTGGACTTTCCCATTACGTTCAACGCTGGGGTGCTATTCCTCTGTCGGAGAGCCCTGACAGTGACAACGTAAGGGAAAACAAGCAAAAGATATGAACTGAAGTATGTGTTGGGGAGGCGCTCAACTTGGGTAGTTCTAGCAGCTGTGTTGACCATTGTACTGCGGTGGTGCAATGCTTAGCATTTCTGCCTAGCAAGCAAGAAAACCTGGGTTCGAATCCTGGCCGCAGCACATTTCTTCTGCATCATCATTATTGTAAGATTTCGTTGGTGCTGCCCTTCTGGAAGAGGAATAAAGTCTTTATACTGTTGTTCCATTTGTTTGCTTCTTTTCTTTTAATGTGAAAGTGTTGTATTTGCGAAGAAAGCAGCTGCCAAATATATATACGGTATATTTTATAGTTATTAATTTCTCACATATCATGGAGGCTTTTGGATTTGATCTTGGATTTTTTTATAGTTCTTCTCAATAAAGAACAAAACCAACAATAACGTGAATCTGGTTGCACATCTGGGCTGCCTCTGACTGTTTTGGAGACTTCTCTTTCCCAATGATTTCGTACATTAATGCCCATTGTTATCCACTGTTTTCTATGATATACCATTGATTCCGTATTTCACAATTTCTATTGGGTCACGCCTCTAAAAGGCAGAGACTATGTTAGTGTTTATATCCGTCGTGCTATATAGTCCATTAAGTTACTGATACACTGGGGTTTCCAGATAAAAAAATCTGTCTGACTTCGTTAAAGATTCGTAAAATTTTCCCGGCTGAAAGTTATATTAGAGTTATTACGTTGTCTATTATGGCAAATTTGCAACATGACCAGACAGTCCATTTGTTTACTGATCGGTTGAACTTCAAATACAGAAGGTAAACGAAATCGTTACCATCATTTTAAAATGTGTTAGACTAATACTATATGAAAACACTTCTTCCTTTGACGATCAACATTAATATCTGTACCCTATATTTTACTCCTAGATATTGATCTTTGGTTTAGTGCTTCACCTTTTACTGTCTGGAACTGCTAGTGTAACTTTTACGCAGAGAAATATTAATTTAATTTATTCTACAATTTTAATTTATTGTATATTTTCTCCCTGAGGATAAGCTACAAGTTTCTAAAATTCCGCAACACTACCTTCTTACAATCCCATATTCTATGATGGATGTGCAAACAGAAACTACAATGGTGCGCAAAATTTAACAACGAAAACAACTTTCGCTTGATGTGGCACAGCCAAGAGACATCACTCGATGAAACTTTGTCCATAAATGAACAGAACTCCTATACAGTTTAGTGCAGAAGGTGAGACCTGTTTTTTTTTTCAGGATGAGGCAGGATGGGGCCATAATCAGTTACTCTCGGTCGCACAACAAATACGTAAATTTTATTTAAAGAAATTAAATTTTTAAAACAATCTCTTAAAAAAACACAGCTGACTGTATGACGGCTGAGGGCCTTAACACAGAAAAACATCCAACAATAACGTCAAATAACAAACAGTTGAAGGCCTGAATTAGAAGTCAGAAGAACAATTCCAAATAGCATATATTAAGATAAATACTTCGTTTTAAAACAAACTGTAAAACGGCTGAAGGCCTTATTATAAAAGAAATGAAATTATCACTCGGCTGAGGGCCACACACAACTTCAAATCACAAACGGCTGAAGGCCTGAATTAGAAGTCAGAAGAACAATTCGAAATAGCACCTTTAAAATAAATATCTTGCTTTTAAAACAAGTTTGCTTAAAAAAAACTTGCTGGAACACGGCTGAAGGCCTTATCACGAAAGAAGTGCAGTTATTGCTCGGCTGAAGGCCTTATCACGGAAGAAGTGAAATTATTACTCGGCTGAAAGCCACACCAACAATCATTAGGAAATTACAAATATCCTTAAAACAAACATCACAATCTAAGGAATCAGGACAAGTAGTTCTCATCAAGTGTTCCAAGGGTCGACCTGGGAATGCAACTCAAACATAAGGTAAGGTGAGACAGGCAGCCAAGACTTGTACTTAAGTAACAGGATGGCAACCCAAACTAGGGGCAGCTTAAGCGCCGACCAACCGACTAACCAATCCACCTAACGTCCGATCACCGGTACAACGATGGAATATTCTTAGGCATGGTCGAAGAGGCAGACAGCACTACTTCTTCAGAAAACACCTAAGGCCGAAGGAAACACTAGTACCAAGGTATACCTCCCAAAAAATATGCACAGTAGAATACAAGAAGCTATCGAACTACACGCCTTGTTGGACAGCATCAACACGACGAGGAAAAGTACCCTGCCAGAAAAGTACGCTAACCTCCAGTTCAGGTAACTGGGGCGTTATCGGCCACAAGGCAGAAAATACCGCTGGTTGCACTTCACTAATAAGAATAATACTAAATTGAATGATGAATAACAAATAGAGAAAGACGACTGTAATATTTCACCTCCTCGAAACCACTCGTTGCCGCCAGGCTCAGCGGCCCTGGGAGCAACAACCCGCCGACCAAATGCGAGATCTCAGAAAAGTCGAAGTTGCCTTAGCAGTTAACTCTTCACTCTACTTAAACGTCCAGGGTGCGGCATGCAACGAAGTCGTCGCTCTCGCAGCCACCCCTCCTCGATCCGGCAGTGGCAGCACGCCGTGAGTGGCCCGAGCTTGCCCTCGAGTTGCACGGACCTGTTCGCTGCTGCGCCCCCAACTGACATGATCTCCGTTCACAACTACTCACCAAATCCAGTACGCAGACAACATTAAAAAACTGCTCATTCAAAACCACAAAATACACACAGATCAGGGAAAACAGTTCCACCAACAACTCACAATACTAATACCAGTCTCTGTGAAACAACATGGACGAATTATAAGTCAGCACCAACACAGAGAAGCCAGAAGCGGTCGGAAGACCACATGCAGGTCGTCCGCTGCGACGACCGACCGAACGACTAACCACCGGTCGTCCCCAATCATGTCAGGCATGGGAAAGATCCCAGTATAAATCATCTGCTGACAATTTATTGCCATGACGGGCAGACACACACATACAGGCGAAAATTGCACTACTCGAATATCACGGTCCATTAAACTAAAACTCGCTGACTCCGCTCCTTGACGTGGTCGTGCACTCTCGCGATCACATCTTTCCGTTGGGCAGTGCATGTATGTCGCCAGTGGTCGGGCGAGTACTGGCCGTCCGGACCTTACTGTTGCTCCGTCCCAACTCCAATCGCTCGACACACGACGACCCGAAAATACTAGAGGCCGCTCCAAAGATGGTACCACAGTACCCGCTATCGATAAGATCTGCTGGTGCCACTCATGGAAAGACAAGGCGAGCAAACGTATTGGCGCTAGTGAACACACTAAGAAAACGGGATGCCACTATCGCTAGGCGCACACAGTTCAGAAGGTAACTGAAAGAAATATGGAGTGAGACGACCAGAAACAACACTTTTATTCAAAGAGAAGGCAAATTACTCAAGGTAGGCAAATGCTAGATGTACCCTCAAATGCGACAGGTGAGAACACGCAATCCACACAAGAATACTGTAGATTATTAATGTTGCATTTAGCCGTGACTTCGTTTTTCGTGGATGACAATGCGAGACCACATTGAACAGTGCAGACTGAGGAGCTCTTAGGACGAGAAGACATTCGGCCAATGGACTTGCTTGCCTTTTTTTCCGACTTAAATCCCACCCAGCTCATGGATGATGCTATGGGGAATTGTACGCAGCAACGACCGACAAACAGTTGTCAATAGCGCTGGTGGAGGAGGAATGGAAGGCTCTACCACAGAAGCTCCTTTCCGATCTTGCAGTCAGAATGGGAAAATGTTGCAGAGGATACACTGACGATGTTCACACATCCTATTAAGAAACACTGTAGGACATCGTGGTCTCCTGACCTTTATTGGTTACGTATTCCGCCCTCACAATCGTATTCCGCACTTCAAGACGCTTCATTCGAACCCAAACTCGATAACATAAAGTCAATGTTGCATGAACTCATGTAAACAATATGCAAATAACTAATAAACCGCAAGTGCGCACTGTGGTTGAAATACTCGAGGCTGGCGTACACACATACATTTCAGACACGACGGTCACAGGGGCCTTTAGTTCGAGAGAGGAAACTGCACGCCAGGAGGCCAGTCCCAACCCATCTATGTCGGTCGGTGGCCGCCCGTGGAGCGGACAGTGTTCGCCGGAGGGAAAGGAGAAACGACCCCGTGTTCGGCTTAAAAGCAAATTCCGCTACATTGTGTGGGAGTGGCCAGCCTACGCATTATTTACACATAGCACGCAGTTTCAGAGATTTTCACAGGGAGACAGCAAACACCAAACGCCGATACTACAGATATCTGGATTGGGCGCCTTAAACGAAACGTCATTCTCCCGTTTTAGAAGAGCAATGCTGATTGGCAGACGATATTTCTGATGCCTTGAGCTTAAGAGACCGAAAGACCCTTCACGTCCGGCGTGAGGAGGCCCAGTTCCGTTGTCACTCTTGGAGCGAGGAACAAGTCTCTCCTCCGTACTTCACTGGGAGAGCACCTCTATCGAGAGCGAATCGAAGTGCGACTCGATACTGAGTCCTTGCATTTAAGCGTTGTCCACTGTGTTGGTCGACACACTTATTGTGCGGTGTGAATGAACAGAGTTATAGTTAAACGCCTGCGAGCGAATTTTTGAGTGGCATCGCGGTGGACTGGTTATCTGACCAGTGTACCACGCCAATAGTCAGACTAGGGGCGAATAGGAATCCTTGACTTCATCAGGTCGTAGGGAGAGTTTGATTGGCGAAGGTCCATCCAGATAGAACTTGAGTTATCTTATTTGTCAGCAGCGAGTGGCGCAGACAGCTTTCATCGCAGATTACGGTATTGTGTGCTACAGCAATTGTGAGCCCCATATTTCCTCCGTAACATACGCTTCACTGCATTTCACACGCGCCAGCCTCGACCGTACCTAGCAACATTCTAATTATTCAAGTTGAGTAGGCGCGCCTCTCAGCCATTCTGCCAAGTCAATAACAGTATTAAAATTTGTATAGATATTTCATTAGCGAATCCTATCCTTGAGAGATAGCTTCACATTCCGAAAAGAACCAGGATATAAGTTGTTCAATTCATAACTAAAAGTGCCATTGTTATTTCTCAGAATTTTTGCAAAATAAATAATAATTTTCGTTATTTTCATGTTCTTCTTACACTAACTAAGTATCCCACAAGTTACGTAAGAAATTTTTGTGAATTTTTGTGTCATTTCCTTACAGCGGACGACTCCAGAAGATACTTATTGCTGAAAGTTTTTCAGGCATTTCTCTTTAGAACGTTAGGAGCGTCTGTCTGACTTCTGTAGTAGTGTGGGGGTGGAAATTGCTTCTTGCAGGAGCCACAGGGTAAAGGGTAGATCTCAGATTAATCCGTTGCACAGAATAACAGAATCTCAGATCAACACCACGCACACAACATGTCCTGCCTATTGTAATGTACAGGAGACTAAAATGAACCGTGTGACTCTAGTGTAATTATTGGCTTTGAATGGATGTGCCATTTATTTTCGTCTGACTGCATATTCCTTTCAGATATCGTTTGTACTATTCTGTACTGCAGTTTACTGAATTGTACCAGTTCCTTCCATGCAGAGTCGTAATTTCACTGAGCTATGTTACTTGGCACTTGCAAATCATGCGATAGTTACTTTTGTCAACAAATATATTTACGTAAGATAACAGGATCTCTGAAGTCAATTGGTAATGTTTGGGAACATTTTGTTAGCGATGCTGGCGTAACCTGTGGCATCGGCGTCGCCGACTGTAATTGTGTACTGACATTTAAACACCCACAGTTGACATGTTTCCACACACGCAAATTCCCGAGGTACTCTACCACGCGCTCATCACCAGCGATTCGGTGTTAATGTGTGGACCAGCATTCTCAGTGTAGACCACACATTCTTTCATTCCATATCAGTGGATGGAAACATCGCATCGCTCACAACTGCAAGCGGCGCTGACTTCGGTCGCACAGCTTGAGGCTGTTGCCAATGGGCACCACTGTGGGGAGCCAGACTTGGGTATCACGGGGATGTCAACCTCGTCCCGTCTGTCCCCACATCGTTCTGCCGCTGTGGTTGCCCCGGTTGCTGCCCACAGTGGGGCTGAGCCCTATCATGTGGTTGATCTGGAGGTCGTTCCAAGGCGTGGCAGGCAGCGAAAGAAGTCCCCGGACGCTGATCAGAAAGCCTCCCTGGTGCGTCTGACAAACAGGTTTCAGGCACTGTCTCTGGCTCTGCCATATGCAGCTGCCTGCCCTGTTTCAGAGGATGATTCTCAGCCTTCAAGGTCCGGGCAATCACAGAGGGTGGGCTTATTGGTAGTTGGGAGCTCAAATGTTAGGCGCGTAATGGGGCCCCTTAGGGATATGGCGGCTAAGGAGGGGAAGAAATCCAGTGTGCACTCCGTGTGCATTCCGGGTGGAGTCATTCCTGATGTGGAAAGGGTCCTTCCGGATGCCATGAAGAGCACAGGGTGCAGCCAGCTGCAGGTGGTGGCACATGTCGGCGCTAATGACGTGTGTCGCTTTGGATCTGAGGAAATTCTCTCTGGATTCCAGCGGCTATCTGATTTGGTGAAGGCTGCCGGTCTTGCTTACGAGATGAAGGCAGAGCTCACCATCTGCAGCATCGTTGACAGAACCGACTGCGGACCTTTGGTGCAGAGCCGGGTGGAGGGTCTAAATCAGAGGCTCAGACGGTTTTGCGACCGTGTTGGCTGCAGATTCCTTGACTTGCGCCATAGGGTGGTGGGGTTTCGGGTTCCGCTGAATAGGTCAGGAGTTCACTACACTCAGCTGGCGGCTACACGGGTAGTGGAGGCTGTGTGGCGTGGACTGGGCGGTATCTTTTAGGTTAGAAGGCCTCGGGAAAGTACGGGGTGGGCTGCAATCTCGAAGGGTGCGTGGCAAATACAGGGCGTGCTTGGATCAAGGAACAGTCTGACTTGTAGTTGTAAATTGTTGTAGTTGTGCTGGGAAAGTCCCTGAGCTTCAAGCGCTAATAGAAAGCACAGAAGCTGAAATCGTTAAAGGTACAGAAAGTTGGCTAAAGCATAAAATAAGTTCTGCAGAAATTTTTACGAAGTCTCAGACGGTGTTTAGGAAAGATAGATTAGGCAGAATTGGTAGTGAAGTGTTTGTGTCTGTCAGTAGTGGTTTATCTTGTAGTGAAGTCGAAGTAGATACTCCGTTCGAATTGGTATGGGTGGAGGTTATACTTAACAGCCGAACTAAGTTAATAATTGGCTCCTTATACCGACCCCCAGACTCCGGTGATATAGTTGCTGAACAGTTCAGAGAAAATTTGAGTCTCGTAACAAATAAATACCCCACTTATACGGTTAGAAGTTGGTGGAGACTTCAACCTTCCCTCGATATGTTGGCAAAAATACTTGTTCAAAACCGGTGGTAGGCAGAAAACATCTTCCGAGATTGTCATCAATGCTTTCTCCGAAAATTATTTCGAGCAGTTAGTCCACGAACCCACGCGAATTGTAAATGGTTGCGAAAACACACTTGACCTCTTAGCCACAAACAATCCAAAGTTGATAGAGAGCATCATGACTGATACAGGGATTAGTGATCACAAGGTCGTTGTAGCTAGGCTCAATACCGTTTCTTCCAAATCCACCAGAAACAAACGCAAAATAATTTTATTTAAAAAAGCAGATAAAGTGTCACTAGAAACCTTCCTAAGAGACAATCTCCATTCCTTCCGAACTAACTATGCAAATGTAGACGAGATGTGGCTCAAATTCAAAGATATAGTAACAACAGGAATTGAGAGATACATACCTCATAAATTGGTAAGAGATGGAACAGATCCCCCTTGGTACACAAAACAGGTCCGAACGCTGTTGCAGAGGCAACGGAAAAAGCATGCGAAGTTCAGAAGAACGCGAAATCCCGAAGGTTGTCTAAAATTTACAGACGCGTGAAATTTGGCTCTCACTTCAATGCGAGATGCCTTTAATTGGTTCCACAACGAAACATTGTCTCGAAATTTGGTAGAAAATCCGAAGAAATTCTGGTCGTATGTAAAGTACACAAGCGGCAAGACGCAGTCAATACCTTCACCGCGCAGTGCCGATGGTACTGTTACCGACGACTGTACCGCTAAATCGGAGTTATTGAACGCAGTTTTCCGAAATTCCTTCACCAGAGAAGACGAATGGAATATTCCAAAATTTGAAACACGAACAGCTGCTAGAATGAGTTTCTTAGAAGTAGATACCTTAGGGGTTGCGAAGCAACTCAAATCGCTTGATACGGGCAAGCCTTCAGGTCCAGATTGTATACCGATTAGGTTCCTTTCAGATTACACTGATACAATAGCTCCCTACTTAGCAATCATATACAACCGCTTGCTCACCGATAGATCTGTACCTACAGATTGGAAAATTGCGCAGGTCGCACCAGTGTTTAAGAAGGGTAGTAGGAGCAATCCATCCAACTACAGACCTATATCATTGACGTCGGTTTGCAGTAGGGTTTTGGAGCATGTACTGTATTCAAACATTATGAATCACCTCGAAGGGAACGATCTATTGATACGTAATCGACATGGTTTCAGAAAACATCGTTCTTTTGCAACGCAGCTAGCTTTTTATTCACACGAAGTAATGGCCGCTATCGACAGGGGATCTCAAGTTGATTCCGTATTTCTAGATTTCCGGAAAGCTTTTGACACCGTTCCTCACAACGACTTCTAATCAAGCTGCGGGCCTGTGGGGTATCGTCTCAGTTGTGCGACTGGATTCGTGATTTCCTGTCAGGAAGGTCGCAGTTCGTAGTAATAGACGGCAAATCATCGAGTAAAACTGAAGTGACATCGGGTGTTCCCAGGGAAGCGTCCTGGGACCTCTGCTGTTCCTGATCTATATAAATGACCTGGGTGAAAATCTGAGCAGTTCTCTTGGGTTGTTCGCAGATGATGCTATAATTTACCGTCTAGTAAGGTCATAAGTGTGAGGTGATCCACATGAGTTCCAAAAGAAATCCGTTGGAATTCGATTACTCGATAAATAGTACAATTCTCAAGGCTGTCAATTCAACTAAGTACCTGGGTGTTAAAATCACGAGCAACTTCAGTTGGAAAGACCACATAGATAATTTTGTGGCGAAGGCGAGCCAAAGGTTACGTTTGATTGGCAGGACACTTAGAAGATGCAACAAGTCCACTAAAGAGACAGCTTAACTACACTGGTGTACTGGTGTAGTGCGCGGTGTGGGATCCTTTCCAGGTGGGAGTGACGGAGGACATCGAAAGGGTGCAAAAAAGGGCAGCTCGTTTTGTATTATCGCGTAATAGGGGAGAGAGTGTGGCAGATATGATACGCGAATTGGGATGGAAGTCATTACAGCAAAGACTTTTTCGTCGCGGTGAGATCTATTTACGAAATTTCAGTCACCAACTTTCTCTTCCGAATGCGAAAATATTTTGTTGAGCCCAAGCTACATAGGTAGGAATGATCATCAAAATAAAATAAGAGAAATCAGAGCTCGAACAGAAAGGTTTAGGTGTTAGTTTTTCGCGCGCGCTGTTCGGGAGTGGAATGGTAGAGAGATAGTATGATTGTGGTTCGATGAACCGTCTGCCAAGCACTTAAATGTGAATTGCTGAGTAGTCATGTAGATGTAGATGTAGATGTGGAACATGCGTTGCCAGCACTGCTGGAGGATGTACCGCTGACTCATAGACAAGGGATGTACTTCCAGCACGATGGACGCCAACCTATTTCAGCATTGTCCTGAGGAATCATCTGAGAGCCACGTCCGGGAACCGATGGATCGGCCACGGTGGCCCCGTAGTGTGGCCACCCAGGTCAACTGAACTCACGGGTCTGAATACCTCCCTGTGGGGGCATACGGAGCAGCTGGTGCTCGAGACAGTTGTGGAAACAGAAGAAGGTCTAGTCGCTAGAACTGCCGTCCCTGCTGGTACTGTTGCGGACGTGCAAGGAATCTTCAAACGGACACGGCAGTCAACGGTTCGTGGATGCACAGAGTGCATACAGGTCAAATGACACGCGCATTCAAGCATTTTCTACGAGTGCCATTGCTGTAATTAAAATCCTAAACTGCCTTTTGTGTAAATTACCCTAGCACCAGAAAAAATGTCGTCAGGCATCGTATGTACTATAAGTAAATGTTTTTATTTTGATGGTCTGCTCGTCCTGTATTAATTTGGACGATTAGTTTTGGATCATCTCGCATAGAACCATAAAATATATAAAAAAATTGATTACATCTTTAGTCGGGAAGCTCATCTCCTGCTCTTGGTTTGAGGTAGCTCGTATAACAGTGAAATGATGTGTAGACGTGTTCAGTTTACATGATAATATCATATCTGATGCCCTCTGGTCAGGTATAATGTATGAACACCATAAAGAATTTAGTACAAAAACAAAATCAGTTAATAAGAATTGGTCAGGTGCGAGCAGCCGTAGCGCACCGAGGCTTCCTTATTAAGTTAATTATATAAGCCCTAGCAGCCCTAGCGCACCGAGGAACCCTCGGTGCTCTAGAGCTGCTCGCACCTAGCCAATAGTCTATATACAGGGTGAGTCACCTAACGTTACCGCTGGATATATTTCGTAAACCACATCAAATACTGACGAATCGGTTCCACAGACCGAACGTGAGGAGAGGGTCTAGTGTAATTGGTTAATACAAACCATAAAAAAATGCACGGAAGTATGTTTTTTAACACAAACCTACTTTTTTTTAAATGGAGCCCCGTTCGTTTTGTTAGCACATCTGAACATATAAACAAATACGTAATCAGTGCCGTTTGTTGCATTGTAAAATGTTAGTTACATCCGGAGATATTGTAACCTAAAGTTGACGCTTGAGTACCACTCCTCCAATGAATTAGAAACTAAAGTTTATTGTAACGCCAAGGAAGAGTGGACATTAGTGTGTGACATAAATTTAGAAGTTATACTTCCATTCCATATTAACAAAAAGAGGTTCAAATGGCTCTGAGCACTATGGGACTCAACTTCTGAGGTCATCAGTCCCATAGACCTTAGAACTCGTTAAACCTAACTAACCTAAGGACATCACACACATCCATGCCTGAGGCAGGATTCGAACCTGCGACCGCAGCTGTCTCGTGGTTCCAGACTGCAGCGCCTAGAACCGCACCGCCACTTCGGCCGGCGACAAAAAGAGGTTTTAACAGTCATAGAGACTGACAGACAGACAGACAGGCAGACAGATGTAAACACAGACAATAAAGCGGTCGTATATGCACTCCGTTTTTTAGACTGAGACAACGGATTTTTAAAAATGATTTTATCAAGCGGATCGTGAAGGATTATCACAATGGAAATCGTATTCTGTACCTTTCTACCTCTACATCTTCATTACATCCGTATATATACACTAGAAACCACTGTGGAGCGCGTAGCAGAGGTGCTTAGTATTGAACAAAGTATTAGTGTTTTTTCCGTTACAGTTGCCTATGGAGCACGGGTAAAATGAGTCCTGAAATGTTGTCATTAGTCTAATTTTGCCTACAGGGTCCCTACCGTAGCGGTACGCAGGAACACGAGTAATATCAGTCCTCGAAATTTTGTAACTAGGATTTTTCTGGATAGTTTAGCTCCATCTTGAAGAGTTTCGGTCGGTGTGCAGTGTAATTCGTGCTTTCTTTCCGTCTCCGCTGCCCTCCAATATTGGTACATGTTTGGCGCCTTTCCAGCAAAAACTGTTAGCTACGATTTATGTCTGTTGTGTATGTGCTGGTTTGACATGAAAATGTAAGAGACGCTATGATGTTAACTCGTCTTGTTTGCTTCGTTGCTGGAAAGCCGAACATAAGTGCTGTCTCGTCTCAAGGATATCGTACCGATTTTGTTCTTGGGATCTTTACGACCACGCTCGAAAAACAAACACCAGAATTCGTATCGGAAATGTCGGCAAGGAAGCAGTCCCGACGGCGAGTCTGAGCGGAAACCGCGGCAACTCCCCGACTTGGGCTGCCGTTTCCGGCAATTACTGCGGCCCGTATAAAGTTTTCTTATTCAATAGAATAATATCAGTTCCGCCGGGGAGGCCCAAGGCGGCCATAAATCGGCTAACCCCGCGCCAATAGGACGGGCGCAGGGAACAAAAGGCGAGCGCACAGTAGTGAGAGGGTTTGCGAACAACAGCCGCCCTGGCGGACGACGCACTCTTCCGCCCGTCGCGCACCCCAATCCCACTGATTTGTTCTTCACTTCACTCTCCTCTCAGTTTACCATTCACTCTACTAACTCAGTTTGTCAGTGTCATTGTTTGTAATCCTTCTCGTGTCATGCAAAGAAGGCTGGTGGTGAGTGTGTAACATCCGTCACTTATCTGGTTTTGGTGTGTGTTCACCCCAGGTAATTGACTAACAGATCGACAGAGAGTATAAAACTGCCGCAATGTCAGATAACGCAAAGAAAGTAATAAGGCCCTGTGACTCCTGATTGAACTGCAGTGGCAGTGTTGACATTAACTGATTCCGAATTGATCCCCTTTAATTAAAAAGAGGTGCACATTGATGATATATTCAGCTATTGAACACCAGATGCAAATGTTGAACATAAAATTAATTAAGAAAGTGACTTCGGATTTCAACTACTTGATTGAAAACAGATGCAGTCGATTAGCACAGATTTATTTTAACTCACGACCTTCAATCATCTCATTACATGACTCTCCTAACAGGCAGTTGTAATAAATGCGTTTGCATGGAGTAAAGTGGGATAAATCAAAAGTAATTCCTATCGACTGACCCAAGCGTAATGTGAAGTGCGTAAAGAATTCTACAATACATGGCCCATGAAACCCTCGTGGAAACTTTGCGGACGTGATCCAACAAATTAATCAGTGGCCAGAGCGGGCGCAATATCACCGAATTCAGCGTGGCGGGGCGACGTCGTTATGCGGACGTCGGCCGACCTCGTGGTGCTGCAAGGCTGCGCTCGTCTATTCACTTCTAGCTATCTTGCTCATTACATAGCTGAACGAAAACTTTCTACCTCCAACCTCAATCGTTCCGTTTGCTAAGTCCTAAACATCAGAGATGCTCACTCTCTCTCAGGCAAGCTGAGTAAACAACGGCACGTCCGCACTCTAGGCAAGCTGGGAACGGAAGAACACTACGGAAACTTCTCCCAGTCTACTCTTCGCCTTCGTTTCCCCTCCAGAAAAATCACTTACGCCAATTGCAGCGCAAGTCACCTTAATTATGCGTCGCTTCCCAGCGCCGACCAATGCCTGCTCTGGGAAGTGAACAAATTGCCACAAAATTTCCCATCCTCTCAAATTCTGCTATTTATCTCCTCCCAGGCCACCCATCAAGGTTACCGTCTGCACAAAACATCAATTTTTCCGGAATTCTCCCAGGAGAGTACCTCAAGTTTCTTGGTCCTATGTTCCCATCGGAGGCCAGGGTATTTCATTCTGTCGCTCTTCACCTGATTTACTTCAGACTCTGGGGACCGTGAATTCAATGTGAAGTTGCTATAGTCATGAACACACATATTTCGGCCTCTGTTGATTGCTCCACCGTAGCTTTGCACGGCTTTCTCGCATGTTTCACTGAAAACGGGACGACGGACATTTATCAACAGGCGTGCAAGTTATCCGTCTGCTTCCCGGTACACCAGCATGGGGCCAACCACCCAGTCACTGTCACTCATCTTGGAAACATTGTGAAACAAAACTCATCCGCGAATTGACATTCTTTCATTGCTGAAAAGTCCCGAAATAATGGCTGCAGCACAAGGTTTTCTTTCAAAGTGCACTTGAATCGCTGACGACTGCTTTTGGAATTCCAGCTCGCACTGCAGCTCGCTGATAATAAAGTTACCTTATTGTTGTTTTGGTCCTAAGACTGGTTTGATGCAGCTCTCCATGCTACTCTATCCTGTGCAAGCTTCTTCACCTCCCAGACTTAACTACAACCGACATCCTTCTGAATCTGCTTAGTGTATTCGTCTCTTGGTCTCCCTATACGATTTTTACCCTCCACGCTGCCCTCCAGTACTAAATTGGTGATCCCTTGATGCCTCAGAACGTGTCCTACCAACCGGTCCCTTCTTCTTGTCAAGTTGTGCCACAAACTCCTCCCCGATTCTATTCAATACCTCCTCATTAGTTATGTGATCTACCAATCTAATCTTCAGCATTCTTCCATAGCACCACATTACGAAAGCTTCTATTCTCTTCTTGTCCAAACTGTTTATCCTCCATGTTTCACTTCCATACATGGCTACACTCCATGCAAATACTTTCAGAAACGACTTCCTCACACTTAAACCGATACTCGATGTTAACAAATTCTCCTTCTTCAGAAACGATTTACTTGCCATTGCCAGTCTACATTTAATATCCTCTCTACTTCGACCATCATCAGTTATTTTGCTCCCCAAATAGCAAAACGCCTTTACTACTTTAAGTGTGTCATTTCCTAATCTAATTCCCTCAGCATCACCCGACTTAATTCGACTACATTCCATTATCCTCGTTTTGCTTTTGTTGATGATGATCTTATACCCCCCTTTAAAGACACTGTCCATTCCGTTCAACTGCTCTTCCAAGTCCTTTGCTGTCTCTGACAGAATTACAACGTCATCGGCGAACCTCAAAGTTTTTATTTCTTCTCCACGGATTTTAATAACTACACCAAATTTTTCTTTTGCTTTCGTTACTGCTTGCTCAATATACACATTGAATAACATCGGGGAGAGGCTAAAACCCTGTCTCACTCCCTCCCCAACTATTGCTACCCTTTCATGTCCCTCGACTCTTATAACTGCCATCAGGTTTCTGTACAAATTGTAAATAGCCTTTCGCTCCCTGTATTTTACCCCTGCCACCTTTAGAATTTGAAAGAGAGTATTCCAGTCAACATTGTCAAAAGCTTTCTCTAATTCTAGAAATGCTAGAAACGTAGGTTTGCTTTTCCTTAATTTATTTTCTAAGATAAGTCGTAGGGTTAGTATTGCCTCACGTGTTCCAACATTTCTACGGAATCCAAACTGATCTTCCCCGAGGTCGGCTTCTACCAGTTTTTCCATTCGTCTGTAAAGAATTCGCGTTAGTATTTTTCAGCTGTGACCTATTAAACTGATAGTTCGGTAATTTTCACATCTGTCAACACCTGCTTTCTTTGGGATTGGAATTATTATATTCTTCTTGAAGTCTGAGGGTATTTCGCCTGTTTCATACATCGTGCTCACCAGATGGTAGAGTTTTGTCAGGACTGGCTCGCGAGTGCAAGATTCAATTCTGCACTGACTCCTCCGGCTGTCATCCTGATATTTTTTGTCAAGATCCTCTTCAACAACCGCCGGGGCGACGACACAACACGCAGTTTTTTTCGCGTTGTGACGTAGCGGGTGATGATTTTCCATTCTTCTTGTAAGCGGTAAATGTGTGCGGCACAGTGGGTTTTGAAACACCAAACACTGCGGTTACTTTAATATGGACGCACCCACCATACGAGCATCGACAATTAGCGCACGTTCTAATTCGCTTATCTCCGGCATAATGCAACTACACTTTCAACGTAATAACGATGTTGCGCAGGTGGCGTTCATGGTGAAATACAATAGCAGAATGTGCAGGCTTGGCTTGCATCTACATTTATGTTCAAGCATGCGTTGTCTCCATGTTTTGCCCAACCCCTAAATGTGGCAGACTTCAGTCCCTTAGCAGGATACCGGGAAAGTGGAGTAGTTGTACAAAGCAGACTGCTTACAAATGATTTGCGCATGCCGGAGAATACTGCTAAAGTGTTTGTATACGTACTGGGCTTATTGAGCACGCACAAAGTAACGCACCACGATCGGTCACATGATTGTACCAGGTGGAGCTACTCACAGAGGTCTAAAGTGGGCTGTAATTATCATATGGCAGCCCATCTCGGTAGATGTTCTAATGCTTTAATGTGAAAGTGATTTACCCTGAAAGAAAGTTAGTTCCAAGTTTGGACACTAGGTGCAAGTCTGCCGCTGTACAGCATCTCATCGACGTTTCTGGCGTTCATGTTGAACAAATTGTCTAACCAGCGGTTAATAATAAAATCGCCATTATGCCATTCTCACTTGTTTGGTCTTTTCCGCCCACGTCCCATTCCTAATGCATCACGTATGACAACATTTCTGTAAGTCTTTATTACATTCACAGCGCAAGATTTGCATCTGGTGGCCAAAATTGGAACTATTTTTTTCCAGCGTAAATCGATACCACATTAACACATTACAGTATCACGAAGTTTCGCTGCCGCAGTCATTACAGCCTACTATGGAACTTTGTATCTGCATTTTAATTGTGAGCTTGCGGTATGATTCACGCGGAGCGTCACGGAAATGACAAACTTAAATTGGCAGATTCTTCAACACAGACGTCAATTATCTAGAGAGACCCTACTTAAAATTACATAATGCCAACAACTACAGTCTAATAAAAAATGTAGTCATGTTCTTTAGTTTCCTGTATATCGCTCCC
The DNA here is from genome assembly GCF_023864275.1 of Schistocerca cancellata. NCBI lineage: Eukaryota > Metazoa > Arthropoda > Insecta > Orthoptera > Acrididae > Schistocerca > Schistocerca cancellata. The sequence continues at coordinate 21,194,378 of NC_064633.1, read as the reverse complement.
ATATATACCGCAAGGACGTCGACTAATTCCACTCCTGGAAATTGAAATAAGAACACCGTGAATTCATTGTCCCAGGAAGGGGAAACTTTATTGACACATTCCTGGGGTCAGATACATCACATGATCACACTGACAGAACCACAGGCACATAGACACAGGCAAAAGAGCATGCACAATGTCGGCATTAGTACAGTGTATATCCACCTATCGCAGCAATGCAGGCTGCTATTCTCCCATGGAGACGATCGTAGAGATGCTGGATGTAGTCCTGTGGAACGGCTTGCCATGCCATTTCCACCTGGCACCTCAGTTGGACCAGCGTTCGTGCTGGACGTGCAGACCGCGTGAGACGACGCTTCATCCAGTCCCAAACATGCTCAATGGGGGACAGATCCGGAGATCTTGCTGGCCAGGGTAGTTGACTTACACCTTCTAGAGCACGTTGGGTGGCACGGGATACATGCGGACGTGCATTGTCCTGTTGGAACAGCAAGTTCCCTTGCCGGTCTAGGAATGGTAGAACGATGGGTTCGATGACGGTTTGGATGTACCGTGCACTATTCAGTGTCCCCTCGACGATCACCAGTGGTGTACGGCCAGTGTAGGAGATCGCTCCCCACACCATGATGCCGGGTGTTGGCCCTGTGTGCCTCGGTCGTATGCAGTCCTGATTGTGGCGCTCACCTGCACGGCGCCAAACACGCATACGACCATCATTGGCACCAAGGCAGAAGCGACTCTCATCGCTGAAGACGACACGTCTCCATTCGTCCCTCCATTCACGCCTGTCGCGACACCACTGGAGGCGGGCTGCACGATGTTGGGGCGTGAGCGGAAGACGGCCTAACGGTGTGCGGGACCGTAGCCTAGCTTCATGGAGACGGTTGCGAATGGTCCTCGCCGATACCCCAGGAGCAACAGTGTCCCTAATTTGCTGGGAAGTGGCGGTGCGGTCCCCTACGGCACTACGTAGGATCCTACGGTCTTGGCGTGCATCCGTGCGTCGCTGCGGTCCGGTCCCAGGTCGACGGGCACGTGCACCTTCCGCCGACCACTGGCGACGACATCGATGTACTGTGGAGACCTCACGCCCCACGTGTTGAGCAATTCGGCGGTACGTCCACCCGGCCTCCCGCATGCCCACTATACGCCCTCGCTCAAAGTCCGTCAACTGCACATACGGTTCACGTCCACGCTGTCGCGGCATGCTACCAGTGTTAAAGACTGCGATGGAGCTCCGTATGCCACGGCAAACTGGCTGACACTGACGGCGGCGGTGCACAAATGCTGCGCAGCTAGCGCCATTCGACGGCCAACACCGCGGTTCCTGGTGTGTCCGCTGTGCCGTGCGTGTGATCATTGCTTGTACAGCCCTCTCGCAGTGTCCGGAGCAAGTATGGTGGGTCTGACACACCGGTGTCAATGTGTTCCTTTTTCCATTTCCAGGAGTGTATAATACACACAGAGGGATTGAAGCGGCTATTCTCCCCGCGTTAAATATGCGACTGGAACTGGAATTTAATAGTGTCGTAAAAACCATCTGCATACACTAAACAGTATTTTGCATTGGACGGATGTGAGCGGAGGAAGAAGAGTCTTTGCGGTTGTCAGGCTGAGTCTCTCTACATAGGTACATAGGAATTGCATTAAGACGAACACTGCGGTGACAAAGTCATCGAATGCCTCCTAATATCGGGTCAGACCACGTCTTGCCCAACATAATGCAGTAGCTCGACGTGGCATGAACTCAACAAGTGGTTGGAAGTCCATAATTGCGAGACTTTTCTGGCGCAGAACTGTGTGAATGAACTGTCCTCCCTATTATGTTTGCAAAAACAGAAATAATGTGATGGTATAACTGCAATCACTGGTTTTTCCAATGCATAATACGTCTTGATTGCAAAAAAATGTTTATTCACATGACAGGTTTCGGTTCCTCTAGAACTATCTTCAGATCAGAAATTTCGGTTACGGGAGTAACCCGTTCATACACAGCAACCTTCACATGCTGCGTCGTCTCTATTAAGTCCCATAAATATTCGATGGGACTCATGTCAGGCGATCTGGGTTACCAAATCAATCACTTGCATTGTCCAGAATGTTCTTCAACCATGTCGCGAATAATTGGGTGACATGGTGTCGCATCATTCTCTGAGAACATGAAGTCCATGGATGGCAGCAAATCGTCTCTAAGTAACCGAACGTAACCATTTGCAGTCAGCGATCGGTGCAGTTTGACCACAGAACTCAGTCCATTCCATGTAAACACGGCCCACACCATTATGGAATCACCAGCAGCTTGCACAGCGCCTTGTTGATAACTTGGCTTCATGGTTTTTGAGGTCTGTGCCACACTTGAACCACACCGTCAGCTCTCACCAACTGAAATTGGGACTGATCTGACCAGGCCACTGTTTACCAGTCATCTATGGTCCAACCAACATGGCCAGGAGTCCAGGAGAGGCGCTGCAGGTGATGTGGTGCCACACTGTTCTAAGGGATACGTTCACGGTACGTCCGACATCGATTTGTGCGGCTTTTTCACGCAGTGTTGCTTGTGTGTTGCCACTGACAGCTCTAATCAAACACCGCTGCTCTCGGTCGTTAAGTGAAGGCTGTCGGCCACAGTGTTTTCCGCGGTAAGAGGTATTTCCTGAAATTTGATATTTTTGGTGCACTATGGACACTGTGGACCTCGGAATTAATAATTCCCTAACGATTTCTGAAATGGAATGACCCGCGCATCCAACTTCAACTTCAAAATCTGTTAATTCCCGTTGTGCGGCCGTAACTACGTCGGACACCTTTTCACATGCATCACCTGAGTACGAATGACAGCTCCACAGATGCTTTGCCCTCATATACCTTGTGTGTGCGATACTACTCCATCTGCATATGTACATACCGCTACCCAATGACTTTTACCACCTCAGTGTAGCTCTCCCTGACAGCAGCGAATACGACTGTGTCTTTTTGCTCTACAGCGAAGTCTTGAAGCTTTCCCTCGCATCCAGTTTTCTCATCGTGCGAAGAACCCCTCGCTGCAGCATTCAGACTCCACAAACAATCGTAGCAAAGCTAAAAGGACACCAGTCTTTCCAACCTAGTTTCCAGAAAACCAATAAAAACGTAATTACACTTCGATTATTGTTCCCTTTCTCCTGAAAAATGTCAGTGATGCATGATATTGGTGTGAACATAGGAATTCGTTTCGCATTGTAAGAAATAAAAATTTACCACATAAAAAATGTTCAGCTTCGATGTCAGTTCCTTTTAGCACGTCTTAGTACTTCCTGTAGTAGATACTGTTTTTGCTCTCAGTAAATTCGTTCAGCAGTGGTTTGCTAGTTCGTGTCTCGTAGGAAACGTGTCATGTTTTCTAAGTTCACTTTTGATTATGGTGAAATCCCTGTTACAAGGAGATCGAACTGTCCCATGACAGGGAGACAGTGTTCAATTTTCTCAAACCGGTTACAGTTGGTCAATGCACATAACACTCTCGAGTCAATATGATTTTATTTCCTGTCTTCCACAGTTCTTGGAATGAAGTGTAATTCACTGACTGATGGGGGAACGCTTTGCAGAAACTGGTAGAGGAAAGTGCATACTTTGTTGGGCCCATGTTAAACATTGCCTTCATCATATATATACATATGTGGATGTTTTTGCATCGGAAATGCAAATTCTAGTTCTGCGTTTAAACGTTTAGTATCCTCGTTAGCGTAATTAATTTTTTTGTAGTGGAAAAATTATAATGTGTCGCCAGATAGCTTCTCTTGTCATTATATGGCGATTCAGATATGTGACGTGTTACTCCGCAGACGTTCTTTGGTTGTTTGATTTGTGGAAGCACATTACTTCCGAACACTGCTACACGCGTACGCTGACGGAAAAAAATCGCAACACCAAAAAATACACTCCTGGAAATTGAAATAAGAACACCGTGAATTCATTGTCCCAGGAAGGGGAAACTTTATTGACACATTCCTGGGGTCAGATACATCACATGATCACACTGGCAGAACCACAGGCACATAGACACAGGCAACAGAGCATGCACAATGTCGGCACTAGTACAGTGTATATCCACCTTTCGCAGCAATGCAAGCTGCTATTCTCCCATGGAGACGATCGTAGAGATGCTGGATGTAGTCCTGTGGAACGGCTTGCCATGCCATTTCCACCTGGCGCCTCAGTTGGACCAGCGTTCGTGCTGGACGTGCAGACCGCGTGAGACGACGCTTCATCCAGTCCCAAACATGCTCAGTGGGGAACAGATCCGGAGATCTTGCTGGCCAGGGTAGTTGACTTACACCTTCTAGAGCACGTTGGGTGGCACGGGATACATGCGGACGTGCATTGTCCTGTTGGAACAGCAAGTTCCCTTGCCGGTCTAGGAATGGTAGAACGATGGGTTCGATGACGGTTTGGATGTACCGTGCACTATTCAGTGTCCCCTCGACGATCACCAGTGGTGTACGGCCAGTGTAGGAGATCGCTCCCCACACCATGATGCCGGGTGTTGGCCCTGTGTGCCTCGGTCGTATGCAGTCCTGATTGTGGCGCTCACCTGCACGGCGCCAAACACGCATACGACCATCATTGGCACCAAGGCAGAAGCGACTCTCATCGCTGAAGACGACACGTCTCCATTCGTCCCTCCATTCACGCCTGTCGCGACACCACTGGAGGCGGGCTGCACGATGTTGGGGCGTGAGCGGAAGACGGCCTAACGGTGTGCGGGACCGTAGCCCAGCTTCATGGAGACGGTTGCGAATGGTCCTCGCCGATACCCCAGGAGCAACAGTGTCCCTAATTTGCTGGGAAGTGGCGGTGCGGTCCCCTACGGCACTGCGTAGGATCCTACGGTCTTGGCGTGCATCCGTGCGTCGCTGCGGTCCGGTCCCAGGTCGACGGGCACGTGCACCTTCCGCCGACCACTCGCGACAACATCGATGTACTGTGGAGACCTCACGCCCCACGTGTTGAGCAATTCGGCGGTACGTCCACCCGGCCTCCCGCATGCCCACTATACGCCCTCGCTCAAAGTCCGTCAACTGCACATACGGTTCACGTCCACGCTGTCGCGGCATGCTACCAGTGTTAAAGACTGCGATGGAGCTCCGTATGCCACGGCAAACTGGCTGACACTGACGGCGGCGGTGCACAAATGCTGCGCAGCTAGCGCCATTCGACGGCCAACACCGCGGTTCCTGGTGTGTCCGCTGTGCCGTGCGTGTGATCATTGCTTGTACAGCCCTCTCGCAGTGTCCGGAACAAGTATGGTGGGTCTGACACACCGGTGTCAATGTGTTCTTTTTTCCATTTCCAGGAGTGTAGTTAGTGCACAGTAATGAAAGTTTGGAAATAAATTAGTTTAGGTATTTATGTGATAACAGGTTAAAGTAAGCGCGAGATCAATCATTGTAATTATGAAATGCTGATACGTTAATAAACAGTGTAATCGCCAGAATGTTGGATACAAGCTTGCAAACGTGCATGCATTGTATCGTACAGGTTTCGAATGTCAGTTTGTGAGATGGAGTTCCATGCCTGTTTCACTTGGTCCGCCAATACAGGAACGGTTAACACTGTTCGTGGATTACACTAGAGCTGTCGCCTGATGATGAACCATATGTCCTCCATCGGAGACAGCTCTGGTTATCGAGTATACTATGGCAACATGTCACACCCTGTAAAACATGGTGGGTTTCTACAGTGGTACGAGGGCAAGCGTTATTCTGTTGGAAAACATCCCCTGAAATGCTATTCATGAATGGCAGCAGAAGTGTAGTCCCCACGCTGAGGGTCAAATTTACAGTCAGGATGCGTGGGATACTCACGTGAGTTCTCCTGCTGTCATACAAATCACATCATAGAGGATATCTCCAGGTGTAGGTACTGTGTGTATAGCACGCAGAGAAGGGTTTTGCAGAGCCTCAAGTGACCTCCATCTAACCGACACACGGCCATCACTGTCACCGAGCAGAACCAGCTTTCATCAGAAAACACAACAGCTCTCCAATGAGCTCTGGCATGACACCACTGAAGTCACAAATGGCGATGGTTTGGAGTCATTGGAGCGCACGCTACTGGGCGTCTGCCTCTAAGCTGTCCTTGAGGTAATCGGTTTTTAATAGTTTGTAGTGTCAGATTGATGCCAAAGGCTGCTCAAACTGCTGCAGCAAATGCAGAACTATGTCCAGAGCCACACACCGAACACGACGGTCTTCCCTCCCGGTAGTGCCAAAAATGGCTCTGAGCACTATGGGACTCAACATCTGTGGTCACCAGTCCCCTAGAACTTAGAACTAAAACCTAACTAACCTAAGGACGCCACACACATCCATGCCCGAGGCAGGATTCGAACCTGCGACCGTAGCGGTCACGCGGTTCCAGACTGACGCGCCTAGAACCGCACGGCCACACCGGCCGGCCGGTAGTGCCACGTGGCCGTCGGCAGCCCGATCTGCTTGCGACTGCACATAATCGTGACCACCGCTGCCAGCAGTCATGTATAGTGACTACATTCCTGCCAAGTCTTCCTGCAGTATCGTAGAATGAACATCCAGCTTCTCGCAGCCGTACCACCCGGCCTCGATCAAACTCAGTGAAGTGTTGGTAATGTCGTCTGAACGACATTCTTGACTAACATCTACTCACCATGTTTTATCTCAGAGGTAACTAACGCTTACGATCGTTACAGAGTTTATTTAAAGCAAACCTCATTTTCATCCTCATCTACATCTACACCTACATCTACATCCATACTCCGCAAGCCACCTGACGGTGTGTGGCGGAGGGTACCTTGAGTACCTCTATCGGTTCTCCCTTCTATTCCAGTTTCGTATTGTTCGTGGAAAGAAGGATTGTCGGTATGCCTCTGTGTGGGCTCTAATCTCTCTGATTTTATCCTCATGGTCTCTTCGCGAGATATACGTAGGAGGGAGCAATATACTGTATGACCCTTCGGTGAAGGTATGTTCTCGAAACTTTGACAAAAGCCCGTACCGAGCTACTGAGCGCCTCTCCTGCAGACTCTTCCACTGGAGTTTATCTATCATCTCCGTAACGCTTTCGCGATTACTAAATGATCCTGTAACGAAGCGCGCTGCTCTCCGTTGGATCCTCCCTCTCTTCTATCAACCCTATCTGGTACGGATCCCACACTGCTGAGCAGTATTCAAGCAGTGGGCGAACAAGCCTACTGTAACCTACTTCCTTTGTTTTCGGATTGCATTTCCTTAGGATTCTTCCAATGAATCTCAGTCTGGCATCTGCTTTACCGACGATCAACATTATGTGATCATTCCATTTTAAATCACTCCTAATGCGTACTCCCAGATAATTTATGGTATTAACTGCTTCCAGTTGCTGACCTGCTATTTTGTAGCTAAATGATAAAGGATCTATCTTTCTGTGTATTCACAGCACATTACACTTGTCTACATTGAGATTCAATTGCCATTCCCTGCACCATGCGTCAATTCGCTGCAGATCCTCCTGCATTTCAGTACAATTTTCCATTGTTACAACCTCTCGATACACCACAGCATCATCTGCAAAAAGCCTCAGTGAACTTCCGATGTCATCCACCAGGTCATTTATGTATATTATGAATAGCAACGGTCCTATGACACTCCCCTGCGGCACACCTGAAATCACTCTTACTTCGGAAGACTTCTCTCCATTGAGAATGACATGCTGCGTCCTGTTATCTAGAAACTCCTCAATCCAATCACACAATTGGTCTGATAGTCCATATGCTCTTACTTTGCTCACTAAACGACTGTGGGGAACTGTATCGAACGCCTTGCGGAAGTCAAGAAACACGGCATCTACCTGTGAACCCGTGTCTATGGCCCTCTGAGTCTCGTGGACGAATAGCGCGAGCTGGGTTTCACATGACCGTCTTTTTCGAAACCCCTACAGAGTAGATTTCTAGTCTCCAGAAAAGTCATTATACTCGAACACATTACGTGTTCCAAAATTCTACAACTGATCGACGTTAGAGATATAGGTCTATAGTTCTGCACATCTGTTCGACGTCCCTTCTTGAAAACGGGTATGACCTGTGCCCTTTTCCAATCCTTTGGAACGCTACGCTCTTCTAGAGACCTACGGTACACCGCTGCAAGAAGGGGGCAAGTTCCTTCGCGTACTCTGTGTAAAATTGAACTGGTATCCCATCAGGTCCAGAGGCCTTTCCTCTTTTGAGCGATTTTAATTGTTTCTCTATCCCTCTGTCGTCTATTTCGATATCTACCATTTTGTCATCTGTGCGACAATCTAGAGAAGGAACTACAGTGCAATCTTCCTCTGTGAAACAACTTTGGAAAAAGACATTTAGTATTTCGGCCTTTAGTCTGTCATCCTCTGTTTCAGTACCATTTTGGTCACAGAGTGTCTGGACATTTTGTTTTGATCAACCTACCGCTTGGACATAAGACCAAAATTTCTTAGGATTTTCTGCCAAGTCAGTACATAGAACTTTACTTTCGAATTAATTGAACGCCTCTCGCATAGCCCTCCTCACACTACATTTTGCTTCGCGTAATTTTATTTTGTCTGCAAGGCTTTGGCTATGTTTATGTTTGCTGTGAAGTTCCCTTTGCTTCCGCAGCAGTTTTCTAACTCGGTTGTTGTACCACGGTGGCTCTTTTCCATCTCTTACGATCTTGCTTGGCACATACTCATCTAACGCATTATGTACGACGGTTTTGAACTTTGTCCACTGATCCTCAACACTACCTGTACTTGAGACAAAACTTTTGTGTTGAGCCAACCGGTACTCTGAAATCTGCGTTTTGTCACTTTTTCTAAACAGAAAAATCTTCCTACCCTTTTTAATATTCCTATTTACGGCTGAAATCTTCGATGCCGTAACCGCTTTATGATCGCTGATTCCCTGTTCTGCGTTAACTTTTTCAAATAGTTCGGGTCTATTTGTCACCAGAAGGTCTAATATGTTATCGCCACGAGTCGGTTCTCTGTTTCACTGCTCAAGGTAGTTTTCAGATAAAGCACTTTAAAAAATTTCACTGGATTCTTTGTCCCTGCCACCCGTTATGAACGTCTGAGTCTGCCAGTCTATATCCGGCAAATTAAAATCTCCACCCAGAACTATAACATGGTGGGGAAATCTACTCGAAATATTTTCCAAATTATCCTTCAGGTGCTCAGCCACAACAGCTGCTGAGCCAGGGGGCCTATAGAGACATCCATTTACCATGTCTGAGCCTGCTTTAACCGTGACCTTCACCCAAATCATTTCACATTTCGGATCTCCGTCAATTTCCTTCGATACTATTGCACTTCTTATCGCTATAAACACGCCTCCCCCTTCACTGTCCAGCCTGTCTCTGCAGTATACATTCCAATCTGAGTTTAGGATTTCATTACTGTTTACGTCTGGTTTCAGCCAACTTTCTGTCCCTAGTACTATATGGGCGTTGTGACCGTTTATTAATGAGAGCAGTTCTGTGACCTTTCTGTAGACGCTCCTGCACTTTACTATTAGCACATTAATATTGTTATTCCCTGTTGCATTTTGCCTACTCCTACCTTGCCGCGTCTCAGGAGGCGTCTTGTCGGGCCTAGGGAGGGGATTCTCTAACCTAAAAAACCCCCATGTGCACTCCACACGTACTCCGCTACCCTTGTAGCCGCTTCCGGCGTATAGTGCACGCCTGACCTATTCAGGGGGACCCTACATTTCTCCACCCGATAGCGGAGTCGAGAAATTTGCACCCCAGATCTCCGCAGAATCGTCTGAGCCTCTGGTTTAAGCCTTCCACTCGGCTCCAAACCAGAGGACCGCGATCGGTTCTGGGAACGATACTACAAATAGTTAGCTCTGATTTCACCCCGCGAGCGAGGCTTTCCGCCTTCACCAATTCCGCCAACCACCTGTACGAACTGAGGATGACCTCTGAACCCAGGCGGCAGGAGTCATTGGTGCTGACATGAGCAACAATTTGCAGTCGGGTGCACCCAGTGCTCTCTATCGCCGCCGGTAGGGCCTCCTCCACATCTCGGATGAGACCTCCCGGCAAGCAGACAGAGTGAACACTGGCCTTCTTCCCCGACCTTCCCTCTATTTCCCTAAGGGGCTCCATCACCCGCCTAACGTTGGAGCTCCCAATAACTAATAAACCCCTCCCCCCGTGTGCCTGCTCGGACCTTGCTGAAGGAGCGGCCACATGTCCACTCACAGGCAGAGCGGGCGATGCCACACGGCCAGCCTCCACATTGACCCTCCGCCTCGTGCGCCGCGAACGCCGCTGAACCCGCCACTCCCCTTGGGAAGAGGGTAGCCCAACCGCGCCCAGTCCTGGACAGATGAGGGGAGAAAAGGGGGGAAGAGAGGAGAAACGAAGTGGGGGGGGAGGGGAGCCGACGGAGGGAGAGATAATGGGAGGGGGGCAGGGCAGACGCGAGAGGGAATGGGGAAAGGCAGAGGAGGGGAATGCAAAAGGACTCGAGGGAGAGAAGCATATATTTAAGTTACATTCGAGTAAATATACGTAAACCTCATACGACGGTCACTCCAAAAGAAATGCACACTATTTTCATAAAAATACAGTTTTCATTCTAAATGTGTGAAAGTTTTACATTGTGTAGATACATCCTTCCCGCTTGTTTTCAAACTTTGTTCAACCTGTTCCCGTGAGTGGCGCCGTCACGGCATGTCTTCACTTCAACTTGATGTTCGTCAGAACCAACGTGCTGTCACAGAAATCCTGTGCGGTGAAAACGAGACAATGGGAAACATCCACAAGAGGTTGAAAAAGGTGTATGGAGATGCTGCTGCCGATCGCAGTATAGTTAGTTGGTGGGCACGCAAGTTACGTGATGAAAGCGGGCACGGCAATATTGAGGATTGTCCTCGCAGCGGCAGGCCTCGCACTGCACACACTCCAGACAATGTGTAGAGAGTTAACGAATTGGTGACTGCTGCCAGACGCGTCACAGTGAACGAATTGTCACGCTACATTGGGATTGGGGAAGGAAGTGCTTGCAGAATACTGAAAGTGTTGGCATTAAAAAAGGTTTGTGCCAGGTGGGTTCCCAGGATGTTGACAGTGGCTCACAAAGAAAGAAGAAAAACGGTATGCAGTCAACTTTTAGAACAGTACGAGAATGGTGGAAAAACTGTGACAGGTGATGAAACATGGTTCTATCATTTTTCACCAGAGACGAAGAGGCAATCAGTGAAGAGGCATCATGCAAATTCGCCCAAGAAAACAAAATTCAAAACCACACCTTCTGCTGGAAAAGTTATGGCTGCGGTGTTCTTCGATTCCAAAGGACTCTTGCTTGAGGACATCATACCAAGTGGAACCACCATAAATTTTGATGCATATGTGACGACACGGAAGAAACTTCAAGCTCGACTGAGTCGTGTTCGACCACATCGGCAAAAGCAGGATGTTTTGCTGTTGCACGACAATGCACGGCAGCATGTCAGTTCGAAAACCATGGAAGCGATCACAGAACTCGGATGGACAACACTGAAACACCCGCCTTACAGCCCTGACCTGGCTCCATGTGACTATCATCTCTTTGGGAACCTTAGAGACTCTCTTCGTGGTACAAGGTATGAAGATGATGACTCCCTTGTGCACGCTGCCAAACAGTGGCTCCAACAGGCGCTGGTTCCAAGATGGCGTAAGACAGTTGAGAGGGATGGAAATTATGTGGAGAAATGAAAATATTGTTCCTAAAGGATACATCTACACACTGTAAAAGTTTCAAATATGTAGAATAAATAGGGATTTAAAAAAAATAGTGTGCATTTATTTTGGAGTGACCCTCATAATAACGAAAAGAAAATTTTGTATCGTGGGCCACCCTGCACTATACCCCCTCTGCGTTGGCACTTGAGGCAGAAATGTAGATGTTGATAGGTGTGTACATTACTGTACCTAAAGGCAAACCGCGTAGGCTACGATGTGTTTGCACTTGAGCAACAACGGAGTCCGGCGACTAACGCAACAGGAGAGGTGCGAGGCGGTGACGTGGCGTTTGGTTAGGGCGGGCGTGGTACTGCGGCTCGCCGCAGGCGGGGGGCGGCGCCACGTGCGGTCTGTGGCGACGCTCCAGGCTGGATCTGCGGCGGCGGGCCTCGGTGTACCGGGCTGCCTACCAGCCAGGGAACCGCAGCGCCACGTGAACTGCCGGCGCGATCCGCCTCAGTGACGACGCCGGCGTCAGGGTTAGCTCCGGCCTGAAAATTGGCTGCAGGCGTTAACTGAGTTTCAGCAACTCAATCCTAAATGTGTGTGCACAGTTCTATACATGAATAAATAAATAAGTAGACCTAGAGATTTTCTCTGGAATCATGAAATGACGTAGCAAGTGAATTTTTCAATTCATTAGTTCAGGTTTCCTCACACGATCACAAAATCGTAAAAAATGACATCTGGGACACAGCGTTATTATGTATACGTATACTTACTGCAGTACCTTGCGTTGCCCAGACCAGAATATATCGCACAGTTGATGGCATGTTGGCTATTCTCTTGATCAGATATATATAAACATACATATACCACATAGCATATGCTACGTTAATTAATCATTGGTGCGATGAAATATTATTATTTGAAGAAACGAAGTTAGAGAAGGTCAAAGTCAGAAGTGACGTAATATAATTTTTATTGTATATACATATATACATTTTCATTTCTTCGTAACACTTGTGTATAAAGTGTAAAGAGTGTCATGCATGTCAAGTGGAGATTCTTTGTTGGTGACTCAGGACGGTGTACTGAACAGTATTACATCATTATTTACTTCACTTGCTAACTAATAATTATATCTTTTAGGAGTAGTATGTTTTCATGTAGGTTAGTACATCCACGAACATTTGGCAAGACCAACATATTAGTGCTTACTCTCTGTGGGCGGTAGATCAGGTGCTTAGACGTGAACGCGATGACGCAAAAAAGTTAGTCTATACTGACAGGTGTACACTGAAGTAACAAAAGTTGTGAGATACTCCTAATATATTCTCGGACCTTCTTTTACCCGGCATAGGGCAGCAACTGGACGTGGCATCGACTCAAAAAGACGTTGGCAGTCCGCTGCATAGATGCTGAGCATTGCTGCCCGCATAGTCGCCCATAATTGCGACAATGTTGCCGGCGCAGGATTTTGTGCTTAAACTGTCGTCACAACTATGTTCCATAAATGATAGATGGCAAAGACACTCGCGTCGGTCGTCTCCCACCATAGCTCATTTACACCACTCGAAATGTCCAGGATCTTCTTCAGACCAACTGCGGACAAGTCTGTTCTTGTGACATGACGCATTGTCATCCATAAAAATTCCATATTTGTATGGGAACTTGGTCTCCAAGTAGTCGAACATGATGATTTTCAGTGAATGAACAGTTGAGTTTGACCAGAGGACCCAGTCCATTCCATGTAAACACAGCGCACACCATTATGGAGCCACATTAGCTTCCTCAGAACCTCGTTGGCAACTTGGGTCCATTGCTCCGTGCGGTCGGCGTCACACTCGAACCTTACCATCAGTTCTTACCAACTGATATAGAGACTCAAGTGACCAGGCCATGGTTTTCAGGTCGTCTAGAGACCAACCGATATTGTCACGATCCCAACAGAGGCGCTGACGATGAAATGCTGTTAGCAAAGACACTCGCGTCAGTCGTTTCCCACCATAGATCATTCACGCCAGATTTTGCCGCACTGTCCTAACGGTTACGTTCGTCTTACGTTCTACGTTGATTTCTGTGGTTAGTTCAAGCAGCGTTGCGTGTCTGTTAGCACTGACAACGCTACGCTGTAGCCGCTGCTCTCGTTCGTTAAGTGAATGCCGTCGGCCACAGCGTTTACCGTGGTTAGAAGTAATTCCTAAAATTTGTAATTCTCGGCACATCTTTGATACTGTGGATCTCGAATTATTGAATACCCTAACGATGTCCGAAATGGAATGCCCCATAAGTCTAGCTCGAACTACCAACGGCGTCAGAGTCTGTTAATTCGTGTCGTGCGGCCATAATCACGTCAGAAACCTTTTCACATGAATCATCTGAGTACGAATGATAATTCCTCCAATGCACTGTGCACTTGTGTACGCCATACTACAGCCATTTGCATTTGTGCATGTCGCTATACCATAACCTTTCTCACCTCAGTATAGTCCACTTTGTGGTGCAGCTCCGATCGAGCATAAAACATCAGGTCGTACAGTTTGTGACATTTTTGTGGGAAGATTGTTCGACGCAGAGAGAAAAACAACCAGCATACTGACATGTGTACGTATGAAGCTACAACTAATAAAAATATTTGCGCTGATACCCGTTTCAACCTTTGTTTGTGGTTTTATTGTTCGGAATGTAAATGAAAAGCTCTTTAAAGCTGATGTTTATTTCACCCGCTGGCATCGACTTCAGAATAACATGCAGTGTTTGAAGAAATTCGCCTGACAGTATTATAATACATTTCCCATTAAACACTTATTACCTCGTAAGTTCTGTAGTGATCTATTCAGTGCTTTCAGAGACATTCTATGGGTCATTGTGCTTTTGTTCCATACGATGGCATTGCACTGTTACGGTATGTGTCCAAGTGCTGATGGGTTTGTAATGTCACTTACCGGCAGTTCCTGTTCAGCTTTAGTTAAAAGTAATTTTAATGCAGAATGTGATGTCCGTTCGGCATCTTCAATTGAAGCTGCTATTTCTGATAATGCGAAACCGAGTAGTATTTTTTCGGCTGCGCGAGCTGAAGTTAATTAAAAATATTTTACTGTTACTGCCAGGAGTGTCCAGATATCTTATACCACCATGTTTTTATTCATAATAATCCATTATTATGTCATACGCCTAGTTTTCCTTTTGAATTAATACCGACTTGTTGTGTTGGATATAGAACCATAGATCGTCGACATTGTAGGCTTTTCCCATCAATAATTTATTGTTTGTGTCATCAAATTAACTACGTTGAGCTGAATGAACTCCCTGTTGCATTAGGATTTGGTTAGATATCGGAAAACATTTATCGTCCAGCAATATCAAGCCTTGTTAAAAACTTACTCATTGAAATACGTTATCACGTCCGCGTTTTGTGGTGGTAGTTCAGACAGGATCTCGTCGTTAATACTTTCTGGATATTTCAACCAAATTCAATTTGGATTTGATGGGTTACATGTAGCTGACATAACTGCAAAGAGTTACCGAATCTCAAATACTGCTGCCGGTACTCGAAACGCTTTACACTGTATTCATAATCACAATGTGTAAAGGAAAGACTATTGCCACCCCAAGGCACCCAAGTCCACCCACCGTAACCAGACTTCCTTACTAACAGCCCGAGACAAGGGCTGTCTACAACCAGAACCGCAAAAGGGTTTCAGTGGGTTGTCATGGATGAAAGTGTGTCTTTACAACACACACTTCTGGGAGACAGGCTGACGTGTCGGCTACGGTTCGACTCACCAAGCAGATTGCCTGCGGGAGGCTAGTATGTATACCAGCCTGGATGTGATTTCGAGACGGTTTTCCTGGTCCATCTATGTAAATATCAAATAGTTCCAACATCCTGTCTTGTTAGTGTCATAATTCCGTTGTAGGTGGCAAGGGGGGTGCGAACCCCATCGTGATAAGAGCCTACATACAGGGTGTCTCTCCTAAGAATCGTCAGTTGCATTACCTTTGGTGTTTCGACAGGTATTTCCAGTTTTGTTTTTGCGACACGTACACTATGTGATCAAAAGCATCCGGACACCTGGCTGAAAATTACTTACACGTTCGTGGCTGGCGTCCTCCATCGCTAATGCTGGAATTCAGAATGGTCTTGCCCCACCCTTTGCCTTGATGACAACTTACACTCTCACGGGCGTATGTTCAATCAGGTACTGGAAGGTTTCTTGGGGAATAACAGCCCATTCTTCACGGAGTGATGCACTGAGGAGAGGTATCGATGTCGGTCGGTGAGGCCTGGCACAAATTCGGCGTTCCAAAACGTCGCATAGGTGTTCTATAGGTTTCAGGTCAGGTATGTTATTGTCGTGTAACCACTCCGCCACAGGCCGTGCATTATGAACAGGTGCTCGATCATGTTGAAATATACAGTCGCCATCCGCGAATTTCTGTTCAACATCAATGTAGGCCTGTGCTGTGATAGTGCCACGCAAAACAACAAGGGGTGAAAGCCTACCCCATGAAAAACACGATCACACCATAACACCACCGCCTCCGAATTCTACTGTTGGCACTACACACCCAGGCAGATGACGTTCACCACTCATTCGCGATATCCACACCCTGCCATCGGATCGCCACATTGTGTACCGTGACTCGTCACTCCACACAATGTTTTCCCACTGTTTAATTGTCCAATGTTTACGCTCTTTACACCAAGCGAGGTGTCGTTTGCCATTTACTGGCGTGATGTGTGGCTTTAGAGCAGCCGCTCGACCATGAAATCCAAATTTTCTCACTTCCCGCGTAACTGTCATAGTACTTCCAGTAGATCATGATGCAGTTTCGAATTCCTGTGTGGTGGTCTGGATACATGTCTGCCTGTTCCATAGTTTACTTTTCACCCTCTTCAACTATCGGTTGTCTCTGTCAGTCAACAGACAGGGTCGGCCTGTACGCTTTTATGATGTACGTGTCCTTTCACGTTTCCACTTCATTATCACATCGGAAACAGTGGACCTAGGGATGTTTAGGAGTGTGGAAATCTCGCGTACATGCGTATGACACAATTGACACCCAATCAACTGACTACGTTAAAAGTCCGTGAGTTCCGCGGAGCGCCCTATTCTGCTCTCTCACGATGTCTAATGATACTGAGTAGCTGATGTGGAGTACCTGGCAGTAGGTGGCAGCACAATGCACCTAATACGAAAAACGTATGTTTTTGGGTGTGTCCGGATACTTCTGATCACATAGTGTAGTTGGAGTGAACCCAAACAGATACTGCTCATCATGTCTTTCATGCGACACCGAACACGTTACAAACAAAATAACTTAATGTGAAATTTTACGTGCCCATAGGAAACAGCGCTGCCAGATTTTTCTAGCGCTATATTCATTTTACAGATAGGTAGTTACAGAAATAGTAAAACACGAAGAATAACGAATACTGCAACAGCGACTGCACCACCGTAGCCCGTGCTGTCTGTTACGGCCATGCACAAGAACGTAATTCAGTCACTGCTGGAGTACTGATTATTCTTCATGTTTTAATGTTTCTGTTAATATATATTTGTAAAAACAATATCGCACTGCATCCTTTGGTAGAGCTGCGTCGAATGGGCACTTAAGATTCTGATATAAAAATCGTTTAGTTTGAGACGGGAAACAAACCGACGCATTAACGTCGACGCTGTTCTTCGTATGAAAGACTCGATGAGCAGAATTTTTTCGAGGTGACACCAGCTACACGTTGCAAAAACGAAATTGATATTATCTGCCGAAACACCACAGAAAATGCGTCTGACTAACCATAAGAGACACGGAGAGACACTCAGTAAACCTATGGGTATGCTTGAATCTCTGCGGAAACTGAAACTTTACCACGCTAGTCCCGACCTGGCACTGACTGGATATAGGGCACTTTAAAGGATGGGCGAACTCTTGTGAAATTAACAAGAAGATCCCAGAATCTTGTAGAAAAGTTGAAGGCGAATAAAAAAAGTCTGCAGAGAGCAGAACGCAAATTACTTACATTTTTATTCTCAACTGTGCAGTTCCCGTTATTAACTTTTTTTATTTGTTATTTTATTTTTTACCCTACAATGATCCGCTGTTATGAATATCTACGTGTGTGATGTTGCGACGTCCTGAAGGCTCTAACCGCTGACATTTTTTATAGCAGATCATACCAAGAATGGCGCAGTTTTGATAAGTCTTTGATGAGGCTTCATTTAGCAGCGGAATTCTTTCATAATACGCGAGTTGTAGCACTGTCGCATTCCGGCAGAGGTCCCACACGAACTTTGGATTAAGGTGAGGCCTGCTTGGCGCAATCAGGACGCTGATGATAGTGTGGGCCAAAGTCACTAAGCTACCTTTAACGAAATGCGAGTGAGGAAGTCTCATAGCATACATAGCATAGTTGATTTTGGAATGGAGAGGAAAAGTTGTTCGCTTTGTAGGAATTCAGTTAGAGTGCAAACACATAAAAATGCAACTTAAGAAAATATTATTTCCCGTATTTCAACTCCTTCAAAGAATTGTCTTATAGTGGCTTCAAATATTTACTCGTCAACCATTGCACCCTATTATTCTACATGTCAGACGTTTCAAGCAACTCCCAGTTCCTGAGTTCTACGTTTCATTACCAGAGATGAGTGTTCAGCTTGTGAGGTAACGGGCGAGTTGTGGCGCCCTGAAAGTATTCTAAGTTCGGAGTTGACGTGTCCACACGGGCCGCTCGGCAAACCTGGACTCGTCAGCAACTGCGTGGTGCCGAACATTAGCCGGAGCGCGAGGGGGCAGCTCCAGCGCGTGGTCCAGGCTGACCGCGTGGCTGGGAATTCCATGCTGACGCTGTGTCGAGGTCTATGCTTTGTGTTGATGAAGGAGATTTGTATGCCAAGAGTGCCAAAGATGGCTGACTTCGTGAAACCATAATGGCATACATTTCACAGTTCATGTAGAAATCAATAATAGCGAGAGGAATCATGATACCTTAAAAAAGAAACATGTACATTAGTATTATCTGCACGACGATTCTGGTGGTGTAATCAGATTTTCAACATCTTTATTAGTTTAAAGTTTAGTATCTGACTGTAAATTATACAAGTAACACACAGCAACGAATTTCCAAAATCTAAACTGTTCATCCGCTTTTGTCGATCGACATGTTTTTAGATAGCAATTAGTGTAAACGTAAATAGGTATGAATTACAGGCACGTAATTTGAATAGCACATGCGTTATTGGAGGTCAAAGTGGCCGATTACTAATGATCGCGTCAGGCCATAGGTACTCCAAAGCTACACGTAAAAACGGTAGCAGCATGTTTATAAATATATTTATTCGTCTATGTCTTTTTTTATATCCGATATACACAATTCAAGAAGAAATTGGTCAAATATTTAGTGTGTTTTAGAAAGCACAGAGGCATTATGCTACTGCCCTACTTTTGTTTCTGTTCCTTTGATATATGTTTATTTAATCTGTTTATGTATTTAATAACGTGTGTTAGAGCGTGTTTATGAACCTTCCATAGGAATATTTACTTAATTTCAAGTTATTTAAATGTAAATCGAGTATTTCCTATGTGTTTCAATATGTTTGTAAGTGTGCGTTGACTTGGAGACATGGCGGGAGCGCTCTAGCCAATCACAGCGCTCTTTACTACGGTAGGTGACTACCGAAGTCAATGGAGATACTGTATGGAGGTGGGGGAGGAGTATCGTATCGCACAGGACACGAGGGAGTGCTGGTCGGGAAGGCGCGACGGACTGTCACAGTAAATACTCGTACTTGGGGAGTGTTCAGCAGTTTGTGCATGGTCGCGGGAGATAGAAATATTTCGTAGTGCCGACTTGTGCACTTGTGAGATTTCCGTGGCTTCAGCAGTGAATATGTATGCGTTTAGAAGTGGATATGTCCCAAGCTAGGTTGTTGTTCATCACTAATTATGTGAAATAGGAATCTATTGTTTCCCTGTTACTCAAGTTATATTTTATTTAATTACTGGACCATCGACACCAATAGGTGTTTTGAAGTAATAAACGGCATTCTTAAAGGTACTTCTGCCATCTTACTCATCATTTAAAGTCGTTAAAAATTTAATTGCAATCTTTCATTTATAAATTTCCATGTTACACTCAAATTTCTCATTTGTCGAATGATAGGAACTTTCGACCATTCGATTCATGTGTATATTCATATTGTATACTGTTGATTCATCAGTATTTTGCCTGTAATGCGGCAAATACGTATCCTAGGCCCTAGTCAACGAAACCACCCAAACCTTTTAATATTTCGACTCTGAGTCTGAGGGAACGCATTTGAGGGCCACCAATTTTTTTTTTTATTTTTATGGCTCGCAAACTCCTTCTGAAAACACTAAATCAAATCCTCTACACAAAGGAAAAACTAATTATGAGTTATTGTGAGTTAGATATTCAGACGTCCTCCTCGGACAAGTGTAAGACATCACTTGTTCCTCTGCACATCGTGACTCAAGCAATGTTTCTCTATAGAAGCCGAGCATGAGACAGCTCTTGTTCCTCGCTACAATCCAACATGGCCATTTCTCATTGCTAATATTAGAAACCAACTGTACACAGCTTATTCTTTGTTACGAGGCAGAAAACTGAAGGTAATAACTGCAGCTGCATGCTTTTCAAAACTCAGTTGTCGTCCCTCGAATATGTACAGTGTTGATACAGTTTACTGCAGCAGCACTGAACGGTCTCTCCTTAGTGATACGGAGTCTGGACTGTAGTACCGGTCCTTCTCCTTGTTGGTAGTGACTCCTACAGTCACTGCAACTGTGACTCTGACTGACATGGTCTCATGCGCTATTCACTTCCATATTGTTTTATTGTTTTTTTAGGGACTTCTGGGTGAGTTTATCTGGTAGCAGTGCTTTATCCTGACGCTACCGAAAGTATTCCTAATTTCAGGAAATTTCCAATCTTGTTTGAAATAATTCTCAAACGTAGACTGTTTCGTTACCATTTCTGTGTTTTGACTCAGCTGTGTGGTTGCTGTTGCAAACAGGCATGTTATTCCTGGTCAGTGGCCGTGCCTATGCCAGCACTACTTTCGTCTATGTGCTGACAGTTATGCTCGCTTTATATTCCACCGGCCATGTGCTACACGCATAGTGCCTTCCCAACAACATATTGGCCTATTGTCGTAATATTATCCCTAATAAAATTTCTCGCTTCGTCTCGCAGCATGCTACTTCTTGCTTTTATAAAATTTGATAGTCATAAAACCTCTTACAGAAATGAGATCTGAAAGCCCCGAAAACAACAAAATTTCATGTTGTGCAATCTTTTGAAAACACTATGCATTCTATTTAAGTGATCGTCCAAGTCCTTTGGCGTCTCTAACAGAAGTATACCTCATTTTAAACCTCGAGGATTTTTATTTCTTCATCTTTGAGTTTTAATTCCTTTCCAATATTTTTCTCCTTCTTTTGATTTATGTATTTGATGCAGATAATAAGTAACCTACCAACTACTGGCAAAGGCAACTCTTACAAATATATTTCCCATTTTAAATTTTCATTCCTTAAGATACTACTTTCTATACAATACAGAATAAATCCAGAGTGTTTTTAGACCTATACAACATATTACTGAAACAACTCCTTTTACATTTCGCGTATCAGGCGTGGTACAACACGAGCGCTATTCGGAAAATAAGGTCCGATCGGGTGCGAGATGGAAACCACAGTGAAAGTCCGATAAAGCTTCACGCATATGTGTTGGGCAGTGTCTCTAGTATGCCCATCGATAGCGTCACGTCCCAGTTTCCACTTCTGAAGGCACAATGGACACATTAAGATACCTGGCTAAACAGTGTCTCCCGTGACGTATGAGGGCCAATTGAGAGATTTCGCCTGATGCCATCCAGCCCGCATAACTGTCATGCGGCTTCTTCGTCACGACAATTCTCGGCTGCAGTCTGCAGGGGCAATGAAGATGCTCCTGCAGAATTTTCGATGGGGAATGTTTGATCACCCTCGGTACAGCCCCTAACTGGATGCCCCTGACTTTCATCTCTTCTCACGTGAACAACTGGCTTTGAAAACAAATTTTTGTCACAGTCAAGAAGCTACAGACAAGCGTAGAGAATTGTCGGAAAGTGCAAGCGGCTGCCTTCTGTGACGAGGATACTAAAAAGGTCGTACACTGCTAGTCGGAGTGGCGACTGTGCAGAGAAATAGCTCGGAGGTGTAGCTAACTGCAGCAAATAAAACATTTTTCATTCTTATAGTGGTTTCCATTTCGCGACTGATCGGACCTTGCTTTCGGAATAGTCCTCGTATTTAGTATAGTATACAGAGCTGTCGGTCGGTCTGGGCTACCTCATCACCATACATAGTAATTCCTAATTCTGCGACTGATGTTTCGTTCTAAATGTGTGTTATGTGGTGGTTCAGGTTCACCTATTATCTTGTATTTCCGTTCTTTGATAATATTACACTTTCTAAGATATTTTGGTATTTTACATTCTTTATACCGCTCCCAGGAACATTATTTATGATGACTGACAACTGATCTCTTCTTATCTACCGTTGGCTGACAATTCACTTGATTTTAATAGTGTATAGACCGCCAACAGTACGCAATGTTTCAGTCTTGTTAGTCTTTCAGCCTGGTGTTTTAAATATCTGCTTATGAAATTTGCTGACTTTTATTTAAACTTTTAGCATAGTCATAGCTAATGTTGGAAACTTGTAATTCAAGGTAGGCACTTTCTATCTCATTTGGTTATTCGCAACAACGTATTTCTGTGTCGGAAATTTTTCTGCAAATGCCGCATTTACTGTTTTCCTCGCTGATACTTTCACATCACATTTCGAAAATGTATTCGCGAGAACGGACATTCCCTTTTTTGTCAACAGAACAGGACGTCTATATGTAAGAGACACTTTAAAATAGCGTGGGTATGCCAGTTCCAATGCAATTAATAACTGAGTTTGATATTTCCTCTTTTTAATAATTTCACAGAGATTATCTCTCCTAACAATTACGAAGAGCTTTTAAAGAGATCAATAAGTGCCAAATTTATTTTCTATTTATGCTGTCTATCTAGATTACCTGTTTCATTTCCATTCAGCATTCATTGTCAAACATGCTTTACTGAAACTCATTTTTACTACGTTAACAAGCAGGCGTGTAGTTTAGATGCTTTGCGCCGTAGGCTGATTCCTGTATGATTTTCATAGTAGTTGCGGTTGCCTTTCTTTTCATAAACGAAATCGAATTTCAGCCATATGCTTTGCCATGCTTCCGGAAAGACTCCATTGTTCCAAAACTGATTGAAAGAGTGTGATGGGACTAGATTACATACTTTTAGCCGTAAGGTTGCTCCATCCATGCCTAGAGCTTCTGTTTCCTTCTTTCAGGGGTGAGTAAGAGGCGCAGTACTTTCTAGGGGATATGGCACACAATGTAATCACTTCCTTCTGCTGTTACGAGACGATATGCGTTCAAAATTATAATGTAAAAATAAACTGGCTGAAGGTGGAACAACTTAAATTAATAATTAGTGAAAACAGATGTACACTATTACTAAGGGATTCTATCCTCACAGTGAAGCTTAAAATCGTATCAACAGATTTGGAAAAAAGGTTAGAAAGGCAAATGTGGAACAATTACGAGAATGAAATGGAGAGTTTAGGAGTTGGGGGTCATGTGTCGAGCAGATGTTACTTGTAGAGCTCTTATTCAGTTATAAGAAACTTCGAGCCCAACGTTTTTATATACCCTTTCTTGATATTAAGAATCACTTTGACTCTGTTGACAGAGATACACGGTCATATGTCTAGAAAAACTTGGAGCTGATAATGAAACAGCGGCAGTATGAAATAAACTTTGAGTAATACAATTTCCAGTGTTCAATTGTAGGTGAAATATCAAAACCTTTCGAGATTAAAACAGTCGTGGGACGGGGTAATTGGCTATCTCGATTATTATGCAAATGCGTTTCTGAAACAGCCATACGAGGGCGGGAAAAAAGAAAAGTAGAAGAGTGAATAAATAAAGTGAAACTTGGAAGAAAGAAACTTAACCTTGACACTAACTATGTAGCTTTGGTCGATGATTTAGCAATCTTAGTAGAGAACCAAGGAAAATGTAACGAAACAGGTATACATTCTCCAAGAGGTAGCAGAAAGAATGGGATAAAATATTTCGTTTGAAACAACTGTACGCATGGCCAACGTTAACGCTGCAGCAAGGTATATGTGATCAAAACGCCGAAAAACAAAATTCTTACAAAAAAATATACATAAGGAATGAAAAAGAGTGATTAACAACTTGATGTCAGCGTTTTTCTGCTTTGCGATATGGAATAGGTAATGAAAGGACACGTACTGTGTTCAGTCATTCTGATCTCGAAAATTTCGTCACAAATCCTATCTTAACAGGCTCTGAAAGAATGATCCAAACGTTGATATAAGATTATCGGTCTTCTCATGGGATAGGATCAGGTATGATGCTGCTGTTAAAATCCAACTTACATATACACATCAAAAAATGTTTTGCATCACCTAGGTTCTGAGAGTTCTGGAACCTGTACAGAAAATTGTAACAGAGATCAACATAAACATCATTTCCGCCCTTTGTATTGCTCATGAAAACCAACCATTGCTTGTTGTACCACCATACAGAGAGACCTTCAGAAGTGGTGGTCGAGATTGTTGCACACACCGGTACCTCTAATACACAGCAGCACTTCCTCTTGCGACTGATGACCTCAGAAGTTAAGTCTCATAGTGCCCAGAGCCATTTTTTGAACTTCCTCTTGCATTGACGTATGTCTGTATTCGTCGTGGCATACTATCCACAAGTTCATCAAGGCATTGTTGGTCCAGATTGTCTCACTCCTCCACGGCGATTCGGAGTAGATCCCTCAGAGTCATCCATAAACAGCCCTTTTTAATCTACCCCAAGCATTTTTGATAGGGTTCATGTCTGGATAACATGCTGGCCACTCTAGTCGAGCGATGCCCTTATCCTGAAGGAAGTCATTCATAAGACGTGCACGATGGGAAGCGAATTGTCGTCTATCAAGACGAATGTCTCGCCAATATGCTATTGACACGGTTGCACTATCGGTCAGAGGATGGCATTCACGTATCGTACAGACGTTATGGCGCCTTCCACGACCACCAGCGGCGTAAGTCGGCCTCGCATAATGCCACTCCAAAACAGCATGGAATTTCCATCTTGCTGCACTCACTGGACGGTGTCTAAGGCGTTCAGCCTGACCGGGATGCCTCCAACAACGTCTCCGACGATTGTCTGGTTGAAGGCATATGTGACACTCATCGGTGAAGAGAACGTGATGTCAAACCTGAGCGGTCCATTCGGCATGTTGTAGGGCCCATCTGTACCGTGCTTCATGGTGTCGTGGTTGCAAAGATGGACCTCGCCAGGGACGTCGGGAGTGAAGTTGCGCAACATGCAGCCTATTGTGCTCAGTTTGAGTCGTAACACGACGTCATGTGGCTGCACGAAAAGCATTATTCAACATGCTGTCGTTGCTGTCAGGGTTCCTCCGAGCCATAATCCGTAGACAGCGGTCATCTACTGCAGTAGTAGCCTTGGGTGGCCTGAGCTAGGCATGTCATCTACTGTTCCTGTCCCTCTGTATCTCCTCCATGTTCGAACAACATCGCTTTAGTTCACTTCTAGACGCCTGGACAGTTCCCTTGTTGAGAGCCCTTCCTGACACAAAGTAACAATGCGGACGCGATCGAACCGCGATATTGACCGTCTAAGCATGGTTGAACTACAGACAACACGAGCCGTGTACCTCCTTACCGATGTAATGACCGGAACTTACAGGCACTGCTCATGCATGGTTGTTTACATCTTTGTGCGGTTTTAGTGACATACCTGAACATTCAAAGAGACTGTGTCTGTGATACAATATCCACAGTCAACGTCTATCTTCAGGAGTTGTGAGGACCGGGGTGATGCAATTTTTTATGTGTGTATTTCCAAAAAAAGCCTTACACTTTATGTGAAGTTACGGTACACAGAAACATGTGCGCTTTCTCTCTGAAACAGCCAGACAAGAAAAAAAGGGACCACGAATTTATGACCCCTTCCCCACTGAATCACTGCATGCATCCAGACCACAGAAGGTGCAACTCCCTACCAATAAATGGACACACACTAACAAGTGCTTTGTAAATACGGCGTGGTCTTTTAATGACATATATATCTCAATTCTGAACCGATGAAGTGCCATTTAGTTTCCTCCTCCTCTTTTGGGTCTTCACTTTCTTGTCAAGCAGTGTATATAGTCACAAGGATATGCTACACATTATCGTCTGAAGTATGAAGTTACAGACCATCTCGAAAGTAAGTATGCTATTCTTTAGTGGAGGACGCATTTTTCGTACATGTTCTGGAACCGTTATTTCATTGTATAAGGTGCATTAAAAAAGAAACGATTCGGAGGCTGTGAAATGAAAACCGCTGAAGGTATTGCAATACCATTACCTACGGAAGAAGGGATGGTCCTTACAAAAGCGTCGAGGCCCCAAAGTAGCCGCCAGAGGGACTTAGGCGTTCACTCAGGCGACGACAGAGGTAACACGTGCACGCGTCAACCAACCACTACAGTTAAGTTTTTCTGGAAACAGTGAAATGGAGGTCTGAAATGCGCGAGTAGTGTGGCAAACTGATATTCGTCAAACAATGGAGCTGGCACGTCTTGCGACGTATGTCATCGGTCCCTCTTGCGGCTAGACTGGCGAAGACGTAGCTTTCACAGAATCCTGACGTTTTGTGAAGTAAGGTGGCGGCATCAGGAAGTTGGAGTGTGGTCCCAATACGATTTGCAAAAACGAAATTGCGTTATAACCTTTAAGAGGTTTTTTAAAAAGTTCTGCAGTTGTGCAAATATTTGCGTACTAGTTGCGTTTGGCACATACACTATAGAATCGTGTTACGAGAAGAGCATCAAATTCCACACATACACGTTTAAAGCAGACTGTAGTTATCGTAAGAATACACAAATTAACAAAGATACTTGTTATCAACGACAGAGAGCGCGTTCTAGTTATAGGAGCACGTTCATAAAGAGCATACTATTCGAAGAAAAGACAAAGTTAATCAAAACTGATTAAAAGCACATCATCAAGCTACGTCTGTTAATACTACATAATTAAACCATTTAAACACTGCCAAGACAAACGGTCAAGACAAACTAATGTAATTTTTTAGGCTTACAAACAGTAGAAAAGCAAAGTTATGCTTGTATTAAGAGATGTTCCTTTGCTTCTATCTTCCGTCTGCTGTACGAAAAATTGTAGCCAAACACGACGTATGTACTGGCCATTATGTCAAAGCTCTAAAGGTAGCGTAGTTACGTCAGTTTATACCCATTTCTTACGAGTGTTTAATCAGTATATAAACATCTGTTTACGCGTCCTTTGCGCTCGCAGACATGTTGCTATTCTAATCTGCTGTCTTCAGTGACAGCAGTGATATTGAATACGGCATTGCCAGCCTAGTAATGTATGTGTGTGGGCGGACCAGAGAGAGAGTTGCCCAACTCTCCTTCCCGCACGTGCGCCACTTCGGTCCTCTCTGCCTATGTAAGCAGAACCTTGCCAGCTGTGGCAGTCAGTGTTTATGCTCCTGACAACGATGACAGAGATATCTGTTGAAAGCTAGAGTGTTTTATTTGAAGATATGTCTTGCAAAACGAGAAGATTCTTTACATTTACACATTTTTTTCTCAGTACACACTGCTTCTTAAATTTAATCATAAACTACATATAAAAATGAGAAATACACTACTGGTCATTAAAACTGCTACACCAAGAAGGAAATGCAGTTGATAAATGGGTATTCATTGGCCAAATCTATTATATTAGAACTGACATGTGATTACATTTTCACTCATTTTGGTGCATCGATCCTGAGAAATTAGTACCCAGAACAACCACCTCTGGCCTTAATAACGGCCATGATACGCCTGGGCATTGAGTCAAACAGAGCTTGGATGGCGTGTACAGGTACAGCTGCCCATGCAGCTTCAACACGATACCGCAGTTCATCAAAAGTAGTGCCTGGCGTATTGTGACGAGCCAGTTGATCGGCCACTATTGACCAGACGTATCCAGTTGGTGAGAGATCTGGAGAATGAGCTTGCCAGGGCAGCAGTCGAACATTTCCTGTATCCAGAAATGCCCGTACAGGACCTGCAACATGCGGTCGTGCATTATCCTGCTGAAATGAAGGGTTTCACAGGGATCACATGAGGGGTGGAGACACGGGTCGTAACGCATCTGAAATGTAACGTCTACTGTTCAAAGTGCCGTAAATGCGAACAAGAGGTGACCGAGATGTGTAACCAATGGCACCCCATATCATCACGCCGGGTGATACGCCAGTATGGCGATGACGAATACACGCTTCCAATGTGCGTTCACCGCGATGTCGCCAAACACGGATGCGACTATCATGATGCTGTAAACAGAACCTGGATTCATCCGAAAAAATGACGTGCCATTCGTGCACCCAGGTTCGTCGTTGAGTACACCATCGCAGGCGCCCCTGTCTGTGATGCAGCGTGAAGGGTAACTGCAGCCATGGTCTCCGAGCGGATAGTCCATGCTACTGAAAACGTCGTCGAACTGTTCGTGCAGATGGTTGTTGTCTTGCAAACGTCCCCATCTTTTGGGCCATGGATCGAGACGTGGCTGCACGATCCGTTACAGCCATGCGGATAAGATGCCTGCCATCTCGACTGCTAGTGATACGAGGCCGTTGGGATCCAGCACGGCGTTCCGTATTACCCACCTGAACCCACCGATTCCATATTGTGCTAACAGTCATTGGATCACGACCAACGCGAGCAGCAATGTCGAGAAACGATAAACCGCGATCGGGATAGGCTACAATCCGACCTTTATCAAAGTGATGGTACGCAATTCTCCTTCTTACACAAGGAATCACAACAACGTTTCACCAGGCAACGCCGGTCAACTGTTGTTTGGGTGTGAGAAATCGGTTGGAAACTTTCCTCATGTCAGCACGTTGTAGGTGTCGCCACCGGCGCCAACCTTGGTGAATTCTCTGAAAAGCTAATCATTTGCATATCACAGCATATTCTTCCTGGTGGTTAAATTTCTCGTCTGTAGCAGGTCATCTTCGTGGTGTAGCAATTGTAATGGCCAGTAGTCTATGAATACTCCTGAATCCCACTGACATTTCCCTTCGCTCTTAAGGAAATAATAACGCATAAGAAAATTAACTCTTACTTCCGGAATAAGTGTCCGCACTAGGTATGCAGGAGAGCTTATGTGAAGTTTGGAATGTGGGAGATGAGCTAATGGCGAATTTAAAGGTGTGACGGAGGATCGTGAGTCCTGTTTGGAGAGTTCAGTTGATAGAGCCTTACCCGCGAAAGGGAAAGAGCCTATTGTCACGCGTCGGTCTGGCACACAGATTTAATCGATCAGGAAGTTTCAAATCAGTGTACTCTTCGCTGTAGAGTGAAAATTCAGTATGAAATATATCTACACTGTAGAGCCAAAGAAACTGGTACACCTGCGTAATATCGTGTAGAGCCCCCGCGAGCACGCTGAAGTGCCGCAACAAGACGTGGCATGTCCTCGACTAGGTAGTACTGGAGGGAATCGACACCATGAATCCCGCAAGGCAGTCCTTAAATCCGTAAGAGTACGAAGGGGTGGAGATCTCTTCTGAAAAGCACTTTACAAGACATCCGTGATATGATAAATAATATTCATGTCTGGGGAGCTTTGTGGCCAGCGCAAGTGTTTAAACTCAAAAGAGTGTTCCTGGAACCACTCTGTAGCAATTCGGGACGTGTGGGGTGTCGCATTGTCCTCCTGGACGTACCCAAGTCCGTCGGAATGCACAATGGACATGAATGGATGCAGGTGATCAGACAGGATGCTAACGTACGTATCACCTGTGAGAGTAGTATCTAGACGTATCAGGGGTCCCATATCACTCCAACTGCACACGACTCACACCATTACAGAGCCTCCACCAACTTTAACAGTCCCATGCTGACATGCTGGGTCCATGGATTCACGAGGTTGGTTCCATACCTATACAGGTCCATCCGCTCGATACAATTTGAAACGATACTCGTTCGACCAGGCAATATGTTTCCAGTCATCAACAGTCCAATGTCAGTATTGACACGCCCATACGAGGCTAAAGCTTTGTGTCGTGCAGTCTTTAAGGGCACACGAGTGGTCCTTCGGCTCCGAAAACCCATATCGATGATGTTTCGTTGGACGGTTAACACGCTGATACTTGTCGATGGCCCAGCATTGAAATCAGCAGCAATTTGCGGAAGAGTTGCACTTCTGTCACGTTGAACGATTCTCTTCAGTTGTCGTTGGTGCCGTTCTTGCAGGATCTTTCTCCAGCCGCAGCGATGTCGGATGATTTACCGGATTCCTGATATACACGGTACACAAGTGAAAATCCCCAATTCGTTGCTATCTCGGAGATGCTGCGTCCCATCGATCGTGCGTCGTCTATAAAACCACGTGCAAACTCACTTAAATCTTGATAACCTTCCATTGTAGCAACGGTAACCGATCTAAGAACTGCGGCAGACACTTGTTGTCTTATATAGGCGTTGCCGACCGCAGCGCCGTATTCTGCCTTTTTACATATCTCTGTATTTGAGTACGCATGCATACATCAAATTCATTTGCGCTTCAGTATATAAATGAAACTGCATGTAATTATTGCGTCATTAATTCTTAACTTATTTGTACTAAACTGAAATAATATTTAATGTAATCTATAAATATATTGTGACGCTTTATGTTTGTTTGCTTTTATGCAATTTATGTGTGAAGAAAATACCTTGACCTGGTAAGAAAAGTTTTCTCTGAGCAAAATTTTGGAAATGAGAAGTGACATATGAAAGGAATCAGTCGATGCTAGGACTTGGTAATGTAACGATGGGTGGGTCAGATCATATTATTTATTGAGAAGAGCGGTAATTTGGAGGAAAGGGATGCAGTTTCTTTGTGGAGAAAGTCAATAGCTTTTATGCAGAGGAGAGAATTAAGTTAGAAAGTCGGAGATTGCAGCTTCATTATGAAGAGATGAATAGAATGCAGAAGTTTGCTGGAAGCCATCATCGTAGTTATTTTGCAGTAAAATAACCAGTTTCTATGGAAATACTATAAAAGCAGATTAAAGACTAAAATTCGTTGCACGATTCATGCTCTAACATTATGAGTCAAGAAATGGAAGTGCATGAAAGAATAAGCCGTCACCACAAAATACGAGTATACAGTGAAGAAGCTGAAACAATGCACGGATCAGTTATCAGCTTTATTTTGTTGGTGGAGAGACTGTGTACAACCGTGGTAATATGTTAGGTGTTGTGAAAATTGCCTATTTAACGGCCGTCCATATGCAGAACATGTGGATGGATTATGTGTTGCAAACTTAGCTATTGCGAGTACTAAAGCAAAGGTTATCTGAAAAGTAACGGTCTAAACAAAATTGACGTCACATTATTAAAATTCTTTATTATGTGAACATCCGTTGTGGTGCATAAAATTATTTAGTTGTCAGATACACCACATCCTAGTCCCATATCGTTTTCGCAAAAATTTAAGACTTAACGAATGGGAATGGTACAACGGTGCATTGGACTGAAGTGGCAGTTGGCGTTATTTGCAATTTCAAAAGTAATTTCTTCGTTTTCAAGGCAACAACCTGTCATGTTATCATCTCCACGCTATACCAATAACGTTTCATGTAGTATAGCTCCAGCGATCGTTGGTTCACTGCCGAAGATCTCAGGTAAGCAAACAAGTTATACATCTTTGGAAAACGAATGTTGCTCGGTATTTGTCAGTAAATATTTATCTCTCAACAGATTTCCCATGTGGACCTTATCTAAAGTTGGACAAAAATAAAAAGACACTGAAGGTAAGACACAGTTACCAAAAAGAACAATTGTGAGGCTGAACATATTTTATTTTCAGCCAAGCACGGACTTCCTCTCAGTTAAATGTATATTTGCACTATTTAAAGCTGACAGCGAAATCGAATGAAATTAAGTATATTTTTTTACTTTTTTTTTTTTTTGCAGTGGACAGTGTAATAGTTACATCCACATCAACTTACTAAAGGCAGAGTTTAACAGACACTATCCCATAGCTTACAACATGTAATTCATCACAAGTTAGACACTTGCAAATTTAATGAAAATAATTTTAGCACATTAATGCACGACCATTTAATAATGCACATAACAATTTAGACACTTGTAAATTTAATGAAGATAATTCTAGCACATTAATGCTCGACCATTTAATAATGCAGGACCATTTAATCGGCAATTTCATGTCGCAAGTATGATGTACAAATTTCTCATTAAATCTCAACAATTCACCTTAATTTATACGTTGATAGTCTTATACTGTATAATACACGTTAAATATTTTCAGTCAGCAATTCGGTAGAAACCAGAGAACCAATTTATCTATGTAAGTACTTATATAAATGTCGTTGAGATTCCATATCCCATCTTCTTCAGTGCACAAGCTGATGAAATGTAGTGAAATAAAATACTTACACTACGTGGCCAACAACCGTTGATGCGATATCCTGGCCGATAATGTCATGTCGTGGATGCGTACATGTGAGTGTTATGTGTCCTGTCAGAGAATGGAAGAAGCTAGCAGTGTATAGATTCAACTGAAGCATTAGTTTGGTAATGAATTATTTTTGTGAAGTCGCATCAAGTAAAGGCATTTTGAGACATGGTTATCGACAGTAACATCGAGAAGACATTGAAGCATCTTCAATGACATCTGAACAGATTATAGCAGCACTTCAGCGATATTTAGAAAGCTGGGCATATTATTACTGATCGTCGTCGTCGTCGTCGGCTAATACGCATATCCGAGTTTTCATTTATCTCCTGCATTTCCATTACTGCATGGTTCACCGTAGATGCCTATGATGGCTTAGGAGACCAATCCTGGCATGAAAAATGCGGCCACATACGTTACACATAATAGAGGGTGGAAGGCATGGCTGCGTGTGGTGAGCCGGCCGGTGTGGCCGAGCGGTTCTAGGCTCTTCAGTCTGGAACCACGCGACCTCTACGGTCGCAGGTTCGAATCCTGCCTCGGGCATGGATGTGTGTGATGTCCTTAGGTTAGTTAGGTGTAAGTAGTTCTAAGTTCTAGGAGACTAATGACTCAGATGTTAAGACCCATAGCGTTCAGAGCCATTTTTTGCGCTTTGTGAAATTTGGATCTCTGACGTTTCTCATATTCCTGCCTCCCACATGCATGTTGAAAATGTAAGACAGCAACCGAAGTAGTTGCGCGCCAATGTTTACGATCTTCTGCTGTGGCGCACCAACTACTTGGGTCATTGATTAGACTCTTTAGGTTCTTCTTGAATTGGCCAGTACTTCAGAGGAACAGCGCGGGGTCTTCTACCTGTGATCATCTTACTACGTGATATTTGTTGTTTCCTAGCCTCTGGACATGACCAATCCAGCTGAGTTGGTGACCAATAACTGTGCCTTCTGCGCCGCGCGGAATTAGCCGAACGGTCTGGGGCGCTGCAGTCATGGACTGTCCGGCTGATCCCGGCGGAGGTTCGAGTCCTCCCTCGGTCGTGGGTGTGTGTGTGTTTGACCTTAGGATAATGTAGGTTAAGTAGTGTGTAAGCTTAGGGACTGATGACCTTAGCTGCTAAGTCCCATTAGATTTCACACACATTTGAACATTTTTTGTGCCTTCTGTACTGCACATTTTTGCCTTCTGAGGAACCGTAGTGTTTGATACGAAATCATTCCATTTGATGCTCATAATGTTCGTTGAAGCGTTCTAGCGTCTTAAGATCACGGCGATATATTATCCATGTTTCGTAGCCATAGAGCGGGGCGAAAAGAACAACTGCTCGATACATCATCTGTCTGGTGCATAGTGTCAGATCTTTATTCAGGGAGATCCGATGTTGGATACGTTCAAAGGCAACAAGTGCGGCATGCATCCTGTTCTTCACGTCCTTTTCCGTCTAGCAATTAGCTGATAGTACACTTTCTAGATAGATGATGCGATCTGCTTGTTTCAAAGGCGTGCTAGCAACAGAGATAATATGATCCGGAAAGGTAGTTCCAGAAGCTAGCTGTGCTAGTACCTTCGGTTTTTGGGTG
This sequence comes from Schistocerca cancellata, assembly GCF_023864275.1. Taxonomy (NCBI): domain Eukaryota; kingdom Metazoa; phylum Arthropoda; class Insecta; order Orthoptera; family Acrididae; genus Schistocerca; species Schistocerca cancellata. Next base: position 21,160,492 of record NC_064633.1, on the reverse strand, counting down.
TTGATGGTCAGACTAAACCGTTTATATGCAATACTGAAACAGTTTACATACATTTGCAGCTCTGCGGTGGTGTGAGCTGGAGAAGCGGTGTCGTCAGCGTGCTGTATTTCAGTTACCTGAGTGAGACTTGTGAACCTTTTAGAGTGCAGTCTGGACTGGTTAAATAGCCCTGGGTCAGATCTGTATTTGCGTTCTACTCCTTCGTTGCTCACAGGCGATGTCTCATAAAGCATGGCTTCTAGGTACGGAGCAAACAACGTTGGCGCGAGTACACATCCTTGTCTGAGTCCATTAGCAATAGGTACTTTGTCAGATCTTTCATCCTGGTGTAGCAAATCATTACGTTATTCCCAGCGCTTCTCCTACAGTTCTCGTGCACAGTGGGTCATATCTATAGTTCCACTGGAAGGGCGAAATCCGCACTGAGATTCAGGAAATACAGTCTCGGAAAGAACCTGGAGGCGATTCAACAGAAATCTAAAAAAATTTTACAAGCAACAGAGAGCAAGGACATGCCACAGTAGTTAACACGTATGTTACGGTCACCCTTTTTAAAGGTAGTGACAATTGTAGAGTTCTTCATGACAGCTGACACCATACAGGTTTCCCACATTCGAAGAAACAGGGAGAGGTGTCTGATTTTTAGAGTTAAGCCACGAGTTTGAACGATTTATATGAGGATGCTGTCAGGTCCTAGAGCCTTTCTTGCTTTCATTCCATCTAGAGCTTTGCTGAATTCATGAAATGTGTGTCTGCCATGCTAGGTTGTGTTGGGTGTTGCGGGACATGTTCTAGAAAATCGTCAGCAGCCATAGAACTATGGTTTAAAAGTGAGCTGAAATGCTCCTTCCAGCGATACAAGAGGTGCTGACCGTCAGTTAGGATAGCTGTGCTGTCGGCGGCTTTCAGGGTTCCTGATGAGAAACGAACACGCCCATATATTTCTTTTATTCCAGCATGAGAACTCCGCCAATCCCTGGCGTCTGACGGATTCTGGACTTCCTTCGTTTTTTTGTTGCAACCAGTTGTTACCGACTGTTCTTATTTCAGTTGTTGGTTGTTGGTTGGTTTGGGGAAGGAGACCAGACAGCGTGGTCATCGGTCGCATCGGATTAGGGAAGGATTGGGAAGGAAGTCGGCCGTGCCCTTTCAGAGGAACCATCCCGGCATTTGCCTGGAGCGATTTAGGGAAATCACGGAAAACCTAAATCAGGATGGCCGGACGCGGGATTGAACCGTCGTCCTCCCGAATGCGAGTCCAGTGTCGAACCACTGTGCCACCCCGCTCGGTTTCTTATTTCAGTTTGACATTTCTGCTTGAGTGCTTTCTTTTCCACAGAGGATGGATACTGAACAAGAGATAGGTAAGCATCATGCTTGGCACTTATAAGTTTCTTAATCGCTTCATTGTTGTCATAAAACCAGTTTTTTTTTTTTTTTGCCTAAAAGCCAACGACATCCTCTGCAGTCCTCTTGATGGCGTTTTTTAATGTGGGCCACCCCTGTTCAACATCGGTTGTTTCAACTGGGGAGTTGGTAAGTCGATCTAAAAGTTTGTCTTGCAAGAGAAGCAAACAATTTCTTTCCGCAGGCCGTTGACTTTGAATTTTCTGCTAGAAGTGATTGGGAGGTAGGACCAAGGTTTACGATGGACGAAGAGTCTCAGGTGGCTAATCATCAGTTTGTGACCAGTCCAGCAGTCATCGAAGGTTCGATCTGTTTTTGTGATATGGCCGTATTTCTCGTCGCACTGGCGTTTGATGACATAGTCAGTATGATGCCAGTGTTGAGAGCGCGGATGCATCCATGTAGTCTTATAACGATTAGGTAAGCGTAATTGCCTCTTGGTGATGAAAATATCACGCGAAGCACAGAGATCTAGAAGTAGCAATCCATTTGCACTGCACTTTCCAACATCTTGATTACCAATGATGTTTCCCCCAAAACGATCCTCTCTTCCGACTCTGACATTGAAGACGCCTAGTAACAGGAGTTAGTGTCTTGATGAGAACATTGCTCAGTTGATGGTAGAAGTTGAAAGCAGAAGTGATTCTTTCTGTCCTCCTCACTGCGTAAAGTGGAAGCACAGGTAGACACAAGGGTGGCAAGGCCATCTCTAGCGAGGAGAATTCGAATGGTCATAATTATGACCCTGTATATGGATCAGTACTGATATTAAACCATATGCAGTGTGATGCATACACTGTTTCATACCTGAATTCTTGAATAAGGGAACTGAAGATCAGAACTTGAGTCCATCCTAAATTTCTAGCGTTTCCAAATACAAAAATTGAAGGGCTTTTAGGTGACCATTTGTTTATTTCGGTGAAGCCAATGCAAAGGGTCGCGTGTGTAAGCCAGCCAGCAGTTCCCAAACTCCCAGATCCTTCAGTGTAAATGCTTAATGAGGCAATTAACCCTTAGTTGTAGTTGAGATATACGTCGTTCTGTAATAATTTGGGGTTTTTCGTAATGTAGCTTCGGACCGCACAATCTGGTTTCCATTAACACGATCCAAAACGTTTATTTCAAAATTCTCAGTGGCCAGCAGTTACCCTTTCGTCTGATCTTCACGACGGTTGTGCTATGGACACTCCCGTAAAGACGACCACATCTTACCTCAACTGGCCCACTAAATCATCCGCTAAGCATCCTTTGCTCCCTTTATTGAGGCTATTGTTGAACCTTGAGGTGGTGGCATACGGTACTAAGATAATGCTTTTTAGGGTGACTAATGATTGTTTCTGGTTTGCTTATAATGTAATAACATCAGGTTTTAAGCAGTATGACTCTAGGTTTTGTTAGTAATATCGTAGAGTTAGAAATAAAAATTCATTGTGCTGAGATTTTTATTTTATTTTATTTTTTTTTTTTTTTTTTGCGCTTAGTCGACTGTTGTCTACTTTCATTCCAAGAAAGAAACATACGTCCGTAAACTAAACTTTAGGGTGATACCAGAAGTATGGAATTCCGTGCGTGAAGTTTATGGATTCCAATGGACTAAATTGTTTTCCTAAGTTGGTTGAAATATAGCAGTGTATTAAATAGTTCGGGGTGGCCGATAGGTTCTAGGCGCTACAGTCTGGAACCGCGCGACTTCTACGGTCGCAGTTTCGGCTCCTGCTACGGGCACGGATGTGTGTGATTTCCTTAGGTTAGTTAGGTTTAAGTAGTTCCAAGTTCTAGAGGACTGATTGTAAGTAGGCTGTTTATGTTTTCTTATCGGCAACGTTACGTAGCGCTCTATATGAAAATCACTGGCTGTGTTGTGTGCAGTCTGTGGCTAGTTTGCATTGTTGTCTGCGATTGTAGTGTTGGGCAGCGGCAGCTGGATGTGAACAGCGCGTAGCGTTGCGCAGTTGGAGTTGAGCCGCCAGCAGTGGTGGATGTGGGGAGAGAGATGGCGGAGTTTTGTAATTTGTCATGAACTGCTATATATATTATGACTATTAAGGTAAATACATTGTTTGTTCTCTATTAATATCTTTCATTTGCTAACTATCCCTATCAGTAGTTAGTGCATTCCATAGTCTGAATCTTTTATTTAGCTGGCAGTAGTGGCGCTCGTTGTATTGCAGTAGTTCGAGTAACGAAGATTTTTGTGAGGTAAGTGATTTTTGAAACACATACTCCGCCATCTCTCTCCCCACATCCACCACTGCTGGCGGCTCACCTCCAACTGCGCAACGCTACGCGCTGTTCACATCCAGCTGCCACTGCCCAACACTACAATGGCAGACAACAATGCAAACTAGCCACAGACTGCACACAGCACAGCCAGTGATTTTCATATAGAGCGCTACGTAACGTTGCCAATAAGAAAACATAGACAGCCTACTTACATAAAGAAAACATAAACAGCCTACTTACATAGCCCCCATGCTCCCCACAAAAAATTTTACAAATTGTTTTGGCCAGTGGCCAATAATGATTTGATAAAATTTTTCATAATTACAATAACAAAGATACCAAATGCACACACTTATTAATACAATGTGGTCAAAAGCTAAAATTTTCTCACAGTCCATAAAGACAGTCCAGATTATTCATCATAAGAGTAAACCTGCAGTTTGTTTTCTCAAAGTCTGAGCAGTAAAAGACAATGCACACGGAAGTAGTGGATGTCCATGCAGTCGTGAAGAAGTAGTGTTGTCCTTCCAACGGAAAGACTGTGCTGACTCTTGACATGCAGATAGGTAATGGGCCACAACAGAGCAAACCCACAGCAGAGTCAGTCGAAGTTGATGAATATTGGTAGGGAGGTCATCACAGAGTAGACCCACTGTAGTCCTGGTAGAGATTGTGGTATTGGTGGGCCACAAGAGGTGCAGACCCACTGCAGTCCTTGTAGAAATAATGGTATTGGTGGGTCATCAAAGGTGTAGACCCACTGTAGTCCTTGTAGAGATGGCCAGCAGTCATCTCCTGCGACTGTGCAGGTGCACAATCACCATCGAAGAGTCTTGCAGAGAAGATAGCAAGTCCATAAACCACCACTTGTGCACTCACAAATTTTTTGGAATTGTCCTTAGAACCAGCAATGCTGTTATCCAGTCCCTTGCTGAATTATTAACACATGTGCAAACACTAACAGTCCCTACTTCTCACATATTGTCCATATACTATGACCAACAGAAACGTGTGCAGTGAAATGTAACGTACAAGTTACTTAATTAGATGAACTGGTGTCAATTACAATTTTATATCATAGAAATACAATAACAAAGGTACAAAATACATCATTAATGAACATAACAATACAGATAACGTTTGTAGTAATAGGGGCTTTACAAAAGGATAGAAATAAACATATACATCAGTGTTACAGGAATTATGACATAAGTACATACATAAAAGATCAGAATAATTTTTGAAACATCAACTTTACACATGAGCATTAAACAGAACAGAATTAATAATGTCTAACATCTTTACAAAGTCCAAAGTAAACTGAGAAATGACAGTGAAGACGAAAGCAGTGTGTTAGCGCCACCGAGTAATGAATTAGTTAATGTTGAAAGTAGTAATTTGGTAATTGTACATAGGGAAATGGAGTGGGCTGCAAACAATGGTGTAGACAGTGAAACAATTAGTGAACAGGGAAGCATTATCGATCGATCGGTCGGCAACAGCTCCCCTCAGGAATCCGTAATGACAGAACACAATATTGCCAATACTGTAGACTTAGGTTTTGGGTCATATTGCAAATTCTGTAGACTTAGGTTTTGGGTCCTCACCGTTTTCTCAAATGAGTCAAGACACATTTTCTGGTTGTCAAAATGTGAATGTTGCTGGTGAAAATGCACTGCCGAAAAGCGTAGAGGAACAGATTCCAGACACTAATGCATTGTTATTACAATTACTGCAACAAATGAGACAAAAGCTTCAAAAGTTAGACACAATGGAACAATACCAGAGACAAACACAGCAACAGTTAGACACAGTGGAACAAAATCTTAAAAAGTTAGACACAGTGGAACAAAATCTTCAAAAGTTAGACACCACACTTGAACAAACACGTGACGATTTAACTACTGAGTTACATAACATCGAATCGGAATGTCATTAAGTCTGTAATGACGTAAAAACACAAATTTGTGGGCATTTTCAACCTATTTTTTCGCGGCATGAAAATGCATTACAGAATCACGAAGCAGCAAACCATTGTTCACGATAATCATGAGACCTTGTGGGCTAAAATTGACTCAGTTGCATCTACCGATTCGATTACGTTTATTTAGCTGGCAGTAGTGGCGCTCGCTGTATTGCAGTACTTCAAGTAACAAAGATTTTTGTGAGGTAAGTGATTTCTGAAACACATAGGTTAATGTTAGTCTCTCATAATATCACAATGGTACCGAAAAATATGAGCATATCACAAAGTACAGACAAAATACAATTTCATAAGTGTGAAGTTATCCAACTGTGTAATTACGTAAACATCTGTCACTGATGTAGTAAAAAAAAATGTTTATCTCTCAGTTAAATGATCAGATAGCTGTGTAATTTGTGTGTTAGAGAAATATGGTACCGATGTGTAAATTTGTATAAGCAAATACCATATTAGCTAGGGCTCCTTGTGCTTGCCAAACACATGGTACACAAAGTAAGCGTGTACCCCCCTGAGGATTAATGTAATTATACCCTCAGGTGTTACAGATTACAGCAATGGAAATGAAATGTATCACAGAAAACTTTTGTATCATTGTACTTAAAATACTCCCCTTTGAACAATTATTCACGACTGTGCTTAAACTGACACACAATATTTTTAGCGCAACGCAACCAGACTATCAAAGATCCCTGCAAAATAATGGCCCTGAGTAACATTAAACTATACCTTTCAGAAATGACTTACCTCACAAAAATCTTCATTACTCGAACTACTGCAATACAGCGAGCGCCACTACTGCCAGCTAAATAAAAGATTCAAACTACAGAAGGCACTAACTACTGATAGGGACAGTTAGCAAATAAAAGATATTAATAGAGAACAAACAATGTATTTACCTTAATAGTCATAATATATATAGCAGTTCATGACAAATTACAAAACTCCGCCATCTCTCTCCCCACATCCACCACTGCTGGCGGCTCACCTCCAACTGCGCAACGCTACGCGCTGTTCACATCCAGCTGCCGCTGCCCAACACTACAATGGCAGACAACAATGCAAACTAGCCACAGACAGCACACAGCACAGCCAGTGATTTTCATATAGAGCGCTACGTAACGTTGCCAATAAGAAAATATAAACAGCCTACTTACATAGTTGCCAATAAGAAAATATAAACAGCCTACTTACATAGCCCCCATGCTCCCCACAAAAAATTTTACAAATTGTTTTTTTTTTGCCAGTGTCCAATAATGATTTGATAAAATTTTTCATAATTACAATATCAAAGATATCAAATGCACACACTTATTAATACAATGGTGGTCAAAAGCTAAAATTTTCTCACAGTCCATAAAGACAGTCCTGATCATTCATCACAGTAAAACTGCCGTTTCTTTTATCAAAGTCTGAGCAGTAAAAGACAATGCACACGGAAGTAATGGATGTCCATGCAGTCTTGAAGAAGTAGTGTTGTCCTTCCAACAGAAAGACAGTGCTGACTCTTGACATGCTGACAGGTAATGGGCCACAACAGAGCAAACCCACAGCAGAGTCATTCGAACTTTTGAAGAATACTAGTAGGTAGGTCATCACAGAGCAGACCCACTGTAGTCCTGGTAGAGATTGTGGTATTGGTGGGCCACCAGAGGTGCAGACCCCCTGCAGTCCTTGTAGAGATAATGGTATTGGTGGGCCACCAGAGATGCAGACCCACTGTAGTCCTTGTAGAGATAATGGTATTGGTGGGCCACCAGAGATGCAGACCCACTGCAGTCCTTGTAGAAATAATGATATTGGTGGGCCATCAAAGATGCAGACCCACTGTAGTCCTTGTAGAGATGGCCAGCAGCCATCTGTTGTGACTGTGCAGGTGCACGATCACCATTGAAGAGTCTTGCAGATAATATAGCAAGTCCATAAACCACCACTTGTACACTCACAAATTTTTTGGAATTGTCCTTAGAACCAGCAATGCTGTTATCCAGTCCCTTGTTGAATTTGTAACACACGTGCAAACACTAACAGTCCCAACTTCTTACATATTGTGCATTACTATGACCAACAGAAATGTGTGCAGTGAAATGAATGCTTACATGTTACTTAATTTGATGAACTGGTGTCAATTACAATACTATAACATGAGAATACAAGTACAAAGGTACAAAATACATCATTAAAGAACATAACAATACAGATAACATGTGTAGTACAGGCTTTACAACAGAATAGAAATAAACATATACATCAGTGTTATAGGAATTATGACATAAGTAAATACGTAAAAGATCAGAAGAACGTTTGAAACATCACCTTCACATGTGAGCAACCAAACAGTATAAATAATGTCAAACATCTTTACAAAGTAAATAACAGAGTATTAGAAAATGTCTACAACATAGCTCTCATCAGCTAAACACATAAAGACAGGAAAAACACAAATACACAAGGGTACACAAACATATAGAGGGATGACACAAAAGGAAAGGACAGGGTTTGTTTTACTGCAGTATTTTGCATGGAGATCTCCCTTCGTTCATCATTATTCCCAAAAGTCCTATCTAAGCCTGCTTTCTGTATTCTGTTAACATCCTCTGTCAAAAATAGTTTTTCTCCATTGTACAGTATCCTCTTTTTTGCCAAACCATTTTCTGATAGCTTCTCAATGCATTTCTGATAAATTCATCATAGTTAGTTTCTTATATAGTCTACCCCCTCTTAAGCTAACTTAAATCTACTGAGCTCAGATATATATATGCCAAGGGATGAGGCAATGCAGCAGCACATAACAAATTAACACAAATAGCAATGCAAAAAAAATGGAAAATTGCAAAGCAAGCTACAGTAAATCTAAATTACCAAGCAATGCAACATTACAACTAATATGAGCCAATGTGCAGCAACAAGAAAAATAAATCAGTAGTAAAACTAGCTTAACAGAGTAATACAAAGTGAAATTTAGTAGCGCTATGCCTGGAAAACAGCAGCAGCAGAAGTATTAACTTATATCTAAACATGACATAGCTCAAGCAAAAAAAAATATTACACTAAAAATGGACATGTTTAATACTTATGTCACATCTTAACACTAGAGTGATGCATCACAAAAACTTACTCTACCAAAAAAAAATTACCAAGTTGTTGAAAAGAAAATTATGTATGCAGTTCCTGTGAAGGGAAATGTCTTTGTGCTCCCCCATTTTAGGGAAATGTATTACAAAATTAGTATTTACTGGATCTGTAGACAGAAAATATTTACATTAGTACATCTATAAAATTCTATTTTAACCAATGCTGCAGGGCAGCTAGAAACTAGATATTAAACAAAATGTGTAAATAAATACATAAAGCAAGCCATATGGCATTTTTCTCAACTAGCAAGACAATAGCCGTGAAATGTTTCTCATCGTTTCATTAGGCATTTCAGGAAATATCATAAATTACGAGCTCCACAGTAAATACACAAACTACAAGAAAGAATCAGAAGATTCCAGTGAGGTATCCTAGGCTAAGGGTCGACATATGAAACGTCCCCTTAGAACAATTTATACACGACTGTGCTTAAACTGACACACAATATTTTTAGCGCAATGCAATCTGACTTTCAGAAATCCCTACAAAAGAATGGCCCTGACTAACATTAACCTATGTGTTTCAGAAATCACTTACCTCACAAAAATATTCGTTACTCGAACTACTGCAATACAGCGCGCGCCACTACTGCCAGCTAAATAAAAGATTCAATCTACGGAATGCACTAACTACTGATAGGGATAGTTAGCAAATGAAAGATATTAATAGAGAACAAACAATGTATTTACCTTAATAGTCATAATATATATAGCAGTTCATGACAAATTACAAAACTCCGCCATCTCTCTCCCCACATCCACCACTGCTGGCGGCTCACGTTCAACTGCACAACGCTACGCGCTGTTCACATCCAGCTGCCGCTGCCCAACACTACAATGGCAGACAACAATGCAAACTAGCCACAGACTGCACACAGCACAGCCAGTGATTTTCATATAGAGCGCTACGTAACGTTGCCGATAAGAAAACATAAAACAGCCTACTTACATGATGACCTCAGATGTTAAGTCAGATAGTGCTCAGAGCCATCTGAACCATCTATTAAATTGTTTTCTGTTGATTTGCATTCTTAAAGTAAATAAATAATGTACATAAGGCTTAAAAACATTGAATGTGTGTTTTCTTGTGTAGTGCAGGACTTTCCTGTAACAGTGCGTGTAAAAATCGTGAGATTTTTGTCAATTGCACGTTGTTCACTAAACTCAACTTTGTATAGTATTTTCATTAAGCCAACTATTTTCAAACAGAAATAGTCCATGTTCGATACATAGTTTCTACGAAACCACACAGCTGGGCATGTGTGGTCTCTTACTTCCAACAAACTTTAAACATTGTTTCAAAACTTTTCTAATTTTTTTTCACTATTATACCCGCCACAAAATAAGGAGAGAAAGAAAGCTTATCGCTTACAAAATTTTTGCTTCTTCTCCAAAAATAAAGATTTTACATTTTTAACATCAAATGTTTAACAAAGAACACATTTGTAAAGTAATCATACGTTTTAAACCGGTTTATACATGAGAGTTCGAGTGTTTAAACAATCCTGCTGGAGGGGAAGAGCTATAGCTGTATCACTATACTGTATTTGCGAAGTGCTGCACACATCTAGTTGTCGGTGTTATAGTCCTGCCAACGATTTGTTGTACCACGCAGATTCTTTCCAGTTCTAATAATCCTCTCCTACTTTTCTCGACTAAATTTTTGCGCTGCTGCCATGCCAAACGGTACGTGGCTCATACCAAAGTTTTGAATTTGCATTTACCGGATTCCACTAGATACTGAAGGTATCGGCCGAACATGTTACTATCTCCGACGGAATGATCATTCTGCACACTAGACTCTGCAACCCGCTACCTGCGGATCGGTTGAGACTCAATTTCAGCCGATATTTGCGGTGAGCACGCCTCGACCTGTGGGAAAATCGTCTTGCGCCGCCTCGCAACTAGCGAGTCTTACAGAAAAAGAAATTTTCCTGTTCCTTGGAGCGAGATGCGCGAATGATTGGTATGTGGCGTCTTTCCGTCTCGTCGTATCAGCGCGGCGCCCGCGGCGGCAGCTACTCGCGACGCGCGCCTCCTGCGAGCACCCCCTGCCACGATCACGTTCACCGGGCACGGCGGAAACGCAGACCGCATTTCACGTTTACCGAGGATGGGAGCCTTCTTACGCACTGATAGATCACTGTCTGCGTGTCACCCGCTTGACTGCCGCTGCGTCTCCATCTAGAAGCAGCGGGTGCCTTAGCGCGGGCAACACACATCTCCAGGGCGTTTCACGAGTCAAGTTAAGGAGGATTCGCCACACGAGAAACTCAATTATCTCGTCTTCAACACGTTTTTAGTTCTACTGGGGTACTCGTAGGAAACGTAAGAAACGTAGTATGTACTCAGACTGATCCTTATTATCTTTAAAGTTGAAATGCACTCGTCGCCATGCGGCATCCATCATTATCTTATAACTACCAGATTGTTTTTGATTCATGGGAATCGGACGAACAGAGTCAGCGATTGATGGGATTATATTCAACGCAAAATTCCTTATTATTAAAAAAATGTGGTTCAAGATATTTCCGACTAGTTGTTAGGATCCTATATCCTCCCACTTCGATAAATTTGTCGTTCTTCCTGACAGTGGTCGTATATTATCGATTTCTTTCATTGCAGATTATGTATTACGCTACTGCAGCTACTTTCCAACATCTTGATTACCAGTGATGTTCCCCAAAAACGATTCTCTCTTCCGACTCTGACTCTGAAGACGCCTAGTAACAAGAGTTTATCTTCAGTTGGTGTCTTGATGTGAACATTGCTCAGTTGATGGTAGAAGTTGATGGTAGAACTGATTCTTTCGATCCTCCTCACTGCGTTAAGTGGGAGCACAGGCAGACACAAGGGTGGCAAGGCCATCTCTAGCGAGGGGAATTCTTATAGTCATAATCATGACCCTGTATATGGATTGTGCCTGATATTAAAACATATACAGGGTCATACATTCACTTTTTCAGAACCTCTTTAAATTAAGTTCTTGAATAAGGGAACTGAAGATCAGAACTTGAGCCTTAATAGATTTCCAGCGTTTCCAACGCAAAAATTGAAAGGCTTTTAGGTGACCACTTGTTTATTTCGGTGAAGCCAATACAACGGGTCGCGTATGTGAGAGAGCCAACAGTTCAATAAATCCCATATTCTTTAGTGTAAAGGCTTAATGAGGCAGTTAACCCTTAGCTTTAATTGAGAAAGAAGTGGGGTTTTTCATAATATAGCTTCGGACCGCACAATCCAGTTCCCATTGACACGGTCCAAAACGGACCAGCAAAAAGAATATGTATATAGAGGGTTCCACCAGTGTCAACCACCTCATTTATTACCTAAAAGAAACAAATTGTGAAAAATTCAAGTGGCCAGGAATGCACCTATATCAGGGGCTCATACAGTGGGTAGGAATTCATAATCCATGAAGTTCAACAAACACCACTTTCAACAAAAAATTAATCGAATGCAAAATTAAATGATTTTAAATGGCACTTGCATGTTTTTCCCATAGGAATGAAAAATAGACAGTAGAGCAGATAGGCAATGAATAATTACGTTGTGTATGACTTTATACACGATGGCAAAGAAAGGTGGGCAACATAGTGGTATGACAACTGTCGTCATAGGAAAGCTAGACAGGAGCAGAAATATTTAGCAAACAAGATAACACAGTTAACAGAAGATTTACTTAATCTCCACGGAAACATAGACCCATTACAAATAATGCTGCAAGAAAGAATGTACATCTTTCAATGTCAGGAAGGATAAGGCTCCCTGACTTAAGCATGAACTATTGTATCATGCCTGGAAGGTCTGCTCCTGAAAACTGAAAGGTTGACCCATTGAAGGAAGTGAGTCCTTGGGCTGCTAGAATTGTTACTGGTAGGTTTTATCATCACGCGAGTGTTACGGAAATGCTTCTGGAACTCGGGTGGGAGTCTCTGGAGGAAAGGAGGCGCTCTTTTCGTGAATCGCTACTGAGGAAATTTAGAGAACCAGCATTTGAGTCTGACTGCAGTAAAATTTTACTGCCGCCAACTTATATTTCGCGGAAAGACCACAAAGATAAGATAAGAGAGATTAGGGCTCGCACAGAGGCATTTAGGCAGTCATTTTTCCCTCGTTCTGTTTGGGAGTGGAACAGGGAGAGAAGATGCTACTTGTGGTACGAGGTACCCTCCGCCACGCACCGTATGGTGGATTGCGGAGTATGTATGTAGATGTAGATATAGATGTAGAGTAGGAACAGGAAAATGTAATACACGTCGGTACTGCAAGAAAGTAAAAGTGGTTTAGTGATGCTTGTATATTTACAGAGGCGTACATAACTTAGTACGTTGGTGCGAAGCTGAAGCGAAGTGTCCCGGCCGTCTGCTCTTGATCAAATGGGCTGACCCTTCAGTGGTGCTCGCTACGCCGTGGCATCCTAGCTATCGATACCACATGAACGATGGTGTCGCAGTGAAGAACCTCCCAGTGCAAGTGGGGCTGAGTGGCTGTCGTGCATCTTGGCGGTAGACGGCGCTCGTGGTACAGAGCAGCTGGGGTGTGGCTCAGCAGGCGCGCGCCAATGGGTCCTCCAGATCTCTCGCGACCGGTATCGGCGTCAGACGGAAACTTGGAATTCCGTTGCCAACTTAGAAACGCCCGCAGGATGGTATCGATGTCTGATACCATAAATTATTCATTGACTCTGCTCCCTATGGACATTACGATTTTTACTAAAACGATTGAGCCTTCTACACTCTTCCTCATGCTGTGTGGCATGTTTTTATGTTTTGAAGTGCATTTGTGTTTCTATGTATTCTCATAATTAGATTCTTATGACTCTGGTATTACTTTTATGTATAGGGGTTCAGTCATATGTTGTTTTTCATATATGCACCTGATGATGTGGCTAAAAGCCACAAAACCGGGAGTCCCTTAATGAAATTGGTTTAAATACAGATTTATGGAGTTCTTGCTATGGATGCTCAGGCCACAGAATCGTTCCTGTTTATTAACCGCCATTCCATGAATTGTTTGCGATTTTATGCAGACCCATGGTTGTACCCAGGCGTGTACCTGTTTGCACAAACCAAATGGACAACCACAAATGTATTTCTTCAGGGCTCCAAAAATTTGGAAATCGCATGGGAGATGATCGGGACTGTACGGAGTGTATGTAAGGGCTTCCCAGCGAAACATCTGCAGCAGAGTCCAAAGAACCTTCATGTAAACTCCCCATCACATTTTTTTCTGTATGAAATTTATCCCAACTTTACCTCCCATTCTATAAAAGTCTACATATTACCAAAACTGTTATCGAACTTAAATTCGTATGCTAACGTTTGACTAAACAGAACCTAATTGGAATTGAACTGCAGCTGGTCTAAATACATCTAGGATTTACATTAAATGTTCAACTGAAGCAAAGCCATTATCTGGCCTCAATCAAAATTTCATCTTACCTCGCACCTTGAAAACATGGTTTCACATTTTTCGGAAACACAACAGCAGGCAGCGGCCAAGCTAGATTTATATTTCTAATTAACATTTACTAGCTATATTCAAACTGTGGAATGTGATAATGTGTAATGATAAATAGTGGGATGGGGAGAGTATCTAATCCTATGAAACGATATTCCGAGACAACGATTTCAGAATAAGGTACATATTAAAAAAAAAAATCCAAACAAACATAGCATACGGTTGATCAATGCTACGTTTAACGAACAGTTTAATCAATTAATGCGTTAATGCATGACTTAGGTATGTGGGAGAAGGAGGACTTACGGTCAAATAAGGCAGAAGGGATAGATAAAATTCCATCAGAATTTCTAAAATCATTGGGGGAAGTGGCAACAAAACGACTATTCACGTTGGTGTGTAGAATATATGAGTCTGGCGATATACCATCTGACTTTCGGAAAAGCATGATGCACACAATTCCGAAGACGCCAAGAGCTGACAGGTGCGAGAATTATCGCACAATCAGCTTAACAGCTCATGCATCGAAGCTGCTTACAAGAATAATATACAGAAGAATGGAAAAGAAAATTGAAAATGCGCTAGGTGACGATGAGTTTGGCTTTAGGAAAAGTAAAGGGACGAGAGAGGCAATTCTGACGTTACGGCTAATAATGGAAGCAAGGCTAAAGAAAAATCAAGACACTTTCATAGGATTTGTCGACCTGGAAAAAGCGTTCGACAATATAAAATGGTGCAAGCTGTTCGAGATTCTGAAAAAAGTAGGGGTAAGCTATAGGGAGAGACGGGTCATATTCAATATGTACAACAACCAAGAGGGAATAATAAGAGTGGACGATCAAGAACGAAATGCTCGTATTAAGAAGGGTGTAAGACAAGGCTGTAGCCTTTCGCCCCTACTCTTCAATGTGTACATCGAGGAAGCAATGATGGAAATAAAAGAAAGGTTCAGGAGTGGAATTAAAATACAAGGTGAAAGGATATCAATGATACGATTCGCTGATGACATTGCTATCCTGAGTGAAAGTGAAGAAGAATTAAATGATCGGCTGAACGGAATGAACAGTCTAATGATTCCACAGTATGGTTTGAGAGTAAATCGGACAAAGACGAAGGTAATGGGAAGTAGTAGAAATGAGAACAGCGAGAAACTTAACATCAGGATTGATGGTCACGAAGTCAAAGAAGTTAAGGAATTCTGCTACCTAGGCAGTAAAATAACCAATGACGGACGGAGCAAGGAGGACATCAAAAGCAGACTCGCTATGGCAAAAAAGGCATTTCTGGCCAATAGAAGTCTACTAATATCAAATACCGGCCTTAATTTGAGGAAGAAATTTCTGAGGATGTACGTCTGGAGTACAGCATTGTATGGTAGTGAAACATGGACTGTGGGAAAACCGGAACAGAAGAGAATCGAAGCATTTGAGATGTGGTGCTACAGACGAATGTTGAAAATTAGGTGGACTCACAAGGTAAGGAATGAGGAGGTTCTACGCAGAATCGGAGAGGAAAGGAATATGTGGAAAACACTGATATGAAAAGGGAGAGGATGATAGGACATCTGCTAAGACATGAGGGAATGACTTCCATGGTACTAGAGGGAGCTGTAGAGGGCAAAAACTGTAGAGGAAGACAGAGATTGGAAAACGTCAAGCAAATAATTGAGGACGTAGGTTGCAAGTGCTACCCTGAGATGAAGAGGTTAGCACAGGAAAGGAATTCATGGCGGGCCGCATCAAACCAGTCAGTAGACTGATGACCAAAAAAAAAAAAAGGTATGTGGGGTGGTCTTCCTTTGAGCTATGAGCAAGTTAATTAGCCGATAGCAATCATTCCGACAAACTAGATGCGGATATTGCAGTCTTAGCTCAAACGCCTCTTCAAAATATGATTACATTATTCAAAACTTATTTTATCCTCGCTTTCTAGTATATACATGTTATTCATCCTTGCTATCTTCAGATACAAGTCCATACAACACTTCAGAATACGTCCGTCACCTACCACACTTCAACTAAGAATGTATCAGACTGCGCAGAGGCAAAGACTGTGCCACGATAAGACCAAAGATTGTTTAACAGTAAAGTAACTTGCTCTCTCTCTCTGAAGAGCACATCGATAACATATGAAAACATGCGCGGAAAAACTGGCTAACACTCAGATGTAAAAACTTAGAGATATGTCTTGCCATCTGTTGCTGGGTACGGGAACTATCAAAACTGACATTAGTCACACTCCTACGTGGTGGATAGGGCTGAGACCAATGTCAATTTTGATAGTTCCCTTACCCAGAAACAGATGGCAACACTTATCTCTAATTTTTTACATTTGAGGGTAGTCTCGTTTTTCCGCACATTTCTTCACATAAAATCCAAAATGACATGACCACCTTATACCTTGGCAACATTTGAGCCGCCATTATCCTGCAACAGAATGATGCCGTCCATCCACATTCCTGGACGTTTGGACTCGATGGCAAGCTTCAGTTTTTGCTTATTGACCACTTGCCACAGTGTGTTAATTGAAGCGTGCCATCAATTCCAGACACCCAGGAATGTTGACGCGCTTCATCATTCTGTTACAAGATAATGCCTACCCAGATGTTGCCACTGTTGCTCAGACTACGCTGCTGACGTTTCGCTGGGAAGCCCTTACACATTTTCCACACAGTTCCAGTCTCTCCCGAAGCAAATTCCATATTTTTAGAGCCCTGAGGAAAGTTTTGTCGAGGTTCAAAGCTACACCGAGAGCATCATACTCACCCAACAAACCACTGTCATCTCCAACACTTTCAAGACAAAGCAAAGAAAGAGTACATAAAGCCATAACCAGACCAGTATTACTATTTGGGGCGGAAATATGGAGAGTAGATAAACTCAGGGAGAGAAAGAGAAAAGGTCTTGAGAATAAAATCCTGGAAATATATTTGGACCAGTCTATGAGGGAGAAGAATGCCGAAGGAGAAAGAACAGGGAGCTCAGTGAGCTACACGAGATCTAGTTGAGGAGGCCAAGACAAGAAGACGGGCTGGCCACGTATGTAGAAGAGAGCAAAAATCTTTACTGAGAGAAGTCTCAGAGCCGGCCTCGGTGGTCGACCGGTTCTAGGTGCTTCAGTCCGGAACCGCGCGACTGCTACGGTCGCAGGATCGAATCCTGCTTCGGACATGGATGTGTTTGATGTCCATAGGTTAGTTAGGTTTAAGTAGTTCCCATAGCGCTCAGAGCCATTTGAACTATTTAGAACTCTCAGAGAATAACCCGGAAGGACGAAGACGCCTAGGCAGGCTGCAAATGAGATAGGGAGACCAGGTTACCAAGGATCTCCACGTACTGAGAGCAAGGAAAGAAGATGCCGAAGACAGAATGCTGTGGAAGAGGCTACCTGACGAGGCCAAAAATCGACTGTGGTTTGTGGAGCCAGGAGAGGAAGAGTAATAAGTATAGTAACTTTTTTGGCACATGGCTCGTTTTCATTTGACTACCCCTTATATTTAGATAGCAGTTCTACTAGTGATACGGATTTGTTTACATATAAAACTCTGTATTAGTGTGCAGTCGACATTTGGAAGCTTATAAACCTTAAGATTACAGAAGCGAAACTCCTCGAAGAATTATTTATCACCAGCAGTTTCCCAAGAGCCATAAATGAGATAATATTTGACAAGAAGCTGCACGTTTGCTTCAAACAATGTTTTTAACACACGCAGTACTTACACTCATATTTCGCAAAACAGAATCTAGCACTCCGTCTTCAGGCCACGAGTGGCCTACCGGTTCCATCCGACCGCCGTGTCATCCTCAGCGGAGAATGCGGATAGGAGGGGCATGGGGTCAGCACACCGCTCTCGCGGTCGTAAGATGGTATTCTTGTCTGAAGCCGCTACTATTCGGTCTAGTAGCTGTTCAATAGGCATCACGAGGCTGGGTTCACCCCGAAAAATGGCAACAGCGCATGGCGGCCTGGATGGTCATCCACCCAAGTAGCCATTGCAGCAAGACCGTTGCCTGCAAAACAGAATAGCATGTCATTTTATCTTGAAACTCTTCCATTGGTCCGTGTTTGCCTGAAAAGCACAATACAGGATGGAGGATCCGCCTTGCAGCAGTGCAGTATGTTCTTGTCTAAATGTTTACCAAAGTGCCAATGTACGGGTAGTAAACATATGAACGATTTGTGATGCCTGTGACAAGGCGTTATTTTCAAAATCATTAAGTACATTAAGATGAAGTGGACAGAACGATGGTGTAGAAATTCGTGGAAATTGAGTTACGTGAAATCACTTCAATGCAAACCGTTTTTTTCCCAACTTATTGCCGGCCGGTGTGGCCGATCGGTTCCAGGCGCTTCAGTCTGGAACCGCGCGACCGTTACGGTCGCAGGTTCGAATCATGCCTCCGGCATGGATGTGTGTGATGTCCTTAGGTTAGTTAGGTTTAAGTAGTTCTAAGTTCTAGGGCACTGATGACCTCAGCTGTTAAGTCCCATAGTGCTCAGAGCCATTTCCCAACTTACTGGCTTCCGGGCCACACCCATTCAGCCATCTCAGTAATAACGACAGCCATGACGACACTAACGTGAGGACAACACACCACCCTGATCCCGAGCGGAGAAAATTTTCGAGCCGACGGGGAGTCGAATACGGGTCCCTTCGCTTAGCAATGCGCCGTGCTGATCGTGCAGCTGGCGAGGTGGACGTGCAAACAGTTCGATCCAGTAAACTCCCCACCCTGGATTCGTCTAAGAATCGAACATAATCGTATAAAACAAATGGGGTTATATGTTAAAATTTGCTGTGGAGCATGTGAAACCTACTATGATGCAATTTTGTACGTATCTTCAGTGGTATACGTGGACATTGTCTGCAAAAAAGGCATCGTCTGTAGTTAGAGGTGAAGTAATAATAAATCAAAATGTCCTTCAGGATGCTGCAGTTTTAGCACACGAATAAAGAACATTTGGTAAAAGGTAAAACGTTTTCTTTTCATCAATTTGTGGGGATGCAAGCGATAAAATGTTTAGAAATATCTGAAATTACGTTTAAAGTATGTTGACAGTTGCTAAGTTCCTTAATTATTAACTGTTGTTCGAATATAGATGCATAATCTGCGTACAGTGAGTTACGTTCTCTCAAGACATACGCACAGTTTCTGAATCTTTACTTATTGTGTTAAACCTTTACATGTAAACGTCCTAATGAGTAGATTATGACAGCATTTGAAAATTTTTAATTCGGTCAGTAACTAAACGTAATACCGACAGCGAAATACACTCCTGGAAATTGAAATAAGAACACCGTGAATTCATTGTCCCAGGAAGGGGAAACTTTACTGACACATTCCTGGGGTCAGATACATAACATGATTACACTGACAGAACCACAGGCACATAGACACAGGCAACAGAGCATGCACAATGTCGGCACTAGTACAGTGTATATCCACCTTTCGCAGCAATGCAGGCTGCTATTCTCCCATGGAGACGATCGTAGAGATGCTGGATGTAGTCCTGTGGAACGGCTTGCCATGCCATTTCCACCTGGCGCCTCAGTTGGACCAGCGTTCGTGCTGGACGTGCAGACCGCGTGAGACGACGCTTCATCCAATCCCAAACATGCTCAATGGGGGACAGATCCGGAGATCTTGCTGGCCAGGGTAGTTGACTTACACCTTCTAGAGCACGTTGGGTGGCACGGGATACATGCGGACGTGCATTGTCCTGTTGGAACAGCAAGTTCCCTTGCCGGTCTAGGAATGGTAGAACGATGGGTTTGATGACGGTTTGGATGTACCGTGCACTATTCAGTGTCCCCTCGACGATCACCAGTGGTGTACGGCCAGTGTAGGAGATCGCTCCCCACACCATGATGCCGGGTGTTGGCCCTGTGTGCCTCGGTCGTATGCAGTCCTGATTGTGGCGCTCACCTGCACGGCGCCAAACACGCATACGACCATCATTGGCACCAAGGCAGAAGCGACTCTCATCGCTGAACACGACACGTCTCCATTCGTCCCTCCATTCACGCCTGTCGCGACACCACTGGAGGCGGGCTGCACGATGTTGGGGCGTGAGCGGAAGACGGCCTAACGGTGTGCGGGACCGTAGCCCAGCTTCATGGAGACGGTTGCGAATGGTCCTCGCCGATACCCCAGGAGCAACAGTGTCCCTAATTTGCTGGGAAGTGGCGGTGCGGTCCCCTACGGCACTGCGTAGGATCCTATGGTCTTGGCGTGCATCCGTGCGTCGCTGCGGTCCGGTCCCAGGTCGACGGGCACGTGCACCTTCCGCCGACCACTGGCGACAACATCGATGTACTGTGGAGACCTCACGCCCCACGTGTTGAGCAATTCGGCGGTACGTCCACCCGGCCTCCCGCATGCCCACTATACGCCCTCGCTCAAAGTCCGTCAACTGCACATACGGTTCACGTCCACGCTGTCGCGGCATGCTACCAGTGTTAAAGACTGCGATGGAGCCCCGTATGCCACGGCACTGACGGCGGCGGTGCACAAATGCTGCGCAGCTAGCGCCATTCGACGGCCAACACCGCGGTTCCTGGTGTGTCCGCTGTGCCGTGCGTGTGATCATTGCTTGTACAGCCCTCTCGCAGTGTCCGGAGCATGTATGGTGGGTCTGACACACTGGTGTCAATGTGTTCTTTTTTCCATTTCCAGGAGTGTATTTACTGTCCCTGGAAGCAGTTAAATAGGCAACCTTCAAGTCACATTGTGCCCCTGGTTAGATGTGTAGCACGCACGGAGATGTTTGGTTGATTGGTTGATTCGGAGAAGGGAAGGAGACGGCTGTGCTCTTTCCAAGAAACCATCCCGACGTTTGCCTGAAGCGACAGAGAAATCATGGATGCGACTCCAGTGTGATAACCACTGCGCCACCTCACTCAGTACACAGAGATGACAAAAGTCGTGGGATACCTGCTAATATCCTTTTGGCAGGCGGGGTGCAGCAATTAGAGGTGACATGGATTCGACAAGTCGTTGGAAGTCCCCTGCAGAAATATTGAGCCATACTCCCACTATAGGCATCACTATAATTGCAGAAGTGTTGTGGATGGAGGATGTTGTGCACGATCTGGTCTGTCGATTAACTCCCATAACTATTCTACTGGCTTCATAGCCGGCTATCTGCGTGGCCAAATTATTCGCTTGAATTGTCTTGAATCTTCTTCAAACCAATCATGAACGATTGAGGCGCGCGGACGTGGCGCATTGTTCTCCATAAAAATTCCGTCGCTGTTTGGGAACATGACGTCCATGAGTGGCTGCAAATGGTGTCCAAGTAGCCCAAACCATAACCATTTCCAGACAATGATCGGTTGAGTTGGACCAGGGGTCCCACACACTCCATTCCATGTAAACACAGCCGACGCCATGATGGAGACACCACCAGCTTGCACTGTGCCTTGTTGATAGCTTGCGTCCATGGCTTCGTGCCGTCTGTACCGTACTCGAAACCTGCCATCAGCTCTTACCAACTGAAGTACAAGTAGGTTACAGTACGCTTGTTCGCCCACTGCTTGAATACTGCTCAGCAGTGTGGGATCCGTAACAGATAGGGTTGATACAAGACACAGAGAAGATCCAACGGAGAGCAGCGCGCATCGTTACAGGATCATTTAGTAATCGCGAAAGCGTTTCGGAAATGATAGATAAACTCCAGTGGAAGACTCTGCAGGAGAGACGCTTAGTAGTTCGGTACGGGCTTTTGTCAAAGTTTCGAGAACATACCTTCACCGAAGATTCAAAAATGGTTCAAATGGCTCTGAGCACTATGGGACTCAACTGCTGAGGTCATTAGTCCCCTAGAACTTAGAACTAGTTAAGCCTAACTAACCTATGGACATCACAAACATCCATGCCCGAGGCAGGATTCGAACCTGCCACCGTAGCGGTCTTGCGGTTCCAGGCTGCAGCGCCTTTAACCGCACGGCCACTTCGGCCGGCACCGAAGAGTCAAGCGGTATATTGCTCCCTCTTACGCATATCTCGCGAAGAGACCATGAGGATAAAATCAGAGAGATTAGAGCCCACACAGAGGCATACCGACAATCCTTCTTTCCACGAACAATACGAGACTGGAATAGAAGGGAGAACCGATAGAGGTACTGAAGGTACCCTCCACCACACACCGTCAGGTGGCTTGCGGAGTGTGGCTGTAGATGTAGATGTAGAAAATGGGACTCATAAGACCAGGCCACGGTTTTACCGTCGCCTAGGGCCAACCGATAAGGTCACGATCCCAGAACAGGCGCTGCAGGTGATCTCATGCTGTTAGCGAACGCACTCGCGTCGGTCGTCTGCTGCCATTACCCATTAACGCCAAATTTCACATCGCTGTCCTAACGGATAAGTTTGTTTTGCGTCCTTCGTTGATTTCTGCAGTTATTTCATGGAGTGTTGCTCGTCTTTTAGTACTGACACCTCTACGCAAACGCAGCTGCTCTCTGTCGTTAAGTGAGGATCATCGGTCACCTCGTTGTCCGTGTGGAGAGGTAATACCTGAAATTCGCTATTCTCGGCATCCTCTTCACACTGTGAATCTAGGAATATTGAACTCCCTAACGATTTTCGAAATGGAATGCGCCATACGTCTACCTCCAATCAACTTTTCACCTTCAAAGTTCGTTAATTCCCGTCGTGCGGCCGGAGTCATGTCGGAAATACGTATATTCACTTGAATCACCTGTGTAGAAATGACAGTTCACTGTCTCTTTATACCTTATGTACGCAATACTCCCGCCATCTGTCTACGTGCGAACTTCTGTCCCGTGACTTTTGTCACCTTAGTGTGCGGATATGTAACACCCGCCAGGTTAGCCTTAGAGCGCTAACGCGCTGCTACCTGGACTCGGGTAGGAGCGCCGCCCCGGATCGAATCCGCTCGCCGGATTAACGACGAGGGCTGGTGTGGCGGCCAGCCTGGATGTGGTTTTTAGGCGGTTTTCCACATCCCTCTAGGTGAATACCGGACTGGTCCCCACGTCCCTCCTCAGTTCCACGACTCACAGACATCTGAAACACATCCGCACTTTTCCATGATTTACACTAGACGCAGACAGATAGGGTACTCTGATTCCGTCCCAGGGGGGGGGGGGTGGAGGGGGGGCGGAGGAGGGCGGCAGGAAGGGCATCCGGCCACCGCTTCAACTTAACATGCCAAATCAGATATAACCATATGAAACGTCCCCTTTGAACAATTTATACAAGGCTGTGCTTAAACTGACACACAATATTTTTAGCGGAACGCAGTCTGACTATCAAAGATCCCTGCAAAAGAATGGCCCTGAGTAACATTAAACTATACCTTTCACAAATAACTTACCTCACAAAAATCTTCATTACTCGAACTACTGCAATACAGCGAGCACCACTATTGCCAGCTAAATAAAAGATTCAAACTACGGAAGTCACTTACTACTGATGGGGATAGTTAGCAAATGAAAGATTTTAATAGAGAACAAACACTGTATTTACCTTAATAATCATAATATATATAGCAGTTCATGCACAAATTTCAAATCTCCGCCATCTCTCTCCCCACATCCACCACTGCTGGCGGCTCACCTCCAACTGCGCAACGCTACGCGCTGTTCACATCCAGCTGCCGCTGCCCAACACTACAATGGCAGACAACAATGCAAACTAGCCACAGACAGCACACAGCACAGCCAGTGATTTTCATATAGAGCGCTACGTAACGTTGCCAATAAGAAAACATAAACAGCCTACTTACAACCACACCAACCCCGCGCAAAATGCGGGACAAAGGGGCAAGCGATACATAGATAGGTATAGTGTGCGGATATGTAACGAACGCATCTTAAGAAGTGAAAACCGGCACCAGCCCGGCACCTGAAGGCGTGTTCCTTATTTAATGAGTAGCCGGCTTATATATTAGATTATCTGAGCTCGTGACTAGACCTGACGTAAACACTCACTCTCATCGATGTTTCCATTCGTGGTTTGCGGTCGGGAGGGGGTAGTATTAGCCCCACTACGGGCAGTGGCTTAGCTGTCACAAGGTATATAGAGAGACCTATTTCAAATGAACCGACTGCGTTCGCCAATGAAAATAACAAACAACGATTGAGCCAGAACTGGCTGTGGGCCTAGACGGCCGAACAGCTAGTTTATACCTCGACAGTAGGTTGCGTAACAAGTTTTGTGAACACAATTTCGTGGAAAAGGTTTGTATATGACTGCAGATACAGTGACACCAATGTACGCTGTAGGTGTTTCGTCGTTTTTAGTGTGTAGGAATTGTATATGGAACGAATGTTTCGGTAGATGCAGGAGTAATGAGAGAATAAATACTGCTCAGCATGAAGTCGCTGCATAAAAAAGAAAAAAAGAAACGTGTTTCGATTCCTGATTCAGTTAAAAGAGAGAGAGAGAGAGAGAGTTCTTGCTGAAATAAATGATAGTGAAAGGCCCTAGAAATTGTCTCAGCCGCCTAAGAACGCCACCTGGATAGACCTGAACAGTTATTGTTTCTTCTTAACAAAGCTAATATGTGATAACGAAGACTGACACTATAATGTGTGAAACATTCTCTCCGGATATGAAATTAAAAACATTTAACATTATTTTGGAAAGTGGGGATTCGTATTCGTCTCTACAATATGTATTTCGTGTTCCGAAATCAAAAAGTGACTAATGTGTTCTAATTCTGATGTCAAGGCTACAACTTGTGAAAGTGAAGCATTGCTGTGATATGATATAAATAAATACTGGATGAAGAATTTGAGCTTACCAGATTTGTGGCGCACAGCCACATTTTTCTTTTCAATCTTGCTACAATTAAGAGCACCTTTCACCCATTCCGACACAGACACGAACTCGTTTATTTTCCGATGATTCCTGGTTCTAATTACCAACGGCATTGCAGACATGTAATAATATGTACCGATATCTCTGTTGTACACTTTACAAATCTGAAATGTCCGATAAGCAATAATTTCTCGAGTGCTGAAAGACTCAAGCCCTGCTATGGTGTCTACTGTAGTATCAGGTACTATAGCCACAGTAACGCCATCATTACCATGCTGTGCGGCATAGTTGTTCGTAAGTATAAAATTCAGTACACAGGCTTTGGTCCACAGCCACATTTTTTACAAATTGGCATTTCTCGTAAATAATTTTTTTGTTTTGTTTTGTTTCTAATGGAATGAACTTTGGTTGTATTTCATATATCATTAATCCATCCATGTACCGGTCGCGTAAGACGGAATCAAATGCAGCAGCACGACGGTGCTTTGTGTTGTAGTGAACTTTATTGAATTCCCGCAAACACACAAGCATATAATAGATGTCCAAGAAGCGAACAATTTGTTGTGGACTGGCAAGACAGCCAATCCACTAGGAGGAAGCCGAAAGGCACGTGTTTAAGCTCACGCAGGCTGGCGTGAGGTCTGGAACGGGACACGGAATGAGACTGGTAAAAAAACAAAAAAAAACAAAAAAAAACGTACGTAGCTTCTGGAATACGTAACTTTAATCCATAATTGGTGAACATCGCTCTTGACGGTACATGTTTTACAGCATCAATAGTGACTGGTAATGGCGCCTCGCTAGGTCGTAGCAAATGACGTAGCTGAAGGCTATGCTAACTATCGTGTCGGCAAATGAGAGCGTAATTTGTCAGTGAACCATCGCTAGCAAAGTCGGCTGTACAACTGGGGCGAGTGCTAGGAAGTCTCTCTAGACCTGCCGTGTGGCGGCGCTCGGTCTGCAATCACTGATAGTGGCGACACGTGGGTCTGACGTATACTAACGGACCGCGGCCGATTTAAAGGCTACCATCTAGCAAGTGTGGTGTCTGGCGGTGACACCACACAATTTGCTCCTTTCCCCACTTCACGTCTGACTTCGTTAACACGCTCTTGACACGACACGTAACCTCAAACTACACGCAACTACTAGTTTCGTGTTGCCGAAGTTGGAACAAACAGAAACTGTTCTGTTTCGAAGGCGTCTTAGCTATCCGCGCGCCACGCATGAGCATGGACGATAGCGCAGTTTTGCGATATAACGATCTCGAGTGGGCATTAGATCGCAATCATCTTTCTTTCTTTCTCAATCCGGTACATAACGGGTGCCTATAATTAAAGTGCAGCTCATCACGGAGGTGCCTGTGTGATGTAACCATCATGCGGTGGGAAACCTTGGTGGAGATGCTAATGCGTTAATGCGGGACCGATTTACGCTGGAAAAAAATTAATTCCAATTGTGGCCTGGCAGGTGCTTATCTGGCAATGTATACTATTCTGATGACGGTATGACATTAACACTGTAATTTGACAAGTGAGTGAACAGAATGCTTACTGAGAACAGAGGCCTTGCGTTTTTGAGGAAGCTTTTTATGTGAACGGCAGCATTTACTGTGCTGCATAGAGAGGGTGTCACTGACGTCATTAAATGGTTTAAAGAAAATGGTAATGAACTTCGAAAAGAGGGTCAGCTTGGTATGGTGCCTGAGAGAGGAATGCGTCCTATCTTGGTGGAAGTTATTGACGAGGTTGCTGTTGCTGTAACTGATCATGAAGCGCTACTGCTCCTGCAGTGTCACGAGAATTGTCCATTCCATGAACAACAGTACAGAAGGTTATGCGGTCTATTTTACAATGATACCCATACAAGACTGAGGCGGTGTAGCTACTGAAACTTCATGTTCCGCGCTAACGTTCTGAATTTGCTCTACGGTTTCTGGCACGGATAGAGTTGACAACATGTGGCCGTGCAATATGGCGTGGAGTGACGAGACACGTTTTACATTACAGGGTGCAGTTAATACGCGGAACTGCCGAGTTAGGGGTACTGTTAAACCGCGTATTGTGCGTGACGAACAATTGCACTGTGGATTCACAAGCACCTTTATTTTCAGTCCGTTTTACCATGAAGAGAGTACACCTATAGGGCCTATCGGGTGTACCGTAACGTCTGCACGTTATCGAGTCTTCCTTGTTTAGCGTGCAATTCCTGCTTTGGAAAATAGCAACTGTGCGGACACCACTGTTTTCATGCAACATGGGGCAACACCTCATGTCGTCCACTGTCATATCTGCTTCATGCAACTTCTCCAGAGGTTTTTCGGATATATCGACTGCGAAATCAGCTCCGGGGTATCTAAAAGAACGCATTTGCCAGGGGCACGTTCGGATTCTACACCATCTGAAGGCCAGTATACAGAGCACTTTGCTCATAATTCGCCGAAACTGCTGCGAACAACTGTTGGTCACGTCGTTTCACGGATGCAACATCTCATCGACGTCTCCAGTGCTCATACTGAAAAACAAATTGTAAGCGGCAATTAATGATAGAATGAACATTATGACTTTAACTGTTCGAGCTTCTACGTCGCCCGCATCTCGTGGTCGTGCGGTAGCGTTCTCGCTCCCCACGCCCGGGTTCCCGGGTTCGATTCCCGGCGGGGTCAGGGATTTTCTTTGCCTCGTGATGGCTGGGTGTTGTGTGATGTCCTTAGGTTAGTTAGGTTTAAGTAGTTCTAAGTTCTAGGGGACTGATGACCATAGATGTTAAGTCCCATAGTGCTCAGAGCCATTTGAACCATTTTTTTGAACCTTCTCCGTCCATGTCACATTTCTAATACACAGGTTTCCAAAAATAAGGCAACAAACCGCTATTTCTCCGTCTTGTGTTTAATTGACGGTATAATCTCACAAACTGTCAGCAGATGTCCGTACGATCGTGCCATGCACGGAAGGTGGCATTTAGCTCAGCGGAAAATCAAGCTAACGATGACGTCAGGGCACCTATCGAACGGGCTAGTGTTGGCCTGTTAATCCCACATGGAAATCGCTGTGTGCACAGTCGCAGAGGGCGCAGCATGGAGCAGAGAATACGCGCCACCAGACACCCTACGTTGGAGGCCCATAGAAAGAACGGAAGCAACACAGTGGCAAACTGATATGGTCCGACGGCTAAATGTGAATCGTTCTGTTGTTTCTCGGATATGACGACAGTTTATAGAGACGGAAACTGTATCCACACGACCAGGGCAGGGCCACCACGTGTGACATCAGAGAGAAAGAGAGAGGA
Organism: Schistocerca cancellata; assembly: GCF_023864275.1. Classification (NCBI taxonomy): domain Eukaryota; kingdom Metazoa; phylum Arthropoda; class Insecta; order Orthoptera; family Acrididae; genus Schistocerca; species Schistocerca cancellata. Next base: position 21,132,206 of record NC_064633.1, on the reverse strand, counting down.
CCGTTATTTGGCAGTAAGGAGACGACGGTACGGGCTTAGTACTGCGTACCAACTCGTAGCATTGACTCGACGTTTTGTATCGAGGCAAACGGTATACAGAATGCTCTGGCAGAGTGGCATTTATTGTCAGAGATCTGCTGTATGGGTGCATCTGCCGCGTCTCCACGGAAGAATCGTGTAGAGTGGAGTCGTCAACATGCTACCTGAACGGCCGAAGAGTGGATCAATGTTCTTTTCACAGATGAGTTCCGATATGGTACAGAGGGTGACTCTCGACGGATTACCAGATCTCCCGATTTGAATCCCACTGTGAACGTCTGGGATGCACTAGGGAGACGGGTTGCATGACCCCAACATCCACCAATAACTCCCCAGCACTTGTGAGCAGCTCCGATAGAATCATGGGCGTTATTGCCTCAACATGACATTGATGACGTTATCCACAACATGCTGCGTCGTTCACAGGCCTGTATTGCTGCCAAAGGCGGTCACACCCCGTAGTGAGCACATTAATCAGCTGTCGCAATGTGTGTGAAAATCTGTTAAGTTGAAAAAAAGGAAGAACATCTTGTATGCTGTAATGGGTGCTGCAGCTGTTTGAGTTCTGCATTCTTTAAATTGTTTCTACTTTGATATCGCCTGTTTATACTGTCTTGTGGGAAAATAAACGCAACCATGCAAAATCTCCGTTTGTCTCTTTAATTTTGGAGACGAGTGAATATGGAAATATTTGTATACGTCTGTCTTGCATTCACAGCGCCACATTTGCACCTAGTGGACAAAATTAGAAACAACTCTTTTTCCAGCGTAAATTGATTCTGCGTTGACAGATTAGAATGTCTACCACGTTATGCTGCTGTACGATAGTTAACAATTACAGCTTACACTGGACCTTTGTAGATAGCTACACTTTAATCACACAGAAGAGCCAAAGAAACTTGTACACCTGAATAATACCGTGTAGGGCCGCGCGAGCACTCAGAAGTGCGGCAACACATGGCATGGACTCGACTAATATCCGAAGTAGAGCTGGAGGGAATTGATACCATGAATCATGCAGGGCTGGCCATAATAAATCCGTAAGAGTACAAGGGAGTGGAGATCTCTTCTGAACAGCACTTTGCAAGGCATATGCTCAATAATGTTCGTGTCTGGAGAATTTGGTGGGCAGTGTGAGTGTTTAAAATCAGAGGAGTGTGCCCGTAGCCACTCTGTAGCAATTATGGACGTGTGGAGTGTCGCGTTGTCCTGCTGGAATTGTCCAAGTCTGTCGGAATGCACAATGGACATGAGCGGATGCACTGACCAGACAGGATTCTTACATGCGTATCACCTGTCAGAATAGTATTAGACGCATTGTTCTCCTGGACATCCCATCGGAATGCACAATGGACGTGAATGCATTGTCCTCCTGGACTTACCCAAGTTCGTCGGAATGCACAATGAACATGAATGGATGTAGGTGATCAGACAGGATGCTTACATGCGTATCACTTGTCAGAGTAGTATCTAGACGTATCTCGGGTCCCATATCACTCGAACTGCACACGTGCCAAACAATTACAGAGCCTTCACTAGCTTGAACTGTCCCCTGTTGACATGCAGGGTGCATGGATTCATGAGGTTGTCTCCACTTCCGTTCACGTCCATCCACTCGATACAATTTGAAGCGAGACTCGTCTGACCAAGCAACATGGTTTCAGTAATTAACTATTCTATGTCGGTGTTGACGGGCCCAGGAGAGGCGTAAATCTTTGTGTCGTGCAGTCATCGAGGGTGCATGTGTGCCTTCGGATCCGAAAGCCCATATCGATGATGTTTCGTTGAATGGTTCGCATGCTGACGCTTGTTGATCGCGCAGCAATGAAATTTGCAGCAATTTGCGGAAGGGTTGCATTTCTGTCACGTTGAACGATTCTCTTCAGTCGTCGTTGGTCCCGTCCTTGCAGGACGCTTTTGTGTCCGCAGCGATGTCGGACATTTAATGTTTTACCGGATTCCTGATATTCACGGTACTTTCGTGAAGTGGTGGTACGGGCAAATACCCACTTCACCGCTACCTCGGAGATGCTGTATCCCATCGCTCGTGCGCTGACTATAACACCATGTTCAGACTCACTTAAATCTTGATAACCTGCCATTGCAGCAGCAGTAACTGATCTAACAAGTGTGTCAGACACTTGTTGTCTCATATAAGCGTTGCCGACCACAGCGCCGTATTCTGGCTGTTTATATATTGCCTACTTGAATGCGTGTGCCTATACCAGTTTCTTTGGCGCTTCAGCGTATAACCAACAGTTATGAAACTGAAGTGTTCTGTAGGAACCGTTAGTGCAAGTGCCTTACCAAAGTTGCCGGCGACAAAGTGTCGTAAGTTAGTGGTTCCCTGCGGTGCTTGCACCGTAGGTCGGTGGCCGGTGGCAGAGGTGCTTACTGCGTGTGTAACCACTTCCGCTTTTAGGCGCACCTGCTTACCATGTGTGAGACCGTGCGAGAGACGCTAATTGCTAAGTATGGCCGGACGCCACTCGCCGCCGCCATTGAAGTAGCCACGCGGGATTGCATATGCATGCGCGCCGGCCCCGCTGCAGCATACCGTGACTAGACAGGCCTGCGGAGCAGACGCCATAATGTCTGGAGCACGGCGGCGCCGTGTGTGGCGGTGCGTGTCGTCAGCACAGCTTCCTGGGATTAGCACCGCCGCATCGCACCACGACAGGCGCAACGCGGTGCTTCTGTTCTGCAGGCGGCGCTTCCACAAGATGAATTTTCTCTGTTTGCGCATGCGCTTACGTTTCCAACAGCGCAATTATCCACGCGTATTTGTGAATGCTTTATTTGTTCGACCTGGCGGACATGCGTCATAGGCCATTGCTTCACCATTGCGGTGGAAGTCTGTTCCGTTGTTTACTACACGATAGGCAACTGGGGCCGCGTTTGTTTCGTTGTGTAGAGTGTGGAGGTTCTGTTTTAAGGCGATTTCGGTGCAGTGCTGTCTGTTGACTACAAACAGAGCACGCTGAAATTTGTGGTTGATTACAGACAAGGAGTCGTCATGTGAAACACAGTTTCTAAGGATTGTTTGAATAAAAATGCGAAATGGAACTATTAGCTTCAATTGGCGAGAAGTAAAAATCTGTGATATTACTCTAAAGCATAAGATAAGTATCAAAGTAGGAAAACAAAGAACAAGAAGAAGAAGCCTACAAAATTTATGAAAAGTGCGGGTGAAAGCTTTGGACCATCATTCAGACTGTGACGGTTTAATAGCAGAACAACTGAGGACCCTGATATCAGAACAAAATGATGAGACCGGAGGAGCTTCTCAACAAACTACTAGAAACTAAAATGAAGGACATTGAGCTTGTCAAAAATGAAAATTTGGAAAACACGATTTCCATTCTAGTGCATTGAGGTGGTCTATGAGTTTCCCGAATTTGTCGACTCAGCGGATGTTTATTTACAATCTCCTTAGAGTGAAGCTGTGTAAACAACTATTTTATAGAATGACGTATAAATGAAGTACTGAAAGGTGATTAAGCTTCACGTAACAACTAAGAGGCTCCCCTAAGTATTAGTCACTGAAATGCTTATTTTATAAATGCTGAATAAACAGCTGAGGTTGGTACAGAAGTCGCCTGTTATTATCCCCAATCGCAGCAGAAATTGCTTTACGAGTAAAGGTATCTTGCGTAGAAACATATAAATTTTCCGTTTCCTAAGAAGAAAATCGAAATCTTGTTGTGACTTCCTGCTGAAATTAGCAAACATAATACCCCCATTGTTTTGTCCTTCTAACATCAGAAGATCAAGACAACCTGCAAAACGATTTAGAAAAAAATATCTGAATGGTGCGAAAAGTGGCAGTTGACCCTGAATAATGAAAAGTGTTAGCTCATCCAAATGAGTGCTAAAAGGAACTCAGTCTAATCTAAAAGCCGTAACTTCAACTAAATACCTATGTATTACAGTTACGAACAACTTAAATTGGAAGGAACACATAGAAAATGTTGTGGGGAAGGCTTACCAAAGACTGCGTTTTATTGGTAGGACACTCAGAAAATGTAACAGACCTACTAAGGAGACTGCCTACACTACGCTTGTCCGTCCCCTTTTAGAATACTGCTGCGCGGTGTGGGATCCTTACCAGATAGGACTGTCGGAGTACATGCAAAAAGTTCAAAGGAAGGCTGCACGTTTTGTATTAAGGCCAAATACGGGACAGAGTGTCACAGAAATGATACAGTATTTCGGCTGGAAACCATTAAAAGAAAGGCGTTTTTCGTTGTGACGGAATCTTCTCACGAAATTCCAATCACCAACTTTCTCCTCCTAATGCGAAAATATTTTTTTTGACACCGACCTTCATAGGGAGGAACGATCACCACGATAAAATAAGGGAAATCAGAGCTCGTACGGAAAGATATAGGTGTTCATTCTTTCCGCGCTTTACGATATTGGAATAATAGAGAGTTGTCAAGGTGGTTCGATGAACCCTCTGCCAGGCACTTAAATGTGATTTGCAGAGTATCATGTAGATGTAGATGTAACATGTACATGATGCCATTCCTGAAAGTCGTCACACGAATTGTCTCTTGTGTGTCCACAGATATTTGTTTGCAACGTTTGGCTGGAGTCAGCTAAAACAACCACAGATACTCGCGTCTTTCATGCAATGCCCATGAAACATCGTCTTGTTTCCCGGTGCAAACAAAATTATTTTTCAAGCTGAGTTTTACGTGCACTTCGTTGGAGCAGTCTTATATTAGTCCAGTGCTATATTTGTTTTAACAATATGTATTAACAGGGACAGTAAAACATGAAGAATAACCAATAGTGCAGCAGCGACAACACCGCGCTGGCTCACGATTACTGCGACCGCCATGCATGCAGCGCTGTTAATACGTGTCAATAAATCGACGGGAACGCTCTATAAAAGGGGCATGCAAAAATTTCGTTTTAAAAATCTTTGTGTTTGTGACACGGAAAAGCCACGCTTTCCGTCGACATGAAAGACGGAATGAGCAGTATTTGTTGGGCTCTAACCTAGATGCATATGGCAAAGGCGACATTGCAAACATCTCGCGAAACACCGCAGAAAATGTGCGTTGCGTCTCTTATGAGGGACACCTTGTACAGTACGTGTGATGCTGGATGCTGTTTTACTTAGACCTCTTTGTATTTTCTTTTTCTGTTGCTTTTTTAATGTAGTGCATTTCTTGCGGACAACAAAATGGGTGCATAGCAGACTGCTTGAGCAGTGAGGTAAACGAATGGGTATGGGAACGCACTTCGGCTCCGTAGTGTTCTTTCCTATTAATTTTGCATATGCGTTTTTGTTCCAAAACCTCTGCGCTTGCCCAAAAAGGGAAGAAGCATCGTGTGTACACGGTGGTCCATTGATAGTGACCGGGCCAAATTTCTCACGAAATAAGCAACAACCGAAAAAACTACAAAGAAAGGAACTTGTCTAGCGTGAAGGGGGAAACCAGATGGCGCTATGGTTGGCCCGCTAGATGCCGCTGCCATAGGTCAAACGGATATCAACTGCGTCTTTTAAAACAAGAACCCCCATTTTTATTACATATTCGTGTAGTACGTAACGAAATATGAATGTTTCAGTTGGACCACTTTTTTCGCTTTGTGATAGATGGCGCTGTAATAGTCACAAGCATATGGCTCATAATTTTAGACGAACATTTGGTAACAGCTAGGTTTTTTAAAATAAAATACAGAACGTGGGTACGTTACAACATTTTACTTCGCTTGTTCAGATATTATACATGTACCTTTGTGAACTTATCATTTCTGAGGACGCATGCTGTTACAGTGTGATTACCTGTAAATACGACATTAATACAATAAATGCTCAAAATGATGTCCGTCAACCTCAGTGCATTTGGCAATACGTGTAACGACATTCCTCTCAACAGCGAGTAGTTCGCCTTTCGTAATGTTCGCACATGCATTGAGAATGCGCTGACGCATGTTGTCAGGCGTTGTCGGTGAATCGCTATAGCAAATTTCCTTCAACTTTCCCCACAGAAAGAAATCCGGGGACGTCAGATCCTGTGAACGTGCCGGCCATGGTATGGTGCTTCGACGACCAATCCACCTGTCATAAAGTATGCTATTCAGTACTCCTTCAACCGCACGCGAGCTATGTGCCGGACATCCATCATGTTGGAGGTACATTGCCATTCTGTCATGCAGTGAAACATCTTGTAGTAACATGGGTAGAACATTACGTAGGAAATCAGCATACATTGCACCATTTAGATTGCCATCGATAAAATGGGGCGCAATTATCCTTCCTCCCATAATGCCCCACCATACATTAACCCGCCAAGGTCGCTGATTTTCCACTTGTCCCAGCCATCGTGGATTTTCAAAAAATGGCTCTGAGCACTATGGGACTTAACAAATGGTTCAAATGGCTCTGAGCACTATGGGACTTAACATCTATGCTCATCAGTCCCCTAGAACTTAGAACTACTTAAACCTAACTAACCTAAGGACATCACACACATCCATGCCCGAGGCAGGATTCGAACCTGCGACAGCAGCAGTCGCGCGGCTCCGGACTGAGCGCCTAGAACCCCTAGACCAGGCGTCCGGCGGGACTTAACAGCTGAAGTCATCAGTCCCCTAGAACTTAAAACTACTTAAACCTAACTAACCTAAGGACATCACACACATCCATGCCCGAGGTAGGATTCGAACCTGTGACAGTAGGAGCAGTACGGTTCCGCACTGAAGCGCTTAGAGCCGCTCGGCCACAGCGGCCGGCGTTATTTCGGTAACTGTGTGATCTACGAGTACACATTTAGTTCCAAAACTAGCAACTAGCTGTGTGATGAAAGAATATACACCATTACAACGTACTTTAGACATCAATCGTGGTCAGTAATCCAGTTTGCAGGTACAGTATGACCCTTTTTCGAACACTATAATGTTGATGAGGCAGCCAGATTGTATTATCTATAGTGTCTCACTGAGTAGAGGCACAAAACGCGTGGGTGTTTTCAGCTCGTTACTAAATGCAAATAAGTAGGAGGCCGAGTTGATAGGAGCTGAAGGAGTCCAGGTTGCAATAATATGCGGTACGGCACACTGTTAAGGAGACGGATTATTATTCAAGAAACACATAGTACAATGAAATTTACTTATCGTCAGTAGTTAGTAGGACTGCAGCTACGGCTGTAACTAACACAACATATTCTCAGGGACTAACCTTGAGGGGCCCTCCTCAAAGAATCGATGCAAACAGAACTGGCTGAGGGCCGATTATGAAAATGCGTCTGCCTAGGTGGAAATCTAACTAAGAAGTGGTCGAGGCACGCTCCAGTTCCGTCGAGATGCACAGCCCGCTGGAGTGCGCTGTGCTCGGCAGACGACGGGCTGCCAACCTTGTGTTGGCGCGGCGTTGTAGTAGTATATGTTGCAATGTTACTACATTATCCACATTCATTATAGCCAGAAAAGAGTATGTTATTAGCATAAAGGCTTATGTATAACGCACCCAAAACATCACAATCAAAACTCAGCAAAGCAGACAATGGCGGGTATGCTTCATGTTTTTCGCGTCCATCATCTCCTGGCCATTGGCAGCTACCAATATCAAATGGCTTCTGCTCGTCAAGTATGTGTTGTAGAATAATTAGAAGATCATCTAGCTTTATATTTATTCGAACAGGTCTATTATACGTTAATTTATCTGGACATGCCACCTTTTCTAATTAATATCTATCTAACGAGTAGTTCTGTTGATGGAACATCGCCACTTGTTGCACCAAACGATGCATACAGATATGAAGATCAGTAGTTTGCAGCAAATGTAATTTGAAATAAAAGTGGACATGACCCCTTTTCCAACTCATCGATTCAGTTATATCTGGGACAACATATCAATTGTCTGTGGCATCTGAGTTTTAGCCTACAACGTATACATGTCTGATCGTTGTGTGTTTCAGCACTTCGACTGCCGGAACCACATCCGGGTGATCCAACCGATGGACGGCGTAGGCAGCCGCCTCTACGTGTGTGGAACCAACGCACACAGCCCCAGGGACTGGATCATACACGTAAGGCGTTTGTCATACTCAGCTGTGAGCATGGCAGCTGATACTGGTAGTTTTGTGTGTCATCAGTCCTTTGGTTTAATGCTGTCCTGCACAAATTCTTTTACCAACCTCTTCGTCACAGTGTAGCACTTGTACCCAACACCTTCAACGATATGTTCCAGTCACTATCTTCCGCTACAGTATTAACCCTCTACAACTCCCTCAGGAACCACGGAAGATCCACTATCACCTGTCTCCTTTCGTACACGTTCCTCTCCTCGCTGATTATGAGGAAAACCTTATTTCTTTTCTCATCAGTACCCCAATTTTCCGCGTTCTTCAAATGGTTCAAATGGCTCTGAGCACTATGGGACTCAACAGCTATGGTCATCAGTCCCCTAGAACTTAGAACTACTTAAACCTAAGGACATCACACAACAACCAGTCATCACGAGGCAGAGAAAATCCCTAACCCCGCCGGAAATCGAACCCGGGAACCCGGGCGTGGGAAGCGAGAACGCTACCGCACGACCACGAGCTGCCGACTCCGCGTTCTTCCTCGGGACCATCATTCACATCCTCTGATTCTCTTCTGTTTTTACCGCGATCCATTCACTGCTATACTCCTAACATACATTCTGAGAAACTTCTTCCTCAAATGGTGACCTGTATTTGATACCTGTAGATTGCTGTTGATCGAGAGTGAGCTTTAGGTCTTTCTTGCTTCGTCCCTCATGTATTATTTTGTCTCCAGGATAGCAGAATTCTCGCACATCGTTCTCTTAGTATCCCCAAATTTGATGTTCACTTTACCGCGAATCTTATTTCTTCTACTTCTCATTGTTTTGGTCTTTCTTCGGTTTACTCTCAATCTGTAGTGTGCGTTCATTATACTGTTCTTTTCATTCAACAAGTTTTACAACTGTTCCTCACTTTCACAAGGATAGCAATGTCACGAGCGAATAGCATCACTGACATTCTTTCAACCCAATTTTTATCCCACTGTTAAACACCTGTTCTATTTCCGCCTTTGCTTCTTTGAAGTATAGATTGATCAGTAGGGGCGAAAGTCTACATACCTGTCCTATAGCCTTTTGAATGTGGGCACTTTGTTCTAGATCTTGTTATTCTTATGTAAAATGTAGGTGGGGGAGGGGGGGATGGGAAGCAAGTAAAAGTAAGGAGCTATTCAGGTCAGCTGCATCGGCGGGAATCTAAGCGGAATCAGCGGCGACGGGTGAAAATGTGCGCCTGAACGGGATCTCCTGCTCACATTTTTTTTTATTTTTGATGTGTCTTAGAATCCTGCATGCTCGGTTCGCTAGACAATCAAATAACTCGTATTAATTAGCATTAGACAAATTCAATTACTTAACTTTGATTACACAAATGTGCCACAAGCAAAGGGCGACATACAAAATAATCAATCTAGTTCAGAATAGGCAAACACAAGGCTGTGCTACGTATAGCTTGCTAATGACAAAGGCTACGATGCGTCTGCTAACGAAGTGGCTAATGTTGAAGCTGCTGTCGAAGTGGTCTGCCACTAGCCGGGCGTGGTGCTTATGTCCACTTCACCTAGGTGCCGCTGCTGTCACGTTGTCGTCCTGGAGGGAACACGGGTCAGCGTGCGATTGGATGACCTCTTCTCACAGCCGTTTCTTCTCTTTCGTTGGGTTTACCCCGTAACAATTTGTTCCTCATTATTGTTGTGGGAGGACGTCACATGACATTCTCCAAATTTATTGTTGAATACTGTATTTTTTTTATCAGAAGGAAGCCAGCCCTCAGACGGAACACGCTGGGCTACCGTCTGCCGTGCCAGCTACTTCCTAGACAGTTGCGTTAACCACTGCACTACCGGAACAAAGTGCCTATCACAAATGCGCGGACTATCTCGGCACGCCCTTTGGCCTACCCACATTCATACCTATGTCACCTAACCGTAGTCCCTGTCCATGTTCTCCATGCTTGCTACTCTGAGATCCCTCAGAGGTCGGACGTGTGTATCCACACTGAAGGTGGCGGATTCATTGCCCATCAAAGCGACGTCATAATTGAATGCGTGGTGCTGTTGCTTCGGACATGATCGAAAGAAGAACCATCAGGCACTCATTCAACTTCTTGTTTTTGCCTCTTGGTTTTTGTCTTTATTGCATATTACCCATCTTTTCCTATACCTGGCACCTGTACCTTACCTTTCACCAGAATTTCGAATATCGTTGTATGCTACTACTTGGTCGGTAAAGGCATGCTCCGATTATCAAGTGCATCATCAGAACTGCCACTCATGTGCCTATATAAGTCCTATATCCAAAACAGAACCTCACCTTTGTTTTCCATTGTTCCGTATATTATTCTTGTCAGCAACTAGCATGTGTGAGATGTTAAGATGCCTGTGCGACATTTCTCGTGCTTATCCTCTGTTATCTTCGGTACTGTGACCGCCGTGTTTAGAGCCAGCTATCCATCCCCCTTCCAATGAGCAAGCTATTGTGGTACTCAGGAATCTCCACTTTTTATTACACATCCGTGTAGTACGTAAAGAAATATGAATGTTTTAGTTGGACCACTTTTTTCGCTTTGTGATAGTTGGCGCTGTAATAGTCACAAACGTATAACTACGTGGTATCACGTAAGATTGCGCCAGTGCGGACGGTATTTGTTTCGTGATACATTACCCGTGTCGATATCGTGTTGATGTATGGCTATTGTGATCAAAATGCCCAACGGGCGGGTGCTATGTATGCTGCTCGGTATCCTGGACGACGTCATCCGAGTGTAAGGACCGTTCACCGGATAGTTACGTTATTTAAGGAAACAGGGAATGTTCAGCCACATGTGAAACGTCAACCACGACCTGCAACAAAATATGATGCCCAAGTAGGAGTATTAGCTGCTGTCGCGGATAATCCGCGCATCAGTAGCAGACATATCCGCGAGAATCGGGAATCTCAAAAACATCGGTGTTGAGAATGCTACATCAACATCGACTGCACCCGTACCATATTTCCGTGCACCAGTAATTGCATGGCGACGACTTTGAACGTCGTGTACAGTTCTGCCACTGGGCACAAGAGAAATTACGGGACGATGACAGAGTTTTTGCACGCGTGCTATTTAGCGACGAAGCGTCATTCACCAACAGCGGTAACGTAAATCGGCATAATGTGCGCTATTTAGCAACGAAAAATCGACGATGGCTGCGACAAGTGGAACATCAGCGACCTTGGCGGGTTAATGTATGGTGCGACATTATGAGACGAAGGATAACTAGCCCCCATTTTATCGATGGCAATCTAAATGGTGCAATGTATGCTGAATTCCTACGTAATGTTCTACCGATGTTACTACAAGATGTTTCACTGTATGACAGAATAGCGATGTAGTTCCAACATGATGGATGTCCGGCACATAGCTCGCGTGCAGTTGAAGCGGTATTGAATAGCATATTTCATGACAGGTGGATTGGTCGTCGAAGCACCATATCATGGCCCGCACGTTCACCGGATCTGACGTCCCCGGATTTCTTTCTGTCGGTAAAGTTGAAGGATATTTCCTATCGCGATCCACCGACAACGCCTGACAACATGCGTCAGCGCATTGTCAATGTATGTGCGAACATTACGGAAGGCGAACTACTCGCTGTTGAGAGGAATGTCGTTACACGTACTGCCAAATGCATTGAGGTTGACGGACATCATTTTGAGCATTTATTGCATTAATGTCGTATTTACAGGTAACCACGCTGTAACAGCATGCGTTCTCAGAAATGATAAGCTCACAAAGGTACATGTATCACATTGGAACCACCGAAATAAAATGTTCAAACGTACCTACGTTCTATATTTTAATTTAAAGGACCTACCTGTTACCAACTGTTCGTCTAAAATTGTGAGCTTATGTTTGTGATTATTACAGCATCATCTATCACAAAGCGAAAAAAGTGGTCGAACTAAAACATTCATATATCATTACGTACTACACGAATTAGTGAAATGGGGGTTCCTATTTTAAAAAAACGCAGTTGATATCCGTTTGACCTATGGCAGCGCCATCTAGCGGGTCAACCATAGCGCCATCTGGTTTTCCCCTTCAAGCTAGACAAGTTTCGTTCTTTGTTTACTTTTTTTTTCTTTTGACGGTTATTTCGTGAGATATGTGGCCCGGTCACGATCAATACTCCACCCTGTATAATACCTGACATCTGAATCATTCTGACCACGATATAATGCAGCTGGAATCTTCGCTTGTCTCCAGGCCTTTTCCAAGTATACGTCCTATTGTTGTAGTTCTTGGACTGTCAACTAAATAAAAATTACATGAATTTAAAGAAATGTCAAGTCAACTAAATACCTAGGGACTATAATTACGAATGTCTTAAATTATTGGGAACATTATTAGAAAATATTGCGGGGAAGATGAACCAAAGATTGCACTTTATTGGCAGAACAGTAGGAAATAACAAATCTACTACTAAATAGACTGCCTCGACTACGTTTGCCCTTCCTTTCCTGGAATTTTGATGCGCAGTGTAGTTTTCTTACCACATAGTACTGACAGAAGAGACATGGAAAAAGTTCAAAGAAGGGAAGCTTGTTCCGTATTATCACGAAGTGCAGGACAGAGAGTCACTGTAATTTGGCATTCCTAAAGCATCGATTGCACACTAACTAGCGCAGTCCTGCGAAACGGCATCAAGAAGGCGCTGATCTGTGCGCGATTGGAATGAGCGGACAGCGCCACACCTCTAGGAAGACAAGAGTTGAGCACACCCTGTCGACGCTGACTCACCCAGCATCATCTAGTCGGTCACCCAATTCCGTCGCAGTCTTCAGGAGCATCAGTACTGAATGTTGGTACTGAGTTCTGCGAATAGTTAACGAAGTTGTCGAAGAACCAGTATGTAGGAGGCAAAGAAAGCATAGGAATCAAAAGAAGTTAATTTAACTTTATTTTCTTTTTATAAATAAAGGGTTTTATTAATGTTCACGTGTTTTGTACAGATTCCTGCCACCGGTCATCGCAAAATCCCTCCTTCCGTGGACTCTGACAACAGCCGACACAACAGAAGTGATAAGCATTAAAACAAGGCGTTTATCATTACTTCATGAGCCTCCCAGGATATTTCAATCAGCAGATTTCTCCTCCGAATGCGAAAATATTTTGTTGGCTGCCTTCTACATAGCGAGAAATAATCGTCATAATAAAGTAACACAAATTACAATTAGCATTCATAGAACGAGGTGTTAATTTTTCCCACGTGTAGTTCCAGGGTGGAACGGACAAGAAGTAATCTGAGAGTGGCTTAATGAAGCTTCTGTCAGACAATTAAGTATGGATGCCGGCGTATTCATGCATATGTGGTTGTATTCGGTATGACGTGATAAAATTAGACATTCTCCTATATCTTTCCTTCTATCAACTCCATATTTCCACATGAATCTGGCTTGTCTTTCTTCCCCTATTACAGCGTTCCGATCTCCAATGATTATTTGGTTTTCAATCTTCCTCTACTGATCGAACTGACATTCAATATCCTTATTCACTCTTCACCTGCTGCTTGTGACGTCGGCATTTGTACGTGAAGTACTGTTGCTGGCGTCGCATTGCAGTTGCGAGAGCAGTCCTATCATATAGCTCACTGTCTCCCCTGTGTAATTAACCGTGACGAATCGTGCTACCATTACACCAGTTTCTGTTGTTGTTGACAGTACCCTATTTTCTCACTTGCAGCATGCTGGATTGCAGTAGGCAGCAACTCACTATGATTCAATGAAATTAAAAAACCGTCAAAGTTGCGCAGAAGTATGTTTTTGTTTTAACTAGTCGCCACTTAAATAAAAACGAACTTCTGTGCACTTCTACAATTTTGTAATTTCATTGTGTCCTTTTTCGTACGAGCAGAAATGCTTAGACAATGTGCGCTGCACTGGCCCCAGCTACGTCGTGATTGAGCCCCTTCGTTCCCCTTTTCAGAGTTTATATCTTGTCAACGAGAGGTACTCAGTTAGTTTTGGTATCAGAATAACAGTTTTAAAATAATTAACTTTCTATTCGAGTTTATAACTTTCATTCTTCACGTTTTTCATTAATGACTGCACGTCTAGGAAATTCGGAACAGATCGTTCGGGAAGTTGTTTCATGTGCATGTGACTGGAATATTTGGCTGGAAACTGCCAGGTACAAAGATACAAATGCAGAGCCCCACGTTTCAGTAAACTATCGTGGTTACTAGAAGTATCACGTAAAACCTTATTCGTATTGTCCATGCAAGTTGAAAGTACGAGAAACAAATTTTCGGTGTCTACTGGCAAAATACCTAAATTTACTTCAGATGTTCTTCACTTTTCAGGAATTAAGTTCCAGGAACACGAAGAGCTCCACTAGACATACTTCTTTCGACATACTCTAACATTCCTGTGCCTCCTCAATTTGAATTTGTAAATTATTTTGTGTACTCCGCTACCTTCCACTGTTTTTACTTAATTTTACTACCTCGATATTCTTTCTTCTTCACCTTGGTGTAGTCCTTCGATTTGTGTGTTACGACTGCCGATCTGTGATATGAAATTTTTGCTGTAATTCCTGTATAATTGGTTAACTGCAATCCTTTGGAGTGTTTACTCTATATAGTAATAAGTGTCCTCCAAAGTTTACGCCCTGTCATTTTTTGTACTTCTTATTTGCACAAGTGTTTTATTCTTGTGTGACTCAATCTGATTGTCAAAGCACATATAAATAAGGGTATCTGTGACGTGGAATTTTTATTCTTGATACTTAATCTGAAGACGTGTGCCGTGATGCGTCTTCTGCGCATGGAGAGATTGCTTCTGAAGCATGCCAATAATATTCTCTGATTTACATCCATTATAGAGGCGGGTCCTGGTTGAGTGCTTCGTCGTTTCATGGGGACATTTTGTGGGAAAATGATTAAATTATAAAAGCAACCTATAGCTAGTCACCTTTAGTTATAAATTACGTCGTATTGTTGTTGTTGTTGTTGCTTTTTGTCATCAACTGTTAACACACAAAACTACACACATCAAAATAACTTTTGCATCACCTCGGTTCCAAGAGTTCCGGAACCTTTACACGAAATTGGAATAGAGATCAACATAAACATCATTTCTGACCTTTTTATTGCTCATAACAATCACACTTGCATGTTTTACCACCACACAGCGGGACTTTCAGAGGAGGTGGTCCAGACTGCTGTACACACCAGTACCTCTAATACCTAGCAGCATGTCCTCTTGTGTTGATTCATGCTTGTATTCGTCGTGTCATACTATCCACAAGTTCATCAAGGCATTCTTGGACCAGATTGTTCCACTTCTCAACGGCGATTCGGCATAGATCCATCAGAGTGGTTGGTGGGTCACGTCTTTCATAAACAGCCCTTTCCGATCTATCCCAGGCATTTTCGGTAGGGTTCATGTCTGCAGGCCACTCTAGTCGAGGGATGTCGTTATCCTGAAGGAAGTCATTCACAGGATGTACACAATGGGGGCGCGAATTGTCGTCCATGAAGATGATTGCTCGCCAATATGCTGCCGATGTGGTTGCACTATCGGTGGAAGATGGCACTAACGTATCGTACAGCCGTTACGCCGCTTTCCATGATCACCAGCGGCGTACTTCGGCCCAACATACTGCCACCCTAAAACAGCAGGGAACCTCCACCTTGCTTCACTCGCGGGACAGTGTGTCCAAGACGCTGAGTCTGACCGGGTTGCCTCCAAACACGTCTCCGACGATTGTCTGGTTGAAGGCATCTGCGACACTCATCGGTCAAGAGGACGTGATGCCAATCCTGAGCGGCCCATTAGGAATGTTGCTGGGTCCATCTGTACCGCGCTGCATGGTGTCATGGTTGCAAAGATGGACCTCGCCATGGACGACAGGAGCGAAGTTGCGCGTCATGCAGCCTATTGAGCACAGTTTGACCCGTTACACGAAGTCCTGTGGCTGCACGAAAAGCATTATTCAACATGGTGACGTTGCTGCCAGGGTTCCCCGTAGCCATTATCAGTAGGTAGTGGTCATCCACTGCAGTAGTATCCCTTGGGCGGCCAGAGCGAGGCATGTCATCGACAGTTCCTGTCTCTCTGTATCTCCTCCATATCCGAACAACATCGCTTTTGTTCACTCCAAGACGCCTGGACACTTTCCTTGTTGAGAGCCCTTCCTGGCACAAAGTAACAATGCGGACGCGATCTAACCGCGATATTGACTGTCTAAGCATGGTTGAACTACAGACAACGCGAGCCGTGTACCTCCTTCCTGGTGGAATGACTGGAACTGATCGGCTGTCGGACGCCCTCCGTCTAATCGGCGCTGCTCATGCATGGTTGTTTACATCTTTGGGCTGGTTTGGTGACATCTCTGAACAGCCAAAAGGACTGTGTCTGTGACACAATATCCACAGACAACGCCTGTCTTCAAGAGTTCTGGGAACCGCGATGACGCATAGCTTCTTTTGATGTGTGTAGTATCGGTTGCATAACCTTGATTAATATTACCCTGATATTTTGTCGAACACTGATGTCACTCTTGTACTTGTTTCATTTTTTACCCTCGACAGTTTTTCCAAAATGTTAATTTTTTAAATACTTTTCAGGCCCTCTTACGTCATCTGTTGTCGTTCGACAGCACTGGGGGGTTGGCACCATGGGAACACGCGCCCTTAACTTGATCGCTCGAGAAGTGGAGTAGTCTTCTGAACATTCCGCTTCTTTACAGTAGTAGTATAATCAAACAGCTACATTCAAAGCGCACTATGTCAGGGGCGCATTTTGTTTCCATTTACAGGGAAAGAATTTTAATCACCTGTGCATTAATAAAAATTTTAGGGGATACGTGAGATATCCGAGGACATGGTGACCTTTGTAGTGAGTATGTATTGACTAGTTGGCGCTGTGTATGTCGAGCGATACAAAGAGGTGTTCCAATTTGGTATAGTATGTTGTAGAGTTAATTTTGTCAAATTATACACAAATTTCTTCGGCTTTGTTTCTCCCTGAAGCACGTAGCCTTTGACTGAATTGCTGCTTGTGTCGTTTCTACAGAGCTTTCTTTCACTTCGACCATTTAGCTTCCATGAATCACAAAATTTAATAACACTTCAGCAGAGTTCTTCTTTTTGTTTCCTCTCTTTATAATGCCATCTGTTTTCAAATCACAGAGCTCTGAAACTGCTTATTTTGTCTGTGTACCCTTGTCATAGTTGTAAGTGAAACTGTTACTGGATTTTCGATCAGACTGTTATGCAAACTACTTTCTTATATAAGTCTTAACATTTTTCACCGTTTTTGTACCATCATCAGTATGTACTCTTTCCTATTTACTGTAAAATATAAACATGCTTTAAGTAATAATAATTTTAGCGATATTAGGCGAAAAGCAGGTTTATGTCTCTTATTGTCGTTACCATATTTTTTTATAAATCGTTGGTTTAAGCGAGATCCTCTATACAAGGTGATGCCAAAAAAGTGACAGTGTGAGACCGCTTTATTTGCTGCACTATACACCTTACTTGAATTCTGCCAAGTATATTTAGAGAGAGGGGATGTTGTGAAATCTCGAATATTACGGCTAGAGCTCTCCAGCACAGCACTGTCGGTAGCGGATAACGCGTCAATCGTAAGCAAAATGGCTATCATGTGACAAGTTCTTTGCGTTTGTGAGTTCAGCAAAAGCGAATCTGCGACTGCGGTGCAGAATGCATTTTCGTGTAGATTTAACGTTGAACCACCGATGAGGAAGAACATTGATCGTTGGAACAAACACTTTGACGAAAGTGGCTCGCTGTGCACAGGTAAAAGCCCAGGTCGACCGCATGTATTGGAGGACCATGAGGAATACATTCGAGTGAACTTTGAATGTAGCTTGTTCCTGACGAATGAAGATTAAAGATATTACGTTTTCTATAGGATGGACCTGCACGCCAATGGCATCTGGATGTTCGATGTTTCTTGAGTGAGTCTGTACCTCGACATTGCATAGATCGATTGAGAAACAAAGGCTTAACACTTTCTTGGCCACCGAGGTCTCCTGATCTCACACCCTGCTATTTTTTCTTGTGGGGTTCGTTACAAATGCAGTTGACACACAACCTCTTAACCTCTTCCTGCAGATTTGAACTATCTAAGAAAACATGTCACTGCTGAGGTGAACTCAGTGACACAAGACACTCGTCATCGAGTGTGGGATTAGTGGGCGTCGAACAGCGGATCGCGGGCCACATACTCCCAGAATCAACCTTTCGTGTGGCCTGTAGTTCTCAGCTGTAGTTCTCTAGCAATTATCTAGCCGAATCCAGAAACCTCAGCCAACGATTTTTAAGAGTAGTTTTCCTGTTCAGTAAGAAACAAAGATACGTACGGAGATTGCAGTATTCTAAAATGTGCATAATTTTAAGTGACGTTGATGAATTCAGCAGCGAGATAAGTAATGTTAACCGCTTTCTCAGGGGAAGAGGGGTACGTGATGTAGCCATGGCGGTGTGGACGGATGTTATAGGGGAGAGTTTAATTTTGCGTCTTCTAGTACTGACAACCCGTAGGCGTGCGCCACTTGTACCTGTAAGCTGCTGAGGTGTAAAGTTTGACAAGGAAGTAACATGGAATCGAGAACGAACATTACGGAGATGGTCGTCTTCAAATGCAGTGCATATCTGTGGCAAGGAATATGAAATTAAGTTCAGGCGGTTGTAATACAACGCACTGAGTAGAAGACAAACGACGATCAAAACATTTTGTGATTGCGTCTCATATTGAATAACGCACTTAAATATAACTACAGTTGTTCTTACTAATCAATTAACCATCCAGTCACACAGACAACACGGTAGCCCGACGGAAGGTTCAGTCGCTGAAGATGGCGGCCACATGAAACACAGAGTAGTCGACACAAAGTATTCCGACTGGTGCCGAGTTTTAACTGTCAGTGTTTATCGCGCTCTCACTATAACTACTCTGTAGAGAGCTGATAAAATTGGTAATTTATGTAGGTTATCTGTTGACAGGGATACAGGTATGTATGCAGCAGGCGGTGCTTCCTCACAATGTGATTTTTGGCTCTTGAGCAGAACAGTCTTACAATTTCTACGCTAGAGTCCATCCGTGCATCCGGAAAAGGGCATATTGATCATACGTTATGTGCCATATTGTTGCTGTTCTGGTCTTCAGTCCAAAGACTGCTTTGATGCAGGTCATCATGGTGCTCTATCCTGTGCAGGCCTCT
Source organism: Schistocerca cancellata (assembly GCF_023864275.1). Classification (NCBI taxonomy): domain Eukaryota; kingdom Metazoa; phylum Arthropoda; class Insecta; order Orthoptera; family Acrididae; genus Schistocerca; species Schistocerca cancellata. The sequence goes on along the minus strand of NC_064633.1, from coordinate 21,112,896 downwards.
TCCCCTCCGAGTAATTACTGCAATCTACATCCTTCTGAATATACATAGTGTATTCATCTCTTGGCCTCCCTCTACGATTTTTACCCTCCACGCTTCCCTCCAACACTAAATGGGCGATCCCTTGATGCTTCAGAACGTGTCCTACCAAAACGATCCCTTCTTCTCGTCAAGTTGTGCCACAAATTTCTCTTCTCCCCAATTCACTACCTCCTCATTAGTTATGTGATCTACCCATGTAATCTTTAGAATTCTTCTCTACCACTACATTTAAAAAGCTTCTATTCTCTTCTTTCGTAAACTGTTCATCGTCCAGGTTTCACTTCCATACATGGCTACACTCCATACAGATACTTTCAGAAAGGACTTCCTGACACGTAAATCTATACTGGATGTTAACAAATTCTCTTCTTCAGAAACACTTTCCTTGCCATCGCCAGTCTACATTTTATATCCTCTTTACTTCGACAATCATCAGCGATTTTACTGCCCAAATAGCAAAACTCCTCTGCTACTTTACGTGTCTCATTTCCTAATCTAATTCCCTCAGCGTCATCTGATTTCATTCAACTATATTACATTACCCTCGTTTTCTTTAATTAATGTTCTTCTCAAGACACTGTCAGTTACGTTCAACTGTTCTTCCAAGTCGTTTGCTGTCTCTGACAGAATTACAATGTCATCGGGAAACCTTAAGGTTTTCATTTCTTCTCCCTGGATTTTAATTCCTACTCCAAATTTTTAGTTTCTTTTACTACTTGTTCAGTACACAGACTGAATAATGTCTGGGATAGGCTACAACCCTGTCTCACTCCCTTGTCAACCACTGCTCCTCTTTCGTGCCCCTCGACTCTTAGAAATGCCATTTGTTTTCTGTGCAAATTGTAAATAGCCTTCCGCTCCCTGTATTTTATTCCTGCTAGCTTCAGAATTTGAAAGAGAGTATTCTAGTCAACATTGTCAAAAGCTTTCTCTAAGTCTACAAATACTGTAAACGTAGGTTTGCGTTTCCTTAATCCACCTTCGAAGATAAGTCGTATGGTCAGTATTGCCTCACATGTACCTACATTTCTACGGAATCCGAGGTCGGCTTCTACCAGTTTTTTTCATTCATGTGTAAATAATTCGTTTTGTCCCTGTACATACGTCGCTTATTAAACTGTTAGATCGATAATTTTCACATCTGGCACTACCTGCTTTCTTTGGAATTGGAATTATTATATTCTTCTTGAAGTCTGAAGGTATGGATTTATGTATATGCATGCAAATATATATATATATATATATATATATATATATATATATATATATATATATATATATATGTATGTGTGTGTGTGTGTGTGTATGTATGTTTCACAGAATTAAAATACAGCGTATAGTGTAGGAAGTACGAGTATATCCAACTGAAATTTTGTCCATCTTTTTGAATCACCGTGAAAAATACTGTACATCGATAGCTCGTTATCTGCAATTAAGTGATGTTACTGGGAGTTCGGTTGGCGTGTGAACAAATGCTTCGCCTATATATGTAATTTAGTTGTATGAAAATATTTAGCGGGTATATTTTGTGAGTACTTACAGTTATTTTTAAAAAATCCGTTCTCATCTGCATTCTCATCAGTTGTTGAAATGCGCAAACACAATACGTGATTTTTCAGAACTTCGCTCGCAAGTATCACTTTTTGACTTGAGGATACATAGAGTTTGTGTTATTGCCGTGTGTCAGGTCCCTCTTGATTTTCGCTTGGCTTGGCTTGGCGCCAGATATGAACTATGCTTTTCCATCTCCTTACTAGAAAATCTCTATAGCGTTGCCTACCAGTCTGTCGTCCCGAGCCTGTGTTGTTTAAATTGACATAAATTCACACCATTTTGACTACCTGTGACCTTAACCACGTTTGAGGTACAAACAATTTTAAAATAATTTTAGTTGTTTGAAATTTATATACTAAAAACACAATTTTTATATCAGGTTACCCTCCATTCATAGGCTGTTGCACGCAGCGGCTGTTATTGACTTGTAAATAATAGATTTCAGCTATTTTCGATTAACTGTGGATGAAGCCCGACCAACAGGCATTACATGCATTGATCAAAAATGATAGTGCGTTGAGAATGGCTAGTTTCTAGCTGAAATCTAGATCTGCCAATAAAATTTCAAAAGGACGACTGATAGCTGAAATCTATTATTTACAGTTTTTATGCTTTTAGTGGTGGCTTTTTAAGGATATATGGTTTATCATCATTCCACTCCAAGTACAGGGTGAGTCTAAAGTCACAGTACACCCTGTTACGTCAAAAACCTTCCGGGAATGGGGAAACCTGAATATTCCAGCAAGGTATGGGTGCGCTGTTCCATCTATTACGATATGCACCAAACATGGGCGCCATCTTGAAATCGACCAGTCAAGTTGTTAAATGGAAACAGTGTCATGGTGATATAGCAAATAATATCAGCATTTTCTGAGAAGTTCATTCATGTAAACATATTCGAAGCAGCAGTTGTGTTTCAAAAGTTACAACACATTTTGGTTTGTAATCACAGGCTGTAGTATTCTCCATTAAGGACAGTCATTCAATGTGTTGAACATGGTGTCGCTCTCGGTCAACGCACAATTGAAGACGCTGAATCCATTCGACTCGCAGGATTTCCGGAGATATGCTGGCACACACTTCTTCAGTGCGTTGTCGAGGAGGTGTCTGTTTCTTGTTTTCTCTGCCTATACACCGCACAGATAAAAGTCAAGCGATGTGAGATTAGGCGATATGGATAGCATTCCACAAAACCATGTCAGCCAATCCAATGATCAGGAAATTGAGTATCTAACCACAGACGAACAGCTGCTCCATAGTACAGTGGAACGCCTTCCTTTTGGATGTAAGAGGGAATTGCTGCCACCTTCATTCAGAACTAAGGGAAACACCATTTCTTGCAGCATTTCCAGGTAGCTTTGAGGATTTAGATTCTGGTCAATGAAAATAGGTCCAATTACACGGGTACCCCATAAGCTTTACACGTTTCACACCACGTCATAAGCTTTACATTACCAACTACCTTGGAAGGTTCCATCCAGTGTGGATTCCGGTCGCTCCAGTATCTGTAGTTTTGATGGCTGACTTCATCACTGGCAAAGTAGTTTGTCTTATCACTGAAAAAGATATCTTGTCCAAAAGAGTGATCGTATTGAACTTCACTCTAGGGCCTACGTGAAAAACCGCGTACGTTTGTCTGGGTCAACCTCTGTTAGGTGCTGGAGTAGCTGAAGCGTGAATGGGTGCCGTTGACAAGCATTAAGGGTTCGTACGATCGATGACTGACTGATTCTACAGTCCGCTGACAAACATCGCGTGCTGCAGCGTCGGCTCTTCACAAAGGACGCCAAAACGATTGCTGCGGTTGTCTTGTCAGTACCAATTTTGGACGACCACTCCGTGCCTTGTCAGTCACAGTCCCAGTTTCTCGGCAATGGGAAGTGTTGTGTGAAATTCGAGCTCTTTCTGAACGCCGTTTATTAAAATCTGCCGCTATGACATGGAAACTCGGTTCTTCAAATGGATCAAATGGCTCTGAGCACTATGGGACTTACCTTCTGAGGTCATCAGTCCCCTAGAACATAGAACTACTTAAACCTAACCAACCTAAGGACATCACACACATCCATGCCCGAGGCAGGATTCGAACCTGCGACCGTAGCGGTCGCGTGGTTCCAGACTGTAGCGCCTAGAACCACTCAGCCACAGCGGCCAGCTACTCCGTTCTCCAGACATCAAACTGATCTCGGTCTCTCCTCTTTGTTCATAGCCATCTTCAGTTAGCTGCAAGTGTTCTAACTTTTGAACCATAACTACTGCTTCGAATCTGTTTAAAGGAATGAACTTGTCAGAAATTCTAAAGTTATTTGGTATACAACACGACCCCTTTGCCGTAAAGAAAACTTACTTCAATTAAAGATGGTCGATCACAAGATGGTTCCCACGTTTGATACACACCGTAAAAGAGAGTACCTCACCCGTAACAAACTGGAATATTCAGGTTTCCCCATTCCTGCAAGGTTTTTGACATAACCGTGTGTACTGCGACTTTTGACAAACCCTGTATTGCTGTAATATAATATTAATTACAGATTTGTCCAGGTTCCACAGAGAATAGCAGTGTGACCTGAGTATACTGGTTTGGTGCACTTATGGCACGTATTACGACCTTTCAATCTTTGTTTTCTACAGAACGTACACATCTTCTCCTTTTCTCAGTTGGAGGTTTCGCTGCCCTTCCTTGATCCAGTGCTACTAATGAAATTATTGAATTCTCTGTTCCTGTTAGCTGCTTTCCCAAGTAGATGATGGAAGTCCGACGTCAAATTTTTGTATTGGTAGCCAGCGTCTTCCAAATTATTTGTGCACTTACGTCAACCATGTTGAAGAAAACCGTTAATAGTCAGCACCTTGTTTCTCTCTTAACTCTGAATCATCGCGTCTTCTGGCCCATGGTGTCAGCGCCACCTATTGTGGCACTGTTTGTCATTATAACGTCAGGCTTCTTTACTTTTGATGGTGATACCGTTGACTGGTCATGAAGAAGCTAAGGACGGTAACAACTTTGTTATTCCGAGGAAAATAAGAGACTGTCGTCACATCTAGCTGAAAGCCAAATAATGTAGACATGCACACACACACACACACACACACACACACAAACAAACACACACACGTGCTTTAGGTGTAATAACATCGGCAGTTTCCGGACAATACCGACTAGCCCCAAGTGTCTCTATAGCAAATATGAGTTAAATTGAGTGATGTGTAAAAAATATCGCAAGTGTTATTACGCCACAGAATTTTCGCAACATTCTCTCCAAGTCACACAGCTCTGCTTTCTTCGTCCCTCTCCAGATACACTTTCTTCCTGCAACAGTAGCCTTTACACTGCCACAAACTGCCTAGGAATTTATCGCGTATCTACCAGGTTTTGATGGCAAGTATTGGCGAAATGGACAGCGACCTCGAAATGTGAGCAACCGTTCATCCACGGTTATGCACCATCCTGGTCTGTAGGCATTCCTCAGGGTAGTTTTCCACATCTCAAAAACTTTTCTGATTGGTTTCTGTTTGGCTCTTTAGCTACGTTCACGTCTCACTGCTGCACAGTCAAAGCGCAGCAGCCTCAGAATAGCAAGGAACCGGTTATGAAATATAATTTCCTTGAACAGCGGTCGGCCATTCTCAGCTTTCCAAATTCTTCATATCTGGACTTGTAAACACCAGTTAGAATCAGAACACAAATAAGGTTTTTCATTTCATGCCAATCTCTATCCGCCCACGCCTTGTAAATGATTTGACGTTGCTTGTAGGTCGCCATACCCATTTCCCAATGAGGGGTTCACGAAAGAACAACTTAAAACATATCTCTACATTATCGCAGTGTCTAATCGAATACCTTGTAGGACTCCAGTATTCTTTCAATGCAAACTCTTCGTTCCATCTATCAGAAAGTCCAGGCTGAGGGGCTGTGGCCCATATTTCATTCCGATTACACGAAAACAGTGTCACATTCAACATAATTTGACTAAACTGCCGGCCAGAGTGGCCGTGCGGTTCTAGGCGCTGCAGTCTGGAACCGAGCGACCGCTACGGTCGCAGGTTCGAATCCTACTTCGGGCATGGATGTGTGTGATGTCCTTAGGTTAGTTAGGTGTAATTAGTTCTAAGTTCTAGGCGACTGATGACCTAAGAAGTTAAGTCGCATAGTGCTCAGAGCCATTTGAACAATTTTGCACTAAACTGTTTTTCTTCGTCGTCGTAAAGAGATTCTAATGACCATCATCATTTTAGTGCTGTTCTGAGTTTTCAGCGACAACTACCTCGTTATCACTATCACTGAAATAATCTCTAGTTGTGCTTACCCATTCGTGTGATAATCTTCATTTCAGTAACATTTTCAGTTTGTAGAAGAAACAACAGTTATGAAATAAGGCACCAAAATATATATATCACAAGGAAGACTGTTGAGCACTGATAGAATAACAGCGCGAATCAAAAATAGCAGATGACACAACGGAAGCTGCACAGACAGATGTTTGTTTAAAAAGTATTTTCTAACCGTAACGAATTGCAGGGCACGTCCGGAAGAAAACGTGAACGAATACTTTGGAACAAGGCCATAGGTAAATATTTACAATTATTTTCCAAAATTATGAGTAACGAAACATATTGGGAAAGTCCTAAAATTTCTTTAAAGTAAAATGTATAGTTACTAATGGAGAAGATATTAAAAATTACACAAGGGCCTTAGAGGGATGAAGTTCTTTCTCCCAATGCATGTGTGTGTGTGTGTGTGTGTGTGTGTGTGTGTGTGTGTGTGTATGCGTGCGTTTCTGTGTGTATGTTTTGTCTTTCCTATACTGCTGGTAAAGTGTCAAATAGTGCCCTATTGCATAAACATTGTGTTTCTTAAAATGAAAAAAATATTACATGCGGGTGAAGTTCAGCCAAAACATGTATTGTGTTTGTTTGTGTATTTAAACAACAGACGGAAAGCAGATGAGAACGGATATTTCGTAAATAACTGCAAGTAATCATAGACTTTAATCGCAAATATTTTCACACGACATAATTTTGTAGATAGAGCGATTTGGTAACTCACCCATCAAACTTACAACAGCGTCATTTATTTGTATATGACATGATACCAATATACAACAATATACAGAGGGTCATATATATCCCAATAATTTAGAAAAAATTAAGGTAATGACATTAACAAACGAAAAACTTGTTTTTAGGTCTAACTTTATTAGATTAATTACTACTTAAAACATGTTTACAGTTTACAGAACTGAATAAAGGGTTCTCACTGGCGATCATACAAAGGTGCTGGAACATGTCTGACTTTATACAAAAAAGCAGTTGGTTGTACATCAGGCAGGACTAAATTCCATAAATTTTATCTGCAGACATAACTAATGCAAGAACTTCAAAACCTATGATGAATGGATTCACATTCTACATTATTAAAACTAGAAATTTCTTCAATTGCCCTCTCGGTTGTTATACAACGCTGATAGTTTATAACAGCAGCCAACCGAAATTATTGTAGTTTCGTGCTGTACGTTATGAACATTCTGTAGCACCAAGGTTCTCCGGTAATGACAGTATGTGTCAAAATTGCATTGTGAATTATTATTTTTGATATGGATGTGTATTTTCCTTGGAATGTCATTACTTGTTGGCACTATATAGCTTCACGTTAAATTAACAAAATTTTAGTCAGAGCTGAACTGCTTAAACAAATAAATGGCGTATAGCAGCGTACGCCCTGTGTCCTGCACGACAAAAAGGTAAGAAAGAATGTTCAGCAAGTACAGTGCACGAGTTGCTTCAGTTTTCACTTATTCAGTATACGACACAAGGAAAGACTACAGAAATGTAAGTTTTTTCGCTTAGGAGTGTAGGCATCACTTGTGATTGCGTTTTTGCAAGACATTCTAATGTTTCGGACAGTCACGTTGTTGAACTTTTTTCCGTAGATAATGCGTCTTGTTACTGAAAGAAAGCCGTACAGGTACAGGAAATAAACTGACTTTCAAATCTCACAACAGCGTATCTTTGGATAAGGCACCAGCTTCCTTTCCTTACCGATTTCTGCCTTGCAATTAGCTTTCTTTTTTTGTTGAAACACACTTTTCTCGAAATGTTGCGTGACATTTTAGTTTCTTATTGGCTGTGTTATTTCAATCCTTGTTTTTAAATCAACTAGTCTATTATATGTATTCCCAAGACTTGGTTAGGAGCATAACATTTTAAAATACCAGCAAACATTTGTAGGGATAGCAACCTACACACTTTACTACCTTTTAACTTATATTTTCAGAATTAATATATAAACAGTTATACCGCGCATTTAAGAGCCTTTCTGAATTCCGCAATTGGCAAGGTTCACGTCTCCTTTATTCATTATATTTCATGTAACGCTATTATCTTTTCCATAAAGTGATCTTGTAGACAAAGCCACTTGTTACTCTCCTTCATTTTTCTTGGTAATGGATTTTAAAACCCCTTTTAGCCGGTTTAATGTTGATAAGGCGATTATTCTCATCGTTTTGGTACTATAATTTTATTATTTCCGATTCTTAAACCTGTTTCCCTTTGATTGACTGTACTACTGCTAGGAATTGAGAGAATATTAATTTCAATGCTAATAAGATGTACAACTCGTTTACTGTCTTCATTTTGTGAAATACATCGTAAATATCAGCAGTGTAATCCTTTACTGTGACTTTGACCTGTATATAATTAACATATTTTCTACTTTCTTGTGAAACGGTCATTGGATTTATTCAAACTAATGAGAAAGTTATTGATATACGAATTCGCATTCCTTTTACTTTTAAGACATTAAGATTCACCTTCCATTATATTATTTCCGTAATGAAACTGTGTTTCTGTTCCGAGAAATAAAGCTGAAGTCCACTGCCAGCAATGAATCGTGATCTCATGATTTACAGCGCAATAAAAGGTGGATGAAAAGTTATTGGAGGAACGTTGTAAACTCATCGACATTTTTTATCTTTATACTGCCAAAAATCAGTAATCTAGTCCTGTCTTCTTCTGTAAGATATCGAGTGAGACTGCGAATGTGTTCATTGAATTTGTCGCACAATATTGGCTCTCGCGCTATCACAAATGAAACCAAATTGTTAGACTGTTCATTTTAATAATTTAGGTTTAGATCCTGCCGCCAGATTAGAAGCGTCCGTTACTAACAACAACTTTGATAAGCTATAACCGTACTTGGGCTTTCATTTGAACGGTTGTAAAAAAAAAAAGGCTATCGTATAATATTGTTAAACATTCACCATGCAAAATACAATCACAACCACTTCACTGCACTGCCTAACTGCATTATCGTTTGATAATTTATTTGTATCCACCAAACAATAGTGACTATATATTCAGCACATGAATGAGAGCATTAGCTAACTTACTATTAGTGTTTCCATCTGAAATAAATACTAAATATATAATTTAATGGTTTGCTACATCTGAACGGACGAATTCTGTAATTTGCTTTTGTAATTTCTTGAAGTATTTTATTGGAAGCTTTTCTTTTAATGGAGCAAAGTTTCATGAAAACAAGATGGATGCTAGCAAGATTATTATAATGTCGATTTTTAGCTACCATGTCTGACAAAAAAGTAATCTGTAATAATTGTTTTAGATTATTTTCTATGAGCCAACTGCCTTGCCACAGTGGTAACACCGGTTCCCGTTACATCACCGAAGTTAAGCGCTGTCGGGCTGGGCTAGCACTTGGATGGGTGACCATCCGGACTGCCGAGCGCTGTTGGAAAGTGGGGTGCACTCAGCACCTGTGAGGCAAACTGAGGAGCTACTTGATTGAGAAGTACCTGCTCCGGTCTCGTAAACTGACATACGGCTGGGAGTGTGGTGTGCCGATCACATGTCCCTCCATATCCGCACACAGAGACGCCTGTGGTACGAGGATGACACAGCGGCAGGTCGGCACCATTGTGCCTTCCGAGGCCTGTTCGGGCGGAGATTAGAGCTTTTTTATTTGCTATGAACCTGAAAAAAGTTGAGTTTACAGCAAAATTTTCAGTTTTCTTAGGTAACTTGAATATTCACTACGACACGCAAATGACATGTTAACGTTGTTGTTTAAGATAATTACATTTACTGAAATTGCAGCTCGTCGGTAAATGAACTCTTTTTAAAATGAGAAAGGAAATGTGTTAAGTAATATTTGTGGGAAACGTTAGTACAAAGAACTACCTGAAATTAACAGCTATACTGTTAAAAAGATAGAAGCTTAAACACGTTCACTCATAGGACTGTTAATCCATAACATAACTATAAATATGAGAGTACTTGAAAGTTTTTGGGCTATAGTAGATGAACACTCCTAATTTGTGGCGACTAATAAGATTACACAGTTTCTGGCATCTCTGATAATGAAAATAAACATGGCTCGTCATGACGCTTTCCTCAGCCATCTTTCTTGAGATACCAACGGCGCAATTATTTCGCCACAATTTATCCCCTACAAATAATTTACTGAGACGTCTTGCAAACGTGCACATTATTGCTGCTTCCTTGACCATCTTACGTTTCGACGCGCTAAGAAGAAAGTTTTTAACTGTGCGCCCCAAAACATCCTCTATTCTGTTCTCCCCATCGTAAATGTACGACTGTTACAAATTTAAATTTAATATATTTCCGTTGCGAGTAGAATAATTATTTACAGTTAATAAGCCATAGTCCGCAGCTCGTGCTCTGGTGGTAGAGTTCTCGCTTCCCGCGCACGCGGACCCGGGTTCGATTCCCGGCGGGGTTAGGGATTCTCCCTGCCTCGAGATGACTGGGTGCTGTCTTCATCATCATTCATCCCCATTACGGTCCGAGGAGGGCAATGGAAAACCACCTCCGCCAGAACCTTGCCTGGTCAGCGGTGCGGGTCTCCCACATCGTCTCTTACGCTCCTTTGAGTATGGGACCCCATCATCAATGACATCAATACATTTTGAAATTTGAACTTACAGATAGACCCATAGTTTTACAGTCTCTCTTGTCTGGTTATTATGGAAAATAATAACATCAATTTCTATCATAATAACATCAATTTCCAACGCACTGAGAAATTTTAACAAAATTTTTAAATTTATGGTGTGATTACATAAGTCTTACATATGTAGTTCAGTTACTTGAAACAACAAAATTGTTAACTTTAAAAAAATCCTCGCATTGTTTTGATATAACATTGTTTTCATGAATAACTGCTATTTTGTCTATACTTTCAATAGAGCTCGTGCCCCGTTGACAGCCTTCCACTACTTTATACACGGCCCAGCAGTATTAAAGGATCACTTTTTCGAAATCACTAACTGCCTCCGATTGCTTCGCATAAGTTTTGAATGTGGTCGAAGGTGCCTAGACCGCCCACTGTAATTTTGCCCTTCGACATCACCCTCTGGTTCAGTGACGCTTCAGACAGAGTGAGCAAAACTGCGGTCGCACTGCACTCCTCAGAGCTGCGACCACGTGCAGTGGGAATTTTAAACGTCATCAGTGTCAGATGTTGTCAGGAATATCTCTGTGTTGCTAATCGCACTGCGAACTGTCATTTCTATCGAAAATGTGCGGAAATCAACGCCCCAGGAGAAGGTGTGATAGACTGACGCCGTTTATGCCACCAGCTTGTGACTTTTCAGAGCGGCGATGTGCTGAAATGTTACAATCGACCACCCACAAGAAAGACGCGTGATTTCAACTCCAGGTGTAGCGGTTCTGACCTCCCTGAAAAAGACGTCACAAGAAATGCGATTAAGAGAGACTGGGACACGTGACACGTCCGCGATGTCAATGGGCTGAGTTGTGAAATTTTTTGCCAGTGTGGTGTCACTAAAATATCTCACTGCTCAAATGAACTTTTGAGCTGTGGCCTTTTTTTATTACATGTGTCGACACCTGGCTGTTTGAAGTGTCACTGAGCTGGAAGGGGACGTCAGACAGCGCCAAGCTTTTATACCCTTAACAGAAGAACATTGTACGCATTTTTGAGTCAAATTTCAGTCGTGTGTGTCCAAACGGGAGGCAGTTATGGGGTTTCGAAAAAGTGATCCTTTATTTCTGTTGCACAGTCTACTTTAACGTGTGGTTTTTTCAGACACACCTGTCTGTAACGATCTTTGTATGAAATTTGTCCCGTACTTGAATAAACACCAATCTGACTAAATCTGTGTTAAATTTCGTAGTGGCAAGGTGTTTCTCATTTCCCCACGGAATAATTAAAAGGGTGTTTAAGAACAGTTAGGCCATGACAAAGCTGAAAACGCATTCCTCGCAACAGACTGTATGCAACTATTCACTACATGTGTGTTTCAACTTCACCTTATAGGTAAAATTCTGGCGGTGCATTTGTGTTTAAACTCTCTGTCCAACACTTGATGCACAGAAAAGATCTGACCGAGTGTGATGCCAGAATTTGAGTCCTCTTGTCCATAAGATGGTTCAAATGGCTCTGAGCACTATGGGTCTTAACTTCTGAGGTCATCAGTCCCTTAGAACTTAGAACTACTTAAACCTAACTAACCTAAGGACATCACACACATCCATGCCCGAAGCAGGATTCGAACCTGCAACCGTAGCGGTCGCGCGGTTCCAGAATGCAGCGCCTAGAACCGGTTAGCCACTACAGCCGGCCCTGTACATAAGAACGAGACAATAATTCCACAGCAACACGTCCTTGCATGGCTAGCTGAAAATTTGATTCAAAACTATGATTTTATCACCCGTAAAAGGAGTTTAAACTCTCTTTGCTTTAAATATAGCCAAATGGAACGTAGTGCATAAGTTTACACATTTGGAAATAAGAAATAAAAATCAGAGGAGGAAAAAATAATTTCGACAAATTCCAGATTATACGAATACGTAACATATTGCTTAGAAAATCAAATCAAAATCTCATGTTCACGTACAAACGGTAATCGACAGACCACCTGTTTTTACATGACCATCCGTATTCAAAAGACAAAGTAAAATCACCCCATATATTAGCATTAAGTCCGTAATATTATTTAGTGAGTGGAAAAGCTATGAGACAGGCAATTTGCAAGATCAATGATTGAATAAAAATTGGATATTGACAGTAATGCAGTGATGAATCTGAACAAAAACCAATCGTTGGCCGTATTAAATACGACTGCGAAATATCTTACATACATATATCTGAGACTCTGCGGAGTATGCTCCGCAAATGCAGCGCAAGCAACGTAATCCGGAAGGAAGGTCTTCAATGTTCTCATTTTGTTTATCACAAGACAAAGCGTCAGTACTAAACGTACCACCACAGCAGACAGGAGAACGGAATGAGCGCTTCTGTCCAAGACCATGAGGCCTCACGAAACAAGTTTTCCGCGAAACCTCCCTATTGGCTGGTTCACCTGAAAATTTGGCTGACTTTCTAAGATGGGCCTTACAATTTCCATCGAAAGAAAACATGGCCTAGCTGACCAATGAATGGCTATATGACTGTTATATGTTAGACGCACACATGAATACATAGCATGAAAAATGTCTGACAGCAGACGAATTTCACTGTTTGCTGGTTCTGAATGCATTTTTACATCATCTAACATATTTCGTCAATAGTCACGTTTTCTCAATTGTTTCTCCTCACATGTGGATACTTCGCCTGCATACACATTTCTCAGATAGTCCACCTTCTGGCATTACATCTCTCGCCTACTTTTTTTTTATTTTCAACGATACACATTTCCTACTGGATACACCATTTAAATACAGCAGAACATTCTCACTGATGTGTTCGCTTTGCTCGAAAAATAGTGTGAAACGTCTTCATATACAACACAGCCGCTTGTAAACGGAAACAGACGAGGACACGTTACCACCGACGATATTTGACTATTTGACTATTTGACTATTGAACGCCTCCAGGGGCAGATGGATACTTAACATCACTATTAATAGTATATTTATACAATAGCTACGGATGTTGTGGCAACGCGAATTATGAGCGCTTTTGGTTGTTTGCTATATTTAAGTTGTATTTTATTGTATTGTGTCTATGACAGAAGATCGTGGGATATGCCGTATAATTCCCATAAAAGTATTGATCTATGGACGTATGAATTTCAAATAACATGACATTAATTATTATTAATAATCGTTAAGTGTGTTTACTTAATTTAACAAAGTAAAAAAGTGCTAGAAATGAGGACTAGGTCAGCTGTGATTACACGATTTTAATGCGTTTTCGACAAGCTTGTTTGAGCCGAAAGCAGTTGTGATGGCTGTCTTATAGAAGTTGGTCTCAGTGCTCGCACGTAAAACAAGCAATCGAACGGACTTGTAGTCGACTATTTCTCGTGTAACCAGATCGGCGCAACTCCGGTACGCCCGTACTCACACTTGGACACTTCAGTCTCTTGAATGATTAGCTCTAAGACATCCATAGAGTCGCGCTTACATTGGTCAAGCGGCTCCCTACTAAACCACCGATTTTCTTACTCCTCCCAGATAAATTTCCTGGTATAGCTATCGTCTGGAAACCATAAATAACTGGAAAGTAATACTCTGCAGCTTCCGACCCACATCCGTTCGGTGTTTGCAAATATCATCGAAGTTCCTGGAGCTCCCGTGGTTCCATAACTACTTCAGGTATAGCATAGAATTCGTAGCAAACACTGCTGTGAATATCTATGCTGTGTCCGGCGTGCCTCGGACACATGTACTCTAGCACGTAGGTAAGTCTTACTTTCGGCATTTCGACATCCTTGGGCCACGGCGGAATATGGAAGTTCCCACTCCTTCGCCGAAGACCATTTTCCAGGGAGATAATCTCCTTGTGGCCAAGGTAGCAGGTTTCCGACATTCCTCCTTTACCCAAAGAATGACTTGTACATTATAGCCTCACTAAAGAAGCTGTCGCAGAGGAACGGCGAAGTCTTTGGCACTCTCATGGACGAACAGAACGGGCGGCGTTTCGCAAGATCCCTCTTTGTCTCCTTCATTCCTCAAGTGTTTTACGGTAAATTGCTATTAGAAGGAACGCAAGTTTTTTCGCCAAATGTCTGTAAAAATGTCACATATATGTGATCCGGTACCGATTCCGTTCCACTGTCGATCCATTTTTGTTGACTTTCAGTTCCGCGACAACTTGTTTCAACATTATCATTTCGGTGTTCGTGCGATGACTGAAATGTGGACCCCTTTTACGACCTTCCACAGCAAAACAGTTTCTAAAGTCTGATTTGAATGTTTCAGCATTTTCTATGTCGTCTTCTATTTCGTTGCTAGTATGATTAATAAGGATCAACTACTGATATTACGTAACATCAAAACAATTTCGAATTTACTCTCTGATTGGTAGCCAAAATTTTTCTTTCGAATTTATTAAATGATTCTCCTACATGCTCATCATATGCACATCTTGGCTTTTGCTTATCAACGAGATTTTCACCTCACTTGAATCTCTGATGGAGCTCTCTTTGCATTCGTAGCGATTTTCTAACACGCCAATAGAACGTCGACGAATCTCACATATGATTTCTCGGTTCATGCTGGTCCACGGCGTATTTCACAAAACGTTTTGCTCCACATGTTCATTTCCTACACTAAATATTTAATGTTGACTGCTCAGATACTCTACAATTAGTTTCTTGTCGTTTTTGCCAAGAAAAATATTTTGCTACAGTTTTTAATACTCCTTGACGATGTAACTTGGCGATAGTTCCCTCCACTATGTTAATTGTTTCGGAAAGTACGTCTCTGTTAGTTAGTAGGAAGTCTAAGACGTTGTCCTCACGTATAGGCTTTCGAAGCATTTTACTGAAAAAAGTTTGGAAGAAGCTCAAATCCCTGTTGCACAATGATCACGGCTTGTGTGATAATATTGTTTTGATAGTTACTAAGAATCTAAACAACGAAACAGGTATCTAAAGCCACGTCCGTTGGTGTTAATTCTGAGGACTGTTCCGGTGAAAACTTCACCCCATCTCCACTGTTGTCTGTTAAATTGAAAGATATCGACTGCATTAGTCCGTTATGGGCGGTGCATTTGCCACCGTGAATAACGTAGAGAGCACTTGGACAGTGACAACTGAGCGCCCACTATTGCGCCAGGAAGGGGAAATATGTACGGATGAAGAGTGATCACTTCCACTACCAGTATCGGACAAGTCTGCTGACTTGGATTAAGCTCATAAAAGTACCAAAACATCACGTTACATCCTCTAGATGTTGTCGAAAGAGAAGGAGCCAATATTCCAGGAAATCGAAGACCATTTCCAGGACCGATGACCTCGCTGTCTGGTCTCCTCCCCAAAATCAAAAAATCAAACCAACCAACCATTTCCAGAGGACATTTGTCTCCTACGTCATCAGAGTAATGTCCAGCTAGTCGATCTCTTGCTCAGCACTAGCTGGTATTGTTGTGTGCCGGCAATAGTTACAAAAAGTAGTCTCGTCCATTGTCATTGTGGTAAGTAAAAATGAAAATACACGGAGCGATCACGCGACTGGACCCCAAAATGTAAAAAATGTCAGCCACAGTCAAATTTGAAGATAATGCTTCATGGAGAAAATACCAGAAACACTGGTATATTTAATAATCTTCACAACAGGTTGGCGGGCGAAGAGTGTCAACATCGCTTCCCGGTCCCCTCGAGGCCCTGAATGAGTTTAACTTGCCTCCAGACTATCAATGAACCCATTTCCTAGCTTCTGGTAATTTACTCCTTTGCGCTGCCTGACCTTGTGTAGACTATTCTAGACTATTCCAGCCGTATTCTCTCACTCTGACGTCGCGAAATGCTGCACTAAGTTCGAAGAAATAAAATTACTAGGCAGTAAATTTTTCACACCCACGTCATTTACATTTTTTTTGGAGTTATGGAATGATTCGATAATAAAATGAGTTATCTGGTCCAAACTTAGATGAAATTCGCATGCAGCAGTTTGTAGACTTCGAGGTGCTCATGAAGTTTAATTACTGAAAATCTAATGAAAACACCCTGCATTCGCTTGAGAACCAAGGGAAACTTCACAAAAATGTTTGTCTTAACCATGAATTGGAGTTGGTTTTGGTTTGTTTCTGGAGAATCTTGTCTGTTCTCTGAGGAAAAAAATTAGGATTGGTTTGAAGGATATGTATGTGCATGTGTAAGAGAATCTCGGTTCTTTTTAGTCAGGTACCAGGCGAAGAACTCATGGAGGGAACGATACAGCTGTCAGGAGAACCTTATACAGCCTAGAACCTGTCTTGTTCTGGAGTATGCGTTGTCTTCATTATTAGTGCCAAATGTATTTGTCCCGATACGTCTTGCAGTTTTGAACGCGGCGTACAGTGGACAATCTCTCTTTTCGGTACAGTTTCTCTTAATGCTGTGTTAGAATAACGGAGGTGGATTGACTATTTTAGGTCCTTTCGTTCTTCAGTACTTCCTTACACGTGTAGTACCACAAAAGTCTAGTCCTGATCGTCCCCACTAGCATAGCACGTCTTGCCTATCATGTTCTCGACTACTATAATGACGAGTAGTACAGGGTCTAATGACTTACAGTATTATGATGCATATAAACATTTTTTCTTGTAACAAAAGTGGCTCAGGTGACCCGTTTCCTCGGAAGGGTGGTGAAGCATTTAACTCTAGTGATGATCAGAAACTGTGTACAGACTGCCATGTGATGCGGAATGATGTTCCACAAATGTTGCCGGAAGTCATCCGTTTACATCAATGCACAACCGATAACTGTGTGCTCATGCTTGTCTAAAACGGTCAACATAGCCATTTTGTTCATGGGTAATGATTGCAGCTTCAGCTAAACGGTGTGTCGTACACCAAATGCCCTGTAACAGTCTATTTATTACATAAAACTCATAACACAATTAAAATAAATATACGAAATGGCTTATACTTGTAGTACTGTGTGAGGCAAAAAATTGTTATTGTTATGTACACATACATATGAGTGAAAGGACACCAGTAGAAAAAGGTGAACTACTAACTATGTGCAAATTGTTGATGTCAAAAAATGTGCTGTCACAACGTTACTATTATAGAGCAGTGTGTTGTTGTCATCATTATGGAAAACGAAAGTCAAATAATTATTCGTTAAACGGTTTAAATTGGTGATATGATGAAGACCTCTCGAACGTTTCGTTCTGAGTGTTTCAAGATGTGCTACGTTGGGATGTGGAATTCATTGAATCCGAAAAGTTCGGTTATAATGTAATACAAATTCTGAAACTTGTTCTTTTCAATATCTGAGAATGGATGTTTACGAACTAAAACTTTTTGTACAATTTCGAATTCCTAGCGTGACATACCTTCTTTTGTAGCATTTTCCTTTTCTGGGCTGCCTTTTTTATATTAGTAACTGGAGTGTCAAATCAGTTCACGATGACGTAAACACTGTGACGTGGTGAAAGAAACAAGTTCTTTTATTTTGTCAGGCGGATTTTTAGTCTTCAAAACTAAATATGGTGCGAGCGAACCAGTGTCCTGAAAAATCGAAATATAATTGTCCCATTTAGTGTGTTGTTTGTGGCAATAAAGTCTATTTAGTTATACTACCTTTTCCATTATTCTTTCACTAGTGTTGGATGAAACATGGGAAGCATGGTACCTGGAAATGAAAATAGGTTTAATCTTTCTGTTCTGTAGTGCGCGTGTCCAGTCTGCGGAATAAAATTGGGGTCCGTTTTCACATACAACCTTTCCTACATGTCTTACGTGTGGTAAGAAATTCTCAGTGAAAGCAGCTGAAAGAGGTTTAGCTGTAACTCTGCGAAGTGACCTAATGGAAACAAATTGCATGTTAGCTCAACTGCGACAAATATGTACTAAAAACCTTTTTGTTCTTTGGAATAGGCCAGTAGAGGTCTACCGCTGCAAAATGACGTAATTTCAGTTGGGATAATAGGGAAAAGTGAAGCAAAATGTAATGTAGTGGAAGATTTTGCTTGCTCGCAGACTTTGCATTTCGCTAGAAATTCTTTCCTGCGTGTCCATGAAATAGGATGTTCAACGAAATATGAGCATAGCTCAGATGTGTGTATCACATCAGTTTGTTGACAAGATCATCAGAAACACAGAGCAGTCAAGTATTACTGTCGGTTTCAAATGTTTGAAAAGGATGTTATTTCGTACCCAGTAATGACGTGTGATAGCAGAATTTTGTGTGTTATGCCATAATTGTCTGATACTCTTGCACACTTGATCCTTATCCTGTTCTTTGACAATATCTTTTAACCCAGAATAAAACTTGTTGGGAAGCAGCCGTTTGAGTTCCAGTAGCAGACCTGGATAAAGGGTCAACGACCACATTGTGTGTGCCCGGAACATGGATGACTGGGAAACTGAATTCCTGTTAGTTATGTTCCCATCTTCCCAGACGATCATGTGAAAATTTATCGGACATGAAGCACTGAATTGCACAGTGGTCTGTATACACGTTCGTATGTTTGACATATAAGAAAAAACGAAATTTTGTAAGAGCTCAGACAACTGATAATATTTCGAGTTGTGTAATGGAATAATTTCTTTCTGCGAGATAAAGTACACGACCGGCAAAGGCAATACTTTTCTTGACGATCACTCTTTTTCTTCTACTTCCCGGAAAAGATAAACGCTAACGGCTGTTTTGGCACTGTCTGTTGCAATACAATAATTTTTGGAAATATCTGGGTGTGATAATAGAGGGCCATTCAACGAAGCACGCTTCAAATTCAGAAATTCAATTACTGGCTGATTATCCCAGAACAAATTTGAGATACTACCACTAAGCTGACAAAAGTCTTGGCATACCCAAAGCTGTATAATGAATGAAACGCCTAAGAAAATTGACGACGTCAAGAAAACGCCGTAGTTGTTTTTTAGTTGTGGGAACAGTGATGTCTCGGACAGCTTGACGTTTATCTGGGTCAGATTCCATTCCATCAACACAAACGATGTGGCCTGAAAAGTTAAAAGATGATTTTCCAAACTCTAATTTGCGTAGATTGATTGTAATACCCCGACGTGAGAATGTATCCAGTATTACATTCAAAGTACTGTTTTGTTAAATACCAAGTTTCTTCCGCAATAAATATGTCATCGACATACGTTGTGGCCCTTTATTTTAAATCAGACGGAAGAATAGTATATATGCCACGAATGAAAGCTGCTGATAGTTAGGTGGGGCAAAAGGTAACTTGCAGTGTGATGACAATTACCGAAGCATAAGAAGGCAGTGTATTAACGACAGTTGTGGTGAAGTTCTATTTGCCAAAATACAGACTCTTAGATGTAGAGGACGTTTTTAATTTAACGTCGAATATACTGTCACTCCACGAAACTTTTGTAGTAATAATCAAATGTCTGTGGTCTATCTGTTTCTGTAACTATAATGTCACTAATACGAGTATGTCGTGGAACTAACACAAGGCCCAACGATCTGTCTTTCTCGGGAACCACGTGTAACAGGCTGATATACGGACTTATTGCAAGTTCAAAAGTACCTTGTGCGAGCGTGGACTCTAATTCTTCTTTCACTTTGTCTCTACATGTAAAATGCACTGAATAAGGCATCGAAACAAATATCTTAAGACGCTTTTCTTGGAATTCATGCACAAATCCTCGCATAGTACCATATACGTTGTCAAAAATATCTGAATGTGATTGTAAAACTTCTTGTAACTATTGTCTGCGTCTGTTGTTGCTTCACAATTGTCTACCGTGGTTTGGATTGTCTGCGAAACGTCTAAATTAGATTATCCATCAGCACTGACTGCAGCAAAAGACGTGTCAGCGGAAAATGATGTGCACCACAGTGTATTCTTTGTGTATGAAACAAACTCTTATCTGTTAATTTCCTGCCTGCCGGAGTGGCCGAGCGGTTCTAGGCGCTTCAGTCTGGAACCGCGTGACCGCTACGGTCGCAGCTTCGAATTCTGCCTCGGGCATGGATGTGTGTGATGTCCTTAGGTTAGTTAAGTAGTTCTAAGTTCTAGGGGACTGATGACCTCAGATGTTAAGTCCCATAGTGCTCATAGCCATTTGAACCATTTGATACACATGCTTTTTTCGCTGTTTTTTTTCCTGCAATAAAATGTCTCTTATGTCTTCCAACGTGATAATACGAACTGTTACTGCGTTCATATTGTAGTTGACGTTTTCTGTGGACACCTACAGTATGCTGAGCTTCTAGTCATTGTCTATCAGTTGAGATTGCTATTATCTTGCAGCTGAAGCTTCTGACTGTTGACTGTAAAATTATGGTTTTTTTGCTGACTGTACTGACACTGTCCGTTAAGATTGTTTCGCCTGCTGTAACTATTCTGATACCACTTCTATTGCCATTGTAACCTCTGTTGTTTCGGGAGAAATTTTTGCTAAGGAAATAATAGTCAGATTGCTGAATTTCAAGTAATTGAAGTAGGTCGTGGAATGCATTAATATATTCTTTTTGCGGCCCTGCGAGTAAAGAAACACGTAGTATACGAGGAAGTTCTGATATATATGAAGTTGAATGAGAGCTGAATGTATGGCTCTGTTAAATGCTGGTTTGTTGCACCATGATGCGCAGTTGACACGAATGGCGGGTTCGCTTTCTAAAAAACTATAAATGAATAATTTATGAGTTAGTGGCCAAGTTGGAGGTATAGAAGAGAATCGCAGGATCCCATCTAAAGGATGCAAATCAGTATTTCCATTTTTAAAAACCTTGAATTTTCGTACAGAAATAAAATATTTTTAGTTGAATCCGTCGTGTCTTGGAGAGTATTGTAGATCGTTTCTACTTGAAATGTTTCCGATTGTCGCTGTTCTGTTTCAAAGTCCCTGATTTTTCTCATTCTGCCTGCGTTTTGTTCATATGTAAATCCATCTGACTGTCCATGAAAAGTATTTGAAGAATCACAAGTATGACGTAGTTTTCGCAATGTTGGCGAGATTTCTTTTTAATCTGTTAATCTCCTGTGCGTTGATGTTTTTCACTGTTTGCTAGTCACGTTGAAAACGCTGCAATGAAAGAAATTCTTCTGTTTAAGTAAAACGTGTGGAAAGTGTGTTCTCCGAATTTGAGTGTGTATTGAAATTTTATTGTTCGACTTTCTGAGAAATGTCTTCTATTTGTGCTGTTAGACATTGCAGTCGTGTCGTTGTGTCATTGTCTATTTTATTAATTTCCGACTCCAAATGACTGATCTGTTGCTGGGTGTTTTACGTTGTAATCTTTTGACTACAGAACTGGGAACTACTTCATATATTTTACTTTAGAAGCAAATCTTGCTCGTTGTGTACTGTTTCTTAATATGTTTTAACTGATTATCTACTTCAAAACGTCTTTGCGAAAATAAAGTCTCCAACTGAATCTTACTCTCTGTAAGCATGTCTAAATGGTTAGAAATTATATTGAATGTCGTGTCAGTGTGGTTTCTTAGTTGACTGTCAAGTGTTCCCATGTGCTTTCGTAATTTTTGGACAGTAGGACGTCATAACTGATTACCTAGAATTTTGTTACTTTTTTCCGTTTTGTGTCAAAATGCGCCGCTAATGTTTTATTACTTTTTTCTGTTGAGTCGCTAGAATTTTGTTGTTTTCTGCGAGTAAAATCTGAACAATAGTCTCAAGATCTTTGGTGTGCAAGGAATTGCTGTTAATCATTGTGTGATGAAGGGATTGTTGATCAGTATTCTCATTGTCTACCTCTGTTGTGACCTGACTTTGCAATGTCTGTGTTGTGGTGGATTCCACTTGTCTGGAACCTAAAACTTGTGAAGTTGAAGTAGGTGCATCATCGACGAAAGAAATATTTAGGCTTGCAACAACAATGCTATCTGAAATCGGGAACGTTTCCATATTTGTTGGAACTATACTGTCTGTGATGGAAGCATCAACTTCTTACATTCTCGAGTTTGTCTGAATTTCTTAAATAGGTCGCAATAGCTCGTCAGAAATCAATGCATTATTTTCTGTTCAATTCGACATAGCAGACGGTTGAACAATACTAGTAGGAGAACTACTGTTTACCGTCTTACGGGGCACCGTGGCTATATTCGCAACAAAATAAATTTTCAAAAGTAAGTATGTTGGCCTGTATTAAACGAAAACACAAATGTTTAAATTACACTGAAGACCAAAGAATCTGGTATGGGTATGCGTATTCAAACACCGAAATATGTAAACAGGCAGAATACGGCGCTGCGGTCGGCAACGCCCATTTATGACATCAAGACTAGGCGCTTCAGTCTAGAACCGCGCGACCGCTACGTCGCAGGTTCGAATCCTGCCTCGGGCATGAATGTGTGTGATGTCCTTAGGTTAGTTTGGTTTAAGTAGTTCTAAGTTCTAGGGGACTGATGACGTTAGATGTTATGTCCCATAGTGCTCAGAGCCATTTGAACCATTTTTACTACAATGGCAGGTTATCAAGATTTAAGTGAGATTGAACGTGTTGTTACAGTCGGCGCACGAGCGATGGGGCACAGCGTCCATCTAGCGCATTGACGTGTACAGGTATGGAGACAACATCATTAATCCATGGAACCCGTATGTCAGCAGGGGACTGTTCAAGCTGACGTAGGCTCTGTAATGGTGTTGGGAGTGTGCGGTTGGAGTGATATGGGTCCCCTGATACCTCTAGATACGACTCTGACAGGTGAGACTTACGTAAACATCCTGTCTGATCACGTGCATCCATTCATGTCCATTGTGCATTTCGACGGACTTGGACAATTCCACCAGGACAATGCGACGCCCCACCAGTCCAGAACTGCTACAGAGTGGCTAGAGTAACACTCAACTGAGTTTAAACACTCCGCTGGCCACCAGACGTGAACATTATTGAGTATATTTGGAATGCATTGCAATGCGCGTTTCAGCATAAATCTCCACCTCCTCGTACTCTTACTGCGAAGTCTCAACCCGAACTGATTTCCTGAGACGGCAATGTCTCCTAGTAAGTCAGGTCTAGAGTCAAACCCTTCACTTGTGGCATTTGTGTCACGTAAAATAGTATTTATTTTTATCTCCTTCCATAACTACACAAGTTTGTCCACGCAGTTTTTTGCACACTCTGTCTCTCTCTGTAACACGGCAGATATTGCTAGATATGGATGCTACATCCGTCCGTCTGCTTTCGAGACGGTTTTTCCATGTACTAATAAGATAAGACTAGAATTTAGGCTAAAAAGTTGCGGCTTCTATCGTTAGATATTAAATATGGTGCCTTGTAGTACGTGGTTTTGCCGGCCGCGGTGGTCTAGCGGTTCTGGCGCTGCAGTCCGGAACCGCGGGACTGCTACGGTCGCAGATTCGAATCCTGCCTCGGGCATGGGTGTGTGTGATGTCGTTAGGTTAGTTAGGTTTAAGTAGTTCTAAGTTCTAGGGGACTTATGACCTAAGATGTTGAGTCCCATAGTGCTCAGAGCCATTTGAACCATTTGAGTACGTGGTTCTCAGTGACATCTCATCTATCGGATTCATCAGGGATGACAGCGACTGACAACGCTGCCCAGTGCCAGTTGGGACAGAGCCGATATGGTCTCAGAGGGACACCAGACACAAGTATGACTTCACACCCGCTCGAACATACGGTCGTCACATGTAAGATTGATAGAACATCGTAACATTCACGTCGTTAACAGCAGTTTTCAACATGTTAATGGAATTACGTTTCTCGACTAGTACACCAAAAGAATTTTTCTTCAAAAAAGTATGTTAGTTAAAGGAAAGGAAAAGCATGAATTTTTTTAAACGACAGTTCCCCGCACACAACGTCACCTGGAAAACAAACTGGAGGGACAGAGGGGAGCAACTGTTTATGACCTGTGGAGTCATCTATTTTCATGGTACCAGAAAAAAACTGAAGGCTGTTAGTTGTATCAAAGGCTATAAAGAGGAATGAAAACCAGAAAATAGTGGAAAATATAAAGAGGAATGTTAAACGGAAACGAATATAAAGCAACTCAAGCTTTACAGCGAAGCATATTTAGAAAACAATAATATTGAAAGTTAACGATGTGACGTCAGTATTGTTACGGACGGTGCATAGCGTCGGTTTAAGAACTATCGTGACCTCTTCCCGCCGTGACATAGGGAACGCATGGGAAAACTCATTCACGAAAATATGTTTGAACTACTTGGAAATGAGTGTGTCTTAACCACTGAACCTCTTCGCATGAAAACAGTTTGTTTGGCGTTGATTGTACTGCCGAACTGAAGTGAAAATTATGCTTCTTAACAACGTTGGATATACAGTGGATATCGTCATGAGCGTCCCAGGGATGTGTGGTAGGAGCTCTGTTGTTCTCCATATACGTAAATGATTTGGTGGACAGGGTGGGCAGAAATTTGCGATTGTTTGCCGATGGTACTGTGGTGTACGGTAAGGCGTCGAAGTTGAGTGACTTTAGGAAGATACAAGACGACCTAGACAAATTTTCTGGTTGGTTTGACGAATGGCAGCTAGCTTTAAGTGTGGATAAATGTAGGTTAGTGAGGATGAGTAGGAAGAACAAATCTGTAATGTGCGGATACAGTACTACAAGTGTCCTGTTTGACACAGTCAGGTCGTTTAAATATCTGACCGTAACTTTGCAAAGCGATATGAAATGAAACGTGCATGTGAGAACTGTGATAGGGAAGGTGAGTGGTCGACTTCGGTTTATTGGGAGAATATTAGGAAGGAGTCCTTCAATTGTAAAGCAGACCGCATATAGGACGCTCGTGCGACCTATTCTTGAGTACTGCTCGACTGTTTGGGATCCCTGCCTGGCCGGACTGAAGGAAGACGTAGAAGCAATTTAGAGGCGGGCTGCTAGATTTGTTACTGGTAGATTCGAAGAACACATTAAGTGTTACCGAGATGCTTCGGGAACTCAAATGGGAATACCTGGAGGGAAGGCGACAGTCATTTCGAGAAACACTATTCAGAAAATTTAGAGAACCGCCGTCTGAAGCTGGCTGCCGCATGATTCTACTGCTGCCAACACACATTGTGCGTAAGGACCACAAACATAAGATACGAGAAATTGGGGCTCATACGGAGGCATATACAGGGTAGTCCATTGATCGTGACGGGGCCAAATATCCCACGAATTAAGCGTCAAACGAAAAAACTACAAAGAACGAAACTTGTCTAGCTTGAAGAGGGGAACCAGATGGCGCTATGGTTATCTCGCTAGATGGCGCTGCCATAGGTCAAACGGATATCAACTGCGTTTATTTAAATAGGAACCCACATTTTTTATTACATATTCGTGTCGTACGTAAAGAAATGTAGATGTTTTCGTTGGACCACTTTTTTCGCTTTGTGATTCATGGCGCTGTAATAGTCGCAAACATATGGCTCACACGTTTTGACGAAGAGTTGGTAACAGGTTGGTTTTTTTATAAAATACAGAACATAGGTACGTTTGAATATTTTATTTCGGTTCTTCCAATGTCATACATGTACCTTTGTGAACTTACCATTTCTGAGAACGCATGCTGTTACAGCGTGATTACCTGTAAATACCACATTAATGCTATAAATGCTCAAAATGATGACCGTCAAAGTCATTGCATTTAGCAATACGTGCAACGACATTCCTCTCGACAGCGAGTAGTTCGCCTTCCGTAATGTTCGCACATGCATTGACAATGCGCTGACTTAGGTTGTCAGGCGTTGTCGGTGGATCACGATAGCAAATATCCTTCAACTTTCCCCACACAAAGAAATTCGGGGACGTCAAATCCGAACATCCATCATGTTGGAACTGTATATCGCCATTCTGTCGCGCAGTGAAACATCTTGTAGTAACATCGGTAGAACATTACGTAGGAAATCAGCATACATTTGACCATTTAGATTGCCATCGATAAAATGGGGGCCAATTATCCTTCCTCCCATAATGCCGCCCCATATACGAACCCGCCAAGTTCGCTAATGTTCCACACGTCGCAGCCATCGTGGATTTTCCGAGGCCCAGTATTGCCTATTATGCCGCTTTACGTTACCGCTGTAGGTGAACGACGCCTTGTCCCTAAATAGGACGTGTGCAAAAAATCTGTTATCGTCCCGTAATTTCTCTTGTGTCCAGTGGCAGAACTGTACACGACGTTCAAAGTCATCGCCATGCAATTCCTGGTGCATAGAAATATATATTGTCTGCTACTGATGTGCGGATTAGCCGCGGCAGCAGCTAAAATACCTACTTGGGGATCATCATTTGTTGCAGGTCGTGTTTGACGTTTCAAATGGGGCTGAACACTTCCTGTTTCCTTAAATAACGTAACTATCCGGCGAACGGCCTGACCCTTGGACGATGTCGTCAAGGATACTGAGCAGCATACATATCACACGCCCGTTGGGCATTTTGATCACAATAGCCATACATCGCCACGATATCGACCTTATCCGCAATTGGTAAACGGTCCATTTTAACACAGATAATGTATCACGAAGCAAATATCGTCCGCACTGGCGGAATGTTACGTGGTAGCACGTACTTATACGTTTGACTATTAGAGCGCCATCTAACACAAAGCGAAAAATGTGGTCCAACTAAAACATTCATATTTCTTTATGTACTACACGAATATGTAATAAAAAATGGGGGTTCCTATTTAAAAGATCATAGTTGATATCCGTTTGACCTATGACAGCGCCATCTAGCGAGCCAACCATATCGCCATCTGGTTTCCCCCTTCAACCTAGACGATGTTCGTTATTTGTAGTTTTTTCGTTTGATGTTTATTTCGTGAGATATTTGGCCCGGTCTCTATCAATGGACCAC
The DNA here is from genome assembly GCF_023864275.1 of Schistocerca cancellata. Taxonomy (NCBI): domain Eukaryota; kingdom Metazoa; phylum Arthropoda; class Insecta; order Orthoptera; family Acrididae; genus Schistocerca; species Schistocerca cancellata. Next base: position 21,085,601 of record NC_064633.1, on the reverse strand, counting down.
CCTGTAGACAGTAGTTTATCACTCCCAGTATTTGCGAGTGTAAGAGGAAAGGAAATGACTGGTGGTGGTACAGGGTACTTTGCCCCACGCACCACACTGTGGCTTGCGGAGCACCTATGTTGATGTTGATGTTGATGAGCAAATTCTAATGAAAGAAGGAAAATCCGACAGTTATTTCTGGTTGAGACACTCAGAGGAATAGGTTCAGACGCGTAACTTGAATGTGCTTCTTCCTTCTCGCACAGTATTGCCTTTCCTCAGGCATGTGAGGATTGTGTGTCGAACGTACGTCTTGAATGTAGGTAACTGAGATGATTAGGTCATTATTTTATTGGTGGCGATAAGAGGGTAAATTCGGGTATCGCTACACCGTCTATTCCTCTCTAATTGCACCAGTAGCGGCGGAGGATCCGATGGATGGAGCACCATCAGCAGCATCATATCCAACCACTTCGGAGACACAGATGAATGGTGTGTGATTTAATCGAGACCCATCATCTGGTAATCATGTACACTCCACTCGTCGCCTTGCAAATACTGGCGGGGCAATTTATTCCACTACCACGATTTGAACTCCGGGTCGAGTGCTGCTGTAGCGGCACGCGTTAGTGACCTATACGATACAGCCGGTTAGTAAGAATCTACAAAGCACTAAATGTGAAAATCCGTAGTGAAAAATAATACTAGGGCCACTCTAACGGAACAACATATATTCCAAAAATCCAACTTTTGTTGTACGTCTTTGCTATTCACGGAATCACAGAAACTTTCTTCGACCTTGTATTCAAAGTTACATCCACCAGTTTCCCCAAGTCGCACTGTCACAGCACTTTGTCAAGATGGTTGCTCGATGTTTCACTGAAGCAAAGTGTTCCTGTGTTGTGAGAATGAGGAAGTAACAAACATTCGCGAGAGATTGAAGAAGTACATTGAAGCGCCAAAGAAACTAATATAGGCGTGCATATTCAAGTACAGAGACACGTAAACAGGCAGAAGACGGCGCTGTGGTCGGCAACGCCTGTGTAACATAGCGAGAGCCTGGCGCAGTTGTTACTGCTGCTACAGTGGCATGTTATGAAGATTTAAGTGAGTTTGAACGCGGTGTTATAATCGGCGCTTGAACGATGGCACACAGCATCTCAAAGGTAGCGGAAGGGGGGATTTTCCCGTACGACCATTTCACGAGTGTACAGTGAATATCAGGAATCCGGTAAAACTTCAAATCTCGGACATCTCTGCGGGCGGAAAAAGATCCTGGAAAAACGGGACCAGCGACGACTGAAGACAATCGTTGAACGTGACAGAATTGCAACCCTTCCGCAAACTGCTGCAGATTTGAATTCTGGCTGTTAATAAGTGTCAGCGTTCCAACCATTCAACGAAACATCATTGATATGGGCTTTCGGAGTCGAAGGCCCACTCGTGGCTTTACGCCTCGCCTGGGCTGTTAAGGCCTGGAAGCATGTTGCCTTGTCGCACGGGTCTCGTTTCAAAATGTATAGAGTCGAGGGATGTGTACGGATATGAAGATAACCTCATGAATCTATGGACCCTGCATGTCAGCAGGAGATTGTTCAAGCTGGTGGAGGTTCTGTAATGGTGTGGGGCGTGTGCAGTTAGAGTTATACCGAACCCCTGATACGTCTAGATAAGACTCTGACAGATGACACATACGTAAGCTTCTTGTCTGTTCACCTGCATCCATTCATGTTTTGTGTGTATGTCGACGGACTGGGGAATTCCAGCAACACAATGCGACACCCCACACGTCCAGGACTGCTACAGAGTGGCTCCAGGAACAGTCTTCTGAATTTAAACACTTCCGCTGGGCACTAAACTCCCCAGGCATGAACATTATTGAGCATATTTGGGATGCCTTGCAACGTCCTGTTCAGAAGACACCTCCACCCCCTCGTGCTCTTACGGTTTGATGCACAGCCCTGCAGGATTCATGGGCGTTGCAGCACTTCTACGTGTTCGCGTGCGCCCTACACGATATTAGGCAGGTGTACCATTTTCTTTGGATCTTCAGCGTAGTATGGGGATGACGCTGTACACCATAGTGTAGTCAGTGGTTGGGCAAGCAGATTACCTGGTGAAACTGGGCACACCAGAACCTTCCGCGAAGCTGTAAGACTCAGCACCGCTCAGAAGCTTGAATGGCTCCGCATTAACAGCCTGATGTAGCCTGACTCTCATTACAGTGGACTGTCAGTCCGAATGGAGGTGGGAGAAACAGCTGTGCATAATATTTAGTCAGATGCATCTGGAAACCGTTTGCGCCAGGTGGCTTTCGAGAATGTTCTTTCGGATGCCAACAAAGAAACAGGAAAGACAGTGCGCAGCGAGCGTTTATAGCAGTGCAAGAATTCCGGAGATGATTTCCTAGCAAGAATGGTGACTGAAGATGAAACCTCGTTCCATGACTTTGGCCCGGAAACGAAGAGGTCGTCGGTGGAATGGCATAATGCAAACTCGTTTCAGAATAAGGAACTACACTCCTGGAAATTGAAATAAGTACACCGTGAATTCATTGTCCCAGGAAGGGGAAACTTTATTGACACATTCCTGGGGTCAGATACATCACATGATCACACTGACAGAACCACAGGCACATAGACACAGGCAACAGAGCATGCACAATGTCGGCACTAGTACAGTGTATATCCACCTTTCGCAGCAATGCAGGCTGCTATTCTCCCATGGAGACGATCGTAGAGATGCTGGATGTAGTCCTGTGGAACGGCTTCCATGCCATTTCCACCTGGCGCCTCAGTTGGACCAGCGTTCGTGCTGGACGTGCAGACCGCGTGAGACGACGCTTCATCCAGTCCCAAACGTGCTCAATGGGGGACAGATCCGGAGATCTTGCTGGCCAGGGTAGTTGACTTACACCTTCTAGAGCACGTTGGGTGGCACGGGATACATGCGGACGTGCATTGTCCTGTTGGAACAGCAAGTTCCCTTGCCGGTCTAGGAATGGTAGAACGATGGGTTCGATGACGGTTTGGATGTACCGTGCACTATTCAGTGTCCCCTCGACGATCACCAGTGGTGTACGGCCAGTGTAGGAGATCGCTCCCCACACCATGATGCCGGGTGTTGGCCCTGTGTGCCTCGGTCGTATGCAGTCCTGATTGTGGCGCTCACCTGCACGGCGCCAAACACGCATACGACCATCATTGGCACCAAGGCAGAAGCGACTCTCATCGCTGAAGACGACACGTCTCCATTCGTCCCTTCATTCACGCCTGTCGCGACACCACTGGAGGCGGGCTGCACGATGTTGGGGCGTGAGGGGAAGACGGCCTAACAGTGTGCGGGACCGTAGCCCAGCTTCATGGAGACGGTTGCGAATGGTCCTCGCCGATACCCCAGGAGCAACAGTGTCCCTAATTTGCTGGGAAGTGGCGGTGCGGTTCCCTGCGGCACTGCGTAGGATCCTACGGTCTTGGCGTGCATCCGTGCGTCGCTGCCGTCCGGTCCCAGGTCGACGGGCACGTGCACCTTCCGCCGACCACTGGCGACAACATCAATGTACTGTGGAGACCTAACGCCCCACGTGTTGAGCAATTCGGCGGTACGTCCACCCGGCCTCCCGCATGCCCACTATACGCCCTCGCTCAAAGTCCGTCAGCTGCACATACGGTTCACGTCCACGCTGTCGCGGCATGCTACCAGTGTTAAAGACTGCGATGGAGCTCCGTATGCCACGGCAAACTGGCTGACACTGACGGCGGCGGTGCACAAATGCTGCGCAGCTAGCGCCATTCGACGGCCAACACCGCGGTTCCTGGTGTGTCCGCTGTGCCGTGCGTGTGATCATTGCTTGTACAGCCCTCTCGCAGTGTCCGGAGCAAGTATGGTGGGTCTGACACACCGGTGTCAATGTGTTCTTTTTTCCATTTCCAGGAGTGTAGAAACTGTGAGTTCAGCAGGAATAGTGATGGGTGCTGTGTCTTTTGATGCAGATGGTCTGCTCCTTGTGAACTTCATGCCACACGAAGCCACTATGAGTTCTGACGCGTATGTGTCAAACCTTATAGAACCACTCTCGCGCATGTCGCGTTCGATAACATTGGCAAAAACAAGATGTTTTTCTGTTGCATTATAACGCCCGGCCAGATGTCAGACTGAAAATACAGTGAGGTCATAAAGCGTGGGTGGACAACAGTTAAACGCTCACCCTTCAATGTTATGGCGCAGTGTGATTAGAAACTGAAGGGCTCTCTTCGCGGAACGAGATTTGAAGATGACAACTTCCTTGTGAAGGGCCATAAATAGTGATTCAGACATGCTGTTCCTAACCTCTACCGTACGGGTATAAAGGCCTTAGTTCTGATCTGGTGTAAGGCAGTTGAAATGGACGATGGTTGTGTGGAAAAATGACGTTTTCTCTCTGAAAAATGCAATAACATATCATACGTGCGGAAAAAAGATTGGATGTGTAAAAAACTAACGTGAATAATTTATTTTGTAGTGACACTCGTAGCATTAGCTACAAGAAGAAAAAGAAGAAGAAGAAGAAGAAGAAGAAGGGAAAACATAACGTACTTGCTATCAGTAACTGCAAATATATATGCTAGCCGAGTGGATCACAATGATAAGGAAAAAGTAATATGTGTAGTTATGTTCGCAACTTAAGTTTAATTACCAGTCGTTGCTTTCGTCTTGTTCATTATGGAACACATTCAATAAACTTTATTTTAGCTTCTATTACAACATCGTAGTGAAACAGCTTTCTGAGTGGGCACAATTTTTCGAATGTGTAACGACTTGCAGCACAATTTTTGATACCTATAATGTACCACAATAAATTCAAGTAGAAGCTAATTTAATAACTGACTTGAAATTTTTATCATGTTTGATTCAGTGTTTTCTATGTGATGCAAACACAAGAACATAGAGTCTAGTTTGGACCATCATATACCTGCAAACTTCCACAGCCGTTTAGATTTTATGTGGCTTCAGAGTCCTTCTAAGTTGGACCGCATAACTTCAGATTTCGTCCCAATGCTTATCTCACTATCTGGACGGCCTTACTTTTCCTTGGTGCCTTTAACACTAGAATAGGACATGTTTAAAGCTTGTTGGAAAAAGAAAGCAGAGAAAAATTGTTTTCCGAACAGTGTTAAAATGGCCGTGAAAGGTATCATTCGCTCTTCAACGCCGTGAGCTCTGATATGAGCTTTCCGTGCCTTTAAGAGGAATGGAAAAGTGCACTGAATTGGTCAATTTGACGTTAACACACAGTGTTGTCACCCGGTGTACAAGCAGAACCACGGCATTAACAGGTAATAGTTCAAATTTAAGTTCATGCATGTGGCTTTATTGTCTATCAAAAGCTTAAGTGAGCAAACATATGTTCTTTACTTCTCTGCATTAGTGTGAAATATACGCGGCAGATCAAATTCGCAAATCGGGAACTTGAAAAGACATAGAAGTAAGGGCTTTATTCATACCCCTTGTGTTACAATATTTGATTTCATGCTTTAATGTGTTTCGCTCGGTGTCAGGTAGAATCGGAAATATATGTTCATCTTCAGCTAAATACTGTTGAGAACAAAGGTGTTTATGTTTTGTCTCCATGTGAAAACAAAATATGAGGATATCTTTGCTTGTTGGAGATACTCTAAGATTGTTAACTCTTGTGTCATTATTAAAACAAAATTGCATTATTGAACTCGCCTCCTCTCATTGCTGTCTTCTCTGTGATCTATTATTGATGTCTTATTCAGTGGCTAAATTACGCAAAATCTTGTTACATGCAACCTTTACGGGAAAATACTGATCGTATTGGCACCTGGCGTGTGCAATCTGCAGAATGGGTGCCCCTTCTTTCTGTGCCTCTGACAGCGTCCGACGTTAATCCGAAAATTGATTTTCGGTCCTCGCATTAAATCTCTTGTGACACATAATTGGACACCCGATTGATCCCGCGCGCGTGAATGGTGGTCGCTGTGAGCGGCTGTTGGGAAGTGATCCTGTTAACGGAAACACGAAGCCCTTAATTCCCCCCAGTTGGGTGTTCGGCGCGGCGCCGCTTACTGTCCGTACACAAATATAGTTTGTGGCGACCACCAGTTCTGTAGTCTCGTTCACGAGAAACGATGCCGTTTCTGTTGGATGTCAATATCCGTTCAGTACGAGTAGACACATGTTCAAGCGACATTGCCAACACACGTATGTCATACAAATGGTTTCAACTCATTTTTAAGAGGCCGTATTATGTTCTCTTCTAACCAAATAAATACAGTGCAAATTCAAAATGAACGTAGCAGTTACAAACGGCAGTAACTGTTCAATACATAGCGGTTCAATCGGTAATGTAAAACGAGCTCAAAATTTTTGTATACCTTATAGGGGCTACGTATAATTCCTCCTAGTCATGCGCACAACATCGAAGCGATAATCCATATCACACCATGCATTCTGAAGGATGTTTGGAGTCACACACGCGATCATATTTGAAAAGCGAATTTCTAGTTGCGAAATTATTCTAGGAAAACGAGGAACGCACACACTAGGTCTTTCACATAACAGCCAAAAAGAAATCCATGGATGTGAGAGCTAAGTGGTCAAGAACAGACCACAGCGTCGTCATGCCCAGTACTACAGATCCAATGCAATGAACGACGTTGATTAAAAAATTTGCGGCTCTAGTCGCTTTAGTGAGGAGGTGCTCTATCTTGTTGATGGATGTATTTCGTAGAAGCCACATTTAGCTGTGGCATCAGCCACTGCTCGAACATCATCAGGTAAATGTCTGCAAAGATACTCAACTCGCCGAAGCATTACGGATCTCGGGTGCAGACAACGCACTGAACACACGAGTTTCTCTGAGATTCGTTGATGTTCAGTAATATCACACGAAGGTTTAGCTGTACCCTGTGTTGAAATATTGTGGCAGTTAAGCATACCACTTGTGCAGAATGCTGCCTCATCACTAAAAATGTGGCTTACAGCAAATTTATCGTCAACAGTAGCTTCCGACAGCGCCGCCGCATACTTTATTTTGATGTAATCTTCGTGCGTTAGGTACTGCAAAATGTGAACTACGTTTAGTTTCATTTTCAGATTCGTTCTGAGAGCAGGTTTCTGTTGCATATATACCTGTTTACGGATTTATTACGTCAGTTGCCGTGGACAACGTTCAAACGAGGAACGAATTCCTTCAACATTTTTCTTTCTTTCTTGCTGATGCGCTTAATTTTTTAAAATGGCTCTGAGCACTATGGGACTTAACATCTGAGGTCATCAGTCACCTGAACTTAGAAGTACTTAAACCTAACGAACCTAAGGACATCACACATATCCATGCCCAAGGCAGGATTCGAAACTGCAACCGCAGCAGTCGTGCGGTTCCGGACTGAAGCACCTAGAACCGCTCGGCCACCGCGGACGGCAGCGCTTAATTATTTCTTTGCACTAACGTCGTGATGATATTTTTCAACACGACTATCGACGAGAAGATTGCAACAGAACGCGGCGAGTTACGATATGTTCATACACAAACATTGGTACCGTTAGTTTTTGTTTCAAACTACGTCTAGAACGTACAGAGTAGTGGAGCTGCCGCTAATGATGTAATTTTGTGCAAGCTGCAATGTTATATCTGGCCTTCATAAACCAGACGTGAGATTTTCATATTCTGTCGTTCGCTACGCACAAACCATTAGGCGCCATAGAAACAACAGGATCTTCTTGTGGGAAATTTAATGTAGTTCACTTTTGTACTGAGATACGTTTCCGCTGGAGGCCATGGTTTATCAGTTACGGTCTTTACCGATAAAGTATCCTAGTACAGAGATCTAATTCATTAAATTTCCTACAAAAAAGGTGTTCATTTTTTCTGTAGCACTAATAGCTGGCGCGTAGCGAGCTAGAGAAATGAAAATCTCACGCGTCGCTTATGAAGGCCAGAAATAACATTGTGGGTTGCATAAAACGACATCATCGGAGACAGCTCAATCACTGTATATGCTCTAGTGTCCATGTATTGCGAGATTTCAGTTTGTGACGAATGATAACGGTTGGTATGTCTGTGTATGTGCAAATCGTAACTTTCCGTGTTCTGTTGTCTCTTTGGAAGTCTTGTTGAAAATTATCATCCTCAACAGCCAAGTTTTCCAGATCGTATAAACCGTTACGATGGCACTGTTTCTTTATTCTTCTTTAATGTGGACGCTAACAAATCAAATGATAGTAAGAAATTTCTCCCCTTTATGTCTTTATTCTTTTCCTTCTTCTGGGCTTCAGTCTTAAAGCAGTTCCACAAATAGTAATGTTTTATGCACCACCAGAACCATTTCCCTTGCTCACAGTTTCAAGTAGCTGTATGTGATAAACTTAGGAAAACAAAAGCGAAACTTTTTATATTTCCCTCTTCCGAGGAGTATAACGTAAGTCTCTTTTCTGTTTAATCGCGATGTAATTTTCGTCACGTGATAATAAAATATGGGACAACATTTTCTTGCTGATTCAATGGAAATACATGATTGAACTTCCCATTGATAAAATTATCGAACGATGTTACCAAAGACTCATATTTTTGAGAGGTGTAGCTAGGGTATTAAAAACGCTCATAATAATTCTCAAAAAATTATATAAATATCTCTAAGGCATAGTCTTTTCCGCCACTAAGTAACGAGAAGAATGGTGAGAGGAAAAAAAGACACACCTGCACTCTTGTTGTTGCTACGTATTTTTCGAAACTGCTAGTACTAGCAAAAATTTATTGTTTTTTGAAATAAAAATACATAAAGTCAGTCAGTAATTTCGAAGCAAATTATACCACAACTTGGTTCAGTTACAATCTGGTTTGAGACCACGATAGTTAACTGTAGCTGGAGGAAAAGTGGTTTTGATTATCAGCTGTGACTAGAAACTCTGTCTAATGTACAGAAGCAAACAGAATATCTAATTACAAAACAAGTGTACTAAACTTATATTATGAATTTAAAACGCCTCGCTAGAAGCTTTACAAAGCGTTTCTGGGAAACAGTAAATATTTTAGGAGTTTGTAGCATGAGTTAATTGGAAGAGAACGAACCATATACCACGTGTCAAATATACTTATGGATATTTTTAAGTAAAGGCAATTGATTAACAGTAATATCAGAAAATTAAGTCCGCGTTGATGCAAAACACCTAGTTATTCGTTTATTTCTTTATTCTCACAAACTAGTTTCGGCGACAAATATCACCATCATCAGTTGTCTTTTTTAATGTAAAACATGCAGAAAATAGCATGGTTATACAAACACAGCATCACATTATTACATTTTACTATTTTTTTGGAAATATATAGTTTTCTATGGACACTTTTATACTACCTTGTATCTTATAGCATGCTTTAAGCAATTATTGTCGCTGTCTGCGACATATTTTCTGTGCGTTTTTTTTTCTGTAGCCGTTTTTTACTTAGCGAACATAATATCATGTGCAACCATGTGAGCGGCTGTTAGTAAACAAAATACTAAAAGGTGAACTTCGTATGTCAGCAATATATACTTGGAGTTGTGGTAGTGTTGTGGAAACCAGTTTTTTGGTGTGTACTGAGCTGTTACTTAGCTATTCATGTACTCACGTTCGTTGGACGGTATGTGGCTGCTTTTATATACAGAAAAACAAAACTTTCGCACTCTGTTTCTGATCCAGAACATAACGCCATCTTGCTGTCGCGACATGTGTATCGCTAGTGGCGAGAAAGGCTATGAAAAACTGTAGCGCGAATTACGACGAATTCTGTTCATTATTTATGTCTCTGTGTGTGATGGGCAAGTGGTTCTTTTCTTGTGTGTGCGCTTTCTGTTCTGTGTCCTTGGTCAGTTCTCTCAGAGCGGTAAAGAGTGTGTTGTTACAAAGTGTTGTGTTTTCACTTATTAGATTTTTCCCTTAGACTATAGTCTTTTGTAATTAGTAATTTTCTTCTATTATTAGTTGTCGGTATAGCCTTTTGCTGTGTCTCAGAATGTGTGGATCGTTTTCGATATTAGTGGCGTTATGGTTTTTGTTCATTAGATGTTCTGCAAAAGTTGAATGTGTGCTGTCACTCTTTAGAGCTCTCATGTGCTCTGTGTATCTCGTTCGGAAGTTTCTGCTTGTTTGACCTATGTATTGGGCCTGACAGGAGTTGCAGGTGTTTGTAAGTAATCGGTGTTTGCCATGGTGCGTTTGGTACGCCTTGGGCATAGACAACCTCGTCCTCTGTGGTGTAATATGGATTGCCGGCCCTCAGGGGCTACCTTGGCTCAGCCATAACGTCAACTGTTGTTATGACACATGAAATGAGCACGTTTCTCTGTAATTAGCTGTATCTCTGCAACACACTGTCCAGTCACATTAATGTGACCCAGTGTCAGAGACATAATAACCACCTTGTGCCGCACGCACCGCTGCGAGACGTGCACAAAGAGTGTCAGTGAAGCTCTGGAAGGTACCGATAACGATATGGAGCCGTAGCGACTCCAATTTCGTGACCAGCAGCGCCAGGCTTCTCAGCTGAGCATCGATGGTGCGAACAGTACGCTCGAGGGGGTCCCACTGATTGTCGATTAGGTTTGAACCTTAGAAGTCAGTTAAGTCCTACTGGTGCTCTTCAAACTACGAACGTACAGTGTGAGGTGTGTATTTTCCTGCTAGAAGTTGGCATCGCGACGAGGAGAAACAAACTGCACGTAGAGATCGTCGTAGTCGTCAAGGATAGATGCATACATATTTTGGTCCACTATGCCTTCCGGAATGACGACTGAGACGCCCTGCTAAACCCGCAGAACAGGACAGGTAGTTTAAGTTGCCGAAAGGGGCCAAAATAAGCGGCTGTAAGTTACATTAGAGCATACAACCTTTTATTTGATCAAATATTACAAGAACCAAGAAATTTTTTTCAAAAGAGAAACACAGCTTTAGTTCTTGAACTTAATTAGCGGTTGAATGCGCCGTACAACAAATGCCTTAAGGGCAAGACCACTTTAATTTAAAAATGGCTGAAAGCCAATAACTTAAAGCTCAACTAAAATCATAAATGTAAAAGGCAAAGCCTTATCTTAAAACAATTCCTCAATTAGGCTGAAGGCTGAAAGAATCTGACACTTTAAGACCAAAAAACATAAATTCAAAATCGGCTGAAGGCCCAACACCTAAGAGCCAATAACATTAATTTTAAAAATGCCAAAGGTTATACGTAAAACAGTTCTTAAATTAGGCTGAAGGCCCAAACCATCTAACACAACAGATGAACTTTAATCTAAAAAATCGTCTACAAGAACAAACAAGAAAAGGCAGTACACCCAAGGGCGCTCAGAAGTTCCGAGGGTCGGCCTGGAATTCAAACACTAACTCTCGCTCAGGTGACACAGGCAGTCGGTCCAACCATTGTCGATCCGACGACAACCTAAGCAACAGACAGTCAACGGACCCACCGACAAGATAATCCCTGCTTCACCCGACCAGCAAACAACAGGAAGTTCAATGGAACAACGTTGAAAGTATTGGTGCCCAAAACCAATTATATATTGAGCTGTCAATCTACACACCATGCTGGACAGCGAAAAAATGATGAGGAAAATACAGTGCCTGAATTTACGTCAGCGGCAGGGCAGGTAATCGGAACGTTAACGGCCAGAAGGCAGAAGATTCCGCTGGTACACCTCAATTCAAATATCCAAGAACAGTTAAACTCCAGCGAAGGGTGGCTAAAATTTGCCAACTAAAAACACACACGTTGTTGCTCACGGGAACATCCCAATAGCCGACAACGAACTCCAAACGTTACAATGTGAAGAGTCGTGACTTGCTGGTAGATTAAGTCAAAACTCGGCTTTCATGTCCAGGATCGGTGAGACACGAACCTCGTAGCAATGGGAACAGCACCATACACTCCAACATAGCATAGAGGCCGCCAGCGGGCTGGGCCAATCTCCACTCCAGCCGACCAACTGCCAGGCCCGGTAACGGTGAAAGCACCAAGTAAGTATACGTCGGCCGATGAGATGACCAGCCGAACGGCCAACCAACGGTCGTCCCGCACCAATCTCCCTACGTCGGACAGTTCCTGTGTGTCGCCAGTGGTCGGCGAGCACTGGCCGTCGGCGCCTCACCGGCGCTCCGTCCCCGACTTCACTGCTGCTGCGTCCCGACTGCACTGCTGGTCCGTCTCCAGCTGACTGCCAGACACACGACGACCCGGAAATACTATCGGTCGCTCCAGAGGTGGTACGGCAGTGCACTTATCGATACGCGCTGCCGCTGGCGCTCACGGGAAAGTAAGGTAGGAAGTTAGTGACGCCAGTAAACGGAATAAGAAAACGAGGCGGCAGTAGCATCATAGAAAATGAAAAACAATAAATGGGATAAACGCGAATCATGCACGGCTCAACGACATCACCCAGTGAATGGCACGAGAATATTCTGCACACCGTAACTGTTCCAGGATGTATGCTTTCAGATGTTCCACGTCGTACACGCCAACGGCAATCTTCCCTATGGGAGACAGAACGTGATTCATCTGAAAAGGCCCCTGTCGCCACTCAGTTGCGGTACAGGCGTGCAAATTGCGGACTTCGTCGCCAATGAAGAGCAGTCATCACTGGTGCACGAGTCAGGCACCTGCTGTGGAAGCCCGTAGGTACTAACGTTCGGTGAATGGTGGTTGAGGAGAGGCTGTTGGTAGCCCCTCGGTTCTTCTGGCTGGTCAGTTGCTCAACAGTTGCACATCTACTCGCCCGGACCCATCTCGGCTCCAGTCGATCACCCCAGTCGCCCACCGCTTGTCGTGTACGACACTTGTCTCAGAGCTTGTTTTGGATGACGCCATTTTGACATGTACGGTATACTTTAACCACGGCGTCAGTCGCACACGTTGCAGTCTCAGCCGTTTCGGAAATGCTTCCGCCCTTGGTCAAAAAACCAGTGATTTCGCCCTTTTGGATGTCAGATAAATCGATACGTTTCCTCAATACTTCAACGACTTCAAAATTTTCCGCGTCCCTCCGACCTTCCACTGTTAGCACTGCCACTTCCTGTCTGTGAGTGGCTACTCCACGTTGAAATCTAACATAGGCTCTGGTCACATTAATGTGACTAGTCCGTATAAGCAATAACTGGAAACACATCCTGTGGGATGTTGTATCAGAACTTGTCTATGCTACCACGTTTATTTTCTATTCCTTCTGAAACGCAGTGTATTTTATGCTACCACGTTTATTTTCTATTCCTTCTGAAACGCAGTATATTTTATCTTAAACAGCTTACGTTTATATTTCTTACCTGCTTGGGATGTTGTATCAGAACTTGTCTATGCTACCACGTTTATTTTCTATTCCTTCTGAAACGCATTGTATTTTATGCTACCACGTTTATTTTATATTCCTTCTGAAACGCAGTATATTTTATCTTAAACAGCTTACGTTTATATTTCTTACCTGCTTGTGTAAAACGTCTTATAAGCAATTTGGATGCTCTAGAATTTCACAAAAGGGATGTATGATGGTAATACTGGCAGAACACATAAATGTAAAGCATGGGGAATATTTGTAAATTACATTTCTTTTTCGGAGTCGACACTTCACCCTGCAGCCAAATGTCTCAACCGTTGGCCCTAGCCGAATCTCCATGTGTCACCTCTTCTATCACCTCCCATGAAATCTTTCCTAAATTTTCCACTTCAAGCCATCCCAATCTTAATCGATGTATCTCGTTTTATTCTCGACTTTCGATTAATACGCTGGTGTCCAAAATTAAAGCGACAAACCGCTATTTCCCCGTTCTGTGTCTAATTCGCGATATAGTCATAAAAACTGTGAACAGAAGTCTGTACGATCGTCTTCTGTACGGATGTGGCATACCGGTCAACCAATAACAACGCCCACCATGACGTCAGGGCAGCTATCAAATTGGGCATTGTGTCCCGCTAGTCTCTCATACACAACTGCTGTGTACACAGTCACAGATGGTGCAGTCCGGCAGAGAGAAGACGTCTCCCAGGCTCTCTGCGGTGGAGCGCGATAGGAGGAATGGAAGCAGGACAATCGTAGACAGTTGTGGCCCAATGGCTGAATGTGAATCGTTCTGTGTGTTTCTCCGATATGGCAACAGTTTATAGAGACCGAAACTGTATCCCGGAGACCAGGGGAGGGCGGACCATTTGTGATTTCAGAAAGAGAGGACCGTTATTTGGCTGCAACGGGACGACGGTACCATCGTAGTACTGCACGGGAACTGGCATCTGACCTCGCAGCATCCACTTGACGTGTTGTATCGTCGCCAAATGTCTACAGCAGGCTTCGGCAGAGTGGCCTTATTGTCGGAGACCTGCTGTATGTGTACCTCTGACTCACCTTCACGGAAGGGAAAGTCTAGAGTGGAGTCGTCAGCATGTCACCTGGATGGTCGAACAGTGGGCCAATGTTCTTTTCACAGATGAATCCCGATTTTGTCTGGACAGTGATTATCCACGGATTAGCATGTGGAGGGAACGTGGAACACGATTTCGGGACGCAAACATTGTGGAAAGAGACCAATATCAAGGAGGATCCCTAATGGTGCGGGCGGAGATTATGTTAACCACACGAACATCTCTTCACGAAATTGTACAGATAAATCGGAAAGGTTTAACTGCTGTCAGCAATCGTGACGAGACCTCACGTGCAACTGTTGCTAGGCGCTGTGCACCCAGATGGACGATAATGCGCGACCTCATACAGCACGGGCGGTTGATGTTTTCTTGGAAGATATTACACGCATTACGTGGTCTGCTCGCTCTCCCAATTTGAATCCCATAGAGCACATCTGGGATGTACGGAGAGACCTCAGCTTCCACGAATCACTCTCCAAGACATGCGAGCATCTCTGCAGGAGGAACAGGCGTTATTGCCTCAATATCAGATTGTTGACATCATTCACAGCATGCCCCCTCGTTGTCATGCCTGTATTCCTGCCAGAGGTGGTCACACCCCGTACTGAGCACATTAACCAACTGTCCCTTAAGTTGGGAAAAAAACAAGGGACATTTTTGTCTAGCGTTATGCATGTTGCAGTTGATTACGTTCTGATTTTTTACATTGTTTCCACTTCACTGCCTATACTGCTTAGTGGCAAAGTGAACGCAACCTTGCAAAATTTCGTTTTGTTGCTTTAAGTTTTTGGACACCAGAGTATGTACTTCACATTCTTCCTTTAATCAAATCTATTTCTCACTGTAATATCCGCAGTCAACGGACAAGGGCTATTATGATGACACTAGAGAAGCAACGTTTATTTACTACAGGTAAACACAAATCCCTTTACAGTGCTGGTGATCTTCTGGCTGAAGGCCTGATTAAGAAAAAATAATAGGCCTGAAAGCTTAATTACAACAACAACAAATAGTTTCCGTCTAACTTCCACACAACAAAATAATATTAATTAAGGCGAGGCGGCGAATGATGTATTCAGTGCCAGAATGCTCGCGGCGAAGTGCCGCATATAATGACGGTAATGCGCAAGGGGCAATACATTAGTAGTGTGTGGATAAGTTGAGAATTTTTGTCCGCCGGGAAGCGTGCTAGGGTAGTCGTGCGGCTGCAATGACCACTGTGTCCGGATGGTCGTGGACTGCGAACGTCTTTCTAGCTGCACCGTAGTAAATCCATGATTGTTAGTTTCGAAGCATTTGTAGCGTGGAACAGACGAGTTGGCGCGCTAATGCCAGAATGTTTTGCGTCGAATATTCTTTTAATGCGTTCTCGTAATAAGGCATAATAGCTTTAGTAGTAAAAGGATCCTTACGAATAGGGACCAGAGAACAGTGTCACGCCTTGTCGTTGACAGTCGGTTTCCAGCCTCGCAGGATTTAATAATGTCAGCGAATACAGGTTCACATCAACCAATTTCTAAGTGGACGTCGCTAAAGGAACTCCATAGAATGTTCGTTTGAAGTCTGGAATTTCCCAATAGACCATTGATCATAGTGGCACATAGAGCGTCAATTCTTCAAATAGGCAAAAAAACACACAGACTCGAAAATGACTGACTCGGGGAGTTAGTTTGGTCTACTCTTTTCAAATGTTGAACGGCGTCTCCAACAGCCGAATAAGGCCTTTACCCCATTTTGTGTGGACGGTGAAGTTCGAAATGGAGGAGGGTCTGTGATGTTTTGGAAGTGTTTTCCGTGACCTGACTTGGATTTTCTCCTTCAGATTGCAGTGCACATGTACCAGGAGATTTTTTCAACATTGTCGGAACAAAGTATTGCCGTTCCTTTTGCATCTTCGTGGCTTGTATCCTGTGACCATTCTCATCTAACGAGATGACATAAGCGCTGTTGGCATGGTTTGAAGAACACTCAGGAAACGTTGCAGAACACACAAGGAGACCACACGGGAGCAGGATTCTTATAATTTTTTGTATTTATGATATGTGAATTTCAAATCTCAAATAACAGTCAAACACTGCAAGTAAAGGCACGTATCAAAAATTCTCGACAAAATGAGCTTTTTAAGTTTACTGAGCGTCTTTAATACCCTAAAGTTGGGCTGTCCAGCATACGACCCGTGACTCACAAGTGTCGCCTGCGGCCACAAAGAATCCGGCCCTCCATAGCCCAAGCAAGTTTCTCTTTTTTTAGACCCGTAGTAAGTGAGGACAGTATTTTAAAATTAACCTGCTTTGTCCATTGCTCGCAGGCGCAAACAAACGTCCATGTGGGGAGAGGTGGTGGTTGCCTACCTGATAACCTATTAGCTGTCCTGTTCCGTACCTGCTACCCGCCACGCGTTTCCCTACCGGTGACAACATGCGCCTGCTACGCTGGCCACACGGGTGACGCAAGATGGAATGCGCACCCGCGCTCGCTGGCTTTATTTCGTTTCATTTCATTTAGTCTGTAAAACTCGCTGTGTGCTGTTGCAATGGTGGGACTTTCCTCAATAGCTAGCTCCAAAGGTAACTCAAAGCGCAGTTAAAGGAATGTGCATTTTGAAGTTTAGCGCTCGATGGAAGTTCTGCTGCTTCATCTACAAGCCAGTAGGCAGCCTTTGTGAGATGAGTGACGGATAACTACACTCTAACTAAGGAATTACTTGAGTTGCGTTCAATAAAATGCACAACAAAAAAGACAAGAGCTATATGAAGAAGTAAAAAATCGCATGGAAAAGTTTGATCTTCAAGGAGAAAACCTTTCCGAGTTGACAACAGATGATGCACCAGCGATGACGGGAACAACAAACGGATTTGTGACCTTGATGAATAATAACATGACACACACGATTTTAAAACATCACTGCATTGCATACGAAGAACAATCGTTTGCCAAAGGTCTAATTTGAAGAATGTGTTGGAAAAGGTAATAGTGTTGTGACTTGGCAAGACAGCCAAGTCACTATGCGAGGATGCCGAAAGGCACGCGTTAAGCTCACGCAGACTGGCGTGAGGTCTGGAACACTACAATGTTATTAATATAGCAAATAAAGTACGTAGTTGATGTAATACTTAACTTTATTCCATAATTGGAGAACATAGGTCTTGATTATACATAAGTGCAATCTCAATATACTGGTAATGGCGCCTTGCTAGGTCGTAGCAAATGACGTAGCTGAAGGCTATGCTAACTATCGTCTCGGCAAATGAGAGCGCTATTTGTCAGTTCCATCTCTAGCAAAGTCGGCTGTACAACTTGGGCGAGTGCTAGGACTTCTCTCTAGACCTGCCGTGTGGCGGCGCTCGGTCTGCTATCACTGACAGTGGCGACACGCGGGTCCGACGTATACTAGCGGACGGCGGCCGATTTAAAAGCTACCACCTAGCAACTGTGGTGTCTGGCGGTGACACCACAATAAGGATTATGAATTTAAGGCATAAAGGACAAATTCATAGACAATTTCAGGCATTCCTCTTAGAAATAGGCTTGGACCATGACGATATCATGCACCATAGCCGAGTTTGCTGGCACAGTATATCAGCAACGTTCACATGACTTATAAAATCCTTAATGACTGCGAAAGGACAAAAAGTCAGATTTTTGGAAAATGAGCACTAGTTGATTGATCTGGCATCTTAGCTGACACAACTAAATAGATCACCAACCTAAATCTAAAGCTAAAACGAAACTCCTCCCGATCAGGCCATGAAGGCCCAACGGTACCGACCGACCTCCGTGTCATCCTCAGACCATAGGCGTCACTGGATGCGGATACGGAGGGGCATGTGGTCAGCACAACGCTCTCCCGGCCGTATGTCAGTTTACGAGACCGGAGCTGCTACTTCTCAGTCAAGTAGCTCCGCAGTTTGCATCACAAGGGCTGAGTGCACCTCGGTTGCCCGCAGCACTCGGCGGAGTGTATGGTCACCCATCCAGGTTCTAGCGCTTAACTTCGGTGATCTAATGGGAATCGGTGTTACCACTACGGCAAAGCCATTGACAAACCTAAAACTACACGTTAAAAGTCAACTATTTGTTGAAATGTGTAGACCTATTCAAGCACTTAGTAAAAAGCTTATCTTGTTCGAGTAACAGTCAGGGAAATGCATACGAGTCATTCGGAGACCTTGTCTACACAAAATCAAGACGTACTGTGTTTCAACTAGCTCGTATGTCTGTGGCAGAAAATAGGGTATGAGTTTCAGGAAAGTGTCACAGTTTTTAAAAATCAAGAGCCCTATGATACGCCAGCTAAACCCACTGGGCAGAACAGCTAATTAGGATTGTGGAAAGGGCCAAATAAGGTTGGGGTCAGTTTCACCTTTTAATTTATTGTAATTTAATAACACTTTTACAACCAAACCGGCACATAGCCGGACCTTTACCGAATGGAACTCTTGCACGGCTAAAGGCCTCCAAACAAGAAATCTTAACAAATCTACAAGATAAAAATCCAATTAAGACAGCAATAAAATAATTTAAAAAATATCACAGATAAGTAGATAGAACAAACATATGCAAGGTGCAATACCAAAGACTGAAGGCTACAATTAAGTTTCAAAATTTTAGAATATATTACCATAGACTTTTAAAAGCAGAAGGCCAGAATGTTTAAAAACTAGAAATCTTAAAAATCTACAAGATAAAAATGCAATTAAAAGGCAAATAAAATTAAAAAAAAAAACATCTCACGGCTAAGTGGAAAGCCTTAAGGCAAAGCAGATAGAACAAACATATTCAAGGTACAATACCAATGGCCGAAAGCCACAGTTAAGTTTCAAAATTTTAAAATATATTACCATAATCTTTTAAAGGCTGACGGCCTCAATGATTAAGCTTGAAAGATAAATAAAAGAATTAATTTTGCAAAATTTTTAAGAAAAAAGAAAAATAACCATAAGCCTTAAATTCTAAGCAGCTGAAAACAGATAATTAAACACAGGTGGCACTAAGAAGCCTCCAGGGAGGTCGGTCTGCCCTCGTTCACTTAGGTGAGACAAGTGGTGAGCCTAACTAGACTTAATTAGTCGGAATCCAACCAGGGGACAGCCACGGACCGACCGACACAACGACTTGCTTCCCATCAATCATTATATGAGAACCAAACAGAAAAGATTACAAACGTGATAATTCACAATGGAATATGTATTAGCTGTCAAAATTACTTATCATGTTGGACAGCGACAACAGGTGAGGAAAGGACGCTGCCTAGTATTACGTTAGTAGCCAGGGCAGGTAACCGGAATAATAACGGTCACTAGTAAGAAAAATTCTTCTGGTACACGTGAATTTGAAACACGGTAATATAGTTAACTTCTCCCAAAAGAACACTGCCTGAATTTACATCAGAGCCCAGGGTAGGTAACCAGAACACTAACGGTCACAAGGCAGAAAACTCCACCGGTGCACTCGAGTTGTAGTCAACCAAACTAGTTAATTGCGCCGCATGGCGGCTAAATTTCAGCAGTAGATATACTCGTTGTTGCTCACAGAAAAACCTCCCCAATAGCAAACCACCTAAACGAACCACCACAACATGAAAGGACATGGCTTGGATAGTTGAAACCACTACTCAACTCTGACGTCCTGGGTCGGTGAACCACGAAGCTCGTAGCGATGGGACAGCTCAACACACGCTCCGACACTGCGCAGGGGCTGCCAGCGGCCCCAGCCGACTTCACCGCGCGGAGATAACTTCCCTCGTCCACAACAACCGCCCGACTGCCTCCAGACCCCCTAGCCAGAAACTATATGCACGAAACCGAAGATGGTACACGACGCAAATATCGATATACATCACTGCTGCCACACGCAGAAGGAAGAAGAACCATGACGTAACCGCTACAAGGGCGGGAAAGCAAACACAGGTAGACAGCGAAGTTCACGAAAACGCATAGCTGGGAGTGAGCGCGGCTCACCCTACATGAAAGTTTACCAAATTTCTTTTGAGATTAATTCTGAAGACACCATGTTATACAATATTTCGCCATGTTACACCATTACGGAGCGTACCATATTTGCCTGCAGACTGAACTGATGGAATTTTATAAAAAGTTATATCAAACTGGATCAGTATTCCTTCTCTTCCAATTTAGCACTTCAACAAATCCCCTTATTCTGAACTGCATATATCTGCGAACAGTTCTTTTCACGAGTGAAAAGTGTAAAATCTAAAACGAGATCCTCGCTAACAGATGGCAATCTTAGAAATTCGACGTCGAATATGGCCTCAAATATCGAGGTTCCTTATAAACAAAAAATGTTATTTGTCTCATTAAGTTTTCATGTTATTCATTTCATTTTTGATTAATTTAAAATTTCATTTTAGGTTTGTAATATTCTAATATAATTATATATTTCCTGCCTAGCTGGAAATCTGATTTTTATTTCTGTTGGTTTGGTTCGTTTGTAGTATGGCCTCTCCCCGTGATTAAAGTTAATAATGTAGAGTAGAGTAGATTTGGACACACCTGCCCTAAAATAAGGTTAGCTTTTTGGTTTGCAGAGGGGCTCTGTGACAGAATGCTCGCGTTGTCTCTGTGTGGCTAAGTTTCGACCCTCGGCTGTGACAAATCTGTAAAAAAAAGTAAATAAATAAATAAATAAATAAAAATAAAGATTTAAAAAAGCATTTTTACGAGTATTTCCGTGGAGATTAAATTATATCAAGATGAAAAAATTAATTTGTAATTTTTTTTATTATTTAAACGATCGTTATTAACAATCTCTTATGAAATGTTGGTAATTAAAATTTGTATTGGCAATAAAATTGAATTTTGTGTGTCACCACTATCGAGTGCAACCAAATTTTTTTTTTGCGATCTTTATGTGTTTTATGCTTCACGTAAATTATCGTAGAATATGCGCTTTTGATTAAAAATTTGCAGCATACAGCATTCGAACCCAGGTTACCATTTGACAAACAAGAACTCTACCACACACCCACGCAGCCTGTCAGCGATATTTCACGGGGTTACAGAAATCTCTGAAGTCGATTTTCTCGATAATTCTTGAGAGCTACATCGAACTTGTTAGTGGGATTTATATTTGAGTGCTGAAATTCGAGTACCACAAACATAAAAAATGCAAAATTACGATGTCATGTGGTCACTCTGTTAGCTTATTTTTTTTCCCTTTTATATCATATTTTTACCCTTACGATCATAATCAGATATGTCTGTCATTCTCAGCTAGTATTTAAAATGGCATACTGAATGTGACCTTACACTACGGGTTACGTGCGTTTGTGTGTCATAGTTGAATTATCTTTTCACATTTTTTGATATTGAATATCTTGGGTACAAAGTTTTATATGATTTGTACACTACTTCAGAATACAGACATATTTAATGATTGTTTGGACCGAAACCGATCATAAAATAAACAACTTTAACGACCAAAGACTTTTCTATATTCTAAAGGTCTTATACATCTAATCTCACTATCCCTAACTGAGATTACGTCACATTCAGTCACTCAGATCTCTGTCGCAGCACGATTTGATCGCTAAATAAATCATAATGAAATACAAAATGTCTGGAACTATTCGGAATAGCGGGTGAAACGAAGAAATCAACATCCTCACAATCTGGTAGCTGTTAAGGATTCGCTTCAGCTTGATACGTGGTATACCTGAAGACTGAATCGGATATTCCTCCTCTCTGAACTGACGCTGTTATGGAGATGTAGGCCGTGTTACTAGGAATGAAAGTTATTTCCTTAATACATATGTTGAGTTAGAGATACAGGTCCCCCAATTTCCTACAAAGTAGTCTTCCTGGTTGGTAATGCACCCATTTATATTAGCTTTGGAAACACTACTGGGACGCCTTTCTTTGAATGGTTCTCAGTTTGGACGGCGCATTCCGCAGGGTGTCTTCTCTTGACCCATGTCGTCCTCCTTTTACAGCCATTTTCAGCTTGCAGAATAGTTAAAAGTCACCCGGAGCCAATCAAGGCACTAAGGAACCTGACTAACTACAAGAATGTCCTGTTTGGCGAGGAAAGTCTGAGTGAGATGCGCAGAATGCACGGCTGCATTACTATGGTGGAGCTGCTAAGATTTTACCTCTCACATATACGATCGTTTGCTCCGCAAATCGAATCTGTTGATGCAGTGTTTACCCCTGTCTCGTATGTGATTTCGCGTACTGTGACGCAACAGCCGTCCGTGACCAAGGTCCGCACATGTTCAATGACATCATCATTTCGGTTTTTTGAGGGCCTCCTGAATGCTGTTCGCTGTCCACTGATGTGCGGCTATCTTTGAGGCATTTTTACCATCCCTTTGTCCGTGAGTTTCTAGTGGCATCGCGCCGGAAAAATCTGTTGAACCTTGTCATAGTTTCCACTTGCGTATCGAAAAGCTTTCGATAAAATTTGATGCCGTATCTCCTCTCATTTGGTTCCGCTATTTTACAACATACATCGGACATCTCCGCCGAAGAAAGTCTCCCGCGGTTCGTTGGTTTAGGCTGGAGAAAAAGTAGGATTACTACTTTTTGAACACACACGAAAGATTCCGCACTGGGGGAAAGATGTGGAGGTAATGTGGGGCACTTGCCCCGTCGTGGTATCTACGGTGCAGCCTTTATATACATCACGGAATTCTCCCACATTTGGAGCAATGTGTATCAGCGGCTCTAATATACTGCAGGTTTAACACTAGTGAGTCTGACGGGTAAAGCTATAATTTTTATCAATCGCTGTATACCTTCAGTAATTTTTATTATCACGCTATTCGGAGAAAATTATGGCGATAGATAAATGCAACGTTGCAAATGCGCTATTTGCAGCCAAGATGGTGTGTGTGTGTGTGTGTGTGTGTGTGTGTGTGTGTGTGTGTGTGTGTGTGTGAATGACTAAGGGACCAAAGTGCTGAGGTCATCAGTCCCTAGACTTACATACTACTTAAACTAACTTATGCTAAGAACAACACACACGCCCGTGTCCGAGGGAAGGCTCGAACGTCCGGCGGAAGGGGCTGCGCAGTCCGTGACATTGCGTAGCCGCGATGAACACGAAACTTTACAGAATGTGGAAGCAGTGTCTTCATCCTTCCGCCCGTCATTTCCCTTATTGAACTGCCATGTCCCTGACGCTTGGATTGCGACGCCTATTCCCAGAACATCACAAACTTAGCAGTTACATATGTGTCCGTCATTCGTCCGCCATTTACAATATCCCGTCCTCTTGCAACACTACAGGAAAACAGCGGTAGCTGGCCAGAGTGGCCGAGCGGTTCCAGGCGCTACAGTCTGGGACCGCGCGACCGCTACGGTCGCAGGTTCGAATTCTGCCTCGGGCATGGATGTATGTGATGTCCTTAGGTTAGTTAGGTTTAAGTAGTTCTCAGTTCTAGGGAACTGATGACCTCAAAAGTTAACTCCCGTAGTGCTCAGAGCCATTTCAACCATTTGAAAACAGCGGTAGTTTACCGTTTTCTTCATCGCCCACAGATTGCTTAATAATGGGATCGGCCACGGCCTACAAAACTGCACGCGTGCACAATGTGCTACACACGTGCAGTTAGAATTTCTGCCTGTTTCGAAACTCTTCCATATGTATCGTCTCTGCTTTGTTCAGTACGTCTCGGAAGCAGTCGGTACGGCGAGACGTTTGGTATAGGAGTGCGGTATAGCGTGGTGTAAGCACTATTTATCCGGTATTGTTTTTTAGTGGTATTAAGAAAGTCCGCAGTACCAGTGGATGTTTGTATAAAAAGATCCAGTCTATCGATCTAGCATCACAAACTTTTAAAAATGCATGGGAATCACAGGTGACTAGGACGATACAAAGCAGTATCTATTATGCACGCTCATAATCGATAGATATCGCATATTTGGTACAGAATGACGTTACAACGGCCTGAAGAAAAAATTTAGAGATTTAGTCGACAATGGCAAAACAAAACATTCCTGCGATCGACACACCATATGTGCGTGATCATTGTTCTATACGTCATGAAGAACATTGTGCTAAATTTGCGAGTATGGAGTACGTGATGAAGTAGGTAGTACGTAGTATGAATAGCAACTTTTCTGAAGTCGAACGCGTTATTATACTGTCAATTGCAACAAATTTTGATGTAAATGAACAAAGAGTATAAATACTGTACATATTGCTGCAAAATACGTTGGTTTTGTCAAGAGGATGCCTGGACAGACTTTTTAATGTTCGCTATTATTATATTTATGAAGGGAAAAGGAAAGGAGGAAGGAAAACTAGAATATCTGGAATGGATTGCAGGACTCGCTTTTTAGGTACAGTTCATTGCACACGTGCCACAGTAAGGTGTTACAGTGTGAAAATTGGGGGTGAATTTAAAAACAAAATTGCGTTGTGGAAAGCATAAATTCGGCCGAAAACTCGAACCATTCCCGTACGTTCACTGGCGTTAAAGAAAACGTGAATTTTGAAGAATTCGTTGTGGTGCTGAAAAATTGCAAGGGGCTTTTTTTTTTAAGTTTTTATGACAGTACCAATCTTCTATTTGTTTTTGAGCTGTTTTAGACACGGTTTGCCGATACTGATGAAGTGCCCCTGTGCATGTAGAGATGTAACTTGTCGATCTGCATTGTAATTCTCGTTTAAAAGTCAAATTCTTTTACATTGACAGCGTCCAGAAATTCTACGTTGATTGTTGTATCGATAGCTACGATCCCACGGCGTAGGTGCAAGTTCGTAGGTTGGCACTACGACACCGACACCGACGACAGCGCCCTCTAGCCGGCGCTGTGCAGCTTTACGAGCGCCGCCGCAGATTCTGTCCATTTGATTCCGAGGAGACGACCTAGAAACTTTGTTTCTATTTCACAGTGGGCTAACCACTACTTGTAACTTAGAAACTTGATGTACGGCTTCGCACCTACGTGCTCATCTGTACGCAAAGTTAAGTAAAGGTGATTTTAGTTCACACTGCAGTGCCGAGAGTTCTACCTCACCTGCTCCTCCTGGCTTCCTACATTCGGCCTACCCTTCAGTTTTCAGGAGCAGACCCACGCGCCGCCTTCCAGGCGGGATACAAAATTGGTTTCCTCAGAAAGTATTCCCACGGCTCCATAGTGAAGTTACAAACGTAGTACAATATTTCGATGAACATATGTATTGCAAGCTTTTTTATTATGAAAGTAAATAAGTTACAATTACATGGCAGCCTGAGAGACGCAAATCTACGAAATGTGTATCCGTCAGTATGACGACGATTTGTATCAGACAAATTTTTCATTATGAATAGAGTGCGCCAACAACAAGTAAATAAATAATACTGAAAATTTGTTTTGTTTGTGATCTATTTTGTTGAGAAATACGAAAGCAATCGGCATGCAAACTGTTCAGTGTTTCTTGTGTGACTGCGTTTGCATGTAAATGTGACATGTGTAGAGTTTCCTCTGTTCCCCCCTCCATCACTCAGAGAGGGTAGTGTGTTATTGGTGGTAGTGTGCAGCCAGGTGAGAGCGCTGCGCATGTGCAGTTTTCTTTGCATCCCAGGCTTAGTGAAATAGATTCACTTTTACATGGCAGATCTCGTGTAGTGTTGTCTGTAAAAGTTGGCCAGGTACAATTTTAGTGTGTACATTTATACTTAACGTTGGGAGCTAAATGTATCAATCGAAAAAAGATAATTCTGTTTGTCGCGATAGAAGAGAAGGAAAAAAGTGCGAAATGATAGCCTATCCAGATACAGGGATTTTCTCAAACTGTAAAACACTGCCATATGCGACAGACAGTCTGTTGGTTGAGCCTTTGGCTGGTAAAAGTCGGTATTACTGGCCTATTTGAGAGTGGGTTTGAGAGACATCCCAAATTGATCGAATCGAATGTTGACCTTGCTTTCCGCAATTTTCAACAAAGACTATTAAATGGTTTTGGAAAAAACTGCATTTTGTCTATGGAGTGCGTGATTGATGTAGGTTTTAAACACTTTTGTTCAACTTTCGTTATAGTAGTCAACATTAAAAGCAGCAAGCATGGAAGTGATGCGAAAAATATATTAACGCGATCAGATGTGATGTTTCGTAACCAAAGCAAGAGTTGTAAATGTCATAAAAATTCACTATGGAGTTTTTAAAATTTTATTTCCTCTTTTTCATTTTGTGGGACATTAATGTTGCAATTTTTGCTGGTTGTGCTTGTTTCTACCTATCCAAAAGAATGTTCTCAATCGATCTGAACTCTTACGCCCAAAAAAT
Organism: Schistocerca cancellata; assembly: GCF_023864275.1. Lineage (NCBI taxonomy): Eukaryota > Metazoa > Arthropoda > Insecta > Orthoptera > Acrididae > Schistocerca > Schistocerca cancellata. Next base: position 21,059,012 of record NC_064633.1, on the reverse strand, counting down.
AAATAAATGAAAGAAAATTATCCGAATACGGCAGAAATCGTAAGACGTTATGTACATGTACAGACATACAAGTGATTACAATTTCAGAAAAATTGAATGATTTATTCAAGAGAAATTGAGGACGTCAATAACGAGTTGGTCTACTTCTTGTACTTAAGCACGAAGTTACTAGTCATGGCATTGATATAGAGTTGTTGAATGGCCGCCTGAGAGCTATCATTTGCCATATTTTTCCCACTGGTTCGTTAGATGGTCAAAATCCGGAGCTGGTTGGATAGCCCTGCACATAAGGCTCCAAACGTTCTCAATTGGGAAGAGATCCAGAGGCCTTGCTGGCCAAGGGAGGGTTTGGCATGCATGATGACCAGCAGTAGAAATTCTCTCTTGTGCGTGTGGGCAATATCCTGTTGCAATGTAAGCCCAGAGTGGCTTGCTATGAAGGAAGACAAAACAGGGCGTGCAATATCTTCGGCATATCGCTGTGCTGTAAATGTGCCGCCGATGACAACCAAAGACGTCCTGCCATGAAGAGAAATGGCACCACAGACCACTTCGGTTGTGATCCACAGCGCCGTTACAGCGGAGCGGTACGTCGACGATGCTGTACGGCTCCAACCAACATGGGACTTAACATCTGAGGTCATCAGTCCCCTAGACGTAGAACTACTTTAACCTAACTAACCTAAGGACATCACACACATCCATGCCCGTGGAAGGATTTGAACCTGCGATCGTAGCAGCAGCCCGGTGCCGGACTGAAGCGCCTAGAACCGCTCGGCTACAGCTGCAGGCGATGCTGTACGCTCCATTTTGTTGTCCTTCATGGCAAGCCGCACTGGTCTGACATTTCAGGAAGATAATGTCTGCCGGTACACGTCAAGAGTTTCTACTGCATGTCTTCGTGCTTGTCAAAGTATACCTTGGCCATTAAGTTCGCCGGATCTCTCGCTAATTATTTGTTTCTCTATACCTGTACAACATATGTACCGATTTTCGTCCCATTTATGTAATTTCTGCATAGTTCGTCGTTTTTATTTCTTAGAGTATACTTCAGATTTTTAATTTGTATATCAGCTTAACATTATACGAAAGTGAAAAAAATTTTTTTGAATATTTTCTATCTACATTTTATAGCTCATTTCTTACCTCGGATGTAATCATATGATGATGTGATTTCAAACTGTTTAATGAAAAAGGTTTGCGTATACAATACGCTTAGCACTTAGGTATCAAAGTACAAATACCTCGATATACTTCTCAGAATTAGCGCTTGGGGCACGCCATGGTTCCTAAGTCCCCGAATCTGTTGCATAAGAAAGTGTCACTTTCACAATTTTGGCCCTCTCTCGGATACATTTCTGCGGACAATCAAGGACACATCTGTTTAAAAACCCCTAGTCGTCAAAATATGTGGTGTCTAGCAAACCTGCTTTCTCGGAACGCTAGACAACAATTCAAACGAATTAATAAGATTTTTTTTTTTTTTTTTTTTTGAAGAGTAAGTGACAATATTTAACTTTGTGTGAAACAGATGTGCTGCAAGCAAAGGGCGACAGACAAAATAAGAAGTGTCTTCAGTATAACAATCCTAATACAAGAGAAGTAATACAGTTAACGCCTATGTCCTAGTTGCTAGTCTTTTTCTTCCCTTTATTGTTATTTCCATTCCCCATCAGTGGCAGGCTGGCAGCAGCATCAGCGCTGCTCTTCAGCCGAGAGACAAAATTAGACAGGAAGATATTGAAAAACTATACAGAAGAGAACATGGCGGACTGTAGAAAGCAAAAAAGGAGGAACGGAAGAAAAGAAATCATTCAAAGTGGTGACTGTAAATTGGAGATAAAAATCTAAATAAGTAACTCACACAAAAACACTCACACTTGATTAAAAGGCACCAGAAAAAGTATGGCCAGAGTAGAAAAGTCATAGAACTAAATAAAACAGCGACGTGGCGGACGGCGTAGCAAGGAACAGTCATGGACGATAAACAGGCCGAGCACACAATTGAAACCACAGCTCTTGATGCACCAGAAAACAGCACCAAACACAACACTGACGTAGCACACTGATGACGATGAGCGAAACACAGGATCTGCCAGGGGCATGGGGATGAGGGAGAAGAGGGGGGGGGGGGGGATGGGCGGGGACACGTCGAAGAGGGGTGGGGAGGGAAGGACATGGGAGGGAAGGACATGGGAGGGACACGGTTGAGGAGGGGGTGCAGGGAGGCAGGGGGGGGGGGAGGAAAATCTGCTGTGGGAAAAGGGGGTCCTTGGGGAGGGGAGGGAACAAGACCAGGGTACAGTTGGAAGGAAGTGTAGATGTCATGGTGAAGTTCAACATCCGGAAGTGGGAGGTGCTGGAACTTGCCCTGATGAAGGAGATGGAGGGTGTGGAGGTGGAGAGAGGGAGGGATACAGCGATAGAGGTGCGGCAACGGGCGTTGGGTGGAAAGGAAAGAGGAAACGAGGGGATGGTGGATGAAGCCTGCAGACAGTGTAAAGGATGCAGAGATGCTGGAGGAAAAGGAGGAGGTGGAGGGATGAGGTCGTACAGGAGCCGTGTGGGGGAAAGAAGGCTGATATGGAAGGCATGACGTTCGAGGATTTGAAAGGCCTTGTAGAAGCGGGTGGGTGCGGAGATCGAGGCAATGATGGCATAATAGAGGATAGGATGGATGACGGATATGTAGGTGTGGAGGATAGTGGAAGGATGTAATCCCCATGACCAGCCAGACAAGAGTTTCAGGAGGCAGAGGTAGGAATGGGCTTTCTGCTAGACGGTCAGGAGGCGAGGGGTCCAGGTGAGGTGACGGTCAAGAGTGAAGTTGCTAGTCTTGAGGCTTCTGTAGAACTGGGCAGCGGCCAGTCGGGCGCAGCGCTTGTGTTATCTTTGTGTAGAGGCCGCAGCTGTCATGTTGTCGTCCTGGAGAGGGGTGCTACTGCCTGGCGTCCTCTTCACAGCCCTCTCAGCTCTCTAGTTCCCGACAGTCGTGCCCGCGCTTGCCTTACGGCAGGGGCGGGCAGGAATTCTGCACGTGTGCGGTGCACATGCACGTGTGCAGTTAACAAGTGTTTGCGTGTACACAGGGGCAAGCTGGCCACCCGCTTCTCACCCCTCCCCTGAAAGAGTACCTATTACCTACGATACGTTTTATTTAATTATCACGGGTGGAGTTTACAATAAGTTTAACGTCTGGAACAAAATTTCTACATACAGACAAACGCAAACAGTTACGTAAATTTTCATTACTGATGTTTGCTCTTAACCGAGACTTATTAATTTTCATAACAGAAAAAAATCTCTCACAAAAGTATGTCGAGCCCAACATTGACTATCTTCATGGCTCCACGATGGAGACGAGGAAACTCTTGCTGTGGAAAGTCTTGATAAAAATCTATTACAGGTCTTGCCAAAACGAACTTGTCTCTCAGACGAGAATTACACTGTAGATCTGTTAATTCCATTTGCAAACTGAGATGAATATCATCTAGAGAAACCAGATTCTCTCGAGAACTATTCAAAACCTTGGGATAAGTAAGATATATCCCCAAATTGCTTGAGAAATTCCCCTTTTATTGCACTAAGAACGGCAACATACTGAAATTTATTATAATGGCGTTCAATATTAAACTCCCGCTCACCAGCGACAATACTGCCACATATTATACATTTCCAATTTTCACGTTTTTCCACAGAGAACAAATGATTCTCCCATTCTTTTTTAAAAGATAGCAAATCTCCAATTCTCCGTTTCCTCGATTCACTCTGCATTTTCCGGTTATTGAAATACAACGTGGTCGCTTCGCTTCAACGTCCGCAGCTTAGCCTGGTACTACACTGCCGCAAACTGCAGGCTGTCGGCACTGTCCCGTTCGACGATTGCACGCGGGCAGCACACGTGCAGCGCTGTGTGCTCACGAGCCGCGTGCAGCGTTTGCCCGCCCCTGCCTTACGGCGTATCGCATCCGCGAGTTCTCACTGTAGTGTGGAGTGCAGGGCTGACGCGCCGCTCGCGCTGCTGTCCGCAGGCGAACCTGAGCCACGCCGGCGGCGAGTCCCCTGCGGCGGGCTCCGGCCCCGCAGTGGCCAAGTGCCCCTACGACCCGGCCGACAACTCGACGGCGCTGTGGGTGCGGCGCGGCAACCCTGGCGGCCTGCCGGGCCTCTACAGCGGCACCAACGCCGAGTTCACCAAGGGCGACACGCTCATCTTCCGCGCCGACCTGCACAACCCCAGCACCGGCCGCACGCAGTTCCCCTTCAAGCGCACCCTCAAGTACGACTCCAAGTGGCTCGACAGTGAGTACGGCAAGCACCTGCCCGCTGTGTATGTGTGTGTGTGGTGCGGTTTATAGCGCGCTGCCGACTGCCATCTTGCATCCCCCTTCTTGACCTCAAGTCATTCTAATCCGCAGCGGTGTGACGTGGGTGCACGACGGTTTGTAGACAGAACACGGTTTATATAAAATAAATGTGAATGTGTTGCGCAATAAGAAAACGACTCTCTGTGCTTTACGTATATTAAACCTGTGGTGTGCGTACTGTAAGACCTTCAGTACACACACACCATCAGATTATTTGACTTGTCGTTCTAACGAAGTAGGTGATGTGTCAGCGATATGTCTCGTGGTCTTATGGTGGCGTGTTTATCTTCTGCCGTTAGGTCAGACGATAGAAATGCCACTTGCACGCTTAGAGTAGCAGATTGACGGTGACCAACTTTAAACAGAACTTGATTAATTTTCACACGCACTTATTAAAATAATAACTAGCATAAAAATTACTTAACTTGGTTCTGGATGCTATTTACAATTGACAATCTGAAGTTCCTTTGGTATTGGTATGTTAATCTTATTCTCACATATATCTCTGATACTTGACAAAAGTTCAAATGGTTCAAATGGCTCTGAGCACTATGGGACTCAACTGCTGTGGTCATAAGTCCCCTAGAATTTAGAACTACTTAAACCTAACTAGCCTAAGGACATCACACACATCTATGCCCGAGGCGGGATTCGAACCTGCGACCGTAGCGGTCGTGCGGTTCCAGGCTGTAGCGCCTTTAACCGCTCGGCACTTGACAAAAGTGTCTATACATTTATCTTTATGGCTATGTACAGGAATATTGTAAGCCTATTAGGCGCAGACTGAAACGTGACTATAGACTGGTACAGACAAATGTAGAACTAGTACAGACTGTTACAGACAAATGCAGACTGGAACAGACTGATGCAGACTGGTACAGACTGGTGCAGACAAATGCAGACTGACCAATCGAAGGTCTGTACACTCGTTATAATACCTCGCGCGTTCATGTATCACTGCGCGAGTGTGCTCCACGAGGAGAAAAGTTTCTACATTAGCAGCAATCTCATTCGCTGCGTTACATATTAATACGCGGATCGGCGGAAGCAGAATTTGGTCCATCTCTATCACAGCGCCATCTCGTAGTGCGGAGACGGACGAGCGCTGCGCCTGCGCTGTTGTGCTTATCGGGGTGCGCTTTAGTGGGAAAGTTGTGTACTCGCTGACTACTCGGAACTATGTACACAACAAAACCTCAGCGATATTTTGGTGGACAGATGTTAGTTAGAGTATAAACTTCTGTTCAGCCGTACGGCAGGTCTTGTCATGGGGGACGCCTCGTCAGAGAGGTCCACTGCATGAGCGTCTAGGGAAGTGATTCCAGTGGTGGTTTCCCGTTGCCTTCCACTGATGATGATGAAATGATAACACCCAGTCCCTGAGCGGAGAAAATCTCCGACCCAGCCGGTAATCGAACCAGGGACACTTGGCGCAACAGACCGCCGCGCTGACCACTCAGCTACCGGGGTGGACACTTAAGAGTATGACGAACAGATAATTTTTTATTGACGTTTTGCAAAAACTTCCTAAAAGGGTTCCCACGTTTCGCAAGTCAAATTCGAGACACTGATTGCTTTATTAAGTCAGAAGTGTGGACGTTTGGAAGAAAAGGTAGCGTTTAGTGTATAGGGGGAGGTCAAAATCTGACGTTTGAGGGCGTTGCTGCATCGTAAATGCAACGCAGCGATTACGATGCCGTCATATTGAGTGTCTCTCTTCTAAAAGTCGTCAGCCACATTTCCTTTTCTGTTTCTCACAGTCTATATTTCACTACCATACAACCTTGTGCTACAAACGTACACTCGACAGCAAAAAAAGTGTCTCACGCCTGAATTCCAACGTGTAGGCTGCACCTGAATGTATGCAACCAACGTAGCATATCTCTGTTGCATATCGTCGCAACCTTCCACAGTACAGTCGTTGTAAGATACACAACGGGTACCGCTAAGGACTACTAGAGAACACCGGTCTTTATGACAGTCCGTCCAGATGTAAAGTAATACCACGATAGTACAGAAGAGATCAGACAATCCTCAACGTCTGTAAACTAAATTTAATTACAATAAGTGACATTTCAAACATTGTGGGACAACTAATTTTGTCACATAAATCGTTTAGTAAAAAATGGTTCTGGCTCTGAGCACTATGGGACTCAACTTCTGAGGCCATTAGCCCCTCTAGAACTTAGAACCACTTAAACCTAACTAACCTAAGGACATCACACACCCCCATGCCCGAGGCAGGATTCGAACCTGCGACCGTAGCGGTCGCGCGGTTCCAGACTGTAGCGCCTAGAACCGCTCGGCCAGAACGGCCGGCTCGTTTAGTAATCCTTAGGCACAATTAAATATTTGAGACATAATACGCATTTATAAAGTTGTATGGCAATTGGAAACAAGTTCTTCGCTGTCTAAAACGTTTACCCAACACATGCTGAACGTCATTCAACGCTCAATGAGGAGTGGTTTCGCATCAACTTTATGTAATGCTAAGCAGTTAAATGAAAACGTGATTAACGGCGGCAAGCACTCTACGGAAATCCCAACATTAACAGCGAATCACAAGTAATATCATTGTACAAAAAGTTGTACTTTAAATGACATGACCGACATCTTCGTTCTGGATCTGGATGCAAACCCAAAACGTAAAGCCATTGTTAACCAAGCAAAGCTTTGTGCCTTATCGAGACTCGATCACTAGGCAGAAAGAGACGTTTGCACCAGTATCAATTATCAGTTCTCAACTTGAATGTAAATGACGATAATGTTTGTACGAAACCAGGAACCCTAGTATGACAATTACATTCTTGGTAATTAACCTCGAAAGACGTTGTATATTGTTGCATTGTCAAGGAACAAAGGATGCACATATTTGAAATTGAAATGCCATCATGTAATGCTGGTGACAAGGATGCGAACCCAGCACCTAATCGGACTGTTAAATAAGTACGTAAAATCAGAATGTAGATATCATAGTTTGTCACCAGTAGTGAGGTTGGAACCTTATATGACGACTGAAGTTGACCTGCATTCGAACCCTTCCGCCTACCGCCTTCGTTGTTTAACCAGAAACAGACGAGAAATGTCCAATGTTGGTTCTCGTCCACCATTCGCGAGATGTGTGCACGTTTAACTAGAAATAAGGCGACGAAAACGTCTATGCTGACTGAGAGTCGAACGCCGCACACATGGTTATGAAGACACGTTAATAATAAAATTCTTATTTATAAGTAGCTAGGATTAGCGTATTTAGTTGCAAACCTGAAGGCTTTTCTCATCCCTAGTAACGTGTTGCCTAATATCTGCGATATCATGGTGTTAATTTACAAGTGGATTGACTGCCGCCGGCCGGAGTGGCCGTGCGGTTCTAGGCGCTACAGTCTGGAGCCGAGCGACCGCTAGTCTGGAACCGCGTGACCGCTACGGTCGCAGGTTCGAATCCTGCCTCGGGCATGGATGTGTGTGATGTCCTTAGGTTATTTAGGTTTAATTAGTTCTAAGTTCTCGGCGACTGATGACCTCAGAAGTTAAGTCGCATAGTGCTCAGAGCCATTTGAACCAGCCAGGCCTTCTTTTCCATTCCCCCAAAACTTTATAAACAGATCTAGCGGTTTCCATTGACGCTACATTTTCTCTTTTAATTGCTGCTGTCTTTACTCTCTATCATTCCTCTCAACACCTATGAAACCGTATTCTATGATCTCCCCTTCCCTATAACCCATTCTTCTTTCTGAAAACAGTCCTTCCGTATCTCTCGGTCCTAAGATAAAACGAACTGTGGCACACATCTAAGTAAGCAATACTTTGCAAGCATTTCACGCTTATATTTTGCACATCTGCTCTTCTATCCATTCCCAGATCCCGCCCTCCTTCCTGTTGCCCGTCACTTGACATCTGCATCTACATCTAAATGAATACTCTGCAATTCATAATTATGTGCTTGGCAGGGGGTTCTGTGGTCTGGTGGATTAATCTTGTATTTATGTGCAAAACGTGTAGGTTCACATCTCACGTCAAGCGTAGATTTTTAACACACACAAGTAACTCTTCTTGACCCCTAGTAACGCCAACTGCAGAACGCCAGTAAGCTCCGTAGTTCAATATACGCAGTAAAGATAACATCCCTTCACTGCCTGCTGGGGCAGAGCGGCATTCGTTAGAGCTGTGACAGGTGGAGAAACCCCGGAAGGCAGAGACTCTGTCACCAGCAAGCCGTCGTAAACTAGAAAACGTATTTCATTTAATGAACCAATGGGCATGTAAGTTCACTAGACTCTTACTTTATTTGAAACTGAGACGTTGAAAATTGTGTTACTGGACTGGGATTCGAATTCGATTTCACTGTGTTCCCCAAGATTGCAAACTCTTCTAGGCCTCCTCAAAAGGCACCTATCTGGTTTCGAATCCTGATCAGCACAAAATATTCGTTATTTCATTTCAAGCCCTAGCAAGTGCACTCCGAACAACTAGTGAAAAGTAGTTGCATTTTCAACGCCTCTTCGTGCGTTGTCAGCTGTAACGTGTATTTTCCATCACATCATTGGAAGTACAAACATGCCACTCCTAGTTACTATTGGAAAAAAAATTTTATAGTTAAAGTGTCTTCATGACCACGTGTGCGGGGTTTTAATTCCATTCAGCACAGAAATTTTCGTCGCCTGATGTCTAGCTAAACATGCGCACATCTCGCTACTGATCAACCAACAACAGCTATTTATCGTCTGTTCCTGGACAGAAAACGACGGCGCTAGAATCCCAGTCAGGCAAGAACAATCCTATCATCATTTAAGGTTCCAGCATGTCACTGTTGGTGAAAACATTTGATATTTAACTTCTGATTTTACGTACTTCGTTAACAATCCGATTAGGTACTGGGTTTGCATCCCTGTCACAAGTTTTATATGATGGCATTTCAATTTTAAACATGAACATACCTTGTTCCTTGTGAACGACACCAAATTAAACGTCGTTGGGGGTATTTCCCAGGAAAGTAACTGTTATGACAGGATTCCCAGTTCAGTAGAAACATTTTCGTCATTTATTTTCAGGATCTGAATTGATAACTGACACTGGTGCAAATGTCTATTATTCACGTCTCTTTATGCCTAGTGATTGGGTCTCAATAAGGCACAAACAAAGCTTAGCTTAGTTAGGAATGGCTATAGCTGCTGGATTTGAATCCAGGTCCAGAACGACGACTTTGGTTATGTAATTTAAAGTTCAAATTTGTGTACACGTAGCTGCTGATGTGTTACGAGAACAATGATATTACTGGTGATCCGCTGTTAATGTTGAGATTGCTATAGAGTGTTTGTTGCCGTTAATAGCGTTTTTTTACTAGTTCGTCCAATATCCAGTTTCCAGAGCCACTCGCCGTTGAGCGACGTTCAGTACGTGGATGGAAAACCTTTTCGAGAGCGAAAAACTTTTTTACAATTGCCGTACAGCTTTGTAACTGCATATATTGTCACAAGTATTTAATTTTGACTGAGGATTACTGTACGATATATGTAAAGTAATCCGTTTTCTCAGAACTTTTGGACTGTCACTTATTGTAATTAAGGTTAGTTTATGGATGTTATGGAGTGTCTCATGCTAAGAACGTGTTTTCTAATATATTTTGTATGACGATATTAGTTGACTGACTGCCATAAAGACCTTTGGTCTCTAGTAGTCTCTTGCGGTACCCATTGTGTGTAGTCAAACGACTGTACCCCACAGGGTTTTGGTGTTTAGAGGACCTGCAACACAGCTACGTTACGTTGTTTGTATTTGGCAGTGGCCCACTTTTTTTGCTGTCAAGTGTACATTCTGAGAATCTACTTTCACAAATTAAGGCCTATGTTTGATACTAGCAGACTTCTCTTGGCCACTATCGCCTTTTTCGCCAGTGCTAGTATGCATTCAGTTTCCTTGCTCTGTCCATCATTGGTTATTGTGCTCACTAGATAATAGAATCCGATAACTTCATCTACTTGGTGACCATCAATCCTGAGGTTAAGTCTATCGCTGTTCTCATTTCTGCTACTTCTCACTACTTTCGCCTTTTTCTATTTACTCTCAATCCATATTCTGTACTACACTCCTGGAAATGGAAAAAAGAACACACTGACACCAGTGCGTCAGACCCACCATACTTGCTCCGGACACTGCGAGAGGGCTGTACAAGCAATGATCACACGCACGGCACAGCGGACACACCAGGAACCGCGGTGTTGGCCGTCGAATGGCGCTAGCTGCGCAGCATTTGTGCACCGCCGCCGTCAGTGTCAGCCAGTTTGCCGTGGCATACGGAGCTCCATCGCAGTCTTTAACACTGGTAGCATGCCGCGACAGCGTGGACGTGAACCGTATGTGCAGTTGACGGACTTTGAGCGAGGGCGTATAGTGGGCATGCGGGAGGCCGGGTGGACGTACCGCCGAATTGCTCAACACGTGGGGCGTGAGGTCTCCACAGTACATCGATGTTGTCGCCAGTGGTCGGCGGAAGGTGCACGTGCCCGTCGACCTGGGACCGGACCGCAGCGACGCACGGATGCACGCCAAGACCGTAGGATCCTACGCAGTGCCGTAGGGGACCGCACCGCCACTTCCCAGCAAATTAGGGACACTGTTGCTCCTGGGGTATCGGCGAGGACCATTCGCAACCGTCTCCATGAAGCTGGGCTACGGTCCCGCACACCGTTAGGCCGTCTTCCGCTCACGCCCCAACAACGTGCAGCCCGCCTCCAGTGGTGTCGCGACAGGCGTGAATGGAGGGACGAATGGAGACGTGTCGTCTTCAGCGATGAGAGTCGCTTCTGCCTTGGTGCCAATGATGGTCGTATGCGTGTTTGGCGCCGTGCAGGTGAGCGCCACAATCAGGACTGCATACGACCGAGGCACACAGGGCCAACACCCGGCATCATGGTGTGGGGAGCGATCTCCTACACTGGCCGTACACCACTGGTGATCGTCGAGGGGACACTGAATAGTGCACGGTACATCCAAACCGTCATCGAACCCATCGTTCTACCATTCCTAGACCGGCAAGGGAACTTGCTGTTCCAACAGGACAATGCACGTCCGCATGTATCCCGTGCCACCCAACGTGCTCTAGAAGGTGTAAGTCAACTACCGTGGCCAGCAAGATCACCGGATCTGTCCCCCATTGAGCATGTTTGGGACTGGATGAAGCGTCGTCTCACGTGGTCTGCACGTCCAGCACGAACGCTGGTCCAACTGAGGCGCCAGGTGGAAATGGCATGGCAAGCCGTTCCACAGGACTACATCCAGCATCTCTACGATCGTCTCCATGGGAGAATAGCAGCCTGCATTGCTGCGAAAGGTGGATATACACTGTACTAGTGCCGACATTGTGCATGCTCTGTTGCCTGTGTCTATGTGCCTGTGGTTCTGTCAGTGTGATCATGTGATGTATCTGACCCCAGGAATGTGTCAATAAAGTTTCCCCTTCCTGGGACAATGAATTCACGGTGTTCTTATTTCAATTTCCAGGAGTGTATTATATTGTTCATTCCATTGGGCAGATCACATAGTACTTCTTCACTAACACTCAGGGTAGCGAATCGTATCACATCCTTTCACTCTGAATTTTAATTCGACTCCTAAATCCTTCTTTTATTTTTGTCATTGCTTCTTCGATGCACAGATTGCACAGTAAGGGAGAGAGACTACATCCTTGTGTTACACCCTTTTTAATCCGAGCACTTCGTTCTTGGTCGTCCACTCTTATTATTCGCTCTTTTGGTTCCCTATAACTTATCGCGATATTTCTCAGAATTTCGATCGTCTTGCACCATTTTACATTGCCGAACGCTGTTTTCCAGGTCGACAAATCCAATGAACGTGTCTTGACATTACGCAAAGAAAAGGAAAACAAAAATTGAATGTGACTGAGTGATGTTAACAAGTGAACCTCCCCATCGCATCCTCCTCAGATTTAGTTATAAGTTAGCACGGTGGATAGGCCTTGAAAATCTGAACACAGGTCAATCGAGAAAACAGGAGGAAGTTGTGTGGAACTATGAAAAAATAAGCAAAATATACAATTTGAGTAGTCCATGTGAAAGATAGGCAACATCAAGGACAGGAGCGCCGTGGTCCCGTGGTTAGCGTGAGCAGTTGCGGAACGAAAGGTCCTTGGTTCAAGTTTTCCCTCGAGTGAAAAGTTTACTTTCGTTATTTACGCAAAGTTATGATCTGTCCGTTCTATTATTGACGTCTCTGTTCACTGTAATAAGTTTTGTGTCTGTGTTTTGCGACCGGTCTGCAAAACAGTGCGATTAGTAGACGAAAGGACGTGCCTCTCCAATGGGAACCGGCAACATTTAATCGTAAGGTCAACCGATTCCTCCATAGGAAAACTCGTCTGATATATTCTATACGACACTGGTGACAGCATGTGCGTCATATGACAGGAATATGTTGTCGACCCACCTAACTTGTACACTTGGCGAATGGGTAAAGAGATTCTTCTACCTTGCCCGATTTAGGTTTTCTTGTGGATGTGATAATCATAAATTAAATAAAATAAATTAAACTCTACACTCGACGGAAGACTTGAACCAAGGATCTCTCGCTCCGCAGCTGCTCACGCTAACCACTGGAACATGGCGCTCCTGAGTTCACACTATCCTCGATGTTGCCTGTCTTGCGTGTGGACTACTCAGTTTGTATATTTTGCTTATTTTTTCATAGTTCCACACAACTTCTTCCTGTTTTCTCGATTGATCTGTGTTCAGTTTTTCAAGGCCTATCCACTGTGCCAACTTATAACTAAATCTGAGGGGGCTGCGATGGGGAGGCTCCCTTGTAGGTAGTGGAATGTTGATAGCAAATTACAGTTTACGGAAGGGGAAATTCAGTATGAATACTTACACTGATTACAGTTCAGTTTTGTAGACGCTGCAGGTAATTTACAAAAACAATTTGTGGGTTGAACTGAGGACAGTACAGCCATCTGTGACGCTTAATAGTAGAGCATCACTGGAATAAAATTCAGTGATGAGCCCCTGTTCTCTAGGTGGAGTAAACCTGGCGATGTCTGCGCGAAACTGGAGTGACAGGCAGTTTCTTGTTACAACGAATTGGCGTTCTGCCGGCGTCCGTCGTTATTGCGTCTTATTCGCCTGCCGCGACTGTGTCGGGCGTGTCGCGAGTCTGCCGCCGGAGGCAGCAAATAAGGGCGAGCAACTTTTACGTATTCGAACGGAACGGAATAAATCGGCAATCAGGGAGGGTGCAGCCAGAGCCGGTGGCAGAGGTGGAGGCGCGCTCAGCCGGCCGGAAACGGAGCAAAGCGTCGCGGAACTGGTTGGGCGGGATGGGGAGGGGGCGGGTGGAGGGGGTGAACGAAGGGTTGACGTTGGGGGGAGAGGTGAGCGACGCGGCACGGCGCCTCGCGTAGCGCGAAGCTGGCACCTCCGGCGGCGGAAGAGGAGGGGGCAGGCGCAACCGTGGTGGAGTCCTCTTCACACCGCACCGCATCACACCCGTAGTGGACGCTGCACTCGTTTCAGGTATAGAAAGGACATATTGAAGCTATTTTGTGTTCAGGCTTTCTGTGCGAAGACTAACTTGATTCAGTTCTACACGCAGGCCTATCCAGTGCGCGGCTCTTCATCTCTGTGCGATAGAGACTTTTTATCCTGAATACTGCAATGAAACCAATTGCCTCCTCTACACTTTCCTTCCATTCCGTTCATTAATTTCCACATTAACTCTGGAAATAACGTTGTAAGCTGCGAATTGAATTATTCTTTAATATGAGGCCAGCTCCGATCCACTGTGATATGTCTGCGTAAGCAGCAGAAACTAACGATCAAAGTCTGAAAACAATTTATTGAACTGTTAAATTAACCAAAACAAATTCTCAACTATAACACCAACACAAAACAGTGATCCATCTTCGAATCACAACTACATACAAGAATAAGATAGAAAACAACTGAAATAATTTCCTACTAGTATCCACCAAAGACTTATCCGATACACCAAGCCTAATCCAGAGACGAGCGAGAAAATCCAAGCCGGGGCGGCAGCTATCCACGTCTGCTGGTGGGTGATGAACTACCGATGTACTTTTTTTTTTCTTTATTGTGACTTTAATACCAGTATAACAGGTAGGCTGGCAGCAGCACAATACGCCGCTCTTCAGCCAAACATAGTACAATGATAAAACAGAGAAGACTCATGGGTTGGAACGAAACGGCGGGGAAAAAACAGTAGAAACATGAAAATAAAAAACATGAAGCCGTTCACACTCGATGACAATCCATACTACAAACTGTTGACACGAAGCACAAACACTAAAGATGTCGATGGCACTGGTGAACGATGGAGTGTGACGGTGAACACTGAACACTAAACATGACGGCACACACGAGACACCGCTGGCGATGATCTCCAGCGCGCGAATGTCCACTTAGTGTGTGTGGTGTGCGAGTCCGGGGACCTGCCAAGAGGGGAAGAAGGCTGAGGTGGGGGAGAGGGGAGAACAAGGATGCCAATGGCTGAGGAGATGGGGGGAGGAGGAGAGGGACAGGGGAGGGGAAGCCCGGGGGAGGAGTGGGGAAAATGCAGGAGGGAGGGAAGAAGGAGAGAAGGGTGGGAGGGTGCCCAAAGGAGCAAACACAGGAAGAGGGAGGGAGGATCAAAGTTGGTAGGAGGGGTAGATGGAGGGGAGCAGGGCATCATCAGGGAGAGGGAGTTGGCGGAAGCCACCTTGGGAGAGAGTAAGAAGGGTGGAGAGATGGAGACCGGGTGGGACGTGGGAATACAGGCGTGGCAGCGGGTGAGGGTGGGAGACGATGGGCGAGACAAGCAGGTGAGAAGGATCGAGTTTGCAGGAGTTGTACAGGATCCATATCCTTTCAAGGAAAAGGAGGAGGTGGGGGAACGGAATGAGATCGTACAGGATCTGCATGGGGGAGGAGAGACGGATGCGATAGGCGAGGCGGAGAGCATGGCGTTCAAGGATTTGAAGGGATTTATAAAAGGTAGGGGGGAGGACAGAGATCCAGGCCAGATGAACGTAACAAAGGATAGGGCAGATGAGGGATTTATAGGTGTGGAGTATGGTGGAGGGGTCCAGACCCCAGGTACGGCCAGAAAGGAGCTTGAGGAGCCATAGTCGGGAGCGTGCCTTGGCTTGGATTGTCCGTACATGGGGGGTCCAGGAGAGTCGACGGTCGAGGGTGACGCCAAGGTACTTTATGGTGGGGGTGAGGGCGATAGCACAGCCATATATGGTGGGATAGAAATCAAGGAGGCGGAAGGAAGGGGTGGTTTTGCCTGCAGTGATCGCCTGGGTATTGGAGGGATTGACCTTGAGTACCCCACTGGTTGCACCAAGCGGTGAACCGGTCAAGATGGGATTGGAGAAGGTTTTGGGAACGCTGCAGGGAGGAGGCAAGGGCAAGGAAGGCGGTGTCATCGGCAAACTAGAGAAGGTGGACGGGGGGTGACGACGGCGGCATGTCCGCCGTATATAAAAGGTACAAAAGGGGAGAGAGGACGGAGCCTTGGGGCACACCGGCGGAGGGAAAAAAGGTGTAGGAATCCGTGTTATGGATGGCCGATGTGCGGCCGAGCGCCGGCCTTTATAGCGTTTCGGCGGATGAGTGCCTCGGAACTATCTTCCATCACGTGATTTGTTGTTGTGGTTGTTGCTGTGGCCGTTTTATCAATATTGACTTTCGGTTGTGTAGTGCTTCGGTGTGCCCGCGACGCGGGCGACCCGCGGCTGCAGGCTGTCAGTTTGGTTGCTGATACTCTAGGCACCGTTATGTCTGGTGGTGAAGGCCACAGCACATTGTTATGATGACGACGATCGACTCGTCGCCGTCCGCTGTGGTCGAGCGGTTCTAGGCGTTTCAGTCCGGCGCCGCGTGGCTGTTACGGTCGCACGTTCGAATCCTGTCTTGGGCATGGATGTGTGCGATGTACTTAGGTTAGATAGGTTTAAGTAGTTCTAAGTCTAGGGGACTGATGACCTCAGATGTTAAGTCCCACGGTGCTTAGAGCCATTTGAACCATTTGATCGAGTCGTCGCCAATGTTGACTGGTGTCCAGTGCTCAACAGAAACATATAAATCACAGCATGTTTGTGAGTAACGTCGGTAAGGTGCTGGTTGCATGGTCTCGATCTACAACGACTAAAATAATTCGAAGTCGTTGGTAAAAAGTAATATATATTGTAATTAACTGGTTGTACAGAATTCTTCTTGGCTGCATATCTATATCTACGTCTACATACATACTCCGCAATCCACCATACGGTGCGTGGCGGTGGGTACCTCGTACAACAACTAGTATCTTCTCTCCCTGTTCCACTCCCAAACAGAACGCATAATTATAAGCAGATAGCTATGGAGGCCTAACTTAGGCCGTACGTTACTAAGCGCCTTGTTAGAGGTTGCTTCCTATCAGCTGAAGGCTATGCTGCTTTACTACTTGACGTCCCGAGCAAGAGTGGTCGAGAGCTCGCTAGAAACTTGATACAAGCCGTCTTCGTCTGATTCATACGAATCAATTGGCAACCGTTGCGTTCGACGAATTCTTCTTGGACGAATTTCACTATCTTCCGATGATACTGCTTCACTTTCATTTTTGTGATATCCATTGTCTTCTTCCCAATCGGCCAAGTCGTCCGAAACGTCAGACAAGACGTCCGCGAACTCATCGTAAGTAATCGTATCGTCTCTTTCGTCTGCCATGATGAAAGTGCACAAGTACTTATAAAAACAAAAAAAATATGTTGACGTGTGTAACTTATTGTTACCTAAACAAAACAATGAAAAAGATCCTTATGTGGTGTCGGAGGCCACTGCGCGATACTATGCACACGACACCACAGTGGTGTCGCAGGCCACTGAGCGATATTAATTAATAAATTATTAAAGTATTTGAATTAAATACTCTAATTGTAATGAAAGCAGTTAACCGAAGCTGTAAATACCGCTCGTAGTATTACTACAATTTTGACTCATATTTTTGACTTGATTTTTTTCAGTACTCATAACGTTTGTACAGCATGTAATGGATGTCGTATCAACGTTCGATACCACACTTGTTAGGGGTTGCAGTTATCGACCGCGGTCCGCATTAGTATCGTTGGAAGTCCTTTTGCACAAGAGAAGACTTTTCTTCACGGAACTTTCGAGTGAGCTGATCCAAACGTTTCTGATCAGACGTTCTTCTAATCCACTTCTACAGAAAGACATGGAGAACATAAAACAGCAATACTAATAGCGACAGTACGGTGTATCAGCAGAAGAAAAGGTGTTCATTATGTCGTAGTTCAAAAGACAGAAAAATAAAAATAGTGTGCTGTAGGTACACACAGCATGTGCTAGGACGATGACGACAGCAGTGTGGAGTGCAACAATTATAAAAACAATTTTGTTTTATTATTTGTTTTTTGTCAATATTATAACATCAATTTGTGAGCAGTTTGTGATACACAATAGTTCTGGCTTTTGTTTCAGTTTTTATAATATAATGTATGTAAAGACAATTATTCAGGATTAAAATATACTGTTTTTAACATGATACAACTTTTAAAAATGATCTCACCGGTCTTATAGTATAGTGGTAAACCGTAAAACCAAATATTAGTGCATGATAATATTCAGAAAATACCTGTCTTCGTTTAAAATCACGTATTAGACATAACGGGTCCAATGGACCAGGGGTACGTAAATGTGCGAACGATATAGGTCATGCACAGAAGGATGAACCGAAGCGTAATTCATTCTTATGACAGTGCACGTGCTTCCTTACCGGGACAAGTTGTATATTAAGATCGTCACCAGCACCATGAAGACCATGCCGATGGCAGTGCTTTTTTTTCCTGGTGACGTTGACGACGGAAGGGTAAGGACGCGCTGATGTTCCCTGCTGTGCTGCATCCTTTACGACCTGAGAGTCATCCGTCTTCATTTGTTCGCGTACGCGCTCAGAGCTGCGACTGCACTTCGAGGTAATGCTGAGATGTGGCGGGAATAACAAGACACGGAGTAGCAACATCCATTCCAAGTAGGAATGCGGTCGCTGAGACAAACCCTAATTTCTCCATATGAGGTTTCTTCAAAACATTAGGGGGTTTTGAAATTTTGCGTGTTGTATTAGACCATTCCACTCGACCTCTTCGTTGGTGTGATGGTAAACATGTCTGAAAAACTGAAGTATCAGCACCCTGTCTAGCCATATCGAATAACTGTTACTTATGTTGCTGTGGTATTAGCAAGTATCAGAAAATCTGTATAATTACTATGAGACATGAATAATGCGCAGTAATCTTTTAGAAATGATAAATATGGCTTCTGATGTTCGCATATCAATTGGCTCTTGCCATAAAATCATTTTAAATGTTTTGAAAATGGAAATTTCGACAGCAAAATTTGTTATAAGGTTGATAAATCGCGATCCAAAACAGCTAGGAGCTTAAGTTTATCAAGTATCGCTAGAAGAACTTAACGACGATGTACAGATAACAAAACGTCCCATAATATGTAACGAAATATGGGTGTATGCATAATATGTCGAAACTAAAGATTCAGTCGTTCCAGTAGTAGCATTATGGATCGGCAAGAATCAAGAGTGTGGTCATATGAAGGTAATACCCATTGTGTTCTTCGATGTTAACACCCTATCATGAGTTCTTGCCAGAAATTCTAATGATCAGTAAGAAGTGTTACAAATACGTTCAACGCTATTCGCGTAAAACAGTTAAAAATGTGGCGGAACAGTTCATGAGTTTTGCACCACTATAGTACACTTACGCAAACTTCTTTGCTCGTTCCTGACATTCTAGCCAGAAACAATGATTCTTTGACGCCACAGCCTCTGTATTTTCCAAACATGTTCCCTTTTTTTCTTTCCTAAATATAAGGAAGTCCTAACGAGCTTTCGTTTTGAGAGTATTGATGGGATTAAAAACGTAACGCTGAGGGCGGTAAAATCTCTCTGAAAGATAGAGTTTGTGAAGAGCTCGGAGATTGGGTGAGTCACAAAGTATTACCACCTAGAATAACGCCGAAAGTATGATAGTAGCTGAAAAGCTTGTGGGACAAATGTTGCATGGGACAACGGGGGGTATAATATGAAGTTGGTTTTTTGTTGGTAGGTGCGGTCGCGTCAAAGATATGAAGGTCAACTTTGTTTTTTAAAAGGGAAGCTATAGTTTGGTACTTATTTTCTGATAGCGGCTATCGAGACGAATTCAATGATGGGTAACAGTAAGGTTTTTGAAGTTCAGCGAAGGTCAAAAAGGTGGCATGAACGCCGATTTACAGAAGGTGTTCGAAGTGATGACGATTGGTATCAATGTGGTGCTGCAAATGCAATCTTCTTATAATGGATCGAATGGCATTCCTTATCACTTCGGCACTTACCGAACCACACGCTCTGACATTTCTCTGTCGTATATCGTGCAAATAGTAAACATTCGCCGAATACGGCGTATCCATCTAACGTGCCATTGTCATGTAAACACCATTTGACAGTGATGCAATGCAGCACTAATAGGAAAGGTAAGATTAGTATCGTCGAATCAAGCGAATGTGAATGATGTATTCCTTCGAACAACAAGTCGATATTCTTCTAATTTACGGAGAATGCCAAATAAATTCAGTGAGAGCTATACGCTGAAAGATATCCTCAACCAACTCACCCTACACGTCGTACATTTAAATATGTGTATGATGAACTGCGAACAACTGGATCTGTAACGCATCAGAAACATATCCGGCAAAGGAAACGGAAAGTTTTGCTCTTGCCACTGTGGTTCGAGATCCTTGTGTTAGTTGGCGTCAAATCGCAAGGGAATCTGGCATGAGCCAGAGTAGTGATATTCGCGTTCTGCATCGCCATAAGTATCATCCTTACTATGTCTCCACCAAGAATTAACAGGTACGACTGTGTGCGTCGCACTGAATTCTGCGACGGGCTCAACTTCTGATTTAGAGGGATGACACGTTTATTAATTTGATTTTTTTTACTGACGAGGCCACATTCACGAACCATGGAAATGTTAATTTGCATAACGTGCATTATTGGGCATCTGAAAATCCACTCCGCCAGGAGGGGCCGAGCGGATCTAGGCGCTACAGTCTGGAACCGCGCGGCGGCTCGGTCGCAGGTTCGAATCCTGCGTCGGGAATGGATGTGTGTGATGTCCTTAGGTTGGTTAGGTTTAAGTAGTTCTAAGTTCTAGGGGACTGATGACCTCAGAAATTAAGTCCCATAGTGCTCAAAGCCATTTTAACCTTTTTTTGAAAATCCACGATGGCTGCGGGAAGTTGCACACCAAAAACCGTGGTCGGTGGCTGTATGGTGTGGGATTCTGGAGGACAGAATTACAGGCCCCTATTTCATCCAAGGGAATAGGAAGTGCACCACATTCCTGCAAGAAACATTAGGTCTGTTACTGGAAGAAATACCTTTAGAAACAAGGAACAGAAAGTGGCATCAACACGATGGGTGTCCGGCACATTTTTCGCTGGTGGCTAGAAATGAGCAAACCGTTGGATCTGACGCGGGGGAGATGTGTCATGGGCGGCTCCTTAGCCAGAGTTGTGGCCTCTGGACTTTTTCTTTTGGAGATTCGTAAAAGAATATTGTTTATAAAGAATTTCTAACTACACCTGAAGATATGCGAGAGAGAATCGTCAGAGCATGTGCTTCTATAAGTGCTGATGTGATAAGGAATGCCTCTCAATCCTTGATAAGAAGATTGCATTTGCAGCACTGCATTGGTACCAATCGTCATCACTTCGAACACCTTATGAAAATTGTTGTTCATGCATCCTTCGTTGACCTTCAAAGACCTTGCTGTTAGACATAATTGGATTCGCCTCGATAGCTGCCATCAGAAAACAAGTATCAAAATATAGCACCCCATTAAAAAAAAGTTGACCTTCATATCTCTGAAGGGACCCGACCTAGTAACAAAAACCTACGTTATATTACGGCCCTCGTTTTCCATCCATCTTTGTCCCACAAGCTTTTCAGCTACTATCATACTTTCGGAGTTATTCCTGGTGGCAATAGTTAGTAACTCAACCTGTATAATGGGGAATGTTTTAAAGGAAATAACAGTGATGCAGTAGAAGAACTATATTTCTTTTCAAAAAAACAAAGAAGTTCCATTACTTTTTGAACACATTTCGGTTATGGACCGTCAGCCGAAATTGAAGACCTCGGTGCAAAAAGCGGATAGCTCCACCTTTTCCCGTAACATATACGAGTATGAGTCCATATAACTTTTAGTATCTTCTCCCATACATTACTTCGCTGGATGAAAGGGATAAACACTGGAGATATCCCAATTTTGCACTCAGCTTACACGGTCCAGTCACATTAATGAGACCACCATGTATTTTCGACGTCATATTTGTAAAATGTGAGTTATCCCCTTCTCGCACTGAGGTCTTCAATTGTAGATAAATGTCTATTTTCGACGTCAGATTTGTAAAATATGAGTTATCCCCTTTCCGCACTGAGGTCTTCACTTGTAGAGGATGATAAATGTCAAAGAACACTTCATGTAGGCCATTTCGAAAAATATCTGTAACCCAATAAAGAAATCTTATGTAGTCGGTAATACTTTCGCAGCCCAACACTGTGACTGATATACAACAATAATTTACCACACAGGGTTAATAATTCCACACTTGCGTCGATTTAAACTTGAAACATTGTGGGTTTGGCCATTGACATTCTGATTTTAGTTCCTGAACTGTCATTACGTAACTCACGTAATTGCTCTAGATGCATGACCTCGCCATGTGCTGAGACATTGGGAAGGGGCCGGTGGCATGTTTCCGTGACCTTGAGGTAAGGAGAACAATGGGCCCACGTCCCAGTACCCGCACTGATATTCTGCCGATAGTGTCTGGCAATTCCAACTGATATGTGACATTATGAACAGAAAGATTACAGAGTAAAGAAGATCCAACAAATGATATGTCATAAAATGATAACAGTGCCTGTACTATTTAATGATTGTAAGAATTGGGGATTTTGATAGAAAGGAAATAAAAGAGTAGAGAATAATGTGTGTACGTACGCCGTGAGACTTACAGGAAACGAAAATATCACACAGGGATTATAGGTATTTCATATGAATGAAACTACGGGAGAGCAACAACGCTACTGTTACGACACAAAATGCCAGGGAAAAAGTTTTGCTCTGCTAACTAGTCGGAGAGATGTTAAATGCACGTGGAAGCGATAGGAGGACAACTGTGACTTTATATTCAAACAGAATGATGTGGCCGCGCGGTGTAGCCGCGCGGTCCCGGACTCCTTGCTTTCACAAGCTTCCTTTTCCTATCACCCTATCTGTCTCACCTCGGTGTTCAGCAAGCTCTTGGAATCCATCCTTACTCGGCGCATCCATTACCACCTCCACTGACACCACCTTCTCCGCAACACCCAATGTGGCTTTCGACCTTCCTTCTCAGCCGATGAC
The DNA here is from genome assembly GCF_023864275.1 of Schistocerca cancellata. Classification (NCBI taxonomy): domain Eukaryota; kingdom Metazoa; phylum Arthropoda; class Insecta; order Orthoptera; family Acrididae; genus Schistocerca; species Schistocerca cancellata. The sequence continues at coordinate 21,036,167 of NC_064633.1, read as the reverse complement.
CAAATTCTACGCCTCGATGTTCTCTCTCTTCAGCTTAATTCCCGTCGCTCCGCCATTTTTGTCTCCCTAGACCTCGAAAAGACCTACGACTGCACATGGCATCCTGGTCTCCTGTTTAAGCTCGAGAACTACGCCCTTCCTATCAACTATGTCCGTCTGATTGCCTCCTTCCTCTGCCACTACTCCTCCTACGTTACCATACATAACGCCGATTCCTGCACCTTCTACCCCTCCACAGGTGTGCCCCAGCGCTCTGTCCTTTCCCCTCTCCTCTACCTCCTGTACACGGCAGATATGCCCCAACCCCTCCCCCCACCCCCATCCAGTCGACCTCCTGCAGTATGCTGATGACACCGCCTACCTTGCCCTCGCTCCTATGCTGCAATGATCCCAACGCCTTTTGTAGAATCACCTTCTTCTCGCATGGTGCAACCAGTGGCTTCTCAAAATCAACCTTCCAAGTACCAGGTAATCATTATAGGTCGTACTACTCGCTCCTTGCAGCTCCTTGATTTTTCCCTTAAAATTTGCGAGCGTCCTGTCCGCCTCTCCTCTACCCTCATCTACTTTGGACTCACCATTGACCGTTACAACTGGATCCATCATCTCTGCTCTCTCCAATCCAAAGCCCACAGCCACCTCTGTCTCCTTAAACTCCACTCTGGCTGGACATGGGGGTGAACCCCTCTACCAACTTCCACAACTACAAATCATTAATCTATCCCACCCTCTGTTATGACAGTGCCGCCTGGATATCCGCCCCCTCCCCTCCCCCCCAAATCTATAAGTCCCTCCAGATCCTCGAGTGCCATGCACTCTGCCTCGCCTTCCATGTACATATCCCATTCCGCACGTGGCTCCTCTACGACCTGATTCCTTTCCCCCACGTGCTCCTTTTCTTTGAATATATATGTGTCGCCTACACTTCCCACTGTCCGTTGCCGGACCTTCACCATTGTGTCCCCCCCTAACCTCCATCTCTACACACTTCATCACCTTTCCCAATGTGGCTTCCATCAACTCCCCCTCCTGGATGATGCCATCTCTCCCTCCATTTATCCTTCCTGTCAACTCTGATCCTCACCTCCCCCTGCCTCTTTTACTGGGTTCCCTCTTCCCCCTTTCCATCTTGTTTCCTTTCCCCCACCTACCCTCTCTTTGACTCCTTTCTCTCTCCCCCACTGCCTACCCGACTCCTTCTCGTGTCCGCACTGCCACCCCTTTTTTTGTGTCCCCTCCCTCCATCAGCTTCCCCATTTTTTTGCTTCTCCTCTCTTGAGAATTGGACGTGTCTTGCTAAACAGAAAAAGAAAGGTCCAGCAAACGTTGGATCTGAGTGCCAAGCTATTAGCCCTTCTTCAGCTTCGTTATTGTGAAACATATCTCTTCTTGTGTACAGCTGCTCTTATCTCTCAAGAAATATATCATAGATCCCAGGTTAACTGCACATTTTTTTCTTTTTTAATCAAAAATGCGTACTCCCAAAAATACACTGAAGTGCCGGAGGAACTGGTATAGGCATGCGTATTCAAATACAGACATATTTCAATAGGCAAAATACGGCGCTGCTGTCGGCAAAGCCTATATAAGACAGCAAGTGTCTGGAGAAGTTGTTAGCTCTGTTACTGCTCCAACAATGGCAGGTTATCAAGATTTAAGTGAGTTTGAACGTGGTGCTATAGTTAGAGCACGAGCAATGGGACACAGCATCTCTGAGGTTGCGGTGAAGTGGGGATTTTCCCGTATGACCATTTCAAGGGTCTACCGTAAATATCAGGAATCAGGTAAAACATCAAATCTCCGTCATCCCTGCGGCCGGAAAAAGATCCTGCAAGAACGGGGCCAACGACGACTGAAGAGAATCGTTCAACGTGACAGAAGTGCAGCCTATCCATCCGCAAACTGCTGCAGATTTCATTGCTGGGCCATCAACAAGTGTCAGCGTGCGAGCTATAGAACGAAACATTATCGGCATGGGCTTTCGGACCACTCGTGTACCCTTGACGATTGCTCGGCACATAGCTTTACGCTTCGCCTGGGCCCGTCAACACCGACATTGAACTGTTGATGACAGAAATCATATTGCCTGGTGGTACGAGTCTCATTTCAAGTTGTATCGAGCAGATGGACTTACACGGGTATGGAGACAAGTTTATGAATGCATGGACCCTGCATGTCAGCAGCGGACTGCTCAAGCTTGTGAAGGTTCTGTAATGTGTGGGGCGTGTGCTGTTGAAGTGATATGGGACCCGTGATACTTCTACATACGATTCCGATAGGTGAACGCAAGTAAGCATTCTGTGTGATTACCTACATCCATCCATTCATGTCCATTGTATGTCCACTGTTCATTCCGACAGAGGTGGCCTATTTCAGTAGGACAATGCGACGCCCTACACGTCGAGAATTGCTACAGAGTGGCTCCAGGAACACTCTTCTCAGTGTATAATAAACAAAGAGCTACCAGTGTAAGAAATGTGTCTTTCAGTAGCGAAGATTAAAAAGCGCACATAGCTTTGACTTTGATAGAATTTTTGTATTTTTTTGTCCACACTGGCATGTATGAAAGCTTTTCGATGTAGATGTATTTACATCAGATGTGCCGAAAAATCAGGGGATGCGCGATACTGCTCGTAACTACTGAAATGCCACTGTTAGTGAAAGGTAGCTCTTCAACAAATAATATATTCCACTGTGTTCACTATAATGTTTTTAGAAGGTTACGATTCAGCAGCGGAGAATTGTGTTTTCACACTGACACTGGTTCTGCATAATAGTGAGTAATCTAAATAATTTCTGTTACTTCGGTTTTGTGCCTGAAATAAAAGTTGCAGTAAGTGAAAAAAATAAATAAATACAATTTGTCCCGTGTCACGTTACGTAGTATCGAAATTGGCGGCCGATTAATCTTGATCGTCATAAAAGTCACCACATCAGAAACGGCAGATGGATGTTTTTACTCCTTCTGGGATTATTTTCTGTGACCTTGTTTGGCTGCCCCATCCCGTGTAAACAGCAAAAGTACGAAGGAGCAGAAGATAGCTGTCGCGGTAGCTGACAGCTAGACATCGACCAAATTCGTTCCGCTGCCAGCTGATGCTCACCCCGCTTCCAGAAAGCGAAACTGGACGAACGTGATGAACGGAGAGCACAAAAGCCTGCGGGGTGGGAGGCTTTGATAGCGCCCTGCATTTGTTACACGGAACAACGGTGGGGTCGCCCACGGCGTCCCCCAGATTTCCTCCGCGGCCGCCGGGCAACTTGCGAATGCGGTCCGAACGGAGTGATCCTGTATTTCACCAATCGATAGCAGCCAAACGCTCGGATAGCTGCGAGAAATTAACTTGCCTGTTTGGTGTTATCTTCAACCTTTATACGGGGGAAAAAAGAAAGTTTTGGTGCAGGAAGCTGTGAACTCAAATTTTTTTTGCGCCTGGAGGTAGCGGAGCTGCGCTAGCGCAAAAAAATCTCACTATTTTATGGGCCACAACTTCGGAGCAAAGTCACGGAACAATGGTGCCAAGTTAGCCATTGTCCTTTGAGAATGTCTCGGGGTCGCATACTTTGGTAAGAAGTTGTCTCAGACGAGGAGCGTGCAAAGTGGAAAAGCTTCCTTACAAACACTAGAAAATTCTGATGAGCCACGCAAAGCTGTAAAGGACGTCTCCGCCTCGCTTCCTTACGGGAGCCGTGCGCCAACTTTCGGCGCTATCTCGTTGCTGGCTCTGCGGCGTAAACGAAATCCGCGCTTTCGTGCCGGCCTCGCTCCGTTATGCACCGTTTCTCGAAAGAACCGGCAAGAAATGGAGAACGCTATTTCATCCGTCGTAGGGAATATGAATGCCCTGAAACCCTCTCTGCTAATTGCATCCACTCATTATTTTCAACGGAACAAGTGAAAATAGAGAGCCATATTGCTCGCTGCTGACGTAAGCCTTTCGACGGGAAGCTAGTACTATGGCTGATTTGCTGGTACCAGTGCTGATGATCACAGAGTGATATGATACGACTTCTGTCGTAACACGTATGTCAGTAATATACTTATTTGTCTATTCTTCCATTGATAATTCACAAAATGAGCCATATCATATTCACTGCAAATTAAACGATTTTAAAGCATTAACAAACTTACGCACTCAATAATATTATCTGGTGTAGACCTACATTAACACAGGTTCACAACTAACTCGCAAAAATGTTAGATTTTTGCATAAGTCGGTAGCTTTTTTGTTTTCGTGCTGGTATGCTGGTTACTACGGCTTTATTTATGGACTGTTATTTTTCGTTTTTAATTCACTGTTGCTATTTGAGTTTATATATACTGTCATTTTGTCATTTGGAGATAGTGAGTGGAGCTGTATGAACTAGAAAATGGAGTGTCAAGTAGAGAAATAGGAACATTTGCGACATGACCTTTTGTTTAAGTTCAATAGAGGGATGACAGGAGCGGAGACAGGCTGAAACGTTTGTACCGTAAATGGGGATACTGCCATTTGACAGAACACGGCAAAAAAATGCTTTTCACGTTTTGAGGAAATTCTTTCCGACATTAGGGACTCTCCAAACTCAGAAACATATTCGGCCTTCACTGAAGATCGTTTGTTGTTTGTTGTTGTTGTTGTTGTGGTCTTCAGTCCTGAGACTGGTTTGATGCAGCTCTCCATGCTACTCTATCCTGTGCAAGCTTCTTCATCTCCCAGTACCTACTGCAACCTACATCCTTCTGAATCTGCTTAGTGTATTCATCTCTCGGTCTGCCTCTACGATTTTTACCCTCCACGCTGCCCTCCATTGCTAAATTTGTGATCCCTTGATGCCTCAGAACACGTCCTGCTAACCGATCCCTTCTTCTAGTCAAGTTGTGCCACAAGCTCCTCTTCTGCTCAACTCTATTCAATACCTCCTCATTAGTTATGTGATCTACCCATCCAATCTTCAGCATTCTTCTGTAGCACCACATTTCGAAATCTTCTATTCTCTTCTTGTCCAAACTATTTATCGTCGATGTTTCGCTTCCATATATGGCTACACTCCAAACTTCCTGACACTTAAATCTATACTCGATGTTAACAAATTTCTCTTCTTGAGAAACGCTTTCCTTGCCATTGCCAGTCTATATCTTATATCCTCTCTACTCCGACCATCATCAGTTATTTTGCTTCACAAACAGCAAAACTCCTTTACTACTTTAAGTGTCTCATTTCCTAATCTAATTCCCTCAGCATCACCCGACTTAATTCGACTACATTCCATTGTCCTCATTTTGATTTTGTTGATGTTCATCTTATATCCTCCTTTCAAGACACTGTCCATTCCGTTCAACTGCTCTTGAAAGTCCGTTGCTGTCTCTGACAGAATGACAATGTCATCGGCGAACCTCAAAGTTTTTATTTCTTCTCCATGGATTTTAATACCTACTCCGAACTTTTCTTTTGTTTCCTTTACTGCTTGCTCAATATACAGATTGAATAACATCGGGGAGAGGCTACAACCCTGTCTCACTCCCTTCCCCACCACTGCTTCCCTATCATGCCCCTCGACTCTTATAACTGCCAAATTGTAAATAGTCTTTCGCTCCCTGTATTTTCCACTTGCTACCTTTACAATTTGAAAGAGAATATTCCAGTCAACATTGTCAAAAGCTTTCTCTAAGTCTACAAATGCTAGAAACGTAGGTTTGCCTTTCCTTAATCTTCCTTCTAAGATGAGTCGTAACGTCAGTATTGACTCCCGTGTTCCAATAGTTCTACGGAATCCAAACTGATCTTCCCCGAGATCGGCTTCTATCAGTTTTTCCATTCGTCTGTAAAGAATTCGCGTTAGTATTTTGCAGCTGTGACTTACTAAACTGATAGTCCGGTAATTTTCACATCTGTCAACACCAGCTTACTTTGGGATTGGAATTATCGTTTAAAACGCATTAATCCACAGTGATCCAAACCACTGTACTCGAAAACTGGGACATGTGATGAACTGTGATCAGTTCACCATCGTCTGACATTCGCAAGCAATTGGGAAGGTTCAAAAATCACGTGTGTGGGTACCACGTCCTCTAAGCTAAAATCACAAAAATCAGCGGGTGGCGAGGTGTGCGTCTCTGCGTCATCAGTTGGCTCGTGGACAACACTGACCATTCCTACCCTGTGTAGTTACTGGTGACGAGGAATGGTGTGTTTATTTTAAAATAAGGAAAAGAAGGGAATGGTTGAGCCCAAGCAAAGCAGCAGCTACCTGTACAAAAAACTGTGAACAGGCACGAAAGGTAATGTTATGCTTGTGGCTGAACACCGACGGTGTGCTGCACTGCAAATGCCTCCTTGAGGTGTAAACCTTAATACTGCCATTTATTGCCAACATCTGAGATGTCTTGCAGTCGCAGTCCAAGAACAACGACCAGGAAGACTGCGTGAAGTGATACTACTCTGCGATAACGCTCACACGCATTCTACTAGAGTCACAGAAAACTAAATTTCCCTGAGGCATTTAAGTCTGTAATTTATCTACGATAACGTTGGAAGCTGAAAAAGTGAATTAAAGTTTTTGATGTGGCCAGGACTCGAATCTGTGTTGTCTTGCATACTATGCAGATATGCTGACCATTACACCACCGCAGCATTATGGTCAACACACCTGAACGAACTGTTGTTGTGGTCATCAGTCCTGAGACTGGTTTGATGCAGCTCTCCATACTACTCTATCCTGTGCAAGCTTCTTCATCTCCCAGTACCTACTGCAACGTACATCCTTCTGAATCTGCTTAGTGTATTGATCTCTTGGTCTCCCTCTACGATTTTTACCCTCCACGCTGCCCTCCAATGCTAAATTTGAGATCCCTCGATGCCTCAGAACATGTCCTACCAACCGATCCCTTCTTCTAGTCAAGTTGTGCCACAAACTTCTCTTCTCCCCAATCCTATTCAATACTTCCTCATTAGTTACGTGATCTACCCACCTTATCTTCAGCATTCTTCTGTAGCACCACATTTCGAAAGCTTCTATTCTCTTCTTGTCCAAACTAGTTATCGTCCATGTCTCACTTCCATACATGGCTACACTCCATACAAATACTTTCAGAAACGACTTCCTGACACCTAAATCTATATTCGATGTTAACAAATTTCTCTTCTTGAGAAACGCTTTCCTTGCTATTGCCAGTCTACATTTTATATCCTCTCTACTTCGACCATCATCAGTTATTTTGCTCCCCAAATAGCAAAACTCCTTTACTACTTTAAGTGTCTCATTTCCTAATCTAATACCCTCAGCATCACCCGACTTAACTTGACTACATTCCATTATCCTCGTTTTGCTTTTGTTGATGTTCATCTTATATCCTCCTTTCAAGACACTGTCCATTCCGTTCAACTGCTCTTCCAAGACCTTTGCTGTCTCTGACAGAATTACGTCATCGGCGAACCTCAACCTTTTTATTTCTTCTCCATGGATTTTAATACCTACCCCGAATTTTTCTTTTGTTTCATTTACTGCTTGCTCAATATACAGACTGAATAACATCGGGGATAGGCTACAACCCTGTCTCACTCCTTTCCCAACCACTGCTTCCCTTTCATGCCCCTCGACTCTTATAATGCCATCTGGTTTCTGTACGAATTGTAAATAGCCTTTCGCTCCCTGTATTTTACCCCTGCCACCTTCAGAATTTGAAAGAGAGTATTCCAGTCAACATTGAACGAACTACACAAGTAAATTACCTTCGCGAACACAAACTCCAATTCACATCTCCCCTTATATTGTCGCTATTACCAGGCATCTCCGACATTGGAATAGCACCCCAGCGCTGGACGTAACGGGGAAGTGCTGTACTACATGTGATTTATCGTACATAAATTAGAGACTTAAATGTCTCAGGGAAAATTTAATGTAAGATCTACATGATCTCATGTAGTAGAGCACTTCACCGTTACATCCAATTCTGGGGTGCTATTGTAATGTTGAAGAGCCCTGGTAATACTAACAATATAAGGGGAGATGTGATTTGGAGTTTGTGTTGGGGAGGGTACTTGACTTGGGCAGTTCGTGCAGCTCTGTTGACAATAATGCTGCGGTGGTGTAATGGTCAGCATACCTGCAGAGTAAGCAAGCAGACCCGGGCTCGAATCCTGGTCGCAGCACAGATTTTAATTCACTTCTTCATCTTCCAACGTTATCACAGAAAAACACTATGCAGGCCCCGGGTTGGGAATTCATTCCGCACCCACCTTATTCAACCTGATCTTCCGCTCTCAAATTTTGACCTTCTCCTCTTTCTGTCGAACAACCGTCAAGGAACTTCCTTTCTGGATGAAAATGCGCCCCGAACATGAATCGACCAGTTCATCGCCTCGAAAACACGTGATTTCTACAGTCGCGGAATCGAATAGCTACCCCAGCGTTGGCAGTCTGTTGTAAATAATGGAGAAGAGTATGCAACTGATGAGTAACGTCTCTGTTATATGTATCTGTTGTGTTAATTTCACTTCTCCAAAAACGTTAAGAACTTATGCACCAACTCCATACTTTTACTCCATACGATTACAAAAATGGTTCAAGTGGCTCTGAGCACTATGGGACTTAACTGTTGCTGTCATCAGTCCCCTAGAAGTTAGAACTACTTAAACCTAACTAGCCTAAGGACATCACACACATTCACGCCCGAGGCAGGATTCGGACCTGCGACCGTAGCGGTCGCGCGGTTCCAGACTGAAGACGTTAAAATTATCCGTCTTGCAAACTGGGCCTTAAAATTTACAATAAGTTTCATTTAACTATAACACTATACTCCACAGTCTACTGAGTGAAGAAACTTTCGCGCTCTCGGTCTTCGCAGCGCAATTCCTCTCATACTAGCAATACAAAGAACCTGTCAGAATTTAGTCCTGCACATATTTTCGGCAGCAAATTGATGTTAAGGATTGGCAGTCTGGCGGCACTGTAATCACATTTAGGGTAACTACCTCTGTGAGCATGTACGACTAGTGCTGTACAGTTGCTTCTGGTTTAGCTCGCAGGGCGAGGGTTCCATTCTGGGAGGAGGCGTATTTGTTTTTGTTTGCTAGGTGTAGTGTGCGTGGTCCTGTATCTGTCGTCTTAATTGTCATACAGCGATTCCACTGGGTTCTACAAAACATTTGCACTTACGTGCTACAAGCACAGAAATGGGAGTACAATCGTTTTCATGTGTCAACTTTTGAAGAAGCCTTTTGCACTTCGTGGCCCGGAATTGTTTCGCACCACTGTATCTACTGGATATAAACCTGTTATTTGTGTAGTTGTGTTGAAGAATATCTGCAAGAATGGATGACGTCCTTATCGTCGCGGTTGGCGGCGCATTGTGCCTGTGTACAAGTCTTTGTAAGCAATAGACACTGACCGTGCTCGCCAATTCAATAAGCAGCAGCTTACTGTCAGTCCAAATGCCTTTCGTGGACTGAGAATGCAGTTCACATGTAATGTCACAGTTTTCTTTGGAGGCAGTACGTGGTTGACCTTCGCTGTTCAAAAAATGTTCAAATGTGTGTGAAATCTTATGGGACTTAACTGCTAAGGTCATCAGTCCACAGCTTACATACTGCTTAACCTAAATTATCCTAAGGACAAACACACACACCCATGCCCGAGGGAGGACTCGAACCTCCACCGGGACAAGCCGCACAGACCATGACTGCAGCGCCGTAGACCGCTCGGCTAATCCCTCGCGGCCCTTGGCTGTTGTCTGGGGGAACCATGAAGACTACGGTGGCCTTGAAGATTTCCCTATTGCAGATATTAATTCGTGGAGACGTGGAGTATAGCAAAGACTTAATGAATACTAGCTAAGATCCCATATGGTTCTCTGGTTCCAGATAAGCCGTTTGTTTCGTCAACAAGAAGAAAGAAGAAACTGAGCGCTGATGAGTACCTATTTATTTGGGCCAAAGTAGGGATTAACAATTGTAAAATAAAGATTGTTGGTGACTCTATGTTGTATTATACACAATAAACGTAAATTCCTTATCTGATTTGCTAATGTCTTATCTCCCTTCGTAAGCCGGCCGAGGTGGCCGAGCGCTTATAGGCGTTACAGTCTCGAACCGCGCGACCGCTACGGTCGCAGGTCCGAATCCTGCCTCGGTCATGGATGTGTGTGATGTCCTTAGGTTGGTTAGGTTTAAGTAGTTCTAAGTTCTAGGGGACTGATGACCTCAGGTTAAGTCCCATAGTACTCAGAGCCATTTGAAATCCTTTCGTAATTCCTTATCTCTCAAAAAAAAAAAAAAAAAATAAAATAAAATAAAATAAAATTCATTCACTTATGTACCCCGTTAGCGGATGGTTACGCGGTAGGCGTTTGGATATCTTAAAGGAGTCAGCATGGTTCCCCCACACAACAGCCAAAGTCAATCACGTACTGCCTCTAAAGCCAGCTGTAACATCACACGTGAACTGCACTCTCAGTCCACGAAAGACATTTGGATCACCAATAAGTTGCTGCTTATTGAATTGGCCTGCAAGGTCAATGTCTATTACTTTCAAAGACTTGTACACAGGCACAATGCGCCACCAACGGGGACGATAATAACATTTTGCCACGTTCAGGTCAATTACATTTCGTTAGGGCTTTACGTCGCCAATATAGGTAGCAACTCGCTTTGCAAATAATTTCGAATCACGGTTATTACTTATATATATATATATATATATATATATATATATATATATATATATATATATATATATCATCACCATGGAAGCACTAATTATATCTTTGAAAATTGAGCCTGATAACCGCATGATGTTTAGTAAGTAACTCAATGCGTTACTATTTTTATTATTAGTAGTAGTATTACTATCGTAATCGATGGAAATATGGAAAAATTACGCCCAATACCATTACGAAAAGTAGCAGTGTCTGGATAAATCACGCAGAACGAAAGCTGTACGAGAGGTGATGGGCGTAACGTGGAGCACCGCGCTGCCACTAATGACGTGTCTATACCATATGCGCTGTTCACCAGACAGAGACTAGTTGCCAGCGGAGTAAGGCACCCGTGATGGACTCCATGTAAATTTGTACACATACCTTATTTCCTTCTTGTGTTGCCGGCCGTGGTGGTCGTGCGGTTCTAGGCGCTCCAGTCCGGTGCCGCGCTGCTGGTACGGTCGCAAGTTCGAATCCTGCCTCGGGCATGGATGTGTGTGATGTCCTCAGGTTAGTTAGGTTTAATTAGTTATAAGTTCTAGGGGACTGATGACCGCAGCAGTTGAGTCCCATAGTGCTCAGAGCCATCTGAACCATTTGAGCCTTCTTGTGTTATTCTAAAATAATTTGTCAGACGTATGACATATGCAAACGAAGAACATGTGCATATGCTTCTCGTTCTTGGTGTATCTCATAAAGGGACTGGTGTTGCCGCTCGCGAATATGCTGTTACACATCCCGGTCGACGTCATCCGGATAAAAATGTGTTTCGTCATCTGGAGCTTCGCCTTCAGGAGGCAGATTCTCTCCTACCACCGTCGCGTGACGCAGATCATCCACAGACTGATATGTTGCACGAGCACAGACTGCACCCCTATCACTAATCTTTAACGCAACACCAGCGTCGCGCTGACCGTCGTCTGTGAATGGTTGCAACAACAACATGAAAGCAATGACGACTTCACAAGCACTGTAATGTGGTCGGATGAAGCGGCGATCACTCGCGAGGGTGTCTTCAATATGCTCAGTCCCCGCCATTGGTGTGACGTTAACCCGCACGGCACCAACGACCGTGGATTTGAAGTTTGTATTGGCGTCAACCTCTGGTCCTGAATATTGGGAGACAGGAGATTGAGTACCTACTTGTTGCCTGACCGGTTGACTGCACGAAAGTAGCATGCATTACTCTCGAGCTATTTCCCTACACATTGGAATATTTTCCACTTCATGTTCGACACTCTGGAATTAATGTGCGGCGATATTTAAGCAGAAGATCTCTAGGGAAATGGGTAGTACGGGGAAGTCCAGTTACATGGCCTCCACGTTCATCTGACCTAAATCTCCTGGATTTCTTCCTGTGGGGACGGCTGAAGGAGCACGTGTATTCTACTCCGCTAACACATGTGGAAGAACCTGATAGCACGTGTTCATGCTACTTTTGAATTTGTGGATGCAGCCATGTTGCGAAGAGTCCAGAGCTGTACGATCCAGCGGTTTCACGTAACGTTTGGACGTGCAGGGCGGTCGCTTTGAACATCTACTCTGAGGACTTGAGTATTGCTCATCAGTGTGGGATCCGTACCAGATCGGGTTGACGGAGGAGATAGAGAAGATCCAAAGAAGAGCGGCGCGTTTCGTCACAGGGTTATTTGGTAACCGTGATAGCGTTACGGAGATGTTTAACAAACTCAAGTGGCAGACTCTGCAAGAGAGGCGCTCTGCATCGCGGTGTAGCTTGCTCGCCAGGTTTCGAGAGGGTGCGTTTCTGGATGAGGTATCGAATATATTGCTTCCCCCTACTTATACCTCCCGAGGAGATCACGAATGTAAAATTAGAGAGATTAGAGCGCGCACAGAGGCTTTCAGACAGTCGTTCTTCCCGCGAACCATACGCGACTGGAACAGGAAAGGGAGATAATGACAGTGGCACGTAAAGTGCCCTCCGCCACACACCGTTGGGTGGCTTGCGGAGTATAAATGTAGATGTAGACAACACACTCTTTTGCAAACGTCATGCGGCCATCAATATGGAAATTATTACTGTTACTGGCTGCTAATGTGTTGCATCTGAGCGGACGCACTGCATGTAGCGTAAAAGACTAGCAGATGTTGAATCATTTAACTGTGCAGTCATCTTCAGCATCTCGAAATTGGTATTGGTTCAAATGGCTCTGAGCACTATGGGACTTAACTGCTGTGGTCATCAGTCCCCTAGAACTTAGAACTACTTAAACCTAACTAACCTAAGGACATCACACACATCCATGCCCGAGGCAGGATTCGAACCTGCGACCGTAGAAGTCCCGCGGTTCCGGACTGCGCGCCTAGAGCCGCTAGACCACCGCGGCCGGCAATTGGTATTGTTTTTGTAATTATTCTATACTGTGAGAAGTAATTTGTCCAACTGTCTATTTCTGACTGGTCTTACCACGTTTTTATTATGTTCACCCTTACAAAGCACAGTACTCTGTAAAATTCAGGCCAGCCGGTGTGGCCGAGTGGTTCTAGGCGCTTCATTCTGGAGCCGTCCAACCACTACAGTCGCAGCTTCGAATCCTGCCTCGGGCATGGATGTGTGTGATGTCGTTAGGTTAGTTAGGTTTAAGTAGCTCTACGTTCTACGGGACTGATGACCTCAGATGTTAGTGCTCAGAGCCATATGAACCATTTTTGTAAAATTCGGATAAGTGTGATTTAAAAAGCGGTGTACACCACAGTATTATCTGGCAGAATGAAATTGGCAAATAAAAACAAATACGTCCCGACCCAGAATCGAACCATTGATCCCTTGCACGCTGACCCAAAATATTGTCCTCTGCACCAACTGCACAACACTACTGCTAAATGCTGACAAAGGTAGTTACCGTACATGTGATTACAGTGTAACCAGAATTCCAATCTTTAACGTTCATTTAGTGCCGGAAATATGCACAGGACGAAATTTTAGACAGACATTTTTTATTGCTAGTAGGTGAGGAATCGCGCTGCGAAACCCGAGTGCGCCAATTTTTCTTCATCCTGTATATTCCGTACTCTATTATCTAAATAATTTTTAGGTTTGGAATATGAATGCTTAATGGCTATGCTTTAAGAGACTTTTTAAATATATGGGAAGCTAAAAATATTTTATTTATACTTGTCTCTTTAATCTCCTTGGATAATTTATGTAGACTTTTATTCTCACGTAGAACATGCTGTTCTTCGTTTTTATTTATTTATTTATATTATTTTATTTTATTTATTTATTTCGTAAACGTAAGTTTACTCTGAATCTTGCTTTCTAATCACGTTTGCAATTGTTTATGAGATATATATGTACTGACATTGTTTTCAGCAAAGTGTAAGGATTGTTCGTCGCATTCCCCCTTCTTCATTTGACCTGTTTCAATATATATCTGTGGCAGCGAAAATTAACTGCCGTTACCATTATTATTTAGTACACTATCTGATCAGAAGCATCTGGTCAACTATTAGCACACGTGATTGGTATATAAAACACCCAACCGCTTGCAACAAAATTTCACTTTTGCCACGTGTCGAAACAGACAACGGGTGTCTTTATCATAAAATCCACAACTACCTAAAAGGATTATAAATAAACATTAACATACAGAAAATCAAAGAAAAATACATTTTTTATTCTGAAGTAGACTGTACGCACGTGTAGTAACTGACGATCAAATTTAAGAGCAATAATTCTCTCGTAATATAAAATATTTCACTAAGAAGTTAATAAAGTTGAAGACATTGAAACTGACATTAAGCTGATAAATGGAGTCAAATTATAGTTACATTGAGTAGCATGGTACACGTACGTCGCTAAGGGATGCAAGAGGAAACAGTCAGTATAGGTGGCATCAGAATGAGGGGTTTACAGGATAAAGAAGTCGCGCCATCTAGTATCATACCAGCTGCCTAATTTTAGAAACCTATTTAAACAGCATATAAGTGTTCACCTCAAATATCAATAGCCACAATTATGGAAAACGAAAAATGCAACAGCAGCTATTTGATACATTTTTGTACGAAACGATTACAATGTGATAAGTCTATATTTTAGACTCAACTCTGAGCAAAAATGGGAGTCAAGGCATTTCTAAGGAACGCCTTTATAACATTAAAACGTTTTTATTACGTAACTGCAGCTGTTCATTAAGACTGAAACGATAACTTAAAGGGAAGATAGTTGAAATTTTTTTACTCTTCCAGAAAATAACACTAAAGGTCTGAGCTGGATGCTGACGCCATGGACTTCTTTCGGCTTGTGGTCTGTAGTTAACGAATGATCGGCAAAGGATGATGATGGCTCTGAGCACTACGGAACTTAACAGCTATGGTCATCAGTCCCCTAGAACTTAGAACTACTTAAACCTAACTAACCTAAGGACAGCACACAACACCCATCCATCACGAGGCAGAGAAAATCCCTGACCCCGCCGGGAATCGAACCCGGGAACCCGGGCGTGGGAAGCGAGAACGCTACCGCACGACCACGAGATGCGGGCGGCAAAGGACAAATTATGTATGCTTGTACCTCCTTTTCGTCAGAGATGTTCTTTGAATGTAACAGAAGTTGTTCGTCTTGTTTGTTCTATGTAATAGGCTGGACATGTGCATATTTCATCCTGATAATCTGAAAGTGGCTCATCAGTTACGGCTGGGTAACTGAGTAGGCGCATTTTCTGCTCAACATTACCGTACGGAATTCACCAGGATGATACATTACTGACAAACCTTGTCATGTCTGATAATACTATCGTCTGAATTAGTTTCTCAATAATCAAAATATCCTGTCGGACAAAAAACCGGCAGCTCCTTCGTGGAAGGATCCAGGGTAGTCCAAATATCGTCATCTACGATGATAGTAGACAGTCCATTGGAATCGATGGGCCGTATTTTTTGGAGACGACGACTGCTGGCCAGTTTGCTAGTTACGAGCAGTATGCAACCATCATTAACAATACCGTCAGTACACATCTGCAGGGAAGCAAGATGAGGGTGCAAGCCACACAAGCCATGAAAATTAAATGATTACAATGAGGCGTGACTTTCCACATCGATTAATCTCCCCATTCGATGATATCCCATGCATAGCGAGGTCACCTGATCTTTCAGCCACTGATTCTATTCTATGCTGTCATCTCAAGAACCGACATGTTTCCGCCGTGGAAGTTGCAGACTCTTTCAAATAAAGCCTTTGCTCATTATTGTGGAAACACCTAGATCGTGCAATATTATTAGGAGACGACTTTAACCATCGAGTATTGACTGTGACGTCTAAAGATTCACTGCATATGGTTGGTAGAGACAATGGGGTAGTTTTGAATGTACACTACTGACTATTAAAATTGATATACCACTAAGGCGACGTGCTACAGAAGCGAAATTTAACCGACAGGAAGAAGATGCTGTGATATGCAAATGATTAGCTTTTCAGAGCATTCACACAAGGTTCGCGCCGGTGGTGACACCTACAACGTGCTGACATGAGGAAAGTTTCCCACCGATTTCTCATACACAAACAGCAGTTGACGGCGTTGCCTGGTGAAACGTTGTTGTGATGCCTCGTGTAAGAAGGAGAAATGCGTACCATAGCGTTTCCGACTTTGATAAAGGTCGGATTGTAGCCTATCGCGATAGCGGTTTATCGTATCGCGACATTCCTGCTCGCGTTGGTCGAGATCCAATGACTGTTAGCAGAATATGGAATCGGTGGGTTCAGGAGGGTAATACGGAAGGCCGTGCTGGATCCCAACGGCCTCGTATCACTAGCAGTCGAGATGACAGGCATCTTATCCGCACGGCTGTAACGGATCATGTAGCCACGTCTCGATCCCTGAGTCAACAGACGGGGACGTTTGCAAGACAACAACCATCTGCAGGAACAGTTCGACAACGTTTGCAGCAGCATGGACTAACACCTCGGGGACCATGGCTGCGGTTACCCTTGACGCTGCATCAGAGACAGGAGCGCCTGCGATGGTGTACTCAACGACGAATCTGGGTGCAGGAGTGGCAAAAGCTCACTTTTTCGGATGAATCCAGGTTTTGTTTACAGCATCATGATGGTCGCATCCGTGTTTATCGACATCGCGGTGAACGCACATTGGAAGCATGTATTCGTCATCGTCATTCTGGCGTATCACCCGGCGTGATGGTATGGGGTGCCATTGGTTACACGTCTCGATCACCTCTTGTTCGCATTGACGGCACTTTGAACAGTGTACGTTACATTTCAGATGTGTTACGACCCGCGGCTCTACCCTTCATTCGATCCCCGCGAAACCCTACATTTCAGAAGGATAATGCACGACCGCTTGTTGCAGGTCGTGTACGGCCCTTCTGGATACAGAAAATGTTCGACTGCTGCCCTGGCCTGCATATTCTCCAGATCTCTCACCAATTGAAAATGTCTGGTCAATGGTGGCCGAGCAACTGGCTCGTCATAATACGCCAGTCACTACTCTTGATGAACTGTGGTATCGTGTTGAGGCTGCATGGGCAGCTGTACCTGTACACACCATCCAAGCTCTGTTTGGATCAATGCCCAGGCGTATGAAGGCCGTTGTTACGATCAGAGGTGGTTCTGAGTACTGATTTCTCAGGATCTGCGCACCCAAATTGAGTGAAAATGTAATCACATGTCAGTTCCAGTGTAATATATTTGTCCAATGAATACCCGTTTATCATCTGCACTTCTTCTTGGTGTAGCAGTTTTAATGGCCAGTAGTGTATTTTTTTCCGAAAGCGGTCTCGGCAGTTCTCTCGACAACCCTCACGCAATGGAAATATTTTAACCCTTGTAGCTACAAACAGGCCTGCCTTTATCGACAGTCTTAGCATAGAGTCAAGCATACGTGATCATGATGTCACCATAGCGACGATGGTTGATAAAGTTAATGCACCCGTCAACAAAGGTAGGATAATTTTTCTGCTGGAAGCAACAAATAAACAATTGTTAGACTTCTACTGAAACAATGAATGTATGTCGTTTAGCTCCGATATGATGGACGTAGAGACACAAAGCGAAAGTCTGAATTTATTGTAAATCACGCTACTGAGAGGAACGTTCTGTTACGGCGTAAAGTCAAGTGCCGGCACGCCATTCGGGAACGACAGAGAAGAGAAGGCTGTGAGAAGTAGTCAGCCAATCGTGCGCTGACCGGACCTCCGTCCAGGACGACAACGCGACTGCAGCGGCCCCTATGAACAGAGGACGTAAGCGCCGCGATCGACGAGTGACGGCCCAGTTGAATAGCTGCTTCGAGACTAGTGACTTGCATAGAAGCGTCAACTGCAGTTACTTCGCTTGTACACTCTATGTAGCACAGTCTTGAAATTTGTTATTCTGAAGAAGATTTACTATTTCGTATATAGCCCTTTGCTTGCGACACATCTAATTGCAAAAGTTCTCTGTAACAAAGTATGATTCAATAAATAGTCTCTAGCGTGGAAACCATGAATTTCCACATATAAGACTTTTTTGTTCCATATTCTCTCATCCATCAACCCCTAGAGTTTGTACATAGGGGAAAAAAATGGCCAAGAATTCTGCTCGCTAGCCATGCCCTAGCTTGAGTGCCATAGTGCTCAGGCACGGTGTACACTTCCCCACCGCCACCTCATAATGAGTGCGAGCAAGGGGAATTGGGGTACACTGGGAACGAGCCGCATTTAAATGGCAGTGCAGGACCACTGGATACGACTTGGTTTTACATTTGTCATTTCTCTATAACATATGTCAAAAATGTTAGAAACAAAACAAATTTTCATTATTATTTATTTATTTTATATATTATAATCTAATTTTTATCTGTTTTAGGTTGTTAGTATACTGGCAGATGTAGACAATTTCATACATTTCAGCACTCAGGTTGCCACATAATCAAAACTTACTTAGTTTCATAATCGAAAAAACCTCTTTCACACAGATTTGTTGTTCGAAATAATGAAATAATTTTGCAACTTCTTCGTGGGGACGTGGAAACTACCTGAGGCAAGCAATGTAGACGTCCTGAACAATTTTAATGTAAAAGAATTTTTCGTTAATGGGGATTATCTTGCAGGTCAAATAATTACATCTGCTAATAAACAGGCACGCTTTCAACTGAAACGGCAAGAGGTCTCTTAAACAGCTCGAAAACAGTATTAAAATTGGCAGTATCTTGAAAACATTTGTGAAATTATCTTGTAAATATTCCAAGGCCGCAATGAATTCTTCAAACCTCATGTTTCTTTAACGCCCGTTAGCTTAGAGTAAAAGGCCTGTGTTTGTCACAATGTGTCTTATGCAACGCGATTTTAGTTTTAGATGCATCCCCATCAAATCAGAAAGAAGTTTTTTTGTCATCTTGCAATGTTTTACTGCGGGCAGTATGTATCCAAGTCCATTAAAAACGTGATTTTAAATCGAAAAATCACCCGAAGCAGGCCCGAAGCAGCGTACTTTCCAGTAATGTTCATCGAAAACTGTTGCTGTTGATAGCGGAATAATGTGTGAGACTTCAGAAATTATACGATTCGTACCATCAATTTCTTCGTGTGCTCAATGCTTGAAAAAATTAGCACTCAGTTCTTCTTGATGTACAGAACAATGAATCCCATCTGTGGAGCATTGTAATTTTTTGCTCTTTCGCTGTCAACTAAATCTTTAAATCATTTCTACGTGGTATTGTAATGTCGTTTCATAGAAAGTTTGTAGTAACTAGATTATACGACTGCCTAATGTGTATTAAGAATTCTGATCCGTCTTTTCTGTCATTTCCATTCGTTTTTAAACGGGTGTAACGATAGATCGCTAGACGGCATCTTTCTGCGCAAAGAACCACTGCACATGTGAACCAGGAACAAACAGCGAAGGGTAAACATCACCGACACGACAATTCTGCCGAAATGAAGGGAGTTTTTTCGGCCGAGAAATTACACACCGCAATACTCAACGAATTGTAGCGCTCCTGCGAGGATTTCCGTGGTCCACATGCGACCTGCTCACCCTGCACACGTGACATTTGGCACACCGTGACCGGAGGATCTGAGGTGTATTGCGAGTAGCAGTCTACGACTGTTGACGGACCATCCTGTCATGTAGAGGGAAGAGTTTCGTTGAGTGTCTGTAAGAGGATATACGGTGACCTAGAATTTCCCTTCGGTGAGATGATAGGTAGCTTGCTGTAAATGTAGGAACACCTAAGTTAATACGTATGAGCATAGAAAACATTCCTGTAATATTCGAATAAAGTATTAGTAAAGTGCTGTTTGACGCAGTAACGTCGTTTAAATGTCTAGTCGTAACGTTGCAGAGGTATATAAAATGCAACGAGCACGTAGATCGGTAGTAGGGAAGGCGAATGATCGACTTCGATGTATTGGGAAAGTTCTCGGAAAATTCAGCTCCTCTATGAAGGAGATCGCGTGTGGAAATGTAGAGTGACCCATCGTTAAGTACGGTTCGGGTAGTTGGATCTTCACCAGGTCTGATTAAAGGGAGAAATTTTGGAAATTTGTGGTATGTTCCTATGGGACCAAACTGCTAAGGTCATCGGTCCCTAGGCTTACACACTACTTAATCTAACTTAAACTAACTTACGCTGGCGACATCACACACACTCATGCCCGAGGGAGGACTCGAACCTCCGGCGGGGGTAGCAGCGCGAACCATGGCAAGACGCCTTTGCCGCACGGCTACTCCGCGCGGCGATTACAGGGAGACATCGGAGCGAGGGAGAGTCGCGCTGATTGACTTCTTAATGGTAGGTAGATTCGATCAACAAATGAGTGGTGGTATGCGAACTGAAATGAGAGTCCTTAAAGGGAAGGTGATGATGTTTCCGCGAAACAGTATTGAGAAATTTAGAGAACAGGCAGTTGTGGCTGTCTGCAGCGCGATTCTGCTACTACCAACGTACAGTCCACATAAGGACCACGAATACAAGACGAGAGAGATTGGGACTCGTACAGAGACAATAGTAGAGTATCCTTCGTAATGCGCCGTATCGTGATTTGTGGAACATCTTCAGCAATTTATGGCCAATGACCAAACGTTTTTGTGTGATTTAATTTTTATGATATAAAGCTTTGTAATGGTAATAATGGCAAGGTATGTTGAACAGTTATCTATAAGTTATATTGGTGTAAGTGTACACCAAACACAATAATAATCAAATGAAAATGTGACACTTCCGCTGGACCACCCTGTGTAAGATATGGTACATCCGATACACCTGTCGCAAGTTTCATTGCAAAAAAATAAGTGTCGATCTCAGAATCAATTCCTGCATTTTCCGGGAGTAGTTCGTCAATATGGGAAGTACGGAAATAGAATGAAATTTTCACTCTACAGCATAGTATGTTCTGATATGAAACTTCCTGGCATATTCAAAGTGTGTGCCGGACCGAGACTCGAACTCGGGACCTTCGCCTTTCGCGGGCAAGTGCTCTACCGACTGAGCTACCCAAGCACGACTCACTCTCCGTCCTCACCTCGTCTCCTACCTTCCAAACTTCAAAGAAGCTCTGTGAAGTTTGGAAGGTAGGAGACGAGGTACTGGCGGAATTAAAGCTGTGAGTACGGGGCCTGAGTCGTGCTTGGATGGCTCAGTCGATAGAGCACTTGCCCGCGAAAGGCCCAGGTCCCGAGTTCGAGTCTCGGTTCGGCACACAGTTTTAATCTGCCAGGAAGTTTCAAGTACGGAAATGTTTACCTGTCGAAGCTCGTATGGCTTGCACCGAAAGAGTATGTACACTCCAAGACAAAAACGACCTACGCAGCTCGAAGGGATTATCCAAATGGGACGGAAGTACTAGGTTCAATGTACTTGTGCAGAAGAAACAAATGATTTTAATATCAGAAAATGTGCATGATTTGTTGAAGAGAAAGTGCTTCACAAACTAAGGAATTCAGTAATGCATTGGTCAGCTTTGGTCCTTATGGATGCAGTTATTCGCCTTGACATCGACTGATACAGATATTGGAGGATATCGTGTCAAATTCTCCCCAATTGGTGCCTTAGGCCGTCAAAATTCCGAGATCGTTGGATCAGCCGTGAATATAATGTTCCAAACGTTCTCACTTGGGGGTGGGGGGGGGGGGGGGGAATCTGGCGACCCTGGTGGCCAAGGTATGGTTTATACGGCACGAAGACAAGCTGCAGAAACTCTCGCGGTGTACGGGCAGGCATTATCCTGCTAATATGTAAGCCCAGGATGCCCTACCGTTAAGTGCAACAAAACGGAGCCTAGAAATCGTCGACGCACCGCCGTGCTGTATAGATGCAGCTGATAATAACGAAACTCACACTGTTATGAAATTGGCCGGCCGAAGTGGCCGCGCGGTTCTGGCGCTGCAGTCTGGAACCGCGAGACCGCTACGGTCGCAGATTCGAATCCTGCCTCGGGCATGGATGTGTGTCCTTAGGTTAGTTAGGTTTAACTAGTTCTAAGTTCTACGGGACTAATGACCTCAGCAGTTGAGTCCCATAGTGCTCACAGCCATTTGAACCATTTGAACTGTTATGAAATTAAATAACAGCCCAGACCATCTCTCCTGACTGTCGGGCCATATAGTGGTGACGGTCTCTTCTCTGAGGTGTTCAGACACATGTCCGCTGGTCATCGGGATTCAGTTGGAAGCGAGGCTCATCACTCAAGACGATTCTATTTCAGTCAATGAGATTCCAGGCCGAATGCGCATGATATCACAGCAAACGAGCTTGCTGGTGTACAAACGGCAATGGGCAGTCAGCGCAATGAGTTCCGTAAACACAACACGATCCTCACGTTCTGGCGTCTCTCTAGGTCGACCGCCTTCTTCGTGACTTTGTGGTTCAAAACGGTTCAAATGGCTCTGAGCACTATGGGACTCAACATCTTAGGTCATAAGTCACCTAGAACTTAGAACTACTTAAACCTAACTAACCTAAGGACATCACACACACCCATGCCCGAGGCAGGATTCGAACCTGCGACCGTAGCTGTCCCGCGGTTCCGGACTGCAGCGCACCGCGGCCGGCGTGAATTTGTGTTCGGCCATGGATCACAGATTACTGCCAACATAGCTGAATTGTGGCATCGCAGCTATTCAAATGTCAAGCAATTTGCCAATTACTGCCACCGGCTTCTTTGAGCGCTAATACCCGTCCTCTCTCAAAAATGATTTTCTGGCATCATCAGAAAATTTTAATAATCTGCAAAGTATGCATTCGTCATATCTGACGGAACCGTTGCGTGTACCTTAACCGCATCGGAGTCAGTTGAAAAATCAGTCCTGGCATAGGACAACATTCATGGCTGCAAAAAACTGTTCAAATGGCTTTGAGCACCATGGGACTTAATTACTGAGGTCATCAGTGCCATAGAACTTAGAACTACTTAAACCTAACTAACCTAAGGACATCACATACATCCATGCCCGAGGCAGGATTCGAACCTGCGACCGTAGCGTTCGCGCGGTTCCAGACTGTAGCGCCTAGAACCGCTCGGCCACCCTGGCCGGTCATTCATGGTTTTAGTGGGAGAATTGAGTATAAATTTTTGTGCATCTTTAAGACACGTTTCGGTGCACGTTTGTTAATAAGGAAGAATTTTCACCTAGAATCCATTAAGTATTAATCAGTCCGACTGCCCTCGACGACAAGGCATGCTGAGAATATGTAACAGCAACATGTTAATATACAAATGAGGACAGCGTGAAAAATAATGTAAGTAGACAGAATAGGAAACCCAACGAAAGAAACGATATGTTGTCAAGAGCGCCGAGTGGATTGTGGGCACGATGGAGCAGGTGGTTGTATGACGGGCGCCTGATGGACGTAAACATTATCGGAAGGAGTCTCCACTGTATTGAAGTTATACTGCTTGCATTGGCACTCTCCATGTTAGCGGTCTTACACGAATAGTTGTGTCACAGGCGGAGCGCTAGCTGAAAAAAGTGGAATATATGTGAAATTGATTGTCACAATTTGAGGCAATTTGAAGTAGAGAGTGTCTTAATTTCGTACTGCCTCTGGACTTCAATTGACCAGTAGCGACTCTTGTACCTGGTTAGGATAACTGGGTATGTAACGTACAATCTTAATAGGAAGCGCGAAAATATTAAAAATCCTTAATTTTGATGAGTCCACGTTGAAATTAAGAATCGGGGTTGCACGTTAGACAGGAGTTACCAACATTTGTGGAAAGCATTCGTAAAATTTTAAGGGAAATTTAAGAACTACTAACACTCCCCCAACCCCAATTTTTAAAGAAACGAAATCCCATGCATAATGCAGTTCGTTTTAAGAAAAACTATGTTTTTCACACATCTCAACGACTGTGATGTCTTATCTTATAAAATGTGCGTCGTAAAATGATATAATTTAGCACGTAAATTTAGTGGCGTTTATGAATACTGTCAGAGAAATATGAGAACAGATTGAGTGGTAAAGAAGTACTAAATTAAAGGCAATGCTTGATGCCGAAGCTTATTGCATGAACAGCGAAAGTGTGGTAGAAGACAATTGTTTTTGTTTTCATTCTTTTGTGAGGACTATCAGCGAGGAAAATTTCGAGAGGAATGTAAATGTGAAGTTTGTTGGCAGTCGATAAATGCTCCCATTCACAAATACTGTATGTAGTAGGGGACATATTAAATTTTTTAATTCAGTCAGTAAATATATTTAATATTCAAAATTAAATTTATGTTGCCCATTGTAGTCACTGGGTAGGCAATCTGCATTTGAAGTTGTATGACCATTTTAGGCACTCAGTAATGTAGATATTTTTTTTATAAATTATAGAGCGCACCAATCAGTCGTCCTTTTCTGTGCAGGTTTTATTACGCAAATCCAGATTTCGGCTAGTGCCTATCTATCTATGCACTATTTTTTAATCTAGATGCATGTTAGTTCCCTGTTGTTCAAGCGTCAGTCACAAATGGTTCAAATGGCTCTGAGCACTATGGGACTTGACATCTGAGGTCATAGTTCCCTAGAACTTACAACTACTTAAACCTAACTAACTTAAGGACACCACACACATCCATGAACGAGGTAGGATTCGAACCTGCGACCGTAGTGGTCGCGCGGTTCCAGACTGAAGCGCCTAGAACCGCCCGACCACTCCGGCCGGCCGTCAGTCACAGTTCTTTGAATACTACAGTAGAATACTATAGTAGAATTCACTCGTTGCCTGTGTTGGTCTGCGTCTTATATGTATATCCCTTTACTTCGTCCGATACGTATCTTTCAATGTGATAGTATTTATACACTCTATCTATTGCGTAGTCAGTAACTTAGATGTTACGTTAATCTGTAATCATATTTCTGTTACTCGTCAATAATTTTCTCTCTTTATGAGCCTTACAAGAAACTACAGTGTTTCTTGAACGTGGCAGTTCTGCTTTGCATATTATGTTGAACACTATATAACTGTGCCTATGGTCCATTCTGCCAGGAGGGTAACCTGTGTGCTTGAACCAGCATTGGCGAATTGGTCGCGCGTTATCTCGCTAGCAGAACCCCCATCTGTCCAGCATTGATCCCACTGGATGGCTCGCTCAATTGGAAGTGATAAGCCCACCTAATGCCGTATCCGAACCAAGCATCCGCCGTAGTAAACCGGATATTAGGGAGACACGCTGTGTCACCGTAACGTATTAAAATAGTAGCTACTGACTATTTCAGGCGTCTGTAGCCTTTTTGTACACGTACTAAGATAAGCAGACGTACATCTAATGTCAGCAAGTTTTGCTAAGTTTCAGAATCAGCACGATTAGCAGCGATGGCGTCTTTGGTAGTAAGCCACTCGAGTCGTTAATTTGAAGACAAATTCAGAAATATCTAAATCTTTATCCGTAGGTAGCTCCACATTTGATATTCTCATCTGTTGCTTAAGATCGCAGAGGGTTAATACAGTAGATGAAAAAAATCTTATTTTGTGCAGATAGGGTTCCAGTTTCATTTATTTTCTACCGGTTTCGATAATTGCTACCATATTCACAGGAGATACTGCAAGGTACAAGCGATAATAACACAAGCATTTGATTTCCTGAAATCTTACAACATGAAAGTACACTACTGGCAATTAAAATTGCTACACCAAAAAGAAGTGCAGATGATAACCGGGTATTCATTGGACAAATGTATTACACTAGAACTGACATGTGATTACATTTACACGCAGTTTGGGTGCATATATCCTGAGAAATCAGTACCCAGAACAAACACCTCTGGCCGTAATAACACCCTTGATACGCCTGGGCTTTGAGTCAGAGCTTGGATGGCGTGTACAGGTACAGCTGCCCATGCAGCTTCAACACGCTACCACAGTTCATCAAGAGTAGTGACTGGCGTATTGTGACGAGCCACTTGCTCGGCCACCATTGGCCAGAGGTTTTCAACTGGTGAGAGATCTGGAGAATGTGCTGGGCAGGGCAGCAGTCGAACATTTTTTGTATCCAGAAAGGCCCGTACAGGACCTGCAACATGCGGTCGTGCATTATCGTGCTCAAGTGTGTGGTGTCGCAGGGATCGAATGAAGGGTAGAGCCACGGGTCGTAACACATCTGAAATGTAACGGCCACTGTTCAATATGCCGTCAATGCGAAAAAGAGGTGACCGAGACGTGTAACCAATGGCACTCCATACCATCACGCCGGGTGATACGCCAGTATGGCGATGACGAATACACGCTTCCAATGTGCGTTCACAGTGATGTCGCCAAACACGGATGCGACCATCATGATGCTGTAAACGGAACCTGCATTCATCCGAAAAAATGACGTTTTGCCATTCGTGCACCCAGGTTCGTCGTTGAGTACACCATCGCAGGCGCTCCTGTCTCTGATGCAGCGTCATGGGTAACCGCAGCCATGGTCCCCGAGGTGTTAGTCCATGCTGCTGCAAACGTTGTCGAACTGTTCATGCAGATGGTTGTTGCCTTGCAAACGTCCCCATCTGTTGACTCAGGGATCGTGACGCGGCTGCACGACCCGTTACAGCCATGCGGATAAGATGCCTGTCATCTCGACTGCTATTGATACGAGGCCATTGGGATCCAGCACGGCGTTCCGTATTACCCTCCTGAACCCACCGATTCCATATTCTGTTAACAGTCATTTAATAATCTCGACCAATGCGAGCAGGAATGTCGCGATACGATAAACGGCAATCGCGATAGGCTACAATCCGAGCTTTATCAAAGTCGGAAACGTGATGGTACGCATTTCTCCTCCTTACGCGAAGGATCACAACAACGTTTCACTAGGAAACGCCGTCAACTGCTGTTTGTGTATGAGAAATCGGTTAGAATCTTTCCTCATGTCAGCACGTTGTAGGTATCGCTACCGGAGCCAGCCTTCTGTGAATGCTCTGAAAAGCTAATCATTTACATATCACAGCATCTTCTTCCTGTCGGTTAAATAACGCGTCTGTAGCACGTCATCTTCATGGTGTAGCGATTTTGATGGCCAGTAGTGTAGATAGAAAAGATTTGAAGCATTGCAATAACGCACAGAAGTGCATCTCTGCCAAAT
Organism: Schistocerca cancellata; assembly: GCF_023864275.1. Classification (NCBI taxonomy): domain Eukaryota; kingdom Metazoa; phylum Arthropoda; class Insecta; order Orthoptera; family Acrididae; genus Schistocerca; species Schistocerca cancellata. The sequence continues at coordinate 21,008,982 of NC_064633.1, read as the reverse complement.
ATGGCGTCACCAAGCATAAAATGTGACTAATTATCACTGTATCTGTTTCAGTGAATTTACACTGTACTAGGTTTACAAAATTGAATTTTGGTAATATGGACACATTTAATCATAACATCAAATAACTAACAAAGGTTCATTCAGAACCAGATCTATACACGCCGTCGATATATTGTACAAAGCTCATAATATAGTCAAAGATAAAGTTTCAGCTTTGAGAGTAGTAGACATTCCGTGTTCATCAAAGAACATCGGGCTTCACTTATGTGCTGCGGGTATATTTACTGTACTATACTTTGGGCACAGGTGAAGCGAATAAACACTCACTTTATGATGGCGTCTGTTAGTAATACTGTCAAGGGTACACAAATGCCAACTTTTACGGTTTATCCGTCAAATTAACGGAAACTGCAGCGTTCTACGGTTTTACGGGTGCAAGGTGTCATTTTACGACTCCGCGGTCAAAAATATGAAACGTTAACATTCGATAATCACTCCACTTCCGTACAACTGATTGTTTCCATGGGCCTAAGGCATTCTACGATAGTCGATAACTGATTCTTTGATATGAGTGCTGCTTTTAACAGTGTGATGTTTGTGTCGTCATTGGAATTGAATTTAAACGGGGGATAACAGTGTTTCCATGTGAATCTAATGTATCGGCTGGCTCTATTCCGCAAATTATTTGTTCCGCTCCTGTCGCTGGTTGTGATTTAACCCATATTCTTTGATTACGTGTGATTCGTTCCACGTGTATGTGTGTTTTTTACTATGTGCATATTCTTTGGTCACGAGGTTGGCGTCGTGTTCATTTAATAGTCTAAGATTTTGTGTCATTTGACATGTTTCAATGAAGTGTTTGACGGCCTTGAGTGTTTACTTTGTAGTTTTATGTGATTTTCAGTGATCCAGGTTTCTTCCGGTGTTTCATTACATATCGAGACATTTGTTCTCGGACATTTTCATACGCTATGTTCCTATTGTAGGATTAATGAATAAATCCAACAAGAAACAGTAGTTCCAGGCATTTAAAATCAAGGGCTGAAAAAAATTTTCTTTCTGCGCGTTATGTGGGTGTGATATTAACATTGCTGATGGAGCAAGAACCGATTTAAGTAATCATGTGAAGTGCGATAAACACGTAAGTTGTGTTAAGTCGAAGGACGATAGCAAGATAATCAACATCTTTGTTTCCAACTCTCGAAACGTTTGGTTCAAATGGTTAGAATGGCTCTAAGCACTATGGGACTTAACATCTGAGGTCATCAGTCCCCTAGAACTTAGAACTACTTAAACCTAACTAACCTAAGGACATCACACACATCCATGCCCGAGGCAGGATTCGAACCTGCGACCGTAGCAGCAGCGCGGTTCCGGACTGAAGAGGCTAGAACCGATGGGCCACAGTGGCCGTCTTACTTTTTGGTGGAACACAATGTGGCCTTTAGTGTAGCTGATCATGCTGGTGCTTTATTTAAGAAGATATTTCCCACATCATACGTTCAAAAGAAATATAGCTGTGGTTGTACGGAAACGAAATACAATGTAAATAAAATGGCAAATAATGCATCATCTGAAGCTGTTAAGTGCCTTCAGAACGGACCATTGGCAACGGATGGAAGCAATGATACGAATGCCAAGTTATATCCTGTTGTCGTTATATTCTATAATATGCCGCGGGAAAAAGTAGTGAGCACTGTACTAACCATATCAGCGTTAGACGGGGACTCAACACGGCTAACATAGGTGGCCTGATGTCATCACAGCTGAATTCTATAACATACCAACTGAAAACTGCGTGGCTTTCTGCTCCGACAATGCTTATGTTATGATAGGACACAAAATGGGGTTTCAGCTTCAGATCGAATTTCAACGAGGTATTGCCATCGTGGGGTCCATTACCCACCTGATTAATTTAGCAGCTGAAAAAAGTGCTGGAAGATTACTATTTAAAGTGGATGAGATCCTTCTTGATATATTTTACTTCTTAGAGAAGAGTATCGAAACAGAAGAACGCCTTCAGAGGTTTCAGAACTTGCACAATAAGGAAGCAAACAAAATTCTGAAGCATGTATGTTCTAGAGCTGAACACAGCTGATCGAATAAGTATCAGAAGAAAAGAATTCTTGATTCTGCTACTACGGATGCCCCTAAAAGAATGGCATAGTCTTCCAAATATGACAAACTCATCCCAAAAGTAAGACTTTTGCTGTAACACGTGAGGAAAAAAGTTTATTTTCCTGTCCTCAAGCTTCACCACGGTATTAGGTATGCATTATGCAAAATTTACACCACAGTGGCATAAAAAACTAAATAAACGTTGAACATATTTATTTCTCGGTCGCTAACTGGGGGGAATATACAGTAATAATACAGTCCGTATGTGTTATGTGTTTACTACGCTACGCAGCATCATCTTATGAAATATTTTTAATATTTCATTTGGAAAAAAAATTATTACTAAAAATATCACTGAATAAGAGTAACTAGGCTGTGTGGAAGATACCTAACTGTCATAAAACTAGTATAAAAATATCATCTAGTGTGCTGGAATACATCGTGATCGTAACTAAATTTTGTGTAATTTAAATAATAGTAAGAGTATTAGCGAATATCATATTTATTAATAAAATCTATGGAGGTCATACATAGCTGTAGCCAGAGCAGAAAAAAATTACTTAGAAATTTTAGCTTTTTCGCTCCCCCCCCCCCTCACACCCCCACACCCCCCCCCCCCGCCCCCTCACCACCGTTTCTCACGGTAAAGAATATTTTAAATTGTAGCTCGCGGCACAAAAAATGAATTTTTCCAGATAGTCATGAGCTGTAAGTAACCTCTAAAAGAGGGCTTCATAAGACAACGGACTTCCTTCGGAAGGTGCGGGCCTTAAATCTCTGGTAGGTTATCCGTGTTAAGCTTTTCCGTTTTTCCTAATTCGACGGAGAACAATACAGGAATGGTTCGTTTGAAATCACACATGGGACGTTACCCAACCCATCCTTGTTGAAATCAAGCTTGTGCTCTTGCGCTGATGACCACGTCATCGGCAGGACGTCATGCCTTAATCTTCTCCTTTTCTTCTCTCCTGTACTTCCACCCACCATATCTCATAACTCTTCAGTCTCTTCAGGTAACAGGGCATGTACTGGATGTAGTGTATGCCATAGTTTGCGGTGGGATTGTTCGTTGTGTTTATTAAGGAATAGTGGGATCCATAGGTAACCACTTCACCGAATTTAAAAGCCACATTTGACACTCGACGCACGCATACACGACCTCCCCAAATGATCTTGAAAGAAGCAGGGGATGCTTGTGCGCTATGACTGAAATAGAAAGTATACATGATGGTAGGAAATAGTCTCAGAAAAATGCAGAATAACTGAAAAATAAAGGATACCAATAACGATATGCTCGTCAACCAAATTAGGAAATGAGTGGACAGCAGCGAACTGACAGTACAAAACTATGGTAATGCGAAGAGAGAGAAATCGACTGGCAGTTGACCATAATTTAGCGTCACGACTTGCAGTAGTTGACACATTTTAAAGAGCGGCGCTGAAACAGGCAATCACGATGCTTTGTCTTTCTTCTCTGAACTAAGTAAGGTCACGGACAGGTAAACAATTTACACACTAAAACAGCAGATCCTATGCACGCTACACTTTGAAATTTAGCTGTCGTGGAAGACGCTAGATGAATCTAATGGGCACACATACCTGGATCTGAGATTATAATTTAGCGTCACGACTTGCAGTAATTGACACACTTTAAAGAGCGGCGCTGAAACAGGCAATCACGATGGTTTGTCTTTCTTCTCTGAACTAAGTAAGGTCGCGGACAGGTAAACAATTTACACACTAAAACAACAGATCCTATGCACGCTACACATTGAAATTTAGCTGTCGTGGAAGACGCTCGTGCAGAACATGGAATAATGCAGTGCCACAGAAAAACGACGGCGATGGTTTTCAAACGGAGCTAATTGCAATTCGTTGCAATTAGACATCTATATAAACTTCACACTGTTACTACAGTACATAAGGAAAACATGTAAAAGAAGCAACCACCGTAACTGATAATAAGAAATAAAGGTGTTTTATCTGTAAGTAAGTTGAATAAGAATCAGTTGTGTACATGGTATTAGCAAGAAACATGACCATTCTCTTCCAAGGAAGTTGGGTAAGTGGAAGTAATAGCGTTTCTTGGCCATCATGGTTCCCGGATCTAAGACATTTGGAATTTTTTCGTACCGGAATGGATGAAATCAATATCCACAAAGAAAATATAAACGTAAGAGACGAACTGATCGTTCATAAAAGAACGAGAAGACGAGCTAAGCTACCTGTGGTATTGTTGACATAATTCGAAAGTACGCTGAAGTCGCCCATGGAATTCTTGGAAATCAAGTTTGAACTTTATCATGCGCAGTTGCTTAACATACTCTGCTAGTATCTTCTTCTTTTTTTAGCAGTATTCTGTTAGCTATATCTCTGTAACCCATAACAGTTGGGAACACATTATACACAATGTTCGAATTTGTACTACCATCTCGTATAAAATTTACTATTCCTCCTGAATCACCCGGTTCTTGGTGACAAATAATTCGGTTCTGGTTTTCTGCACGCTTTCGTTATGTAAGTAATTGAGACTTATTTATGGATTCTTCCGTCGCTTCGTGATAGAACAATTCCATATTGAGGGTTGAATAACACTTAGAGGGTTTTTTGAACTACAGATTTTTATTTGTATGAATTAGTTTTCCGATTATTAGGCCATCTTCATTTAACTGAGACTATTAGTGAACTACTGGCCGCTTCAATCTCGCTATACGAGTGTGATACTTGCACATATTGTGCAGAAATACATTTAAAGCTACCTCCGTTCAAGCTTAGAGCACGTTCACCGTGAAGCAACCCATTGCACTGAAATCATATCTGGGATATTTTGTAATGGCGTTCTAATGCGCATATTTTTCCATACCCTCTGCCATCAGTACTTTGTTAAATGTAGCATCTGAGACGTTGATCAAATGAGAAAAGGTGAAAAGATAAATCACCGACGAATGCATCCAATAACCAATGGGAAATAATAATTGTAACCATCGTATTAGCAGACTGCCAGCGAAGAAACTGACGAGAAATGACATTTTCTTTTAACATCTGTTGCACTATGACACTAACTTACCATGGCCTCTATAACATTCGGGGGAAAATTGACTTCAGTTAGTTTAAAGGATCTGAACGGTTAATAGATCAATAATAACAGAACTTCTTGGCCTCCAGCTTCAATGAATGAAAGTGGCTATTTAACCTATAATTGCTCTATTTACGAGGACGTGCTGAAAAGCAGTGACTCTGTGTTTTTCATTTTGTTCCCAGTATCAGTTGAGATATTACATGTCCTGCTTATTACTCAGTCGACTTTCCCGCTTCACTGACGCAAGTTGCAATCCCCAGCCCCTAGAGGGCTCCAAATTATTGCATTTAACATGGCGGTAAATTACATAACTGTATAGGTGCACAGGAAACAGCATACTGTAATTGAGTTTTTAATAGCAGAAAACTTGCCTCCAATTAAAATCCGTAGAGGAATAAAAACAGTGTAGAGTGGCGACTGTATCGACATCAGTAACGCGCGACATTGAGTTGCTCCTGCTGATAATGGAGGAAATGCTGCTAACCTAAATGTGTGTGAGAAAGAGCTCTTAGTGGACGACGTAGTTCGTGAACTGACGAGACTCATCGGAATCGGGTTGATGAAATCATCAGAGAAAGTCGTCGAATAACACAAACGTAGCTCTTAGGTATGTGTGGCATATCACGGACACGTATACATGCCATCATAACAGAACTACGATACAGAAAACTGTATTCATGAGAGGTGCCTCGAATGCTCAGTCCTGATACGAAACAGAGGAGATTGGGCGTCTGTCAACAATTTACTTTCCGTTTCCGGCCTGAAGGTGATGGGTTCCTTAGAAGAGAGCATCAATGGAGTACAGCCACAAGGGATCATCTACTTCAAAATGTTCAAGAGGATATCCTTAGCAGGCACAGTCATGCTCACAGTGGTCTGGGATGGTCAGCGTGTGGTGAATTTGGAACTGATGCCTAAAGATAAACTCTCGAAGATATTGGACACTCAGGAAATTGAAAGCGCGAATTCGAAGAGTTCATCCACAAATAGAAGATTTTCTCTTTCATCGTGACAATGCCAGGCCACATATGAGTGCTTCGACATCTGCAAAAATCCGACGTTTTCTGTGCACTGCCATCGATCATCCTCCATACTGTCCCCAAGAGTCCCCATGGGAAGGCAGGATTCGGCTACGATTGTGGACGGAGCCGTAACCAGTTACTATTGCTTGCCTTTTACAGTTACACACATTTATTTTTAAAACAGCAGCTCCAGACTCACGTTATTAATTAATAAAAATAGCTAGCGTTCCTCCCGAGTTTCGCACGGGTGGTACGATGGAGCTACAGCCGGACCACTTGTCTGGAGTTATTCATGTCCATTGTGCATTCCGACGGACTTGGGCAATTCCAGCAGGAAGATGCGGCTCCCCACAGGCCCAGAATTCCTACAGAGTGGCTCCAGACATACTCTTCTGAGTTTTAACGCTTCCGCTGCCCACCGAAGCCCCTATACAGGATTATTAATGAGAATATCTGGGATGTCTTGCAACGTGCTGTTCAGAAGAGATCTCCACTCCTTCGTACTCCTACGGATTTGTGAACAGCCCTGCAGGATTCATGGTGTCAGCTCCCTCCAGCACTACTTCAGACATTAGTCGAGTCCATATATATATAAGGGCCATAAAAACCATTATCTGTATCTGTATTTTATGGTGATTTGCTAAATTGTAACGCACTGAAGACACTATTACTTACACAGGTATCGACGGGATATGCAAAACTGTAAATATTTTCGACCTGTACATGACCGAGCGACGTGGCGAAGTGGTTAGCACAGTGGAATCGCATTCAGGAGGACGACGGTTCAATACCGCGTCCGGCCATCCTGATTTAGGTTTTCCGTGATTTCCCTAAATCGCTCCAGGCAAATGAAGGAGTAGTTCCTTTGAAAGGGCACGGCAGACTTCCATCCCCATCCTTCCCTAATTCGATGAGACTGATGACCTCGCTGTCTGGTCTCCTCCCCAAAACAATCCAACCCAACCCTGTGGATGACTGTGTGAAGCAGCAGCACGATCGATAGCAAGGGCAGTGAACAGCAGACATGTTGATACCAGGACATAAAGAATTTTCTAACTTCATTCCGTGTACTTATTTGGGTAGTAACTCTTCCCCTCAGACATGCGCGTGAACAATATACGCAGATGTCAGCATCTGAAAGAGGGGCTGAAGTAATCGGCGACCATTCAATAATTCAATAGGAGCGATGTCTCTATTCGATGATGTTCCTAGGAAGGGTAAACCAATAACGAACACAGCGTCAATAAGGAAACGATAGACGTCAGAAAATGAGAACAAAGTAATCTTCAGGGACACCCAGAGACAGGGATTCATCATTATCATTCATCCGATGTGCAGCTGACGCTTCAGTCCCCACAAGGACTATTAACAGGCGGCTCACAGAAAAGGAGCTGACCTCACGGCGTCCCTTGCGCCGACTAAGATCTATGTATACCAAACGCCCGTTTGCAGTGGTGTCTTGGAACATTCGGACTGGAGTCTTAGGAGTGGAATTGACTACAGTGTTGAGAGTCTACCTTCAAATGATCAAATGTGTGTGAAATCTTATGGGCTTTAACTACTAAGGTCGTCAGTCCCTAAGCTTACACACTACTAAACGTAAGTTATCCTAAGGACAAACACACACACCCAAGCCCGAAGCAGGACTCGAACCTCTGCTGGGATCAAGTCTCCCTTCGGAATGATCTCTGATGACCAGTGAAGATGTGACTGGAGACTCCCTAGATGATCGTGGGCTACCAACCAGACATTCAGCAAGATAATACACGACTGCACACGGCGAAAGCTTTTGCTGCTTGTGTCCATGCCTTCCAAACCCTACCTTGGCCAGTGAGATCGACCAGACTTTCAGCAAGATAATGCCCGAAGTTTTGCTGCTTGTGTCAATGCCTTCCAAACCTTACCTTGGCCAGCAAGGTCGACCAGCCTTTCAACAAGATAATGCCAGAATGCAAACACCTGGAAGTTTTGCTGGTTGTCTCAAGGCTTTCGAAACCCTATCTAGGCCAACGAGGTCGACCAGACTTTCAGCAAGATAATGGCCAACTACACATTGTGAGAAGAATTGCTGCTTGTGTCCATGCGTTCCAAATCCTACCTTGGCCACTGAGGTCGACCAGACTTCCAGCAAGATAATACTTGACTGCACATGGCGAGAGGTTTTCTTGCTTGTCTCCATGCCTTCCAAATCCCACCTCGGCCAGTGACTTCGATCAGACTTTCAGCAAGATAATGCCTGACTGTACACGGCGAGAGGTTTTGGTGTTTGTGTCTATGCCTTCCAAACCCTACCTCGGCCAGCGAGGTCGACCAGACTTTCAACAAGATACTCCATGAATGCACAGAGCGAGAGGTTTTGGTGCTTGTCTCCATGTCTTCCAAACCATACCTTGACCAGCGAGGTCGACCAGACTTTCAGAAACGTAATGCCCTACTGCACATGGTGAGAGGTTTTGTTGCTTGTCTCCATGCCTTCCAAAGCCTACCTTGGCCACCGAGGTCGACCAGACTTCCAGCTAGATAATGCCTGATTGCACACTGCGAAAGGTTTTGGTGCTTGTCTCCGTGCCTTCCAAACCCTACCTTGGCCAACAAAGTCTCCCGATTTATCCCCACTTGGGGACGTTTGCAGCATTAAGTGGGAGGGATCTCCAACCAGCTGGCGATTTTGACTATCTAACGGTCCAGCTGGACACAATTTGGCCCGATATCACTCAGGAAGACTACCAGCAGCTCAGTCAGTGCCAAGTCGAATAACTGCTTACATAAGGGCATGAGGTGGACCAATGCATTATTGAGTTGCTCCACTTCTGAAGCGCTTTCTGTTGAATAAATCATCCAAGTTTCCTGAAATTTTAATCACAATAACTGATTTCCGTCTCATTCGGATAATGCCTTCGTGGTTATTCATTCCTTTTTTCGTAGAGTGTATATAAATAATTTATCGATAGATTCATCAGTAGTATTAGTTATTTTGCTTATTATGTTATTGTCAACATAGTACGTTTTTTGGATGTTCTCAACAAAGTATCTTTGCTGGATGACCATAAGGAAATACAAAACCACTGGGACAATAATTCCACGTGGTAAACCCATTTAGATACCGATACAAGCAATGTAAAGCTTCTAACAAAGACAAAGGAGGAGGACGAGAACATTAGTGCATAACGTCCCGTCGACAACGAGATCTTTAGAGACGAAGCGCCAGTTCAGATTAGGGAAGATTGGGGAAGGAAATCGGCCGTGCCCTTTCAAACGAACCATCCCGGCATTTGTTTGAAACGATTTAGGGAAATTTCGGGAAACATAAATTAGGATTCGTTGATGTGTGTTTAATCTGTCGTCCTCACAAATGCAAGTCCATTGTGCTATTCCACCTCGCTCTGTACAAAGGCAAAGAATTCAGTACGGAATTTCTGTTTGCAAGACAAGTGGTAAACATCCGTAAATTGACAAGTTGTCTAAACAAGTCAGCTAGCTGTAATAATATGAATCGTTATACAACTGGCCGAATACGTCGTATTAGTTGTAAAGAAGAAAAAAGCCATTGCACACGTTATGAAGTCAAGTCGTTAGTAGAACTGCAGCGTATGATCCTTTTGTTCATACGACACTGTATCAGATATGCTCTTACATTAATGTGATTTTTTATAAGATTGGGGACGTCGTTCTCGCCCAACTGTATAGGGACAAATTGAGAGAATCAGTCCGCGAAAGAGCCTGTGGTACCTTGTAGGAACCTTGGGAAAAACGTGTACCAGCCCATGGCTTTCCCTCACTCTGTACCCGATTGACATAGTACAGAAAATGGCTCATACTGGTACGGATTACTCTCCGGTGTGCATTATTCGAGGTGATCCCGTGATGACGTTACAGACTTTCAGTGATGATGGAGAAGGGTAAATATTTGGAGGTAAGGCACACTGGTAGTTATAAGCTGAAATTGTTTTGATATCTTTGACAGTTGACGTCTTCCACTGCAAACTCTGTGCTTTCCATGTTTCAGGAGTAGGTATGGACCAACGCGACAAAGTATTGTTTACTATATATAGGCTCTAAAACGCATGTGTTATAGAGCTTTGGGAACCTGTTCGATAGACGATACGTGATTCACAGCAACAAAAGTAAACAAATTCTTGTTCCTTTAAGGTAAGCACTTCTAAAGCGCTTACTGGGCAATTTTTTTTCACGTTTTCCGTAATACCTCTTCCCAAAATATGCAAATCAAAGATCCTGCAGTTGAAGAGGTGTCAGTACGATTTTGCCTCATGACTTTCGCATAGGTTCTTTTCGGAGCTGGTTCCCATACCTCAGGTCGATACGTTTACCCTTCCCTATTATCCCTGAAGGATAATCATCACCGCATCCGTCTTGTATAGTGGTTTACGGACTGTACAGGGGTTCAGCTGCCCCTGCCCGCAGTGCCTTCAAATACCACGTGCAAGATTTTCATATTCTCTTGCTTGCTACGCATAAACTGTCAGTCCTACAGAAATTATGAACAGGGCCACTTTGTAGGAATTCAAAACCGAGGTCTCCAGCGAAAACGTGCCCCAGAAAAAAATTTCAATATATTACATTTCCTACAGAAAGGCTCTGTTTATTTTTTCTATAGTATAATCGTTTGGATATAGCGAGCGGGAAAATGTGAAAATCTTGCACGTGATTTTTGAAATCATTACGGGCTGCATAAAGTTTGCCGTTAGGGGCAACTGAATCGCTCTGTATGTGTGGACGCAAAAGGTGGCAACTGAATCAAGTACGATAACGACTTATCTGAAAGGTGAAACGGTTGTACACTATTCCTCATAGACCTTTTGCAACAAGTTTTCAAAATACAGGCACATATACATAGACGACTCAAAACACTTGACAACGGGACGCCCAAAGTCTGAATGCCTCCTGGTGCCATTGCAGGAACATCACGTGACAAGGAAGTATGTAAGAGGAGCAGAGGAAAGTGGGGGACCTTCTAGATGATGCACAGGCCGCAAATTGGAAACTACAGTGACGTAAGAAACATTGACAAACCTCAGAGTGATATGGTTCTGCATCAGAGAATGGGCGTCGTGGCAATGGCGAGGCTAGTCTCCACTTCACGTGCTACTGTCGTCTGCATCTCTGTTCAGTGGTTAAAGGACGGTGAAACCACCAGTTGGTGGATGGCGTGTACAGGTACAGCTGCCCATGCAGCTTCAACACGATACCACAGTTCATCAACAGTAGTGACTGGCGTATTGTGACGAGCCAGTTGCTCAGCCACCATTGACTAGACGTTTTCAGTTGGTGAGAGATCTGGAGAATGAACTGGCCAGGGCAGCAGTCGAACATTTCCTGTATCCAGAAATGCCCGTACAGGACCTGCAACATGCGGTCGTGCGTTATCCTGCTGAAATGTAGGGTTTCGCAGGGATCGAATGAAGTGTAGAGCCCCGGGTCGTAACACATCTGAAATGTAACGTCCACTGTTCAAAGTGCCGTCAATGCGAACAAGAGGTGACCGAGACGTGTGACCAATGGCACCCCATACCATCACGCCGGGTGATACGCCAGTATGCCGATGACGAATACACGCTTCAAATGTACGTTCACCGCGATGTCGCCAAACAGGGATGCGACCATCATGATGCTGTAAACAGAATCTGGACTCACCCGAAAAAAATGGTGGTTTTCCATTCGTGCACCCAGGTTCGTCGTTGAGTACACCATTGCAGGCGCTCTTGTCTCTGGTGCAGCGTCAAGGGTACCCGCAGCCATGGTCTGCGAGCTGATAGTCCATGCCCCTGCAAACGTCGTCGAAATGTTCGTGCAGATGGTTGTTGTCTTGCAAACGTCCCCATCTGTTGACTCAGGGATCGAGACGTGGCTGCACGATCCGTTACAGCCATGCGGATAAGATGCCTCTAATCTCGACTGCTAGTGATACGAGGCCATTGGGATCCAGCACGGCGTTCCGTATTACCCTCCTGAACCCACCGAACCCATATTCTGCTGACAGTCATTGGATCTCGGCCAACGAGAGCAGCAGTGTCGCGGTACGATAAACCGCAATTGCGGTAGGCTACAATCTGACCTTTATCAAAGTCGGAAACGTGATTTCTCCTCCTTACATGAGGCATCACAACAACGTTTCATCAGGCAACACCGGTCAACTGCTGTTTGTGTATGAGTAATCGGTTGGAAAAGTTTCGTAATGTCAGCACGTTGTAAGGTGGCACCACCGGCGCCCATCTTGTGTGAATGCTCTGAAAAGCCAATCATTTGCATATCACAGCATCTTCTTCCTGTCGGTTAAATTTCGCGTCTGTAACACGTCATCTTCGTGGTGTAGCAATTTTAATGGCCAGTAGTGTAAATGTTAAGGCAGCCGATCTAAGTTCGTTCTGCACAGGTTAACATATACGCCCTTTTCCTGAGCTATACCTTTTAGTTCACTCTACTAGTAAATTGGAGGGCAGGATTTTAGTTCACGTCTTACTCCAAGAAGTAACTATCATGCAGTTTATGCGCTGGCGCATGGTATTGTGTCCGCTAGGGCGGGCCTCATGACGTTACGGTCAGTTCCGATACAGCACTCGTGGCTGCCGCATCGCGGTCGCGAAGTGTTCCGAGGCAGTGCCAGATAAGTGTTTACAGTCTGACGATAGTTCATGGATTTGTAGTTTTAGCTTGACGATGTCCACTATGGACAAACGGTAGTTACTGTTATTCTGAAGAACGTTGGGTTATCCCGACTGAAACCTAAATAAAGTCTAGGTAAACGGAGCAACTGAGGTTGTTGATTATTAAAATTAAAATTAGTATTTATACAGTTGCTGACAGGGCCGCGAAATGTTGAAGCTATTTAAGCTGCGAAGAACGTGAATATGTTACGGACCACCTGCACCCATTCATGCTTGATGTGTTCCCAGACGGTGAGGACGTCTTTCAGCAGGAGAACGGTCCATGACACAAGGCCAGAATCGTGCTACGTGTCTTGAGGGGTGGAATACTAAACTCGGCCACCAAATTCGCCTGGTGCGAACAACCACAGTCCTTAATTTATGGGAATTTGCGTTATCTGTACATAGATATCTGGTGGCGCACTCTGAAAACCTACCAAGACTTATCGAAAACTAGGCCACGCAGAATTGCTTTTGTGTTGCATTCCACAACTCGACCAACACGTTGTTATCTTACTGGTCGTAAAATTTCTGACACATTCGCGTAATTCAACTGTAGGTCAGCACGGCATTGCTGCGATTATAAGAGTGCATCAACTATCAAAAATGGTTCAAATGGCTCTGAGCACTATGCGACTTAACTTCTGAGGTCATCATTCACCTAGAACTTAGAACTAATTAAACCTAACCAACCTAAGGATATCACACACGTCCATGCCCGAGGCAGGATTCGAAACTGCGACCGTAGTGGTCGCTCGGTTCCAGGCTGTAGCGCCTAGAACCGCCTTGCCACTCCGGTCGGAGCATCAACTACCGCTACAATTTTGCCGGTATGGGTGCAACTAACCGAAAACAAGAACATTATCCGAAGGAGAGCACTCATCTGTGACCCCCGGTTAAGAACACGAGACCATCTGCTTGGTGAGACCAGAACTTGCGTCCCTCCGTCGAGCTGTGCAGGACTGCTGATGTCTCAGGTCGGTATTACGGCTGCAGCGGCACTGGGACGCGACTTGAATTAATGCCGTCCGAACGTCGCTTCGCAGACCGCGAGGGCTAACAGTTTATGGAAATTTAAGGGTGGTAGGAGGGTGGGCGATGGAGGGTGGGCGATAGAGGGACGTTCTGACGGCAGCGCAGCTCCAGTGACACTGCAGTCTGGCGGCGCTTAACGGCCTTTCAGAACGCGTACTGCGGTACGAACTCAAATGTGCGCTAGCGATGGACTGAATGTTTCACTTAACATCCAGGCAGACGAGTAATTAAGTGGGGCGAATGAAACTGGGTTTCCAACATCGAATGGCTTTTGCGTTAAATAAAGGCCTCGTAGAAAACGTGAACGTCGAACAGGATAATGAAGTAACTGAAATGAACATTAAGGTGTAAAATTGTAACGGTCACCGACATCGTTACCGTGAGAAAATGGAGGAGACACAGAAGAAGTGTTCTGTATCTACCGGGTGATCAAAGAGTCAGTATAAATTTTAAATCTGAATAAATCACAGAATAATGTAGATAGAGAGGTACAAATTGATACACATGCTTGGAATGACATGGGGTTTTATTAGAACCAAAAAAATACAAAAGTTCAAAAAATTCCTGCAGATGGCTCTTCATCTGATCAGAATAGCAATAATTAGCATAACAAAGTAAGACAAAGCAAAGATGATGTTCTTTACAGGAAATGCTCAATATGTCCACCATCATTCTTCAACAATAGCTGTAGTCGAGGAATAATGTCGCGAACAGCACTGTAAAGCATGTTCGGAATTATGGTGAGGCATTGGCGTCGGATTTTGTCTTTCAGCATATCTAGAGATGTCGGCCCATCAAGATACACTAGCGACTTCAGGTAACCCCAAAGCCAATAATCGCACGGACTGGGGTCTGGGGACCTGGGAGGCCAAGCATGACGAAAGTGGCGGCTGAGCACACGATCATCACCGAACGACGCGCGCAAGAGATCTTTCACGCGTCTAGCAATATGTGGTGGAGCGCCATCCTGCATAAACATCGTACGCTCCAGCAGGTGCTTATCAGCCAGGCTGGGGATAATCCGATTCTGTAACATATCGGCGTACCTCTCACCCGTCACGGTAGCAGTCACTGACGTTTTGCTGTCCAGCGCCATCTGTCGGACATTTTGTGAACTTTGTTTTTTTTCCTAATAAAACCCCATATCATTCCAAGCATGTGTATGAATTTTCACCTCTCTGTCTACATTATTCCGTGGTTTATTAAGTTTTCAAATTTATACTAACTTTTTGATCACCCGGTATATCCACACCCCGCAATCTGAAACCGGAGAGGGAGTGGGAAGGTCATTCACGTTCCATTATTATTTTCGACTTTTACTGGTACATTCGTGAAAATTTCGGTTGTAATCAGTTTTAAATGAACTTCCGCATGAGCCCAAATTTCTCAGATTTTAATATTCACCGGATGTTTATGGAACAAAGCATTAAGTTGCCCATTTCTTGGATTTTGTACAAAAGATTCAAAAAGCATATCATACAAAATGAAGAATAATTTTGGATTAATGTATTTTGAAATAAAGTTGCATAAAATGACTGAAATGAGCATTTCAATACTGCATAAAGCTTCAGTAATAGGACCACTAAAAAGTACGTGTACGTTTAACACAGTTACTGATAATAATGCTGAGATGCGTAACGCAAGTCTTTCAACTGGACGCCACTTTACTGAGCAGCGTGTCCCTAACCTAGTGTCGTACCAGGGAAACGGAACCTACAGTTTAACGTGAAATCCGAACCACGTGTCGTTCCTGGTCAATTTTCATTCACTGACAGGGATAGTCTGTGTTAAAAGGCAGCGGAATGAAAAGTTTCCGTAGTTCGTCTGGATTTCCATTCCTCAAACTCTCAATTTCCAGGCACACACTTTGCCGCTAGGCTGCCAGACCTGATTGTTAATTACAAAGTAAAGTCTTGAAAGTAGAAGAATTCTGCTTAGGAAGAGGTTCCTGACAGTTCGAAGTTCTTCAAGTCGCTTAGCTGTGTATGTTGAACACTATCGTCTAATGTTCTTCGCAGTTGGATAGTGGTGGCTGCAGCATAGTATGCTCATAAATATAGAACCACAATCATTACACTCTTCGTGATGTGAGTATAATTAGTTTGGCGACTGAAATGCCTCTACGTTTGCTTCTGCTGGAAACTACAGAGTTGAAGCAAATACTACAATCGTCCGTTCACCATCGCACTTGTAAAATACACATCCGCCGCCTAAAACTGTTACTTTGGTCACTGTCACACTTTGTGAAAATGAAAAATCACTGTAACATGCTGTATGTTGTACGGAAGACACCAGTTTATTTCGTCACGTGCGTTACGCTATCGAACTAATTCTAGCAGCACTAATGACGCCTCTTTTTCTCACTCCCTGTCACAGTACCTATTTCTGGCCGACGACTGCCGATGCCTTACAGCGCTCTCTCCCTCCCATAGTAGTTTTACGTAAAGTTACATTTATTACACGTATTACAAAACCTTACATAGAAACGATACATTGTACACAACAGAGTAAACATCTTAATAATAACCGATATGTCACGCAGCATGAAGGAAACAGTTCCATGGTTACTACTAAATAACACTAAGTAACGAACATATACAGTATATACAGGACTTTTTTCTCTGTGACGAATAGTCTTGCCACAAATATGTCACAAACTTTACAACCTGGTCTTTTCTGCATGGCCTTAAAGAAAAACTGTGATCAGCCACCAACACCAGATGCGCTATGTATATTATGTCAGTCTGCTGCAGTAATGTGGAAAGAAACGAAAAGTAATACTATTGGCTTTCAGCATATATATCATATCGTTCATCAATCTCTAATACTTCATTCTGTGAAGTCCCCAGAGTTGTAGTAATTATGAGAACAGCTCTTCTGAAATACCTAAGACTTCGAAATATATCTAAGAAGGGGCTTCCGCTTCAATGTGTGTCCTTTCGCTCTACTAGAGGCTACATGAACCAAGGAAATGCGTAGAGGTGACTGCAAAGGACTCCGTAACAGGATATCATAGTTACAACTGGCAGCCTATCGATTTTACTGACAAAGTTGTAATTATAATACGACCTTACCATGCAATCAGTAATTGATTAGAGACGAAGGATAATTTTGTTAACAGATTTTTTTTCATCTATTGGAGCTCAGCTTACATATTAGCCTGTAATGTAAAAACCTGTCTCATTTCAGTAGCATACTACAGTCTGTAGTCTACAACAGGTTCTGGACCCAGAACCAGTTTTAGCGCCTCTGATATACTCCATAGCATTTCGCCGATAGCTGTGAGTACAATGTCACCGAAGATACCGAATGTTTAGTTTAGAGTACTCAGTTTTCCTTTAGTGCAGTGGAAGTCTGCCGCTGCTTTCATAAATGAAGACAGAAGAGGAGGGCCCTAAACCTGAGCTGCAGAGGAGCTGCAGGGCGTGGCTGGACACCGCGACACGGCCAGGGAACGCATCTTTCTCTATCAGCCTCAGACCGCCTACACTACGACCATCCATTCAGCCAGTAAAACTGCCAGCACTTCCGGAAAGAGGAGTCCGGCAAGGGGAATCCGCATCAGTAACACTGTTCTGAGCAATCCTTCAGGAAATTTTCAGACGCTTAAAAGGCGGAAAACGAAGAATGAATGCATGCTAATGGGACATAGAGAAACCACGTACGTTATTCGATTGTAATCCATTGTCGTCACATATTTTAACTATTTATTTTGCACCTCTCGTAACACATGTCTCGTTGTTTCCTGGTGCCCAGGTTTACTGAGTTGTTTCATTTGGAGAAGTCCTTAATTGTGTCCAGGAGCAGCATTACTGGCTGCTTGCATCTGAGATTCATCTCTGCGTTTTAGCACCCCTACTTTGTCCCAATTCAACAGACCTGGGGCAGGATTTGTTTCACAATTTTGTTTTCCTCGGTAGTCTCCTCCTAACGTCCTACGTGACACGCTTCTTATAGGAAATTACATATTTATCTCCATTGTCTCCATTATATGTATCCCAAGGTGTTTCTAATACGTCACCATTTCTAATATCACATTATAGATACTGACTTCTAATTTAATTTTTTTTCACTAAGTGGGCAACGGTCTTGCGGCAGTGGATACACCGGTTCCCGTGAGATCACCGAAGTTAAGAACTGTTGGGCGTGGCCAGCACTTGGATGGGTGACCATCCGGGCCGCCATGAGCTGTTGCCATTTTTCGGGGTGCACTCAGCCTCGTGATGCCAACAGAGGAACTACTCGACCGAACAGCAGCGGCTCCGATCAAAGAAAACCATAATAACGCCCGGGAGTGCAGTGTGCTGACCACACGGCCCCTCCTATCCGCATCCTCAGCTGAGCATGACACGGCGGTCGGATGGTCCCGATGGGCCACTTGTGGCCTGAAGCCGGAGTGCTTTTCACTAAATGACAAAACTTTAACTTGCTATTTCGAGATTTCCAATTTTAATTTCAGAAATTTGTACTATTTGAACAGATCGTTGCAGGTCATTTTCGCATGTAAGCTGCCTAATCATTACGAATAATAATGTACTCACTGTCATCTGCTGACTTAGATGAATCCTTGCAGACATATATTTTAACCTTATCGTTAATTTATAAATTACTAACTGATAAAACATTTTATCCTTGTCTAGCTTCTTCACTTGTTATGGTTCTATTAACTTATTTCTGAGAAAGTGCATTTGCAACATAGCATTGTACGAAACTAAATCTTGGAAAACCGGAAAAGTGGGAATAGAAGCGTTTGAGATGCAATGCTAACAAAGAATGTTGAAAATTATGTGGTCTATCAGATACAAAAGTGAGGAGGTTCTCCACAGAATCGGGTAGAAATGGAACTTATGGGAAACACTGACACAGGGATGAAATGACCGGGCATGTGTTGAGACATCAATGAATAACTTCCACGGTACTAGACATAGCTGTATAGGATAACACTGTAGGCGAAGACAGAGACTGAAATACACTCCTGGAAATTGAAATAAGAACACCGTGAATTCATTGTCTCAGGAAGGGGAAACTTTATTGACACATTCCTGGGGTCAGATACATCACATGATCACACGGACAGAACCACAGGCACATAGACACAGGAAACAGAGCATGCACAATGTCGGCACTAGTACAGTGTATATCCACCTTTCGCAGCAATGCAGGCTGCTATTCTCCCATGGAGACGATCGTAGAGATGCTGGATGTAGTCCTGTGGAACGGCTTGCCATGCCATTTCCACCTGGCGCCTCAGTTGGACCAGCGTTCGTGCTGGACGTGCAGAACGCGTGAGACGACGCTTCATCCAGTCCCAAACATGCTCAATGGGGGACAGATCCGGAGATCTTGCTGGCCAGGGTAGTTGACTTACACCTTCTAGAGCACGTTGGGTGGCACGGGATACATGCGGACGTCCATTGTCCTGTTGGAACAGCAAGTTCCCTTGCCGGTCTAGGAATGGTAGAACGATGGGTTCGATGACGGTTTGGATGTACCGTGCACTATTCAGTGTCCCCTCGACGATCACCAGTGGTGTACGGCCAGTGTAGGAGATCGCTCCCCACACCATGATGCCGGGTGTTGGCCCTGTGTGCCTCGGTCGTATGCAGTCCTGATTGTGGCGCTCACCTGCACGGCGCCAAACACGCATACGACCATCATTGGCACCAAGGCAGAAGCGACTCTCATCGCACGTCTCCATTCGTCCCTCCATTCACGCCTGTCGCGACACCACTGGAGGCGGGCTGCACGATGTTGGGGCGTGAGCGGAAGACGGCCTAACGGTGTGCGGGACCGTAGCCCAGCTTCATGGAGACGGTTGCGAATGGTCCTCGCCGATACCCCAGGAGCAACAGTGTCCCTAATTTGCTGGGAAGTGGCGGTGCGGTCCCATACGGCACTGCGTAGGATCCTACGGTCTTGGCGTGCATCCGTGCGTCGCTGCGGTCCGGTCCCAGGTCGACGGGCACGTGCACCTTCCGCCGACCACTGGCGACAACATCGATGTACTGTGGAGACCTCACGCCCCACGTGTTGAGCAATTCGGCGGTACCTCCACCCGGCCTCCCGCATGCCCACTATACGCCCTCGCTCAAAGTCCGTCAACTGCACATACGGTTCACGTCCACGCTGTCGCGGCATGCTACCAGTGTTAAAGACTGCGATGGAGCTCCGTATGCCACGGCAAACTGGCTGACACTGACGGCGGCGGTGCACAAATGCTGCGCAGCTAGCGCCATTCGACGGTCAACACCGCGGTTCCTGGTGTGTCCGCTGTGCCGTGCGTGTGATCATTGCTTGTACAGCCCTCTCGCAGTGTCCGGAGCAAGTATGGTGGGTCTGACACACCGGTGTCAATGTGTTCTTTTTTCCATTTCCAGGAGTGTATATCCAACAAGTTATTAAGGTCATTATGTGCAACAGCTGCTCTGAGATGAAGAGGTTGACACAGGATACCGCTCAGATAGCTGTTGACTCCCAAATAAGGGAATAAAACTTAATCAGTACGTTAGTCTGTTAAAATACCGCTGGCCGGAGTGGCCGAGCGGCTCTAGGCGCTACAGTCTGGAACCGCGCGACCGCTACGTTCGCAGGTTCGAATCCTGCCTCGGACATGGATGTGTGTGATGTCCTTAGGTTAGTTAGGTTTAAGTAGTTCTAGAGGCCTGATGACCTCAGCAGTTAAGTCCCATAGTGCTCAGAGCCATTTGACACATTTTGTTAAAATACCATAGCATCCATACATGCTTTTCATAGCTCCTGTGATATAGCTTGGAAGACAATTTTCAGAAAGTTTTCCCCACAGTTTCTTTTTTGTAACTCTATCTTATGCCTTTGTAAAATTTATGAAAGTACAGGTTTCACCATATTTTATGCTTGGCGCTTCACTGTTATTTCTCGAATATATCACTATTTTGAACTTCGTCCAAGAGGCCTCCCGCAATTTTTGCCAGTTCGAAACGCAGATGCTTTTATATACGAGGGTTATTTGGAAAGTAAGTTCCGATCTGACGTGTAATGGAAACCATTTTGAAAATCAAAAATATTTCATTCGCAACATGTAGTTATATCTTACAGTTATTCTCGCCGCTCCGACTTACACATTTGTCGTAGCACTGTGCCAACTTTCCAATGCTCTCGTCATAGAAGGCAGCCGCCTCCGCTTTCCGCCACGTCTACAGCTCGCTGGCTGTGCCAAACTGTTGCTTTCAAAGCCAGCGGTTCGTGTGACCAGAGCTTTGAAACTCTGGGGCAGCCAGTTACAGGCTGTATTGTAGTTGATCAATAACTTTCCATCGAAAATACTGCAAGGGCATTTTCACTGCTCCTCCTGCGTGCGGCCGAGAAACGTCATGAAGAAGGAACCACATGACAGTTGTGGTACGTGAGCTGCATGAAAATCAGGCGAAGTCTCTCACCACCCCCATACTCGGCTGGAGACACTGCTTCCTAGGCATGTTTACTTGATAACTGTGCACTCAGAACTGGAAAGAGTGACGTGGCGCGATCGACGGGAATACTTTCCGGGGACACTGTCCAACACACCAGTGCGAAGCTTCGCCGAGTTTTCACACTGATTTCCGTTCGTGACCGATCGGAACTTACTTCCCGACTAGCCATCTTAGAGCTCATACCTCTGACCAAGAAACTTATTTTCTTAGAACTGTTTGCGTGAATTTAATTTTCCAGCACAGTTTTTGTAGCATCCTTGATTGGATTATACAGGGTCATTCATAAATAGTTACAGGGTTTGCGTCGTCGACTCTCCGAAAATTATAAGACGTAGAGAGAAAAAAAGACAAACGTTGCAGGTACTCAATATGGGCATATATATATTACGAGCAAAAGAGCATGTGCGTGCAATTCGTTGAAGTTACTGCTGCTGCTCCTACGACAGCAACCCGCTTTTGAAATCTGTCCATTCTACATCTATACGCCGCAAGTCAGCGTATGATGGTTGGTTAGGGTACTTTGCGTACCAGTATTACTTATCCCTTTTCCTGTTCCACTCGGATATGGGTAGCGGGAAGAACGATCGCTGATAAGCCTCCGAATTTCTCTGATTTTATTTTCACGATGCTTTCCTAAGATGTACATAGGAGGAAGTAATATATTACATTAATGATCCCTCATGAATTACACTGCCAGAAGCAGAGTTCATTTTGTTTGCAGATGACACAAATATTGCAATAAATAGTGTCGAGTGTAATTCTAGAAAGATCTGCTAATGATATTTTCATGGATATTAATAAATGGTTTAAAGCCAACTCACTGGCATTAAACTTCGAAAAGACTCACTATATGCAATTCAGAACTTGTAAGAGGTTTCCACCCAGCATATG
Organism: Schistocerca cancellata; assembly: GCF_023864275.1. Classification (NCBI taxonomy): domain Eukaryota; kingdom Metazoa; phylum Arthropoda; class Insecta; order Orthoptera; family Acrididae; genus Schistocerca; species Schistocerca cancellata. The sequence continues at coordinate 20,986,727 of NC_064633.1, read as the reverse complement.
CATCAAGTATTAAGAAGAGCAGATAGAAGAGGTCGACAGTCTTAAATTCCTTGGATTACAACTTGATAATAAATTCAGTTGAGAGGAGCACACCACAGAACTGCAAAAACGCCTTAACAAATCTGTGTTTGCAATTAGAGTGTTAGCTGACATAGGCGCCATAAAAATGAAAAAGCTTCCATACTTTGCCTACTTTCATTCCATAATGTCATATGGTATAATATTTTGGCGTAACTCTTCAACTCAAAAAAAGTTTTCAGAGTTCAAAAGCGTGTGATACGTATTATTTGTGGAGTAAATTCACGGACGTCCTCTAGAAACCTCTTCAAAGAACTGTGTATACTAACTACTGCGTCTCACTCTATTTACTCCTTAATGAAATTTGTCCTAAATAATACACTCCTGGAAATGGAAAAAAGAACACATTGACACCGGTGTGTCAGACCCACCATACTTGCTCCGGACACTGCGAGAGGGCTGTACAAGCAATGATCACACGCACGGCACAGCGGACACACCAGGAACCGCGGTGTTGGCCGTCGAATGGCGCTAGCTGTGCAGCATTTGTGCACCGCCGCCGTCAGTGTCAGCCAGTTTGCCGTGGCATACGGAGCTCCATCGCAGTCTTTAACACTGGTAGCATGCCGCGACAGCGTGGACGTGAACCGTATGTGCAGTTGACGGACTTTGAGCGAGGGCGTATAGTGGGCATGCGGGAGGCCGGGTGGACGTACCGCCGAATTGCTCAACACGTGGGGCGTGAGGTCTCCACAGTACATCGATGTTGTCGCCAGTGGTCGGCGGAAGGTGCACGTGCCCGTCGACCTGGGACCGGACCGCAGCGACGCACGGATGCACGCCAAGACCGTAGGATCCTACGCAGTGCCGTAGGGGACCGCACCGCCACTTCCCAGCAAATTAGGGACACTGTTGCTCCTGGGGTATCGGCGAGGACCATTCGCAACCGTCTCCATGAAGCTGGGCTACGGTCCCGCACACCGTTAGGCCGTCTTCCGCTCACGCCCCAACATCGTGCAGCCCGCCTCCAGTGGTGTCGCGACAGGCGTGAATGGAGGGACGAATGGAGACGTGTCGTCTTCAGCGATGAGAGTCGCTTCTGCCTTGGTGCCAATGATGGTCATATGCGTGTTTGGCGCCGTGCAGGTGAGCGCCACAATCAGGACTGCATACGACCGAGGCACACAGGGCCAACACCCGGCATCATGGTGTGGGGAGCGATCTCCTACACTGGCCGTACACCACTGGTGATCGTCGAGGGGACACTGAATAGTGCACGGTACATCCAAACCGTCATCGAACCCATCGTTCTACCATTCCTAGACCGGCAAGGGAACTTGCTGTTCCAACAGGACAATGCACTTCCGCATGTATCCCGTGCCACCCAACGTGCTCTAGAAGGTGTAAGTCAACTACCCTGGCCAGCAAGATCTCCGGATCTGTCCCCCATTGAGCATGTTTGGGACTGGATGAAGCGTCGTCTCACGCGTTCTGCACGTCCAGCACGAACGCTGGTCCAACTGAGGCGCCAGGTGGAAATGGCATGGCAAGCCGTTCCACAGGACTACATCCAGCATCTCTACGATCGTCTCCACGGGAGAATAGCAGCCTGCATTGCTGCGAAAGGTGGATATACACTGTACTAGTGCCGACATTGTGCATGCTCTGTTTCCTGTGTCTATGTGCCTGTGGTTCTGTCCGTGTGATCATGTGATGTATCTGACCCCAGGAATGTGTCAATAAAGTTTCCCCTTCCTGGGACAATGAATTCACGGTGTTCTTATTTCAATTTCCAGGAGTGTATATCTCTTTTTTCAACAAACAGCTCAGTTCATACATACAATACCAGGAACAAAAATTGACCCGCACAAGGACTTAAAAGCACTCACTTTAGTTCAAAAAGGGGTCCACTACTCAGGAACACTCACCTTCAATAATTTGCCAGCATGATGTATATAGTCATACTATTAGTACTGTCATTTCAGTTTAAATAAAAAGGACATGTTCCACATCCACGAGGATCACTTCAGCACGGATCTATGGAACGAAAAACTAATATAATCTAATCTATCTAATCTAATATGTTGGTTGACTCTTGTAGCAACCTACGCTCTCTGATAATTAACAGTCAGTGTACCATGATGCAGAGCGCCTCTCTTGCAGCGTCTGCCACTGTAGTTGGCTGTGCATCTCCGAGACGCTTTCGCGCTTACTAACTGAACCTGTAACGACACGTGCTGCTCTTCTTTGGGCCTCCCCTCTTTCTTATATCAATACTATCTGGCACGGATCGCGGCTTAGAGAGCAATATTGAGGTATCGGTCGAACATGTGTTGTGTAGTCTACTTACTTTATTGATGGACTACACTTCCTGAGGATTCTTCCAATGATTTCTGTCTGGCATCTGTCCTGTTGCCACTTTTGTTGTTGTTGTGGTCTTCAGTCCAGAGACTGGATTGATGGAGCTCTCCATGCTACTCTATCGTGTGCAGTCCTCTTCATCTCCAAGTAACTGCTCCAACCTACATCCTACTGAATCTGCTTAGTGTACCCATCTCTTGGCCTCTCTCTACGATTTTTACCCTCCACGCGTCCATCCAATACTAAATTTGTAGTCTTTGATGCCTCAGAATGAGTCCTACTAACCCACCCCATCTCCTACTCAAGTTGTGCCACAAATCCCTCTTCTCCCCAATTCTATTCAGTACCTCCTCATTAGTTGCGTGGTCTACCCATCTAATCTTCAGCATTCTTCTGTAGCACCGCGTTTAGAAAGCTTCTATTCTCTTCTTGTCCAAACTATTTATCGTCCATGTTTCACTTACGACACTTAAAACAGTACTCGATGTTAACAAATTTCTCTTCTTCAGAATCGCTTTCCCTGCCATAGCCAGTCTACATTTTATATCCTCCCTACTTCGACCATCTCCAGTTATTTTGCTTCCAAAATAGCAAAACTCAGTTACTACTTTAAGTGTGTCGTTTCCTAATCAAATTCCCTCAGAATCACCTGATTTTCGTTCGACTACATTCCATTACTCTCATTTTCCATTTTTTTATGTTCATCTTGTGTCCACCTTTCAAGACACTTCCAGGTCCTTTGCTGTCTCTGACAGAATTACAATGTCATCGACAAATCTCGAAGATTTTATTTCTTCTCCATGGATTTTAATTCCTACTCCAAATTTGTCTTTTGTTTCTATTACCGCTTGCTCAGTACACAGACTGAATAACATCGGTGATAGGCAACATCCCTGTCTCACTCCCTTCTCAATTACTGCTTCACTTTCGTGCCCCTCGACTCTTATAACTGCCGTCTGGTTTCTGTACAAATTGTAAATAGCCTTTCGCTCCCTGTATTTTACCCCTACCACATTTAGAATTTGAAAGAGAGTATTCCAGTCAACATTGTCAAGAGCTTTCTCTAAATCTACAAATGCTAGAAACGTAGTTTTGTCTTTCCTTAACCTGTGTTCTAAGGTAAATCGTAGGATCAGTATTGCCTCGCATGTTCCAACATTACGGAATCCAAACTGATTTGCCGCGAGGTCGGCTTCTACCAGTTTTTTCCTTCATCTGTAAAAAATTGGTGTTCGTATTTTGCAACCCTGACTTATTAAACTAATAGCTCGTAATTTTAACACCTGTTAACACTTTCTTTCTTTGGGATTAGATTTATTATATTTTTCTTGAAGTCTGAGGGTATTTCACCTGTTTCATACATCTTGACCACGACATAGAAGAGTTTAGTCATGGCGGGCTCTCCCAAAGCAGCTCTAATGGAATATTTGCTACTCCCTGGGTCTTGTATCCACTTAGGTCTTTCAATGCTCTGTTAAATTCCTCTCACAGTACCATATCTCCCATTTCATGTTCATCTACGTCCTCTTCCATTTCCATAATATTGCCTTCAAGTACACCGCTCTTGTATAGACCCTCTTTATACTCATTCCACCTATTTGCTTTCCCTTGTTTGCTTCAACTGGTTTTCCATCTGCGCTCTTGATATACATACAGGTGTTTCTCTTTCACCCAAATGTCTGTTTACTTCTCCTGCAGGCAGTATCTGTCTTACCGCTAGAGGTATATGCTTCTACATCCTTACACTTGTCCTCTAGCCATCCCTGCCTAGTTGTTTTGCACTTTTTGCACTTTGCATCTGCCCTACCCGCTATTAATTTCACATGATCGCTCCACTGCATATGACGCCGCAAGCTTCTTTCTTTCTATGTATCCGAAATACACTCCTGGAAATTGAAATAAGAACACCGTGAATACATTGTCCCAGGAAGGGGAAACTTTATTGACACATTCCTGGGGTCAGATACATCACATGATCACACTGACAGAACCACAGGCACATAGACACAGGCAACAGAGCATGCACAATGTCGGCACTAGTACAGTGTATATCCACCTTCCGCAGCAATGCAGGCTGCTATTCTCCCATGGAGACGATCGTAGGAGATGCTGGATGTAGTCCTGTGGAACGGCTTGCCATGCCATTTCCACCTGGCGCCTCAGTTGGACCAGCGTTCGTGCTGGACGTGCAGACCGCGTGAGACGACGCTTCATCCAGTCCTAAACATGCTCAATGGGGGACAGATCCGGAGATCTTGCTGGCCAGGGTAGTTGACTTACACCTTCTAGAGCACGTTGGGTGGCACGGGATACATGCGGACGTGCATGTTGGAACAGCAAGTTCCCTTGCCGGTCTAGGAATGGTAGAACGATGGGTTCGATGACGGTTTGGATGTACCGTGCACTATTCAGTGTCCCCTCGACGATCACCAGTGGTGTACGGCCAGTGTAGGAGATCGCTCCCCACACCATGATGCCGGGTGTTGGCCCTGTGTGCCTCGGTCGTATGCAGTCCTGATTGTGGCGCTCACCTGCACGGCGCCAAACACGCATACGACCATCATTGGCACCAAGGCAGAAGCGACTCTCATCGCACGTCTCCATTCGTCCCTCCATTCACGCCTGTCGCGACACCACTGGAGGCGGGCTGCACGATGTTGGGGCGTGAGCGGAAGACGGCCTAACGGTGTGCGGGACCGTAGCCCAGCTTCATGGAGACGGTTGCGAATGGTCCTCGCCGATACCCCAGGAGCAACAGTGTCCCTAATTTGCTGGGAAGTGGCGGTGCGGTCCCCTACGGCACTGCGTAGGATCCTACGGTCTTGGCGTGCATCCGTGCGTCGCTGCGGTCCGGTCCCAGGTCGACGGGCACGTGCACCTTCCGCCGACCACTGGCGACAACATCGATGTACTGTGGAGACCTCACGCCCCACGTGTTGAGCAATTCGGCGGTACGTCCACCCGGCCTCCCGCATGCCCACTATACGCCCTCGCTCAAAGTCCGTCAACTGCACATACGGTTCACGTCCACGCTGTCGCGGCATGCTACCAGTGTTAAAGACTGCGATGGAGCTCCGTATGCCACGGAAAACTGGCTGACACTGACGGCGGCGGTGCACAAATGCTGCGCAGCTAGCGCCATTCGACGGCCAACACCGCGGTTCCTGGTGTGTCCGCTGTGCCGTGCGTGTGATCATTGCTTGTACAGCCCTCTCGCAGTGTCCGGAGCAAGTATGGTGGGTCTGACACACCGGTGTCAATGTGTTCTTTTTTCAATTTCCAGGAGTGTACATTACATTTGTATACGTTGAGAGTCATTTGTGACACCAGCACAAGATCGATCCTCTACAGGTATGTCTGCATATCGCTAAAATTTTCTAGCAATGCAACCATCATCCTCGAAAAGCGTCATTGAATTTCTGACGGTATCAACTATGTCGTTTATGTACAGCGTGTTACGGACAGAAGCGCAGACAGTGTGATCATTGGTGCGTTAATACACACCCACTTCAGGGTGTTAGTTTTTTTTCTCAGCCTCTAACAGTCTTCCCACAATCTCGTCACATAATTTACTACCTGAAATTTTCCGCACAGTAGCAACTGCACAACTAAGTGGACCTCGGGTGTCAGTATAGATTAACCTTTTGCGCCCACGCATCCACACTTCAACAGTTGACTTCCGGCTTAGAGGAAAATAAGCATTAAAGGCTATTGTCTCTTGTAACACGTACTTCGAAGTACTAACGAACTTAAAAACATACTACTCCTAACAACTACAATTATTACTCCGCAGAAGAAGTAAATACCTGTGTACCGTTTTTCAGCACACTTTCATAAGTCACCAATATAAATGTGGTGTCACCGCCAGACACCACACTTGCTAGGTGGTAGCTTTAAATCGGCCGCGGTCCATCAGTACATGTCGGACCCGCGTGTCGCCACTGTCAGTAATCGCAGACCTAGCGCCACCACATGGCAGGTCTAGAGAGGCGGACAAGCACTCGCCCCAGTTGTACGACGACTTTGTTAGCGACTACACTGACGAAGTCTTTCTCTCATTTGCCGAGAGACAGTTAGAATAGCCTTCAGCTAAGTCCATGTCTACGACCTAGCAAGGCGCCATTAACCATATCTAGAAAGAGTCTTATTTGTATTATCAAGAGCGATGTACCTCAAGGATGAAGTAAAGTTAAGTATTATAGAAGCTACGTACTTTTCTTATTAGCATTCATTACGTATCCTGTTCCAGACTTCACGCCAGTCGGCGTGTGTGTACGCGTGCCTTTCGGTTACCCGTCACTGTGGACTGGCTGTCTTGTCAGTCCACTACAATAAATATCTGCACTTAAACCCAAACAATCCGTGCATTGTGAACAGTAATGGTTCTGTAGCACTCCCTTGGGGAACTCCCGACTTTATTTTGAAGTCTGAAGATTTTCCTGCGTCAAGAATGACATGCTTTGTTCCGTTTGACAGGAACTACTCAATCCGTACGCTTGTATTTTCTTCTTTGGTTTGGAGTGCGGCACAGTAACGAACGCGTTTCGAATATCAAGGAACATGCGATCTACCAGGGACCCATGTTGTGCCCTACAAAGGAGATTTTCGGGCTCCTGAAATGCCGTAATAAGCGGGAATAAAATATGTTCCAGATCCATACAACAGACTGATGTCAGAGACATACGCCTATAGCACTTTGCGTCTGTACGACGACTGTTCTTGAAAATGGGAAAGACCTGCGCTATTTTACAATCATTATCAGCGCTTCAGTCTACAAGAATCGAGAGAGGTGGCGCAGTGGTTAGCACACTTGACTCGCATTCGGCAGGACGACGCTTCGAACCCACGTCCAGCCATCCTGATTTACGTTTTCCGTGATTTCTCCAAATCCCTTCTTGCACATGCCGGGATGGTTCGTTTGAAAGGGCAAGGCCGACTTCCTTCCCCATCTTTCCCTACTTCGAGCTTGGGCTCCGCCTCTAAAGATCTCATTGTCGACGGGACTTGAACTCTAATCTCCTTCCCCTTGTCCAGTCTACCAAAGGCCTACGATACGCTGCCACTACAAAAAATTCAAGTTCTTTCCCATAGTCTATATAGAATCGAATTTTTATTCCGTCATACCCAATAACCTTCCTCTGTTGAGTAATTTCAGTTGATCTTCTAGCCTTTGATTATTTATTTAAGTATCTGTCATTTCGTAGTTCGTACGACGATTTAAGGAGGAACTACAGTGCGATCTTCCTCTATGAAACATATTTGGAAAAAGAAGTTGTTTCAGCCGTTTCTGTGTCATCCTCAGTGCCATTATGCTCACAGAGTGTATGGAGAAATGGCTTCGAAACACTTGCTGATTTAACATAAGACCAAGATTTATTAGGATTTCTGTTTGTTCTAATTTTTGCCAAGCAAAAGGATCTTCCTCCCTTTTTTCCTATTTCTATTTACAGCCGTATTCAGTGATGCTGTAACGGCCTTATGATCATATATTCATGTTCTACTCTGAGTCGCAAAGTTTGGGTCTGTTTGATACTAACCGATCTAAAAATGAGATATTATCTTCAGGAGTCGGTTCACTGATTAACTGCTCAAAGTAATTTTTGTATAGGGCATTTAGAACATATTCTTGCGAGTCTCTGTCCCTACTGGCCTTCGTAATCACTTTAGCGTCCCCCTCTACAGCTTGGAAGTTGGAACCTACACCTAAAAATTACGCGACCGGAAAGTATTTTCCGGTCGCGTAATTTTTAGGTGGAGGTTCCAACTTTCAAGCTGTAGAGCGGGGCACTAAAGTGATGTTTTCATTGCTTCTACTCAGACGTTCCGCAATTGCTGCTGCTTAGGGATGGGGTCTATAAAAGCATCCGATGGCCGTGTTCGATCCGGCTTTAATGCTTAATTCACAAAGATTACTTCGCATTGCTTACCTGTACTGATCTCACTAGATATTATATCTTTTTATTGTTGTAAAGACACCTCCACCACCAGCGTTCAACTCATCTTTGAAATGTCTTGACTGATGACCACAGCAGTTAAGTCCCATAGCGCTCAGAGCCATTTGAACCATTTGAAATGTACATTTCAGTCGTAGTTTAGAATTTCATTCCTGTTGACATCTCGCTTTAGTCAGATTTCCGTCCCTAGTACCTTGTGTGCATTGTTACCGTTTACTAGCGAGACTTGTTCCGGGATCCTACCATCCATGCGCCTGCAATTAACTAAAACAGTACTAGCATTTTTCTTCCCCATTTGCTGTGACGAATGCTATCCTGTCTGGATACAAAACTAGCTTGCTTATCTCTAGGCACGAACTAATTCGATGCAACAATACGTATCAGATGATTTGTCTAGATGTTCTGTCATGCCTGCCCCTAGTGGTGCACTCTGCAACTACACAGCGCAAATTTCGAATCAAAACTTGGAAAGCTGCTTTACCCAATGATATGTGTCATTTTTTCGCACGAAATTTTCTAGTAACACGTTTCGATTCTTCTTCTCGTCTCTCTCTTTCTTTTCTTTTTTTGAGTGCGCGCACGCGCGCGCTCGTGTGTGTGTGTGTGTGTGTGTGCGTTGCACGGTGGCAGGCAATACGCATTGGCGTTTCGCTAGCTTGCTGAATTTTTGGAACAACGACTACCTCCTGGCCGCCCGTGTTTCGATCCTGATAGGATTTCTTTCTACCTGCAGAAAATTTATGTCGGGTTCAGTAACCGAGTCTCCTTCATATCGGCTACTTTCGTTTGCAGAATGTATGTCCCCCCAAACTTGTTTCATAGAGTTAAGAGCACATCCTCGCGAATATCCGATTTTTCTTCGTCGAGCGAGTTGAGGAATAAATAACTTAGGAGATGCGTCAGTCACCGTGAGCCATATATCTCGGTCGCACGCACAGCAAAGTTTACTTATCGGGGAAGCAAGTTTGAGCAGAATAGCCGACTGCTTTGCATACGCGGCGGCCGCGATCAAGGCAGCAGGGAGGCAGCAGCGCCGCTAACTCCAGGCGCTGTCTCTGGAGACGTGCACGGCGGCCTATCTCTCAGGCGTGGGGGGGCGCACGGGGTTAGCCGGTATTAACGGCTCGGGACTTTACTGAAGGGGTTGCACCTGAAATGATTTTCCTCACGAAAACGATCCAACTCTTTTGTTATAAGATGATATGAATATAAATTGTAATTTCTCTCCGATATTAACTGGTATATGTGCTGACGGATAATGATAGTTATTTGCTTTGAGCACATGATTTTCGGCGAAGATGTTAATGTTATTAATCTAATGTTAACTGTATATTTTTCCTGGCCGTGAACAAAACATACCAAAAATAATTATAAAAACTTTCTCAGTTCCTATGTGTAATTTTGGTTCAATTATGTTTGCCTTACAAGGAGACGGCACGACCGTGGAGACGGGTATTTGTCCGCAATTTTGTGTGGTGAAAGAGGATCCCTAACACCTCACGTGGTTAAAATATTTTGACGCACTACTCGGAAAATCCCGAGAAAAATTGATCCAAAGTTTCTTAGGTGCCTTATGAGTATAAAATGTTAGTCCACTAGCAAGACGCCGTCTGGCCTACACAGTTAGCGCTCGGACCTTTACGCCAAAGGTCTCGGGTTCGATTCCTCTTCCGGCACTCTATTTTTTCTTCTGTTGCTTGCAAAATTGCAGCGCATTGTTACACGAGAACCGTGAAATTAATTCCCGGGAAGATTGTACAAAAATTCATTCTATAATTCACCATCAATTATCGTCACCAATATTCCGAGACAAGATTCAATATGGCTGGTTTGCCTCAGGATTGTCAGAAACTCGAAACATTTTCGTAAATGTTAATGGGGCATGTTTTTGTACAGATTTATTGCAAACGCCCTGTGATTGTAAAAAATCCGCTTTTATATTTTGCGCAAGATGGCGCAAAAATTATTGCTTTGCTTGTATTTACGATAATTACCACTGCGGTTCTTGTTCATAATTATTATATGTATAACAATTGAATGTTTTCCAATAGACTTTGTTATTCAGATTAAAAAGGCAATGTTTCTCCTCGTATACTTTACAATGAAAAAATGGAAAACCCATCGCCATGAATTGTGTTGTTGAAGAAAAAGAAAATAATTTTTATTCAATAATGAAACTAATTTGTTAAAAATAATGTAGGTTTGGGAAACTTTCTGAATAATTGGTGGAATAACCAAAGATAATGAAACAGAAGAAACAAAAAGTGCCAGAGTAGGAATCGAACACGAAACCTCTGGCGTAAGAATCCGAGCCCTAAATACCTAGGCTAGACGGCGGCTCGGCAGTGTACTAACATTTTATACTCATAAGGCACCTAAAAAAACTTTGGATCGATTTTTTCCGGGATTTTCCGGGTAGTGCGTCCTAATATTTATTTTAACCACGTGAGGTGTTAGGGGTCCTCTTTCACCAGAGAAAATTGCGGACAGATCCCCGACCCAACGGTTGTGCCGTCTCCTTGTTAGAAGTTATACAGAGAAAATTTATAGCCACGCGGTTTGAGGCGCCATGTCACGGATTGCGTGGCCCCTCTCGCCGGAGGTTCACGTCTTCCCTATGGCATGGGTGTGTGTGTTCTTCTTAGCATAAGTTAGTTTAATTGGGGTGTAAGTCTGGGGACCGATGCCCTCAGCAGTTTGGTCCCTTAGGAATTCGCACACATGTGAACATTTTAGAAAAGTTATAATTACCAAAGGAAATAACAACAGTGAGGAGAGTGTTGTAATTAGGGGATGGTGCACCGGGGCACACATGAAGGTTTTTGGTCGATACTGAAGTGTAGTGACTGGTTTTAGAATCGCATGAACTAATTCGCACTAGAGACGGCCATAAGCAGTTTCTGGAATTTTCAACAGTTTTTTTTTGTTGTTAGACATGAGGTTATGTTTTGCGTAATATTTTTACATATTTCGCATGACACACATTGAAGTGCTGTTTAATATATTACAGCTGTTAGGAACATATTTTTAACTCCTTAGGTACAGGATTTTCGGTGAATAAAACGCAAAACGCAATACTTTTTAGAACTCAAAATGGTTCAAATGGCTCTCAGCACTATGGGACTTAACAACTGAGATCATCAGTCCCCAAGAACTTAGAACTACTTAAACCTAACTAACCTAAGGACATCACACACATCCATGCCCGAGGCAGGATTCGAACCTGCGACCGTAGCGGTCATGCGGTTCCAAACTGACGCGCTTAGAACCGCACGGCCACACCGGCCGGCCCTTTTTAGAACTATTTCTACAAAGTGTAACGGGTATAAGTGCAGATGGTTTTGTATGTGATACCGTGATATGTGCACATAAAAGTGAACTGGTTGTTTCTTCTTTCCACCGAACAGTCTTCTCACACACACGTCACATAATCCACTGTCCGATTTTAACTGCGACCAAAAAAAGTTCAAATGGCTGTAAGCACTATGGGACTTCACATCTGAGGTCCTCCGTCCCCTAGACGTATAACTACTTAAAACTAACTAACCTAAGTAAGGACGTCACATACATCCATGCCCGGGGCAGGATTCCAACCTGCGACTGTAGCAGCAGCGCGATTCCGGACTGAAGCGCCTGGAACTGCTCGGCCACTGCGGCCGGAAACTGCACCACAAAGTTGACTATACCTGTCAGTATAGACTGTCAAGTTTGTCTCTACTTGTCCACATTTTAACACCTGAACTGCTGCCCATTGGAAACTAGGGGTTATGGCTTCTTCTTGCCACATGTACTTGGAGGTACTAACCAAACTGAAAACGTACCACTTGTAATAACTATAGTTATTAGGCTGCGAATGACGTAAATACGGATATAATGTTGTTCAATACACCGCGCTTAGTCGGCAAGAGAAGTATCTGCACTAATACGCTTTACATCCCATATAACATGTGGACAGTTAGCCAAAATTTCTCAGTCGTGCCCCATCTTGTACTTGAAACAGAAGAAGCTCTTTTACCATGAAACATGATATACATGAAAACGAACTAAGTTAGTTTAATGTCTTTTAACTGTATTGAAAATGAAAAGTTGTATTAGCTTTCAGTGGCTTGTATTTTAATATATATTTAACTGGTATCAGTTCTTTGGTAGTACTTCTGCTTAACAAGATTTCACCTGTAGTTGTTGTTGTGTTGTAGAGCAGTAATGTATACGGTATTGGTAAGATTCTGTAGAATGCAATGCGTATAAATTTCAACCCAACACATATACATAAATGCATCACCATGTTGTACCTTAGAACATGTTTTCACGTCTGGAGAACCTTAACTTTCTGGAGTAACTTCTGTAATTTCAGAAAAAGGCCAGCGCCTTACAAGTGACAGTCATCATTTAAAAAAGGAATATGAAAATACGTTAATCTTCCATTACAGGGCGATGTCTGAAAAATGTATCAAAGTACAGGAGCAAATAACAGTGGCCCAGAGAACAGAGTTTCAGGGTACAAAGAAACGCAGCAGAGGAAAGGAAATACAGCACTAAGCTGTCTATAACAGATGTTGAAACTGACTACCATTCATCTCTTGGCCCTTTTGGGTCCAGGGCAGCAAGTTGCTGAAGGCGGATCGAAAGTGGACTGCTAGAATTGCTGCAATCTTGTTCAAAAAGTTGTGCTGCAGTTCCTGAAGACTATGAGGATTGTTGCAATATGTCTTAGACATAAGGGATCCCCACACAAAATAGTCGCACACTAAGAGATCAAGTGACCTGGATGGCAAGCTAGGGCTGCGACCAGACTGACCTCTGGTTGCTAACAGATTTGTCAGGCGTGAAGACTGTGTAAATGTGCTCCAAGATTCGGCCGGCTGTATGGGCAGTTTCTCCATGCTGTTGGAAGTAACTGTAGGTCTTTTTCTCCTTCGTTAACGCTGCTACAAATGGTTTCAATATGTCCAGGCCGCTTGTATTTGATCGTCTAATAACAATGGTAATTGACATTAATAATAATAATAATAATAATAATAATAATAATGCGCATTAAGAATAAAAATAGTCTCCTACCAGGCGCCTCCCCAGGTGGCGGATAGGGGAATGCTCACCAGATATGGTGGGTACCGGGGAAATAAAATACCCGGGGTGGACCAAAAGTAGCAAACTAGGGCACGACGGTTCCAAATGTCAGTGGCGGTTTCCCGACAGCGTCTGTTCCACATGTTAGTGGCGGCTGATTTGTGTTTCAAGGCTCCACAACCTTGATCCTACCAACTGGCACATGTCAGACCAAAATACAATTACAAGTAAATATAAAGAAAGATCTGGAATTAGCCAACATTACTACTGAAGACATGAACAAAAGAAACAATTTCAAACTTAAAGTTGACAAATGGGAGGTCAAACCAGAGACAAAAGCGCCGAGAACTGGAACAAAATGGAGCGAAGAAAGAAAAGCTGAATTCTCGCAAAGAATGAAGACCTGGTGGGCAAACAAGAAGAATAAGAAGCCCCAGAAGTGAACCATCTTTACTTAGCGTCTTCCATGTTGGGAGCTTTACGACTAATAATAATAATAATAATAAAATGATGTTTAGCACATTTGAAGACGTTTTTAGTTTATCAGAGACAGAACGGATAATGAAAGAGCCGAATATTGAAATAACAGTGACAACACCTGTTAAGAAACAGTAGTTTTTGAATAGCGGACTCCATGACTTGCAGGCGGGAAAGCGGTGCACATATGTTTTTTGGGAGGAGTGAGATGAAGACAAATATGTGGAAGGCATAAGTATTGTAATGAAAGATGAAACATTTTTTGTATTCTGGAAGTTTAAACGAATTTAATTTCTATTGTACGTTGTATACTGAGGAAGATTATTCAAAATACGGGTTGTTGATAAAGAATATGATTTTAAGAATGCAGAGGGAACTATGAAGAGGTAGAGAAAGAATTCTCCTTATCGAGAAAAAGCTTTTCTGCTGTGCTGTTCAGATAGCAGCGTAAGGGTTAAACTTGTTCAGTGACTGAAAAGACCATGGGGCAAATGGTGTTTGCGCTTGTCGGCACGTAGCCTTGTTCGTAGGCATGGAAGACATATACAGGGCTATTACAAATGATTGAAGCGATTTCATAAATTCACTGTAGCTCCATTCATTGACATATGGTCACGACACACTACATATACGTAGAAAAACTCATAAAGTTTTGTTCGGCTTCAGGTTTCTGCGGCCAGAGCACTCGAGAGCGCAGTGAGACAAAATGGCGACAGGAGCCGAGAAAGCGTATGTCGTGCTTGATATGCACTGACATCAGTCAGTCATAACAATGCAACGACACTTCAGGACGAATTTCAACAAAGATCCACCAACTGGTAACTCCATTCGGCGATGGTATGCGCAGTTTAAAGCTTCTGGATGCCTCTGTAAGGGGAAATCAACGGGTCGGCCTGCAGTGAGCGAAGAAACGGTTGAACGCGTGCGGGCAAGTTTCACGCGTAGCCCGCGGAAAATTGGCTCATGCCACAACTGGAAACCGACAGCGCCGACTTCATCTTTCAACAGGATGGTGCTCCACCGCACTTCCATCATGATGTTCGGCAATTCTTAAACAGGAGATTGGAAAACCGATGTATCGGTCGTCGTGGAGATCAGCAGGTCAGCAGAGCGTGCAGGCCATGGAATTGGTCCGCCGCTGCCAATCCATCGGTCACCGAATCTGCTGTTGAGAAGCGTACGAACACTTCGACTGAAATGTGCAGGAGCTCCATCGTGAATGAACCACATGTTGTGTCGTACTTGTCAAGGCACATGTTCTAGAAGCACAGGTAGAGTACCCCGTATGAAATCATGATAACGTGCTCCAGTGAGCGTAGGTGGAAGAACATGGGGCCCAATCAAGACATCACCAACAATGCCTGCCCAAACGTTCACAGAAAATCTGTGTTGCTGACGTGACTGCACAATTGCGTGCGGATTCTCGTCAGCCCACACATGTTGATTGTGAAAATTTACAATATGATCACGTTGGAATGAAGCCTCATCCGTAAAGAGAACATTTGCACTGAAATGAGGATTGACACATTGTTGGATGAACCATTCGCATAAGGGTACCCATGGAGGCCAATCAGCTGCTGATAGTGCCTGCACACGCTGTACATGGTACGGAAACAACCGGTTCTCCGGTAGCACTCTCAATACAGTGACGTGGTCAACGTTACCTTGTACAGCAGCAACGTCTCTGACGCTGACATTAGGGTTATCGTCAACTGCACGAAGAATTGCCTCGTCCATTGCAGGTGTCCTCGTCGTTCTAAGTCTTCTCCAGTCGCGAGTCATAGGCTGGAATGTTCCGTGCTCCCTAACACGCCGATCAATTGCTTCGAACGTCCTCCTGTCGGGACACCTTCGTTCTGGAAATCTGTCTCGATACAAACGTATCGCGCCACGGCTATTTCCCCGTGCTAATCCATACATCAAATAGGCATCTGCCAACTCCGCATTTGTAAACATTGCACTGACTGGAAAACCACGTTCATGACGAACACTACCCTGTTGATGCTACTTTCTGATGTCCTTGATGCTAGTACTGTAGAGCAATGAGTCGCATGTGAACACAAGCACCGAAGTCAACATTACCTTCCTTCAAATGGGCCAACTGGTGGTGAATCTAGGAAGTACAGTACATACTCACGAAACTTAAATGGGCTCTAACATGGAAATTAAGCGTTTCCGGACACATGTCCACATAACATCTTTTCTTTATTTGTTTGTGAGGAATGTTTCCTGAAAGTTTGGCCGTACCTTTTTGTAACACTCTGTATATGATTAGTTATCAGTCACAGCACTCTTCAAGTCGTACAATTACTAATACCCAGTGGTGCCAACAATTTGTCTGTTGTAAAGTCGTTCGAACATTATCCTGGTATCAGGTATTAGTGGAATGGATAATGCTTTTGTCTCTCTTTATTAATACTTTTCTTCAGTTATCAGTCTTCTGACTGGTTTGCTGCCGCCTGCCACAACTTCCTCTCCTGTTCCAAACTCTTCATCTCAGAGGAACACTTAACACCCAACGTCCTGAATTATTTGTTGTATGTATTCCGATCTCTGTCTTCGTCGCAGGTTTTTACAGTCTACAGCTCCCTCTAATTCCATGGAAGTTATTGCCTGATGTCTTAACTCATGTTTTGTTATCCTATCCCTTCTTGTTTTTAACGTTTTGCGTATGGTCATTTCTTCGTCGAAACTACGGGGAACCTCCTCATTCCCTATTTTATCAGTCCACGTAGTTTTCAACATCATATGACCTTTCCGTAACAGACAATACTGCAGTCATTGCAATTTTTCAGGTTGGCTCGTGCTGGGTGAATAGATATGTTTAGTCCCTGAAATTCGTCGCCTTTCTTGCTACTGCGTAAAGTGAATGGTCTCAATACACATGGCCGCTCTTCTTATGCGAACGGAAACCATACAGTTTTCTCAGAACACTCGTCTGCGCCTACTGAAATTACGCGACACCACAGCAAACAATGTTTAAAATGGTCACACTTCCTATAAGCCATTCCTTATATTTTGACCGTGTCTTCACTGCACACAGTGTTATTTGAAAACAAGTACTAACAGACCACTTAGTAACTGCGTACCTATAAGCTATTAGTTATTCCACCTACGAATTTCTTTCGGGGTAGATGCACTGCCACTAATGCAAGAATATAGCTCTTCGGGACCCACACAATCACATGCTGAATGTTTTATGACGGCTCCACAAAATGATAGTTAAGCGCTTATAGTTTTCCTCAATCTTTGATCGTTCATTTCCTTAAAATTTGCTAATTTTCTTTATTTTTCCATCACGACAGCATGAAACACATGTTTAAAGAGAACCACTGTAAAATATTTAACCCTCACCTATTTTCAGCATTTATGTTTACTTTAAGGTCTGCTCTGTCATATTCCGACACTGTTTGTTTCTTGTACAAATCTCTGTAGCTCCTTTACATCCTCTTCAATGCATTCTGGTCTATAATGACTTCTCCTATACAGGAGAATGGTGTCACACACCGTAATGGCCGTTCACTACACATCAATAACTACGCAACACATGGTAAAGTAGAGCAAGAGATCAACCTCTAATAACAGTGGTGAAATCGAGCTTGACTTCAAGGAGAGAGGGTATCTTTACTAACGATTTTCCATGTTTAAGCAAGTAGACGAGAAAAGCCAAATTTAATGCTAATGCCCCAGCCGGCAAACATGGCGGATAATCACGACCATCGCTCATCAAAATGTTTGCTGAACAATTCAAGTGATTCATTGCCTGCTGATATACTGCACGTAAATCTAAGCCTGCGTTCGCACTGGTCGATAAACGTCCAGCGCCACTGGGGTAAAAATGGTGTCACCTTTTCAGTCCGAAATGTTGCAACAAGAATGCTTCAAATTTCAATGGTCGTATCCCGCCAGCCTTTTTATTATTGTGTCCATCCGAACTTGTTTCATCTCAGTTAAGCACTTGCGCAGCTATACAATACATAATATGACACGGGTGGTATGCCAATAAAACCTGTATGTGCCACACTGCAGCTGTTTCTCCTGTAAAGGTAACTCGAGGTGTGGAACATTTACGGCAAACGGGTTGGTTTATACGGCCCAGCCTTTAGCTTTTGTTCATGATTTGCACTGCATCGTCGTTGTACGTACTTACCAAAACAATAACCATCGAGTAATATACTTCAGTTTCGCCCGTCTGTGACCTGGGAGAGCTACGCCTGCTTTTCCTTTTGTTTTATTTCAATTTTCCAACGAAGACACTACATCATTAGCTTTTATTTTCCAGGTGCTGTCATCGCATTGACTATGGAAATTAAATTAGTTTCCCAAATGCCCATTTAACTCATTGATTTTCTGTGTAGAATTATTTTCACGCTGTTGTACGAACACAATAGTTCCCTGTAGCGCAGTTGTAAGCTTTTTCCCTCTACCTCTAAGGTTTCACTGGAGTAAGTAGCATATGCAACAGAAATGTGAAATACATTCAATCAGGTGCTGGTAGGTTTCTTGAGAAATGGCAACCCATTCTTCGCGGATTTCTGCACTAAGGAGAGGTATCGATGTCTGTTGGTGAGGCCCGGCACGAAGTCGGCGTTCCAAAATATCCCAAAGGTGTTCTAAAGGAATCAGGCCAGGACTCTGTGCAGGCCAGTCGATTACATAGATGTTATTGTCATGTAACCACTCCGCCACAGGCCATGCATTATGAACTGGTGCTCGATCGTGTTGAAAGATGCAATCGCTATCCACGAACGGCCCTTCAACAGTGGTAACCAAAAAGGTGCTTAAACCATCAATGTAGGCCTGTGCTGTGATAGTGCCACGCAAAACAACAAGGGGTGCAAGCCCCTCCATTAAAACCATGACCACACCATAACACCACC
Source organism: Schistocerca cancellata (assembly GCF_023864275.1). NCBI lineage: Eukaryota > Metazoa > Arthropoda > Insecta > Orthoptera > Acrididae > Schistocerca > Schistocerca cancellata. Next base: position 20,967,970 of record NC_064633.1, on the reverse strand, counting down.
GCCTCCGAATTTTACTGTTGGCACTACACACGCTTGCAGATGATGTTCACCGGGCATTCACCATACCCGCACCCTGACATCGGATCGCCACATTGTGTGCCGTGATTCGTCACTCCACACAACGTTTTTCGTCTTCAGTCATCCAATGTTAACCCTCCTTACACCAAGCGAGGCGTCGTTTGCCATTTACCGGCTTGATGTGTGGCTTATGAGTAGCCGATCGACCATGAAATCCAAGTTTTCTCACTTCCCTCCAAACTGTCATAGTATTTAATCTACATCTACATCTACATTTATACTCCGCAAGCCACCCAACGGTGTGTGGCGGAGGGCACTTTACGTGCCACTGTCATACCTCCCTTTCCTGTTCCACTCGCGTATGGTTCGCGGGAAGAACGACTGTCTGAAAGCCTCTGTGCGCGCTCTAATCTCTCTAATTTTACATTCGTGATCTCCTCGGGAGGTATAAGTAGGGGGAAGCAATATATTCGATACCTCATCCAGAAACGCACCCTCTCGAAACCTGGCGAGCAAGCTACACCGCGATGCAGAGCGCCTCTCTTGCAGAGTCCGCCACTTGAGTTTGTTAAACATCTCCGTAACGCTATCACGGTTACCAAATAACCCTGTGACGAAACGCGCCGCTCTTCTTTGGATCTTCTCTATCTCCTCCGTCAACACGACCTGGTACGGATCCCACACTGATGAGCAATACTCAAGTATAGGTCGAACGAGTGTTTTGTAAGCCACCTCCTTTGTTGATGGACTACATTTTCTAAGGACTCTCCCAATGAATCTCAACCTGGTACCCGCCTTACCAACAATTAATTTTATATGATCATTCCACTTCAAATCGTTCCGCACGCATACACCCAGATATTTTACAGAAGTAACTGCTACCAGTGTTTGTTCCGCTATCATATAATCATACAATAAAGGATCCTTCTTTCTATGCATTCGCAATACATTACATTTGTCTATGTTAAGGGTCAGTTGCCACTCCCTGCACCAAGTGCCTATCCGCTGCAGATCTTCCTGCATTTCGCTACAATTTTCTAATGCTGCAACTTCTCTGTATACTACAGCATCATCCGCGAAAAGCCGCATGGAACTTCCGACACTATCTACTAGGTCATATATATATATTGTGAAAAGCAATGGTCCCATAACACTTCCCTGAGGCACGCCAGAGGTTACTTTAATGTCTGTAGACGTCTCTTCGTTGATAACAACATGCTGTGTTCTGTCTGCTAAAAACTCTTCAATCCACTTGCAGTGGATTCTGATGCAGTTTGGAATTCCTGTGTGATGGTTTGGATGGACGTCTGCCTATTACACATTATGACCCTCTTCAACAGTCGCCGGTCTCTGTCAGTCAACAGACGAGGTCGGCCTGTACGCTTTTGTGCTGTACGTGTCCCTTCACGTTTCCACTTCACTATCACATCGGAAACAGTCGACCTATGGATGTTTAGGTATGTGGAAATCTCGTGTACAGCCGTATGACACAAGTGACACCCAATCACCTTACCGAAGTCAGTCAGCGCCCCTTTCTGCTCTCTCACGATGTCTAATGTCTACTGAGGTTGCTGATATGGAGTATTGGCAGTAGGTGGCAGCACAATGCACCTAATATGAAAAACGTATGATTATGGGAGTGTCCGCATACTTTTGATCACACATTGTATATGAAATTTACTCTTTGGAATATAGTGCTTTGTGTTTTTTTCTCAGTTAATTGCTCCTTTGTAAATTTAGTTTGTGTCCAATTTTTGTTCCGTTATTATGAATGCTGCTGTTAGTGTTATAATTGCTGACATCCTACTTAATGCACATAACAGACTGATAGATGGCTTCACATTGTACAGTAACAATCCTCAGATGTTTAGACATCTAGATCTCTTACGGGGTTACCCTGTCTGGTCGTTTTTTCCTACTGCAGAAGGCGGTAGCATTAAGATTCCTGAGGTTGTTGACGGGAGTTACTTCATGAGAACGGGTAAACAGAAACTGATCGCAGAATAGATGCTTTGTTCCTATGCTCCAGACTAAAACTGTTTAGAAGTATTGAAGTATAAGCCGAGTTACCTTTGCCGCTTGTATACGACTGTAAACAAGCCGTCCCTCAGCAGACTGATCTACGGTCGGAACTGTAGTATGACAGAAGTTATGTGCACTGAAGAAGAAAATGAAACTGATTGTGGTAGCAGGTGAAGATGTAGGTACTATTTTCATGACCAGTTGTGTACCGTAGGGATTGATCACTGGAAACAATAGTGTCTGGTAGTCAGAATTTAACGTTAAGAAACCGTTTCCGTAGCAAGGCGAAGCAGAATGGGCCAAGATTAAGATTCTACAAAATTGCTCGTGTAGAAGGGACACGAAAAAGTAGGGTTTATTATGGCGGGACAAGCAACATTTATTGAATTCTACACAGATAACCACAACCACTCTGTCTACAAGCCCATCGGGACCATGCGACCGCCGTGTCATCCTCAGTGGAGGATGCGGATAAGAGGGGAGCGTGGTCAGCACACCGCTCTCCCGGCCATTATGATGGTTTTCTGTGACTGGAGCCGCTACTATTCGGTCGAGTAGCTCCTCAGTCGGCATCACGAGGCTGAGTGCACCCCGGAAAATGGCAACAGTGCATGGCGGCACGGATGGTCACCCAACCAAGTGCCAACCACGCCCGACAGCGCTTAACTTGGGTGATCACACGGGAACCGGTGTATCGACTGCGGCAAGGCCGTTGCCTTCTACATAGATACGTGACACTATTTTGGAACGTAGACAGCAAGTCTCTGTAGACAACTGTCAGAACATTGTACTAGTCATTGAGTTCCTCGAGGATAGAAATCCGCTTCTTGGACGCGGAGCTATTTGAGAACTGCGTGCGAATGTCACCATCGACGGAAAATCTCTTTCTCTACGGTTGTTCTTTGCACTTGCTGATAACATGGAAATAACTTAGTGCAAGATTTGGACTTCCTGATCATCCTCACCAACGATTGTACGATCGTGTTCAAATTGTTGCCACTATGTGACTACGACTGGACGGGAGATTGCATTTTATTCATATATAGCCAGAATTTCGGTGTGAATCTGTGTACCGTTTAGACGTTTTGCCCACAAGACTCTTACTGTTCCATTTTCTTCTGCTTTGGAGTACAATTCAAGCTGCTGCGCCATATCACATTGTATGCACCGGTTATCCGTAATGCGGCAGAACTGTGTCTGCACAAGGCCCAGGACGTGCACTCTCTTCTGACAATGTGGCACTCTTGTTTGCTTAACGGCCTTAGCGGGAGACTACAAACGTAACTTCCTTTCTGAAGTATATGAAGATGGTATCTGTTCTTTCAGACATGTCCGAAAGAACAGATACCTTCGGTGAACATGCAGTGCTTTAGAATGAAATGATAATTGAATCAAGCCCCTACGCTGTCGACAGACGTTGATATACATCAACGGGGACAGTTGAAATTGTGTGCCCCCACCGGCACACTTATTGGACTCGGTAAGATTGTCTGCCGCGAGTAATGAGTGTAACGGGCAGGGGCACTACGAATCTAGTGTGTGGACATTAAATTGAGAATGTAGATCTCACAGGGAGCGTGCAACGGATAAATCCCTGCTGTCGCACTATCCTCTGTGCCCTCGGTGCCGCAGATGGATAGAGCGTCTGCCATGTAAGCAGGAGATCCCGGGTTCGCGTCCCGGTCGGGGCACACTTTTTCAACTGTCCCCGTCGATGTATATCAAATCCTGTTGACAGCGTAGGGTCTCGATTTAATTATCATTCCTTTCTTAAGTTCCTCCGCGGCTCTGTCGATGAACCGTTCGAAGCAAATCAGTTTTACGACGTCGCAGTTTTTACGAAACACACACGACACGACAGCTGTAAAATGGTGTAAATACCTTTAAGAGCTCGTATTGATGTTGAGAAAGTGGTTTATTTGGACACATCTCCAACGAAATGGTGGCCGAATGAATCCAAATTCGAAGAATGTGTAGAAACAAGTGATCAAGGGATTACGTTCGCAGAGAAATGACGTTCACGCTTGCCCAACAAGTCCCTCTAGTTTGTGACCAGGACGGTCATTTTCACGGCTCACGCAGTTAGAAAATGAGTAAGGAGTCGCGGAAAAATGTGCAAACAGCAAAGCAAGTGGAAGTATGATCGGTCAGATGCAGCAATGTCAGCTTACGTCTATGTTCGAACAGGGCAGAAGTATAAATCTCCGAGAAATTGTTTTGCCATATTTTATCATTTAAACTCTAATTGGAACAACAGAACAAGGATCCGGATTAATTTAACGAGAACACGTGAAAGGGTAGCCCAACTTGATGGGTCATTTATCATTCCCAAACGAATATATTTGTTTAGTAACAATTCTATCATAAATCAACTAACAGTTACCAATACTCTTACCAAATTAATACAAATAGTTAAGATTTTTAAACTAATATCACACTGCATAAGGATATTTGCTTTATACATAAAATTACAAATGGTACTCGAAGAACACGTTGGTTGTGCAATACAATGGTGACTCGATTACAAACAGTTAAACCTGAAGCGGCACTCTGTCGCCGCAACTAGCATCGCAACTGTGGGCTGATCCCACAACACGACTTGAACATAAGTTCAACAAACGTTAAATAAAAGACACTAAAATACTTACATACCAGGTAGCTGAAGGCAAATGACGACACTTTGGTGCCATAAGACAATGCTATTCTGCTCCCACATAAACAAGATACGGCCAAACTGGCGAAAGGCTACCCACGTGTAAAAAGGGAAGCAAATAGTGATACTTCAATGATTCGGTACAAGGCTGTTACATATAAATCAGGTACTTAAACGAACTACATGGCAACGTTAAAAAATATATCGGCTCAACCACATGTTTATAGTGTAAAACACTAAGAAAAAATCCAGTATGGATAAAATCAAAACTACATGGCCACTAAAAAACTATTAAAATGATAACCCTTTTCTCTTTTTAAAGAAATCAAGAAACTCAGTGCTCAGTTTGTCCAAAGGATTTCATCACACGCTCACAACGACCTTATAGCAATATAAACAGTGAGTAAATTACTTCCTCAAAATCACTAAAGTCAGGTGCTCATCCGGAAACACCCCCGCCGCTGTACGATACCAAAAGAATGGCAACAAACTACTGAGCTTCAGGCTAAAACGACAGATCTGCAAAATGGCGTGCGACCTGCCAACACTTAGGCCTGGTGCCATGACGGGAAAGACACCGGAGCAGAAGGAAAACTCGTCCCTGTCCTGGACCAGCAGAACAGCAAAGTGTCATCCGCTGTCAATACAAGGCTGTCAACATATACTAAACAACAAACAGGTTTGATGGAAATTAACATGAGCAGCAATATTTAAGCGGGCAAATGAATATTATCTTCATAAAAACAAACTATTAAAACTCTAGTATAGGAACGGCTACCTCATAAACATTGCAAATTAACCTTCAGTCAATAACAAGAAACATTATACAAAGTCATTTCAAAAGAATAATTACATAATAATCCAAATAATATTAAATAAGTCAAGGTACAGCTTTACTGGGGCCTGTTAGAAATTAACAAACACTGTAATTTAGATACGCACCATATGGGATATGGACGATTAAAATGTACACCTATAACCCTAAGGGCTCCTCAGCATGGAGCAAGAGAGTGTGCAAATGCAAACACGCACACATACATTAAGCTGTGCGCACACCACTTTAGTTACAGCCAAATACCAATAACTCGACCCACGAAGGACCATAAGGTCTACAACAAATAGAAATTACAATCAGTAGTATCGAATACCAAACGATAACAAACATTGATTTCAAGTATCAGATTAACATTGCAAATACTAGCTTGGCGCTTACAGAAACCTCCAGAGTGACACACACACAGCCCAAGAAGGGATCACTGAAATGCGTGAAGGAACCGCATTCCTGGCCAGCTGACACCGGTACAGAATTAACAGTCTCTAAGTACAGTACTTACTGAACAGCCCTCATACATAATTTCAACTGAATTCCAAGGAGGCCAAAAGCCTCAGAACTCCAGGTAGGTGCCGGATAATTCTGCCATTCCCCTCGTTGCAGACTGCATCTCGGCATATTTAGCGCACCATAATTAACTACTACTTAAGCAGATTGCACGCGACGAGAGTGGCTCCTTGCCCGCTAAACACGCCGGTAGCAACGATCAACACTGCAGGAGAACGAGGGCCTCCGTAGCCCAACGGTCAACGGCTTCAACTCGCTGCAATCGTCAGGACGCCGAGTACTCACACACACCAGTCCAGCTCTGTGTCCCACACACCGATCACTACTACACAGCCCCAGATGGAAACTCATAACTGTTGTTGTTCTGGTCTTCAGTCCTGAGACTGGTTTGATGCAGCTCTCCATGCTACTCCATCCTGTGCAAGCTGCTTCATCTCCCAGTACGTACTGCAGCCGACATCCTTCTCAATCTGCTTAGTGTATTCATCTCTTGGTCTCCGTCTACGATATTTACCCTCCTCCCTGCACCCCCAATAATAAAATGGCGATTCCTTGATACCTCAGAACATGTCCTACCAACCGATCCCTTCTTCTAGTCAAGTTGTGCCACAAACTTCTCTTCTCCCCAATCCTACTCAATACCTCCTCATTAGTTATGTGATCTCTCCATCTAATCTTCATCATTCTTTTGTAGCACCACATTTCGAAAGCTTCTATTCTTTTCTTTTCCAAACTATTTATCGTCCATGTTTCACTTCAATACATGGCTACAATCTATACAAATACTTTCAGAAACGTTATCCTGACACTTAAATCTATACTCGATGCTAACAAATTTCTCTTCTTTAGAAACGCTTTCCTTGCCATTGCCAGTCTACATTTTATATCCTCTCTACTTCGACCATCATCAGTTATTTTGCTCCCCAAATAGCAAACTACTTTAAGTGTCTCATTTCCTAATCTAATTCCCTCAGCATCACCCGAGTTAACTCGACTACATTCCATTATCCTCGTTTTGCTTTTCTTGATGTTCATCTTATATCGTCCTTTCAAGACACTGTCTATTATGTTCAACTGCTGTTCCAAGTCCTTTGTTGTCTCTGACAGAATTACAATGTCATCGGCGAACCTTACAGTTTTTGTTTCTTCTTCATGGATTTTAGTACCTAGTCCGAATTCTTTTGTTTCCTTTACTCCTTGATCAATATACAGATTGAATAACATCGGGGAGAGGCTACAACCCAGTCTCACTCCCTTCCCAAACACTGCTTCCCTTTCATGTCCCTCGACTCTTATAACTGCCATCTGATATCTGTACAAATTGTAAATAGCCTTTCTCTCTCTGTACTTTACCGCTGCCACCTTCAGAATATGAAAGAGAGTTTTCCAGTCAACATTGTCAAAAGCTTTCTCTAAGTCTAGCTTCTAAGATAAGCCGTAGGGTCAGTATTGCCTCACGTGTTTCAACATTTCTACAGAATCCAAACAGAACTTTCCCTTGGTCGGCTTCTACTAATCTTTCCATTCGTCTGTAAAGAACTGGCGTTAGTATTTTGCAGCCGTGACTTATTAAACTGATAGTTCGGTAAGTTTCACATCAGTCAACACCTGCTTTCTTTGGGATTGGAATTATTATATTCTTTTTGAAGTCACATAACTAAGCAAAGATAATACGACGAGGGCCAGAATCAAAGGAATGCGCGCACAGGTAGCGTCAATAGGATCGCTCGCCCGTCGTCACAGAAGCCCCCACGGTTAAACGATAGTAATGCCAGGGTAGAACTAGATGCTAAATGAGGATCATACGTAACAACGAGCTCATAGAGACCCACGGACGAATAGTTCTACATTGTTGGCTTTATACTGGGAAATTTCATCTACATAGAAAGTTCGGCTCTCCCTTTGCGCCTCAACGGGGCCACGGATTTTATTGAATCGTTCGGCATTATACCAAAAGCCGTAGTGTCTCGGACCCGTAACTGCCGACAGTGAACGCCAAACGTCAAAGTGTAGTGTTTTCGGGAGAATGTCACGACAACCTGTCGTAAAGTGTTCCCTGTACTGATGTTCGGCGCTGCTGTGGTGGCTACAGGCAGTCTGCAGAGCGGCGTAGCAGGCGAAGCCAAGGCGAGAGTGTGGCGGATACAACATGTGATCTAAACTCATACGAAATGAGGGCTGAACAACAACCAAAACACGAACAGTGTTTCAGAGCCCGAGGCAAGGCCACCGCTTTCAGACAATTGGCTTTACGAAGAACTGGACAACTGCTTCTCTGACTAACACGTGTATGGGTTACGATGTGCGATGAAGATGTAGATAGACGAGTATAGCGGAAACACTAGAGACCTCTGTACCTTTTTATAGAAGAGACAGAGAGGCTCAAAATTTCCTATTTGCTTTGAGTTAAACACTCACGATATTGTAAAACGTCGTTTTCGAAAAGTTATTCATACCGAACACTCAACGATGCACAACTTTGCTTACCGAAGTGTTTTGCTGACCACCGAAAAAAAAAAACCTGGCGATTAGAATTAAAATGGAATTATTCATGAGATCCTGTGTGGGCCGTAATTATTGTATGGCAGTGGAACGTGGTAGATATTCCAATGCGTTAATGCGAAACCGAATTGTCATGGAAAAAAATTAGTTAATTTAGGAGACAAGGTGGAAATATGATGCTTTGACGTGTAGAAATGTCTCCATAAGTGTTTCATTAGGAATGGGACGTGGGCAGAATATTTCCTGGAAGTGAAGAAGCCATAATGTTCATCTTAAGTGTCGTTTATATAATTCGTTCCGTATGAGCACGAGAGATGTCAACGAATGCTGCATTCGTAAAAAGACGTGATCAACATTTGCTTCCAGGAGTTCTGGTGGAGTTTGAGGAACGTCTTCCTGTATAATGACCCTCAGATCAGATAGAGACCAAACTTGTCCCTGGTAAACGCGTTCTGTTAGATATACCCAGAGCTAGTGTCACATGGATTCAGATCAGGTGGTCTTGCAGGTTTTGCATCTGGAAAATCTCTGCAGATGACACGTTCGTGGAAGTCTGCATAAAGCAGATCTGTTATTGGGCGAGTGACACGAGCTGCTGCTCCATCTTGCATGAAAACAGTGGTTTCCACACAGTTGCGATTCCAAAGAAGGGATCGCCTGATAATGAGGTCTCGATAACGTGACGTCACGGTACACCTGACAATTACTTCCCCAGCCCCTCCCCCCCCCCCCTCCCCGCGGTCCCAAACCAAGCTCACACATGTTTTCAAATATCATTATAGTCTTCCTTAAACCATTTAATGACCTCTCCTCTGATCTTTCAGTTAGTGATATTCTCTCAGTACACCACCGTAATTCTGCCTTTCATATAAAATAGTTTCACTAAGAGCGCACGGTCTTTCTTGTTTATGGCCACACAGTTCACTGATGTAGTGGCTTGTGAAATGGCAGCATAGATGTCATAGCATCATACAAACAATAGCATTGCCAGATTTGCACCTGGTGGCAACATTTGGAACTAATTTTTTCCAGTGGAAATCGCTTCAGCATTAACGCACTAACATGTCTGCCAGTTCCGCTGCCATCCGGTAATTACAACGCACACTGGACCTTCGTGAGAAGCTACACTTTAGTAATAACCACCCGGTAGTATTGCAGTGAGCTGAATCGCTGCCTCAGTAGGACGTGATAAGTTGTTGTTTTGGCATTCGTGCACCCAGCTTCATCGTTGAGTACACCATCGCAGCGGCTCCTGTCTTTGATGCAGCGTCAAGGGTAACCGCAGCCACGGTCTCCGAGCTGATAGTCCATGCTGCTGCTAACGTCGTCGAACTGTTCGTGCAGATGGTTGTTGTCTTGCAAACGTCCCCATCTGTTGACTCAGGAATCGAGACGTGGCAGCACGATCCGTTACAGCCATGCGGATAAGATGACTTTCATCTCGACTGCTAGTGGTACAAGGCCGTTGGGATCCAGCCCAGCGTTCCGTATTACCCTATATCTACATCTACATCTACATTTATACTCCGCAAGCCACCCAACGGTGTGTGGCGGAGGGCACTTTACGTGCCACTGTCATTACCTCCCTTTCCTGTTCCAGTCGCGTATGGTTCGCGGGAAGAACGACTGTCTGAAAGCCTCCGTGCGCGCTCTAATCTCTCTAATTTTACATTCGTGATCTGCTCGGGAGGTATAAGTAGGGGGAAGCAATATATTCGATACCTCATCCAGAAACGCACCCTCTCGAAACGGGGCGAGCAAGCTACACCGCGATGCAGAGCGCGCTCCTGAATCCACAGATTCCATATTCTGCTAACAGTCATTGCATCTCGACCAAAGCGAACAGCAATGTCGCGATACGATAAGCCGCAACAGCCATAGGCTAGAAACGTGATGGCACACGTTTCTCCTCCTTACACGAGGCATTACAGCAATGTTTTACCAGGCAACGCCGGTCGACTGCTATTTGTGTATGAGAAAGCGGTTGGAAACTTTCCTCATGTCAGCACGTTGTAGGTGTCGTCACCGGCGCCAGCCTTGTGTGAAGGCTCTGAAAAGCTAATCATTTGGATAACACAGAATCTTCTTGCTGTCGGTTAAATTTCGCGTCTGTAGCACGTCATCTACGTTGTGTAGCAGTTGTAATGCCTAGTAGTATATATAGAGATTCACCGTTAAAATCTCATGATGTGTGGACCAAATGCAGAGATGCATCCAGCTGAAGTAACGTGGCGGCAACAATGCGACCAAGACCGCACAGACGTGTGTGATGCTGACTGGGAAGAAAGGTAAATGACCTTTTTGTGTTAGCAGAAGAGCCAACACCGTGTTACGAGTGGATGCCGAAATGCACGGGTTTTAGCTCACGCAGGCTGGCGTGAAGAGGGAAGAACTATACTGACGTGAGGTCTGGAACATGACAAGGAATGAGAATTCAGAAGGCGGACATAATTAGTTTGTTACTTAACTTTAATCTATTAATGATGAACTTCGCTCTTGACGGTACATGATTCACAATATCCTCAGTTCAGAAGACATTGTTGAAGACAGTACATACAGAAACTGAATATGGCGCCTTGCTACTTCGTAGCAAATGACGTAGCTGAAGGCTATGCTAAACTGTTGTCTCTGCAATTGAGAGCGTCTGTAGGCAGCGAACCATCGCTAGCAAAGTGGGCTGTGCAACTGGGGCGAGTGCTAGGGAGTCTCTCTAGACTAGACCTGCCGTGTGGCGGCGCTCGGTCTGCAAGCACTGATAGTGGCGACACGCGGGTCCGACGTATACTAACGGACCGCGGCCGATTTAAAGGCTACCACCTAGCAAGTGTGGTGTCTGGCGGTGACACCATAGACCTCGACCACAGACTGAAATGTGCGGACACGCGAGGAACATAATCAGAAGTAGCTTAATTGCCAACGGTGTGAACGTTCACACAAGGGTTCGGGAATGGCTCTGTGACCAAGGAACAGGTCTCTTTAATCGAGGAACTGAAGAATGTTCTGACGGTTGTTAACAGAGACTTGGTAACTATGATAAAAACTACTGTCTGTATCTGTGTTAGTTTTAAGTGTAGTGCAGCAATCAATAAAAGTTACTCGGCCTTCCATCATATAAGCTTAGTTTTTCAAGTCCCCTTCTAATCCAAATCAGATTTATGGAGTGTGATAGCGATTTCTTCCGCTAAATGGGATTGCGGAAGAAGGTGGGCATGTGGCTGCGGGGGGGGGGGGGGGTATGGGGGGGTAGGGGGGGGGGAAGGAGTAACCTGGTAGGAATCGTAACGGAAACGGGGCCGAAGGTCTTCGTGTAGCGAGAGGGCGCCACAGCCGGAAGAAACCTGCAAGCGTGGCGGGCCAGAGGAATTCGGGAACGCGGATTCCGCATCGCTGCCGCGCGGCTGGCTGCGTGGCCCGCCACCGCCACCGCCAGCTTAGAATTTCGTTAGCGGAGCGTCCCCTCCCCGGCCGCAGGTGCCGGCAAGTTGGCTGCGTTTAGCGATACGGCCGGGCCGCGCGGCCCGCCGGTTCAGGCAGCCGACAGCAAACACGGTCTGGCAGCGGAGAAAGTTCCCGCCGACGGAAACGTCGGCTCCAAAACTCCAGTTAAGCGCGTCGTGTGCTGTGATATCCACTACGGCATAAATATTTAATTTGGAATTCCGAGGAAGCTGCGCGCAGAATAAAGTGCTTTTAATTTCGAGCTCGTGGGCGAGCAGCAGGTGTCTGCGACCGAGGCGCCCTTGCTCTGTGGCCAGCTGTTATCGGTGTCTGAGTTAGGCTGAAAACGACAGCAGCAATTTCAGACGGAGCAAATTTGTAATATTCCGTCTCAATCAGTACGTAACGAAGTTAAACATTAAACAAAGTAAACGCTGTTTAGATATGAGTATTTGCTATTCCTAGACATCGTGGTTCTCATTGGGCAGAGAGAATTACAAACTAAATAAGTTTTACTTAATGTTCTCTATTGATCCTGCGCTTTATTTAAGGCCAGGTATCCTATGTGATTTTTGAAATATATTTCTTCTCCTTTTTAGTCATTCATCAATTCGAAATAGCTGACAAGGACACAACTTCTACAGACACATTAGACAAATGAATTACATCTTCATACGAGTGGAACATGAATATCAAGAGCTGAGAAGGAAACCCAGTTCAAAGCAAAGAAGGGAAAGCAGAAAGGTGGGAAGAGTATATACAGGGTCTATACAGGGGCGATGTTCTTAAGGGCAATATTATGGAAATGGAACAGGATTTAGATGAAGATGAAATGGGAGATACGATACTGCGTGAAGAGCACTGAAAGACCTGAGTCGAAACAAGGCCCCAGGAGTAGACAACATTCAATTACACCTACTGACAGCCATGGGAGAGCCAGTCCTGACAAAACTGTACCATCTGGTGAGCAAGATGTATGACAGGCGAAATACCTTCAGACATCAAGAAGAATATCATAATTCAAATCCCAAAGGAAGCAGGTGTTGACAGACGTGAAAATTACCGAAATATCAGTTTAATAAGTCACAGCTGCAAAATACTAACGCGAATTCTTCACAGACAAGTGGAAAAACTGGCAGAAGCCGACCTCGGGGAAGATCAGTTTGGATTCCGTAGAAATGTTGGAACACGTGAGGCAATACTGACCCTACGACTTACCTTAGAAGATAGATTAAGGAAAGGCAAATCTACGTTTCTAGCATTTGTAGACTGAGAGAAAGCTTTCGAAAATATTGACTAAAATACTCTCTTTCAAATTCTGAAGGTGGCAGGGGTAAAATACAGGGAGCGAAAGGCTATTTACAATTTGTACAGAAACCAGATGGCGGTTATAAGAGCAGAGGGACATGAAAGGGAAGCAGTGATTGGGGAGGGAGTGAGACAGGGTTGCATCTTCTCCCCGATGTTATTCAATCTGTATATTGAGCAAGCAGTAAAGGAAACAAAAGAAAAGTTCGGAGTAGGTATTAAAATCCATGGAGAAGAAATAAAAACTTTAAGGTTCGCCGATGACACTGTAATTCTGTCAGAGACAGCAAAGGACCTGGAAGAGCCGTCGAACGGAATGAACAGTGCCTGGAAAGGAGGGTATAAGATGAACATCAACAAAATCAAAACGAGAATAATGGAATGTAGTCGAATTAAGTCGGGTGATGCTGAGAGGTTAGGAAATGCGACACATGAAGTAGTAAAGGAGTTTTGCTACTTGGGGAGCAAAATAATTGATGATGGTCGAAGTAGAGAGGATATAAAATGTTGACTGGCAATGGCAAGGAAAGCGTTTCTGAAGAAGAGAAATTTGTTAACATTGATTATAGATTTAAGTGTCAGGAAGTCGTTTCTGAAAGTATTTGTATGGAATGTGGTCATGTGTGGAAGTGAAACTTGGACGATAGATAGTTTAGACAAGAAGATAGTTTAGACAGAAGAAAGCTGAAGATTAGATGTTTAGATCACATAACTAATGAGGAGGTATTGAATAGAATTGGAGAGAAAAGGAGTTTGTGGCACAACGTGATTAGAATAAGGGATCGGTTTTCAGGACATGTTCTGAGGCATCAAGCGATCACCAATTTAGTATTGGAGGGCAGCGTGTCGGGTAAAAATCGTGGAGGGAGACCAAGAGATGGATACACTATGCAGATTCAGAAGGATGTGGGTTGCAGTAGGTACTGGGAGACGAAGAAGTTTGCACAGGATACAGTAGCATGGAGAGTTACATCAAATCAGTCTCAGGACTGAAGACCACAACAACAACAATAAGATGAGTGGAACAATATTTTCCTTACAGTAAGTTAACTGCAGTTTCCCTGGCATACTATGTTACGACCTGAGTCATGGACAGGAGGTCAAGCAAAGAGCTCGGGGGAGTCATCCAGAGGAACACAGGGGCCCTAGCGAAACATTAGTCAGTTAACAATCATTTACCGGAAAGAGTTTTACAGTCACTCCTTCTTCATGCTGAATACGAGCTCTGTTCAAGATTTCCGTAACATTCGCTATTTCGCTCCAATGGCGTGTTGGAACGACATGCGGTTGGCATCCCTGCAAACGCTTGTGATTAATGTGTAACTGCCAGAAGTTTCATTGTTGTATGTCTGTTAGTTATTGTTCAGAGCTGTATTGGGTACAACGTTGTATCGTAAAGTTTGCGAATTTCGGGATGGCAAGGTTAGAGGAGCAACACGTCTGAATTAAATTTTGAATGAATCTGAAGAAAACCTTTACAGAGAGGCCAAATGATGCAAGAAGCCTACACTGAGCAGTGCTTAAGTCGTACTCGGTGTTACGGATGGTTCACGCGGTTTAAAATAGCCGGACGGAAGCTAAAGATGACCCTCGTTCAGGACGGGCTTCGACGTCTACAGGCGACGCTCGCATTGCGAACGTCAACGAAATTGAGCGTGCCAATCGAAGACTGACTGTCTGCGAGATTGCAGAAGAATGTAACATTTCAGTTGGGTCACGTCATGAAATCCCGACACAGCATCATGGAATGGATCGTGTTGCCGCCAAGTTCGTCCCACGGCTCATGAGCCAAAACAAGAAAGACGTTCGCCGCGCTATCTGTGAAGAGGTTTTTGGATCGTGCTAATGAGAACGAGATGTCCCTCAGAGAATCATACCTGGTGATAATACGTGCGTCTACGGCTATGATGTTGAGACCAAGGCTCAATCTTTACTATGGGTCAGGAAAGATTCTCCAAGAGCAAGAAAAGTTCGACAGGTCAGTTTAAATGTCAAAGCAATGCTGTTAGTTTTCTTTGATTTTGAAGTATTAGTTCATGATGGATTCGCACCACAATGACAGACTGTTGATCGATGGTACTATCGGCAGGTGTTGCTACTCCTGCGAAAAATGTGGGAAGGAAACCGCCAGAAATGTGGCGAGACAATTCATGGCTCTTGAATCACGATAACGCACTCGCGCATTCATCCCTGTTGGTGAGTGATTATTGCTCAAAAAACGAAATAACTGTGCTGCCTCATCCTCCGCACACTCCTGAATTTTTTATTTCCAAGATTGAAAGCCCCGTTAAAAGGATGAATATTTGCAACGACAGACAAGATAAAAGAAAATTCGCAGACTGCGTTTCGCGTGATCCTTCAAGAGACGTGCCAAGACTGCTTCCGGAAGTGGAAATGGCCTTGGGAGTGATGTATCAATTGCAGAGGAGAGTGTTTCGAAGGAGACCCTGCATAATAAGCGAAAGGTAAGTGTAGAAAAAAATTTGTGGACGAAGTTCCGGAATTTTTTGAACAGATCTCGTCTGCACTAGTTGAAAGAGCGAGGTGGCACTGCATGGCGAGGAACCTGCTGAGCGCAGGTCCTGGAATCGAATGCGGTCAGTGCCTCGGCCAGTAGGAGAGTGCGGCAACCAAGTACGACTGTAGCCGTCTGCTTGAGCGTCAGGGCTCTCGAAGAGTCAAGCCGTGCTCAGGCTCGATCCCAGAATACAGACTACCCTTGTAGTCGCTTGTCGAGGTGGCGTGAACGTGCAGGACTCAGCAGGAACACAAAGGACAGAGGACAGCCCGAGTGGTGGTTCCAGCATACTGCGGGTAATGTGGTACTTATACTGCCGCAGCAACGGCGACACGGGCACATAGCGTCCAAGTAGAGCACATTGCAGGTGATCGGCCCAGCCGCCACCTTCTGTCACCATTGTGACTGGTGGTACTGCGCCTTGCAGACCGTAAGTCCCCCTCCCCCCTTGCCAGACGGTTATGGAGTTGTAGCAGCGGACTCCAAATTGGTGGCAGCTTATAGACACGTAGACACTTGCTGAATACACCAGAGCATCCTGCAACTTAACAGAGTTGGTCTTCCATTGGTATCAGTGATTCACATGGAATGGCCTTATTCCGAAGTGAGCTTGAGGAAGACGGAGCTTTTATAGCAGGCGAATATGTGATCTCTCTCCCCCCTCCTCCCCCCCCCCCACACACCGGCCGCTGTGGCCGAGCGGTTCTAGGCGCTTCAGTCCGGAACCGCGCTGCTGCTACGATCGCAGGTTCGAATCCTGCCTCGGGCATGGATGTGTGTGATGTCCTTAGGTTAGTTAGGTTTAAGTAGTTCTAAGTCTAGGGGACTGATGACCTCAGATGTTAAGTCCCATAGTGCTTAGAGCCATTTTAACCATTTTTGAAAACACACACACACACACACACACACACACACACACACACACACACACACATTCACACACTGGTTTCCGAATGTGCTCTCGTTTTCTGAGTTCTTGTGACATCTCTAGCTGGAGTTACCACATTTAGCCTCGATAAGTAGGGCGTTCTGTCTGCTCCACACTGTTATCAAAGTGCCTAATCAGTTGTTCTTGACTGTCCTTCCCTATCAGACAATGATGAGAGATCCCAGCATGTTTGTACTTTGGCCCTCCCGTGTAGACATTCAGTTATGACATCCTTGCATAGCTGGCAGACATGCACTGCTCAGGGACAAAAATGGTTCAAATGGCTCTGAGCACTATGGGACTTAACATCTGAGGTCATCAGTCCCTTAGAACCACTTAAACCTATCTAACCTAAGGACATCACACACATCCCTGACCGAGGCAGGATTCGAACCTGCGACCGCAGCAGTTACGCGGTTCCGGACTGAAGCGCCTATAACCGCACGGCCACCGCGGCCGGCTACCCAGGGATATCTCAGTCGGTTACTAACAAATTTTTTTCCTGGCATTACTTACTGTTCTGCTGTGCAACAGTCCCACATCCCTAATAAAATTTGTCCCAAATTTTCGCACCTTCCTATTAGTCTACAAGTCTTATTAACCCATCATTCTTGGAATATCTCTATTATGAAAGTCGAAGTCGATCTCACAAATTTTAATCTCTATAAAATATTCTGCTATTTCCTAATCAATTCCCTACTACTACTTCCTACTGCTTGGATGTATCATTCATTCTATGCTCCATAGTAATTTTTATCATATTGCCAAACCAAGCAATAGTTAACTCATAATCAGGTTATTCTGGATGTTGTACAGTTTTTCAATTCAGTAAATGCAGATTACACAAAATGCGACCAGAACCACTATGGTACGCGTAGAAAAATGTTTGTTTATAATATTGCTAAACTTCTTCTTACAGTACTTTCGAAAGTGTTGTAACGTCTGTTATCCAAAAATCTGCCTTTAAAAATGGCTCTGAGCACTATGGGACTTAACTTCTAAGGTCATCAGTCCCCTAGAACTTAGAACAACTTAAACCTAACCAACCTAAGGACACCACACACATCTATGCCCGAGGCAGGATTCGAACCTGCGACCGTAGGGGTCGCGTGGTTCAAGACTGTAGCGCCTAGAACCGCTCGGCCACCCCGTCCGGCTAAAATCTACCTCTTCTACGATGTTATTAGTTGGACTACTGAGATGTCCAGATGTAGGCTATCATGTAAAAACATTGGTTGTGTACTGGCGGTATCTCTAAGGGCTTTTCCTCTTCATAATCGCAAATGTGTAACAAATGTATTATTGTTGCACCCATATTTGTTGCTGGTTAATGAAAAGTTGTTCCAGCTGTATTTTTTATTCCATTTTGGTCATACTCACTGTCTTTCCTTTTTTATAGAAATGCAAAACTTTGATCTCTTGAGTGAGTCACGATATATCCATTGCACGACCAATCTTGAGAAACGTGGATAAGATAATGATTATTCACTCCGACACTCGAGTGCATAAGATTTTCCCAGGAACAGTTGCACTTCACATGCATGCATGTCAGTCTGAACCACTCTCTTTGGACATACCATAATAACCTCGTACTAGCCAACCCGTAACTCCTCCCTGCACATCAGCACATAAGACGACATAAAAGTTTTCTGGGTTTGATACCGCGTCATAATGTAAAAACTACTGCTGCTATAGAAAAGCCAACGTTTCGGCCACGATTGCAGCGGCCTTCTTCTGGGTCTAATTAGACCCAGAAGAAGGCCGCTGCAATCGTGCCGAAACGTTGGCTTTTCTATAGCAGCAGTAGTTTTTACATTATGACGCGGTATCAAACCCAGAAAACTTTTATGTCGACTGACTCTGGCCGCGGAAGCCTACGCAATTATATCAGCACATAAATTTCTTTGTTCTCTGAAACAATCACTACTCTGCGAGCGTGTTCTTTTATCCATTTCGGCAACACTCTATCTCACAGGTTAAGTATGTATAACAAAAAATTAATAGCTGCGTTTAAGCCTGCTATCAGAATATTTATTAAAATATAAAGTTGTGTTCCATTTTCTATCATTTCAACTATGGACCTTTGCTAAAATAATGCTCGAAGTTGCCATCCGTTAGTTCCGCTATATGCAATAGTTCAATTGCTTTCGCGCTTCTCGTAGTCCTGCTAAGATCTGCTGCACTGGCAATAGTGTAGTGCTTAGCTGCCCACGTATGGCGTTGAAAGCGGAATGCTGGAACGTTGTTGTCTTCAGCCTTGCATCATTGACACTATCTGTCGAAATCCGTAATAGTCTGACTACAGTTCTCTGTCTCTTTCCTTTTGTTAGTTACGTACCATTTTAAGGTCCTCGTTAATAAACAATCTGATTAGTTCTTCGACTATACTGCATCAAATGTACTGCCAGTTCCCTGCCACTCTTGCGTTGTGTAGCACAGCTTGTTCCATGTCAGGTATACCATTCCATCTTGTAGCTTGTAACGTCTGCTGCTGCTTGTACCTGGCCTACTGCGTTTTTTTAAATTTCGAATATCTTCGTCACCTGCTGATCCAACTCTGTCTTCAAAACCTTTCATGCTTTTAACCATCCACTCTTTGTCCACACCAATACCCTTGGCACCAGGTCGATTACTTGCTGCAACCGTTCCCACAGTTTCTTCTAAGACAGTTGAAATCTGCAGTATTCTTCCTCGATTTCCTGTGGGATTCCCCTTTTCCCTGCTTCTTTCTGCAGTTTCCCAAAGGTATCTTCTAACCAATGCACTACATTTCTCATTCTCCAAACATTCGGAGTTGAACCAAGCGCCTATCGATGACTGGTTAAAAGAACGTAGAGTTGTCTTGAGAACACAACTCCAGATTCAAGAAGATTTTTATGTAATTCACTCCCTACTTCTCTCTGTACGAGATGTAGAAGCAGCAAAATTAATGTTTTGTATGTGCTGGTATGCCACTGAGAGAAAGGAATTTCTTGTCACTTTCCCTCGGTCCTTCCAAAAGCTTCAGTGCATAACAAAATAGTATTGAATATTACACAATACAGAAACCAGTAAACCTCTTAGCTTAAATAAGAACAAAACACCCAAAACAAAACAATATGAATCCCAGTGATTCAAACAGGATACCAGTGCTGATCAAGTCCCAGACGAAATGCATTTTTGTAAATGCTGAACTTGTACTGAGAAGGGTCTGTAATTGTGTTCATCAAGCGATGCTTTACTGCTCAAAGATAGTTGCAAGTATTCGAATTACTCCTGTGGCAATGAATAGTATAAAATTAACATTGACAAAGCCAAGGGAGGAGGAAGTAATTTGTGCCCACTTTTTGAAAATATTGTAATCTAGTCAGTTGCTTTATATTTTTAAATTTTGAAAATATTAATTGTTTTAATGAATCTTTCAACCAGATTCCATTAATATTATGAATTTTTCAGTTAAACCTCACGCAAAAACTCAAATCTTCGAAGCAGATGTCAATTCATCATTGAATGTCATTTTCAGTGTTTTCAGGTTCAGGACCTTACAAATCAGTATGTCTTTAAATAGTTTGTTGTGAGTAAAAATCAACTATTAACGAAATTTTTCATTTTTAAAACCTTTGTATGATGGCGTAAAGTAACCCCTATTGGTAGTTCACATTATTGAAAGTGGGTGGACATTACTAAGGGGTGTGCTAAAAGATATTTTCAGGTTATGGACCTTACTTACTCACCAGTACGTCTTTAAAAAGTATATTGGTAGTATAAGTCGACAGGAAATAACTTTTTTTTCTATTTTTTAAGGTAGGCTTAATTCACCCCCTAGATAATGTGCGTTAGAGTTATAATTTACAGAGTTATGTAAGTCTTTTATCAGTCTTGTAATAAATTGAACTTATGTCTCATATGTTTTAGTTCCGAACCGCCGCCTCTCAGACCAAACAAATAACACACGGCTATGACCGGATGATTCTAGCTTAGTCAGATCGTAACAGAATTCTTCGCCTTCCTAGAATTTGTATTCTATATCACCTGTGATGTTGTAATCTGCGGCAAGGCGTCTATATCTCCATTGAAGGGTTTGACTCGGTTGACATGAATAATCGATGTTTTCGTCAGAATGTGTATCTTCATATTCACTGGCGATGTCATCTCTATCACTTGATATGGATGCTGGTACTTAGTAAAAAAATTTTTTGTTCTTCATTTTGACTTATTACCGAAATCCACTGACCCACTGGATGTTGTGACAGTTTCCCCGTAGCCTGTCCCTTCATGATGATTGAGTGCCTTTGTATTCGCTAGGTTGTCTTCCTGATAAATTTCTCTTGTCGGTTTCATGACCTTCTTCACTGACTTCTCATTAGCACCTAATTTAAGTTTCAGAACCTCAAAAGGAGATGGTATCTTCTTTCTCCTGTATAAAACTTTGCATGTGAAAGACCTCTACTACTGTATACTTTTTATTATATGCTCAAACAACATACTGCAAATATGTGTTCCAGTCACGATGCTGACTATGCACATAACGGGTTAACACCTTCGAAATTGCCTGGCGAACTTGTTCAGTACAATCATTCGCTTGTGGGTGTAAAAGAGTAGTGCGAAGTTTTCGGATGTGAAGCAGGTGACACAATTGCGTCAATAGGTCTGCATAAAGTTGGTACTCTGTTCAGTAATTGTAGTATCCAATTATTAACCATCACGTACGTGGCCGTGCTCAATCACTGGTCTGGAATTGGTATCATTGAAATGAGCATTGGAATATACTTGTTACCAGCTGCTGTCCTACTGAAGTTCCAAGAATATCTAAACCAAGCATTCCAAAAATTTTGTCACTTCTGGTAATCTTTGCAGTAGCATGCATGTGTGACCCAAGTCCGCCGTGCGGAGTGGCCGCGGGGTTTGAGGGGCCATGTCACGAATTGCGTGGCCGCTCCCACCCGAAGTTCGAGTCGTCCCTGTGTGTGTGTTGTTCTTAGAATAAGTTAGTTTAAGTAGTGTGGAAGTCTAGGGACTGATGACCTCAGCAGTTTGGTCCCTTTGAAATCCGCACACATTTGAACACACACATTTGACCCAAGTCCTTCGCGTACTGGTCTACATGTGTCTCTGTCTTTCTATATCATTCGTGACCCACCAATAAGTGATCGGCAACCTGTTCCAACACTTCATTTCTAAATGATGATGAATTTCACACTTCTGCACAGCAAACCAGCATGCCCTGCAAACTGTGGCTATGACCTGGAAGGTTGACAATCTATGTCTATTGCTTGTGCTTTCTGCCATTCCAACAAGCTCTTGCTTACTGCTTGCAGAGCTCCAATTTTTCTGCTTAGGATGTCTGTGTTACCGTGTCCTTTCCCAGGTCTAGGCACTACCTTATAATTAAACTTACTTCATTTCAATGCCCACCATGTTATTCTACAGAAAGGATCTTTCAGTCTCAATAACCACTTAAGGGAAGCACTATCTTAAATGTTTGTGCATGAAAATAACAGAAAAATTAGGTAGCACTATAAATAACAGCTGACATCTCTTTTCTGTTGTTGAATAATTCTGTTCTGATTTATTCCACTGTCTTGATGCATAAGCTACTGCATGCTCCTTCTTATCCATGATTTGGCTCTAAATACTATTTTGCTAACATTACAGGATAGTATGAACTCAAAGTTAGGAAATACCAACACAGGTCTGGATACTAAAGCATGGTTCCAATTTCTCGAATGTGGCTTGACACTCTACTGATCATCTTAACAGTTGAGTCAATGGTTCAGTAATTTGTGCAGGAACTCTTACGAACTTCCTGTAATAGTTAGAGAGCTAAAAATGCTAGTAAATGTTTTGTGGTCTGTGGTGAGCAAAATCATCAGCTGCAGATATTACACATGGATCAGTCTTTACTCCTTTCCTAGTTAATTTCATGTCCTAGATAGCTTCAATGACATGACACTTATTGGCACTAAGTGCTTAGCCTTCTGTCCGTATTTGTTTAAAGCCTTCTTCCAATCGTTTTACGTGTTCTTCCATCTCCTTTGAAAATACGACTATGTCAACAAGATACACCATGCGTTTCTTAGGTTTCATTCCCCGAAGTAATCCATCTAAAATTATCTGATATGTAGCTATTGCCTTTGTTAGTCAAAAGGCATTCTACAATACTGGTAATATTCAAATAGTTCGGAAAAATTTGGTATGGTATAACTGCAACATAACCTATATCTTGTGGTATCATCTAATGACTTGCACTCCAGGGTCTATCACTGTCCTCAGTGATTCCATCAGCCAGCTTCTCGTCAATTTCCTCTATCAGCGGCTGTATTTGTTTTGGGACCCTGTATGGGCATCAAAGCAGTCTCTAGACTGAAGACCACAACAACAACATGGTTTCTTATACACTTTATCATTTCTTCCATTGGTATCCTATGCTATGTATGTCGCCAGTAATGGATCCACGTGACTGAACAAATCCATGGCGCTAAAAAATGGAGTGTCCATGTCTCCCCTATCTCTTTTTACAAGTGTTTATCATTTAGTGCAGAATTCTTAAACGTATGCTGTCGTTCTAATTGTAACCTGGCATGCCAGTGTCTTCTTCTGCTAAGGCATTCAAACTGGCAACCGTTAGGTGCTTTAGCAGGCTCTCCTCATCCACACGAAAATCGTCTAAACTAACAGGAATTATAAATTCTCCATCTATAACTCATAGTAGGCTCCTACGCATTATACACTGCTTTTTATCTTTTACTTGCATGATAGTGATTCTATCATGTACAGCAATTTCCTGATTAAGTCTGTAGCTACACTAACCCAGATCAATTTTCGTGTACCTCCTGGTATTTATCCCACAGATTAGACTTCAGTGTATATCTTCATGATAGGCGCACATGGCTCTTTCCCCTAACGGAAAGAATGTTGCACCAAGTTCGATCATATGCCATGAAATATCAGTCATTACGCAACTTCAGAAAATTGTCTCCAAGAATTGCACAGTTTTGCTCACCAAGTTGTGCAACACCTCCACACGTTCCTTAAACTTTTCAGCCTCAATGCCAAAAGTGAGCAGTGTTGTCCCCAATGATTCTACCTCATTCTTACCTGTTCTATGTAAGCTTCATCATAGAGACTGGAGTATATTCGTACCTAAGATGTCGAGACCAACAACTGACGTATGTACACCTATGTCTGTCAAGAAATCATGCTCCTTATTACCTACTACGCCAATGAAACAACAATCCGTCTTTACACTGGTCCCTGCAGGGTAATGTTTTATGGAGAATGTCCTCTAGTTGTACAGGCGTTCCCGATTGCATTTAATGAACTTTTCTTCTTATTGTGCCTTTCCTGCTTACTATTGGCAGAGTCACACATCTTTATACACAACCTCACCACATTCACAGTATAGTGGTGGCGACGTTTCCTCTTTATGGGGCCTGTTGGTTCACATGTGCAGAATTTTAGTACCAGAGGAGAAATCTCCTAAGGTCACTTCGTTTCCGAGTCGCAAAATCTGTTTGTTGTAGCTGTGTGGCAGTTCTGATAGCAGACGAGCAATCACCAGGATACTCCGTTCTTAGCATTCGCGAAATATGCGCTGAGCTACCCCTCTGAACACGTCCAGGACCGTATTCTCTGCTTACTGTAAGAGGACCTTGCGCGTTAATTCATAAATCTGCGATTCCAGCTTAAAAATCCTGTAAGAGAATACTTCTACTGATTCATTATGTTTTAGTATTAGTCCCATGAGCTATTCTGTGAAAAATCTTGCACTATTTTACGTATGATAGCGTTGTAGTAGTCCCTGAGCGCCTCACCAAGCGTTTCATTGTATGTGACATACGTTTCAGTGCCACCTGTTAACCGTTTAGAAAGGCAAATTGCATTAGACCAATCCCTTAACACAGTTCCTTCCTTAACATCATTCAGAAAAGCTGACACGTCCACAGATCTTTTCCCATAAAAGGTTGTAACGAGACCAGCTGCCATACGATCGATAGGTGGAACAGGTATGATAACTATTTATTTATT
This sequence comes from Schistocerca cancellata, assembly GCF_023864275.1. NCBI lineage: Eukaryota > Metazoa > Arthropoda > Insecta > Orthoptera > Acrididae > Schistocerca > Schistocerca cancellata. The sequence continues at coordinate 20,943,237 of NC_064633.1, read as the reverse complement.
TATTTATTTATTTATACGTCAGTTTCACTAGGACCTAATTGAGGAGCAAATCTCCAAAGTCACAGAACGTGTCAATGGATGAAATTACAACATAAAAGTAGTAACAGATAAAAAGAAATGTTCATTAACCTGAAAAAAGTCAGTCCATACGTTTTAGTAAATGCTATCAGCAATAGAATAAGAATCAGCTTAATTTTTCAAGGAACTCATCGTCAGGATAGAAGGAGTGACCCATGTGGAAACTTTTCAGTTTCGATTTGAATGCGCGTGGATTACTGCTAAGATTTTTGATTTCGAATGGCAGCTTATTGAAAATGGATGCAGCATTATAGTGCACACCTTTTTGCACAAGAGTTAAGGAAGTCCGATCCAAATGCAGGTTTGATTTCTGTCGAGTATTAACCGAGTGAAAGCTGCTTATTCTTGGGAATAAACTAATATTGGTAACAAGAAACAACAATAAGGAATATACATATTGAGAGGCCAATGTCAAAATACCCACACTCTCGAACAGAGGTGGTCGACAAGAGGTTTGTGAACTCACACCACTTAGTGCCTGAACCGCCCGTTTCTGAGCCAAAAATATCCTTGTAGAATGGGAAGAGTTACCCCAAAATATAATGCCATACGACATAATTGAATGAAAATAAGCAAAGTAGACTTATTTTCGTGTCGAAGAATCACTCACTTTTGATACCGTTCGAATAGTAGAAATGGCAGTATTAAGTCTTTGAACAAGATCCTGAACATGGGCTTTCCATGACAGCTTACTATCTACCTGAACACCCAGAAATTTGAACTGTTCAGTTTCACTAATCATATGCCCGTTCTGTGAAATTAAAACGTCAGGTTTTGTTGTATTGTGTGTTATAAACTGTAAAAACTGAGTCTTACTCTGATTTAACGTTAGTTTATTTTCTACAACCCATGAACTGAGGTCATGTACTGCACTACTGTCTTAGTATCTGATCCTTGTGCTTGCATCAGCCCAGTTGCTGGATGTAATATTTCTAGTTCTCTCCGCATTTCTTCACTTGCCGCGTTCCGTTCTGTTTCATCATGGAGTAACGCAGCTACCTGATATTTCAAAACTGAATCAGTTTCACTTAAAGTTACTGAACACGTTTCTGGTCGTTGTGTAACCCCTTTATATCGACTAAATAACACTAACAAAATTAATTATATTAATCTTTTATCATATCTAAAGTGTCTTAGTGCACAGCCGTGTCTCGTGCCCAAACCATCTACAAGTTTCACTCGGTACTAGCACTGCCTAGTAAACAGTAATTCATGCCCTAATACATTACAAAACCGACACCTAGTAGGGCGTAAATATTCTACCCTTCAGTTACCTCTGAACTGTGATAGGTCTTCAGCTCTTGTGGCCTATACAATGTCACTTTAGAGTTACTGTGCAGATACCTCCGCTCTGACTCAACATGGGTCAAAAAAAAAAAAATAAATAAATAAAAAAAAAAGAAACCGAGACCAGAACTCGGTCACTGAGCAAACCACATGATGCCTTGATGACAGATGGCTGCTGGTGTACAGTTGAGGCTCATCGACGTCGGCACCGCTGGTGCTCAGTCTGTCTGACTGCAAGTTCTCCTGAAATCGCTTAGTGCGTCAGAATCACTCTTTGACGCGAATGTAATGTGTCACAATCACTGTTGACACTAAGGTTACATGTCAACTCTACTTCTTTACATTAATATTACAACCCAACCTGGGATGTGTTGTTACCTGGAAGCTGAACAAAAAATGGTTCAAATGGCTCTGAGCACTATGGGACTCAACTGCTGTGGTCATAAGTCCCCTAGAACTTAGAACTACTTAAACCTAACTAACCTAAGGACAGCACACAACACCCAGCCATCACGAGGCAGAGAAAATCCCTGACCCCGCCGGGAATCGAACCCGGGAACCCGGGCGTGGGAAGCGAGAACGCTACCGCACGACCACGAGATGCGGGCAAGAAGCTGAACAAAAATTGGGGGTGAGTAATCTAGTGAAGTTCCAGGGCGCTAATGAAACATCACTAATGGCGAGTGTTTTACAGTCACTCCATTGTCTTCCCGGCGCTGCCAGCAGCGACCGTGCTGGGTCGGCGCTAGCTGAAAGTGCGAGATGGCACGTCACTGCCCAGCGAGGAAGTTGCTGAGCACAGGTCCCGACGTTGCATGTGGTCAGCGCCATGCCCCGTAGCAGATTGTGATGGCCATTTGTCTCCACGGCCCAGGGAGCTGAGCAAGTGTGCGAGAACCCCAGTCCGCTTGATGAGAGATGGCGCACGTATTCTCGATCACAGAACACTGCATACCGCTGTTGTCGGTTGTCGAGATGGCGCGAAGGCGGAAGTCCCAACAGCAACACAAAGGTCAGCCCGAGTGACGGTCCCGGCGCATAGCCTGTAAGGCGGTGCTTGTACTGCCCTAGTAACGACGACTCAGACGTCCAGTGCCAAAGTTGTACAGGCTGCTGACGGTCAGATCGGCTCTCCATCCACGGAAGATCGGCTCGGCCCCCATCCTCAAGCAGTCACTGTTGTGGCTGGCAGGAATGCAATTCACAAGTCTCCTCTGTGACTAGATGGCTGTACACTTGTAGCAGTGGGCTCCAGTTTGGTGTCAGCTTGTGGACTATTGTTGAATTCACGAGATCATCCTCCAAGTTAAACGAGCTGATTTCCATCGGTATCCACAACGCAGATGGAATGGCCTCACTCTCATAATGAGCTTGAGAAGGTGCGGAGTTTTCGTACCAGATGATGTCGTGAAACTCCCCACCCACCCACTCACACTGGTGATCGAATGTGCACTTACTTTCTGAGCCTGTCTGTGCCCTCGGCTCCTCTTACGTTTAAGTTCAGGAAATCAGAGCGTTTCTGTAAGCAGAGTATGATACTTGTATGTGAAGTTACTGCACTCATACTCATAAATTAACGATAATGCTAATACAACGCTCTGGTGGGCGGTTTGCGGGTTTAAATCACCTCCGGGTATGACCATGTGGTGCATTTGACCTGCGGTCGTCGCACGGTGGCTCCGGCAGCAGTCCACATATACAGAGGTGTGTTGGTGCATCTCAGAGTACAGTGCAGCGAGTAAGTGTGCAGATGTATTCAGACGTGCTAATGATGACTGTGAATCGAAAATGGCTCAAAGAACACATATTGATGACGTTATGAGGGGTAGAATACTAGGGCGGCTGGAGGTTGGTCAAACACAGCAGGTCGTAGCATGGGGCCTCAGTGTGCCTCAAAGTGTGATAGCAAGATTATGGCAACGATTCCAGCAGACAGGAAACGTGTCCAGGCTCTACAGTACGGGGTGTCGACAGTGTACAACACCACAAGAAGACCGATATCTCACCATCTACATCTACATCTACATCTATACTCCGCGAGCCACCTTACGGTGTGTGGCGGAGGGTACTTATTGTACCACTATCTGATCCCCCCTTCCCTGTTCCATTCACGAATTGTGCGTGGGAAGAACGACTGCTTGTAAGTCTCCGTATTTGCTCTAATTTCTCGGATCTTTTCGTTGTGATCATTACGCGAGATATATGTGGGCGGTAGTAATATGTTGCCCATCTCTTCCCGGAATGTGCTCTCTCGTAATTTCGATAATAAACCTCTCCGTATTGTGTAACGCCTTTCTTGAAGTGTCCGCCACTGGAGCTTGTTCAGCATCTCCGTAACGCTCTCGCGCTGACTAAATGTCCCGATGACGAATCGCGCTGCTTTTCGCTGGATCATGTCTATCTCTTCTATTAATCCAACCTGGTAAGGGTCCCACACTGATGAGCAATACTCAAGAATCGGACGAACAAGCGTTTTGTAAGCTACTTCTTTCGTCGATGAGTCACATTTTCTTAGAATTCTTCCTATGAATCTCAACCTGGCGCCTGCTTTTCCCACTATTTGTTTTATGTGATCATTCCACTTCAGATCGCTCCGGATAGTAACTCCTAAGTATTTTACGGTCGTTACCGCTTCCAATGATTTACCACCTATGGCATAATCGTACTGGAATGGATTTCTGCCCCTATGTATGCGCATTATATTACATTTATCTACGTTTAGGGAAAGCTGCCAGCTGTCGCACCATGCATTAATCCTCTGCAGGTCTTCCTGGAGTACGTACGAGTCTTCTGATGTTGCTACTTTCTTGTAGACAACCGTGTCATCTGCAAATAGCCTCACGGAGCTACCGATGTTGTCAACTAAGTCATTTATGTATATTGTAAACAATAAAGGTCCTATCACGCTTCCTTGCGGTACTCCCGAAATTACCTCTACATCTGCAGATTTTGAACCGTTAAGAATGACATGTTGTGTTCTTTCTTCTAGGAAATCCTGAATCCAATCACAAACCTGGTCCGATATTCCGTAAGCTCGTATTTTTTTCACTAAACGTAAGTGCGGAACCGTATCAAATGCCTTCCTGAAGTCCAGGAATACGGCATCAATCTGCTCGCCAGTGTCTACGGCACTGTGAATTTCTTGGGCAAATAGGGCGAGCTGAGTTTCACATGATCTCTGTTTGCGGAATCCATGTTGGTTATGATGAAGGAGATTTGTATTATCTAAGAACGTCATAATACGAGAACACAAAACATGTTCCATTATTCTACAACAGATTGACGTAAGCGAAATAGGCCTATAATTATTCGCATCTGATTTATGACCCTTCTTGAAAATGGGAACGACCTGCGCTTTCTTCCAGTCGCTAGGTACTTTACGTTCTTCCATCGATCTACGATAAATTGCTGATAGAAAGGGGGCAAGTTCTTTAGCATAATCACTGTAGAATCTTAAGGGTATCTCGTCTGGTCCGGATGCTTTTCCGCTACTAAGTGATAGCAGTTGTTTTTCAATTCCGATATCGTTTATTTCAATATTTTCCATTTTGGCGTCCGTGCGACGGCTGAAGTCAGGGACCGTGTTACGATTTTCCGCAGTGAAACAGTTTCGGAACACTGAATTCAGTATTTCTGCCTTTCTTCGGTCGTCCTCTGTTTCGGTGCCATCGTGGTCAACGAGTGACTGAATAGGGGATTTAGATCCGCTTACCGATTTTACATATGACCAAAACTTTTTAGGGTTCTTGTTTAGATTGTTTGCCAATGTTTTATGTTCGAATTCGTTGAATGCTTCTCTCATTGCTCTCTTTACGCTCTTTTTCGCTTCGTTCAGCTTTTCCTTATCAGCTATGATTCGACTACTCTTAAACCTATGATGAAGCTTTCTTTGTTTCCGTAGTACCTTTCGTACATGATTGTTATACCACGGTGGATCTTTCCCCTCGCTTTGGACCTTAGTCGGTACGAACTTATCTAAGGCGTACTGGACGATGTTTCTGAATTTTTTCCATTTTTGTTCCACATCCTCTTCCTCAGAAATGAACGTTTGATGGTGGTCACTCAGATATTCTGCGATTTGTGCCCTATCACTCTTGTTAAGCAAATATATTTTCCTTCCTTTCTTGGCATTTCTTATTACACTTGTAGTCATTGATGCAACCACTGACTTATGATCACTGATACCCTCTTCTACATTCACGGAGTCGAAAAGTTCCGATCTATTTGTTGCTATGAGGTCTAAAACGTTAGCTTCACGAGTTGGTTCTCTAACTATCTGCTCGAAGTAATTCTCGGACAAGGCAGTCAGGATAATGTCACAAGAGTCTCTGTCCCTGGCTCCAGTTCTGATTGTGTGACTATCCCATTCTATACCTGGTAGATTGAAGTCTCCCCCTATTACAATAGTATGATCACGAAACTTCTTCACGACGTTCTGCAGGTTCAGTGAGTACTGCAGGTAGCCTTGCGCTCGGTACCTTACCGCAGCCACTGGAACAGTCGTCTCCACACAGCCTACAGACGACTGAACAGACATGGTTTAGTCGCCTGGCATTCCACTGACCCCTGGTCACAGGAGAGCCTGGTGTCAAGAACACCGTACATGGTCATTGGAAAAGTGGTCCCAGGTTATATTCACAGACGAGTGCAGGTATAGTCTGAACAGTGATTCTCGAAAGGTTTACATCTAGCATGAACCAGGAACCAGATACCAACCCCTCAATGACCTTGAAAGGGAACTGTATGGAGGTCGTGGTTTGATGGTGTGGGGTGGGATTATGATTGATGCACGTACACACCTGCATGTCTTTGACAGAGGAACTTTGACAGGTCAGGTGTATCGGGACGTCATTTTGCACCAGTATGTTAGCTTTTTCAGCGGTGCAGTAGGTCCGACCTTCCTCCTGATGGATGATAACGCACGGCCCCACCGAGCTGCCATCGTGGAGGAGTACCTTGAAACAGAAGATATCAGGCGAATGGAGTGGCCTGCCTGTTCTCCAGACCTAAACCCCATAGAGAACGTCTGGGCTGCTCTCGGTCGACGTATCATTGCACGTCTTCATACCCCTAGGACACTTCAGGAGCTCCGACAGGTACTGGTGCAAGAAAGGGAGGCTATACCCCAGCAGTTGCTCGACCACCTGATCCAGAGTGTGCCAACCTGTTTTGTGGCCTGTGTACGTGTGCATAGTGATCATATTCCATATTGATGTCGGGGTACATGCGCAGGAAACACTGGTGTGTTGTAGCACATCTGTTTCGGGACGGTTTTCTAAACTTATCACCAATACCGTGGACTTGCAGATCTGTGTCGTGTGTGTTCATTATGTGCCTATGCTATCAGAGATAGTTTTGTGTAGTGGAACGTTGTGTGGCACCACATTCTGCAGTTATCCTTAATTTATGAGCATGAGTGTACATTTAACCTCGTTTTTGTACCATGTTCTGTCTGTTCAACACTGTTCTTGAAGTGCTGTATCGGTTGTTCTTGGCTTCCTTCTCACATAGTTTGATGAAATGTGTTCATTGGTTGTTTTTACTTCAGGTACCCCACGTTGGCTTTCAGTTAAGACACAGTTGCATGGCCGGCAGACAAGCCCCATTTAGCGAAGTCAGTTGGGTACTAACAGCTTTTTTTTACTGCACTTACATACTTATCTGATGTGTGACTGTATCATTGCCAATCGAAAGCTTAACACATATTCACTCAGTGAGTCTGCAATGCCCAAATTTATTATCTTGAATCCCCCACGACAATTTTTGCGAAACAGAAACGTTTTCATCATCATATAATCAGTACATTGCATTTGACAAACTTTTACATGGAAAAATGAGTGTTTGGGCTACGATAATATGCTACTGGTTATCCGAATCTCATTCAGTTGCACAAAAGGATATTCTAGAATGCGAAAGTTTCTGTCATAAATACCTTTCCAAACAAGTTTTTTTCGGAAAAACAATATGTTTCTTTCAAAAGTGGAGAAAACGAGGATTCTGCAGATTCCTCGAATTGCGCCATAGGGTGGTGGGGCTACCGGTTCCGCTGGATAGGTCAGGAGTCCATTTCACCCAGCAGTCGGCTACACGGGTAGCAGGAGCTGTGTGGCGTGGACTGGGTGATTTTTTAGGTTAGATGGCCTCTGGCAAGTACAGAAAGGGCAACAGCCTCAAAGGGTGCGGGGCAAAGTCAGGACATGCGGGGACCAAGCAGCAATCGGTATTGTAATTGTACACTGTCGAAGCTGCGTTGGTATAATACCGGAACTTCAAGTGATGATTGAAAGCATTGAAGCTGAAATCGTTATAGATACGGAAAGCTGGTTGAAGCCAGTGATAAATTCTGCCGAAATTTTGACAAAGGCACAGACGGTGTTTAGAAAGGATAGATTGCATGCAACCGGTGGTGGCGTGTTTGTCGCTGTTAGTTGTAGTTCATCCTGTTGTGAAACAGAAGTGGGTACTTCCTATGAATTATTATCGGTGGAGGTTATACTCAACAACCGAGCTAGGTTAATAATTGGCTCCTTTTACCGACCTCACGACTCAGCACCTTCAGTGGCAGAACAACTGAGAGAAAATCTGGAATACGTTTCACATAAATTTCCTGTTAGGTGGAGATTTCAATTTACCAGATATAGACTGGGACACTCAGATGTTCAGGACGTGTGGTAGGGACAGAGCACAGAGTGACATTATACTGAGTGCACTATCCAAAAATTACCTCGAACAATTAAACACAGAACCGACTCTTGAGATAACATCTTACACCTACTGATAACAAACAGACCCGAAGTTTTCGACTCTGTAAGCGCAGAACAGGGAATCAGTAATCATAAGGCCGCTGCAGCATCCCTTGAATATAGAAATAAATAGGAATATAAAAAAAGGGAGGAAGGTTTATCTGTTTAGCAAGAGTAATAGGAGGCAGATTTCAGACTACCTAAGAGATCAGAACGAAAATTTCTGTTCCGACTCTGACAATGTTGAGTGTTTATGGAAAAAGTTCAAGGCAATCGTAAAATGAGGTTTTGACAGGTAAGTGCCGAGTAGAACTGTGAGGGACATGAAAAACCCACCGTGGTTCAACAACAAAGTTAGGAAACTACTGCGAAAGCAAAGAGAGCTCCACTGCAAGTTTATACGCAGCCAAAACCTCTCAGACAAACAGAAGCTAAACGATGTCAAAGTTAGCGTAAGAAGGGCTATGCGTGAAGCGTTCAGTGAATTCGAAAGTAAAATTCTGTGTACCGACTTGACAGAAAATCCTAGGAAGTTCTGGTCTTACGTTAAATCAGTAAGTGGATCGAAACAGCATATACAGACACTCTGGGATGATAATGGTATTGAAATAGAGGATGACACGGGTAAAGCTGAAATAGTAAACACCTTTTTCCAAAGCTATTTCACAGAGGAAGACCGCACTGCAGTTGCTTCTCTAAATCCTCACACGAACTAATAAATGTCTGACATCGAAATAAGTGTCCAAGGAATACAAAAGCAACTGAAATCACTCAACAGAGGAATGTCCACCAATTCGTCTCTACACAGAGTACGCGAAAGAACTTGCCCCCTTCTAACAGCCGTGTACCGCAAGTCTCTAGAGGAACGGAAGGTTCCAAATGATTGGAAAAGAACACAAGTAGTCCCAGTTTTCAAGAACGGCCTTCGAGCAGGTGCGCAAAACTATAGGCCTATTTCTCTGACATCGATCTGTCGCAGAATTTTAGAACATGTTTTTTGCTTGCGTATCATGTCATTTCCTGAAACCCAGAATCTACTCTGTAGGAATCAACATTGATTCCGGAAACAGCGTTCGTGTGAGACCCAACTCGCTTTATTTGTTCATGAGACCCAGAAAATATTAGATACGGGCTCCCAGGTAGATGCCATTTTCTTTGACTTCCGGAAGGCGTTCGATACAGTTCCGCACTGTCCCCTGATAAACAAAGTAAGAGCCTACGGAATATCAGACCAGCTGTGTGGCTGGATTGGAGAGTTTTTAGCAAACAGAACACAGCATGTTGTTATCAATACAGAGACGTCTACAGACGTTAAGGTAACCTCTGCCGTACCACAGGGGAGTGTTATGGGATCATTGCTTTTCACAGTATATATAAGTGACCTAGTAAATAGTGTCGGAAGTTTCATGCGGCTATTCGCGGATGATGCTGTAGTATACAGAGAAGTTGCAGCATTATAAAATGGCAGCGAAATGCAGGAAGGCCTGCAGCGGATAGGCACTTGGTGCAGGGAGTGGCAACTGACCCTTAACATAGACAAATGTAATGTATTGCGAATACATAGAAAGAAGGATCCTTTATTTTATGATTATATGACAGCGGAACAAACACTGGTAGCAGTTACTCCCGTAAAATATCTGGGTGTATGCGTGCGGAACGATTTGAAGTGGAATGATCATATAAAATTAATTGTTGGTAAGGTGGGTGCCAAGTGGAGATTCATTGGGAGAGTCCTTAGAAAATGTAGTCCATCAACAAAGGAGGTGGCTTACAAAACACTCGTTCGACTATACTTGAGTATTTCTCATCAGTGTGGGATCCGTACCAGGTCGGGTTGACAGAGGGGATAGAGAAGACCCAAAGAAGAGCGGCGCGTTTCGTCACAGGGTTATTTGGTAAGCGTGATAGCGTTACGGAGATGTTTAGCAAACTCAAGTGGCAGACTCTTCAAGAGAGGCGCTCTGCATCGCGGTGTAGCTTGCTGTCCAGGTTTCGAGAGGGTGCGTTTCTGGATGAGGTATCGAATATATAGCTTCCGCCTACTTATACCTCCCGAGGAGATAACGAATGTAAAATTAGAGAGATTCGAGCACGCATGGAGGCTTTCAGACATCCGTTCTTCTCGCGAACCAAACGCGAGTGGAACAGGAAAGGGAGGTAATAACAGTGGCACGTAAAGTGCTCTCCGACACACACCGTTGGGTGGCTTGCGGAGAATAAATGTAGATGTAGATGTAGATTCAGTTGAGATATGTCAATTCTAATAAAAATAACTTTCGTCAGTGAAGAAATTTTAGGCAATACGTAATTTGTAGGTATCACTGTTTTATCGTATTTCCTCAAATAACATTTTTAGTAAAGGTAACACCAATATTAGAATTAGTACACTTAATAAGTAAACACTGAACAGTAAAGTTTATCGTGAAACATCTTTAATAAAATATGGACAATTTCTGGAACATACTGATTAGACATTTTCATATTTAATAGACAACTAAAGAGGATTAAATATTTTCTTACGAAATGGAATCGCAAAGCACGTTTAAGTATTGATGTGAGTTGTGAATTTCATTAATTACACATGAGACCCGAACCCGGACTTCTCACATGTAGCAAGAAGCTGCATTAACAAATTGGGCTATCCGTGCACGCCTCCTGAGCTGACGCAAACTCATATAGGTCCATATGTCTGTATGCTGTATGCTCATAGTTTGTGATTACCGCACAGGGAGAGACAACTTTTTACTACCGTCATTTTAGCCCATAGACGAGTAGAAGCGTGTTCAGTAATTCTGAGCGAAACTGATTAAGTTTTGAAAAATCAGGTGACTGCGTTGCTCCGTCATGAAACAGAACGGAGCACAGTTAGCGAAGAAATGCAGAGAAAACTAGAAGCATCACTTGCAGTATGTCTGCATGTCTGCAGACACTGTATCAAAACAGATATTGTGTAAATCATTAGTATATACACCTTGACGTGCTAACATGACAGCATCAAAAGTTTCTCTCTCTCTCTCTGTAAAGAAATCTCAAAGTGGGAGTGCAGCTGATACGGACTTTATGACGTACATAGGTAAGTTTTGGTCGGAACAGGAGGTATGCAAAGATAGCGGAAGTAGTTAAGGGGAGCGTTTGCGATAAGCAGAAAAACCGACGCTCGTGTCCTAGTCCGGTACAAATTTTCATGCGGCCATAATAAAACATACAGCTGACGTCAATAGGTATTCGCACTTTGCGGATCCATTTCGTAATATTTAAAACAGTGTCTGTTCCTTCCGGCATGCGTGTATCTCTGAAGGACGTTGTAACGTAATATGCAGACAGGTATAAACACAGACATTGCATAAATCATTAGATTTTGGAGCATTAACCACCCTTCTTGTTTTTAATTCCTTTCTTTATTTCAAATTAATGATGTGATAACGAACCAAAATAACTATACGTCTTATCAACTGAAGGCATAAATTCTGTATATCAATCCACGATCATTTTATTGTTAGCACTTTTATTTTCACATTTCCGTCTTGATCACATAGATTACTTTACACTTTAAAAGCGGTTTCGGCTTGTCGCCATCTTCAGATCTATTTTAAATATAAATATTGTGTAAGCGACCAGGTTCAATTAATTAACATTGAATCTATACAAGTCTTACTGATGCCATGTATGGCAGTCATGCATACTGTTAAAATATTCTGATATAAATCATCGACAAGTTAAACATGTGCGTGCTAAAACTCAGATTGCGTCAGTATTTATACAAAAATCTAATGCCAGCAGAGGGCACTCTAGCCAGAGTACATAGTAAAACTGTGGTGTCACCGCCAGACACCACACTTGCTAGGTGGTAGTCTTTAAATCGGCCGCGGTCCGTTAGTATACGTCGGACTTGCGTGTCGCCACTGTCAGTGATTGCAGACCGAGCGCCGCCACACGGCAGGTCTAGAGACACTTCCTAGCACTCGCCCCAGTTGTACAGACGACTTTGCTAGCGATGCTACACTGACAACTACGCTCTCATTTACCGAGACGATAGTTAGCATAGTCCTCAGCTACGTCATTTGCAACGACCTAGCAAGGCGCCATTTATCCTTTGCTATGTATATTGTGATGCCTGTACCATCAGACCGATGTACACCAATTATGGATTAAAGTTAAGTATTACATCAACTACGTACTTTATTTATTAGACTCAACTCCTTTAATTGTTCCAGACCTCACGCCAGTCTGCGTGAGCTTAACGCGTGCATTTCGGCCTCCTCTAGCTACACGGTGTTGGCTCTTCTGCCAACACATCAAAAACAGTGTTGCCAATACAAAGATTAAAAAGCGGCATGCATTGCCCTTGGTTAAAAACTTTTCCCCCTTGCCTAAACGAGCGTCTGTCATTAAAAACATATACCGATATACTATATGTGAAATTAGACCCACACTTGAAATCCATAAAAAGTACAAATAACATACAATAGAGCCCATAGTTCGGTTAGGTAACATACAACTTTTATGAATGCCAGTATAAAAAACATAAAATAAAAAATCACAACATCTTCTATCCTATGATCAATTAACAGTGAACGAAATCATAATACAATTAATAAAATAGTGACCCTTAATTAAAAATAGAAAATTGATAATCGATATTATATTAGAATACAATATCGATGGTGAACATGTTGTGGCTTCTCTGCATGACTTCCTTGTTTTCCCGTCGTTGAGCTCATGGAGGACGGCCCAGTTTCCCCTCCGCCGGCGGCCGGCACACGCCAATCTGCCGGGGTGCTCCACGCTACTCAAACTAGTAGGTTTCTGGACATATCAAAGTAAGCATTCAGGTTAAACCCGTTTGTTCATTCAGCAATAATTCCGGTTGTTGTTTCCTGTGCGCATAAATCTCCATTTCTTCGAGCAGGTTCATTAACTGTCCCTTTGGCGCCCTATGCAGCACTTTCTTATTACTATCTATACGTCCATCCGAATGTCTTTCTCTGTCCAAATGTGTACCGAAAGCACTCTTATTTTGACTATATGTATTTTCTCTCAAACGAGTCTGGAAATTTTTTCCTGTTTGACCGATGTAAAATTTACCGCAGGCTTGGCAGCTAATCTTATAAACACCAGATCCCACATATTTATTGCTGTCGTTGCCAACTTTGTGCCGTAGCTTACAACCAACTGTACCTTTCGTTTAAAACCCAATTTATATTTTCGTTTTTCCGAAGGCCTGCGTAATTTCATCTCAAAACGCACCGTTGTATGACATAACCACAAACTGCTTGCCTTCTAGTTCTATTGGCTTCTTCCTGTCACATATTTTCGATTTTAGTTTACAATTAAGTTTCATTACGTCACGATCTTTATATGCATTTGCTCTGGCTACTTGTTTAATCACACTTAATTCCTCTATCTCGTCATCAGGGGTAGGCGGCAGTTTTAGCATCCTGTTAAACATAGCTCTGAAGTATGCCCATTTATGCTTACTGGAGTGAGAGGGCCTTGCATTTATAAAGTGTCAGTGGCCGTTGTCTTCCTAAATATACTAATTTTATGTCTTCCATCTCTTTTACTTAACCGAAGACCCAAAAACTTATACTTCCTTCTTCTTCCAATTCCACTGCCTATTTAATTTTCTCGTGCATCTCACCCATCCTTTCTGCTATCCCCCGTATTTCACTTTTGTCTCCTTTGTACAGTAGTATAATAACATCTACATATCGTCTGTAATAGACAATTTTCTCGCAGACGTCAGGATATTGTTCAAAAAACTTATTTTCTAGCTCATTTATAAATATCTCAGCTAAAGTACCCGACAGACTGTTGCCCATTGCGATCCCGTCCTTCTGATAAAAAATCTTGTTAAAATAATTAAATGACAGCACAAGTTCCAAAATTTCCAACAGTTGTGTTATTTCACCTTGCCTAAACTTCCTATGTGTTAGCAAGTTCTTCCTTATAATTTCCAACGTATCGTTTATTGGGACGTTAGTATAGAGGTTAATGATGTCAAAAGAAGCCATTGCAGCTACATCTGGGATCGGTACATCTTTTAATCTCATTCGCAAATTCATAACTATTCCTGACATTGAATGACTTTTTGCTGGTATATACTGCTCTTAGTCTCTTGTTGCATTGACGGTTCAGTTTGTAATTGGGACGCGACATATTATTAATAATCGGTCGAATCGGTTCCCCTTTCTTGTGCAACTTTATTTGTGAATGAAGCACAGAAATGGATCGGTTCATCATTTTTAATCTACGTTTCTCTTTTAGATCCGGATAAAAATATACTGCTGTCAACTACTTTCCTTATATCTGACTGGAATTTGTTCACAGGATTTCTCTTAACGTCAACTATGCTATTATCTGCAAGAAAGTTCTCGGTTTTTTTAATATAATCTCAATCATAAATTATGACAACCGAATTACGTTTGTCTGCTCTCCTAACTATAGCTGTTTCCGGTTTTTTATTCAGGCTTTCAAGTGCTTCTACCTCTTACTGAGTCGAAACAAGGCCCCAGGAGTAGACGACATTCCATTAGAACTACTGACAGTCTTGGGAGAGCCAGTCCTGACAAAACTCTACCATCTGGTGAGCAAGTTGTATGAGACAGGAGAAATACCCCCAGACTTCAAGAAGAATATAATAATTCCAATACCGAAGAAAGCAGGTGATGATAGATGTGAAAATTACCGAACTATCAGTTTAATAAGTCACAGCTGCAAAAAACTAACGCCAATTCTTTACAGGCGAATGGAAAAACTAGTAAAAGCCGACCTCGGGGAAGATCAGTTTGGATTCCGTAGAAACGTTGGAACACCTGAGGCAATACTGACCTTACGACTTATCTTAGAAGAAAGATTAAGGAAAGGCAAACCTATGTTTCTAGCATTTGTAGACTTAGAGAAAGCTTTTGACAATGTTGACTAGAATACACTCTTTCAAATTCTAAAGGTGGCAGGGGTAAAATACAGGGAGCGAAAGCCTATTTACAATTTGTACAGAAACCAGATGGCAGTTATGAGTTGAGGGACATGAAAGCGAAGCAGCGGTTTTGAAGGGAGTGAGACAGGGTTGTAGCCTCTCCCCGATTTTATTCAATCTTTATATTGAGCAAGGAGTAAAGGGAACAAAAGAAAAGTTGGGAGTAGGTATTAAAATCCATGGTAAAAAAATAAAAACTTTGAGGTTCGCCGATGACATTGTAATTCTGTCAGAGACAGCAAAGGACTTGGAAGAACAGTTGAACGGAATAGACTGTGTCTTGAAAGGAGGGTATAAGATTAACATCAACAAAAGCAAAACGAGGATAATGGAATGTAGTCGAATTAAGTCGAGTGTTGCTGATTGGGAAATCAGACACTTAAAGTAGTAAAGGAGTTTTGCTATTTGGGGAGCAAAATAACTGATGATGGTCGAAATAGAGAGGATGTAAAATGCAGATTGGCAATGGCAAGGAAAGCGTTTCTGAAGAAGAGAAATTTGTTAACATCGAGTATAGATTTGAGTGTCAGGAAGTCGTTTCTGAAAGTAATTGTATGGAGTGTAGCCATGTATGGATCGAAACATGGACGATAAATAGTTTGGACAAGAAGAGAATAGAAGCTTTCGAAATGTGGTGCTACAGAAGAATGCTGAAGATTAGACGGGTAGATCACATAACTAATGAGGAGGTATTGAATAGAATTGGGGAGGAGTTTGTGGCACAACTTGACTAGAAGAAGGGACCGGTTGGTAGGATATGTTCTGAGGTATCAAGGGATCACAAATTTAGCGTTGGAGGGCAGTGTGAAGGGTAAAAATCGTAGAGGGAGACCAAGAGATGAATACACAAAGCAGATTCAGAAGGATGTAGGCTGCAGTAGGTAGTGGGAGATGAAGAAGCTTGCACAGGATAGAGTAGCATGGAGGGCTGCATCAAACCGGACTCAGGACTGAAGACCACAACAACAACAACAACCTGTTTTGAATTTTTTCGTTAGTGACGACCTACTACGGACAGACATTTATTAGTTTTTACTGCTTTGTCCATTTGATCAAACTTATTGAGTTTAGCCACGCAACTTTTACCTCCGCAATAATTAAGGGTCACTAATTTGTTAATTGTATTATGATTTCGTTCACTGTTAATTGATCTTAGGGTAGAAGAGTTTGTGAATTTTTATTTTATACTGGCATTCATAAAAGTTGTATGTTACCTAATCGGGCTAAGGGCTGTATTGCATATTATTTTTACTTTTTATGGGTTTTAAGTATGAGTCTAATTTCACATATAGTATATCTGTAAATGTTTTTAATGACAGACGCTCGTTTAGGCAAGGGGGAAAAATTTTTAACTAAGGACAATGAATACAGCAGTTTAATCTTTATATTGGCGACACTGTTTTACTATATACCCTGGCTAAAGTGCCCTCTGCTGGCATTAGGTTTTTGTATAAATACTGACGAAATCTGTGTATTAGCACGCACATGTTTAACTTGATGATGATTTATATCAGAATATATTAATGGTATGTATGACTGCCATACATGGCTATAAATATATTTTATATTTAGTGCACCACTAAGCCTTGTATAGATTCAGTCTTAATTAATTGAACCTGGTCGATTACACAAAGTTTATATTTACAACAGATCTGAAGATGGCGATAAGCCGAAACGGGTCATAAAGTGTAAAGTAATCTATGCGATCAAGACGGACTTGTGAAAATAAAAGTCCTGACTATGCGTCTTTTACTTTACTATATCAGAAAAGAAATGCTATTATTATTTACAATACCTTGTTAATGAAGTAACTGGTTACAGTTAGTAACATCTGTAGTATAATTCAGACATAAGTTAGAACAGAGATTCTATAAACACTGGCATCGACTAACGACTACTACAGTACGGAAATTTACCTCCGTCGTGCTAAATTCTCTCCTATAGGTGCGTTAGATCGCGAAAATCGCGAACTGGTTGGAGAGCCCCGCCCATAATGCTCGAACCATTCTCAATTTGCTGGCCGACGTACGGTTTGACAACCACGAAGACTAGCAGTAGAAACCTTCGGCGTGGGCATTGTCGTGCTGAAATGTAACCCATGATGGCTTGCCATGAAGAGTAACAAAAAGAGGCGTTGAATGTCACTGATGTACCACTACGCTGTAACGATGCCGCGGATGGCAACCAAAGGGGTCCTGCTATAAAATGCAATGGCACCGCCGATCATCACTTCCTGTCGTCGGGCGATGTGGTGGGCGACAGCCACGTTGGTATCCCACCACTGTACGGGTCTTCGCTGGTCATTTCTGCTCAGTTCGAAGCGGGACTTAGCACTAGACAGTTAATGGGATTCCAGAGCGAATGCGCCAGACGCTACTGCTAACGTGCTTCTCGGTGTGCAGAGGTCGATGATAGTCGGCGCACGGAGCGCCTCGAACTCAGCTCCCTTTCTATTCACGGTGTGTGTGTGTGTGTGTGTGTGTGTGTGTGTGTGTGTGTGTGAGCGAAGCACCAGTTGCACGTCGGATCGATGACAATGATGAATCCGGGGCGCTGAGTGGGTCTCTGACGATTGCCGGTCCTCGCGTTCTGTCGCCTCTCTAGGTAGCCCGCTTCCTTCCTGGCACTGTGTGCGGCCATTGTTCACCCATTCCTGCCAACAACGTCGTGTAGTAGCAATGCTTTCATTAAAATGTCGATCGATTCACCGTTTACTCCACCCTTCCTCTCAAATGCTGACATCGGTGTATATTATTCACACGTGAGTTTGCGATGCGTAGATCCTGTCCAGTCGAGTAAGCGGAATGAAATTTACAAAGAATGAGTGACTTAGTATCGACATGTCCCCTTGTCGTTTGCGTGGAGAAATTGCGCTGCAGCGTCACACATTCATCCATTGGACGCCTAAGTTTACAGTTTCCCATTGTCCGTCGGTAACTGTATGAATAAAAATTTGTTGCCAGTTTGCATAACTTCTTCGAAATGCATAGCAACTTTTTGCTTTGGTTACTGTATCATATGTCATGCAAGTGGAAACTAAGTGAGGATCTCTGGCTATCTATAGAATGCGGGAATACAAGAAACATTTTCGGGGAGACTGGTGCTTACGAGGCTACCATCTTGTGCCCTTGTTATGATGAGTTGCAGGAATACAACGTACTGTTTTTCTTTATTGCATACACATCGTTTTGTTGTATATCTGTACATTATGAAAAGTGAAATGGGTATGAAAACAGTGCAGAGAAGTGTTACAGACTCGAGGACAGAAGTTCAACACCATAGCCGTCAGAGGACGTACGTGCAGTGTAGAAATATCATAATAATAGTAAAAATATTTAAATTACAGCATGTCTTCTGCAAAGGCTTTGATGCATATTCTCACTATGTACGATGGGATTAATAGCGTGTAGCGAAATTGAATAATGTGATGATAAGGGAGTCAGATTACTGTGTAAAACAATTACAGTAGTAGACCAGTTTTGTTATTTGGGAAGCAAAATAACTGACCATGGCTGGAGTAGAGAGTGTTTTAATTTGAGATTGGTAACAGCAGGGAACCGTTTTTGAAAAGTTGGTGTTAGTTGACACTGAGAATAAATATTAGTATTAGAATGTCTTTAGCGAAAGCATTTTTCTGAAGTGTAGCCTCATATGGAAGTGAAACGTGAACGATAGTTAGTACAGACCAGAGGAAAACAGAAACTTTTAAAATTTGGTGTTACAAAAGAATGCTGATTGTCAGCTGGTTACATTGACAAACTGATCTAGCACTGAATCTAACGTGAAGGATGTCATCTTAACATGTCTCAGCTGTTACAGTTTTCTCTGCCGATTTTTCACCCTTGGAAAGCAACTCATTTGCAGATTCGCGCGCTCATAAAAACACAAACACACACATACACACACACACACACACACACACACACACACACACAGAAACACAACCACAAACGCGTGTGCACACTGCCAGGACCAATAGCGTCCATTTACCTGAAATGTATTGTACCTCTATTTCTGCTCCTTTTGAACAATGTTAGCAACTTCTATCCAATTGCATTCGCAAGCAGAGCCAGAAGAAAAAAATATATAAATGCCCCTATACACTCTTCGCTTCTTCTTATCGTAGATCATAATCCACAAGTGAGAGACACGGAGATGGCAGTGCTGTTGCCTCGCAGCCTGTGCCCTCCGTTGCTGTCATTTTCCATTTCAACAAGGACGGGGCCAATAAAAGTGGCGCAGACGTGTGGACACGATTGGACGTAAATGTCTGCGTATAACCACACTCCGTGACGCGCACACCACTTGTACGCCCGCCACATAATTCATACCGGTTCCTTGGAACACATTTACCCAATCTTCAAGCCTGACAGAATTGTGAGGTCAGTCTGTTTGCTGCCCTAGCTGGCTACCTATGTAGGTCACATGATCTGTCAGCATGCCATTACTTTGCGCTCAAGTCAAAGGTGTATCGCAACAACCCTTTTAGTCTTAAAGAATGACATCAGAACATTTCGGATGAGACTGCAGCAATTCCAGTAGTCCAGCTTCAATCTGCCTTCGCCGGCCAGAGTGGCCGAGCGGTTCTCGGCGCTTCAGTCTGGAACCGCGAGACCGCTACGGTCGCAGGTTCGAATCCTGCCTCGGGCATGGATGTGTGTGGTGTCCTTAGGTTCGTTCGGTTTAAGTAGTTCTACGAGGGTCACTCCAAAAGAAATGCACACTATTTTTGTAAAAATACAGTTTTAATTCTGCAAATGCGAAAGTTTTACAGTGTGTAGATACATCCTTCGTGCTTGTTTTCAAACTTAGTTCAGTCTGTTCCCGTGAGTGGCGCCGTCACTCTTCAAGATGGCTGCTACACTTGACGTTCGCCAGAAGCAACGTGCTGTCATTGAATTCCTGTGCTGTGAAAACGAGACAGTGGGAAACATCCACAACAGGTTGAAAAAGGTGTATGGAGATGCTGCTGTCGATGGCAGTACAGTTAGTCGGTGGGCAAGCAGGTTACGTGATGAAAGCGGGCACAGCAGTATTGACGATTGTCCTCGCAGCGGCAGGCCTCGTCCTGCACACACTCCAGACAATGTGCAGAGAGTTAACGAACTGGTGACTGCTGACAGACGCATTACAGGGAACGAATTGTCACGCTACGTTGGGGTAGGGGAAGGAAGTGCTTGCAGAATACTGAAAGTGTTGGCGTTAAAAAAGATTTGTGCCAGGTGGGTTCCCAGGTGGTTGTCAGTGACTGACAAAGAAACAAGAAAAACGGTATGCAGCGAACTTTTGGAACAGTACGAGAATGGTGGAGATGAATTTCTTGGAAGACATGTTATCCATCATTTTCACCAGAGACGAAGAGGCAATCAATGGAGTGGTATCATACAAATTCACACAAGAAAAAAAATATTTCAAAACCACACCTTCTGCTGGAAAAGTTATGGCTACGGTGTTTTTCGATTCCGAAGGATGCGTATGTGATGACACTGAAGAGAGCAGCGCGCTTCGTTACAGGATCATTTAGTAATCGCGAAAGCGTTACGGAGATGATAGATAAACTCCAGTGGAAGACTCTGCAGGAGAGACGCTCAGTAGCTCGGTACGGGCTTTTGTCAAAGTTTCGAGAACATACCTTCACCGAAGAGTCAAGCAGTATATTGCTCCCTCCTACGTATATCTCGCGAAGAGACCGTGAGGATAAAATTAGACAGATTAGAGCCCACACAGAGGCATACCGACAATCCTTCTTTCCACGAACAATACGAGACTGGAATAGAAGGGAGAACCGATAGAGGTACTCAAGGTACCCTCCGCCACACACCGTCAGTTGGCTTGCGGACTATGGATGTAGATGTAGATGTAGAAGAGACTTCAAGCTCGAATGAGTCGTGTTCGACCACATCGCCAAAAGCAGGATGGTTTGCTGTTGCACGACAATGCACAGCCACATGTCAGTCAAAAAACCATCGAAGCGATCCCAAAACTCGGATGGACAACACTGAAACACCCGCCTTACAGTCCTGACCTGGCACCATGTGACTATCATCACTTTGGGAAATTAAAGGACTCTCTTCGTGGAACAAGATTTGAAGATGATGACTCCCTTGTGTACACTGCCAAACAGTGGCTCCAACAGGTTGGTCCAGAATTTTACCGTACGCGTATACAGGCGCTGGTTCCAAGATGGTGTAAGGCAGTTGAGAGGGATGGAAATTATTTGGAAAAATAAAATTCTGTTCCTGAAGGATGTATCTACACACTGTAAAACTTTCAAACAAGTAGATAAAAGATGCATTTAAAAAAAATAGTGTGTATTTCTTTTGGAGTGACCCTCGTAAGTTCTAGGGGACTGATGACCTTAGATGTTAAGTCACATAGTTCTCAGAGTCATTTGAACCATTTTTTGATCTGATTTCATCAACTTGCTGACCAGGTTCCCAAAGTGGTAAGAGATGTATGATAAAAGTAGGCCAATACGTGACAACAGTGAACAGGTCCAGGTGGATGTAGATTTTAGTAGTGATGTAGAACTGAAGGGCATGAGCGTGATAGATTAGCATAGGCGGTTCGTCAAACTGCAAGGCCACAGTAACACACGATGGCTAGTACTATTCTGTAGAGGAAATTAATGAGCGGAGGCCATCATTCTGTAGGCATTTTGTTATTACTGGGACCTACATTCTGCATGCACAAAGAGAGTAACTGTTATGGTAGGTTGGACCTATTCCCGCATGAAAATGACCTACTTTAGAGCCCATACTTTCATGAAACTGTTGTTTCGATGTTCATGTTTTAGCAGTCCCCTACGCACATGATAGGTACTGCTTACACATTATTGTTAACTACTACTGGCCATACGATGAAATGACACTTTATTAGAAATGTCATAAGAACGAATCCACTATCTCGCTAAAGAATGAAGTTAAATACGTCCCTGTTTTCGCTGATGTTGGTTCTGCAAATGCCAGGATTATAATCCCAGGAACATCTTCCTATTTTGCTCCTGTTGAACTAATCTCTGTTTCTAACGTGCTTAAACTGTGTAAGCGTCAAGATCCCGATAAAGCAACTGATTTTGTATCAACTATGGTTATCTTTCTGAAGATGGTGATACGAATGATGCCATACAGGGATAGTAATATTAGCAGTAATATTGTCAGTAGTAGTAGTCATGGTGGTAACAGCAGCATTGCCATTAACAGTGATACTAGTTACGGTTATTTAGTATTTTGTCTTTTTAACGTTAGTTATTAGACTCAAGTATCCATTTCCTCAAATGTGAACCGTCAAAAATGTGAACCGTAAAAAAAAAATCGTAAATTAAAATAGAGATAAAGCAGCCATTAAAATATGATAGAACTTTGGAAATAATTCCTAAATTACACTGAAATATTTACTTGTTGTTGTTGTGGTCTTCAGTCCTGAGACTGGTTTGATGCAGCTCTCCATGCTACTCTATCCTGTGCAAGCTTCTTCATCTCCCAGTATCTACTGCAACCTACATCCTTCTGAATCTGTTTAGTGTATTCATCTCTTGGTCTCCCTCTACGATTTTTACCCTCCACACTGCCCTCAAATGCTAAATTTGTGATCCCTTGATGCCTCAAAACATGTCCTACCAACCGATCCCTTCTTGTGCCACAAACTTCTCTTCTCCCCAATCCTATTCAATACCTCCTCATTAGTTACGTGATCTACCGACCTTATCTTCAGCATTCTTCTGTAGCACCACATTTCGAAAGCTTCTATTCTCTTCTTGTCCAAACTAGTTATCGTCCATGTTTCACTTCCATACATGGCTACACTCCATACAAATACTTTCAGAAACGACTTCCTGACACTTAAATCTATACTCGATGTTAACAAATTCCTCTTCTTGAGAAACGCTTTCCTTGCCATTGCCAGTCTACATTTTATATCCTCTCTACTTCGACCATCATCGGTTATTTTACTCCCTAAATAGCAAAACTCCCTTACTACTTTAAGTGTCTCATTTCCTAATCTAATTCCCTCAGCATCACCCGACTTAATTTGACTACATTCCATTATCCTCGTTTTGCTTTTGTTGATGTTCATCTTATATCCTCCTTTCAAGACACTGTCCATTCCGTTCAACTGCTCTTCCAAGTCCTTTGCTGTCTCTGACAGAATTACAATGTCATCGGCGAACCTCAAAGTTTTTACTTCTTCTCCATGAATTTTAATACCTACTCCGAATTTTTCTTTTGTTTCCTTTACTGCTTGCTCAATATACAGATTGAATAACATTGGGGAGAGGCTACAACCCTGTCTTACTCCTTTCCCAACCACTGCTTCCCTTTCATGCCCCTCGACTCTTATAACTGCCATCTGGTTTCTGTACAAACTGTAAATAGCCTTTCGTTCCCTGTATTTTACCCCTGACACCTGCAGAATTTGAAATAGAGTATTCCAGTTAACATTGTCAAAAGCTTTCTCTAAGTCTACAAATGCTAGAAACGTAGGTTTGCCTTTTCTTAATCTTTCTTCTAAGATAAGTCGTAAGGTCAGTATTGCCTCACGTGTTCCAACATTTCTACGGAATCCAAACTGATCTTCCCCGAGGTCGGCTTCTACCAGTTTTTCCATTCGTCTGTAAAGAATTCGCGTTAGTATTTTGCAGCTGTGACTTATTAAACTGATAGTTTGGTAATTTTCACATCTTTCAACACCTGCTTTCTTTGGGATTGGAATTATTATATTCTTCTTGAAGTCTGAGGGTATTTCGCCTGTCTCATACATCGTGCTCACCAGATGGTAGAGTTTTGTCATGACTGGCTCTCCCGAGGCCATCAGTAGTTCAAATGGAATGTTGTCTACTCCCGGGGCCTTGTTTCGACTCAGGTCTTTCAGTGCTCTGTCAAACTCTTCACGCAGTATCTTATCACCGATTTCGTCTTCATCTACATCCTCTTCCATTTCCATAATATTGTCCTCAAGTACATCGCCCTTGTATAAACCCTCTATATACTCCTTCCACCTTTCTGCCTTCCCTTCTTTGCTTAGAACTGGGTTGCCATCTGAGCTCTTGATATTCATACAAGTGGTTCTCTTCTCTCCAAAGGTCTCTTTAATTTTACTGTAGGCAGTATCTATCTTACCCCTAGTGAGACAAGCCTCTACATCCTTACATTTGTCCTCTAGCCATCCCTGCTTAGCCATTTTGCACTTCCTGTCGATATCATTTTTGAGACGTCTGTATTCCTTTTTGCCTGCTTCATTTACTGCATTTTTGTATTTTCTCCTTTCATCAATTAAATTCAATATTTCTTCTGTTACCCAAGGATTTCTATTAGCCCTCGTCTTTTTACCTACTTGATCCTCTGCTGCCTTCACTACTTCATCCCTCAGAGCTACCCATTCTTCTTCTACTGTATTTCTTTCCCCCATTCCTGTCAATTGTTCCCTTATGCTCTCCCTGAAACTCTCTACAACCTCTGGTTCTTTCAGTTTATCCAGGTCCCATCTCCTTAAATTCCCACCTTTTTGCAGTTTCTTCAGTTTCAATCTGCAGTTCATAACCAATAGATTGTGGTCAGAATCCACATCTGCCCCAGGAAATGTCTTACAATTTAAAACCTGGTTCCTAAATCTCTGTCTTACCATTATATAATCTATCTGATACCTACTAGTATCTCCAGGATTCTTCCAGGTATACAACCTTCTTTTATGATTCTTATATTTACTTATGTCCTCAATATCCACAGCTTCCTCTGCCGGCATATTTTTACTGTCTATATCCTAACAAAAGAATGTCACTCCGCTCTACTCTGTACCCTGCTGGTTCTGATGTCATATCCCACCTCGACATTATCGTCACCAGCATACAAAGATATTGTTTACGGCGCAGTGACATTATCCTATCCCACTTGAAATCCTGCCTGAAATGGGAATATTTGTTTCGCAGAGCACTGGAAAACCTGCACGAAGTTGAAGAATCGATATTCCACTTTTGTAATTAATTCGTCATGCGCTAATTAATTAGATACGTAATTAATTTTCAGTTTACTTGTTCACTTAATTGTATTTTTTAATATAACGCAGGAGGCGCTCATATACTCTGCTTGTGACTCACAGAGTTATGAAGTGTGTATACCGTATTTTTAACCAAACAAGATGGCACGAGACTTAATAGAATAACCATCCATACTGAGATTCTCAGTATCTTAAACAAATTAAAATTTACCCTGCCGTAGCTGCACTCAACTGGATACCTTTTCTTCCTTGCCTAATTTTATCCATATGAATATTTTCTTCCTACTGTGTTGAGCTTTTTGGCAACCTTCGTTTCCTTATCTTTCAAAATGAAATCTTGTCTAAAGGTGTCTATTCCACATCAGAATGCAAGAAATCGGAAAATTGTAACCTTGTTCTGCATGGCCCCAGAATAACGGAACGGATAACAAAAGATTTTACGCATTGCTACTCCTAACTGGTCCCTAGTGTGGGATGGAGAGCATGAGGAAGTGCACGTATCAGAATTAAGAGTACCCCAAATGGGGAAGACCTAAACTGTTTAAGATTTAAAGATAATGCCCTGACGAAGACTGGATCTCTGGATTATTAACGTGACTGTAGCACACAATGTTATTCCAACCAAAATATGAGAGATAACCTTACTGGTATTCCTCCACATAATGCGCTCAGTTATGATGGGACCAATGTCAGTGATGATCCGGGAAGAGCATGGGTGTGTGTGATGTCCTTAGGTTAGTTAGGTTTAAGTAGTTCTAAGTTCTAGGGGACTTATGACCTAAGATGTTGAGTCACATAGTGCTCAGAGCCATTTTTTTTATCCGGGAAAATCACTTGTAATTTACAGACTTGGAGCAAAGAACTTTGAAACGCTATGCGGTCACTACTCAGGAACAAGTATCGTGATCTGTGGATCACCTGCTGGGGACATGCTCCCTCTCTGATACTCCGTGGTGAGCACAGTCAGAAGCTCTGGATGCAAAAAGACACAAAATGCCATCCTTTCTGAAAAAAAAAACAAACAAAAAAAAACAATGCTGTGCTGCTGTAGGTGGATGAAATTGCACTTCTTACGTCTGCATCCCTTATAGTAGCGTTTACATACTGAATTAATTACCTTCCCTCCCACGTGTCATATGTCTATAAGGTATTAAAATTCCACTAGGGGATTAAGTAGCATCTTACTTCAGTCCAGAAGTTCTGAGACTCTGTACTGCTCACGGTATAAAGTTTATTTCTGTGTCACCGCACTCAACAAACCGAATTTAGACGCTAGAAGTTGCTTTCTTGAGACTTGTGAAAATGGCATGGATGTTGATTTTAAGCACATAAAGTCTGAAACTTCCTGGCAGATTAAAATTGTGTGCCGGACCGAGACTCGACCTCGGGACCTTTGCCTTTCCCGGGCAAGCGCTCTACCAACTGAGCTACCCAAGCACGACTCACGCCCCGTCCTCACTTTACTTCTGCCAGTATCTCGTCTCCTACCTTCCCAACTTTACAGAAGCTCTCCTGCGAACCCTGCAGAACTAGAACTCCTGAAAGAAAGTATATGCGGAGACATGGCTTAGCCACAGCCTGGTAGACCACTTGCCCGCGAAAGGCAAATGTCCCGAGTTCGAGTCTAGGTCCGGCACACAGTTTTAATCTGCCAGAAAGTTTCATATCAGCGCACACTCATCTGCAGAGTGCAAAACTCATTCTGGACACATAAAGTCTATCTATGAGGAATTTCGATTAAAATATATTTAAAAAAAAAGCTTTTTCCATATTTCAGGGCAGGAGATGGGTGGAATTACGTGTGATGTTGCTGCTACTTTTTCAGCCTGTGGTGTTGGGCCATTTATCACTTGTAACTTAAAGATAGCAGTTTTTCTTATTTTTAATTTCGAATGGTGCTTCTTCAACATAATTGACCTAAAAAGTCAAGAGTAGTGATTTATTGTTCAAATTAATAGTGACCCACATCGTGTTTCAGCTATTATCTCAACAAACCGTCTGAACCAATATTCTTGAGATTTAGAGGAAACATTTCTTGTTGCCAGCGCTGTGCACATATCACAAAAGAGTATGTGATCAGTCTCACCCCAAAACAAGTATGAGATATACCACCTCTGCTAGAAAGGAAAAGTATCCTGACAGAATTTTCTGATACCTTTACCTGTCATGACCTTATACTAAATTTCGACTGATGCTAACATAGCATGATTCGTGTCTGGAAGCAAAATTCTTAATAAATGATAAATTTCACCTCGTTCCTCGTGCAGCGTCACTACCAGGTTAGGTGCAAAATTTGTGAGGGAGTGTGGTGCAACATCTTAGGAGCCGTCGGTGGCCAGTGAACGTGACGTGTAGGCATTAAGTTTAAGACAACGCGCGTGTGAAATTATTGTGGGATGTGCTAGCTTCACTCGGCGTAACTTACCAATGCAGCAATGGCACATGGGGCAGGCATGTCTTCATCCTTCGGCTTTTCATGATGTTTCCTATCATGTGACCAAGAGTGGTTCATTGACACAACAAATGTGCTGCTATTTGGTATAAAATGAAAAAAATAATGAAATGATCGTATGGCATTGTTGGCCGGGAGGCCCTATTCGGGGAAGCTCGGCCGCCGTATTGCAAGTCCTTTTTAGTCGACGCCACTTTGGCGACCTGCGAGTCAACGATGATGAAATGATTATGAAGGACACACAACACCCAGTCCCCTGCAGGGAATCGAACCCGGCCCGTCTGCGTGGGAGGCAGTAACGCTACCGCTACGCTACGAAGGCGGACGCTATTTGGTATAAATAACAGTTGACTTTGTATCTGAGATTCACAGTCTAGCAGTACCACCGGAATGCAGGTGTACCACCAGAGCAGAAGACGACACAGAGCGACAACCTGCAGCCCCACCTGGGTACCAGCTCCGTACACAAAGTGAACGCCCTCCGGACTCAGCGCCACAGAGCAGCCACCTACTAACATTGCGGTGGGCGTGCTTCTTGCCGCTAGCCTTCGGTGCTTTCGTACTGTCGTTTATTGAAGAGGAGTACCACTGCAAGATTCCTTTGCGTACACTGCCGATGTCAATTTTGTGGCAACATAGCTGACGGCCTGGCGCCGACTGTAGACATAGCAAAGCAGGGAGCTGGCACAAGTTACTGGTGGCTGGGACGACACTAGCAACTGGTTCACTGACTACCGGTCCACTCCTATGCAGCCGCAGAACCACTGCATCAGCTGCAAATAGTCTCAATTTGGACAGCCGCTTCTTCCTCGGCCTCATCGGCCTTCCACCCAGCCTCACGCCATTAGAATTTAGCCTCCTATCCACACCTCCAAGGTCAGCGATACTAAAAGAAACTAAACTCCTCCCGAACATGTCATGAAGGCCCAATGGGACCGACCGGGCGCCGTGTCATCCTCAGCCTACAGGCGTCACTGAATGCGGATATGGAGGGGAATGAGGTCAGCACGCCGCTCTCCCGGCCGTATGTCAGTTTACGAGACCGGAGCCGCTACTTGTCAATCAAGTAGCTCCTCTGTTTGCCTCACAAGGGCTGAGTGCACCCCGCTTGCCAACAGCGCTCGGCAGACCGAATGGTCACCCATCCAAGTGCTAGCCCAGCCAGACAGCGCTTAACTTCGGTGATGTGACGGGAACCGGTGTTACCACTGCGGCAAGGCCGTTGGCGAGCGATACATGATTAGAAATTTTACGGGCTGCTTTCGGAGTCTTTGCGGAGGAAGAGAGCTATATCAATGCGGATTTGTAATGTTGGTTATCTTTCCGGGACAGACGATGCCGTCCTTCATCGTCAACAACCAAGCAATGATGATGACGTCATAACACATCCATTTGTGTTAAAATGCAGCTGTTATATGGGCTTGAGTGCATTATCCAATTGGCGACAACAACAGTCCCCTGTCGACTCTCGCTGTATGTGGGCTGGTTGGAAGAAACTAGTATTATACTTTGTTTACGATCATGTTTCCACTTCGCTAATATTTCTGCCACATGGTACAATTATTACTGTAAGGTACTCAGTTTTTAACAATTTCACTAATAATTTATTTTTCACAGTGAAATGCTATAATTTATGGTTTTTCGGTTAATTTCATAGTCAAAAGTAACGATATGAATAAAAATACTATTTCCCTTCATTTCGTTTTCCAGCAAGTAGAGGGATGGAACAAAAAGGTTATTCATAAATACTTCTGGTGTTTGAGAAGACCCTGCGTGGAAACAACATGGCATACAGGAAGCACACACATCTCTCCATGTACACTCCTGGAAATTGAAATAAGAACACCGTGAATTCGTTGTCCCAGGAAGGGGAAACTTTATTGACACATTCCTGGGGTCAGATGCATCACATGATCACACTGACAGAACCACAGGCACATAGACACAGGCAACAGAGCATGCACAATGTCGGCACTAGTACAGTGTATATCCACCTTTCGCAGCAATGCAGGCTGCTATTCTCCCATGGAGACGATCGTAGAGATGCTGGATGTAGTCCTGTGGAACGGCTTGCCATGCCATTTCCACCTGGCGCCTCAGTTGGACCAGCGTTCGTGCTGGACGTGCAGACCGCGTGAGACGACGCTTCATCCAGTCCCAAACATGCTCAATGGGGGACAGATCCGGAGATCTTGCTGGCCATGGTAGTTGACTTACACCTTCTAGAGCACGTTGGGTGGCACGGGATACATGCGGACGTGCATTGTCCTGTTGGAACAGCAAGTTCCCTTGCCGGTCTAGGAATGGTAGAACGATGGGTTCGATGACGGTTTGGATGTACCGTGCACTATTCAGTGTCCCCTCGACGATCACCAGTGGTGTACGGCCAGTGTAGGAGATCGCTCCCCACACCATGATGCCGGGTGTTGGCCCTGTGTGCCTCGGTCGTATGCAGTCCTGATTGTGGCGCTCACCTGCACGGCGCCAAACACGCATACGAGCATCATTGGCACCAAGGCAGAAGCGACTCTCATCGCTGAAGACGACACGTCTCCATTCGTCCCTCCATTCACGCCTGTCGCGACACCACTGGAGGCGGGCTGCACGATGTTGAGGCGTGAGCGGAAGACGGCCTAACGGTGTGCGGGACCGTAGCCCAGCTTCATGGAGACGGTTGCGAATGGTCCTCGCCGATACCCCAGGAGCAACAGTGTCCCTAATTTGCTGGGAAGTGGCGGTGCGGTCTCCTACGGCACTGCGTAGGATCCTACGGTCTTGGCGTGCATCCGTGCGTCGCTGCGGTCCGGTCCCAGGTCGACGGGCACGTGCACCTTCCGCCGACCACTGGCGACAACATCGGTGTACTGTGGAGACCTCACGCCCCACGTGTTGAGCAATTCGGCGGTACGTCCACCCGGCCTCCCGCATGCCCACTATACGCCCTCGCTCAAAGTCCGTCAACTGCACATACGGTTCACGTCCACGCTGTCGCGGCATGCTACCAGTGTTAAAGACTGCGATGGAGCTCCGTATGCCACGCCAAACTGGCTGACACTGACGGCGGCGGTGCACAAATGCTGCTCAGCTAGCGCCATTCGACGGCTAACACCGCGGTTCCTGGTGTGTCCGCTGTGCCGTGCATGTGATCATTGCTTGTACAGCCCTCTCGCAGTGTCCGGAGCAAGTATGGTGGGTCTGACACACCGGTGTCAATGTGTTCTTTTTTCCATTTCCAGGAGTGTATTTAACTCACGTTACACGTGCTCAGCATAGCCGTTTCTTGATGCGGCAAACGTCAGTGCGTTCATGCAATTCATTAAGACGAACTGTCCAGAAAGGCGAAACAGCAGCCCACTTTGGAAATCTGTTCATTGGGTTGCCTATCTGGAGGCGAGGACTAATTTGACGCAACAACATGGAGCGGAGGGTTAACAATAAAACTTGAAGAAAGCAAAACCTGAAGAAACATTCTATAATAAGAAGAATCTTGCTTGTATTAAGCAGAATTTCCTTTTGTCAGTGGGGCAATGATACATTCCATGACATGCAACAAATTCTCAAAGGTTCTCTGATAACCTATCAGAGGGCGTGCTATTACATAGATCGTACAATAAACATTAATTTGTTAAAATGATGTGATGTCTGCTTTTTGCTCTAATTGTTC
Source organism: Schistocerca cancellata (assembly GCF_023864275.1). Classification (NCBI taxonomy): domain Eukaryota; kingdom Metazoa; phylum Arthropoda; class Insecta; order Orthoptera; family Acrididae; genus Schistocerca; species Schistocerca cancellata. The sequence goes on along the minus strand of NC_064633.1, from coordinate 20,912,041 downwards.
CGATTTTGCTATGCAATTTTGAAGCGTAAGATTTGGTATTAAATCGTGTCACAGAAATAGGTTGAAAATTACGTTTTATGCTACTTCTCGTAATTGTACCATTGTCATTGATTATTATTAATAAAATAAGTAGGTTTATTATTGACATGCATGTAAATGATTTACTACTTTTATAAGTAAGAGTTTAATGAGATGGCTCGATTGAGTTGTCCGGAATTATAGTTATTGCATGTTTGACATTAGCGGAACAGACATTAATTTTCTATCGGTCTCCATCGTAGAAACCAACCTCACAAGAAGGAATAAAGCTGTACAAATGGATTTGTATATAATTCAACTTCCCATGGGATGAACTGAAAACCATCAGAGTCACAAAATGTTGACAAAATCATCTGTAACAGCCCATAATTTAGATACTAGCACTGTGATTAAGCAGAACGATCGTTAATGGTGTAACACGAGGACTGTATACAGGTAGGAGCAGCCAAACTGAACCTCTTCCTGAGACAGGATCCGTTGTAAATGTTTTACTAACAAAGAACCCCTTGAGTGCGAGGTGGCATGTTCAATTTTCATTAAGGCTCATTTGAAAGTGTTATGTTAAGAATTATGACAGGAAAAGAAATTAGTGCTAATAACTCATCATGTGCTTCATGAAGGTGGTAGAAATTCAGTGTGCGGGAGATGCAGAGATCAACTTTCTATTTGAGATATGTGTTACTCTTCACAAAATGAACACTGTCGACATTCAAGAAATGTTCAGAACAACCAATAATTTGCCCCATGAACACCGAATGAGAAATGGCTCGCCATAGTGATCAAGGAAGTTTGCACCATCGAGACCGAGGGCGAACGCCTTGGAAATTACAGTGCAGGACGTTCTGCTAGGTAGACATTCCTAAAGAATTACACTGCAAAGCCAAGGAAACTGGTACACCTGGACAATATAGCGCAGGGTCCCCGACTGCGCAGAAGTGCCGCAATACGACGTGGAGTGGATTCGACTAAAGTAGTGCTGGAGGGAACTAACACCCTGAATCCTGCAGGGCTGTCCATAAATCCGTAAGAGTAGGAGGGGGTGGAGATCTCTTCTGAACAGTACGTTGCATGGGATCCCAGATACGCTCAATAATGTTCATGTCTGGGGAGTTTGGCGACCAGTTGAGTGTTTAAACTCGGAAGAGTGTTCATGGAGCCAATCTGTAGCAATTCTGGACGTGTGGGGTGTCGCATTGCACAATGGACATGAATGGATACAGGTGATCAGACAGGATACTTACGTATGTGTCACCTGTATCTAGACGAATCAGGGGTCCCATATCACTCCAACTGCACACGCCCCACACCCTTACAGAGCCTCCAGCAGCTTGAACATTCCCCTGCTGACGTGCATGGTCCATGGATTCATGAGGTTGTCTCCATACCCATACACGTCCATCCGCTCGATACAATTTGTAACGAGACTCGTCCGACCAGGCAACATGTTTCCAGTCATCAACAGTCCAATGTCGGTGTTGACGAGCTCAGGCGCGGCGTAAAGCTTTGTGTCGTGTAGCCATCAAGGCTACATGAGTGGCCTTCGGCTTCGAAAGCCCATGTCGATGCTGTTTCGTTGAGTGGTTCGCACGCCGACACTTGTTGATGGCCAGCACTGAAATCTGCAGCAATGTGCGGGAGGGTTGTACTTTTGCCTCGTTGAACGACTCTCTTCAGTCGTCACTGATCCAGTTCTTGCAGCATCTTTTTCCTGGGGCAGCAACGTCGGAGATTTGATGTTTTACTGAATTCCTGATATTCTCGGTACACTCGTGAAATGGTCGTACTGGAAAATGTCCACTTCATCGCTATATCGGAAATGCTGTGTCCCATCGCTCGTGGGGAGACTGTTACACCACGTTTAAGCTGACTTAAATCTTGGGCCGGCCGGAGTGGTCGAGCGGTTCTAGGCGCTACAGTCTGGAACTGCGCGACCGCTACGGTCGCAGGTTCGAATCCTGCCTCGGGCATGGATGTGTGTGATGTCCTTAGGTTAGTCAGGTTTAAGTTAGTTAGGTTCTAGGGGACTGATGACCTCAGAAGCTAAGTCTCATAGTGCTCAGAGCCATTTGACCCATTTGACTTAAATCTTGGTTAACTTCCATTGTAACAGCAGTAACCGACCTAACAACTACGCCACTTGTATCTTAAATAGGCGTTTTCGACCGCAGCGCCGTATGCTCTCTTTTTAAATATCTATATTTGAATATGCATGTGTATACCTGTTTCTTTGGCGCTTCAGTGTATAGTGGTGTAACAGGGTAATGGCAACTAATGGATTTTGATGGCATACAACCGATTGCGAAACAGTCTATCGTGGAACTTATCGTGAAACTGGTTATCGTTTAAAGTGAAACAGCAGACAGTGAGATAAAATGCTTTATAGACAGGGAGAAAACAAACATCGAGAGGTTCGGGTGGTATGAACTGTAATATCACACACTGTTTAGGAGGGAGAATTTGCTCTATAGCAGTGTAATTTTTATACTCAGGACAGGAATAAAGTAAAATTATGTAATTTGATCAACTATTAGCCAAAAGCTGTGCTCATACACTAGTGGTAATTCTCTTACGCCCATTTTCCCACTTAGCTTGCTGTGACGTAGGCATTTCCCTACTGCCTTTGGAAGATCACGCATACGAGACTTAATCGCAGAGGGCAACTTGTCGCAGCACAGTATAACTGCCCAGCCAATTTTCCACCCAGATTAACAGTCGGTGTAATTGTATAGGAATCCCTTTAAGTTTTTGGGGTCGATTCCACAGTTTGCTGTTCGTCAAGTTGACTGTTTTAAATATCGTTCTTTTATGTTGTCCAGTCAAAATGTTCAAATGTGTGTGAAATCTTATGGGACTTAACTGCGAAGGTCATCAGTCCCTAAGCTTACACACTACTTAACCTAAATTATCCTAAGGACAAACACACACACACACACACACACACACGCACACACACACACACACACACATGCCCGAGGGAGGACTCGAACTTCCGCCGGGACCAGCCACACAGTCCATGACTGTAGCGCCTGAGACCGCTCGGCTAATCCCGCGCGGCTGTCCAGTCCTGTAGCACTTTTTGAAGTTACTCAACCATCCACTACTACCCTTGAAATCACTGAAATCAATGTCGGGCACACTTTGATGGGCATAACGTAGTAGGTCACTATCATGCACAGCTTGTAAATTGTATCGAGCATCCTTGAAACGCACAAAAATCAATTTCCGTAATAAGTGCACTTTTTCCTTCTTTGAATATCTGTGGTTTTTCTTATGCACTAAACTGTCGTACTGCTGGAGAATTATTCGAAATCTGTTCATAACTTTTTTGCTGCGAATGATCTTCCGTGTAAGTAATGTTTAGTACTTGCTCCTTGGACTCGATTGTCCTTCACTACATTTCTCTGGAGACACGATTTGTGACTACCTGACAAGGATGATGAACTACATGGCTCGAACCTGTTTCAGTATCACTTTCACTTGTTAAACACGTATTGTCGTTATTGTACTCCTCATGTACATTTCCCGCAGTTCTTTCTCACTCTGTGACAAGAAAATAAACATGTCTATAAGGGGTGCAATAGATGTAAAATACGTGTTACACTACAAATATACACAATTCTGCTGTAAAACCGATTTATGACAATGCTCAGCAGTTTTTATGCTCAGCAGTTTTTTTCCTGTGTTGCAAAGTGAATTAACAACCGATTCGTGCCACTGCTCAGCAATTTTTGGAGCAAACCCTGTGAATGACAGAGAAAAATATGAGAAAAGCTTGAAGAAATCAGTTAAGGTGGCTTGCCCCAGGGCTGTTGCAGAATATACGTCAGTGCATGGCAGGTTTTGATTCAGTAGATTGAGCGATAGCCTTTTTTCCCTGCAGTTGATAGTAGTGAATGCTTTGTTCCTTCACAGAAAGAGCCACTACAAAGTGGGACGCATTGTAAAAGCACACTTGCGTGGAACCAGTTCAAGAAGGCTATGTTTAGAGATATGTCCTTCCCGAGGTACAAGTGATAGGCAGGAAAGACCTAGAAGTAGTTCTATTCAGAACTGTTACATCATAAAGAAGGAAACACCAACTGCTGTACTGCCTACAAACGGATGTGTGACTGGGTATCACAGGACATTTGCCGATCATGGATATGAAAGAAAGGCGCAAGGTTGTATCATGCAGTGGGGTAGTCAGAGAGATGTGTGTAAGTAAAATGCACAGAGAATTTAAGTTTCACTGCGAGTGAAAACTGTTTCTCAAAATTCCACGGTAAGTGGTGATACGACCTACGAAACTGTTCGAGGGCACCGCAAAAAAAGTTATGAAAAAATAGTAAATAAGGTGAAACACACTTTGTTCGCGAAGAAGTTCTCAGCATTGTCTTGCCATATGGCAACAAACTTAAAACGATGAATAAATAAAAATTAATTCAAAATTTCTGTGTTTAAACTGTTATACGATAATATGTGTATCAGGTTCTATCGCCAGATACTTGTTACATAACATGAGGCCTGCAAAAGGGGAGTCAGAGGTAAGAAATGGATAATGAGACGACTTTATGGAACCAGACCTGAAGAATTAAGCTGATTATTTAAGAAGATACTATTTAATATAGCAAAATGTTGGAGTTTTTTGTGGCGGAGTGGGAGTGATGGAATGGACTGAAATACGCTAGGGTGACGTTGTCGAATGAAAAAGATTAAAAGTGCGTATCCAATTGTCGATCTAACATCAGACCTGTCCTGAAATACATAATTACAACTGAAGGCTCAGACACTGTCCCAGGATGTCAATATACAATCCCAGGGATGATGGGGCATATTACAAAATGCAGCTGACTTGGCTGTTTGTAATTTTTAAACAAATCTGAAGCAATGAATCTAAATATGAATTCCTGAGTCACTAGTGGTACGTCTTCCCAACAGTTCTAAGGGTATCGTGTAACTAAACTGAAGAGCGAAAGAAAGTGGTACATCTGCCTAATATTTTGTAGTGCCCCTGCGAGCATGCAGAAGTGCCAAAACACGAAGTGGCAGACTCGAGTAACGTCTGAAGTAGTGCTGGAGCGGATGGAGCGAACTGATACCATGAATCTTGCAGGGCTGTCCATAAATCCGTAAGAGTACGGGAGGCGGGGGCGGGGTGAAGCACAGCACGTTTCAAGGCAGCCTAGATATAATCAATAAAGTTCATGTCTAGGAAGCTTGGTGACCAGCGGAAGTGTTTAAACTCAGAAGAGTGTTCCTGGAGCGACTTTGTAGAAACTGTGAACGTGTGGGGATCCCATTGTCCTGCAGGAATTGCCCAAGTCTGTCGGAATGCACAATCGACATGAGTAGATGGGGGTGATCGGACAGAATGCTTACGTACGTGCCACCTGTCAGAGTCGTATGTAGACGTATCAGAGGTCCCATATCACTCCAACTGCACACGCTCCACACTATTACGGAGGCTCCACCAGCTTGAACATTCACCTGCTGACATGCGGGGTCTATGGATTCATGAGGTTTTCTCCATACCTGTACACGTCCATGCGCTCGATACAATTTGAAACGTGACTCGTCCAACCATGCAACATGTTTCCAGTCATCAAGAGTCCATTGTAGCTGTTGACGAGCCCAGGCGAGGCGTAGAGCTTTGTGTCGTCCAGTCATCAAGGGTACACGAGTGGGCCTTCGGCTCCCAAAAGCCCATATCGACAATGTTTCGTTGATTGGTTCGCACGGCGACACTTGCTGATTGCCCAGCATTGAAATCTGCAGCAATTTTGCAGGATCTTTTTCTGGCCGCAGTGATGTCGGAGATTTGATATTTTACCGGATTCCTGCTATTCTCGGTACACTCGTCAAATCGTCGTACAGGGAAGTCCCCACTTCATCGCTACCGCGGCGGTGCTGAGTCACACGGCTCGTGCGGCGGCTATAACAACACTTTCAAACTCAGTGTAATCTTGATAACCTGCCATTGCAGCAGCAGTAACCGATGTAACTACTGCGGCAGACACTTGTTGTCTTATATAGGCGTTGCCGATCGCAACGCCGTATTCTGCCTGTTTGCATATCTCTGTATTTGAATACGCGTGCCTATACCAGTTTCTTTGGCGCTTCAGTGTATTTGCTGTCTTTACTTTCAGACCTTCTAGTTGCTGCTCCACAGCTCCACACGCATGATCTGGTGCGTAAGCTTACTCGCGAGCAAACGGTGACTGTGGGTGTGGCGGCTTCTGTTGGCAGAGCCGGACTTCGTGGGGTCGTTCGAGAGCGGCGAGCACGTGGTGTTCTTCCTACGCGAGCCGGCCGTCGAGTACATCAACTGCGGCAAGCGCGTGTACTCGCGCGTGGCGCGCGTCTGCAAGGCCGACACGGGCGGCAAGAACGTGCTCGCCCACAACTGGGCCACCTTCCTCAAGGCGCGCCTCAACTGCTCGCTGCCCGGCGAGTTCCCCTTCTACTTCGACGAGATACGTAAGTCGCACAGCGTATCACTCTCGCTACAACCCAGAACTGCTCGCAACCCTTTGAGTTTTGGTACTATTTCTGTTGTGGGTTGGCAGGAAAGCCAACACCGTGTTATTAGAGGAAGCCGAAAGGCACGTGTTTTAGCTCACGCAGGCTGGCGTGAGGTCTGGAACAGGTCAAGGAAATTAGAATTTAGGAAAACGGACGTAGCTGGTGGAATACTTAACTTTAATCCATTAATGATGAGCGTCGCTCTTGACTGTACATGATTCAGTATCAATAGTAGCAAATGACGTAGCTGAAGGCTATGCTAACTGTCGTCTCGGCAGATGAGATCGTATTTTGGCAGTGAACCATCGCTAGCAAAGTCGGTTGTACAACTGGGGCGAGAGCTAGGAAGTCTCTCTAGACCTGCCTTGTGGCGGCGCTCGGTCTGAAATCACTGATAGTGGCGACACGCGGGTCCGACGTATACTAACGGACCGCGGCCGATTTCAAGGCTACCACCTAGCAAGTGTGGTGTCTGGCGGTGACACCACAGTTTCCTCGAGACGAGTAGCCTAAAGCACCTTATTCTCACTATGAGAATGTGCTACCCGGAAACGTTGTCGTAGTGCTCATGGCCCTGTACACCTGTGTGCGCCGGCCGCCGTGGCCGAGCGGTTTTGGCGCGTCAGTCTGGAACCGCGAGACCACTACGGTCGCAGGTTCGAATCCTGCCTCGGGCATGGATGTGTGTGATGTCCTTAGGTTAGTTAGGTTTAAGTAGTTCTAAGTTCTAGGTGATTGATGTCCTTAGCTGTTAAGTCCCAAAGTGCTCAGAGCCATTTGAACCATTTTGAACCTGTGTGCCTTGAAAAGAGTGCTGCTTCTACTTGTCCCTACTTCAGTCCCAAACCACGTCAGAGTCACTACTGTCTCATTCCCTCAAGTTCACATTCAACTTCCCAAAGTCCTCAATCTCGCTACTAGAATCAGCTGGTCTACAACTGAGCTACAGTCCTCAAGGCAGTAGACCCGGCTTAACTGTTTGCTGCCAGTAGAGATCACATTTCACGTCTTCAAGGTACGTAAATCCCAAGACATGCCATCTTCACAACACGGAGCTGCTAGCGCATGTCTGTTTATGATCAGTTTCAACTGCTAGCTACCTGGTAAGTTACACTTACTGTCATTGTAACATCAGTAACGATCTAAAAACTGCAGAACACACTTCTTGTCATATATAGGCGTTGCCGACCGCTGTGCCGTATTCTGCCTGTTTACATATCTGTTTGTTTGAACACACATGCCTATACCAGTTTCTTTGGCACTTCAGTGCACTTATTTTGGTAAATTTAATCACGCTGTGTGTTTAATGAGGTTTGGCACAGTTTTATTGTTTGTTAAGAGGGTGTGAGCGTTGGTTGTATGTATTTATTTTGGAAAATTTGTTCACACTGTGTGAGTAACGATGTGCACCGGTTGTTTGGCATAGTGCTATTGCTAGACTCTTACACGATTAAAGCGTGACAGTTGTTCAATACAATTCAAATTAGTGGCGTACACTGCAAGTTATCTCGCTACTAGAATCAGCTGGTCTGCAACTGAGCTACAGTCCTCAAGGCACTAGACCCGGCTTAACTGTTTGCTGCCAGTAGAGATTTCATTTCACATCTTCAAGGTACGTAAATCCCAAGACATACCATCTCCACAACACGAAGCTGGTAGCGCATGTCTGTTTATGATCAGTTTCAACTGCTAGCTACCTGGTAAGTTACACTTACAGAGCGCTCCATAACGCTATGTTTACATCCTCTTTTTTCATTTGTTTAGTATTTATTCTAATGAGATGTGATCAATGAATAATTGTCCACATGATCAGGAAATTAAGTGGTTTATTTCAATTTCAAGGACAGATGCCCTAAACTGTCATCCCAATCAGCAGCTGTCATAAGGGAGTGATATCGTGGTGGGCGTCTGTCGACGAATATCGGGGATGAAAGTAAAGTAAATGCGTATCACATGGTTGGCTGGGAGTCCCTCAATACCGATGTTCAGCCGTTTCTGGCAACCTCTTTCAATTGGGGACCGCTTTGGTGACATCCACGTCCTAGCCGGGGAATGGGTACCTGCTGTTTAACGTGGAAACCGAACCACGTACTGTTCTTGGATTATATGTACATAGTCGACAGAGCAAAGAGAGAACGAAAAATTCCTGTGTGTGACCGGAATTCGATCCCATTACTTTACGGTCTCCAGGTCTTGAGTACTAGAGCACCAAGTCCGATATATTAATATTAAATTTACTTTCTTGTAATCGCACTTTGCCTATATATTGTATTTTGAGTCTGAGAAACAGGAAGAAAGAATGGTGTCTGGCTATACCATTATGGAAAAGTGTCTAACAGTCATAGTCATAGTTAGAAAAGGTGAAGTACGAGTGACTGATATTTACTATTAAAAACAGTCTTGATCACTAGTAGTGATTCTCCAACAGGAAGAGGTTCCTACTCAATGGTCTGAAGATGACCACAGTAGTGGTCGAAACCGGTGACCTTGATAAATACATCGTGGTCAAGACTGTTTTTAAAAGTAAATATTTGTAACACATTGATCACTGCCACTCCCATAATGTATTCAAAAGTAACGAGTGACTCAGACTGGGATGTCAATGCGGACTGTAGATTCGATCAAAATCTATCTCGTCACTCCGACTCGCAAGCTAGCTTCCTAGTAGACGAACTGTTTACAAAGAATATATTTTCACTGATGTGATGTGCACTTCCTTAAATACATTGTCCATTCAAATTATTGTGAACACTTGTCAGAAGTCTGAATAACCATCTTTCGCTACGCGAGACGTGCAGGAAGAGAGTCAGCGAAGAGCTGGAAGGTACCGTCAGGGAAGTGTTGCCATGCCGAGTACCGTGCCGAAGCTAGGTGCGCTAGATTCCTCGGCTGACGTTGTATGACGAAAACCTCGCACATACACTGCGAGCTGTGTGATATGTTGCAAAGTTCTTCTGCATGTAAGGGTGGACACGGTCCCCAAGGATAGATGAATACTTGTCTTGAAATATTGTGCCTTGCGCAATGACGAGATCATCCACAATGTGCCACTAAAACATTCCCCAGTCCATAACGGTGTTTCCTTTCAGACTTTTCACGCCAAACACACCAACGGTCATCTGTCCGATGAAACACAAAACGTGACTCATTTGAAAAGGCCACCTGGCATCACTCATTAGAGGTCCAGTTGAGATACTGGCGTGCAAATTCCACCCTTCATAGCCTGTGAACGTCAGTCAGCATGGGTGCGTGAACCAGGTACCTGCTGCACAGGCCGTACAAGGTAATGTTCACTGAACAGTCGTTGAGGAGGCACTGTTGTCAAATCCTCGGTTCGTCTGGGTGGCCAGTTGCTCGGCAGTTGTTCGTCTACTCACTCGAACACATTTCCGCTGCCGTCGTTCATCCTTGTCATCTGTGGCCCGTCGTGCATCATACTTGTCTCGAAGCTGGTACTGGATCGCGCCATTTTGCAATTCAAGGTATAATTTAGCCACAGCGGCAAGCGAACGATTTGTTAGCTTAGCCGATCGAAAATGCTCCCACCCGTGGCTCGAAAGCCAGAGATCATACCCCCTTTGGACGTCAAATTACTAGCTCCGTTTCCGAATTACGACAACGAATGTCTCCCCCCCCCCCACCCGACCCCTGACGTGCGTGTGACATACCCTCCACTGGTAGTGCTGCCACCTACTGTTTATTTTTTTATTTACACGTCAAGTTCCGTGTGAGCAAATTGAGGAGCAAATCTCCAAGGTCATGGAACGTGTCAGTAAAGGAAATTACAACATAAAAGTAATAACAGGTAAAAAGAAAATGTTTGTGAACCCAGAAAATGTCAAGCCATAAGTTTAAGTAAAAGAACTCAATAATATAACGTAAGAAACAGCTTAATTTTTCAAGGGACTCCTCAACAGAATAGAAGGCTTGACCCATGGGGAAACTCTTCAGTGACTGTCTGTGAGTGGTTATTGTACGTCGACGTCGAACATAGGTTCAAATGGTTCAAATCGCTCTGAGCACTATGGGACTGAGGTCATCAGTCCGCTAGAACTGGACCGATGGCCCTAGCATTCTGATCCCTTCAATCCCACAAACCAACCAGCCAACCCTAGAGATACTTAAACCTAACTAACCTAAGGACATCACACACATCCATGCTCGAGGTCGAACATAGACAGTGGTAAATTAATAGAGGGTGGGGCAAGTAAAAGTGCCCCGACATTTTGAAACCATTTGTGGCAGCATTAACGGAGGAGGGAAAAAACCTACCGTTACTCCAACAACATGGACCAACTGCCCATACAATCGGCCGAACCTTGGAGCACATTTACACAATCTTCACGCCTGACAGAGTTGTTAGCATACTTTGGTCTGGTCGCAGCTCTAGATGGCCACCCAGGTCACCTGATCTAGCAGTGTACGATTACTTTGTGTGGGGAAGTAGTCTAAGGTATATTGCAACAACCATCCTAGTATGAAAGACCTGCAGCAGAACATTACAGATGAGACTGCAGGAATTCCAGCAGTACAGCTTCGATCTACCTTCAGCTACTTGCTGACCATGACCCAAAGGTGCTAAGATGTCAATGATGGTCACTTTCAACATCTGCTATAGTCTGATTAGTACTGTATCTCCATTCCTCTGCTGTGTATCTTTGTACGCTGCAATTCTGTTCTCCGGGCCACTTTTTTTACAGCACCCCGTATAACTGCACCGTGTATAAACCGAGTCGCCTGTCATGGGCTCACGACGTGACAGGATTATTACGAGTAGTGAGATTATTACCGTTTTCCTTATACGTCGCGCTTAGAACTACTATTGTGTATATTAAAACCGAAATCCAGACGACATCGGCCAAAGACGGGAGGTTTATAGCATGCTAAAACTGCGCACAGAGCAGCGGGAATAATCAGGTTTAGTCTTAAATAGGATGCTTATTCTCTAAACATTCGTTTACTCAAATCATTCGCAAATATGATGGAGTAATATCCTCAGCTTCGCAACCTATTTCGTCGCAATACAATGCATAACAATGTACGCTACTAAGACATCTAGTAACGAGGTGCAGTACCAAATGGGATGTGCTGAGCATTACGTCACCTGCCTCTTTGCAGTAGTTAAGGGGAATGTATAGAGATCAGTGAAAAAACTACAGTTTGTTAGCTTCCTTTCCAGATGTGAAAGTAAAACTAAATTATAAGTTACTACAAGTCAAAAGTTGGCTAAGAAATAAGAGAAGTTCTTGTATTATTACATTTGTACACGTAACCTAACGCATACCTTGCCACACCTAACCTTGAGCTAGTGCAGTTAGTTAACAGACCCAACTACTGATGAAATACGCTGAACCACATTACACTCTGCTGGAATAGGGCGATAGTTAATATCTGTGTCAATCCATTCAGAATTACGTTTTCTTTGTTTTCCCTAAACCATTACAGGCAACTGGTGGCATACATACTCTGAAAGGGCAACGGCGATTTGCTTCCCGAAAGTTGTGCAAGTGCATGTACCTGTGCATTGTCTGTAATGACTTCGTTGTCTGCTGGACGTTAAATATTACTCTTCCTTCCTTTAGAATAGCCTTAGATTAAGGATGCGAAAGTCTTTTTCGTTTTCATCTAGTTACCAAATCATATGCGTCGGAAGAAACCTATCCTTTTCCGGAATTTTACTTGACACTGTTGAAGCAAATTCATTACACGGTAGCTCAGCAGGCCTCCATAGGATAACAATAAGTATTCTTTCTATGACAGAAACCCCTTTACTAGATTTGTTCTTACAATTTTCCCTCTGTCATCCATTTAATTAATTTATCTTCTCATTTACTTTTTCAGTCTTTCTTAAGCATATTAAAATGGACAGGATACTTCCTCGATGCGATTTATAACCAAAACACTTCCGTAGGGGATGTAGAAATCAGGATGTAGTGTTCTGCGTTAAGCTCACTGCCTGACAAAAGTTACGGATCCAGAAGATATGATCGAGCATCAATATGACTTCGTACACGTAGACACAACCGGCGGGTAAGTAAATGAATGTGGAGTTGCAATTCCCTGTGACAGGCAGAAAGGCCGCCAAAGTGCATTATTGTTGTTAATGGTTTAGAGTTATTACCAGGCTTGGTAGGCTGAATGCTTATTGTGAAGAAGTAATAGATGTCAAGTATACGTGTGAGACAGCGTTATCAGCACCTGAGAGAAACTAAAAGGGGCCTACTCGTCGACTCGTGCAATATCCAGATTTGGAGTGCATTCGGACATGACAGTGGCCTCATCGTGTACTGCATGGCATATTGAGGGCGAGCGTACTCGTTGTCACGTTCCTGGTCGATGACATCACCACAAGTGAGTCTCTTTGCACTGTGCACCAAGTACACAGTAACCCGTTGACATCGTCACTGGTCAAGTCAGAACAAGTAGTGTGCTCCCTGCGTCAGTTTGTGTTATCCTGCACCACTGCTCGGAGACTAGCAACAGCTAGATTTGGAAATTCCCGTCTCGCGAGTAGGCTGCCGTTAACTGCGCAAGACAAACGGCTACATTTGGAGTGCTGCAGGACCTCGCGGCATGCACTGCTGATGACTGGCGTCGCATTGTTTTCAGCGACGACTGGCGGTTCTGCACTACCCCAAATCACCATCGTCGGCGATATGACGGGACCTGAGGTGACGTTCCATTCTTCCAGTGCGTAGATGAGACACAGCGTTGTTGCACCTGGCGTCAAGGTGCTGAGGAGTCATCGGGTACGACTTCAGTTTACGGCCCGTAGTAACTGAGGGAATTCTGACAGCACAACGATACGTCACGTACATCCAGCGTCCTCACGTGTTACCTCCTGTATAACGGAATCGTAGTGCCATTCTTGAGCAGGACAATACTCGTCGCCACACGGCAGATGTCACTACGAAATGTCTGCGCGGTACTGAGGTACTCCTGTGACCAAACAACTCCCCATATTTGTCCCGTGTTTAACACCAGACGGACCAGCTTAGACATCATCTCCGTCGCACTACCACTACCAACAAAAGTTGTGGACCAGCTTGCCTCAGGAGAGCAGGCAATGATTTTACGGCAGCCTTTCAACACCGAATCAGTGCAGGCATCCAGACCAGAGTGGCTGCATCGCCACACTTGTAAGTGGACTCACACTGTTAAGTTCTTTGTAAACATGTTGCGACACTGCAATCGCCAAAGAAACTGGTATAGGCATGCGTATTCAGATACAGAGATATGTAAACAGGCAGAATACGGCGCTGCGATAGGCAACGCCTATACAGCGTGTTACAAAAATGTACGGTCAAACATTCAGGAAACATTCCTCACACAGAAAGAAAGAAAATATATTATGTGGACATGTGTCCGGTAACGCTTACTTTCCATGTTAGAGCTCAGTTTTTTCTTTCTCTTCAAATCACATTAATCATGGAATGGAAACACACAGCAACAGAACGTACCAGTGTGACTTCAAACACTTTGTTACAGGAAATGTTCAAAATGTCCTCCGTTAGCGAGGATACATGCATCCACCCTCCGTCGCATGGAATCCCTGATGCGCTGATGCAGCCCTGAAGAATGGCGTATTGTATCACAGCCGTCCACAATACGAGCACGAAGAGTCTCTACATTTGGTACCGGGGTTTCGTAGACAAGAGCTTTCAAATGTCCCCATAAATGACAGTCAAGAGAGTTGAACTCAGGAGAGCGTGGAGGCCATGGAACTGGTCCGCCTCTTCCAATCCATCGGTCACCGAACCTTTTGTTGGAAAGCGTACGAACAATTCGACTGAAATGTGCAGGAGCTCCATCGTGCATGAACTACATGTTGTGTCGTACTTGTCAAGGCACATGTTCTAGCAGCACAGGTAGAGTATCCCGTATGAAATCATGATAACGTGATCCAGTGAGCGTAGGTGGAAGAACATGGGGCCCAATAAAGACATCACCAACAATGCTTGCCCAAACGGTCACAGAAAATCTGTGTTGATGACGTGATTGCACAATTGCGTGCGGATTCTCGTCAGCCCACACATGTTGATTGTGAAAATTTACAATTTGATCACGTTGGAATGAAGCCTCATCCGTAAAGAGAACTTTTGCACTGAAATGAGGATTGACACATTGTTGGATGAACCATTCGCAGAATTGTACCCGTGAAGGCCAATCAGCTGCTGATAGTGCCTGCACACGCTGTACATGGTACGGAAACAACTGGTTCTCCCGTAGCACACTCCATACAGTGACGTGGTCAACGTTACCTTGTACAGCAGCAACATATCTGACGCTGACATTAGGGTTATCGTCAACTGCACGAATAATTGCCTCGTCCCTTGCAGGTGTCCTCGTCGTTCTAGGTCTTCCCCAGTCGCGAGTCATAGGCTGGAATGTTCCGTGCTCCCTAAGACGCCGATCAATTGCTTCGAACGTCTTCCTGTCGGGACACCTTCTTTCTGGAAATCTGTCTCGACATAAACGTACCGCGCCACGGCAATTGCCCCGTGCTAATCCATACATCAAATGGGCATCTGCCAACTCCGAATTTGTAAACATTGCGCTGACTGCAAAACCACGTTCGTGATGAACACTAACCTGTTGATGCTACGAACTGATGTGCTTGATGCTAGTACTGTGGAGCAATGAGTCTCATGTCAATACAAGCACCGAAGTCAACATTACCTTCCTTCAATTGGGCCAACTGGCGGTGAATCGAGGAAGTACAGTACATACTGACGAAACTAAAATGAGCTCTAGTATGGAAATTAAGCGTTTCCGGACACATGTCCACATAACAACTTTTCTTTATTTGTGTTTCCTGAAAGTTTGGCCGTACCTTTTTGTAACACCCTATATAAGACAACAAGTGTCTGGCGCTGTTGTTAGATATGTTACTGTTGATACAATGATAGGCTGTCAACAGATAAGTGAGTTTGAACGTGGTGTTACAGTCGGCGCACGAGCGATGTGACACAGCATCTCCGAGGTAACGATGAAGTGGGGATTTTCTCGTACCACCATTTCACAAGTGTAACGTGAATATCAGGAATCCTGGAAAACAGCAAATCTCCGACATCGCAGCGGCCGGAAAAAGATTCTGCAAGAGCGGGACCAACGACGACTGAAGGCAATCATTCAACGTGACAGAAGTGCAACCGTTCCGTAAAATGCTACAGATTTCAGTGTTGGGCCATCAACAAGCGTCAGCCTGCGAACGATTCAACATCGGCTTATTGGTAGAATCCTGAAGCATGCAGTCCTTCAAAAAGGAAATTGCTTTGTTCGTCTGTATGGGACCCTTACCAGTTGGGTCTGATTCAAGAGACTGAGAAGGTCCAAAGAAGATCGGCAAGATTCGTGACTGGTACATTTAGCCATCGCGAGAGGGTTACAGATCTCATTGAAAGTTTGAAGGTGGAAACACTCGCAGAGAGACGACGCTCTAAACGGAAGGCGCTGCTCACTAAATTCCAAAATCCCATCTTCGCCAAGGATGTAGAGCATATATTATTACCACCAAATTTCAAATCGCGCAATGATCGCCATTCAAAGACCTCGTACTGGGGCTCTCAGACATTCGTTTTTCCTCGCGCAATCCGTGAGTTGAAAAGAGGGGGGGGAGGGGGGAATATGACTTTGGCGCACACACCGCTCGGTGGCTAGCGGAGTATATATGTAGATGCAGATGTAGATGTAGATATGGGATGTAGATGTAGATATGGGCTTTCGGAGCCGAAGCCCCACTCGGATACCCTTGATGACTGCACGACACAAAGCTTTACGCCTCGCCTGGGCCAGTAAACAGCGACATTAGACAGTTTATGACGGGAAGCATGTTGTCTGGTCGGACGAGTCTCGTTTCAAATTGTATCGAGCGCATGGACATGTACAGGTATGGAGACCTCATGAATCCATGGACGCTGCATGTCAGCAGGGGACTGTTCAAGCTGATGGAGGCTCTGTAATGGTGTGGCGTTTGTGCAGCTGGAGTGATACGGGACCTCTGATACGTCTAGATACGACTCTGACAGGTGTTGCGTACGTAAGTATCCTGTGTGATCACCTGTTTCCAGTCATTTCCATTGTGCTTTCCGACGGACTGACCCAATTCCAGCAGGACAATGGGATCCCCACACGTCCAGAATTGCTAGAGTGGCTCCAGGACCACTTTTCTGAGTTTAAAAACTTCCGCTAGCCACGAAACCCCCCAGACGTGAACATTATTGAGTATATCTGGGATGTCTTGCAACGTGCTATTCAGAAGAGATCTCCACCCTATCGTACTCTTACGAATTTATGGACTGCCCTGCAGTATTCATAGTGTCAGTTCCCTCCAGCACTACTTCAGACATTAGTCGGGTCCACGCCACGTCATGTTGCGACACTACTGCGTGTTCGCGGGATGCCTACATGATATTAGGAACGTGTAACAGTTCCTTTGGCTCTTCAGTGTAATACCACATGCCGTCTCAACCAGTGATGATGTTGCGTTGCGTTTCTTTTCCTCCTCTCCGTCTGAGTGCTTCATTCTTTTGTCAGGCAATGCAATTGTCAAATTTTACATTTCTAAACTTCCTATGTTAACTGAACTTCCAGTTTTGAAAAGCATTCTCTTATTTTTGACGCTGGTAACAGACTTGTTCTTTCACCGCTTGCAATTCATCAGGTATAATCTTAAGAATTTTAAATACTTTAAATCTACAGGGTGTTTCAAAAATGACCGGTATATTTGAAACGGCAATAAAAACTAAACGAGCAGCGATAGAAATACACCGTTTGTTGCAAGATGCTTGGGACAACACTACATTTTCAGGCGGACAAACTTTCGAAATTACAGTAGTTACAATTTTCTACAACAGATGGCGCTGCAAGTGATGTGAAAGATATAGAACACAACGCAGTCTGTGGGTGCGCCATTCTGTACGTCGTCTTTCTGCTGTAAGCGTGTGCTGTTCACAACGTGCAAGTGTGCTGTGGACAACATGGTTTATTTCTTAGAAGAGAGAATTTTTCTGGTGTTGGAATTCCACCGCCTAGAACACAGTGTTGTTGCAACAAGACGAAGTTTTCAACGGAGGTTTAATGTAACCTAAGGACCGAAAAGCGATACAATAAAGGATCTGTTTGACAAATTTCAACGGACTGGGAACGTGACGGATGAACGTGCTGGAAAGGTAGGGCGACCGCGTACGGCAACCACAGAGGGCAACACGCAGCTAGTGCAGCAGGTGATCCAACAGCGGCCTCGGGTTTCCGTTCGCCGTGTTGCAGCTGCGGTCCAAATGACGCCAACGTCCACGTATCGTCTCATGCGCCAGAGTTTACACCTCTATCCATACAAAATTCAAATGCGGCAACCCCTCAGCGCCGCTACCATTGCTGCACGAGAGACATTCGCTAACGATATAGTGCACAGGATTGATGACGGCGATATGCATGTGGGCAGCATTTGGTTTACTGACGAAGCTTATTTTTACCTGGACGGCTTCATCAATAAACAGAACTGGCGCATATGGGGAACCGAAAAGCACCATGTTGCATTCCCATCGTCCCTGCATCCTCAAAAAGTACTGGTCTGGGCCGCCATTTCTTCCAAAGGAATCATTGGCCCATTTTTCAGATCCGAAACGATTACTGCATCACGCTATCTGGACATTCTTCGTGAATTTGTGGCGGTACAAACTGCCTTAGACGACACTGTGAACACCTCGTGGTTTATGCAAGATGGTGCCCGGCCACATCGCACGGCCGACGTCTTTAATTTCCTGAATGAATATTTCGATGATCGTGTGATTGCTTTGGGCTATCCGAAACATACAGGAGGCGGCGTGGATTGGCCTCCCTATTCGCCAGACATGAACCCCTGTGACTTCTTTCTGTGGGGACACTTGAAAGACCAGGTGTACCGCCAGAATCCAGAAACAATTGAACAGCTGAAGCAGTACATCTCATCTGCATGTGAAGCCATTCCGCCAGACACGTTGTCAAAGGTTTCGGGTAATTTCATTCAGAGACTACGCCATATTATTGCTACGCATGGTGGATATGTGGAAAATATCGTACTATAGAGTTTCCCAGACCGCAGCGCCATCTGTTGTTGACAACTGTAACTACTGTAATTTCGAAAGTTTGTCTGCCTGAAAATGTACTGTTGTCCCAAGCATATTGCAACAAACGGTGTATTTCTATCGCTGCTCGTTTAGTTTGTATTGCCGTTTCAAATATACCGGTCATTTTTGAAACACCCTGTATATTGCCTGCCTCTACAGATACTCATCAACGTTTTATTTTTATTTCTGTATCGGAAACTGAGCTCTAAGTCAACAAAACTATTCATCATTTGTGACAATTTACAGCTAAGGCTACTCTAGTAAATACGAACAAGTGGGTGTTGTTAGCAGTTCGGGACAGTGTGCAACTACGTTGGCTGGTATGAGTTGGTCCTAGTGAGTAGAGGCACGTTATTGATATGCTTGGTTTTTCACAGAGTTTCACGTACATCGTATTTCTGTGATACCAGCAGCTGCCTGATATGTCAGTCATTCTTCTTTTATTAGACTCACAAATGTCATTTGTGCAGCTACCGAAAGTTGCCACCCAAGCGACACGACGGCTATTTCAGGAGATCGTACCGTTTGGAACCTCCGCCCCACGTCATCATTTCTGTTGTATTTCACATACGAGGTAAATAATATAACGTTTAAAGCAGTGAATCTCACACATTTCCTTCTACACACATTTACAAGTGTACATTGCAACGTTCACAACACTGATGAGTGCAGCATTCTAACAAAATTTGCTATTATGGTGCATTAATGTACATGTGGTAAACGAACTACGTTACAAACATTTGGCTGAACGCAATATCTGACGGTAACTGCTGACGGCTTCATTTGACTCCTCCCGTCCTTGCTCAACTGACCGTCATTAAAGGGGCGGTTGGGTTTCGGATAGCATTTGTCTAATTTTCCTCTGTCTAATATGTCCTCTAGCTACGGTGGTAGGCTGTCTATCGGTTCCCAAGCCGTAAGTGTTCGTTTAGTATATATTTGACTTCTACGTGAAGCGAAAATCATACATCCCTTTAATAAGCCACACAGCAGTGTTTAAAAATACAATTCACTGTGAGGCTATCAGATTACCTTCAGGTAATGCTAAATTTGGTATTTGCTATAAACCATCCGCAACAGTTGTTATCAGTTTGAATAAATAGCAACTGTAATTCCATGAAATCGTATTTATTTCCACATCTGGCTTCAGCCTCTGGGCCATTATTATGTAACATGAGCTGCTGTTTAATCAAAAAGCTACAATTGCCGATTTTAATCGCATGTGAATTAGGCAGTAAGGTCTTTATCCTCGATGTTTCTCACAAACACTGCCGTGGCTAGGCCGAGAATCGGACAGTGATTCGTCTGTAGGATCTAACAGACAATTCTGTTGAAGATACGAAGAGCATTTCATAAGAAACGCACACATTTTTTTTACTTACACGTTCATTTTTTATTTAATAATTTTTTAACATATCTTTACAGTCCTTTAGTATAGTCTTCCTGCTTCCCTTTGTGTGAATTCAAACGTCTAGAATGCTCTATTATTCCATCCAGGACACCACTCCTGTTCATTTATCGAATGGCTCAGGTAAAGGTGAAAGCAAGCTCTTACAGAGAAAGATAACGACCTCATGTATAGGGTTTTGTCAACTTAGGAAACAAGTCTAAGGTCTGTAGGGAGGATGCGTCAACACTTCCCACTTCCGCGTAGTGTTTGAGCTACAGCATTGCCAGTAAGCGGGAGAGCATTGTCGTGGTGAATGAGTGGCCCAATTCGAGCAACAGAGGTCGTCTTTTATGTGTTTTTCTGCGCAGATTTTGAATGACGTTACGATAATATACTGCTTTGACACTGGTTCCACCTGGGACTCTGTCTCTCATGATGATTCCTTGTTGATCATGAGCAACAATCATCACTTACTTCGCCAGCCGCGGTGGTGTAGCGGTTCTAGGCGCGCAGTCCGGAACCGCGCGACTGCTACGGTCGCAGGTTCGAATCCTGCCTCGGGCATGGATGTGTGTGATGTCCTTAGGTTAGTTAGGTTTAAGTAGTTCTAAGTTCTAGGGGACTGATGACCACAGATGTTAAGTCCCATAGTGCTCAGAGCCATTTGAACCATTTGAACCATCACTTACTTGAGCTTTGATTGAGCGCGTCGTATGTTTTCTGGACGCTGAGGATCTGAAGCTCTCCGCTCATTGGACTGTGATTTGTACTCCGGTTCAAAGTCTCTAATCCACGTTTCATCAACAGCGATTTTTCGACACAAGAATACTCGACCTTCATGGTTCAATCGTTGTTTGAGCAACGGTGCAATGTCTAGGCGTTTCTGCTCCTCTTGAGCAGTTCAATAGTGTGGGACCCATCTCGCAGAAATTTTTCTCTTCTTCAGATCAGTTGTCAGAATGCAGAATGCTGACGTTGGGTAAATTCCCGTGGCTTCAGAGAGTTGCTCACAAGTCGCACTGCTATCTTCTTCAAGAGCATCTGCCACAAGTTTCACACTTCGTTCATTTGTTGACGTTTTCGGCCTTGCGGGTCTTGAATTATCGTCTATGCTCATATGATCACTACGAAAAAGGCCAATGTGAAACCGTACTACGGTCCTTGTAAAGTCATCACAAACCTCACTTAATGTACTGTGAATTTCTGTCGGGTTTTTTCGGCGTAAAGTTTCAATCTTGATGGGCGACATCTGGTCTTCAACAGTCACAGTACCCGAGACCCCATCAGCACCCATTTCTATCTCTCGCCAAATTTATATTAGAGTTCACACCGAAAAAATAAAAACTCGCGCTTCTTCCTGAAGCTCCCAACTACGTCTGACGTAATTTTCATTGTTGCTGCATCAAAAAATTCACAGTAATACCAACCTGTGCATTAATTATGCGCCGGCCGCTGTGGCCGAGCGGCTCTAGGCGCTTCAGTCTGGAACCACGCTGCTGCTACGGTCGCAGGTTCGAATCCTGCCTCGGGCATGGATGTGTGTGATGTCATTAGGTTAGTTAGCTTTAAGTAGTTCTAAGTCTAGGGGACTGATGACCTCAGATGTTAAGTCCCATAGTGCTGACAGCCATCTGATCCATTAATTATGAAATGCCCTTCGTATTTCAGGATAAGTTTCTGATCAACTCTATTCTTTAATGGTATTACTTAGCAATAACTATAAGTGTTTAGTATGTAATTTAGTCAACAAGATTTGGACAGAGATTTGTATAGCTGTTCTGAACATCAGATATGAATCATGGTACATTGTCACAAAGCGGAAAATCCCAATGTTAGCTAATAGTTCTAGTATGAAGGGGTTTACTTTTTTCTGTCAGTTCGCCGATAATATTGATATCTGACAGTCTGTAGATCCTTTCCTTGAACCCATGGCCAGTTTTGAATATAGTATGGAACCCATAACATTTATTTTGCATATTAACTGGTCTAAACATGCTTCTTCGGAAATTTTCCACATCGAATTTCAGCAATTTGCTGTAAAAATCACATTGTAAAGCTTCTCATTGAAACATCGTCGATACTGAGAACTCCTCAGTGCCAATATCGTGCAACTGTAAATGATAGTATTTTGGTAAGAACAAGAAATTTCACTATGCCTCGATTATGTGCACTACTTTTGGAGATGCCTTTCAAGGAATCTTATCTTCATTTTTTATGTATTAAATTCGTCTGTGATTGTACGAGTAGAGTAAATAAAGAGCAGTGTTCTATCGACAAGCAACCTTAAAAAATACCATACACATATCAGGAATGAATCCTTGCCATGTTTTCAAGGGCAATTGCACTGTCTCATACTTCATAATGTATCTAGGACTCTTGCACAATTGCAAATGTAGTGTTTACGTTGAAAATTAAATTATAATTTTCTGAAACTAGTAAATGAAATAAACAAGCCAAGTAGTAATCTACTGGAATTTCTTTTCCTTCATCAAATGACCACAGATGCTGCCCCAGCACATCTCAGCGTAAGGTGGAAAATTCTCAAGAAACTCATGTTTCAAGGATGGTGGCGATGTTTTAGGATACCGGAGGTAATCTGTCCCGTCGAAGCGAACATCAGAATGAGAAACTGATGGTAACTGGTAATCAGAAAATGTGATGACCACTCTAAAGCTGTTGACTGCGAAAGTTAATCTGTAAATTTCTTGTTACAGGTAGCACGTTTTAGCGTTAGTGATCTGGATACGTAAATAACTAACGAAAAGTGATTCACTGACTTAAGCAAAAACGGAGTCGAATGTGACGGAGTCGACTCTGATAATACATCAGAGGATGCGGCCTTGGAATTGACAAAGGCAACTTGAACGCCACTAGAATAGTTTTGGTAGTGTGTTAAAAACACTCTGTTACAATGAAAGATTGGGATAATGTCTGATCTAAAATCAAACCAGAACACCAAATATTGAACCAGGAATGTAGATTCTAACTTTCTGCCTGTACTACTGATATACTGTACTTATGTATTTGATAATTGCCCAGATTTTTACCTATATGAATGGTCTTTCATCTGACAGATAATTTTTGAGGACTTTTGTCATAATTTTCTATGCTATATCTCAACAACAGTACAATGGATGTAGAAATGCCTTGAAGCACAAAAAGTGGATAATCGGAACGGTAAACATCTTCTTCGACTACTTTGCGGAGGAAACGTGTTTAGTGCTTGTTGCTATGGCGTGTTCTTTAACCTGCCGAAATAATGCTGTCACGACAGTAATGTGTGAGCAGCCGTATTTCGAAAACATTCCAACAACCTAAAAGATCGAGGAAAGGAGAGAAGTGAATAATTCCGAAGGTACTCAGGTGGGTTTATATAATTGTTTGTGACATACGTGGCTAGGATTTTAAAGAGAGGAAAAAAATCAGTTTCAGTTATAGAAAATGTGAAAATAGAATTAATTTGAAATGACAGCGATTATGTATTGTACAAAATAACGATACAAGTTTCGGCGGACTGGGAAATAGCAAAGCAACAGAATGAGGAGGTCGTATGCCCATCTATAGTATAGGCAAGATAGTGAGATACCAAAATTTTTGTACAATATCACATCTCTCTAATTCACAGAAACATCTTTGAAGGGTTCTACAGGGACTGATATACATGGAAGAAAATGTTGAAAAACATAATAATGCCTATTACGGATTAGGTTTGTGTTCTTAGGATATGGTTCGTCAAATGCAACTAAATAAATTCTGTTTATATTTTGCCATAGGCATTTCGCTTCTTTTTATTTTGTAAGCGTCTTCAGTGGCCTATTTTTATATAATAATTGCATTTAGTAATGATTACAGATTTGGTTACTATATTACAACGTTTTGTTATTTTTTTGCTAGGTGAGAATCAACCTTTTGCAGCACAAGACGTTGGTAAGAAAATAAGCCGTTGGTATCGATAATCCAATGCGTACAATATGGCCTTCCTTAGATCTAACAAGATTGTTCTTCCTGATAATTATAGTAACGAGACCTTGTTGCTACTAATATCCACTATAATGAATAAGGTTTCATCCACTACCAAATTAATTCACTCTATTCACTATAATCACTATTCATTAATATCGTACAATATTCCATCAATGAGCAAAAGGTGTGGTACAAAACTCAATTACGAGGACCGTCTTGCTGAATGGGCGCCCGTGGTTCACTGAAGTCAGACACCAGCTAAAATTTTGTTTGCTGCTCCTGAGACCAAACGTCATTGGCGTCACAGATTATACTTCAGCATGCAAGGGTACTGTTTCCTTGCAATTTGTCTCGTTTTTCGAATTCAATAAAGATTATGATACCGTAGTTAGGAACAGAGTATGAACGGTGAATGGCTCTGAGCACTATGGGACTTAACTACTGAGGTCATCAGTCCCCTAGAACTTAGAACTACTTAAACCTAACTAACCTAAGGACATCACACACATCCATGCCCGAGGCAGGATTCGAACCTGCGACCGTAGCGGTCACGCGGTTCCAAACTGACGCGCTTAGAACCGCACGGCCACATCGGCCGGCATGAACGGTGAAGGTAGAGGCAGCAGTTCCAGAGAAACTCATTAGATAAAAAATATTTAAATAATTGTTGGCAAAAGTAAAGGCAGCGAAAATATCAAAAAGTTTTGCAGCATGTCATTCTCAATGGAGAGAAGTCTTCCGAAGTAAGAGTGATTTCAGGTGTGTCGCAGGGGAGTGTCATAGGACCATTGCTATTCACAATGTACATAAATGACTTTGTGGATGACATCGGAAGTTCACTGAGGCGTTTTGCAGATGATACTGTGGTGTATAGAGAGGTTGTAACAATGTAAAATTGTACTGAAATGCAAGAGGTTCTGCAGCGAATTGACGCATGGTGCAGAGAATGGCAATTCAATCTCAATGTAGACAAGTCTAATGTGCTGCGAATACATAGAAAGATAGATCCCTTATCACTGAGCTACAAAATAGCAGGTCAGCAACTGGAAGCAGTTAATTCCATAAATTATCTGGGAGTACGCATTAGGAGTGATTTAAAATGGAATGATCATATAAAGCTGATCGTCAAAGAAGATGCCAGACTGAGATTCATTGGAAGAATCCTAAGGAAATGCAATCAGACACAAAGGAAGTAGGTTACAGTACGCTTGTTCGCCCACTGCTTGAATACTGCTCAGCAGTGTGGGATCCGTACCAGATAGGGTTGATAGAAGAGATAGAGAAGATCCATCGGAGAGCAGCGCGCTTCGTTACAGGATCATTTAGTAATCGCGAAAGCGTTACGGAGATGATAGATAAACTCCAGTGGAATACTCGGTACGGGCTTTTGTTAAAGTTTCGAAAAAATGCCTTCACCGAAGAGTCAAGCAATATATCGTTCCCTCCTACGTATATCTCGCGAAGAGACCATGTGGATAAAATCAGAGATTAGAGCCCACACAGAAGCATACCGACACTCCATCTTTCCACGAACAATACGAGACTGGAATAGAAGGGAGTACCGACAGAGGTACTCAGGGTACCCTCCGCCACTCACCGTCAGGTGGCTTGCGGAGTATGGATGTAGATGTAGATGTAGATGTAGATGTAGAAAAGCTAATGAGACAAGGGCTTTGTACGTCACGCTTTCTAAGCAATCTAGGACGGAGGAAAGTCCAAAATGGCTCTGAGCACTATAGGACTTAACATCTGTGGTCATCAGTCCCCTAGAACTTAGAACTACCTAAACCTAACTAACTTAAACCTAACTAACCTAAGGACATCACACACATCCATGCCCGAGGCAGGATTCGAACATGCGACCGTAGCGGTCGCGCGGTTCCAGACTGAACGGAGGAAAGTCCTTTAATAGATGCGCTGGGAGTAGAAATTATCATAAAGGTACAAGCGCATGCTTTTTCTAATGATTTTGTATTCATAGGGAGAAGTTTGGAGAAACTAAGAAGTGTTGGGATAATACTAATAGATCAGCCAAGAGAAAATGAGTTGTGTATCAGTCAAGATGTAAAGGAGAACATTCAAGTGGATAGGAAAGAAGGACCGAAGGGCGATCATCATCATCATCATTTAAGACTAATTATGCCTTTCAGCGTTCAGTCTGGAGCATAGCCCCCCCTTATACAGTTCCTCCATGATCCCCTATTCTGTGCTAACATTGATGCCTCTTCTGATGTTAAACCTATTACTTCAAAATCATTCTTAACCGAATCCAGGTACCTTCTCCTCGGTCTGCCCCGACTCCTCCTACCCTCTACTGCTGAATCCATGAGTCTCTTGGGTAACCTTGCTTCTCCCATGCGTCTAACATGACCCCACCATCTAAGCCTGTTCGCCCTGACTGCTACATCTATAGAGTTCATTCCCAGTTTTTCTTTGATTTTCTCATTGTGGACACCCTCCTGCCATTGTTCCCATCTACTAATACCTGCAATCATCCTAGCTACTTTCATATCCGTAACCTCAACCTTGTTGATAAGGTAACCTGAGTCCACCCAGCTTTCGCTTCCATACAACAAAGTTGGTCGAAAGATTGAACGGTGCACAGATAACTTAGTCTTGGTACTGACTTCCTTCTTGCAGAAGAGAGTAGATCGTAGCTGAGCGCTCACTACATTAGCTTTGCTACACCTCGCTTCCAGTTCTTTCACTATGTTGCCATCCTGTGAGAATATGCATCCAAAGTACTTGAAACCGTCCACCTGTTCTAACATTGTTCCTCCTATTTGGCACTCAATCCGTTCATATTTCTTTCCCACTGACATTACTTTCGTTTTGGAGATGCTAATCTTCATACCATAGTCCTTACATTTTTGATCTAGCTCTGAAATATTACTTTGCAAACTTTCAATCGAATCTGCCATCACAACTAATTCATCCGCATATGCAAGACTGCTTATTTTGTGTTCATATATCTTAATCTCACCCAGCCAGTCTATTGTTTTCAACATATGATGCATGAATAATATGAACAACAGTGGAGACAGGTTGCAGCCTTGTCTTAGCCCTGAAACTACTCTGAACCATGAACTCAATTTACCGTCAACTCTAACTGCTGCCTGACTATCCATGTAAAGACATTTAATTGCTTGCAAAAGTTTCCCTCGTATTCCATAATCTTGTAGAACAGACAATAACTTCCTCCTAGGAACCCGGTCATATGCCTTTTCTAGATCTATAAAGCATAGATACAATTCCCTGTTCCACTCATAACACTTCTCCATTATTTGCCGTAAGCTAAAGATCTGGTCCTGACAACCTCTAAGAGGCCTAAATCCACACTTATTTTCATCCAGTTGGTCCTCAACTAATACTCGCACTTTCCTTTCAACAATACCTCAGAAGATTTTACCCACAACGCTGATTAAAGAGATACCTCTGTAGTTGTTACAATCTTTTCTGTTTCCATGTTTAAAGATTGGTGTGATTACTGCTTTTGTCCAGTCTGATGGAACCTCTCCCGACTCCCAGGCCATTTCAATTATCCTGTGTAGCCATTTAAGACCTGACATTCCACTGTATTTGATGAGTTCCGACTTAATTTCATCCACCCCAGCCGCTTTATTGCACTGCAATCTATTCACCATTTTTTCCACTTCCTCAAATGTGATCCTATTTTCATCATCATTCCTATCCCATTCTACCTCGAAATCTGAAACATTACTGATCGCATTTTCACCTACATTGAGCAACTCTTCAAAATATTCCCTCCATCTTCCCAAGGCATCCACAGGATTCACCAGCAGTTTTCCTGACCTGTCCAAAATACTTGTCATTTCCTTCTTACCTCCCTTTCGAAGACTGCTAATTACACTCCAGAATGGTTTTCCAGCAGCTTGACCCATAGTCTCCAACCTGTTTCCAAAGTCTTCCCACGATTTCTTCTTGGATGCTGCAATTATCTGTTTGGCTTTGTTTCTTTCTTCAACATAACTTTCTCTGTCTACCTGGGTTCTGGTATGTAGCCATGTTTGATACGCTTTCTTTTTCCTTTTACAGGCTGCCTTGACTGTATCATTCCACCAAGCTGTTTGCTTCTTCCTACTTTTACACACTACTGTTCCAAGACATTCTTTAGCCACTTCTAGTACTGTGTCCCTGTACCTTGTCCATTCCTTTTCCAATGACTGTAATTGACTACATTCAACTAACTGGTACCTTTATGAGATCGCTGTTATGTACTTGTCCCTGATTTCCTTATCCTGAAGTTTCTCCACTCTTATCCTCCTACATTTGGACCTGACCTCCTGCACTTTCGGCCTCACAATCCCAATTTCACTGCAGATTAAATAATGATCAGTGTCATCAAAGAATCCCCTGAATACACGTGTGTCCCTCACAGCCTTCCTGAATTCCTGATCTGTTATTATATAGTCAATGACAGACCTGGTTCCCCTGCCTTCCCAAGTATACCG
The DNA here is from genome assembly GCF_023864275.1 of Schistocerca cancellata. Lineage (NCBI taxonomy): Eukaryota > Metazoa > Arthropoda > Insecta > Orthoptera > Acrididae > Schistocerca > Schistocerca cancellata. The sequence goes on along the minus strand of NC_064633.1, from coordinate 20,883,569 downwards.
GTGAATGTTCTTATGTTTAAAAAAGGAGTTTGTGATTACTAAGCCCATACTGGCACAGAAATCCAAGAGTTGTTTCCCGTTCCTGTTGGCCTCCATATCCTCTCCAAATTTACCCATAACCTTTTCATACCCTTCTGTTCGATTTCCAATCCTGGCGTTAAAATCACCCATGAGCAGAACACTGTCCTTGTCCTTTACTCTAACAACTACATCACTGAGTGCCTCATAAAAACTATCCATCTTATCTTGATCTGTCCCTTCACAATGCGAATATACTGACACAATCCTAATTTTCTTGCTAGACACTGTCAAATCTATCCACATCAGTCGTTCGTTTACATACCTTATTACAACTACGCTGAGTTCCATTTCTTTCCTGATGTAAAGCCCTACACCCCATTGTGCTATTCCTGCTTTGACTCCTGACAGGTAGACCTTGTATTCTCCCACTTCCTCTTCTTTCTCACCCCTTAACCGAATGTCACTAACAGCTAAAACGTCCAGCCCCATCTTACTTGCAGCCTCTGCCAGCTCCACCTTCTTCCCAGAGTAGCGCCCATTGATATTAATAGCTCCCCATCTCATTACCATTTGTTTGCCAAGTCGTATCTTAGGAGTCCCTGGTTTGTCAGTTAGAGGTGGGACTCCGTCACCTCCAAAGGTCCGAGGCATTTTGCTCTGATTGTTGCCAGCATCATATTTAAAGTACCAGGGAAGCAGGTTGCTAGCCTTACTTGCCCCGAGTCCCATTGGGTTTTACCCCTAACGGCTGAGGGACTAACCGGTGGATTTGGTAGTCTTTGCCGTAAGAGCACAAAGATGACCACGACTCAGAATATGTCCGAGATGCCCAGCCTTATTCCAAAGTAAGGGCGATGCATTGGAATAAAAATAAAGAGGAAATTGCAGTAAAGATAAAAGGTGCAGAGCCACACCTCTATGTCTTATAGAAAATCTACAGTATTACGTTGCTATTAGGAAAACGAAAATGGACAAAATGCGACGGTCATTCGGCTCATATGAGTCAGAGACTTGCGAGAACGTAGAGGAAACATGCTGTTCCCTTTTTCACCCATATAATCTGTTATGAAGATGTTCTACAGTGACAGCTATCTCAGTGTATTCGACCGCTGCTACCGCAAGGCTATTTGCTCTGGACGTAACGTGCAGGAAGACGGGTGTTACTATGAAATAAACTCAAAATTATTTTGTCTCCTATGTAGGAACTGTCACAAGAGAAAACTACTGCCTGAATATGTTCGCTTCGTTTTCTATAAACAGTTTCGGATTTGGAGGCGGTTTTTGAGCTACTACAAAGCTCATATTTTGTTTCTTTTGATTACAATTTAAATAATAATCCAATACCAATATTGCATCAAGTAATATACCTTCTTCAATTACTCGCTAGGTGTTAGTAGGCACTTTACCACCATTTTCGATGTTACCACCACAGATTTCATCACACAATTAATGGAAATGGTATCACATCTGGTTCCAGCTGCTCTTATTCACTTTCGCACAATTGCGGACAAAGCTTACACTTTTATATACGAGTGTGACGGTAAAATGTAACACACCTAATTTGTTTATATCAGCTATTTTTTACGACTCAAGCAGTTTCCATAAGTGGCGTTTGCAAGATAATAAACAGTTGTCTGTCTGTACGATAAACTGGCTTCAAAAAAGTTAAATATGACAGAAGTTTAGTAAACATATTTTATTAGGTTTATTGCACTGAGTAATGAAATTTGCACGATGGGAATGACATACGAAGACGAGCAATTTCGTACTATAAGGCACGCCCACAAATAAATAAGTAAACAATGTTTCCCACAAACTGTCGTTTACAGACTCACATAAAACTTGTGTTCCGCCAAAAGCTGTCTGCTCTCTAACAGTTCCCAGTTTTTATACAGAGCTATTTGAAATCTAGGTGCCCTCTTCAAAAAGCTATTGGCGTATCACAAATATACAGGGTCTTTCAAAAATGACCGGTATATTTGAAACGGCAATAAAAACTAAACGAGCAGCGATAGAAATACACCGTTTGTTGAAATATGCTTAGGACAACAGTACATTTTCAGGCGGACAAACTTTCGAAATTACAGTAGTTACAATTTTCAACAACAGATGGCGCTGCAAGTGATGTGAAAGATATAGAAGACAACGCAGTCTGTGGGTGCGCCATTCTGTACGTCGTCTTTCTGCCGTAAGCGTGTGCTGTTCACGACGTGCAAGTGTGCTGTAGACAAGATGGTTTATTCTTTAGAACAGAGGATTTTTCTGGTGTTGGAATTCCACCGCCTAGAACACAGTGTTGTTGCAACAAGACGAAGTTTTCAACGGAGGTTTAATGTAACCAAAGGACCGAAAAGCGATACAATAAAGGATCTGTTTGAAAAATTTCAACGGACTGGGAACGTGACGGATGAACGTGCTGGAAAGGTAGGGCGACCGCGTACGGCAACTACAGAGGGCAACGCGCAGCTAGTGCATGACGCCAACGTCCACGTACCGTCTCATGCGCCAGAATTTACACCTCTATCCATACAAAATTCAAACGCGGCAACCCCTTAGCGCCGCTACCATTGCTGCACGAGAGACATTCGCTAACGATATAGTGCACAGGATTGATGACGGCGATATGCATGTGGGCAGCATTTGGTTTACTGACGAAGCTTATTTTTACCTGGACGGCTTCGTCAATAAACAGAACTGGCGCATATGGGGAACCGAAAAGCCCCATGTTGCAGTCCCATCGTCCCTGCATCCTCAAAAAGTACTGGTCTGCGCCGCCATTTCTTCCAAATGAATCATTGGCCCATTTTTCAGAACCGAAACGATTACTGCATCACGCTATCTGGACATTCTTCGTGAATTTGTGGCGGTACAAACTGCCTTAGACGACACTGCGAACACCTCGTGGTTTATGCAAGATGGTGCCCGGCCACATCGCACGGCCGACGTCTTTAATTTCCTGAATGAATATTTCGATGATCGTGTGATTGCTTTCAGCTATCCGAAACATACAGGAGGCGGCGTGGATTGGCCTCCCTATTCGCCAGACTTGAACCCCTGTGACTTCTTTCTGTGGGGACACTTGAAAGACCAGGTGTACCGCCAGAATCCAGAAACAATTGAACAGCTGAAGCAGTACATCTCATCTGCATGTGAAGCCATTCCGCCAGACGCGTTGTCAAAGGTTTCGGGTAATTTCATTCAGAGACTACGCCATATTATTGCTACGCATGGTGGATATGTGGAAAATATCGTACTATAGAGTTTCCCAGACCGCAGCGCCATCTGTTGTTGAAAATTGTAACTACTGTAATTTCGAAAGTTTGTCTGCCTGAAAATGTACTGTTGTCCCAAGCATATTGCAACAAACGGTGTATTTCTATCGCTGCTCGTTTAGTTTTTATTGCCGTTTCAAATATACCGCTCATTTTTGAAACACCCTGTATGTATTGGCACTTTCCCGATATATGTTGTCAACACTGCTTGAAAAATATTCTTTTCGGGATATAGAGCACGTAAATTCTTCTGGTTTAAATCTCATTCTGCGCTCGTAGGTAGTACACCGCGCCTGTTACGCGTCCACCGCGGCGCTCGGGGGCCACAGCACAGTTGCGACACCTGAGGATGGGCTTATGAGAGCTCGAAACCGGTAGTGATAATAAAGCAAAGTTAAAACTGAATCGGCATTTTCAACCTCTAGCCCTAAGTTACAGTTGTGAAGACACAGATTATCAGTGAACATGTGAACAGGCATAATGTAGGTGACCAAAGATTTTCACCGTGGAGAGTTAAATGAGATGTCAGGACGACAGTGGATTTGTTTAATTAACGTCTTTATTCCGGCACTAGACTGTAGTATATAAGGGGACAGCTTCATGGAGGAGTCCAGTTGTTTCTCATAGGAAACAATATGCACCCGGAATTGGTGACAGTGCAAAGAGTGGGGCTGAGCATGGTGTCACTCGAATGGCACTGTCAGAGACGTCTCAGGCTGCGACTGTGAAGACAGCGTCGCAGCACAGCTGACAATATTGCGGAGGCAGTTGTGACGTCACTCCACCGAGCAGCGGCTCTCTGCTCCAGTGGTGCCTCTCTTATGACTCAGGGCAGGCTGCCCCGTCCCGCGGTCGAACAGCGGACCCCTTCTGCGTTCCAGGAGGTTCTCCGGGTGTCACAGGCTCGTGGTGTAGGCTGTGACACTGGATGCGAATATTTTAGTCCATGAATGGCTCAGTACTTATAAGCTCAAGGCTACGTTCATTTAGGGATTAAGGAACATACTCTTAACACTTCAGTGGTGACAAGTAAGGAAAGGCTTCGGTCAATCCCCCAATCAATTTGCTGCATCAGCTGTATCTAAACCGTGCCCCGCTGGCTCCGCTTCGCGACGGCTGTCGGACGTGTTTTGCTTCACAGCACACAACACGCCTGCTTGCCTATTGCTGGCTTTACAACTCACTTCAATTCTGACGTACTTTTTAATCGAATACAGTTTGCCCTCTTTACCAAGACTTGTTCCGATGGGTCAAATAAACTAGACTACCGTTTACACTAGAGATCCTGGGGACTTGGCCCAGCTGTTCTAGGCGCTTCAGTCCGGAACCGCGCGACAGCTACGGTCGCAGTTTCGAATCCTGTCTCGGGCATGGATGTGTATGATGTCCTTAGGTTAGTTAGGTTTAAGTAGTTGTGAGTTCTAGGGGACTGATGACCACAGCAGTTAAGTCCCATAGTGCTCAGAGTCATTTGAACCATTTTTTAACCCATTCTGACCCATCTCGCATCTTAATATTTATTATCACAATTCCCGCCCCTCCCCCCCCCCCCCCCCCCCATGAACCATGGACACATTGCCGTTGGTGGGGAGCCTTGCGTGCCTAAAGGATACACATAGCCGTACCGTAGGTGCAACCACAACGGAGGGGTATCTATTGAGAGACCAGACAAACGTGTGGTTCCTGAAGAGGGGCAACAGCCTTTTCAGTAGTTGCAGGGGCAACAGTCTGGATGATTGACTGATCTGGCCTTGTAACACTAACCAATACGGCCTTGCTGTTATGGTACTGCGAACGGCTGAAAGCAAGGGGAAACTACAGCCGTAATATTTCCCGAGGGCATCCAGCTTTACTGTATGCATGGAGAGCTGCATCAAACCAGTCACAGGACTGAAGACCACAACAAAAACAACAATTGGTTTCCCAAACCTAAATGCTACACATTTATGCGGGGACTCTAACCCTGCTCTTTAACTCAAACACCACGGAACTTATTTCATTGTTTGTCTCCTTGCACAATAACTTCTACCTCTCTATGCCAATCTTACAAACTAAAAAAATTAAATTGCCATTAAATGAATAAAATCTTCTTGGTTTTCAATAATTCAAGTAAAATTCCTGACCATTCGATGGCAATCGCTGCCATCGTCGTAAGAAGTAAATCCTCTGACTGCTGGGGCTGGCCGATTTTCCGCTTATACAGCCACGATTGTAGCCTCTGCTGGTACGAAGCAGAACGGGCCAAAACGACGCGTGCACAGAAGGTAGTTGGGCGGTTCGAATAAAATTCTCGAGTTTTCGATCATCATCTCCGCCATCATCGTCAGGAGTAAAGCCACTTACAATCGGGGCTGGCACGGTATTCCGCTTATGTAGCCCCGACTGCGGCCTCTGGTACCAAACAGAGAGCGCCGGAAGGACGCGTGCGGTGACTGGGCAGCTCCTAGCAGCTCCGGCCCGCCGGGGGACCAAGTGACGTCAGGTGGAGCGAGGGGGCAGCGCCACGATTCATACTACCGCTCCCGCCTCCTTACAAGCGTCAAGCATTCGTCGTTCCTTCCTTTCGATATATAAAGCCAGCTCCGACGCCCTACTGAGTGTGTACTCATGATCTGTGCTAAAACTGTTGCTGTTCATTCTAATCTCAGCAACCAGTCTTGTACCGGAATCCCGGTATGTTGTGCATGAACGAAGACTATCGTGTTTTCGAACAGGGTTTTGTGTCTGTTTCCCAGGCAATACTCAGCTACAGCCGAATTGTCGAGCTCCGTTTGTTTAATATGTCACTTTTGCTCGGTACATTGCTCTGCAACTACGCGAAGTGTTTCACCTGCATCGATGCTGACGCATTCGCATCGGACACCATACACACCGGGCACTCGAAGAGCTATGTCGTCTTTGACAGGCTGCAGCATACCTCGTATCTTTGTGGTGCATCGGAACCCTGGTCTCAGTGCATGTCTATGCAACACACATCGTAACAGGTGCAATTTGACAGGAAAGCAGCTGGCTTGGCCCCTTCAGCCGAGTCACAAGGCATCCTTCTCCAGTGGCACCTGAAAGCATTTGCAGTGTCTTTCATGATATAATCTTTCTGTCTAAACATGTGTCTCAAGTGTTGTAATTCAGACTATAAGTGATCGTCGTCAGAAATAACTTCAGCTCTGTATATTAACGTGTTCAGGATCGCTGTCTTGCGTACAGGTGTTCAAGTATCGATCATTGTGCGTCGGTTTCCTAAGCACTGAATGAGCTGCTGTCTTCCGATCAACTGAAACATCCAAGAATGGTAGCTGGCCATCGTTATCCGTCTCCATGGTAAAGTTAATGTCGGGATGGACGCCGTTCATGTGATCGACGAACTGGTGCAGTGTATTTTGACACTGATGCCTTGACATGAATTTGTCATGGACGAACTTCAGGGAGCGAGACGGACGCAGCGCCGCCGAGTTCGGAGCCTGCTCTTCAAAGCGCTTCATGAAGAAATTAGCTATTGTCGGAGACAGTCGTGAGCCCATCGCTGTGCAATCCTTCATTTCATAATATTCGCCGCGGCACATAAATTACGTTGTTCTTAGAATATGACCGAACAATTTGACGATTCCCGGTGGAAATTTTTGGGCTAAAAGATCCAGCGTGTCGTGTAGTGGCTCCTCGTAAAAAGTGACACGCTGTCCTGATTAACAATAGTGTCGTTTTGGCCTATTTTAATTTTCTTGAATGTTTCATTAAATGCCAGGAACCTATGATTGTCCTCAATTTTTGTCATCAAGCTTGTCGCCTTTCGATTGGATGTGTGTGGACGTAACCACGGCAGCACAACACCGTGCAAGTTTACGCAAAACAATGCCTAAGCACTGTAACAAGTTCGACCGCTTAACTCACAGGAGAAGTGGTGTGGAGGATGATGAGGCCCATAGAACAGCTGCTAATCTCTCCAACCAAGAACTGGACGACTGCTCTGTGTGAGCGCTGAGTAAAGGTCTTAAGTTTTCACCAGTCCCAGGACGTCTGCCAATTATAGATATTATTAATGGAATAGAGTTGTGCATTCGGCATCTCTCTCACGACGCAGCTGAGGTCGACATACTAACCAGCACCCATATACTGGCGAAATCTAATATTAGCCCGGAGGAACGCCGTGGCTTACGCTTAATGCGTCAGAACAAGGACTTGGTTGCCTTACCAGCTGACAAACAAACGCCACTATGGTCCTCAACAGTGAAGACAACCACATCAAGATACTACGTTCATTAGAAGATGTGTACCAAAAACTTCGTCAGGAAGACAGAGGAGTTATTAAAAGACTCTGGTTTACCAGACGAATTGTGAAGGAATGATTGCCTCTTGCCTCCAGACCTCCTAGGCTTTATGGATTGCCGAAGGTGCGTAAGGAAAATGTCCCTCTTAACCCCGTTATTAGTGCAAACAGCTCGCCCACCTGAGGACTGGCAAAACATCTTGCAGGATATGACTTCAGAAATTTTCCCAGCGTATTTCTTCTTCTAGTAATTTCCGGGTGTGCAGCCGGATCCCTTCGACATTCTGCCACGATATTTCGGCCCAGGACATCCGGCCATCATACTCAATGACTAGATGTTCTTTTACTTTCACCACCGAGGGCAGCACGTACAACTCGGCTTTGTCGCGCATGTAAACACCTGACGCATGCGCTGTAGGATGCCAGTACATTTCGCATGCGAGAGACTAGGCATAAATACCTCGACTGCACCTGGGCTCTATCATCGTAGGTCGTACCACTCGCTCCTTCCGACTCCTGGATTTCTCCCTTACTGTCTGCGCACGTCCTGTCCGCCTCACCCCCACCCTCACCTACCTTGGCCTCACCATTGACCGTCACCTCACCTGGGTCCCTCATCTCCACTCCATCCAATCCAAAGCCCACAACCGCCTCCGACTCCTCAAACTCCTCTCTGGCCGGACGTGGGGGTTGCAACCCTCTACCATCCTCCACACCTACACATCCTTAATCCGTCCCATCCTCTGTTATGCCAGTCCTGCCTGGATATCTGCCCCCCCCCCCAAATTCTATAAGTCCCTCCAGATCCTTGAGCGTCATGCACTCCGCCTCGCCTTCCGTATACGCCTCCCGTCCCCCACGCGAATCCTCTATGATCTCATTCCTTTCCCCCATCTGCTCCTATTCCTCGAACATATCCGCATCCTCTACACCTCCCGCCGTCTTGAACCCCCTCACCTCCTGGTTGCTCCTCTCCTCTCCCATCCCCGCCCCCTGCCACGTCTTCACCGTTGTGTCCCCCCTACCCTCCATCTCTACACCCTACATCTCCTTTCCCAAGGTGGCTTCCATCAACTCCCCCTCCCGGACGATGCCCTCTCTCCCTCCATTTATCCCTCCTCTCAACTCTGATCCTCACTCCCCCTCCTTTCATCCTTTCCCTGGGCTCCCTCTTCCCCCCTTCCGTCCTGTTTTCTCCCCACTAAACCTCTCCCTATCTCCCTTCTCCCCCCAAGTCCTTTTGTATTCCCCTCCTCTGCCTACCTCACTCCTTGTCGCGTCTGCCCCCAACCCCTCTTATGGGTCCTCATCCTCCATCAGCTCCTTTCCCGGTTCCCCCCTTCGCTTTTACTCTCCTTTCCCGCCTTTTTTGTTTTCCCATCATCTGTCCAGTTTCCCCCCACCTGCTCTCGGCTGTGGTATGTCACATTTGCCAACTTTTTAGTGCAGTGTTCCAATGACTATTCAGTGTTGTTCGTCTTTCTCGTGTTGCCAACAGAAACCATGCTGTCGCTAGGTGTGAATTTTATGTCTTTTGCGAACAGAATCCAGACTGTCGCCGTGTTTTTTTAATTGTCTGTCTATTGTTTTACCTGTCTGCTTCGTATGTATTTTATTAGCATCATCATCCCTCTGTTCTCTGTTTTAAGTTCCACGATTTCTTCTCGCCATGTTACTCTTTAAGTCTCCGATTTTATCGCCTGTTTTTATTATTTATTCTCTTCATCTTTCTCACAAAGTCTGTAGGCTGAAGAGCGGCATACTAAGCTGCTGCCAGCCCGCCCCCTTCGGGGGAAATTGAAATTCAATAAAGAAAAAAAACTGGGCTCTTCAGTAGTTGTATACTCACCTGTTGATGGCCGGACGTCTCTGGGCCGAAATATCGTGGCAGAATATCGACGGGATCCGGCTGCATACCCGGAAATTATTAGAAGAAGAATCTTGCAGGATTGTTAGCGCAAAAACCGGGAAATTGTAAATATGATGTTGAAAATATGGCATTTCAGTCTTTTGATCGCTATTTTTTATTTTCAATTACCGGTTTCACTACAGAACCGGTAGATCTGTAGTGACAAGTTACTCTGTAACTGCAATATATGATCTGAAGATGGGCAGCAAACCTGAAATCGATAATTGAAAATAAAAAATAGCGATCAAAAGACTGAAATGCCATATTTTCATTTAATGAACGATCGCGGAAATCCCATTAAGACAATCATGTCTAGTTTTGATAAAAATATGACGTTGTCAAGTCGTAGAAATTTGTTGAAACGCTCAAGAAGATGAAAGTAGGCCGAAACGACGCAGTGGTTAGTCTGGACGTTGTCACCTTTTACAAGGGTGCTCGTATAAGACACGTTGGATCTTTTGGCCCAACAGTTTCCACTTGGAATCGTGAGATTGTTCCGTAGTGTTCTAACGACATGTACCCCGAAGAAAATTGTGAGATGACGGATGGCACAGCGATGGGCTCACCACTGTCTGAGGCAGTCTGAACTCGGTGGCGTTGCGTCCGTCTTGCTTCCTGAAGTACGTCTATGACAAATTCTTGATGTTGCCTCACGGTGAAACTAAACATGAACGGTGTCCATCCCAACATTAAATTAACCATCGAGGTGGAGAAGGATGGATTGCTACAGTTCTTTAATATTTTATTTGGGTGGAAAGTAGGCGGCCGGCTTGGTCATTCAGTGTATAGGAAATCAAAGCACACTGATCGATACTTGAACGCCAATAGTTTTCACTGCTCTGTACTGCAGAAAGTAGTCCTGAACACGTTAACACAGAGCTTAAGTTATTTCTGACGAAGGCCACCTACAGTCTGAATTTTAGTCGTCGGCGTGTTCAGAGAGAATGGTTAATATGAAGAGGGACAACGCTAACGCTGTCGGTCGTTGTGGCCGAGCGGTTCTAGGCGCTCCAGTCCGGAACCGCGCTGCTGCTACGATCGCAGGTTCGAATCCTGCCTCGGCATGAATGTGTGTGATGTCGTTAGGTTAGGTTTGAGTATTTCTAAGTCTAGGGGACTGATGACCTCAGATGTTAAGTCCCATAGTGCTCAGAGCCATTTGAACCATTTTTGAACCGCTAACGCTTTCAAAATGATGACTCTGAGGACTATGGGACTTAACTGCTGTGGTCATCAGTTCCCTAGAACTTAGAACTACTTAAACCTAACTAACCTAAGGACATCACACACATCCATGCCCGAGGCAGGATTCGAACCTGCGACCGTAACGGTCGTGCGGTTCCAGACTGTAGCGCCTAGAACCGCTCGGCCACTACGGCAGGCTAACGCTTTCATATGCCACTGAGGAAGGATGCCTTGCGAATCGGCTGAAACGACCAAGCCAGCTGCTTTCCTGCCATATTGTGGGGCAATGAGCAGAGCAAGTTAGGACGTGTGCTGCAGAGACATGGACTGAGACCAGTGATCTGGCCCGTTCCTACGATACAGGATATGCCGCCACCTGTTAAAGCTCTTCGAGTGCCCAGTGAGTATGGTGTTCAATACGAATGGGGCAGGATCTGTATAGATCAGACAATTCGCTTAGTTGGAGGGCTTTGTACAGAGCACAAGTGATATATTAGACAAAGGGAGCACGACAAGTCGGCCATAGTTGAGCATTGTCTGGAAAACAGATCCAAAATGCTGTTTGAGAACGCAAGAGTGTTGGCTCATGCGCCAACATACTGAGATTTCGTTATAAGTGAGGCGACTGAGATAAGAATGAACATCAAAATTCTAAGATAGACCAGGGGTACACGATCAGTAGGGCCTGGGGGCGGGCTTTGGATGTCGAAAGGAAGCAACGAAGAATGCTTGATGCTTGTGGGGGGGCGGGAGAGGCAGTTACAAACGTGGCACAGGCCCCTCGCCCCACCTGACGTCACTCGGTCCAGGGCGGCCGAGAGCTGCAATGAGCTGCTCAGTCACCGTATGCGTCGTTTCGGCACACTCTGTTTAGCACCAGAGGTCGAAGTCGGTGCTACGGAAGTGGAAGACCGTGCCAGCCCCGACAGTAAAGGGTTTTACTCCTGACCACGATGGCGGGGATGTCGATCGAAAACTCGAGAATTTTATTCGAACTGACGCGGCTTGAAAACCGAGAAGATTTCATTCAGACATATCGCTGCCAAGCACTCCGAGGAAAAATACACATGAAATTATAGCCTTGTGCGTTCATCTTCCTTCTTCTGCTTTTATGCTCGGGATATCCAATCCACCGAAATGTGAACAGTGCCTGGGTCTGAACTCGACCTTCCGCTTCGTCTTCTACGTACCAAAACAGGGACTACGCTTAGCAGAACAAGTGCCGCTGAAATGGTTGTTATGGCAATTGTCAATGTTGTCTCTTTTCGGTACACATTTTCCCGATGTAAGTTTACATGCTGCAATAAGGTTTCCAGGGAGACTCGTTCCTCCTGCTGGTTCAGAAGCGCGTTTACGGACTGCATTAATTTCGGCCCTAGAGTTTGATTTAAGCTGGTTATGTTTGTGGCATGTAGCACTTCGATGCGCTCCTCTGGCCAACACAAATGAATCTGCGAAATATTCAAGTGTTTTATTGGTGAAATTGCGGCGAGCAGAAGGAAAGTAGGGCCCATTATCTCACACGCTGTTCCATTTAATAACAAAGCACTCCCCTTTAATTCTAGCCACTTTGCATGCGTAAAGCTTCCGGTGCTCGAAACAGCTAGCCACTACCCTACCATCTCGTCAGAGGCAGAGTACAACCAATGCGCCTCGATGTGTTGAAAATACAATTCAGGCACCATCACTTCTTTATCGCATTCTCTTACCTTTTTCGTTCCATTAACAATTTCTCTGCGCAGAAATACCGCCCCCCCCCCTGCCGTCGGTACCATATTTGGACAGACTGTTATTACCCATCGGTAGCATTTTTGTGACTTTCTGTCCTCTATTTCTACATATCTTCGCTTATCTTTTGCAATTAATAATAGTCGCTACGTTTTTACTCTTACAAAATTCTCAATATCCCCCACTTGACAGGAACTATGTGGCATTATAACGTGGTTGTTGCCTTGCTACTGCTATTGAAACCGTAAAGTAAGCTTTCACTCCATTAGTTCTCACTGATACTGTGGCTTCATTAGGTAACTTTCAGTGCTCGTGTTCTAAAACCAACTCCGGCAGTAGAAAGAGATTTTCACTCTGCAGCGGAGTGTGCGCTGATATGAAACTTCCTGGCAGATTAAAACTGTGTCCCCGACCGAGACTCGAACTCGGGACCTTTGCCTTTCGCGGGCAAGTGCTCTATCGGGCACTTGCCCGCGAAAGGCAAAGGTCCCGAGTTCGAGTCTCGGTCGGGCACACAGTTTTAATCTGCCAGGAAATTTCAACTCCGGCAGTAGTTCTGTACTTTCCTTAGACCTTCTAAGTACTGATCTGTCAACAAGTTGACCCTTAGCTGACCTGTTACAGCCTGCTGACAGACTCCTGTACTTATGTTACTTTCGCCCGTGCTTTCTACACACCATCGTCTACGGACGGCAACCATTTTGTCATTACTACTTTCGAATCAAAGACTTCTACTTCGGTTTGTACTTCAACAATATTCTGAGTAACTGACTCTTCTGTAACTCTGACATACCGCATTACTTCTCCAATCAGTTGTCGTAGTACTCGTATGTTACTAAAAAGTCCTTATCTAAACTTGCAATCTGCTTAGTGCGCCAATCACTCACGGCTTTGTTTCTTTTTGCAGTGTCGTTCACGCTTCGAATGTCTTCCTCATTAGCAGCGCAAAATGTTGTTTTCAAAAGCCGACCTCCAGCGTCAATCCAACCCCTCTTCCTTCGCGTATGTGGCATAACTCCCAGTACCTGGTCGTCTCACTCCTTAATTTCTCGTGCGCTCCATGTACTCTCTCACAAACCCCGACACTTCCTTTGAGTATTCCATACGTTTCCGTTCCCTGATGGAATTTTTCAAATGCTTCTTCTAATCTTCTCACCTCTTTGCGCATCAAAATGGTTCAAATGGCTCTGAGCACTCTGGGGTTAACATCTGAGGTCATCAGTCCCCTAGAACTCAGAACTACTTAAACCTAACTAACCTAAGGACATCACAGACATCCATTCCCGAGGCAGGATTCGAACCTGCTACCGTAGCGGTCGCACGGTTCCAGACTGAAGCGCCTAGAGCCGCTCGGCCACAGTGTCCGGCCATTACGCTTCTCCCATGCGTTGAACACCACCTGTATCACCAAGTGATGACTGGTGATCACTGGGTGATCACTGCTTGGTGAACAGCACTCCCGCTTCCAGGTGCTGGTTTCGTAACGCTTCCAACCCGTCGACGATCAGTACTCGTGCTGTGAACCGCATCATCTCACCTTCTCTGCACCTCACCTACAGACAGCAATACCTATTACTTTCTTCCGCCTTAAATTCATTGCTGTTTCGCAAGTGCTTATACCAATTACACTAAATCTACACCTAACCAAAAAGTATATTAAATGACTGTCTCCTAGGCCTTAATCCAAACAGGTTCATCGTTACCGTTTCATTCACAACGTCTTGTTTATCTTATGATACTTTTCTCCTCACTCTCTATTTCTGGTTCACATCTGCTATTTCTGCAACAACTTCAAGACTCTTTCCAAAAGGTTTCAAGCACCCTATATGCACAAGTGTCGCTCTCGTTGACGTTTCCTGGCGACGTAGTCTCTACCACTTGGCATGGCCCCTGATACTTTGCAAAAAAACTCTTAGTCTTTTCCTTCGGCGTAAACGAAGTTGATAGTATCACCCGATAACCTACCTTACACTTTGGCCTTCTTGCCATATGGCCCACTTCTTCCTGTTTCTCCAGACCTGGTGTATTTGCCGTTTCCAAATTCGTGCATTCACTCTGGCAAATTCCTTGAGAGACTCACCAATCTTCCTTTCTTCAGTTTCAATATGTCGAACGCGATGGCATTTTACGACGACCATACACTACTTCATATGGCGGTATTCGTATGCTGTTTTGAGTTGTAGGAGGATATGACATGCTCCAAGTAGACATTCCAGTTGATGTGCTGTGAGTCAATGTATTATTCAAGCATCTTCTTGATTGTCCTATGCACTCTTTCAGTTCTCCCATTTTCTTATGGATGGAGAGGACTCGTCCTTAATTTTTTTTCACATTCAATAATTTATGCAATTCCTTGAATAGATCTGACATGAAGTTTGTTCCCTGGGCTGTCACTATTGTTTCAAGCACTCCAAATTTCAGTATCCAATTATTCACAAGTTATTGTGCCACTTTTTCTGTCTGCTGGTTTGGCATCGCGATCGTTTCTAAGTACCTTGAAACATGATCTGTGATTGCGAGAATGTACTTATTCCCTGCTCCGAGCGAGGTGGCGCAGTGGTTAGCACACTGAACTCGCATTCGGGAGGACGATGGTTCAATCCCGCGTCCGGCCATCCTGATTTAGGTTTTCCATGATTTCCCTAAATCGCTTCAGGAAAATGCCGGGATGGTTCCTTAGAAAGGGCACGGCCGATTTCCTTCTCCATCCTTCCCTAAACCGAGCTTGTGCTCCGTATCTAATGACCTCGTTGTCGACGGGACGTTAAACAGTAATCTCCTCCTCCTCCTCCTCCTCCTTATTCCCTGCAGATGTCTTATTGAAGGGACCTAAAACATCAATCCCCACAAACTCGAATGTTGCTAATGCTTCAGCTAACTTCTGTAATGATACTCTATCTCGATACAAAGCCACTCTCAGTGCACACTCCATGCAATTCCACACACGCTGATTCACGTCTGTCTGCCTATACCTCTATCAGTAACTTTCTGTTAGTCTTCTGTTGGTAGATCTGAAACATCCATGACACGCTTAAATGTGATCATGAGCTTCTTGTATCACTCTATTCCATAATTTCAATGGTACCACTACCAGTGGTCCCAATCTGGTTTCTACGCATAGCATCCAGTCCACATGCATAATTACGACTGCTTAAAATACTGCCCACATTCGTCACGCAGTTTGCCATTCCTTATGCTCCTCCCCCCCCCCCCAATATGTAATACTTATACTTTTCTACTTAAGCCATGATCATTTCCATATTTCTTCCCTGGTTTATATATGACTTTGAAATCAAATTCAAACCCCAACAACCATTTTAATGCCACATGATCTGTTATTAGTCTAAACCTTTAACTGTGTACATATAACATATGAAATATGTGATTCCGTGAATAAGACTCAACATCTCTTTCTCAATTGTGGAATAATTTCTTTTTGCAGAATTTAGTTGTCATGATGTTCAATACTTATCATGATGTTCAACACCTATCACCTCTTGTGACGACACGCAGCCAATTGCATTGTTTGGTGCGTCGCATCACAAAACAAGTTCTCTATTAAAATTCGGAAACACCAATATCGGACTCTATGCTTGTTGTAGCTCCTCAAAAGCATGCTAACACACTGCTGACCATACAAATTTAGTCCATTTTTTAACAATTTCGTCAACGGTCTGGCACTATTTGAAAATCCTTTTATGTACAGGCAGTAACATTTCGCGACTCCTAAGAACTAGTCCAGCTCCTTCACAAATTCTGATACAGGGAATTCATGAACATCTGTAATTAATCTTGAGTCTGCCTTAACCCCACCTTTACTTATGATACGAGCTAGGTATGCTACCTCTTTCATCACAAAATTACGCTTTTCTGTACTCAGTGTTAACTTCAATGCTTTTAACCTTCCATTAATAGCTCCATGTGCTGTTCCACAGCCCGCATCTCGTGGTCGTGCGGTAGCGTTCTCGCTTCCCACGCCCGGGTTCCCGGGTTCGATTCCCGGCGGGGTCAGGGATTTTCTCTGCCTCGTGATGGCTGGGTGTTGTGTGCTGTCCTTAGGTTAGTTAGGTTTAAGTAGTTCTAAGTTCTAGGAGACTGATGACCATAGCTGTTAAGTCCCATAGTGTTCAGAGCCATTTTGCTGTTCCACATCACTCCCATAGACGATTATGTCATCGAGATGCACTAAGTACTAACGTGGTTATAAACCTCTGAGTACTTCGTCCAACAACCACTGAAACTTTGCAGGTGACATTCTTCTGACTGGTAGTGTCCCAAGTGCGCCGGAAACGCTGTCTTGTATCAGTTCTGTGGTGCAACCTCTATATGATGATAAGCACTCTTCAAATACACCGTTGCAATATCTCTTCATTGCTCTAAATGATCCAAGGTTTCTGTGATCTCTGGGAAATGGCAGGCATCTGTGACTGTTTTCGCATTGAAATGTCTGTAATCACAACACCCTATATTTCCATGTTCCATTCATTGACCCTTTTCTTTTTGTCACTGCGACTATTTCTGCCCTCCTTTCTTCAATAATTCTATCTTCCAGCGGTTGATCAATAAATTCTTCCAAAATTGCCTACAAATACCTAGATAACCTGTGTAGTTTGCGACAGATTGGTGATTCATGTTCTATTGGAATGCGGTGCTGTGTAATATGCATGGCCGGTAATGGCAGTTTTAGAAAAAGTAAATCCTTAAATTCCGAAAGTCATTTTTTGATCCGTTCCCTATTACTTCCCTGCAGGTATCTTACGTTTTCTCGTAATACAGTTTCAATGGCGTTTGGCGATTGTCCATGGCTGATACCACTCGTGTCCGATTGTTCCTCCACAGTATCCGTACTAGCGATTAACAACCTCTTTGTTAATCCTATGTCCCGTGAAGTTAAATTATCCATAAAAACGGGTACCTTCTTTTCACTCTTTATTTCTTGTATGTGTGCAATAATATCTATTTTAAAACTGGTTGAAATCGCTCTGAGCACTATGGGACTTAACAGTTGAGGTCATCAGTCCCGTAGAACTTGGAACTACTTAAACCTATCTAACCTA
This sequence comes from Schistocerca cancellata, assembly GCF_023864275.1. NCBI lineage: Eukaryota > Metazoa > Arthropoda > Insecta > Orthoptera > Acrididae > Schistocerca > Schistocerca cancellata. The sequence goes on along the minus strand of NC_064633.1, from coordinate 20,866,136 downwards.
AGGACATCACACACATCCATGCCCGAGGCTGGATTCGAACCTGCGACCGTAGCGGTCGCGCGGTTCCAGACTGAAGCGCCTAGAACCGCTCGGTCACACAGACCGGCAATACGTATTTTAACTAAGCAACTCATGTGATCTAATACTTCATTCTCTTCTAACGGTTACACGACACACAATTCCTACCGTCAAGCTAGACTCAGCAGTGACCCAAAGTGATTTTTCAGTACTCCCAGGTACACAGTCATGAGAACAAAGTCTTAGTGTGTTCATTCGCAGCTTCATCAGTTCACCTTTCGTGACTGAGTCCCCTTTTAACATAGGTATACTAGCATGGCTTCACCTAACAGAAACACTTTTCCACCAAGCTCCACCCTATGTTGCCGAAGATCGATTATTACATAAAGCTGATATAAGAAATCTAATCCTAGAATCATTTCGTAGCCGTCAGTCACGCGTGGCACACTCTCTACACATTGTTTAGATTGAACTGTATGCAGACAAGAGTCTATGTCCACCGAGCCTAACTGTGTGACATATTTATCCCGCACTTCACACGATGGCGGAACCAATTGCGACTGTGTCCAGAAATATCCAGCAACACTTTTTTCCTAGTATTCCTCATATTGCACAAGTTGTCTCTGCATACGATTTCATAGCACCCAATCTTACTGGGAATGACTGTAGGAGGACTCGGGGTCCCCATTAGTGTTTAACACCTATTCTTCCCCGATCCTCTGCTTATAAAATTATTTACTCTTACTTTATTCACATTACCTTGTGGCTGGCGACACTCCGTACATGCCCCAGTTGTCCACATCTGAAATACTTTGGACTAGCTGCAAACACTGATTGTTTATCTGCATTCCAGTCGACATGTCAATCTCCTCACACTCTATAGCTAATCGCACTGCTGAGCGCAAATCCATCAAACCTGCAGTCCATACATGTCCTCACATTCCTGCATGCAGCCCTCTTAAAACAACATTGAGCTCCATCTGGTCAGCTTCATTGGAAAATAATTTCATCGACTGCAGCATCCTGTCCTAATTCATAGGTAAATCCTATCCGCAAATTGTTCCAAGTTTCCGTATTTCTCTTAGTTATTACCCCTTATTGTTCCCTGTAGTGTGTGGCGCTATGCTGAATTAACGCTTTTATAAATTCCTGGAATATTGTGGCTCCATTAAGATGCCTCTGTACATCCTACATAAGTCTTAGCTTCCCCTGTTCGACTCAATTTTGCAACAGTACTTCCTTATTAGACCAACCTCCATCCCAGCCAGATTTCCAGGGTCTCCCACAAAGGCCTGTGCATCCTCCGTTGTATTACCAGAAAAAGGAGCAGTTAAACTTGTTACAAACAAACATACACCTCTTTACGACGATCACGATTCCACCAACCCACACAATTCCGTATTATCCGTTGTAAGTTGTGCTACCTTTTCTAAAAATGTGCATGCTGCTTCTGGCTCTGACACACATTGGTCTCGGTCCTATGGAACCTGGTCTGTAACAATTCTCATTTTGAGAATTAACACTCGCAAGACAAGAAAACAAAATACACTCCTGGAAATGGAAAAAAGAACACATTGACACCGGTGTGTCAGACCCACCATACTTGCTCCGGACACTGCGAGAGGGCTGTACAAGCAATGATCACACGCACGGCACAGCGGACACACCAGGAACCGCGGTGTTGGCCGTCGAATGGCGCTAGCTGCGCAGCATTTGTGCACCGCCGCCGTCAGTGTTAGCCAGTTTGCCGTGGCATACGGAGCTCCATCGCAGTCTTTAACACTGGTAGCATGCCGCGACAGCGTGGACGTGAACCGTATGTGCAGTTGACGGACTTTGAGCGAGGGCGTATAGTGGGCATGCGGGAGGCCGGGTGGACGTACCGCCGAATTGCTCAACACGTGGGGCGTGAGGTCTCCACAGTACATCGATGTTGTCGCCAGTGGTCGGCGGAAGGTGCACGTGCCCGTCGACCTGGGACCGGACCGCAGCGACGCACGGATGCACGCCAAGACCGTAGGATCCTACGCAGTGCCGTAGGGGACCGCACCGCCACTTCCCAGCAAATTAGGGACACTGTTGCTCCTGGGCTATCGGCGAGGACCATTCGCAACCGTCTCCATGAAGCTGAGCTACGGCCCCGCACACCGTTAGGCCGTCTTCCGCTCACGCCCCAACATCGTGCAGCCCACCTCCAGTGGTGTCGCGACTGGCGTGAATGGAGGGACGAATGGAGACGTGTCGTCTTCAGCGATGAGAGTCGCTTCTGCCTTGGTGCCAATGATGGTCGTATGCGTGTTTGGCGCCGTGCAGGTGAGCGCCACAATCAGGACTGCATACGACCGAGGCACACAGGGCCAACACCCGGCATCATGGTGTGGGGAGCGATCTCCTACACTGGCCGTACACCACTGGTGATCGTCGAGGGGACACTGAATAGTGCACGGTACATGCAAACCGTCATCGAACCCATCGTTCTACCATTCCTAGACCGGCAAGGGAACTTGCTGTTCCAACAGGACAATGCACGTCCGCATGTATCCCGTGCCACCCAACGTGCTCTAGAAGGTGTAAGTCAACTACCCTGGCCAGCAAGATCTCCGGATCTGTCCCCCATTGAGCATGTTTGGGACTGGATGAAGCGTCGTCTCACGCGGTCTGCACGTCCAGCACGAACGCTGGTCCAACTGAGGCGCCAGGTGGAAATGGCATGGCAAGCCGTTCCACAGGACTACATCCAGCATCTCTACGATCGTCTCCATGGGAGAATAGCAGCCTACATTGCTGCGAAAGGTGGATATACACTGTACTAGTGCCGACATTGTGCATGCTCTGTTGCCTGTGTCTATGTGCCTGTGGTTCTGTCAGTGTGATCATGTGATGTATCTGACCCCAGGAATGTGTCAATAAAGTTTCCCCTTCCTGGGACAATGAATTCACGGTGTTCTTATTTCAATTTCCAGGAGTGTACATTAACATAATTCTTATGATGAGCCATCTCGACACCTGGCATTGCCTAGCAGTATGTCCCCAAAGATTACACGTATAACATTTTACTGGAAGTGATTCTGTACATGGCGCTGAGTGGCTCTCAACTTTATACTGTGCACATTTAACAGGCACTAAACAGTCGTGACTTCATTATCCCTAAAATGAGACAAATCCACTGGTTATCTACTCTCAGCAAAACCCACCAAGCAAAATACATGAGCATCAAACCTTTTCTCCATGACCAAAATACGATCAAAAACCATAGGCTTTAGGTTCAGACGTTGGTTTAAGAAGATGATATCAGTGATCTGACACCAGTGATGGAAGACCCATGGATTGTCTACATCTACATTTACATCTGCAAGGTTACTCTGCAATTCACACTTACATGCCTGGCAGAGGGTTCATCGAAACATCTTCATACTACTTCTCTACAATTCCACTCTCGAATGGCGCGTGGGAAAAAGGAACACCTAAATCTTTCCGTTCGAGCTCTGATTTCTCTTATTTTATTATGATGATCATTTCTTCCTACGTAGCTGGGTGTCAACAAAACATTTACTCATTCGGAAGAGAAAGTTGGTTATTGAAATTTCGTAGATCTCGCCACAAAGAAAACCGCCTTTGTTTCAGTGACTGCCACCCCAATTCGCGTATCATACCAGTAACACTCTCACGCCTATTGCGCAATAACACGAAACAAGCTGCCCTTCTTTGCACTTTTTCGATGTCCACCGTCAATCCTACCTGGTAAGGATCCCACACCGCCGGAAATACTCTAGCAGAGGACGGACAAGTGTAATGTAGGCTGTGTCTTTAGTGGGTTTGTCGCATCTTCTAACTGTTCTGACAACAAAGCGCAGCCTTCTTTTCGCGCTCCCCACAATATTATCTACGGGTCTTTCCAATTTAAGTTGCTCGTAATAGGAATTCGTAGGTATTTAGTCGAACTGACAGCCCTTAGATTTGTGCGATTTACCGTATACCCAAAATTTATCGGATTTCTTTTAGTACCCATGTGGATGACCGGCACATTTCTATGTTTAGTGCTAATTGCTACTTTTCGCACCACACAGAAATTCTCTCTAGATCATTTTGTAATTAGAATTGATCATCTGATGATTTTACTTCACGGTAAATTACAGCGTCATCTGCAAACAATCTAAGGGGGCTGCTCAGATTATCATCTAGATCATCTATATAAATCAGGAACAGCAGAGGGCCTATGACATTTCTTTGCGGAACGCCAGATATCACTTCCACTCTAATCGATGATTTACCGTTTATCACCACGTACTGTGACCTCTCTGAGAGGAAATAACGAATCCAGTCACAGAACTGAGACGATTTGATTAATTGTCGCTTGTGAGGAACAGTATCAAAAGCCTTTTGGAATTCTAGGAATATGGAATCGATCGGAAATCCCTTGTCGACAGCACGCATTAGTTCATGGGAATAAAGTTGCACAGGAACGATATTTTCTAAATCCGTGTTGGTTATGTGTCAATAAGTCAATTTCTTCAAGGTGATTCATAATTTTCGATTACAGTACATGCTCCAGAATCCTACAGCAAATTGAGGTCATTGATATGGGTCTGTAATTCAATGGGTTACTCCTATTTCCCTTCTTGAATATTGGTGTGACCTGTGCTACTTTCCGGTCTTTAGGATCAAACCTTTCGTCCAGTGAGCGGTTGTATATGATTGCTAAGAAAGGCGCTATTGTGTCTGCGTACTCTGAGGAACCTAATTGGTATACTATCTGCACCGGAAGGCTTGCCTTTCTTAAGTGATTTGAGTTGTTTCGCAACACCTGAGATATCTACTTTTATGTCACTCATGCTAACAGCTGTTCTGGTTTCGAATTCTGGAATATTTACTTCGTCTTCTTTCGTGTAGGAATTAGGGAAAACTTTATTTAGTACTGCGCTTTAGTGGCACCATCATCGGTAACATTTCCATCGCTATGGGGCAGTGACAGTATTGACTGTTTTTTGTCACTGGTGTACTTTACGTACGACCAGAATCTCTTTGAGTTTTTACCATATTTTGAGACAATATGTCATTGTAGAAACTATTAAAAGCATCTCGCATTGACGTCCGGACTAAATTTCGAGCTTCCGTGAAACTTAGCCAGTCTTGGGGATTTTGCGTTCTTCTGAATTTGGCATGCTTTTCTCGTTGCCTCTGCAACAATGTTCTGACGTGTTTTGTGTGCCATGGCGTATCAGTCCCGTCTGTTTTTAACTTATGCAGTATGAATCTATCTATTGATGTTGATATTGTATCTTTGAATTTGAGCCATATCTGTTCTACACTTACATAATTAGCTCGGAAGGAATGGAGACTCTCTCTTAGGAAGGCATCAAGCGAATTTTTAACTGCTGTTTTAAATAGATATATTTTGCGTTTATTTTCAGTGGGTTTGGTTGATATGGTTTTGAGCCTCGCTACAATGACCTTGTGTTCACTAATCCCTGTATCCGTCATGATGATTTCTATTAGATCAGGAATATTTGTGCCTAAGAGGTCAAGTCATTTACTATTTGTGTGAGCTCATGAAGTAACTGTTCAAAGTAATTCTCAGAGACAGCATTTAGTACAATTTCGGAAGATGTTTCCTGTCTACCACCGGCTTTGAAAATGTTGTTTCACCAGCAAATCGAGCGTAGATTGAAGTCTCCAGCAATTACAACTATATGAGTGGGGTACTTATTTGTAATGAGGTTCAAGTTTTCTTTGAAGCGTTCGGCTATTATATCATCTGAGTCGGGGGGGTCGGAAGAAGGAGCCAATTATTATTTTGGTGCGGCTGTTGACTATAGCCTCTACCCATAGTAATTCACAGGAACCATCTATTTCTACTTCACTACAGTCACGGAGGGTGAAATGAGACGTCACGACGATAGTAGGTTTGTTTAATTAACTTTTTCATTCCAACCCTTGGCCGTAGTACATCAGGACGAACCTGGTTATCTTGCGAAACAGCAGACGTCGGGCATTATTGACGGTGCAAAGATCGGGGCTGACTGTGGCGTCACACGAATGCCACTGTCAGCGATTCCTCCAGCTGTAACTGTGTTGACAGCGCGACAGTGCAGCTGACAGTACCGCGGAGGCGGCTGTGACGTCTCTGCAGCGAGTGGGCGGCTCTCTGGTCTGGCAGCGGCTCTCGCATGACACAGCGGAAGCTGTCCTGTCCCGTGGTCGAACAGGGGACCGCATACTGCGTTCAACGATGTCACTCCAGGTGTGGCAGGCTTGTGGTGTAGTCTGAGATACTGAGAAGGGAATGTTTCACTACATCAATGGCTGAGTACTTATATGCTCCAGACTACTAGCATGTACTCTAAACACTTCCGTGGTGATAAGCGAGGAAAGGCTTCCATATTTCTGCTAGCGTACTGCAGCATCAGCTAAAAGGTAAAGGCGGGAGAGACGCCGCACATTTTTATCAATATATAAATACTTAAATCGCGATAAAATTAGCCAACATTGATGGTTTGAACGTTGTATTTTATTATCGATTCCATCGCATTACAAAAAGCTTTATAACAAAGGAACATTCTAATGATGCCAAAAGGCTTGTAAATTTCAGTTAATTAGTAAGTGGCGGTCAAGATGCTGCAGAAGGGAGGGACAAATGGCCAATGGAATAATACATTGAAAATGACATTCACTTTGATTTTTGGTTTTTAACTTTATTCCTAGGTCGTCCACAGAAACGACACACATTCTCATAGAGTGTGCATGATTCATGAATCCACCTAAAACATCCTACACATTGAATCCAGTCAGGGGTAGCCATTGTTTCTTGATAAAGTTCAAGGCACTCTATACATTCGTTTTGTTCGAAATTTAATTCATCGGTGGAACTACCGTGTGGGGAAATATCATCATCATCTTCTGAAAATGAGTCTTCAAACAGACGCCTCTCTGGCGATTTTTTCCCTCCGGTTTTGGAGATTTGATTTCTTTTAGCTGCTACATTTTTGTGGGCAAGAGCTTTTCCTTTCTTGTTTCTTTCAGTGATTTTTTTTTCTTTTCGTTGCTATAAAATCGTCGGATGTTACATTTGCTGCTGATTACTTTCTTTTGGATTGATTTCTATGAGGCAGTATAGGAACAGGTGAAATCTTTTTCCAGCAATTTTCATGGAGTGTCTCCATGAGGTGTCACTGAGTTGTCATTTCCACAGCAGTTATCTTGATCAGTTGGTCGATGAGTAGCCAAATTTGTACAAGGTTTGCAGGTAGGAGGGTGTTCTCTTAACAGATTTGTTTCAGACCATGATGTTGATGGTTCATCTGGAGTCATATCATTAGAGACTTCTGCAGTAGTTGGGAGTTCAGTATTATTAATGTCTGAAACAAAGGCATGGTTTGGAATTGCTGCTCTGTCAAGCGGGATAATTCCAGTAGCTATAAATCCGGATACACCAATCTGGACAGCGGCAGCACGAGTCCATGCTTTGAAGAACAACTCTCCAAATTGTGAGTCTTCTGCCTTTGCTTGCATTACCTACAATCCATGAATGACAAGCCTCTTTAAGTACGATTTCAGTGGCTTGAAAAATGATCGGTCTAGTGGCTGTAAAAAGTGTGTCTTGCGGCTAGGCAAACAAATTATCAACACTTCATTTATAACGTCTATATCGAAAAGGGTGGACACAATTCATGTTAGAGGCATGACCATCTAACAGAAGCAGAGCCAGGGTCAGCCGCCTTTCTAGGAAGGAAATGGTTTTTGAAGCAATCCATGAAAATAACACTGTTGACGTAAATGGATTCTCTCCTCATAACAACAACTGATCCTAGGGGCACATTGTCTTCAGGGTCTTGTTTTTTATTCACTCCTTTGTAAATGTAGTAAGGTGGTAAGAAATTTCCCTCGCCATTACAGCATGCAGCAGAAGTAATGACATGGACATCTCTGTTTCCTTTTCCCGCAACAACCTTCCCATGCTTATTGTTTAACTGTAGACCAGTTTCGTCTACGTTGTAGAAACTACATGGTTTATCCAAAAGCCCATTTTCGGTCGACTTTCGTGTTAACAGCTCAAAGTAAGAATTCGTCTTTGTTCATTCCAGTCACTCTGCTTACAGAAAGCCCTTGCGCTTTTCCGACGCTTAAGCCCTCATTGCGTTCTAAAAACGAGAGAAGCCAATCTTTCCCTGCAAGTTTCTTTTCCTTGTTGAATTTGTTTTTCAGTCCCATATGATCAGCTAAATTGAAAGCTATTTGCCTGACTTCTGACGGTTTGGGAGCAAAGCCACATGATTGCAATATCTGTACGTGGGCCACTAATTTCCTTTATGCATCTTCAACCAAGTATGATGATGGTCCACACCCAGCTTTCTTGGAATTGGGCGTAGTAAGTCTTCTCCTTGATGTTCCTTCTGGTACATTTTTCATTCGAGCTGCTTTCCTTTTAGAATAACCTTCCTCTTCGACTACTTTCACTGCCTCTAATAGATCTTCTGCAGTCCATTTTCCCCTGTCTGTTGTCCTAATGCGTTTTTTCGGCATTTTTCTGTAAAACAAAAACGTATGGTATCCTCTTAGCATTGCATGTATTGCGGCATCTGTCCCACAGTAATCGTGCGTCATGTGTCCGTTTTCGTAGGGACATATGCTGCACCCCCATTTTCACCAAAGATGTTATCGGAAGAAGCCACTACTCGACCGTCATAACATACAATGTTTCTAATGCACAATCTAAATACAAGATAAAAGCTACTAGGCGCGTATCTACTAGTACATACTATCAAAAAGGAATCGTGAGAAATTTCCTTGACTTACCTTGGTCTCGAAATGCTATTTTCGTAAATTTCTCTCCTGAAGTACAAAAACTTGGGAGTAAACTGATCTCACTGGAGGTTACAACAACAATGAGCGTCGCCCACACAACAATGTGTGCTGACGAATTTCTTGAAAGTGCGGCGTCTGTCCTCCCGCGTCATCTGTCCCGCTTTTACCTTATTGCTCCCAGCCGTTACTTCCTCATAGTGCCTGTCGGCTGTGTTTTGCTTCGCAATACATAACATGCTTGCCTGCCTGCGACTGGCTCTGTTGCAACTCACATCCACTCTTTACCTGAATACAGTGGATACGCTACACATTAATACTGTACTAGCCCCGTTTATTCTTACTCGCCACCTAAGTGTACCAATGAATATAATAATTTTAAAAGACATACGACTCAGTTTCCTGGAACGTATTCCACTTGCTAGGAGTCGACAGATGTGGTTCGGGTACGATGGAATCCAACCTCACTTTGGACTGAAGGTTCTTGAACAGCTGCGTCAAATATACTTGAACAATGGATAGGGAAAGGACGTCCTGTTTCATGTCCACCACGTTGACTTGATTTCTTCTTGTATGGCCACGTGAAAAGTCGCTTGTCGAGACTGAAGAGGATCTCCTGGCAAGAACTGTCGCTAGTGCGACACTGTTCAAATGACGCCAGGTACGAGGGCAGTTCAATAAGTAATGCAACACATTTTTTTTTTTTTTTGAAACAGGGGTTGTTTTATTCAGAATTGAAATGCACCGGGTTATTCCCCAATCTTTTAGCTACACAACACTATTTTTCAACGTAATCTCCATTCAATGCTACGGCCTTACGCCACCTTGAAATGAGGGCCTGTATGCCTGCACGGTACCATTCCACTGGTCGATGTCGGAGCCAACGTCGTACTGCATCAATAACTTCTTCATCATCCGCGTAGTGCCTCCCACGGATTGCGTCCTTCATTGGGCCAAACATATGGAAATCCGACGGTGCGAGATCGGAGCTGTAGGGTGGATGAGGAAGAACAGTCCACTGAAGTTTTGTGAGCTCCTCTCGGGTGAAGACTTGTGTGAGGTCTTGCGTTGTCATGAAGAAGGAGAAGTTCGTTCAGATTTTTGTGCCTACGAACACGCTCAAGTCGTTTCTTCAATTTCTGAAGAGTAGCACAATACACTTCAGAGTTGATCGTTTGACCATGGGGAAGGACATCGAACAGAATAACCCCTTCAGCGTCCCAGAAGACTAACCGTGACTTTACCAGCTGAGGGTATGGCTTTAAACTTTTTCTTGGTAGGGGAGTGGGTGTGGCGCCACTCCATTGATTGCCGTTTTGTTTCAGGTTCGAAGTGATGAACCCATGTTTCATCGCCTGTAACAATCTTTGACAAGAAATTGTCACCCTCAGCCACATGACGAGCAAGCAATTCCGCACACATGGTTCTCCTTTGCTCTTTATGGTGTTCGGTTAGACAACGAGGGACCCAGCGGGAACAAACCTTTGAATATCCCAACTGGTGTACAATTGTGACAGCACTACCAACAGAGATGTCAAGTTGAGCACTGAGTTGTTTGATGGTGATCCGTCGATCATCTCGAACGAGTGTGTTCGCACGCTCCGCCATTGCAGGAGACACAGCTGTGCACGGCCGGCCCGCACGCGGGAGATCAGACAGTCTTGCTTGACCTTGCGGCGATGATGACACACGCTTTGCCCAACGACTCACCGTGCTTTTGTCCACTGCCAGATCACCATAGACATTCTGCAAGCGCCTATGAATATCTGAGATGCCCTGGTTTTCCGCCAAAAGAAACTCGATCACTGCCCGTTGTTTGCAACGCACATCCGTTACCGACGCCATTTTAACAGCTCCGTACAGCGCTGCCACCCGTCGGAAGTCAATGAAACTATACGAGACGAAGCGGGAATGTTTGAAAATATTCCACAAGAAATTTCCGGTTTTTTCAACCAAAATTGGCCGAGAAAAAAAATGTGTTGCATTACTTATTGAACTGCCCTCGTATATTACAGTGGGTATGACAGAACCTTGTGCGACGATGCCACGTCTGCATTCACGCTAGAGAATGCCATTTTGGACACTTGTTGTAAATGTATCAGCTTGTGAAACTTCTGAAAGGTAAATGGAAGTTATTACTACTGCACTGTAGACTTAGAGGTTTTGGTCTCATTGACACTAACTTAAGTGTGCCGTTATTAGTTCAACGACGGCATAAATTATCTGAGATTGCTGGCGAGTATTCAGCCAGAATTCTGTACGTCGTGATCGGCGTTCGGAAGTTGGGGTCCTTAGTTTATGCGCTAAGGCTAAGGCGTACCTTGAGTAGTTCTCCGCTTATACTTTTCGAATCGGTCGTTTCCGGACTATGGCCCTTTAACTCAAATTGAGTGAAAAGCCTGTAACGTCATCGCGGAATCACTGTGTATATCTATGTACCGGCATCTATGTATTGGTACATGCTGAATAAGCCACAAGTGAATGGCTAACGGTTCGTGGTACCAATATTACCTATTTAAACAATGTTTCCCATTCCATATACGAGGGCGCCCGCCGTGGCCAAGCGGTTCTAGGCGCTTCAGTTGGGAACCGCGCGACTGCTACGGTCGCAGGTTCGAATCCTGCCTCGGGTATGGATGTGTGTGATGTCCTTAGGTTAGTTAGGTTGAAGTAGTTCTAAGTTCTAGGGGACTGATGACCTCAGATGTTGGGTCCCATAGAGCCATTTGAACCATCTGAACCCTATGCGAGAGATACACGCCTGTGGCAGCATAATGATCGTACAGTCTTCTTCGAATACAGGAACAGATGCAACACATTTTCGAGAACTCTTGCAAAATATCTAAGTCTTCCATCCTCCTTAGCCCTGTACTAATTTTGCGTTACTGTCACATTCTGTATCACTTCTTAATACTAACCTAAATACGTGTGCGATGAGACATGTATTAGATGTTCACCACTAATATTGTAATCAGATTCTGCTAGGTTAATCTCTTTGATAGAGGCACATTTATAGAGTTGGAAACATATAACAGCACCGGCTCCAGGTTTAATTTTGTAGCACCAAGACCGCTTAGAGCCGTCAGTGCCGTTTTCTAGCGTCGTTGAAGTACGCGAATGGTACAATAGACGTTGTAATTTTTTTCCTGTTACCTATTATTAATTGCAATTGCGGGTAATCTGACAACCATATTCAATGCACGGAAGATAAAAAACATTGAAAGAGAGCTTCCATTCATTACACCAAGCGGAAGTTCTGTCCGAGTTTTCCGATTCTACTGGACTGCAGAAAATACCTTCAAGTCAGTCTTGTTCTAGCAAGGCAATAGCAGAAGAAGCGACAAAAGGTAAATACAGATAGTTAATCTGTCGCCGGAATCGAGATTCTCGACAATTGTTGCCTGTTATAGTTATCGGTACTGACAAGATGTTAGGCCTGAGAATTCCGAGATTTTCGAGAATGTTTTAATTTAAAGTTGTAGTTTATATGTTTCGTGTAACTTCACATTCCCTATCATAATTTGACATTTATTTTATTAATTTTCGCCCTATATTAACAAGCTATACCAATTGGCAGTTGCAAATGCATTGAATTCTTATGCTCCCGTCCCTGTTGTGATAACGTGTAAGTTTCGACAGTAGTCTCAAGAGAAGAAATCGGTATCGGTACAGTTAGCTATAGGGCTATCGTTGTAATGCACATTTCGAATATTTCTGTGGAACACTTTGACGAATATCTCGTGGGATACTGGAACCTCATACCAAACAACAGAAGTGTAGACCTGCATCAGTTACCACTACTAATTTGCTCTGAAACATAACATGCTGTACGCGACATAGGCATATACTGACGGGGAATGTTTGTATGTGAACGGAGCGGTACGAAACGGACCTGTGATTCTAGCATGGGCACGGTGCGATAGTCTCGCAGTCCTATGCATAACATTGTTAGATGACAAAAACGTCGTTTTCACATCGGCAGGGGACTTCACTTCATCGTGTCTCAGCCAGTAAGCACTAAACAGCTATAAATTAAAGAGGATGTGACGAGTATAAACACAGGTATTTCTATGCTGATTGAGTACGGTGTACTGAACAACACTGCATCAGTATTTACGTCATTTTCAGACTAATAATTATAACTATTAGGAATAGCGTGTTATTAGTTTGGTTAGGACCTCCCGGTACATGTGGCAAGAGCAAGCCATTAATGCCTATTTTTCCCGGGGCAGCATGGAGGGTAGTGAAGTATGATGACATGGACGCAGAACGGTTCCTCTATACTGACAAGTGCAGTCCATTTTAGGGCCACGCAGAAAACATGAAATCGTAAAGTTTGTCACGTGTTTGTGGGATGACTGTCAACGCAGAAAAAAAAACAACCAACCTGCAGATATGTCCATATATTATGGTACAACATATAAAAATATCTGCACTTATACCTGTTACAAAAAAAAATGGTTGAAATGGCTCTGAGCATTATGTGACTTAACTTCTGAGGTCATCAGTCCCCTAGAACTTAGAACGTCTTAAAACTAACTAACCTAAGGACATCACACACATCCATGCCCGAGGGAGGAGTCGAACCTGCGACCGTAGCGGTTGCGCGGTTCCGGACTGTAGCGCCTAGAACCGCTCGGCCACTCCGGCCGGCTATACCTGTTGCATCCCGTCTGAAAAACACTCTACTGTTACAGGAAATCAGATCCAAATACCAACAGAAGTCCCTGAAATTTTTTAAAGATTATGTATACGATAGAAGTTGCAATGGAAAAAAATATTTGTTATGTGACGCAGTTTCAAAGTAACATTTTCGAATATTTTCCTTAACTTGTAGTGGGATTCCTTGATTCCTGCAAAATGTCATGGTTCAAGGTGATCCGGACGTATCTATAGGTTTCGATGAGTGATTTCGAGAGTATAAAAATGATCGCTACTTTTGATTGCGTTCTTTTAGAATATTACATTTTTTTCATCGCCAAGGCAACGTAGACCTTCGTATATGACACAAATTACAACATTCTCTATGCTTGCCTAAGAAAATGGTGTGTCAGTAGTCTCACAGACAGGCAGACAGTTAATGAACTGATCCCGTGATGGTGCCGTTATTACCGATTGAAGTACAGAGCCCTAAAAAGGGCCACAATGTATTTTTTTTTTTTTACTTTGTAAACAGATCTTTGTAAACAAAGATCTGAAGCAGAATTATGCAAACGAGTGAGTTGACACGAAAAGCGGTGGCGGTGGCGAGCAGTGCAAACGCGAGGTATTTAAACAGCCGTTCAACAAAATTAGTCAAAACGAGCAGGGCTGAAAAGTGGAGCGACTTCCTGAAACGGGCGGCCTGTTTATATCGCCGCTGCGGCTACACGCCTGGGCGAATCACTAGCGTAATGAACTGCGCGAGTCACAAGGCAGAAGCCGCTGTATCAATATGGAGCGGCCGGGCGTGCGTGTAATTGCAATTAACGCAATCAAGCCTTGTTTCACGCCCGCCCCTGGCAGCACGCGCGTGCGTCCGACTGCACACGGTGTGCCGTGTCGACACTCGTCAGCTAATAACGGCTGTATCGCCGATCCCCCGATTACGTCGATAGCTTTCTGCCCGAGTGAATGGCGTGTTCATCTGCGCAGATGAAACAAAGGTACAATATCAACGACCGAAACTGGATTTGGACACTTTCCACAAGATAAATGCCGAGTGCAGATGAGTAATTACGCATGTTTTCACCATCGTTACTCTAATATCCCTCTCCCCCACCTCCCCTTCCCTAGAGCACTTGTCAGTTGCCCCGTAGAAGCCATTTCAGCAAAATAGCAGGCAGCTCTCCCCATTTCCACTTTACACGTACTGAAGGAAGCAACATAACAGGCTACCGATACGAGCGTCTAAGGATTCCTACCTCTTCCCCCAGCCTTTTGGGCGAAACCATTGTCGGGTCACATATTTGCGTCGATTTTACATTAGGTGGACAAAAGAAAACTAGCTCAGAAAATATTTCATGCACCTTAAGGTAGGCAATCCTGTTTACGTCAGCTACAACCAGGGCAGTAGATGTAAATATGGTTACCTATCTTAAGGTGCATGAAATATTTTCCGTGCCAGTTTAAACGGGTCACTCAAATGAAAACCGAGCACACGCTACAACGCTACCACGGAACGGTTCCGCTCAAAATCAGCGTATCCATAACCTCATTCACCAATGCACTTCCTCGTCCGAGTCCGACTTCCACCTTTGTCTTTCCTCAGGTCGCCAAAAATGTGAAAATCACACGACGAAAGACTCATTCTGTAGAGAGGATCTTGTAGTGTTTCCCAACCAAATTGCTAAAGCGCAGCCATCGTCTGATTAGCAGTGCGGTGTCTGGAATTGCAGTGTATTTCGACCGACTGCATTCCTTACCGTTTCGACTTAATGGTGCATTGGAGTTTCTGCGAAGTGGTTTCAAAGCGCTGGGCATTGATTTTGATTCCAAGCCTGAGGAGCTCAATATGCAGAGGGCTTGTGCAGTCGAAGAACCTCATCATGACCTTACCAGAACTTCTGAGAACAGCTTTGGATTTCTTTGGCAGTGGATATGTGGGATGTTTCTACTGTTGGATCAGCCGTTTGCGCACGACCTGTCGGCCTGTTGTGGGAAGGGTCGTCCTCTTGACAACGCACACCTTTACACCGGCAGTAGGGTAAAAGCTACGCTTCAGCGATTTGCTTGGCAAAGATTGTAAAATCTTCCATGCAACCCGGAACCTTCACCGAGTTATTTCTAACGAGTTTGACGGCCCGAAGAAAAACATGCGTGGATGTCAGTTTCAGTCAGTCGAGGAAATGGAAAAGTGGGTGTGACTGCGGAAATGGCAGTGGCCGACCGCATCCAACGAAATACGAATTGCTCGTCTCGTCTCCTTGTGGGATAAACGTCTTACTGCATGTGGTGATTACTTTTAAATGCGACCACTCTATTCTCTTTTCTCATTGTGTGTGTGTTGGGGGGGGGGGGGGGAAGGAGATAGTTGTTCACTTTTCATTTGACTGCACCTAATATTTTGCCCATCCTGTAGCTGTATTAATAGGGTAGCAATGTGCTTCGAGACAGTTACATTAAGAGTCACATTTATTTCAGTGCCTGATTTATAATCAACCAAACTGCGATCCTGAATTGCTGGAAACATACAAGTATATGGGCATATTTTTGATCAAGGTCCGATGGCCAATGAAATGGCAACAAATGGAAAACCACAGAAAACATCGAAAATGTTTTATTTGCATACTCGCTGCTCCGATTCAGACATATGTGATGCTGATGTGAGCTCAATGTCTGCTCCAAAGCTCCTGTCCTCAGAGCCTGCTGTTCATGTGAATCATTCCAGGCTGTGTAGCGTGTGATCAAACACTTCCCCTCAAAATCTTTACATGAGCGTCATTGTTGCAGTTCCAATGAGCAGCCGAGCATTGTCATGACTAAGGACGGTGTCTGAAGACAACATTCCGCTTCAATTTTTCTGGATCGCCTTTCGTTACAGATTTTATGGAATCGTCTGACCCACTAGCTGAAGAAGGTCATGTATGTTCTATTTCAAAGTGCCTGCACCATGTCTGCGCTTTGCTGTCACGTATGACGGTTATGGTATGTGGGTTGCATGAAATCAGGCGGAACCCCTCAGCATGAAGAAATCGAACGACAGCACGCGCTTCGCACTGGGCTGGAAACTATATCTTTCTAGGCAACTTTACATGGTTACTGCGAGCTCATACCTCAAATCCGCGACGTTACGTGTTCGACAGGCATACTACTTACACTGTGTAACACAGTTGCGCAAAGCAAAACTTCACAGTGATTTTCGTCCCGCCACCGACCGTACCTTGAAAAGAAGATAACCGTCGTATATACTCATTTCATACGGTATGGCTAAATACTGTATTAGGATAGTTTAATACCGCCTCTAGCCTTGCTGGCCTCAGTTTAATGAGGAAGATGGCCCGCAAATTTCTTCTGGTGTGCCTCATCTACTTGAGGCTGCTAACCGATGGTTAGATTCCGTAGACTGCAGAGCTAACAAGTTGCTACATTTCATCCGCTGTTCGTAGTAGGACCAGATACTTTCTATAGGATTAAGATCGAGTGATTTAGCAGTCTTTCTGTTGGCGTTACTACACGTGCGTTGTTTGCCCGTCCCTCCTGAATGAATTTATCTCCCAACTATAGTGCAGACCATGTGACGTGACTCGGGCCACTCCTGGGTATTTCAAGGGAACGTGCCGAATGTGTACTTCATTTCTAAGTCCATTTATGAGTAGAAGTACATATCTTCACCATCTAAGTCAGGGCATTGCACCATCGATCGACGCTACAACATTTCGTGCTAGGATAGCCACTCCTACATGTGTCACAACTTAGAGAAGAAAGACTTCAGATTTCGCAAACCAGTTTTAGCATTCTTGTTCACATATTTGTCCTGAATAGATATTTATATCCCGATCACATTTCAGTTTCCCGTGGGACAGCAGTTCTGTACGAATTGTCTACACAAATCAGCTGTCATCACGGTGCAGTGAGTTTGTCAGTACCTTCCTAATATTTTTAAAGAAGACATACTGAGATTCCCGAATGGAAGTCAATGGAAATGGAGGAGGAGGATATTGTTTCACGAAAGGTCTAAAAATCTTATTTATTCCAGCTAATGCATACGATACTGTTTTACTACACACACCTGTGAGTGGTGTGAAAAGAGTTCGAAATCATCACTGAGAGGAGACTTAGAATTGTAAACACGTTCTAATTAGTAAGGACATATTCTCAATCCGGAGCAGAGAATTAGCAAACGTTTTATCATCGAGCAGTGATTGTATATCGGAGACTGTATGTGTCACTAAAAGCCAGACTGTTACTAAGGATGTAGGCTTGTTGCCAAGTAATTAGATTTTGGCAAGCCATAAAATATATTGAGGTTTTTGTATCTGTTCAACTTAATAAATGCAAAATATTTTACTCGTCTCTTAAATGAAGGAAACGAATAACTCCTTTGCGGGACCAATACCTCCTGCTTTCCTTCACACCACATAAAATCACTTGGTCAACATTAAATGACATTCTAAAAAGCAAACAGTAACTTGAAAATCCAATGACGACTGCAATTAATTTGTTGAAATGTATCTTGCTGTACGTCATGAGCTGCATATTAAATTATTTAATTGCCAAACAGATATCCCGGCATACAGCCCATCATCAATGGCCTCGGATACGGAGGCCAAACAAATGAATGTATGCACATCGATGTATAAACATAAGAACGTTTTGTATACATTATTACAGAAAGACAAGGTGACTTACGTATTGAGTACGCGTAAAGGTATATCAAATGACGTGTGCGTCAGCTATGATATCATTATAACGTCGAAGTTTATTTAAATATTTCATATGTATTTATAGCTGTGTCCGTCTGGTCAAGATAGGATCCATTACCGGTCTTAACTCTGTGCTATGCAGGTTGCTGTATGAACATGTTACAGCTGGCAGAGCAGTTGCCCGCGAAAGGCAAAGGTCCCGAGTTCGAGTCTCGGTCGGGCACACAGTTTTAATCTGCCAGGAAGTTTCATATCAGCGCACACTCCGCTGCAGAGTGAAAATCTCATTCTGGAAACATCCCCCAGGCTGTGGCTAAGCCATGTCTCCGCAATATCCTTTCTTTCAGGAGTGCTAGTTCTGCTAGGTTCGCAGGAGAGCTTCTGTAAAGTTTGGAAGGTAGGAGACGAGGTACTGGCAGAAGTAAAGCTGTGAGTACCGGGCGTGAGTCGTGCTTCGGTAGCTCAGTTGGCAGAGCAGTTGCCCGCGAAAGGCAAAGGTCCCGAGTTCGAGTCTCGGTCGGGCACACAGTTTTAATCTGCCAGGAAGTTTCATAGCTGTCATTTGTTAAAAGGCTACACGTCTTGGTCATACTGGAAAATACTATCACGGAATGAAAAAATAGAATTGTTAGTAAGGGCTAAAAGCTTCGTATTACAAGACTGTTTCTATCTTTGAGATTATAGAGGGGATAGGCAAAATGATGTGAATAGTGGTAGTAACGGGATGGTTGTGTTTGACTGACAACAACGCAGGTAAAGCTCGTGTCGCACTGGACTGTGTGTGTTCAGTACGGACCTAGGCGTCAGTGCAGGTTGTTTCAGAGTAGAGCACACTTCGTATTTGGATTCAGGAGCCGAGGTCGACGTGCAATGAACGGCCTGACAGAGTTCCAAAGAGGGCAGGTTGTGGGGCCTGATTAGCTGGAGCATCAGTAACCAAGACAGCCTACTTATTGAATGTTTCAAGAGCAACTGTTTCATCAGTCGTGAGAGCCTGCACAAAACATGTAAAGACATCATCCTGTGAACGTAATAGTGGGTGTAAATCAAAACTAAATGAGAGAGACCGCCGTACGCTAACACGAAATGTGTCAAAACAACACTTAACTACGGCGGCTAAAGTGACTGCAGAGCTCAATAGCCATCTTCGAGAGCCCGTATCTATCGACACTGTTCGCCGAGGACTCAATAAAGCGAATATTCATGAACGAGCATGCAAACCGTTAGTGACGACAACCAAGGCAAACAAGCATAAAGCATGGTGTCAGGAGCATAAATCCTGGTCGGCTGATCAGTGGAAACACGTAATATGGTCCTACGAGTAAACGTTTTCGTTATTTCCAACATTGGGCCTGTTTTACGTCTGGTGAACTCCAAAAGAAGCCTACAGTCCTGAGTGCTTGATACCAGCGGTTAAGTACGGACTGCTGGAACCATCACTGTTCTCAAAGGCCGTGTTACAGCCAACGTTTATGTGAACATTTTAGGTGATCAGGTGCGCCCCACGATTCAACTGTTGTTACCCAAAAATGATGCCATACTTCAGAAAGATAATCCACCGATTCACACAGGCAGGACAGTACAATCGTGGTATGAGGAGCATGTAAGAAAACTGCAGCGTCTTCCCTGGTCAGCACAGTCCCCGGACTTGAAAATTATAGAACCCTTGTGGGCGGTATTGGAGCGCAGACTCCGGAGCAGATTTCCGCTTCATTCGTCATTACAGGAGTCAGAAGAGGTTCTGGTCGAACAGTGGCATAAAATTCCAGTGAAGACTATGCAATCATCATATGCCAGTATTGCAAGAAGAATCGCAGGTGTATTACGGGCAAATGAGGGTCCAATCCCTTATTAACAAACCATTCCAAAGTAATTGCAGGTGTTCACATTATTCAAAAGTATGTAACGGTGGAATATGTAAAGCATATAAGTATAGAATATATAGAAATAAAACTGACGTTCAGTGTCACGAAAAACAAACTGGGCAAATGGACGTTGTGTGACAAAATCATTGTGTACCATATAGTGAGATTGACGACTCGGACAAGGATCCAGGGGTTAAAGTTCTGTGTATCCA
The DNA here is from genome assembly GCF_023864275.1 of Schistocerca cancellata. Taxonomy (NCBI): domain Eukaryota; kingdom Metazoa; phylum Arthropoda; class Insecta; order Orthoptera; family Acrididae; genus Schistocerca; species Schistocerca cancellata. Next base: position 20,845,898 of record NC_064633.1, on the reverse strand, counting down.
ACTCATTTCGGAACGGTGTCTCTTCACTAAGGACGGTGTGTGTGTGTGTTTCGTCATGTGAATGGATAACTCTGCTTCACCTAGGATGTTCAGTAATATAACTTTCTATGCCTTGTGAAGTATAGAAGGATTCTAGTGATGTCATTAACACAATGCTTGCATTCTCTTTAATGAGCACTATATGCTGAAGAATCGGATTTGCTATCATTAAAATGTTCTCTTTGCCTCGTTTTGATGTTTGTCCTGGTTTGCGCAACACAAAGCCTATCGTAGTATCTATACATTGTTTTATATATATATATATATATATATATATATATATATATATATATATATATACCCAACATGTTATACCCCCGACTCGTACTTACGTTGCATATAATACGTGATCCTACAGTGTTCTCCGTTCTGAAGCCAATTTGCATTCGAGTTTTCGGAAACAAACGACTTACCTTTGCGAAATATGACACCAATATGGTAAAACAATAAACCTGGGATTATTCATTTGTTCCTTTCTAATAAGGCGTGATCTCCATTCCTAGTTTATTCCTTCTGTTCCTTGCTATATAATCTCATGACTACCGATGGGTCAAATTCACTGTCAGACATTACCTTTCCAGTGTACGTATTTCAGTATTAATTTTCGCTTCACTTACAATTGCAGGGCACCAAGCGGGGTGTTTAGAAGATCAACCAGAAACGGAATTGTGAAACTGGTTTACGAAAAACTGGATTTAAGCTCATGTAAACGTTATGGGTGTGACTGAGAATGTTTCATTGCAGAAACTCCTTAAGCAGATTGCTTCTTTTGTGGCTACTGGGGGGTTATCTCCTTAGGCTAATACCAGTGGTTTGTGTCTAGGTACGACCTGAAATTTGAGCCTATACAATTAGGTATAAAAACATCTGATCAGCTAAATGGTCCCTGTCGTTTTCTCAGATGGACACTAGTTCGTTAGAACGGGTTTCTGTTTTGAACAAGAGTGTGATGAGATTTTCCAAGTATTTCGGAATATTTGTGACAGAATTATCACAACATTCTCTTGAAAAGCAACAGTTGTGAGGATTAACAGCGTAACAAGACGCAAATTTTAACACTGTTAGAAAACTGCAGGTGTTAAGGCATATCGAAGGTGATGTTGTCTGCCTCCCAACTTGTGCTTTTCAGAGCAGCAACGCTACACAAAGACCCCGCAGTTCAGACAACGGTAGCAGAACAAGGCAGTTCTATTTCTGGGCGTCTCATCAGCATTTTCTGATCCCTACGTGGGTATGTTCCTAGTGTTTCAACGCTTTCTTTTTATGAAATAATATATACTGCAACAGTCAGTTACTAATATTTTACTAGCACCACGCGTTTAGGCAACATGCTGCCATTATCAGGTGCATTTACAGTTACTCTTACGTTGTAATTAATATGAAGTGAGGTTAGATTCCCTTTTCTGTGTGTGCTAGTGAAGATATGTTTGGAAAAAGATGGCTATTCAGGATGATAAGTGTGTTATAGTGTGTACGTTGTGTGGTAAGAACAAGAGCCTGTTTCGCTAACTAACGTCACTGACAGACACAGCAAATGAAACGAACCTCACTTCATATTAATTACAGTGTAGAAATGACTGTAGATGCGCCGAATGATGGCGACATGCTGCCGAAACGTGTCGTGCTAATAACATATTAGTGACAAGTTCCGGTGCAGTATACATTATTTCATAAAAATCCTACGATACCGTCGCAGTCCTCAAATAATATCCATATAACACTGCTAAATTTAAGTTTACTCATTCTTTTGGAGAAAACCCTTAACGATCAATGTAGACCACACTATCCCCATAGCTACTTTAAACAGGAATGCACCTCTGAAAACAAGGGACGCAGGCAGTAATCCAGAGAGCCTAGAGCACGGCACTGGCACAATGCAGGCACAATTAACGACCTTTCCGTAAAACTCTTTGCTGAAAGGAAACGCTGACTCACGCCTAACTATCTTAACAGAGTTTTCGGGGCGACGGAGAAAAAGCGATAATTCTCGGTGAACATTCCATTCAGATGATACTGACTCCCTTTGCAAAGACAGTCAGTTGCTTTCGTCTGAGAGGCGTCTCACTTTCTTGAAAATGAATCGAGGCTTAAATTTACCTGAAAGCATTAAAGGTGCCTCCAGTCCAGAGCACTAAAGCTCGTATAATTTGATTCGGATTAAACGGCGCAGTAAGGGGCCTAAATAAGACATTCCGTGGGAAGTCAATATACTAGTCTGAGAGTCATAACTGGGGCCCCAGATTTCTCATCTGGCAGCATTGAGTAAAGTTCCGCCGTTTCCGGCGCCGTTAGCGGAATCAAAGGGTTCCAAATCAAAGAGCAAGTAATTTTCTCAGCTTCACGCAGTAATTAAATAAACTCCACAACGCAATAAATTGATTGAAAATAAACAGTCTCACTTTCAAATCCGTTGAGTTTGGAAAGGAAATGACGGACTACTGCAAACAAAAATAATGTATGTAAAATTAGAATTTTTCCCGGCGAATCAACTGGTCAAAAGGATTTCGGGCTTGCAGCCGGTAATCGTAAACTTTCATGTGAAAGTAGCTTTTCGTCAGCCATCTAAGATTGCCGATTTGCTGGGATCGGTGAAGGAAGATTTGTTACTGCGGAAGGCGAGAAATTACAAAATACCCAGTCAATGTGGTATGGCCTATATAGGACAGACAACGCGTACAGTGCAAGAGCGTTGTACAGAACATCAACGTTGCACTCGCGTACCGCAACCCGGTAAGTCTGCAGTTGCGGAACATTGTATTTCTTACGGACATTCGATGGACTATGACAAAACTTTGATTTTGGCCACAGCAACAAGTTTTTGGGACTCCCTTCTCAAAGAATCCGTTTAATATGCATTGCGGGAAATCTAATGAGCCGTGACAGTGGTTACCAATTGAATAACGCATGGAATCCCGTCATCTCCGAAATTTGCTCGAGACGAAGATGCCAGAAGACTTCGATAGCTGCGGCCAGCGACAATACCGACGGCAGCTGCGTCTTGCAGTTCCACCAGCGAGGGCGCTGTCGTTTGGGTGACTGCAACGCATGCGCGGCAATACTATCAGCACACTATATAAGCTGGAACGGAGAACGTCTTCGTCAGTCCTTGTTCGAATCACCTGAAGATGGCTGGCAGTTGTCCAGCCGAAATTTCGTGCAATGAAGTTTACGACGACCGGCTGCAAGCCTGAAATCTTTTTCAACAGAAATAATGTATGTTCAATATATTGTTTCACTGGTATTACAAGCAAAGAACCTCCTACTAATAACGTCGTAACAGAATGTAAGGCAATAGTAATAGTAACACCAATAGCCCTAGTCCATAGTAAGTACAGGATGTCCCAGAAAGAATGGGCGGTATTCAGGTATATGACAGGAACACTTAATGAAAGCAAAAAATTTTGTATGGACGTATGCCCGATTTCGAATGATTTTCGAGAACGCTTTTCCAAGAACATTTGATTTTGCGCTAGTGCCTCGCACTTATTTGTCTTACCCACCCAGCCTTTTTTATATGTTGTTCTAACTCTACATACCTTGTTGATTTCAACCTCATTTCGTGATGTCTCCCTGCCATTAAACTAGCTCATTGAACGTGGAGTTGTCTTTGGTGTATTGTGAGTGAAGTAGTGCGAGGGACTGACAGTGTATCAGAGAAAAAACGTCGGTTAGATGTGTTTGTACTTGAAAATGCCACTCATTTACACTAATGAAACATATGAAGATATGGCGTATGTTTACGGCTTCTTCGTTGGTAGTGCCCCTGCTGCTGTCATAAAATTCTGTCGCCACTTCCCAACGCCTCGAGTTGCTTCCTGTAGAGTGTTTACTATAGTTTTCACATCACTGCCTGAAAAACGTCTTCTTGCAAATTTCTACTATGAAGAAACAGCAAAACATTGTTGAAATGGTATAGCGTTGTCCTAATACCAGCACACTGCAGCTTTCTGAAAGTATTTAGATACAAACTCTATGTACAAAAGGATGATTCATCAAAGAGAAAGAGAGTCGCAAACTGAGCAAGTCAATAATGCGTCGTTCCAACTGTGGCCCTTATGCAAGCATTGATTCAGCTTGGCATTGGTTGACAGATTTATTGAATGCCCTACTGATGCGCATAGTGCCATATTCTCATCAACTGACATGTTAGATGTTCAAAATCCCGATCTGGTTTGGAGGGCCTAGCGTATAGTCCTCCAAACATTCTCATTTGGGGAGAGGTCCGGCAACCTCGCTGGCCGATGTAGGCTTTGTTAAGCATGAAGACATGCAGTAGAAGCTCTCGCAGTACCCCAAGGAGCATTACATCGCTGAATGTAAGCGCAGGATTGATTGCCACGAAGGGCAACAAAACAGGGGTCTCCAGATGCTTATTCGCCGTGGAATCGCATTGACTAGAGTAGAATTGTCTTCACTTCGAAATAAGTTCCGATAACTAACGAAGAGAGTATTTTTGAAATGATACTTCGTAAAATGTATGTTGTAAATATTTACTTTCTGTTTTACATGTGTACATGCGTCAACTTCACTGCGTATTGAATAATACAAAAAACTAAGTATCATAAGTAAGTATAATACCGGATGCTTATAATTAAACTTTTCCTATTTAACACGCTATAACACGGAGACTAATTACTGACGAGAACCAAACTCGGTAGCATTAATGTCCAGAGTACGGGGTGCATAATTTCCATGCGTCACAGTGCGATCATCCAGTTCCTACTATGGCCACCAGGTGCCGTTATCAATCATCCGGAGTTATAGTCTCACACACGTGATCTTGGAAAAAAGGAGCAGGGCATAATGCTGAATCTCCATTATCAAAACAAGACAAATGCTGCAGCACCACTTCGAGAATATCACTCGCTGATGGATTACGGAAGGATCGTCTTTCTCCACCTGCTTTGTGGAGCATGATGAAGAAGTTCGAATCAACTGGACGTCGCTCCGGGAAGAGGCCGGCGACCGGTTGCACCGCAGGGTGTTGATGAAATCGCTGTTGCTACTGGCATACACCGCTGCGCCCAATTCCCGATAGTCATCAGGCAGTGCGCGTGCTGTGTCACGACAGTTAAACCTCCGGTGGTCGACTCTACGGAAGGTTATTTTGTCGAAAGTCGACATGTTAAGAAACGTGGCTGTTGTACTTAAGGTTTATAATTTATATAAAAAACAGCTACCAGCCACATGTATGGTTTAAAAAGGTTTATTATCTTCAGACCATGACCGGTTTCGGATTTTTCTTTACAAATCCATCTTCAGATGGCAGATTACAAGCATTCTTAGTTGGACCTAGTTTTGTTTATGTTATTCATTTGCTGCACTGGGAAAGAAAAGAAATGTTTTTGTTATCATATCGGTAATGGTATTTTTACGAAAGATTTACTTCTTTTACAAGATCTAATTGCTCAGAGATGGTTTTTATAAACATTAGTAAACTTGCAGGTTAGTGTACTTACGAGCTGTGTAGTTCTGCCTGACGAAATATTCGTGCGTTTATATTTTCGAACGCAAGCTTGATACACTTTTTAATATGCACTATGTGAGTGCTATTCCAGTCAATGGACGTCACTTTCTACCTCATCATCTTAATTACACACGCAGCACACACAAATAACGTTTACAAAACGTGGGGTGGCTGGTAGATGGTTTTTATATAAATTATAAACCTCTACGGAAGGTGCTTCGAACTATTCTCAAATGGTATCCGTACAAGGTCCACATCATATAGCAGCTTGACCCACAGGACGCACAACGATGTGCTGACTTCGCTCTCCACTTTCTCGCAAGAATTGAAGTTGACGAGGGCTGACCCTGGAGTATTCTATGAACAGACTAAGCTCATTTTCTCTGACGGGTGAGATGAACACACAGAATTGCCGAGTGTGGAGATCTTCACGTCCAGTCACTGTGCATGAAGTTTCTCTGTATGGTAAACGTGTCACCCTATAGCTTCACGGCTAGATTCATCATTGGCTCATTCTTCTTTGAACAGGTTGGCGCTGAAGGACCAAAGACGCGCATTGTGACTGCCTGCGTTACTGCCGTATGCTCCGCCAGCATCTCATAGCCGCCCTACAGGAGAGAGATGCACTGAACTCAACAGTTTCCATGGAAGATGGGTCCCCACCGCTCATCGCTCGTGAAGTTCACCTGCTCCTCCGAAACGGATTTGGAAACGATCGAATTATCAGCAATTGTTTCCAACTGCTTGGACGGCACGGTCACCTGATGTCAGTTATTTCTGGTTGTGGGGCTACCTGAAGGACAGGTTTTACCAGGGGAACATTCGCACACGTGCTGATAAGAAGCGCAAGCGTGTCAAGAGAGGTAGCCAGCGTACCTACGAACATACTTCGTTCTGCTGTGACGAATGCAAATCTGAGCTTTCAGATTCCTGTGGATACTGATGGGCGCCATATTAAGCCCCTTTTGTAGTAGTAATGGTACCGGTATGTAATGGTATGATGTTCCGTAGCAGCACCTTAAAAGTGTTTCAGTTGAACTGATTCTGCATTATTTCTCTTCCCTATGTACTTGACATTAAAGCTACCAAGTCTGGTACTCGTATGGTAATTAGTTCCTTGTTGTAACGTGTTAGATATGGAAAGTTTAATTATAACTACCCGGTACATAAAATAAGTATCCCACCACTGTCGGGGGCGTCTCCAGAAATTCGGCCTAGAATCACACTGAATAGAGTTGAATTTTCTCCACTTAGAACAGAGCTCCGACTACCAACGAAGAGTGTATTTTTCAACTGGTACTTCGCAAAACGTATGCCGTTAATGTTTACTATCTGTTTTAGATGAGTACATGTGTCAATCTGACAGTGTATTGAAAAATACATGAAACAGATAACAGTATACATTAAATCTGTTTTATCTCGGAAATCATTCGGATCAGGAGATATGTCCACATGGGGCTTTTTAATTCAAATTAATCCGTGAGTACTGAAGATTCCTACTGAGATACTATGTACAAACACGCCATTCTACCACGAATTTGCAAAGACAGAGTAATGCATTTCAAAATTTTCTTGTTTCTGCGAGTTGTGGCTTCCTTGGCTCTTAGACGGCTGTCCCGATCGTCCACCGCTTCCGGCTCTTGCATTCCCCAAAAATTCGAAGTTGAGTGGCTATTCGGACGTTCTCAGTATTAAATAATTTTTTCCCAAAATTATTAATGGAAGGGTTTTTCTGCACTTGACGCAAATCGGCAACAGTCCGATATAAGTATTTTCTTACTTTATATTTTAAATTAATTTCTTAAAGAGGAATAAAACAACATTGGAGCGTTACAGCTGACTGTGCCGTTTGTAACACGCCCAGGAGGAAAGCGGGTCGATATGTAGTAGTAATAAAAGCTAGCCATTAGCACTCCAGGTTGTACAACGCTCCCTACACACAGGAACGGAGCTGGATATTCAACGACCGTGTGCCTAAACCCACGAACCTCGCCCCTCCATTGGCGATTGATCGGCTGCTCCCTGCACTGCCTGCTATGATGTGTCCTGTAGTAACTATTGTCTAGGAGGGAGAGGAGCCACTCAACACCAACAATACCAGGCTGATCTGGGAGAATTCACTGTATTCTGTTAAACACTCGCATAAGGTGGATCTGCACCGTCCACAATTAACATTATTCCACAATGGACGCGATCAGGATTTTTACTCCGAGTACGTGTCTGTGTGACGTATGAGGCTGCTGTCTAACTGATGACGTCCAGTGCAAAAACACGGTGCATAGAACACAAAATTATCACTGTTCGACAGATATTTTATCAGTCGATGATTGGCACAGGTCTTCCAACAGTACTAAACAATTCAGTCGTTTATAACACGAGCGTGCGCGTGACCGAATCGCGGCGTGGATGCTCCATAAAATTCCGGGTACGATGTACGAACGAGAAAGTACCTGCGCTCGTGATATTCAGCCAGTCAAAACTACATTTGTTTCTTTCAATTAGAACTTGCAGTTAGTATCATACCAGTCTACATTATTTTTCCGTAACCGTCGCGACGCGGTTGATTGTTGTTCTCTCGACTGACATGAAACCAAGAAACATCACCTTTTGGATAAATTTGGATACTGCATTGTGAACACTGAAATTAAACGCAAAATTTATGTGCAAACATATTCAGTTACTTCACCATAACTTGTAAGATACGTGCTGCAGCCACGGCATCAACACAACACTCCGCCCACACTCCACGAAAGCTACTCCACGACTCACCATTGTTGCTCTGCGCTCGGCAGAGAGGCGATACAATTCTATGCTTACGCGTTCACTCACGTAATTATGAGTCTCAGAATAACAACTGCACTGAATATACAATTCGCTCCTTATCAAACATAGGGGACGTTTAACTGACCTGTAAAGGGTGTCCGCTCAACTACAACGATATTTTGGTTGTTGAACTAGAAGCATATTTCCCGCAGCTTGGCTCGCGTTTGCGTACGTATTGCAGACATATCTTCCTCCCCCCTCTCTGCGACCACCTATGCCACCACCTCGCCCCTGTCTCTCTGTCCACCTCATCTTCCCACCTCTGTTTTTCCATCTACTACTATCCATACTCTCTTCATCTCGTCCTCCTTCTCTCCATTCTTCCTTTATCACCTGCCAATTAGCTCTCTACAGTTTCCACCTGACCTATGCATCTCTCCTTCCTTCTCCTCCTCATTCAATCTTCATCCTCCTTCCCCCCTCTCTCTCTCTCTCCATTTAAGAGGCCTCTATGTCCATCTCCTGTGTCCCCCATCCGCCTATTTCCTACACCCCATCTCTCTCTCCACATCTTCCATTCCTCTCAACCTTCCCCCGGCCATTACCACCCGCATGTGTAACCTCTGCAATTCAGGCAGATACGGCAGAGCAGTACCACGCCTCCATATTTTGCAGGTTAGCCTTTTTCCCTGTGGTTTTGCTCGGAAATTTTTCGATACCTTGACACTGATCAGACCCATCATAAAGTTCGATATCCGACTCTCAGTAAGGAACGTGTTCTCCTCTAGCGCCATTTTCCACCTGTTGCTCATGCCGGCTACCAAACTGTTGGGGAGTCCTTGGGGTATATTATCCCACTCATCTCTCAAGGAGGTTTGCAGTTACTGCACAGCTCGCGGATGGGGTGTACTTTGACAAACATGTCTGCCGAGAGCATTCCAGGCATTCCAGGCTCCATAGCGTGTACACAATCTAACAACCCTACCACAACGAAGATAAAAAATTAATTATGATTGTAGTGTTGCTCACGCTGTTTATATTGCAATTTTTTGGCAACAACAAAGTTATATTATGTGGCAGGTGTCATTAGAGCACAGTTAATAAAGTCAATTCTTGAAATAATGGATAAACTAGGCACTCGTCTTTTCGTGTTTCCCACGCTGGTCTCATGGCTCAATCGTCGAAAATCTAGGTAGTGATGATTCAAAGTTCGGATGCAAAGAGGCCTAGGTGTTATTCTGCGATATTCAAAAGTCTTATAGATGTGTTTTATAAAACATTCTTGAAGACTAAACTTTTGCAAGTTAGGACAAGTATTCAGCACTCCGAATTTAAGTTACACTTCTTTTTTATTACTTTTGTTGCAATATCACGTAACTCGTTCCAAAACATCACAATATGAAACATACTTGAAAATATCTTCCTCACTGTTAACGTTCACATTTCATAAACTGACTACAATTTACGTCTTTTTAACATGAAAAACAAAGCTTGACTCTCTAATAACCGCTCACGCGCCCAAAAATCTGAGTTACAAGTACGTCAATGATTATAGTGACAAAAGAAAGAATACACATAAGAATAATATCATTGAAATATATACATATCGATGTATCGAAGTACCTCTACATTAATGAAATCAAATCTGAATGTTGTCACAGAAATATGAAAACCATTATACAGAAACACAGTAGAATATTGCTGGTATCGAGGTGAGGTGCCGTAATGGTTACGTAATTCAAGTACCATTACAACAGGGAGTACACAGGCTATTCCATAAGTTCGATGTCATCACTTTCCAGTATGTTCAACACCTCAGCAGCCCTGTGTGGTGTGGCATTTTCGTTGGTAATTAGAAAGTTAGTACCTACCACTTCCCTAAATAAATGCGTATCATCCGGAATAATCTCCCTGCAGTACTGCCATTCTGTAACGGTACCTCGTGCAAAGAAGTGCAGCGGTCATCAGCGATTGTGCATAACGCATGGACCATACCAATGACGTTCGTGAACGTTCTGTGGCGTTCCCCTCTTTTCCGACACATTCCACAGCCAAGAGGGATTCGTTGGAAAACATTACCCTGGCCCATTGCTGTTGACTCCAACCATCGATCTCATGATCTACGATCGCATGGTTGAAGTGGGATGCAGGCTTTCGTGCATACGAACAATTCCTATTTAATCGCCATGAAATGGTTCTGGCAGAGACATGGGCACCAGTATCCGTTGCAAGGATTGCAGCGATATGTCTAGGGATGAGATATTCCTTTTCTCCATTTTGGCTAAGTATCGATCCTCTTCCAGTGCGGTGGTCCGTCTACGAGCATGAGTATGCTTTCGGATAGCGTTTGCACCTTCGACGACTTTTTTTAATCGTTAAGGGACGCTTTTAGACACGTCCACTTCTGTGTCCACAGTAGGAGCAATTCTTGTCCCCTATAGTAAGCTCTTAAATGATGTATTGCAGTCATGTGGCCGTACTACATGGAATATTACACTAATCAGCCTAAGAATCTTAATCAGACACTGTACTGCACGAACTGTCAAATGCATACAGAGCGTTCATACACAGACTTCGCTGCATGTAACATGTGCCGCCTTTACATTTTCTTTTACACTACTGGCCATTAAAATTGCTACACCAAGAAGAAATGGTGATGATAAATGGGTATTCATTGGACAAATATATTATACTAGAACTGACATTGATTACATTTTCACGCAATTTGGGACCATAGATCCTGAGGAATCAGTACCCAGAACAACCACCTCTGGCCGTAATAACGGAATTGATACGCCTGGGCGTTGAGTCAAACACAGCTTGGATGGCGTGCCCAGGTACAGCTGCCCATGCAGCTTCAACACGATACCACGGTTCATCAAAAGTAGTGACTGGCGTATTGTGACGAGCCAGTTGCTCGGCCACCATTGACCAGACGTTTTCATTTGGTGAGAGATCTGGAGAATATGCTGGCCAGGGCAGGAGTCGAACATTTTCTGTATCCAGAAAGGACCGTACAAGACCTGCAACATGTGGTCGTGCATTATCCTGTAGGGTTTCTCTGGGATCGAATGAAGGATAGAGCCACGGGTCGTAACACATCTGAAATGTAACGTCCAGTGTTCAAAGTGCCGTCAATGCGAACAAGAGGTGACCGAGAAGTGTAACCAATGGCACCCATACCATCACGCCGGGTGATACGCCAGTATGGCGGTAAAGAATACACGCTTCCAATGTGCGTTCACCGCGCTGTCGTCAAACACGGATGCAACCATCATGGTGCTGTGGACAGAACCTGGATTCATCCGAAAAAATGACGTTTTGCCATTCGTGCACCTAGGTTCGTCGTTGAGTACACCATTGCAGGCGCTCCTGTCTGTGATGCAGTGTCAAGGGTAACCGTAGCCGTGGTCTCCAAGCTGATAGTCCATGGTGCTGCAAACGTCGTCGAACTGTTCGTGCAGATGGTTGTTGTCTTGCAAACGTCCCCATCTGTTGACTCAGGGATCGAGACGTGGCTGCACGATCCGTTACAGCCATGCGGATAAGATGCCTGTCATCTCGACTGCTAGTGATACGAGGCCGTTGGTATCAAGCACGGCGTTCCGTATTACCCTCCTGAACCCACCGATTCCATATTCTGCTATCAGTCATTGGATCTCGACCAACTCGAGCAGCAACGTCACGATACGATAAACCGCAATCGCGATAGGCTACAATCCGACCTTTATCAAAGTCGGAAACGTGATGGTACGCATTTCTCCTCCTTACACGATGCATCTCAACAACGTTTCAGCAGGAAACGCCGGTCAACTGGTGTTTGTGTATGAGAAATGGGTTGGAAACTTTCCTCATGTCAGCAAGTTGTAGGTGTAGCCACAGGCGGCACCCTAGTGTGAATGCTCTGAAAAGCTAATCATTTGCATTTCGCAGCATCTTCTTCCTGTCGGCTAAATTTCGCGTCCGTAGCACGCCATCTTCGTGGTTTAGCAATTTTAATGGCCAGTAGTGTACTATCTATGCTCGAGTGTTTGGCGGTTGTTTTGATGCAATTAGCAGTTGTTCCTCAGAAAGTGTCAGATGTTCCTTATCAATCATCAAGAAGCGTAAACTGCGCACATCTCGTGCTCCCTCTGCCTCAGCACCGTCCACCCGCCATTTCGTTCACCTCACCCTCTCACCTGTACTTGTCCAATTTCTTGTCCCCCTCTCTCTGTCCATCTCCTCTGCCCGCCTCTTCCTTTTCCACCTGCCTACTACAATTTCCACCTGCCTCCTGCATCTCCCCGCGTGCCGTGTTGCAGAGAGCGTGTACCGCACGTCGTCGGATTCGGGCCGCTTCCACGCGGCGTTCACGACCCCGACGACGGGGCTGCGCGGCTCGGCCATCTGCTCGTTCCTGCTGCGCGACATGCAGCGCGTCTTCGACGAGGGACGCTTCAAGGAGCAGGCGTCGAGCGGCGCCGCCTGGCTGCCCGTGCTCACCAGCCGCGTGCCCACGCCGCGGCCGGGCTCCTGCGTCAACGACACCAGGGCTCTGCCAGGTGGGCACCAGTCGCGTCCAGGTCACAGGTCGGTAGGGCAGGTCCAGTGACTGTGAGGGCCACTTGAAGGACCAGGCATCCAGGTGTGCTGCCTGACCACGTCCCCTCACTAGGCAGATGTTACAACCCTGGCTCCCGTGTGTACAAACTGAGGTCCCTCTCGAATGGTCATCCATTGTCGAGCTATGCACACTGGCACATCAAGTACTGTGAGTTCCCTCCATCAACCTTGAGGAAAATTTCAAGGATAAGGCGTGCAGTGGTGGCACCTGACCGTTTACATGCGCAACTTGCGTGTTATGGTTCAGACGAGGCTACTGAGATACCAACGAGATCGGTCTCCGAGGTAGATTTCCCAATCACACAATATCTCATAATGGAACTACGAGGGTCACTCCAAAAGAAATGCACACTATTTTTGTAAAAATACAGTTTTCACTGTGCATGTGTGAAAGTTTTACATTGTGTAGAAACATCCTTCCCGCTTGTTTTGAAACTTAGTTCAACCTGTTCCCGTGAGTGGCGCCGTCACAACATGTCTTCAAGATGGCTGCTTCACTTGACGTTCGCCAGAAGCAACGTACTGTCATTGGATTCCTGTGCTGTGAAAACGAGACAGTGGGAAACATCCACAAGAGATTCAAAAAGGTGTATGGAGATGCTGCTGTCGATCGCAGTACAGTTAATCGGTAGGCAAGAAGGTTACGTGATGAAAGTGGGCACGGCAATATTGAGGATTGTCCTCGCAGCGGTAGGCCTCGTACTGCACACACTCCAGACAATGTGCAGGGAGTTAACGAATTGGTGACTGCTGACAGACGCATCACAGTGAACAAATTGTCACGCTACGTTGGGATACGGGAAGGAAGTGCTTTTGCAAAAAAAAAAAAAAAAAGGAAAATGTTGGCGTTAAAAAAGGATTGTGCCAGGTGGGTTCCCAGGATGTTGACAGTGGCTCACAAAGAAACAAGAAAAACGGTATGTAGCGAACTTTGGGAACAGCACGAGAATGGTGCAGATGTATTTCTTGGAAGAATTGTGACAGGGTATGAAACATGGCTCCATCATTTTTCACCAGAGACGAAGGGGCAATAAATGGAATGGCATGACGCAAATTCCCCCGAAAAAAAAAACCTTCAAAACCACACCTTCTGCTGGAAAAGTTGTAGCTATGGTTTTTATTTGGTTCCGAAGGACTCTTGCTTGTGGATATCACGCGAAGTGGAACCACCATAAATTCTGATGCATATGTGATGACACTGAAGAAACTTCAAGCTCGGCTGAGTCGTGTTCGACCGCATCGGCAAAAGCAGGATGTTTTGCTGTTGCACGACAATGCACGGCCACATGTCAGTCAAAAACCCATGGAAGCGATCACAAAACTCGGATGGACAACACTGAAACACCCATCTTACAGTCCTGACCTGGCTCCATGTGACTATCATCTCTTTGAGAAACTGGAAGACCCTCTTCGTGGAACAAAGTTTGAAGGTGATGACTCCTTTGTGCACGCTGCCAAACAGTGTCTCCAACAGGTTGGTCCAGAGTTTTACCGTGCGGGTATACAGGCGCTGGTCCAAGATGGAGTAAGGCAGTTGACAGGGATGGAAATGAAAATATTGTTCCTAAAGGATGTATCTACACACTGTATGACTTTCAAACATGTAGAATAAAAGATGGATTTAAAAAACTAGTGTGCATTTCCCTTGGAGTGACCCTCGTATGAGCACTATAGTAACCTTCCTCCAACTTCCATAAGAACCATTTAAAGTGGTGTCTATCTAAAATCACTAACTGGCTCCCAATTCTATCCAACCACACGTTACGACCCATAACAGATCCTGTGCCAAAAAAATAGGCTTTTCCCAAATAGACATCCACCACCTCATGGCACCATCTCACTCAGTCTATGTGGTGCTATGACGTCTCTTCCGTGATGGTGGATTAACGACACAGTCATACACTCATGCAGTACAGGTATGACCTACTCTTCCAATGAGGCTCTTTAGTCCTAAGAGTGTCAGATCAAGATAGTCACTTCCTTCATCTTACAAGAGTGACATCTGAAGAAGCACTTATCAAGTGCCTCTTCATAGCCGCCCTTCATCGTTAGCCGAAAATCACAGCCTGTATTTTGATTCTAGGTCAATGATATCAATTGTTGGAGGCACCCATCACTCCCACAACTATGTAACTAGTGGACGATCTATGATAGTAGCTCTAACATAAATTGTATAATTTCTTTTAAAATTGGATATTGTCTATTACCATAACACAGTATAACAAAAGGAAATTATCGGTTTCAATTTTGAACGACATACCACGTAGTTATACTTAAAGTGCATCTACTCATAGAGGTCCATTGTCGGCTGTAATTATCGTACGGCAGCAATACTTGGGAGATGCACTAATGCGTTAATACGGAACCGATTTACACTGGAAAACTATTAGTGCCAATTTTTTGCCATGACTTGCAAATCTGGCACTGTGAATGCAAGAAAAGACAAATAGAAATGTTTCCATATGTAATGTACTAGGCATGGGACGTGTGCAGGAAAGGCCAAACAATTGAGAAAGGCTTTCACAGTTTGTTCAATATTAACACCACATCGACGAGATGCTGTACAGGGTCAGATTTGAAACTGGTAGCCAAACTTGGAACTAATTTTTTTCCTGCATAAATGGGATCTGCTTACATTGGAACTCCGCAAATAGCTGCACTTTTAATGTAATCACCAGGTATGTTTCAGGTTTCCGCTGCTGTAAATGTTGTCCAACGACAGTATACAGTAGTGCCTTTAGCCAGTTTCGGCTCTTGTCTAGTTAAATATAATTTTTGCAATCAGTAGGAACAAATACTTTGTGGTAGATTTATTGACTGCAGTTATTGTATTTTAGTACGTAAATGCTCCGCTCCTACTTGTTGTATGGTAGATTTATTGACTGTAGTTACTGTATTTTAGTGCGTCAATAATCCGCTCCTACTTGTAAACTCAGTCTTCGGTGCGTCATTTTCGTGATATATAAATTTCTGGCATTTCTCTTCACACCACCTCCATCTCCGTCCTCCGCTTAGGAACTGCCACCCCATTTTCCTAAATCAGACGCTTTACCAAATCAAATTTCATTACAAATTGATTTAGCGTCATTCTTATAAAGTTGGTACGTAAAACAGAACGATGCCTGAGTTTCATTCACCTAATCGATTCCAGTACTTTCCCATATTTTGTTTCGCTATTTCTCGCTCCTGCTTCTTCTGTGGGTGTCAGCATTTCGACTATATGGTCAGTGTTGTGTTTGGAAGCCCATTAGTTCTATCTGCCGTAACCGTCTATGGTAAAATTTGAGGATATGGCGTTGGATTTGCCTCCAGTAAACCGCAGTTCCTTTCAACGTTCCGTCGCCGACCTGTTCACGTGCGTCCACACGCATGTGCAATACTGACAGAATTATTGGGAGACATGAACGCAGAGGCCGAAAATCTGGCACAAGAAGAGAGCCACGAAGGAAAATTCTCTTTGAAATGGCTGTAATTATCGACGGATATCACTGGCGACTTCAGGTGAGGCGCGTAGACGAAATAATCCGAAAGAATAAAGCAGGACGCGTGCGTTCTTGTTACTTTGTGCCTCAGTGACGGAGAAGTTTACCTGGCTCCTAAAGACACATGACACTAACTCAGTATCCAGCCTCCAACAAAATTACTGCAGGTCATAAGGTTTGTAAAACTATGTGAGTAAAAGCTTTCAACGTAGATAAGGTGTCTGTGAGTGTTAAAACAGTGCGCATTCTAGAGCGAAGTTGGCTAAATCGTGAGAGCTGTTTACGCCTACACTATTCTAAAAAATTTATGGTTTAAGAACACTATTTGGAATATAGACACGGAATTGCCTTCGAAACTACGAGGGCTGTTCAGAAAGTAAGCTCCGATTGATCGCGAAATGGAAACGACTATGATAATCCGATAAAGCTTTGCACAGATGTGTTGGGCAGTGTCTCTAGTATGACCCTAGATAGCATCACGTCACTCCTCTCATTTCTGAGCTCACAGTGATCGCGTAAAGTTGTCTAGAGAATAGTGTCTCCCGCCAAGTACGAGGACCTGGTGAGAAATTTCGCCTGAAGCTATACAGCCAACATTACATAACTGTCGTGCAGTTTCTTCTACAAGGCAATATTCTCAGCCGCATTCTGAAGGGGCAATGAAGGTGCTCCTGCATCGTTTTCAATTGGAAATGTTTGACTACCCACAATACAGCCCGTAATTGACTCCCCCTGCGTTTCATTTCTGCTCACATGAACCGCTGGCTATGAAGACAACATTTTGGCACAGAAAACGAGCTGTAGGCCAGCGTAGAGAATTGGCGGAATGCACTGGCGGCTGTCTTTTATGATGAGGGTATTGGAAAGTTGGTTCAACGCTACGACAAATGTCTTAGTCAGAACGGCAACTACGTAGAGAGGTAGTGGATGGTGTAGCTAACTGTTAAAAATAAAACATTTCTAATTTTCACTGTGGTTCCCATTTCGCGATCAATCGGAGCTTACTTTCTGAACAGCCCTCGCATATCCATTATCACGAAGTAAAACGCCTTCTGGGATACCGTAACGAAGGACGCTACTGGAATTATAATCACAGGAGACGCGCCCAGTAAAAGGCTGCGTCCGATGTCGCATTCGGCGATAGCGACGCTGAAGCGCTGGCGTCCGACGCGGGACGTAAATATTGCCTTGTTCGGCGACGGAGAGCACCAGTGACGTCACTGCTGCATCAGGACTGGACCGTAGGCGACACGGCAGTGAGTCAGCACTCGACAACAGCGGAGGAGAACTCGGCAGACAGCTCGTGGAATTTTAACCACTCGACGTTGATTCACTGGTCGATGTGCTGTTCTGCTGCCCATTTCCCCCCCCCCCTCCCCACACTCACACACACACACGCATGCACACGCACGCAAAAACACTGGTCTCTCATTCTACTGGTCGATGGTAACAGTTACTCATCTGTGATTTGACCAATCTCCTGATTCTGAAATTGTCCATTTACAGTTGCTTCCTGCGATCAGATACATGTTGCTGCTTTGGTACGTTAGTATTTTTTTTAATTTTTATCTTATTTTTTTATTTAACGACTTCCCATCGTACATTAATAGGATTTTTAGCATTTCATTCTTTCAAGAAGATATAATAATTCCAATCCCAAAGAAAGCAGATGTTGACACACATGAAAATTACCGAACTATCAGTTTAATAAGTCACAGCTGCAAAATACTAACGCAAATTCCTTACAGACGAATGGAAAAACTGATAGAAGCCGACCTCGTGGGAGATCAGTTTGGATTCCGTAGAAATACTGGAACACGTGAGGCAATACTGACCTTACGACTATTCTTAGAAGAAAGATTAAAGAAAGGCCAACATACGTTTCTAGCATTTGTAGACTTAGAGTAAGCTTTTGACAATGTTGATTGGAACACTCTATTTCAAATTCTGAATGTGGCAAGGGTAAAATACAGGGACCGAAAGGCTATTTA
This sequence comes from Schistocerca cancellata, assembly GCF_023864275.1. Lineage (NCBI taxonomy): Eukaryota > Metazoa > Arthropoda > Insecta > Orthoptera > Acrididae > Schistocerca > Schistocerca cancellata. Next base: position 20,827,551 of record NC_064633.1, on the reverse strand, counting down.
CAATTTGTACAGAAAGCAGATGGCAGTTATAAGAGTCGAGGAGTATGAAAGGGAAGCAGTGGTTGGGAAGGGAGTAAGACAGGGTTGTAGCCTATCCCCGATGTTATTCAATCTGTATATTGAGCAAACAATAAAGGAAACAAAAGAAAAGTTCGAAGCAAGTATTAAAATCCACGGAGAAGAAATAAAAACTTTGAGGTTCGCAGGTGACATTGTAATTCTGTCAGAGACAGCAAAGGACTTGGAAGAGCACTTGAATGGAATGGACAGTGTCTTGAAAGGAGGATATAAATTTAACATCAACAAAAGCAAAACGAGGATAATGGAATGTAGTCGAATTAAGTCGGGTGATGCTGAGGGTATTACATTAGGAAATGAGACACTTAAAGTAGTAAAGGAGTTTTGCTGTTTGGGGAGCAAAATAACTGATGATGGTCGAAGTAGAGAGGATATAAAATGTAGACCGGCAATGGCAAGGAAAGCGTTTCTGAAAAAGAAAAATTTGTTAACATTGAGTATAGTTTTAAGTGTCAGGAAGTTGTTCCTGAAAGTATTTGTATGGAGCGTAGCCATGTGTGGAAGTGAAACGTGGACGATTAATAGTTTAGACAAGAAGAGAATAGAAGCATTCGAAATGTGTTGCTACAGAAGAATGCTGAAGATTAGATGGGTAGATCGCGTAACTAATGAGGAGGTATTGAATAGAATTGTGGAGAAGAGGAGCTTGTGGCACAACTTGACTAGAAGAAGGGATCGGTTGGTAGGACATGTTCTGAGACATCGAGGGATCACCAATTTAGTATTGGTGCGCAGCGTGGAGGGTAAAAATCGTAGAGGGAGACCAAGAGATGAATACACTAAGCAGATTCAGAAGAATGTAGGTTGTAGTAGGTACTGGGAGATGAAGAAGCTTGCACAGGATAGAGTAGCATGGAGAGCTGCATCAAACCAGTCTCAGGACTGAAGACCACAACAACAACAACAACAACAACAACATATGTGTGAGGAGCTAACCGCTGCACAACGGCCATCCTTACTCTAATATTTTGTCCCTTTAGCCTTTGACAATCCAGTATCGTATAACGAGACAGCAGCTACTAGTTTTGGCCCACTCTTGGTAATTAAATTCTCTAGTCTCCAGCATACGTGATCAAAAATATCCGGACACCCCCAAAAATCATACGTTTTTCATATTAGGTGCATTGTGCTGCCACTTACTGCCAGATGCTCCATATCGGCGTCCTCAGTAGTCATTAGACATCGTGAGAAAGCACAATGGGGCGCTCAGCGGAACTCACGGACATCGAACATGGTCAGGTGATTCGGTATCACTTCTGTCATACGTCGTACGCGAGATTTCCACACTCATAAACACTTTTTCCGATGTGATAGGTAAGTGGAAACGTGAAGGGACACCTACAGCACAAAAGCATACACGCCTATTTCGTCTGTTGACTGACAGAGACCACCGACTGTTGAAGAGGGTCGTAATGTGTAATAGGCAAAATGGCTCTGAGCACTATGGGACTTAACAGCTATGGTCATCAGTCCCCTAGAACTTAGAACTACTTAAACCTAACTAACCTAAGGACATCACACAACACCCAGTCATTGTAATAGGCAGACATATATCCAGACCATCACACAGGAATTCCAAACTGCATCAGGATCCACTGCACGTGCTATGACGGTTAGGCGGGAGGTGAGCAAACTTGGATTTTATGGTCGAGCGGCTACTCATAAGCCACACATCACGCCTTTAAATGCCAAACGACGCCTCACTTCGTGTAAGGAGCGTAAACATTGGACGATTGAACAGTGGAAAAACGTTGTGTGGAGTGATGGCAGGGTGTGGATATGGCGAATGCCCGGTGAGCGTCATCTGCCAGCGTATGTAGTGCCAACAGTAAAATTCTGAGGCGGTGCTGTTATGATGTGGTCGTATTTTTCATGGAGGGTGCTTGCTCCCCTTGTTGTTTTCCGTGGCACTATCACAACACAGACCTCCATTGATGTTTTAAGCACTTTCCTGCTTCCCACAGTTGAAGAGCAATTCGGGCAATTTGAGGATGGCGATTGCATATTTCAAGCACAACCTGTGGCTGAGTGGTTACACAACTATAGCATCCCTGTATTGAACTAGCCTGTACAGAGTCCTCACCTGAGTCCTACATGATACCTTTGGGATGTTTTGGAACGCCGATTTCGTGCCAGGCCTGACCGACCGACATCGATACCTCTCCTCAGTGCAGCGCTCCATGAAGAATGGGCTGCCATTCTCCAACAAACCTTCCAGCACGTATGCCTGCGAGAGTGGAAGCTGTCATCAAGGCTATGAGTGGGTCAACACCATACTGAATTGCAGCATTACCGATGGAGGGTGCCAGGAACTTGTAAGTCATTTTCAGCAAGGTGTCCCGATACTTTTGATCACATAGTTTATCTAGCGAGCATTCTCCCATCCGCGAACCGGGTAGGGAAATTATCAGTCCTTTCCTTTCTCCCCATTACAGTTTTATAAACATAGTCCAATATGTGAAGTGTAGACACATAATATATTTATGCTGGAAGTATATAGTAATCAAGCTATTCGTCTACAACATCAAAAAATGGTTCAAATGGCTCCGAGCACTATGGGACTCAACTGCTGTGGTCATTAGTCCCCTATAACTTAGAACTAGTTAAACCGAACTAACATAAGGACATCACAAACATCCATGCCCGAGGCAGGATTCGAACCTGCGACCGTAGCGGTCTTGCGGTTCCAGACTGCAGTGCCTTTAACCGCACGGCCACTACGGCCGGCTCTACAACATCATAGTTATGTTAGATACATCAATGAATGCTTATCTTCATACTTGTAATGTGCCTGACAGTATGTATGTAAGATTACCATTACTTGATCCAGGAATTCGTCTGTAGTTGAGGTAGTCGACCACTCAGATTTGACACAAACTTCATGTATGAAAAATTCTTGACAGCAGAATTCTTTATTAAATGTTACAGATTTCGAAAAATCATCGTCTGACATAGGTTGTATGAAAATGTACAGATATTATAAAAAAACACATACCAATGTAATGCATCATCATTACAAATACTCTATGCCCAGTTATTTCAGTACTTACATGGGGGTCTAGTTTTAATCTCAACAAACTGAGCACGTAGACTGTATGTAGTAACTGTTTATGGTAGTACAGTTGTCAATTCAATGAATGAATGCTGGTGTAGAATAGTGACTACAATAAAAATAAAATGACCATAAAATATACATCGACAAAGAACAGTAACACCGTAGGGAAAAAGATTTAATGACATAAGATTCATACACATAGACTGTCAGTTATAAACGTGTTTCTGCATCAATAAGCAAATAATACACGAAATTACAAAACGTACCCTATAAATTGTGTTACATATAACATATCATGAGAGAAATACACATTAATATCTATTTGTCAACAGCATCACGGATTTTCCTTTTCAAATTTCAACTCTTGAAAGAAAATACAAGTATAAATGACCAGAAATGACATGCACTATTCATTCTTTATATATCTCGACAGCGGAAAATAAATTAACATTGAGGGGAAAGTCTGGTTCTACGCCATGTTATCAGATGGCCTGCAAAGCTAGTGGTACATAGTTGAAAATACCGCAAAAGTGAATTTCGATCTTTTTCTTCAAACACAAATATTTAACTGACAAGGCATTTTTGTACTGTCCCGTAGTGTATCGTTTAACTGGTCATTTCTGTCGGATATTTTATTGTTTTTTGCTTTCGTTCGAAGAGATTGAGCCACCATCGCAGCAGGCCCCTCGGTACTGTGACGTTGGACTGTTTTAAATAAATGTGGTGTATAAATATACAGAATACAGTATATAAAGGGGAGATGATGTCAGAGAAAATCTGGACATGTTATTGACCCGTGTAGTTTGAATTTTTACACGATACTATAATAAACCTTCAGACGGACACATGCTACTGTCTCCCACAAATTCATTTCACACCAAGTAACAGCCCCACTATCATCGATAATTTATACTGCTATATTGAGACAAGTACTGGACTGATTTACTTAGAATTTTTACACGTCGCTCTAATAAATGGTTTGACGAAATAGGCTACATATTTTTAATATATATGACATAAAAATATACCAGGTGATCAAAAAGTCTGTATAAATTTGAAAACTGAATAAATCACGGAATAATGTAGATAGAGAGGTACAAATTGACACACATGCTTGGAATGACTTGGGTTTTTATTAGAACCAAAAACATACAAACGTTCAATAAATGTCCGACAGATGGCGCTTCATCTGATCAGAATAGCAATAATTAGCATAACAAAGTAAGACAAAACAAAGCTGATGTTCTTTACAGAAAATGCTCAATATGTCCACCATCATTCCTCAGCAACAGCTGTAGCCGAGGAATAATGTTGTGAACAGCACTGTAAATCATGTCCGGAGTTATGATGAGGCTTTGCCGTCGGATGTTGTCTTTCAGCATCCCTAGAGATGTCGGTCGATCACGATACATTTGCGACTTCAGGTACCCCAAAGCCAATAATCGCACGGACTGAGGACTGGGAGGCCAAGCATGACGAAAGTGGCGACTGAGCACACGATCATCACCAAACGATGCGCGCAAGAGATCTTTCACGTGTTTAGCAATATGGGGTGCTTTTTTTTCATTCTAATAAAACCCCACGTCATTCCAAGCATGTGTGTCAATTTTTACCTCTCTATCTACATTATTCCGTGGTTTATTAAGTTTTCAAATTTATACTGACTTTTTGATCATCCGGTATATTCACTATAGTTTATCGGAAACGTTCTTAGCAAACGTCTGGACTTGTTGCTTCAAAATTTTACACGATAATCTAATAAAAGTTTCGATGGACATAGACTACATATCTTTAATATATATATGCTATCTAATTTTCTATGTAATAATATATGCAGAGGCAACATAGTTAGCAAAAATATCGAAAAGCTCATGGCCGATTTAGATTAAATTTTTACACGATACTTCAATAAACGTTCAGACGGACATAGGTTACACATTTTTTATGTATGTTGTATACAAATATATATTTACTATGTAAATGGCGAATGTTGTGAGCAGACATCTGAACAAGTTCTAGACAATTTTCCTTCTGATATTTACACGACAATAACCCTGAGAAATACGCAAGCTACTTTATCACTTTCGCGAGGAGTAGGGGACATACTTCCACTAACTTTATTTCATTACAGTGTTTAAGCAAATATGTGTTACCACTCTTCTACGCGTATGGCATAAAGTGGCAGTCCGCTGCACCAGCTGTAGTTTCAGTTTGCTGTGAGATGTAGCATTCACGACTGTGGCAAGTATATATCCCACCAAAAAATGGTGTTTCAATGATTGGTGGGAAGTATGGCTACGAACAAATTAGTTTGTAGAAGGGGCTTGGGAAGTACACTCACCACGGAATTAATCTGCCATTTTCGGTCCTTGGGAAGCATATATACCACTAACTTAGGGGTATCCCGAAGCTTTTGGGAATACGTCTTACCACCTTGACCTATGCCTAACATATTTTGGAAGAACACTGCACCAGGTGCATGAAAACTGCTACAACAATCAGTTACTCGCTGAAGTAGGATCAACTGTCGTCGGAACACATTGCTTCGCTTCTGCAACACACATTATTGGAACTCGTGTCAGCTCATACCTTTCCTGCATGATAAAGTTTCTAGGATTGTTTTCACATTGTGGAAAGTAAACTTTAGCATCGGTAACAAATATTTTTTTAAATAAAGAAAAAGAAAACAAAAAAGGAAACACTGTTCATTATTTTTTTACATCAAATGGCAACACATAACAGCTTACGAAACGGAAGTGAGAAATCTGTTTACCATCTTAGTTTTAATACCTCACAGAGGTGCCATGGTGATACATGTACCACCATAGTTTTTAGTCCTAAATCACAAAAATAAAATTACCAAAAAATAAATATAGTCACTTGGTCACAATTCTAATAGGATGTCAGAAAGTTGCTTCAACAATGCTCCACGGAAAGGTTAATATATGTATGGTGTGTACTATATAATGACGAAATAATCTCAGAAAAATTCTGGACGTGTTCTTGACCGATTTTATGTAAGTTTTTAAATGGTAATCTAGTAAGCGTTTGGACGGACATGGACTACATATTTTTGTGTGGTATATAAGTAAAAATTAATTATTTAAACAGGAAACGTTGTTAACAAAATTATCGACAGTTTCCTTGAGCGATTGGTTTCAGATTTTGAAATTGCACTCTAAAAAAACCTTTAGACAGTTCTGGCTACATTTTTTAAATTGTAGTATACATATACTTACTCGTATTTAAAATGTATAATACCATACAAAGTCTAGCCGATGTTGCACACTGTTACCAAAAAAACTCGCAAATTCTTGACTGATTTACTTCAAATATTTACATGAGTCTCCAATGAACGTTTGGACAGCCATTGGCCACACAGACAGAAGAAACGTTCTGAGGAAAAATCTTTCCTTCAGATTTTAACATGAACCTTCAGACAGGCACAGGCTACAATTCTTTTCTTTAAATATACGTTTTATATAAATTTTTGTACTATATAAAGAGGAAATGATGTCAGAAAAACTCTGGAAAAGTTTGTGGCTGATTTGCTTCTCATTTTTACTTGCTACGCTAATAAACCTTCAGTTGGATACAACATCAATTTTTAAAAGATATGTCATATATAAATATACACTCCTGGAAATTGAAATAAGAACACCGTGAATTCATTGTCCCAGGAAGGGGAAACTTTATTGACACATTCCTGGCGTCAGATACATCACATGATCACACTGACAGAACCCCAGGCACATAGACACAGACAACAGAGCATGCACAATGTCGGCACTAGTACAGTGTATATCCACATTTCGCAGCAATGCAGGCTGCTATTCTCCCATGGAGACGATCATAGAGATGCTGGATGTAGTCCTGTGGAACGGCTTGCCATGCCATTTCCACCTGGCGCCTCAGTTGGACCAGTGTTCGTGCTGGACGTGCAGACCGCGTGAGACGACGCTTCATCCAGTCCCAAACATGCTCAATGGGGGACAGATCCGGAGATCTTGCTGGCCAGGGTAGTTGACTTACACCTTCTAGAGCACGTTGGGTGGCACGGGATACATGCGGACGTGCATTGTCCTGTTGGAACAGCAAGTTCCCTTGCCGGTCTAGGAATGGTAGAACGATGGGTTCGATGACGGTTTGGATGTACCGTGCACTATTCAGTGTCCCCTCGACGATCACCAGTGGTGTACGGCCAGTGTAGGAGATCGCTCCCCACACCATGATGCCGGGTGTTGGCCCTGTGTGCCTCGGTCGTATGCAGTCCTGATTGTGGCGCTCACCTGCACGGCGCCAAACACGCATACGACCATCATTGGCACCAAGGCAGAAGCGACTCTCATCGCTGAAGACGACACGTCTCCATTCGTCCCTCCATTCACGCCTGTCGCGACACCACTGGAGGCGGGCTGCACGATGTTGGGGCGTGAGCGGAAGACGGCCTAACGGTGTGCGGGACCGTAGCCCAGCTTCATGGAGACGGTTGCGAATGGTCCTCGCCGATACCCCAGGAGCAACAGTGTCCCTAATTTGCTGGGAAGTGGCGGTGCGGTCCCCTACGGCACTGCGTAGGATCCTACGGTCTTGGCGTGCATCCGTGCGTCGCTGCGGTCCGGTCCCAGGTCGACGGGCACGTGCACCTTCCGCCGACCACTGGCGACAACATCGATGTACTGTGGAGACCTCACGCCCCACGTGTTGAGCAATTCGGCGGTACGTCCACCCGGCCTCCCGCATGCCCACTATACGCCCTCGCTCAAAGTCCGTCAACTGCACATACGGTTCACGTCCACGCTTTCGCGGCATGCTACCAGTGTTAAAGACTGCGATGGAGCTCCGTATGCCACGGCAAACTGGCTGACACTGACGGCGGCGGTGCACAAATGCTGCGCAGCTAGCGCCATTCGACGGCCAACACCGCGGTTGCTGGTGTGTCCGCTGTGCCGTGCGTGTGATCATTGCTTGTACAGCCCTCTCGCAGTGTCCGGAGCAAGTATTGTGGGTCTGACACACCTGTGTCAATGTGTTCTTTTTTCCATTTCCAGGAGTGTATATACTATATAAAGGGGAAACAACGTTAGAAAAAGACAAGTCGATACTGCACATTGTTACCAAAAGTCCTCGAAAATGTTTTTGAGCTATTTACTTCAAATTTTTCAACAATTATGTAGTTAACATTTCAAGTCATGGGCTACATATTTGTTATATACAGGGTGTCCCAGCTATCTTGTCCACTCAAAATATCTCTGGAACAATAACAGCTATTGGAAAACGACTTTCACCCGTATCAATGTCGGCCTGCGGCCCATGAATGTACATATTTGGAAACATTCTAAAACGAAGCGTATGTGTTTTTTAACACAAACTTATGTTTTTTTAAATGGACCGTCTATATTTTTTCTTCAGAAATCCATAGCATGACAAAGCACATACACAATGGCGTTGATTGCATCGCAATATTCCCATTACATCCCGAGATATTAAGATGCGAAGTTGACGCTTGAAACACCCGACATTCGCTGCTAGCGCACGTCCTGAGGCTCAGGCGTGAACCCCATCCTGCCCATAATCGCGATGTGATTGACATGCGTAATCACACTTCCATACTTATCAAGAGATCCGAAACGAATAATACGGTCTGCTGCCATCCTGCATTAACGTCGTACATTCCAGCAGGTATTTATCCCATAGGCTAGGGGTGATGCGGTTCTGTAACATATCTGTGTGCCGCAACGTTAGTCACAAAGTTAACTTCGCTTATCGTTAATCCGTTACTAAAAAGGTAATGCCGTTCAAAATTAAAACTTTACTTTACTGTAGATCTAGCGCAAGTGACAGTTAATCATTCACTCGTAATAGTAAAATTCATGTTGATGGTTTTAGTGAAACGAGCAAGTGGACTAAAAGTTTTACCGTTGTTTAGGTAAAAATATTTTGATTTGGGAAGTTCAGGTAGGTCATAGAAGATGAATGTAAACATGTTTAACCAATTAGTTTTATTATCATATAATTATCAATGTTATATTTATCAAATACGTTAAATGACAAATGTTGCAAACAAATGTTTCTTAACATCACTGGGTAAAATGGCCCTTTGTAGAAACTTCCACTGTGATACCAGCACTACATACTAAACATAACGTTCACATCTCATGCTCAAAGTGATGCCCATTGGCTTGAATACATACGGTCACTCTGCGGATGAATGATGCCCTACTTCGTGCTAATGTTTCCTCTTTGATGGCTGTACAAGCATCAATAATGCGTTGATTCATGTCCTCTGTTGCTTCATGTTGGTAAACAGCATCCTTCACTGCTCCACAAAGAAAATAATCCAGCGGTGTAAGGTCTGGAGATCGGGCAGGCCACCTAACTGGGCGTCCTCGTCCAATCCACCTACCAGGGAACTTACGGTTCAGAAGTCGTCGTGCTCGTAAGGCGTTATGTGCAGGGCATCCGTCATGCTGATACCACATGACCATTCTCCGGTTCAGAGGTACGGTGTCCAAGAGAACAGGAAGATTGTGTCGTATAAATCTGGAGTATTGTCTGCCATTTTGGATGCAATTTATAAAGAAAGGTCCGATAATGGTATCTCCAATAATCCCACACCAAACATTAACTTTCCACGGACGTTGATGCTCTACCTGACGGAGCCATTTTGGATTGTCTGCGGACCAATAATGCATATTCCTCATCTTGACAATTCCTTTGTTGGAGAATGATGCCTCGTCGGTAAAGAGAACATCTGCAAAAAAATTTGGATTTGTCAGAAGTTTTTGCTGAGCCCACCGACAAAATGTTACCCTATTGCGGAAGTCATTTCCATGAAGATCCTGGTGTAAATGGACATGGTAAGGATCAAATTTATGACGTTTAAGAATACGCTGTGCACTTGATTTCGACACACCAACTTCACGTTCAATTTGACGTGTGCTGATTTGAGGATTCACAGCTATGGTAGCGAGCACAGCAACTTCACCACGTTCATCTGTGCGTGTTCTAGGACGATGTCGAGGTCTTGGATTTAAGCATCCCGTTTCACGTAGACGAGATGTGAGACGACCAAACGTCCGGCGCGAAGGCGATGGCTTGTCAGGGAATCGTCTTCTGTACAGTCGTTCTGCCTGAACAGCATTTCGTCCACCTACAACAGGGTACAGTACAGGTATATAGAGTAGGGTAGAAAACAGACATATTAACTTAATAATCATAATGTTCGCTAACAGTACTATCAACAAACAATGAAACTCATAACTAATTTCCCGTCAACGTACATTCTCCATAGATCAGCAGGATTTCTACCATATCTGCATGTGTGTACATTATACTGTACAGTATAAGTTCCACAAAACAACGTTTATTCACAATGTGTACTACCTACCTCCGTGCCGTCACTAGATTACTCTAATGCACGACTGCATTGCAAGCGGTGTACTGCACGCCAAAGCAACAAATTGGATGCTTGGAGGGTGGTGGAGTACAGGAGTTTGCATGGGTCGCAAATCATAAACAAGGCGAAGTGGTAACTGTGGCTGTAGTGCGAACTACGTTGGACACTTGACTAGGTAGAGACAGGCCCTGCGCGACAGGCGCCTTATTTTGGGTGTGCAGGATAAATAAGACAACCTGACGGGTGTACACCGATCGGTACTGGTTCATATTGTGTACGTAGATACGTAAAACGTGCAAGAGGGAAACTATTATGTGCGTATGAGAGTTGATGGTAGCAGACCGTATTATTCGTTTCGGATCTCTTGATAAGTATGGTGGTGTGATTAGACATGTCAATCACATCGCGACTATGGGCAGCATGGGGTTCACTCCTGAGCCTCAGGACGTGCGCTAGCAGCGAATGTCGGGTGTTTCAAGCGTCAACTTCGCATCTTAATATCTCGGGATGTAATGGGAATATTGCGATGCAATCAATGTCATTGTGTATGTGCTTTGTCATGCTATGGATTGCTGAAGAAAAAATATAGGAGGTCCATTTTAAAAAACATAAGTTTGTGTTAAAAAGCACATATGCTTTCGTTTTAGAATATTTCCAAATATGTACATTCATGGGCCGCAGCCCTACATTGATACCGGTGAAAGTCGTTTTCCAATAGCTGTTATTGTTCCAGAGATATTTTGGGTGGACAAGATAGCTGGGACACCCTGTATATGATATACACAAATAAAGTTTCACTTCGCAGCTGACTATGCTCAGATGTGAAACTTCGTGGCAGATTAAAACTGTTTGTCGGACCGAAAACTTTGATATTAGCGCACACTCAGGTGCAAAGTGAAAATTTTATACTGGAAACATCACCCAGCCTGTGGCTAAGCCATGTCTCTGCAAAATCCTTTCTTCCAGGAGTGCTAGTTTTTCAGGAGAGCTTCTGTGATGTTTGGAAGATAGGAGAATCAGACATTAATGTTGACTTCGGTGCTTCTGTTGACATGCGACTCAATGCTCTACACTACTAGCATCAAGCACATCAGTACGTAGCATCACGAACGTGGTTTTGCAGTCAGTGCAAAGTTTACAAATGCGGAATTGACAGATGCCCATTTGGTGTATGGATTAGCACGGGGCAATAGCCGTGGCGCGGTACGTTTGTACCGAGACAGATTTCCAGAACGAAAGTGTCCCGACAAGAAGACGTTCGAAGCAATTGATCGGCGTCTTAGGGAGCACAGAACATTCCAGCCTGTGACTCGCGACTGGGGAAGACCTAGAACGACAAGGACACCTGCAATGGACGAGGCAATTGTTCGTGCAGTTGACGATAATGCTAATGTCAGCGTCAGAGAAGTTGCTGCTGTACAAGGTAACGTTCACCACGTCACTGTATGGAGAGTGCTACGGGAGAACCAGTTGTTTCCGTACCATGTACGGTGTGTGCAGGCACTATCAGCAGCTGATTGGCCTCCACGGGTACACTTCTGCGAATGGTTCATCCAACAATGTGTCAGTCCTCATTTCAGTGCAAATGCTCTCTTTACGGATGAGACTTCATTCCAACGTGATCAAATTGTAAATTTTCTCAATCAACATGTGTGGGCTGACCAGAATCCGCACGAAATTGTGCAATCACGTCATCAACAGATATTTTCTGTGAACGTTTGGGCAGGCATTGTTGGTGATTTCTTGATTGGGCCCCATGTTCTTCCACCTACGCTCCACGGAGCACGCTGTCATGATTTCATACGGGATACTCTACCTGTGCTGCTAGAACATGTGCCTTGACAAGTACGACACAACTTGTGGTTCATGCACGATGGAGCTCCTGCACATTTCAGTCGCAGTGTTCGTACGCTTTTCAACAACAGATTCGGTGACCGATGGATTGGTAGAGGCGGACCAATTCCATGGCCTCCACGCTCTCCTGACCTCAACCCTCTTGACTTTCATGTATGGGGGCATTTGAAAGCTCTTGTCTACTCAACCCTGGTACCAAATGTAGAGACTCTTCGTGCTCGTATTGTGGACGGCTGTGATACAATACGCCATTCTCCAGGGCTGCATCAGCGCATCAGGGATTCCATGCGACGGAGGGTGGATGCATGTATCCTCGCTAACGGAGGACATTTTGAACATTTCCTGTAACAAAGTGTTTGAAGTCACGCTGGTACGTTCTGTTCTGCGTGTTTCCATTCCATGAATAATGTGGTTTGAAGAGAAGTAATAAAATGAGCTCTAACATGGAAAGTAAGCATTTCCGGACACATGTCCATATAACATATTTTCTTTCTTCGTGTGTGAGGAATGTTTCCTGAAAGTTTGGCAGTACCTTTTTGTAACACCCTGTATAAATATGTATATAATGATATATACAGAGAGAATAATGTTAGCAAACGTCTCGAAATGTTCTTGGGCGTTTTGCTTCAGTTTTTTAGGTGATACTCTAACAAACGTTCAGACATATATTTACCTGTACGTTTCTGTTTAAAGATATTCTAGCCTGTGTCCATCAGAACGTTTATGAGAGTATCGTATAAAAATCTGAAGTAAAATGGTCAATAATTATTGCATCATATATGTTCATACACACTAAAGAGCAAAATAAACTGGTATACCTGCTTAATATCGTGTAGGGGTCCCATGACGACGCAGAAGTGCCACTGACTCGACTAATGTCTGAAGTAGTGTTGGAGGGAACTGGCACTATGAATCCTACTGGGCTGTCGATAAATCCGCAAGAGTACGAGGGAGTGGAGATCTCTTCTGAACAGCAGGTTGCAAGGCATCCCAGAGATGCTCAATAATGTTCATGTCTGGGGAGTTTGGTGGTTAGCGTAAGTGTTTAAACTCAGAAGAGTGCTCTTGGAGCCTCTCTGTAGCAATTGTGGACATGTGGAGTGTCGCATTGTACTGCTGGAATTGCCCAAGGCCGTCGGAATGCGCAATGGACATGAATGGATGCTGGTGATCAGACAGGATGTTCACGTATGTCACCTGCCAGAGTTGTATTAGAGGTATCAGGGGTCCCATATCACTCCAACTGTACGCACCCCACACCATTACAGAGCCTCCACCAGCTTGTACAGTGCGCTGGTCCATGGTTTCGTGAGTTTGTCTCCATACCCGTACACGTCAATACAATTTGAAACGAAACTCGTCCGACCAGGTAACATGTTCCCAGTCATCAACAGTCCAGTATCGATCTTGAAGGCAGGCAAGACGTAAAACTTTGTGTCGTGCAGTCATCAAGGGTACACGAGTGGGCCTTTGGCTCCGAGAGCCCACATCGATGATGTTTCGGAGAATGGTTCGGACGCTGACACTTGTTGATGGCTGAGCAATGAAATCTGCAGGAATTTGCCGAAGGGTTGCACTTCTGTCACCCTGAACGATTCTCTTCGGTCGTCATTGGTCCCGCTCTTGCTTCCGGACGCAGCGATGTCAGAGATTTGGTGTTTTACTGGATTGCTGATACTCACGTAGTGGAAAATCTCCTCTTCATAGCTACCTCGGAGATGCTGTTTCCCATCGCTTGTGCTCCGACTATAACACCACGTTGAAACTCACTTAAATCTTGATAACTTGCCATTGTAGCAGCAGTAACCGATCTAACAACTGCACTAGACTTGTTGTCTTACATAGGCGTTCCCTACCGCAGCGCCGTATTCTGGCTGCTTACATATCTCTTTATTTGAATATGCATGTCTATACCAGTTTCTTTGTGGATGCAACGTCCTGAAAAGTATGGCCCTTGGATGGTTTGGAATTGGGTGACATACATAGACAAAAATACAATATCCATCTGAGAATTCATTCGTAAAAGCTGCCCAACACTGGCAACACAACATATTTCAGAATTAACTTGGTTAGCGGCTGCGTCGAAATTGACGCAAAATCCGTCCTGCCGTGGCTTGCTGTACTCTGCAGGCAAATGCAGATTTCGAATCAGAAAGTGTATTTGTCTCGGTGAGCACCACACTCTAGTGACTGCAGCTGTAAAGTGGAGACACGAGGTACGTGTGTTGCAGATGCCGTGCTGAACTTCATCCGTTCGCATCCGCTGATGGACTCGGCGGTTCCTCACGAGCACGGGCGGCCCATCTTCTACGTGAAGGACGTGCTGTTTACCAGACTGGTCGTGGACGCCGTCACCGGTGCCAGGGGCCAGGAATTCACCGTCTACTTCGCCGGCACAAGTAAGGACGCTGCTGTATCGACGACTTCTCGATGGCTCTTCTGGTAGCAGAGCCGCGATGCCCACTCTTGTTTCCGTTTGCAGCTAAGGGGCAAGTGTACAAAGTGGCCAAGTGGCTGGACGAGCAGGCTGAACCCGCTTCTCGGCTCGTGGACGTCTTCGACGTTACGCCAGGGGAGCCAATCAGAGCGATGGAGATCTCTAAAAAGGTAACTGCAGCTTTGTCGACGATCAACTCTGAAAAGTTCTGTTTCCATAGGAAGCTCTGGAAATCTAGTTCATCACATTTGATATGTTTCCCGTCGTTCCTTAATTACTTCTTGTGTATTCTGACCGGCGTCTGCTTGTTTTGTGCCATACGCATTTCGCTTCTTCAATCAGGGAGTATCTTCAAGGGACAGTTATATATCAACAATTAAAAGAAAACAGCCCTCGCTCACTAATTTTTAACGAATTAACCGGGTTTCAACACTGCTAGGAGTGTCTTCCTCAGAATTTAAACCAGTCTTTCACGATAATTCCGTACTTATAATTTGTATCATATGTTTTTAGTCTTAATTCTGTGACCATGTTATAGACCATCCTTTGGTTTAAATTCTGAGGAGGACACTCCTAGCAGTGTTGAGACCCGGTTAATTCGTTAAAAATTAGTGACCAAGGGCTGTTTTCTTTTCATTTTAACTATTCACGGTCTATGAACGTGCAGCCATGTACAAAATTTTCCAGGTCATGCGCCAGCGACAAGAGTATATACAGATGGCGGTAGCATAGCGTACGCTAGGTATAAAAGGACAGTGTTTTGGCGGAGTTGCCATTTGTACTCAGGTAATTTATATGAAAATGTTTCCGAAACAATTATGGCCTCACAATTGGAATTAACGGACTTTGAACGCGGAATGGTTCAAATGGCTCTGAGCACTATGGGACTTAACATCTTTGGTCATCAGTCCCCTAGAACTTAGAACTACTTAAACCTAACTAACCTAAGGACACCACACACATCTATGCCCGAGGCAGGATTCGAACCTGCGACCGTAGCAGTCCCGCGGTTCCAGACTGCAGCGCCTAGAACCGCACGGCCACTTCGGCCGGCGAACGCGGAATGGTAGTTGGAGCTAGACGCATGGGATATTGTTAGATAATTACGTATTCCGAGTTCTAGTCTCAAGATCGTGCTGAGAGTACCAAATTTCAGGAATTAACTCTCACCAGGGAGAACGCAGTGGCCGACGACCTTCAGTCGGCCGAGAATATCGGCGCTTGCGTAGAGTTGTCAGTGATAACAGGCAAACAATATTGTGTAAAATAACCGTAGAAATCAATGAAGGACGTACTACGAACGTATCCGTTAGAACAGTGTAGCGAAATTTGTCGTTAATGGACTATGGCAGCAGACGACCGACGCGAGTGCCTTTACTAACAGCACGACATCGCCTGCAGTGCTACTCATGGCATCGTGACCGTATCAGTTGGTCCCCTGAGTACTGGAAAACCATTGCCTGGCAAGGTGAGTCCCGATTCCAGATGGTGAGAGCTGATGGTAGGATTCGAGTGTGGCGTAGACCTCACGAAGCAATGGACCCGAATTGTCAACAAGGCAGCGTGAAAGGTGGTGGTCGCTCCATAATGGTGTGGTCTGTGTTTACATGGCACGAACTGGGTCCTCTGGTTCAAGTGAACCGATCATTGACTGAAAATGATGTATTCGATTACGCGGAGGCAATCTGCAGCCATTCATGTACTTAATGTTCCCAAACAACGATGAAATACAGGGTGATTCAAAAAGAATACCACAACTTTAGGAATTTAAAACTGTCCAACGACAAAAGGCAGAGCTAAGCACTATCTGTCGGCGAATTAAGGGAGCTATAAAGTTTCATTTAGTTGTACATTTGTTCGCTTGAGGCGCTGTTGACTAGGCGTCAGCGTCAGTTGATGCTAAGATGGCGACCGCTCAACAGAAAGCTATTTGTGTTATTGAGTACGGCAGAAGTGAATCGACGACAGTTGTTCAGCGTGCATTTCGAACGAAGTATGGTGTTAAACCTCCTGATAGGTGGTGTATTAAACGTTGGTATAAACAGTTTACAGAGAATGGGTGTTTGTGCAAAGGGAAAAGTTCTGGACGGCCGAGAACGATGAAAATGTAGCACGCATCCAGCAAGCATTTGTTCGCAGCCCAGGAAAATCGACTCGCAGAGCTAGCAGAGAGCTGCAAATTCCACAATCAACTGTATGGAGAGTCCTACGAAAAAGGTTAGTTATGAAACCTGAACATCAACTACCCGAGGCGATGGATCGGCCGCCAGGCAGCCCGTGACAGAGCACTTCATCGCTGCCCTCCAAGAAGCCCTGATCTTACCCCCTGCGATTTTTTCTTATGGGGGTATGTTAAGGATATGGTGTTTCGGCCACCTCTCCCAGCCACCATTGATGATTTGAAACGAGAAATAACAGCAGCTATCCAAACTGTTACGCCTGATATGCTACAGAGAGTGTGGAACGAGTTGGAGTATCGGGTTGATATTGCTCGAGTGTCTGGCGGGGGCCATATTAAACATCTCTGAACTTGTTTTTAAGTGAAAAAAAAACCTTTTTAAATACTCTTTGTAATTATGTATAAGAGAAGGTTATATTATGTTTCTTTCATTAAATACACATTTTTAAAGTTGTGGTATTCTTTTTGAATCACCCTGTATTTATGGATGACAATGCACCATGTCACCGGACCACAAGTTGTCTGAATATGTTTGAAGAACGTTTTGAACAATTCGAGCGAATGATTTGCCCACCCAGATCGTCCGGCATGAATCGCACTGAACATTTATGGGACATAATCGAGATGTTATTCCATGGAAAATATTCTGCACCGGTTACACTTTCGTAGTTATAGACGGGTATAAAGGCAGCACGGATCAATATTTCTGCAGGGGACTTTCGGCGACTTGTTGAGTCGCAACCACGTCCACCTGCTGCACTAAGCCGGTCAAAAGAAGGTATGACGCAATATTAGAAGGCATCCCGTTACTGTTGTCACCTCACTGTATGTACACTACTGGCCATTAAAATTGCTACACCACGAAGATGACGTACTACAGACGCGAAATTTAACCGACGAGGAGACGATGCTGTGATACGCAAATGATTAGCTGTTCACAGCATTCACACAAGGTAGGCGCCGGTGGCGACACCTACAACTTGCTGACATGAGGAAAGTTTCCAACCGATTTCTCATACACAAACAGCAGTTGACCGGCGTTGCCTGGTGAATCGTTGTTGTGATGCCTCGTGTAAGGAGGAGAAATGCGTACCATCGCGTTTCCGACTTTGATAAAGGCCGGATTGTAGCCTATCGTGATTGCGGTTTATCGCATCGCCACATTGCTGCTCCCGTCGGTCGAGATCGAATGACTGTTAGCAGAATGTGGAATCGGTGTGGTCAGGAGGGTAATACGAAACGCCGTGCTGGATCCCAACGGCCTCGTATCACTAGCAGTCGAGATGACATGCATCTTATCCGCACGGCTGTATCGGATCGTGCAGCCACGACTCGATTCCTGAGTCAACAGATGGGGACGTTTGCAAAACAACAACGACGTTTGCAGCAGCATGGACTATGAGCTCGGAGACCATGGCTGCGGTTACCCTTGACGCTGCATCACAGAGAGGAGCGCTTGCGATGGTGTACTCAACGACGAACAAGGTGCAAGAATGGCAAAACGACATTTTTTCGGATGAACCCAGGTTCTGTTTACAGCATCATGATGGTTGCTTCCGTGATTGGCGACATCGCGGTGAACGCACATTGGAAGTGTGTATTCGTCATCGCCATACTGGCGTATCACCCAGCGTGATGGTATAGGTTGCCATTGACTACACGTCAAGATCACCTCTTGTTCGCATTGACGGCACTTTGAACAGTGGAAGTTACATTTCAAATGTGTTACGAACCGCGGCTCTATCATTCATTCTATCCCTGCGAAATCTTACATTTTAGCTGGATAATGCACGACTGCATGTTGCAAGTCCTGTACAGGCCTTTCTGGATACAGAAAATGTTCGACTGCTGCCCTGACCAGCACAATCTCCAGATCTCTCATCAGCTGAAACATGTGATCACTAGTGGCCGAGCAACTGGCTCGTAACAATATTCCAGTCACTACTCTTGATGAACTGTGGTATCGTGTTGAAGCTGCATGTGCAGCTGTACCTTTACACGCCATCCAAGCTCCGTTTGACTCAATGCCCAGGCGTATCAATTCCGTTATTACGGCCAGAGGTGGTTATTCTGGGTACTGATATCCCAGGATCTATGCACCCAAATTGCGTGAAAATATAATCACATGTCAGTTCTAGTGTAATATATTTGTCCAATGAATACCCGTTTATCATCTGCATTTCTTCTTGGTGTAGCAATTTTATTGGCCAGTAGTGTATGTAGTAATTACATTACATAATGATTACGATTTTTGTCATTCTTTTAGTGTTAAGAAAGTAGTAACTTTCTGAAACAGAGGTTTCGTAAAGTTAAATTACTGTTTGGTGATATTTTTATTCAGTATGTGTGTGTCCTGCTATTATACTTAGTTGGCCTGCGTACACCAGGATGTCCGATTTTTGGTGATTTTGAACATGTTTCAATTGAACACTTCACTATAGCTGTGTGATGGCTGTGTATAGTGTTGTAAAAAGTGTTGACAACTGTGAGTGTGTGTTCTTCGTTCGTATTCTGGTTGTGTTCTAGTGCTTGTATGTAGTTTCATATTCGTTTGTTTTTTATGTGTGTGAGGTTTTTATTGTGTGTGGTGATGTCAGCGCTGGCAAAGTGTAATAGAAGCAATCGCAAGTACTCCTTTTGTTAAGTGGCTTTGGGGAGTGTCTCTAATCTGGTTATGTTCTGCGTCTCTGTTTGTTATTATTATAGTGACCAACATGATCAGTGAATTGTTACTCATATTATTTGGTTATTTATTACATTCTTATTCAGTCCAAAGGCTCTTTGTACGTGAAATATTTCTTATTATGTAAGAAATTCTCTGTTGTAACTACTCATTCTAATGATTTTCACATCCTGCTCCGTATTACACAGCTTACGCACGATAGAATGACTGCTTTCCCTCTCACATGTATTCTTTGTATCTATTTTTTAATTTTCTGCTTGTCGTCTCCAGATACTGATTTATATTCATTGTTACCGGACATACATCTTATAAGCAAAGTCTACTGTATGTAGACGGTATAGTACCCATTTCTAAATAATAATCGGTACTTTTTACATTCCTAACTAGAAATACTTGGTCAAAATATGGGGAAGGTTCGAGGTACTAAAGAAACTTAAAAAAAATTATTTCAGATGCTATTCATGAAATGTTCCTGTGTGTGATGGACGCAGCTGTTCCTGTGTTGTTGGTAGTCATCGACTTTGCTGTAAGTGATGGTACACAGTAAATCTGCAACACATTACACCAAAAATAAGTAAAATGTATAATTGAGCAACGTAATTACGTTTTCATAACAGTACATGCGAACGCGATAAATGTAACTTAGACTGGTTAATGAGGCACGCGGTATTTTATGATTCGCACATAGCACCAAAATCTGCACCTTAGATGGAGTTTTTCGTATCTTCTTGATCCCACAATTCTAATAAGAAGTATTACGCCCCCTTTCATGTGGGAATACAGATTTTCCCAGTTATTTATAGTGTGTTAGCAAGATATAAATGCTGATTTGCCTATGCAACGTTTTTAAATGATGTTGTCGCCATTTCACTAAATAATTTTTATTTTATTGTTATACGATCCGGATTTCGGCATTAGGCCGTTTTTAAGTACAAAAACTTCAAAAACAATAGAATTGTAAATCACAAAAGCCAGAAACAGGGCAACCACAAAAAATAGTGTAACCATAAAACATAGTGCAACCATACAAACCATGATCTTTACCTCACCTATGTGTCAGGAGACATCAGACTGGTATAACATACAACTCTTTGTCGAAAAAGCGTATAAGGTCATATAGACCACATCTGTCAATAGTAAAAGTGATAACATCTCTAAAACGCCTAAATATATTTCCAAAATTCATTTCTGAATCCTGTTATGTGAAACTCCTGACCAATAAGGAGATATGCGCCACACTGTTGTGTCTGTACAGCAACTGACATAGATATGAATGAAACGATATTCCAGAGATCACCTGAGAGATATCACAATCTGCACAATGCAATCTGTGGTGTGGGTGAGATCAAGGATGCTTGATAATTACATTATATTTACATACATTGGTAAATAACAGTGCTTACAGTATATGACGTGGAAGCCACTATTACAGTTCACATGTAAACTTCGTTAAGTACCTAATCGTAATTTATTTGTAACAAGCATGGAATTTCTGCCTTGTAATACAGATAATTACGTAAGACATTGTGCACTACGTAAGCGAGTGGCAACATATATCGTTGCAAAGTTGCAACAGCAGTACGAAGATGTTCCCAAAAGCCCCTGACACCGGCCCGATCAACGGAGAAAACCACAAAGCAGCGGTGACGAAGTGATGGGGAGGGGGAACCAACATGATGAAGGTGTGTAGCCAACAGAACATGAGACATTAGTCTAATCAGGTAGGGATGGAAGTGGTGTAGGTGGCAAGGGAGGGGAGGGATTAAGGGGAGGGGGTAGTCTGAAGAAACGTGTACCCAAAGCGGGTGGGGGGGAGGGGGTTCAGAGAAACCAAAATTCATTAAGTTATTGGACTCATATCCATACTGTCTGACAAATATAAAAAAACTTCAGTAGAGTCGATGCTGTAAAACTTATTGAAGAACTAATAAAATGTGTTTACCCTGTCTATAAAATAGATTGTCAAACTGTTAAAGCATGTGCTTCGTTAATATGTTCACCATTATTTGCATGTGGGTTAAGAAAATCGTAAATTTCCTCAATAAACAAATGTACGTTACAGACTATTTACTCAAGTGTAAACACGCCACAGACTGCATTGTGCAGAACGGGAAGTCTCTCAGGCGATCTTTGAAAGGTCATTTCATTTATGTTCACGCCAGCTGTTGTTCAGGCATAATAGTGTGACACATACCAGTTAGCGATTAGCAGATTCATATAACAGCTGTGCTATGGCGTCCAGAAAAAGCGTTTCTCATATGTTCTCGTCTCTACTAATGACAAATGTGGCCTACATGACCAGAAAATGTGGATTGTATAACAATGCAATAAAAATTCTTACACTCAAATGGTGGCAGCATTATTCAAAAAATTTGAGTATGGCTCCTGCAACACAATAAATGTTTTCAATTGACTGTTTAAGTCAGTGTTAAGGCAGCTGTAACGCTTCGAAAAGCAAGGTAGTAAGCGATTTAATGCCCGATAACTACTTACTCGCTTATACATAATGCAGTGTAAGGATCTTTCTTACTAGTTTTTTTTACAATTTGTAATTGAGGTCATTGTTTGTTTTGTTTATAGTTGTCAGATGGCAGGCGATGATCCATATAGGCCGAAAATAGTAGCACAGCCCAATAAAGTTTATACACCAGCTGATGATATCTACAAACAAGTCCGCCATTAAATATGTTACAGCTCTGGAGCACAACTTTCCAAAAATATTATATTGACACATACAAATGTTTCTCACATATACAAGTTTTCTTTAATGAGGGATGTAGGGAAAATCTCTCTCCATGCAAGGGAAATAACTTTACTACAATGTAGAAATGTCTCAGCACACTGTTTTCGAAACTGCTCGTAGCACGCTGCACTGTATTTTTTATTAACGTCTCTCGTGTCCCTCTCTCTCCTATATAGTTCATTAGCTCACTTGCAGTCATGAGGAGAGCATATGCTACACTGTTTTTTTTTCATTTTTTTCGGTAGTATTCGATAAGCAGTTTGAGCAATATATTTATTTCTATTGCGTTCGTTCATCTTGGTTGTGTGCAGTACACTAATAGAAACTGGGAGTTAATTTCGTCGTTAATGATTGTGTTTCTGTATGTGTTTATAACAGGAGAGTAGCTATCGTACTTATATTCCTACAGAGAATAGAAGTTAATTACCTACATTGCTTTTAGATATTTGGTGATACGCAGAGTTACATCAGTCCACAGAACATTGTAATAGAATAAGTATATTTTGTAAAATGTTATGTTTAATATCTGCTGCAACGTGACAGAAGAAGGGGGTTCTAACTTCTTTGCAATACTGTGGCTCTCCCACTAATGAAATGTCGTTATCATCTACAGTCAGCTTCAAGGATAAGTAAGATTCTGGGATTATGGACTGACACTCTTTTAAATACGTGCGCTCCACAACAACCAAGTGTATTGAGGAAATGTGCACCTAATTTTGCCCGTGAGAATGTTTCAGAATAAACTGTTTATGTCAACATAAAATAAGAAATCTGTATTCCGAACTGTGAGCTGTCCCTATCTTATAACGAACCAGAATGGGTTGATGCTGCAGTCTATCTTTGCAGAAGCTGTATTCAGTACTCTGGCTCCTCCTTCTCGTATGTCTTGCAATTCGTCGCTAAATTATTGATGATTGGGTAAATTAAATGGGTGAGATCACTGTAACATAGGAATTGCTGGAAGTCAGATGTATGTGGAAAAGTATGTGATGGAATGGACCGACGGGATGAAAGTTAAACTCGTGCAGACGTAGGTTTCATTCACGTAAGGTCACACAGTTTACACTTTAGCATATGGGCAAACGTTTACAGTATATTAACCAGAAAGTATGAGACGTACTGTTCTCACAAACCATAACTTTCTTCTACAAATAAGCTACCACCCCACACGCACGTTATTTATCAGTTCCTTGTAAACGTTATCTCTCAACCTGCGTTCACTTAACACCACATTCCACGCACATGATTAACTCTTATTGCCTTCTCCTGCAACTTGACCTACCTCTCGTGCATCATACTACCAGGCACTCCTACGAACTCCATTACTCTGTTTCCATCTCTATCTTTCTCTCTACTCAGCTGTCCGTGAACTGCTGTCTTCATCTCATTGTGTCTCTCAGTGTGCATTGATACAAAATTTCATCTGGCGAGTGCATCCGGAAGAAAAAGGACACCTTAAAGAGTGGCAATCTGGCAACACTGTAACCACATGTCCGTTGTACAGTGCAGTTGGTGCATTGCATCAAGTTTTGGGTTAATATGCAGGAGATCGAGGGTTCGATCCTAGGCTGAGGCGCATTTTTTTTATTTGCTAATTTCGTTCTGACATTTTATTCTGTAATATATACCATATCCTAGGTCGCACGTATCCTAAATTTACAACATTTTGTAACGCTGAACATGACAAATATATGGTTAGACTAATATGAAATAGACAGTTCAAACAAATGACCTGTCATAGGTCAGAATAACTACAAAAACAATATCAGTTTCGAATTTTTAAAGACGACAGAACAGTACAGTAACACAGCATCTACTTTTCATTTATACTTCATGTAATATGAGCGTTCAGACCTCGCACATTAGTAACCAGTTACAATAATAATGTCCAAATTAATGACCGAATGTCCTTCACAACAGAATACGTTGTCCTCAGAACAACAGATACTCGAAGCGACCTCCCTCCACGTCCAAACATTGTGCAACTCGCCGGATCATACACCTCTGGTCCCTTGGCACCAAACGTGCATCCACCGTAACAAGAGCAGCATGGACACCAATTCTTCCACAATCGTTGGCGGAGTAGGGAACATGTGCTCTTTCAGGTGTCTACACAGGAAGACATCCAGGGGATTTACGTCAGGTGAAAGCGGTGGCCATACAACTGGACCTCCACGTCCGAGCCATTTCCCTGGAAATGTTGTGTCAAATAACTGTCGCACATTAATTCCAGAGTGTGGAGGTGCACCATCACGTTGGAACCACATCCCCTGCGAACATGTAGTGGAAAATCTTCCAGCGCATCAGGCAGATAGTTGGAGAGGAATGCATGATACCTTAGTGCAGTCAATCGGTCAGGCAGCATGTTGGGCTCAACCACCTGTAGCTCAATATTCCGGCCCAGACGTTGATACCAAAGCTAACTCGGTATCCACGGTCGTAGGTGATGCGTGAGTTAACCTCACACCAATGGTTGCTATTGTGCTTATTGAAGACACCCTAACGAGTGAATGCTGGTTCATCGAACCAAGTTACGGTGTTCACAGAGTCATTGTTGGCTTCCTGTTGTTGTTGGAACCATTCACAGAATTGCATTCTCTGATGGCGATGTGCAGGATGCAGGTGTTGCGTGAAACCATAATTATAGGGGTGCAGCCCATGCTCGTGCAGCATGCTAACGACCGTGCTTTGCAAGACACGCAGCTGCCTTGCTACGCTACGTGTACTTCGCTGAGGTTCTTGGTGTATGACCTCCAGAATAGCTTCCTCAGTAGCTGGGGTACAGCCAGTCCATGGACGACCTCTGTCACGCGATGGTGGAAGGAAACAACCTGACTCCCGAAGACGGAGCTCCAGATGACAAAACACATTTCTTCTGGATGGCGATACCCAGCAGCACTTTCACGAGGGGCAACACCAGCCCGGTTTTCTGATGGACCAAGGACCGGAAACATATCCACATATACATCGTTTGTCTACGTCATATGTCTGTCACACTGATTTAGAGACTGACAATGAGAAAATTCGATACGTGTACGCATGTACATTGGAGTCTGTCATGGGCGCGTTACCCTGCTCGCAACTAGTCCCTGTCTGGTGGACAGCACATAAAGCATAAACATGCCGTCTGTCCTGTGCGCTGTTCCACCTAATGCACATTAGCCTTGTGAGAGATACTCTTCTGCATGATCTATCCCGACGCCGTTACTTGTGAAATGTTCGGTTTCGAATTACACTGTTTTTTTTAATATTTTATATGATACAAAACAACCCACCACCTTATACAATTAGTGGGTCCTATTTTTATACATTTTTTATGTTTTATATTAGTACTACAGCTAACACAATATATTACTTTTCTGTTGCTCGCACTATGGGCACTTCTATCTATTTTTCTACGTTGTTTTATTCTACTTATGGTAAGCTACTTCTACCTGCAGCGTTTACATTTGTGCCAGCATAGTATAAACCTACAATGTTGGCCCTGTTCACCGAGCTAATCCCGGTGAACGTGCCCCTGGCACCGGGCTGGCCGGAGTTATGGTACGCTGCAGTACTATACTAAGATTTCTATCCTAGCTTATCCTACGTCTACTCTATCTTAACCTAGTGTCAAAGTTTGTGAGTGTCTCAGATCGGTAGTTGGGCGCACCCCACCCCCTAATCCTAGGCATGGCGGATTCCAGCCGTGAAGCGGCTGGCCAAGTCCTCGCCTCGGCGGAACAGGTCAGGTGCGCGGAGTCTAATTTGGGAATAGTTAGGTCTTAATTGTTGTTCCTTAAGTAGTCCCTTATCACTTTGAGTGATATTTCATTGGCTAATTTATTCAAGGTTGTAAAGTGGTCCTCATGCCTGAGCAGGTGATACGTGTCATGGTTTGGTAATTGCTGACGAAATTGCGCGGCTACGTCGTCGAAGAGGCGGCACTCATACACCACGTGTTCCGGGGTGCCAGGTGTGGCCCCACAGTCACACGCTGGTGTCGCCTGTTTCCCGAACCGGCATAGGTATGCCGGGTAGGGCCCATGACCTGTAAGGAAGTGCAGCAGTCCTCGTGATGGCGTGAAGTGTTTTAATTGTAACCTTTCCCTAATATTGGGCAGCAGTTCATGTGTTCGCCGACCGGTTTCCTCATTATCCCATTGTTCTTGCCAAAGTTCTTCCCCCCTTCGTTTAATTTCAATTTTGTTCCCCACGTATATCCTCATTAATTCAACTACTTTGTCCCTGTTTCCCTTTTTTATCCAGTACCATGTTGCCTGTTCCCGAATTTTAATGTCGAGCGGGCAGAGCCCCATCAGTACAGTTAGGGCTCCTCCAGGTGTAGTTCTATATGCTCCCACTGATCTAAGTAACATGCTCCGCTGCACTCTTCTCACAGCCATGGCAGGCATAACCCTCGTGAGTCTGTGGGCCCAGATTCCTGATGCATATCCTACGATTGACGTCAATATACTATTATGGTATAATTTGATTAGTTCTGGTGGTAGGTGGAATCGCTTATGTCCAATTGCAATGAGATGATTTAATGTTTCTAAAGATTTTTGTGTGACAGTGTCTATGTGTGATGCATAAGTCCACCTCTCATCGACGACTACGCCCAGGTATCGCGCTTCATGGCGTCGAAGAACTGGTGAGCCGTCTATCCTCACAGTTGGATTCCTAACTAGTTGTCCTTTTAGGAGTAGATATGTAGATCTTGTTGGAGAAATCTTCATTTTGGACAGGTGGCACCATGTACTTAGGATTGTTATGGCCCTTTCGATTTTCGCCTGTAAGTCTTCGCGGCTGCGGCCACCAACCAGCAGGAGGAGGTCGTCCGCGTAGGCTATGCCCTCTAGCACATCATCGCTGTTTTGAAGGTTGTCCAAAAGAGGTTCCATATTAACATCCCAAAAGAGTGGCCCCAGGACTGACCCCTGTGGACACCCCTTGGTGATCTTTTTACTTACTCTTCCGCTAGGGGACGATAGCCAGACCTCCCTATTCTCACAATAGCTCCTGAGACAGCCATATAGCGACCCTGGGCACTCCTTCTCTCGCAGTCGAGAGAAGAGCGAGGGCCACCACAGGCTGTCAAAGGCGCCACTGATATCCACCATGATGCCGACCACGTATTTGTGCGGGGTAGAGGCGCAGACCTCCGCAGCCAGGGCGATGGCGTCAGACGCCGATCTCCCGGTCCTGAAGCCGAATTGTCTGTCACTCATCCCGCACAAAACTCGATGTGCTGCCAGTCTGTCTGCCAGCAACCTCTCAAAAAGTTTCCCCAGTGTGTCTAATAGACAAATGGGCCTGTAGGATTTGGGTTCTCGTGGATCCTTGTCTGGACTTTTCTTAATTATTACAACTGTAGCCCTTTTCCATATTTGGGGGAATTTCCCGAGCCGCAAACACTCGTTGTACAACTTTGTGAGAGGTGCCACCAATTGGGGAGCCAGGAATTGCACCACCTCTGCAGTGATGCCGTCTGGGCCTGGAGCCTTGCCTCTTTTAAGGGCTTTTATTTGTGTAGCTACTTGTTCCTCGGAGAAGGCATATACCATATTGTTGTTTCGGTATTCCTCTAGATCTTGTCTCCGAATCTGTTGTTGTGTTTCAGAGTCATCGTTTTCGCCATCGTCAGGCAGCAGGACACGGAGGAGGACCTCAGCAGTCTCCTGCCAGGTTTCCGTCATCCTGCCCTGATCCCTGACGGTGGACAACACCATGGGTGACCTAATCTTTTCCCGTACTAACTTGTATGGTACGCCCCATGGGTCTGTAGCTAGTTGCGTTTGTACATATATTTCCCAGCTCTGTAGCCTCACTGCCTTAAGCTCTTGCTGGAAGTGCTCCTTAGCCTCTCTGTATCTCAGCAACCAACGTTGCTTTTCTTCCCAGACGACACTCCGCTGGTAGTACCTCCTCGCTCTCCTGACCGACTGGCGCATCTGTCCCAGTTCGGTTGACCATGGTGACGGAGAGGCCGCTATGGCTCTCCTCCTAGTTGGTACGGCGGCCTTTACCGCCCTTACAACTGCTTTCACCAGCTCCTCTGCGTATTCTTCGACATTTTCGTCACCGTCGGGCAATGTCGGTATTTCACACTCCCTCGCCAGGCGATCCCAGTCAGCTCTGTTGTAGTTTAGCTGTGTCTCCCACCCCATGTCCCAGCGGCATTCTTCGTCTCCCAATGAGAATGTGATGAGATTGTGATCACTGGTTGTTACCTGATCCCAGACCATCCAGTTTGTTACTCTGGTGGCGAGATTGGGCGTGACCAATGTAACGTCAATATTAGTGCCCTCGCCCCCACCTCCCGCGTAGGTGGGCGGGTTTCCTTGCTTGTTGGCGACCATTAGCTGTAGCGCCATGATGGTCTCTTCGGCCTTTTCTCCTCGGTCATCTCGTGTGCCGCTGAACCACAGGGGGGACTTGGCATTTATGTCTGCTGTAATAACACACCGACGTCCTCGCAAAGCCGTGGTTACTTGTGTAAGCTTGTCTAGGAATTCATCTATTGTCCGGCCGTACTAGAAGTACATGTTAATGATGTATAGTACTCCAGCTGGTGTTTGTAGTTCCACGACGTTGCAGTGATCGTCGGTGAACTGGGAGAGAACTGTGGCTCTTAATGCTTTATTGATTATCATTATAGCTGCTCTGGGTTCTGCTCCGCTATGAATGACTTGCCAGCTTGCTGCCGCAAATGGGATTCGCCCAGCCAGGGAGTACGGTTCCTGCAAACAGAGCACATCCAGACTCCTCTCCTTCACGACTCTGCGGAGTTCCTGCATGACTAATTTGCTGTTGTGTGAATTAATCTGTCCTACGTTTAAATGGGTCTCGTGCATAATATGTTCTAATATGCGATTCGGACCAGTTCTTGCTCCAGTCGTGAGCTATTCTTCCATTTGTTATGACAGATTGACTGTAAAGTTCATCTAGATCGAATTTCTCATTTCGTCTTTCAAATACTTTTTTGATTAGGTCACGCAGGGCCCCAAAGTCAGTGGGGAGATTCATTGTCTTCAGCTGTATTCTGTCGACAGCCTCCATCACCGAGAAGGTGACGTCTCTGCCGTATTCGTGACCGACACGTACCACGTGCCTCAGGGCTGTGGTGAGGACCGCCGGCTCCTCCAGGCGTGCTAGTTGTAGTGCGTGTTCTAGGTTGGTGTATACCCCATTGGGATCCACGCCCAAACCTTTTTGTATACCAGAGTTGGTAGAGGAAGATGTGCTGTTTATTATGTTTACTTGTATGTCTTGTTTCTCTGGTACTTTCGTTTGTTGTTTTGCCACAGGATGCCCTTTTGGTCGTTCTGGCTCTTTAAGCGACCCTAGTCCCCGTCTTAGGGGAGAGGAAGCACCAATGTAACCACAGGGGTCCGTTTGTACACCAGCATCTTTTGTATCTACTTTTGTGATTCGGATATTGGTAGCTCCTTGTAAGAACTCCCTAAATTTGCTGGCCCTTAGTGCATCCCTCACCCTTTTACTCGGAGACTTTCTCTTAGGCTTCCTGCCGCCTGATATGGATTCAGCCATAATCAGTTCTCGAAATTAGTCTTTGTTCTAATAACCTGTATGTAGGGCAATTTCTTCCCGTGGCATTACAGTTCTTTTTTCCTCTTCTTGTACAAGGGATACATATCCCTGTTTTGCCACAGATTTTCCTGGTGTGATCTTCTGCGCCACACCTGGAGCAAGCCGGCTTTCGCTCACAGTGTTTGTGAACGTAATCGAGGTCTCCACAATTATGACACCGGGGAACTACAAGGTAGTCCCTAAAGTTTATCGAGTGGAACCCCATATAGATTCTGCCCATAGTGGTGAGCTTTCGCCACATATTTCCCGAAACTTCAGCTACATGATGTACAACATCGCGCTCTCTGGGTCCAGTTCTAAAGCGTAATTTAAATTCTTTTTTGAAATTGTCCAAACTCATGTTCTCAAAATTCTGTTGATTTATTGTCTCATAGATGTCGTTCTCGTTTATTGCAGTGGGTACGTCGTATAGGATTACTAAGGGATTCCGCTTTTTGGGCGGTTCACACTTAACAACCTTTTTAAGTTTGTCATGGTTTAGTATTTTGTCCCGGTCTTCTTCAGTGGCAACATCTACTATAACAACGTTTTTTGTTGCCTTTACCTTGTTTATTTTTATTTTGTCTGCTGCCGGGTTTATAATAGTTGTAAATAACTCCTGTACTTTTTTGATGTCCTGGCCTGGCAGGGGTCTTAAGAAGACTGCCGTGTCAGGCCTTTTGGACACCTTTTCAATGGTCTCTTTTGTGGTTTGTGTTTTGGTGGCCGCTTGTGCGACCACTCCTGCCCACGTTTTGGTGGGCTGTTACCGCAATCGCTCATTTTCCTTTTCAAATTCCTCGAGTCGCCCCTCGAGCTTCGCGCTAGCGATAGCCCAGGCGGCGAGCTCCTTCTTAATTGAGAGTACTGCTGTGTTACTTATTTTACCATTTTTGATACTAGTGTCTAATAATTGATTTATCCTGGTGTGCCATTCAGTCACGTTTTCTGCGTTCTGCCCCAGGCCCTCTTCAGGGGTGGGAACAGTAATTGCCGAACACCTCGAAATAACACTCGACTCACTCGTCTCTTGATCGGCCATGATTAGTTTGACGAGTGAAAAAGTTGGGAGCCCGTCTCTTACCCCGGACCGGCTCCTCTGGCATGGGGGGGGGGACTATTGCAGCTCGCCCACCGACCTCGCCCCTAGGTCAAGGGCACTCCAGAGCTGCAGGGTTCAACGCGCCGTTGCCAGCGCACTGGTCCCCATCGAAGGCCCCGTCGTCGACGATTTCACACGACGCTCCTCGGCAAGTGCACCTCGCACTCCGGAGAGGCGGATGCACCCCTCGCCCTTCGCCGCCTACTAGCCCGAGCTTCCACCTGAAGGCC
The DNA here is from genome assembly GCF_023864275.1 of Schistocerca cancellata. Taxonomy (NCBI): domain Eukaryota; kingdom Metazoa; phylum Arthropoda; class Insecta; order Orthoptera; family Acrididae; genus Schistocerca; species Schistocerca cancellata. The sequence continues at coordinate 20,796,219 of NC_064633.1, read as the reverse complement.
AAGGACCCACTCCTACTCAGGTGGTGGGTCGGTCCCCCAGTCGTTCGGCGGTCTGGGCCCATCTAACCTAGCCCAGGCGATGTTACCACCTCCTGGGTTTGGCAGAACACGCCCCGGTTACCCAGGGGCGCGGCGAAGCACCCTTGCCGACTCGCGCCGTGATCCCACGCCGACAAACGAGGTCGCCGGCATGCAGAGCACCTGCTGGTCTGTACCCTGCGATCAGAAAGGGACTGGTGTTCGGTCCCTCGACACAGCTCCCCCTGTGCCACGCACCCTTCGCTTTCGCATCGGGTTGGGTCGCAGCTCTCCCTTTTGACGCAAGGCAGAATGCCAAGCTTGACGTCTGGCACCACGGGAAGGCGGAAAGAGCCACTTGGGAAGGAGAGGCTGTAAGAGACGCATCACTTCCCCGAGTGAGGACTGTTTACACTGTTTCCCTAACGGTAATAGTCGTGATGTTTCCACAATACTATCGATAGAGTAATAATAATAATGCATTGAGATACATACTAAAAAGCATGCGGTTACAAGACTCAGTGTTGAAAGGCATAATTAGTGGGACCATGCTGATAACACATACAAATAGTAACGGAGTTTGGACATTATACACAAAGCACGTTGCTAGCCCTACTGGTAACTTAAGGCACCAACGAATTGTAATAGATCTGAACGAGGCAAGAATAGTAGTTGGTACTAATCTGTGGAACCATTGGAGGAAGGTATAAAGGAAACAGTTTTCGCATCTAGTAGATGAAGTGGTGCGAATAAATTCACGCCCACGATGTGGAAAGGGCTTCTTTCAAAGATGCCCAGTCTCCAATTTCTACGATTGTAGTATGTAAGTGCAAATATTTTCTAGAGGACCCGCTGCAATCACTGTTGACGATTAAGATGCCAGATACCGTACCACTTGGACTACATTTAGCAAATAAAAAACGTATTCATCAACCCAGGATCGAACCCTCGACCTCCTGCATGCTAACCCAAAACTTTATACACTGCACAAACTGCACAGTACAACAAATCTGTGCTGACAGAGGTAGTCACAATATTTTTTTTTTTTATCGCTAACATGCGAGGTGTCGCACTGTGAATCCCGAGTGCGCCAATTTCGCTTCAGTCACTCATATGCAGTTACATGTCACATGTGCTGTATTCACCGACTATTTTTGACATCAGACATAAGTGTGCTTACCACAAAAGCTATTTTATTCATGTCGGGTCTCCAGCTGGAACATATCGTCATCGGGACACAACATTTCGGCGGTCCACCTGGGCTTTCTCAAACCCAAACTATCCTTCAATAAACCCAGGAGAGCTCTGGTCTTAGTTGGCGGACTGAATACACTTTTAACATCAAATTTCTTTAAAATTCTTTCAATTTTTGAAGATATGCTCCCTGCAAGAGGTAAGAATGCCATCAATTTGTTTGTAGCTTAGTTTGGCTCCCGCGAAGGTCCAATCTGTAGAGCACGACGGATCTGCTTGTCATTCAGCTTGAACATTGCTTTTAGATGATCCAGTTCTTGTGTCGAAGTATCTGCGTCTGAGATGGCGTAAGCTCTTTTTACCAATGTACGTAGCACCCCGTTGCGTTGGTACGATGGATGACTACTTGACGCATGAAGATATCAGTCCGTATGCGTGGGCTTGCGATAAACACTATGTCCTACTGTCCTATCATCCCTCCTGTAGACCAAGACATCTAAAACGTTTTCCACCCTTTTCCATCGTGAACTTAATATTGGGTCGTAGACAGTCAAAATGATACAGGAAACGATCCAGAGTATCCCTTCCAAGTGGCTGTACCATATACCCTGGGTCTACAAGGTACCCTGCCATTGCAGGAAAGCCTATATTGGACAAATGATTCGTACAGTCCATGATCGTCGCGTGAAGCATCGCCATACGCGTTTAATTCAGCCAGAAAAATCAGCAGTAGCGGAACATTGTCCTATTGAAGGACATAAAATGTTGTACGCAAGTGGTTGTAGACGCATCGCGGTATGGGGACTGTGTAGTGAAAGAAGCCACTAATATCAGGATCTCTGACAATATTATAAACACAGCCATGGGGTATCCTTTAAATAAGAGTTGGAACCATGTTCTGTTTGACAATAACAATGGTGCTTGTTTCGGTATTAAAAACTGTCAATAGCGTTTGATATCGTTTTATCGTTTCCGTGAGTTTTCATGCAGGTGCGCTGTTATGCCTGTCGCTAGAGGGCAGTTGGGCAGTTATGTTCGCGCAAGCGCGGTGGATCCACGGTCGATGTATATAGGAGCCGCCGCGGAGTGTTCGATTCCACACATCTAGAGGGTTGGATCCCCTCCTTCGAAAGCGTCAGATTGCAAAGCCTGGGCTACTCTCAGGGTGGAATCTCCGTCTTCGTAGATTGTGTCTGTCTGTCGGTCTGTCTGTCTGCCAGACCGCCTGCCACGCGCTGCTGCAGCTGTTCGTCCGTCCGCCTGCCTGCTCGCCGCCGCCGTTGTCGCCGCCGCTGCCCGCTGTCCGTCCGTCTGTTCGTCACCGTTCGTCCGCCATGAGTACTCCCATCTCCACTGTCATCTACACCTCCCCCTCCCCCTCTCCCACAGTCACTTCCTGGAGTGCCGCCCCTGGCCTCCCTCCTTACACCTCACCTCCCCTTCTCCCACTTTCCCATCCCCCTATCTCCTCCCCTGCTGTATACCCACAACTCTACACCCTTCCTCCAGCTTCTGCAACCTCAACAGCTCCCACTACTACCCCCGCCCTCACACACGCCTCTGTTGCCGCCTCTGCTGCCAACCCTCAGGTGGTCGGCTTCCCCTCTCTCACCCACCCCGTCGCTTTGTTGTCTGCATCTCCCACACGCATCACGTCGCGCCGAGCCACCGTCGCCACCACTGGACTGGCTGCTTTTCCCGGCACCTCCACTACGCCACAGGGATCTGCCACACGCCACCTCTCTCTCCTCCCCGTCGCTCTACCCTCCGCCCAGCCTCCGGTCTCCAAAAAACCCCAAAAGCGCGTCATTACTGACTCTGCTCCCGCCACATTCCACAAAAAGTCAACACCACCTCCCCCTCCTCCTGTCGTCTCCACCGCCACCACCCCTTCTCCAGCCACCCGTACCCTGGCCCCCACCCTCCACACCGTTGTCCTGTCAACTCCCAATCCTCAGTTCCTTGACACTCGTACCCTCACCGTGGAGATACTAAAGTTCTTACCTGGTGCTCCCAACTCATTCCCTGCGGGGACTCAGTCCTTATCGAGTCCCCGTCCCCATCCTTTCACACAGACGTCCTCTGTAAACTTCTACGAGTTATGTTTGGCCCTCACGCCTCTCTCACACCCTTCCTTTCCACTTCCACTCCTCGTCAGCCCCAGCCTTCCCGTCGCCCCCCCCCCCCCCCACCTACACCACTGTGATCACCGAGCTCAGCCCAGTGATCACGGAGGATGAAGTGTTGGCAGAACTGAACTCCCACCCGGACTTGGTATCCGCTCTGCCCGCCGTATCTACAATGCCTCTGGTCCCACCTACCTTGTGCGGGTCTTCTCTGAGTCTGCCCCCTCCATTGACCGCCTCCTCACCCAGGGTGCCCTGATATACCACCGTCGCCACCCTGTCGAATCCTCCAAATCCCCTCCCCAATCCTATTGTTGCCAGTGGTGCCTGATGTACAATGACCACCTGACTCCCAACTGCCAAAACCCCCCACCGGTCCCCATTGCAAGGCCTCCCACTTTCTTAAGAACTGCCCCAACCTCGCTGCTCCTCCATCCTGTAACACATGCACTGGCCCCCATCCCACCTACTCGCACAAGTGTAAAGATACACCCCCTCCAGCCACCGCTGATCTTACAGTCCATGTTCGTCACCTCGATCCCCCTGTCTATCCCAACAATTCCCTCTGTCCACCCCCCACAGCCGAGGACATCATCCGGTTTCTTACCGTTGTACTCCAAAACATTCACCCTTTTCAGCGCCCCCACACCTTCCAACAAATTTCCCTTGCTGCTCGCTCCGTTTTCCACCTGAACACCTTCGCCACTTACTCCCACAACCGAGCACCTTCACCCACCTCAATACCCTAGTTTAAGCCTCGCCCTTCCCTCTGTTCCCCCCATCCTTCCCGGCATGGCGCGGCACGAGTATCGCATCGTCTTCCAGAACATTCGCTCCTTCCTCTCCAACAAATACCTCCTCATGCACACCCTCTCCCACCACCAGGTCGACACCTTCCTCTTGAACGAAACCTTTCTCCAGCCCCACCATTCTATCCACACCTCTCCCTATATCCTCCACCGCACTGACGCTCCTGGTCTTCATGCACAGGGTGGAGTCGCGATTGGCCACCTTAAGCATATCCCCATCCGGCCACAACCTCTCCTCAATAACCCCACTGAAATCCTTATCCTCAGCGTCTTCTTCCCCTCCCTCACAATTACCTGTGCCACCATCTACGTCTGCTCCACTGCTCCTCTTCCTTATGACTTCATCTCGCACATTGACCGCACCTTCTCCATCTATGTGATTGCCACCGACCTCAACATCCATAGCCGCACTCCTGCTGCCCTTCGGTGGTGGCATCAGTTCCTCTCCACGATCCAAAGTGACCTTGTTCCCCTTCCCCAGCACACCTGACCCGAAAGTTACACCACCCCCGACGTTGTCATTGCCTCCGCCAACCTCCTTGGGCGTATTGCCGTCGCCGTCCTTGACCCCACAGGTAGCGATTACCTCCCTGTCCTTCTCACCATAACGTCTGCTCACCGCCCCTCTCCGGCTCCGCACCCTGCATCCCCTCCCAAGGTCGTCCATGACTATCACTGTGTCAACTGGGATGCCTACCGGGACTCCATCTCCACACAGGTCGAAAGCCACCCTCTTACCTATCCTTACCATCCTGACGACATCATCCACGCCTTGTCCTTTCTTCAGAAGGTAATTACTGACGCTGTGGAGGCACATGTTCCTACTAAAACCATCCACCCACACCGTCCCACTCTCCCTCTGCGGGCTGCCCATCTCCTCCGTGAATCCCGCCGCCTCTAGCGCTCCTTCCTACGCACTCGTGACAGGGATACACTCCAACGCCACCGGCAAATACAGCGACACGTACGGAACCTTATTACAGCAACGAAACGCCGAGACTGGCGCCAGACCTGCACACAACTCAACGCCACCCTCCCTATCAACTCCTCCAAGTACTGGTCCGCCTTCCATCGCCTTACTGGTTCCCTTTCCGCTCCCCACTACCCCCTTTTCCGTATCGATCGCCCCCTTCCTGACAACCTCAGTAAGGCCAACCACTTCGCTTCCCACCTTTCCGAGGTCTTCTCCATCGCAGATGATCCCCACTTTGATTATTCTCTTTTTCCCCACCGTCATGCAACGTGCCAATACCTCGGTCGCTCCACTTGCTCTCCAGTACTTGGGGCAGTTGCCCCCCTCCAACATAAACACTCCCATCACAGCACAAGACATTAAACTTATCCTCCGGTCCAAACGCAACACGGGCCCTGATCACGATTGTGTCACCTACCGCCACCTTCAAGAAAGCCCCTATTCCTTCCTGACTGTCCTCACCCATCTCTACAATGTCATCCTCTTTACTGGCTTCTACCCTGACCTGTGGAAGACCTCCTGCATCCTCTTATTCCTCAAACCTAACAAACCCCCTTCTGCCGCCTCTTCCTATCGTCTCATCTGCCTCACCTCCATCTTCAGTAAGGTCTTTGAATCCATCCTCTCCCACCGTATCCATCAGCACCTTAATCAACACCACCTCCTCCTCCTTACCCAGTGTGGCTTCCAACCCTCCTTTTCTGCTGAAGACCAACTCCTAAACCTTGTTCACCTTCTGTCCCTCGAGCTCAACCCTTGTCGCTCTGCCATTTTTGTTTGCCTTGACCTCCAAAATGCCTATGACCGTGTATGGCATCCCAGTCTCCTCTAAACTACAAACCTACGTCCTGCCTATCAGTTTTGTCCGTCTGGTCGCTTCCTTCCTCTCTCATTGTCCTTCCTATGTCACCCTTCACAACACCAAATCCCGTATCTTTTATCCCACGGCTGGTGTCCCCCAGGATTCTGTCCTCTCCCCTCACCTTTATCTCTTGTATACGGCTGCTATGCCCAAGCCACCCACACCAGTCCACCTTCTCCAGTATGCTGATGACACCACCTTCCTGGCTCTCTATCCTACCCTTCAACAGTCCCAATGTACCCTCCAAACCCACATTAACCAGTTCACCACTTGGTGTAACCAGTAGTTCCTCCGTCTCAAACCCTCCAAAACCCAGGCAAACATTATAGGCTGCACCACTCGCTCCTTTCGCCTCCATGATTTCTACCTCACCCTTTATGGTCGTCCCATCCAGCTCACTCTCACCCTGAGATACCTTGGCCTCACCCTCGACCGACATCTCACCTGGACTCCTCATCTCCAGACCGTCCAGCAGAAAGCCCATTCCCACCTCTGCCTTCTGGAAATCCTGTCTGGCCGGACATGGGGATTGCATCCTTCTACCATCCTCCACACCTACAAATCCCTCATCCATCCTATCCTCTGTTATGCCAGCGTTGCCTGGATCTCCGCCCCCATCTGCTTTTACAAGGCCCTCCAAATCCTTGAACGCCATGCGCTCTGCCTTGCCTTCCATGTCTGCCTTCCTTCCCCCATACGGCTTCTGTATGAACTGATCCCCTTCCGCCACCTCCTCCTGTTCCTCCAACATCTCCACATCCTTTACATTGTCTGCAGGCTTGATCCCCCCCCCCCCACCCTCTGGTTTCCTCCTTCCTCTACACCCTCCACCCGTTGCCGTACCTCTATCTCTGTATCCCTCCCTCTCTTTATTTCCACATCGTCCATATCCTTCATCAGGGCAATTTCCAGCGCCTACCCCTCCCAAATGACGAACTTTGCCGTGACATCTACCCTTCCTTCCAACTATAACCTGGCCTTGTTCCCCCCCCCCTCCCCCATCCTCCCCAGAGCTCCCTTTTTCCTCTCCCCTCCTTCTCCCAGAGCGGATTTTCCTCCTTCCTCCCCCCTGACATCCTGCACCCCATACTTGCCTCTTTCCTTACCACATCCCTCCCCACCTGGCCCTCTTCAGCGCGCCCCCCGCCCATCTCCCCCCTCTCTTCCCCTCCCTCCCTCCCCCCTTCTTCTGGTCTCCCTCATCTCCTTGCGCCTGGCAGATCGTCCATTTTGATCATCGTCAGTGTGGCACTTCAGTGTTGTGTTTAGTGCTGTTTCTCCTGTGCGTCAAGAGGTGTGATTTTAATTGGGTATTGCCTTGAGGTTCGCCGTCAGTGTTTGTTACGTGCAACGCCATCCGTCGATACTTTTTATGCTCCAATCATACTGTGCCTTGTGTTCTTTTAATTGTCGCAGTGTGTGGCTTTTTGAGTGCACTACTTTTAAACAGTTTTTTATCTCCATTTTACAGTCGCCCCTTTTTTTTCTATTGGCTTCCATGATGTTACCCCCTTTTTATATCTCTGTTCACCATATTCTCTCCTTTGTTATTTTTAAATGTCTTATATTGTTTGTCCTATGTCTTTCGGCTAAAGAGCAGCGCATATGCTGCTGCCAGCCCACCCCGATGGGGAATTGAAATACAATAAAGAAAAAAAAAAGTGTTTGATTTCAGTTCCAGCAAGATAGTGCGACGGCCTACTCTCCGGAAGATGGTGGCTAGGTAGGCCGCTGAAATATTGTGTCCAGATGACGATATGTTCAAGCTGGAGAACCGACATGAATTCAACCAAATATCAAACCGGGAAAGTTTACGGAGCCACACAAAAGTAGTTGCATATATGAGGTGTTCTGATTGCACACGGCAACAATACAGCCTCTACACAGGACCAAATAGGTTTAGGCAAAGTAGGCCAAAAATTAAGGGAACACATATTAGCAATAATTTCCGAAATTCTTATTGTAATTTATAAGTACCTTTACTAAGAAGATGATGCATGGCAATGGAATTATATATTCACTTCGCTTACCATTCGCTGGATACTGGCGTAGTACACTGACGTAGTACATGAACAGTTGTCAGTAGATAGGGTAGAATGCTCCAAAGTTTTGGGCGTACATATTGATGAAATCGTGAACTGGATGATAGTCTTACTGAGCTTCTCAAACAAAGTTCAGCTACCTTTGCCTTTCATATAACTGCTAGTCATGGAGATGCATGTTGAAGGACCTGAGCATTTTAGCTGCACCATCACAATACACGTATTTACTAATGAAATTCATGATAATCGATCACAATTTCCGAAAATTAGTGATATCGATACCTACAATACTAGAGCAAAAAATGACCTCTATTACACATTGTTTAATCTGTCGATGACATAAAAAAGGAATTAAATTCACAGCAAAAAATTTTTGGCCTTTTGACCAAAATAATGAAATGTTGGAGAGGTAGCAAAGCAAGTTTTATTCTTTGTCTGACACCGACGGCCTTCTTTTGGATTTGTTGTTCGCCAAATGCTAATGCCTGTACTTAGAGACGGCGTAAAGGCCGATAGGAGATAGTTACCACTCGATTTTTGACAATTATTAGGGAAAAAATTTGATTTTTGCACATCTTACATTCTGATATCTTTACTCGTTAAAAAACTGGACTTCGTTCCGTTGTATTCCATAGTTGCTGCGCTGCATCAAACTGAGTAAAACATTATACTAAGTTGTCAAGATTTTGTAGAGGCAAAAACACCTTGCGTAAACTGTACGTAAGCTTGGTTTTAAATCTTATATTATGGTCAACAAAATGCGGAGAAGATAACAAATTTTATTTAAAATTGGGAACAGAGAGATATATCATGTCGTTTTCGATTTATTCAGTCTTATATCCGAAAGACAGTAAGGCGCGACTCGCCTAGTCATATTCTTGCACACCGTAAATCATGTGCTTATAACAACCGTCATGTCATGAGCGATTCAATATATGGAAACGAGGCTTTTTGCAAATTATAGCACGAAACAGGGACATATTTTGTATCATAAATACGTGAACATTTTATATTCGCCTAGGTATGGACTCCCCTCATCCACTGCAGTGAGAGATCGGTGGTTCAGAGCGTACACCATGTGATCAAAAGTATCCGGACACCCCTCAAAAACATACGTTTTTCATGTTAGGTGCACTGCCCTGCCACCTACTGCCAGGTACTCCATATCATCGACCTCAGTAGTCATTAGACATCGTGAGATAGCAGAATGGGACTCTCCACGGAACTCACGGACTTCGAAAGTGGTCAGGTGAATGGGTGATTTCCACACTCCTAAACATCCCTAGGTCTGTTGTTTTCGATGTGATAGTGAAGTGGAAACGTGAAGGGGCACCTACAGCACAAAAGCGTACAGGCCGACCTCGTCTGTTGACTGACAGAGACGCCGACAGTTGAAGAGGGTCGTAATAAGTAATAAGCAGGCATCTATCCAGACCGTCACACAGGAATTCCGAACTGCATCAGGATCCACTGCAAGTAATATGACATTTAGGCGGTAGGTGAAAAAACTTGGATTTCATGGTAGAGCGACTGTTCATAAGCCACACATCACGACGATAAATAGCAAACGACGCTTGGTGTAAGGAGAGTAAACATTGGACGATTGAATAGTGGAATCACGGTACACAATGTGGCGATCCGATGGCAGGGTGTAGGTACGGCGAATGCCCGGTGCCCGTCATCTGCCAGTGTTTCTACTACCTATAGTACAATTCAGAGGTGGTGGTGTTATGGCGTGCTCGTGTTTTTTATGGAGGGAACTAGCACCCTTTGTTGTTTTGGGTGACACTACCACGGCACAAGCCTATATTGACGTTTTAATCAGCTTCTTGGTGATTGCACCTTTCAACACGATCGAGCACCTGTTCATAATGTACGGTCTGTGGCGGAGTGGTTACACGGCAATAACATCTCTGCAATGGACTGGCCTGCACAGCCCTGACCGGAATCCTATAGAACGCCTTTAGGATGTTTTGGAACGTCGACTTCGTGCACCGATACCTCTCCTTAGTGCATCACTCCGTGAAGAGTGGGCTCCCATTCTCCAAAAAACCTTCCAGCACCTGATTGAACGTATGCCTGCGAGAGTGGAAGCTGTCTTCAAGACTAATGGTGGGCTAACACCATACTGAATTTCAGCATGACCAATGGAGGGCGCCACGAACTTGTAAGTCATTTCCAGCCAGGTGTCTGGATACTTTTGATCACACAGTATATTTAAACATTTTGTATGACTCTGTAGAAAAATCCAAGCGACGCTCATATGTATGTCCACAACATACGAGCAGTCTAGATGGACGTGTATACAAGCCCACAGCAGAGAAATGGTTAAATCTAACCTAGAGCATTTTCTACTGGAAAATTCTTTCTATTCCATGGTCGAATTTCTTAAGTGATGTGACATTATGCAGGAGTATAAAATAATGTATTCATTAGTGTAACGCTAATCATGTATACATATCGAGTAAACTGACTCGTTCTTCAACAAAATTTCATAAGCATATCGTTCAAATGTTTTGTGAAACATGTAACTTACTAATTACGAGGCCTATTCGGAAAGGAAGCTCCGATCGGGTGCTAAATGGAAACCACTGTGAAATTCCGTCGATGTTTTGCACAGACCTTTTGATCAGTGTCTCTAGTATGCCCGTCGATCGCATGAAGTCACTCTTTCCAGTTCTAAGCGCACTATGGGCGAGTAAGGGTTCCTAGAACAACAGTATCTCCCGCCAAGTATGAGGGTGCGGTGAGAGGTTTCGCCTCAATGTATGCAGCCAACATAACACAGTTGCCATGCACTTCCTTCTTTAGGGAAATGCTCAGGTCCACTCTACAGGGGCAGTGAAGATGCTCCTGCAGCCTTTTCGATGGGAAGTGTTCCATCACCAATAACACAGCCCTAATTGGCTCGTCCTGAGTATCATCTCTGTTCACATGAAACGCTCGGAATGAAGACAACACCTGGGCACGGACAACGTGCAGCAGTCCATCGTAGAGAATTAACGGAAAGTTCAGGTAGGTGCCTTCTATAACAAGGGTGTTGGAAAGTTGGTATAACGCAACGACAAATGTGTAAGTCGAAGCGGCGACTATGTAGAGAAGTAGCTGGAAGGTGTAGCTAACCCCTGCAAATGAAACACATTTTATTTTTGTATTGGTTTCTGTATCATCAGACCTTACTTTTCGAACAGCCATCATAACTTGTCCTAACCTGTCCTGAATCCAGTGAACAATGACTAATATAAATTATGTGATAAATGGTGGATCATCGCGTAGTCCACGTTACACGCCGCCTCTTTAGCGACTGACCATAACTAAGTTGCGCCTCTCTAAAGGCTTGCCTTGCTCTGTGGCGCCCTCTCTCGGTATAGCTATGTCTCGAATCTTCCGGCGGACAGAGAAACAGGCACTTGCAGTGACGCAGTCACATCAAGGACAGAATCATTGTATGTAGCAATTGCCGGTTGGCAACGTACACGAAAGTACACACCTTCCGCTTACATTCCAACATGTGATAAGGATCATAGTTAAATTTTATCTCTGCCTGGAATTGTTTGCCCTTTGCAGTGCCTGTGAGAGCCAAACTGACTGCTTATCGAAGCCTTCGTTTATGCCTTACCAAAGTGTTCCTGCTTCCGAAAAAGCTTCCTGATTTGAATTTTCTCCTACAGTCTGCGGAATATATACTGCTCTTGCATTGTTCTGAACACAGGCCAGTACTAACACAGTTAAAATACCAGTGATTTGTTCCTAACAGAATTTACTACTTCCTATCTCTAGAACTGAAGTTTCGTCACTTACACGCTATTCACTGCAAGTGCATTAGAGTTTCTGTTATGTGTGACCCACTGACAGCGTGCAGCTTTGTGCTTCGTTCTGAGAAATGGTCTCTTGCGACGTGTGCGACTACAAATAATCACTACTTGCAGTAGATTTAGAAATGTCAGGCTGGAACTTGGTCGATATGGGCCTGTATTCACTAACATCAGCAATTCTTTTCGGATCTGAAACCGACAGTCACTGAGGCAGCCTCATGTGTGTACCATTTCTTGCAGAAACGTCAGGAAATCGGGCAGCTTCATTGACGCTGTGCGCGTCCAAACACACTTGCTACTTGCTCCGATACTGTCAGGTCTCCAAGTCGGCGCCTCTCCGTACGCTGATTCCGTACAGCCGACCGGCGCTACACAGAACTTCATATTCACGACATATTCAGTTAATGATTGAGTGTCACATGGCTCCTGGAACAACGTGACCATCTACAGCGCTCCAAAGAGACTTCAATGTTGGCTGGTGAGCTTATCGTTCCACCTTTACCCTTACTCTTTCGCCCCCCCCCCCCCCCAATTGTGAATTTTTGTTTCATTTCCGTTATTGTCTCTACGATGTACAGGTTGAACAGTAGGTCAGAAAGCCCGGTCCTTGCATTCCGTTCGTTTTACTGTGAGTACTTCTCTCCTGGTTTTCCATCCTAATGGCTCCCTGGTGTTTTTTGGACGCATTCTAAGTTATCCTCCTTTTCCTAGCTTGTAACTTCTTTCTGAAAATTCCAATCATTTTGCACAATTTTACGTTCTCTAAAGCTTTCTCCAGGTTGAAAAAGTATTTGGATTTCATTAAAGTGTTTCCAGCGCCAGTCTAACCTAGACAAAAATACGTAGAGCGTCAGTGGAGTATGCAGGAGTCTTTATATAGCCGGAGCGTAGCGAAGAAACATCGACAGAGCAAGCGCACAAATCTGCCTGTGCATACTTAATGCAGCTCAGGCCAGCATTGGTTGGCGTCACATGTCCCCACGTGCAGTCAGAGGTGTGTCCGTCAGAGAATGGAACACCGACAGTGGTGGAAAGATAGGTAGGATACTGGGAAAGAGTGCTGTCAGTGCAAACAGGAGATTGCCTGTGAAACATGCTTGTGGCCCGTTGTACAATGCTACTTATGACGGTGTCACCTTTTCCAAACAGGACTTCCAGGTGATATTTAACGCGTGCTGTAGTTCAATTCAGGAATGATGGTGGCTGAGTTCAGCACATCTAAGTCAACTTTTTGCGACAACCAATGAGCGTTCACTGCCGTTTTGGGCACCCTGCTGTGAATGTCGTAGCAAGTGCAAGCAATAAATGTGATCGTCGTGAGTTATTTAGTAAATCGTTGTACAATTTGTTGTGAGCTGTCATCGCTAATGGTGGCCATAAGCGACAAAATCTACATAAGTAAGCGAAAGACTTGGAGGATTCAAGCTTCCTTTCAGCGCATAAAACGGGCCTACGCATACCGTAACTGTCGCCTTGAACCGGCAACATTGCAGCCCACGTCTGTGGTTCTACCTTCGCGAACCATCATTGTTCGTGAATCGGGCTATAAGGGGCAGCGCGAATAGTAACAGATGTGTGTGTGTGTGTGTGTGTGTGTGTGTGTGTGTGTGTGTGTGTGTGTGTGTAACAAAGGGCAAATGTTACGGAAATGCTAAAACACTAAACTGCCAGAGAACTGAAGACTGGCATCAGCTAGCTATTGAAAATTTGTCTCTAAACTTTCAAGAACCAATAAAGTAGCGAATCTAAGAACATAGTTACGTCAACTGCACGTACCCTTCATGAAGGTCTGGAAGACAAGATTAGGCGAACCGCAGGGGTCACTGAGGCATTTGATCATTTCTACTTGCCAAGCTGCATATGTAAACCTATTATGTATTACAATGGGAGGTACCCTCTGTTGTATACGCTGATCAGCCGTAACATTATGACCACCTACCTAATAGCCGGAATATCAACTTTTGGCACGAATAACAGTGGCCACGCACCTTGGCATGGCAGCAATGAGGCCTTGGTGGTCGCTGAAAGGAGTTGGAACCACTTCTGCAGAAACAAGTCGCCCGATTCCAGTAAATTCCATGGAGGGAGACTATGCCACGTGAAATCACATCCAAGACGTGTTCGAACGGGTTCAGATCTGGAGAGTTCGGGAGCACGCACATCAACTGGAACTCCCCACTGTGTTCCTCGAACCGCTCCAGCACACTTGTGGCCTTGTGACGTGGCGCATTATCTTGCTGAAAAATGCCACTGCTGACGGGAAACATGATCGTCATGAAGGGGTGTACGTGGTCCGCAACCAGAGTACGATACTCCTCGGCCGTCATGATGCCTTGCACGACCTCCACTGGACCCATCGATGCCCACGTGAATGTTCCCCAGAGCATAACTGAGCCGTCGCCAGCTTGTCTCCGTCCCGCAGCACAGGTGGCGAGCAGTTGTTCCCTGGAAGACGACGGATTCGCGCCCACCCATCGGCATGATGAAGAAGGTATCGGTATTCATCAGACCACGCAACACTTTGCTAACGTCCATTGACGATGGTCACGGGCTCATTTCAGTAGAAGAAGCCGAAGTAGTGTTAACGTTGGTACATGCATCTGCCTTCGGCTGCGGTGGCCCCCGTTATGAGTGTTCGGAGCACTGTCTGTTCTGGCAGACTTGCACATTGCCCAGCATTCAAGTCTGATTTTGGTTCCGCCACAGTTCACCACCTGTCCTGTTTTTACCAGTTTTCCCAGCCCATGGCGTCCGACTTCTGTACTGAGAGGTGGTCGTCCAACCGCACGACGTCTGGAATGATTTCGCCACGTGCTGAACACACTCACCACAGCACTCCTCAAACACCTGAGAAATCGCTCAGTTTACGAATTACTCATGCCGAGCAAACTGGCCATCACAATCTGCCCTCGGTCAAACCCAGATAGATCGCACGCCTTCCCCATTCTACACGTGACCAGCACACACACTGATACTACATACACCGTGCGTGTGTCTGACTAACAATCGTTCCTCGCCAGGTGACGCTGCTATCGCCTGAATGGGTTTATATCGACAGTAAGTCGGTTCTCATAGTGTTCTGGCTGATGAGTGTATTACACAGTTGTTTATATGATAAGGATGTCTACTGACGACGCAAAACATTAACAGAACTGCCCATGCGAAGCTGATTGCACGCACGCGACACGGTTAACAAAGTAAACAAACGGAGCGAACAGATGGGTAATCATCCTAGCGTCAACACGGGCCGCAAATGGGGACATCCGTTGGTATAAGCCACTGTGGAAGACTCTTGTCACCCGGCGTCTGGGGAACAGCATTTCGGAAACGACGAAGCTGGTCATCTGTTTTCGCGCCACTGTCTTGAGCATTTATGGGAAGTGGGTGAGGGACAGTGAGACCACGAATAGGTGACGAGGTTCTGGACGTCCACTAATTATCACAGCTGGCTCTGTAAAACATGGTAGTCGGCGATCTGTGGCACACCTCGCGACACAGGCCCAGCTGTTTCAGAGCAGCCTGCTCAGCGCACATTGTTGAACTAGGGGCTGCTCCAGACGATTACTACCTGTTCCCACGTTGACCAAGCAATGTTGACAATTTCAGTGGAGATGATATTATTGAGATCAGACCGTGGAACACTAGAGACGTGTTGTTTTATAAGATGGATCGTACTTTCTATTATACAAAGACGATCGTCGCACCATTTAGGTACGACACGTACGGAGGCCAGCAAATGCAGTATTACACTGTGAGCGACATTCTTTTTGATTCCCGTATTACCGGTTGTACCAACCAAAGGCACCGTCAGATGTGTACACTATGTAAGTTTTAGCGAGAGCAGGTATTTGTCTCCAGATAAAAAGCGATCGTTAGAAATTAAAAATTTAGAGCAGCCAAAACGTGCATGTAAATTTTTCTCTATTTTCACTCTACCAATGCAAACGTCTTGAGCACTGCGGAAATGCGATGTGTTACACCTCCACACAATCAAATTAATTTAAAAATTCAACTTTCAGTTTCGTAAATTATATTACGTAGCCAAGGGCCAAACGCACAAACACAGGGCTGTGTATAGCTCCCCCGTCGTACACAAAATGGAGTAACTTGGATGTGTATACTTAACGTAATGTCTCTGGTCAGGTAGATACGATGATTAAACAGCAAGAAATACAATATGTGGTCAAAAGTACCCGGACAACTGGCTGAAAATGACTTACAAGTTCGTGGCGCCCTCCATCGGTAATACTGGAACTAAATATGGTGTTGCACAACGATTAGCCTTGATGACAGCTTCCACTCTCGCAGGCATACGTTCAATCATGTGTTGAGAGGTTTCTTGGGGAATGGCAGCCTATTCTTCACGGGGTGCTGCACTGAGGAGAGGTATCGATGTCGGTCGGTGAGGCCTGGCACGAAGTCGGTGTTCCGAACACCCCAAAGGTGTTTTATAGGATTCAAGTCAGGGCTCTGTGCAGGCCATTTCATTACAAGGATGTTATTGCCTTGTAACTACTCGGCCACAGCCCGTGCATTATGAACAGGTTCTCGATCGTGTTTAAAGATGCAGTCGCCATCCCCAAATGGCTCTTCAACAGTGGGAAGTACGACGGTGCTTACAACATCAGTATAGATCTGCGCTGTAATAGTGCCACGCATAACAACAAGGGATGCAACCTCCCTCCATGAAAAATACGACCACACCATAACACAACCGCCTCCGAATTTTACTGTTGGCACTAAACACGCTGGCAGATGACGTTAACTGGGCATTCGCCATTCCCACACCCTACCATCGGTTCGACACAGTGCGTACCGTGATTCGTCACTCAACACAACGTTTTTCCACTGTTCAATCGTCCAATTTTTACGCTCCTTATACCAAGCGAGGCGTCGTTTGGCATTTACCAGCGTGATGTGTGGCTTATGAGCGGCCGCTCGACCATGAGATCCAAGTTTGCTCACCACGCGCATAACTGTCCTAGTACTTGCAGTGGATCCTGATGCAGTCTGGAATTCCTGTGATGGTCTGGATAGATGTCTGCCTATTACACATTACGACCCTGTCAAATGCCGTTCGTCGGTGTCAGTCAACAGTTAACGTCGGACTGTACCCATTTGTGTTGTAGCTGTCAGTTCACGTTTCTACTTCACTATCACATCGAAAACAGTGGACCTAGGGATGTTTAGGAGTGTGCCCATGTCGCTCACAGGTATTTTTAATGTAGGTTAATATAGGTCAGTTTTAATGGCATTAATAACCTGTTATATGCGTGTTATTTTAATAACAAGAGTACGAATTCAGAACGTCCGAAATAGAGGCAGATATTTGCCATAGTTTAGTGACATTTGTGTTTCATCTAGTACATTGTTTAACATTAGGTTTCAGTCAAAGCCCATATCCATAGGGCTTTGACTTAGTCAACAGCAAGTGATATCTCTTGCTGTTTAGTCTTAAAATGTACCTGCCCAGAAGATTACGTTAACTGGACGCAACCAGCTTACTTTATGTATGACAGTGATGCTGTTCACATCCCGATGTTTGGTGACGTGTGGCCCTCGGCTGTGTAAGTTGTCATGTTGTAATTTGAATCTGTGAATTTCCCTTATTGTTTGTTGGAGTAACTGATAGTTACACCACTGTTCTGAAGATGCTCGCGTTGGTCGGGTGAAAGATAAAGAAAAAAAGAAAAAGTTACATTGCGACTTGTCACTACGGTACAATTTTAATACTTAAACATTACTGAGGACTATCTACATTCTGACTTACACTCATTCAGACGAGTGATGTAAGGCACTTTAAAAGAATAGCTTTATTAACAAAACGAAACTCAGTTACAGTGTGCTTGGATAAATATCAGCATCACTGTCACATATAAAGTAAGCTGGTTGCGTCCAGTTAATGTATTCTTCTGGACAGGTACATTTTAAGACTAAACAGCAAGAGATATCACTTGCTGTTGACCAAGTCAAAGCCCTATGGATATGGGCTTTCACTGAAACTATCTGATGAAGCCTAATGTTAAACAATGTACTAGAAGAAACACAAATGTCACTAAAGTATGGCAAATATCTGCCTCTATTTCGGACGTTCTGAAATCCTTGGAAGGTAGGAGACGAGATACTGGCAGAAGTAAAGCTGTGAGGACCGGGCGTGAGTCGAGCATCAATAGCTCAGATTGTAGAGCACTTGCCCGCGAAAGGCAAAGTTCCCGAGTTCGAGTCTCGGTCGGGCACACAGTTTTAATCTTCCAGGAAGTTTCATATCAGCGCACACTCCGCTGCAGAGTGAAAATATCATTCTGGAAACATCCCCCAGGCTGTGGCCAAGCCATGTCTCCGCAATATCCTTTCTTTCAGGAGTGCTAGTTCTGCAGGGTTCGCAGGAGAGCTTCTGTAAAGTTTGGAAGGTAGGAGACGAGATACTGGCAGAAGTGAAGCTGTGAGGATCGGCCGTGAGTCGAGCTTCGGTAGCTCAGATGGTACACTTGCCCGGAAAGGCAAAGGTCCCGAGTTCGAGTCTCGGTCGGGCACACAGTTTTAATCTGCCAGGAAGTTTCATCCACACAACTGCATACAACAGAAATATCTCTCCTGTGATGTGCCGACAAGACGGTGGTATGTGGCGGTGTGAAGATCTCTGATATTACGGGGTCGTTGCTGCCCGGCGTGTGACGGCTGACGTGCCGCTGTTGAAGACCGGCACGAACTGGGCCGCATCTGCCGACGTGGGGCGCTGACAAGAAACTTCTGTTACTGCAAATTGTAGCGCTGGAACGGAAACTGCTGATGCGGCCGGACGGAACTGCTGAGACTGCCGAATCGAGGCGTGGGGTGTAACTGAGTTCGCACGGTCCGGCGGTGCCTAAATAGTAGGCGCATATAGCAATCTGCAGGAGACGTGACACGGCGTAGCAAAGTAGTGACCAACCGTCAGCGCTGGCCGCAGCGACAAATTCAAATGGTTCAAATGGCTCTGAGCACTATGGGACTTAACATCTGAGGTCATCATTCCCCAAGACTTAGAACTACTTAAACCTAACTAACCATGCCCGAAGCAGGACTCGAACCTGCGACCTGGAGCGCCTAGAACCGCTTGGCCACAGCGTCCGGCTCGCACCGACAGGTAAGCTGCCTGTCAACGAGGTTGGCGGCCCCAGGCGCTGTGGAGGCGACGTGTAACTCGTGTTAAACAGCTAAGGAAGATGATTTGATGAGAGCCGTTTGTGTACGTCCTCCTGGCATGGCGATTGTCCGCAAGCCCTACCTGCTGTGCGGAGGAATGGCCTACAAGGGTAGAATGATTGAAGGAGCCTGATTCTGAAGTTTCATTGAGATGTTGTCCACCAGATTCTGCAGATTTAATTCCTGCTGAACTCATCTGGGACGCCATCGCGCAGTAGCTCCGACGCCCCCACCACGCACAAACCACAGGGTTGTAATATACGGGAATTGGGTGGTCAGTGATAGAGGAGAAAGACTAATTGAGTTCTGTAAAGATTTTAGCTAGTAATAGCAAATACTTTGGTCAAGAATCACAAGCGGAGAAGATATACTCGAAAAAGGCCGGGTGATACGGGAAGATTTCAGTTAGATTACATCATGATCAGACAGAGAATCCGAAGTTACGTACTGGATTGTAAGGCATACCCAGGAGCCAATATAGACTCAGACCATAACGTAGTAGTGATGAAGAGTTGGCTGAAGTTCAAGAGATTACAAACAATCCTGTTGGAGGAACATTCGCAACTGAGCATTATACCAGAGGTTGAAAATACCGCTTCAGTTTTAAAGTTCTTTTATTATCTCATGACCGGTGTCGGGGTCTTATAAGTCCATCTTCAGATGTCGTAGCTTGGTGCTGTGGAACCCGAGCGCCGCGGTGGAAGTGTATTAGGCGTGGTGTGCTACCTGTGAGCTGTTCTGCGCTCATAGGTAGCACATCACTTTACAACTGAAGCGGTATTTTCAACCTCTGGTTTAAGAGATTAGTCAGGAAGAATCAACATCCAAAGGTGTGGGATAATGAACCACTAAGGAAAGACGAGATACGCTTGAAATTCTCTAAGGCTGTAGATACAGCAATAAGAAATGGCTCAGCAGGCAGTACAGTTGAAGAGGAATTGACGTCTCTAGAAAGGGCACTGACAGAAGTTGGAAAGAAAAACGTAGGTACAAACAAGGTGACTGCGAAGAAACCATTGGTAACAGAAGAAATAGTTCAGTTGATCAATGAAAGAAGTAAGTACAGAAATGTTCAGGGAAATTCAGGAATACAGAATTACAAGTCGCTGAGGAATGAAATAAATAGGAAGTGCAGGAAAGCAATAACGCAATGGCTGGATGAAAAATGTCGTGAAATCGAAAAAGAAATGATTGTCGGATGGACTGACTCAGCACATAGGAAAATCAAAATAACCTACGGTGAAATTAGAAGCAAGTGTGGTAATATTAAGCCTGCAACTGGATTTCCACTGCTAAAAACAAAAGAGAGAGCGGATAGGTGGAGAGAATACATTGAAGGCCTGTAGGCCTTTGTCGTATGTGATAAAAGAAGAAACAAGATTTAGAAGAGATAGGGAATCTAGTGTTAGAATCAGAATTTAAGAGAGCTTTGGAGGATTTGAGATCAGATAAGGCAGAAGGAATGGATAACATTCCATCAGAATTTTTGAAATCATTGGGGTAAGTGGCAGCGAAATGACTATTAACGGTGGTGTGTAGAATGTATGAGTCTGGCGAGATACCGCCTGACTTCCAGAAAAATATCATCCACACAATTACGTAGATTGCAAGAGCTGATAAGTGCAAGAATTATCGCACAATCAGCTTTAGAAGTGATGCATTTAAGTTGTTGACAAAAATATCATTCAGAAGAACGGAAAAGAAAATTGAGGATGTCTTAGATGACCAGCAGTTTGGCTTTAGGAAAGGTAAAGACAGCAGAGAAGCAATTCTGACGTTGAAGTTAATAATGGATGCAAGAGTAAAGAA
Organism: Schistocerca cancellata; assembly: GCF_023864275.1. Classification (NCBI taxonomy): domain Eukaryota; kingdom Metazoa; phylum Arthropoda; class Insecta; order Orthoptera; family Acrididae; genus Schistocerca; species Schistocerca cancellata. The sequence continues at coordinate 20,775,386 of NC_064633.1, read as the reverse complement.
AAACCAAGACACATTCATAGGTTTTCCCGACGTGGAAAAACCTTTCAACGATGTAAAATAGTCCAAGATGTTCGAAGTTCTGAGAAAATTAGAGGAAATTTTTAAACAACATAGTTGTGTGGAGATAACAGCGGTTAATTTACTTATAATCAATTATTCAAATCTACAGTCATAATCGTAACGACTCCAGCGAGCGACCAGATGGTGTAAATTGCCCTGAAGATGACCCAATCGCGGGTTGAAATCGGTTGGCGGCAAAATAAATAATGCTATAGTGACTGTCATTTTGAATAATTGAATTAGGGTAAAGCTATAGGGAGAAAGGGTAATATACAATATGTGCAAGAGTCAAGAGGGAATAATAAGAGCGGACGACCAAGAACGAAGCGCTCGGATTAAAAAGGGTGCAAGACAGGGATGCGGTCTTTCGCCCCTACTGTTCAACCTGTACATCGAAGAAGCAGCGATGGAAATAATAGAAGGGTCTGGAATGGGATAAAAATTCACGGTAAAAAATTATCAGTGATTCGATTCGCTTATGACATTGTTACTCTGAGTGAAAGGGAAGAAGAATTACATGATATTCTGAATGTCTGAACAATATGATGAGTATAGAATATGGATTGGGAGTAAATCGAAGAAAGACGAAAGTAATGAGAATCGGCAGAAATGAGAACAGTGAGAAACTTAATATCAGGATTGATGGTCACGAAGCAGATGAAGTTAAGGAACTTCCCTATCTACGCAGCAAATTAACCAATGACGGACGGAGAATGGAGGACATGAAAAGTAACCTAGCATTGGAAAGAAGGGCGTTCCTGGCCAAGAGAAGTCTACTGGTATCAAACTTAGGCCTTAATTTGAGGAAAAAAAATCTGATAATGTACAGAAATTCTTCCAATCCATATGTGGCATACAGAAAACCAGTGCTTAACAGTATTGGTTAAAACAGTCTTGGTTGCAATTTTAGTTTTTTATTTTTCAACGACGCGTTTCGCCTTATTTGGGCATCTTCAGGTTATCTTTTCTAGATGGACGCGAGAGGCACCAAGATCTGCATAACACGTTCCCGTTCACAGCAGCGAGTAAAAGACCATACTACTCTGTTACTCGCTCCTGTGAACGGGAACGCGTTATGCAGATCTTGGTGCCTCTCGCGTCCATCTATAAAAGATAACCTGAAGATGTCTAAATAAGGCGAAACACGTCGTTGAAAAATAAAAAAATTAAAACTGCAACCAAGGCTGTTTTTAACCAATTCTGATAATGTACGTGTGGAGCATAGCATTGTATGCTAGTGAAACATGGACTGTGGGAAAGCTGGGACAGAAGAGAATTGAAGCATTTGCCATGTCGTGCTACAACGATTGTTGAAAATTGGTTGGACTGATAAGGTAAGGAATGAGGTATCTGTGCGCAGAATCGTGGAAGAAAGGAATATGTGGAAAACACTGATAAGGAGAAGGGACAGGATGGTAGGACACCTGCTAAGACATCAGGGAGTGACTTCGATTGTAGTAGAGGGAGCTGTAGAGGGCAAAAACTGTAGAGAAAGAGTGTGGAATACATCCAGCAAGCCGGCCGGAGTGACCGTGCGCTTCTGGGCGCTACAGTCTGGAGCCGAGCGACCGCAACGGTCGCAGGTTCGAATCCTACCTGGGGCATGGATGTGTGTGATGACCTTAGGTTAGTTAGGTTCAATTAGTTCTAAGTTCTAGGCGACTGATGATCTTAGAAGTTAAGTCGCATAGTTCTCAGAGCCATTTGAACCATTTTGAACATCCAGCAAATAATTGAGGATGTAGGTAGCAAGGTTGCAAGTGCTACTCTCAGGTGGCGGACTGCATCAAACCAGGCAGAAGACTGATGACAAAAAAAAAAGACGCGAAGAGAGTGATTTAGTGTGAAGTACCTCCGGAAAACTAAACAAGTAGTTGCAGAATCCCTGCCACGCATAATAGCTGTTGTATTGTGTTCCAAATGTGAGTCAACAGGCTATTAAGCATGTGCTCATTTTGTACTGGCTCATCAGGGCAGAGGTAGATGCTAGGAGCCTGAAATTGGTGACACTTAGGCCGTGTCGTGGCTTGTGTTACGTGGGTTTCAGGCCAGCTGGTGAAGGGCGGTTGGAGAGCCCTCGAACTGCCTGACGGCGTGGGAGGCGCACACCGCGCTTTACGGCGCAGCGCTGCGCTGCGCTGCGGTGCTGTGCGCGGCCCCAGCACCTTGTCCCCGCAGCCAGCCGGCCAGCCTTTACGATGTTTGGCGCCGTCGGGCGCGAGCGAACCGCCCGCCACTCGATAAAGGCCTGGCCACGCCGCGGCGCACTACTTAACACGAGCCTTTACGGCCGGCGCGGCGTGTCTGATGGGTGGCGCAGTAAACGCCACACGCGGTTCGCCGCCTGACTGATTCACTGCCGATGGAGCACTTGATGGCCGCAATTTATTTTTTTATGGCGAGGCTGCCGGGCGCGTGTACGTTGCGACACCTTTCGGCTCCACTGCACAGAAATCGAAGATCGTAATCACATACGGTGCTACATTGTCAGTGCGAATTTCGAAATGCGTAGGACTGCGGTGACAGTGCAAAGCAGTGTTATTGCTCCGGAGGCAACTGATACGTGTTCTAACACTTCTGGTTCCCGGAGCGATAACCTTCATTCCCACGTTTCACATCCCAGTTGAGCAAAATGCAGTACCTGATAGACCCAACGAGATATACGGCCCTGCAACGAACTTGTGACGTCACACTGGCCCAACGAGATATACAGGCCCTGCTGCGAACTAGTGACGTCACACTGGTACATATTGTAACACTTCTGGTTCCCGGAGCGATAACCTTTATTCCCATGTTTCACATCTCAGTTGAGCAAAGATGCAGAATCTGATAGGCCAAACGACATATACGGGCCCTGCAACTAACTTCAAATGGCTCTGAGCACTATGGGAGTTAACATCTGTGGTCATCAGTCCCCTAGAACTTAGAACTAATTAAACCTAACTAACCTAAGGACATCACACACATCCATGCCCGAGGCAGGATTCGAACCTGCGACCGTAGCAGTCGCGCGGCTCCGAACTGAGCGCCTAGAACCGCGAGACCACCGCGGCCGGCGCTCTCGTATGATGTCGAGGGCTTTCAAGCATTTAAATAATCAGTTATCAATTATTAAAAACATCTGAAATACTCACTTTGCACAGGAGACATTTCTCGGCACTAAGACCTGTAGTGTCACGTGCTGTGGCGTATGCGCCACAACGTTTCTTTCTCGTTGATCTCGGTATTTGACATATTACGTCATAAAGTGGACTGAGGTAAGAGCAACAGATGGTATTACATCTACATCTACATCTACATGCAAATCACATTTAAGTGCGTGGTAGAGGGTTCATCGAACCACCTTATCTATTATTCCATTCTCGTATGGCACGCGGTAGGAATGAATACCTACAGGGTGTTACAAAAAGGTACGGCCAAACTTTCAGGAAACATTCCTCACACACAAAGAAAAAAAATATGTTATGTGGACATGCGCCCGCAAACGCTTACTTTCCATGATAGAGCTCATTTTATTTCTTCTCTTCAAATCACATTAATCATGGAATGGAAACACACAGCAACAGAACGTACCAGCGTTACTTCAGACACTGTGTTACAGGAAATGTTCAAAATGTCCTCCGTTAGCGAGGATACGAGCATCCACCATCCGTCGCATGGAATCCCTGATGCGCTGATGCAGCCCTGGAGAATGGCGTATTGTATCAGAGCCGTCCACAATACGAGCACGAACAGTCTCTACATTTGGTACCGGGGTTGCGTAGACAAGAGCTTTCAAATGCCCCCAGAAATGACAGTCAAGAGGGTTGAGGTCAGGAGAGCGTGGAGGCCATGAAACTGGTCCGTCTCTACCAATCCATCGGCACCGAATCTGTTATTGTGAAGTGTACGAACACTTCGACTGAAATGTGCAGGAGCTCCATCGTGCATGAACCACATTTTGTGTCGTACTTGTAAAGGTACATGTTCTAGCAGCACAGGTAGCGTATCCCGTATTAAATCATGATAACGTGCTCCATTGATCGTAGGTGCAAGAACATGGGGCCCAATCAAGACATCATCAACAATGCCTGCCCAAAGGTTCACAGAAATGAGTCGCATGTCAACACAAGCACCGAAGTCAACATTAACTTCCTTCAATTGGGCCAACTGGCGGTAAATCGAGGATGTACAGTACATACTTACGAAACTAAAATCAGCTCTAACATGGAAATTAAGCGTTTCCGGACACATGTCCACGTAACATCTTTTCTTTATGTGTGTGTGAGGAATGTTTCCTGAAAGTCTGGCCGTACCTTTTTGTAACACCCAGTATATCGAGCTCTAAAATGGAAACTAAGCGTTTCCGGACACATGTCCACGTAACATCTTTCCTTTATTTGTGTGTGAGGAATGTTTCCTGAAAGTCTGGCCGTACATTTTTGTAACACCTGTATATCGAGGCCGACGAGAAAGACAGGCCGCGGCGCGTACGTCACGAAGGCAGTCCTGAACTCACTCGCTCGCTCATCTCAGCAGACAAAATGCATTTCTAAACCTGTTAACTCGCAGCTGGGCGTGTAAGTACTAACGAGAATTGCATCTTCCACTGGAATCTGCTATTATGAAGTCTTACCGATTAACAGTACTACAGCAAAATTTTGTTTACGATCAATACACGATATAAATGGTACAACGATTTGTTTATAGCATTTAGTCTCTTCTGCTTAACAGTACTCATTACATACTGGAAGTGGTGCCTTATGCAACTGATACTCATTTTAGTATGATTTTATTTTATTGTACGCCAGTACAGTCATAACAAATTATAAGTAGGCCCATGGACTTATCATTATAGGACTAATAACAGTAAGATTCCACAATAGTGGATTCCAGTAGAAGATTCACTTTTAGTTTCTACGGACACGCCTAGTTACGAGTTAAAAGGTGTGAGCGAGCGAGCAAGCGCAGGACTACCTTCGTGACGTACGCGCCGCGGCCTGTCTTTCTCGTAGGCCTCGGGTATATTGTAACACTTCTCGTTCCTGAGCCATGACCTTTATTACCACATTGCACGTCTCAGTTGAGCAAAGATGCAGTATCTGGTAGGCCCAAGCAGGGCGAAGTGGCCGAGCGGTTCTAGGTGCTTCAGTCTGGAACCGCGCGACCGCTACGGGTGCAGGTTCGAATCCTGCCTAGGGCACGGATTTGTGTGTTGTCCTTAGGTTAGTTAGGTTTAAGTAGTTCTAAGTTCTAGGGGACTGATGACCTCAGATGTTACGTTCCACAGTGCTCAGAGCCATTTGAACCATTTGATAGGCCCAACGAGATTTATGGGCCCTGCAACGAACTTGTGACGCTACACTAGTCGACTTGTCTGCCACACTTCGTGAACGCTGGACTCCGTGCAGCCCCCACAGGAAATCGATATGTAGTTAAAAAGGTATCCACTAAATGTCTTAAATTTCTCGTGCGCTATTGAGAGCTTTCAAGGATTTAAATAAGCAGTCAAGAATTATTAAAGACATCTGAAATAGTCACTCACTCTGCACAGGAGACAGCTCCTGGCACTAAGAATTGTGTTGTGACGTAGGCGCCACGGCGTGTCTTTCTCGTCGATCTCGCTATTCACGTATGGCGTCTTAAAGTGGACTGAGGTACGAGCAGCAGATGCTATTACGAGCGCGTCTCTCGTGAGAACTGACTAATCTTGTAATCTGAGTGGCTGCTGTGATACAAAATGCACAAATTACTCTCAGGCAAGCGTGCCCAACTCATATTTTCATTCATTAATCCACATAGTGTCCAAGATATGTTGCGACAAAACTTCGAGGGATTGTAAAGGAGCGACTTGACGAACAAATCGATATAGGAACTGCAGTTTGCAAACGTCATCTAGCGGCGCTACACAGCGCCTATGTTATATTTTCCAGGGTCTGCCACAAGACCACTCTTTTGGCAGCAAACGTGACTTTTTTTCGCTGACACACACTTGTTTGTTATTCATTGATACTGACCGATTACCGCGATCGCCAGTGGAGAAGATGGACATAGCTGCATTGTACACAGGTCTTGGCTCCTATGAATTCGATGCTCCGTTGGCTTGGTTGATGACGGTTTCGCACACTACTTTCCATCTACTACTTTTTTTCTCCTGCATTCCGAAAAATATTGAAGATTTTATACGGCTACAGGAGAAAATGGACCGTGGTAACAGAGCATCGCATTCATAGAATATAAGGCCACCTTCTCCAGTTGCGATCCTGCCAATCAGTTACAGTCACTGAATAACGAGCTACATCGCGAGACTTTCCGACTTTGTGTCGTTGTATAAAGGCACGTTTGCTGCCGAAGGGTTGGCCGAGTTGTGTGGCGACAGCACAAATTCGACGCTGTGTAGCATCGTTGGATGCGTTTGCGGACGCGACTCCTTCACGTTCTCAATTTGTTCCTCAAGACACCCTCTACAACTCCTCGAAGTCTGTCGCAACATTCCTGGGACATCCTGTGTACTGCTAATTGGTTATCCCTCTTCGCAGTTCATGGAGTAAGGTTTGGTTCTAGGTTACCAATCTAATGGTTCGAGAGGTAAAAAATTTTAATTTCAATGTTTCATTCAATTATGATCGAATTTAGTCATTTAAATTTTTGTCATAATCTTATCTTCAACATGTATAAATTCATACTGAAGGTTTAAGACAGTAAGTCAAATATTAAAATATATACACTAAAGAGCCAGAGAAACCGTTACACCTGCCTAATATCGTGTAGGGCCCACGCGAACACGCCGTAGTGCCGCAACACGACATGGCATGGACTCTAGGAATGTCTGAAGTAGCTCTGGAGGGAACTGACACCATAAATCCTGCAGGGCTGTCCATACATCCGTAAGAACAGCACGTTGCAAGGCATCCCAGCTACTCTCAATAATGTTAGCGTCTGTGGAGTTTGGTGGCCAACAGAAGGGTCTAAACTCAGAAGAGTACTCCTGGAGCCACTCTGTAGCAATTCTGGCCTTGTGGAGTGTCGTATCGTCCTGCTGGAATCGCTGGAATCGCCCAAGCCCGTCGGAATGCACAATTGACATGAACGGGTGCAGGTGATCAGACAGGATGTCGTATCTAGGCGTATCGGTGGTCCCATATCACTCAAAACCCACACGCCCCACACTATGAAAGAGCGTCCACAAGCTTGAACAGTCCCCTGCTGACATTCAGGGTGCATGGTTTCATGAGTTTGTCTCCATACCCTTAGACGTCCATCCACTGGTCGTAATTTGAATCGAGACTCGTCCTAACAGGCAGCATGTTTCCAGTCATCAACTGTCCGACGTCAGTGTTGACGGATGCAGGCGAGACATTAAGTTTTGTGTCGTGCAGTCATCAAGGGTACACGAATGGGCCATCGGCTCCGAAAGCGTATGTCGATGATGTTTCGTTGAATGATTCGCACGCTGACACTTTCTGATGGCCCAGCATTGAAATCTGCAGCAATTTGCGGAAGGGTTTCACTTCTGTAACGTTGAACGGTTCTTCTCAGTTATTGTTGGTCCTGTTCTTCCAGGATCTTTTTCCGGTCACAGCAATGTCGGAGATTTGATGTTTTACCGGATTGCTGATATTCACGGTACACTTGTTAATGGTCATACAGGAGATACCCCACTTCATCGCTACCTCGGAGATGCTGTGCCCTATCGTTCGTGCACCGACTATAACACCACGTTCAAACTCACTTAAATATTGATAACCTGCCATTCTAAGAGCAGCAACTGATCTAACAAGTGCGCAGACACTTGCTGTATTATATAGGGGCAGCGTAAATCAAGGCTCCCAAATTACCCGCGATGTATTCATCCAGTGTTGGTTAATGACAACACTTTGCGATTTCCAACAAGTTTTAAACACAATTTAAATCCTTTTCTAAGCTTTATCTCGCTTACAGGTTAAACGTAAAGATATACAACACATTAACTCATTTGTAAAAATTGCGACGTTGTTTATAATATTAGGGGACAAACACACATTCACTTTAATCCCTTTTCTTGGAGCAAAATAGTGCAAGTCATATCCTTTCAGGTGACATTGACTTCAGTCTGAATGATCGCTACGTGAAGCCATTTGTACTACCGAGTTCACCTGGAAGATATACGCCAGTTTAGTTGGGAATTATTCACATTAGCGAATGAATTTTAGTGCACATCCAAAATCGAAACTCTGCAAGTAGTAAAAAGTTCAACTGAGCTTTGAATGTGTGATTTGATTTCAAACAATAGCCACTCTTTTAATGTGTTTAACAATGTGTGAAGGCTATGTTTGTGAATAATATGGATGATTATCAATGTAACTCTTGTAGACAACTGTGTATTTCCTGAACGGTTTCTGTGATTCTTTTTCTCTTTTATCTGATTCAGTGTGTAGAGTGAAAAGTAGGTGTTATGCCAAGAAACGTCTGGATTTATTATTTCAGTAAATGTGAGCTTTAGTTAATTTATTAGTTATTCCATTGTTGCCTCCGCAGCAAGTGCAGCAGAGTGAGACTTCCCCGGTTGGTGAACACTTTTAGAACTTCAGTGTTTCACTTTTGATGCGATAAGGCACAAACAGAGCCCTTTCACTTCCCACTACTATAGTATGACGGGCAACGCTTAAGAGCCATCGGTGGTAACACAGGGAAGGCAATAACAAACACACTCGCTCTGAGGTCTGACCTCATATTCAGTGAGTGCAACACTGCAATCAAAAACACGTGATTACCGAGGATCACTGTGACATTTATAGAGAGGATCAGACAAGGCGTCACACCTGTGTTACAGCTGCAACCGTCTACTGTACCACTATTCATAAGAAAGAAAGAAAATTAAAACGTATGATAAAAATGTACTGTTGGTTATTGAGATTAGAATAATATCAAGACAGCACGCCAAAGTGTCAAATTGATGTAGCATGTTATTCTCAATGGAGCGCAGTCTCTAGACATAAAAATAATTCTGGGCGTATCACACGAACTGGTTATAGGACCAATACTGCTCACAATACACCAGGTACACCGGGTGTTTGTTTTAATTTGAGACAACTAAATAGCCCGAAAACGACGCATCTTACGAAAAAAATGTCCTATGTGAAAAGATAGAATAAGTAAAGAGCTCGTCTCTCTGTGCTACTACTGTCCACCTAATCACCGCTTCGGTGTGGCCTGTGTCAGCTTCGTATTTTCAGTCGATAACCATTCCCTCCGTATTTTTATTGCATGTTCGGATTATCCGTCAAAAATACGTACGGTTTACTCAAACCACTGTTTTCAATTCGCTGTAGATGCCACTGTAATCGACAAAAACCAAACGTGCCTCTTGTTGCCATTAAGAAACGACACATTCAATGCCCCATTTCATTTCCGATGTAAATGTAAACCTTTGTGTCCAAACTCCTGATATTTACGTTTGAAATTTTCTTTGTAATTATTAATTATGTTGTACAATGCAGTGTGGTTAGTCTTTTCAGTGTGTGCTTAGAAACTAAGTTTAGCGTGATCCAGGAACAGCGATAGAGATGCAGCAGTTTTCTGTTCCTATCTGGATGCTTCATTTTAGTCAGTCTCCCCACTGGGAAGCTTGATATCGGTTAGCATCCATATCAGAAGTGCCTGTCACTATCGCTTCATGAACATTGTACTTTTTTGTTACGATGGTTGTGGTTGGTATTCCGCAGATAGCCGCGTAGCGGCCTGCGCGAGAGTTGCTGCGATTGGATGGAAACACACACCGAAATCAATCACACTCAGGGTTCGAAGGCAGCAACCGAAATGTAGCATTTCACTGGTTTGGGGACGAATCACAATCAACCCCATAGGGAACAGAAAACTACGTTATTTGCCAGAAATATCTATGTCTAGCCACATTATTTCCGCAATCTCTATTGCAACAATGTTGCAAAGTTTGAAAATCAGTATCAACCGTTAGAACATAAAGGTTTACATTTACAGCTAACTATATTGGGTACTGTACAATAAAATTAGCACCACGCAAGTAAATTACTGACAGAAATATCATCCTGTAGAACACAGGTTTTTATGTAAATGAAATGTCGAATCAAATGTGTCTGTCCTTAATTGCAGCCCTTAGGGGCTCAGCGTTCGTCTGCTGGGTATGGTCTTGGCGATCATGGAGTTCTTGAGCTGGAGGCTGGTAAGCGCCGCCTGACCCCTGTCAATGTAAGCGCTGGCCATGCTTCAGTGACCATCGTGCGGCGCGGTGGTGGAACATTGTGTGTCACAGGGAATGGGGATCTTGGCTTGACCGCTCAGATAGCGAGGATGCTCTATAAAAAAAAAGCCGTCAATCTCAAGGTGTGATGTGTGCCAATCAGATGTATGGCTGTTGAGGTGGAACTGTCTTTAGTGGGCAACCTCTGTGGAACCTGCCGCACCTCAGTTGTATAAGGCTTACCCAGGCATGGGGTGGACTTTCTTCTATACTGCTCATGAGAACATGAACTAAACTCTGCCCGAACAGGCCTTGGAAGGCTGTGTTATCCTCAGCCCACAGGCGTCACTGGATGCGGATATGGAGGGGCATGTGGTCAGGACACTGCTCTCCCAGAGGTATATCAGTTTCCTCATGGGAATATAATGAAGCCTACATCTCATTTTTCTTCTCCCATGTGGTTCGGGTGAGCTGTTGGGCAGTATTACCATCCAGAATCCTAAGAAGTCTCGTTTGGCTTGTCCACCTTGGTTACCTCTGACTGTCAACGGCAGTAACAAAAGTAACAGACTACATCCTGTGATGGATAATGTTTTTGTTGTTATGAAACGTGTGGAGGGTTCTTTTGGAAAAGTCACCATTTTATATCCATAAAGCAACTCAAATCTATCAAGAGGCTACGGGATGGTACTCTTCTGCCGGACACTATGAAGGCTCCCCAGGTATAGAAGCTGTAGACTGCCAAGTTCTTGGGGAATATTCCATCACCAATGAGCTGCACACCAGGCTGAATAGTGTTAAAGGTTTTAGTTGCCCTGACGTTATGGATATGGATACAAAAGAATTGCAACAGAAATAGGACACTGCATTGGTGTCTAACTTCCAAAACGTTCTGAAAAATGTTGATCGGAAGCTCCGAAAGTCAGCATTGTTTATTCTGACATTCAGTCTTCCAGAGATGCCAGACTACATGGAATCAGGACTTCTCCGCCTTAAGGTAAGACCATACTCTATGTCCCAAATCGAATGCGCTGCTTCAAGTCCCAACGCTTTGGTCATACCGCTGTCGCTTGTAATAGTTGGGCTACATTTGGCTGATGTGTCAGCATGGCACACGAACACGTTTCCAGTGCACTGCGCCACCCAGGTGTGTCAATTGCTTCTAGACCCATCCGTTTTGTATGAGGTATTGTCCTGTCTACGCTGAAGAAAAAGAGATCCGGGAAATTAAAATCACCCTATGTATCTCGTACTCTGACGCAAAGACGGAATTTAAGTGAACTCAGCCATCAATTCACTTCAAGTCTTTCTTCTCAGCATTGATTCAGCCTGGCCAGAAGGTCAGCGTTATCACCCAGACTATGACTGTTGAGCAGGGCACATCTACCTGCAACTGTAAATGTGGCTGCACTGCGCTGCTGGTCCCTATCGCTGAAGCATTGAATGTTGCCGAACGTAACGTCAATGTATACTGCAACACCTCATGGCAGGCATCGGAAGAGATTCAGCAAAGTGATTCTGTTCCATCAGCCTTATCAACGTTCCCAAAATCCTAGCTGGGGACAAAGGCCAAAGACTGAAGTGGTCCACTCTGAAGCTATCGGACCATGACACCTTGCTGTTGTTGGATGGATCTGAAGAAGATCATATTATCACTGTTATGTACGTCGAAGATTGCCTGAGTGTACCAGCGAGTCCCTCAACAGACCCACCCCTTTGTTGCCATATCACCACCATGGCGGACCGAGAAGGGGAACGACAGAGTAAACCCTCATCGTTAAAATGGCTTACATACTGCAGTGGAACATCAATGGGTTCAGGAGTAATGTAGAGGAACTGAAACTCCTAGCACAGGAGCACCCCTTGTCCTTGTACTTACAAGAAGCACATTTTAAAGATACACTATACCACATGGATGATCTCATGGGGGAAACTCCAAGGGAGGGATCGCAGTGTTTGTCAATAATGCGCATTACTCCTCTGCTCTCCCCCCTGGCTATTGATGTGCAAGCAGTTGCAGTTGAAATTCATGCCTGTCAGAGGATTACAGTTGGTTCAGTGTATTTACCTCCGCTAGATGGAGTAGACTCTGAGGCTCTCACAGATCTTGTGGAACAACTGCCTTGAACATTTCTCCTCCTTCAATGCCTGTCCTGTCTTTTGTGCCCTCGGGGTCAGGTTTTGGAGAGCCTTATGACGTCTCACAAGTATCCTAAACAGAGGTACTCATACTCATTTCTGGACTGCTACTGGGACATTCTCAGACATCGACCTCTCTTTCTGCTCTCCAGATTCTGTTCAGTGCGAGGTCATTGACGACCTTCTTTCCTGTGGCCACTTCCCACCCCGCATCCACCTACTGTATGGAGATATACCTGAAGCGAAGTCACCAACTGGATGGTCAGGAGGGCTAACTGGATGCTCTTCGGCCCCCTGGCCGTCTTTGAACACCGCAACGGCGTCCACAGATGGATGGATCACCTCACACGAGTGATCCATTGTGTCTCTGACGTATCCATCCCAAAGTCGTCAGGTCATCTTAGGAGGTGACCTGTATGTTGGTGGACAGATGAGTGCCATTCAGCAATCTGGGACAGGGCTCTTCAATATTTTAAATGCCGACCAACAGCAGACAACCCAAGGGTCTTTACCTTGCTGGACAGATGAGTGCCGGTCAGCAATCCGGAACATGCGTGTGGCTCGACATTTTAAATGCGGAACAACAGCTGACAACCTAAGGGCCTTTCGAGCCATTAGGGAGAGTAAGGAAAGTTCATGGCAAGTATTCCTGGTCTCCATCGATCGTTCCACTTCTTCTCCCCCCCATGATTTCTGGTAAACGCAGTCGATTACGAATAGCAGCAGTGCTGAAACACTGCCCAGACTCTGGCTGAGCACTGTGTAAAAAGTACTGCCAATATAAGCTGAGTCGGAGTTTCGTCTCTACTGTGTGACCTTAGAGAGGGATACGTTGGACTTCAGATCTGATGTCTAGAACTCCCCTTTCTCCATGTGGGAGCTCGAATCGGCACTGACTGTGACTCGTGACACTGCACCTGGTCACGGTCCAAACACGGTTCTGCATGCTTCGACATATGCCAGCGGCATCAGAGAAAACCTTCCCAGAATGTTTTAATCTCATATGGTGGACAGGCAGCTTCCCCAAGTGGTGGAAGGACGCAGTTATGATGCCTCTCCTCACACTAGGAAAGGATTGTATATGTCCCAGTAGTTGTTGGAGTATTGCCTTAACGAGGTGTGTAGGAAACGTCATGGAGTGAATGGTTAACTGTCGTCTGGTCTGGTTTTTAGATACCAGGCAACTCCTTCGCCGCTCTCAGTGTGAATTCCGTAGATTTCTGTCCATTGTTGACAACCTAACCATCCTAGACGCGGCTATTCAGCAAGCTTTCCTACGTAACTTTCTGTGTATCGGCATATTCTTCGATGTCAGTAAGGCGAACAATACTACTTGGAGACACTGTATCCTCGCACAATTGCATCAATTGGGCTTTCGTGGCCATCTCACCATCATTATATGGTCTTTTCCGTCTCAGTGGTTTTTCGGACCCGAGTTAGTGACACGCTGTCAGATAGGTTTGAGCAGCAGAATGGGGTTCCTCAGGGCACTGCTCTAAGTGTTACCCTCTTTGCCATAACCATAAACAGGACATCCATTGTAAGGAGTCCTGCTCAGCGGTTCTTATTTGTGGACGATTTTATGGTTTTCTGTTCCTCCTCCAGTGTTGTAACAATGATTCGCCAGTTTCAACTTACAGTGCGGCGGTTGAGGTGTGGGCTAACAAAGACGGTTTTTCAGTTCTCTACAGATAAGTGTGTGTATTTTTAATTTACCTGCCTTGCATTTGGGGACACCGTCCTACATTTTAGAGACTACCTGAAGTTTCTGGGCCTCATTTTTGACAGCGACGGACCTGAAGGCCAGTACTCTGAAAGCACTGGATATCGTAATGTGCCTTAGCCACAGGTGTGGGGGAGCAGACAGGGCGCGTCTCCTCCTGTTTTATTGTGCTTTCGTGCGTTTATGGCTGGACTACGGGTGCACGGATTGAGGGTCAATTAGACTCTCTTATTTAATCGTTGACGCTGTCAGCCATGAGGGTTTCGGCGGGCCATGGGCACTTATCTAACCAGTCCCATAGCCAGCCTCTGGACTGAGACCTGTGAACGCCACTTACCATTCGGCAGCAGCTTCTCATGGTGCATCAGGCGTGTAAGTTCCTCGCAGCTCCGACTCCACCCGCATACCGTAATATTGCTCATCCACCTATGAAAAGTCTTTTCTCCAAACGTCCACGAGTTGCAATTCCGTCTGATATCCCCGTGCAGTGCATGTTGCAGACACGCGGTGTAGATCCGGTACAACCCCAAATCCAGGGCTATAACCGTCTGCCGCCCTGGTTCCTGGAGAGGCTCAGAGTGATTTCAGATGTGGTGCGTAACAGGAGAGATTGCACTCCTGCTCTTGTTTTCAATGCGATATTTTCTGACATTTTATCGGAGCACCACGACTATGTCGCGGCTTTTACGGATGGTTTGCTTTTTTCTTTTCCCGGATCGTGTCCTCAAGTTCGGATTGCCTCAAGCCTTTACAGTCTTCGATGCAGAATTCTATGCAGTCTTGCGGGAACTGGAGCAGATGAGACGTTATTCAAGTGCTAAATTTCTTGTCTGTTCTGATTCTCTGAGTGCACTTCACTCTGTGAAACGTTTGTAACCAGAAGATAAAGTGTTCACACTACCCAGGATGCCCTCCTTCACCACAACGACTGGTGAAGGATGAAAAGTAGACGCTATCGACGCAGGAGGGGTGGTTAGGAGGTGGGCAGTTGTAGCGCAGATAGATGTCCCCTTTAAAACAAACACACTGCACATAAAAGAGACATACAGATTACACCCGAGGTTCCATGTGGCCTTTCTTCAAAGGTACGTTTTTACTGGTGAACCAAAATTCACCCATTCGGATGTCACAGCATGATTCACTGCATAGTAGCAGTCCAAAAATGTCAATGACAAAATGTCATTGCCTGCAAATTTACGGTAGAAAATTGACGTCAAAATAAGGCAGTTTGACAACACTGTTATGTATAAGAAGTACCTTCATTCAGAACTGTTTAGCTGTGCTCGCCAGTTGGCGCAGTGGCAGAGTTTTGTGTTAGAATTGTAGACTCCAATTGTACGATTCTGTGTTTACTATTACCTCTTATGCGTTTCTAATTTTGATTCATCCAGTAATGTCGTGGAGTATAGTTTATTAAGGGATACAAAATTGTTAAGGCTTTCGTGGCCACTTGTTGGCAAACTGCCTATTGGCTTCTGTCTCGGGTTCTTCGGCCGACGTTCATATAATGATTTTTCTGACGTTTCGCCAGCACGAGTGGCTGGCATTGTCAAAGCTTCACCCTCCATTGCCGGTGGTGAACTGGAGCCGAGCTCGCGGGCGCAGACTATATGTACCTGGCGCGCCAACGTCCGAGGGCTTCTCCACGGTCGTTTCCGGTGCGGTTCTCCTCTTGCTACCTGCGACGGTCGTTCGCTGCAGTACGGGAAGCCAGGATCCGTTTACCTTAAGGCTTTCCTCTTTCTTGTTCAAACTGTTCGCGTGTTTTTGTATTTCTACAGCTTCTCTGAACAAGCGCGTGTGATAGTGCTTCTCTACAGCCAGAACTTCCGTGTCGGCGAATTTTATTACGTGGTCGGTCTTATTCAGTGCGTGCTCTGCCACGGCCGATTTCTCCACCTGCCCCAACCTGCAATGTCGCTATGCTCTTTGATCCTGGTGTTGATGGATCGTCCAGTCATTCCGACATAAACTTTTCCGCATGTGCATGGTATACGGTATATTCCTGACATTGCAAGTGGGTCTCTTTTCTCCTTCGCCGATCTAAGACACTGTTTGATCTTCCTTGTCGGTTTGAAAATCGCCTTTACGCCATGTTTGCGCAATATACGGCCGATTCTGTCCGTCACTCTGGGAATGTATGGCAGAAAGGCCGTACCCGACATTTCTTTTTCTGGTTCCTTACTTCGCCGAGTGTTTGGTTCTGTTACACTTCTAATATAATTTGTGGAGTACCCGTTGCTCCTCAGGGAAGTTTCCAGGTGTTGCATTTCTCGTTTGAGGTGTTGCGGCTCACATATTCGTCCTGCTCTCGTTACGAGCGTACTAATCATGCCTCTTTTCTGGCTCGGGTGGTGGTTTGACAGCTTGTGCAGGTATCGGTCCGTGTGTGTCGGTTTTCGATACACGCTGTGTTCCAGGTTTTCGCCGTCCCTTGTGGTCAGCACATCTAGAAATGGCAGTTTCTTGTCCTTTTCTACTTCCATGGTAAATGTTATGTTGGCATGGAGGCTGTTCAAGTGTCTTAGGAAGTCACCGAGCTGTTCTTCACCGTGGCTCCACACCACGAAAGTATCATCGACGTACCTGTACCACACCTTAGGTTTGCAAGTCGCCGAGTCCAGTGCCTGTGCTTCGAATTGTTCCATGAAGAAGTTGGCCACCACTGGACTGAGAGGACTACCCATGGCGACGCCTTCCAGCTGTTCGTAGAAATCTCCATTCCACGTGAAATAGCTCGTGGTGAGACATGCATGGAAGAGCTTTCTGATGTCCTGCGGGAAAATGGAACCGATGTGCTCCAGAGTGGCACTTTCGTAAATAACGAAGCAACATCAAAGCTGATCAAGGTGTCGTCGAAGCAGCCATTCGGACCCTTCCTTGTGAAAGGGCAGAGGAAATACGCACGGAAACAGCCAGGATACTGCGCCGAGCAAAACCACCAGCTTGCAACCTGAAGAAAGAAGAGGTACAAGCCATTAAGAATTTCAACGCCGACAAGAGTATATTGGTACTGCCTGCCGATAAGGGGAATGCGACCGTCGTAATGAAGACCGAACATTATGAGCAAAAGATCCGAGACCTCTTAGATCCGACGACGTACCGAAAACTAAGCGCAGATCCGACGCAGCGTATCACGCGGAATACGAATCGATTAATCAAGGCGTCTTCTCTGCCGGCGGACATACAGAGAAACCCGCGCAACACAGAAGCCCTACCACTTCGGCTGTATGGATTACCCAAGATCCATAAGAACAACGTTCCCCTGAGACCGATCGTTAGCGCTCCTGGATCACCGACATATAAACTGGCAAAACACTTGGTCTCTCTGCTCCAGCCACACGTGGGAAAGACCGACACATACATTAAGGACTCAGGACATTTCATTGAGAAGCTGAAGAAACTGAAACTTGCACCAAACGACATCTTGGACAGCTTTGATGTTGTTTCGCTATTTACGAAAGTGCCACTCAGTGACGCTCTGGAGCACATCGGTTCCATTTTCCCGCAGGACACCAGAAAGCTCTTCCATGCATGTCTCACCACGAGCTATTTCATGTGGAATGGAGATTTCTACGAACAGCTGGAAGGCGTCGCCATGGGTAGTCCTCTCAGTCCAGTGGCGGCCAACTTCTTCATGGAACAATTCGAAGCACAGGCACTGGACTTGGTGACTTGCAAACCTAATGTGTGGTACAGGTACGTCGATGATACTTTCGTGGTGTGGAGCCACGGTGAAGAACAGCTCGGTGACTTCCTAAGACACTTGAACAGCCTCCATGCCAACATAACATTTACCATGGAAGTAGAAAAGGACAAGAAACTGCCATTTGTAGATGTGCTGGTCACAAGGGACGGAGAAAACCTGGAACACAGCGTGTATCGAAAACCGACACACACGGACCGATACCTGCACAAACCTGCCAAACCACCACCCGAGCCAGAAAAGAGGCATGATTAGTACGCTCGTAACGAGATCAGGACGAATATGTGAGCCGCAACACCTCAAACGAGAAATGCAACACCTGGAAACTTCCCTGAGGAGCAACGGGTACTCCACAAATTATATTAGAAGTGTAACAGAACCAAACACTCGGCGAAGTAAGGAACCAGAAAAAGAAATGCCGGGTACGGCTTTTCTGCCATACATTCCCAGAGTGACGGACAGAATCGGCCGTATATTGCGCAAACATGGCGTAAAGACGATTTTCAAACCGACAAGGAAGATCAAACAGTGTCTTAGATCGGCGAAGGAGAAAAGAGACCCACTTGCAATGTCAGGAATATACCGTATACCATGCACATGCGGAAAAGTTTATGTCGGAATGACTGGACGATCCATCAACACCAGGATCAAAGAGCATAGCGACATTGCAGGTTGGGGCAGGTGGAGAAATCGGCCGTGGCAGAGCACGCACTGAATGAGACCGACCACGTAATAAAATTCGCCGACACGGAAGTTCTGGCTGTAGAGAAGCACTATCACACGCGCTTGTTCAGAGAAGCTGTAGAAATACAAAAACACGCGAACAGTTTGAACAAGAAAGAGGAAAGCCTTAAGGTAAACGGATCCTGGCTTCCCGTACTGCAGCGAACGACCGTCGCAGGTAGCAAGAGGAGAACCGCACCGGAAATGACCGTGGAGAAGCCCTCGGACGTTGGCGCGCCAGGTACATATAGTCTGCGCCCGCGAGCTCGGCTCCAGTTCACCACCGGCAATGGAGGGTGAAGCTTTGACAATGCCAGCCACTCGTGCTGGCGAAACGTCAGAAAAATCATTATATGAACGTCGGCCGAATAACCCGAGACAGAAGCCAATAGGCAGTTTATTAAGGGATACCTAACGTAGAGTTACAGATTTTTAGTCATGAAAATTGCATTTATATGTCAGTCATGGAATGAAGAAGAGTAATAATCATTCAACATTAATCACCAATTCTAAGAAAGAAGTAACTAAAAATTATCAGTGTGAAAGTGTTAAACATGCCTACTACAATGAGAAGGAATGGACAGCTTAAAGACATAATTAGCTGTATCATGAGGATGATGATAAATGGTTCAAATGGCTCTGAGCATTATGGGACTTAACATCTGAGGTCATCAGTCCCCTAGAACTTAGAACTACTTGAACCTAACTAACCCAAGGGTAACATCTGAGGTCATCAGTCCCCTAGAACTTAGAACTACTTGAACCTAACTAACCGAAGGACATCACACACATCCATGGCCGAAGCAGGTTTCGAACCTGCGACCGTAGCGGTCCCGCGGTTGCAGACTGAAGTGTCTTGAAACGCGCGGCCATAGTGGCCGGCCTGATGATAAATATAGTAACAACGTTTGGTAATAGTTGTGAAGTAAGCTGCTTGCCTCACTGGTGACGTGTATATTAAGGAAATGTATGGATATCAAAGTGGAAATCGTGATACTTAGTACTAATCGACTGAACTAATGGCATGAATGCATAAAGGAAATTTTGTTCGAATGCAGAGGATGATGTGTGAAACAATATACTTAACGATGTTATTTGCATGGATGCAGGCTAACGTCATGGGATGAAAGAAGCAGCGGCCAAACAGGAAGGAAGCGATGGAGTCGGCATTTTTTTGTTTAATTTTGGGGAGGTGTAAGACTGAAGATAAGGGAAACAATGCTCAGAGTGGACAGGACAATAACGAGGGATTCAGAATGCCGAGTAAAAATGCAAGTCAAACTACGACTTCACAAATGAATTAATAAAACGACTGTGCTTTCATTTCTGTGTCAGTATTAAATAACTGCATATGTTCTCTAAAGAACGGGTGTAATTTCTATAACTATAACGATTAATAAGCTAGAACAACTACGTTTTGGTCTCGAATAGAACACTCGAACTAGAGTATTCTAATGCAAAACTGTACGCACTGCACTAACGTTTTTTCTTTTGTCCATGGGCTACCTTCATTTAGCTAGTCATAACTAACCATATTCTTCTGCTTTAAAATTAAATAAAACTCATTTTCTATAAAACCATACTCCTTCTTCATAAGAGTGTGCTTTTTTTTTGGTTTACAAACCTCTTTTTGTACGGTTTATTTCTAAGGCATTTTCTTGGAAGCTGTCTTCATTCTACGTATCAAATAACTTAATTGCGCACGGTAGCTAGGTTGCACAGCTGCGTTGTGCTCTTGTCGTACATAATATTACAGAGTTTCCTTTCCTTGATGTCTATTTTCTACGAAATTTTCTTAGAGACACATTTACATTTCCTATATGCAAGGAATATCCCCGTTGTGTGCGACAGCGTGAATATTGTTTCAGCCTGTGTATGGAAAAGTTGGAAGCATAGAAAATTGTACTGAAATGCAGTAAGATGTACAGATGAGCCACGCAAACTTCAGGTATTGGCATTTGAACTTCAACACGAGGAAATGTAACGTATTGCCCATAAATAGTCACGATAATCGATTACTTTTGTGACTAGACGACTGTAAAATATCCACAGGAAACAGTGATATACATTAAGTACACGAGAGAATGCGTGCGGAGCGTTTTAAAATGAAATGGCC
Organism: Schistocerca cancellata; assembly: GCF_023864275.1. Classification (NCBI taxonomy): domain Eukaryota; kingdom Metazoa; phylum Arthropoda; class Insecta; order Orthoptera; family Acrididae; genus Schistocerca; species Schistocerca cancellata. The sequence goes on along the minus strand of NC_064633.1, from coordinate 20,754,742 downwards.
ACATAAAAGTAGCCGCAGGTGAGGCAGATGCTTGCTGTGACTCATTGGAAGACTCCTTAGCAAAAATCTTCGACCACTACTTGAATACTGTACGTTAGTCTGCGATCCGTGCCAGACTGATAGAAGAAACAGAGAAAATCCAAGGGAATGGAGCGCGTTTCGTTATAGATTCACTTAGGAAGTGCGAAAGCGTCACGGAAAGGCTCACTAAACCCCAGTGGCAAGCACTACGAGACAGGTGTGGAGCTTCTCCGTGATCTTCGCTGTTACATTCCCGAGAGCCTACATTTCTAGAAGAGCCAACTTATATAACTGGTATCCTCTTACGTATATCTCTCAAAAAGATGATGAAGGTAAAATTACACTCCTGGAAATGGAAAAAAGAACACATTGACACCGGTGTGTCAGACCCACCATACTTGCTCTGGACACTGCGAGAGGGCTGTACAAGCAATGATCACACGCACGGCACAGCGGACACACCAGGAACCGCGGTGTTGGCCGTCGAATGGCGCTAGCTGCGCAGCATTTGTGCACCGCCGCCGTCAGTGTCAGCCAGTTTGCCGTGGCATACGGAGCTCCATCGCAGTCTTTAACACTGGTAGCATGCCGCGACAGCGTGGACGTGAACCGTATGTGCAGTTGACGGACCTTGAGAGCGAGGGCGTATAGTGGGCATGCGGGAGGCCGGGTGGACGTACCGCCGAATTGCTCAACACGTGGGGCGTGAGGTCTCCACAGTACATCGATGTTGTCGCCAGTGGTCGGCGGAAGGTGCACGTGCCCGTCGACCTGGGACCGGACCGCAGCGACGCACGGATGCAGGCCAAGACCGTAGGATCCTACGCAGTGCCGTAGGGGACCGCACCGCCACTTCCCAGCAAATTAGGGACACTGTTGCTCCTGGGGTATCGGCGAGGACCATTCGCAACCGTCTCCATGAAGCTGGGCTACGGTCCCGCACACCGTTAGGCCGTCTTCCGCTCACGCCCCATCATCGTGCAGCCTGCCTCCAGTGGTGTCGCGACAGGCGTGAATGGAGGGACGAATGGAGACGTGTCGTCTTCAGCGATGAGATTCGCTTCTGCCTTGGTGCCAATGATGGTCGTATGCGTGTTTGGCGCCGTGCAGGTGAGCGCCACAATCAGGACTGCATACGACCGAGGCACACAGGGCCAACACCTGGCATCATGGTGTGGGGAGCGATCTCCTACACTGGCCGTACACCACTGGTGATCGTCGAGGGGACACTGAATAGTGCACGGTACATCCAAACCGTCATCGAACCCATCGTTCTACCATTCCTAGACCGGCAAGGGAACTTGCTGTTCCAACAGGACAATGCACGTCCGCATGTATCCCGTGCCACCCAACGTGCTCTAGAAGGTGTAAGTCAACTACCCTGGCCAGCAAGATCTCCGGATCTGTCCCCCATTGAGCATGTTTGGGACTGGATGAAGCGTCGTCTCACGCGGTCTGCACGTCCAGCACGAACGCTGGTCCAACTGAGGCGCCAGGTGGAAATGGCATGGCAAGCCGTTCCACAGGACTACATCCAGCATCTCTACGATCGTCTCCATGGGAGAATAGCAGCCTGCATTGCTGCGAAAGGTGGATATACACTGTACTAGTGCCGACATTGTGCATGCTCTGTTGCCTGTGTCTATGTGCCTGTGGTTCTGTCAGTGTGATCATGTGATGTATCTGACCCCAGGAATGTGTCAATAAAGTTTCCCCTTCCTGGTACAATGAATTCACGGTGTTCTTATTTCAATTTCCAGGAGTGTAGAAAGATTGGAACTCACACAAAATCTTAATCAGTAATTGTTCTTTCTGCGAACCATTCGCGCCTGGAACAAGGAAGGATACAGTACCCTCGTTCAAACACCGGATATATCTGTAGTATAAGTTGGCTCATTGGGTGTAGATGTAGATGTGGACGTAGACTGACGTGATGACTCAGCGCAACCACGCAAAATCGTATGTCATGTACATTGTGTGCAGTATGAAATTTTACGCAATGAGCTTCTCGCTGATAGATAGCTATTGAATGTCGTTTCTTTGTGAGAAGAATGCTGTAAACAGCAGAAACGTATACCAGGAAGTGTCGTAGTTCGACAGGGAATGGATCATCACGAGTGCATACTGCGGTTTATTGTTTCGAGATACTGCCGCTCCCTCTGGTCGGCGTTATAGGACTCTCAGGCGAATACGGAGTCGATGGATCCAAGAGGGTTACACTCAACGTCATTTAGGTTCTCAACAGGTCCATCTAACTAGAGCCTGAGATAGCTGACTTATTGTTCGCTCGGACAGGCAGTCACGTATAGCCACGATACGGCCCGTGAAACTGAAAACGGTTTTGCTTGCAACTGGACAGTTGTCCACACGCACAGTGAGTCGGCTTCCGGAGAACCTCGGACGAACAGCAGGTGGAGCATTCTTACGGCTTCCCTTGATACGGCAGCAGAGTGAGGTATGCTGCCAATGATGCACCCAAAGGCAACACGAAAGGCGGTGTGATAGGCCCTCTGCTGTTCCTTATCCACATAAACGATTTTGGAGACAATCTGAGCAGCCGTGTTAGGTTGCTTGCAGATGATGCTGTCGTTTATCGTCTAGTAAGGTCATCATAAGATAAAAAAAAATTGCAAAATGGTACAGAAAATTTATCTGTATGGTGCGAAAATTGGCAATTGACCCTAAGTAACGAAAAGTGTGAGGTCATTCTCATGAATATTAGAAGGAATCCGTTAGGCTTCGGTTATACGATAAAACAGTCAAATCTAAAGGCGTAAATTCAACTAAGTACCTAGAAGCTACAATTACAAATCCCACGGTCTTAGGCGCCTAGTCACGGTCCGCGCTACTCCGCCCGTCGGAGGTTCGAGTCCTCCCTCGCGCATTGGTGTGTGTGTGTGTTGTCCATAGCATAAGTTAGTATAAGTCAGATTACGTTGTGTTTAAGCCTAGGGGCCGATGACCTCAGCAGTTTGGTCCCATAGGAATTTACCACAAATTTCCAAAATTTTGCAATCACAACAAGTTAAACAGAAAATCTTGTGGGGGAGGCAAACGAAAGGCTAGGCTTTATTGGCAGGAGACTTAGAAAATGTAACAGATCTACTAAAGAGACTCCCTACCCTACGATTGTCCGTCCTATTTTAGACTATTGCTGCGGGGTGTCGGATTCTTACAATATGGCATTAATGGAGTACATCGACAAAGCTCAAAGAAGGGCAACGTGTTTTATATCATCGCGAAATAGGGGCGAGAGTTTCACTGACGTGATACTGGATTTGGGGTGGACATCACTAAAACAAAGGCGTTTCTCCTTGCGGTGGAATATTCTCACGAAATTTCAATCACCAGCTTTCTCCTCCGAATGCGAAAATATTTTGTTGACGCCGATCTAATAGGAAGAAACGATCATCATAATAAAATAAGGGAAATCAGACCTCGTACGTAAAGATATAGGTGTTCCTTTTTATCTGAGCGCTGTTCGAGATTGGAATAATAGAGAATGGATGTGAAGGTGGTTCGATGAACCGTCTGCAGGCACTTGTCATTTGCAGAGTATCGATGTAGATGTTGATGCAGATTTAGATGGACAAGGTAAAGGCACAACGCCGCCTTTTCAGGTGAGTCTCGATTGTGCATCGAGCTTCAGGATGGTCATATCTGTGCATGGGGTCTCCAGTGAGGAAGGACGTAGCCAAATAGTATTTCTCATCATAAAAATTATTCCATTCCATATTGGCGTGATGATACATCAGCCTTCTATTGCAACTATTTACAAAACAGACGTAGATTGCACAGTGTTCTCTGTTAACTCAAGAAAGACCCGTTTCACCCGGACATGGCATCGTCAGTCCTTGAAAATATAATGGGACGAGGACATTACAATAAATCTGCAGTGATCCCGTCCTTAACTACTATAAAAGCAAAATAAACTTCAGTAACAGACCGAATAAAATCAAATAGAGAAACGTAACGTAATTAGCATTAAAAATCAGAAATTTACTGCCAAAAGGCATCTGGCAAGAAGGTATGATACCGAATAAACTTACTGATAGACAGCCTGTACGGAAAATGTATTAAAAAATTAAATAAAATCACAGGGGTCAGCCATGAGTAGAGAACGAAGGAGAAACCGAAAAATGCGGGGCGGCGACAGGCACAGCAGCGCACAACAGGACCTCGAGCGCAAACTGTTAATACAGCCGTACACTACAACTCCCCTAGAGGCCCGTCCGCATTCACATAGTGCATACATATGAATGACACAAGCCCAAGAAAAATATTGGGCTAGTAATAATGCATTGGGGTGTATAGTGCTAGAAAGGTGGGTGTAAAATGCAAATAGTAATAAATAAATTATGAAGTAAATGAAAACATAATACAACATGTGGGAATATACACAATGGAGGACATGCTAGATCAACGACTGTGTACAGAAACATAAAAAACCCATGTGCTCAAAAACAGTGTAAAACAATAATGAAGTAAAATAAGTAGAGCAATAAAATAAAGATCAGACTACAGATATAAGGCTAAAAAGTAACAATGCTGGAAAGATAAAATATAACTGCAAACACATGACAAGCGACCATCACCCTGGTATTAAAAAGCCTGAAACTAATAAATTGTTTAAAAACGAGAAACATGCAACATACTAAACCTCTTTTATCCTGAAAGATGATGATTAACATATCCCTTTTAGCGAGCGACTGTTTAACAATTCCGATCTCTTCAACCTGATTGAGCTTATTCTCTTTGGGAGCGTGGTGCAAAACCCATAAGTTCTCGACTGTAGATAGGTGATTGGTTGCCACTGGATTTGAGGTGCTCAGAGAAGGCGAAACTACACTTAACGTGTCCCCTTCATTAGTGTGTTTCTTCCAATTCCATCTCTCATAAATGGACACAATGAAAAATATTGAATAATATGTATTAGCTACAGATTTATGTTCAGAGTATATATTTAATAATGGTGATACGCAGAATTCTATATACTGTGTTTTATCAAAATTTAATGAGAATCCATTTGCACTACGATTTACCTGCCCCCTTCGTTAGTGTGTTTCTTCCAATTCTATTTCTGATAAATGGACACAATGAAAAATATTGAATATTATGCATTAGCTACAGATTTATGTTCAGAATATATATTTAATAATGGTGATACGTGTACTGTATTTTATCAAAATTTAATGAGAATCCATTTGCGCATAAATACTTAATAATTTTCTGGAAAACATTATTTACAATTTCCTCAGCTAAATGTTGTTCGTTGCGTGTGATGCATGTTCGTGAATATAGAGTTGCAAGTCATTAGTATATATTAACGATAATAAGGGCCCAAGACTGAACCCAGTGGCAAACCATTCTTCATAGCTCCCCTGTTTTCTGAATCTGCTGATTTTTGTACATTATGTAAAATGATTATTTCAACCGTCTACAATCTTCCAGTTAAATATGAATTAAATCATTCGTGCATAGTCCCCCTCATACCATAACACATAAGCTTATCTAGAAGAATTCCATAATTTACACAATCAAAAGGATGTGTAGAAATTTATTATTTGTCTCCTACGGGATTCAGTCAAAGCGGCCACCTTCACAGCAAAAAGGATATAAAATTCAACTTTCCATGGGATTAACGTAAAACCATGACAGTCATAAAATGTTTATAGAACGAAGTATAAGAGGTCATGGTGTCAGTACCAGCACAAAACTGACTTCGCTATGATTAAAAAGAGAGTTGATTAAGGTTGGAACACTAAAATACGAAACTGATATGATTACAACAGGCGGCAGTCATTTAGTTCTTACATGCGCTGATTCCTTCTGACTTTTGAAATGACTTGCAGCGGCCACTGAAATAGGTTTTCAGTGACGAAGCAACTTCCCATGAACCTGGGAATGTGAATGGTCATAACGTGCGTATTTGGTTGCTCAGAACATCCACACGATATCGTGGAACACGTTCATGATTCGCCTAAGCTCAACGTCTTTTGCAACATATTCTCTTCAAAAATCTATGGACCATTTATATTTCGAGAGAAATAAGGTGTGACTGGTTTCGTGTACCTGGAAGTTCTATAAAAATAGCTTACGCAACAATTACAGCAAGACACTGCAAACTTTCCTTTTAGGGTCCCACCACTCAATCGGTGAAACGGAACTCTCATATTACCAAATTGCTGTCCGTCTGTCTATCTGTCCGACTATTCAAAATCCTTCTTCTCAGGAACGGTTAGTCGTATGGAGTTGACAGCAATCAAAGGAAAATATCCCAAAATTATGAATTTGTAATTACTTTTTAACTGTCGGCTCGTCCGTCTGTGAAGACCCCTTTTGCTCAGGAATTGGTAGACACCTCAAATTAAAATTTAGGCCACCTACTAAGTTCAATGGTTCCCTGGCGGTATAAGGAACGTTACTTGTTAATTCAATGCAATCAAAATTAAGCCATTTATGTCACATACTTTGCTACTCGTTAAATCACTCATTAAAATCTTGAGAGCACTCTCCTTTCACGTACGACAAAATACGTAAAGGAAAAATTAGAAAATTGCTAATCTGAATTATAGCACACAACAAAATAGTTTTTTTTTGTTATTTTTTTTGTTTTTGTTATCTGACTTCAAACTTGGAAGAAAAACGTTCTTCTAAGTCTTGGAATCCCTGTGACTGACATAATGCCAGTATCAACGTTGATAGCATGCAATAATCGTCTGTATTATCGATTCCCAGAATGTATGACTATCAGTATACATTATTAAGTTTGTACCGAACTCTCAGTGTGCTATTCCTACTTGCACCAGGCCAATTTCTTAACAACACAGTGCTTCACTGTAGTTTCATGCAGATGTTTTGAAAGTATCTCCATGCTGAAGTACCTCACCGGTTTATTGGTACTGTTCCATCATTACTCTCCTCTCTTTCACTGTCCCTCAGAGTCACCTCACTGAACTCCAAGTGATTTCTTCTTATGGAAGTTTGTCAGACACCGTGTGTTCCTGCCTGCAATATAAATTCTAGAGGAGTTGCAAGGAAAGATAATTAACGTGATCGCTGTTGCCGACCGTGACGTGTTGTGACATGTATGGCAAGTGTCTGACTGTCATCCTACCATTTGCCGTGTCACAGCTGGTGGCCACTGGTACGCGTCGTCTGGCGGGTGCGCGCGGTAGTTCCTTTCAGAGAATGCAGACACAATAGCGCGTTTCTTAGCAATCATATACAACCGCTCACTTGACGAAAGGTCTATTCCTTAAGACTGGAAAGTTACACAGGTCACACTAATATTCAAGAAATGAAATAGGAGTAACTCATTGACCTCAATTTGCAGTAGGAGTTTGGAGCATATAGTGTACTCGAGCATTATGAATCACCTTGAAGAAAATGGCTTATTGATACATGACCAACACGGATTCAGAAAATATCGTTCTTGTGCAACACAGCTAGCTCTTTATTCCTATGAAGTAATGAGTGCTGTCGACAAGGGATCTCAGATCGTGTCCACATACCTAGATTTCGAGAAGGCTTTTGATACCGTTCCCCACAAGCGACTATTGATCAAATTGCGTACACAAGGAGTATCGTCTCAGTTGTGTGACTGGATTCGTGATTTCCTCTCAGAGACATCACAGTTCGTAGTGATAGACGGTAAATCATCGAGTAGAACGGAAGTGATATCTGGCGTTCCATAGGGTACTGTCATAGGCCCTCTGTTGTTCATGGTTTACATAAATGATCTAGGTGATAATCTGAGCAGCCCCCTTAGATTGTTTGCAGATAAAGCTGTAATTTACCGTCTAGTAAAATCATCAGACGATCAATTCCAGTTACAAAAATATCTAGAGAGAATTTCTGTATGATGCGAAAATTGGCAATTGGCACTAAACAAAGAAAACTACGAGGTCATCCACATGTGTACTAACAGAAATACGATAAATTTTCGGTATACGATAAATCGCACAAATCTAAGGGCTGTCAATTAGATCAAATACCTAGGAATTACAATTACGAGCAACTTAAATTGGAAATACCTCATAGATATTATTGTGGGGAAGGTGAAACAAAGACTGTGCTTTGTTGACAGAACACTTAGAAGATGCGACAAACCCACTAGAGAGACAGCCTACATTACAGTAGTCTGTTCTCTGCTGGAATACTGCTGCGCGGTGTGGGATCCTTACCAGGTGGGATTGACGGACGACATCGAAAAAGTGCAAACAAGGGCAGCTCGTTTCGTGTTACCGCCCAATAGGGGTGAGAATGTCAATGATATGATACGCGAGTTGGGGTGGTAGTCACTGAAACTAAGGCGGCTTTCTTTGAGGCGAGATCTGTTTACGAAATTGCAATCACCAACTTTCTCTTCCGAATGCGAAAATATTTTGCTGACATCCATCTACGCAGGGACAAATGATCACCATAATAAAATAAGAGAAATCAGAGCTCGAACGGAAGATTTACGTGTTCCTTTTTCCCATTCGGGAGTGGAATGGTAGAGAAGTAGTATGAAAATGGTTCGATGGACCCTCTGCCAGTCACTTAAGTGTGAATTGCAGAGTAGCCTTGTAGATGTAGATGTAGATGTAGACGTAGATTTAGTTGGCGCTGCCCGGCTGTATGCAGCTCCAACGTGTGTGCATTGGTTATTGGGCAGTACAGTAGTTGAGTGCCAAGATGTGCGTGAGTGCAGTCTGCTGAGGTGCAAGTTGTTTTGTGTGGTCGCAGCATAAGTCACTGTTCGTGTCATCGCGTGGCCGCGTGTGTGCGTGTGCGATGTGAGGCTGCGTGGCTGCACACGTTTGTATGTAGGTTGTTGGACAGTAGTGTAGCTGAGCGCCACTGCAGTCTGCTGAGGTGCTGGTGGTTGTTGTGTGTGGTTGCACCACGAGTCACTGTACGTGTCGTCACGTAGGCGCGGGTGGTATGTGAGGATGCGTGGCTGCACACATGTGTGCATTGGTTGTTGTAGTCCGCAGCTCATGGTAGTGCGGTAGCGTTCTCGCTTCCCGCGCCCGGGTTCCCGGGTTCGATTCCCGGCGGGGTCAGGGATTTTCTCTGCCTCGTCATGCCTGGGTGTTGTGTGATATCCTTAGGTTAGTTAGATTTAAGTAGTTCTAAGTTCTAGGGGACTGATGACCATAGATGTTAAGTTCCATAGTGCTCAGGGCCATTTGAACCATTTTGAACCATTTGGTTGTTGGACAGTAGTGTAGCTGAGAGCCAGTTCAGTCTGCTGAGGTGCTGGTGGTTGTTGTGTGTGGTTGCAGCTCGAGTCACTGTACGTGTCGTCGCGTGGGCGTGTGTGGTACCTGAGGATGCGTGGCTGCACACATGTGTGCATTGGTTGTTGGACAGTAGTGTAGCTGAGCGCCACTGCAGTCTGCTGAGGTGCTGATGGTTGTTGTGTGTGGTTGCAGCACGAGTCACTGTACGTGTCGTCGCGTGGGCGCGTGTGGTATGTGAGGATGCGTGGCTGCACACATGTGTGCATTGGTTGTTGGACAGTAGTGTAGCTGAGCGCCACTGCAGTCTGCTGAGGTGCTGGTGGTTGTTGTGTGTGGTTGCAGCACGAGTCACTGTACGTGTCGTCATGTGGGCGCCTGTGGTATGTGAGGATGTGTGGCTGCACACATGTATGCATTTGTTGTTGGACAGTAGTGTAGCTGAGCGCCACTGCTGTCTGTTGAGGTGCTGGTGGATGTTGTGTGTGGTTGCAGCACGAGTCACTGTACGTGTCGTCGCGTGGGCGCGTGTGGTATGTGAGGATGCGTGGCTGCACACATGTGTGCATTGGTTGTTGGACAGTAGTGCAGCTGAGCGCCACTGCAGTCTGCTGAGGTGCTGGTGGTTGTTGTGTGTGGTTGCACCACGAGTCACTGTACGTGTCGTCATGTGGGCGCGTGTGGTATGTGAGGATGTGTGGCTGCACACATGTGTGCATTGGTTGTTGGACAGTAGTGTAGCTGAGCGCCACTGCTGTCTGTTGAGGTGCTGGTGGATGTTGTGTGTCGTTGCAGCACGAGTCACTGTACGTTTCGTCACGTGGGCGCGTGTGGTATGTGAGGATGCGTGGCTGCACACATGTGTGCATTGGTTGTTGGACAGTAATGTAGCTGAGCGCCACTGCAGTCTGCTGAGGTGCTGGTGGTTGTTGTGTGTGGTTGCAGCACGAGTCACTGTACGTGTCGTCGCGTGGGCGTGTGTGGTATGTGCGGGTGCGTGGCTGCACACATGTGTGCATTGGTTGTTGGACAGTAGTGTAGCTGAGCGCCACTGCAGTCTGCTGAGGTGCTGGTGGTTGTTGTGTGTGGTTGCAGCACGAGTCACTGTACGTGTCGTCGCGTGGGCGTGTGTGGTATGTGCGGGTGCGTGGCTGCACACATGTGTGCATTGGTTGTTGGACAGTAGTGTAGCTGAGCGCCACTGCAGTCTGCTGAGGTGCTGGTGGTTGTTGTGTGTGGTTGCAGCACGAGTCACTGTACGTGTCGTCGCGTGGGCGTGTGTGGTATGTGCGGATGCGTGGCTGCACACATGTGTGCATTGGTTGTTGGACAGTAGTGTAGCTGAGCGCCACTGCAGTCTGCTGAGGTGCTGGTGGTTGTTGTGTGTGGTTGCAGCACGAGTCACTGTACGTGTCGTCGCGTGGGCGTGTGTGGTATGTGCGGGTGCGTGGCTGCACACATGTGTGCATTGGTTGTTGGACAGTAGTGTAGCTGAGCGCCACTGCAGTCTGCTGAGGTGCTGGTGGTTGTTGTGTGTGGTTGCAGCACGAGTCACTGTACGTGTCGTCGCGTGGGCGTGTGTGGTATGTGCGGATGCGTGGCTGCACACATGTGTGCATTGGTTGTTGGACAGTAGTGTAGCTGAGCGCCACTGCAGTCTGCTGAGGTGCTGGTGGTTGTTGTGTGTGGTTGCAGCACGAGTCACTGTACGTGTCGTCATGTGTGCGCGTGTGGTATGTGAGGATGTGTGGCTGCACACATGTGGCATTTGTTGTTGGACAGTAGTGTAGCTGAGCGCCACTGCTGTCTGTTGAGGTGCTGGTGGATGTTGTGTGTGGTTGCAGCACGAGTCACTGTACGTGTCGTCGCGTGGGCGCGTGTGGTATGTGAGGATGCGTGGCTGCACACATGTGTGCATTGGTTGTTGGACAGTAGTGCAGCTGAGCGCCACTGCAGTCTGCTGAGGTGCTGGTGGTTGTTGTGTGTGGTTGCACCACGAGTCACTGTACGTGTCGTCATGTGGGCGCGTGTGGTATGTGAGGATGTGTGGCTGCACACATGTGTGCATTGGTTGTTGGACAGTAGTGTAGCTGAGCGCCACTGCTGTCTGTTGAGGTGCTGGTGGATGTTGTGTGTCGTTGCAGCACGAGTCACTGTACGTGTCGTCACGTGGGCGCGTGTGGTATGTGAGGATGCGTGGCTGCACACATGTGTGCATTGGTTGTTGGACAGTAATGTAGCTGAGCGCCACTGCAGTCTGCTGAGGTGCTGGTGGTTGTTGTGTGTGGTTGCAGCACGAGTCACTGTACGTGTCGTCGCGTGGGCGTGTGTGGTATGTGCGGGTGTGTGGCTGCACACATGTGTGCATTGGTTGTTGGACAGTAGTGTAGCTGAGCGCCACTGCAATCTGCTGAGGTGCTGGTGGTTGTTGTGTGTGGTTGCAGCACGAGTCACTGTACGTGTCGTCGCGTGGGCGTGTGTGGTATGTGCGGATGCGTGGCTGCACACATGTGTGCATTGGTTGTTGGACAGTAGTGTAGCTGAGCGCCACTGCAGTCTGCTGAGGTGCTGGTGGTTGTTGTGTGTGGTTGCAGCACGAGTCACTGTACGTGTCGTCGCGTGGGCGTGTGTGGTATGTGCGGATGCGTGGCTGCACACATGTGTGCATTGGTTGTTGGACAGTAGTGTAGCTGAGCGCCACTGCAGTCTGCTGAGGTGCTGGTGGTTGTTGTGTGTGGTTGCAGCACGAGTCACTGTACGTGTCGTCATGTGTGCGCGTGTGGTATGTGAGGATGTGTGGCTGCACACATGTGGCATTTGTTGTTGGACAGTAGTGTAGCTGAGCGCCACTGCTGTCTGTTGAGGTGCTGGTGGATGTTGTGTGTGGTTGCAGCACGAGTCACTGTACGTGTCGTCGCGTGGGCGCGTGTGGTATGTGAGGATGCGTGGCTGCACACATGTGTGCATTGGTTGTTGGACAGTAGTGCAGCTGAGCGCCACTGCAGTCTGCTGAGGTGCTGGTGGTTGTTGTGTGTGGTTGCACCACGAGTCACTGTACGTGTCGTCATGTGGGCGCGTGTGGTATGTGAGGATGTGTGGCTGCACACATGTGTGCATTGGTTGTTGGACAGTAGTGTAGCTGAGCGCCACTGCTGTCTGTTGAGGTGCTGGTGGATGTTGTGTGTCGTTGCAGCACGAGTCACTGTACGTGTCGTCACGTGGGCGCGTGTGGTATGTGAGGATGCGTGGCTGCACACATGTGTGCATTGGTTGTTGGACAGTAATGTAGCTGAGCGCCACTGCTGTCTGTTGAGGTGCTGGTGGATGTTGTGTGTGGTTGCAGCACGAGTCACTGTACGTGTCGTCGCGTGGGCGTGTGTGGTATGTGCGGGTGTGTGGCTGCACACATGTGTGCATTGGTTGTTGGACAGTAGTGTAGCTGAGCGCCACTGCAATCTGCTGAGGTGCTGGTGGTTGTTGTGTGTGGTTGCAGCACGAGTCACTGTACGTGTCGTCGCGTGGGCGTGTGTGGTATGTGCGGATGCGTGGCTGCACACATGTGTGCATTGGTTGTTGGACAGTAGTGTAGCTGAGCGCCACTGCAGTCTGCTGAGGTGCTGGTGGTTGTTGTGTGTGGTTGCAGCACGAGTCACTGTACGTGTCGTCGCGTGGGCGTGTGTGGTATGTGCGGATGCGTGGCTGCACACATGTGTGCATTGGTTGTTGGACAGTAGTGTAGCTGAGCGCCACTGCAGTCTGCTGAGGTGCTGGTGGTTGTTGTGTGTGGTTGCAGCACGAGTCACTGTACGTGTCGTCGCGTGGGCGTGTGTGGTATGTGCGGGTGCGTGGCTGCACACATGTGTGCATTGGTTGTTGGACAGTAGTGTAGCTGAGCGCCACTGCAGTCTGCTGAGATGCTGGTGGTTGTTGTGTGTGGTTGCAGCACGAGTCACTGTACGTGTCGTCGGACGGGCGCGTGCGGCAGGTAGCGCTGCCCGGCTGCGCGCGGCTGCACACGTGCGCGCAGTGCGTGCAGGACCCGTACTGCGGCTGGGACGCGCGGAGGGCGGTCTGCGCCGCCTACAGGCCGGGGTAAGTACTGCGGCACTGTCTGCACCGGGCCACAACACGTACCACAGTCGTCTTATGTGAAGTCCGTTCAATAAATAATGCCCCATAATTTTTGTGTCTTAACCGTTTCACTACCGTCGGAATGTATGGCCTCACAACAGGTTGTCGGAGAACCAGTGGGATTTCGCTGCCTGTTACGTCTTGTAACATCATAGATTAATGGTCGACCTGTGAGAGCAATCGCACAACTTGTGTTCGGGCCGCTAGACTCCACCGAGCGTGCTAGGAGTGCATTGCGATCGCATGCGCGCGTGTTGCGTAGGGGCCGCGAGGTGCCGCCACGAGCGCAACTGTATATAAGTGCCGACGGAGTTCTGCCAGCTCTCATTTTGTTGGCATCTCATTTTTGCCTAATCTCTTATTTGCTTAGCTCTTATTCTATTATGGCTCATGTTATTGTTCTCTCTTTCAGCCATTTTTATTGTTTTCATTTACTCCCAATTCAGAAGTGCTCATTTTGGCATTTCACTTTTGCATATTTCTCATTTTGCTGATAATGTGCTCCTTAGCTTTTTACAGTTGAACTGATTAACATAGTCTCATGTGCTGTTTGTTCATTTGAGTCTGTTCATATTTTGATGTTCTTTAAATACTGTAATAAATATTCTCGATGTAGGATTTGTTCTTTGACACAGGTGTGAGGTTTTGAATATAAATTATATTCGAAGCTGTGCTTCAAAAGGAATTTATTTTTTCAGTTTGTACTACATCAGACGACAATTTTGTGATATGAGGGAGAAATTTGAGGGGCGAACCCATGGAAATAGTCTTAAGTGATCCCCTTTAAAAATAAAAATTTGTGTGACACTGAAAGACGTGACACTGTAGGCACCGAATATATATATATATATATATATATATATATATATATATATATATATATATATATATATATATAATTATACGTCACAGTCTGAAATGCCTGGGCTAGCAGGTCAGAGCGGATTAGATTGTGGTAAGAGGCAAAAATAAGTTCCTGTCAGATGCACTCAACATACAAAACACAATATTACAACAAGGATGCAAAACACTCAAATCGACATCCTTTGATTAACGTTAGATCGGCTGAAGGCCACATTCAAAATCCAAGACACAAGGCTTAAACAAAATTGAAGTACAAGGTTCTTCTGGAGGTTTCACCCAAGAATATTTTCTAAATCTTCAATCTAATCGGCTGAAGGCCTTAGCAATTTAATTTTAATGGAACTAGGCTGAAGGTCGCGTATTAAGCAATAAGAGGAGTTTCAATCAAAAAGCAAAGACCTTATCTTAAAACATTTGATGCAAATTGGGCTGAAGGCCCCATTCAAAACCACAACAATCCTATACCTTAAGGGCAACCGAAGAAGATTAATTTAAGAGACATTAAAACTCGGCTGAAGACTGCTCACCAACAAATAATTTAACGGCTTAAGCCCTAGAAGAACAGTTTCAATTTTAAAGGGCAGAAGGCCGTATCCTAAAACATTTCATATAAAATAAAGAATAATTATCTCATGCCTTAAGGGCAAGACAAGTACATCAATTTAAGAAATATTGATACTCGGCTGAAAGCCACACATTAACCAAATAACTAAAATCCAGACAGGGAAATTACTGCATAACACACAAGGAACGGTGCTCAGAAGTTTCCAAGGGTCGGCCTGGGATTGCAACACTAACGCCCGTTTAGGTGAGACAGGCAGCCTGTCCAACGACTTCTTATTGTGGAGGCAACCCAACCGACTGGAATCTTAGCCGACAGAAATACACACACTTTGTTGCTTGCGGGATGTCCCAAAAGTGACAACTAGGATCCAACGAAGAAATGTAAACAGTTGAGGCTCGATAGTAAGTTAAGTGAGGACTCAACTTCCACGTCGAAGATCGGTGGGCGACAAACTTCGTAGCACTCGCAAGCAGCACTCACAATCTAATAGCGCGTGCACACCGACAGCGGCTCCAGCCGGCCTGCGCGCGACGGGGGCTTGCTTGCTGCTCCACGCCAACCAACCGACATCGACTGCTGCTCCGTCGCGACTGCACTGCTGGTGCGTCTCCCACTCACTTATTACCCGACACACGACGACCCGGAAATACTATCGGTCGCTCCAGAGATGGTACGACAGTGTGCTTATCGATATGCGCTGCTGCTGCCACTCACGGGCAAGTAAGGCAGGAAGTTATTGACGTCAGTAAATGGAATAAGGAAACGAGGCGGCAATACCGTAATAGAAGGTGACAAACAAATAATGGGATGAACACGAGCCGTCCACGGCTCAATGTCTGTGTATGAGAGTCCCACTGGTATAAAATGCTAACGGTTTACAGAATTCTTAGTATTGCATATTCCACCTGTATGTTGTACTTTTTCGTTGTTAACCATCTGTTCTACACAGAGGTGACAAGAATCATGCGGTGCCTTCCCATATGGTGTCAGACATCCTTCTGCCCCCGGGTTCCCGGGTTCGATTCCCGGCGGGGTCAGGGATTTTCTCTGCCTCGTGATGATTGGGTGTTGTGTGATGTCCTGAGGTTAGTTAGGTTTAAGCAGTTCTCAGTTCTAGGGGACTAATGACCATAGATGTTAAGTACCATAATGCTCAGAGCCATTTGAACCATTTGATCCTTCTGCCCGGCTTAGTTCAGCAGCTCAACGCGACATGGACTCAGCAAGATATCTTAAGTCCTTAGCAGAAATATTGAGCCATGCTGCCCCTATAGCCGTACATAACTGCGAAAGGGTTGCCAGTGCAGAAATTTGTGCATAAACTGACCTCCCCATTATGTCCCATAAATGCACGATGAGATCCGTGTATGGAGATCTGGGTGCGCAAATCATTCGCTCGATTTGTCCAGACAGCTCATCAAACCCTCGTGGACAGTTGTGGCGCAGTGACATTGCGTAGTGTCATCCATAAAAGTTCCTTAGTTACTTGGGAACATGAAGCCCGTAAATGGTTGGAAATGGTCTCCAAGTAGCCGAACGTAACGAGGACCCTGTCAGTGCCATGTAAACACAGCCCAAACCATTATGGAGCCATCACCAGCTTGCACAGTGCCTCGTTGTCAAGTTGGGTCCATTGGTTTGCACCACACTCGAAACGTACATCAGTTCTTACCAACTGCAATCGGGACTCATCTGACCAGGCCACGGTCTTCCAGTAGTCTAGGATCCAACCGATCAAGAGCCCAGGAGAGGCCCTGAAGAAGATGTGTTGTTAGAAAAGGCAACTCACGTTGGTGGACTGCCTCCATAGCCCATTAAGCCAGATTTCACCACATTGTCCTAACGGATATGTTCGTCGTGCGTCCCACATTGGTGTCTACAGTCATTTCACGCAGTGGTTGTCTGTTAGCATTGACAACTCTACGCAAACGTCGCTGCTCTCATTCGATAAGTGAAGGCTGCTGGCCACTGCGTTGTCCTTGGCGAGAGGTAATGCCTGAAATTTGGCTCGGCACACCTTTGACACTGTGCATCTCTGAATGTTGTATCCGCTAACAATTTCCAAAATGGAATGTCCCATACGTCTAGCTCTAACTACCATACCGCGTGCGAAATCTGTTCATTCCAGTCGTGCAGCCACAATCACGTCGGAAACGTTTTCACATGAGTCATCTGGGTAGAAATAACATCTCCACCAATGCACTGCCCTTTTATACCTTGTGTACGCGATACTACTTCGATGTGTATACATGCATATCGCCACCACATGAATTGTTAGATCTTAGTGAAATGCTCCAAATATTTTGTTTCTTAACCTTTCGACTATCGTCCGGACGTATGTGTCCCACGAAAGAGTGTCAACCTTTGGAATTTAGCTACCTGCTGTTGCTATGAATCAGTGGCCAACTGGTAAAGGGAAACCTGGTAATGCTGTATAGAACTCTTACAACTCCAGATTACACATGTAGACTGTGCTGTTTTCAAGTTTAGCTGCTAACCATCTGTTCTATATTGCTGCGTCGAATTAGTTCGTGCCTGCCGATAGGCAATGCAATGAACAGATTTATAATGCAGAATGTTGTTGCGTCATCCCGCACAATTCGTGTCATTGAACTCCGCGCCCGCGTTACCGTATGCTGTTTCACAAAGGGTGTCCAAATTGAGCACCTGCAGCGTGAGTTATGGAGTTGAAGAGATGCTCTGTCCACTGATGTGGGTCCCTATAGCTTCTGCGCTGTCGTCTTCTCGAACTCTGGAGGCACTTACAAATAACCCTGAGTGTCCCAGCACTTCCCATATGGGAAAATGAAACAGAGGGAAATCGTTTTTTCATGTTAATGCTTCTGAAGACGCAAGTAATTAAAATGACCACTCACATAAAGAAGAATAATAATAGGATTACGAGCTAGAATTTGGTGGCAATACCAATTAACATTTCTTCTACCGGCACTCTTTTTCTTCATAGTATCCACTACGAGTATTTCTGTGGCATATTGCCAGTATTGTATATGGGCAACTTTCACCTGTTCCTAGAAGCTCTTGATCTGTGACCCGAGGCCATGTTTTCATGGCATGAATCAAGCTCTCATGATGTCAAAGTGCGTCCCACGTAAATAATCTGAAATGACACAAACATATGGAAGTGTAAGGGTGTCATATCTGCACTGTAGGGTGGATCAGGCAATGTGATGATGTTCAATCCAATTTAGTGTTTATGGGTTCCAAGATTTGTGCCTGGGGATGCATCGCTGTATTGGAGCAGGAATCTTTTTGGATTCTTGTCAGATCGAACACGTCGGAAATTATACTTGAATTTGTTGAGAGTCTTCACATTGCCTCTGGATGGGTTGATCTATTTTTCAACACATCCACGAATATATCTTGAGTAACGTAGACGAGTGTCATCGCGACTTTGCCAGCAGAAGGAGGTGCCTTGAATTTCCTCTAATTTGGTGAATGCGGGTGGTGTCACTACAGTGATTACCTTTTTGTTAGTAATTCAAATCTCTGTACCCACGTTTAGTAGCCTATAACAATGCATGGCAGAAACGCATCTCCATTGTCCACTACCGCTCCAGTAGTTCATATGAAATTGCTTTTTAAGGTAGCTTGTAGTCTATTGAGGACATTCGTGGAATCCATCGTGAACACAGTTTCGAATTGTCAAGAGTCTCTCGCACATGCACTTCCAATGCCCGCCGATAGCCGTAGATCGAAATGTCGAGTTTTGTTAATCCGGTCTGCTCTAATAATGGTAAGTGAGCGATTCATCGTATCAGGAACAGTGGATGTGACAGGACGATCCAAACATAGCAGATCACTGAACTCCGTTTCTGCACTTCCCAGCGTTCTAACTCTCTACACTTATCCTCCAACTGCGTCTTTACCATATACTATACACAAAATTTTATAGGAGTTCACGACAGTTTCATTTTGCAGAACCAAGAATTCAATTACAGCACGTTCTTGTACTTAGACTCTTGTGTATACTGTAGTAGCCGACCATAATATTAAAGCATCTGGGAGTGAGAATGCTTCGGTGGGCTCAAGTGTTTACCTGTGCGCTGATTACAATGTGCTCTGGTGTTATAAAGACTAGACAACTTGCTCGTGAAGCCTTAAAGAGTTGGGCAGGGTATACGACAGTCGACAAAATTGATATGGTTATAGTTTACTCCAATGTCACAGCGCGATTCCGATAGCGGCCACGGAAAGCCAAGAGCAATAATATCTGTTTGGGTAGTACTTAGATGTTTTACGTGGCTCTGACATCTGTCGGAATTATTCGACACTGCGTCTAGTGACACATCTTCAGATGATCCATACATTTTAGTGATTCTTTATATTATTGTGGCTGTCGTGTAGCTGTGGCAAGATCGAAAAGAGAAAAGCCTCTAAAGTTTTCAAGATTTTTTAACTTACGAAATCGGCCAGTAATCTTTACCCAAACTTCCCCTTTTGGTACGTACACTATGGGATCAAATGTATCCCCACACAGGCCTGAAATGACTTACAAGTTCGGGCGCTCTCCATTGGTAATGCTGGAATTCAGTATGATGTTGGCCCACCCTTAGTCTTAATGGCAGATTCCATTCTCGCAAGCGTACGTTCATTCAGGTGCTGGAAGACTTCTTGGGAAATGGCAACCCATTCTTCACGGAGTGCTGCACTGGGGAGAGGTATTGTTGTCATTAGGTCAGGCTTGACAGGAAACCGGCGTTCCAAAACAGCCCAAAGGTGTTCTATAGGATTCAGGTCATGACTCTGTGCAGGCCAGTCCATTATAGGGACGTTACACTTGTGTAACTACTATGCCACAGGTGGTCCATTATAAACCGGTGATCGATCGTATTCAAAGATGCAATCGCCATCCCCGAATTGCTCTTCAACAGTGGGAAGTAAGAAGGTGCTTAAAACATCAATGCAGGCCTGTGCTGTGATAGTGCCACGTAAAACAACAAGGGGTGCAAGCCCCTCCATGAAAAACACGACCACACCGTAACACCACCGCCTCCGAATTTTATTATTGGCACTACACACGCTGGCAGATGAAGTTCACCGAACATTCGCCTTACCCACTTTCTGCCATCGGATAATCACATTGTGTACCGTGATTCGTCACTCCACATAACGTTTTTCCACTGTTCAATCTTCCTTACACCAAGCGAGGCGTCGTTTTGCATTTACCGGCGTGATGTGGGGTTTATGAGCTGCCGCCTGACCATGAAATCCAAGATTTCTCAACTCCCGCCTAACTGTCATAGTACTTGCAGTGGATCCTGATGCAGTTTGGATTTCCTGTGTGATGGCCTGCATAGATGTCTGCCTGTTAGACATTAGACCCTCTTCAACTGTCGGCAGTCTCTGTCAGTCAACAGACGATGTTGGCCTGTATGCTTTTGTGCTGTACGTGCCCCTTCACGTTTCCGCTTCACTATCACATCAGAAACAGTGCACCTAGGTATGTTTAGGAATGTGGAAATCTCGCGTACAGAAGTATGACACGAGTGACACACAATCACCTGACCACGTTCGGAGTCCGTGAGTTCTGCGGAATGTCCCATTCTACTCTCTCACGACGTCTAACGACTACCGAGGTTGCTGATATGGAGTACCTGGCAGTATGTGGCAGCACAATCCACCTAATATGAAAAACGTGTGTTTTTGAGGGTGTCCGAATACATTGGAGAGGCGGCTAGCAAGTGGAAATATACCGTTTCCATATAAAGTAAGTTGAAAGTTCAGATCACCTCCCAGTCTCCAGTCTCCTGCTTCACGGTGCGCACACAGTGGAGACAATGAGGCCTGACCGGCGTGCTTACAAGAATCCAAGGCATGGACAATGGATCGAAGAGTGTCCATAGTAGACAATGAGGCGCGTCCGTGGAGTGCCACAGTCAGTCCTCGTAGTCGCTAACATACCAGCTTCACGCAGCCGTTATTGTAGTTCGACGAAAATGGTATGTGATGTCATAATTTTAGCATGGACTGACGACAGCGCCGCCTTCTCACTTTGTGTGCGCAGCGCGAAACGAGAGATTTGAAAGTGCTCCGGTCATCAACATTATTTTCTTACCAAATGCCAAACCCCTAGAAGCCTATAATAGAACTTTGAAACAACCTGTGTCTTAATAGTTGAACAAAAACGGGCCAATATTTATTGATTGAACGTTGTACAACCCATTACTATTAACTGGTGTACTTACCACAGCAGACATCATATCAACTAAATGAATCAGTCGTTTCAAAGACAGAGATTGTTGTTGCTGCTTTTGGTTGTTGCGTTAACTCCTAAGAATGGTTTGATGCAGCATTCCACATTAGTTTATTCTATACAAGCCTCTTCATCTCAGCATATCTGTTGCAACCTGCATAGAGTTCAGCGGGCTCACTGTACTCAGCGCTTTGCCTCCTACAATTTTTACCTCTGTTTCCTTCCATTACGAAATAGCTTACTCCTTGATACTTCAGGGACTGTCCTATAAACTGATTCCTTCCTTTAGTCAAGTAGTACCAGGACTTTATTTTTAACCAGTTTGATTCAGTTTGTCTTCGTTAGTTATTCGATGTGCCGCAGGTCATATGACGTACATATGCTTATGCCGCGTATAATAGGACTTGCTAGCCGATAGCCTATACCACCTGCTACTTTCCTAGGCTACGTGACAGGCACTCGTGGGCTAGTGTGCCCCATGGGTCACATCTGGAACAGCCTGCTGTCGATACTGCAGAACTGATACCACGAGGTAACGAGACTATCTACATGTGATGTATGCCATTGTGAAGTGCAGCAAACTGGATCGACGTGGAACGTGACACAATGTGAGAAAGGGGCTATCGTGTTTTGGAGTGCCCTTGGCCACACCATCAATGAATTGGTCTATTTGTTGGGTGAATCAATGGTGACTGCCGTGGTCTACAAGGAATTGTGTACCAACGGCTGCCTTGTGATATGATCTAAGAACAGTGGTTGTAGAAAGAGCAGAAAGATCCCGGCCAACAGGAACTAAAGGCAAGTGTCGCGCACTGGCAATGACAATCTCTCTCAAACCCGACAAAAGTTATGCTGTCAGTGAATGCAGATGGAGCTCAACGCGTTTTCGAGAGACGACTGTGGAACGTACGGCGTGAAAAGGAGATTAGGAGTCCTGTTCACAGCAGAAAGCCATTGCTCACCCTGGCGTGTAAGGCTGCACGTTTTCAGTGGGAAAAACAATCAATAAACAGCATATTCCAGACATCCACCATAAGGATGCAATCTCTGCACGAAAACTTCCACAGCCACCTCCACAGTGCATAGGTCAGATACTTAGCAACTTCTCGATGCAATCTACGTCAGAAGATCCTTCCTCATGATCTGTGTCGAGATTACGTAGCCACTTCTGTGAAAGAGACTAAGCACGTTTAAATACCAGTAGTCAAATACCAAGACCACCATACCAGCAAACGAATGTAAAACCTGTAAAATAACCCTGGACTTCGGAAGACCATTGCAACCTGCACAAAGCAGTCACCTCCCTAGGAAAATGCCTGTACCATATCACAGACTGTCTTTACTGTTTGGAATACATTTTGCGAGTGGATGAGAAAGTCAGAACGACACCTCAGAAAAAACTAATGTTCTGTTACCGTCCGTTGCGGCTTGTTTCTTCAGTAATCTGACTTGTTGACCGTTACCGTGATGTACTGTTGTATGCACTTTTTTCCTGTTTTCGTGATGTGTTTTTGTGGTATTTTATTGGGTACCATGCCTTCTGCCTTGTCGTCTTGGTCATCCATCATCCTTAAGGTTGGTTGGATCTCCGTTCCCGCCATCGCTCCTACCATGCACTCCATTTCAGCATCACTGCTGCACCGAACATTATGAAACGTGTGGCTTACGTACTCACATCTAGACTGTCATCTTCCCTTCTACTATCGGTACAATTACAGTTTTTAACAACGACTCATGTCGAATACCACAATGTTCCTCATAGTGCACAGTACTACTTCTACAAGCTGGCAGAGATAATTACCGTACGTGTCATTTATAGTGTTGCCAGATTGCCACTCTTTAACATCCATTTACTGTCGGAAATACGTTGAGGACGAAATTTTGTAACAGACATTATTGTGTTGCTATTATGTGAGGGACATGCGAAGTCCGAGCGCACATTTTTCTTCACCCAGAAGTAGTACAGTGCGGGGGTGCAGTGGAAAGTGTTTTGGGTTAGCATTGTAGGTGAGCGAGGATTCGATTCTGGATCGAAGCGTATTTGTTCTTATTTGCTAAATGTAGTCTGCGTGATACGGTATCTGGCGCCTTAATCGTCATACAGCGATTACAGTGGGTCTCCAACAAAACATTTTCTCTTCCGTACTACGAACACAGAAATGGAAGTATTGTCGTTTTCATTCGTCAGCTTTGAAAGAAGTCTTCTGTACGCCATGGACGCGAATATTATATAGAAATTCTAGCAAAACCTAAAAACGATTGCTTGTTGTTGTTGTTGTTGTTGTTATGGTCTTCAGTCCTGAGACTGGTTTGATGCAGCTCTCCATGCTACTCTATCCTGTGCAAGCTTCTTCATCTCCCAGTACCTACTGCAACCTACATCCTTCTGAATCTGCTTAGTGTATTCATCTCTTGGTCTCCCCCTACGATTTTTACCCTCCACGCTGCCCTCCAATACTAAATTGGTGATCCCTTGATGCCTCAGAACATGTCCTACCAACCGATCCCTTCTTCTGGTCAAGTTGTGCCACAAACTTCTCTTCTCCTCAATCCTATTCAATACTTCCTCATTAGTTATGTGATCTACCCACCTAATCTTCAGCATTCTTCTGTAGCACCACATTTCGAAAGCTTCTATTCTCTTCTTGTCCAAACTATTTACCGTCCATGTTTCACTTCCATACATGGCTACACTCCATACAAATACTTTCAGAAATGACTTCCTGACACTTAAATCTATACTCGATGTTAACAAATTTCTCTTCTTCAGAAACGCTTTCCTTGCCATTGCCAGTCTACATTTTATATCCTCTCTACTTCGACCATCATCAGTTATTTTGCTCCCCAAATAGCAAAACTCCTTTACTACTTTAAGTGTCTCATTTCCTAATCTAATTCCCTCAGCATCACCCGACTTAATTCGACTACATTCCATTATCCTCGTTTTGCTTTTGTTGATGTTCATCTTATATCCTCCCTTCAAGACACCATCCATTCCGTTCAACTGCTCTTCCAAGTCCTTTGCTGTCTCTGACAGAATTACAATGTCATCAGCGAACCTCAACGTTTTTATTTCTTCTCCATGGATTTTAATACCTACTCCAAATTTTTCTTTTGTTTCCTTTACTGCTTGCTCAATATACAGATTGAATAACATCGGGGAGAGGCTACAACCCTGTCTTACACCCTTCTTAACCACTGCTTCCCTTTCATGTCCCTCGACTCTTATAACTGCCATCTGGTTTCTGTACAAATTGTAAATAGCCTTTCGCTCCCTGTATTTTACCCCCGCCACCTTTAGAATTTGAAAGAGAGTATTCCAGTCAACATTGTCAAAAGCTTCCTCTAAGTCTACAAATGCTAGAAACGTAGGTTTGCCTTTCCTTAATCTTTCTTCTAAGATAAGTCTTAAGGTCAGTACTGCCTCACGTGTTCCAACATTTCTACGGAATCCAAACTGATCTTCCCCGAGGTCGGCTTCTACCAGTTTTTCCATTTGTCTGTAAAGAATTCGTGTTAGTATTTTGCAGCTGTGGCTTATTAAACTGATTGTTCGGTAATTTTCACATCTGTCAACACCTGCTTTCTTTGGGATTGGAATTATTATATTCTTCTTGAAGTCTGAGGGTATTTCGCCTGTTTCATACATCTTGCTCACCAGATGGTAGAGTTTTGTCAGGACTGGCTCTCCCAAGGCCGTCAGTAGTTCCAATGGAATGTTGTCTACTCCGGGGGCCTTGTTTCGACTCAGGTCTTTCAGTGCTCTGTCAAACTCTTCACGCAGTATCGTATCTCCCATTTCGTCTTCATCTACATCCTCTTCCATTTCCATAATATTGTCCTCAAGAACACCGCCCTTGTATAGACCCTCTATATACTCCTTCAACCTTTCTGCTTTCCCTTCTGTGCTTAGAACTGGGTTTCCATCTGAGCTCTTGACATTCATACAAGTGGCTCTCTTTTCTCTAAAGGTCTCTTTAATTTTCCTGTAGGCAGTATCTATCTTACCCCTAGTGAGATAAGCCTCTACATCCATACACTTGTCCTCTAGTCATCCCTGCTTAGCGATTTTGCACTTTCGTCTTTTTACCTACTTGACCCTCTGCTGCCTTCACTACTTCATCCCTCTAAGCTACCCATTCTTCTTCTACTGTATTTCTTTCCCCCATTCCTGTCAATTGTTCCCTTATGCTCTCCCTGAAACTCTGTACAACCTCTGGTTCTTTCAGTTTATCCAGGTCCCATCTCCATAAATTCCCACCTTTTTGCAGTTTCTTCAGTTTAATCTACAGGTCATAACCAATAGATTGTGGTCAGAGTCCACATCTGCCCCTGGAAATGTCTTACAATTTAAAACCTGGTTCCTAAATCTCTGTCTTACCATTATATAATCTATCTGATACCTTTTAGTATCTCCAGGGTTCTTCCATGTATACAATCTTCTATCATGATTCTTAAACCAAGTGTTAGCTATGATTAAGTTGTGCTCTGTGCAAAATTCTACCAGGCGGCTCCCTCTTTCATTTCTTAGCTCCAATCCATATTCACCTACTACGTTTCCTTCTCTCCCTTTTCCTACACTCGAATTCCAGTCACCCATGACTATTAAATTTTCGTCTCCCTTCACTATCTGAATAATTTCTTTTATTTCATCATACATTTCTTCAATTTCTTCGTCATCTGCAGAGCTAGTTGGCATATAAACTTGTACTACTGTAGTAGGTGTGGGCTTCGTATCTATCTTGGCCACAATAATGCGTTCACTATGCTGTTTGTAGTAGCTTACCCGCACTCCTATTTTCCTATTCATTAATAAACCTACTCCTGCATTACCCCTATTTCACTTTGTGTTTATAACCCTGTAGTCACCTGACCAGAAGTCTTGTTCCTCCTGCCACCGTACTTCACTAATTCCCACTATATCTAACTTTAACCTATCCTTTTCCCTTTTTAAATTTTCTAACCTACCTGCCCGATTAAGGGATCTGACATTCCACGCTCCGATCCGTAGAACGACAGTTTTCTTTCTCCTGATAACGACATCCTCTTGAGTATTCCCCGCCCGGAGATCCGAATGGGGGACTATTTACCCTCCGGAATATTTTACCCAAGAGGACGCCATCATCATTTAATCATACAGTAAAGCTGCATGCCCTCGGGAAAAATTACGGCCGTAGTTTCCCCTTGCTTTCAGCCGTTCGCAGTACCAGCACAGCAAGGCCGTTTTGGTTATTGTTACAAGGCCAGATCAGTCAATCATCCAGACTGTTGCCCTTGCAACTACTGAAAAGGCTGCTGCCCCTCTTCAGGAACCACACGTTTGTCTGGCCTCTCAACAGATACCCCTCCGTTGTGGTTGTACCTACGGTACGGCTATCTGTATCGCTGAGGCACGCAAGCCTCCCCACCAACGGCAAGGTCCATGGTTAATGGGGGGGGGGGCACGCAAGCCTCCCCACCAACGGCAAGGTCCATGGTTCATGGGGGGGTACGATTTCTTATAACTCACAAAATATCGGAAGAAATCGAGTGTCCTATACGCCACTAAACAGATAAATTTGTCAGGTTTCCAGTGGTATAAGTTATACCATCTATTAACAGAGAAGAAGAGACACTAAGAACAAGGTGTTCAGCCCTTCTCACAGCCGACTATGTAATGACGATATTTAAACCTCCGACCGGCTGTGAGTTGGTTGTATAAGTCAGTGGGTTAAATCGCTCACCCGTGCACTCCAGCAGTTGCTTAGAAAGAATAAACCTAAGACTGATCTCACATAAAGAGATTGGAAAGAGACCGTTTGCCAGTGCACCAGACTGTACATAATAAGTAGAGATTATAGTTATTTACTTTTAATGTTATCACTATTATAATATTATTATTATCATCATGAATGTACTATTATTATTATTATTATCAGTGCATTGTATTATATTATATTATTATTATTATCAGTATTTTAAGAATTTTGTGGTATTTTCCAGAATAGAGTTACTTATGTAAAAAAGATCAAAATCGCTTTGATGATGGAGGCTTGCTGTATTAGTGGATTATTGTCGGCGATAGCTGATTAACTGTTGCAAAAATCCGTCTGCTGTCTTCGATATAGTCTACATGTGAAGAAACTTTGATTTAAATCTCTTACTGTTACTCTGTCAATAAGAGTAAATATGAGAATGTTTTCAGTGAAAATGGTTGGGAAATTATCCCCGAATAACATCGTGCTGACTGTGGGAAGTGAAAACGTTTTATTTCCCTTAACTTTGTGGAAACAGGGCTTCGGGTGAATGTAGGACTGCATATGTCCGCAGCAGTTCCTCCTAATACGTTTCGGTAGTTGACGTTCGCCTTCCCGTCGGCCCCTTGCCCTACTGTATGACGTGCACTGGAGGTGTGACGGCAGCCGGGTCCGGTGTGTGTGTTGCAGACTGCTGCAGGCGGCGTCCGCCCCCAGCGCCCCCGAGTGCGAGCAGCCGTCGGCGCGGCGCGTGTCCGCGCGGTGGGGGCAGAGCGTGCTGCTCGCCTGCTTCCCCCACCTGCCGCCGCAGCTGCGGGGGCGGCACCTGCGCTGGCTGCACCGGCCGGCCGTGGACGGACAGCCCACGCAGCTGCACCACAGGCGAGTCTCCGGCTGCGGCGGCGCTACGCGGGTTGCGTTCACAGCAGGCGCGGCGAATGTCGCACGAATGGTGATACCTGTGTATGCGAGAAGCAGGGGTTGCCAGAGATCTGCGTATACGTAACAATCGTGGAATATCTTGACGTGCTGAAAGCTGTCTGTAAATGAAACCTTGGCCAGCTTTACCTTTCCTTACAGATTTTATATTTCTCAGTCTACGAGCTCTCTGAATGACATTTTGATGTGTACAACACTTGGTAAGTTACACTACTGGCCATTAAAATTGCTACACCACGAAGATGACGTGCTACAGAAGAGATATTTAACCGACAGGAAGAAGATGCTGTGATATGGAAATGATTAGCTTTTCAGAGCATTCAAACAAGGTTGGCGCCGGTGGCGACGCATACCACGTGCTGACATGGGGAAAGTTTCCAACCGATTTCTCATACACAAACAGCAGTTGACGGGCGTTGCCTGGTGAAACGTTGTTGTGATGCCTCGTGTATGGAGGACAAATGCGTACAATCACATTTCCGACTTTGATAAAGGTCAGATGGTAGCCTATCGCGATTGCGGTTTATCGTATCGTGACATTGCTGCTCTCGTTGATCGAGATCCAATGACTATTAGCAGAATATGGAATCGGTGGGGTCAAGAGGGTAATACGGAACGCCGTGCTGGATCCCAACGCCCTCGTATCACTAGCAGCCGAGATGACAGGCATCTTATCCGCATGGCTGTAACTAATCGTGCAGCCATGTCTCGATGCCTGAGCCAACAGATGTGGACGTTTGCAAGACAACAACCATCTGCACGAACAGTTCGACGACGTTTGCAGCGGCATGGACTATCAGCTCGGAGGCCATGGCTGCTATTACCCTTGACGCTGCATCAGAGACAGGAGCGCCTGCGATGGAGTACTCAAGGACGAACCTGGGTGCACGAATGGCAAAACGTCATTTTTTTCGGATGTATCCAGATTCTCTTTACAGCATCATGACGGTCGCATCCGTGTTTGACGACATCACGGTGAACGAACGTTGGAAACTTGTATTCGTCATTGTCATACTGGCGTATCACCAGGCGTGATGGCATGGGTTGCCGTTGGTTACACGTCTCGGTCACCTCTTGTTCACATTGACGGCACTTTGAATAGTGGACGTTACATTTCAGATGTGTTACCTCCCGTGGCTCTACCCTTCATTCAATCCCTGTGAAACCCTACATTTCAGTAGGATAATGCACAACCGCATGTTGCAGGTCCTGTGCGGGCCTTTCTGGATACAGAAAATGTTCGACTGCTGCCCTGGCCACCACATTCTCAAGATCTCTCACCAATTGGAAACGTCTGGTCAATGGCGGCCGAGCAACTGGCTCATCACAATACTCCAGTCACTACTCTTGATGAACTGTGGTGTCGTGTTGAAGCTGCATTGGCAGCTGTACCTGCACACGCCATCAAAGCTCTGTCTCAATGCCCAGGCGTATCAAGGCCGTTGTTACGGCCAGAGGTGATTGTTCTGGGTACTGATTTCTCAGGATCTATGCAACCATATTGCGTGAAAATGTAATCACATGTCAGTTCTAGTATAATGTAGTTGTCCAATGAATGCCCGTTTATCATCTGCATTTCTTCTTGGTGTAGCAATTTTAATGGCCAGTAGTGTAATTCGAATTTTTGCAGCAGCACTAACGTGCAACTTTGTTATATTGAGAGGGGGTTGTGGTTTTTCCTCTCCCTGCGTGTGTAGCGAGCAACTACTAGGTATTTGATTTGACGAGTCAGTGATATTAATATTAAACAAAGAAAAACTTGGTATGGGATAGTAATGACATTATGAAAATGATAGATTCCTACTCACCATGTAACAGACATACTGAGTCGAAAATAGGCACAACAAAAAGACTGTCAAACAGGTAAGTTTTCTGCCAAAAATGCCTTCATCAGAATGAGACAACACACACACAAACACACTCAATCAAACGCAACTCACATACACATGACCACGGTCTCTGGCTCACGAGACCAAACTGCGAGCAGAAGAGCGTGATGGAAGTCGGAATCTGAGTTCTGGCGTTGAGGAGGAGGAGGCTGTGGTGGGGAAGAGGAGGGATAGCAGGGTAGGGGTGTAGGATGGTAAAGTGCTGCTTGTGAGACCATACAGGAACGAGTTGGAGAGAGGGTAGGACAGATGGATGCAATCACGAAATTAGACAGAGGGCAGAGGAGGGAGGGAGGCAATGCAGAAGTGGAGAAATAAAGATTGTGGGTGCATTGATGAAGAAGAGGGCTGTGTGGAGCTGGAATGAAAGGGAAACGGATAGTTGATTAATACCAGTGGTACCAGCGGTGGTGCGTCATGACAATGTCTCGGACATAGCATAATTCAGAACAGATTTCTGGTAAGAATGCCCCGAACAAATCCTGGTTTAATTACACTTTTAATTGGCGCAACGGTATCGATTCTGTGAGCAACTATCCCCAAGAGACAGCCTCTCGTGACATCATTGCTGTATAGACACAGCTTTAATCAATCACAGTGCAAAATTTTAGCTATGGGGTTTCGTAATACTACAGTTTTTATATCAATATTTCATATCGCTGGTTTATGGACGAACTAAGAACATGCATAATGGGAAGAAAATGCTACCGGCTAGAATTACAAGAACCACCATCTAAGCTCATTAAGTAACGTTTTATTATTCCCATAGTTTACACACTCCTAGAACAATCTATTCAGTACATGATTTATTGGTACCCAGCAGGAATAAGTTTTCGTTAACATTAAAGATCAATTTTAACTCTCCTCAGATACTATGGTCTCGTAAAATCAAAGCTTAAGATACACAACTGGGAATTGGTTTGGGATGTCCTCTGCACCACACGTTCTCTGTTAAATTGAAACACACGCTCTCTCATCGTTCATTCTCATGTGCTGAAATAATCTCATTGTCTTTCACTGCCTAACAAGTGTAATATCCCCACGGAAAATTACCCTCTACCACCCACCAATTAATCATTGTCAATCAAATCATCCACATTTATTCACTTTTGAAAAGTAACTGATCGGATTTTCTAGTAATATATGCGCCGACAGCTCGTCGACGCCAAAGTATTTTCTAGTACGTTTATTCTTTGGAATAACGGAGTTACATGTATGTATTCTCCTAGGTTGTTAGACTGGTAACGAGGACAGCTTCGGAAGTATCTGTCGAAAGATTGACGGGTTTCTAAAAGAGGCATATTTGCTTTTCTTCTCGCTAAAGCGAGCTATTAACATTTGTGCCACTAGCGGGCTATTTGAAGAGAGAGAAAGACTGTAAACGGAAATTAATTAAGACTTGGAATCAACAGAAATCTGGATATGTAATGGAGATGGATTGAATATACAATTTCCTTCATAAATAAGGTTTGTGACCCTTTTATTCTGGAGTGAATGAACGAATGAGTTCTTTGTCTGAATCATTGATGATCGCGTTGGCCCTGTAATTAGTGGGGAAGTTTCAGCTGTGTCGAAGAGAGCCTGCAATCACCGAGTCTTTGTTAAATCGTCCAAAAAGGCTTCGTACACATCTGGAATTCGAAATCTGTCGTAAAAGGAACGAATTGTTCAAACGATCGATTTTCCCAACGGAATGCAGCGCTTAACAATAATACTAAATGTAAAGATCTCTTACAGCAAGCCAGCCGCTGAATACTAAGACGAAGGGCTCCACCAGAGATTCTATTGGGCTGATTTCACGTAATGAAATATTATATTTAAAACTGTACATAGATAAAGGAGAGAGAGAGAGAGAGAGAGAGAGAGAGAGAGAGAGAGTGAATGAAATTAGAGATAATACTAATAATACTCCATTAGTCTAACTTTTCGCCTGTCTTATCACGGATCAGCCTAAAAACAAAACGGGAGGCCCTTACTTTACTGTATAGATTGATGTGTGAAAGTGAAGGGATCTTAAAGGCAACAGATACACGTCTATACAGACAAAACATTACACAAAGTTAGCGGCAAGCTGCATGCATTCATCATTCAGCATCTATTCTTCTCTTACATTAATACATTATACAAGATATCTATACTTACATTTCTCTCATGAAAATAGAAATTAGTCTGAAAGTATTTCTTTTACTACTACGGCTCTCGCCAGTATACCGGGTGATCAAAAAGTCAGTATAAATTTGGAAACTAAATAAATCCCGGAATAATATAGATAGAGAGGTACAAATTGACACACATGCTTGGAATGATATGGGGTTTTATTAGACTCAAAAAAAAAATACAAACGTTCAAAAATATCCGACAGATGGCGCTTCATCTGATCACAATAGCAGTAATTCGCATAACAAAGTAAGACAAAGCAAAGATGATGTTCTTTACAGGAAATGCTCAATATGTCCACCATCATTCCTCAACAATAGCTGTAGTCGAGGAATAATGTTGTGAACAGCACTGTAAAGCATGTCCGGAGTTATGGTGAGGCATTGGCGTCGGATGTTGTCTTTCAGCATCCCTAGAGGTGTTGGTCCATCACGATACACTTGCGACTTCATGTAACCCCAAAGCCAATAATCGCACGGACTGAGGTCTGGGGACCTGGGAGGCCAAGCATGACGTAAGTGGCGGCTGAGCACACGATCATCACCAAACGACGCGCGCACGAGATCTTTCACGCGTCTAGCAATACTTCGTTTTTTTTTTGTTCTAATAAAACCCCATGTCATTCCAAGCATGTAAGCATGTGTGTCAATTTGTACCTCTCTGTCTAGATTATTCTGTGAATTATTCAGTTTTCAAATTTATACTGACTTTTTGATCACCCGGTGTATATATCTATATATATTGGATGGTAAATGGTAAAGTGTAAAGTGCTGCTTGTGAGAGCATACAGGAACGAGATGGAGAGAGGATAGGACAGGTAGCTGCAGTCACGAGATTAGTCAGAGGGCAGAGGAGGGAGGCAATGGAAAACTGGAGAAATAAAGATTGTGGGCGCATTGATAGAGAAGAGGCTGTGTGGAGCTGGAATGAGACGGAAAGGGATCGGTGGTTAATACTATTGGTACCAGCGGTCATGCGTCATGCCAATGTCTTGGGCGTAGCATCATTGAGAACAGATTTATGGTAATAATGCCCCGAATAAATGGCGGATAAATTCTGGTTCAAAATGGTTCAAATGGCTTTGAGCACTATGGGACCTTACTTCTGAGGTCATCAGTCCGCTAGAACTTAGAACTAACCTAAGGACATCACACACATTCTTGCCCGAGGCACGATTCGAACCTGCGACCGTAGCGGTCGTGCGGTTCCAGACTATAGCGCCTAGAACCGCTCGACCACTGCGGCCAGCGACAAATTCTGGTCCTAATTACACTTTTAATTTGTCCAGTGGTATCGATTATGTGACCAACTATCCCCAAGAGACCGCGTCTCGGTTTTGTATCCCGCCTGGGAGTTGGCGCGTGGGTAGGAACAGGAAAAGGAAACGGTACTAATCTCTCGGTACTGCAAACACTGTTAAAGCACCTTTACTAGAGGATAACGTATGTAAACATATTACATAACTTGCAAGGTGGTGGGAAGTTGAAGCGAAGTGTCCTGGCTGTCTGCACCTGATCAAATGGGCTGAAGCAGTCGCGGAGCTCGTAGACCTCGACAGCACCCGCTAGAGGGTGCTGTCGTCGGTGTCTCTTGTAGTGGCGACCTAGCAGAGCGGACCTACTTTGTGGCATCATACCTATCGATACCACACTCCTGACGTCATTGCTGTATGGACTCAGCTTTAATCGAATCACAATGCAAAATTTTAGCTATGGGGTTTCGTCATACTACAGTTTTTATATCATTGTTGCATATCGCTGGCTTATGGAGCTCGTAGACTTCGACAGCACCGGCTAGAGGGTGCTGTCGTCGGTGTCTCTTGTAGTGGTGACCCAGCAGAGCGGACCTACTTTGTGGCATCGTAGCTATCGATACCACACTCGTGACGTCATTGCTGTATGGACTCAGCTTTAATCGATCATAATGCAAAATTTTACCTATGGGGTTTCGTCCTACTACAGTTTGTATATCATTGTTGCATATCGCTGGCTTATGGACGAACAGAGGACATGCATGGTGGGAAGACAATGCTACCGACTAGAATTGACAAGAACCACCATTAAAGCTCATTAAGTAACGTTTTATTATTCCCATAGTTTACACACTCCTAGAACAATCTATTCAGTGCATCATTTATTGGTAGCCAGCGGGAATAATTTTTGATTATCATTAAAAGTTCAATTTTAACTGTCCTCACATACTGTGGTCTCGTAAAATCAAAGCCTACGCTAGACAACTGGGAATTGGTTTGGGATATCCTCTGCACCACACGTTTACTGTTGATGTACAAATTGAAACACACGCTCTCGCAGCGTTCATTCTCATGCGCTGAAACAATCTCAATGTCTTTCACTGCCTAACAAGATATCTATACTTCAGTTCCTCTTATGACAACAGAAATTAGTCTGAAAGTATTTCTTTTACTACTACGGCACTCAACAATATATTTAATTATATATATATGCACTGTTTCCTTTCAATTAATTTTAATCTCAATGCACACGTCACTTGCCTAACTATCTAGTGAGCATGGCAACTTATTTATGCACCGTATCTTGTGCTGCTATTTTCTGTGCATTTCCTTGTGGACACCGTTATGTACCACGATCAGACTTGCTTCATTTGCTCAGTATTTCACACACGATATTTTTCCCGACAAAGTTAATTTTAATCTCCAGAGCTACCAACTGTGTTTCCCAGGACAACGCAGCCCTCGTGGAGCCGATGGGCAAATGGATAATGTACTCACCCTTATATATATATATATATATATAGCACACAGGCAATCCTAAAATTAAGAATGGTTCAAGCACTTCTGGTCTGCTTTGTCTATACAGCTCACTGTGAAAAAGCCTTGAGGAAATGCTTGCCCAAATCGAAAATCGTCATACGGGTTTCTTCAATAATTTCAGCTCAGAAACTAACACACCATAATATTTCAACTTAACATCTAACTCACGCAGTTACATCATATCCAATCATGTCCAACAAAAATTGACCGCTCTTCTGAAACAAGAATCTTTCCATTGCCCGATTTACTTGCGTAAAAATACACCAAAATTCTGAAAATCTGCCGCCTTGCTTTCGTCATAGATGTTATTCCGAGAAAAAGAATTGTAACTAGTAGCTTAAGTAATTCACATTCATACCAGTCTGTATAAAAATATTCGGAACACACAACATAGTCAACCGTTCACATCAGAAACCAGCGCCAGAGTGACAGAATATGGATGCCCACAAGGTTGAAATAGTTCAAATGGCTCTGAGCACTATGGGACTTAACATCTGAGGTCATAAGTCTCCTAGAACTTAGAACTACTTAAACCTAACTAACCTAAGGACATCACACAAATCCATTCCCGAGGCAGAATTCGAACCTGCGACCGTAACGGTCGCGCGGTTCCAGACTGAAGCGCCTAGAACCGCTCGGCCACTCCGGCCGGCAGGCCTACAAGGCCGGAGTGGCCGAGCGGTTCTAGGCGCTTCAGTCCGGAACCGCGCGACTGCTACGGTCGCGTGTTCGAATCCTGCCTCGGGCATGGAGGTGTGTGATATCCTTAGGTTAGTTAGGTTTAAGTAGTTCCAATTCTAGAGGACCGATGACCTCAGATGTGAAGTCCCATAGTGCTCAGAGCCATTTGATCCATTTGAACACCAAGTGCTTATGTTCAACAGAATCAAATACACCATGAAACTCAAAACAGATATGTAACCCTAAGTACACAGATTTCGTTTTGTCCACAGCATTTGTTACCCTAGATCACGATATTTTAGTTGTTCGCACTTATATCACTATTATTCTTGAAGCATTTCAGTGCGTGGCAAAGACATGATGCTACATTAGTGTCTGGATGTTTGATTTGACAAACTTTGTATAAACGACTGATATTAAGGCCAGAGCTCATGTACTCGTTTAAAGACTTTTCTTCTAGTTTAGGGACTCACACATTTGTTATGGTATATAAATTACATGATGTGTCGAACATCTTGCACTGCATACTTACATTTCATATAGACCACCTTTGTCCTCACACTACGATGATTCAGCCATCTTTAATTTTAATGTC
The DNA here is from genome assembly GCF_023864275.1 of Schistocerca cancellata. Taxonomy (NCBI): domain Eukaryota; kingdom Metazoa; phylum Arthropoda; class Insecta; order Orthoptera; family Acrididae; genus Schistocerca; species Schistocerca cancellata. The sequence goes on along the minus strand of NC_064633.1, from coordinate 20,718,933 downwards.
GCAATACGTCTTCCAGCAATTCCAAAGACGTCCACGAATGTTTAACGACAGGCACGGGTATGACCAACATGTTCATCAGGGACCTTAGTGTTGTATAATTACAACACTTGCTTAGCGGCGACTTTCCTTAGGATTTTCATATGTATAATTGCTCGTCCTTCGACCTGTAGCACCGGGATGAAACCGATTAAAATCTGTGTTGTTCTGTTACAACTGATCGGTAGAATTACTTAAATAATGTTGTACATACAGCGTGCGACAGAGTCGTAGAGTACAGGCTATCGACAACTAAAAAATGCATAAGTACATTACTTTATAATCACATAAAATATAGTTTATCTAATAACACTACGCACATTACCATTTTACATTATTTATTTAATTAGATACTGTAGCCTTGTTTCCTAGTCAGATAAATAATTCCTGGTCTGAAAAGAATGATATCCATCTTAGTCAGCCCTGATTATGGTAGAATTATTTTCCCTGAACTTATATTCTGCTGCTTTAACTCGAGATATTTGTCGTCTAATCTTTACGGAACTACGACATATATGGGAATGATTACGGTCGTTTTGTTCTTCCATAGCGAACACATGTTAACAACAAAGCATAAAAATCCAGAACAATAAGGCAATGTGGGAACATGCTGCAACTGCCCGTTGACTGCAATAATAGAAGACTAAGCACACTTGTATTTAGTTACTGTAACTATCTGTTGATTAAAAGACACACAGACTGGTAAAGAGCATCTGGTAACTGCCATTTAAAGTACTTACATAGGATCTGTGATCATGGTCTTTTAGTATGGTATGGTCGCATGGAAGTAGCACCAATGGGAGAAATAAAATGATTTTTTTTTATGGTGCTTCGCACATTTAGAATGTTAGGTGTTCAGTTGATATCAGGGCTGGTACGTGATGTATTTGAGTGCCACCTAGGGAGACGTCGCACTGTAAGCAGTGTTGAAACATGCGTCCAGAGTGGAGACGCCCGTCAATATAGCGCACCGCCTTCACGATTTTTCTGCTGAATGGAAATCGGTTTCCGATACAAGAGGTGTGGTAAAGTTGAGCCGATATGCCGATAGATTACGGCCGAGTCAGCACTAAAGCGGCGTGGAGGATGCTTGCGCGAGATGCCCGCCGCCGCGTCAGATACTTGCAACACCCCCGCACTGGGTCACTGAGCGCCGTAGGCCTGTTCTGGCAGGCTGCTCCGATAAAAGCTTTCAGTCGCGTACTCGCGGAACTGTCTACTGAGCAGGTGGCCGACTTCACAAGTTGGAAGTACAGGAAATGATGTGGTGGTTCAATCCGTTCATTGGCGATCTACCAAAAACTATCTGTTGATTATTGCCGCCCCGAATGGATAACGTATTCATTCTGCCGTTCTGGACGGGAAAAGTACACCACAGAACTGCTGAATCGTCTTAACAAATCTTTATTTGCAATGCGAATTGTGTCGGACGTAGGGGACGTAAAAATGAAAAATCTGGCATACTATGCTTATTTTCATTCCATACTGTCATATGGGATTATTTTTTGGGGTAATTCATCAAGCCAAGCTAAAATTTTCCGGGCACAAAAACGTGCAGTAAGTGTTATATGTGGTGTGAACTCAACAACATCCTGCAGAAGCCTGTTTAGGGGATACTAACTACTGCTTCCCAATATATTTATTCTTTAATGAAATTTGTCATTAAAAACATATCACGTTTTCAAACCAACAGCTCAGTTCATAGAATCAATACTAGAAATAAGAATAATCTTCACAAGGATTTAAAGTCACTTGATCTTGCACAAAAAGGTGTGCATTATTCAGGAACACACATTTTCAATACCTTGCCAGCAACCATAAGAAAGGTTAACAACCAATGAAATTCAGTTTAAGAGAAGCCTAAAGGATTTATTGGTGGCCAACTCCTTCTACTCCATTGATGAATTTCTCAGTAGAACCAACTGATTTGTGTATGTGTGTACAATATAACTTCTGCACAATTTCCGTGCAGTAATGGGTTCATTGTAAATAAGTATTATAGTAGCTGTATTCTACGTTTATTATCTTATAAATAGATAAAAACAACTTTTTTATTTTAAATTCAGTGCATTAGTATTTGTAAAATGATTCTTTTATGTAGTGTTCATTAAAAAATTACGATCATTCCACTTGGGACCTGTGGAATGGTACATTAACTTATTTGTTTGAGCTGTAAATATTTGCCGTGTATTTTCGTTTTTATGACATGTTCTATGTACATCCTGGAGGACTTCCTCACTACGGATCAATTGGAATGAAAGTAAATCTAATGTTATAAAATCTAATCTGTGAAGTCTGACAGAAGGAAAGCAGCAGCTAATGAGAGACCTAAGTATTTTTTTTCTGTAAATCAGTATAATCTGCAGTTAAAGAACATGCAGTCTATCAGTTATCGTATCACAGAAATATTTTTTTTATTAATGCCTTTTACTAGAAGGAAAATAACAATGATTTTCTGGAAAATCTGTAACAACTATTGATGTTCCATACGTTTTTAGTGTCAATGCACTTATTTCATCTGTTACCGTTCTTTTTTATTGGCGTATTTTGCTCTTCGCAGCTCAGTTTCTTGAATTCTTTTGTAACGTTTCTGAAGCAGGATCGTGAGGAATCCGTACTATAATGTTATCTTTCAGCATAGATGACGACGATGATGATAGTCATAATAATAATAATAATAATAATAATAATAATATAATGATTTGTGGGTTAGGGCGCTAAACAGCAAGGTTATCAGCGCACTCCAACAGCATAGAACAACGTCGCTACTCTAATAGTTTGTTAACATTCACCTAAAATCATATAAAGTATTTATGCTGTCGTATACAGTGTGAAAGCCTCAGTAGTTTCACAATCTGGTTGTCTGGTAGCTACAACAGCAAAACGCAGACATACGGACTTCAAGCGCACATGTGACCACGTGGACGGCAAATGACACACTTACACAGGTGGATAGACTTCCGCGTTCTCACACTGGAGGGGCCGATCGGTGCCGACCGACCGCCGTGTCATCCTCTGCCAGTGACATCATAGATGACCACGTGGTCAGCACACCGCTCTCCCGGCTGCTGTCGGGTTTCCTGACCTCGGGACCACTGCTAATCGGTGGAGCAGCTCCTCAATTAGCTTGACTAGTCTGAATGCACCCCGTAACAGTCCTACCACCAAGGAAAAAATCACTCACAGTCCTGGGTGTCAAACCTTGGTCCCCCAGCATGGAAGCCAGCCACGCTAAATACTCAGCAGGACAAGCTGACACACTCATTACCTTGTATTTTTGGTACACTGGGACGGAAGTAAGTCGGTACCCCTTGCTGTAACGGCGAAAATATGGTTTGCGGAGCTGTTAGTTAGTTCCCATTTGGTGTAATTTCAAAAAAATGGTTCAAATGGCTCTGAGCACTATGCGACTCAACTTCTGAGGTCATCAGTCGCCTATAACTTAGAACTAATTAAACCTAAGTAACCTAAGGACATCACACACATCCATGCCCGAGGCAGGATTCGAACCTGCGACCGTAGCGGTCACGCGGTTCCAGACTGAAGCGCCTTTAACCACACGGCCACACCGGCCGGCGTGTAATTTCACACATGGTTTATTGTTGAAGACCTCCTTCAAATATTACTCGGAAAAGATTAGACATTCGTTAAAATATTAGCGGGCCCGCTGTGGCCTAGCGGTTCCAGGCGCTTCATTCTGGAACCGCGCTGCTGCTACGGTCCCAGGTTCGAATCCAGCCTTTGTCATGGATGTGTGTGATGTCCTTAGGATAGTTAGGTTTAAGTAGTTCAATAACCTCAGATGTTAAGTACCATAGTGCTTAGAGCCATTTGAACTATCTTTAAAATATTAGATGGGATAATTTGACAGTTATGAACGTTAAAAGTTAGTTTCGCACCTCGTAATATTAACCACGTCAGATATAAGTTAACGGGAACTACACTAGTTTACAAGTGATACTCACCATTCGTAATCAGTCGTCACAGCAACGGGTAGCGAACGAGGTGGCCTATTGGATAGGCACTGGACTCGCATTCGGGAGTACGACGGTTCAATCCCGCGTCCGGCCATCCTGATTTAGGTTTTTCGTGATTTCTCTCAATCAATCCAGGCAAATGCCGGGATGGTTCCTATGAAAGGGTACGGCTGACTTCCCTAATCCTTCCCTAATCCGATGAGACCGATGACCTCGCAGTCTGGTCTCCTTCCCCAAACAAGCCAAAGCAACGGGTAGGACATGAAGTATAGAATGTAATGTTGTCATTTATTACTGTTTTCGTTGTTAAGTCTAACCCTTATTACTTAATATGTAACTATACTGTATTCCTGAATTCATTTGTCCCTTTTATTTAATTCTCGAAAATTCAGGGGAAACATTAGCACAAATACCCTACATACCTAGAACCTTATATTATATGTCGTTTTAAAAGACTTATAATGTTGTCAGTATTATTGAGAACCCTCAGTATTGGCCAGTCCTGTTCTACTTAATGAATTAATGACTTTATAAACAAAGACATTGTCTCACGTTTGCACAAGGAGATTAGAAATTAATCTGTTTTCTCTCTTAACTTTGATCTCTTACAGCACTCATATATTTTCACATTAAATATCACTTATCATTCATCAATCAATACCTTTACCTAGTGTCAAATATTCTGAATCAGTCTCACTCCTACGGCAGTTGTCAAACTTTCAACGAAGCCTAGCGGGCATATGCCAGGGGCGCAGTTGTGACGTCGATAGCTGTGCGCAGCTGCTTCAGGTCTGCTGACAAATACCCTAGCTTTGTACTCCGATTCGGATGTTTATGAAAAATTCCTTTAAAAACAATAGCGAGGGGATCAGTTACCGTGGGGCATGCGACTGTTCCCAGTGTCGTGTGCATTATTGTTAAGGCCTTCTACGGCAGAGAATTAGTTTGGACGGAAGCATCCATATACTTTCATTCATTACGCTGTGGCTTTACTTTGGGCACTGTTTAATAATAGCTATTCTTGTGACGTGATAGAAGTATTCTCACCATTTCGAAGGGCTCTTCTTAGTACTTCATTGCCAGTCGATGTGGTGAAAGCTATTCTTCGGGCTGTGGGATCATATTATCTGCTGCATACTGTTAATGCTTGTAGTGACAAGATTACACCATAATCACCATAATACAATTCTGTTCACAGTTTCATTTAAAATAAAGGAACCATGACAAGAATCTTCATATCCAGAACAATTACTACATGGCCAACTGGAAGCTGTGTGCAAAGATTTCTGTCAGTAAGTATTATCAATAGTTGACCAAAACAAGAACCGAAGTGAAATAATTTTTCTACCTGGGAGGTAAGACGACACAGTATGGAAGCCGCAGAGAAGTTCGAAGTATAACAGCGCAATGGTAGAACGTTTTCTTCAACCAAGTAATTCTAGCACCACCAAATATTGACATGTAACTGAGGATATTCTTACATTCACGTGTCTGCTGAAAACAACTGTATGGAAGTAATCCGTGAACCATGGGAAATACCGAGAAATATTTACACTGAGGAGCCAAAACATTATGACACCTGCCTAATGGCTTGTTTGTTCGTCTTTGGACCGAAATATGTCACTCATTCTGCGTATCAGGAATCCAACAGTTTGTTGGTAAGTTTTCGGAGGCATATGGTATTAGGCTATTACGCACAGGTCATGTAACTTTCGTAAACAGCTGACCGCTGCCAGAATGAGATTTTTGCAGCGGGATGTGCGCTGATATGAAACTTCCTGGCAGAATAAAACTGTGTACCGGACCGAGACTCGAACTCGGGACCTTTGCCTTTCGCGGGCAACTGAGCTACCCAAGCACGACTCACCCCCCGTCCTCACAGCTTTTCTTCCACCAGTACCTCGTCTCCTACCTTCCAAACTTTACAGAAGCTTTCCTGCGAACTATGCAGGACTAGCACTCCTGAAAGAAAGGATATTACGGAGACATGGCCTAGCCACAGCGTGGGGGATGTTTCCAGAATGAGATTTTCACTCTGCAGCGGAGTGTGCGCTGATATGAAACTTCCTGGCCAGTAACAAAAAAATGGCTCTGAGCACTGTGGGACTTAACTTCTGAGGTCATCAGTCCCCTAGAACTTAGATCTACTTAAACTTAACTAACCTAAGGACATCACACACATACATGCCCGAAACAGGATTCAAACCTGCGACCGTAGCGGTCGCGCGGTTCCAGATTGTAGGGCTTAGAAGCGTTCGGCCACCCCGGCCGGCGGCCAGTAACAGCTTCTGTAAAATGAGGGAGGTAGGAGACGAGGTACTGGCGGAAGTAAAGCTGTGAGGATGGGGCGTGAGTCGTGCTTGGGTAGCTCAGTTGGTAGAGCACTTTTCCGCGACAGGCAAAGGTCCCGAGTTCGAATCTCGGTCCGGCACACAGTTTTAATCTGCCAGGAAGTTTCAGCTGACCGCTGATTTGCGCACGCGGTGATGGCGCCTCATACCGACCCAGATGGTTTCCATAGGATTTACATCAGCCGAATATGGTTGCCGAGACATCAACATGAGTTCACCATAATGCTCCTCAGACCACTGTAGCACGTTTCTGGCTGAAAGATGATGTCGCTTCGAGAAAGGCATCAAGCGTGAAGTGATGCAGGTGTTTCGCAGCTGTCAGCGTCTCTTCAGTTACCATCTCAGGTGCCATGCTAGCGTAGGAGAATGTCGTTCACAGCATAATAATCCCCCCATCAGCCTGTGTCTTTGACGCGCTACACGTTTCGAGCAGCCGTTCACCTCGATGATGGCGTTTGAGGAGACGACCAGAGACCTAATTTAGCAAAAATGTTATTCACCCAAAGAGCCGAAATGTTTCCCTTTGATCGACGGTTGAAGCCCAGTGGTCCCGTGCCCACTGCAGTCATAACGCACGATGTTGTTGCATCAACATGTGAACAAGTAGCGGTGGTCTGTTACGGAGCTCAGTGTTCAATAATGCGCAATGAACGGTGTGTTCCAAACACTTGTGCGTGCACCAGCATTATGCTGTTTCGGAATAGATGCCACAAATCAACATCCCTCCTACTTCACAGCGCAGACAAGCCTATGAACCCCACGTTCTGTGAAGAGTCGTGGGCGTCCAAGTATTTAGCGCCTAGTGATATTTCAACCTGTTTCCGTATATGCCCACAACAATATCACGCGAACATTCGACCTGATTCGCCGTTTTCGAGATACTCGTTCACAGGCTCTGCGTAATAATAATCTGCCCTTTGTCAAAGTCGCATATCTCAATATATTTTCCCATCTGAAACTCTGATCTTCGCTAGGGTGATCCCCTGTCCGTATCGGGACACATTTTTGTTACTGTCACGCGCCCACATCACTACTAGGCGGCATCCAACGTCGCGGAGGGCAGTGGTCTTAATGTTTTGGCTTATCGGTGTCAATTGTTTCAAATGAAGTGCGATGGTAGAATTTAAAAAACAATTGGTTTGTGCTGAAGTACTAACGGAAGATTTAATAGAAAGAATAGGTGTGTGATTGTATGAGAAGCCGTGTGAATGTGGTGCATGAATGAAGGAGAGTGACTTCCGTTACTGGATAAAAAGTTTTTAAACAGCGCTTGTACGATAACAAGAAGTGAAGAAACGATAAAATATGCAAAATAGATATTGTATCATGTAGCAGGTATGTGAGGATGAAAGTCTGAGCACCAGATAGTGAAAGATGCAGCATGGATACTTCTAGAGGTGTGGGTGAATGAACCCCGGTTGATTACGGAAAATTTGTTTAAAAATGAGGCTCGCGAGAGTGTTCTCCATGGGAAGAGGTCAGCGGCGGTGGACGTGTCATCCGTCATGCTTTCAGTATAGAGCGGTGGTCGTTCTCTCTGGCTGTCTGTGGGCGTTGCACATGCGTGAACAGAGGTCGTGTTTACTTATGCACACTTGACAGCAAACAAAATGGGTCACTGCCGAATACAACCCACATAACGTAGCTGTGTTGCAGGTCCTCTAAACACCAAAACCTCGTGGGGCACAGTCGTTTGACTACACACACAATGGGTGCCGCAAGAGACTACTAGAGACCAAAGGTTTTTATGGCAGTCAGTCTAGGCGTCAACTAATATCGTCATACAAAACGTATTAGAAAACACGTTCTTAGCGATGAGACACCCCATAACACTCATAAACTAACCTGAATTACAACAAGTGACATTGCAAATGTTCTGAGAAAACGAATTATTTTACATATATAGTACAGTAATCCTTAGTCAAAATTAAATACTTGAGACAATATGTGGAGTTACAAAGCTGTACGGCAATTGGAAAAAATTTTTTCGCTCTCGAAAAGGTTTTCTATCCACGTGATGAACGTCGCTCAACGGCGAGTGGCTCTGGAAACTGGATGCTGGACGAAGCAGTAAAAAAACGCGATTAACGGCAACAAGCACTCTACGGAAATCTCAACATTAACAGCAAATCACCAGTAAGATCATTGTTCTCGTAACACATCAACAGCTACGTGTACACAAATTAGAACTTTAAATGACATGACCAACGTCATCGTTCTGGACCTGGATTCAAACCCAGCACCTATAGCCATTGCTAACTAAACTATGCTTGGGTTTGTGCCTTATTGAAACCCGATCACTAGGCATAAAGAGATGTGAAATATAGACGTTTGCACCAGTATCAGTTATCAATTCAGATCCTGAAAATAAATGACGAAAATGTTTGTACTGAACTGGGAATCCTGTCATAACAGCTACCTTCCTCGGAATCGCCCCCAACGACATTTAATATTGTGTCATTCACAAGGAACAAGGTATGCTCATGTTTAAAATTGAAATGACATCGTGTAAAGCTTGTGACAGGGAAGCGAACTCAGCACCTAATCGGATTGTTAACGAAGTACGTAAAATCGGAAGTTAAATATCATTCTTTCACCAATAGCGAGATGTTGGAACCTTAAATGACGATAGAATTGTTTTTGCCTGACTGGGATTCGAACCCAGCATCTAGCGCCGTCGTTTTCTATCCAGGAACAGACGATGAATAACTATTGTTGTTTCACCAGTAGCGAGATGTGCGCATGTTTAGCTACACATCAGGCGACGAAAAGTTCTGTGCTGAATGGAATTCAAACCCCGCAAATTTGGTCATTAGGACACTTTGACTATCAAATTCTTTTCCAATAATAGCTACGAGTGGCATGTTTGTACTTTCAATGATGTGATGGAAAATACTCTGCCGTCTAGAAGATGAATCCACAACATATCGTCGTTGGTGATCAAAACGTCAAACCCAAATCCGTTTTGGCCAGTAGGATGGAGAGGAATGTTTCAACTTAAAAAGATGTTAGGAAACGTTTGATCTTGTATTGTTGTGATAAAAAGCTCATCATGTGGCTGTGAGTTGAAACTAACACGTTACAGCTGACAACGCACGAAGAGACGTTGAAAATGCAAGAATGTTACACTAGTAGTTCGGAGTGCAAATGCTAGGGCTTGAAATGAAATAATGAATATTTTGTGCTGATCAGGATTCGAAACCAGATAGGTGCCTTTCGAGGAGGCCTAGAAGAGTTTGCAGTCTTGAGGAACAAAGTGAAATCGAAATCGAATCCCATTCCAGCAACCGAGCGAGGTGGCGCAGTGGATAGACGCTGGACTCGCATTCAGGAGGACGACGGCTCAATCCCGTGTCCGGCCATCCTGATTTAGGTTTTCCGTGATTTCCCTAAATCACTCCAGGCCAATGCCGGGATGGTTCCTCTGAAAGTGCACGGCCGACTTCCTTCCCCATCCTTCCCTAATCCGATGAGACCGATGACCACGCTGTCTGGTCTCCTTCCCCAAACCAACCAACCAACCCAGTCCAGCACCACAATTTTCAATGTCTCAGTTTCAAATAAAGTAAGAGCCTTGTGAACTTACATGTCCATTGGTTCATTAAATGAAATACGTTTTCTAGTTTACGACGGCTTGCTGGTGACAGAGTCTCTGCCTTCCGGGGTTTCTCCATCTGTCACAGCACAAACGAATGCCGCTCTGCCCCAGTCGGCAGCGAAGGGATGTTATCTTTACTGCGGATATTGACCTACGGAGCTTACTGGCGTTCTGCACTTGGCCCTACTAGGGGTGCAGGAGAGTTACTTGTGTGTGTTACAAATCTACGCCTCACGTGAGATGTGAATCACGTTTTACACATAAATACAAGATTAATCCACCATACCACAGAACCCCCTGCCAAGCACAGAATTATAAATTGCAGAGTATTCATTTAGATGTAGATGCAGATGTCAAGGGACGGGTAACAGGTAGGAGGACGGGATCTGGGAATGGACAGAAGTGCAGAAGTGCAAAATATAAGCGTGAAATGCTTTCAAAGCATTGATTACTTAGATGTGTGCCATAGTTCATTTTATCTTAGGACCGAGAGATAAGGAAGGACTGTTTTCAGAACGAAGAATGGGTTATAGGGAAGGGGAGATCAAAGAATATGGTTTCATAGGTGTTGAGAGGAATGATAGAGAGTTAAGACAGCACCAATTAAAATAGAAAATGTTGCGTCAATGGAAACCGCTAGATTTGTTTATAAAGTTTTGGGTGAATGGAATAGGGCACTTGCGGCGATAGTGTCAGAGAGAGAGAGAGAGAGTGTGTGTGTGTGAGAGAGGATAGAGGAGATATCAACAACGAGTAAACATAATATGAAATCGTTTGCGTATTGTGTGGAGGACGGAGGGTGTATTCATGGATGGAGGGGAAGACAGAGATAACAACAAGTACTGTGAGAGAGTGTCCATCTACGCTGATTAGTTTGTAAGTATCTAGACAGGGTATAAATGAAATCAAAATAGAATATTTAACAAACTGTATATTCAAAAGAAACCCACTTGAATTAAAAAGGCATCTCAAAGTAAACTAACCCATATTGTATCTTTTCTGTGGCCACGCGATCTTCCACTAGCTCCGAATGAGGAAAAATGACGAAAAAGAAGACATAACAAAAAATTTTAAGGACTCTAATATTTTGTCCAGAATCCTTCATTTTTTGTACTCCTATCATGCGTCTTGGCATAGAATGTATAAGCCGTCGGACGTAACTGCCTGAAGAAGCAACTTCCTCCCAGGCTTCCAGGACGCAGTCCCAAAGAGCGTCCGCAGTAGTTGGTTGGTTTCGTGGCTAGTTCTCTGTTAATGTTCTCGCGACCTCAGCCCACATGTTTTGCATGGGGTTCATATCAGCCGCCCGTGGTGGCCAATCCATGAGGTTGACACCAATCGTGGAGAGCCGCTGCTGAACAAATTCAGACTTGTGAATGGGAGAATGGTCCTCTTGCAATGTGACGTCCCCTTCTGCGTACAGCATTTGCACTGACGGAAGCATCACATTTTCCAATATGTGGGCATACCGCACGCTGTCCACAGTTCCTTCTATCCTGTGAAGAATTCCCGCCTCTCGCAGAAATCCAATCCTAGCAGGTAACAGGAAGCCGGCAACTTCTTCTCGTCGTGGTTACACATTCGCGTCGATGGCGAGTCCCTTGCGGCCTGTAAACGATGCGTGGACGGTCGTTACTGGTGGAAAACACCTTCTCATCATTGAAAATGACGTTGTCACACGACGCCCTCAGATGGAGCTCCACAAATGTTAACCGGTATAAAACGTTGTCTTCGCTGAGCTCTTGTTTCATGGCGGATCGTCGTGCATGCAGTCTAGCGTCCCTCAGCCTTCGGCGAATCGTGTAACTGGAGCCGGGGAAGTTGGTCTTCTGCCGCAACTGCTTCGCGTTCAGAAAGGGATTTTCTCTGCACCTAGACACTAGGTCCTCGTATTCCTACTGTGAGCTCAATCTCTTCCTGCCTGAGCCAGGAGCCCTGTTGGTGGTGCCTCTTTCAAGGCAGATCCTCCACCATCTCGTTGCAGTGGTATCTGGTACGCCATATCGTCTGCCAGTTTCTCTGATGGAACATCCTCCTTCTTCAATGAAAGCGACGACTCGGTCTCGAATAGAACTCTCCCAGTGAGCCATTACGGCAGACAGCCTCGTGTGTATTTCCGCTTGCCGCTCTTATACTGATGCCAGGAGAGGAGGTAAACATATTTACGTCAAACGGAGAGGCAGAGGCATGCGGCGCAGCCGTGCTGGCTCGTCCCGGGCTTTTGGCCCACCAACGCCACCGCCAGCTCGCTCACTTCCGTCTCTCCTAAGCCAGCCTGGCTGGCCCGTAGCTCGCGAGCCGCGGCTAGTACAAACCCGGGCCGCAAGGCCACGATCACCAAAGATCAAAAGTTACACCTAACCTACCGAAGTCTGTGGTATAAACAGACGCAGCTACAGCTATTATGTTATAACATGTGCAGGCACACCTATAGTTGACGATTCATTCAAATATTTGACTAACAATACGTTCAAAAATACACTTATTTTAAACATAGCTACCACAAAATATTTCACCTAGCTAGCAATAGCATGACGCAGGAAATTATTATTTTTTGTAAGCGCTCTGCATTAGATGTAGCCTTACTAAAACGTGTATTCAACCACGACAACTAAGCGGAATGTAAAAGTAAACAGGTTTGGCGGCAGCTTCTCCAAATAATAGTCTATACGCAGTATATAATACACGTTTTGTACATTTATAACATGTACTCAGTGTCTCTGAAGCAATACGTGGTGCACTTTCTGCTGAGTCACTTCATTTACTTCTCAATGATACACGACTACTAGAGAACATTGCTCTTTACGGCAGCCAGTCCACTTGTAAATTAACACCACGATATCGCAGATATTGGGCAACACGTTACTAGGGATGCGAAAGGCCTTAAGGTTTGCAACTAAACATACTACTCCTAGCTACTACCGAATAAGAATTTGATTATTAATGTGTATTCATAACCATGTGTGCGGCGTTCGACTCTCAGTCAGCATAGACGTTTTCGTCGCCTTATTTCTAGTTAAACGTGAGCACATCTTGGTAATGGTGGACCAACATTGGACATTTCTCGTCTTTTCCTGGTTAGACAAGGACGGCGGTAGGCGCCAGGTTCGAATCCCGGTCAGGCAATACAACTTCAGTCGTCATTTAAGGTTCCAACCTCACTAATTGTGACAAAGTGTGATATCTACATTCTGATTTTACGTACTTATTCATCGATCCGATTAGGTGCTGGATTCGCATCCTTGTCACCAGCATTTAATGATTGCATTTCAATTTTAAACATGTGCATCCTTTGTTCCTTGACAATGTAACAATATACAACGTCTTTCGAGGTTAATTACCAGCAAGGTAACTGTCATGTTAGGGTTCCTGGTTTCGTAAAACATTATCGTCATTTACATTCAAGTTGAGAATTGATAAGTGATACTGCCTAGTGATCGAGTCTCGATAAGGCACAAAGTTTTGCTTGGTTAACAATGGCTTTACGTTCTGGGTTTACATCCGGATCCAGAACGAATACGTTGGTCATGTCATTCAAAGTACAACTTTGTGTACAAGTAACTGTTGATGAGTAATGTGAACGATAATATGACTCGTGATTCGCTGTTAATGTTGAGATTTCGGTAGAGCGCTTGCCGCCTTTAATCAAGTCTTCTTTTAACTGCTTAGTATTACATTAAGTTGATGCGAAACAACTCCCCGTTGAACGTTGAACGACATTCAGCTTGTGTTGGGTAAACCTTTTAGACAGCAAAGAACTTGTTTTCAATGGGCATACAACTTTATAAATCCATATACTGTCTCAAATACTTAACTGTGCCTCAGGATTACTGAACGATTTATGTGACAAAATTAGTTGCCCCATAACGTTTGAAATGTCACTTAATTACAATAAGTTTAGTTTACAAACGTTGAGAACTGTCTGCTCTCTTATGTACTGTCGTGGTGTTAATTTACATCTGGACGGACTGTCATAAAAACTGGTGTTCTCTAGTAGTCTCTAGCGGTACCCACTGTGTATCTTACGACTATACTGTGGAGGGTTGCGTCGATGTGCAACACTGATATGGTATGTTGGTTGCATACATTCAGGTGCAGCCTACACCTTGGAATTAAGGCGTGACCCTTTTTTTTTTTTTTTTTTTTTTTTTTTGCTGTCGAGCGTAAATAGCACTGCATGTATCGAGCAAGGCAGTGGCTTTTTAATGTGCACACCCAAAAAAATACACCACTACATATACTAGGCTTTCATATTTTCTATCTTAGATATATTACCGCAGAATTAAAATAAAAATATTCCTCATCTCCTGATTCTAACGAAGGTTTTCGGGACATTTAACTTGGTTTCGAAGACAAAAGCTACAATTGGCAACCCCTTCTCTTCTGGGGGGGCTAATAAAGGAGTGCTGAGACCCCTGCTTCCTCCAGTCTTCAAACGTCCTATACTGGGCTGAGAAACAGCTTCTTCGAGAACCTAAAGTACCTTTTTCTTTCTTTTGGACACATGACATTGTGCAGACTTTCATTTTCATTTTGTTCCTTGCCATCAGCGCATCTCGCCAGAAGTGTATCAGATGCAAGTCTCTGAGAGAGAGGTACTATACTGACCACACTGGCAGCTGTCACTGTGCCAGTCTGATCGCCAGTCAATATTTCAAATATTTCTTAGATTCTAATGCAGCCAAATCAGCCAAGAGTAAACGCTCCGAAGATGTGAAACAGCGTTAAAATATTTTTGAAAAAAATTGAAGTTTCTGGGTGGAATCTCCCTTGAAGACTAAAAAGTGATACTAACAAAACGCTAGTACTCCTTTACTTTAAGTTTAGTCCCAAAAATAAATAAAAGTAGCTCCAGTTCCCTGGTCCGACTTACAGAAATGGGCCAAACAGAGCGTCGGCTCACAAATCGTTCTACCGTTCTGAGTAGAAATTGAAACGTATCTAAGAAACGTATTTAAAACTCACGTAGTTATCAAGACAGTAAAATTAAAGGAATTATTATATGCACAAACCAAGAATGGAACAGGGAATTTCGATTTGGGATACCTTTCGCCTTGAGGAAGCACAGTCTTTTCTTCTTTTCTACCCAGACACATTTCACTAAAGTTGCAGCATCTTCAGTAGGTTTCTCAATTTGCTTCCTATTAAATAACAGTAAAAATAGCTTTTTTCTGTCTACAGACATAGGATTTAATTTTAAATTTGACAAGAAAAATTTTACTACGCGGTTAACACACTGTGTCTTACTGTAGGTGGCTTTACAGTTGTTTTCCACTCACAATCTCTCCTTTCAGCAATAGAGAACTTAATACAGAAATTCACAGTGAAAATCTACGAGTGGGAATACTATAGTGTTGTGCTTAAACTTCTTTTATCCTATGTGAAATCTGTGTGAGTGTGTTTGTTTGTGCGTGTGTGGGTGAGGGAGAGAGAGGGAGAGAGAGAGAGAGAGAGAGAGAGAGAGAGAGAGAATGAGTGAGTGAGGCTTTACGACAGTGAGTGAGTGGAGAGAGAGATATTTCCTCAAGGCGGGATCTATCCAACATACAAACTTGTTTGTAAACAAACACGGACACAAAATGAGTACCAAGACGCAAGAGTACGTGCTGTCATAAAATACACTCAAGGTAATACTTCTATGTTGCTGATGACTTCATATTTTCCTGTTCCGCGTCTGCTATGTGTTCACCTCATTTTGTGGTTCACATGCTGCATGCCTAAATCGAAGACTATGCTTACGTCTACGAACTAAGCAATATTTTTAGTGGAGTTGCCGTGACGACAAATAAAGCTAAAATGACGAAGACTAGCAGGTGTGAACAGACTGTTCTATAATTACCGATAAGTCGATTGTCGAATGACTATGCGAGTTTCTGCATCCGAAGTTTGTAGCCCGTTGTAACCCCCGTATTATCTTGTTTCGGGAGCGGAGAATCCGGTTTAATAGGACTTAAGCGCCTTTAGGTCAGGCGTCTTATCGTCTTAGCCATGGCAATACGCAGTTTCGTAACAGTTAATTAGGACACGATTCGAGACACTTTAACAGTAGAGAACTTAGCACTAAGAAAATAAGGCAGCGTTACAGAATAATCTCATTTCCAGTATATACAATTCGAATTAAACGAAATGCTCGACATTTAAGAAGATAGCGTGAGCAGAATTTGTATCTACATTTTGTTAGTTACACCAGCAGGATAAATACGCATGAAAAATACATTTAAAAGAATTAACTGCGAAAGTTAAACAAAAGGTTTATGCATTTAGATTCAGAAACGAAGTTTAATAATTTACAAAAAATTCAGCAATTTCTTTTCTACTCAATTAGGAAATTTTTAGAACATGTTGATTCTCTTTACTAGACGAACAATGGCTCTGTTCGATGGGGTACAACATTTTACAATGCGTAAATTTTTCGTTTTATGTATATGTATGCCACGGAATTTGCGTGGGTGAATTCTGCCCTCGATACATTAAGATTGATGCTGGAGTGAGCCTTGTTAATGAACGTCGCAGAAGATGCTGGAAGTGGCCATCGTTGACATCGATGCGCGCTGTGCTCAATTTATCAAACTTTGAGACATGGGTAGCTGCTATACGTGAGGGATAGCGGCAGTAACGTTTTCGGAGTACTGCTGCAGCTCTTTCACTGTGTGGGGATTATTTGCATACACGTGATCGTTCAGTCTGTCGCACAGTTGAAAATTACAGTGGGAGAGATCGGGCTATCGAATTGGCCAGGAGACGACACCGCCTGCACGACTGGTTGTCAACACCTCATCCACTCGTGAGGAACTTGTGAAGGGCGTGTCTGCTGTTGCTTTGTCTTGCTGAAAATAGCCACACTTCATCTTCTGTGAATTGATCCACATATGGATTAAACAGTTTCTGGACATACAGGTTAACGCTAAGTTTGGTGAAAGAAACGCGTTACGATGTGGGCACTAGATATTGCGCAACAAAACACAATCTTGAGTTATGCAACGGCCATTCAGAGTACTGACAGAAATTTTCCTAACACACAGTGGCGCGTGTTCAGTGAGTGCCCTAACTTGCTCAACCAGGCCTTATGTGAAGAAATAAAAGACTGAGGATCCGAAAGTGGCGCGCCGGTTTAGCCGAGCTGTCTTAGGCGCTGCATTCATGGACTGTGCGGCTGGTCCCGGCGGAGGTTCGAGTCCTCCCTCGGGAATGGGTGTGTGTGTGTTTGTCCTTAGGATAATTTAGGTTAAGTAGTGTGTAAGCTTAGGGACTGATGACCTTAGCAGTTAAGTCCTATGAGATTTCACACACTCTTTTTTTTTTTTTATCCGAAAGTCCCGATTCCACTTCACTCAGAATCCAGCGGTAGGCAGCAAGTGGTTGGTTCTTCGAAAATACGGTTTCCAGCCCATTCTGTGCTGATGAGTTCTCCTGTTCATTAACAAGGGTCGAGCCGGCCGGAGTGGCCGAGCGGTTCTAGGCGCTACAGTTGCAGGTTCGAATCCTGCCTCGGGCATGGATGTGTGTGATGTTCTTAGGTTAGTTAGGTTTAAGTTGTTCTAAGTTCTAGGGGACTGATGACCTCAAAACTGCTAAGAGCCATTTCTGAACAAGGGTCGATACGTGTCAGTCTCATAAATATTCTCCGCGAAAATTTTATTTTACTCACTCTTTACTTCACCCACGCACAGGTCCAGAAATGTAGTGTAGGAGGGTGTGCAGACTTCGGGTAGTTAAACCTGCCACAGCAGCAGACACATCCTGAGAACATGCCTTTTGTTCCGTCGCCACTATTGCTTTATAGCTGCCGGCGTGCCAAAGGAAAATCTACAGCGTAGTCAGGAAAGGAATCTTTTCCAAGAAATGTAAAACATTATGTTGTGGGAATTGCGCGTAGACATCTGTTGTGTGGTGCTTCATTAAACGAACGGACCCAGTTCGGTGACCTGTAGCAGCAAGTGAAAAATGCGCCAGCAACTGGGATCTCTAGTCCAAACTCCGCATCCCGTGAACCAATCGTAACGTTAAAATATTTTTTCTCTTTTTCTGGAGATCACGTTTAGAGTTCGTGCACGAGTGGTACAAGACTGATAGAAGGTAAGCTTGCAGGTCTGGAGAACTAAGAGTGCGGGCAACAGAAACCAATAGTCATCGCAGTTGTACGAGTACTTGTCTCGCATATTCAGTGTGTGTGTGTGTACACAGCGAAAATTTAATAACATTTCATTCTAGTCCAAACAATAAATGTTTCTTTTCGTTAGAACCTCTGCCTGTCACGAACGTGGGAGCAGAAGCTAACTTATATTCTTCGGTGAATCGTTTTTGTGAGTTAACCGTCCGTTATTAATTACTCTCAGTAGCCTTTCATTTATTTCGCTCTAAGTCGTTTTCAGTAGTAGTTTATATCGTACTGAAAATTAGTTGCGTGTGTAAACGATATTTTCTTCACACATACGAAACATTCTCTTTTCCTAGGTAAAGCGCTGTCTGTCTACGATGTTTACCGCGATAAGCGAATAGGTTTTGGGAGTCTCGGCCTAAATAAGGCTTCCGTCAAACACTCTTTTCACTCTTTTGCATTGTAACACCATGCAGATAGTTCACCAGTGCGAATCTGGTACCGATAACATGGCTGTTACAGTTCTTTAGCGTACAACACATAAAGATAAGGAATGTTATCGACAGTGGCGCGATTCAGGAGTCGGTCACCCGTTAATTGTTTGTCCGCGCTTAACCCATAGTACGGAACCAAATCCATAAAAAATCGCAAAGGATTAACATGGTAGAAGAGTATGTGTGCAGTGCAACAGGCAAAACAGTAGCTTCTCCAGCATTACAGCAAAAAGGCATCCTGATCAGTACCGGTATAGGCAGTCACTGATAATGCCAAAATAAAATGAGTCGAAACGGGCCGGGCAAAACGAAATTTGCCTTTATTCAGCTGACTGCAGACGGCCCTAAATCATTGTAACAAAGAAAATATATCTTTTTCGGTTTTGCTGAAAACTCTTCTAGTTGTTAAACAGAAGATTTCATGTATCAAACGATTAACAATTTGAAGATCAAAACAGCTGTAAGCAGTTGCATTCATTATGTCATACTTTCCGATAAGCCTTGCTAGAAATTACACCTGTCTCAACACATTATTTAAGTGAATTAAGGCGCCGAAGAAGGCGATTCTGCCTTGAACGACGAACGACTCCATAAACTGACAGTTATCTTTAGTTTCTGTGGCGGTTCAATTCATCACACTTCCACACCAAGGGGATGGCAACTACTGAATATGAATCTACCAGGTACTACAAGAGACTATATGGCGTAACTGTGTCACACTGTACCTAGCTTTTGCTGATAGATATGAAGTTACGCAAATGAAGCTGTATTCTGTTGCATATAACAGATGTTTTCTATGTACGATGTTTGGCTAACCTGTGGCACTGTCTCGCACCACAATGCGACACCATCCGTGAACAGTCCTTGCGCTGCACGCCAAACGCAGCCGTTTGTGCTGTGTTAAGGGCAGCCTACGCTTGGAACGAAAATTCCCTTGACCAGCTGCTGCTAGTCTCTACCCAATGGCCCTGGGCGACACAGACTGTAGTAGGGAGTTCATTGCCTGTTTTCAGATCGCTGGCACAGAGGTGAATGGTGTATTTGTTCCATAATACATCTACATCTACATCCATATCCCGCAAGCCACCTGACGGTGTGTGGCGGAGGGTAGCTCGAGTACCTCTATGGGTTGTCCCTTCTATTCAAGTATCGTATTGTTCGTGGACAGAAAGATTGTCGGTATGCCTCCATGTGGGCTCTAATCTCTCTGATTTTATCCTCATAGTCTCTTCGCGATATACACGTAGGAGGAAGCAATATACTGCTTGACTCCTCGGTGAAGGTATGTTCTCGAAACTTCAACAAAAGCCCGTACCGAGTTGCTGAGCGTCTCTCTTGCAGAGTCTTCCACTAGAGTTTACCTATCAGCTCCGGAAAGCTTTCGTGATTACTAAGTGATCCTGTAACAAAGCGCGCTGCTCTCCGTTGGATCTTCTCTATCTCTTCTATCAACCCTATCTGGTACGGATCCCACACCGGTGAGCAGTATTCAAGCAGTGGGCGAACAAGTGAACTGTAACCTACTTCCTTTGTTTTCGGACTGCATTTCCATAGGATTCTTCCAATGAATCTCTGTCTGGTATCTGCTTTACCAACGATTAATTTTATGTGGTCATTCCATTTTAAATCGCTCCTAATGCCTACTGCCAGATAATTTATGGAATTAACTGCTTCCAGTGGCTGACCTGCTATATTGTAGCTAAATGATAAAAATCTTTCTTTCTATGTATTCGCAGCACATTACACTTGTCTACATTGAGATTAAATTGCCATTCCCTGCACCATTCGTCAATTCGTTGCAGACTCCCCTGCATTTCAGTACGATTTTCCATTGTTACAACCTCTCGATGTACTACAGCATCATCCGAAAAAAGCCTCAGTGTTACGCACAAGGTCATTTATATATATTATGAATAGCAACGGTCCTACGACACTCCCCTGCGGCACACCTGAAATCACTCTTGCTTCGGAAGACTTCTCTCCGTTGAGAACGACCAATCACACAATTGGTCTGATAGTCCACATGCTCTTACTTTGTTCATTAAACGACTGTGGGGAACTGTATCAAGCTCCTTGCGGAAGTCAAGAAACACGGCATCTACCTGGGAACCTGTGTCTATGGCCCTCTGAGTCTCGCGGACGAATAGCGCGAGCTGGGTTTCACACGATCGTCTTTTTCGAAACCCATGATGATTCCTACATAGTAGATTTCTAGTCTCCAGAAAAGTCATTATACTCGAACATAATACGTGTTCTAAAATTCTACAACTGATCGACGTTAGAGATATAGGTCTACAGCTCTGCACATCTGTTCGACGTCCCTTCTTGAAAACGGGGATGACTTGTGCCCTTTTCCACTATTTTGGAACGCTACGCTCTTCTAGAGACCTGCGGTACTCCGCTGTAAGAAGGGAGGCAAGTTCCTTAGCGTACTTTGTGTAAAATCGAACTGGTATCCCATCAGGTCCAGCGGCCTTTCCTCTTTTGAGCGATTTTAATTGTTTTTTTATATCCCTCTATCATCTATTTCGATATCTACCATTTTCTCATCTGTGCGACAATCTAGCGAAGGGGCTACAGTGTAGCCTTCCTCTGTGGAAGTGAGCGAGTTACTACTTGTGGCTGTCAGACATGGTTGGGCACAACTACGACAACCCTAACGTTCCGGTGCAGTCTAACATCGGGCCATTATCATACAGAAACGTCCGGCTCATCTGGATATTACACGATTCGATCACCTAGGAAACTGGAGACCTACTAAGTCCATGAGATGGCTATAATGCTGTATCATACGAGTACGTATTGCCTCCGTGCTCCGTGCCTTTCACACTGTTCGCTCTGCTTCTGAAGCTGTTCATGTCCCTTACACACCGGCGAGACAAAACATTATGACCTCCTGCTTAATAGCTTGTTGGTTCATCTTTAGAACGCAATACGGCATCGACTCTGTGCACCATCGATTCTACAATTTGTTGGTAGGTTTTTGGAGGTATATGCCATCAAATGTCTACACAAGTCATGTAATTCCCGTAAATAACGTGCCGCTTATTTGTGTACATAGTGATAGCACCCGATATCGACCCAGAAGGTTTCTATCGCATTCACACGAGGCAGATTTGGTGGCCCAGACATCGACGTGATTTCACTATCATGCTCTTCACACTACTGTAGCAAAATTCTGGCTTCGAGAAACCGAAATTATACTGTTAGAAGATGATATTGCCGTCAGCGAAGACATCAAGCATGAATTGTTGCAGGTGGTCCGCAGCTGAAATAATGTCTTCGGTTAATAATACAGATCCCATGCAAGGGCAGGAGAATGTTTTCCATAGCATAAAATAATGCTCCCACCAGTCTGCGGCTGTGGCGCGGTGCATGCTTGGAACTGCCGTTCGCCTCGATGAAGCCGTTTGTGGAGAAGACCACCGACCTTGTGTAGCGAGAAGTATGATTCATCCAAAGAGCCGACACGGTTCCAATGATCCAATGTCGAATACCGATGGTCCCGTGCCCACTGCAATCGTAATTGTCGGTGTCGTTGGATCAATGTTGCAACACGCAGGGCTGGTCTGCAGAACAGTTCCATATTTTAAAGGCACATCTGCAGAAAGAGAGGAATTTACGTTGGAAATATTGGAAACGAGATAAATAAGTAAAATATTAATTAAAAATTAACCCATTAACGCTTTGGCTGCTGCAGATGAGATGCGTGTCCGGGTGACCGTGTCGAGCGCGCCCTTGAGGTCACGTGATCCGTTTACCTGTGCTATTAGCCGTCTCAGCTCTTCGCTGGCCCTCTCTCGCCCTGCGCTGACTGTTTCTAGAGCCAGGGGGGTCGTGACTGTCTGTTCGTCTGAGTGTGATCGCCGACGTTACAAATAAACACATTCTATCTGGATGCTTATTCCATAGCTTTGAATCTGGAGGTGGATTGCTCGGCAAACATATTGTACACCAAAGCTGCTTACGCAGCTTAAATGTAACTCCTCATTAAAGGCTTTCTTTCATTTGTAGTTAGTTCTTACGAATCATCATAAGGTATCTGTATACTTCTTTTATTTTACGTACTCATACTTAATTATGTGCTTTTTGTACGTAACTTACGATGTAAACGCTGGATAATCCGTTATGATCCAGCGTTGACGTTCGTCTGTACTATTGCAATAATTCGCCCGCAAACAACTTTCGAGGAAAACGTCTGGATGTCGAGACACACTTTCGAAGCTATTCACTATATTTTGAGCTCATAAACCCAATAAATTATCTCCAGGGAAACTTCAAAACCAAAAGTCAACGCTTCTGTATTCATTTTACACGGGACGCAATTGCTACTATACAGTAGAAATAAACGATGATGTATAACTTTTCTTTAGGAATTCGATAAGGAAATATTACTAATTAAAAGTCATCTTTAATTCCTAATGACCTTTCCTCCTCAGAAATTGGCGAGTGTGTGCAACTGACCAACGTCTAATTAAGGTAACCGTCATATATATATATATATATATATATATACGTAACGTCTCTATGTACAAAAATGAACAACTGTGCGTTAGTCTCACTGAAACTCAAAGACAGCTTAAGCGATTTGGAGATTTGGATGATTCTTTCTTCAGCTTTCATCCTTGTCGATTCTTTTTTTGCTGCGTTCGTCAATTTTAAGGCAAGATTTGGGAAATACTAAAAGGGCTTTTTCCTACGGGAATTTAACGAATTTAGATATTCACTATTGAAACCACCGATACGAATAATTCCTTTTTTGTTTGTTCGTTATGGTTTTGATCTCTAAGCATCCAGTCTGCGTTTGTCAGCAGAGACTCAATGTTTCACAAGTTTGTACATAAGGTATATGTCAGCACAGTAATTTATCTGGAGAGTCTCTTCAGGTTCAGATAAGTCTGTGTTTTTATTTGTATATTTTCATTTATTTATTTGTGATGTTATATTTCCCATCCTTCTTTCTCATCCGGGATTTTGACTGGCAATGACGAAATTAATAATATTGTTTTTATTTATGTGCTTATTTTTTTATTTTTGTTTTTCCCAACATTTCGTTTTCTATATTTTTATTTCTATTTTTTTCAGAAATAAGGGCTTGGTATCATATTACGGACGTAGCAACGTGGCTAAAAGTTGTTCTTTATGCAGCACATTTCAAATACAACACGTAATGCGTGTTTTGTATTCAGATTTCGTTTCAAGGCACGCATTCTGTTTCAAGCAGACTGCACATCTACGCCATAACCGCGAGTCTTGGGCTGGTAACTTTGAATGGCATTTAGAAAGAGCCTTTGTGAAGCGCAGAGGATTCTCGTCATCAGAGCGTCTTCCTTTCTTATTTCTTCTCCATTCTATGGCAAATTTTTCCCCAAGTTCTCGTACAAGACATAAATGAAAATCTGATAATGGTGTTTTTCTCCCTGTGAAGAGTGTGAGCATTGAAAGCACAAAGGTCCACAACACAAAAAAAAAACTTTTTGTGCCATTTAACAGTTTATACACAGATGCAGCTGAGCTAAATAGCCTGTCAGTGAGGTCTACTGTGCCCTTACTCGCAATGTAGTCGACAACATACTGCGGCTTCATTACTTTCTCGCCAGTCTTCCTGTCTGTCTTTTCTGTACTGTTACAGGTAGTCAACATCTAACACTTCTCCCTTGTCGCACCACTTAATGGCAATCATTCTGCCAGTTGACATAAATTCAACTTCTCCTTGTTTCAGTTTCTTCCGTAGCTTCGGCAAATTGTGCGTGTTCCTGCGTACAGTACCTCATGCCGCTCTTATATGGTTGTGAAGCCAAAGGAACAAGTCTGGACTTGTATACCAATTGTCGAGGTACAGGGTTTGTCGTTGAGTGTGGCTGCATCAGTGTTGCTACCATATCGCCGGATTTCCCCATTATGGACTTCGATTTCCGTTGTTGTGCCTGTGTATACAATGAAATCCAAGACGTATCCAGTTTTACAGTAGCACAACACAATTGTCTTCATTCCAAATCTACTTCGCTTTGAAGAAATGGGTTATTTAAAAGATAAGCGACCTGTGAACAATAACATGCTTTCATCGACTCAGAGATCTTGTATAGATTAAACGCTCTGGGAAACGCCATACCAACTGTATAAATTATTTTCCTAGTTTTAAACCAACTGTCATCTGCACGTTTGGCAGAGTTGTCACTAAAACGCAACGTTCTCAAAAGTAACATAAAACGGTCACGGGACAGAATTGGAGTGCTCAGAAGTACATCTCTGGACCAATATTCCAATTTTTCTCAATTTTTAACACGGGCCATGAGAAACCAAATACCAATGAAGCAATATAGTTTCTCAAAATCAGTATCTTTCCAGATGGACAGTCGAGAACGAACTGACTCCGGCGTTTTAACCACGGTGAAAGTTTAAAATCGGTTCGCTTCAAGTGCTATAAATTTCATCAGATTTTCTGACTGAAATAGCGTGAAAAAGAGTGGAAGTTTTGAATGAGGCGCTAGATGGCAGTTATGTCCTGAAGATGAGTCATCAAATGCATGCAGTGCTGGACTGAAATAACGCTTTTGACGATGAAATTTGTCACAAAGTCGTGGCCTTTTACCGATCGCTTCGCCTTTACTTTCAGAATCTGAAAAGAACTATCCCTATATGTCAACTACGCGGATGCGTATTACTACGAGATTCTTCTGAAGGATCATCATCATCACTACTGTCATTGAACATGCCACACTCGCTGTCGCTGTCACTCCTTGTATCTCCAGTATCTCATCAGTACAACAACGCCGACGTGCCATTTGCTTGTGGAATTCAAGTGTGACAACACTCTAAAAATCCTGATCAATAGGTAGAAAGCTAAACGACACCACAGAAGCAGAATGCAGATGAACATACGAACGAGCTAGCATGAGTGTCTAACAGCAACTGTGAAATCCGACGGAAACACCGCTGAGCGGCTATAGACGTCCGCAGGACCACAGGTAGCGGAACCGGGTGGCGGTAAAAGCCGTCATTAGGACTAGGGTACCGGTCAGGCCGCGACGGTGAATACCGTCTGTAGCGCTCGTGGGAAACATCACTGCCGCGGCTAAAGACGTCCGCAGCTCCTGAAGAAAGGTGGAGCGCGGAGGTATTTCACGTCTGCAATGCTCAAAGGGTTAATAGACAATACTTGACTTTGGATGAAGTCCATGTGTACATCTATGGACAATCCACAATCGCCGGCCGGTGTGGCCGAGCGGTTCTAGGCGCTTCAATCTGGAACCGCGCGACCGCTACGGTCGCTGGTTCGAATACTGACTCGGGCATGGATGTGTGTGATGTCCGTAGGTTAATTAGGTTTAAGTAGTTCTAAGTTCTACGGTACTGATGACCTCAGATATTAAGTCCCATAGTGCTCAGAGCCATTTGAACCATTTGAACACTCCACAATCAACCATACGTCGCATGGCGGAATGTACCCCATACCACTACTAGTCATTTCTTTTCCTGTTCCACTCGCAAACAGAGCGACGGGGAAACGACTGTCTACGTATATGCTTCCCCATGAGCCCTGATTTCTCGTGTCTTATCTCCGTGGTCCTCACGCGCAGTGTATGTTGGAGGCAAAATAATCGTTCTGCAGTCAGCTTGAAATGCCGATTCTCTAAATTTTCTCAGTAGTGTTCCTCGAAAAGAATGGCGCCTTCCCTCCCGGGATTCCCATTTGAATTCCCGAACCATCTCCGTAACACTGATCTTCGAACCTACCACTAACAAATCTGGCAACCCGCCTCTTAAC
Source organism: Schistocerca cancellata (assembly GCF_023864275.1). NCBI lineage: Eukaryota > Metazoa > Arthropoda > Insecta > Orthoptera > Acrididae > Schistocerca > Schistocerca cancellata. The sequence goes on along the minus strand of NC_064633.1, from coordinate 20,692,611 downwards.
TGCTTCGATGTATTCCTTCAATCCGACCTCACACGGATCTCAAATACTCGAACAATACTCAAGAATAGGTCGCTTTAGCATCCTGCACGCGATCTCCTTTACAGATGAATCACACATTCCTAGAATTTTCCCAGTAAACCAAAGTCGACTATTCGCCTTCTCTACCACACTCTTCACATACTCGTAGCATTTCATGTCGCTTTGCAACGCTACGCGCGGATATTTAAATGACGTGACTGTGTCAGGCGCGACACTACTAATGCCGTATTCGAACATTATGAGATTTAACATTTTCAACATTTCGCGGCCCTGTCAGCAACAGCCTCAGTTGCAATGTTTACCTAGATTTAACTAGGTTTCAGTTAGGAAGACCCAACCTTCTTCACAATAAAAGGAACTACGATTTGTCTATAATGGAAAACGTCAAAAACTAAAAACTATAATATAGTACTGCAATATCTTATCTGGGAAACAGCCTCGGCCCCACTTCACGACCGCACTACGGAAGCAACGCGTGTTGTACTGGAACTCAGTTTCTACTTATCCACATAACATTTTTTCTACATTTAGAGTTAGCTGCCATTCATCGCACCAATTAGAAATTTTCTCTAAGACATCTTGTATTGACCTACAGTCACTCAACTTCGACATCATACCATACACCACAATATCATCAGTGAGCAACCTCAGCTGTCCACCCAAACAACGGACGAAACATAATGGATACTTATGGCGTAACACAATGACAGCTGTTTATTCCTCGGAATAGCACTGAATGCTAGTTAAATTTAAATTGCATTTAAATATGCACTTCGGTACACAGTTATAACTAATGACGCTAGGTTGTGCCTCGATCTGAACTACGATCATCCAAGTGTTAGAGTAGACTCTCTAAGAATTCGGCGAGCGGCGCTGCGCTCTGACATACGTAGACTTCAAGCAGCGACGGCGTATGGAACCTCTTGAGGGCTGCATCTAGAAATGAATGTGTCCAGCTTTTTTCTTTTTTTCTTTTTGACTTGTAAATAATAGATTTCAGCTATCAGTCTTCCTTTTTAAATTTTATTGACAAATCTAGATTTCAGCTAGAAACTAGCCATTCTCAATGCACTATCATTTTTGGTCAATGCATGAAATGCCTGTTGATCGGGCTTCATCCACAGTTCATTGGAATTTGAGTACTATTCAATGAACTGTGGATGATGCCCGAGCAACAGAAATTACATGCATTGATCAAAAATGGTAAGGCATTGAGAATGACTGCTACGGTCACAGGTTCGAATCCTGCCTCGGGCATGCATGTGTGTGATGCCCTTAGGTTAGTTAGGTTTAAGTAGTTCTAAGTTCTAGGGGACTGATGACCACAGTAGTTAAGTCCCATAGTGCTCAGAGCCATTTGAACCATTGAGAATGGCTAGTTCCTAGCTGAAATCTAGATCTGCCAATAAAATTTAAAAAGGACGACTGAAAGCTGAAATCTGTTATTTACATGTCAATATAACAGTCGCCGAGTGCAACAGCCTTCTGAATGGAAGGTAACCGGATGGTTCAGCTTTTTGTTCTGTCGTGATTGATCAACTTTAACATGGGACCTCACCCTTTCGGTGACATCTCACTAACATATGTTTACTGCATGCTGTGTACATAGACAACAAGAGTCTATTGTGTCCACATATCTTTTATAGAATTCTTTGGGTCTTTCGTAAGATCAAAAAACGTCCAGTAGTTTAGAGCTCATGTTTACTGCATACTTTTGTCTTATTTTCGTCCAGATTACAATCACACAAAATGAATACATTTTTCTCAACACCCTGTATATTAAGCACTCCTGAGAAGAAGTTGGGATATTATTTGTCCAACGACCTTGTTACCTTTACATCTAGCGATTTCGTCCTGTCATGAGCAGTGTATTCTACTCCATATTCTAGCAAGTGGATGTTATTGCTGTATTGTAGTACCATGTATTGGTACCACCCCACAGGCACCACAAAGTTGGCAACACAATTGCAAGTTACCGCTAGACGCCGTTAGTGGTCGCTTGGGATCTGCCTGACCTAATAGTGCGTGCCTGCTGAGCCACATCTCCAGCGACTCTATACCACGAGCGCCCCCTGCCTCCGCGATATACGGCGGCTGGCGGCAACCATTTAGCCTGCTCACTCTCAGAGCCACTTTGCTATGCAGACGGCACGTACAGTAGTCCCATCTCTTACACCACTGTTTGTGCTTAGTTCAGAGAGCCTCGTTCTTGTTGACACTGTTATGGCTGGATTCTGTTTCTTACTGCATTATTTGTAATGAGTCTTCATACGAAACTTTCTGGCAGATTAAAACCGTGTGCCGGACCGAGAATCGAACTCGGGACCTTTGCCTTTCACGAGCAAGTGATCTACCAACTGAACTACCCAAGCACGACTCACGCCCCGTCCTCACAGTTTTACTTCCGCCAGTACCTCGTCCCCTACCTTCCAAACTTTACAGAAGCTCTCCTGTGGGTACTTGCCTGCGGAAGGCAAAGGTCCCGAGTTCGAGTCTGGGTCCAGCACACAGTGTTAATCTGCCAGAAGTTTCATATCAGCGCTCACTCCGCTGCAGAGTGAAAATTTCATTCTGAAGTCTTCGTATGTTTGGAGAAATACAACTTAAGTAAATGTGATGTTTAGTGTTATCGTTTCTGTTCCTGTCCAGCTTTCCTACGACGACAGTTGCTTGCCACTCTGTAGCCCACCTCTCCTTACCATTGTGTACGAAGTCGTACGTAGCATACATACAGGGTGTTTCAAAAATGACCGGTATATTTGAAACGGCAATAAAAACTAAACGAGCAGCGATAGAAATACACCGTTTGTTGCAATATGCTTGGGACAACAGTACATTTTCAGGCAGACAAACTTTCGAAATTACAGTAGTTACAATTTTCAACAACAGATGGCGCTGCGGTCTGGGAAACTCTATAGTACGATATTTGCCACATATCCACCATGCGTAGCAATAATATGGCGTAGTCTCTGAATGAAATTACCCGAAACCTTTGACAACGTGTCTGGCGGAATGGCTTCACATGCAGATGAGATGTACTGCTTCAGCTGTTCAATTGTTTCTGGATTCTGGCGGTACACTTGGTCTTTCAAGTGTCCCCACAGAAAGAAGTCACAGGGGTTCATGTCTGGCGAATAGGGATGCCAATCCACGCCGCCTCCTGTATGTTTCGGATAGCCCAAAGCAATCACACGATTCATTCAGGACATAAAGAAGTCGGCCGTGCAATGTGGCCGGGCACCATCTTGCATAAACCACGAGGTGTTCGCAGTGTCGTCTAAGGCAGTTTGTACCGCCACAAATTCACGAAGAATGTCCAGATAGCGTGATGCAGTAATCGTTTCGGATCTGAAAAATGGGCCAATGATTCCTTTGGAAGAACTGGCGGCCCAGACCAGTACTTTTTGAGGATGCAGGGACGATGGGACTGCAACATGGGGCATTTCGGTCCCCCATATGCACCAGTTCTGTATATTGACGAAGCCGTCCAGGTAAAAATAAGTTTCGTCAGTAAAGCAAGTGCTGCCCACATGCATATCGCCGTCATCAATCCTGTGCACTATATCGTTAGCGAATGTCTCTCGTGCAGCAATGGTAGCGGCGCTGAGGGGTTGCCGCGTTTGAATTTTGTATGGATAGAGGTGTAAACTCTGGCGCATGAGACGATACGTGGACGTTGGCGTCATTTGGACCGCAGCTGCAACACGGCGAACGGAAACCCGAGGCCGCTGTTGGATCACCTGCTGCACTAGCTGCACGTTGCCCTCTGCGGTTGCCGTACGCGGTCGCCATACCTTTCCAGCAGGTTCATCCGTCACGTTCCCAGTCTGTTGAAATTTTTCAAACAAATCCTTTATTGTATCGCTTTTCGGTCCTTTGGTTACATTAAACCTCCGTTGAAAACTTCATCTTGTTGCAACAACACTGTGTTCTAGGCGGTGGAATTCCAACATCAGAAAAATCCTCTGTTCTAAGGAATAAACTATGTTGTCTACAGAACACTTGCACGTTGTGAACAGCACACGCTTACAGCAGAAAGACGACGTACAGAATGGCGCACCCACAGACTGCGTTGTCTTCGATATCTTTCACATCACTTGCAGCGCCATCTGTTGTTGAAAATTGTAACTACTATAATTTCGAAAGTTTGTCCGCCTGAAAATGTACTGTTGTCCCAAGCATATTGCAACAAACGGTGTATTTCTATCGCTGCTCGTTTAGTTTTTATTGCCGTTTCAAATATAACGGTCATTTTTGAAACACCCTGTATGTGGTCCCTTGCCCGCCTAAGCTCCTATTTTTATTTACAAAAGGCGAGGTGAGCTGGTACAGGTGTATGGTTGTGCGCACAGGCCGGAGAAGCACGTGCTGACGTCTGACGGCGGCCTCGTGCTACTGTCTGCGGAGGAGTCCGACGCGGGCCGCTACGAGTGCCGGCTGGCGCCGCGCTCTGCCGACGAGCCGGCGCACGCGCGGCCGCACCATCAGCTGCTGTCGGAGGCGGGGGCGGCGGGGGCGGCGGGGGCGGCGCCGCTGCTGTGCGCGTTGGACGTGGCGGTGGACACGCGCGGCTGCAGCGCCCCGGAAGCCGCCCGCGACTACCGCGCCGCCTACGCCGACTGGTGCCGCGAGCTGCGCTCCTACCAGCAGGCGCTGCACGCCTGGCGCGCCGCCTCCCAGGTAGGCTGCCCGCCTCACCCGGCCACAGCTGCTGCGCGGCGGCGCACAGTAGGGAACGTCTTCACCATGCGCTGCAGGCAGCAAGCTACAGGTCCCCTTTTTGTGGCGGCGTTCGTAGCGACAAACACTTCGCTGTAGAAACGGCTTACGAAATCACCGCCACACTTTTAATAGCGGGCCGACCGGTCCGCTGGAACAGTGAACAGAAAGATGAAAACCCAAACACTCTGATTAAATAAAAGTCGGTACTTGTCTTTATTAACGAAGATACAGAAACACAGTAGTGAACTCCGTGTCTACAGAAATCTATCTAGTTCGAGTCGGAGCGGCTAGGTCAGCGTCGGCTGACGACAAACAACAACACTGCTGCGATGAACACACAACCGACTAGCAAGTACACAAATCGGTGGCGAGTATACAACTGAGCGGCGAATACAGAACTGTCCTAGCGCTCGCGACTCCAGCGCTTAAGAAGCCAGAAGCCAGCGGTGGCGCGCGCAGACTTGCGGCGATTTCCTGTATCGCTGGCGCTGCTTATGCGGACGGCGTCCGGACTTTGATGCTGCCAACCTTTTTGGCAGCGGGCTCGGTTGGCATTACTGGCTAGGATATAACACCCCTAGTGAGGGATAACATGTAGGAGCCATTACACATCTCTTAACTAAACACGCCGTTAAGCCAGTGATACACTACTGACCGTTAAAATTGCTACACCACGAAGATGACGTACTACAGACGCGAAATTTAACCCACAGAGAGAAGATGCTGTGATAGGCAAATGATTAGCTTCTCAGACCATTCACACAAGGTTGGCCCCGATGGCGAAACCTACAACGTGCTGACATGAGCACAGTTTCCAACCGATTTCTCAAACAGAAACACCACTTGACCGGCGTTGCCTGGTGAAACGTTGTAGTGATGCCTCACGTAAGGAGAAGAAATGCGTACCATCACGTTTCCGACTTTGATAAAGGTCGGATTGTAGCCTATCGCGATTCCGGTTTATCGTCTCGCCACATTGCTGCTCGCGTTGGTCGAGATCGACTGTTAGCAGAATATGGGATTGATGGGTTCAGGAGGGTAATACGGAACGCCGTGCTGGATCCCAACGGCCTCGTATCACTGGCAGTCGAGATGACAGGAATCTTATCTGCATGGTTGCAACGGATCGTGCAGCCACGTCTCAATCCTGAGTCGACAAATGGGGACTTTTGCAAGACAACAACAATCTGCACGAACAGTTCGACGACGTTGACAGGAGCATGGACTATCAGCTCGGAGACCATGCCTGCAGATACCCTTGACGCTGCATCATGGACAGGAGCGCCTGCGATGGTGTACTCAACGACGAACCTGGGTGCACGAATGGTAAAACGTCATTTTTTCGGATGAATCCAGGTTCTGTTTACAGCATCCTGATGGTCGCATCCGTGTTTGGCGACATCGCGGTGAACGCATATTGGAAACGTGTATTCGTCATCGCCATACTGGCGTGTCACCAGGCGTGATGGTATAGGGTGCCATTGGTTACATGTCTCGGTCACCTCTTCTTCGCATTGACGGCAGTTTGAACAGTGGACGCTACATTTCAGATGTGTTACGACCCGTGGCTCTATCCTTCATTAGTTCCCTGCGAAACCCTACGTTTCAGCAGGATAATGCACGATCGCATGTTGCAAGTCCTGTACGGGCCTTTCTGGATACAGAAAATTTTGGACTGCTGCCCTGGCCAGCACATTCTCTAGATCTCTCACCGATTGAAAACTTCTGGTCAATGGTGGCCGAGCAACTGGCTCGTCACAATACGCCAGTCACTACTCTTGGTGAACTATCGTATCGTGGTGAAGCAGTATGGGCAGCTGTACCTGTACACGGCATCCAAGCTCTGTTTGACTCAATGCCCAGGCGTATCAAGGCCGTTATTACGGCCAGAGGTGGTTGTTCTGGGTACTGGTTTGTCAGAATCTATGCACCCAAATTGTTTGAAAATGTAATCACATGTCAGTTCTAGTACAATATATTTGTCCAATGAAAACCCGTTTATCATCTGCATTTCTTCTTGGTGTAGCAATTGTAATGGCCAGTAGTGTGAATGACCATTTTCTACTTAGCCCCACCGTGGAGTTTCTTTTAGCGATATTTCTACTCCTACATCCCTATTCAGCCAACACCGCAAGGTTACGGTGGAGCTGGGCCATTTATACCATCAGGCAAGACTAGGCGGCCTCCTGGGGCAGCAAAATTATGGGGTCGGCAAAGACTGAATAACATAATTTTCTAAACTAACAGCGAAAAAATTGAGGAAATGGTGAGAAGAATGAAAAGGAGGAAGAAATAAAACACCAAATTGTTTTCAAAAGCGAACTGAACAGTACAGTTACTTACTTTAACGAAAGTAAACGCACTACCTATTTTAAAACTGTATTAAGAGCCGCTGATGAGTACGAAACAGAAACAAACATGAACTTGAATCATCTCTGTCGAGCGCTGAAGCGGGCCACGTTGGCTAGCTTGCTATCGTGTTGCGACTTGATACCATACCTCCCTCGGTCCATCTTTTTATTTTTGTCTCTGCGGATCATCGTTAGTCAACCACAACAACAATGCCCTACAGGGATTCCAACCCACACCCGTCTCGGGCGATCGTCAGAAGCCATCGCTTAGATCACTGCGGCGATACGGCGGCTAATAAAAGTTGTAGAACTCCCAATAGAAAAAGCAAACAAGGCGCGATTTATTTACTTAATCGCAAGAAACGAGGTGCAGAAGAAGGTGACATATTTCAGTTGATATAGAAATGAAATAACACCACGATTACAGAGATGACCTACTTTTATTCCTCAGCATGTCACCCATCAGTACACCAAAATTTCCGAGTTCAATGAAAATTTCAGTCGCACCAGAAAGTAGTTCCACTCCTATTTAGTCAGTTTTCTTCTAACTAAATTAAAAAAACTTAAAGATCTCAAATTTGGTTCCATTGGTACATTCATTTGATATTCAGTTTAAAATGTTCAACACGTTCGTCCTATTTCAATTACTGTGCGAAATTTAAAAAAAGTGAGGACAAAAAACAAGAAATTGAGGGTATTTGTGGCCTTCAGTCAGCTTTAAAGGAACTGAGGGCAAAGCATAAAAACTGGAGAGGGAGGATATTGGAGAGAGCGCTGGTAGTATAAAGGGCGGGTCATCATTTTTCATTTCACACATAGTGCGGCAACACATCTAGCAACAGCCATGTTGTGTTTCTTCCCGTTTCCATTGTGTACGGATCGTGGGAAGAATCTGTACTACGAAGCGGCTACAACTGTCACCTGGTCACCCAACCACAGTTTCAGGTTGCCCATCAAACGGCTGCCAGAGCAATAAAATTTTGAGTTTTAATATTTTGTATGATTATCGACCGAATTTCAAAACTGTAATAGACATTAAGCGTGGGTTGTCTCTCACCATAGCTTCTGAGATATATTCATCAACTAGCTGAGCACCTGCCGTTGCTTGGATATGTACTTATTCCGACCTACTTAGTCCTTCACAGATCCCTGTTCATCACCTCCTTCGCCTCCTCCGTGGCAATATCCACCACTCCTACTCTCTATCCACTTCTTCCACTCCCCACATTTGCCACTTCCTCTTCCCCCTCTCTGGCTCCCTCCTCCTACCGCTGTCTCTGTCCATCTGTTACTTCCATCTCTGTCCATCTCCTTTTCCCTCCTGTCCCCATCTCCTCCTTCTCCACTCTACTTCCATCATCACTTCTCCTCTCTGATTGTACACCCCCTCCACCCATTTTTCTCTCTCTCTCCCCTGTCTGCACATCTCCTCCCCTTTTGTTTCTCCGTCCATGTACTCCGCTCCCCCGTCTCTGTGCATTTCCACTCCCTCTCTCTATCTACCCCCAACTGTCTCCCTATCTGTGTCCGTCTACTCCTTCCCCATCTCTGTCCGTCCATCTCCTGGTCCCCCTTCTCTCTCAACTTAATCATGCTCATCCCAGTGGGAGTCTGGTGTTTCTTACCACCATACATTTTTTTTCCAGATTGTAACTACTATGGGTACCAAACTTGATCGAAATTGTTCCATTGGTTTAAACGCGCGGCTTTGCGCACATACGCACATTTCAAACATATTTCAAATATTTCTCACATTTTAGTACACATATTTCACCAGTATCTCTAGCGAATTTCACTCTGCAGTTCCATTTTCACGCAAGTAAACCGTTGTGATGTTGTACCTCCTGAACTATGCTGCGTATAATTATATAATTTTGTAATTACATCCAGTGGTATGCATGGCTACTTCAAACTAAATATGTTGTGAATAGAATTAATATTATAGAAGCAATAAAGTATAACGACATGCATGAACTCAGTGTCTAGTTCGTCATATCTCCTGAACTATGTGACCAAAAATGATACAATTTTGCTGATGCACTCAGTACTATATGCGAATGTTGTATGTAAAATGTGTCGCGAAAACAGATAGCGGTAAGAAATAATAAATTAATACGTCATGCTTCAAGTGGCGGTTTTACTGCACGAACAGCGGACATGTAGTAAACTATAAACTCTTTCCCTTCCATCATTTTGTGCGAATTATCAGCGAGAATAATTTTCGTAGATGTTTCAATTAGGAGTAAAGTTTGTTGTAACTCATTCTTATTCTCAAATACTGAATGAATAAAGTACGGGTATTCGTACGACATGGGCTACGCCACTTTATCATCCCCACACCTTTGATACGTTGGTGGCTCTTACCACCACAGCGATTCTTTCGAAACAGTAAGTGATATGTGCTCCTAGTCTGGTTGAAACTGGTCCAGTGGTTTAGGTGGAGTTGGGGAACAAACATGTGTACATCCATTTTTATAACATGTGTGGATTATATTCTGTGTTCAGCAGCAGTATTTTTATTTTATAATTAGTTTATGTGTGTGTGAATACCTAAGAGACCAAACTGCTGAGGTCATCAGTCCCTAGACTTACACATTACTTAAACTAACGTATGCTACGAACTACACAAACACCGATGCCCGAGGGAGGACTCGAGCCTCCGGCGGGAGGGGCTGCGCAGTCCGTGACATGACGCCTTAAACCGCATGGCCACTCCGCGCGGCTCTAATTAGTGTCAAGCGCTTTTCAGACCTACAGTTCCATTTAGAAGGGCTGTAAACAGATAATGCAGCAGATATAATACCCAATATGCCTATATAGTCCTAGAAAATGGAGTTGTACTTCTAAAAAGCGTTGCACAGTAACCATAAAACAAAAATGATGTGACTGAAGACGCAATATTAGTAACACATACATACACAATGTCTGCAACGTATCATAACCTACTCATCTTACCTTAAAGGTTTTACACAATAGTTCAAGCACTCAAGTTAGGGAATGCATGGGTATCCTGAGGCGGTGTAACTCAGGGCGCGCAGATTTGCCAGGATATATTCATCCAGTATTTTAGCGAGTTCCAACAAACTTTATACATAATTTCAAATATTTCTGAACGTTGTTCTCACTGACATCGTTTCGCTGTTTATGGACTAAACTTCAGCATCAGAAATGCCGTTTTAATTTGTTAATTCTTTATTAGTGACTGTATTCATAACACATATTGCAGACAGTATCAGAATATAAAAGGGGATGTAGCAGCAAAATTATATCACTTTCATGGAAAATAATTCCGGAGATGTGACGCCATAAACATTAAAATGCGTGGGAAACTAGCTTTTCTTAAAACGCCATGATTCGATTCTTTAAACAACAGGCTTGTGTGCGTTCCTACTCTCTCAGAAAAGACAGTTCTCTCGGTAATAGCAAAATACCACTTAAAACACATTTAGTAGGTTCAGACAACCAGCAAGAACAGAGCGGACGAACAATCGAGGGTGTTAGGTGAAGTTTACAACTAGGTAAACACGAAGCTTAATTTTATGATTTAAAAGTTTCATCCCAGACGATTATTGACATCGAAGACTTAATAGCTTCATTTGACACCATTTCCTTACATTACTCTGCAATCTTTCGGAATTAATCTTTTAGTTTAAAAGTTTTTCGAGGTTACTCCTCAGCTTGTGCCATCTTTATCGACTGTAGTCAGCAGTAGTCCAGTGATGCTGTTTACCTAGATATGAAATACTATGAATCTGTGTGTAACTGTTTTATTTTTATTTTTAAGGACTTATGTTAATTTATTACCTCTCAGAAAAAATTGCAGTTTTTTTCTATAAGTAAACAGAGATAAGCAGTGATTTTACGTGTGCCACAGTTGCACACACGACAGTTACCCTTCTTTTTTGCGCTCGGATCCATCCGATGTGTCGCGGATAGTTAAACGTTGGTAATATTTCTGTGTGAAATTGTCTGCATTTAAACACTAATCACAAAAAGCGATACAATTTTAGAAACGTAAAGAGATATGGTTCTTGGTAGTGATATTGCAAACGAGACACTAAAGCAAGTGTCCACTGATCAGCCGGAACATTAAGACCACCTACCTATTAGCCGTGATTTCCATCGTCTTACGGATAACAGCGGGGAAGCGTCGTGGCAAAGAAGCAGTGAGGCAATTTACACCACAACTGTACACACAAGTCAGGTAATTCCCCTAAATTCCGGGGAGGGGGCGATGAGCTCGGACGCCATGTTCAATCACATCCAGATGTGTTCGATCGGATGCAGATCTGTCGGGTCTAGGGGCCAGCACATCAACTGAAACTCGCCACTGTGTTCTTCGAACCACTCTACGAGTGCCACACTCCTGGCCCATTATTATCTTGCTGAAAAATGCCACTGTCGTCTAAAAACATTATCGTCATAAATGGATGAACGTGGTTTGCTACCAGTCTACGATACTTCTTGGCTGGTCATGGTGCCTTGCACGAGTTCCACTGGATCCATCAATGCCCACGTGAACGTTCTCCAGAGCATAATGGAGCCGCCGCCAGCTTGTCTCCGTCACGCAGTACAGGTGTCAAGGAGCTGCTCCCATGGAAGACGACGGATTCGCGCCCTCCCATTGGGAAAGATCAGACCATGCAATGATCTACGACTGCGCCAAAGTCCAGTGCCGATGGTCACGTGGCCATTTCAGTCATGTCTTGGTTGTGACATTGACACATGCGTGGGTCGTCGGCTGCAGAGGCCCATCGTTACGAGCCTTCAGTGCACTGTGTGTTCACACTTGCACTCTGTCCAGCATTAAAGTCTCGTGTTAGTTCCGCCAAGTTCGCCGCCTGTCCTGTTTTACCAGACTGCCCAACTTACGACGTCCGACATTCTAGTGAGGGATAGCCACCCAATCCCACGACATCTGAACGTGGTTTCACCTTGTTTCGCCACATGTTGAAGACACCACAGCACTCCTCGAACACCCGACAAGTCGTACTGTTTCCAAAATGCTCGTTCCGAGCCTCCGGGCCATCAGAATGTGCTCTCGGACAAACTAAGATCATCGCGCGCCTTCCCCATTCTACGAACGGACAGCATGCTTGCTAATACTACCACATACACGTTACGTGTGTCTGACTAGCAGTCAGTTCTCGCCAGTTGACGCTGCTATGGCCTGCACGCGTTTACATCCATAATAGGTCTCCGGTCATAATGTTCTGGATGATTTGTCATATCTTTCTTTTAATTGAGATAACATGGACGGTCTTCGCAGTACAGCTTAGATTCCTTTGCGGCGGAAGTATCTAATGACGATTTTGAAATGTAGACCTAATATTGGTCAACTCCTCTCAAAAATTCTCTGGGAATACCTGGACTCACATGTAACTTAACAGGATGTATGACGGACTCGTTGCTGAGAAAAGTGGGCTTTTGCAGCATTAACTGATTCGTCTTTAATAAAGAATGTACTATGATATGGCGTCGATAGTAACGTCAACACTGCCTACCTTTCTCTACATCTCAGAACAGGTAAAAAACTTAGAGTAACTGCAATGACGTGAGAGCTTAGAGATTCGTCTAAATTGCCTGTACGCGAAGCATGGTCTGTGGAAATCAATAGCCTGTATCATCTTCGGTTGAACAGTAAATACTTGCAGATATCAGAAAAACTAAATCCGTTGCCTAAACATCACTAGCAGACAATTTATATAAAGATAAGTCTCAAAAATTTTTACTCACTTTTCGATACGGTTCGAGTAAGCATAATTCTTTTGTTTCAGCAATGCAGTGCTCAGAAGAAAGCGGAAGTTGGACAAGAGGAAGAAAGCACAATTGGAAATGAAATACCAGTTACGGATCTATCGTAACACTAACAGTGAATACTAATTCAGTACTAGTCTACGGCTGTGTTCTCATCTATGAAAGGGACAGTTGACTCGAAGTGATACTATTCCTAATCTGCGATCGAATATGTCTGTTACACGGATAGAGTGCTAGCATGCTTGAATACTATAGTTAACGAAGATGAGAAGAGAGTCTGTGATATGTTTGTTGCACTGTTATTATGTTTAGATTATAAAAGAGGACAATATATTTTATTCGTATGTTATGCCAGAGTTTGAAGTGGTTGAAGAGACGTCTAATGCCTCATCAGAAGTCAACTAACGTTTACCAAGGAATGAAGTGTAAATATCGCTGAAGATTTATTGTGTAAAATTTAGAGGAGAAGCATTCATCTTCAAATTACCTAAGACAATACAAAGACCGGAACACATGTTTAAAGCGACAGTGGAAGTCCTTGTGTTTTTTATTTTCCTTTATTTATGCTCGAGGAACTGTTGATATGCATGACTGACATTAATAATAGAGCGATTATGAAGTGCCTGCGGGCTTTAAAGGAACCTGATAAGAATAAAAGTGTTAAAACTGTCTCCTATCGCTCCTGTATTTACCAAATTATAGGTAACTTATAATGTCTGTAATATTAACCATTTCATACGATATACATATTTAAATAAACAAACATTATTGAGTTTCCTTTTTATATGAACCTGAAAGTAAGTGTTGGTTTAGAGTATCTATATTTAATCCAAACATGCAGCTTTTAAGACTTCGTAGCAGTCACTGAGCGATAAAATATTCCTGTTGTACATAAGAAGTCTAACTAGAAGAAAAAGGCTTGTTACTGCCAAATAGTGGGGCAGGTGGAGAGAACAAATGAAGTGATAAAATGTGTTCATTTTATAGTGATGTACGACTCGATGAAAAAAAGTAAGAAACATTAGATTTCCTGCGGAGTTATAAACATATTTTATGTAGTTATTTCCTACAGTTTCAGCTGTAAGGTACAGTTTTTTAAAGTATAATTCAGCTTTAGGGGACTGATGCAACTTGCTATATGTAACTGGCCGGGTTCAAGTGGGTGACCTGTTGTCGAAATGTTCGTTTAATTGGGATCTTCATAGAAGTGCCTGCTATCCTGAAAGGACAATAATGTCGTTGTTATGGTCTTCAGCCCAGAGACTGGTTTGATGCAGCTCTCCATGATACTCTATCCTGTGCAAGCTTCTTCGTCTCCCAATACCTACTGCAACCTATATCCTCCTGAGTCTGCTTAGTGTATTCATCTCATGGTCTCCCTGTACGATTTTTACCCTCCACGCTGCCGCGAAATACTAAATTGGTGATCCATTGACGCCTCAGAACATGTCCTACCAACAGATCCCTTCTTCTAGTCAAGTTGTGCCACAAATTTTCCTTCTCCCCAATTCTATTCAGTATCTCCTCATTAGTTATGTGATGCACCCATCAAATCTTCAGAATTCTTCTGTAGCACCACATTTCGAAAGCTTCTATTCTCTTCTTGTCTAAACTCTTTATCGTCCATGTTTCACTTCCATACATGGCTACACTCCATACAAATACTTTCAGAAACCACTTCCTGACACATAAATCTATACTCGATGTTAACAAATTTCTCTTCTTTAGAAACGCTTTCCTTGCCACTGCCAGTCTACATTTTATATCCTCTCTACTTCGATCACCATCAGTTATATTTCTCCCAAAATAGCAAAACTCATCTACTGTTTTAAGTGTCTCATTTCCTAATCTAATTCCCTCAGTATCACCCGATTTAATTCGACTACATTCCACTATCTCCACTATCCTTGTTTTGCTTTTGTTGATGTTCGTCTTATATCCTCCTTTCAAGACACTGTCGATTCCGTTCAGCTGCTCTTCTTTGTCCTTTGTCGTCTCTCTCAGAATTACAATGTCATCAGCAAATCTCAAAGTTTTTATTTCTTCTCCATGGACTTAAATTCCTACTCCGAATTTTTCTTTTGTTTCCTTTACTGCTTGCTCAATATACAGATTGAATAACATAGGGGACAGGCTACAACTCTGTCTCACTCCGTTCCCAACCACTGCTTCCGTTTCATACCCCTCGACTGCCATCTGGTTTCTGTTCAAATTGCAAATAGCCTTTCGCTCCCCGTATTTTACCCCTGTCACCTTCTGCCCTGAAGGACCATAAAGAGGCTTATAAATGACATGCAAATAAGATGTACAGTTACTAATGTCAGGTGGCGACAAGCTTCTGCGATGCACTATTTGAAGCACTGGATTCTGGTTACGGGAAAATGGGCACTCATTTGAACATCTCACTTAAATGAACATCCTGCGACCAGAACATCCATCCGAACATAGTCAGATATGCTAGAGTAACTGACAATATTTTCCCGCCAAATGTTGTGAGCACCTACATAAATACACAAATATTTCATCTCTGTCTATTTATCCTACTGCGCAGAAACGAAATCCTTATTCCCGATATTGTACTGTACCGTTAGTAAATTTAATCTCAGATCTCTAAATTTCACGGGAAATTATGTTGCGTTCATTGTGAAAAACGAGAATGTGTATAAAACATACTAGTCATAAATAGTTAAAAACTAATGGTGACTTACGCAATATTGTCAACATCTTCGAAATAAGTACTTTCCGAAGATGAGTTTTACTGCAACTACAGCTTTATCTCGTCGTCACCAACAGATGACAGCATTTGTGAATGTCCATAGTTTGATCTCTCAGCCACACTTGGTGGAAGGCCCAGTGGACCCTGATATTAAATAATCTCACACCTAAACAGTTCGACAAAAGATCTCTTAAATCCTTGTAAAAAGCATAAAGTACAACGGTACACAACGTTTATATCAATGTTAATTCCACATCGAAAACAATAATTAAAATTAAAAGTTAAACATGAGTGTGGATACTGAAATTATTTGCTGCTGTGCAATTTGTATTTTTTAATTTTACAAAACATATGTGGCTAAAGGAAATGTCTAAAGCATATAGACATCACTTCATTTTTAAGCCTAAATGAGACAAACTGCGGGCAGAGGGGAAGAAGTTAAAAACACACAGACACAATGTTTATGTCATGTCTCACAATGTTATTTTCACATTTCAAACATCCATATTTCCATATAGAAATTTTTTGCCACAAAATACGTCAGAAACACACACAATGTTCATGTCAAATGTTACAATGGTATCTGCGTGTCTAAAATATCTGGAAAGATGTGTAATGAGTGAGGATTACTTAGGCTATGTTATTCGTACTTTGAACGCCAAATAATGGGCACCAAATGTTTTCACAAGTTTTTCTGTAATGCGTCGTCTCACCAAGGCCCAATTTAGAGGGGAAGGAGACGACAGTGCATGATTTTCTACATTAGAAAAATACGACCGATGTTGATTGGCTAATATTGCTTTTTGTTTGCATTCCATGTAGGTCTACCTGATCCTGTGTACAAAACGAATTTCCCAGGAATATTGCGAATTTTAGCAATCGGAACTGTGGTGCCAAGGATATATAAAATGTTTATAGGCTGTATTTTCATTGTTAGCTACTAAACAGTAGCAAAATTTAATATTAAAGCTCCAGAATACAAGATGTATGCGCACAACATTCCCAAAGACAAACTAACTGACCAAGCACAATTTTAAGAGAGGAGAAGGCATTTTGACAAGCTCTTCCTTGCGTTGTAACGCTTAAACTGCACATTTTCGTAATATGCAAGACTTTCATAATGCACGGAATATGAATGTAAACATGAGCAAAGTCAATGACAGAACAATGCTCCGACACTGAGATGAAACTTCTATAACTCATTGTGCCACAGATCTCTGAAAGCACAGGAAAAGTCGATATTTGTACCAAAATAAAATTGTCACCGAATATAAGATTTCGAGCACAAGACACTCAAGGCTCTGCCACTGTAGCTTCATTTTTCTATAACATTAAAAGAATATATGTTGCTTGCTTATTGGCACTATTGCTGAAATGTACAGGTTAAGTTATACTGGTACGAGCAAACTGTAACATCTGTAACGCACTTTGAATGGCACAACGGACCGTTTGATGTTTCGGCGTATAAACTGACTGTATTAGTTATAAAAATACTCGTGGCTCGTGTATGTGCACTACTGAAATCACTTATCGGTTGGTCGACAATCTTAATTTTATCTTTGTACGAGACATTTGATTTATCAGAATACACAAGTTTTTGTTCTATAACATTAGAAAACACACATAGACACTATCGCTAATCTAACCTGCAGCTTAAAGTGTACTTATTGACGAGAAAAGTTTGATCTTTGTACCACAGTAAACAATATTATGCCCAAGTCTAAATTTGTTTAAATCTCGTCTTACTTCTGTTAAAACGATATGAAACTCAGACATTATAATTACCCTCATTTCAAGGTATTAACTGCATCTTGCAGTATAAAATGTTTGCCATCTTTTGCTGACAACCCTAAGACTTGCTGTCACACAGTGGAAACTGCAGGACTTTTCGACGAAGTAGCATAATGAACACAATCAATATACATTCAGATAACTAAGAAATGACGGCTGCTATGCTTCCGACTACACACTTTTTAAGTTACCCAGACATTAGACTGATTCCATTATGACTAATGATAACTCTCAGTACAAAATGTTTGCAGTCTTCTGCTGATGATGTCAAAAATAGGTTATCTTGCAGTATAAAAGAATTTTCATTTTCTGCTGATAATGCTAACATATATTGTCGCTGAATGGAGACTATATGACACTTCAGTGAAACAGTATACTGAACAGCTGGGATCCACATTCGTACACGTAAAAAATAATAGTTGCTGTATTTTCAGCTACCCATCTTCAGAGTCATCCAGACATTATAGCTATTCCATACTGGGCTATGAACTGTATCTTGATGCAGAAAATTCTGCCATCTTCTCCTGATAATGCTATGGGTGGGGTAATGATGCTCAGTTAACAAGATGACGTCTATTACTACAAAAATAACTGCGGGAAATGTTAATCATTTATCACTGCTTCAGGCTGTGATGGCTTCGGTTACACAGCTTGAGGCTGCAGTGGATGGGTACCAATGTTATGGGCCGGTCGTGGGGATCCAACGGACGTCCAGCGCGTCGGAGTCCTTCGATCGGTCCTCACCGGTGGCCAACCCAGTTACTGCTCGCACTGAAGCTGACACCTCACCTGTGGTCGAGTGGGAGGTCACCTCGGGGCGAAGCAGGTGGCCAAAGGCTTCCCAGGCGGCCGCACATAACGCCTCTCCGGTTAGTGTGACAAACAGGTTGCAGGTGCTGTCTGTGGCTGACACTGTCGCTGAGCCAGATGCTGTCGCCTGTCCTGTTTCAGAGGAAATCACTCAGCCTGCAACACCCGGGCAATCGCAGAGGGTGGGATTATTGGTAGTTGGGAGCTCCAACGTTAGGCGCATTATGGGGCATCTTAGGGACTTGGCTGACAAGAAGGGTAAGAAATCCAGTGTGCACTCCGTGTGCATACCAGGTGGAGTCATTCCAGATGTGGAAAGGGTCCTCCCGGATGCCATGAAGAGCACAGGGTGCAGCCAACTGCAGGCTCATGTCGGTACCAATGATATGTGTCGCTTTGGATCAGAAGAAATTCTCTCTAGTCTCGAGCGGCTAACAGAAGTTGTAAAAGCTACCAGTCTTGCTTGCAAGATGAAAGCAGAGCTGACCATTTGCAGCATAGTCGACAGGACCGTTTGCGGACCTTTGGTACAGAGCCGAGTGGAGGGTCTGAATCACAGCCTCAGACGGTTCCGCGACCTTGTACGCTGCAGATTCCTCGACTTGATCCAAAGGGTGTTTGGGTTTTGGGTTCCGCTGAATAGGTCAGCTGTCCACCATACTCAGGAGGCATCTACGCGTGTAGCAGGGGCTGTGTGGCGTGGACTGGGCGGTTTTTTAGGTTAAAGGGTCTCGGGAAAACACAACAAGGGCTTCAATCACAAAGGGTGCAGGCTGAACACAGGAAACCATTGGTATTACAGTTGTAAATTGTCGTGGCTGTGGTGGGTAAGTACCAGAGCTCCAAGAGCTAATAGAAAGCACTGATGCTCAAATCGTTATAGGCATTAAAAGCCGGCTAAAGCCGAATATAAGCTCAGCCGAAACTTTTGCGAAGAACCTAGCGGTGTTCCGAAAGGATAGGCTAAACACGGTTGGCGGAGGCGTGTTTGTTGCTGTCAGAAGTAGTTTAACTTGTCGCGAAATTGAAGTGGATACTTCCTGTGAGTTAGTATGGGCAGAGGTCATTGCTGGCAATCAGAATAAAATAATATAACAATTTGTCCATTTTATTTGGACTGGTGAGCTCCGTGGCCGTGGATAATGATATTTTACTATAAAAATACAGCGACCAGCCACTTTTTTTAATGCGTTTTATTTATGCCAATATGCACTTCGGGTTTGCACCCATCTTCAGTTGGCAAATTACATGTATCTTCAGTTTCTACAGTGGTACAATATCGACAGCAGTTTGGATGCTGCAGCTGGGTGGTGCATAAGCAACGATTCCTATTATTTACTTTAATTTCGCGAGTTTAAGGTTACGCACTATCAGTTGTTCACTTTACTTACATTCTCCTCTCCTTGTTTTTTTTCTTGGCTTTACTTCTTTTTTGTAACAGAACAAACACTTTTTGTCACGTATTTTACACAGGCGCACTGCGTTATCCGCCATGTTGTCGACTGACTATATTTTACGAAAGTTTTGTCTACTAAACACTGACTTGGGTGATAGAAGTATTCTAAGTACGATGTATAATTTTTTTTTCTTAGGCAGTATTGAAGATAATAAACTAACATAACACATTTATACAAAGCAGTAATTCATACATTTACAATATAACAAAGATAGAATTAAGATTTTTATGTTGTATATTATTACATGCATTTGTTGGGTTTATATTAGATTATGTCATTTCTTGATTGTGCTTTGCCCCAAAAGCAATTCTGGGCAATGATGGTCAATTTCAAGGGTGACTTCCAATACGCTGAACGCCGTTGAGAGGCAATGATGGCCAATTGGCAAGGTGAATGTCATTATTCCACAATTCCATTTATCTTGACTTGGCAAAGTATGACATACTTGGACATCATCTGAATGCTAATGTGCAAATGTCGTCTATTGTAATCAGTCATGTTTTTGGTAAATAATTCAGCCCATCAGATACTTTTAAAAACTAAGATAAATTCATACGTTTTGAATACTTTTGTCCGAGGTGTCGTCTCGGAATGTAACGTCAGTGTACTTGCAAAGCATAACTAGGCTACCTCCACCTTCTTGGATTTTCTTCATTTCTCACCGCCGCCGTCTTGGATACTTTTGTGAGTATGCTGCTACCGTCATGTAGGGATTTTAAACTTCCTGCCATCACCATTTTGCATTTTTAAAAGTTTTTTGCCAAAACTATCTCGTATTTATAATTCATCTTGCATTTTTCGGCGACAGCCGCACTGTGTAGAGGTGGACGCTTGAAATGTGTTCAAAAGGCTCATAGTACTTTAAGAAATCTTATTATTCGTTGATGTAAATATGTGGAAAATACTAATGAAACTAAGTGCATAACACTGCAGAAAGAGATGAAACAAATAATGGAAAAATCCTTGTCTTGGACCGGTGCATACGATTTGTTGTCTTCATTCGATGAGTTAACTGGGAAATAATGTTTTTCTTTCATCTGCAGGTCACTTGGAAAATTCCTAACGACCAACATATGCTACATAAATTTTGTTTCTAAATCAGCCCACGTTTGTGAAGACACTGCAGTATTAAAGGTAATTCCATTCTTTGATCTGTACACACATGTTGCCGTATTACATATGCGTGAATCCTACTTGCATTCACCAACCCACAAAATACAGCCATAGGTCAGCGTCATGTGCGTCTGCTCCACCAATAATTCTTGCACATAAGTTAGTCGATCTCTCCTTTCCTTTTATCGTAAAATTCGATGGCTTCTGTGCTTTTATTTATTAATTTTTTTTGTAAATTGTTAGTATATAATGCAAATGCATGATTGTCGAAGCAACTAAGACATTGTTGTTGATATTGCTCGTTGATATTGCTGAAGAGCTTCTTTTGGAATTTCTTATTTTTTCCTTCGTACTGTTCTAACTATAGTTGTACCACGATTTAACATCTTCGATAGAACAGGGAACGATGTAAAACACTTATCTACGATTATGTTTCAACTGGTGCCGTAAATTGGATTCGTTACTTCATTCACCAAGTACTATTCCAGAGGTTCAGACCAGTTGTATATTTCTTTTCCTACGTACTCTATACCTATAATCAAATATTTAGAATGGAAATCACACATGAACACGAGTATTAAACCGTATTTTGTACGGTTTACTAGTACTGTACAGCCGAAATATATGTCGACCTCTGAATCATGAAAGCTTCTCATCAATGGTGTATTCAACAGGTGGTCTATAGTACTGTTTGCAGTGCGCAAGAAAGCTGTTCCGGAAATCTCAAATATTTGTGAAAGAATTCCGGCATCACTGGTCCGCTTTTCATCGAATGCCAAACAATTTGTAATAAATCTGAATCTCATCAGTGACGTAACTGAAATATAAATCGGACTTCCCAATGCATTCCTTACAAATTTACCACTCATATGATTATCTTTTCTGGCACCAGTGCTAAAGAGTGGGCTGGTATATGCTTCCATCTCTGGTAGAGTGATGGAACCATTAAATCTTTGTTCGGAGAATACCTCTGTCTTTGGCAAATCATTTCTTTGTTGGTATGACGAACAATATCAATCAGCATATTTTCATCAAAGTAGAAAAGCCACATTCTTCAGTACTTCGAACTTTGTGAGAATCAGTCTACATAATTTTGTCCCGTGATGGTGTCTTTCTTCTCCCAAGATGTTTTGAGCACCAAATTTTACAATTTTTTCCCTTCTTGAAAGCCTTCATTTCAATGATGTCCTCCCTCATAATCTGAAACCAGGAATTTTCTGTTAAATATTTTTTGTTCTGTTTCTAAATTTCATTTTCACTGTCATCCATATTATTTTCTGGAACAAAATCGCTATCACTGTCACTTCCATCAATAACATCAGCTTCAGCATCATCCTGTTCACAGATGTCTTCCTGTTCACTACCTTCTTAATCTGACAACTCATCTTCATTAATAACATCGTAAACAAATTTTCGTAACTAATCATGTATATATTTCTTCCAATCAATAATGATGTGCAGGTACCCCACATTCAGAAAAATAACACCGAAATAATACCGAACTCTCAAAAAGATGATACTCAGACACAATAATACGGATTCACGCTAATGGCAACATACACTCATGCTCATAAATTAGGGATAATTGCAGAATTTGGTGCCACACAACGAGGCACTACACAAAACTGGCGCTAATAGCATAGGCACATAGGAAACACACATGACACAGATCTGTAAGCCCACGGTGTTGGAGATAAGTTGAGGAAACCATCCCGAAACAAATGTGCTACAAAACGCCACTGTTTCCTGCGCATGTACCCCGACATTAATGTGGGAGGGATGTGATCACCATGTACAAGTACACAGGCCGCACAACGGGTTGGCATACTTTGGATCAGGTGGTCGAGCAGCTGCTGGGGTATAGCCTCCCATTCTTGAACCAGTGCCTGTCGGAGCTCCTGAAGTGTCGTATGGGTTTGAAGACGTACAGCGATACGTTGACGGAGAGCATCCTAGACGTGCTCGATGTGGTTTAGGTCTGGAGAACAGGCAGGCCACTCCATACACCTGATATCTTCTGTTTCAAGGTACTCATCCACGATGGCAGCTCGGTTGGGTCGTGCGTTATCATCCATCAGGAGGAAGGTGGGACCCACTGCACCCCTGAAAAGGTGGAGATACTGGTGCCAAATGATGTCCCGATACACCTGACCTGTTACAGTTCCTCTGTCAAAGATATCATCAAACCACGACCCCCATACAGGTCCCTTTCAAGGACATTAAGATGCTGGTCTCTCGTTCCTGGTTCACGCCAGATGAAAACCCGACGAGAATCGCTGTTCAAACTATACCTGGGCTCGTCCGTGAACATAAACTAGGACCATGTTCCAATGACCATGTACTGTGTTCTTGACACCAGGCTTTACGGACTCTCCTGTGACCAGGGGTCAGTGGAATGCGCCTTCCAGATCTCCGGGCCAATAAACTATGTCTGTTCAGCCGTCTGTAGACTGCGTGTTTGGAGACAACTGTTCCAGTGGCTGCGGTAAGGTCTCGAGCAAGGCTACCTGCAGTACTCCATGGCCGTCTGCGGGCACTGATGGTGAGATGTCGGTCTTCTTGTGTTGTTGTACACTGTGGACGTCCCGTACTATAGCGCCTGGACACGTTTCCTGTCTACTGGAATCGTTGCCGTAATCTTGAGATCACACTTTGTGGCACACGGAGGGCCCGTGCTACGACCTGCTGTGTTTGATCAGCCTCCAGTCGCCCTAGTATTCTGCCCCTCATAACGTCATCAATATGTGTTCTTTGATCCATTTTTACCACAGAGTCACCATTAGCACGTCTGAAAACGTCTACACACTTACTCGCTGCACCGTACTCTGACATGCACCAACACACCTCTGCGTATGTGGACTGCTGCCAGTGCCACCGTGCGACAACCGCAGGTGAAATGCACCGCATGGTCATACCCCGAGGTGATTGAAACCCGTAAATCGCCCACCAGAGCGTGGTTTCACCATGTATAAGCATTATCCTTAATTTATTAGCATGAGTGCAGATGATTTTTTACCCGGATACTTTCTGTATTAATATATTGAAGCAACTGATATACATGTTTCGACAATGAGTAAACTTATACTACCTTTAAATGAACATAGCACGATGGCCAACACTCTAAATAGATTTATCACTTCACAGCAGAGATATTAAATTTTCCTAGCGTGACATTCCATCCATGTTAATATTTAAGGGTTGCGAAAAGGTACGAAACCAATGTTCATTATCTAATGGTTTATCCAACTGAGTGACAAAATCGTTTATTGAAGTCGATACTTGGACCCCATACAATCACTGGTATACATATATAATTTTAACGTCATGTCAACCATTGTATAAACGTGATTCAAGTGTTGTTATTTTCAAATTAGCAGTTCTCCAAGTGCGGGATATATAATTTATTGAGTTCTCTTCTTTCTTTGTTTCTTTGTCTGAGCCTTGTCCCGCAGTTATGCAGGGTCGGCCATGGTTAAGCGGATGTGGCATGGTAAGTTTAAGGGGTGATCGGATGCCCTTCCTGCCACCACCCCGTATCCTCCGGGAGGGAATTAGTGGACCCCAGCTGTCTCTGTCTAATGTAAGCCATAGAATGGTGCGAATGTGTTGCAAATGTCTCCGAGTCATGTAACTGAGGCCGAACGTGGTGACCAGCCTGGTATTCACCTAGGGGGATGTGGAAAACCGCCTAAAAACCACATCCAGGCTGGCCGGCACACGGGTCCTTCGTCGTTAATCCGCCGGGCGGATTCGATCCGGGGCCGGCGCGCCTACCCTGGCGCGCCTACCCTGGCGGGTTTATTGAGTTCTCTCCGTCAGAGTGAAAAATTTGAGGCATCCACAGTCTTGTCTGTAATTTTGAAATTATAGATGGTAATTTTAAGGGAAAGTTGCTGATCTTGCGTCATTAACGGAACTTTGATTCATGAAATCGTACATACGATAGATAGTGTTCTCTAGAATCCCAGTGCATCTCGTTCCATAAGCAAAAGGCATAGATTTTTCATTCTCACTTCATATTTTTCAGATATTCTCAGTATAGTCAAGGGCCTTTTTCCCATTTTCTACATAATTCAAACCAGCAAGTAATGTACAAAACAATTCTATAAGTTTCTCGTGTAATGCAGTGAGGTGAATTTATCTTTGTGCGTCTTCCACACCCAGTTCTGTCCAAATTGTGGAAGTACTTTTCGTGTTAGCTGCGCCACTTAACAAGATTATAAAAATGTCAGTAGCGGAACAACTAATAAAAATATTAGGGTCATTATTAATAGTGCAGACATGATAGTAAGCTGCTAAAATCTTTCGTCAAAATTAATCTATTCTTAATTTGGAATTGAAATAATATTCATTCTTACGGAGATTATTAATAACAGCAGTGTTTAATTGTAAGTATTACAACATAAAACTATACTAATAAAATACCTTTCTTCATTATCGCCAATAGTTTAAATGATCAGATTTGAAAAAATATACTACATAAATAAAAAAAACTTAAAACATAAAAGTAAGACAAAGGGGCGGCACTCATCGCACATCACACGCGAGTGTTTAACTCTCAGCGTTGCAGACTCTCCAGGTCCCAAAAACCTTCTCTTTTGTGAGTTCCTTTATTATAATATGAGAAGAAACGAAGCGAAAGACGAAGGTTACAAAGAATATAAAACAGTGCACCACACATACTTTTTGATACCTTTGCAGCGTTTCTGACGGCGTCAGTTCCAACTCGATGCTTGCTGACATTTTCTGTCTAATATTTATATTGGTATTGATGCAGAAAAATGTTTTTGTTAGTGGATGCACACGTTTTGCCGAACGTTACTGAAAATGATATTTATTATTTGGCATGAGTATTAGCGCGTACATTCAGTATCTTTCTCATAAAAATAAAAATTAGATAATAACTTTTTTGTGTTGACTGTAATGTAGTAGCTGCGTTAGAATTTTAACAACCGTTACGCAGTGCTGTTGAGGAAAGTACACGAGGAAGCAGGCTATCACAACGCAGGTGCATAACGCTATATCTGATTTCGTAATCGAGTTTGATGGTATAGGGATTCCAACACAGAACACATATAGACTGCTCCATGCATTTCACAGAAGCTAGTAATAGAATACTCTGTAGAACACTCGGTACCGTCAGAATTTAATTACGTCATAGCTACAGTATAATTCCACATCAAAGGCAGTAGTCGGAAACTAAGCTTCATTGCAGATACGACGAAAATCAGTTCGAATGCTGTAAGAACAAATTACAGAATGTTATTTGGTCTGTGCTGTGCGTCCAACGAGCATTTTAAATTCGTTACGTAACGGAAAGAGGTAAGTATTTAACTTCTCCACTTCAACCCTCTATAACAGCGGGAACAAACATTCTCAACACAAATATGTATTGCACTTTCATAACGTCATTACGCAAGTGGTACACACTGACCATTTATTAAACGTGGAAGTAAATGAAAAGTTATCTGCAGCTATGTACTGATTTCCATGGTCTTGGCCAACACACACACGTAAACTGTCAGTTCCACACAAGAGAACACGGCTTTCAGGACAGGAAATGAACTAAAATATGCAAAAGAAAGTTTAACACCTCAAATTAATTTCAGTTTTCCTGTTTCTGAGAGGCGCATTATGGATTATTTTAGAGAAATTCCTGAATTAAATTAACTAGTAATTTAAAGAAAATAAAGGCTATTTTCTCACATTTCATGTGTGAAAAGAGCTGATAACTTCAATAAAACTTTTAAATTTAAAGGACGTTATTATGAATTCACCTTCGATTATTAATAGCAAGGAGTCTGTCTACGTCTGTCTATCTCCAGATTACTGTGAAAAAATGCGTCCGTCTTATATAGTGAAATAAGAAATTTCTTTTCGTTCTAAAGAAATAATTAATACAGAAGAATTTGGGATACTGCGTATTCGTCTCTCGCTACATATTCAGAAATTGTTACCAGATATGTTGCAGAATTACATACTTCATTTTATTTATTATACTGGTAATCCTGGCTATTATAAGTAAAAATAAACGTCAATAATTTAACAGAAATTAAACCTAAAATTAAAGCGGTTACTTTAAGGAACTTCTGTTAACAAATGGCTCTGAGCACTATGGGACTCAACTGCTGAGGTCATTAGTCCCCTAGAACTTAGAACTAGTTAAACCTAACTAACCTAAGGACATCACACACATCCATGCCCGAGGCAGGATTCGAACCTGCGACCGTAGCGGTCTCGCGGTTCCAGACTGCAGCGCCAGAATCGCGCGGCCACTTCGGCCGGCCTGTTAACAACATCCTACATGTACTGAACATAAACTATATGAGAATGATATTTTGACGGAATCCATGGAATAGTTCCATTTGTTTTTGAAAATTGTAGCCTAGTTACTACAAAGCTTTTACAGAAAGTATTATGAGGTATGATATGAAAGGGAATTTAATTTTTGCCATCGTTCACCTCCACAAGAAGAAAAGGAATAAGAATTCCGTTTCCTGGAACGATCGCAAGAGAATAAAACTGGATACACGGGCACAGTGTAATGACAAAGAACTCGCTACAGCACCGAAATATTAAGTTCTCCACATGGGATAGATGCATGCTTGAGAATTCAACGACAGTGCCATCGTTTGAAGGAAGCGCATGCAGTACTGAAAAAAAGTCGAGCAAACAAGGCATCACGGACTTCATTTTCTATTTTTCATCATTAAATACACTCGGAGCTTAGCCCCTTCCCAGTCACGCGTCACCCAAGAGGAGGGAGGAGGTTAGTCAGTGAGATCGTGCAAAGCCGCTGTGTCAAGGTGGCGTAGTGGCTATGTGATTGCCGTTAGCTTAGTGACAACAGTGCATCCTAATTTAAGCTATACAATATAGCACTGAAGATGGTCACTCAGTGACAGAAAATCGATTTTGCGATAGTAAAAAAAAATATACGACCAATGCTGTCTCTTTTTTCAAGCATTTTTTCTGCTTTTTCAGCTGTTATTTGCAATTTCTTTGTTTCATTGCGTAGCTGGAGCGACCCCATACACGTAATACTGATCACGTCTTCCATGCAACGCCCAGTGTTGACAGAAAGCGCCGGTTGATTTCCCGTTAAAAACCATATGGTTTTTAAAGAGGAATTTTAGGTGCCTATTCCATAGAGCGGTCCGAGATTAGTCTAGTGCGAGATTCGTTTTATCGATATATATGAAGTGGAAAAGTAAAACTCGAAGAATAGCCAGGACTCCACCAGGGACAGCGCCGCCCTGGATGCTACAGCCGAGCGTGCTGCGCCACAGAGTCGCTGCTGGACTGGTGTTTACTCTTCATGTTTTACTATTGATGATAGTTCATAGCGATGAAACTAATACCGGACTAGACTAACTTGGAGCGCACTATCGAATGGGTACGTAAAATTACGTTTTAAAAATAATTTTTTCGTAATGGGACAGTGTACCTCGCAATAATGACGCGTCGAGCGGTAATTGTTTTGGCTGACTCCAGCTAGTCAATCCCCCCATCTCCTCAATGCCAAGGCACGGCCCGTAACCATCTCCTCAAACTCCTCTGTGGTCGAACATGGGGATGAGACACTATCCCACATACCTATAAGTCCCTCATCAATCCCATCCTACGTTATGCCCACGCCGCTTGGATCTCTGCCCCGCCCCCCATCTACTACAAATCCCTCCATATCCTTGAGCGCCATGCACTTCACCTAACTTAGTGCATCCATCTCCTGTCCTCCACATGGATCCTTTATGATCTGATTCCCTTCCCCATCTCCTCCTGTTCCCTGAACGAATACGGATCCTACATGTCTCCTGCAAACTTGATCCCTCCCCCCCCATCCTTTGGTTTCCCCCATCCTCTCCCACCCTTGACTCGTGCCACGCCTGTACCACAGTCTCCATCTCCTCACACTCCATAACCTCGCCCAAGGTGGCTTCCACCAACTCCCCCTCCTGGATGATGCCCTCGTGCCTTCCATCTACTCCTCCTACCATATCTAATCCCTCCTTCTCCCCCCCTCCTCAGGGATCCCTCTCTCCCCCTTCCCTTCTTCCTCCTTTTTCCCCGCCAGACACCTTCTTTCTCCTTTTCACCCCCCCCCCCTCAGGCTTCCGGCTCCTTTCCATCTCCACTCCACTGCACACCTCCTACCCCTTTCCTGGTTCCCCCCCTACCATCTCTCCCCCACTTTTCTTCCTCACCTCCTCCCTTCCCCTTTGGTGTAGTGATTTTTAATGTTTTTGTTGTGGTGTCAGAGTTTCTTCAGTGTCATGTGCAGTGCTACGTTCCACCAGCACCAACAATGTCGCCAGCATCATTCGTGTTCCCCCTGTGGGGTATTCTTCGTTTCCGTGTCGACTCACAGTGTTTATTCTCTGCATGTGTGTGTGGCTCTCGTCATGTTGTTTTAAAATCTACCATTTACACTCATCTATTTTTGTTCATGTTTATCATCACTTTATGCCATTCTATGTTATGTGTTCTTTCTCATTTGACTATTTTTTTTTTGTGTAACTGTCTTGGCTGAAGAGTGGCATATTGTGCCGCTGCCAGCCCGCCCCATTTTTGGGAGTGAAATAACTATAAAGAAAAAAACTAGTCAATCCAGAACCTAAATTGCAAATATCCTCCGAAACACGAGAGCAAATGTGTCTGACAACTCTTTGGAGAGACACCTGGTGTACCGAGAATTTCTTGAGCACCGTTCATTTGTTACAGGATTTCATAGCACATTCAAAGTTCGAAGACAGCCAAGTTCCTGAAGCGAGTAAACATCTGAAAGGACCATCACGGGTTCATGAAAAGTTCGTATCACACACAGCTCGTTCGTTTTACACGTGACAATTTGCCGATAGTGTGCTCGGATGATAGTAGACTTCTTCTTCGAAGATGTTCGACACTGAATCACATTTTCGACTGATAACCTGGATAACAAAGTTGGAGCATCTTACGTATACATGAAGAAACTTGGTTAATAGAACACAATACCTCAAAAATTTTCTACGGAAACAAAAGAACCGTCTATTGTAACCCAAGATAGTTGAATAGGAATGCTAATGGTCTCGGCATGCACAAATATTCGTCAGTTACGGTCAACGGCACACTGCCGGCCAGTGTGACCGTGCGGTTCTAAGCGCTTCAGTTTGGATCCGCATGACCGCTACGGTCGCAGGTTCGAATCCTGCCTCGGGCATGGATGTGTGTGATGTCCTTAGGTTAGTTAGGTTTAAGTAGTTCTAAGTTCTAGCGGACTGATGACCTCAGATGTTAAGTCCCATAGTGCTCAGAGCCATTTGAACCATTTTGAACCAAAGGCACACTGACTTTATTGGCTGGTGGTGGCATTTTGTACAGGGAAGTGCTGTCACCTTATCATGGTAAAGAAAGTCTTTGGCGCGTATGTAATACGTATTTCTTTTCCTTGAGGACTTTCCTACTAAATGTCCATGTAACGTGAAATGTATCTAATCTAATGATTTGCACAGTATTTACACTTGGCATAACGAACATCAACTCTCACAAACTGTGGGAAAATGCATAACATATACCGGTTATATCCGATAGCAAGGTGCGTGGCATATCGCTGGACATGGCTGCACTTAAATATAATGGTACAATTCTATGGGAACTTGTGAAATGGGACTAACACGTAAAAATGGTTTTCACGTAGGTAGATGGAAACTTCAGCACGACAGTCCCACAAAATACGATGTTTCCGTACAGGAAACAAGTGTGCAGCGTTTTAGGCCGGACTGTTCTGGAGTAATGTTGCATCGCCCTGGTCCTCTGCTAAGTGTCGTCACAGTAGCTAACGAACTATGATGCAGACCGTTGACAGTATCACGACAGGTCAGTACAGCTTATTCAAAAGTATATCCGAGATACAAAGGTTAATTGCATGGACTCTTACTAAGGGAGAAACCGTACTGCATAAGTATACTTCGTCCGTCCCGAAAGTTCCGGGACTCATTTTCTTCCTGGCGTATATGTGACGTCAGCCAAGGAACCACGGTGGCATCTTGAAGTAACAACTGTAAACAGCAGGTGCGCTTCCGACCAGTTAATAGAGAGCAAGCAGTGTTAAGCACTGGATATGCAGTCATACTGTAGCAATTGCTTCGTATCACTAATGGCAATCGAGAGGCATATCTTAATCAGGTATTCAAGACATTCTCCACAGTATCTTTAACAACAGAAAAGTGTGTAGAAAATTTGACCAGTACACTACTCCCAAGAAAGAAAAGAGCGCATGGCCGCTTGCCACTGCTTAATTTAATTGAAAATCGCACACAGTACTTTTCATGAAAAAGTTAGTTGGTGACGATCCGAACCTACCACAAAACGACAGTGTTGAAATACACATGATCGCTTTAACGACGTAATCGACATTCAACTCTTTGTGACACATAAGATGCACAACATCCTAAAAAAGGACATTTCTGACAGTTTCACATGGTTCAATGAGCGTTCTGTACGTTGTGCGCAAGTACGAGGACAGCATGTAGAACACCTTAAGCATTAAAACCACAGTCTTAACATTTATCTTTTTTCTTATTAATCCAGTCTCGATACTTTTTGTACCGACGGGATTTATACAATCGGTATTCGAGGAATTCTGTAGCGCTTCTATTATTTCTATGATACATCACGCGTACACTAAGAGAGGTCAGGAAGCGTCCCAAAGCATGCAGCAATCATTTTTACCTCACTCCTTGTATAATTAATACATCTTTTAATATACGCACTTGTCATCGTATGGTGGCGTAAAGAGTCTCTTAACTTTGAAGTCCCCCAGAAGAACATCACGCCTAAACGTTTACGTTGATGTCCCGTATTTGGCACTCTGGACTCACTTTTCTTACTCGCCTTTCCTTGTGCTCTAAACCACACGCGGCTGGTTACGTTTAGAGACATCACAATTGGAGGTTGAATCTGACCGTTGGAGAGACACGATACGTACACTTGATTACATGAGCAAAGGGTCTTCTACACTCCTGCTGTGGCGTGGTGCGACAGTGTTTTCACGCCTTGTTGGTCTTTACACGGTGTCAATGTCGAACATTCTTATTGCTCTGCTGATCTGATCTGTGACTGAATTTACGAATCGGACAGACCTCTTTCTTTAAATAGGTATTTTTCGCTAGACGTCTCTGGATGCAGTGATCGCCGCTTGCAACAATAGAAGTTTGCACGTATTGTCAAATGTACATGGGTACTACAAAAAGCTGCACGGACACCTTACTTAAAGCATACAACAGAAAATTTCTGGGAAACGAATTTAATTAGCTGTAGAAGATCATGTGCTGGGACCAGGGAAGCATCAAACTCGTTTCTCCGACACCATGATTTTATAAAGGTCCAAGTATTACTAATACAGACTGCACGGAGAGCCCCAAGAAACTAAAAGGCACAGAAACAGTTTGAAACCTAGAGAATTAGGAAAGTGTGGGTCTTTCTGTTAAAGAAAACATGCAGTTATTCCCCACTACAAGCTCCATGATACATGTCGACGCAATTTTCGATCTTCAACAGCAGTCTGACGACATCACGAACAGACTGTTGAGTGGTTAGGCATCAACAATTCGGCTTGCGGAGCCTCTTGCAGTTCGAAACTACTATCAGAGTCTTTGTAGCGTCTGATGATGTTTGCGTCATCAACAGACGAAAAGTTAGACAGAGATACAAGCCATGGACCACGTCGATAAAGTCCATAAAACAAAACTCTACAAGGGTGCACATACAAGGGAAATGAGCCCTGTTTCGTTTAATTAACACCAGAAAGTAAAAAATGGTTCAAATGGCTCTGAGCACTATGGGACTCAACTGCTTTGGTCATATGTCCCCTAGAACTTAGAACTACTTAAACGTAACTAACGTAAGGACATCACACACATCCATGCCCGAGGCAGGATTCGAACCTGCGACCGTAGTGGTCGTGCGGTTCCAGACTGTAGCGCCTTCAACCGTTCGGCCACTCCGGCCGGCTCCAGAAAGTAAGATGCACGCAGCTGAAATCAGATGTCTTGTGAAAAACAGATTGAAAAACAGAGGCATTACGAAAGAATTAAGTATACTTAACGATAGAAATACAACTGAAGACAATAGGAGTAATAACCCCGTTACACAGGATGGAAAGATAATAAAGCGCGAGAGGGCAAACCGGAGTCATAATCTCAACGGTCGGTTGCTACATTTATTTAAATAACAAAAAATAATACTAAACACGGTAGTGATAATTTTCCCTCTTAAAAGACCACAACCAAAGGGTAAATATGGCTAAAATATATAACAGAGATATACACAAAATGAGTAAATGGTAAAAATGAGGGCTCGGATCCTATTACCACATTCAGTCTGCACTCGACTAAGGTATGTTGCTAATCGCAGAAACTGCTACAATTTACAGTACAATCAGTAAATTCATAAAATACAACAAGTTATTCCATTGTAACGTTAACAGTTCATTAAACCAAGAAAAGAAGCCAATGTAGTGTTAAAGCAGAATATTTCCGACCCCTTTTTCTGTAATTTTTTTTAAATAAGTATCACTAAAGTGCCTCTAGAGGATACAATGCGAAAGAAGTACATTGGTGCTCAGGCTGAAGCCAGCTAAAAGAAACACCTTCAAATAAACTACGAATTCCTAATGGTTGGGAGGAAGCTGGTACAGTACACTTACTTAAATTTAAAACTCAAATAAGCAAGATGCTGTGAGAGAAAGCGGACATTTTCGAATAAGAACACAGGGCGCAAACTAAACAAAAGAACTTACGTTGATCGTTCCAGCAGAAGGCCTGAATTACTGAATTACTAGCCAGTCCTCCGCACCATGAACCAAGTCAACAAACATAAAGGCGGCGGCGTAACACCGACAGGTCCCTGCGTCCGTGAGGCGCAGAGAAGTCAGCTGCTGACTGGGGCAAGCTAGTGCTGTTAACAAAAGGTACTAAATAAGTGACGGCCAAAGAAACGGTTTAACAATTTTACAAGAACATACCAAATAACAGCAACTTATCTTTAATTCTCGTAACAAACATCTCTATTCAAGAAAAGAGAACGTGAAAATTAAAGGCAGCCTCAAGCTTTAACCAGCTAGTTAATCACAATTATATCAGAAGCTCGTTGAGAAATACAGACAATAACTGTCAGGCCACCAAACTGTTTGTTGACGTATTTTATAATGGGGCAAGAAGTAATGAACTTATCTCTACAGAACTGTAGTTCAACAGATTCTCGCACCCATTACCTACTTATGCAACACTTTAAGCAAGGAAATCTAGAACACAATCTGCACACGTATTAGAGAAACAAGGTTTAAATCCACTCCCCGACAAATAAAAAATTTGAAAAGGCGAATGCTAAAATAACCAGCAGCAGAAAATATAACTAAACTAAACTCATCCCGGATGAAGGCCCGAAGGTACCGACTGGCCGCCGCGTCATCCTCAGCCCACAGGCTTCACTAGGTCCGGATATGGAGGGTCACGTGGTCAGCACACCGCTCTCCCGGCCGTATGTCAGTTTACGAGACCGGAGCCGCTGCTTCTCAATCAAGTAGTTCCTCAGTTTGCCTCACAAAGGCTGAGTACACCCCACTTGCCAACAGCGCTCGGCAGACCGGATGGTCACCCATCCAAGTGCTAGCCCAGCCCGACAACGCTTAACTTCGGTGATTTGACGGGAACCGGTTTTACGACTGCCGCAAGTCCGTTGGCAGAAAATATAACTAGGAAATTTAATTGACTTTAGACTAAGGTGTTTATACGGCTAATTAAACATTTCAGTTCAATCAGAATATCACGTACCCATCCATAAGAAACCTCTGACCCAGTTGCACCAAAAAATTGTTTGATAAATACTAAAGGATAGGTCGGTTGGTTTGGGGGAAGGGACCAAACAGCGAGGTCATCGGTCCCATCAGACTAGGGAAGGATAGGCAAGGAAGTCGAACGTGTCCTTTCAAAGGGACCATCCTGGAATTTGCCTGAAACATTGTAGGAAATCACTGAAAACCTAAATCGGGATGACCGGATCTAGGTTTGAAACGTAGTCCTCCCGAAGGCAAGTCCAGTGTGCTGACCACTGCGCAACCTCGCTCGAAAATACTAAACTTCAACTAACAACACTCTTATTTAAATAAAACAGAAGAACTCTCAAAGCGATCGCCAACACAATATAAGATAAATAACATTAGTTACATTACTGCCTTTGGCCACTGTAACTGGACGTTAAGCAACCAAATTACACATGGGATAAATAAACCAAAAGGCACAATTACATAATACCAATAAATAACAACAAATAAAAAGCGGCTCAGTCAGTAATCATATTAAATTCAGTCCTACAGGAAGCCACCAAGAACAGACAAAACCAGAAGCTCTCGTAGTACGACCACTTTGCATGTTGTTGTTGTCGTTGTTGTTGTCTTCAGTCCTGAGACTGGTTTGACGCAGCTCTCCATGCTACTCTATCCCGTGCAAGCTTATTCATCTCCCAGTATCTACTGCAACCTACATCCTTCTGAATCTGCATAGTGTATTGATCTCTTGGTCTCCCTCTACGATTTTTACCCTCCACACTGCCCTCCAATGCTAAATTTGTGATCCCTTGATGCCTCAAAACACGTCCTACCAACCGATCCCTTCTTATAGTCAAGTTGTGCCACAAACTTCTCTTCTCCCCAATCCTATTCAATACCTCCTCATTAGTTACGTGATCTACCCACCTTATCTTCAGCATTCTTCTGTAGCAGCACATTTCGAAAGCTTCTATTCTCTTCTTGTCCAAACTAGTTATCGTCCATGTTTCACTTCCATACATGGCTACACTCCATACAAATACTTTCAGAAACGACTTCCTGACACTTAAATCTATACTCGATGTTAACAAATTCCTCTTCTTGAGAGGATAAAAGGTAGAAAAGGGAAGGACAAGTTGAATATTGTCAGGGCAGCATTAAATATCCAGCCGCTCACAGCACTGAATCATCCGAATCAAGACGAGTGGAATTCATACAACCGAACGCTTTCTCCCCAAAAATTGCATCAGGCGAGAAACGCTAAGGCCGTGACCAAAACAAGCACCCAAGAAATATAGCTGCCACTGAAAGTCCGTGACACTGGTCATCCAGATCCACCGTACCCAGCTGTCCGCTTGCCCTCGTCGCACTGGCTTCCTCCAATTTCCGGCGCCTCCTCGATGCACCGCCAGAGATATTGCTTCACTAGGAAAAACCATAGACAGAGGGAAAAGTGGCGCCATAGACTCACACGGCTACGAAAGGCAGGGAAGAATCGATGAGGAGCCGTCGCCATGGTTCAACCTCCTCCTGCCAAACCGCAGGAATCATCCCTTGCGCACAAGGCTAATCAGCCTGTTTGACCTGGCTCAAATGTACCTTGCTATTTTACCAGTTGCCAGGTCATGAACGAGAAGATTCGCAGGATCTAAGAATGTAACGATGGCACAAGGCCCTACAGACCAGGGAGCTAATTGGCCAGTCCCCACATCAAGTCCATCTCTACCGAAACTATAATTACGAATAAAAACCTTATCCCCAACATTCTCTTGAAAGGGGCACCTGCATTGATTGTAACGTTCCCCCTGATGGCGTTGGCTAACTTAACATTCCTTCTAGCTCTATCCCAGTTCTGTTTAATAACCGCTGGGGTAATATTCTCCGGCAAAAGGGCATTGTTATTCCACAGATGGTCAAGTGGAGAGTTAAGGTGGTAAGCGAACATAAGGGCCGCCGGAACCGCCTTAGAGGATTCACATTGAGCAATATTAAATGCAAAATTGATCCAGGGGAGAGATATATCCCATTTCGTCTGAGCTTTATTATCATAAACAATTAAAGCTGACTTAATATCTCTCTTAATCCTTTCAGAGAACGAGGGCTGCGGATAAAAAGGGGTAATCGTAATATGTTTAATGGCGTTACTGAAACAAAAGCGCCTAAAGTCACTAGAGACAAAGGCGGGGACGTTATCGCTCACAAGAACCTTAGGCGGCCCGAACCAAGAAAATATCTTGGTAAGATGGCGAACAATAATCCAAGTAATGCCCCTCAGCTGGGGAGTAGCCAGTGAAATGCAGAAAAGGCATCGACTGCTACTAATATACAGGGTGAGTCACTAACTACTGCTACCAAGATTAACTCCGAAAGTATGATAGGAGCTAAAATGTTTGTAGGACAAAAATTGCATAGGTCAACGGGGAACATAATATGACGTTGGTTTTTTGTTGCTATGTCGGGTCGCTTCAGAGATATGAAGGTCAACTTTATTTTTTAAAATGGGATGCTGCAGTATAGTAATTATTTTCTGATAGCGGCTATCGAGACGAATCCAATGCTGTCCAACAGTAAGGTCTTTAAAGGTCAACGAAGGTCATAAAGGTGGCATGAACGTCCATTTACAGGTGTACGAAGTGATGACCATTGGTATCAATGCAGTGCTGCAACATTGTTATCATGTACTGAGTGCTATTTCTTATCACATCGGCACTTATCGAAGCACATGCTCTGACAATTCTCTCTCGCATATCTTCAGGTGTAGTTGGAACGTCTTTATAAAAAATGTCTTTCTCGAATATCCACAAGAAAAAATCCAAAGGTGTCAAGTCTGGGGAACGAGCCGGCCCTGACAAATCTCCTCCGCATCCAATCCAACGATTTGGGAATTGTCTCTGCAACTCATTTCTATCTATCAGCGAAAAATGTGCCGGACGCCCATCGTGTTGATACTACAGTCTGTTCCTTGTTCCTAAAGGTATTTCTTCCAATAACAGACCTAATGTTTCTTGCAGTAATGTGGTGTACTTTCTAACATTAAGATTTCCTTCGATGAAGTAATTCTGTCCTCCGGAATCCCACGCCATACGTTCACTGACAACGGTTTTTAGTGTGCAACTTGCCGCAGCCAACATGGATTTTCAGTATCCCAATAATGAATTTTATCCAAATTAACATTTCCATGTTCGTGAATGTAGTATCGATAGTAAGAAAATCAAATAATAAATGTGTAATCCCTCTGAATCGGAAGTTGAGCCCATCGGCAGAATTCAATGTGGCGCTTACAATCCGTACCAGTTAATTCTTGGTGGAGACTGATATGGTAAGGATGATATTTATGGCGATGCAGAACACGAACAACACTACTCTAGCTCATGCCGGATTCCCTTGCGATTTGTCGAACTAACGCAAGGATCTCGGACCACAGTAGTAAGAGCACCAATTTTCGTTTCCTCGTTAGTAACTTTCCTTTGCCGGATATGTTTCCGATGCGTTAAAGATCCAGTTGTTCTCAGTTTATCATACACTTATTAAAATGTACGACTTGTAGGGTGAGTACGTTGAGGATATCTTTCAGCGTATAAGTCTCTAGCTCTCACTGAATTTGGTTGGTTGGTTTGTGTGCTTGAAGGGACCAGACTCCAAAGGTCATCGGTCCCTGTTTCCACGACCATGAAAACTTACAAGGAATAAAAACAGGCTACGGAGATAACAAGGGACGACACAAAACAAGAAAGACACAGACAAAGACCAGAAAAAAAAGGAATTAAAAACCAAAATAGTTGTACAGTGGTTGGCTGACCATCCAAAAAAAGGAAAAGCCAACCACCAAGAGACACACAAAAAACCCCAAATCTAAAACTGAAGGCGAAAGGCCAGACACTACACACAAAAGAGACAAACCATCTGATTGAGCGATAAAAGCCCCATGCTCGAATAAAACACAAAACTAAGTCTGCCATTGTAGCGTCATCCGTTAAAAGAGCACGGAGAGTATCAGGCAGCGTCAACGTCTGTCTGAGCGCAGTTAAAAGCTGGCAAGATGTGGACCTCTGTCAGCGCTGATCCGCAGTGACAAAGAGGTGGGTTCTCACGGCAGGACTTCCTGCCGCAATACTGACTGGAGATCACATTCCGGAAGGACAATCTCCCGGACCGGTTCACTGATAGCCTGTTTGGACAGCCTGTCAACACGTTCATTATCTGGGATGCCGACATGGCCCGGGGTCCGCACAAAAACCACGGAGCAGCCGCAACGGGCAACAGTACGGAGGGACTCCTGGATAGCCATCACCAGACCAGAGCGCGGAAAACACTGGTCGATAGCTCGTAAACCGCCCAGAGAGTCACCACAGATGACAAAGGACTCACCTGAGCAAGAGCAGATATACTCTAGGGCGAGAGAGATGGCTACCAGCTCTGCAGTGAAAACACTGCAGCTATCTAGCAATGAGCGTTGTTCAGAGTGATCCACGAGAGTAAAAGCATAACCAACTCGACCAGCAACCATCGAACCGTCGGTATAGACTACAATAGAGCCGTCAAACGTGGCAACGATGGAAAGAAAGCGTCAACGGAGGGCCTCAGGGGGACAGAGTCTGTCGGGTCCTGTGTCCAATCCAGCTGAAAGCATGGGAGGGGCACACACTACGATGGTATACGTATATGGGCCCGGAAAAGAGGTGGGAGAGGGAAAAACTCAAGCCCAGAGAGAAGAGACCGGACGCGAATCACAATCGTACACCCTGACCTGGGACGCTGTTCTGGAAGGTGGACGACCGAGTTGGGGAACAGGAGACGGTAATTTGGATGCCTGGGCAAGCTACAAGCATGTGCAGCATAAGCGGCCAGTAGTCGCTGGCGCCGGATCCGCAATGGAGGGACACGAGCCTCCACAAGTAGGCTGTTTACATGGCTGGTGGCGAGTCGGATCCTGCAGTGAAGCATGGGTCAAGCAACTGTAACGCGAAAGGTGATGTTCAACCGTAAGCTAGGCTCACATAATCGAGACGGGACTGAATCGACGCCTGATACAGTCGGAGAAGGGTAGACCGATCGGCACCGCAGCTGGTGTGACTCAAGCCACGAACAGTGTTAAGATGCCGCCAAAACGATCGTTTAAGCCACCGGATATGAGGGAGCCAAGTCAAATGGGTATCAAAAAGCAATCCAAGAAACAGATGCGTATGGACCACAGAAACAGGTTCGCCTTCAAGATAAAGCAGTGGCTCAGGGTGAATAGTGGGACTCCGGCAGAAATGCATGACGCAAGTCTTGGCGCCCAAAAACTGAAAGCCGCGCGTTACAGCCAAGAATGCGCCTTGCGGATAGGGCCCTGCAGCTGCAATTCCAGTGGAGCTGTCGTACAGACAAAAGTCATCAGCATACAAAGAAGCTGATACGGACGTTACCACAGCTGCAACTAGCCCATTGACAGCAACTAAAAAGAGGCAGACACTCAAGACAAAGCCTTGTGGGAACTCATTCTCCTGGACTCGGGAAGAACTATGGAAGGAACCAACTTGCACGTGGAAGAAACGAAGCGACAGAAACTTCTGAATGAAAATCGGGAGCGGGCCCCTAAGACTCCACCTATGAAGTGTGGTAAGGGTATGATGTCGCCATGTTGTATCGTATGCCTTCCGCATGTCAAAAACGACGGCAACCAGATGCTGATGGCGGGCAGATGCTATACAGATGGCAGACTCCAGGCAGGCCAGATTATCGGTGGCAGAGCGGCCCTTATGGAACCCACCCTGCGACGGAGCCAGAAGGCTCCGAGACTCAAGTAGCCAACTCAACCTGCGGATCGCCATGCGTTCCAGAAACCTGCAAACCTGCACGGAACGTTGGTGAAGCTAATAGGCCGGTAGCTGTCCACCTCCAGCAGGTTCTTGCCAGGTTTCAACACTGCTAAGACGATGCTTTCCCGCCATTGTGATGGGAACACACCCTCAACCCAGATACGGTTGAAAAGGTCCAGGAGGTGCCACTGTCAGTCCACTGAGAGGTGTTTGATCATCTGGTAGTGAATGCGATCTGGCCTGGGAGCCGTATCAGGACAAGTGGCTAGGGCATTTTGGAATTCCCAGTCACTGAATGGAGCACTGTTCGATTCGGGTTGGCGCATATGGAACGAAAGGCTCCAATGTTCCAACAGCTGTTTCAAGGAGCAGAAGGCCAGCGGGTAATTCGTAGAAGTGGAACTCTGAGTATAATGCTCTGCTAATAGTTCTGCAATCATCTCTGATTCAGTACAGACTCCTACATTCAGGAAAAGCCCAGGTTCGCTGACAGGGGTTTGATGTCCATAAAGTCGCCTAATCTTGGTCCAAACCTGCGATGGAGAGGTATGGATGCCAATGGTGGAGACACACCCAGCACTCGTGCTTCCATGGGTGACTAAGGAGACGGGCTTGGGCACAGAGCCACTTAAAGGTAAGGAGGTGTTCCAGTGATGGGTGATGCTTATGACATTGGAGGGCCCACCTGCGATCTCTCATCACCTCAGCTATCTTCGGTGACCACCAAGGCACAGTTCCCACCGAGGGGACGCGGAAGAACAGGGAATTGCCGATTCCACTGCAGAAACGATGACGGTGGTTATCATGTGAACCACCACATCAATGACGTCGTGAGAAAGAGACAATAGTGGCAATGGAGGCGAACGAGTCCCAGTCAGCCTTATTCAAGGCCCATCTGGGGAAGCGCGCAAAAGAGCGACGCTGTGGCAGTGACAGAAAGACCAGAAATCGGTCACTACAGCACAAGTCGTCATCCACACTCCATTGGACAGATGGTAGAAGGCCAGGACTGTAGACCGAAAGGTCGATGGCTGAGTACGTGCCATGCGCCGCACTGAAATGTGTGGAGGCACAATTATTTGAGAGAGGAATGTCGACCTGTGCCAACACTTGCCCTACGACAGTGCCTCAGCCTGTTGCCACCAATCCACCACAAAAAGGGATATGGGCGTTACAGTCGCCCAGTAACAGAAAAGGTGGCGGCAGTTGGGCTATCAGTGCAGCCAACAAATGCTGTGGGACATCACCAACCAGTGCAGGCAGTAACAACTTGAGGCGTCTCAACAGCAACAGCCTCTAAAGGTGTTTGAAGAGGTACACACTCGCTGAAAAGAGAGTTAAGGACGTAACGCAGACTCCACATCCTTGCATAAGTTGACCGATTCTTGTAATAACCCCCATAGCTACACAGGGTGCTGGTTCGCATCGTCAGAAACCATGTTTCCTGGAGAGCAATGCAGAAGACAGGGAGAAAGCTGATAATTTTTCGGAGCTCAGCAAGGTGGTGGAAAAAATCGCTGCAATTCCACTGTAGAATGACATTGTCGGTGGCCGAAAAAGGTGTGAAGGGACCGAGGTGCCAGATTACGACACTGGGCCAAATACCACAACTGAAGGAGCGCCAGAATCGAAAACCATTGCGTCTGAGGTAGGGACGACATGGAGGTCGTCGTAGGACGTCGTTAGACGCAGATCTGGTAGTAACAGGTGGCGCAGAGGCACCGTGAACCTCTTCCTTCTTCTCCTCCTCCCTACCTGGGAGGGTGTAGCAGAAGGAGGGTCAGGGACAGACGAAGAGCAGGGAGCTCTTCGATCTGCCGCTCGTGACTCGTTGAGTCTCTGACTGATGTCACCTGTCACGCCGGATGATGCTTTAGAAGGTAGACTTCCAAGGGACCCTTTGCATGCGACAGGAGCCAGAGGAAACCGGTGTACCTCTGGCGGGAGGGTGGGGTCCGACATCCCCATCAATTTGGGTGCTAGGTCTCCCGAAGGAGGGACCTTTGCAGCACCAGAAGAAGCAGTGTCCCACATCAGAAATGGAGGGACAGCCGTCGCCAACGGGGGCAAGGAAGTCGCAGTCGCGGCATATGATGTAGCCATTGGAACTTGATGAATTCGTTCGTATTTCCTCTTTGCATCTTGATAGGTGAGCCTGTTCAGGGTTTTTATTTCCATTATTCACCACTCCTTATAGAGAACAGGGCACTCAGGCGAGCAGGGCTAGTGGTGCGTCTCACAGTTGACACAAGTGGGACGAGGCACACATGGAGCACCCGGGTGCAGAGGACGACCGCAATCCCTGCATGAGGTGCTGGAGCTACAGCGAGATGACATGTGGCCAAACCTCCAGCACTTGAAGCACCGCCGGCCACGGTGGTCTCGCGGTTCTGGGTGCGCAGTCTGGAACCGCGCGACTGCTACGGTCGCAGGTTCGAATCCTGCCTCTGGCATGGATGTGTGTGATGTCCTTAGGTTAGTTAGGTTTAAGTAGTTCTAACTTCTAGGGGACTGATGACCACACCTGTTAAGTCCCATAGTGCTCAGAGCCATTTGAACCATTTTTAACTTGAAGCACCACATTGGAGGAAGGACGTATGGTTTCACGTCACAATGGTAAACCATCACCTTGACCTTTTTAGGTAACGAGTCACCCTCAGAAGTCAAGATGAAGGCAACCCTGTTGTCTTGGGACCCCTGCGCACATGCCAGACGAAATGGACACCCCATCGTCTAAGTTGGCGCGTAGCTCCTCACCCGACTGCAAAAAGGAGTTCGCGACGGAAAATAATACCCTGGACCATGTTAAGTCTTTTATGGGGCATAATCGAGACAGGGGTGTCACCCAGCTTGTCACAGACTAACAACGCCCGTGATTGAGCTGAGGAGGACATTTGGATCAAAATCGTCCCGCTGAGCATTTTGGACAACGCGGCCACTTCCCCAAACGTATCTTCAAGATGGTCGACAAAAACTAGCGCTTCGTTGCCTG
This sequence comes from Schistocerca cancellata, assembly GCF_023864275.1. Lineage (NCBI taxonomy): Eukaryota > Metazoa > Arthropoda > Insecta > Orthoptera > Acrididae > Schistocerca > Schistocerca cancellata. Next base: position 20,649,261 of record NC_064633.1, on the reverse strand, counting down.
AAATGTCGCTTCATCATACCTGTGGCAAACTGGGTACTGAGGCGAATATGGTTCGCAAGACCTGGTCGCCCTATGGTCCTCCCAAGGTGTGACCAGGGAGAGGAACGATCGGGAATCATAGGTCGCAGCATCAAAACCATTCCTTACGCGCTTTCAGGCAGCTGGGGCCGAGCGACCACCATCTTAATTCAAATTAACCCGTTTTATTGCGAGTCATCCGCCCTGATGCCACCCATTCTGCCTCAGCAAGGGCCACCTGGTGGGATGGCCATTGCTGGGAGACCTGGTGCCCCATAAAGGATGGGCAGCTACTTCTTGGCATATGCGGGGAGGTCTCAGATCTGGCATCACCAGTGTGATCCCTGTGTCGTCAGCGGGCTACCACCAAGGCGGTACATGACAACCCCACCACGACGGACTGGCTACCATATTGGATTTCGGGTGCCGAAATAGTCCAGAACTGTCGTGGGCGCGAAGGATGGGACAGCGCAGGAGACGAGAAGTAGGCAGCCCATAAGATGTTGGGTGCAAAGCCCGCTAAACGACAATAAGTAGCATGCAAAATCTTGGCGCACGATGGACAGACAAAATACACCACATAAGGCGTCCTTCCCCAAATGGTACGCACTGTCAACAGAAATTTGGGAAAGTTGAAGGTCAAACCAGAGAGGGGACCATCACAGAAAGGCCGAAACGTTGTAGACTTCTTTCAGTCGCCTCTTACGACAGGCAGGAATACCTCGAGCCTATTCTTACCCCCAGACCCACAGGGGGGTCACTGAATTTCGTTGACATTCTCCGTAAATGACAAGCATATCGACTTGTTCTTCGAAGGAATACATCATTCACATTCACTTGATTCCTATTAGTGGTCTATTGCGAAAACGTCGAATGGTGTTTACATGTCAGTGGCAAGTTAGATGGACACGCCGCATTCGGCGAATATTTACTATTTGCACGATATACGAGAGATAATTGTCAAAGCAAGTGCTTCGATACGTGCCGAAATGATAAGGAATACCATTCAATTCATGATAAGAAGATTGCAGCACTGCAGTGATACCAATGGTCGTCACTTCGTACACATTCTGTAAATAGACGTTCATGCCACATTTTTACATTCATTGACCTTCAAAGACCTTAGTGTTACACATCATTAGGTTCGTCCCGATAGCCGCTCTCAGAAAAAATGAGCCAAACTATAGCATCCCATTAAAAAAAGTTAACTTTCATTTCTCTGACGCGACCCCACCTAGCAACAAAACACCACCGTCATATTATGGCCCCCCGTTGTCCCATGCAACATTTGTCCCACAAACTTTTCAGCTACTGTCATATTTTCGGAGTTATTCTAAGTGGCAGTAGTTAGTGACTCACCCTGTATAACGATTCCCTCCTTCAGCGCAAGGAAGGGGACCACATCATCAATCAATCAAAAATTTTTATCAAAATGGTTCAAATGGCTCTGAGCACTATGGGAATTAACATCGGAGGTCATCAGTCCTTTAGAACTTAGAACTGCTTAAACCTAACTAACCTAAGGACAGCACACCCACCCATGCCCGAGGCAGGATTCGAATCTGCGACCGGAGCGGTCGCTCGGTTCCAGACTGAAGGTCCTAGAACCACTCGGCCACACCGGAGGGCAAAATATTTTATCCGTTGGCTCTGTTCTTGCTCAGATTGTAACAACCTTTTGTGTAAGTCGGTGCTAGGCTTCTCTAACTTACGCAACTCGACTCGCTCACTAAACGACGAATATCGCTATATAACGAGGGACGAAGGCTCAAACGAGGGACGAAATTTAGCCAGACTTTAGTGAAGGCACAGATGACCTATCACAAATGAGTCATGGAGGCACTGGAAGGCAGGAGACCCCAATACGAAAGGTAAAAAAATCCTTGATTGCGCTAATTTAAACACCTCTTGACGCAAAATGCCTTTTCTCAAAAGGTAACAAGGAATACGTTCGCTTGCTAACAGACGCTTCTCAACTCTTAAGATCTCCAAAGAGCTGAATTATCTCTCTCAAAACATTGCAAACTAGGGGACTGGCCAAGTCACAGCATCCAATTTCATTATCGCCTTCATTAAACATTTGACTAAGTGCACTGGCAATCATATTATCGGAACCTCTGATATGACGGACTTTGAAACGGAAGGCAGATATGCAAACGAACCACCCTGCAACCCTGCAGTATTCCTAGGATGTGCTAAGACACAACCCAAAGCTTGGATCTCAGTTTCTAAATCAAATTCACTATGCTCAAGATGCAACTTCAATTTTCCCAGAACAAACAAGACAGCAAACGCCACACAATCGTTAACATACACTATGTGATCAAAAGTAACTGGAGACCTGGCTGACAACGACTTACAAGTTCGTGGCGCCCTCCATCGGTAGCGCTGGAATGCAATATGGTGTTGGTCCACCCTTAGCCTTGATGACAACTTTCACTCTTGCAGGCATACGTTCAATCAGGTGCTGGAAGGTTCCTTGGAGAATGGCAGCCCACTCTTCACGGAGTGTTACACTGAGGAGAGGTATCGATGTCGGCCGGTGAGGCCTGGCACGAAGACGACATTCCAAAACATCCCAAAGATGTTCTATAGGATCAGGTCAGAACTCTGTCGACGACAGTCCATTACAGGGATGTTACTGTCGTGTAACCACCCCAACGGAGGCCGTGCATTATGAACAGGTGCTCGATCGTGTTTAAAGGTGCAATCGCCATCCGCGAATTGCTCTTCAACAGTGGGAAGCAAGAACGTGCTTAAAACATTAATGTAGGCCTGTGCTGTGGTAGCGCCACGCAAAACAACAAGGAGTGCAAGCCCCCTGTGGTGTCACCGCCAGACACAACACTTGGTAGGTGGTAGCTTTAAATCGGCCGTGGTCCATTAGTACATGTCGGACCCGCGTGTCGCCACTGTCAGTAATTGCAGACCGAGCGCCACCACACGGCAGGTCTAGAGAGACTTACTAGCAGTCGCCCCAGTTGTACGAAGACTTTGCTAGCGACTACACTGACGAAGCCTTTCTCTCAATTGCCGAGAGACAGTTAGAATAGCCTTCAGCTAACTCCATGGCTACGACCTAGCAAGGCGCCATTAACCATATCTAGAGAGAGTCTCACTTGTATCATCAAGAATGCTGTATAGAAATGATGGATTAAAGTTAAGTATTACAGAAGCTACGTATTTTTCTTTATAGCATTCATTACGTATCCTGTTTCAGACCTAAGCAAGCCTGCTTGAATTTAACGCGTGCATTTCGGCTACTTCCGAGTGGCGTGGCTGTCTTGTTACGCCACAACACCCCCTCTATGAAATACACGGCCACACCATAACACAACCGCCTCCGAATTTTACTGTTGCCACTACACACGCTGGAAGATGACGTTCACTGGGCATTCACCATACCCACACACTAACATCGGTTCGCCACAGTGCGTACCGTGATTCGTCACTCCACACAACGTTTTTCCACTGTTCAGTCGTCCAATGTTTGCGCTCCATACAACAAGCGAGGCGTCGTTTGGCACTTACCGGCGTGATGTGTGGCTTATGAGCAGCCGCTCGACCATGAAATCCAAGTTTTCTCACCTCCCGCCTAACTGTCATAGTACTTGGAGTGGATCCTGCTGCAGTTTGGAATTCCTGTGTGATGGTCTGGATAGATGTCTATCTATTACACATTACGACCCTCTTCAACTGTCGGCGGTCCCTGTTAATCAAGACGTGGTCGACCTGTACGCTTTTGTGCTGTACGTGCGCTTCACTTTTCCACTTCACTATGACATCGGTAACAGTTGACCTATGGATGTTTAGGAGTGTGGAAGTATCGCGTACAGACGTATGACACAAGTGACACCCAATCACCTAACCACGTTCGAAGTTCGTGAGTTCCGCGGAGCGCCCCATTGTGCTCTCTCACGATGTCTAGCGACTACTGAGGTCACTGATGTGGAGTATCTGGCATTAGGGGGCAGCATATTGCACCTAATATGAGAAACGTGTGTTTTGGGGGGTGTCGGGATACTTTCCGTCACATAGTGTAGCACTTAAGCTCAGGACAAACTAACTTTCTAGACGCTAAAGCTAAAGGACGTCTTTCCTTTAAGTCTCTCTGCAAAAAGCGTCCGCAACTTCGCTATTGGAAGTATCAGTTTGTAGAATAAACCTCTTCCTGCAATCCTGAACAGCCGATACTGGGTGAAGGGGGCGGCGGGGTTTTTATAAGGGCGGGCTTAATAGCTTCAAAAGCCGATTGCTGACTTTCTCCCCAAACAAAACTCGCTCCCTTTTTACGTAGGTGATTAAGGGGGTGGCAAGCTGAGCAAAATTGTAGATAAACTGGCGAAAATAATTCGCCATCCCAATGAATCTGACCCCTCCCTTTTACTTCGTAGGTGGAGGGAACTTTCTCGTGGTAGAAGTTCGCTCTTGGTCAACCCGAATCCTTAGAAACCGGCTGTCCCAAAGAGGAAATCTCTTGCCCAGAAAGCTTAGATGGTTTGACCGGTAATCCGACACGTCGGGGAATTAGCAATCCTGTTCCAAATTGGTAAGACGTTACTCAAAGGAGCAACTATAGATCACCACATCATCAAAATAATTGTATACATAACCGAACGTAAGGTCGCTTAAAACGTGATCTAAAGGCCGCGACAGAGCCTCAGCCCCAGTAGCCAAGCCAAACGGTACTCGGTTAAACTCATGCAGATTCCAGGTTGCACATTAACGGGCTTAGACTCCTCGCTTCGTGGAATTTGATAGTAAGGCTGGTTTCGATCAAGAACTGTGGAATAACAAGCAGCAGCAAAGCATGTGAAATCGGGAATACGCGCTGACTCCAATGTAACTTGCTCATTAAGGGCCGTATAATCAATAATCTTCGCCTTGTCTCTTCAGTACCAGAAATATGAGCGAAGCATACGGAGAAGTAGATGGTGTAATCACAGTATAAAGAAGCATCTCATCAATTTTTCTTTTAAGTATCGTCGTCTTGGGAGGTGAGACACGATACGGGAATGGCGTACTGGGATCGCATCGGTTAGTCGACTCTAGTACTCAGTGAGGTGGGTGACTCCCGATTTATTGGTCAAAATATCAGGAAACTGCTCAAGAAGGACAGTTAACTGTTTAGCCTGATCCTGCCCAAGATGACTAACCTCAACCTCAAATTACGAGGGTTCAGATTTTGCAACAAACTATGTTGTTAATGGAAAGACAAGAAGGCCATTTTCTCGGGTGTACAGAACTTGAAGAAAAAAGTTTTACTTACAAAATCGAGAACTAAGTCTGTTCGTTGGATGAAAACACAAGCAAGAAACATGGTAAGAGACAAGATCATCAGGTTACCTTCCATTCAGAACGCTGTTGCACTCAGCGACTGCTATATTGGCTTGTAAATAATAGATTTCAGCTATCAGTCACCCTTTTTAAATCTTATTGGCAGAGCTAGATTCCAGCTAGCTGAAATTTAGATCTGCCAATGAAATTTAAAAAGCACGTCTGATAGCTGAAATCTATTATTTACAAGAGACAAGTTTCGGACAACAATGAATTTGACAGGTCAAGAAGAATCACTAGTAGATAAACTCCCCAGCACCTTACCCGTCAGAGACTACTCTTACCCATTAGCTAGCGACGTCTGTGGGAAGACGGGCGTAGGGGAGGCTACACAAATCAGAAAACTGAAGGTACCAAATGTTGTAAGGAAACAGAGCTTTCAAAATCCAGAAGTGCACAAACTGGGTAAGTCGAGCTCAGGCGTATGGAAGAGCATGCTCATTAGCCTTGCGAATACGCCTACAATGTGTGGGTGGTTTCCCTACCCCGTTGCTCATAAACTTTTCTCTTATTGTGGTATGGTACAACGCTGCATCACCGGTCTTTCGCGGTCTATCTGTGTTGGTATGACAGTGGATTCGGCCGCGGGGCTCCGACGTGCGTCACACGAGCTTGCTTTGGGGGTGTGGCGGTGGTGAAGTTTGGCGTTTAGATCCACATCGCAACTGTGACAGTAAAGTGACTTAATAGTACCGAGTAAGTCATCCAGCTGCAAGAAGGTAGTGGATTTCCGGCAAATACCAAACGTGACCGATCTTCCGCTCTCAGCCCTTCTGAAATATTATAAATGCTGTCTTGCTCAGTAATCCTCATGTTCAAAGCAAAGCCAGCGACGCGTATCCGTTCAGTATATTGACCCAAGATTTCCATGGCAGCTTGTATCCGCCAATAATGTCTCCTCTTAAGGGGAGCCGGAGGTGGTCAAATCCAAAAAATTACGATTTTTTTTGCTACCGAAAATTAATTGGAACATTCCTCTTTAATGTAAACTTTCAATTATTGTTCTACTCGCCCTAGAAGTGGAGTTATTACCATTTTCCCCCACGCCTGCAGAGGAAATGGGCGGCCGCTGAATGCATCTAACACCCTCTCGTGACTTCCTGGCGAACTTCTTGGGATTTTCTCGGTCTGTTACGCATACAGCGCCGTATGTTACGCATACAGCGAGTGTGCAAGGGTTGGTTACTTTGTTTTCTGTGACAAATGAAGCGCTAAGAGGGATTTGGTAGTGGCATTAGATGGTTCCTGTCAAAAGAGGGGTCATAAGTCGCTGAATGGGGTTGTAACTGCTACTTGTGGTGATAGTGCAAAAGTGATAGATGTTGCAATATTATCGAAACATTGTAGGTGCAAAAATAAAATCAAAGGAGAGCACAGTTGAACCTGTGAGGCCAATTTTAGTGGATCAAGTGGAGCAATGGAAGTGGATGGAGTGAAACAAATTTTTGAACGTTCTATTCCCAGATACAACTTTAGGTACAAATACCAGCTTGGGGATGGTGACTCCAAAGGTTTCAAGACTATAGAGGAACTGAAACCATATGGAAATGAATTTGTAATTGAAAAGTTGGAATGCATTGGGCATGTGCAAAAGCGCATGGGTGTACGGCTTCGAAGGCTCAAACAAACTTTGGGTTCAAGTAAGCTCAGTGATGGAAAGACAATAGGAGGGAGAGGCAGGATTACTGATGAGGTGATTGAACGTCTACAGAGATACTATGGGTATGTTACAAGGCAAAATACTGGTAATGTTAGTGACATGCGAAAAGCAGTGTGGGCATTGTTCCTTCATACTGCCTCTTTCAATGAATACCCTCAACACAGCCTGTGCCCAAAAGATTCCTGGTGCAAATATAATGCAAAACAGGACTATGATCACAAACATGGTTTGCCAGCAGCTGTGATAAATCCAATAAAACCAATATTTCATGACTTAGTACAGCCAGAATTGTTACACAAATGTCTACACGGAAAGACGCAGAATCCTAATGAGAGCGTAAACAATCTGATTTGGAAAGTGATTCCTAAAAGGGTGTTTGTAAGCATAAAAACACTGCACTTTGGCATTTATGATGCAATAGCAACCTACAACCAAGGGAACAGTGTGAAGTGTGAAGTTCTGAAGGCATTAGGATTTACAGCTGGGGTGAACACTGTACGAGCACTAAGAAATATTGACAGAGAAAGGATAAGAGGAGCAAAAAGAAGAGAAAGGCATATGAAGTACGATGGAACAACAGGGCAGAAAGGAAGACAGAAGAGCAAGCTTTTGGAGGATGAAGAAGAAGACACTGATAATTCATCCTATAGTGCAGGAACGTATTGAGAAACTTTGATAGCCATTTCCCTTAAATTAGAATTTTTCGAATATAAGGAACATTTTCTCAAAATCCACTCAAGCTAGAGAGATGAAATTTTTATACAGCACTCCTAGTGGTCGAACTTAGATTGTAACACAGCCATTTGGCAATATGTTCAGTAGTTTCATTTCAGTTTAATTATAAAGCAATTATTTGTAAAAAAAATTGGGTCATTAATAAAAAAAATAATTGGAAGGAAACTAGAAAAGATACTCCAAAATCCCTCTGTCATAACTGCAATACTAAACCACTCTATATGTAAAAAAAATTTCAAATTTTTCTATTTGGTAGTTTATTCATAAATGTTCCTCAAACTTAGTGATTTTAACATGGGCAGCATAGGAACCTCCGGCTCCCCTTAAGCTCAGTACGCCTACACTGTGGCAAACTTTTCGCTATAATTCACGTTCTGAGGAGACTCAGGGTATCTTGATTTCAGATAATAAATCGCTAAATGACGATTCTGATAAAGGATAAAGGAAGGAAAATATCGCAAAATGTGGAACGCGCAAGGCCTCACCATGGCATTCAAAGCGAAAAAGCAACCGCAATGCTTGTTGAACTTGATCAAAGTGGTCTATAGATAACTCAGTGATACCCTGAAATAGACACATTATTGTGTTCAGTAACTTAGCAAAGGTCTCAGCGACACCAGAGCCAAAACTTCGATCACCGGCCTGATTTAGATTTGGCGCATGACTTGGTTCACATTGCTTTATTCTAAACTAGACGCATCACTATCAAAATTAAACGAGCCAGCCCTAATCGATCGACCTGCTGTTTAATAACTTTCCTCTGCTGATGCTAAGCGTAAGGCAATTGAGGCGATTGTTCAAAAGAGACAGATTGTGGGGCGGCGGGTGGAATTTAATTGTTATATAAATGTAGAATGTTATGTAGAAAAGATGCATTTCCCGGCCGATGCACCATATGTGGGGGTGGCGGGTGGATATTATTTGGTTTTTATCCGGTTATTTAAATGTAGAGTGTAATGTAGAAAAGATGAATTTCCCGGTTGATGCCATATGTGGGGCGGCGGGTGGAATTAATTGTTGTTAACTGTTCCTATTATTTATGCAGTCTTTTGCCGTTCTCAACACTGGCTCTCTAACTACAATATTGGCAACCAGAAAGTGATTAGCAAAACGTGAAGCCTGTAATTAGAATTTCTAGTGCCCACTTCATCTGAGAAATACACTTATAGCTACAGCTTATAGCTCTGAGAAATTAGGAGATTGTTTGGGATTCATAATCAAAAACGATTCTCTCTAAAATGTTCACTATATTCTGAAAGTCACAGACCAAAAAGAATCCACACCATCCAATTACAAGAGCAGTTCAGAGTCTAATGCGCTGATGCAACTATAACTGTTCAAACCAAATGTTTAAGTGAATGCTCGCCATAATTTGATGATAATGTTCATTAAACGCCACGCTAAATAATGGTAGAATGTCTGTCCCGCGGCGGCACGTGAAAATACGACATACGCAAACTGAAGATAGATCATTAAAGTCATCCCAGAATTAACACTTCACTCGAAAACGATTTCATGGTTACTCGTATCCCGAGTAACTTATTACGGCATCCGAGGTTGTTTATAGCAATGATACCGACGCGACACGACTCCGGCACGGCTGGTGTGCTATTCAGCATCTGGAGAGAACTGGGGCCTTTTTCTCTCGCGCAGCGTTCTTACATACAAAGCCGCGGTGCGGACGGCTAAGGGAACGCCTGATCAATTCCGCTCTACCGACTAGCCGCTGGGCTAGTAATGCACCACTTTACGTTATTGAATAAATCATCGCTTCCTTTGCTGATGGCCGATGAAGCTCTCAATTTAAATGTACACTCAGCACACAGGTAAGTAATCATAATAAAAGTCTGACGTGGCTAAGTCAAATATTTTGGGCGAGAGAATTAATTTAATTACACTACACGCAGTAGACGAGCTCTGAACTTGCCCTTTGGAGATACGCTATTGCTATAGTTTTATAGTTATTCAATTGAAATTTCTCACATCTTTATGATTATAGCGGATCTCCCTTCTACTTAAATTTAAACATTCTAGCCTTATTTATCTTGCTTCCTTAATTTCTAAGACAAAAACCAGAAAATCATGAATTTCAACTACAATTTTAATTTGTGAGATCTAGAATACTGTTTCTACTAAATTATTATACAAAAGAAATCCAAATATAAATTGTTAAGTTTCTAGCTCTTTTCTGTTGCGCCAATGATTTTTACAGAAAAACGTCCAAATTTGGAAAATGGTTCAAGTTATTGAACTGATATTCAACACATATTGATTTACTATTACTCCTGACATGCTAGAAACGTTTCAGGTTATTTTCTTGATTTTTAAAGTATTGCGCAACATTTATGACGTCAGAGCTAGTTACAGCGGACTAGGCTGGCACACAATGGAAAGACTGATCTGAATTTTATACGGCGTGAGTAGGCTGCTTCCCTACATTACCCACTACTTAATTTTTTTTTATAAATGAAAGAAAAATTAATTACAAAAAGGGAAGCAAGAGTACAGCTTAACTCCCTATGAAAAATTAAAATTTAAATGTAAACATATAGAAATATTAAAAAGAAAACTGATTACCTACTTCAATTATTTAAATTTCTGGCATGTTCACTGCCCCTTAAGCAACATTATCACTCAAAATTTAAGCAAAACCAATAAAACACTTTGGCATACATATTGCCTTAGACAAACAAACACATAAAAATATGTAAAATTATGAAAATCTTAAATCCATTAAATACATTTTTACATACACAAATTAAAAGAAAATAACACATTTATTCATGATACATAAACAAATAATTATATCTTAGCAGTCTTTTCTAAACCGGAAAGAAAATTTCACAAATCATGACATTTTCATTTTTACACATGTGGTAGTAGCCGCCTTGGCTGGCGTTCTACACTCTCATTCACAAGGGTAGAGGAGGGGAAGTTGCTATGGTGTGCGTCCTTCACGTTCACTCTAAATTACATGGGGAAAGCGGAGGGGTCACTGTGAGTTGTGTCCAAGTCACTCCACGCTTTCACGCAGCTACCAGGCTGCCATTATCTGGTTTGTCCTGTAGAACAAACAAAAAGAGTGCCTCAGACTCTGTTAACTTAATATCTAAGTGTGGGTCACAATGAAATGGGGATACATACATTTTATCTTCCAATAAGTTACAGGAACAAAGTTAACAGAACTTTGTCAATTTTACTCTCACGGTTACCTAACTGTCATAAAATCGATAAACAAATGGCTCAAAACGCCGTAAGTCACGTACTAGAGAAAATTTATGCTCAAGGCATACAATCATAAATCCTATTTAATTTCAATTTATTATTTCTGGGCCGGAATACTAAACCAATGCTCGGTACATTCTTGATACATTTGTATTTTATTTACTTAGCTGACTCATCTTCGATTACCTTATTCTTAGAGATAGTATGAGTATATTTGATTAGTAGTTGTCTTCTCAGCTTCTTTGTACATGTGAGTAACTTGTGGTAATAGTACAGTTCTGAGTGTTCAAAACACACTATGGTTAGTTGACTAATAAATCCACTTATTGGTCCTCTGCTGCTGTGCCAGTTCCACATCTGCAGTTATGTACTTACTTCATCGAAGTGTATTTATGCTGAGCTATAAATAATGTTTCACGTCTGCCATTATGTTACTCAATTATGTTGCTAGTGTATGTACTTATTTAACACTCACTCAATTAACATTTAAAGCATAGGATACCACAATTATTGCATATCTATTGTGTATTGCAGCTGATCAGTTTGCTCACGTGGCAATCCATTTCAACTCGATCGGCGCTGAAACCACAGGTAGTCCCTCTCGACCTACCACTAAAGTGCATTAAGTAATTACGGACGAGCGTAATGCTAAATTCCTTAAACCTATAGGACACCACGAACTGCTCTGTCTCATCTAACATAAGGGTACCTATGGTCGCATTCACGCCTCCAACTCATAACCTCAATACATGTAGGTGTGTCACCGCACACTCAAAACCAAAATAATGGCCAGCTCCAACCTTATAAATACTTCAGGGACTTGTCCTTCACGTCTCAACCACAAACACTGTTCAATTCTATTACACTGCCATTCCTTGCTACAAGGTGAGTTCATTCTTACAACTTATCTGCATATTTTTCGTAACACTAAGCTATCTCTTGGCTCTACAGCATACAACAGGTCTCATTGCCACATCAGATGCGGCTTGTACACGAATTTGTATATCCCATTAAATTACTGTTGGTGGACCATTTCCAATGAAACAACACTTTGTACTTACAATATTACCAGGGTTCTATACATACTTGTTACTCAAATACATTTCTATCTTAATTACATCATACTTCTCTGTTGTTTATGTCACAGTTAGGTTTGTCACAGGAGGAATATTTTTCACTAATAGGTGGATAGAATGGATACAGAACTCATGGCTTGATAGCCATGACGGAAAATTTTTGTATTGCAAAGAAGGAGTCGAAACTTTGGTAGATAGGCAAGATGAAGAATGAGTGAGACCTGAAAAGGAAAGAAGATACACAGCTGGGACTGCACAGCTGCCACACTGTGTAGAGGTTACAGAACAACCTCCTCCCTACAGAATTCATTAGTTTCAGAAAATTTTCGTATTGGAAAGAACGGGTCGAAATTGTTGTAGATAGGAAAGATGAAGAATGAGTGAGACCTGAAATGGGAAAGAAGATCTCACACAGCTGGGACTGCACAGCTGCCACACTGTGTAGAGGTTAAAGAACAACCTCCTCCCTACAGAATTCATTAGTTTAATGCTGGCTTGATAGTCATAACGGAAGATTTTAGTATTTGAGAGTAGGAGCCGAAATTTTGGTGGATAGGAAAGATGAAGAATGAGTGAGACCTGAAAAGGAAAGAAGATCTCACACAGTTGGGACTGCACAGCTGCCACACTGTGTAGAGGTTACAGAACAACGTCCTCCCTACAGAATTCAATCGCTACCTATGAACTTCTTTAGGTCGATCACGTTTCTGAGACCTAATAGCTTTTTACTCTTAGGGTACTCTAGCCTATATGCATTAGCATGTGGTTTTCCTATGATCCTGAAAGGTCCTTGGTATACGAACATGAATTTCTTTGTTTCTGCATTTATTTTCTTTGATTTTTCCTTGGTTTTAACAAGGACTAACTGACCTATTTCAAAACTGGTGAGTACAGCTTTTGCATCATGACGCTTCCTCCTTTCCAATGCTCTTTTTCTTATATTTGCCCTAGCCTTTAACATTTTTTCGTCTGTGTTTAGCTTACTTTTACTAGATTAACACCTTCGTCCCAATATCTCATATTTTTCAGAATCCGTATAGGCAGCTCCCACGTTTCATCATTAGTTACTACATGTTTATCAATAAAAGGTACCGTAATTACTCCGGTTATCGGCAAGACCATTTTTAACTGGCTTCTTTCAAAGTCAACAACACTCTGATATTTCGACAAGAAATCTATGCCAATTAAAACCTCAATACTGAGATTGTTTACAATTAAGCATGGATGATCAATTAAATTACCATTAATGTTAAAGGGCAGCAAAGCTTCTTGCTTTACCGTTTTTGACACCTTGCCAGTAGCACCAATTATTCATAGTCCTGATATCCTCATTACTGTAAGCTTGTCTTTACCAGGTAATGCATCAAAGAAGGACTGAGATATCGCACTCACCTCACTTCCACTGTCTAAGAGACAATGTACATTAATACCCAACATATTCACTATTATTATAGGGTGCCTTATTCTAGTTTGTACAGGTGGTTCCTCAAACTCATCGAATAGTTCCTTTTGGATTTGTCTCCAACTAAAGTGATCGACATCTGTCTTCATTACATTTAGGTCAAAGTGTGTAGGGGTTTCCTGAATTACACTTTCAGCTGCCTTTTCCAGTCGGTCTATTAATTTCAAATCGAAACACCGCACGACTTCATTACATTTAGTTTGCTGAACATGACCCAAATTACTGTGGTCTGAGCGATTCTGCGCCTCCAGACCGGGCATAATACTAGTTACAGCTAAACCATTTTCACTATTATCGTCGGGTTCCATCTCAAGTGACAACTGGTCACAGCTACTGGGTTCATCGACCCCCAACAGGCTATTCTCTACATTCTCACTTACCTCCTGTCCTAAATCTATTAGTACAGTATCAACATCCTGCACAGGCACTTTAGATAAGAGCACATCATCCTCATTGTAAATATAAGCATGAATTTCTTCTGCTTCTTCACCTGACAATTCAGTATTTTGTAGCTCTTCCCTAGCGTTACACTGCTGCGCCTTATTTTTCTCTTTCCACTTAGAGAGCGTCTCTAACACGGTATCTATCAAATACTGTGAGTGATCTAATATTTCTGCTGTATCCTTAGATGCTACCGACCCTTCATCACATGTTCAGTTAGAGTATTCTGATCTGTCTTACCAATTACTGTAATTACTGGCTTAGGAAAAGTAACCGCCTGGTGAGCGCCAGTATCCTCATAGACAGGAACTAGTTTTCCTGCCTCGGCCTACTACTGTTTCCTTTATTTGCATTATAGTTAACTGGCACCGCATTGCTTTCTGCACTGTTGTTTACCTGCATAATTTCGTTCGAAAAAAAATTACTATCATTTGGATGCCATGGTTGGTTCTGATAATTATTTCTCCAATTCCTACCTCTCTTAGGATGGCGAACGCCTACTGTTCTGATGTTTACATTGCCATTCTGCTCGTTCTTAAAATTACTACTAGTGTTATTAGCATTTCTGTTATTACGTGCTTGCTCCTCATTGGCAGCAACACGCTCTACACGTTCCAAATATTCAATGAAATGATCCAGATTGTCTCTAGGGGCAGATATAATTCTAGTTTGCCAATACCATGGCAGTTTGGCTTCAAGACCTAGTATTATCATTTCAGGTTTTAGCTTTCAGGCCAAATGTGACAAACGTGAGATCCATGACCTGGCAAACTCTTTAATAGATTCCTTGCCTACATTGAAGCGTTTTCCGCTCCAAAATTCTCTCAACACTTCATTTTTCTTATTGATAGACCAGTACTCATTAATGAAAGCTGTTTTAAATTCCGCTAATGTTTTACACTTCAACATAACATCAGCTGACCAACGCATGGCGTCACCTGCTAAATGACTTCTAATAAATGAGATTTTCTCTCGTTCAGACCAAGTTGGTGGAATCACATCTTCAAAATCGTTCCAGAAATCTAGCGGGTGGATATTTTTATCTGGATCGAACCGCAAGAGCTGCCGACACCCGATAAAAGCGGCGTTTGCAGCTACAACTTGTTGCATATTACCATTACCAGAAGTTACTGAAGCTACTTTACTCTCAATGTTAGTAATGTTAGTACTAATACTTTCTACTCTCATTTCAACATTATCTACTCTTTGCACAATATGAGTAGTATCACTTTTGATTGCATCTACTTCTGCTTGACATATGTTTACTTTTATACTAACATCTTTAAACCTATCTGAGCACAGTTCAGATTCCGCCTCAATCTTTTCTGTTAACTTGTGCTCCAGCTTCGCATCTTCCATTTGGAAGTCCTTGCGAACCTCAGCAACTTCGGATTTTACTGTTTTATACATCTCAGATAACTGTTGAGCAACCTTTTTCTTAATATCCTCATGGTTGTAATCAATTTATAATTTAAACTATCCAGATCCTCTTTCAACTTATTGCAACCAGCCTTGAAGGTATTGTCCATTACCTCCAATCGTTTATTGAAATTAGTTTGGCTGGCCCCAATCTCATATTTTAATTCAGTATTACTGCTTTTGACCTCAGTTATTTCAGACTTTAACTCAGCTGCCATTCTAGCATTACTGGCTCACAATTTAGCATTACTGGCAGCTATTGCTTGTAATATAACATTCAAATCTATAGCCCCAGTACGTTTGGGTTGCTCACTAGCTGGCTTTTTACCACACTCAGGAGACAAAAAACTAGCTCCAACACCAGCATCATCAAAACTAAATGAAACTTCTGATTGATCAGTATATCTAACTTCTCCTGTTTAAACTCTACCACCTCTGATGACTGATTCGTTTTTAACTCATCAGATAAACTATCATCCAATAAATTAACAATTTCTGCTTTACCACACTGGTCTCTATTATTGAATCATTGCTCCTTTTCACACTACTGTCAGGAGACAATACTCCATATTTCACTTTAACATTACTATTTTCATGCATATTTACACTTGAACCATTGTCTGGATTTATAGTTCCCTCAACAGACATAGGTTATGATTTAAGTTTAACCTTAGTTTCTTCTGGCGGTTCCATCGCCGACAGTTTTTAGTGCAGGTTAGTAAAATTTTTAACAGCTTTTCACTTAACTTAGTTCCTTCTGCACGACATATGGTGTTGCTGGCGCGGCGTACCAGGATTACTGATGTGGCGCAGAGCGTTGAACTGCAGACAGCAGTTCGACGGCTGCTGTGTGACCCGCAACTGTAAGCTCGTCTCCGGTTGCTGCGGTGAGGCGAAACTGGCTTCTCACGATGCCGGCTGCGCCGCTATACTCAGTGCCAGCTCCGTCAATCCACATACGTTGTTAATCCAATTGCGTCGTACACATGCACACGTATCACTATCACTGTTCTATTACTCAGTTGCGTGTCGCATTTCACTCCCGAATCCGAATATTTAAACATCACTTTCACTTTTACTCAGTTTCTTTCCCAGCTGATGCACCATATGTGGGGCGGCGGGTGGAATTTCATTGTTATATAAATGTAGAATGTTATGTAGAAAAGATGCATTTCCCGGCCGATGCACCATATGTGGGGTGGCGGGTGGATATTATTTGGTTTTTATCCTGTTATTTAAATGTAGAGTGTAATGTAGAAAAGATGAATTTCCCGGTCGATGCCATATGTGGGGCGGCGGGTGGAATTAATTGTTGTTAAATGTTCCTATTATTTATGCAGTATTTTGCCGTTCTCAACACTGGCTCTCTAACTACAATATAGGCAAACAGAAAGTGATTAGCAAAACGTGAAGCCTGTAATTAGAATTCCTAGTGCCCACTTCATCTGAGAAATACACTTATAGCTACAGCTTATAGCTCTGAGGAATTAGGAGATTGTCTGGGATTCATAATCAAAAACGATTCTCTCTAAAATGTTCACTATATTCTGAAAGTCACAGACCAAAAAGAATCCACACAATCCCACTACCAGAGCAGTTCAGAGTCTAATGCGCTGATGCAACTATAACTGTTCAAACCAAATGTTTAAGTGAATGCTCGCCATAATTTGATGATAATGTTCATCAAACGCCACGCTAAATAATGGTAGAATGTCTGTCCCGCGGCGGCACGTGAAAATACGACATACGCAAACTGAAGATAGATCATTAAAGTCATCCCAGAATTAACACTTCACTCGAAAACGATTTCATGGTTACTCGTATCCCGAGCAACTTATTACGGCATCCGAGGTTGTTTATAGCAATGATACCGACGCGACGCGACTCCCGGCACAGGTGGTGTGCTATTCAGCGTCTGGAGAGAACTGGGGCCTTTTTCTCTCGCGTAGCGTTCTTATCTATAAAGCTGCGGTGCGGACGGCTAAGGGAACGCCTGATCAATTCCGCTCTACCGACTAGCCGCTGGGCTAGTAATGCACTACTTTACGTTGTTGAATAAATCATCGCTTCCTTTGCTGATGGCCGATGAAGCTCTCAATATAATGTGCATTCAGCACACAGGTAAGTAATCACAATAAAAGTCTGACGTGGCTAAGTCAAATATTTTGGGCGAGAGAATTAATTTAATTACACTACACGCAGTAGACGAGCTCTGAACTTGCCCTTTGGAGATACGCTATTGCTACAGTTTTATAGTTATTCAATTGAAACTTCTCACATCTTTATGATTATAGCGGATCTCCCTTCTACTTAAATTTAAACATCCTAGCCTTATTTATTCGTCTACTTAATCTATCTTGCTTCCTTAATTTCTAAGACAAAAACCAGAAAATCATGAATTTCAACTAAAATTTTAATTTGTGAGATCCAGAATACTGTTTCTACTAAATTATTATGCAAAAGAAATCCAAATATAAATTTTTAAGTTTCTAGCTCTTTTCTGTTGCGCCAATGATTTTTACAGAAAAACGTCCAAATCTGGAAAATAGTTCAAGGTATTGAACTGATATTCAACACATATTGATTTAGTATTACTCCTGACATGCTAGAAACGTTTCAGGTTATTTACTTGATTTTTAAAGTATTGCGCAACATTTATGACGTCAGAGCTAGTTACAATGGACTAGGCTGGCACACAATGGAAAGACTGATGTGAATTTTATACGGCGTGAGTAGGCTGCTTCCCTACAAGATGAACTTGACCTTCCAAAGGATGCAAATTACGAGACACCTCCTCCAAAGCTACTGAAGCAACAGAGATAGCGGCACCTACCTCCCAAACAGCGCCAGTGTAATTGTGAAGAGACCCTTCCAGTGCTGTGCTCAGCCAGACCGCCAATTTCCGACGCTGTCTTCTATCGGAGCGCGCCTCACCGTCAATGCATATTCGAGGTGCTGCCTCTTGAGGTATGATACGCCTAAACAGCCTATTGCCCTCATGATGAAGTTGCTTCACGAGGTGAATCGATACACAGAGGGAAACGTGACGCCGTATACACATACGACTACGAAAGGCAAGGAAGGATCGATAAGGCGCCGTCGCCGCGGTTCGAGGAGATAATTTAGTGGACGTCTCTAAGGAATGAACAGTGGCAGACGACCTCGCAAAGTCAGAAGTTATGACCCGGTATGGAGAAGTCGTCTGGGAGATCAAGGAAGAGATGAGCACCATAACAGGCAAAGGCATAACGCCTGAAATGCAGCAGAAGAAGCAGGAGTGATAGATAGTCACGGGTATGAGGGTACTGTTAATGAAGAGAAGTACAGGGGTATTACAAATGATTGAAGCGATTTCATAAATACACTGTAGCTCCATTCATTGACATATGGTCACGACACACTACAGATAGGTAGAAAAACTCATAAAGTTTTGTTCGGCTGAAGCCGCACTTCAGGTTTCTGCCGCCAGAGCGCTCGAGAGCGCAGTGAGACAAAATGGCGACAGGAGTCGAGAAAGCGTATGTCGTGCTTGAAATGCACTCACATCAGTCAGTCATAACAGTGCAACGACACTTCAGGACCAAGTTCAACAAAGATACACCAACTGCTAACTCCATTCGGCGCTGGTATGCACAGTTTAAAGCTTCTGGATGCCTCTGTAAGGGGAAATCAACGGGTCGGCCTGCAGTGAGCGAAGAAACGGTTGAACGCGTGCGGGCAAGTTTCACGCGTAGGTGGACGTGCTGGAAAATTGGCTCATGCCACAACTGGAGACCGACAGCGCCGACTTCATCTTTCAACAGGATGGTGCTCCACCGCACTTCCATCATGATGTTCGGCATTTCTTAAACAGGAGATTGGAAAACCGATGGATCGGTCGTGATGGAGATCATGATCAGCTATTCATGTCATGGCCTCCACACTCTCCCGACTTAACCCCATGCGATTTCCTTCTGTGGGGTTACGTGAAATATTCTGTGTTTAAACCTCCTCTACCAAGAAACGTGCCAGAACTGCGAGCTCGCATCAACGATGCTTTCGAACTCATTGATGGGGACATGCTGCGCCGAGTGTGGGAGGAACTTGATTAGCGGCTTGATGTCTGCCGAATCACTAAAGGGGCACATATCGAACATTTGTGAATGCCTAAAAAAACTTTTTGAGTTTTTGTATGCGTGTGCAAAGCATTGTGAAAATATCTCAAATAATAAAGTTATTGTAGAGCTGTGAAATCGCTTCAATCATTTGTAATAACCCTGTAAAAACGGGTAGAAAATCGGCAGGAACACAGATTGGTGTCAAACCAGTTAAGTGACCTGTAAGAAACTTAAAAATTTTTAAAAAATGGTGGAAGTATTACGACAAAAGTCTTTCGCACTCATATTATGAAATACGTCTGATTTTCTGTGTGTCGCTTCTCTCTGACATTAGATTATCGACTTAACTAAGCAGGAAGAAAACGTTTTGGTGTAGACAGTGTAAGTAGGCTGTTTATGTTTTCTTATCGGCAACGTTATGTAGCGCTCGGTATGAAAATCACTGGCTGTGCTGTGTGCAGTCTGTGGCTAGTTTGCATTGTTGTCTGTCATTGTAATGTTGGGCAGCGGCAGCTGGATGTGAACAGCGCGTAGCGTTGCGCAGTTGGAGGTGAGCCGCCAGCAGTGGTGGATGTGGGGAGAGAAATGGCGGAGTTTTGAAATTTGTTATACTGGATATTATGAACTGCTATATATATATTATGACTATTAAGGTAAATACATTGTTTGTTCTCTATTAAAATCTTTCATTTGTTAACTAACCCTATCAGTAGTTAGTGACTTCCGTAGTTTGAATCTTTTATTTAGCTGGCAGTAGTGGCGCTCGCTGTATTGCAGTAGTTCGAGTAACGAAGATTTTTGGTGAGGTAAGTGATTTGTGAAAGGTACAGGTTAATGTTAGTCAAGGCCATTCCTTTGTAGGGATTTCTGAAAGTCAGATTGCGTTGCGCTAAAAAATATTGTGTGTCAGTTTAAGCACAGTCTTGTATAAATTGTTCTAAGGGGACGTTTCAACAGGAAAAAACTGCATTTTGGCCACAATGAATACAGTGTTAGTACCCATTTGATATTTCACAGTCGGTTAAGTGATAGGATGGGTCCGAACTGCTTATTGAATTGGTTGCAACGATGCTATGACGCGAGAACATTATCGTCGGCTTTTACGGTAAACGCGGAGCAAATGTCAGATCACTAGGTAGATCTCACCCTTTGCTCCGGTGGTGCGCCCGGAATCTGCTAATGCCGTTACGCTATTCAAACTGTTGGACGTTCCGCCGGAAACGACTGCAGCGGGGGGCAGAGACGACGGCGCGCTCTGCCGCCTTCAGTTAGCTCGGAACCGGCC
This sequence comes from Schistocerca cancellata, assembly GCF_023864275.1. Taxonomy (NCBI): domain Eukaryota; kingdom Metazoa; phylum Arthropoda; class Insecta; order Orthoptera; family Acrididae; genus Schistocerca; species Schistocerca cancellata. Next base: position 20,628,506 of record NC_064633.1, on the reverse strand, counting down.
ATTTTCAGGCGAAATTAACCGCTCGTTACAGAGTTGCTCACAAAGCCGCCTTTGGGAAGTTTCTGAGCATTCGCGCCGATTGCTAATCGGATCGCTGTTAAATCGCCTTTTGGATCGTTAGCGGCGGAGGGGAAAAGTAAATGTCTGGCCTCGAGTCTCCTCGGCAGTTTCCAGCCGCTTAGGTGCAACTTGGGAACAGCCGGCGCACCGCGCAGCCGCTACGAAATCCCGCGTCTGCCCGAAGTCAAGCGGCAGGCGGCACCGCCAGTATCGTGCACCCACGTCTGGGGACGTGGCGGTTCGCCCAGTGAGAGTCCCCGATGAAGCCATACTAGGGGGATGTATAGGACAGTTTGAGAATTTGTTGCCACTGCAGGAAGATAGCGTACATGAATGCTCGCAGAGATCAGGCTGCGGCAGACGGAGCTACCCAAACGAAATGCGACTGACTTGTGAGTAACACTAGAACAGAGATGCCATACAAGTTGTTTGCATTTTTCTTAAGGGGCTCCGGAAAGGCTCAAAATCATGAAAAGTTCAATTTTTACTTTTTTGCGTTTTCTGAATCTGCAGACTATTACCTTTTAATAGATGTATAATTTATTCAATTCCGAAGACTACAACTATTTTTAAATTTTTTTTGAAATGTGTTCTACATGGGCGTGACCCACTGTGGCGCTGTTAAACTGCTGTCAAATAATGTTATTATTAACGTCCGTGTTCATCAGGTACATTTTAGTGATGTGAGATAAAGTATGTGTTGTGGCTAACCCTGTTATGGTTCAATATATATCGCTGGTGTGATTGTCGATTGTTTCTTGTTTATTTACTATGTCGTTATCTCGAAAATATTCGTAATTAATTCTGTTTCTTGAGTCTCTGTTTTGTTGAAGTATAATAATGAGTAAAAGTAAAGTTATTAGAAATCCTCTGAAGGCTTTTAAGAAAAGGAGAAATGTTGGAAAGCCAAAGGTATGTGTTATTACTGTAAATAATAACATTCTAACATGGTACGAGCGATGCTTGCTTTAGACAAGGAACGCCTTCGGGCTGCAGACAGGGCTGTAAAGAGTCTAGAAATACAAGCAAGAGTAAACAGGAGGAGGAACAAGAGGAAGCTTGAGGAGGAGTTTGCAGAGGATGAAGATAATCCATCCTATGGACCTGGAATGCACTAAAAAGTTAATCCAATCTTTGTCGCTCGATTCCCAAAACTTTTATTTTCTCATACTAATTACATGTTTTCTAAGGATCTTCCGAACATCTTTGTTTCAAACTTCCAGTAAATGTTACACAGTACCTTCTGCATAATTTAACACAGCCTTTTTCCAAAAAACTGTATATTTTTGAATATATAAATAAAAAATTGCAAAAAAATGTTGTGAATTTTCATTACAATTGAAAAAAAATCATCTTTAATAACTCAACTAAAATTTTGTAAAATCCCTGTGTTAAGTTGTAGCCCATATTCCAATAAATAATCTGTAAAAAGTTCAACTTCCTACCTCAAATACTTTGTAAGGAAAGATATAATTTATAAGCGTTATTTTAACATTGCAAGTATAGGGCGTTCCGGAGCCCCTTAAGTACCCTCTAATTTTGCACAAGCAAAAGAGACGGCTAAGACATTGTCTTCTTGTAACTTTGAAGTTGAGTCTGTAAATGAAACAAAATACCATAAAATGGAATAACTTTTCCACGTTTATTTATTTCCTTCTGCCTCTTTTCTTATGTGATAACGAAAAAAAAATAAACATTTTGAAATCAACCTACCACCCTACAACACCACTCTTTACCTCTGATTTCATAGTATGTAGATAGATAACAACTTAATCCTCTAGTTATATGTAAATATAAAGGAAAAATATATTTGGAAAAGTTACCTGGAAACCCATGCAACTTTGCAAATTGTGTTAAAATCAGAGGAAGTCATTTAAAATAAGTGCAGAAAATTGAAATTTAAAGCACTGAAAATGATTTGCACATTAGAGTTAATGACTTTAATTCGAAGATATTTACGAAGAAAGCTATCCAGAAAGGTACACACGAAAATTCAAATTTTCCAAGTTTAAAATTTTATACAAAAGTTCGACATTTTCACCAGAAAAAAATTACCTTTGTTTTGACTGGAAGGAGGATCAATTATGTGCACAATGTCTTTTGCAGTCAGGGAAGTTTCATCTCGCACGTCTGGGAAGCAGAAACTTCTTCCCCTGTTTGTTGTAAGGCAATACGACTCCTCTCCGTAAAAGTAAATAAATTTACCACGATTATGCTTGACACTTGTTTTTGCTGTCGTTGTGTAAGATCTTGCGCCATTCTGGCATTTAGATAACTGTGTTCACGAGTGGTTGAATTATGGTACCTGCGTGCTCTCAGTTTGTATCTAATGAGCCTTGGCTTTTTAGCGACCAGTACAGAGATCCAAGGGTACTCGATTACATAAAAAAGTGCGAAAGAGGTAAACTAGCAATGTCTTCCTATTTGTAACAAACTTCGTGGTGCAACATTACCAAGTTATATTGTTATACTAAATACACCACACAATTTTACTTTTAAAAGTGATTCTGAAACGTATTTATAAGCTGCATTCAACAAAAGAAATATTTCTCACTTACGTTAAAATGAACTGGCTGAGTGAGACACTTTGCTTGACTGCCAGAAAACCCGTGTTCCACATGCCGAAAGATAAAGCTCTGACAAGAATCAGTAAACAACGGATAAACCTAAAACGAGAGACAAAACATTCGTTCGTTGTTTGCCCTGTCCAATGAAAGCCCTGGCGCCTATGTTGGATGATACAATCTTATTCATAAACTGGTAAAGTTCCTCTATTTGGCACGGTTGTACCAATATACGATAGCTTTCTCGTACGTTTTATGCGATGTGTAAAGCGATCTTTAACAACCTTTGTAAATTTGTATGGATTATTATTACACCGGGCAAAATCGGTAGGAAAATTTTAGGGGAAGTTAGATGTTTCTATATTTGTCAGAAAGTAAACTTGGATGGGAGGAACACCTGCAGATGTTGCTTTGTTACACCTGAGTGTGCGTACTCGTCACTCCAGTACTGTACACGATGGGCGGTTGAATTTTGCTCAAAATAACATCAGTAGACTGCCACAAATCTCGTCTGCAATTACCCACAATGTTCTCGTAAGGACTGGCACTAATGAAACGTTATAATAGACAACAACATTGTCATCGCACCCATTACGTTAGACATGCCCAGAGAAGTTCAATGAGAATTTCTAAGTGAATAGCAGCACTATTTACGTATAACTTTACCGCCTAGATCTTGTACTCATTCTGAGACATTGTTACCTGTACTAGTACCCTGTACCTTCCCAACATTTATGGAAACGATTTCTGTCGATGATTATATAATCTATCAACTTAAGAAACAAATATGCTTCAAAAGTATGACAGTTCTGTTGGAAAACGATATAAATCGTTCATTAATAATTTCTTAATAATTCAGTGGTCAACATAACTATCACAGACAGTGAAAACCAATAATTCCAATGAAAGCACTATTAAAGTAACAGTAAATTAAATTAGAGTAAATAATATTGGCAAACTAAAATTATATTTTTCAAACTTTTCATGTAGTGATCAATTTTGAGAAAGTGCACTGTTGCTTGCTTAGCGTATCTTATTTTGGCGTTGCAAGTTCGTCGATTTTCGGTTATTATTATTTCATGCAAGACGTCTAAATTACTTCCCACAGTAAAATACTATAACCATTTTTTGGTGAAATTTAAAAATTTTGCTTTGCACGTAAATGTTACTGTGAGGTAAAGCTTTTTGAGTGCAATGGAGAGAGCTCATCATTTAATCATTTCCGCATCAAATTTTTGCAGTTCTTTAAAATTATTAGATTTGGTTTTCTTAAGTAATTTAAGATACCTCACGGTTGTTCAGGCAAGTTACACAAAAATTTTCTGTGCTGGTAATTAACTGGTTAGTGATGAGAATTTGTCCAGCTGGATTGGTGACGGAATTTTGAAAGAGCTTCGTTGATTTACTGTGGGTTACTCGAAAATTTCGTGGTACTTCTCAGTGTCTTTCTTCTGGGTGATTTGCGCTGAATATTTTTTTCTTTTTTTTTTTTTTTTACACAAGGGGTAAGTTATATGTAGAAGTGACTTTTGTACAGCTTCCTCGGTTATCAGTTATTACTTAAGAGACGATCATCTTAACTTTCTGAACCGATTTCGTTCACAACATTACAGCCATTTACATAGCCGATTACAGTCGGTTGGGGGGTGGGGGAGTGTGGGAAAGTTGCCGTGGCTGCAAACGGCACACACGCCCTTGTTTCTTGCTGGAGGAAGAACATAGAACGGGACGGAGATTACGTAGAAAAATAGGGTGTGTAGATAAAACGTCATTCTTTCGTGTGTGTAATTATTAATTATTAGTACGTTCAGTGAGGAATTGTTGAAGAAAGAAATATGCGGTGCATCACCTTCTGGGCAACCCTCGTAGTATGTGGCGTCATAATTCAAACACGGACTGATTACGATGCCCTCTTTTCACTTTGTATGCTTACCGTGAAGTGGCAAATTTGAAAGTGATCCAGTCTTCAAACTTACAGGGTGGTTCAAAATTAGTTACCTGAAAGTAATATTAAATAAAGTAGGAGATTGACTTACTATAAGTCAGTTTTCAAATCGACAGGACATTTCATGTGGCTTCCTCCTTCCTCTTGTCACAAGCCGGATATGCCATCCAAATTAAATTTCTTCGTAGATGCACGAGAGGATACTGGCATCTACTTCTCAGCCAGCGCACCAGTGATGCATTTGCGAAGCTCGTCGGTTGTTGAAGAAAATGCAAGGACGTACTCCTTGTCTCTAAAATACCTCGACAGAAAAAAGGTGTAAAGCTGTCAGATCAGGAGATGGGTGGCCAAGCTATGTCCCTGTCTCGTCCAATCCAAACATTAACATTGCTAAATCGGTACCCAGTGTCCTCTCTGTGGTAATGTGGTGGAGCCCCATTTTGCTGGAAAATTAATAGTCATGTCCCCTTGAAATTTTGGCATCATGTAGTTCTGCAACATGTGTAGATACATAACTCCATAGACAGTCTGCTCATGGGAAAAATGGTTGGTGCACTTTCACAGAAGTCAACACACAAGAGACATTACCTCTCAGCGAGTTTCGTGTAGGCTGCAAGACCTCAGTCGGCTTCTGTGTGACCCCATATCCACATACTGCTGCGGTTAACGTTACCACTAAGGCGGGAAGTGGCCTCACAACTGAACACTATTTTGTCAAGAAAATTGTCTTCACTTTTCATCCTTCTCATCACCTCCATGCAGTGCTCTTACCGTCTCTGCTTACCAGTACCACTTAACACCTGCAACGTGTGCCATTAACACTTCAGTCGCATCGCTGCACGTCTCCAATGTCACTGCAGTCACCCACTGTTAGCACCTAACGAATGAAATTTGGATGCGTAGGATTGAACCTTCAGTACACAGCACCAGGTTTGCAGAGCTACCGGAGAATAATCAGTTAATGATTTGCAAATTATTTCACATCAAAACGGCACATTTCCGGACACAGATTCCCTATTATGACTTCAATAAACCCCCTTCACAACCACTAGAAGTCTAAGAGGAATTGTGAAACCCAGTAAATCTACGCACCAAAAGGAGAGAGCTAGATAAGGATTGCTGAATGTTTCGAAAAGTTATAAAAATCTTCTTCTATCGTGCCACAGATACACGACATCCACAGTGCTACAGTCACTAGGAGTGTGTACCAAATGAAGATGAGTCACTAGGCGATTAGAAACCGGTCACATTATAACAAAAATTTTATCATCACAAAAGGCGACTTGTTGTAGTAACCTCCGAAAAGTTTATTCATTACATCGCAATGTTCCACATCCATAACGGATAAAAATTTTACTCCCAGACTACGTTTGTGCACTGGGTGGCAAGAAAAGAATGACTGAAAAATTTATGACTAGTGATTAAACACATATCATTTACCAATCATTGTAACGTATTTTTATTTAGTGGCAAATAAAAGTCAGACAAATATTTGATTTAATAAAAATATGGTGTGTATGCATATGAGTTTGTTTACGGAAGGACACTTTACAAATTCAAAAGCACAATGTGGTTAGTAACTTAACGCAATCGAATATATATTTATCTTTAAGAATATTGAATCATTGTTATATTCTTTCGATGTCTCAACCCCCGTTTGTTACTGCGCGTCATCGCTGTTGGAAGGATCGTTGACCGTAAAATACTGTTGTGATTTCTAAGTAAAAACGATAACGAACATTCAGTCGGATTTGGTAAAAGCGGATATGGACGTTAGACTTGCGAAGAACAAAATACTTAATCAACAGGAAGTCATGAGCGATTGGTCTCTTTGCCTTCATACAATGTGGTAACCATTTTTCGACACATCTGAAACAGATAAATTCATTAAACAAATTCTATGTGGCAACATCAAAAGCTTCGCTGGAATAACTGGCAAACACTGATGTTTATGAATGACAGTATTACTGTCCCATAAAAATACGAAATACAGGATTTCTGAATCATTATCTCTTAGCACTGAGAAGGCTAAAACAGAAATAAAACATAAGAATAGGAAGTTTCCCCGGCCTTCAAAAATCATGTCTGTCTTTTAGAAAACTGAATGTACTTTTCTTACTATTCATACATATAGTCTCTGCATTTTCATCAACATTTTTAATTAATCATTGAAATACCCGTTATTCGTAGATAATAATAACTAATACAATGATATTTGCATAATAAGAACGTTCTTATAAGATGTATTTTATCATACCACTGTAGCGTGATAATGGGAGCTTGTGAAACTTAAGATTGGTTGTGTTTGAAACAATAGCGACGTAGAAATGTTTCACTCTTTACCTATCAACTTGACAACTCAGTGCAGCTCTTGATACCGCATCCCCAACGAAAGTAATGTACGAGCAGGGTGATAGTCTCCTTCCTAATTACTTCTCTATCTAATGTGACGTTGCCTTTATCAAAATACTTAGTGAGACAAATCTAGAAGAATCTATATAAAACGAAAATAATTTTCAACTGCACGCGTCAGAATGCAATAACACTGACACCATTTAAACAAATCAAATTCTCCAAACAAAATGTCTTTATGACAAGTTTTCTTACGACCAACAAATCCATATAAGGGAGAATGAGGCATAAACACATTCTGCTGATGACCAATAGCTTTCTCTGTGCCGTCGTCATATAGTTTTTGGAGGTTCCCATATTCTCCATGCTTCTACCCCATAGATATATACGATGTCTCCTCGTCGCCGGATAGTAATGTTGGCATGTCGACGAGTGATAAGTAAATGAATGAGTCGCATGACCAACAATTACAGAACATTTATCAGGATACTTGAAACAGGTGGCCGCCCGGAGTGGCCGAGCGGTTCTAGGCGCTACAGTTTCGAGCCGCGCGACCGCTACGGTTGCAGGTTCGAATCCTGCCTCGGGCATGGATGTGTGTGATGTCCTTAGGTTAGTTAGGTTTAAGTAGTTCTACGTTCTAAGAGACTGATGACTTTAGAAGTTAAGTCCCATAGTGCTCAGAGCCATTTGAACCATTTTTTTTTATTTTTTGAAACAGGTGCACAACCCACATTGTACATTAGTACACAAGGAAAGAAAATATTACAGATGTAGGAAGTCTCATATTATTCAACCAAAAGTTTGAACTTGATTCACTCAATGATTGTCAGAGCCTGGAATAAGGAGCAAGGCCAAAACGAGATTATATGATTAACAGAACAAAAACTCATTTTACAGAAAAATAAATATATTAACCTAACCATAAGAGTATAGACACTGTTGTAAACAACGTGAAGAAGGCGGAAGGCATCAGCAAAGACGACGGATATATATGAGCGTAAAATAAAAAATTAAGTTTGACATACGGACCTGGTGTGTGGTATGGAATAATTTTTTAACGTAAATTACGAACAGTAGGTTTTGTTTCTGGGCAGATAAACAGCATTTCTGATTCCTTTTCATCTCTTAATTGTTATAATTGTCGACAGTGCCTTTAATAGTGGTTTGCAGACTACAGATGTACATCTATAATCACAAATACGCACTGTATCAATATTTGCGAGGCATTAAAATGTTAGTCAAAACAAAATAATAGATTTTTCAGAAACAGTCACAATGCATAAACAGTTCTCACTTTTCGTAAATTTTACTATAAAGTAGTAAATAGAAAGAGTAAACTAAAAAATAATAATACGGAAACTGGAAGATAAATAAGGGTAACAAAATTCAATTAACCCCATCATCAACCGTTTTTTTAACACCCAAAAACATTTAGATCCAGTTAACGCATAGTAGTTCACAGAAATCGTTATCAGTTGGAGATTGAAAACTATATGCCTAGTCAAATAGAAACAGAAATAGTTTTAGTGCAGATGAGAGTTAGCAAGATAAACAGCAGCGTTAGCTGTTAAGATGTATATCTTTGTTAAATTTATATAATGACTACAACTCCAAGACAATAAGCATTCTCAAATGGCGTGCACCTGTTGTTCGATATAAAAATGAAGAAAACCCACTCAAGTCTTTAAAATGTAACTTAAATATATGTAGGTTAAAATAAGCACAGATATAAAAAGTGAACTTTTGTAAATTCTCCTCGGCATGGTTTTTCTTAGTAGTTTGTATAATTTTCCCAATTGTGGGCGTTCTTACGACAGCTCTACACTACGAATGTAAAGGTTGCTAAATAGTATGTTCCATTAGCAGGCTTTTTTTCATGTTCGTGATCCGTGTCATGTTCAGCGTTTTTCGCGCACTGAAACAACGAAACTTAGGTCAAAGTCTTATAAAGCAGAAAGAGATGTATGAGCCAACTAGTAGGTAAAAATTGGTAAGTGGTATCTTGCAGCTCCTTATACTGTATTATGCAGCATTTTACTTGCATCGACATAATACTTTACGCACACTGCATCATGCATTTCAGCAAAGTTGCTGCGATGCACCTTTAATTATTCATCAGCTCGTAACGTTCCCAGATCCTGTCTTATGACGCGTGTTTAAAACACAATGCCTCAGAAACACCGTCTATAAAAGGCAATATCTGTAAGGGAAAAAAGAATACTTCCAGCTCAGGAGATAATAAAGTGAAAAGTCACTTTTAATCTTTCTGTCATATAATTTTGTTCAGAAGAGAAAGAAAAAACTACGAATCATTTTATGCTATTTACGGGAAGACTGAACAAAAATTAATTCCGCCTTTTGCGTTACTGTTTCGTGATAAAATCGGTCCTGTTATGTAACCTTCTACCTCTCCTATCGGCTATGCACATTATCACTACTGCGTGTGCTTAATCGAATCTGAAAATGAAGACAGTCATTTCCAAATTGATAACTGATTAGTGGAGAAAGTTTGCAAGAATTTCCTTTTATAAATAACTTATACCACCTTCTTTCTACGTAAATTTTGTATGAGCATTGTAAAACGGCAATGCCACACACATTACGTTGGGTAACCCACAGCAAATGAATGTAGTTTCTTCTGTATTCAGTAACAAGTCCAATCGGAGAAATTCTTTTCATTGTCTACTTAGTTATCACAAAAATAAGTATTACGTAATTTATCTAAAGAAAGGTGCAGTAACGAAATAGTTGGCCAAAGAAAACAAGAGAGACAGTTTACTAATCAACAAACAGAAATGTTAACTATGGTTTTAAGTTTTGAAGGAAATCAAATCTAATAATTTTAAAAAAAGGCGCTGATAATCGTTACGGAAATATGTAAACGTTGAGCTTCCTCTTTTACAGTCAACATTGCGCTACCTCGCAGTAGCGTTTACCTGCGCAAGCAAAGCACATCCACTTCACAAATATATATGGCAAAACTCCACTGTTCTAAATAATTTGGAAATATTTGCATGAAACAATAACAATCAAAATTAAACGCTGTTCCAAGTCCTAAATACGACACAGGAAGCAAGCAACAGAACAATTTCCAAAATCATGAAATGAAAAGTTCAAAAAAATATATTTTTTGTTCGGCAGCATTACTGCATTTATTTTACTGTTCCTTTAGTGACAGTTTGTTTCAACTTATAATTATTTTTCCTGTCCTTTTTATAGTGAACAGACTGACTCACTAAGACAATAATTCTGAACGTTCTTTGTCCTTTTGCAACAAAAGTGAACTGACATAAATTTTGAAATATAGTATTTCTTTGACAGGGGAGATATTTACTAACGGCACTCGTTTCTGTTATAATAGGAAAGTTTCAGGATCGTATACTACGTAACAACGACTGAAGTTAGTGACAAGACCGAGGAGTTAGAATTTTACACGACTAGCGTTATTATTCAGTTGTTAATTGAATTCAGTGGCTATGCTTTAAAAAAGGTCAAAGCTAATCTAATACGAACAGCCTAACAGTTTGTTGATGCCGCCGATAGGACATGGCCGACGCCTGCCTCAATGTGTCATTATTTCCACGCGTCGCGAGAACGCTCTGTTTAATTGCAGTCGATTTCATGGCAGTCTCTTGATTTTATTTTGAGCTTAATTCGTCTGGCCACATGTGTCTCGTAAAATATGACTGAGAGTCACGTTAACCAACTTCTCGCCTTGCATGAGATACACGCTCCCACCCCGTATCGTAGCTCGTAGTGAAGTGCCGACAGCGCGCATTCTGACGTCACAGACCAACACCCAAATGCGCTGTTGTCATCACAAATTACTCTGTGACAAATACAAAAAAAACGCTTAATTCGTAACTACTATGGATGGTCTCTCAGACCGCTATGGTTTTTTGTCTTTCGATATTTCACACACCCATGTTCTGTGTACCTTCCTATTGGAAGGCAAACTACACGTACCAGAAATGCGGCATTCTTGTTGCAGTTTGTTTCTTATTCTTAGGCCTTGAGTGGTCTAACAGACTTTACCATAGTGTCTGCGTCTCATTTTTTGTTGTACGTTACCGTTTCTGCATGGTGAGGAAAGTTAGATCTTCTATGCAAGGTTTCAATTCAAGACTAATTAGGTGTTCAAGAACGCCTCATTCAGTTTTCAAATGAAGTCTTTGACGACAGTGATAATTGATTTTGAGTATTTCATGGTCACAATACTAATTCGGAGAAGGAAACTGGAAGTGATGAAGAAGTGACGGGTGGTGACAATAAAGACGCGTACTTCTTCGGTAAGAACGGAAACATGTTTACGATACAGAAAACAAAAGCCGCCGTCTAACATAAGAACAAGGCGACTCAATATTCTCTTGCAGCTGCCTAGAATGCAACATATTCCGAAAAGTCTCAGAGAAAACTTGCAATTTTGGAGATACGTACCTCATACACACACACACACACACACACACACACACACATATATATATATATATATATATATATATATATATATATATATATATATATATATTTGAAAAACGGAAAATATCAGCATTTTCTTGTGCTTGTTTGAAGGGGATAACAAGATATCCGCGTCTACAGTGTAGTGTTCCGATTTTGTTGGAGAATTGTGGGACGGTTTGCGTGAAATGCATACAGGCTAGAAACAATTAAAATGTTATTCAGGGCCTCAGAAGCATACGTAAGGGAAATGGCTTTCTTGTTTATTTTTAAAATAAAAATTTGGCGAAATTTCTTCATTGATAGGACTATGGGGTGGAATAATCGCTCTAAGGCGGCAACGATGTGTAGTAAACGCGAACCTGTTTCCTAATACAATTTGTTGTTAGCGAAATGTGTCTTTCCATACAGTTATGTTGCGAATCTATAATACTATCTCCCTGATGATTAGAGAGTAGAGTAGAGAGGTAACTGTGAGCCGTTAGTTTAGTAATACATAAAATAAAAATAAAATAAAAATGTTACTGTTTTCAAAGATTTTTAAGTTTCGTAACGTATAAACAATGAAGATTTCGATGAAGTCTGTTTCCTGGACGTTTAACGAACAACAGGGAGTCATGAAGATATATATTCACCAAAACAATGATTTTATACATAAAAAACAAAAAGTTGTCTGAGCGACCCATCCCTAATAATTGTGTTCCTGTTAGCATCCATAGTAGATTAAATTGTGAAACGTTTCCATGCTGAAATGGTACAGTGTAATAGTAATTGACATAACACTGCGGAAGTTGTTAAAATCGAATTTCAAAATACCAAATACTGAAACTTATTTTGTTTTATTCTTGCTGAAGTTTTGAAGTCAGAGGAAAACCAATATTTGTGTTTGTGTGCGTTATATTATATTTTAAAAAAATGTTGGTGAAAGATATAAAATCACTGTTATAGCTGAAAATATTGGTGAAATAATCAGTTTCGACTAATCAATAGAAGGACTGTAGCAACTTCTTTACAAGGTCACGGAAGCTGCTGTACGTCTTTGGGACTCACTCGTGGGTTGCAGCACATTAGATCTTCCTCGTTTGAAAAAGAATTCACCGTTACGTCACGCTTCGAGTGGAGCCTGTGTGCTGTTGCGGGTTCGGTTGGCTGCTACGCGGTGGAGCTGTGTGTTTATGGAGAGAAGACTACCTTTGTCTGGTCCGTTCTGTGGTGGAGTCTCTGCAATGAATAAAGAACTGGGTGAGACCATTTCAGTTTATTTGTGTTGGTGAATCTTAATTACAACGGCGACGTTACATTGGCATCGCTTGGTGGCGATCAGGCCATTTGATTGCCCCTAGTAAAATGAAAGCTCATAGGTTGCTCATACTTAGTTGAATTTTTATCATCGTATACTTTATTTTCACTTCGCCATGCTATTTTAAAGTATAAAATATTATTCACTCAAAAACCGTGATATGAGAATGTGGCACTCGTATTGTTTGTGTAAGTAGGCTGTTTAGGTTCTTATATTGGTAACGCCGCCGTTACGTAGCGCTCTGTATGAAAATCACTGACTGTGCTGTGTGCAGTCTGTGGCTAGTTTGCGTTGTTGTCTGCCATTGTAGTGTTGGGCAGTTGGATGTGAACAGCGCGTAGCGTTGCGCAGTTGGAGGTGAGCCGCCAGCAGTGGTGGATGTGGGGAGAGAGATGGCGGAGTTTTGAAATTTGTAAAACTGGATGTCATGAACTACTATATATATTATGGTGTTAAGGTAAATACATTGTTTGTTCTCTATTAACATCTTTCAATTGCTAACTATGCCTATCAGTAGTTACTGCCTTCTGTAGTTTGAATTTTTTATTTAGCTGGCAGTAGTGGCGCTCGCTGTATTGCAGTAGCTTGAGTAACGAAGATTTTTGTGAGGTAAGTGATTTGTGAAAGGTACATGTTAATGTTAGTCAGGGCCATTCCTTTGTAGGGATATCTGAAAGTCAGATTGCGCCGCGCTAAAACAAAAATTGTGTGTCATTTTAAGCACAGTCATGAATAATTGTTCTAAGGGGACGTTTCATTTGTCGTCAATCTGAAACTTGTGCTTGTATATCGGACAAGCCTGCAGGCTTTTAAAATCACTTCCTTGTGATCAGCTACAAAATAATTGCTTAGCAATCAACTCCTTCCGGATTTATTTCAACATACCTTTTCATTCATTGTATTAAGTCCCTAGAGGTTGCCTCGTTGCATGCTGAATTTGGAAAACAAGATCGCCCTCCGTTGTATGCATGTACGCAGAAACATGTGTTTTATTTTATTGTGTAAAGTATGCTTTATAGAGCCTTATAGTATATTGTTTGTGGTTTAATTATAAGATGATGGATACCGGCTGGGGATAAACATGTGATTCAAAGCCGTCTATTTTAGTTAGCGTTGTCATCGAAGTATACAAGGGGACGTACTCAAGTTCCTCACACCCCCTCACGAGCAATAATGTGGAATGAATACCTAAACTTATGTTCCTATGTTAATTACGTTTGAGCCTTTTTTGGACTTGGACTAAAACCCAGACCAACGCCTTTGCAGGCAATTTTTAGTCGGGCCAGAAGGCACGTTGAGTAGCTCAGATGTCTAGCATATTGCCTGTGGCAAATTACGACACGATTCGAGCCGTGATCATAACACACTATGTAATCTATTAGCTAGTATCATTGCACCATACGAGAATCTGTCACAAAATCGTGATTATCACATCGAAAAAATAAATTTACGCTGTAGTATACCTACAACAAATAAAGCCTATGTTCGTCTGTGAAAATGGACTCGATAACTAACTTGAGCTACCAGTAATCGGAATCTAACTTGCATAATACTGTGTGCACGTTATATGAGTGTTAGTTTCACTGTCATTTGAGCCCTCAACGGATCGTTACATGGACAACTTAAAATTAACGTTTGGGTAAGCTATATGACTGCATATTAGAGTATTAAAAACTACAGGAACAAATGAACCTGTAACAATGAATAGCTAAGCTATCTGATTGCGTATTTGAATAATAATTTACAAGTGATACAGAATCTGGCTTGTGCAACGGAATTTACTGGATGAGAGTACATGGCGTGTTGTGGTGTGTGAGTGTCTCTGTTTTGGCCCTAATCTTTGCACTCAACTCTTTAGATGGCTGCCTTTTCCCAACCGGTTTACAGCAATTCGCAGCAGCATGCAGCAGCAGCGCCTAAAACTTAGTGTTACGAAGAATTAATTCAGTACAAAGGAGATTGCTTGGGTCGTGTTAACTACCAAATAACTTGTAAGAAAGGATTTCATAAAGTAAGTCTTTTTAAAACTTCAGAAATCATCATGACCAATAATAGTTTGACAAGTATTAATAATGGCGAAATGCCTGACAATGACCATATAAGTATCAGTAATGGCTGAATGCCAGACTAACAAATTACACTCCTGGAAATGGAAAAAAGAACACATTGACACCGGTGTGTCAGACCCACCATACTTGCTCCGGACACTGCGAGAGGGCTGTACAAGCAATGATCACACGCACGGCACAGCGGACACACCAGGAACCGCGGTGTTGGCCGTCGAATGGCGCTAGCTGCGCAGCATTTGTGCACCGCCGCCGTCAGTGTCAGCCAGTTTGCCGTGGTATACGGAGCTCCATCGCAGTCTTTAACACTGGTAGCATGCCGCGACAGCGTGGACGTGAACCGTATGTGCAGTTGACGGACTTTGAGCGAGGGCGTATAGTGGGCATGCGGGAGGCCGGGTGGACGTACCGCCGAATTGCTCAACACGTGGGGCGTGAGGTCTCCACAGTACATCGATGTTGTCGCCAGTGGTCGGCGGAAGGTGCACGTGCCCGTCGACCTGGGACCGGACGGCAGCGACGCACGGATGCACGCCAAGACCGTAGGATCCTACGCAGTGCCGTAGGGGACCGCACCGCCACTTCCCAGCAAATTAGGGACACTGTTGCTCCTGGGGTATCGGCGAGGACCATTCGCAACCGTCTCCATGAAGCTGGGCTACGGTCCCGCACACCGTTAGGCCGTCTTCCGCTCACGCCCCAACATCGTGCAGCCCGCCTCCAGTGGTGTCGCGACAGGCGTGAATGGAGGGACGAATGGAGACGTGTCGTCTTCAGCGATGAGAGTCGCTTCTGCCTTGGTGCCAATGATGGTCGTATGCGTGTTTGGCGCCGTGCAGGTGAGCGCCACAATCAGGACTGCATACGACCGAGGCACACAGGGCCAACAACCGGCATCATGGTGTGGGGAGCGATCTCCTACACTGGCCGTACACCACTGGTGATCGTCGAGGGGACACTGAATAGTGCACGGTACATCCAAACCGTCATCGAACCCATCGTTCTACCATTCCTAGACCGGCAAGGGAACATGCTGTTCCAACAGGACAATGCACGTCCGCATGTATCCCGTGCCACCCAAGTGCTCTAGAAGGTGAAAGTCAACTACCCTGGCCAGCAAGATCTCCGGATCCGTCCCCCACTGAGCATGTTTGGGACTGGATGAAGCGTCGTCTCACGCGGTCTGCACGTCCAGCACGAACGCTGGTCCAACTGAGGCGCCAGGTGGAAATGGCATGGCAAGCCGTTCCACAGGACTACATCCAGCATCTCTACGATCGTCTCCATGGGAGAATAGCAGCCTGCAATGCTGCGAAAGGTGGATATACACTGTACTAGTGCCGACATTGTGCATGCTCTGTTGCCTGTGTCTATGTGCCTGTGGTTCTGTCAGTGTGATCATGTGATGTATCTGACCCCAGGAATGTGTCAATAAAGTTTTCCCTTCCTGGGACAATGAATTCACGGTGTTCTTATTTCAATTTCCAGGAGTGTATTTCAGTTTCGAAGCTACATTAACATTTAATAACCACAGCTTATTTATGAATTAGATGTGGAGAAGAATTGTTGGTATTTGGGGAATAAGGAGGCTTCTTTCACTGGCAAGCATAACAAGGGATTATTGCAAACTCGGCTTAACAATAACGATCATAACCCTGCAATTGCTCTTTACGCTATGTTTACGGATTTCTCCTTGAATTCCATCTTCAAGCGTAGTTAAGCCATCGAAATCTCTCCTGGCCATATGAATGAAATCAGGCCTTGAGTGTGGAAAGATCTGCCATGACCGACGCGAGGGCAGCTTGACACGCCCTCTGTCTCCAAGCTCTAGACAAACGCAACTGAAATTTTACTCTCGCAGACAGACCTCGTCTCACAACAATGCTTAGAATTGCGCTCCTATGTTTCGCCCTCAGATTTTTACTATCATTATCTGAGTGCTTATTTATTTTCACAGAGAGAAGCAGAATCTTAAGTTGGCTCTATTGTTTTAGATGCTCAGTGTAATATTTAATCAATGTAATGGAGAGTTCTGACACACTCCTTACAGCGCAATTAATTTTTGTTTGTTTGCACGTACCCATGTAAGGCTCCTGAATTCCCTGGGCCGCAGTAGTACAGCGTCTCGTTAGAGGTGACAAAATTAAGTGATACATCCAACTGATGCAGTGTAGAATCGTGAGACAAATTCGTTTTCGACATCTGTAGGAGGACAAAGCTCTCAGAATCCCTGTTGGACTGGTGGAAGCCCACAGCAGCGACGCATCATCACAGGACACGGTGCGTAAATGACACAGACATTTTCGCGGGGTCAAACAACTCGGAATTATGAAGAAGAATTTTACAAACTAGCTCTTTGTGAAGAATCTGGACTGGAAAAAGCAGTGGAAGGCTTGATGCTTTAATACCGGCGTGTGACTATCGAGCAGATATTGGAAAAGTGAAAAAGCAATCGTGTGTTAGTTTTCAACATCTTCCACAACATCGTAACCCGGTGTGAGTGAGGTTGGCAACGTCATACCCAAGAAGGTTTTAAGCGCAGGTTATCGAAAGTCATTGTTCACACGCAAATTTCGACGTCACAGTAGCTGGAGGTAAGGGAGCGGGGGGCGTCCGCGTCAGCGGGTGATATATGTGCGCAAATGTGAGTGGGGTATTTCACACCCGACCTCGTAGTTGGTGTTACATTTTTGATTTGTCATCAAGTTTACGGGATATATTTATAGTATTCTCTGATTTATTTTTAGATTTTATATGTGTCAAGATGTCTTATGAAGGAAATGAACGTCGGCATAAGTATTATTAGAGGCAGTTTTAGAAAATTATTCAAGTTCTAGTTCCTGTGACTCCGAGAGCGAATAAGTTTCTCAAAAAACTGAAGAAAGTGATTCGGAGCAGAAGAGTGTTTTGGATGATTAGGAAGAGCTATAATTTGCGTCAGTCGCCTTTTTATCCGTCTAAAGATAGTATAAAATGGAACTAGGAATTATTTTAGGCAAAGCGTTCGTATTCATTCTCAGGATATTATTACTAAATCTCCAGGCGTAAAACATGCTGCAACACTTTCCAAAACAGAGACTGAATGTTGGAATCTTTTTACAATAAGCAGTATGTTAAATACTATACTTATACGTATACAAATAATCAAAAAAGTAATAAAAGGGTAAAATTTCCATAAAATAAAGGGCGGCATCACGTGAGAGATGTACTTCGGAGAATTTGAAGGCATTTGTGGGACTTTTACATATTGGGGCGTAAGACTCTGAAATAGACGACATTTGAATGATTTGTGGCGCACAGATTGTAAAGAAGTTGCAATTTTTCGTACAACTTTCTCCAAAACTGTTTGAGAATTGAGGATAAGGACACGAAGTGCCAAAGAGAAAGTACTGATCATCTGCCTGCTATAAGACATATTTTTGATAACTTTGTTGAAAATATTTAACTACATTACATGACTTCTGAGAAGCTTACTATTGATGAGCTGCTGTAATCTTTCCAAAGGCGATGTCCTCTCTGCGTATACATTCCAAACAAACCAGCCAAATAGGGCATAAGACTACATGCTCTTGTAGATGCGAAGACATTCTATCTCCTCAAACTGGAAGTATACATGGGAAGACAGCCATCAGGGCAGTACCAGCTGAGTAATAAAACGTAATATACCGTAAACCGTTTAGTGAAATCAATAACAACTGATAACTGGTTTACTGGTCACCCCTTTATGATTCATCTCTTGAAGGAATGTTCATTCACTTCTGTCGGCACAACCAGTAAAAACAGGACAAATGTACCAGAGATATGTAAAACATGAATACAACTGAATAAGTCTCGATTTGGGTTCCGGTGTGACATTACATTGATGTCCTACGTACCTAAAAGAATTTTTTTGCTGGTTATGACAACTTTACATCATAATTAAAAAAATAAACCAATCGACAGGTGATAAAACAAAAACGCAAACAATACTTATTATAATACGCCTAAAGCCAGTGCCGATGTCGCAGATGAACTGAGAGCCAGTTAGAATGTTTCGTGCACCAACAAACGTTTGCGGTATTCTCAATATAGCTTCCATAAATGGGATTATAATCTACACAGAAACGACATAAGTGACGAAACAGGAATGAGGCGACGAGATTTCATTGATAACTTTCGTTTAGGTCTGCTAAATGATACCCTTCGCAATCGATAACAAAACGTACATCTTCCAATCGAAACTCGAAGAGTGTTCATGATCAACTGGTAGAATTTATGTGTCAGGTGCGGTGACAGTACTGAAAAGGAAGATAAGAAAACAAAACATTACTGATCCAAGCGTGTGAAACCAATAGGTGTGCAGCACGTGATTTTCGTGTGCGGACGATGTGCTGATTTGTAGGTATAACGCTGGTGCTGTGCTCATTGATCTCATAAGACCTTTTAGTTATTTTTTTCTGTTTTTGTAATTATAAGATAATATAGTTACGTTAATTAAACAAAGAAGCTGTAATTTTGTTCCAGTTTTATAAGAAGAAATGTTAAACTTCTAAAACTTTTGTTTTCTCAAATAAAATATACACACTTTGTTATTTCACTAAACAAAGCTTCTGTATCTTAAACATATTATTTTATTTACTCGTGTCGTTTAATAGATACCATTATTAATATCTCAAGTATAAAAATACTTAACACACAATTATAGTATGAAAAATTCGTCATCAAAATGTCCGATATCTCCTGCCCACTTCATAGCTGATTTAACAATTTCTCAAATCATTCAAGCCGCCCCCCGCCCCCTGGGTTGCACCAGTTCTCTCATCCATTCAAAAGTCTCCCAAAATCCATCTTTGTGAAAGATGGTAGAGCGACTTCGGTTCTTCAATTTAAACTGTAAAATTAAAAACGCCTTCAGCTGTCTATATTTTGAATGCGATTTACTTATGTGAACTGTTCGGCGTTTCACTACATCTTCTTCAGGCCCCATTTCCAATGCGCGGGAGAAAGTCGAAACGGGGACCAGCATTAAGTAACTGGTATCCACAAATTTGTAGTTTCAAAAGTGCCATCCCTCCGCTCATCAACGGAACACCTGTAAGTCGACATTTAAGTGGTCTTCATTTAATGAGAGGTAGGATTCGTGCTTCACGTTGGTCAGGTGCCTGAAGATGGCGTAAACATATTGTAATCAAAATTTATACACATGAAGATGTTTTCAATCTTACGTTTCCTTTAAAAAAATCCATTGGTCTGAGGCACCTGCGGAAATGTAGCACCTCCTTCAGGTCGATTTAGACGATTTCTTCAACTTCCTAGTCACCACAGATGAGTGTTGAGTATAGCAATATTACCCCAATACGAAATGTTAAAGTAAGCAGTTCAAACAAGTGTATCACCACTGCCGAAAAGACCGTAGATCCAACCATTGGGACTGCCAGGATGTGGCGCCAACAGACTATGCTCTTAAGGGGGGTAGGACGTCAAACGGGCCGACTTGGAGCAGGAGAGTCACCACAGGACATTTTAGTTTCTACTGCTTATACTTTTACAAATAAATTCATAAAACTTTGTCACCATGACCAGCAAGGTTTAAGGACTCACGCTCATCGCAGCGGAAGTTCAAGAACGTAGCAAAATACCTTTTTTTACGTGTGACATTTCATCATTTTTTCACTTATTACTGGCTGCATTTGTTGCTATAGGTACACTTTTCTTCTTAAGTAAGAGAGATTCTTTGATGAATTTTTCATAGTATACAAACAGAAGTTACAGGTGTATGAAACTCTAGAATTTTCCAAATCTATTAAAAACTGTGGAAAAAATTGAGATAATTTACTATAAAACTTGAGTTTTTTCTAAACATGAAGTTTAAAATGTAACAGTTCATTAATTTTTTCATAAATTAAATAACTTCTAGAGTCTCATACACCTGTAACTATGGTTGTATGCTGTGGAAAAGTCATCGAAGTATCTCTCGTACTTAGGAAGAAAGGTGTACCTATAGCAACAAATGAAGCCCGTAGTAAGTGGAAAAAACATGAAATTTCACATGTAAAAGAAAAGTGTTTTGTTACGTTTTTGAGATTCCAGTGCTTTGAGTATGAATTCTAAATCCTTCCTGGTCATGCTGGTAAAGTTTAATGAATTTATTTGTAAAAGTATAGACAGTGGAAATTAAAATGTCCTGTGGTGCCTCTCCTGCTCCAAGTCGGCACGTTTGACGTCCTACCCCCCTTAAGTGGCAAACCGTTCCGAGACTGCGGAAAAATGGCTCTAAGCGCTATGGGACTTAAGATCTCAGGTCATCAATCCCCTAGACTTAGTATTGCTTAAACCTAACTAACCAAAGGACATCACACACATCCATGCTCGAGGCAAGATTCGAACCTTCGACCCTAGCAGCCGCGTGGTTCAGGATTGAAGCGCCTAGAACCGCTCAACCACAGTGGCCGGCGACTGCGGAAGACTGTCAGGAGGAAGCATCGCGGTCAGTAGTCGTAGACCCTAGAGGGAGTTTTAGCTCCGTGACAACTCGCCACCTCAATCTGTTCGGGAGACAGTCACACATGCTGCTTCTTCGGGGTGCCAAATTATGTGTTACTAAACTTGTTATCACTACAAGACGGACAATGACTTCTTTCTCTTGTCTTCGGATGAAGGAAGTTTGTGCATCGTTTCCAGAACGACGACGAGGTTTTCTTTCGAGATAGAACGTTTCCCGAGCAGCTAACATGCAGATTTCTACACTCAAAGTCTCTGTCATCTCATCCACAGTCCGAACATTGTGTCACTCCTAAGGGTGATTCGCTCACATCACCATTGAACTACACGGACGCATCTACATTTTGTCGAGATGATAATTACATTACTACACACACTACTGTCAAGTGAGAAAGAGCAGTCTCAGTTTATACAGATTTTTCCTATTTTGCATGCTGCACAAAATTAGTACTGTTTAAATGGAATATTGCGAAACTACCCATGTCCAAAAAAACGAAACTTCTCAAGAGATACAAACCATATTCCAGATCGCTGAAATTCTGATTTTCTTCCCATCTTTTCTTGACGTTAAGCTAAAATTTATTTAGTGAGCATGTGGGCTTTCTCAGTACTTTGCAATAAAAAGCATAAGTCATTAAACAACACATAATTTACTTCTAATATGGACCAAAGTCAAACAAATTATGTCGATTATACATTCTCTTTGGAATTATACCCCATACATAACTCATTCCTTGACACATGTTGCCCAATTGTATATGTGATAGTAGAAGTTCTGGAAGATTCCTTCTTTTGGTAAGAATATTAGAAATCGCCTTAGGTCATGCATTTTATTGCCATTTGACAGACACATATTGATTATTCTCTCTGTTTGAAACTGTGCTGATAACATAAAATTTTGAAAAATCCAATACCTTTGGCACCTGTTGGTGTTTTTCTTCTCTTTATGTGAGGCAATGGCTGCATAACAATCTACAAAATGACAGAATATGTGGAGTTTCTCCACATCATGGTCGGCCTATATGCTTTAAGTACAAATTAAAAGGTAAATTAATTTTGTCAAAAAATGGACATGTGTGGTATCTGAATATTCCCATTTGGCAACGAATGTTACTTGTCAATTTGTAGTTCCAATATGATTTAACACAAGCTATAATTAACTAATCTATTGCCAAAATTGCACACCAGTAAGATTCGAGTGCTCAGTGTTACGCTTCCTTATCAGCTATCTGTTTCGTCCTTGTTGCCATTTTGTGATGTTGAAGTAGATAAGCCAGAAGATAACGGACAGAACGAGTCGACACATGCATAATGAATGAGATGTCAGATATGCAGAGGTTTCACGCAGTAGAACCATAGCGATAGTGTTTTATTACATCAGCAGCAGAACGTGATAGTGGGTTTTTGTGTCGGTGCACGAACAGGATCATATGCGGAAAAGTAAAGTTGCACTGAAAGGCTTACTCTAGTACTCGCTGTTGCTTACGCAATATGTTACGTTTCCAATGGGCAGTAATTACATGCGTTATTTCTCAGTGGTGTTTTATTGTCAGGGTGTAATATCTCTTGTATTTCGCCATCAAATTTAATGACTGATACAACATTTTGAAGATTTCGTTTAACGCTAATGATAAAAATTACACAATTAGTTGAAAGTTATTGTTTTCGTTAAAATACTTTATTCTATGAATCCGATGTAAAAGGTGCCATTTATTGACGATATGTTTCAGTAAAATGCATGACAGCTGTTTCAGTTGTTTCTATTCCTCACAAAAGCGTATCCTACCACGCTATTTCCATCGTACACATCAATGTAAAGCATATAGAAGGCGCAATCGATTGGCAATTTAATTTTACTATTATGCACGACAGCGGATGGAGTGGTTTGCTTTCTTTAAGCAAGCATTGTGTACTGTACAAATAAACTAAATTATATCGACGTTCATCACCACAGGTAGGTAGAGTTCACTTTTGTAACATAATTTACTTAATTTTTAATTCGTCATTACTTTACAGCCTTTGCAACGTTGCATTATCTCTCTCCTAACCTCAATACCACTACTCTACATGTTTATTTTTATAGATTAATTCTGCATTACTTTACATCGGTTGCAGCTTTACGTTACACTTCTCGTAAAATCTGCAACAAAATTCCTAACACAGTTGTTGTAATTAACATAGTTTTATTACCACCATATTCATTGCCACAGAAATCAATGAACGAAATGTTTCTCAATTATATTAAATGGCGATTCTATGTCCAAAAAAGATGACTGTATAATAGTTAATGATGAGGTCATTTTCATTTTGTTATCCGGAGAGGGAATGGTTTACTTCAGTTCTGATTCTGTCCAACCTGAAGGAATAAATAACGTTCAGCTGTACCCATAGAATTTTTGTACTATTTAAATGTGTCCGGTTTACCAGCTCATCAACTGCTTTTAAAGAAAAATTGTATTATCATGTTAATTTGAAATGTTAACGCTAATCTGGCAGTAATTACTATTGTAAGTTAAGTAGTAATTCATTTACTGGGATAAATTAACATTGCTAAATTATTTGACTCCTATACAACAGTGCACATAACCCGCATTACCTCACACCATCCTTTTTCACGACTTGGCGCCTTCAGAGATATGCCAACTTACGTTTGTGCCAAAGACACATACAGCCAAGTAGTAAACGATAATGACATTGTAATTGCTGACACTCTTTCCAAAAAAGTTTCGTAAAATGAAGCATTTAAAAAAAATTAAATTAATGTGACAAATACAAGTATCTCTCTTTTATATGTTTTATTATTACCCATGTTGTTCTTAATGACGTCGATTTTTAACGGTGAGATTAATATTTATTACTACCACTCTAAACATTATATCTTTTATTAATAAATACTTGCATTTATTTATTTCTTCAAAAATGTGTTACCTACTGGTAACTGATCAGGATAAAGGGCGAATTATTTTCATGCATTGACTGTTAATTATATAATTTACATGTTATTCAGCTGTAACTGATTACATTTATACATGAAACTTCACATACTATGCAATCGTCTGTCTTTCTACAAAACATAAACTGTTCTCTGAAACCTTCCTTTGAGCTTTAGAATGTTTATGAGTGTTTCTATATCCCGCCATTAGAGAGAGGCCATACAAGTGAAATTAACTTGAAGACAATATTAAGTAAAGAGAAGAGGATGTAGATGAAAATAAGATGGGAGACATGATACCTCGAGAAAAATTTGAAAGAGCACTGATAGATCTAAGCCGAAAGAAGGTCTCTGGAGTACTCAACATTCCTTCGAAACTATTGATATCTTTGGGAGTGCTAACCAAGACAAAACTATTCTGCTGTGCAAGATGTATGAGACAGGTGAAATACTCTTAGTCTTCAAGAAGAATCTAATAAGCTAACAACAATGACTATTACGAAAATACCTGTTTAATAAGTTGTGGTTGCAAAATAACATGTATTCTTTACAGACTAATGGATAAACTAGTAGAATCCGTCCTCATGGAAGAACAGTTTTCACTCATGTAGAAACACACGGGCAGTACTGACCCTATGGCTTATCTTAGAAGATAGGATAAGGAAAGGGAAACCTGAGTTCAGTACATCTGTACACTTAGAGAAAGTTTTTGACAATACTTTCTGGAATAGATAGTTTGAAATTCTGGAAGTAGGGTGGTAAAATACAGGGAGTGAAAGGTTACTTTCAGAATCCAGACAGCAGTAATAAGAGTCGAGGGACATGTGAGGGAAGCAGTGGTGCAGAAGGGGGTGAGAGGGAGTAGTAGCCTATCCCAGATGTTATTCAATCCGTGCATTCAGCAAGCTATAAAGGAAACGAAAGAGAACTTTGTAGAAGGAATTAAAGTTCAGTGAGAAGTAATTAAAACTTGAGGTTATCCAATGGAATTGTAATTCTGTCAGAGGCAGCAAAGAACATGCAAGAGCGGTTGAAATGAACGGACAGTGTCTTGAAAGTAGGATATAATACGAATATCAATAAAAGAAAACAAGGGATATGAAATTAAATGAGGGGATGCTGAGGGAATTAATCGAGGCACTACAAGTAATAGATGAGTTCGGCTATTTGGGCTATAAAGTACCTGATGATGTGCGAAACACAGGGGATATAAAATGTAGACTGCCAACAGGAAGAAAAGCGTTTCTGAATAAGAGAAATTTGTTAGGAAATCCTTTCTGAAAGAAATTGTGCAGAGTTTAGCCTTGTATGGAAGTGAAACGTAGATGGTAAACAGTTTGAACAAGAGAATAAATGAAGCTTTTGGTATGTGGTGCTACAGAAGAATGCTGCACATTAGATGGGTAAATTGCGTAACTAGTGAGGAGGTACTGCACAGAACAGGGGAGAAAGGAAATTTGTTGCACAGCTTCGCTGAATGAAGGGATGGGTTGATGGGATACGTTCTGAGACGTCAATTCACCGGTTTAGTATAGAAGGGAAGTGTGGACGACAAACCTTGTTGAAAGAGACCACTAAATGAAAACACTAAGCAGGTGCAAAAAGATATGGACTGCAGTAGTTGCCCGGCGATGAAAAGGCTTGTGCAGTATGAGTAGCATGGAGAGCTGTATAGAAGCCGTCTTTTGACTAAAGAACACAACAACTTATTAATTTTGCAGTTGTTGGTGTAACTCAGGACGCGTGGTTACCGGGAATCATAAATCTTGTAATTCTGAAAGTGTGTGTGCAGAATCTGGTGAACAGAAAAGGAGCGGCCAGCCAGCAGGGGGGAAAACAGATGTCTAATGGATGCACAAGAGTGGCTGCCAGCGATGCGTGCCCACACGCGCATGGCTGGTGCCCACTCGCCGCCCGTGTTGCTGTGCGGCCGCGTGCGTCCAGGACGAGAAGGAAAATACGCTGCGTGTCGCCGCTTCTGCTTCCGTTGTCTGCCTCCTACGTTGAGCCGTCCCTCCTAATTGATATTTATGGCACCAGTTTACTTCCTTTTTCTCGTCTCCTGAAAGCCAGTGTAATTTGTGTGCACCTAGATCCATACACGGTGACGAGTTTATAAGCGGCCGATGGCAAGCGGTATGGAATGGCTGAAAAACTGGACGGTACGGAATAACAAGAGATAACTTTTATGTATCTGCGTATTCGCTCATTAATTAGAAAACTGCCATCTGGAAACATCACGCCACAAGTAAAAGCAATTATTTGTTCAGTTCCTCGCAACAACTGCGTATAAGGAATTTCATGAGCCGCGCCGAAGTATTTTAGGCAAAAGTTCGAATAATATATAACTGATGATTATGATGATTATCGTGATGTACGTGGAACGAGTAAAATGTAGCTGTAGTTAAAAAGACTTTCTTAGATCAGAAAGAATGTAGAAAAATTGTATTGTAATCCATTAATTACTGAGGTCGGTAGTTCCCATTCATTCTCATCCGTAGTCTTGAGGTGACTACCACCTCATCAGTAAACGGTACAAAATTTGAAACTTGGCTTTTATATCTCTTATTCGCATCAGGAAAGTTAAAACCAATGAAATAATCCAATGAAGCAAGTAAATGACGATGTTTGTCTGCCATGCAATAATAGCGTTAAAAATGGTGTCCAGTAGTACTCTTTTGTACGATATTAGGTAAAATTTAATTGATGCTCATCTCTCTTGTCATTTAACGACATTTGCTTTCACTATATGCATTTAATAAAGCTGTTCAGGGCCTATCAATTAAACATTTCAGCAATTCTTCTTACAGTATAAGCTATAAACATTTCAGCTGTTGCTCGAGATCTTACACCATATTGCCGTACATTATCCACTACACGTCCTCACTATGGATAAATCAGTGATACAAGAGGAGCATATGCTTCCTGCAAAATTAACTAATAAAAGCATTATTTTCGTTATCATATTACGTCAACTAAGGAAATAAACATCTCTTGAATACTGTATTAGTTCTAGTTGCCAGATAAGGATACGGATGAGAAACATCATATGGCGCAGAAAAATAAGAAAAAACATATAGATAAATCAGTTACCTCTGAGAGATATTTCCATAGTTGCTTCCAATGAATTAGTTCCAGAAATTACGCTATTTCTTTGGCCACTCAGTACTTAATGTTTTAACCGATTTTCATAGATAATTTCCTACGAAATACTCTTAATTAATGTTCATTGTGTTTTCGTATGATTTTTTTGTGTTCTTCACACTTAGCGTTTTCAGTTCTAACAAGTAGTTAAGCATTTTTATTTGTACTTATTATACGTGTTCTCCTAATACGTATGACAATATAAAAGAAATTACCCGCTTCTCGTACACTAATTCTCAGTGAAACACAAGTAGGAAGAACATCAGTTATTTACGAAAAAGAATAATATGCAAACTGTAATGTTTTGTCTTCTAATTACCACGTACATGAATGATCTATTGTACATTGTAATTCTGGATGGAGAAGATAAATTCACTTCAGTGCTCCATAAACTTGTTGCGCAAGGTGAATACAAGTAATTTGCGTCAGAAGGTGATTAAATCAACAACTGTTGTTCCTGGCATACATTTTCCGCCGTTCCTTTAAGTCACCTCATCTGACTGCTGGGATAATACCTTCGTTAATCTCTGGGCAATGCCCTTTCCCCAAGACTTCCGTAGACTTTAACTGATCGAAATTTTATGAGCAGTATTTCCTGGTAGGTAAATGGAATTCATGTATTTTTCTAGAGAGTGGCGGGTAATAAAATACCAAGCGTGAAATATGCAAATCTTCCTAACCACGTCAGAAGATGTCTCGATTTTAAAAGAATAAATCATACATTTTCCAAAGCAAAATGCTTAACTATCTGTTAGAAGTGAAAACACTAAGTGTATAGAACACAAAAAAATCATAGGAAAGCACAGGGGACATTAATTAACAGTATATCGTAGGAAATGATCTATGCAACTCGGTTACAACATGAAGAACTGAGTGACCAAAGAAATTGACCATATAGACAACTTGGAAATGGGAAAACATAGGATTTAGTGGTGCAAACGTTTGGAACATTCACGTTGGTCATCCAATCTGCTGTCCTCGATTTCCCATTGTTTCCGAATATTACGTAATTTGTGTTGGAAATCGTTTTGAGTCCTTTAAAATCTTATTACACCCATATAAATGTACTTCTGTAACAAAAATTCACTTAAAAATATAATATAACTTCGAAGAGAGGTGGAAAAAAATTCCGACAAAAAAATTACATAAAAAAGAGATACATTTGCAATTAAAACTCGCAGTCTTTCAATGATTCAGAAGTAATTAGAGAAATATTCATCTTGTCTTTGTACACAATGATGGAAGAAGAAGTACTACAGGACTAGAGTTGGTCCCCCGCTAATGAAGGGACACGAAACCTGACTTCAAAGTGGTCAGCGGACGTCTTTATGGTTTCCAATTATCAAAGAAGTTCAAAAGCACCTTCTGCCATCGGGTGCAGAGTCATTAATCATGAGCTCCACCGACAGCGAGAGACAATTGGAGCTGAATGTTGTTCCACATCTAACTTTAGCGTCAGACATCAAGAACAAAAACTATTTTTCATTTTCATTTTACTGTCAACAGTAGTGGTCCACGTGACATATAGTGCATGTGTCAGTAGAAAACACTGCCAAATTCTAAGCGGAAAGCATAGGTCATTGCTTATTTTTGCTGTATTTTGTGCGTTCAGTCCTGAACTGAGTGCTCAGAACTTGCTTCTAATAAATAATGTTGAGACATGTCTGGAGAATTGCTCAGTGAATCTGTTCAACAATACGGTAAGTGTCTCAATGTGCTGTTCCAGAGGGAGCGTTAGTAAATGGTTCTCTTCAGGAAATGTACCTGAATAAACACAAGCTAGTGTTCCTGAATTTCACATTATGAAGGAATATTTCAAACGGCACGATATGTACAGATTCAGTCAGGGACGATAATATGATGTTTTATGAATTTCATGATGCATAGTCGCTCAGCTGTTTAGCTGTGTTCAACATGGATCGATTTCCATCAAATTTAACAGACACACAGCAAACTTCACGAGTGTCAACACAGAAGCTGCAATAGGAGCAGAGATAAGAGCAAAACCGGTTCTGCATTTGCACCTATACTCTGCGAGCCATCTTATGGTCTGTGGCGATAGGTAACTTGATTTAATACTAAGGAACATCTTCAAAGTACATCAGCGACGAAGCTATCCCAACCAGGTATACAGTCAAATGTAAAATTAAATTTCTTGATATTCTGTGTCCCTCTGGCTAAGTGACCATGAGACGGTTTTACAGACATTAGAAACTGAAATAATATGTTGTTAGTGTAAACCCTGGCCATATGATTAGATTAGATTAGGAAATGAGACACTTAAAGTAGTAAAGGAATTTTGCTATTTGGGGAGCAAAATAACTGATGATGGTCGAAGTAGAGAGGATATAAAATGCAGACGGGTAATGGCAAGGAAAGCGTTTCTGAAGAAGAGAAATTTGTTAAAATTGAGTATAGGTTTAAGTGTCAGGAAGTCGTTTCTGAAAGTATTTGCATGGAGTGTAGCCATGTATGGAAGTGAAACATGGACGATAAATGGATTGGACAAGAAGAGAATAGAAGCTTCCGAAATGTGGTGTTACAGAAGAATGCTGAAAATTAGATGGGTAGATCACATAACTAATCAGGAGGTATTAAATAGAATTAGGGAGGAGTTTGTAGCGCAACTTGACTAGAAGAAGGGATCGGTTGGTAGGACATGTTCTGAGGCATCAAGGGATCACCAATTTAGTACTGGGCAGCGTGAAGGGTAAAATTCGTAGAGGGAGACAAAGAGATGAATACACTAAGCAGATTCAGAAGGATGTAGGCTGCAGTACGTACTGGGAGATAAAGCAGCTTGAACAGGATAGAGTAGCATGGAGGGCTGCATCAAACCAGTCTCAGGACTGAAGACCACAACAACAACAACAACATGATTAAATGTCTTCTTGTTGTGGTTTTCAGTCCTGAGACTGGTTTGATGCAGCTCTCCATGGTACTCTGTCCTGTGCAAGATTCTTCATCTCTTAGTACTTACTGCAACCTACATCCTTCTGAATCTGCTTAGTGTATTCATCTCCTGGTCTCCCTCTACGATTTTTACCCTCCACGCTGCGCTCCAATGCTAAATTTGCGATACCTTGATTCCTCAGAACATGTCCTACCAACCGGTTCCTTCTTCTTGTCAAGTTGTGCCACAAACTCCTCTTCTCCCCTATTCTATTCAATACCCCCTCATTAGTGACCTGCCCATCAAATCTTCAGCATTCTTCTGTACCACCACATTTCGAAAGCTTCTATTCTCTTCTTGTCAAAACTATTTATCATCCATGTTTCACTTCCATATAAATATTTTTAGAAACGGCTTCCTAACACTTAAATCTATACTCGATGTTACCAAATTCCTCTTCTTCAGAAACGCTTTCCTTGCCATTGCCTGTCTACATTTTATATCCTCTCTACGTCCACCATCATCAGTTATTTTGCTTCCCAAATAGCAAAACTCCTTTACTACTTTAAGTGTCTCATTTCCTAATCTAATTCCCTCAGCATCACCCGACTTAATTCGACTACATTCCATTATCCTCGTTTTGCTTTTTTTTATGTTCCTCCTATACCCTCCTTTCAAGACAGTGTCCAGACCGTTCAACTGTTCTTCCAAGTCCTTTGCTGTCTTTAACAGAATTACAATGTCATCGGCGTACCTCAAAGATTTTATTTCTTCTCCGTGGATTTTAATACCTACTCTGGACATTTCTTTTGTTTCCTTTACTGCTTGCTCAATATACAGGTTGAATAACATCTGGGAGAGGCTACACCCCTATCTCACTCCGTTCCCAACCACTGCTACCCTTTCATGTCCATCGACTCTTATAACTGCCATCTGGTTCTGTACAAACTGTAAATGGCCTTTCGCTCCCTATATTTTACTCCTGCCACCTTCAGAATTTGAAAGAGTGTATTCCAATCAACATTGCCAAAAGCTTCTCTAAGTCTACAAATGCTAGAAACGTAGGTATGACTTTCCTTAAGCTTCTTCTAAGATAAGTATTGCCTCACATGTTCCTACATTTCTACGGAATCCAAACTCATCTTCCCCGACGTCGGCTTCTACCAGTTTTTCCATTTGTCTGTAAAGAATTCGCGTTAGTATTTTGCAGCTGTGACTTATTAAACTGATAGTTCGGCAGTTTTCACATCTGTCAACACCTGCTTTCTTTGGGATTGGAATTATTATATTCTTCTTGAAGTCTGAGGGAATTTCGCCTGTCTCATACATCTTGCTCACCAGATGGTAGAGTTTTGTCAGGACTGGCTCTTCCAAGGCCGCAGTAGTTCTAATGGAATGTTATCTACACCCGGGGCCTTGTTTCGACTCAGGTCTTTCAGTGCTCTGTCAAACTCTTCATGCAGTGTCATATCTCCCATTTCGTCTTCATCTACATCCTCTTCCATTTCCATAATATTGTCCTCAAGTACGTTTCCATTGTATAGACCCTCTGTATACTCCTTACACCTTTCTGCTTTCCCTTCTTTGTTCAGAACTGGGTTTCCATCTGAGCTCTTGATATTCATACAAGTGCTTCTCTTTTCTCCAAAGGTCTCTTTAATTTTCTTGTAGCAGTATCTATTTACCCCTGGTGAGACAAGCCTCTACATCCTTACATTTGTCCTTTAGCCATGCCTGCTTAGCAGTTTTGCACTTCCTGTCGATCTCATTTTTGAGATGTTTGTATTCCTTTTTGCCTGCTTCATTTACTGCATTTTTATATTTCCTCCTTTCATCAATTAAATTCAAGATTTCTTCTGTTAGCCAAGGATTTCTACTAGCCCTCATCTTTTAACCTACTTGATCCTCTGCTGTCTTCACCACTTCATCCCTCAGAGCTACCCATTCTTCTTCTACTGTATTTCTTTCCCCATTCCTATCAATATTCCCTTATGCTCTCCCTGAAACTCTGTACAACCTCTGGTTTACTCAGTTTATCAAGGTCCCATCTCCTTAAATTCCCAACTTTTTGCAGTTTCTTCAGTTTTAATCTACTGTTCATAACCAATACATTGTGGTCAGAGTCCACATCTGCCCATGGAAATGTCTTACAATTTAAAAACTGGTTCCTAAATCTCTGCCTTACCATTATATAATCTATATGATACCTTTTAGTATCTCCTGGGTTCTTCCATGTATACACCCTACTTTCATGATTCTTGAACCAAGTGTTGTCAATGATTAATTTATGCTCTGTGCAAAATTCTACCAGATGGGTTTCTCTTTCATTCCTTACTCCCAATCCATATTCATCTACTATGTTTCCTACTCTCCCTTTTCCTACTCTCGAATTCCAGTCACCTATGACTATTATATTTTCGTTTCCCTTCACTACCTGAATAATTTCTTTTATCTCATCATACATTTCATTTCATCAGTTTCTTCATCATTTGCAGAGCTAGTTGGCATACAAACTTGTACTACTGTAGTAGGCGTGGGCTTCGTGTCTGTCTTGGCCACAATAATGCGTTCACTATGCAGTTTGTAGTAGCTTACCCGCTCTCCTATTTTTTTATTCATTATTAAACCTTCTCCTGCATTACCCCTATTTGATTTTGTATTTATAACCCTGTATTCACCTGACCAAAAGCTTGTTCCTCCTGCCACCGAACTTCACTAATTCCCACTATATCTAACTTTAACCTATCCATTTCCCTTTTTAAATTTTCTAACCTACCTGCCCGATTAAGGGATCTGACATTCCACGCTCCGATCCGTAGAACGCCAGTTTTCTTTCTCCTGATAACGATGTCCTCCTGAGTAGTCCCCACCCGGAGTTCCGAATGGGGGACTAGTTTACCTCCGGAATGTTTTACCCAAGAGGACGCCATCATCATTTACCCATACAGTAAAGCTGTATGCCCTTGGGAAAAATTACGGCTGTAGCTTCCCCTTGCTTTCAGCCGTTCGCAGTACCAGCACGGCAAGGCCGTTTTGGTTAGTGTTACAAGGCCAGATCAGTCAATCATCCAGACTGTTGCCCCTGCAACTACTGAAAAGGCTGCTAACCCTCTTCAGGAACCACACGTTTGTCTGGCCTCTCAACAGATACCCCTCCATTGTTGTTGCACCTACGGTATGGCCTTCTGTATAGCTGAGGCACACAAGCCTCCCCACCAAAGGCAAGGTCCATGGTTCATGGGAGAAGGTTAAATAAGTAACACCTATATTTCATACGTTCTCACACAATGGATACAGGTTCAAGGCCAGTAACTGAACGTTCACACTTCACACTTCATGACCACCTGGCTTCCAAAAGTGATAGCATGACACTTTACCACTCAATCTGTCTCATATTCCCGAAGTAACTCAACACCAAGACCTATAAAAGAATTATTTGTATATAGACAAATAGCGATACTCAAGTGTAGTGTGTAAGTACCCTGCAAAAGCACTGAAACTCTGTGCTTGAGCGTCTTAGTCCCAAGTAGTCTTCTTCCCCAATAATGCACATAAATGTTATATAGCCAGAACTGTTAAATTCATACACCTTCTATAAAAAGTAATCAAGCCCAGAAAGCCACGAAACTGTTTACTTCTCTTTGGATTGAGGAATCCCCTAATGGCTTCTAATGTCTCCAAATCAGATAAAATCCTTGATGCACTCACCCTTTCTCCTATCTGTCTAAACTTTAATTTTTCGAATTTTAGTGTTACATTAAATTTGATGACATCCAACAACTTACGCAAAACCTCATTATGCTTGTTCCAACTTCGTTCTCCAATAAACACGTCATCAAAACACATAGTTAACCACGTTTTTAAGTGTAGTGCCAGAATGCTGTTGAAACTTCTGATAAATGCAGCTGAACAGATATTCTACCAGAAGGGTAGCTTGATAGCAGCAGGCGTAACACAGGAATGCTGTGATATTCTGACGTGAAGGATTCCACTCAATCGGCTAATAAGCTGCTCGACGATTTATCGAAGACAGGACACTAACGCCATGAATTTTTGGTAATAACTTGTGTTATGTCGACGACCTATCCATTTGTGGCACTATGACTGTATTAATTTGCTAGGAATTGAGCAACAGCCTGATACCAACCCCTTCTTTGGCACAACTAGCAAAGCATTACTGTCAGACCTAGTAGCATGTTCAATCAGCCCTTGCTGAAGCGTCTTCTCTACTTCTGCTTCAACCTTTTCTACATAATTTACTGGTGCAGGATATGAACAAAAATGTATTCTGAAGAGCAATAATCAGCACCTCTAACAAACTTCATTCCACCATTTCACCTCCTTTCTCGGCTAAGTCAACCCTACTTCATGCCTCCAGTTCTGTACAAATTGCTTTGTTGGCAGTCCAGCAATGGAGCTGCATTGCCTATACGTATGCTCAGTCACATTCTCAGATCAAAAGACAACATCGATCTCATGATGAACTTAATACAGTGGGTGTAAATCTCTTTAATTACACATTCATCAAAACACAGCTACCATGTACCGATGATACCTTCGTCTTCTAGGAGTACTATGCCCAGTGTTTCCAGGACTCTAATCCCCATGCACCTTCTTCCATTTCTAAAACTGTTATGTCATGAATTGTATCATCCACGACCAAAATTTCTATTTGATTGTGGTCTAGGATCAGGATAAAGAAAGCAGTTGCAAGTCCTGTTTCGAGCCTCTTCTCTATCCTACCCATATACAACCCAACCCCATCCCCTACCCATTGCATCGTGCTTGCGCAGCACTTGCTAAACATGCCACTAAATCAAGAAGATACTACTGCTGCAACATACCTGTGATGCAGGGCAGTCTACATGTCAAGGGATGGAAAACCATTCTTACTCCTGCTGTATATGCGGCCTTGCAAAGCACATCCTTAAGTCAGGCTGATAATATTACCATACGACACTTCTGCCATGCAGGGCAACCTACACAACAGGGACTGGAAAAAAGATGCTTATGCCCCTGTCTCTGCTCCTTTTGGAGCTAGGAGGCTAGGAACCACACAGTGCTGTCACTTGTGCGGCCTGCTGCTTCTGTGCCAAATTTGGTTGAACAGATATATATATATATATATATATATATATATATATATATATATATATGGGGCAAATTGCATATGTTTCAGTAAGTGTGGGCTTTTGTGACCATTGTCGCTCTCAATAAAATTCTTTTCTGCTGTTGATCGCATTTTCAGTGTATAAAATTGTCCAGTGTTTCAGTCTCTGTTTCAAATGGCTTTCCTCAAGGCCATGTGATGCGCTGGACTAGCAGCAGTGTAGCTTAGCACAAAACCCTCAGGAATGTCATTTGTGGTAGTGGCTGAAACATAGGTCAATTTTATATACTGACGGTATGCGTTTCTGTCCTGGAACTCCCTATAGTTTTTTTATGTTATGACGTGGCATGATACCCAGAAAACCTTTATGTCAACTCTGGTGGCAGAAGCCCATGCGATTACATGTAAATGTTGTTCATCACGTATTTCATGTGACACCGAGAATCAACAGTAAGTGTCGATTTGCTGCCTGTAATAAACAAAATTATTTTTAAAGCGCAATATTACATGTCCAATTGATGCATCATACCCAAATTAGGCTAGTGAAATATCCTTTCTCTCTGTATATTTATATCTATTAACAGTGTCAATAAAACACGATGAATAATCGGTATTCGAGCAGCGACAGCAATGCCGAGGCCGGTGCTGAGGGATTACCACCATGTTGCTCACTCACTGCAGGAAAGTAAATTTTTACCGCATTTTATTGGCCTTCTTAATACATATCTATAGAACGAATATTGCACTCGACCAATTTGGGTCCACTCTATTGCATAGGCACGTAAAAATGCACTTTAAAAAATCATGTCGTTTGTAACGGGAAACAAACTGCCAGTTTTCGTCAACGTTCGACGTCATATGAAGCACGTGATGAGCATTATTTCTTTGGGTTGCCTCTGCCCTGACATTGCAGAAACGAAATTTCAAATATGTGGCTAAATACCGGAGAACATGCTCCTAATGACTCTTAGGAGAGACACCCTGTATAAACCCACAGAATCTGTAGAACGTGTCTGAACGACAGGAAACTAATTCATGAACATTTTTATTAATACATGAAAGAATTAGAGAGTTCTGCAATAAGTAAAGCAGTATTAAATTTAAGGGATAGCGGATGTACTAATGTTGCTTGTTTTAGTGTGCTTTATTTAAGAGATACATACTGATGAGGGAGAGGACGTGACGAAGCTAACATGCAGAAAATTGGAGGGCAAGTGACACAAAGCTGTTGCTCGGCCCATGCCATACCTTGGAACGCTGAAAATTTTCACTGAGCTTCCGAGGACAGATGGTTTCCAGACGAGTACCGGTGGGGTCTATATGAATGTACACAATTTTACACAGATGAGTCATGAAACACTGAATGATACTACTGTGTCTTCTACACCAAAATTTTAAACACTGGCTTGAATCAGAAACAGTGTTGTAAACAACAGCTCTCCAAATGTTGCAGACCGCTGGTGAGCTACTATGTGAAATATGACACTCGTAATTTCACCTTTGCTCAATGAATAAGATAATGAACAAACTTTTGCAATATGGCCAATCATGATAAATTAAAAACGTTCCAAATATACTTTGTAATTTCTCACACAAATTTTGAATAATTTATCCTGCATTCAATTTGTGTGCATGTAATCAGTTAATTATCTGAAGATGTCATTTGAGGCAACCTTTTCTATCCTTAGGAGAAGTAAAGAGCCATTGTATGACCTTTGTAGTAATATTACAGCTGTCATAACCTTTCCATATCAAAAATACCAGAACTTTGCATTGCTCATATGTTAATATTACGTTTGTTGAGCATTTATGAGGTAACAAGTGCTATAATGAACCTTTTTTTATATCTAGATGCTCCCCATCAACTTGGTGACTTTATGTGTTTATCGCAATTAATTTTAGTATATTCACTTCCACCATTTAAATTTGAAGTTCGTAGGAGATCATTCTTGAGAAGGATATGTATGTCTGTGTAATAGTTAAGGTAGTATATTGAAAGTCACGTGTCCATTGGTGAGGTACTCGTATTAGCAGTATCTCCAACTCTGAACTTTTTAGAGGACTTATTTCCATCAGTTATTTAGCTAGTTCTATTATTTATGAATGTTAGACTTGTTGCATCACAGTCAATGGCCATAGATTCACTTAGTTTATTCCAGTAGTCTTGGTGTATAAAATCTGTGCTATTTTCACACATTATTATCGATGATTCACTTGCAATACCTTGTCCATAGATGGACCATAACTTCAGTTAACCTATTGTACCTGTTTTATTGTCTAAAATTTGTACAGTTTTCACGTATTGTTTATGGATGTTTCACTTGCAACGTAACGATCATGCAGGCGTTATAGCTTCAATAAACTTATTACCCTATTCAATCATGAACTTTCTGTATTATTTTCAGATATTATTTGTCGATATTTCACTTGTAACGTCACGCCTTTAGAGGTTCCATAGTTTGGACTTATCTCTTTTACTTTTCATTTTCTGTGAGAGAATTAATGTTCGTATATGCCTGTCA
Organism: Schistocerca cancellata; assembly: GCF_023864275.1. Classification (NCBI taxonomy): domain Eukaryota; kingdom Metazoa; phylum Arthropoda; class Insecta; order Orthoptera; family Acrididae; genus Schistocerca; species Schistocerca cancellata. Next base: position 20,590,677 of record NC_064633.1, on the reverse strand, counting down.
TTATTTAACTTAAACATTCTGCAGAAACTATTTATTTATTCACATCATGTTATGATGATATTTTCAGTATGAATAACTTCCTCTAGTGATTAATATAAAGAGTCTTATTACATTCTATTCAACTATATGTCTGGGGTATAAATTTGATATTGATATCAATATTCAGACCATACGAGGTCACTACTCTTACATTGATGATAACTTCTAAATCAACACACTACGATTTACCAGAATTATGTACCCAAGAGCTTGTTGCATTATTTAATGTACCATGAACTTCTACTAATTGATGGATGAGGAGGATTTTCGTCCTTTGGGATGATTTAAGCAATCAGTTTGGATCATTTTCTGCTAATTACTTCACAGGAAACATTACGTGTTTGCTCTCCAGAAGAGTGTGATGAAAGTAGTCTGTAATTTTTGCATTTTCTCTACTTCCTAAGATACATATTACTATGTGTTGATTATTTGTGAGCATTGTTTACTGTTATCCTTGAACCCACTAGTCGACTTTCACTGTGGCATCTGCCACAGCAGTTCCTCTACTAAAGTCCTTAGTGTGCGAGCGGCCCAAGCCTATGAAGGGCGAGGGAACGTAGTCGTTAGGCATTCTGTTTCAAGTTTAGAAGGAAAGCAAAGCCTGCGTCTTCTTCCTATGGTGCCTGAGGCTTTGGTAGAGAAAAAGTGTACATCCTTGTGGTTTTAAATGTTCTGCTTTTGAAAGTGGTCGCATGTATATATAATGAGAAAGAGAGCGAGTAATATATGAAAGCAGCAACAGCTCTGTATGCGTGAAATGCTCCGCTGAAAGATAAACCTCTTCTCATATGACTATTCAGGATTAGATTGTCACATTTGTCCCTTTACTATGTGTGTAGGGAGCCTTGTTGATTTTATGAGATTTATCTGTCTCAGACACTGAATGCTATGATTACGATTCAATAGGGCAGATTAAGTCGGCGTCTCATCCAGAAAAAAATTTTCGCATCTTCCACGGTTTTCAAACATGTTTTAAAGAAATGGTCTTTGTGTGACGGTATCGAGGACAGCACGAGTTCTAAGAAACCTTGTCGGATTGCTTACGTAAAACTTTTGTATTCTTGAGAAGCAGTAATGATTTTGAAATGAATGTTTATCTTATTCCTCTTCTTCAGATTCGCACTTTTCATTAATTTAAGCCAATGTAGTAGTTTTGTAGGACGTTGACTCTGAGGCCTAGCAGAAATTCTTCATCTGGAAATAACTCAACTAATTATTCTCGTTGCTACTTCAATCAGCATTTTCAGTCAAAACCACTTCTACACATAGTGGATATTCATTTTTGCATTACTAAGTCACAGAGAGAGGGCAACCGCTCAACATTTTGCTAACAATTTTTGTGAAACCATGCTATTATGATTATAATGACTACATATATGTATGCACACGTCCCAGTTTATATCTTCCTAATCAGGCGAAAACTAAATGTTGTTAGGAGGATTAAAACTAGGTTCAGAAAAGGGAAAGGTATTAAACAAAATGTTCTCATACTTAGAGTGTCAATAGTAGGATTACACTAAATTATTTTATTTGGGCCATGTTCATTTTTTAAGAAGGAGCAATTTCTATGTAGGAATTAAGAACCACTAAGTGTTGAAGTTTAGATTACAAGGAACATCAAGACCATGTGCAGAGACCATAGAAACTTACTTCTTTCAATGGAGATTGCTTATAGTTGCATATGGTATGCATAATAGCACTTTTCAGTTGGTCTTGGCAACTGAAATTCGTGGAATGAAACACGCGGTGCCATGATCTCATATCTGCAGTTCTTCATTACTGGAAAGCATGAAAAAAAGCATATATCGCAGCTACAACAATAAAATATATAACTACTACTGGATTGTTACGATAAAACGTAACGTGAGGAAATAACGAAGTAATTCATCACAGATGTCACAGGCATGACCTTACCACCCCTCTTTTTTTTTTTTACTTACAAGAAATCGAAAAGAAGATTTTAGCGGGAAAAAGAACTCACAGTGTCAAATGCAGGCTTAATTACCGTCCCAGTTGAAAACTTTTCTCAAGATCTGCTGCTGCTACTTTCTCTGGTGTCCGCCATTAAGAGCCTTTCACGTTTAAAACGTATTTAGCTTATTAAATTTGCAGCCATACCGTCTCCATTGTAGATACACTCTGCAGAAGTGACTTCCTAGCAATTAAATTAGAGTTTAGCAATCCTCAGAATATATTCATGTTTTTAGTAGTTCATGATTGAGTTAACTGGTTCTTGTGACGTCACGTTTCCCTTATATTTAAAAATAATTGGTACACATTTTCATTTGTTATGACCTATTCATTGTAGTGAAAGTGTAGTACTTCAGGTGGGTTTGCATTGATATTACTTCGTATCATCGGATTTCCTTTGACACTGATCCCAGTTCATTGCCTTCACAAGACTTCTGCGCATTTCATTTCTTCCACTTAGACACTCATCCTGCACCACTGTCACAAAGGCCGTCTAGCGTTGTGTGTTGACCTACCATGAAATCGACTTCTCTATACTGTCTGACGCTTGAGTTCAAGTAAGCCACTAAGTTTTACTCGAATCTCGAGACAGCTGTGCTGAATTGGCAAAGAGGAGAATTGCTATTTTATGATTAAGTTTTCAGCCTCTGTACATAACTCAAGAAGCCAGTGACCATGTGTTTTATTCAACTAAAGCTGTAATGTGCGCCAGGAGGCATGTAATGTAATACAGAATAACTTAACTTCAGCACATATAATAGCTATTAAATAATAATATCATAGTTTAATATGATTATTATCTTAGAAGATATTAATCACTTGCCAAGTAATCTAGCTAAAACTAACCAAATCCTTATAATGGGACCTGTAAATGATTACGCCCTTTGTCGTTAATAAGATTTCCACTATTCTTGTAACGCCACCACTTCCTGCACTAATTCTATGGACTTATACTATTTTCTGGGGCTACCGAATAAGAGATTGGACAACGGTGAGTTGATGTAAGCGTCGGCGGAAACTTCCATCATTAAGTTTGGAGCGCCATATTGTCACTTTGCAATTTCTGTTGCAATTATTTTTGTTATGCTAAGGATGTTTTGTAAATTTGGAATCACTGCTGAATTATCTCTTCCCTTACTTTTCTATGACAAACGTAGCTTATCAATCTGCTGTTTCAAACCTTGGTTCCTGATGATATATAAGGATTTATTAGGTGAAAGTGTTTCATATTTCACTAACGTAGAGTACACTGTGTTCACAGAGGAAACACTTACTCCTACACTGCCACTGATTTTACTGTGATCCTTAATTTGGAACATAATGATGGATTAATTTAAAACATAATGACGGTATTATAGGGGCTTTATCTCTCCTGTGGTTCTTGTAAGATGCCGTACTAAACATAATTGCTCGTGTTGTTGTTACTATAGTGTTGTAATAGCGTTAGATCCAATTGTGAATCTGGTAACATTACAGTCGTTCTACCTAGAAGTCCTTTTTGGGCTTGAGTGTAATGAAAACAGGACTTCCTATAAATTGCACAATGGTGTTTGTCCGAATTTTTATGGCCAAACTATGAGTGGTAAATGGACAAATGGAGCATCAAATTCACCAGCGTGAGGGTCATTTAAAAAAAATGGCTTTAATTGTTTGAAAGTAATTAAGAAAATTGAGCAAAATTAAATTACTAATTTCAGGGAAATTTTTGTCCGAATTTCCGTAGCCAAACAAAGACTGGGAAATGGGTAAATATAGTGTCAAATAGACCAATGTGAGGTTAAGTTTGTAACATGACATTTAATTGTTTGCGAGAAATCAGAATAATTAAGAGATTCATAGATAGTGATTTGAGGGATAACTGAAACATTTCGAGAAAAGCTGCTATTATCTATGTAAAAGAAAAGCTCGTGTCTTCAAGACTTAGCCATTCTGCATACAAAAAATAGCATTGTTATAATATTTAACTGCCAAAATTGCTTCCTCTGAATCAAGTCCTAAATTTAGGACATTTCGAGAAGGTAAGAAGACGTGTGAGGCGTCAAGGGATTCATCTCTTCCAGACGCATAAAAAGTTGTATTAGTGTGATATTTAACTAGGAAAATGGTTTCATTTTGACCTAGTAATAATTTCAGAACGTTTTGAGAAAAGAAGCGATTAACGATACTGCGCTAATCCCTGTGTTGTTGTAGCTCTATAAATGATTATTGTTTCTTCTGTAACTGTTAGCACTTTACAGCTGAAAGCTGGGAGCAGCGATGCTGGTCGTCTGTGATCTCCTAACAGTGACCCGATAACAGAATGTCTCAAGCATCACCTCGGGGGATCAATCGTGCACGCCCACCAATGACGCCTGGTGAACACTGAACACGGAGAAGCTTGTGAGAAGCATCTCGAACGGAAATGACCATGCAGAAGAGCTGAATTACCTGAAATAATAGAAAGTTCTCTGCAGGTATTGACACTTTCCCGGCCAAGTCTCGCTGTATTTAAGATCGCCAAATATTTCCATATGTTTAGGTGTGGTGTTGTAGATAAAAGGATTCGTAAGCTGCTGGAAGATAACAATCTGTCTGCCGATGATGGTGGAAAATTATGCGCAGGATACTATTTGTCATCATGTGTTTTGAACAAGCATGGCTGACCACAAAAGGTGGCTGGCGAACTTGGAACGTCTTCCAGTAAGAACGTAAATGGAGTGAGTTGCCATCGCGCTTTTACCCTCAGAAATGACCAAAGATGGGAAATCACTTACGTGTCATTTTCTGTTGAATGACTAACGAAAACAGTCGCTAAATTCTGTGACGTTTGTGTGATCGTAACTGATGGACGCTCAATGACTGCAAATGAAATGTTGGAACGTCAGCTTGATCGAGAGGCTACTCAGAGAAGTCAAACGACGGCAAAGTAGTGAATTCGGTGCGCGATTTAAACGTTGTTCATGTTGGAGACCTGTTTCAGTTGCGCCCTGTTCGCAGATCTTAGATTTTGAAGCAGCCAAACTCCTACGAACATACTTTTAATCTATGGCACGTATTCAGTTTCCTGGAACTCTGTCAGAGTATACGACGGCAAGATAGTACCTTCATTGAATTGCTTAGTGAACTTGGTGAAGGCATCTTCGCTTCTGATGACATGGATGTCCTCTACGGCAAAGTTATATGTGATGCTCATTTGAGATCGGACAATGTAATTCAGTTGCTTCACAACAAATGGACAGTACATTGCCTGGAAACAGTATTCCTGTCGGCGCTCGAGTTATATTCAAGGTAAACATTTCACTTGGGGCTGGTGTCATCAGTGCCGCACTGAATGAAATTTTTGAGATTCCTTGGACGCATCGAGATGAGATTCACGAAGGACAGCAACAACTGTCACTAACGAGGAACACCTCTATGCTGTTTAACCGAGAGGTATCGATTACAATGGAAAATTGAACACGAAAATCCTGTCACTTCGGCTATCTTTGACATCGAGCTGGACGATAAGTGCTCACAGGCGCAAAGACTTACTTTTCCTTCAGCGTGGTCGACTTGCGCAGGTGAATACTCGTTAGTGGTCAAGTCTACTTAATACTGAGTAGATTTGAATTTTTGGACCTTGTTTTCATATTGAATGATTGGCTGTGCATTGTCAGAAATTGTTGTAGAGTATGTAACTTCCAGAGGTCTTCCACCATTTGATGTAAGGCATCATTTCCTACAACTAGACCGAACTGCTCTTTGACATTTACAACACTGAACGTGAAAGTCAAACATTATCATACCTGAAGAAGTTATCGGAAATCCACTTATCGTCGCAATAGAAATTGTGGATTTCCTTCTTTTGTTTTAAAAAAATAAAATAAGTATCAAATCACAATTCAAATTTAATCCTCATGATCTATATGTTCTTAATAGTAACAGAATATCGATCGATATGTAAATAATATATTGTATTTTAAGCTTTCCAAACAAAGCTAGAAATCTGAACAACTGAAAAATATTTTGTGAAATCATTTGGCTTAAAAGTAAGAAATAAAATTGTTTACACAAACATTTGAAGTGGCTGTGAATGATGCTTAAAATCATAACCAGCAAACAAGGTGCCAACTGATGACGTAAAGTTCAGTGTTTAAGTTATGAACACAGAATTTTTAAAAAGAGCTAGATGGCATTTGTCTGGTACATTTGGAGACTACACAATCTCCTGTTGTCCGGGTTTGACATATTTCTGCCAATTACGGTACAAGTGTAAAGGAGGTCCTACAATTCTTCAGTCTTAAATATTCCATGCGAGACATGCGCATGCAATGTTGATGGCAGCTGCTCTGCAGGAACGTTTTCGTCCAGTTGCTGGGTAATCAGTGTAGGTGCTTCCCCAAGGGGACAGTGTTATGGCACCAAGGACGGTGTATTGGAAGTACATTGTGCTGTTTGGCGTTCGCTGTTACTGCCGACCTGTTCATCTTCCCTAACAAGTTGTCGTTGAGATGCCTATCTGAATTCAAGGAATAGTCACTCAACCAAGTGACGGATGGAGCCCACCCTGGAATTTTTTATGATCCGAAGACTGTCGGAATCTTTGTGGAAAGTATCTACCTCTGTCATCAGGCAAGGTTCTGAACTTGTTAAACTGTGTCCGTACCCCCATTAATCCTTGTTAAGTCGCACCTCCCAAGTGTGTTTTCTGTGCCTTGCATATAACTAAGGCGAGAGAGCGCTCGTCTGTTAATTTTATCAAGTTGTTTGTGAAGTTCTGAGCGAGCATAGGGAATTGCTACGTAGATGTGCTATTTGCTGAAACTGCATCAGGTGAGCAGTTCCCGTAATTATTGAAGGTGCGTGGCTCGCTGGGACTCATGCAAACTTCGTCTATTATTTTTTAGCTGTGCTTGGCTCATGTTCCCGCCATAATGTATTTTACACCCTGTGTTTTACGTACTTCCACCTCACTACGCTAATTTAAGTTACTGGTGTCACTGAGTTGCTGCCGTGAGCGGCGCTAGCACAGCGTATCAATATATATACCCTCTCGTAGTATCTTTGCTCGACTGCTATTACTTCCCAGTCGGCTGTCTGTCGTAAGAGTACACCTCCCGCAAACTCGATCCTCCTCATCCGCTTATCTCACCCATCCTCTCCCACCCCCGCCCGCTGCCGCGCCTGTATTCCCACGTCCCTCCCGGTCTCCATCTCTCCACCCCCCTTACACTCTCCCAAGGTGGCTTCCGCCAGCTCCCCCTCCCTGATGATGTCCTCCTCCCCTCCATCTACCCCTCCTATCAACTTTGATCCTCCCCCCCACTTCCTGTGTCCTTTCCTTTAGGCACCCTCCCTCCCTTCTCTTTCCTTTTCCCCTGTCCCCTCCCTCCACCCCTCTTCCCCTAGGCTTCCCCTCCCCCTTCCTCCCTTCCCCCTTTCTCCCCTGCCCGTGGCATCTGCTCTCCCTTCTCCCTCTCCCCCCCTTCCTCCTCTCTTGGCAGGTCCCCGGACTCGTACACGGTTAGTGAATATTCGCGCGCCGGAGATCAATGCCTCGTGTTCTGTGTGTGCCGTCGTTTTGTGCTTAAGTGGTTCAGTGTTATTCGTTTTGTGCACCTACGTTCACATGTGACAATTTTCGTCTATGTATGTGTCGAAGTGTCTGAACAACTTTTATCTTAGACTCTACGCCCGTGAACGGCTCCATGTGTTTTAAGAAGTGTTTGTCTCCGTTTATATGTCCACCGTATTTTTTTCTCTAAGTATCTTCATTTGTATCTTTTGTGTTTCTCTGAGGCCCAAGAGCGGCGTAGTATGCTGCTGCTGGCCTACATGTACACAGGTTTCAAAATAACAGTAAAGAAAAAAAAATCTGTCGTAAGCCACTTCGGGTCACGAGTTCGGGCTGCAGTCAGTTGGAACGCGTCTGGAGCGCAGTCCGGACCTGCCAGTCTGGGAATTGCAATGCGGCACTACTGCAGTCGGGTTGGAGCTGTGAGGCATGCGTCGACATGGCTCTCCTGACCATTGCCGCCACGCATCACTTGAGCCGGACCACGGTCTTGGTGGATCGTCAGTCGCTCGTCCTACCGGACGACGCGTTTTAGCTCGCCGATCGTTCATGGGTCGGCTGTGTGTGTGTGCATCGACTCCCAATTTATCTTCGTGCGTGCTTAGTTGCTGTTGGGTATCGTTCAGGTCATCGTTTAAGTCTATGTCAGGTTGTGTGCGTAGTTGGCGTTATGTCCACTGATAACTATTTTAGATGTTGTCGGCATTCTGAGGGTAGTCGGTCGGTTGGTGTGGACAAGGAAGATATCTCCGTGCTTTGCAGTCGGCTGGGTCCGCTGGCGGTCCCTCCACAGTGTCGGTGCGTGTGTGATCGCTACGAGCTTCGTGGCTCACCGACCCAGGACGTCAAAGTTGAGTGGTGTGTTAAGTACCCAAGCCACGTCAGTTCATGTTGGGTCATTCGTTTCGGTGGTTCGCTGTTTGAGAGCTACACCTGTGAGGAACACAGAGTGTTTGTAGTAGTGAAATCGAGCCGCCGTGCTGTGGAATAATCTATATTGGCTCACTAAAATTAAAGTGCACCAGCGGAATTTTCTGCCTTGTGGCATTTAGTGTTCCAGTCACCTGCCCTGGCCACTAATGTAATTTCAGGCAGCATCTTTTTACTCGCCAGTTGTCGCTCTCCAACATAGTATGTAGTTTTGACAGCTTAATACATATTTCATTGTGGATAATCACATCTGTAACAGTTTGGTCGTTCAGTTTTTATGTACCGATTGGTGGCTAGAAAGTCGTTTGGTCGGCTGTCCGTGACTGTATCTTGGTTGGGTTACCGATGGAACAAGTGTACTTGGGCCCACCACCTGTCTCACCTATACTGCCCTTTTCAAATGGTTCAAATGGCTCTGAGCACTATGCGACTTAACTTCTGAGGTCATCAGTCCCCTATAACTTAGAACTACTTAAACCTAACTAACCTAAGGACATCACACACAGCCATGCACGAGACAGGATTCGAACCTGCTACCGTAGCGGTCGCGCGGTTCCAGACTGTAGCGCCTAGAACCGCTCGGTCACTCTGGCCGGCCTGCCCTTTTCATGGGTGTTTAATGGTCTGTTGGTAATCTATTATAGCCAATGCTTTAAAAGAAGTCTTTTTTTTGTGTTTTATTTAAATCAACTGAGGGCCATCAGCCTCTCAAAACCTTATTCTTAAATTTAGTTATTGTCGTTGCATTGCTTTTCCATTTAGAGTGCGTTCGGCCAGTGAAAACCTAAAGGTTAAGGTTTTTTTCAATTTTTGGGACTGGTAGGCCGATCTCGCGACCCGAACTGACCGCAACTAGGTTGGTAAGCATAAGCGTAACAACGCTCTGCTACCAAACACCTGAGTTTTGTTTTAAAGGTGTTTGTAAATTACAATTAATTAAAATTTTAAAGTGAAACTGGCAGACAGCTTCCTTGCCCCTTTCCACAATCCTAATCACCTGTTGTGCCCAGCGGGATTCTCGATGTTATTCTTTTGGTGAGCTGCGCTCTTCAGAAACTTGTTTTAAAACTTCCTTGATGTTGTCATTTTGTGTCCTTGTCTATCTTGTCACTCTGCTCTGTGCATGTGTGCGTGTGTCGCTAGGAACGCTATTAATAAAATTTCATGTGTTGCAGGGGAGAATAGCATTATTACTCTTTTTGTTATTGTATGTACATAGTAAAGAAACACAGACCACGCTGCAAAGTCCCATGTGCTTGCTGTCAGGTGCCTCAAATGACAACTCATTCAAAACAATTAGGTTCCTTTCAGAGTATGCTCATTGCGAGCATATACAACGGTTCGCTTGCGGGAATATCGGTACCGAAAGAAAGGGAAGCTGCACAGATCACACCAATACTCAAGAAAGGTAGTATGAGTAATCCAGTAAATTACAGGCCCAAATCACTAAGGTCGATATGCAGGAGGATTTTGTAAAATGTGTTCTAACCTTATGAATTACCTCGAAGAGAACGGTCTGTAGCCGGCCGTAGTGGCCGTGCGGTTCTAGGCGCTACAGTCCGGAACCGAGCGACCGCTACGGTTGCAGGTTCGAATCCTGCCTCGTGCATGGCTGTGTGTGATGTCCTTAGGTTAGTTAGGTTTAATTAGTTCTAAGTTCTAGGCGACTGATGACCTCAGAAGTTAAGTCGCATAATGCTCAGCCATTTGAGCCAAGAACGGTCTGTTGATACACATTTGACACGGATTTAGACAATATCGTACTTGTGAAACACAATTAGCTCTTTACACGCACGATGTATTGAGTGCTAATGGCAAGGGATTTCAAATTGAGTCTGTATTTCTGCATCTCCAGAAGGGATCTGACACTGCACAATATAAGCGGCTTGTAGTGAAATCGCATGATTAGAGTATAGTTTCACTTGTGTGACTGGATTCGTGATTACCTGTCAGAGAGGTCACAGTTCGTAGTAATTGACGGAAAGTCATCGAGCAAAACAGAAGTGATTTCTTGCGTTCCCCGAGGAAGTTCTATAGGCTTTCTGGTGTTCCTTATCTATATAAACAATTTACGAGGCAATCTGAGCAGCCGTCTTAGGTTGTTTGCGGATGGTGCTGTCGTTTATCGTCTAGTAATGTCATCAGATCATCAAAACAAACTGCAGAATGATTTAGAAAAGTTATCTGAATGGTACAAAAATTGGGAATTGGCACTAAATAACGAAAGTTAAAATTCGTTTACACGATAAATCGGTCAAATCTAAAGGCCGTAATTTCAACTGAACACCTAGGAATTACAACTACGAACAACTTAAATTTTGAAGAACACACAGAAAATGTTGTCGGAAAGTCAAACCAAAGACTGTTTTATTGGGAGGATATTTAGAAAACGTAACAGATCTTCTAAGGAGACTGCCTACACTGCGTTGTCCGTCCTCTTTGAGTCTTGCTGAGCATTGTGGGACCTTTAGCATATAGGATTAACGGAGTGTATCGAGAAAGTTCAAAGAAGAGCAGTACGTTTTGTATTAACACGACATAGGAGAGTGTCACTGAAATGATAAACGATTTGGGGTGGGCATCATTAAAACAAATGCGTTTTTCGTTGCGGCAGAATCCGCTCACGAAATTTTTATAACCAACTTCTCCGAATTCCGAAAATATTTTGTTGATGACGTACTTAAAGAGAACCTATCATCATAATAAAACAAGGGAGATCTCGCTCTCACGAAAAGATAAAGATGTTCGTTTTTTCCGCACGCTGTTAGAGGTTGGAATAATAGATAATTATTTTGAAGGTGGTTCGATTAAAATTCTGCCAGGCACTTAAGTGTAATTTGCAGAGTATCCATATAGACGTAAATGATAAAAACCCACCTTGACATAATATCCAGTTTATGAATGTAGTGATAAAAAAGCCTATGTCTCTTTTCGTTAAGGAAGTTGGTCAGAAAGCTATTCAATTTTCGTGTTTCAATTATAATTTTGGGCGCTTGGCCATGTTTTGGGTGAGGTCAACCCTTTGTGATGTTATCACCATGTTCTGTTGTTATCTACTGTTCTCCCACGCTGTGCTACCCCACTGGGCTGTAGTGAGTTTAAGGGTTTTGTATTTACTGTTTATGACTGTTCAATCGTGCTAACTGTAAATTTAAAAACGAAATTTCTTTTTTCGGTTTAAAAGTTTTAATTTGCTTCTTGTGCAAGCAATTTCGTGCCAGAAGGCATTTACTTAAATATCTAGGTTGCTAAATCCTGTATGTATTTGCTATTCAATTTTTGCCTATTAAAGCTCTAAGGCAGTTGTTCTAAGCCTAATTGTACATCTCCATTGAAGGCAGTTCCTTTTGGCTAGCGAAATTAAAATAAATATGTACAAGCATCGCTGAGGGGCGGATTTCAGTCTCTGTGAATTCTGACTTAAAACTTTTTCTTATCCTTAGTGATCGTCACCTATATTCGAGCCTGCTATTCTCTGTATGTGAAGTATTATTTTTTTGGCGCCCCATTAACTATAAACTTAAGATTGGATGACGGCCGTAAATATTGTTTCTTTTTAATTATTTACACATTTGCTATAAGGCACTGATATTTATAATTCTGGAATTCCTTGATTTTTAATTTTTTCCATTTTTGCCCTGAGGCATTTTCCGGTGCGCTTGATGCGCTAAATCAAAGTGACCCGAACAATTGCCAGTTGTCAGGTTGGGTCGATCAACAAGTCTTTCCCAGATAAATATATTATAAACGTATATTCTACATAAATTGTTGTACAGGGTGTTCTGAAATTCTAGTTAAAACGTACTTGTAGCCCATAATATTTTGAATAGGAACTATGTCCGGAAACGCACCATTTCCTCTCTGCGACGGTTTCAATTCAAATGTTCGACTCTTCCACATCTGCTTGAGGGACTGAATTAGGCTTGCCGCAGTACAATTATTAGGTAACAAAATTCAAATGGCTCTCAGAACTATGGGACTTAAGATCTGCGGTCATCAGTCCCCTAGAACTTAGAACTACTTAAACCTAACTAAATTAGGTAACAATTCAAAAGGAAACATAACGTAACTTCCATTTATCTCTTAAGCACGTTTGTTTTGTATTGACACTTAAACATTACGTGATTACGTCAGCCCAAAACAAGGAAGGACCCAGCAGACAGTACGTATGAAACAGTACTGAGACATAACAGTAGCTCGATGTGGCGGCCACCAGCGTTGTTAGACATTGTGCCACCGAAGCATATTCTGGTACACACTCTCCATCCCACCTGATGTTTCTTCCATTTAAAGGGAAGCAGCCAGATTCGTGCCAACAGATCTACCTCTGTCTCTTCAGAAGTCTCGTAAAGTAAACTTTGCATACTACCCCAGAAGTAGTTACACACGTCATCAGCCGCGCGGGGTAGCCGTGTGGTCTCACACGCCTTGCCACGATTCACGCGGCTTCCCACCGTCGGAGGTTCGAGTTCTCCCTCGGGCATGGGTATGTGTGTCGTACTTATCGTAAGTTAAAGTAGTGTGTAAGCCTAGCGACCAATGACCTCCACAGTTTGGTCCCATAGGAACTTACCTCGTAGTTGTTGTTGTTGTTGTTGTTGTGGTCTTCAGTCCTGAGACTGGTTTGATGCAGCTCTCCATGCTACTCTATCCTGTGCAAGCTTCTTCATCTCCCAGTACCTACTGCAACCTACACCTTTCTGAATCTGCTTAGTGTATTCATCTCTTGGTCTCCCCCTACGATTTTTACCCTCCACGCTGCCCTCCAATACTAAATTGGTGAGCCCTTGATGCCTCAGAACATGTCCTACCAATCGATCCCTTCTTCTGGTCAAGTTGTGCCACAAACATCTCTTCTCCCCAATCCTATTCAATACTTCCTCATTAGTTATGTGATCTACCCATCTAATCTTCAGCATTCTTCTGTAGCACCACATTTCGAAAGCTTCTATTCTCTTCTTGTCCAAACTCTTTACCGTCCATGTTTCACTTCCATACATGGCTACACTCCATACAAATACTTTCAGAAATGACTTCCTAACACTTAAATCTATACTCGATGTTAACAAATTTCTCTTCTTCAGAAACGCTTTCCTTGCCATTGCCAGTCTACATTTTATATCCTCTCTACTTCGACCATCATCAGTTATTTTGCTCCGCAAATAGCAAAACTCCTTTACTACTTTAAGTGTCTCATTTCCTAATCTAATTCCCTCAGCATCACCCGACTTAATTCCACTACATTCCATTATCCTCGTTTTGCTTTTGTTGATGTTCATCTTATATCCTCCCTTCAAGATACCATCCATTCCGTTCAACTGCTCTTCCAAGTCCTTTGCTGTCTCTGAGAGAATTACAATGTCATCGGCGAACCTCAACGTTTTTATTTCTTCTCCATGGATTTTAATACCTACTCCGAATTTTTCTTTTGTTTCCTTTACTGCTTGCTCAATATACAGATTCAATAGCATCGGGGAGAGGCTACAACCCTGTCTTACTCCCTTCCCAACCACTGCTTCTCTTTCATGCCCCTCGACTCTTATAACTGCCATCTGGTTTCTATACAAATTGTAAATAGCTTTTCGCTCCCTGCATTTTACCCCTGCCACCTTTAGAATTTGAAAGAGAGTATTCCAGTTAACATTGTCAAAAGCTTTCTCTAAGTCTACAAATGCTAGGAACGTAGATTTGCCTTTCCTTAATCTTTCTTCTAAGATAAGTCGTAAGGTCAGTATTGCCTCACGTGTTCCAGTATTTCTACGGAATCCAAACTGATCTTCCCCGAGGTCGGCTTCTACTAGTTTTTCCATTCGTCTGTAAAGAATTCGTGTTAGTATTTTGCAGCTGTGGCTTATTAAACTGATTGTTCGGTAATTTTCACATCTGTCAACATCTGCTTTCTTTGGGATTGGAATTATTATATTCTTCTTGAAGTCTGAGGGTATTTCGCCTGTTTCATACATCTTGCTCACCAGATGGTAGAGTTTTGTCAGGACTGGCTCTCCCAAGGCCGTCAGTAGTTCCAATGGAATGTTGTCTACTCCGGGGGCCTTGTTTCGACTCAGGTCTTTCAGTGCTCTGTCAAACTCTTCACGCAGTATCGTATCACCCATTTCATCTTCATCTACATCCTCTTCCATTTCCATAATCCTGTCCTCAAGTGCATCGCCCTTGTATAGACCCTCTATATACTCCTTCCACCTTTCTGCTTTCCCTTCTTTGCTTAGAACTGGGTTTCCAACTGAGCTCTTGATATTCATACAGGTGGTTCTCTTTCCTCCAGAGGTCTCTATAATTTTCCTGTAGGCAGTATCTATCTTACCCCTAGTGAGATAAGCCTCCACATCCTTACATTTGTCCTCTAGCCATGCCTGCTTAGCCATTTTGCACTTCCTGTCGATCTCATTTTTGAGACGTTTGTATTCCTTTTTGCCTGCTTCACTTACTGCATTTTTATATTTTCTCCTTTCATCAATTAAATTCAGTATTTCTTCTGTTACCCAAGGATTTCTACTAGCCCTCTTCTTTTTACCTACTTGATCCTCTGCTGCCTTCACTACTTCATCCCTCAAAGCTACCCATTCTTCTTCTACTGTATTTCTTTCCCCCATTCCTGTCAATTGTTCCCTTATGCTCTCCCTGAAACTCTCTACAACCTCTGGTTTAGTCAGTTTATCCAGGTCCCATCTCCGTAAATTCCCACCTTTTTGCAGTTTCTTCAGTTTTAATCTACAGGTCATAACCAATAAATTGTGGTCAGAGTCCACATCTGCCCCTGGAAATGTCTTACAATTTAAAACCTGGTTCCTAAATCTCTGTCTTACCATTATATAATCTATCTGATACCTTTTAGTATCTCCAGGGTACTTCCATGTATACAACCTTCTATCGTGATTCTTAAACCAAGTGTTAGCTATGATTAAGTTGTGCTCTGTGCAAAATTCTACCAGGCGGCTTCCTCTTTCATTTCTTAGCCCCAATCCATATTCACCTACTACGTTTCCTTCTCTCCCTTTTCCTACACTCGAATTCCAGTCACCCATGACTATTAAATTTTTGTCTCCCTTCACTGTCTGAATGATTTCTTTTATTTCATCATACATTTCTTCAATTTCTTCGTCATCTGCAGAGCTAGTTGGCATATAAACTTGTACTACTGTAGTAGGTGTGGGCTTCGTATGTTAATAAGAAAAAAGAGAGAAGAAAAGAAAAAGAAAATAAAAGGTTGAAAATGGTGGGAAGAAATGGTAAATAAAAAGGGGGTTTAAAATCGTAAATGACCGTGAAAAAGGGAAAGAATGAAAAGCAAATCGGACTTCTTATTACAGAAAACCTATCGGACTTCGTGATTCGGAAAAGCTATTGTTGGGGTGGTCCTTGTGGCGTTTTTGAGCAAAAGTTAAACCAATTTGCACTACAAAAATTATTGAAAAAGAACAGAGAACAACAAAATGCAACTGACAGGGGGAAGTGGCGTAGATAAGAGATCATCCTTTACCAGGTTAACTTGTCTTCTTTCGTGCGGCGTCCAGGTCTTCAAAAAGCTCCTTCATTTCGGCGTGAAAAGTCTGCTCCCAAATCTTGCAATAAGTTTCATTGTCCAGGAATTTCTAATGTACACAAAACCGTCTTGATATTAAATTCAATTTATTTTTCGTTGCTTCCCTCCTCCAAATTTCATAACTTCTTCAATATGTCTACACATAAAAATCAGATCAAGACTAGCTATTAAGTTTTTTACGTCAGCATCAGATCACGTCTGCCTTAAGCTTCCGTTGTCGAGAGACAATCAAGAAACGGATAGAAAAACAGAAAGAGTTAAAATTTTAGTATTTTCTCTGCCGTCGAGAGCTCATACCGCTGCGACAGCACAATTTTTATCTGAGGGAACGAGTGTAGCGCGGCGAAATTCAAAGTCCCGCTACAACCTCTACAACTACCACTACATGTCATCCTGTTTAGCCTATTGCATAGCAGGATAAGCAATTCTGAGATGTTCCTCTTTCTCCCAGCAGACGTGAAGGCGATACACACTTGAATCGAAACCGTCGTAGAACGGAAACGGTACGTTTCCGGGCGTGGGTTCCTGTTCAAAATATTATGTACTCACTTCCCTTTACAAGCCCTAGAAGTTTTTAAGACCCCGTATGTACAGGGTGCCTCTCCTAGGAGTCGTCAGACGTATTTTGTCTGGTATGTCATCAGATGTTTGCAATTTTGTGTTTCCATTGGGTAGCTGGAGTCATCCCAAACAAACAGTGCTCATCACATCTGTCATGCATCGCCCAGTGTCAACGGAAAGTGACCGTTTCTTTCCCGTTAGAAAAATATATTTGTTTAAAGCGGAATTTCAAGCATCCTTTCGATAGAGCAGTCCCAGATTAGTCTAACGCTCTTTTTGCTTTATCGATATGTAGTAACAAGATCAAATCTTGAAGAAAAACGAGTGCTGCTGAAGCGACACCACCGCCCTGACCCGTGCTGGCTGCTGGCTCCAAGCCTGCAGCGTTACTGTCACTGCTGGGCTGCCGTTAATTCTTCGAGTTTTAATGTCCCTTTTGAAACATATCGATGGAACAAATATCGCACGAGAGTAATCTTGAACAGCTCTATCGAATGGGCACGTCAAATTCCGCTTTAGAAACTATTTTTTTTTGTAACGGGAAACAATCCGATGCTCTGTCAACACTGCGCGGTGCATGAAACACTTGCTGAGCACTATTTGCCTTGGCTGACTCCAGTTACACAATGAAAATACGAAATTGCAAATATCTGCTGAAATATCAGAGAACATGCCCCTGATGACTCTTAGGAGGAACACCCTGTGTATACCACTATACAGGGTGGTCCATTGAACGTGGCCGGGCCAAATATCTCACGAAACAAGCGTAAAACGAATAAACTACAAAGAATGAAACTTGTCTAGCTCGAAGGGGGAAACCAGATGGCGCTGTGGTTGGCCAGCTAGATGGCGCTGCCATAGGTCAAACGGATATCAACTGCGTTTTTTTTTTAAATAGGAACCCCCATTTTTATTACATATTCGTGTACTACGTAAAGAAACATGTTTTAGTTGAACCACTTTTTGCGCTTAGTGATAGATGGCGCTGTAATAGTCACAAACATATAGCTCACAATTTTAGACGCACAGTTGGTAACAGGTAGGTTTTATAAATTAAAATACACAACGTAGGTACGCTTGGACATTTTATTTCGGTTGTTCCAATGTGATACATGTACCTTTGTCAACTTATCATTTCTGAGAACGCATGCTGTTACAGCGTGATTACTTGTAAATACCACATTAATGCAATAAATGCTCAAAATGATGTCCGTCAACCTCAGTGCATTTGGCAATACGTGTAACGACATTCCATTCAACAGCGAGTATTTCGCCTTCCGTAATGTTCGCATATGCATTGACAATACATGTTGTCAGGCGTTATCGGTGGAACACGATAGCAAATATCCTTCAACTTTCCCCACAGAAAGAAATCCGGGGACGTCAGGTCCGGTGTACGTGTGGGCCATGGTATGGTGCTTCGACAACTAATCCACATGTCATGAAATATGCTACTCAATACCGCTTCAACCGCACGCGATGTATGTGCCGGACATCCATCATGTTCGAAGTACATCGCCATTCTGTCATGCAGTGAAACATCTTGTGGTAACATCTGTACAACATTACGTAGGAAATCGGCATACATTGCACCAATTACCCCCCAGGGGGTTCACAACTCTTTTGTCGACACGTGCGTAGCGAGCACGGGACCCCGAGCTAATGTGGCCCTCCTTCCTTTCCGGGCTGCATACCTTCCCTTTCCTCATCCTTCCCCCTCCCCCATCTTCGCCCCCACACACCTCTGGCTCTTTCCTTCCCTTTCTCCCCCTCTGGGAGTATGGTTTGTGCCTACGTCCGGAGACGGACGCTCTAAACTGTTACAAATTCCTTGCTTTCTATACTTGCAAGTCTTCGTTCTTCCCCTGTCCTTCTCTTTTCCTTCCCGCTTCTCTCTGCACTTTTCTCCGCTGCGGCGTTTGAGACCCCTCTTCTTTCCTTTCCCTTTCTCTTTTTTCCTCCCTGTGCGTGTCTGAAGGCCGACCCACGCACTTCCATGCGTAGCCGGTGACGGGGTAACGCGTAATTCCCCGCCCCGGGTAGACAGGTAGGACACGTACGTACCCCCTGGTAACGGCCAGGCCCAGGAAGCGGTGATTACCCGAACTGATACCTTCCGAAAGTGCCGATTGGTCCCTCCGTCCGTTTGTCGGGAGGTGTGACCTGAGGTGTGAACAATCACCTAAGGCGGGAGTGCCCTCAGTGAGGGCCCCCACAAGGGAGGAGCGCGCCATCGGAGACGCCGGTAATCATGGGGGATTCTTCCGCAATTGTGTCCTCACCTTCCACTATGTCTGCTCACAAACGTAAGTTCACTGAGTCTCAGCCACAGACGGTTCTTCCATCGTTGCCACAGTTCCTTGTTGTTTCTCGGTCTGACGAAGGTCACAACTTCTCCACGGTCAACCCTTTCATTATTCAGAAAGGTGTCGACGCAATTTCAGGTCCTGTAAAGTCTTGTTCCAGATTACGGAATGGCACCCTGTTGTTAGAAACAAACAGTGCCCTCCAGGCACAAAAATTGCTGCGTACTTCTCTGCTCCACACCTTCCCTGTCCGGGTGGAACCGCACCGTACCTTAAATTCCTCGCGTGGAGTCGTTTATACACGATCCCTCGATGGATTGTCTGACGAAGCAATTCAGCACTACCTGTCTGAACAGGGCGTAACGGCTGTTCATAGAGTTATGAAAAGGGTTGACACTAACATCATTCCAACCCGCACTGTCTTCTTGACGTTTGACGCAGTTCAACTCCCATCGAAAATCAAAGCGAGCTGTGAGATAATTTCCGTTCGCCCTTACGTCCCAAACCCTACGCGTTGCTATCGATGTCAGCGGTTCAATCACACCAGCCAGTCCTGTTCCAATCCGGCCAAATGTGTTATGTGTGGCAAGGATGCCCATGAGGGTGCTTGTCCCACTCCATCCCCTCGCTGCATCAACTGTATGGGTGACCACGCTGCTTCCTCTCGAGATTGCCCCGTTTTTAAGGACGAAAAGCTCATCCAGGAAATACGAGTGAAGGAAAAGGTGTCGACCTTTGCTGCTCGAAAATTATTCGCCAGTCGACAGCCCACCGTGCCTCAGGCAGGAAAATACAGCACTGTCCTTGCTTCTCCTTGGCCAACAAAGGAGGCGGCCATGCAGACTTGCGACCTCACCTTTAGTGCCACGGTCGTCAGATTGGCCAGCGCAAAGATCGCCCGTTCAACCTCACCACTTTCGCCTGCCCACTCTATGGTTCACCCTTCGTCGGGTTCTGCTAAATCTCGAGCCCAAAAGTCAGACACCAAGTCTTCGAAAAAAGAGCATACTCGTGAAGAGTTTTTACGTTCCGCAACTTCACAACCATCGGTTCCTCCTTCATCTAAACATCATACTTCCAAGAAGGCTACAAAGAAACCCAGTTCCTCTCCTTCTCCACCAAGGCGTGTCCGATCTACAGCACCGCCTGGCGGCAATCGCCCTCGGCCGTCTTCTGTGTCGCCGAGGCGCACTGCTGGTGGCCGGTCAACCGTCCGATCGCTGGTGGCAGGAGCTGCTCCTGACCAACCTATGGATCAGGATCTTCTGCCTACGGCTGAATGCCACTCCATGCTGTCGGTCGCAAGCTCTGAGCAGTCGTTGAGTTGACAGCACTCTTGGTCACATTCCTTCATTTTCTGTTCACCCTATGTCCATTATCCACTGGAGTATCCGCGGCATTCGAGCCAATCGGGATGAATTGTCGATCCTCTTACGATCCTACTCGCCGGTCATCTTCTGTCTTCAGGAAACAAAGCTGCGTCCCCATGACCGCTTTGTTCTCCCTCATTTTCAGTCCGTCCGATATGACCTCCCATCTGTTGAAGGCACTCCCGCCCATGGAGGACTCATGATTCTTCTCCATGATACTCTCCATTATCACCCAATCCCCTTAAACAGTTCCTTCCAACCTGTTGCCGTCCGTCTTTCCCTTTCTGGATACACGTTCTCTCTTTGTACTGTATACATTCTATCATCCACACCAATGGCACGAGCTGATCTCCTTCATCTTCTTGGTCAGCTTTCACCCCCCTATTTGCTGGTTGGTGACTTCAATGCCCACCACCCGCTTTGGGGATCTCCACATCCTTGTCCACGTGGCTCCCTATTGCTAGACGTCTTCCACCATACGGATCTAGTTTGCCTCAACACTGGGGTCCCCACATTTTTGTCTGCCTCCACGACAAATTTATCTCATTTGGACCTTGCGGTCGGTACTATTCCGCTAGCTCGGCGCTTCGAATGGTTCGCCCTTGATGATACACACTCGAGTGACCACTTTCCATGTGTCCTTAGACTGCAGCCTCAACTGCTATATATGCGCCCGCGACGCTGGAAGTTTGCCCAAGCCGATTGGACACTTTTTTCGTCTCTAGCGACATTCGATGACCGTCACTTTCCCAGCGTCGACGATGAGGTCACACATATAACCGACGTTATTCTTACAGCTGCGGAACGTTCACTACCACGCACCTCCGAATTGCCCCGGCGCCCCCCAGTTCCTTGGTGGAACGAGGCATGCCGTGACGCAATACGTGAGCGGCGACGTGCTCTTCGCATTTTCCGTCACCATCCTACTTTGGCCAACTGTATCCGCTATAAGCAGCTCCGTGCGCGATGCCGTCGCGTCATCCGCGATAGCAAGAAGGCAAGCTGGAAATTCTTTATTAGCTCATTTAACACCTTCACTCCCTCCTCGGCAGTTTGGAGTCGGCTTCGACGGTTCTCAGGCGCACCTAGTTTCTCCCCGGTCTCTGGGCTCACTGTTGCGCATGATACATTAGTGGACCCCGTCGCAATTTCTAACTCATTGGGTCAGCACTTTGCTGAGATTTCGAGCTCTTCCAATTACCCGCCAGCGTTTCTCCCGAAGAAACGTGCAGCGGAAGCGCGACCTCTTGCTTTCTCCTCTCCAAATCGCGAAAGCTACAATACTGTTTGCTCCATGCGGGAACTCCAACATGCACTCTCTTCTTCTCGCTCCTCCGCCCCAGAACCGGATAGTATCCACGTCCAAATGTTGCTGCATTTATCAACCCATAGTCTGCATTACCTCCTTCGCCTTTATAATCGAATTTGGACCGACAGTACTTTTCCCCGACGATGGCGGGAAGCTGTCGTCGTTCCTATTCCGAAACCTGGAAAGGACAAACATCTCCCCTCTAGCTATCGCCCCATTTCTCTCACGAGTAGTGTCTGTAAGGTTTTGGAGCGTATGGTGAATTACCGTTTAGCTTGGTGGCTGGAATCACGCAGTCTTTTAACACCTGCCCAATGCGGATTCCGAAAGCATCGTTCTGCAGTTGACCATCTTGTTGCTCTCTCCACTTATATCATGAACAATTTTCTCCGAAAACGCCAAACAGTAGCAATATTTTTTGATCTGGAGAGAGCATACGATACCTGTTGGAGGACAGGCATCCTCCACACACTGTTCTCTTGGGGCTTTAGAGGTCGGCTGCCCCTTTTTCTTCGCGAATTTATCGCAGAGCGCACATTTAGAGTGCGGGTGAACACTACTCTCTCCCGTACTTTCTCCCAAGAAAACGGGGTACCCCAGGGCTCCGTGCTGAGTGTTTGCCATCGCCATAAATCCAGTTATGGATTGTCTCCTTCCTGATGTCTCTGGCTCCCTCTTTGTGGACGATTTTGCGATCAACTACAGCTCTCAACGGACCAGCCTTCTTGAACGACGTCTTCAAGGATGTCTCGACCGCCTCCACTCTTGGAGCATCGAAACCGGCTTCCGTTTTTCTCCCAGTAAGACCGTTTGTGTTAATTTTTGGCGACGTAAGGAGTTTCTTCCACCCTCCTTACATCTAGGACCTGTCAACCTTCCGTTTTCAGACGTCGCTAAATTCTTGGGTCTTATGTTTGACAGAAAACTATGCTGGTCCTCCCACATTTCGTATCTTTCGGCTCGCTGTCTGCGATCCCTCACCACCCTCCGTGTCCTGAATGGTACCTCGTGGGGAGCGGACCGAGTGGTCCTTCTCCGCCTCTATCGCGCCTTAGTGCGCTCGAAATTGGACTATGGAAGCATAGTCTACTCCTCTGCTCGGCCGTCTATTCTTCGGCGTCTCGACTCTATCCACCACCGTGGATTACGTTTAGTGTCTGGAGCTTTTTACATCAGCCCTGTGGAAAGCCTATATGCTGAGACTGCTGAACCTCCGCTGTCCAATCGGCGAGCAGTCCTTCTGAGTCGTTATGCCAGCCATCTGTCTTCCATGCCTGCTAATCCAGCCCATGACATATTTTCCGACGCCTCCTTTGATGTAGGGTACGCAGGCCGCCCCTGCTCCCTAGTACCACCGGGGAGTCCGCTTCCGTCAACTGCTCCATTCTCTTTCCTTCCGCTTTCCTAAAACCTTCTTGACAACTTGGGGTACAGCACCGCCTTGGCTCCGTCCCCGGATCTGCCTGCTCCGTGACCTTTGTCGATTTCCCAAGGATGGTACCCCTTCACTTGTTTATCGTCGGGCATTTGCTGCTCTATGTGCACAAATGACGGACGCCACATTTATTTACACCGAGGGCTCGAAAACATCGTTAGGTGTATGGAGTGCCTATGTTGTTGGCGACACCCCAAATCACTTTCGGCTTCCCGACCAGTGTTCGGCCTATACTGCGGAGCTTTACGCTGTTCTCCGGGCTGTCCACTACATCCGCCGCCATCAGCGGATACAGTACGTTATCTGCTCAGATTCTCTCAGCTCTCTCCTCAGTCTCCAAGCTCTTCACCCTGTGCACCCTCTGGTCCACCGGATTCAGGACTGTCTGCGCTTGCTCCACCTGGGGGGCGTCTCGGTGGCGTTCCTCTGGCTCCCGGGACACGTTGGTATCTGCGGAAATGAGGTGGCCGATATTGCAGCCAAGGCTGCAGTCTCTCTTCTTCGGCCAGCTATTCCATCGATTCCCGTCACCGATCTACGGAGCGTTTTAAGTCATTTGTTTTTCATTTATGGCACGCGCACTGGTCGACACTTCCCCAAAATAAATTGCGGGACGTAAAAACTCTTCCTTGTGCTTGGACCTCTTCCTCCCGAGAGCGTCGTCGGGAGGAGGTAATTTTAACTAGACTCCGGATAGGGCACTGCCTTTTTAGCCATCGACATCTTTTAAGCGGCGATCCTCCCCCACTCTGTCCCCACTGCTCTCAGCTGTGGACGGTAAGACACCTTTTAATTGAGTGCCCCTATTTTAATCCGTTACGCGCCTGTCTACAGCTGTCGCCTGATATATCGTCAATTTTAGCAGATGACACGCGATCGGCCGATCGCTTTCTAGAGCTCATTCGTGCCAGTGAAATGACGTCAGTCATTTGATTTCTTTTTGGATACCCAACCCCTTTCTGTAGTAGATTTTTAAGCCTTCCTTCTGCTTTTAGTTTCTCCACTTTTATGACTTTCGTTCCCACTGCTGCTGGTTTCTTTTTTAGATTTTTTACTGTTTCTTAAGTCCTGGACCGGGCGCTAATGACCAAAGCAGATTTGCGCCCTAAAACCACAACAACAACAACAAAAATTGCACCAATTAGACTACCATCGATAAAATGGGGACAATTATCCTTCCTTCCATAATGCCGCACCATACATTAACCCGCCAACGTTGCCGATGTTCCACTTGTCACAGCCATTCTGCATTTTCCGTTGCCCAATAGTGCATATTATTCCGGTTTACGTTATCGCTGTTGGTGAATGACGCTTCGTCGCTAAATAGAACGCGTGCAAAAAATCTGTCATCGTCCCGTAATTTCTCTTGTGCCCAGTGGCAGAACTGTACACAACGTTTAAAGTCGTCGCCATGCAATTCCTGGTGCATAGAAATATGGTACGGGTGCAATCGATGTTGATGTAGTATTCTCAACACCGACGTTTTTGAGAATCCCGATTCTCGCGCAATTTGTCTGCACTGATGTGCTGATTAGCCGCGACAGCAGCTAAAACATCAACTTGGGCATCATTTGTTGGAGGTCGTGGTTGACGTTTCACATGTGGCTGAACAATTCCTGGTTCCTTAAAAAACGTAACTATCCGACGAACGGTCCGGACACTTGGATGATGTCGTCCAGGATACCGAGCAGCATACATAGCACACGCCCGTTGGGCATTTTGATCACAATAGCCATACATCAACACGATATCGAATTTTCCGCAACTGGTAAACCGCCTATTTTAACACGGGTAATGTATCACGAAGTACAAACCGTCCCACTGCCGGAATGTTACGTGATACCACGTAATTATACGTTTGTGACTATTACAGTGCCCTCTATTACAAAGCGAAAAAAGTGGCCCAACAAAAACATTCATATTTCTTTACGTACTACACGAATATGTAATAAAAATGGGGGTTCTTATTTAAAAAACCGCAGTTGATATCCTTTTGACCGATGGCACCGCCATCTAGCCGGCCAACCATAGCGCCAGCTGGTTTCCCCCTTCAAGCTAGACAAGATTCGTTCTTTGTAATTTTTTCGTATGACGCTTATTTCTGAGATATTTGGCCCGGTCACGATCAATGGACCACTCTGTATACGTAGAATATACACTTAGAATTACGTACCAATATCCCTAACTTCTGTTCGCTGCTGAATCCTTGAACACATTCTCAGCTCGAATGCAATAAATTTTCTTCAGACTGAGGAGCTCACGTGATCGAATCAGCGTGGTTTTAGGGAGCATTGCTCTTGTGAAACTCAGCTTGGTCTTTCCTGAAACGATGGACTGAGAACTATGGACGATTTCCGGGAACTATTTGACACCGTGCCCCACTGCAGGCTGTTAACGAAGGTACGAGCATATGGAATAAGTTCACAGATACGTGAGTGGCCCGAAGATTTCTTAAATATACTACTGGCCATTAAAATTGCTACACCACGAAGGTGACGTGCTACAGACGCGAAATTTAACCGACAGGAAGAAAATGCTGTAATATGCAAATGATTAGCTTTTCAGAGCATTCAGGTTGGCGCCGGTGGCGACATCTAGAATGTGATGACATGAGGAAAGTTTCCAACCGATTTATCATACACAAACAGCAGTTGACCGGCGTTGCCTGGTGAAACGTTGTTGTGATTCCTCGTGTAAGGAGGAGAAAGCGTACCATCACGTTCCCGACTTTGATCCCCAACGGCCTCGTATCACTAGCAGTCGAGACGACAGGCACCTTATCTGCATGGCTGTAACAGATCGTTCAGCCACGTCTCGATCCCTGAGTCAACAGATGGGGAAGTTTGCAAGACAACAACCATCTGCACGAACAGGTCGACGATGTTAGCAGCAGCATGGACTATCAGCTCGGAGACCTTGGCTGCGATTACCCTTGACGCTACATCACAGACATGCGATGGTGTACTAAACGACGAATCTTCTGTTTACAGCATCATGATGGTCGCATCCGTGTTTGGCGACATCGCGGTGAACGCACATTGGAAGCGTGTATTCGTCATCGCCATACTGGCGTATCACCCGGCATGATGGTATGGGGTGCCATTGGTTACACTTCTTGGTCGCCTCTTGTTCGCATTGACGGCACTTCGAAGAGTGGACGTTACATTTCAGATGTGTTACGACCCGTGGCTCTACCCTTCATTAAATCCCTGCGAAACCCTACATTCAGCAGGATAATGCACGATCGCATATTGCAGGTCCTGTACCGGCCTTTCTGGATACAGAAAATGTTCGACTGCTGCCCTGGCCAGCACATTCTCCAGCTCTCTCACCAACTGAAAACGTCTGGTCAATGGTGGCCGAGCAACTGGTTCGTCACAATACGCCAGTCACTACTCTTGATGAACTGCGGTATCGTGTTGAAGCTGCATGGGCAGCTGTACCTGTACAAGCTATCCAAGCTTAGTTTGAATCAATGTCCAGGCGCATTAAGGCCGTTATCACGGCCAGAGGTGGTTGTTCTGGGTACTGATTTCTCAGGATCTTTGCATCCAAATTGCGTGAAAATGTAATCACATGTCGGTTCTAGTATAATATTTGTCCAATGACCCGTTTAACATATGCATTTCTTCTTGGTGTAGCAATTTTAATTGCCAGTAGTGTAATAGACCCCAGTGTGTGCCCTGGGTTCATCAGAGACAATAGTATCGTCAGGAGCGCCCCAAGGAAGTGTGATAGGACCGCCGTTGTTCTCTGTACACATAAGTAATTTGCCTGACAATGTGGGCAGCGCCGGCCGAAGTGGCCGTGCGGTTAAGGGCGCTGCAGTCTGGAACCGCAAGACCGCTACGGTCGCAGGTTCGAATCCTGCCTCGGGCATGGATGTGTGTGATGTCCTTAGGTTAGTTAGGTTTAACTAGTTCTAAGTTCTAGGGGACTGATGACCTCAGCAGTTGAGTCCCATAGTACTCAGAGCCATTGTGGGCAGCAATCTGCGGTTCTTTGCTGATGATGGCGTGGTGTACGGGAAGATGTCGAAGTTGAGTGAGTGTAGGAAGATACAGGACGACTTAGACAAAATTTCCAGTTGGTGTGGTGTATGACAGCTAGCCCTAAATGTGAAAAAATGGAAGTTAATGCGGATGAGTAGGAAGATCAAATCCGTAATGTTCGGATACAGTATTACTGGTGTGTACCATGGTACAGTCGAGCCATTTAAATATCTGAGCATAACGTTGCAAAGAGATATGAGGTGGAACGACCATGTGAAAACTGTGATACGGGTGGCGAATGGTCAATTTCGGTTTGTTGGGAGAATTCACATGGTTCAAATGGCTCTAAACACAATGGGACCTAACATCTGAGGTCATCAGTCGCCTAGAACTTAGAAGTAATTAAACCTAACTAACCTAAGGACATCACACACATCCATGCCCGAGGTTGGATTCGAACCTGCGACCCTAGCAGCAGCGCGGTTCCGGACTGAAGCGCCTAGAACCGCTCGGCCAGCGCGGCCGGCAGAATTTCAGGAAAGAGTGGTTTAGCTGTAAAGGGGACCGCATACAGGACGCTGCTGCGACCTGTTCTTGAATACTGTTCAAGTGTTTCGGGCCCGTACCACGTCAGATTTAAGGAAGACACTGAAGCAATTCAGAGGCGGGTTGCTAGATTTCTTACCTGTATGTTCGAACAACTTGGAAGTGGTACGGAAATGCTGCGGGAACTCAAATGGAAATCCCTGGAGGTAAGACGACTTCTTTTCGTGAAACACTATCTAGAAAACACAGAAGCGACATTTGAAGCCGACTGCCGAACGATTCTACTGCCGCCATCACACATTATGTGTAAGTACCACAAAGATAAGATACGAGAAATTAGGGCTGATACGGAAGCGCACAGTCGTTTTTCCCCTCGCTCTGTTTGGGAGTGGAACAAGAAACGAAATGACAAGGGTACCCTCCGGCACGCACCGTACGGTCGTTTGCGAAGTATTTATGTAGATGTACAATTTGTTTAACTGCGAAAGACTCATTAAACAGTCCAACATGACGATTGCCAATGAAGCGTGCACATTTCAGGTGAGCATACACCGATATAGAAATATTTCTAGCTTATTTGTCACAAACGTATTTTTGTAATACCGTTTATTCATATATGATTCAATTTAGCATTAATGATGCTATACGTTTTACTGTTAGACACATGACGGAATTAAAAAGAAACAATGCCATGGGTGGGAGGGGGGACAATATATCGAACGTACATTAAAAGCCATAGGGCTTTAATTTGATTTTTTGGATCTTTTTTTACTTTTACATCGGTACTCATTAAGAAATATTGAATTAATTTTTTCTCTAAGGGCTGTTTCACCCTCTTAACATAGAAAAATATACTCAGACTCTATCAAAGTCGCATTGTGTCCGATGGATAGGTTTACTTCTCAGTAGTCTCGCCTCTGCTACTCATCGCTCATTATTTTTGTCTTTCTTCCGCTTACCCTCAGTCCACATTCTGCGCTGAAGAATGTGTGTTTGCTATTCATCTTCCTAGCTTTCGCTGAGGATGACAATGTCATCAAAAAATCTTAGCATTAATATTCTTTCATCCCGAATTTTAATGCCACTGATGAAGCTTCCTTTTATTTCCGCCATGAGTTCTTCAATGAATAGACTGAACACCATTTTTAATCCGAGCAGTAGGGAGTCGTTCATCCGTAGGATGTAGTTCACCGGTGATCGTTCTTTTCTGGGATCGATTCATTTTTTTCTCTTTGATCGATCCTTTTCCATCGAATTGCGCCCTGTAGGGATTTTGGATCAGTTTCCACAAAGAATGTCAAGTACTCACAAGTATTACTTCCGCATGATAAATTCACAGGTCAACTTATGTAGACACGTTTTTTAGTTGTATTTCCTTAGCTGAACGATTTATCAGAAATCAGCATATTAGTTGGGCGATGCGAGAGACCAGTGACCGCAAGCCAGGCACACAGAGGCCAGCACAAGGTAAACGGAATTACGGATTACGGAAACTGTTTACGATCCAGTGCAGATAACGCCAATCTTCACTCATTTTCGAGGCAAGCTGTAGTCGTAGCTACTGCAGTTACTTGGTTTTCAGTTTGCTTTCGATTATATATTTTTATCTAATGAAAGGGAATAAGACTTTATTCTTTACCTTGACGATATAGCATACGTCATTGCCTTGAAGATCTGTACAATCGAGAGTGATCACCAGGCTTTGATCTGTCAGCAGTTAAAAAGTGCCCTAGCGTATGTACATGAAATCAATCATCAGTTAAATGAGAAACAGCACTTCTGAGCGAGCACACGCAGCTATTCAGACGAAAGTGAAACGAATATGAAAATCAACGAATCATAAAATTACGCATTAATGTACATAAAAAATGAACTCTACACAGAAATTCATATGAAAATAAAAGAAAAGAGAAAATCCACTGCTAGTTCAGTGCTGATAATTATACACATATTTCGGTTATTTGACTTACTACGGAAAAGGGCAGGAAAATGTTGTCCATGGAACGCGCATTTAATGACGTTTCTGTTAAATCATTGGTTCCTGTCACAATGGCATAAAATATCACCTCCTTTAGATGTGTGTGTGTTTTCACTGAAAAGATTTTGGAAAAAAAAACCTTGAATCAACTTGCACGCTTAAGATATATGAAAAGATTATACTGATAGTTTTTTAGTTAACTGCGAATTCTCCTCTCAAAGACCTGTCTCCAGAAATGGTCCATCATGCAAGGTGAATGGCAGAACCCGTTTATGCACTGAAAATATTTGTGTTTCTTGATGAAGTTGAACTGCGAGCAGAAGAACAATTTGATCTGTTTGCATTTTCCTTATCATAATGTATGTACAGGCATGAGCTTGTGCCATTCCAGAAGCCATAGCTCCATCTTTGGATTTCAGTATTCTCTCAGAGGGTCGTCGATTATATTACACCCTGTGTCTTTATAAAAACTGAAATATCATTTACAGTCCCCGTCCCTTGTTCTGTCGCCTTAACCCTCTGAATGAAAAATCAAGAGAGTCCTACCATCATTCGTGAAGCAGAACCAACTGACAAAGACACACCAGGATTCAAGTAGAAATCGACAAGCGGAAAAATGGTAATAGCGGAGTAAAAGAGGCGAACATGTTCCTGATTACTTAAAAGATTATGGCTAAAAACTGGGGTACCATCTGACGCATACTACGAGTACATTCCTCAGTGCTGTGGGCCTCTCCACCGGATATCACGGCGCCTAAGTATCAGCAACCAAACTGACAGCCTGGAGCCGCGGGTTGCCCACTTCGCAGGCACACCGAAGCACTACACAACCGACAGGCAATATTGATGAACGGCCACAACAACAAAAACACAACAGAAAAGACATCAGCGGCCACCAGGGGCCACTACCGGCGCACATAAACATAAGGAAGAGGTCGCTGCAGATCCCGGAACTATTTTCACACGTCAAGCCACATGATGGAAAATAGTTCTGAGGTACTCATCCGTCGAAGCACTATAAAGGCCGTCGCTCGACCGCACATAGGCAGTTCATCGATCACCAACAGACGTGGATAGCTGCCTCCCCAGCAGCCCGGCTTGGATCTTCTCGCTGATCTCTGGATTAGGCTTAGTATATTGGAGAAATCTCTGGTGGAGACCAGTAGGAAATTATTTCAGTTGTTTTCTATATTATTCTTGTATGTAGTTGTGATTCGAAGACGGATCAGTGTTTTGTGTTGGTGTTATACTTGGAGGATTTGTTTTGGTTAATTGAACAGTCCAATAAATTTTCAGACTTTGGTTGTTAGTTTCTTCTGCTTACGCAGACATATCACTCAGCATGTTTAAAAATTTTCACATAAATTTTGTAATGCGTATATATTCGCAATATTTTTAATACGCAACTCCCATGTCTCTCCCTCAAGCTCTCATTAACTGTAAGTCGCTCACACCCACCAATCCAATTCTGTAAGTCGAGTGTATCCACCCTCACCCGCTTGCCCATTCTCACTGAGTCATTCAGCCCTACTCGTTGTCACTTTCTCTTTGCGTCTCTCTGTCGCTGTCTCCTGTTTCCCAGCTGCAGATTCCTTCGTTCTGTCCTGCTGCTGCTGCTGCTGCTGCTGCTGCTACTACTACTACTACTACTACTACTACTACTACTACTGTCACCATCTTTCTCTTGCTGCTACTACCTCATTCATTACTTCCTTCCCACTGCTGCTGTGTCTTCTCACTGATACCACCCCTCTCTTCCTCCCAATCACTGTCATATGCTCTGTCTCTCATGATCACGGGCTCTCACCCTCACCACTTTTTCCTACTCTTTGTTCCTCTTACACTTGCGCTGCCTCCTTCGCTATTTTCCTAGCACTTTCAACTGGGTTCCACTGTCACTGTGTCCTCCTCCTTCTCTTACACTGCCATTGCTTCCTTCGCTCTTTCTATACCACAACTACTGTCTACTACCATATTTATTACTCTTCCGTCTCTTTCCCATTCTCTCTATCTCCTCCTCTCTGCGAATGAGAAAGCGTGAATATGTTTCCACGCCAAAATTTTCGGAAGAATTTTTAAACGTGCTGAGGAAGGTAGAATGAGGCAGGTGGAACCATACGTTTCAAACACAAGCATATTCGCGTTTTTTCCTCCTATAGGAGCATTTTTTCCGCTGGTCACCTCCTTTTCCATGATACAGCAAGCATTTCACTCATATGAAAAACTGATGGGTCTGTAAAATTTTGATAGTTTAGTAATGTGAAACTGAAATAACCCGAAACTAGTTTTACACTTCAGACCGGATTTTGCGTTCACAAAAATCTTGCATGTGCTTCAGTGCTACAACCTTCTGATAATGACCAAGACACTTAACAGTACATTTCTCCGTGTTACGTCACTTCATAATCTAAGATTTCACCTCACATCTTTTACGTGTACAAGTAGAATAACTTCGAGTGGGAGAAGATATCCAGAAAATTTTAAGTTGTTCGAGATCAGATTCTTAGGAATATATTGTAAATATTTCAGCCATTTGTAGTACATAGTCGTATTGGAATCCGTGGTTCGGTATGCTACTCAAAAACGATGTTTTCGGTGTGTTTACCTATAACGGACGAAGATATCTGAAAACTGGAGGGCGGCACTTCTAGATAAACAACTAGAGAATGTGTCGATAAAACTTGAGCAATATGCAAAGGTTCGTTATTTAGATATCCGCTTCTGACGGCGAAAATATAGTAAAAGACGCTTCTTTCGGATGTTCTTAGGAACTGTACATGAACTAAATGGTGCCCTCATAAGCCCTTTAAGGCGAACCATAGACAACATGCAATGCAATAACAACCAACTGATTTCCTCTATTTGCCTAAAGTGGAGGAAGAGTGCGTATTTTTTGATGCTTTACAGTAGAATAGTCACAGTAATACGATCTTTCTGTTGGGTGTACAAACAATCCCTAACCCGACGGCTAGCCAAAAGACTTGACCCTTCCTTGCTACCACCAACAGAACTAGATGTGTGATCCCTGGAAGATCCTGGTGTTATGCGGGGCTTATTGGAACGTATTGGTAGCGCTTTTTGTCGCATGTGTACCCACCAAATCCCTAAAATTATGATTAATTGGAATTAACTGCTCGTTTATATTAAAATAAGGGTATATTTAAAAATTTGGTTTGAGCGATGAGTTCCTTAAGACTGGTTCTTCAGAGTGACCTGTAAATGAATGCGTCAACGCTCTACATCTTGTTACTAAACTGAACATTGTAAATTATGTAAGTAGACTGTTTAGGTTTTTATGTTGGTAACGTCACGTAGCGCTCTGTATGAAAATCAGTGGCTGTGCTGTGAGGTATAGGTTATTGTCAGTCAGAGCCATTCTTTTGTATGGATTATTGAAAGTCAGATTGCGTTGCGCTAACAATATTATGTGTCAGTTTAGTGTTGATCATAATAAGTAAAGAGCGAAATGTCTGAGTACGTTTAGTTCTGCTCAGCTGTTTGAAAATCAAATAACGTAAGTGGTTTATCAGCACAGTGATTCATTAATTTTTCTAGGGGGACGTTTCAATTATCCGGCAGGGACAGCAGTCTGTTTCGTTTAACCCTGCAATAAATAATTTACAAAAAAAGAAAAATACGAGGAACAGAAGCTGTATATTTGCGTCTGAGTACCGCCATAAGTTTCCAGTTTATCGAAGAACAAGAACGCTTAAAAGTAAATGTGATTTTCTTGTCATATTTGTCTCACATGCTTAGTAAGCAGTTTTTTGGATTGGTTGGTTGGTTGGTTGGTTGGGGGTGTAAAGAGGCCAAACTACAGGGGCCACTTTTCCTCGTGTAAACAAGGCCAAGGAAAACAATTCCCAAAAGGAGTCGAGGAAAGGAAAAGGGACGAAAACTAACGGGGAGCCACAGAAAGAGAAATAGAAAGAAGCTAACCAAAAGAGGAAAACGTAAGCTGAAAGGAAAAGTAGTGGATGATATTAAAATAATGTAGCTGATGGCTGAGGCTGGCTGATCACAAGAATAAAAAGGATGAGCCAGCTACTCTGCAACACATTAAAATCTCCAGCCTAAAAGAGAAGGCGAGATGAACACACATAAGAACAAGAAGAACACCAAGGCGAACAAACAGCAAAGAAAGCATGAGGAAGAGTTAAAATGGAGAAAGGGTGGAGGCCTGGGTAAGAAGACCAGACGCCCACTCTTAGATTGTGTGACAAAAACCCCTCTTACAAATAAAAGAGCAACACCAACTATTGAGCCATTGCCGCCCAGCACTTGAGGCAGGTTGCTGGGAACGTTGAAAGTCTGCCGCAGAGCGGGTAAAATTGGGCAGTCCAACAAGATGTGGACGACAGTCATGTGGGAGCCGCAGATACGCTATGTGTCCTTGCGACGGAGGAGGTGACCGTGTGTTAGCGAAGTACGGTCGATAGTCAGCCGGACAGGGACTAGTTCCTGCGTGTGGCTCGTATGCAGGGCCGCCTCATATTTGTTGTGTCCTTGATAACACGAAATTTGTTTGCGGTATTTATCTTGCGCCGTTCTGTATTCCAAATCCCGAAAACTTTGCGGCAGAAGATCGATCGAAGATCAGTCTACTGGAAGCATGTTTGGCCAGTCTCTCAGCAAGTTTATTGCCCGGTATCCCGACATGTTCTAGGGTCCAAATCAATGTCACTGAACGTTCCCTGTTGCCAAGAGCATATACAAAGTCAAGGATAGTTATTACCAAAAGATGGCGAGGGAATCACTGGTCGAGAGCTTGTAGGCTGTAGGTTTATTTTTTATTAGTAATATTAATGCAGAGTGCAGTGTTAATAACTAAGTTAAGAAATAATTTTTTTTACTGAAAATATAGTCGAAACACTGTATTTGAGATAAAAGTTAAATGCTGTTTTACTTTATTCTACGATTTTTCAAATTGAGATGTACCTACCCCCGTCTCCCCCACCCCAACCATCCCCAACCCCGTGTTCCAAGTGAGTCGCAATGGACTTGCATTCGGGAGGGCGACGGTTCAATTCCCAGTCCGGCCATCCTGATTTAGGTTTTCCGTGATTTCCCTAAAATCGCTTCAGGCAAATGGCGGGATGGTTCCTTTGAAATGGCACGGCCGACTTCCTTCCCCATCCTTCCATAATCCGATGAGACCGATGACCTCGCTGTTTGGTCTCTTCCACCAAATCAACTAAAACCCAGTGACTCGAAATCACAAAGACCTCAATTTTCTTGTGCAAAGCAACTGAAGGAGGAAGTAATGCAAGGAAACAACTACATTTGAAAAATATGAATCACCGTTATGTCTTATGATTTATTTTTGGAATAAGTGCGAAAATTGCAAGTTTTACGTTACGTTTCATATACTGCAATAAAAAATGATTAAAATTTATCCCAAAAGCAACTCGTTAAATCAAGCAGAAAAAACGTAAAAAGCCTGTGGAAAAAACATGCCTTGCTGTAAGTATGTGTTCTACAGCTCATCAAGATGACTAACACATGAGTAGATTTCTTTGTTTTTTGCTTTAAAAAATATATATATTACATAAAACTAAATTTTTATAGAAGTCATTTATTTGTAATTGAAGCTGAAATGGAACGTGAAACGAGTGCCTAGGCGAAAACGAAGTGGACAGGGCGCGATCGTTCGGACCGTTCTGAGAACGAGACCAGCCCCGACCAAAGTGAATGCTGAGCGACAGTTCGTTACAAGTCTCTTCCCGGTCCTTCGTTTTACTTTAGTGAACCGTGCCTTTGGACCCATTCGTTTGCGAACAACCCACCCTTACCGAGCACTTCGTTGGTAGTGATTCATCATTGCTGGTCCTTCCCGGTTCTCATATAAAGGGTGAACCAGAACTTCATCGGCAAAAATTCGGAGATGGTAGTATTGAACAAACTATGCAAAAATATTCCCTGAACATGGACTCTAGTGAGTAACTTAATAGCTATGAGCACTTGTTCATATTTGCTACTGTAAGGATCATCTCTTCAACAGAACCAATGCTCAAGGCTTTTAGGGTTGGCATTTTGAAGTCCGTGGTTGCTCGACTTTGTTCTAGTTTTGATCTATATTACTTGCTCCCAAAATATCGAAAGCAAAGAGCTTGCAGTAGAATAGGTATATTTAACGGTATCGAAGATAAACAGATGCTCATAGCTTTTAAGGTATAGATTTTAGGGTCCATGTTTACTAAAAGCTTTTTTCCTTTTTGGGTCTACATTACCAGCTGTGAAACTTTGACGGTAGAGTTCTCGCTCAGCGAGTATACACTGTATATTACCCAGTTGTCTATACAGCTCACACCTATTATTCTGAGAATTTCTAATATCCTACATTATTTTACTTTGTCGAACCGTTTTTCTAGATCGACTAATTCCTGTGAATATATCTTGCTTTTTTCTTAAGCTTTGCTTCCATTCTCAAGTTCAGTGTCTGAATTGCTCCTCTAGTGTCTTTACCTTACGTAAATCCAAACTAATCGCCACTGTAGGGATACTCATTCTTATTTTCCATTCTTCTGTATATTATTGTTGTCAGCAACTAGGATGCATAAGCTGTATGCCAGATTGTGCTGCATTTCTGTCAGTTTTCTGGCCTTGCTGTTTTGGTGTCCAACTTATCAACCCTTTGAAATGAATAATTAGAAATACGGTACGTGCATATTCTGTAATTACTGATGGTGTGTTACTGGGAAGCCCCACTGCAGTTACGCCACCTGTGCCCATTAAGGTGAAATCCGTATAAGGCTGAATAACTGCAACTGACAGGCTCAACTCCATATCGAATTAATTGCGTGCACACAGTCACTGTTAATGTAAATGACAACGTGATCACTCATGTGGAAGCTAGCACATTAGGAGCCAAAAAGATGAAATATGCAGGTTCATTGAATTTCAAAGCTAATGAATTTAATTTATCAACCCAGTGATTGGAAGCGACGTTGGAAAATAAATGGGTGCAAGGTATCACGCACGGAGCTACGGTAAGAGAGCTAGCTGAGAAAAAAAAACCATACGGGATGGATAAAAGGAGTTTGTCACATACATTTTCAACTAAATTATGTAATGCACTCACTGATGTTGGTAGTTGTCAAATCACATGTCAGTTTTATGGTACATGGTTCGTAATGCAAGCAAAATTTGCTGCAATTTTTATATGAGGTAATTTAAGAGGCTAATGCAGTGAATATAGTTGTATGAATGACCGTATTGAGCAGTTTTCAGGCAGGCAGGCAAAAGGTACTGAAGAGTTATCGCGTTCTCAGTGCTGTTTAGTCCTTGCTATGAATGAGCAACACATACCACGATAAAATTTTTCACCATGGTTGAAGATAGATTGAACGACGGGCATCTCTTTCTTCGTTTTCATCTAATATTATTCCTATGTTCAGCACAGAATTTTGTGGCAGGTTCGCATGTTGCAGGATCCTACCTCAGTTCCGGAAAATTGCCAGCTCCTATATTTTAGACACCTTTACCAGGCAGCAGGCCTGTCAGAGCCTAGGGATGTTTTCCGGGCTAGTTCTTTCAGATGAATGTGGCTGTTAGGTACCGGATTCAACTATCGGTGATGCACACAGACTATCTGTGGGAAAATTTTATTGCAGTGTAGAGAGTAGTTTCAGGGGTAAGACAAGGCTGCAACCTGTCTCCGCTGTTGTTCATATTATTTATGGATCATATGTTGAAAACAATAGACTGGCTGGGTGAGATTAAGATATGTGAACACAAAATAAGCAGTCTTGCATATCCGGATGACTTAGTTGTGATGGCAGATTCGATTGAAAGTTTGCAAAGTAATATTTCAGAGCTAGATCAGAAATGTAAGGACTATGGTATGAAGATTAGCATCTCCAAAACGAAAGTAATGTCAGTGGGAAAGAAATATAAACGGATTGAGTGCCAAATAGGAGGAACAAAGTTAGAACAGGTGGACGGTTTCAAGTACTTAGGATGCATATTCTCACAGGATGGCAACATAGTGAAAGAACTGGAAGCGAGGTGTAGCAAAGCTAATGCAGTGAGCGCTCAGCTACGATCTACTCTCTTCTGCAAGAAGGAAGTCAGTACCAAGACTAAGTTATCTGTGCACCGTTCAATCTTTCGACCAACTTTGTTGTATGGGAGCGAAAGCTGGGTGGATTCATGTTACCTTATCAACAAGGTTGAGGTTACGGATATGAAAGTAGCTAGGATGATTGCAGGTACTAGTAGATGGGAACAATGGCAGGAGGGTGTCCACAATGAGGAAATCAAAGAAAAACTGGGAATGAACTCTATAGATGTAGCAGTCAGGGCGAACAGGCTCAGATGGTGGGGTCATGTTACACGCATGGGAGAAGCAAAGTTACCCAAGAGACTCATGGATTCAGCAGTAGAGGGTAGGAGGAGTCG
This sequence comes from Schistocerca cancellata, assembly GCF_023864275.1. Lineage (NCBI taxonomy): Eukaryota > Metazoa > Arthropoda > Insecta > Orthoptera > Acrididae > Schistocerca > Schistocerca cancellata. Next base: position 20,552,746 of record NC_064633.1, on the reverse strand, counting down.
AGGCAGACCGAGGAGAAGGTACCTGGATTCGGTTAAGAATGATTTTGAAGTAATAGGTTTAACATCAGAAGAGGCACCAATGTTAGCACTGAATAGGGGATCATGGAGGAACTGTATAAGGGGGGCTATGCTCCAGACTGAACGCTGAAAGGTATAATCAGTCTTAAATGATTTGTTCTAAGTGAATAATATGTTAATCTAGGTATTGTATCTATATACATCTACTTTCACAATTGCGAATCAGTTGGATTGCATACACGGAGGTTGATGGGTGACAGTTACGCAATAGCGAGAGGTATTGTGCAAGATGAAATTTAACCAATGATGTCATTCTGCATTTCTCTTTGCTACGTGTGCTTCATATGGCACACTGAAAATGTGCGGGCTACACTGCAAGTGCAGCTGTCTTCTCACTATAGTGTTCACTGTGGGTGACAGAATAAAATACAAAGTCAAGTGTTTCAGGAGCAAATAAAGCTGTAGCGCTCCGTGTATACAAACAAACAGTTATGACCATACGTGAGTCGTATAGCCTCATGTTTTGAATTGATAGGAGGGAGGGAAGGGGAGAGAGAGAGAGAGAGAGAGAGAGAAAGAGAGAGAAAGAGAGAGATTGGTAGAAGTAGCTGTTGTAGGAGACAGACTGGCAGCTATCTGCTGACGTCGTAAGCTATCTCTGCCATGTGCGTCGTACATTACTCATCTAGATCTACCTATATTTTATTGTAAATGGCGTTAATCCATACCCGGAATAACAACGTAAATTGTCATACGCACGACTCCCCTGATATAACTTATCTTGTAGTCATTTGTTGCCCAGGACTGCAGGCCTACGGTTATATATGTTGTTTCGAGTGGTTTTTTTCTAATTTTACAAATTGCGAACAAAATCTTGGAATGAAGTTGGCTTATTAATATCATTCTCTCCCCTTCCCCCCATCCCTACCCAACGCATAAATATTAAACATCTGTGCTGTGCGTGTCACACGTATTGTTATCAGAAAAATAGGAAAGTATAAATAAATGAAACTGGAACAACATCCTCGACAGGAAAGCACATGTAGCGTGTCACTACACTCACATCTCGAAAACAAACCAAATAAATGAAACTGGAACAACATCCTCGACAGGAAAGCACATGTAGCGTGTCACTACACTCACATCTCGAAAACAAACCTGAGTATATAAGGATGAAAAGAAACTTGTGTCTTGTTTATTTATTTTTTTCTGTTACCTCGGAAATATTGTGGTTCACGTACATGGACAGCCTTAAGAAATACGTCTTTTTTTCCATGCATTTGTTGCTGTTTATTGTTAACGTTTGTGTGGCTGAATGAAAAGGACCATAAATAGTATTTTACATGCTTTTCTATTCTCTTAATACATGTGTGTGCCCTTATTCCTTAGTTTTATTCTTCTCCATTTATTTATTAATAGTACTATGCCACCTGTTGGGAAAGGGGAGGCTTGAACGATCACCATACCTGGAGTTCTAGAGATAGGTAGCTGTAACATAGTGACCCACCCAGGGTTGACACTTGTCAGGAAGCAAACATGTTGCCATACAACGAAAAGAGAGGGGGCCCTTTACCAATATCCAACCAACAGGTGAATTTACTTTTCAGTAGCAAATTTTACATCGACCTTCCTTAAATTTCAGTTCAAATGTACCTCTAATAAAAACTTCAGGTAAAATAAGGCAGTATTTGACTGAATCCTGAAATGATGAGTAGCAGAAACCAGAGAGCGGGTTGCGGCTGGGATCACTGTGGGAGGAGTTAATAATTTGCTCAAAATGGCGGCAACCGATAAAAGCTCTTCTTCCTCGTGGAGGTGCAGGGAAATGATGCAGACCAATCTCTGACCGTTGGAACGGAGGCAGAACATGCAGCCTCCGTCTACAAAAGGTGTGGTCAGCCATCTACGTCACAGAAGATAGCCCTTGGTTTCTGTAGTTGGTAAGAGTCCTACTTCTTGTGGTCGGAAACTCACTGAAGAGCAAAAATCACAGAACACAAATACCCCAGACCCCTTCTGAGCGGTGTTGAACGTCTGTAAGCTCGAGAAACACACACACACACACACACACACACACACACACACACACACACACACATCTTCCGTTCAGCTTCGATCCGGATCCACGGCATGTTGATGCGAATTTGCTTTGGGCCAACTATTAGTCACCATGCGTCTGCGTTCCTGTGTTCACAGCTTTCAACAGAACGTTGTGATGCCGCTTCTGAGCAGACCTTTCTGTTTTTTCCCAGCGAGCTGCACTTCTTCCCGTTTCCGACAAAAACCAGCAGCACCAATCATGTGGCAATAAATCACTACAATTACACATCATTAAGAATCTCATGGGCTCAGTAATCGCTATAGAGTAACAGGATCTATTCATGTTCTTTCTCCCAAGCACTGTACCACTATCAGTTTTTAAAGTAAGTTATGTGGTCTGGACACTTAATGAGAACAGAACAAGAAAGAATGCCCAAGAATTTGTTTCAATATAGGTCGTCGGAGAGGACGTGCAGTGGAAGACCGTCACTTCATGAACTCAAGGGATGGAAAGGAGTTAGATCAGCAGAAATTTGACCCTTCAATACACACAGGATACGTTGTTATGAAGACTGGCATGCGGAATGCGCCAAGAGACACACTCTAAGACAAATGTGGAGCTTGTTTCAAAAGGTAGCATATTCAACTGGGGCAGAGTACAAAAATTCCCCAGAACCACAACAGTTCCCGTGCGTAAACCATAGTTGATTTACAGTTTTCCTTGGACTCACTAAAATGTCTTAAGACTTTCTTCATTATTATTGTACGTTTATTACGAAATTAATTTTTGATTTGGTACTATTTGTCAAAATAAATTACTTTAAAAGCATACAACTTATACTTGAATAAATAACTCTCTTCTCGCGAAATAAATTCGACATGTCACGCGTAGCTAATTCTGGAGACAAGTATTTTCTTAATGGTTCCTTTTTCCACCCTGCTGTTCTCCGCATTTAAAACTTGTTGTGTGAACTATAATTCCAGCCTGTAGTTTCTTCATACCGTCACAAAGCCTTGCACCACCTCTTGTTCCAGAAGCTTCTGCCTCACTATTCATTTTCTCATTAGCTGCATTCTCAGTCTACCTCCTCCCAACATGAAAAATACTTAGGATTGTAAATGTACATTTTGTGACTTGGCAAGACAGCCAAGCCACTATGATTGGTAGCCGAAAAGCACGCGTTAAGCTCACGCAGGCTGGCGTGAAGTCTGGATCAGTTAAAGGAGTTGAGTCTAGTAAAAAAAGAACGGAGCTTCTGGAATACTTAACTTTAATCCATAATTGGTGAACATCTCTCTTGACGGTACATGCATCACAAGATAAATAGCAGTTGATAAAGGCGCCTTGCTAGGTCGTAGCAAATGACGTAGCTGAAGGCTATGCTAACTATCGTCTCGGCAAATGAGAGCGTAATTTGTCAGTGAACCATCTCTAGCAAAGTCGGCTGTACAACTGGGGCGAGTGCTAGGAAGTGTCTATAGACCTGCCGTGTGGCGGCGCTCGGTCTGCAATCACTGACAGTGGCGACACGCGGGTCCGTCGTATAATAGCGGACCGCGGCCGATTTAAAGGCTACCACCTAGCAAGTGTGGTGTCCGGCGGTGACACCACAGTACAAACAGGGACGTACCCGTGAAGAGCAGTTCTACATCTACATCTACACAGATGCTCCGCAAGCCAACGTACTAAGTGCGGCGGAGGGTACCCTTTACCACTACTTGTCATTTCGTTTCCTGTTCCGCTCACAAATAGAGCGAGGGAAAAAAGACTGTCTGTACGCCTCCGTATGAGCCCGAATTTCTCCTATCTTGTCTTCGTGGCCCTTACGCGCAATGTATTTTGGCGGAAGTAGAATTGTTCGGCAGTCATCTTCAAATTCCGGTTCTCTTAATTTTCTCAATAGCGTTTCTCGAAAAGAAAGTCGCTTTCCGTCCATGGATTCCCATTTGAGTTCCCAATGTGCCTCCGTAACACGTACGTGTTGTTCGAAACTACCGGTAGCAAATACAGGAGCCCACCTCTAAAGCGCTTCAATGACTTCCTTCAATATGACCTGGTAAGGATCCCAACCATTCGAGCAGTACCCAAGAATAAGTCGCATCACCGTCCTAGATCTGATCTTCTTTACAAGTGAACCATTATTTCCTAAAATTCTCCCAATAAAGCGAAGTTGACCATTCGCCTTTTCCACCACAGCTTTCACTTGCTTGTTCCAACACACATCGCTTTGGAACGTTCTGCTCAGATATTTAAACGACTGACTGTGTCACGATGTACACTAGTAAAACTGTATCTGAACATTACAGGTTTGATCTTCCTACTCATGCGCATTAACTTACATTTTTCCACATTTAAGGATAGATGCCACTCATCACATGAACTGGAAATTTTGTCTAAGTGGCCTTCTACTTTTCTACAGTCACTCAGATTCGACATATTGCCATACACCACGACATCATCAGCAGAAAACCATCTATAGCTGCCGACGCTGTGAGCGAAATCATTTATGTATATAGAGAACAACAGTGGGGCACTCCTGACAATACTCTTGTCTCCGATGAACACTCACCGCCGAAGACAGCATACTGTCTTCTATTATTTAAGGAGTCTTTGAGCCACTCACATATCTGTGAACTTATTCCACATGCTCGTACCTTCGTTAACAGCCTGCAATGGGGCACCGTGTCAAATGCGGAAGTAAATCTAAAAATATGGAATCTGCCTGTTGTCCTTCATCCATATTCCTGATTATATCATGTGATAAAAGGGCAAGTTGAGTTTCGCAAGAGCGATATTTTCTAAAATCATGCTGATTCGTGCACATAAGCTTCTCGGTCTCAAGAAAGTTTATTATATTCTAATTGAGAATAAATTCAAGGATTCTGGAGCAAACAGAAGCTGCGGGTCCGTTTTCAACTTCTTTTTGTATACTTATAGTTCGTGCCTGTAGCTTGTAGTTTTCTTTTTGGTTGAACATTCTTTCTTACCGTGATACGACCTTCTTCTTTTAGGTGAGCTGGCATCCATACACGCCATTAAAAAGTTTTTCTGACACAGAATCTGTAGTGTTCCGATACCTGTTATCGTCACGCATCAAATAAGAGGGAAACATGGAATGGCGGACCCACGATAATCGCATAATGTTTCCTTTGTGTGTTCACGTTTATTCATTATTGACAGAACATATTACACTAATAAACGGAGTATAATATTAACCATGGCAAAAATTCACAATAGGAGTTTTTTTTTTTTTTTACAAATAATCTGTTTTAGCCAGTGATCAAATGACCTAAGCCACAAGCAAGAAATCAGTAATAAGTACACATGGCAAGCTGATAAGGTAAGACGTTTCTTGATTAAAGCAATCGCTACGTACAGCTCTTAAAAGGATTTTAAAATATGAAATTTAAATTAATTTCAGTACTAGCCTTTGAAAGAAACATCTTCAGCTGCGCTTACTAGGACATCCAATCTTCACAACAGCCCTATCACGGAATGGTTCAAATGGCTCTGAGCACTATGGGGCTTAACATCTGTGGTCATCAGTCCCCTAGAATTTAGAACTACTTAAACCTAACTAACCTAAGGACATCATACACATCCATGCCCGAGGCAGGATTCGAAACTGGGACCGTAACGGTCGCGCGGTTCCAAACTGAAGCGCCTAGAACCGCTCAGCCGCACTGGCCGGCTCCATAGATCAACTAGGCTACATAACGAGTGACTTGTTTGCATCAAACTGAAATTTCTATGACAAACAGGAGCTTACCTCGAGCAGGTGGTGATTGCAAGCATTTACAAGTAGGACTCTCTTCCGTGGCACTTACATTTTAAAACGATCTAAAACGCAATTTGAACAGTATACAAATTTCCTTAAAATAATTAAGCGTTAAATAATAAATCCAAGAAAATGTACTAAGGGCTTTAAAAACAACCGCCCAATAGACTAGATTTGCCAGACAGCTTCTGAATAATTTAATAGCACCAAAATACCCAATTTCATTAAACACTAGCGTAACGAAAAATTCCCTGCCGGCTCACAAAACATAACATTGATTTGAAAGTCACCAGATTTAACGAACCAGTCAGCTTGTGGCGTGTACAAGCAACAGTAAGGTAAAACTTCAAGTAGCAACTATAATGTCAAGCAGCCACTGTTACACGTGCGCAACAAGCACTAATCATTAAATGGATAAAACTCAAACAGACCAGTTGTAGTTAGCAATAATTACAAGGGGTGCAAAAAGTCTGAGGTCTTTTAGCGAGTCACAGAGGCGGGCGTATCAAAGCGCGAGCGATGCCAACCAGAGCTGCACCATGAAGTCGTTATTCCATAAGGTCAGCTCAATGCAAAGCGTCAGCATCCAAAAGCGCACAGCACGGGTATGAGGGAAAACAATTCAGCTGAAGCACGCTAAAAAAAGTTGCTTCGTGAAAACTTCGAGGCAGCCACTAGTGGTACACTGGTAACTAATCAAAAATGGTTCAAATGGCTCTGAGCGCTATGGGACTTAACTTCTGAGGTCATCAGTCCCCTAGAACTTAGAACTACGTAAACCTAACTAACCTAAGGACAACACACACAACCATGCCCGAGGCAGGATTCGAACCTGCGACCGTAGTGGTCGCGCGGTTCCAGACTGTAGCGCCTAGAACCGCTCGGCCACCCTGGCCGGTCGTAACTAATCAGTCTCCGCGCACACAGAGCCAAGTGGCGTCACAGCCGGGGGACCGACCACCGTCCGTGTCGCCCTCTCGCCATGTACCCACACACTCTCCACTCGACACGGTCCGGCGTGTTTTCAACACTCCGCATCAGGGATAACACCCAGGAAGCTAATAGAGAGCCTATGCAGAGAGAGTGGCCATAGGTGAAGTTGCCCGTCCTGCCAAACGTCTCTCGCACTTCATATGTTCGCCGTGGTTTTGAGTTGAATTGAAGTTCAGAGGACTTTTTGAAACTGTTAAAATGTATTTGAATTATTGAGAGACTTGTTATGCGTTGTGCATACATGTTCGATTTAGTTGTATACCGTTTTCAGCACGTATATAGCGATTGCGTGCATACTGATAGCATCACAAGCTTTTCTGAAGCCAATGCTTCCTTGCTGGGAACGGAATAATCCTGTAATTGTTGTGCCATGCTCATTCGACTTTATAGCGTCAAACTTTATTTCGTTCCGAATCAGAACACTAGGCATTATTTTGGTTTCAGTATTATTGCCTGACTGTTGACGCAGGCAGTTGTAAGCACGTTTTCCGCAGTGGTCATGGTTGCTGAAACATTGTTCGCTGTAAATAATTGTAGGTACTCTTGAAGACAGTTTTTAATAGGCCTACTTACTGTGGGGTAGAAGCGATACGGTAGTTTTCTTGTTACATTTGGTCGTTATTACAGTAGCCTACATTTAACATCACCTGATTTTTGTAATCTTTTCCGTTTCTTGTCTACGAGAGGTGACGTGACAAGAAGTACTAACATGTCTCACACTTTTTGCATGTCACAAGCAAACAACTACTTACGACTTTCATTCATCTGACGTAATACAGGTACGTTAAACCTTAAGCGTTATGCAAAACAATTGCTATACACTATATTTTTTTATTTTCGTTTCTTTCATTGTAATATGTCTAGTAAACGAACTTTAAAGGACATAAATGTAAGTAACGAATAATTTTTACAGCCAATGTATCATATTTTCTTGTGCTGTACGTAGTAGGCTACTATGAGTATATTATAGCTGTAAAGAAAGGCGTTTAACGAATGATTTCGCCATATTGTCTTGTGCTTTTGATTCGGTGAGTGTGTACTCCACTACTCCACAACTGGCCATTCAAAAGTCCCGCCCGTAGTTTGGCAGAAAAATGGCCGCCGTATCGTCCGGTTGGCCACTCTCTCCCTATACAGTCTCTCTACGAAGCTAAGGATAATTCCTGCCATCTAGCGGGACGCCAGCAAATCAAAGCCGGAGAAAAGGTGAAATGAAGCCGCCACTGCTCAGCTACCATTATGTTTAAACGTCGCTTGAGGTTTTGCACTTGCAAGAGCGTTATATGTATCGTGTTTCAAAACACTCCGATTCCACCTGTTTACAGATCTTTTACGTTATCTTGGGCTTTCTGTACATTCAGGCACATCGACATATTCACCGGAAATATCAAATTCGTTTTCAGAGTTCACCATAAGCAAACACAACATGAACCACGAGAATATTACACTAAATTACTCAATAACAAACTGAAGTTGCCTGATTGTGTTTGTGATTTGCGGCAGTCACCTAGATGACTGCAAACGGATTTGTTACTTCCAGAATGAGATTTTCACTCTGCAACGGAGTGTGCGCTGATATGAAACTTCCTGACAGATTAAAACTGTGTGCCGGACAGAGCACTTGCCCGCGAAAGGCAAAGGTCCCGAGTTCGAGTCTCGGTCCGACACACAGTTTTAATCTGCCAGGAAGTTTCATATTTGGTACTTCTTGCTATGTAATTTCAGAGGGATTTACTATATTTTAGTGTAAGTGTTGGATTTGACTACCTCTGTATAAGAGATTTGGTACTTATTGCAAGAAAATATTTACTTGTTAGACCCAACAAGCTCTTGGTAGGTGTTGCCTGCTCTAAGTAATTTTTCCGATTCTTCGGATTTGGTACCTTTTGGAAAGAAGGTCCACAAATTGATGCACCACGAAGGAATTATCCGAGTGGCTCGTATATCGGTTAAGGTGAAGAATATGTACAGATAAAAAATGATTGCAATTTCAGAAAAAATGGATGATTTATTCAAGAAAAAGAGCTTCACAAACACTGCCGACCAGCAACGTATTGGCCTACCTCTGGGCCTTACACAAGCTGTTAGTCGGCATGGTGTTGATTGAGAGAGTTGTTGGATATTGTCGTGAAGGACATAGTGCCATATTCTGTCCAGGTTGCACGGTAAATCGTCAAACCCCCGAGCTGTTTGGAAGGCGCTGCCCTCAATACTCCAAACGTTCTCCATCGCGTAGAGATCCGACGACCTCGCTGGACAACGGGTGGTTCGGCAACCAGTAGAAACTCTCACTGTGTACGGGCGGCCATTCTCGCTTTGAAATATAAAACTGGGATGGTTTGCTATGAAACACAACAAAACTACAGTCGCCGTACCGCTGTGCTGTAGGAATGCCCTAGTTGACAAACAAAGGGGTTCTGCTATGAAATTAAATGGCACCCCAAAATATCACTGCTGGCTGTCGGGCAATATTGCGGGCAACGGTCAGGTTGGTATCCCACACTTGGTCATGGAGTGTCCAGACACGTCTACGCTGGCCATCGGGGCACAGTTCGAAGCTGGACTCATCACTGAAGACAATTCTACTCCAGCCAATGGCAATCCAGGCCAAAGACTAGTCTGTCGCCCGCCATACTGCCCGGCAACCAGGAGTCATGGTCTGAGAACAGAGAACATTTGACGCATTACGGGCAGCGCCACGAACCAGCGCGGTATCTCGACGAACTGAAGCGTGAGTTGGGCAGAATTTAGAACGATATACATCAGGATGACATCCAACAAGTCTGTCAATCAATGCGAAGTCGACTAACTACTTGCATAAGGGCCAGAGGTGGACTACCGCTTTATTGACTAACGCAATTTGTAGAGCTCTTCCTCTTGAATAAATCATTATAACTTTGTGTCTAGTTATATTTGCTATTAATTTTTTGTTAATAGCTCTACAATTATACCAGACGTTTCTTAATATGACTGCAGTATCAGTTAAGGTTACTTCTGGTTCATATCTGTGAGATGCTATCATAAAAATAAACCTCTTTCTTAGTCTATAAACTGTCATTTTTAATTCGAGTTGCGCTCTCCAACCATCTTCTTCAGTCTCCTAATTAATGAGGAAGCCCCTAAATGTCGGTTTAACGGGAGGTTTATTATCTTTTGATTCAAAAAATCGATTTTTTTTTAAATTGAATTTTTGGATCCATAAAGGTGTTTATATTCCACCCCTGAAACGGTTTGTCCGAATACGGAACGGAAATATTTGTTATTCGCGGCTGAACAAAAAAATCACCTGCCTGAAATCAGCCTTTTTCACGTACCAGTTTTTTTTTCTTTCGGAGGACGAGTTATTGTACCGTTGCTTGGGAGGAAACACACACAATCCAAATGAAAGTTTGAACGCGTGTGTTTGGAAGTTAGCTCCCAAACATTTGCATTCTGGTGCGAAGACTGTGGAGATTGCGACTTTCCTGGCAGCGAGCAGCTTCAACGAAGGGTATTCAGCAATTCTGAAGACCGTGACAACGATGAACGTCTCCCTGGGACTCTATTCGACGCAGTTCGGCAACCATTGGGAAGACCACAGGATTCAAGCGGCCGAAAACAGCTTGTCACCGGCCGTACGAGCGGATCTGGAGCAGCGTAGGATGGCCCAGATCGAGTAGAACGCCCTCCGTCAGGAAGAGGAAGGAATAGTTTATGGACCCGGAATAGCAGATTGAACGTACGTTGCATAATATTGCATTTATATGTAGTCAAAGCTTCAAACGCGTATTTCTCGAAATGAGGTTTTTATCGCGCGGTATGATAACTTCAAATTTTCTGAACCGATTGGCATGGTTCTTTGTTCCGACGAATCTAACTAAACTGTCTACGAGTTGTACCACTTTTATTCCGATCCATAAATTATAAATATTCTTACTTGGCCGACGAAGTCGAAAAACCGATGAAAAAAGCCCTGTCTTTTTTCAAATGGCCGCCATTTTGTTTCCTATGGTCCAACTAACTTAAGCGAGGTACAACTCCTAAAGAATCTTATATACTTCGCTAACGTCAGCTCAATTTTGATTTCAGAGGAGCCGGCTGAGCTGTGACATACCGCGCGTGGAGGTCTACATCCAAATTTTGTTTCGTTCCGACGGCACTTCCGCCTTTGCTCTTCGACATTTCCGATCGAAAAAATTCCAGTTTGTAGAGGAAATATCCATAAACATTTTGACTAAATTTGAATTTAATATCTATAACACATCAATAGAAAAAAATTCTCAAAGAACGTGATTATTTCAGGCCAAAGATAGTAAACCTCCCCTTAAGCTGATGCTTTCCACGGTCCGGACTGAATTAGAAAATAATTTTAAATCCCAGCGACCTGTTTACCGCGTCTCCCGTGTAGAATGGGGCAAGAAATTTTCAAATGACTGCTAGAAGTGTGGGTGCAACTAACAAGAACAAGGAGAGGCACCAGAATGCGTCCTCAGCGCCTTCAATTTTCAAACATATCAGAACAGATTTTCATCCCAGAAATCGAATGTCAATTGCCAAGTCACGAAATCTGCACACACTTACCGGTGCCTGTTCTGTATTACGACCATAAATCAGCTGTACAAGAAGCTCACGGATGATGACAAGTGTAATCAGCTCTCTGAATGGCTGACGATTCGCATGAGTAGCTCAGCTCATATTAGGGGCTTCCAACTACACTACTTACTTTTACGAACACTTCTCCAGGAACCTTCATTCACTGGCTCACATTGCCCCATTGGTCCTACGTCTGTACATAATCTGTCGACAAAACTTCAGTCACACTAATTTCTGCTCCCACTATACACTTGTAAAGACAGTCGACAAATTTTTTTAAACATTTCTCTAGAAGAAGTGTATACTGATACAACAGTTCTATACATAGCAATCATATACAATAGCTCACTCGTCGAAAACGTCTTACCTAAATACTGGAAAACTGCGTAGGTCACACCAACACTCAAGAAGGGAGACAGAAGTAAGACACTGAATTACAGATTCCTATCACTAAAGTCGATTTGCAGTCGGTTAAAACGGCTCTAAGCATTATGGGGCTTAACAATCGAAGTCATCAGTCCCTATACTTAGAACTACTTAAACCTAACTAATCTAAGGACATCACACACATCCATGCCCGAGGCAGGATTCGAGCCTGCGACCGTACCAGCAGCGCGGTTCCGGACTGAAGGGCCTAGAACCGATCAGGCCACAGCGGCCGGCTTTGCAGTAGGATTTTGGAGTATGTACTGTGTTCGAACGTCATGAATTACCTCGAAGAAAACGGTTTATTGACAAACAGCCAAAACGAATTCAGAAAATACCGTTCTTGTGAAAAGAAACTAGCTCTTTATTCCCACGAACCAATTATCACTGTCGAGAAGAGATGTCAGACTGATTCCACATTTTTACATTTCTGAAACCGTTCCTCATTAGCGACTTCAAACTGAATTGCATGCCCATGATGTACTTTCTGAGTTGTCTTATTGCATTCGTGATTCCCTCTCAGAAAGGTCATAGTAGGTATAATGAACGGAAAGTCATCGAGTAAAACTCAAGTAATATCTGGCGTTCCCCAACGAAATGCCGTAGCCGCTTTGCTGTTCCTTATCTATATAAACGATTTAGCAGACAATCTGAGCAGTGCTCTTAGATTTTTTGCAGATGTATCCTGTCATTTATCGTCTCTTAAACTCTCCAGATGATCAAAATCATTTGAAAAATGATTTAGACAAGATATCTATATTGTGTAAAAAGTAACAATTGACTCTATTTACTGATAAGTGTGAAGTCCACAGGCGTACTAAAATCTATGGGCTAAATTTCGGATACACGATGAATCACACAAATCTAAGGGCTATTAATTCAACAAAATACTTTTGGGTTACAATTACGACTCAGTTAACTTGGAACAAAATGGTTCAAATGGCTCTGAGCACTATGGGATTTAACTTCTGAGGTCATCAGTCCCCTATAACTTAGAACTACTTAAACCTAACTGATCTTAGGACATCACAAACATCCATGCCCGAGGCAGCATTCGAACCTACGACCGTAGCAGCGCGCGGTTCCAGACTATAGGGCCTAGAACCGCTCGGCGACTCCGGCTAACTTGGAACAGTCACACAGATTATGTTATGGGGAACCAAAGACTGATTTATTGGCAAAAAGCTGTGCTCCTGTTCTACTAAAGAGACTGCCTACACAAAGCCTGTCCGCCCGCTTCTGTTGTATTGCTCTGCCGTGTAGGATCAGATAGGATTGATGGAGGACATCGAAAAATACGGGCAGCTCGTTTTGTACTATTGCGAAATAGGGGAGAGAGTGTAACTGCAATGATACAGGATTTGGGATGAACATCATTAAAACAAAGCCAGTTTTTCGATGCGACGGAATCTTCTCACGAAATTCCACTCACTAACTTTCTCCTCCGAATGAGAAAGTACACTACAGGCCGTTAAAATTGCTACACCAAGTAGAAATGCAGATGATAAACGGGTATTCATTGGACAAATATATTATATTAGAACTGACATGTAATTCCATTTTCACGCAATTTGGGTGCATAGATTCTGAGAAATCAGTACCCAGAACAACCACCTCTGGCCGTAATAATGGCCTTGATACGCCTGGGCATTGAGTCAAACAGAGCTTGGATGCCGTGTTCATGTACAGCTGCCCATGCAGCTTCAACACGATACCACAGTCCATCAAGAGTAGTGACTGGCGTATTGTGACGTGCCAGTTGCTCGGCCACCATTGACCAGACGTTTTCAATTGGTGAGAGATCTAGAGAATGTGGTGGCGAGGGATGCAGTCGAACATTTTCTGTATCCAGAAAGGTCCGTAAAGGACCTGCAACATGCGGTCGTGCATTATCCTGCTGAAATGTAGGGTTTCGCAGGGATCGAATGAATGGTAGAGCCACGGGTCGTAACACATCTGAAATGTAACTTCCACGGTTCACAGTGCCGTCAATGCGAACAAGAGGTGACCGAGACGTGTAACCAATGGCACCCCATACCATCACGCCGGGTGATACGCCAGTATGGCGATGACGAATACACGCTTCCAATGTGCATTCACCGCGATGTCGCCAAACACGGATGCAACCATCATGATGCTGTAAACAGAACGTGGATTCATACGAAAAATGACGTTTTGCCATTCGTGCACCCAGGTTCGTTGTTGAGTACACCATCGCAGGCGCTCCTGTCTGTGATGCAGCGTCGAGGGTAACCGCAGCCATGGTCTCCGAGCTGACAGTCCATGCTGCTGCAAACGTAGTCGAACTGTTCATGCAGATGGTTGTTGTCTTGCAAACGTCCCCATCTCTTGACTCATGGATCGAGACGTAGCTGCACGATCCGTTACGGCCATGCGGTTAGGATGTCTGTCATCTCGGCTGCTAGTGATACGAGGCCGTTGGAATCCAGCACGGCGTTCCGTATTACCCTCCTGAACCCACCAATTCCATATTCTGCTAACAGTCATTGGATCTCGACCAACGCGAGCAGCAATGTCGCGATACGATGAACCGCAATCGCGATAGGCTACAATCCGACCTTTATCAAAGTCGGCAACGTGATGGTACGCATTTCTCTTCCTTACACGAGGCATCACAACAAGGTTTCACGAGGCAACGCCGGTCAACTGCTGTTTGTATATGAGAAATCTGTTGGAAACTTGCCTCATATCTGCACGTTGTTGGTGTCGCCACCGGCGCCAACCTTGTGTGAATGCTCTGAAGAGCTAATCATTTGCATATCACAGCATCTTCACCCTGTCGGTTATATTTCGCGTCTGTAGCACGTCATCTTCGTGCTGTAACAATTTTAATGGCCAGTGGTGTATTTTGTTGACACCGACCTACATAGGGAGAAACTATCACTACGAAAAATAAGGGAAATCAGAGCTCGTACAGGAAGGTAAGTGTTCGTTCTTTCCGCGCGCTATACGATATTGGAATAATAGGGAGCTGTGAAGGTGGTCTATGAACCCTCTGCCAGGAGTTAAATGTGATTTGCAGAGTATCCATGTATATGTTGATGTAGAATCACTTTCTCCTCCGAATTCGAATATATTTTCTTCGTGTCTACCTACATAAGGAGACAGTGGAACGGTACGAAAGTAGTTTGAAGGTTATTCAGTGAACCCTCTACCAAGTACTTAATTGTTATGTGTCAAGCAATCATGTAGATATAGATGTAGATGCAGATGCATAATGACACCAACGAAATGCGTCATTTTATGTTCCACAGCAGTTAATAAAAGATTTACGTTGATTATGCTCGTACACACACACAGCAAGAATGTTCGGGAGCATTGTGTATAGTATGAAAGTTACTTGCGTTTCAGGCACAATCAGTGAAACTGTCTTGTACGAGAGGTGGTCACAAAGCTGAAAAAATATATTATTTAACTAGCTTCTTGTTTGCTTACAGGTACACATCATCAGGAATTCCACAAACCGATATCACTGCCCCATGTCACTGTAAGTCAATATTATGGAGCCAAAACAAAATGGCGCACTGATAATGTAATTTATTTCTCTGTGTTAATGGGAACAGCAGTGCAATATTCCATGTTGAGTTGGTACAAGCGAAAGGCAAGCAGGCACAGTGGTGGCTGGGTGGCCCAGATGTTTGCGATGTGGTCGGTCAACTCTGATCTTCGAAGAATGAAGTGGCAGACGATCTCTCTATAAAGAAGCAATTATCGGATGAGAAGTTGAGGAACTGGTGCATCGAAGTTTGGCGTATTACTGTCATTGTGACAGTGGACGAAAGTGAAAACGAGCCATGAACCACATTTTACCCTCTTAGGCTAGATTTTGAACATGACAAATGTTCCCTCATTGCTCACACTCACGTACAAAGCACACCGAACCGAGGTAGTTGCGGAAATGTTTCAGCAATGCGAGACGAATTCAGATAACTTCTTCAGCACTCTAATCACAATGGACGAGTTTTAGGTGTATAATTTTGACCCACAAGCAACAAAGGAAGGCGTGGAAAAATGTGAACTCAACACCGCCGAAAATGGTGAAAACCGTGAGCAGACAAGGTAATGCGGACCTTCCTTTTTAGGAGTATGCCTTATACTCTATTAAGATACAAATCGCCACAGAGGCATACTACCGGAATCTACTGACGAGGCTATGGGACCCTCTCAAGACGAATTATCACGATTAGCTGTTCAACTGAGTGATTTTGCTCACCAGAAGCACCCGGTTTCCTTCTGCGCACGAAGACAGTCACACACGATGGCATTTCCAGTTTTTTTTTTTGGTCATCAGTCTACTGACTGGTTTGATGCGGCCCGCCACGAATTCCTTTCCTGTGCTAACCTCTTCATCTCAGAGTAGCACTTGCAACCTACGTCCTAAATTATTTGCTTGACGTATTCCAATCTCTGTCTTCCTCTACAGTTTTTGCCCCCTACAGCTCTCTCTAGTGCCATGGAAGTCATTCCCTCATGTCTTAGTAGATGTCCTATAATCCTGTCCCTTCTCCTTATCAGTGTTATCCACATATTCCTTTCCTCTCCGATTCTGCGTAGAACCTCCTCATTCCTTACCTTATCAGTCCACCTAATTTTCAACATCCGTCTATAGCACCACATCTCAAATGCTTCGATTCTCTTCTGTTCCGGTTTTCCCATAGTCCATGTTTCACTGCCATACAATGCTGTACTCCAGACGTACATCCTCAGAAATTTCTTCCTCAAATTAAGGCCGGTATTTGATATTAGTAGACTTCTCTTGGCCAGAAATGCCTTTTTTGCCATAGCGAGTCTGCTTTTGATGTCTTCTTGCTCCGTCCGTCATTGGTTATTTTACTGCCTAGGTAGCAGAATTCCTTAACTTCATTGACTTCGTGACCATCAATCCTGATGATAAGTTTCTCGCTGTTCTCATTTCTACTACTTCTCATTACGTTCGTCTTTCTCACTGTCAAACCATACATTTCCAGTAAGAGAACTGATTTTAGAGGAGATGGTACGTTTGCTGTACAGCCAAAATACAGACTCCGCCGTGTCATCCATCGTCGGAATGAATGTGTCGTGCTGAAGGGTGAATACTTTAACCATGCGACTACCTCAAATAATAGCTGGAATACTACTTTTACTCGTGTATTCCTTCCTCCAGAAAACGAACGGTCGTAGAACGATACAAAGTTATCAAACTTTTTATTTCATGTGTCCATTATCCTATTAGGAATGTTGATTGTTATCTGCTTGCTTTACATTCCGAAACCTAGGTTTTTGTAAACGAAAAAACCATTGGTATCGTAATTAAAAGAGACTTTCTCAAAACTTCTTTGATGTAACGAACTACAAATAATTTTTAACGAACTTTTACCAAACTAGAATAATATAAACAGTATGCCACCACAACGTCAACGTAAAAACTGCCACTAAGTTGGCAGAAGCAGGCATCGTTACATAAGTAAAGCAGCAGCAATGGGAGATTAACAGAAAATCATTAAATGACTACATAAATAAACTTAAAATTAAAAAATTCCGGTTCACAAAAGCTCAGGCCTTTACAAAACAGCGTAAAATAATTGACATAAACAGAATTTTGTCTTGATATAGTTTTCTACACAAATTTTGGAAAATGCAGTTTCTAGACAATTGGTTCCAAATATATTTACATTATTTTCTAATTATTATTCAAATGTCAACATTTATGATATAATTTAACATTAGGTTGAATTATGTTGTGTTTAAACCTTCGACTGAAATTACGTAATCATTGATAGCGAGACTGATGTTGTGCAACAAACAAACACATCGTTTGCATAACTGTAAAATGACATTCCGTGTACTTAAAAATAACATAATGATCAACAATTAACATTGGTGAATAGACAGAGTCCTGACTGAGTAATTACGAATATAATGAAACATACATCGATTAGTATACTAGAAAAGGTTATCAAATAACTCAAGTTTTGTTACTCGGTCTGTTACATTACAATATGTGGAGACGGATTATCATCATCGCCAAGTTTAGTGATCGAGGCTTCGTATTTTCGAGGTAACGATTGAAACTAACCGACTGCAACCCTTTAAAGACTGTATCTCGTCCACTGCGCTGGGAGGTCGCTGCTCCCGCCACTTCAGCCATTGTTTACATTGGCTGTTATTTTTTAAACACACACGGCGAGTGGGCGTTGTTGTCGATCCCTCCCGTGCGCAGCGGCTGTAGCGATCCGTATCGCAGGGAGGGGAGGAGGCGCTCACGCACGGCTCACGGCGGAACGCAAATGGAAATTTAATGGTGAGCGGCAGGCGGACTTATTATGTGACGAAAGCGGCGGGCAGGGCCGAGATGCAGCGGGCGATACGCGCGCTATCTGCCGGCCGGCGGCTAATGCCGGCTAATTGCCGCCAGCCCTGCCCCCTGGCGTGCCACCGCCGAGTCACGTGATCCGGGCACGCGCGCCTCCTATTCCATTGGCTGCCGAGCAGAAACCTCACGGCTGCACCCAAAACACGTTAATCCACTTTAAACACTAAGTCCACACCCACATCCATAGGGTGTTTGATTGTTGTAGGTCCAAAAGGAAGGAGAGAGTAGACTACAACGAAACAAGCAAATATTCCTAATGAACACAGATCCGGAAACCAGTGGTTTCTGTGGCACGACGTATTACGACTGAGTATACTGCCACCTTCTAACAGAGTCCGCGAGGGTACAAATTGCAGGTATGCACTTGAGGATAAACACTTTACAATAAGTTTTCCACATTGCCACTGTTGATGTTTAGGGAGGCTTCTGCACGTGTCCACATCAATGCCGTGCACATTAAAACAACCCAGGCATGCTGCGAATGCATACACGACCATGCACTACGCATTCCACGAGTTCTACATCTACATCTACATCTAAATACATACTCCGCATTCCACCATACGGTGCGTGGCGGAGGGTGCCTCGTACCACAACTAGCATCTTCTCTCCCTTTTCCACTCCCAAACATAACGAGGGAAAAATGACTATGCCTCTGTACGAGTCCTAATCTCTCTTATCTTATCTTTGTGGTCTTTCCGCGAAATATAAGTTGGCGGCAGTGAAATTGTACTGCAGTCAGCCTCAAATGCTGGTTCTCTAAATTCACGAAAAGAACGCCTCGTTTCCCACGCGAGTTCCTGAAGCTTTTCTGTAACACTCGCGTGATGATCAAACCAACCAGTAACAAATTGCTTCTATGTCCTCCCTCAATCCGACCTGACAGGGATCCCAAATGCTCTAGCAGTACTCAAGAATAGGTCGTATTAGTGTTTTATAAGCGGTCTCCTTTACAGATGAACCACATCTTCCCAAAATTCTACCAATGAACCGAAGACGACTATCCGCCTTCCCCACAACTGCCATTACATGCTTGTCCCACTTCATATCGATCTGCAATGTTACGCCTAAATATTTAATCGACTTGACTGTGACAAGCGCAACACTACTAATGGAGTATTCAAACATTACGGGATTCTTTTTCCTATTCATCTGCATTAATTTACATTTATCTATATTTAGAATTAGCTGCCATTATTTACACCAATCACAAATCCTGTCCAAGTCATCTTGTATTATCCTACAGTCACTCAACGACGACACCTTCCCGTATACCACAGCATTATCAGCAAACAGCCGCACGTTGCTATCCACCCTATCCAAAAGATCATTTATGTAGATAGAAAGCAACAGCGGACCTGCCACACTTCCCTTCCCTGGGGCACTCCAGATGATAATTCAAAATTCAAATTGCTCTGAGCACTATGGGACTTAACATCTGAGGTCATCAGTCCCCTAGAACTTAGAACTACTTAAACCTAACTAACCTAAATACATCACATACATCCATGCCCGAGGCAGGATTCGAACCTGCGACCGTAGCAGTCGCGCGGTTCCGGACTGAAGCGCCTCGAACCGCCAGGCCACCGTGGCCGGCTCCAGATGATACCCTCACCTCCGATGAACACTCATCATCGAGGACAACGTACTGGGTTCTGTTACTTAAGAAGTCTTCGAGCCACTCACATATTTGGGAACCAATCCCATATGCTCCTACCTTTGTTAGGAGTCTGCAGTGGGGCACAGAGTCTAACGCTTTCCGGAAGTCAAGGAATATGGCATCCGTCTGATACCCTTCGTTCATGGTTCGCAAGATATCATGTGAAAGAAGGGCGAGTTCCGCTTCGCAGGAGCGATGCTTTCTAAAGCCATGCTGATGCATGGACAGCAACTTCTCTGTCTCAAGGAAATTCATTACATTCGAACTGAGAATATGTTCGAGAATCCTGCAACAAACCGATGTTACGGATATTGGTCTGTAATTTTGACGATCCGTCCTTCTACCCTTCTTATACACAGGCGTCACCTGCGGTTTTTTCCAATCGCTCAAGACTTTACGTTGGGCAAGAGATTCGCGATAAATGCAAGCTAGGTAAGGAGCCAATGCAGTAGAGTACTCTCTGTAAAACCGAATTGGAATCCCATCAGGACCTGGCGATTTATATAATTTCAACCCATTCACTTGCTTCACAACCCCAGGGATGTATATCACTATGTCCTCCATACGGGAATCTGTACGAGACTCAAACGGCGGTATGTTTGTACGATCCTCCTGCGTGACAGATTTCTCAAATGCTAAATTTAAGATTTCAGCTTTCGTTTTGCTGTCTTCCGTTGCCAGGCTAGACTGATCAGTGAGTGACTGGATGGAAGCCTTCGACCCGCTTACCGATTTTACGTAAGACCAGAATTTCCTTGGGTTTTCAGCGAGATGTTTTGCTAAAGTATGAGGGTGGTAGTGGTTGTATGCTTCGGGCATCGCTCTTTTTACAGTTCATCGACACTTTAAACACGGCTGTAATATATTAATGCTTTTAAATGCATTGTCCAGTCCCATTAATGTGACCACCCGTCAAAAGCCTTAATAACCACCTTTTGCGGCGCGAGATGTGCAGAAAGAGAAGTCAGTCAGGTTTTGGAAGGTACCGACAGGCAGTGGATCCACGCCCACTGCAATGCTGTGGCCATCTGCGCTAGCTTTCTCGGTTGAGGATCCATAGTGCGAACTGCCCAATCGATGGTGTTCCCATAGTCTCTCGACTGGGGTTAAAACCGGGGAGTTTGATGGCCAGGGGAGTGCGTTATAGACATCCTAGGGCGCTTCAAACCATTCATGTACTCTGCGAAGTGTGTGTCACATTGCATAGTTCTGCTGGTAGATGCCATGGTACCGAGGAATTGCAAATTGCATTTAGGGGCGGATATGTTCCTAAAGGATAGATGCTTCCTTGTGTGGATCCATTGTGTCTCCCAGAATGATGAGGTCACCCAGAGAATGCCACGAGAATGTGTCCCACACTACAATGCCCCTTCCTGTTTGCAGAGTGTTTGCTTCCAGACGTTTCACGACGTAAACGCTTGGAGCATGTGGCGTGATTCATCTGACAAGGTAACACGTCGCCAGTCAGTGGACGTACATTCACGGTACTGGCGTGCAGATTCCAGCCTTTGTTGCCGACAAAAGGTATTCAGTATGAGTGCATGAAACAGGGGCTTGATACGGAGATCTGTACACAGTAGCGATGCCTGAACGGTCCTTGAGGAGACAATACTGGTAGCTCCTTGGTTCTTCCGGGCACCCAACAGTTTCTCACGTCGCCACAGCCCTTGTTAACCCCTGTCATCTACGGCCCGTAATCCGCAACTGTAACCTCTACGCCGGTTATGGATAGCGCCATTTCGCCATCCATGGTATAGTCTAACCACAGTGGCACGCAAACCAGTTATAAGTTTAGATGTTCCGGAAAGCTTCTCATGTTCAAAAATTTTTCTTTTTAAAATTCAGTCTTGATCGCACCACGTATGCTACAGCAACACAGGTGACCGGTTTCGGTCATATCAAATGACCACCATCAGACCTGTGGCATCCTTCGTAGATGGTAGGTGGAGCACTCTTCTCAGCTGCTATGATGTCACCTGACAACGGACTCTGCACGCACCAGCCGGAGTCGTTATCCCGTAAGCGGGCTGTAGTCGTTCTAGCAGTGCGCTCCGCTGGTGCGTCCGGGCCTATCACGTGGCGCCGAGCCAAGTCGGGCGGGTTGCATCACCGACTCGTTAGGCGCTCAGCGGGCTGTGCGGCACTATGTTTTCGAATTTTTTCAAACTGTTGGATCATTGAGACCCCGGTTCGCGATGTACGACTAGCGGTTACAGAGGTCAAGGATCACACTTTATTGATAATTGTAGTACAAAGTAATATCTCCAGTTACAGTTACATTTTCAGCAAGTACACCAAGTCCTTTGATCCATACGTGAATTTTTTGATCATTAATAACTTTTATACAGGAGCGGGTATACAATGTAAATGGCGTATTACTATATACATAACTAGGCCTACTTTGTGTCTGAGGATCTATTCCACAATGCCAGGTCTTGTAGGCGATGACATCTCGATCGGCGAAAGATTAAAGTCCGGGAAGGGAGGTGTTTTCACAACGAACAATAGATAGGGTAAACCAACCACTACCAGAATTTCCAGTAGCGACGCCGAGGGTGAAATTAACTCTGCAGCATCTTCGAAGGATGCCACGGGTCTGATGATGGTCATGTGATATGACCGAAACCGGTCACCTGTGTTGCTGTAGCATACGTGGTGCGATCAAGACTGAATTTTAAAAAGAATTTTTTTTAATTCCTCGATCGCTGTTCCAAAAATGTTTATTACAATTGCTTCTCATCTTTGCCCGAAAGTCAATGATCATGTCCTTCTGGACGTCGGATAAATTGCTGCGCTTCCGCATTACGACGATGACTGCCCTGTTTTCCATGTCCCCTGATATGTTTTCTATGCTCCCCCACTACCAGCACCGCCACCTGCCCTCTGTGGGTAGTTACCACACGCTAACGTCGAACTTACACGGCGGTCACATTACATTAAAGTCTGAGTGTGTCAGTGTATCATCATACGAGTACAATAAGTAACATCATCCAAACAGCTGATTATCTTGCGATGCAGGAAATGATGGTACACTCGACCAGTATGTCATCCTGGTAGTACATGTAGCTCTATCAAGCGATCTCCAATATACTTGCTCAAATGTTAATGGAATGTCTCCGCTGTTGTGCCTTCTGGTTCTCATAAGCCGAGACGACTGTGTATTGGGTGTTTACAATACCGTCACTTCGTTCTTGTGCAACGCAGCTAGCTCTTTATTCGCACAAAGTAATGGCCGTTATCGACAGGGGATCTCAAGTTGACTCCGTATTTCTAGATTTCCGGAAAGCTTTTGACACCGTTCCTCATAAGCGACTTCTAATCAAGCTGCGGGCCTATGGGGTATCGTCTCAGTTGTGCGACTGGATTCGTGATTTACTGTCAGGAAGGTCGCAGTTCGTAGTAATAGACGGCAAATCATCGAGTAAAACTGAAGTGATAACAGGTGTTCCCCAGGGAAGCGTCCTGGGACCTCTGCTGTTCCTGATCTATATAAATGACCTGGGTGACAATCTGAGCAGTTCTCTTAGGTTGTTCGCAGATGATGCTGTAATTTACCGTCTAGTAAGGTCATCCATAGACCAGTATCAGTTACAAAGCGATTTAGAAAAGATTGCTGGATGGTGTGGCAGGTAGCAGTTGACGCTAAACAACGAAAAGTGTGAGGTGATCCACATGAGTTCCAAAAGAAATCCGTTGGAATTCGATTACTCGATAAATAGTACAATTCTCAAGGCTGTCAATTCAACTAAGTACCTGGGTGTAAAAATTACGAACAACTTCAGTTGGAAAGACCACATAGATAATATTGTGGGGAAGGCGAGCCAAAGGTTGCGTTTCATTGGCTGGACACTTAGAAGATGCAACAGGTCCACTAAAGAGGCAGCTTACACTACACTCGTTCGTCCTCTGTTAGAATCTTGCTGCGCGATGTGGGGTCCTTGCCAGGTGGGATTGACGGAGGACATCGAAAGGGTGCAAAAAAGGGCAGCTCGTTTTGTATTATCACGTAAAAGGGGAGAGAGTGTGGCAGATATGATACGCGAGTTGGGATGGAAGTCATTAAAGCAAAGACGTTTGTCGTCGCGGCGAGATCTATTTACGAAATTTCAGTCACCAACTTTCTCTTCCGAATGCGAAAATATTTTGTTGAGCCCAACCTACATAGGTAGGAATGATTATCAAAAAAAAAATTAGAGAAATCAGAGCTCGAACAGAAAGGTTTAGGTGTTCGTTTTTCCCGCGCGCTGTTCGGGAGTGGAATGGTAGGGAGATAGTATGATTGTGGTTCGATGAACCCTCTGCCAAGCACTTAAATGTGAATTGCAGAGTAATCATGTAGATGTAGATGTAAAGCAGTCTTCGCCTGTAAATAACGGGTTTACAGCGACATGTGTATCGTTCCTATATTGTGTAAGGATCAACAACTAGCGGAAGGCAACCGGTGCTGGACTGTCAGGTACGTCCAGGGCTTGCACACCATGGGCATGACGTGGGTATGACTCTCCTTCGTGTAACATCCACCATATGGCTGGAGGGCGACATTCGTTCTGTTGCAGCAGTTCTTCTGGTAGTTGGACCCGCTTTGCGTCCAAACGTAACACATGCTTCATCATTTCTGGTGTCGAAACTGTTCTGGGTCTACATGCATATCATTTGCTGAGATTAAGTAAACTGGTCTCGCAGTGGCGCTGATGGAACCTAGTGAACACTCTGCTGTCTGGCTGTCTTCTCTGTGGAAAAGCTTTCAGATAAAATAGAGCTTGAGAACTTTTAACATTGCAGCGTGTCAGGAATTGTGAATAATTTAATGATTATAAAGAATCCGCCTCGATTGCAAATTGAAACTTACAAGCTCCATTATTCCTAACATGGTCCAAATAGCCATTCCCAATAATTATCTAAGTTGGATATGATGATGCAAGGATGTTTTTAGTCAAATTCGTCCGAGCACTGGCCTGAAATTAGGAAAAAATCTTTAACCTTTTTTAACAATGTTGAAGTGACATCGCACCTCTCTTCACGCATATACACATAACTTTGCATACCATTTTGGTAACACCTGATAGCACTAATCACTTCGACCTCTGTCGGTCAATAGATAATAAGGGCGATTACAGCGACGTTGCACATCCTTTCACGCATGTGTATTAATCCCGTTACATTATTGGACCTATCACGTCAACAGTTATTAGAACACAAAGGTAGTTTGTCTGTTCCACGCTATATGCGTTCACAGACCTCACTTGATTAAGTTTCAGGTTTCAGTACCTCAGGTACATGATTTTAAGAAACTAGTTGCGCTTTAGGTTCGTTTTACACTATTTTGGTACATATCCGATAGCACTATTCAAAATTACCTCTGTCGGTCATTAGATATTAAGGGCGATGAAGGTGACGTTGTACGTCCTTTCACGCAGTTACATTAACCTAGTCATACTAATTTGACCCTTTTCTCGCCAATAGCGCTTACAGTTTAATGTAGTAACTTTACGCGCTTATCAAATGGTTCAAATGGCTCTGAGCACTATGGGACTTAACTACTTAGGTCATCAGTCCCCTAGAACTTAGAACTACTTAAACATAACTAACCTAAGGACATCACACACATCCATGCCCGAAGCAGGATTCGAACCTGCGACCGTAGCGGTCGCGCGGGTCCACGCGCTTATCCAAGCGTAGTCATCAAATACTATCACCGATCCCAAGTAATTGAAAAATGGGTTATTCTTCCCCCCATATTTTTAGCCTGTTTGTAGCTGATGGTATTTTGTCTGTCCTGCGTGCATGCGTTTTGACCATCCGTTCAAAAAATGGCTCTGAGCATTATGGGACTTAACTACTGAGGTCATCAGTCCCCTAGAACTTAGAACTACTTAAACCTAACTAACTTAAGGACATCACACACATCCATGCCCGAGGCAGGATTCGAACCTGCGACCGTAGCGGTCGCGCGGTTCCAGACTGTAGCGCCTAGAACCGCTCAGCCAGCCCGGCCGGCACGATCATCCGTGGAATTTGCTACCCCACATTTATAGTTTCAGCCTATCCACGTTCTATAGTTCTACAAAATAGTCCTCGAGCTAGGACATTATGCATACACACGCATTAACTTTGACCCTGTCATTGGATCACTTTCGTAACACATTTTGTGCCAATCACATGGAAGAAGACGATTTCTCAATTTGCGCATGCGCGTTCCTTTCTGACTTTCTCACAGGCTAGCTGCCGGCGCCATCTCAGTTTACCTGAGAGCCCGCGGCCCACCGAACGTTGGCTGGGTTGAGGAAGTACGCCTCTGACGTTCGAGCTAAGTACAGCTGTTGACACGGTACACACCACGTACCGTTTATTTTACATTTTGTGCTAGTCTTTTGACCTTTTGGGCGTTCTGTATTAATGTTGGACCATGCATTTTTAGGCAGTTTGTAGTTTTAGTGTGTTCCGAAGAAGACGTGGTTATCCGCGCCGAAACCTAGGTCAACATCTGGTTTCAATTTCCAATCGAGGCGGATTCTTTATAATCATTAAAACAGAGCTGCTTCTCGTGCATTAGGTGGCCGTTACCTACTTCTTTACTTCAAACTGTTTGTGGAGCCACGGCAACTGCTTCAAATGCTACACTCGCACACCATGTTTCGAGTACACAGTGGGAACAGATAAGTGAGAAAACAGGCATAAAAATGCTGTAGCATTGCTATGACCGCACTGGTGCATGCGTTATACCGGTAAAACTGTTCGATTACAGACATGTTCATTAAGATTATTTTCTTGTCTTGTTGCTCTCCAGTCGCCCCCTGTGTTTGTGTCATTGTAATCAGACAGTCTGTATACTCGGCAAGGAACCTCTACGGTGTGGAGTGGACGGTACCTGCAGTACCACTTGTGAGGTTCCTTCTTGTTGCACACTTTGTTGATTATCACCCCTCTCATTGTCGATTATGGATTATTTCTCCTCAAGTATTATTCAGTGATGAGGGTCACTAAGAACAGTGCATTGATTTGCTAGTATTGGTTTGTTACGTTCCTTTACGAGCTTATAGCACGCTGCAAGTGAAAACTAGTTTCGCGACTTGTTTTGTAACCGAAATACACTCCTGGAAATGGAAAAAAGAACACATTGACAGCGGTGTGTCAGACCCACCATACTTGCTCCGGACACTGCGAGAGGGCTGTACAAGCAATGATCACACGCACGGCACAGCGGACACACCAGGAACCGCGGTGTTGGCCGTCGAATGGCGCTAGCTGCGCAGCATTTGTGCACCGCCGCCGTCAGTGTCAGCCAGTTTGCCGTGGCATACGGAGCTCCATCGCAGTCTTTAACACTGGTAGCATGCCGCGACAGCGTGGACGTGAACCGTATGTGCAGTTGACGGACTTTGAGCGAGGGCGTATAGTGGGCATGCGGGAGGCCGGGTGGTCGTACCGCCGAATTGCTCAACACGTGGGGCGTGAGGTCTCCACAGTACATCGATGATGTCGCCAGTGGTCGGCGGAAGGTGCACGTGCCCGTCGACCTGGGACCGGACCGCAGCGACGCACGGATGCACGCCAAGACCGTAGGATCCTACGCAGTGCCGTAGGGGACCGCACCGCCACTTCCCAGCAAATTAGGGATACTGTTGCTCCTGGGGTATCGGCGAGGACCATTCGCAACCGTCTCCATGAAGCTGGGCTACGGTCCCGCACACCGTTAGGCCGTCTTCCGCTCACGCCCCAACATCGTGCAGCCCGCCTCCAGTGGTGTCGCGACAGGCGTGAATGGAGGGACGAATGGAGACGTGTCGTCTTCAGCGATGAGAGTCGCTTCTGCCTTGGTGCCAATGATGGTCGTATGCGTGTTTGGCGCCGTGCAGGTGAGCGCCACAATCAGGACTGCATACGACCGAGGCACACAGGGCCAACACCCGGCATCATGGTGTGGGGAGCGATCTCCTACACTGGCCGTACACCACTGGTGATCGTCGAGGGGGCACTGAATAGTGCACGGTACATCCAAACCGTCATCGAACCCATCGTTCTACCATTCCTAGACCGGCAAGGGAACTTGCTGTTCCAACAGGACAATGCACGTCCGCATGTATCCCGTGCCACCCAACGTGCTCTAGAAGATGTAAGTCAACTACCCTGGCCAGCAAGATCTCCGGATCTGTCCCCCATTGAGCATGTTTGGGCCTGGATGAAGCGTCGTCTCACGCGGTCTGCACGTCCAGCACGAACGCTGGTCCAACTGAGGCGCCAGGTGGAAATGGCATGGCAAGCCGTTCCACAGGACTACATCCAGCATCTCTACGATCGTCTCCATGGGAGAATAGCAGCCTGCATTGCTGCGAAAGGTGGATATACACTGTACTAGTGCCGACATTGTGCATGCTCTGTTGCCTGTGTCTATGTGCCTGTGGTTCTGTCAGTGTGATCATGTGATGTATCTGACCCCAGGAATGTGTCAATAAAGTTTCCCCTTCCTGGGACAATGAATTCACGGTGTTCTTATTTCAATTTCCAGGAGTGTAAATTGTTATAGCTCCTTCATAAGTTGCATTAGGAAGTATCTCTTCCATTTCTTGATGGTCACTACTTTTAGACACTTATGTCCATCTTCAAACCATCCAAATCACATGTGTGACAATGCTGGCGAAAGGCTATGTACAAAAACTGCCTTTGCAGTGATGGTCAAAGCGTTGCTATGGCCGAGGCAACAACAGTAATATTTTTATTTTCATTTTAATTCTTTAATGAAGCTTGGTGTCCAGCGAAGAGGCAGACCAATGAGGTATTTAACCAGTAGTGTTTCAGGATGTAGTTCGGGCCGTGGGTACTTAAGTGACGTTTAGGCGGAGTTCTTTCCACAGAGACTTGGACCCACTTATTCAGTTTAACTTGCTGATGAACGAAGATGTTTTTTTCAACATTCCCCTTGATTACGTGTTCTATAAATTCATGATTATTATGCCCCCTTCGGTTATGACAACTGTGGAGGTGGGGATGTGGGTTGTTGCAAGTAACAGTAACAATAAATATTCATTTTAATCAACCATAATTTGTTTTTCAAAGTAACTACACAATTTATAAATGAACTACGCCAGTGGTGGTCGGCCAAGTCTGAATGTAAGAAAGCAGTTCAGGTCAAAATCCTAAGACATTCCACTGGACAGAAAAAGGTATGCACTTTAAAAAAATCTCAGTTCCAAGTAACGCCAGAGGCTCAATTTGTAAATCGAAATACCGTAAGACAGTAACACAGTGGCTTTGACAAATATAAAGGATTGTTCGAAACGACTCCCATAAGAAAAATAATCTCCTGACTGTTAAAGATTTTACAAGATATCAGCAAATGTAATTTGAATTTTCTTTGTTGTCCAGAGCAAGCGTTGACAAGAGACACACAAAAACTAGGGCGTTTAACTAGACCTCGTGAAATTTTGAATGCACTCACTCAGTAAAATCACCCCCCCCCTTTCCAAAAAGGACTTAACAACAGCCGGCCAGTGTGGCCGAGCGGTTCTAGGCGCTTGAGTCTGGAACCGCGAGACCGCTACGGTCGCAGGTTCGAATCCTGCCTCGGGCATGGATGTGTGTGATGTCCTTAGGTTAGCTAGGTTTAAGTAGTTCTATGTTCTAGGGGACTGATGACCTCAAATGTTAAGTCCCATAGTGCTCAGAGCCATTGGAACCATTTTTTGAACTGAACAACAGTGGTAAGGCATATATCCTTACTTTTCCACTGAAGCGAGCAACATGCATCAAAATAATACGTTTTCGGCCGAACAATTGTTGAGTTATTCTTCCGTTTAGGACGCTCATCGGAGTCGATTAAGTAAAAACACAAGATTGCCACACTTTAAAGAATACAAAGGTTGCAAGAGACAAACATTTAATCAATCAACACCCGGAGTTGTGTCACCTCCAGAACAGTCTGGGATTGTGTTTACACGATATTCTAGGCCAACTAATCTACCAAGCAGAGAGACATCAAATAAGGTGATCTCGTTAAACTTGTCAGTGTATATAAATTAATCACATGAACTATGCATCATTTGGCCAAAAGGTGCTTTATTCAAGTCGTTCGCACGTGACCACATAAACAAGTTGACATGAAGTAACTCACTTTCCTATACAACCGTTATTTACGACGACAGTGGAAATTAATTTAACCAAACAATTGATGTAAGTGGATCTTCTTTAACACAAGTTTTTTCTAGTTCTTTTCCCTGTTTAAACAGGGGCAGAGACGCGCTCAACAATTAATAATTTTCCAAAGTGTTCAAACAGCATAAAGTTTATTCTACGTCGGATGGCTGCATTAGTGTTTCAAGCAAATAATGAACCATCTCACAAGGCGTGTGACTACAAGCTAAAGCGCGTTGGCCAGCAAATAATACTGAAGGATAACATATGGAGATACCTGGATTATGGTTTACGCCGGCCGCGGTGGCCGAGGGGTTCTATGTGTTTCAGTCCTGAACCGCGCGACTGCTACGGTCGCAGGTTCGAATCCTGCCTCGGGCATGGATGTGTGTGATGTCATTAGGTTAGTTAGGTTTAAGTAGTTCTAGGTTCTAGGGGACTGATGACCTCAGATGTTAAGTCCCATAGTGCTCAGAGCCATTTAACCATTTTTGATTATGGTTTAAACACAGAATCAGTGGACAGTGTTACATAGAAAAGTACAATTTTGAACTGAACCAGTCTCCTCTTCAGAACAAGTAAAGATTCTGGTCAGAACGTCTGGCTTAGGCCTGCAACACTCGTATAAATGTAAAATTAATTAAGCACGCATAAGTCACTGTCTGGAATAGTGGTAATTAGCACACAACAACGAACAATAAATAGCAAGCGACCGAATCAGTAGCTTGCTCAGAACAGCAATAATTCACATACAACAGCCCATCGATTTCTCACACTAGAACACGTCAGTACATCAGCACATAGGTCGCTAACAGAAACACGGCGTATTAGCACACATAAATCACCAATGACCAAATCTGCAGTTTACACAGAAATGAAATTATTCTAATACCACGGCCCATAGACTGACTACACTTAAAATGTATTAACGTATGAGAATTTAGGTCCCTAACTGAAACGAGGTGCATCGGTACAGAACAGCAGCCAGGCCAAATCTGCATTTTACACACAACATAAAATTTCACAGATCATAGATTGGCCACATAAAAATGTATTCTACCACCGTCGTAATCGAGGGGTGATAGCGCAAACATCGATACAGCAAGAGCCAAAATTTGTACAAGTTCGCCTGCCGGCAATATTATAGAGGAGGACAAACACAAACACGGAATCAATATACGTCGGGTATTCCGATGCGAAACAGTACTTCAATAGACGCCTTGAGCCTCGCCGTTAAAAGAATCACAATATCGGGTGGTCCAGTCGATCTTGCTTCTGTCCACGTATCGCAAATACGGATCCAAAGTGGGTGAAAATGCTTAAAAATTAATTTAGTGAGAATTCAAGCGAAACCCTTATGCAAGCAACACACTGAAGCGGAGCTGTGTGCTTGCTGGCGCCGGCGAGGATAGTGACCTGCAGGGCAGCAGATAGGGACAAACATCAGTTTTGGGACGTCCGCGTAACACCGGTTGGACATAAACAGCTCCCGAGCACGAACGCAGGGACGAGCAAGAGCAAACTATACGAGGTCTCAGGATCACTTACACGGGGAAGTTATCAAAGAAAAACAAGGACATGGTCACTGGGAGGTGACGCAGGAAGCCCTCAGAGAGAGGTAAGAACACGGTAGGGCCTGTTCGACCGAAAACGGAACTCTGATGCGACCAGCAGTAAAACTGAAAGGAGCCCGTACTGCCAGAAAGTGTACAACAAGGTCAGGTAGGAAATCCCCGTGAGCGATGACAGCCGATGCCGCTGGGGGGAGAGAAAGCAGTTTCACGCTATGGCGGAGACACCAGAGCGACAGGAGTAAAGGCAAGCACAATCGGAGCCATGGAGGCGGAAAAGTTAACACGGCCGCGATAGGAACCAAGGCTAGGGTACCTGGAGCCGCGAGGCAGAACAGCCAAGAATCTGAAATGGCTGACACCACGATAAGATACAGTACGCAAGGCGAAGTCCACAAAACGAGAGTTACAAAGGCGAAGATGGTGGAACAGATATAGGGTCACGAAAGAAACTTCCGAATGAAAATAACTATCAGGCGAGTAACGGAAGCGATCGTATCCTTACAGGAAGTAAGGCCAGGACTATATGCAAGTACCAGAAGCATTGGTGAGAGGAGAAAATGGACTGTGTATCATACGTGTGTCAAACACATAGAAAAATACGGTCAATATACAAAAAATAGCGCTGAAAGCAGAAGAGTGCTATTGATAGAAAAGAAAGACGCGAGAGTCCCACAAGACAGAGCTATAAAGACAAAGTTATAAATAAATAAAAAATTTTTGGAAAAATTTCTTTGTTTCTTTATAGACGCAATCACATTTTTATGACACAGTCATAAACAGTTTCGGCCTTACAATGACCATCTTCAGATTCTAAAACAATAAAAAAGAAAAATTTATATTAAAACCTAAAAATATGTGCAATATTTATTAGTAATCTAACTGAATTTATGCGAAATACAT
The DNA here is from genome assembly GCF_023864275.1 of Schistocerca cancellata. Taxonomy (NCBI): domain Eukaryota; kingdom Metazoa; phylum Arthropoda; class Insecta; order Orthoptera; family Acrididae; genus Schistocerca; species Schistocerca cancellata. The sequence goes on along the minus strand of NC_064633.1, from coordinate 20,520,283 downwards.
ATAGTTCATACCTAAAGGCGGCATACACTGAACACAGGTTCATGCGTTGCCAAACTTGTTATAAAATGTAAACCACCGGTCTTATATTGATATAAAAATTTGTTAGATTTTGTTCACCCTCTCTCTTTACGCTAGATGCGCGCGTCCTCTATAAGGTAGTCTTATTTTTCAAAAGACTAAAATATGACAAATTTACTATAATTTTCAGCTCAAATGTACAGATCGTTAAATCAGTGAAATAACATTTCAAAACAAGGAGAAAACATTGCTATAGGTGAAAGTAGTAGTAGCACTTGTAGAGTGTATTTCTGACGCCCGATGGCGCTGTATTTCCGGCTATTGCCTGTTCGTGCCGTTGTCCATTAGTAGGGCAGGGACGACACGGGCAGAACGACGAATGTAGTGCTCTGCTGCAGGTGGATGGCGCGCTCCTCCGCCTTGAAGGTTGTTGACAACTGCTGCGGCCCGCACTACGCAGTGCAAAACTCGACAGCCGGAAGGCTCCATCCTATAAATAAGTCTAGGCTAAGGAGGCTAAGAGAAAACCTTAGAGTATACGACCACATCATTGAGGAAAGATAATTACAGGAGTTAGCAAATGACTATTAAGAGGATATAAACTAAAATATACAAATGTGGTACAGCACTGAATGACGTTGCTGTTGAAGGTTGCGGACACTATAATAAGCGACCATATCGCATTATGCACCTGCAGAAAGAGGCCTTGCAAAAATAAAATAGACAAAGTAGTACCAAATGAGAGTGCCTGCTGAAAATGGTTGATGGGAGCGGAAATCATAAATGGCTAACAGTAGCGGATTGCCCAAGCTTGGACGACATTTCGATGAATGTTACACCCATTACCAAGAGTAGATGACATTTTGAGTGGGATAGGCAAGTAAAAATATTTTTCGACCCTTGGTCTTGCTAAAGAATACTATGAAGTGGTGCTAAATGAAAGGGATGTGGATAAGACGGCATTTAGCACACCCTATGGGCATTATGCTTACTGTCACATATTGATGGGACTGAAAAGGCCACCTAGCACATTTCAGAAATTAATTAATTCCATTTTAATGAACCATTTTGGGTCAAATGGCTCTGAGCACTATGGGACTTAACATCTATGGTCATCAGTCCCCTAGAACTTAGAACTACTTAAACCTAACTAACCTAAGGACAGCACACAACACCCAGCCATCACGAGGCAGAGAAAATCCCTGACCCCGCCGGGAATCGAACCCGGGAACCCGGTGAACCATTTTAATGAGCCAATTTAATGAGCCTACAAAGAGCAGTGGTGTCCTTTATGGATCACTGTTGGAAGAAAACACTAGCAGGCTAGAAGAATTATTCAAAAGACTGAGAAAACACAAGTTAAAATTACATGTCGACAAATGCGAATTTCTGCAGAAAGAAATGACATTTACAGACCACATAGTACCTGACGCAAGATCGAAGACTGACCCCAGTAAAGTTGCAATACAAGACCGCATTGCAGTTAAAAGTGTACCTTCTACTCGTCAAATATTCAACATGATTTATTAGAATTTTTTTTTTTTAAAGTGGCAAGACCATTCTATGACGTACTCGAGAAAGGCATGGCATACAGTTTGAGTGATACACAGCGAAAAGGGTTCATACAGCTAAGTGCAAAATAATCAAGCCACAAGTGTTCCAATACCCAAATTGCAGTATAAAATTCACCATAACAAATGATTCGAGCCAGAATTCCACACAGCTGTTCTCAGTCAGGGCAAGTTAGTCTTACCAGTAGCAAATACAGTATTTCTGGGACTTTTTGTAAGTGCAAACAAGGACGCAGTACAATAGAAAGTGAAATGCTAGCCGTATGTTGAGCAGTGAGATATTTTCAGAAGAAAAATAAAAATATGTACTGATCACAAGCCATTGACATGGGTCGGTAGAGTGTCCAATCTGTCATCAATGTCAATGGAATTTCGGCTGAAATTAGAGGAGTATGGTTATGAAAAGAGCAAAGGAACAGCAAGTAATCCATGCTTTATCCTAAATACGAGGGGTACAACAGGTAAATGAGACAGAAGTAGCATTTATAAAAACCTGTGACGCGGGCAAAGAAACATTAGATGAGGAAAAATCGGTGCACTAGTTAACCAAGGCAGAACAATGAAGTATTCTACAAAGGTTTGACTGCTGAACCATCGGAGGACATCGAGGGATAGGCCATGCTTACGAGAGAATTTGTAAGTATCATATTTGAGAAGGTATGAAAACCAGTATTGAAGATTATGCACGGCATTGGGGAAGTTGTTAGGCAAATAAAATCACACAAGTCAAGTCAAGAATTCCTTTAGAGCTGACAATAACACCCGAATACGTTTTGAAAGTTGTGACATTGACTTTGTTGGACACTTAAATGTCACGAGTGATGCATGAACGGCATTTCTTAACATTCCTAAATGCACTGACAAAATATATGGTAGCGGACCCCAATAGCACTACCGGACGTTGAAAATAATAATAAAAGGGACTTAATCGTAGCTTTTTATGCGAGTTGGCAGAAGGGTGGTCAATATCTCTGAATGCTGTTGTAGCAGCTACAAATGTGGACACTGTAAGGTAGTTGATGTGGCAATACTTTACAGGCATTGAGGACGCCAGGATAAAATGAATAATAATCATGAAGAAGATTGTATAGCAAATTATTATGGTTCAAGTGTTGCTATGAAAATTGCTGGTGCAAGACGTATTTATCAACACTCAGTAAAATATTTCAACGTTAGATTCATAAATTATATTGGAGGTTGTGACTCAAAGGCATTCAAAGAAACTGAGAATCTCAGGCCCTGTGGGAACGATGTGAACATTTGCAAATTGGTGTTGGCCACGTCCAGAAAATGATTGGATCCAGACTTCGACGGCTCAAGGCTAGCATGGAAGGCAAAAAATTGAGCAACAGAAAAAATTTAGATGGGAGAACTAGACTGACAGATACTGCTATATACCGTATTCATAAGTGTTATGGTCTGGCAATTTGACAAAATACTGCATATGCAGTATTCATTAGAAGAGCAGTCTGAGAGTAGTATGGGGTCTATCCACACAGCTTCAGACAATGAGAATCCCCAAAATGGGCTTCTTCCAAAAGGAGAAAATAGTTGGTACAAGTATAATAGAGGCAAGATAACTAAACAAAAATACAGTAACCCCCATGTCTTCACCGTCGGACTCAAAATCGAAATGAGTGTGTGAACCATGTGATATGGAACAGACTATCTAAAACAGTGTTTGTGAGTACAGACACCTTCACTTTGTCGTTTATGATGTTGTTTCCTTACTCAGTTGGGATAACAGAGTGCACGGTTTTCCAGAAGATGGGTCTCAGCAGATGATTACAAACTGTAGCAACCGTGCTTTGTTTAGGCAAGTAAAAAATCCCGGCTTTCATTTACCTCTGCAGGACTCGACACACAGCCCTATGTGATAATCACAGAGCTCCGCCGGGCGCCAACCGTACAAGACGCCGTTGCGTACACAGGATTGATCGGTCCCACTCAGTGTCGATACGTCACTCGGACCTCGGAGCTCTCCTTCCTGTCGGGCGGCACTCGACCATATCAGCCTCCTGAGCCTACCCTCGGGGGCTCACTGCACCCTCGCGGGGATAAGGACTACATCGACCAAAGGGTGCACGTGAGCCGTCGGTGCAGACTGGCACCAAGAGAACACAACACGCGTACAGCACAACATCCCTGTTTATGGGGCTAGTTTGACTACTACTGAGTCACCCTATCCCACCTCAACTGGCCCGTTATATCGTCCCATCTTAATCCTTCAGACAGTGTCACGAACTATTTGGTTGCCCTTTGGAATCTAGTCATCAGTGAATGTCTTGAGCTAAGTGTGGCATACCTAAAGAAATACACTCCAAGAAAAAAGACACGCCACGAAGGAATTATCCGAACGGGACGAAAATCGGTAGACGCGATGTGCATTTAGAGACAAAGAAATCATTACAGTACCAGAAAATTCAGTGGATTCACCAATGATACAACCGCGGACCTCCAGCAAAGCGTAAGTTCTGTACAACGTAGAGTACCTCACCAAAGTACGGTCCAACGAGACCAGTTGCACCAGTTAGAACTCTGGTTGAGTTTGGTTGTTTCGGGGAAGAGACCAAACAGCGAGGTCAACGGTCGCATCGGATTAGGGAAGGAAGTCGGCCGTGCCCTTTGAAAGGAGCCATTCCGGTATTTGCCTGGAGCGATTTAGGGAAATCACGGATAACCTAAATCAGGTCGTCCTCCCGAATGCGAGTCCAGTTAGAAATCTGCCTTTCTCCTGTTCCCATGGGTCCCAAGCCTTATCCACCACGATATCATCGACACAACCAATTGATTAATGTTGGGAGCTACCTCGTTCACCACTTGTCAGGTATAATTATAGCTGTCATGAATGATATATCGTACCAACAGACTTCTAATGAGGCCAGTACTACAAAGACATTCGATCCACATGTCAATCGCCGGCCGCGGTGGCCGTGCGGTTCTAGGCGCTTCAGTCCAGAACCGAGAGACTGCTACGGTCGCAGGTTCGAATCCAGCCTCGGGCCTGGATGTGTGTGATGTCCTTAGGTCAGTTAGGTTTAATTAGTTCTAAGTTCTAGGGGACTGATGACCTCAGATGTTAAGCCCCATAGTGCTCAGAGCCATTTTTGAAGCCATGTCAATCCATAATACCTTGACCCTACTCCTTGCAACCCAATACAAAATCATCAACTGGAATTCACGATTGCTCAACATAAACAATAAAAGTCTTCGACATATTCTGCTCTAAACTAACTTAGTTACCCGTGGCATTACTGAAACCAGGTTAAAACTGATCGACCCGATCGCCCTCCCTGGCTGCTTAGTCATTACAGATACTTAGTCATTAGAGAAAAGTGCAGATGATGCCTACGGCGGTTCAGTGTTGTTGTAAAAACAAGATACTCACTTTTCCCCAGCAACTGGTAGTATCCGCCCTCTGATTAGGAACCTCCGCCAGAATTTGGTCTCAGCATGCAAAGCACCTAACGACAGACTTCCCAAACTACAGTTAACAACAATAATTTACTCCATCGCGAAATCCCTTCTGCTACTAGGAAAATTTAACGATCACTTTGTATAGTAGGGCTGCAGAACTGCTAACATTATGAGAAAAATACTAGTGGATGTACTAGCTTCGGAAAAATTTATAATACTAAATGACGGCTCGCCAACACGAATATTCCGACCAAATGAAGTCTTGACGGCGGTAGACTTTAGTGTATCATACCCTGCGCTGTCTAGTGGAACAACATGGGAAGTGATACCTGATACTTTGGGTTGACTACCCAATGCTAACACATCTCACATCATGGGAAAGTGATGCTGCTCAAAATTTACAATAGTGAGTGGACTCAAATGAATCAAATAGATTCCCTGAAAACATGTCGTATCGTCCGCATACACACATCAGGAGTGATGAACCCCAGTCGTCTCGGTGTATCACCTTACTACCGTGTACGGCGAAGGTAATGAAAAGGATTATTAAGTGATGCTTAGGATGACGGTAAGAAAAAAAGAAATTGTTACCGGATAAACAACCTGGGTTTCACAAAGGGAAAGTGACAACTGATGTCCTTCTACCATTAGTCCTTCTGCCGTATAGTTACATTTCTCTCAGAATAATTGTTGCGTTCACAGACTTGATTCAACCTTGCGACAACGTCGTGCTCTACATCTACATCTACATGGTTACTCCGCAATCCACACCTAAGTGCCTGGCAGAGGATTCATCGAACCATTGTCATACTACTTCTCTACCATTGCACTCTCGAATGGTACGTGGGAAAAAGGAACACCTAAATCTTTCCGTTCGAGCTCTGATTTCTCTTATTTTGTTATGATGATCATTTCTCCCTACGTAGGTGGGTGTCAACAAAATATTTACGCATTCGGAAGAGATAGTTGGTGCTTGAAATTTCGTAAATAGATCTCGCCGCAAAGAAAACCTTGCACTTTTTCGATGTCCTCCGACAATCCTACCGGATAAGGATCCCACCCCGAGCAGCAATATTCCAGCAGAGGATGGGCAAGTGTAATCTAGGCTCTCTCTTCAGTGGATTTGTCACATCTTGTAACTGTTCTGCCAACAAAGCACAGTCTTTGATTCGCCTTCCCCACAATATTATCTATGTGGTCTTTCCAATTTAAGTTGCCCGTAATTGTAATTCCTAGGTATTTAGTCGAATTGACAGCCCTTAGATTTGTGCGATTTATCTTATCCCCAAAAGTTTTCGGAATTATTTTAGTACCCATGTGGATGACCTAGCACTTTTCTTTGTTTAGTGCTAGTTGACACTTTACGCACCATACAGAAATTCTCTCTAGATCATTTTGTAATTGGAACTGATCGTCTGATGATTTTACTAGACGGTAAATTACAGCGTCATCTGCAAACAATCTTCCGGCCGGGGTGGCGGAGCGCTTCTAGGCACTATAGTCTGGAACCCCGCGACCTCTATGGTCGCAGGTTCGAATCCTGCCTCGGGCATGGATGTGTGTGATGTCCTTAGGTTAGTTAGGTTTAAGTAGTTCTAAGTTCTAGGGGACTGATGACCACAGAAGTTAAGTTCCATAGTGCTCAGAGCCATTTGCAAACAATCTAAGAGGGTAACTCATATTGTGACCTAGCTCATTTATATAAATCAGGAACAGCAGAAGGCCTATGACACTACCTTGCGGAACGCCAGATATCATTTCTACTCTATGATTTACCGACTATCACTGCGAACTGTGACCTCTCTGAGAGGAAATCACGAATCCAGTCACACAACTGAGACGATACGTCATATGCACGCAATTTGATTAATAGTCGCTTGTGAGGAACGGTATCAAAAGCCTTCTGGAAATCTACAAATATGGAATCGATCTGAGATCCCTTGTCGACAGCACTCATTACTTCATTGGAATAAGGAGCTAGCTATGTTGCTGTTCTTCCAGTGTTTGGAAAAAATCTGGAGAAACTTAAATTCTAATCCCGCTCTTCCGTAACATTGTAAGCTTCCTGAGCAATAGACAGACAATCATTTTGCTTCTCGGAATTACCCTGGGACCCTATGAAACTAGCAGTAGACTCCCGCAGAATTAGTATTGTCTCCCTTATTATTCAAGCCCTATACTGCCGACCTTCATAACCTCTTTTCCACTGAAATGCAAATGTTGCAATACGAAAAGGACGTTCACTTTCACCGCCTGAAAACGCGCACCGCTGTCATAAGCCTGCATGATTGGTGTACAGAAGGTGACCTCGAAATCCCCGGCAGTAAGCATAGTCAAATAACCTTTATTCGCCACAGGAGTCGGCTTACCCAAACGATGCATATGGCACGACATAAGTTTGCAGTTGGAGAAATATCACAATATCTTGAGATGATTATCGAGACTCAACTAAGATGGGCTTGTCATATGCGACATATCATTACTTAATGTGAAAAGGCATGCAATTCATTACAGCTACGACTGGATTATGGTGGGGCTCTGATCGGCGGACAGCGATGATATTACACCGGTTTTTACTCAGCACATACTTTGACTGTGGACCCATTGCTACGGTTCAGCAGCACACAACACGCTCCGAAGACTCGACACTATGGAGTACAAAGTCTTTTGTAAAGTTACTGAGGAGTTCATTTTAACCGCGACCAACGCATTGGTTGAAGCGAACGTACCACCGCTAATGCTACGATGAACATTGCTCCGCAAGAAATTACTCCAGCGGCTCTATTTCGACAAATATGGGTTTCCTTTACGAATAAGTCCGGGAATTAACATCCTACTGTCTGTGCGGAAGGTTTTGGATAGATAACCAACTTTCGCCTGTTGAGAATGAACATATTGAGATGGAATCATTGAGGCACCAAGTGTGGAAAAGTCCTCTGAAACTACATTAGAACAGGCAACGTGGAACGTCGACACTGCAGACTGATGCTAGACGAGTTTAACATTGCAAAAACCAGGCCCCGACTAACGCAACGACAATGGAATTCTTATCTCACAATCACGATGCATGCTTGATGTGTATAGATGGATTCAAGTCCATTGACTGCGTTGGCAGTGCCTGTTTGGTACCCCACGTCAAACGACAATGCATGTACAAGTTGGATCAACACTCCACTATTATGATAGCCGAGACGATTGCCGTTTTGGAAGCTCTAATATTCGCACAAGCGACCACAGTAGACCCAACATTCACAATCTCTGATTGTACGCCAGTTCTTCAAATGGTTAGAAGCCATCGCAGTAGCTGTACCAATCCCATAATTGCTGCAATTATCGACGCTGCGTTTCGAGCACAAAGGAACTATCGCAACATCGTGATTGTGCGGATGAAAGGCCACTACGGGATACCTGGAAACTAGCAATTACATGTTCTAACACAGCAAGAACCCCTATATTGAGCAGATATGATACCCATGCTCAGAAAGCGTCTACAGTCGGAACTGCAATATAGAACTTGGGAATTCAACAAACAACTCTATCTGCTGAACCTAAGCACCGCCCATCTAGGTGTTTACGGGGAGGAAGAAGATCCAAACCGTATATTCCCACAGTGCTCTGGGAACACGTATCACATCAACGTTCTTACAAATAATCTTCGACGCTTGTCGAAGCAGCTTCCAAACCTTGTTAGGATCAAACGATATATAAACGTATAAAATACTGTACGAGTTCGTCAACAGTGTCAACATCCCGATCTAGCCCGTGCGCTGCTAAACTAATGCTCTTGGTTGTTAGAATGCCAAGAAGAGGCCTAAACACAATTAACTGACCACATTTCGAGGTGCTACTTCGCAGGATATGGAAAGCTCAGCCTATAAATGTATGTCACTAAGTTCCTCCAATACGTATGTGTCTGAATACTGGTGTCTGTAGTATCTATATATATGGCTGTACTACCGAAATCTGGTTACGGTAGGCAGTTCTCATATTCTATCTAGATGGTACATACGAACTTCCACAAATATTCCGCAGCTTCTGAAATAGTTCTTATAAGACAAACAAAAGAATACTTTTTAGTTAACTAAGGTACATCGTCCTTAATATCGATTGTATTGGGAATATCCCAAATGTTACCAACGGCACTTGATCATTTTTTTATTATTTTAGCAGTATGATTTTTGCAGCATGCTACCTCTGTCTGTTCTGTGTTACATTTTCAACTTGTTTACTCACTTCAGTATACTGTGAATGATTTGTCCTTTGGTAAACCCACGTAACTTCGTACCAGTTATTGTAACTTATTTACAATCTGCGTTGTCAAAACCAACTGTAGAATTATACTTTCAGTGTTGAGATGGCTGTATTGGCACATGCCGAAAGCCAGTAAACTGAAAAATAATGTAGCGCATTGAGCTCATGCAGCGAATGTAAAAAATATATAGTCGCCTACGTACTTCTCCTTTGTAGCCTGTTCAAGAGACCAATGACTGAGGTAACAAGAAAATACACTACATTTTAGGTGTTGCAAAGTTTATTTTCCATGTCAAGTGTAAAAGATAAAATGAAACACATTACGCCCGATCAGACAAAATCCAAGCAGTTGCCAGTTTGTGAAGACCAACAAGTGTTCGAAGGCGTTGCAGAAAGTAATTACACGGCGCTTTATTGTAACATTTCACGGGTTCAAGCTGAATTCCTTCATAGGGATCTTCACGAATAACAAGCAATGATGTTAAAGTATAACGCAATAACGAAATAAAAGAACAATTGTAAGTAGAAAACTATTTCTGTGTCTTAAAAAATAGTAATGTCTTTATTTAGACAGTAAATTTTAGTTGTTATATTTCATAAGATTATGAAATATTTCTCACAGCCTAAGTTAAGGAAAAAACTTCCAAGTGCTACTCCAACCAACTACAAAGGCCAAAAAATTTACTGAGTATGTATCTGCGGCAATAGTCAGTGGTACTACCGAAACCGAAACAAAAATATGGCGTTTCGACTAGTAATAAAAATACAGATGGAAATGGTTCGATACCAGGAAGGACAAGCAGACACAGACTTCATAATACATGGTAATTATTGTTGTTGTTGTTTTTGTGATCTTCAATCAAAAGACGGGTTTGACCGAGCTCTCCATGCTACTCTATCCTGAGCAAGCGTCTTCATCTGCGAATGACTACTACAACCTGCATACTTCTGAACCTGCTTAGTGTATTCATTTCTTGGTATCCCTCTACTACTTTTACCCGGTACTCAGTTGGTGATCCCTTGACGTCTCACAATGTGTCCTACCAACAGATTCCTTCTTCTACTCAGGTTGTGCGACAAATTTCTTTTCTCCGCAACTCAGTTCAGTACCTCGTGAAAAGTTACTTGTTCTACCCATATAATGTTTAGCATCCTTCTATAGCACTTCCTGACATATAAATCTATACTTCATGTAAACAAATTTATCTTCTTCAGAAACACATTTCTTGCCATTGTATACACAAAATTTTTAAGGACGGTATTGTATCCAATATCGGTACGTAGCAGTAGTTAGTGGTGTGAATGCTGTTTACAGGAACAAACGAAAACAGTCACCTGAAACTTCGAGAGTCACAGTGAGTAAAGCGACGAAGCGAACAGTTTTTACAGGCACACCTCACAGAAGTCATCTAATTTATCATTTTTTAGAGAAAGAGATTTAAAAGGCGGGACAGTATCTGCAGAAAGATATGCTCGTTAACTATGATTGCATTTTATATATAATGCTTTTAGTTCTGTTCTGTTTGCTGCAAATTCCCACTGATTACTTCTTTCCTCATTCCGCGGAAATACGAGTGCGTGAGAGCAGCCTCCGGTTCTGTTAACACGCTGAAAACCTACATAACTGGCACTGTTTCTGGCTATAGCAGATTCAGTGACAGATGGTCAAATACGTATCGTACAAATATCACGGTGCCAACTTCAAAACCATACTAATTTTATGACGAATGCTTTCTTATTTTAACTTCGAAGAAATAGTTCTCGCGATCGGATAAAGGCTCATAATTAAGTCAACACAATCTCCTACACTGAGTGCGTAACAAATACATTGCAGTCGTTTTCACAAGCCATGGAAACAACATTCAGACGCCGGAAAGCACAGCGAGCATTCGCTGAGGTGAGAAAAAGTCAAGTAACTGCGATATGCACATATGCGCACACAAGGTATAAAGGGTCAGTGCATTGGCAGAGCTGTCATTCGTACTCAGGTGATTCAGTGAAAAGATTTCCGATGACGTTATGGCCGCAAGACGACAATTAACACACTTTAAACGTGGAATGGTAGTGCTAGAGGCAGCGGTTATTCCATTTTGAAAATCGTTAGGGAATTCAATATTCTGAGATGTGCAGTGTCAGCTGAGAATACCAAATTTCGGGCTTTACCTCTCACCACGGACAATGCAGTGGCCCACGACATTCAGTTAACGACCGAGAGTAGAAACGTTTGCAGGAGTTGACCATGCTAACAGACAACCACAGAAATCAATGTGGGGTGGACGACGAAGATATCCATTAGGACAGTGTGGCAAAATTTGGCATTAATTGGCTATGGGAGCAGACGACCAACGATAGTGCTTTTGCTAATAGCACAATGTCCTTTGCAGCGCCTCTCATGGGCTCATGACCATAACGGTTGGGCCATAGACATCTGGAAAGTCGTGGCCTCAAATGAGTCCTGATTTCACTTGGTAAGACGTGGTGGTAGAGTTCGAGAGTGGCAAACACCCCGCGAAGCCATGGAGCCAAGTTATCAACAAGACACAGTGCAACCTGATGGTGGCTCCATAATAGTACGGGCTCTCTTTACATGAAATGGAGTGGGTCCTCTGGTCCAACTGACACTCAATTGACGGTAATTAACACACCGTACCTATAACGCATGTTTCAGCAGGAGGTGAAACAAGCAGCGAGAGGCGTTTTAGTTTGGAATTCAGACGGATGAGGGCAGAGGCAAGGCCGCGCTACAGGGGGTACCACGGAAACCACTAAAGGGGTGTCCCAGTTGGAAAGTCAATGACCGACCAGGTGACTCAAACAGGGAGAGCAAGTATCTACATCTACATCTACATCCATACTCCGCAAGCCACCTGACGGTGTGTGGCGGAGGGTACCTTGAGTACCTCTATCGGTTCTCCCTTCTATTCCAGTCTCGTATTGTTCGTGGAAAGAAGGATTGTCGGTATGCCTCTGTGTGGGCTCTAATCTCTCTGATTTTATCCTCATGGTCTCTTCGCGAGATATACGTAGGAGGGAGCAATATACTGCTTGACTCTTCGGTGAAGGTATGTTCTCGAAACTTTGACAAAAGCCCGTACCGAGCTACTGAGCGTCTCTCCTGCAGAGTCTTCCACTGGAGTTTATCTATCATCTCCGTAACGCTTTCGCGATTACTGAATGACCCTGTAACGAAGCGGGCTGCTCTCCGTTGGATCTTCTCTATATCTTCTATCAACCCTATCTGGTACGGATCCCACACTGCTGAGCAGTATTCAAGCAGTGGGCGAACAAGCGTACTGTAACCTACTTCCTTTGTTTTCGGATGGCCCATCTGAGGGAGGACAGGAAAGACAGCTTTTAGAAAACTGTATTTCGGAATTCCAAATGGATAAGAAAAAAGGCCAGTGACGCATATTCGATCATGTGTCCAGTGAGTGGTACACATGTGAGAGAGTCAATGTATGCATTTAGGCGTCTGGAACAGGCACAAAACGTCCGATTCGAGAAAAGGCACTAAGAAGGAGAAAATAGCCAAAGTTTCGATGCAATTTAATGGTAGGGACTTTGCGATTGGTAGAGAGAGTTTCCACAAACTAAGAAAAATATTCGTCGAAAAAAGTCGTGACGTCAAGAACGAATCCAGATGGGGAGACAGTACGGCTATGAGTAAAACAAGATGGAAATTTTCGGGGACCATTCTCTGAAATGGTGTCAAGTGCAGAATGGAGAGCATAATGCTCTGTTCAATGCAGAGGAGTCATTTGTGTGAACACTGCGTTCACAGCGGCTGATATCCAGCTAGAAATTAGCTGTAGCATCGCTTAGCTCCAATTGTGGAGAAACGAAGCAGCCAATTAGTTAATTGTTCTTGCTAGAACTGAGAGGGTATTATAATATGCACGCTGCTCCAACCATGTGCGTGTATATCGCCACATTCTGAGATTAGGGATGAGTACATGTTCTCTCGCATAATCAGAAACATAGGGAAAGTTTCTGCGGGAAAATTCAGCAAAGGTGTGATTAGTTTTATTGTAATTTCAGCGGAAGTAGCGGCTTAGCAGACGACAGTTCATCGCAGCTTAAGGTAAATATCGCGTGCAGAGGCATAAACTTGTTGGTTCACCAACTTGCGTCCACTGTAAACTCGTGCGACCTTGGGTAATCTTTTGCTCAATTTTTCACATAACTAACCATCCACCGTGGACTTGATTGACATCCTAAAAATAGTACCGAATTTTGAGCCGGAATCCGACGATTTTCGTAGTACTAACCAACATCATAATGTAAGTGTAGCAACAATTTTGTAAAGAAACTTCTAGTTAAACTTTAATATTGTCGTGTTTAGGATAATTTTACCTTCTGAGAGTTAATATTTAATATTGTTGTGTTTAGGATTATTTCACTTTTTGATGTTGACGCGATGCGTTATGATGACAACTGTTTTTTTGTTGTTACATTGAAAACTGTGTAAAAGCGTGTATTTTTGTGCTAATATTGCGACATTAAACATATTTTACACAGTTGTCTTCAATCCTAGAATAAGTAAACCATAAATATTGCACCTTACACGTTATCATATTTTCAGAATGACCAATAATAATTCTTTGTAAATATAAGCGATACGTATCTGGTGAATATTACTCTTTGATCGCAGTAAACGTAGAACACAACTCAATGAAAATTGATTACAAAAGCTGCAGCGGAAGCTCACAATGCAAGCAAACACATGGGCTAGTTCTGTTACTGTTGGCTTTCCCAAGTATATGATTAATTCTGAGGTAATTCGACTTAGTTCATTCAGTACACTGTCAAGTGCTTCTGGCAGTATCACATCACCTAGTCCAACTTCATGTACTACTTCTTCCTTTTCTATAATATTGCTTTCATTTTCCTTGTATAGCTAGAAAGTGCTGAAACTCACATGAGGAATCAACTCTTTGGCGACATAGCTGATATTCAAGCCAATGTGACGTGCGAGTTGAACAACATCTACATCTTCATCTACATGGATACTCTGCAAATCACATTTAAGTGCCTGGCAGAGGGTTCATCGAACTACCTTCAAATTCTCTATTATTCCAATCTCGTATAGCGTGCGGAAGGAACGAACACCTATATCTTTCCGTACGAGCTCTGATTTCCCTTATTTTATAATGGTGATCGTTTCTCCCTATGTAGGTCGGCGTCAACAAAATATTGTCGCATTCAGAGGAGAAGTTTGGTGATTCTAATTTCGTGAGAACATTCCTCTGCAACGAAAAACGCGTTCGTTTTAATAATGTCCATGCCTAATCCCGTATCATTTCAGTGACACGCTTCCCCTATTCCGCGACAATACAAAACGTGTTGCCCTTCTTTAAAACTTTCCGATGCACTCTGTCAGTTCTATCTGGTAAGGATCCCACACCACGCATCAGTTCTAAAAGAGAACGGGCAAGCGTAGTGTAGGCAGTCTCCTTAGTAATAAGATTTTCTAAGTGCCCTGCCATTAAAATGCATTCTTTGATTAGCCTCCCCCACAACATTATCTGTGTGTTCCTTCCAATTTAACTTGTACGTAATTGTAATTCCTAGGTATTTAGTTGAATTTACGGCCTTTAGATTTGAATGATTTATCGTGTCACCGAAATTTAACGGATTCCTTTTAGCACTCATGTGGATGACCACACACTTTTCGTTATTTAAGGTCAATTGCCAGTTTTTGCACCATACAGATATATCTTTTCTAAATCGTTTTGCTATTTGTTTTGAGCTTCTGATGATTTTACTAGTCGATAAACTACAGCGTCATCTGCAAACAACTTAAGATGGGTGCTCAGATTGTCTCCCAAATCGTTCATGTAGATAAGGAACAGCAAAGGGCCTAAAAGACTACCTTGGAGAACGCCAGAAATCACTTCTGTTTTGCACGATGACTTTTCGTCAATTACTACGAACTGTGACATCTCTGACAGGAAATCACGAATCTAGTCACGTAACTGAGACAATATTCCATAAGCACGCAATTTCACTACAAGCCGCTTTTGTGATACAGTGTTAAAAGCTTTCTGGCAATCAACATCCCCAATAAGAACTTTTATGACAGTTTCACATTGTTGTACGAATGTTCTGTGGGTTGTACCTAAGTGGGTAACACCTGAAGCATTAAAATCACCACCTTCACTTTTCTTACTTTTTCGGACAAAAGAGTATTTTCATTTTGCCGAATATACATTATGTCCTCTTAAAACATCGAACAACATGTTGTCGTTACCATGCTATCCCCACACAATTACACAAACCGTAATAAACAACCCTTTTGTAAAAGAAGTAGGGAAATTAGTCATCCTGGCAGTGATGGCAGCTACTGACGACAAAATTTACACTTTTGCTAATTTGATCAACAGAAAATCATGAAATAGAGACTGAATGAAAGAATATGATAGAATAAGCAATAAAAACACCAAAGAAAGAATTGCAAAATAATTAATAACGAAGGTTAAAGCCCAGGTGGTAAATTCGCCAAAGATAACATTTACCATAGAAGAGAGTTGTAGCCGCATCGATAAGGACGTTCGATGTGGCTACAATGTAATTTGGAAATGGAAATGTTAGCTTTAGTGGCCATCTAGTACTATTGCGATACTAGCATGCATGTAAGCGGTACTAGATTGTTTTAAGCTAGTCGTAAGTTTGAAAGTTTTGCGATATAGACTAAAGCGAAGTCATCTTTAGCGTTAGCAAGATAACGGGATACAGAGATTCGCGACGAAGTTAAATCGTGTGAGATTTGTGATGGGACTTAGCCTTCGTGATTTTGAGTAAGCACGAACATTCAAGGACATTGAAAAGGAAGGATCGGTGAGAGAAAAACAATTATTAGTCTCGAGTAGGTAACATACGAGTACAAACGCCAACACGAAGAATGAAAAATTGCGCCGAGTTGTCAGAAGTTGTCAACGACAGGATTACTGATGCAAACAGAAGCAATTCCCTGAGTGAGAAATCGGTGTGCGTGCTCAGTGTAGGGACAATTAATTACAAGGAACAATAAAATGGGATTCAAACTTTAATTCTTGGTGTCACCTACATAACTCAATAGACATTATCAGGCATATTAGTGAAAACTGAGTATTAGAATATTATGAAGTGGAAAGTGAATTCATGGTTATTTAACACTGTACAGTCATCGATTTGTCCCAAGATTACGACGCATTCTGAACATAGCTTAAGTATATGTTATCTCTTAAATTACGTCGTGAAGTTATTGAACACGCGACGTAGCGACGTCTTGACGACGGTATAACAATTCATCAACTTAACATCCTAGCAATTCCATAATGTGGCCACGACTTGGGTGAGGGATTGAAGATTCAAGACTTTATATTATTAATATTCAACATCCATTATCTAACCGGGCATAACGAAAAGAGGAACTACAGTTAGCCAGTTCGCGCAAGCTGAAAAGTCTGTCGCGGACTCACAACAAAAGAAAATTGGTGGTCATCATTTCAGGTCATCGCGTCATCGAGTGGTGGAATTGCCGCGTTTAACCAGTGAGGAAGCAAGATCGTCTTACAGGTTCTTACGCGCTGCTCTATCGAAATATTGACATTAATCACGAAAGACGGTATCTGAAATATGACCAAACCACGCGAGGAGTTTGTGTTTTTCTACTAGTCATACCGACTGGGACAACCATCACTGCCAAGTCGTGTCAACTCTAAGGAGACGCAGACGCCACAATACGTGCCAAGCCATTTTTCATTTCTTTTAATGTAATGTGCAGTGTTTTAGCTCGAGAATAGTAGAGATGGGCTCTACTGCTCATTATAGATTCATTACAAGTTAGTACGTTGCCAGTTGTTTCATCGGTACAAAACTGTCATTGTAGTTCGCAGCCCGACGTTGGTCGCAAAACATTTAAAAGTTCACGCTCAGAGCAGAGGTGACTCAAAATTTTCGGTCAGGTCTTCTGTTTCTTGGTACACGAGCGGCTGAGAAACGGAGTGAAATGGGTGCGGTGTAAAACTGAGGTTTTTCACGTCCCGGTGTTTGGGAACGGTGCAGAAAGACTTGGCTGTCAGGCTAAAGAGGTAGACATAGTGATGATTTGGAAATGAGACTCTGGGTTGGCTTTCCTGTCTACTTTTTATTGCTTCTTCACGAGAAAAGCACAGGCACTAATTTATAAAAACATACATGAGACTTACTAGATTCTGAAAACGATTTCGGGAAGAAATGGCCAGGCCGGCCTATAGCTTTATTGCTGGCCGATGTGACCGAGCGGTTCTAGGCGCTTCAACCGGAACCACGCTGCTGCTAAGGTCGCAGGTTCGTATCCTGCCTCGGGCATGGATGTGTGTGATGTGCTTAGGTTAGTTAGGTTTAAGTAGTTCTAAGTCTAGGGGACTGATGACCTCAGATATTAAATCCCATAGTGCTGAGAGCCATTTGAACCATTTTGTAACTTTATTAAGATCAGGGTACACACAGTAGAATACGGTATTACAGACCCTGATTCATGGAGGTGTCATGTTCTATTGCTCTAATCGAACCCTTAGTTTCGAATACTCGTCTCAATGAAAGTGACATGTAGGCATAGGTGCATTGAGACCAATGTACGACGGAAACCAACAACCCTAGTCCAGAATTACGTGCATGCAAGCTGTGCAAGTTCTTCTTAGAAGATAACGCTCACTTTCACAGGGTGTTGGGCATCAGAGGCTGCTCCTTCTGGAGCTCTTCACGGTATGGATCTCCGCTACTCGCTGGAACTCCCCTGCTCGCTGGAAGTCTTCGACTTTGAGAGCCCTTATATACGGCATTTGGGGCTGTTTGCTTACTGGTAGGACGTGACTTCGTCGTTTTTTAACTCCCATTCGTAATCAGTGAGCGTGAAGACAGTCGTTTCTCAATACGTATGACCTATTAACTGACCTAGCGTCTGGCACTGTACGCTTCTACTCAAGTCGCAAGGCTTACAGCTAAAATTCATACTTACTACGACTGTCTGAACGCCTCAGTACGAGCTCTAATTTCCCTTATCTTTGAATGGTAATCATTGCGCTATTTGAAAGTTGGTGGTAATAATATATGCTGTACATCCTCGGCGAAGATCGGATTTCGGAATTTAGTGAGCAGCCCCTTCCGTTTAGCGCGTCGTCTATCTGCAAGTGTATCCCACTTCAAAGTTTCTGTGAGATTTGTAACGCTCTCGCGATGGCTAAATGTACCAGTAACGAATCTCTACGCTCTTCTTTGGACCTTCTCAATCTCTTGAATCAGACCCAACTGGTAAGGGTCCTATACAGACGAACAATACTCTAAGACTGGACAAACTAACGTATTATAAGCAATTTCTTTTGTTTAAGGACTGCATTGCTTCAGGATTCTACCAATAAACCGCAATCTAGAGTTCGCTTGCCAGCTACTTGCGTAATCTTATCATTCCGTTTGAGATCATTAAAATTATTACTTAGATGATTTTCTATTTTTTTTCTATCAATCCTTCATAATTCGTTCATTATAGTGGACCTAAAAATATTAACAAATGAAGCTACGACGCTAAATATTTTACAAAGAGAACAAATTAAATGAACTTTGGCATGTTTCCCACTTTACCTACCTCAGCACACTTCGATTCCTGTCTATTTGATCCCGATCTTCAGAAGGGCAATAAATAATTAAGCAAATACACTTAGTCTGAGTGAAGAATTTTGTGGTTACCTGACATGATCGTTCAGTGTGGGAGAGACCTATAATTTTTGTACTGTAGTCTTCTTATTAAAACCAATTTATATGCCAAGATCGCTACGTTAACACAATTACTGAATTACTAGTTTCGGCAGTATTTATTATCATACTCAGATCCATAAAACCGGGCAGTGGTGGCTGCGTCACGCAATGCTTACACAACAATGTCACGTCAGAACAATGCAATATGCATAAAAAGAGTCGAGGCATTACGATGACCTGATCCTTTCAGACGAACCACGTTTTATGCTAAAACGGGCAGATAGCCTTTGGTATGTGTGGCGTAAAGTGTCTGAAAGCCAATACCCTGCGACAGCTGTCGGAAGGATGAAAGCCGCAGAAGGATGCAGGTCGGACGTCATTCCCTGGGTGATCTCTTCTTTCCGGATAAACCAAGTATCCTTGGGGACCACGACCACTCCTATATGCTGTTTGTTTTACCTAGGCACAATGGCATCTACCAACAGGGCAATATAACCTGTCACACAGCTCGCAGTGTGCGTATGTGGTTGGAAGAGCACCAGGATGAATTTACCGTTCTCCCCTGGCCACCAAACTTCCCAGATTTAAACTCAATCGCCGGCCGGAGTAACCGAGCGGTTCTAGGCGCTTCAGTCTGGAACCGCGCGACCACTACGGTCGCAGGTTCGAACCCTGCCTCGTGCATGGATGTGTGTGATGTCCTTAGGTTAGATAGGTTTAAGTAGTTCTAAGTTCTAGGGGACTGATGACCTCCCATAGTGCTCAGAGCCATTTCAACCATTTTGATCTTAACTCAGTCGAGTGTCTGTGGGACCAGGTTGTTCTCGCCGTGGATCCTCAAACGAGAAGCCTGAATTAGGTCGGCAGAGACACTGGAAGTGGCATGGCTCCACATCCCTGTCGATACCTTCCAGAACATCGTCGAATCTCTTCCTATACGTCTCGCACCAGTCCGTGCTGCAAAATGTGGTTATTCCGGCTTTTGACGGCTGGTCACACTAACGGAACATTGCAGAATGAATTCAGATTACATCTTGAGCGTTTTCCGTTCGAGTATCGTAACTAAAAGTCATTACTGGATGTGATTCTAATAATATTATGCTTCTGATGTCGTATAAATAGCAATATGAAGAACGGGAAAATAACCTTTCTTCGCTCCCAGAACCAGTACCCCATGTCTTCTAAGTGAGCTCATACCCAAGTTTCCAGAAGATATGCCAGCAAACAGAAATGCTTCCGATAGACTCATATCGCTGCGTCACTGCCTAACGATATCTCATTTTTCTTGTGCGGGCAGAGTCCGTTTGTCGCAGCTCATTGCGTGCGTTAACGACGTAAAAACTGTCGCCACGGCCTGTGTGCAGTGTGGACGGTTATTAATGCAGCCGAACAATGGTGCGGTTGTATGTCATACGGCCGTTAAGAAATTACGGATCTCGTGTACGTTTCCCAATCTCTTATGCGTTGCGGACGTATGTTTTTGTTCGTCACAAATTCTTTTCCCTGTAACTCTCTGCGTGCGTGTTCCGCAGCCGTTTCTGTTGAGCACGCAGCTCGATCAGACAAGCAGGGCGGAGGTACACGACCACAACGGGCGTTCGCAGTTTCTGCTAATTCTATTGGGCGTTCATTTATTAAGCTAAGAAATATGTCTCCGTAAACTGGGAACTACGAGTTTCTTTTCCGTTTACGTCGATATGGCTAACATTTCAACTTCAAGAATCCCAAGCATACAATAGAGGCATAACGAAACATCCGAATGAAACAGGCTTTGTTGCCACTTCGATAACCTTCATAAGATAACTTTCCGAATGATTTCACAATTCGGAAGTAGCAAGTGATTTTGACAGTAATATCTTAATTGTAATAGCCACATTTAGGTCGCCGAGTTCAGTACAAAATGTATGCCGTATGTTGGGAAAACAACTTCAACAAAATTCAGTGATCCGGTACTATCACCAACTTTCCAAACTGATACAAATAAAATAATATACTCTCTAAGTAAATGTTCACAGGGCATTGATAGTTTCCCAGTGAAAAACTAAACAATTATTATACTGATCGTTACTGATCATATATGACGAATAACTGATACAGAGCATTTTTCTAGACAGGTTAAAGTACGTAATCGTAAAACTACTTTATAGGAATGTGATACGACTGTGCCGTCTTCTTCCATTTCTCATATTGTTTTCTATTCATATTCTCGTATACTGAGAAAATAATACGCTCTAGAATTTTGTGCGACTGTGATAATAATAATGTATTTAGTCAACCACTTATTTGGATTTCTGAACGGTTCCTCATTTGATAATACTACTTACACATCTACCGGAAAATTATACGTAGATTAAAAATAAATTAGTTCCAGTCGGTGTTTTTGCCACCAATGCAAAGAATCTGACTGTGTAAAAACAAAATTTTGTTAATAAACTGGAGCTTCAAGGGATTAACTTTATGACTAAAAAATTACTCACGTCATAATTACAAAATCAACACAGAAAGTTGTTTTCCATTATTCAACTAGATTAGACAACGAAGATTTTTTGACTGGAGGAACATTCTCAAAGCTAATAATTAATTAAATTATTCTTTCACATATATGTACATAACCTTACATATATTAGACGTTAATCACTGTTATTTGTTTTAGAAAATGGCGCAAGTATTGAAGCCAATTTCAGTACATGTAAGGCAACAAAGGATACTGTAAATAACTTCTTTAAAAGAATTACTGACTGGTTTTCTGCAAATAGACTCTCTCTTAATTTTACAAATACGGGGCATACTCAGTCCTGCACATCGAAGTTTACGTCACCAAGGACAGATTTAAGTAGTGGGCAAATCAGAATTTTCATAAGTTTTGGGTGAACTTTATATTGGGGAAAAAAGTCTTTTAAGAACTTTTTGAACAATATCTTTATCACTTAGAGTCACTGAAAATCCTGGAGGGGCTTGACGTATTTTCTTCAGTAATTATAATACCGAATAACTTATCTCCAGGAAATAGCAATATCTTACCGAAAAAATTATGTGCGGTGTCCATCCACGATCATCTTCCAGAAAACTGCTCAAGAATGTAAATCTTTTATCTTCAGCATCAAAATACATATTTTATGTTACGGCATGTGTTGTGAATATTCCATTAGCGTTAAGGAGTAACGACGTCCATAACTACATCAGGATAAAATTACGTTAGTTACTCTCCATTTAAATTGCCTTAAGCTGGAAATAGGGATAAATAAGTCTGCTTCAGAATCTTTGATCAGTTGTTATTAACTGCTTGATAAATAAAAAATATAAATTCGAATGTTACTCCTGAGAAACTCGTTCTGCAGCAAAAGTATAACATACTTTCTTTTGTTGTTAAAGTACAAGTGTTTTCTGTTACGTGAATTCATCTGTAAATATTTTATTTGTAATTGCTATCACAACCCAAATAAATTTTGTAATTCTCTCTCTCTTCAGCATTCAATCCTGAGCTTTGTTTGCTGCAGTATGTCATTCTCCTCTTCTGTCTGGTTTCCTCTTCATTTCCACGTATATAGTGCATCCCACATCATTCATAATCTCATGCATGTGTCCCCGGCGATTCTTTCCCTCGATAGTTCCTTACGTTACAGTTCCAATACGTTATTTTGTTGCTGAGAATTCTTCCGGGTTGTATGGCCGTGGTCCGTGGAACTCTTCTACCCCTGACGTTTCGTCCAAAGCTAAGAGTCGGCAAGATTCAGCACCTCCGAAGATGTCCAACGTAACTTTGGACGAAACATCAGGGATAGACCACAGGCATACAACCTGGAATAATGCTCGGCAGCTGAAACATCTGGTCATGAAAGCCTTCATTGTATGTTATTTTGTCTCAAAATGTGTCTTTCGAGATTGTATCTTCTTTTTTGGATGTGGCTCCACAGAGATCTGGTTTCCTGTACTCTTCTCAGCACCTCTTAATTGGCAACTCAGTCTTTCCAGCTGATCTTCATCATCCTTCCACAACACCAAATCTCCAGGGATCCAATCGTCTTCTCTTGTGTTCCTATTGTCCAAGTTTCACACAGGTAAACGGCCACACTGCAAACAAATGCCTTCGGAACCCGTTCCCTTATTTCCAGAAATACACTTATCAGCCAGAACATTATGATCACAGACCTACTATCTCCATAAACCAGTCCAGGTGATAGCAGCGTTATCTGGCGAGGAATGACTGCTAGTCAGACACACGCACGGTGCATGCAGTATCAGTGAAAGTGCCGTCCATGTGTAGAGTGGGGAACGCGCACGATGTATCTGAGCTTGACCGAGAGCAGATTGTGATGGCCTAAATGGTCGTCACGAGTATTTCGGAAACTGCACCCCTTGTCGTGTTTCCGCGGAGTGCTGTGGTGAGTGTTTTCTGTACGTGGAGAAACCTAGGTGAATCCACATCCAGACGTCGTTCTGTTGGTTGGGTTCCCCACATTACGGATGTCGGACGTCGTAGGCTGGGCAGACTGGTAAAACAGGATGGGTGGCGAACGGTGGCGGATCTAACATCAGACTTTAATGCTCGGCTGTGTACAAATGTGTCTGAACACACAGTGCATCCAAAACTGTTAACGATGGGCCTCAGCAGCCGCTACCCATGAATTTGCTAAAGTTACCGTCAAGATATCGGCAACTACGATTGAAAAGGGAACTTGATCATCGGCGCTGGAAGATGGTTCAGTGTCACACCGTTGCACGGTCTGATGAATCCCGACACCTTCTTCATCATGACTATGGCAGGATGCGAATCAGTGTCTTGCGGGATGTTGCTTCTTGACATCTGTGATGCAGTACGGAGACAACCTGGTGGCGGCTCCATTACGCTATTGGGAGTATTCACATGGGCATCCATGGGTACAGTGGAGCACATGCAAGTCACAATGATAGTCAAGGAGTATCGTACATTTTGCAGAAACAGACATATTGTCTGCAGGGATACCGCAATCACCTTTATGCAGTGTTACTTATAATCCGTCTTGACTGCAAAATATTTATTCACATGATCGGTTTCGATTCCTCTAGAACCATCTTCAGATCTGCAAATTTCGGTTACAGGAGTAGCCCGTCCACATTCAGCAACCTTCAGAGTTGGTTGCAGACCAAGTACACTCCTCCATGACGATCACGTTCCCCGACGGCAGTGGCGTTTTGCAACAAAACAATACTCCATGTCACTAGGTCAGGAGTGTGTTGTAGTGGTTCGAAGAACACAGTGGTGAGTTCCATTTGATTTTCGGTCCCCCAACTCGCCAGATCTGAACCCGATTAAACTCATCTGGAATGTGTTTGACCATGGCATCAGAGGTCATCGCCCCCCTCCCCGAAATTTACGGGAATTAGGTAACTTGTGTGTGCACATGTGGTGCCACCGCCCTCTAATGACCTACCAAGGTCTCATTTCTTCCACTCTAGACGCGTCGCCGCTGCTATCCTTTCCAAAGAAGGACATGCCGGCTATTAGGTAAGTGGTTATAATCTTGTGGCTGAACTATGTACTCACTGGATAATAAATTCTTCAAAAACGGTTCAAATGGCTCTGAGCACTATGGGACTTAACATCTGAGGTCACCAATCCCCTAGAACTTCGAGCTACTTAAACCTAAGCAACCTAAGGACATCACACACATCCATGCCCGAGGCAGGATTCGAACCTGCGACCGTAGCGGTCGCGCGGTTCCGGACTGAAGCGCCTAGAACCGCTCGGCCACACTGGCCGACGATAATAAATTCTTCCTCAAATTAAATGCAATTTTAGCGAGCTGTATTGTGCTTACCAATTTCTTTCTGACGCCTACCATTCCTTGTCATCCCGATTCTCAAACAGGCAAATTCCTCTTTCACTTCCAGCTCCTCTCTTTCAATTCTTATCATTAAAAGTTCGTACTCTTCTTCAGAAATGCTTATCATTACTTTAGCCTTTCGTTTGTTTAATCTCATACTAAACTGACTGCAGAAAATACTTTCCATTGCGCTGAGGACCTCTAGATCTTCAATCGTCTCCGTGATCATAGCAATATTATGATCGTAAAGTGTCATATCCATCTTCGGCCCATTAATTTTTATCCCCACCTCAGAATTTTCACTAACTTAGTCTACAGCTTCCTGGATGCAAGCAGTGAATGAAGAGGAGAAAGAGCTCGTCCTTGTCTCACGCCTTTTCTGTTTTTCCTTCTTGTTCCAGAAGAAAATTCCTAAGACAGCCACTTAGTTCATATAGAAGCTGTATGTGACCCGCGTTTTTTTAAATTTTATACCTGCTTTCTTCAACGCTTTGAACATCTCTTACCAGAAATCATTATCAAATGAATTTTCCAGATCGATAAAGGCAATATAGGTTGGTTTACTTTTCAACAATGTAGGGAAAGGCAGATTGCTACTTACCCTAAAGAGGACACGTGAAGATGCAGACAGGCACAATTAAAAGACACTCACATAATGCTGGTTTGGCGTCTCTATGTGCGTCAGGTGTGTTTCGCGCGCGCGCGCGCGCGCGTGCGTGTGTGTGTGTGTGTGTGTGTGTGTGTGTGTGTTAATGGTGCGTGTTTGAGTCTCTTTTACTGACGAAGGCTGTGGCGGAAAGCTATACGTGAGTGTCTTATAATTGGCACTGTGTGTAACTTGATGTGTCTTCTTTATCGTAAGTAGCAATCTGTATGTTCTTACATTGTTGATATTCCTAACTGGAGTTTCCATTGTTTGGTTTATTTTTCTTCATTTGCTTTTCAATAAGAACCACCAGTGCCAAAATCGCTTCCGTTGTTGCTAATCCCCTCCGGAATCCAAAAATCCATTCAGTAAGTCTTCCACCTTCTCTTCAACCCTCCTCAGAATTACCTGTATAAGAATTTTTTATGCTTGTGGTATTAAGTTTAAGATTTGGTAAAGTTCACATTTTGCAGCTGCCGCTTTCTTGGCTATAGGTACTTTGATGCATTTCTGGAAGTCGTTTGGTATCTCTCCGATGTTATAAATGGACCTAATCAGTTTCAGCAGCATCATTTTCATGTTGTCACAAACATCCTTGATTAGTTCTGGAGGACTGCCATCAGTTCCGTTTGCTTTGTTCTCAAGATTTTCAAGAGCTTTCTTAAAATACTCTTGCAGAGTCACGTCTCCTTTGTCATTTTCGTCTGTTCCCTATTACATCGTCCGATACGGGTGTTCCACCATACAGTTCCTCAATGTATTCTTTCCATGTCTTCACCAAATCGTCATCAAACAGCATTTTTACTCTTTGTCTTGAATTCTACCCGCGTTTAGTTCTTTTGCGTTTGTTAAAAAAATATTTGTTGCTTTGTAGACTACATCAGTTCTTCCACATTGCACATTTTCTTCCATTTCTCTGCAAATTTCCTCAACAAAGCTTTCTTTTGCTGTGCTAGTTTATTTGTTGAGTAAATTCCTTAATCCTACGTATTCAGGTTTTCCTTGTTCATTTCCTTGTTTTCGATAAGCTGAATAACATCTACTGTAATCCATTTCCTTTGGAGGTTTAGTTTTCCCAACTATCTTTTCTGCTGCTTTATTTACTAGGTGTACATTAATAAAACCGATGAACTGTAGGGAGAGAAATCTGATTGGAAATGGAGGTAAAATGGTCCTGTGAACATTTGTGCCGGCCGAAGTGGCCGTGCGGTTAAAGGCGTTGCAGTCTGGAACCGCAAGGCCGCTACGGTCGCAGGTTCGAATCCTGCCTCGGGCATGGATGTTTGTGATGTCCTTAGGTTAGTTAGGTTTAACTAGTTCTAAGTTCTAGGGGACTAATGACCTCAGCAGTTGAGTCCCATAGTGCTCAGAGCCATTTGAACACTTTTTTGAACATTTGTCCGGAGATGGATCTTTGCCAAGGCACAGACCAATGAAAGTCCTTCTAACCACGTTCCGTGTGTTCCTTGTGTGTTGCATGCAGTGTGATTATTGAAGCGCACTGTAAGCAGCAAAATGGTCCGGTATTCCTGTCGGGAACATGCCAGGATGGTGCTTGCGTACGGCCAAACAGATGGAAACGGTAGAGGCAGCGCTTTTGTAGCAAAACACATACCTTTACGAACACCAAAGACACACAACATTTCAAGCCCTTTTTGGACGCTTGTGTGATCATGGGTCCACTCAGACAGACGAAGGTGCAGGTAGGCGGCGGACTGTACGTATACCAGACTTGGAGGACTCAGTTGTACAGGATATTGAGACAAACCGTAGTACAAGGCAAGCGGCCCACCAACATGGTGTAGGCCAAGGTACGACTATGTGTTTCCTGCATGAAAACCGTTATTATCCCTTTCACCATCAACGGGTGCAAAGATTATCAGCAGTGGACTTACTTCTAAGGGAAGGATTTTGTCGATGGTTTTTGCATCACACCATCACAGTTATGGCATTTCTGTCATCACCGCTCTTTACCAGAACTGGCATCATCGGTCTGCATAACCGTCTTGTGGTCAGAGGAACTTTCATTCCTCATCGCCATGGCAACGATGTACTTCTGGACACAAACTCATAGGATCTTTTTCCCCTCCATTTGCAATCAGCAATCCGTCCCTACAGCTTGTCAGTTTTATTAATGTACACCCTGTATACCCGATTTAATTTATCCCAATTTTCTCATACTCCGCCATGTTGGAAATTTTTAGCTAGGCTGTCTTTTTCTTATTCACGATGCCTTCCCAGTCCCCCAGTTTTCAGTTTTTTTCTTTCCTATTCCTCTTTTACTGTCTTTTCCTCCACATTTGAATCTGAACGAAGTTTTCATCAGGACCAGGTTATAGTCACTGTCTGTTTCTGCAGATGGATAAACCTGCAGTCTTTTACTTCGTTTCTAAAACATCATTTCACTATGATGCAGTCGACCTGACGTCTCCTTAAGTCTCCTGGAGCCTTTAAGGTGTATCTTCTTCACTTATGGGGATTGTAAAAGTGTATTTTTAACAACTAAGTGCCTGTAGCAGAACGCACTTAACTGACTCATTTTTCATTTCTTCTTCATAGTTGCCCTCAATACCCTCTATCCGTTCTTCAACCACACAGGTATTCCAGTTCACCACGACAATCAGGCTTTCGTCTCCCTTCACATGTCCTACTGCATTACTTATGTCTTCGTATATTTCGTTAACTACCGTATCCTCTTCTTTGAGCGTTGACACGTAAATTTGTATTATCACAGTGTCGTTTGGTCGGTTTCAAGTTTGACTGATGCTATCCTAGAGCAGTATTGCACGTACCCCTTGACATATGAGCTAATGTTTTTCCTTAAAATTACTGCAACTCCTCACACTTCATGTCTGTCTCGATCAGCTCCGGGTTGAACGACACGATTGTCTCCAGATTAGAAGTCTGCTAACTGGGACCATCTTTTCTTTGGTATGCCAAGTACATAGGACGCCTTCGCGCCCTGTATCCGCTGCTAAACCCGCAGTCGTCATTCCCACCGCAACACGGCATGACACTATACCTAACCTTGGTACGCCCACTATTAGAGTATGCGGCCGTCGTCTGGGGGAAAGCCGCAGATGTTCAAATTGTGACTCTGCAGCGGATACAGAACCGCTCCCTGAAGACTGCCATGCATCTTCCGAGGCGCTATTCGAGGCGCCAACTCCACGAGGACACCAGAATCCTGCCACTCCGAGATAGGACCCGGCTCATACGAGGACTGGACCAACAACCACACCACAGGCCAAACACGCCTTGGCCTGACCTGTTGAGGGATTAAGTGTTACTAATCCCCCAGCAGAGTGTGTTTACTTGTTTTACAGGTTTCCACCAGCAAGGACGAATTAGGAAGACAGGTATTATCTGTTCTCTCCCTCTTAGGAACCGCAGGAATCACAGTTCTGTCTAAACTGCACCATCTTGAGCAAAGGACAGACTCGTCTTTTAGCGTCAGCGTCGTATCTATTTATAATCGTTCCATTTCAAGCTTTAGGTTTTCTGGTATACTGCAATGCAGCAGTGTCGACACGTCCCACGTGGCTGTTTTAAAGCTGGGATTGTTTTTCTTCACCTTGTCTTTATCCGCCTGGGGAACTATTTTATCTCTGCAAAAACTTGCAGATGATGGCTTGGTCTACTGCTGACGCTTGGTATATCCGTGGATCTGTACTGTGGCGATTCCCCTAATGTTATTAACTGCCAATTGAGTAGCGTGTCCTGGGTTAAAACATCACTTTATTTTGTGATCTTCACTGCTGTGCGCTTCCAGTTGTGTAGCCATTCTCATGGGAGTATAGTGTAACCCATCAACGGGAGGTATTCTGGTGGCATTCTGAACGTTCGTTTAGTCATACATTGTTAAACTGTTGTGGGCTGGCAAACTTTAATATTAGCACTATAACACCAAGTGCTGCCTGAATAACGCAATACACTGTAACAATATATGCCTAGACGAACGTTCAGTCAGTAGCGCAAGTTCGTTCGATTGACGGGTTACACTACGCTCCCATGAAAATGGGTGCCTAGCTGAAACTGCGCTGTAGTGATGATCAAAAAACAAAAGGAAATTTCAGTCATTCCGAAGATAGTTAATACGTGACCGTAGTTATCATTCCAAAGATAGCAATAAGTGGTCAGCATGCAGCGATATTTGAATACAAAATGAAGATAATTATACGGAAATACTTCGCTATATTTAGGAAGTGAACAACGCCACATGTACGTAACTGATGTCAAAGGTTGATACATCACGTAATTACTCGGACTAGGTTGGGGAAGCTAAGGCAAAAGCCATAAAAAAGAATCCCGAAATTTCACTAACTAAGAATAAAGAATGACGAGTATACTTTAATGATATTTGTGCACTACTATGTTACTAACAGTGCAAGCTGGAATGTTCAGCTGCTTATGAAGAATGGGTACAGGAGACATCGCCGCATATTCTACGTCTGTGCAAACAAAACTCCGTAATTAGGAAGAACATGCGATTAAATTATATGTTATGCCCAAAAATAACGAAAACTTAGAAGAACAGTTGCGAGGAATTAAAAGGCCTCTAAACAGAACTTGAGTTTAATTATTAACGAAGCAATGAGTGTCGAGAATATTAGGAAGGAAGTGAGGGGAAAGGGTAGCCTCAACCTTCACCTTTAAGAGGATATCCTAATACTTAAGAGATGAGAGGATACCTGAGTATCATAAAGCAGAGGGTGGTTATAATTAAAGTGCAGCTGCTCATGGAGATTCATTTTGGACTGTAATTATATGTGGCTGTGAAACGCGATAGATATGTTGATGCGTTAATGCGGATTCGATATACACTAGAAAACAAATCAGTTCCAATTCTTGTCACCAGATGCAAATCTAGCTCAGTATACTGTTTGTATGATGGTATTACATCCACGCAGTGACCGGACAAGCCATAACGTGAATGAACTGCATGCCTATCGAGAAGAGAGACCGTGTACTGTTAGTGATATTGTTTTGTGTGAACGGCAGCAATTACAGTGATGCACTGAGAGAGTATCTCCGTCTCAATGGTCTGAGGAGAGGTTCGAGGTCATTGGTTGGTTTGAAGAAGTAGATAATGAAATTCGAAAACGTGGGTGAGCTTGATTTGGCACCTGGAAGAGGAAGGCGTCCTATCCCGATGGAAGTAATTGACGAGGTTGCTGTTGCTGTAAATGACCATGCAGCATGTGAACCAGTTAGTACTAGTGCTCGTGCAGTGTCATGAAAACTATCGATCGCATAGCCAATATGTACAAGATACAGACGGTAAAGGAACTGAAACCCCATGATCCGCAACATCGTTTTGAATCCTTGAACAGCAAGCTATTCTCCCTTTGGAAGAGCGCAACTGTGTGGAAACCACTGTTTCCTTGCAATATAGGGCATCACCTCATGTCTGCATGATCTGATAGATCATCTGAATCCATGTGACTTTTGGCTCTGTGCATATCTAAAAGAATGCGTTTACCAAGGACACGTTCGGTCTCTACCGATCTGAAGGCCAGTACACAGAAACACGTTGCTCAAATACCCTCGGAACTGCTGTGAGCAATTGTCGATAACGTAGTTTTAGAGATGCAGCATCTCATCTACATCGCCGCCGGTGCTTATGCTAGACAAATTGCGTAAGTAGTGGTAAATAATAAAGTAAAAAATATGCCTTTCTCACTTGTTTGACCTTTTCTGCCCACGACCTGCTGCTAATCGATTGCATATGGAAACATTTCTGCACGTGCTTTTTACATTCCTAGTTCGCGATTTGCATCTGGTGGCCAAAATTGGAACTAACTGTTTCTCGAACAAATACCAGTTCCGTATTTATGCAGTAGAATATCTACCATGTTTCGCTGTCATGCAAAATAATTTCAGCCTACACTGGACCCCTACGAGTAGCTCGACTTCAATTATATCCATCCAGTACTATAGAGCTACAGCAGGTAATTGCAAAGTGTCATATGCCGTCTGGGAGTGCAGAAATTTGTCAGCCACTGTAGCTACAGACTGCTCTTAGCTCTGGTGCCACGTGAGAGCTCTCAGTCCCGTGCGTGCGGACTTCTAGTCCACCTGACAATGCATGGTCCTCCAAATCCACCCTCTGCTACACTGCTGGTGGTGTTTCCTATTGGCGCCTAACGGGTCAGTTTTCCTAACAATCTACACTGGTGTTCAAAATTAAAGCAACAAAAGGAAATTTTCCAAGGTTACGTTCATTGTCCCACAAAACAGTATAAACTGTTGGTAGTAAAGTAGAAACAATGTAAAGAATACAGAACTTGAACAAATGGAAAGTGCATGACGGTAGACAAAAATGTTCTCACATTTTTCCAACTTAGCGGATTTGCACACGCATTCCTACAATTGTTTAATGTGATCAGTATGAGGTCTGACCATTACTGCCAGTAATACAAGCCTGACAACGACGGGGCATGCTGTGAATGCTATCGTCGATCTCATGTTGAGACAATTACGCCCATTCTTCCTGGGGAGCTGCTCGCAAGGCCTGGAGAGTGGTTTGACGGATGCTGACATGATGCAGCCTATATGAAGTCTTCACGGGCTGTCAGCCGAGTAGCGCCGTCGTCTCGTAGCAACGTTTCGAAGGAATGCGTCTCCACCATCTTCAGGTGAAGATTTCGCCTGAAGATGATGGAGACGCATTCCATAGAAACGTTGCTACGAGACGACGGCGCTACTCGGCTGACAGCCCGTGAAGACTTCATATATGAAATTCGCCGAGAAAACCTGCACTCACATATATAATAGAGCCTGTGCCCGTAGTGCACCCCAGACATGCTCTATGGGATTCAAATTGGAAGGGCGAGCAGGCCACGTCATGCGTGCAATATCTTCCGTTTCCAAGAAAACATCAACAGCTCTTGCTCTATGACGTCGATCATTATCATCCATCAACACGAAGTCTGGGCCCGCCCCATCTCGCAACAACCACAAGTGATGCCCAAGATCTCGTCACGATACCTCACAGCAGCTAAATGGTTCAAATGGCTCTGAGCACTACGGGACTTAACATCTGTGGTCATCAGTCCCCTAGAACTTAGAACTACTTAAACCTAACTAACCTAAGGACATCACACACATCCATGCCCGAGGCAGGATTCGAACCTGCGACCGTAGCAGTCGCGCGGTTCCGGACTGAGCTCCTAGAACCGCTAGACCATCGCGGCCGGCAGCAGCTAAATCCTGCCGACATATGGTCAACATAATGCTTGCCCACAAATTTAGGGATCATCCTCGATATCCGTCTCTTTCCCTAGTGCTTGGATTCCAAAATCGTGTTCCACGTTCCCTCCAGATGCGAGACCAAATCGGGACTCATCTGTGAAAAGAACATTGGCCCACTGTTCTCGACAGCCCAGGTGGCGTGCTGACAACTTCATTCTAGACGTTCCTTTCTGTGAAGACGCATCAGAGATAGACATACAGCAGGTCCCTAACCATAAAGGCCACTCTGCTGAAGCCTTTTGTAGAGCACTTGCCTCGTTACAACACGTCCAGTGAATGCTGCGAGGTCAGATGCCAATTGCCGTGTGGTACTAAGGTGGTACTGTCGCGCCGCTACAGCCAAATCAAAGGTGTCTTTCAGGTATCATGCGTGATCGGTCCTGCCCTGGTCTTTGGGGTAGTGTTTCGTTCTATAAGTTGTTGCCGCATCCGAATAACAAGAGAACGATTCACATTAAGCCATCGCGCCTCATCAGTTTGCGCATGTCCTGCTTCCATTCGTCTTATGGCCCTCTACGCCAGAGAACGTGGTAGGCGTCTTCTTCGCGCAGTACTGCACCGTCGGTGACTGTATACACAGCGAGTGTAAATAAGGGACTTCCTTGCAAACACTACCTCGTTTGATAGGTGCCCTGACGTCACTTTTCATGTGGTTACCCATTGACGGGACTACCACTTTCCGTTCAGAATACGATTGTACGGAGATCCGCTGACAGTTTGTATGATTATACTGTGAATTAGACACAATACGGGGAAACAGAGTTTCTTTGCTTTAATTTTGGACACTAGTGTATTTAACTAAACAACAACGAAAGTCGTCGCCAGGCCCGTAGCACGTTGCCTATGTAACTGCTTGCAGGGAAAGCAAAAATTTGACTGTCATTAATTCATGTAATTATTGGCGGAATTTAAAAGTTCAAAATGCTGTCATAATCTGCTCATCAAGGGCCTAGTCATACGTTAAAGGGTCACTACAATGAACTGGTATTATACTTAGAATCTGTGTATGTATCAAGAGGTAGCGTATCTCACAGTGTGAAAATTGTCCAGACTATATTGATCCACTATTTCAGAATGAGGTACCTAATAGTGAAAGGTTGAATGTTCGACTACTTGTGAAGAGTACGTATAGCAGACGAAGCCGTGAGTTCTACAAGGCCTGTGAAAACAAAATTAAAGGTACAAAACTGGACAATCAGGAAGAAGTTGAGTTAAAATTACAAATTCTGGCAGAATTTAATGAGAACTTAGAGGAGCTGTTGAGTGACATGAAAAGGTATCTAAACAAAATTTCTGTGTAGTATTTAACGATGCAATGAGTATCGAGAATATTAGGAAGGAAGAGAGGAAAAAGATAATCCAGATCCTCACAACATGCTTTAGTGTCTAGGAACTACTGGTTACAGTTATCATATTCAATCTTTCGTTAAAAATCAGGGTACACAATGTGGTTCTAAAATATGCCAAAATGATGATGTGTCGCCAGACTTCATCTACATCTACATCTACATGATTACTCTGCAATTCACATTTAAGTGCTTGGCAGAGGGTTCATCGAACCACAATCATACTATCTTCCTACCATTCCACTCCCGAACAGCGCGTGGGAAAAACGAACACCTAAACCTTTCTGTTCGAGCTCTGATTTCTCTTATTTTATTTTGATGATCATTCCTTCCTATGTAGTTTGGGCTCAACAAAATATTTTCGCATTCGGAAGAGAAAGTTGGTGACTGAAATTTCGTAAATAGATCTCTCCGCTACGAAAAACGTCTTTGCTTTAATGACTTCCATCCCAACTCGCGTATCATATTTGCCACACTCTCTCCCCTATTACGCGATAATACAAAACGAGCTGCCCTTTTTTGCACCCTTTCGATGTCCTCCGTCAATCCCACCTGGTAAGGATCCCACACCGCGCAGCAAGATTCTAACAGAGGACGAACGAGTGTAGTGTAAGCCGTCTCTTTAGTGGACTTGTTGCATCTTCTAAGTGTCCTGCCAATGAAACGCAACCTTTGGCTCGCCTTCCCCACAATATTATCTATGTGGTCTTTCCAACTGAAGTTGTTCGTAATTTTTACACCCAGGTACTTAGTTGAATTGACAGCCTTGAGAATTGTACTATTTATCGAGTAATCGAATTCCAACGGATTTCTTTTGGAACTCATGTGGATCACCTCACACTTATCGTTATTTAGCGTCAACTGCCACCTGCCACACCATACAGCAATCTTTTCTAACTCGCTTTGCAACTGATACTGGTCTTCGGATGACCTTACTAGACGGTAAATTACAGCATCATCTGCGAACAACCTAAAAGAAGTGCTCAGATTGTCACCCAGGTCATTTATATAGATCAGGAACAGCAGAGGTCCCAGGACGCTTACCTGGGGAACACCTGATATCACTTCAGTCTTACTCGATGATTTGCCGTCTATTACTACGAACTGCGACCTTCCTGACAGGAAATCACGAATCCAGTCGCACAACTGAGACGATACCCCATAGGCCCGCAGCTTGATTAGAAGTCGCTTGTGAGGAATGGTGTCAAAAGCTTTCCGGAAATCTAGAAATACAGAATCAACTTGAGATCCCCTGTCGATAGCGGCCATTACTTCGTGCGAATAAAGAGCTAGCTGCGTTGCACAAGAACGATGTTTCCTGAAACCATGCTGATTACGTATCAATAGATCGTTCCCCCCGAGGTGATTCATTATGTTTGAATACAGTATATGCTCCAAAACCCTACTGCAAACCGACGTCAATGATATAGGTCTGTAGTTCGATGGATTACTCCTACTACCCTTCTTAAACACTGGTACTACCTGCGCAATTTTCCCATCTGTAGGTACAGATCTACCGGTGAGCGAGCGGTTGTATATGATTGCTAAGTAGGGAGCTATTGTATCAGCGTAATCTGAAAGGAACCAATCGGTATACAATCTGGACCTGAAGACTTGCCCGTATCAAGCGATTTGAGTTGCTTCGCAACCCCTAAGGTATCTACTTCTAAGAAACTCATGCTAGCAGCTGTTCGTGTTTCAAATTCTGGAATATTCCATTCGTCTTCCCTGGTGAAGGAATTTCGGAAATCTGCGTTCAATAACTCCGCTTTAGCGGCACAATCGTCGGTAACAGTACCATCGGCACTGCGCAGCGAAGGTATTGACTGCGTCTTGCCGCTTTTGTACTTTACATACGACCAGAATTTCTTCGTATTTTCTACCAAATTTCGAGACAATGTTTCGTTGTGGAACCTATTAAAGGCATCTCGCATTGAAGTCCGTGCCAAATTTCACGCGTCTGTAAATTTTAGCCAATCTTCGGGATTTCGCGTTCTTCTGAACTTTTTCCGTTGCCTCTGCAACAGCGTTCGGACCTGTTTTGTGTACCACGGGGGAGCAGTTCCATCTCTTACCAATTTATGAGGTATAAATCTCTCAATTGCTGTTGCTACTATATCTTTGAATTTGAGCCACATCTCGTCTACAGTTGCATAGTCAATTAGGAAGGAATAGAGATTCTCTCTTAGGAAAGCTTCTAGTGACACTTTATCCGCTTTTTTAAATAAAATTATTTTGCGTTTGTTTCTGGTGGATTTGGAAGAAACGGTATTGAGCCTAGCTACAACGACCTTGTGATCACTAATCCCTGTATCAGTCATGATGCTCTCTATTAGCTCTGGATTGTTTGTGGCTAAGAGGTCAAGTGTGTTTTCGCGACCATTTACAATTCGCGTGGGTTCGTGGACTAACTGCTCGAAATAACTTTCGGAAAAAGCATTTAGGACAATCTCGGAAGACGTTTTCTGCCTACCACCGGTTTTGAACAAGTGTTTTTGCCAACATATCGAGGGAAGGTTGAAGTCCCCACCAACTATAACCGTATGAGTGGGGTATTTATTTGTTACGAGCCTCAAATTTTCTCTGAACTGTTCAGCAACTATATCATCGGAGTCTGGGGGTCTGTAGAAGGAGCCAATTACTAATTTAGTTCTTCTGTTAAGTATAGCCTCCACCCATACTAATTCGCACGGAGTATCTACTTCGACTTCACTACAAGATAAACCACTACTGACAGACACAAACACTCCACCACCAATTCTGCCTAATCTATCTTTCCTGAACACCGTCTGAGACTTCGTAAAATTTCTGCAGAACTTATTTCAGACTTTAGCCAGCTTTCTGTACCTATAACGATTTCAGCTTCTGTGATTTCTATTAGCGCTTGAAGCTCAGGGACTTTCCCAACACAACTACAACAATTTACAACTTCCAGGAAAACGTCGCACCCACACACCTAAAAACAGAGCGACTAGGTAAATACGGCAAGAAATGGTGACACGTGATCAGGCATAACTTAGAAATATAACACAAATAAGTAGCTGACTGTCATAATATACAGGAAAAAAGAAGGAAACTTATACTTTGTGCAGGATGACTAGTTTGATTTTGGGAAACTTAAGTTATTTGATATTTTCTATTTGATACTGGGAAAGGCCGATGCGCAGACTCTCTTTATAAATGGGGAGCTGCAGAGTTTCCGATTTGTGACTGTGGGGCTCCGAACCATGCAGTGAAGCACATTGGAGATGAATGCCCCTTGCGTTCCTACCACAGGAGTTGGAACGACCTCATGAGAGCTGATGATACGGCTCTTATAGGGTTTTGGAACCTAGATATTGACATTTAGTTATTTTTATATGTAGTTTTGTATTTTCATATTCCTGTTCTATATAGTATTACTAATGTCATATACCTGCTATACCTGTAATTTTAAATTGAGTGTGACCCATACGAATAAATAAAAAGAAAATAAACATGATAACGCAAAATATGTGAAATAGCAGAATGTGTTGCGTCCATCTGTAGAGAGAATTCAGAAGGGTGTTAGAATAAGAACAGAGGTATCACAATCGCAAATATCGATAGTCGTTTCGAATGATTACCGTGCTTTATCAGTTTGCATAATGTCTGCAGACCGAGCTATTTCTCCAAAAGTTGTTGGTATTCTAAGCCACAAGAAAGACGGTACATAACACTTTGAAAACTACACACCCACACTTCTGACATCAAAACTGCAACATAATCAAGCCAAGATGCAGCGAACGTCAAACTAACATGGTGCATACTTCGTCGTTAGATGTACAAATGGTTACCATCTTTGGGCGACACTATACAGTGAGTAGGAGTGGCGAGACGTACTGGCCGCAGCTGAGAAGATCGCGCATGACAGGAATGCGGCTGCAGTTCGTGACGTCATCCGAGGACGAGTATTGCACCTGTTCTGAAAACACATTTACTGTGATTTAGACAACATTAAGTAACTGACTGGTAGGCATACGAGCTATGTAAATCATTATACATTCTCAACACGCTGTTACTTCCAAAATAACAACTATCGTATTCTTCGTTTGTGTGACCATGTTTTTGTAAGCTGCAGTGTAAATAGTTTATTAAGTTGTTAGTGTGTAATTAACTGCTGAAATGGACTATTTCGTCACGACACACGTTTCACCTTATTCAATTAATCCATGGTGTATAGTGAGGTTTTCGTTTCTTCGTCACGATACAGATTTAAGGATTTGACGCCTGTAAATAAATAAAAATTTAAAAAATAAAAAAGAATGTCAATATTGACACTGATGTTGCGATTAACAAAATGGTCAACATAACCAGTGTCAAAAAGAAAATTCGTGTGAAATGTGCAGGCTACCAACGCATTCATTGGTAAGAGAGAAACGGACGATAGAACGCTAAAGCCGATTTGTGTAGCCTTGGATGAGACATGGATCAAATATATCACTACAGAGAGTCAACTACAGTCCAAACAATGTCTTGAGAAACCAGAAAATACAACACAAATTGTAATTCTTGTTTCTTCAACGAAAAAAGTGCAGAATGTACAGCGTATTGTCGTTACATAATATTTGAAAGACGACTGAGACTAAATCCTGTTGCTCTGTGTCGCTGGACGGTTCACATAGTGTGTTAAGGCAGAAGCGTAGTGTTCTTATTGTAGAACAGTGGGGCTTCTCCCACAGAGTGTGACCACATGCCAGACGTAAGAGAAATGACTTGAAGGAAAAATAAATAAATAAATAAATAATCGCCGCCCGGGGTGGCCGTGCGGTTCTAGGCGCTACAGTTTGGAACCGCACGACAGCTACGGTCGGAGGTTCGAATCCTGCCTCGGGCATGGATGTGTGTGCTGTCCTTAGGTTAGTTAGATTTAAGTAGTTCTGAGTTCTAGGGGACTGATGACCTCTGAAGTTAAGTCCCATAGTGCTCAGAGCCATTTGAACCATTTTGATAAAAAAAATCCCCTCATGCTGTTTATAACTAACAAGGAACACCTTTGACCTCGAACGCTCGGACTGAATGAAACCATCTTTACAACAACATTCGATCACAAAAAAAGACTCTGATTTGTGTCATTTCCGTGCAAAACTTTGTATTCTACTACAACGGACATTTTAATAGAGAGAAACAAAGTAAAAAGATATCAGTACCATAACAGGCATAGTGAACGCATTATAGTGGCCACGATAGATACGAAGGCTACGCCTACCACAGTAGTACAAGTTTATATGCCAACTAGCTCTGCAGATGACGAAGAAATTGAAGAAATGTATGGTGTAATAAAAGAAATTATTCAGATAGTGAAGGGAGATGAAAATTTAATAGTCATGGGTGACTGGAATTCGTCAGTAGGAAAAGGGAGAGAAGGAAACGTTGTAGGTGAATATGGATTGGGGGTAAAAAACGAAAGAGGGAGCCGCCTGGTAGAAGTTTGCACAGAGCACAACCTAATCATAGCTAACACTTGGTTCAAGAATCATAAAAGAAGATTGTATACATGGAAGAAGCCTGGAGATACTAGAAGGTTTCAGATAGATTATATAATGGTAAGACTGAGATTTAGGAACCAGGTTTTAAATTGTAAGACATTTCCAGAGACAGATGTGGACTCTGAACACAATCTATTGGTTATGAACTGTAGATTAAAACTGAAGAAACTGCAAAAAGGTGGGAATTTAAGGAGATGGGACCTGGTTAAACTGACTAAACCAGCGGTTGTACAGAGTTTCAGGGAGAGCGTAAGGGAACAATTGACAAGAATGGGGGAAAGAAATACAGTAGAAAAACAATGGGTAGCTTTGAAGGATGAAGTGGTGAAGGCAGCAGAGGATCAAATAGGTAAAAAGACGAGGGCTAGTAGAAATCCGTGTTTAACAGAAGAAATATTGAATTTAATTGATGAAAGAAGAAAATTTAAAAATGCAGTAAATGAAGCAGGCAAAAAGGAATACAAACGTCTCAAAAATGAGATCGACAGGAAGTGCAAAATGGCTAGGCAGGGGTGGCTAGAGGACAAATGTATGGATGTAGAGCCTTATCTCACTAGGGGTAAGATAGATACTGCCTACAGGAAAATTACAGAGACCTTTGGAGAAAAGAGAGCCACTTGTATGAATATCAAGAGCTCAGATGGAAACTCAGTTCTAGCCCGCATCTCGTGGTCGTGCGGTAGCGTTCTCGCTTCCCACGCCCGAGTTCCCGGTTTCGATTCCCGGCGGGGTCAGGGATTTTCTCTGCCTCGTGATGGCTGGGTGTTGTGTGCTGTCCTTAGGTTAGTTAGGTTTAAGTAGTTCTAAGTTCTAGGGGACTTATGACCACAGCTGTTGAGTCCCATAGTGCTCAGAGCCATTTGAACCATTTTTTGAACTCAGTTCTAAGCAAAAAAGGGAAAGCAGAAAGGTGGAAGGAGTATATAGAGGGTCTATACAAGGGCGGTGTTCTTGAGGACAATATTATGGAAATGGAAGAGGATGTAGATGAAGATGAAATGGGAGATATGATACTGCGTAAAGAGTTTGACAGAGCACTGACAGAAATGAGTCGTAACAAAGCTCCGGGAGTAGACAACATTCCATTAGAACTACTGACAGCCTTGGAAGAGCCAGTCCTGACTAAACTCTACCATCTGGTGAGCAAGATGTATGAGACAGGCGAAATACCCTCAGACTTCAAGAAGAATATAATAATTCCAATCCCAAAGAAAGCAGGTGTTGACAGATGTGAAAATTACCGAACTATCAGTTTAATAAGTTACGGTTGCAAAATACTAACACGAATTCTTTACAGACGGATGGAAAAACTAGTAGAAGCCGACCTCGAGGAACATCAGATTGGACTCCGTAGAAATATTGGAACACGTGAGGCAATACTGACCCCTACGACTTATCTTAGAAGTTAGATTAAGGAAAGGCAAACCTACGTTCCTAGCATTTGTAGACTTAGAAAAAGCTTTTGACAATGGTGACTGGAATACTCTCCTTCAAATTCTGGAGGTGGTAGGGATAAAATACAGGGAGCGAAAAGCTATTTACAATTTGTACAGAAACCAGATGGCAGTTATAAGAGTCGAGGGACATCAAAGGGAAGCAGTGGTTGGGAAGGGAGTGAGACAGGGTTGTAGCCTCTCCCCGATGTTATTCAATCTGTATATTGAGCAAGCAGTAAAGGTAACAAAAGAAAAATTCGGAGTAGGAATTAAAATCCATGGAGAAGAAATAAAAACTTCAAGGTTCGCCGATGACATTCTAATTCTGTCAGCAAAGGACTTGGAAGAGAAGTTGAACGGAATGGATAGTGTCTTGAAAGGAGGATATAAGATGAACATCAAAAAAAGCAAAACAAGGATAATGGAATGTAGTCGAATTAAGTCGGGTGATGCTGAGGGAATTAGATTAGGAAATGAGACACTTAAAGTAGTAAAGGAGTTCTGCTATTTGGGGAGCAAAATAACTGATGATGGTCGATGTAGGGTGGATATAAAATGTAGACTGGCAATGGCAAGGAAAGCATTTCTGAAGAAGAGAAATTTGTTAACATCGAGTATAGATTTAAGTGTCAGGAAGTCGTTTCTGAAAGTATTTGTATGAAGTGTAGCCATGTATGGAAGTGAAACATGGACGATAAATAATTTGGACAAGAAGAGAATAGAAGCTTTCGAAATGTGGTGCTACAGAAGAATGCTGAAGATTAGATGGGTAGATCACATAACTAATGATGAAGTATTGAATAGGATTGGGGGGAAGAGAAGTTTGTGGCACAACCTGACTAGAAGAAGGGATCGGTTGGTAGGAAATGTTCAGAGGCATCAAGGGATCACCAGTTTAGTATTGGAGGGCAGCGTGGAGGGTAAAAGTCGTAGAGGGAAACCAAGAGATGAATACACTAAGCAGTTTCAGAAGGATGTAGGAACAGTTGGTACTGGGAGATGAAGAAGCTTGCACAGGA
This sequence comes from Schistocerca cancellata, assembly GCF_023864275.1. Taxonomy (NCBI): domain Eukaryota; kingdom Metazoa; phylum Arthropoda; class Insecta; order Orthoptera; family Acrididae; genus Schistocerca; species Schistocerca cancellata. Next base: position 20,478,300 of record NC_064633.1, on the reverse strand, counting down.
TAGAGTAGCATGGAGAGCTGCATCAAACCAGTCTCAGGACTGAAGACCACAACAACAAGAACAACACACCATAACAGGGAAATTATACGTAACTCAGCGACGTCAATGTATTATCACAAATTCGATCAACAGTGTCTAAAACCTTCTGCTTACAGTAATTATAATTGTGCAAATTACACGTATCCTACACACCTCATAGTATTTACATTACTCCTCATAGTGCAGGTGCGAGATTTCGATGAGGTGGTTAAAACAAAGTGAAAGAGAACAGTGCCGAGACCTCTCTAAAGCCACATTTTTACATCCAAACTCACTTTTGCATTCAAGAAGACCAGTATCAAAAGCCACATTAATTTCTTTTTCAAATGATGATATGGGAATGTCAATGTAATATTCTGCCTTTAGGAAAGCCTACTGTTACAGAGGCGTATGCTTTGCTGCAGAAATTGATTGCAAATCACAGAGTGAAGTCTGATGATGAAATAACGATCTCCTATCTTCACTTGTGTATTGGCACGTTGTAGTCTTACAAATTGAGCAATCCTTCTGATATAAGGCTTTTGTTGACGAAAGAAGTAAATATCTAGGGCTGGGATTATAATGTTTTTGGTGGCAATATCTTCAACGTAACACCTGTGTTTGGAACACTTGCGTCTAGAAGGGTATGATCTCTATGACCTGACCGGGCGTCACACAGCAATAAGCTCTTTCCACTTGTTGCATGTTCGCCAATAACTAAAGTTAGGAAACTTTTAACGAGTTCTTTAGTCATTTTTCCACTTTTCCTTGCCTTCATATAAACTGTCCTGTGCCTCTTGAAAACAGATGTAGTCTGCTAGACTGTCTTTCATTGGGTGGTTGTGGTGGTAAATTCCTATGGGACCAAACTGCTGAGGTCATCGGTCCCTATGCTTACACACTACTTAATCTAACTTAAAGTAACGCTAAGGACAACACACACACCCATGCCCAAGGGAGGACTCAAACCTCCGACGGGGGCAGTCGCGCGAACCGTGGCAAGGTGCCCTCGACCACGCGGCTACCCCGCACGTCTCTGTCACTGGCAAAGCCACAACTGTGGAGGTGTGCGTAGAGCTGTCGACAGACTGCAAAACACCAGCTATAGTTTCCCCTCCTCTGTGAGATAGAACTGATCATACATTTCATTCTGGAGCTGACTCTCGTCTCTGTCCCAAACATCTCCTTGCTCCACACCCTGCTCTGTCATAAACATTTTCCCTTCATCCACAAACTGTTGTCCATCGTTGACGTCGAAGATTTTTGCTCAGGAGTTAAGCCCCAGATCCGTCTGAAGTACTTGCTGGCTCGCCAGGGCAGCTCTCGGCCAACATTTAGGAGACAGGAGGCAGCAGCATCTGTGTCTTCCACAGAAACGGGATGACCAGTAGCATTGCTTCCCGTCGCTCACCCCCCAACCCCACCGTTCCCCCACCTCTCAAAGGCGGATCACGGACAGCGTTCAGGTCACGCAGTTCAAGCCTCCATCAACCTTGCAGGCTGATGGCTGCCTCCATGCCACGTCAATGTTGCCTCAGAAGCCGACGGTGGAGATGGCAACAGCAGCATCCTTGCAGCCGCACTCGTGGTTCCATAGATGATCAAAGACAGCTATGTCTGCCAATGGTCGACCTTCATAGCTTCCCTTCACACTGGACAGCTGCAACAGACGCAACGGCTAAGTCTACACACTGGACAGCCAGCAGTCAGCACTCAACAAATGATAAGTGTGGGATACTTATGTTGGTGGCGGTGGAGGCGGCCATGAAAGTGTCCTGGTTTTCTCTCCCTGTCAGCTCTCCTAGCGATTTCATAAGCTGTTTTCAGCTGGTTCAGTACCTGAACACTTACTGTTGCTTTTATCTAGCGTTCCTTACGATACTCCCTAGCATGGTGGTGTCTCTCGGCTTCCGTGATGTCATTATGCTTCGCTTGCAGACCTGGGCGCTCGATCGTTCCCTTGTGTTGCGATACCTTCCGTGTTTGCCGTATGTCGCAAGGCATTTTCCCCTAGCTGGTCACTGAGATAGGTGGTTCGCCTTCCGGGCGTTGATGAGGTAGAACTTGGACGAATTGTTAGTGTCCACCGGGGATACTATCCTGTGACGTAACATCTCCCCCTTCCTTCAGAAAATTCATCTCGAGTTTTCAATTTGGAGCACCCATAATACACTCATCCTACGTATTTTGCCCCAGTAGTTACATATTACACAACTTTAGTCATTCTTCCGTTACCATACAGCTAACTTTCATGATTTTCAACATGATATATCGAAGTAATAACGTAGGACTTTGCAGAAGTCATTTCATATGCACCAGCGCTATTATTGATATACTTAGAGGTCCATCTATTAGTTACGCGTAACTCCCTTTCTGTGTCCGAGCTTCATTTAGAGACCAATCAACGGATATATGATGCAAGGTTTATCTAAGTGGTGTACTGACTTTAAGGTAAAAAAGAAGTAGATTACACAAATCGCAATCGGAACCACTGTGGCACTGGTCGATGTCAAGTTTATATGCTTTGACGTTGTCTATCGCGGTATTCCCGTGTGTGCTGAAACATTTTTTTCGGCTGTAATTTTCCCTTCTTGCATTGTTCCTAGTTCGTCTAGTGAGCGTAGAATGCCTGGATTCAGGATATGACTTAGGAAGGTTAAGTTTTGGGTCCTCAGCGCCTCTAGTGGCTTCTGAGTCCAGTTAAGTGGAGTCGTACCTGATATACGAAACGTCACAGTCCGCAGCTCGTGGTCGTACGGTAGCGTTCTCGCTTCCCACGCCCGGGTTCCCGGGTTCGATTCCCGGCGGGGTGAGGGATTTTCTCTGCCTCGTGATGACTGGGTGTTGTGTGCTGTCCTTAGGTTAGTTAGGTTTAAGTAGTTCTAGGTTCTAGGGGACTGACGACCATAGATGTTAAGTCCCATAGTGCTCAGAGCCATTTGAACCATTTTTTTTTTTTTGCTAAGTCACAAGTCGTACCGTTTATTATTACTCCGCTATCCCAGAATTCCACCCATTCAAACCTGTTGGTTTCCTGTGTTCGTATCGTTTACTATGGCTACTTCTGGTGAAAACACAGAGTAGACCCAGTGGATGCCTGCTGTCCGGAAATGTGGATACGGCGATAACATTTCGCTTTGACATCCACTTTAATTGTTTTTTCCCAGGAATAACTGGATCTGGCATGCACGCACGCCAGTCTGCGTCATCCTAATTCGGCATAGTAAGACTCTCCATTTAGCATCTCGTCGGTCTTCCAGTGACATTAGAGCGTAGTGATCTCTTTACTTTGAAACTACTAATATAGCTTGGTTCCATATCTGTACCTGTTTTTATATGTGACATGAAACAGAGGAACGTTTACCACTACCTCCCACTTACTTCAGAAGGCGAGATTACCCAGACAAAACTGTACCCCACATACAAAAACGACATTGTATCGATCCATCAGTAACGAAAAATAAATAATCACTTTAGAACATACTATAAACAGAAAACAATAAAACTGGATGACTTCCTAATAATCTGCACAGGAACAAACCAAGTGCAATGTAGGCAAACAACTATCTCAGATCTTATCTATCGACGTGGCCTAATGACGTAAGGGAGTTTAGACATACTCTTTTTCCATCAGTCTGTTTCTTCTTTGTTCCAAGAGGCTTTGCATTCTGTACTGCAGATGCTGCTGGTATTTGTGGAAATGCATTGCCAGCTCCCTTAACAAGCGTAATACGTCCCACATGAATAATCTAAGTCTTCGTTAGCATCTGTAATTTAACTTTGACAGATAACGTCATTTCCACTACTTGGTATGGTCTATAGTCTCAGTTGACGAATTGCTTTGTTTTGCCTTTTGGTGCACATGGGGTCGGTCGTTACTAATATCCAATGGCCAATCCTGTATTCCGGTTAGCTCCCTATACATTTTACCATCTGTTCTTGTTGTCCTAGGCTTTTTGTATTCCCACATTTTACTTGTTTCCAAACGTCTCAATTTCTTAGACACCGTCTTTAGTGATTAAACGTCATATCTATGCTTTGACGTAATTACTTCGAAAGGTGAAGGCATTTTTCTCCTGTATACGTCACATGGCAAAAACTGTACGCCGGCCGGAGTGGCCGTGCGGTTCTAGGCTCTACAGTCTGGAGCCGAGAGACCGCTACGGTCGCAGTTTCGAATACTGCCTCGCGCATGGATGTGTGTGATGTCCTTAGGTTAGTTAGGTTTAATTAGTTCTAAGTTCTAGGCGACTGATGACCTCAGAAGTTAAGTCTCATAGTGCTCAGAGCCATTTGAGCCAAAAACTGTATGTATTGAATGCAACGGTTACAAAATTTAAATATACATCCCAGTTTTCATGATTACTGATATTGTAAGAGCTCAACATCTTCAACATCGTACAACGAACTTTCTCTGTTCTCCCTCTGGGTTAGAGGCAGCTTGCGAATTCGGAGCAATCGATGCAATTGCTTCATGAGATCAGACATTAAATTGGTTCCCTGGTCAGTAATTAGCGTCTCCAGAATGCCAAATGTAAGCAGTCAACTATTTACTAATGAACAACTCTACTCGCTTTTTTCGTCAGGAATCGCCACCATTCATGTGAGAAGTGGTCAGTTATTTCTTTCTTGGTGTTGTTTTATTAAATAGGCCCAAAATGTCCATCCCAAGCATTCCATATGGTTTATATGCTTCTGGTAGACGTTGCAACAGAATCGGTTGCTCGCTAAGATCAGCTCATTGATCAAAAGGTATGCAGTTCCTGACATATTGCTCGACATCTCCTTCTCTAGTCCTCCACCATAACCTTTTGGCAATTCGTCTATGAGCTGCTCTTTGCCAACCATGGTCTGACTACAGATGGCATGTGCTTATACCAAGATTTTGTTCCAGAATGCTGCACACTTCGTTGCTCCGCACAGCAAGTTGTCATGCATCATGAACTGAGATTGTAACTTCAGCTGTTGACACTCAGCAGCAGCAGTTTGACCCTTTCACCGTTCAGCAACACTCCTTCCCAGTGCAACTTATCTACTCAAAATGTCGACGTTAACATGCCTTTCTGAAGGCTTGTGTATTACTTTGAAATCAAATTCACACTAACGGAGTGCCCATCATGTCAATCTGCTGCAAGCGTCCTTCAATCCTAGTAACCATTTGAGAGCAGTGTGATGCATCACTAACTTAAACTTTTGCCTATATGAAAAAGAGCGGAGGTACATAATACCATAGATTATTACTAGTATCTCCTTTTTAGTCATGGAATAATTTTGCCCTGCTTTGTTCAACTGTCAGGATGTGTACACTACACGATGCTCTTTACCATCTATATTCTGCCCTAGAACAATATCTCAGAGCGGTATTACTTGCATGACAAAACAGAGTAAATTCTTTTTCGAAAGTGGGAAATATGAAAACTGGGTCCAAAGCCAGCATTTGCTTCCAGTTTTGCTCCTTTCTGCAAGAAACGGTTCAAATGTCCAGCAGTTTCAGCAAAGTCCTTTAGAAATCAACGAAAATAATTGTAGATATCAATGAAACACTGCAACTGTTTAATCATGTTTGGTGGCAAAAAAAATTGAACTGCTGAGACAAAATGTGGATCTGCAAATTCTGAACAACTGGAATGCATTCACTCGAATAGGCCAGCCAGATCATCTGACGTGAATCTCATAGAACAGTTAGGGCTGTAATCAAGAGTTCAGTCATGTACTGGCAACACTTCCGCAATTGTGGATGGCTCAGTATTTCTGCAGGCGACTTCCAACTACTTTTTGAGTTCATGCCACGTCGAGAACCTGTACTATACTGTGCAAAATGGGGTCCGACAAGATGTTAGGAGGTACCGCATGACTTTCGTCACCGCAGTGTATTCTGTCTTCCATTAACACTGGTATCTTTGGTGTGACGTCATGTGTGCTGGCCGGCCAGAGTGGCAGAGCTGTTGTAGAAGCTACAGTCTGGAACCGCGCGACCGGTACGGTCGCAGGTTCGAATCCTGCCAAGGGCATGGATGTGTGTTATGTCCTTAGGTTAGTTAGGTTTAAGTAGTTCTAAGTTCTAGGGGACTGATGACCTCAACAGTTAAGTCCAATACTGCTCAGAGCCATTTGAACCACGTGTGCTGCACTGCTGTTGAAACAGCTCGTTAATATTTTATAAAATGTTGGACTTCATTTACCTATTTTAAAGTTAATTTTTGTTAATATTTGCCGTAAAAGTAACTTGTTAGTGGATTTTCATTAATCTCCGTCTTTCTTCCTGTGTTATTGACTCGAGTGGTCTATTAATTGTGTGTGCTTGCGTCGTTCGTATAAGCCTCGCGCCTCAATAGTGTGTTTTCATTTTGCGGCGTGCACTGCAGTTGTAGTGGTTATAAGCTAAGTACTGACAAACGTAATTGTGCTCTGTAATACAGTTATTAAATTTAATAGATTCCAGCGGTGTTGCGTGCCGCTTGTGGCGAAATAACGACTTAAACTTTTGTAATCGTTCGCTCGCTGTGTTTTTTATAGTTTTCAGTGCGTTGAAGTCGTTTAGTAAATTTCGTCCTTTAGTTTCCAACGGACCCTGGTCAAACTGCTGGCACCATTTCACTACGGCTGATCGCAACATTACATTTGGACCTTACACCGCCAGAATATCACGGTGCATCTGCGTGCGCTCGACTCGTTTTGCCTACAAGAATTGTACCGTCCGGCATATCTCAACCTTGGAGTTTCCAGTTACGGAGCCATTTCAATCACGCCCTGCGACGCTCCAGTATCACTACAGACGATGCCTCTCTTCTGAGAATGCGCCATCCTTGTTGTGCAAAGGTCTTATCGTGCGATGAAGTGAGCAGCTTACTGTCTGAAGTCCATATGCAGTAGCTTCATTCCAATGGTAGACTTACAGGTTGATTAAAAACAACATGAATTATAGCTAACTGAAGGCGGCATGGAACCGAGCAGTTTTAGCATTCTGATATAAGAGGATTTTGTTGAATAACGCCGATGTATACAGCAGCAAAAGTTAGGTGGCTACCGCTAGTTCACCACACGCACGCACACACACACACACACACACACACACACACACACACACACACACACAGAGCTGATCGGTAAGGCCTATGTAGTGCAGTTGATTCTAGAAGCAGTCGTGGTAGAGGATTAGATGGGCGATGGTGTTTTGAAGTCCCTTTATACCATTGTTGTCTTACTAGTAAAGCAGGTGTAATATCTTTGTTTTGCGCAAAGTCTTCCTCTACAATTGGCAGTATAAGGCATTGTTTCCTGCACACTTTGCTGGCTGGAGTTCTTTTCGCAGTGAATCGGTAACTGAGATTCCACAAAGAATAGTTTGTCCATCGTGAATTATTTCCTTTGTCTTATTGCGGCTACCTGTCTTTATTCAGATGGTGACACTCAGTGGACGTTAGTTGAGTTAACAGTGCTTTTATACCATACGAAACGTGGTGATTCGTTTTACCGCACTAGAAATGCTACAGGAGTGTAAGTGTCATTTTGGAATCCAGTGATATGAGTGTTGTCCATTCGCTTGTTGGTAAGCATATTTGAACTTACATACCGTGCCAACCATTAAAAGTACACCAGAAAGCACAGTATATAAGGAAATTTTAATTACTGAAAGTATGCAGCATATAGACTACTAATCGGCTAACTCGGTGCTATACGCGATTACGAATACTAGCCGCGTCGCCTGCGAAAGAAGAATCGGAGTGGTTTATGAACAGTTGAACCGCGATTAAGATGTCAACCGTATTCATCGACCTTTGCAGTTTAGCTTTGTATACGGTAAATGTTCTTGATTTAAGGGTGTAATTTTATTAAGTAAGGTTTTAGTTAACAGCATGAATCAAAGCTAAGACACGTCAAATCTAACAGAAAGTGTGGACGTACACGATTAAAACGCATAAATGTAATTCCAAAGTCTCGATACCAACGATAGGTGGAAAAGAGCTGAAATTTAGAAAGACCTCAGGATAAAATACAGATAGAGAAGAAATGTGTGAACGTCGGCCCCGGGTTCATCGAATTCGGAAGGAAAGGTGACGAGATTTGGAGAGATACATCTGAATGAAATCAGGAAGATAGACAAAAATTTAGGAAGATAACTAGGCAAGGACTTTATGTTGAATACGATATCCTGCAAAATTATTTTGGATAAATGAATACTCGGGCATTTTTCTTCAACCTCGGTCCGTCGCGAATAGCAGTAAAAATCCGATGAAGTTTTGCGCAGATGTGTTTCGTAGTGTCACCAGTATACCCTTCGATTGCGTCAGGTCGCCCTTTTTTCAGCTCTGCAGTTAGCAACTAAAGATGCCTACAAAAGTAGCGTTTCCCGCCGACTGTGAAGTGCCAGTTGTCATTCGTTGAGGGTTCCAATTGATTTCGTGTAGCCCACACAACGTCACTGCCATGACTGAAAGCAAAGTACAGCAATGTTTACGGGAACTCACTGTAGCTGCTCCCTTTAATTTTCATCTCTTTGGTCACAGGAATCGCTGGCTATGAGAACTGCATTTTGCCACAGACAATAAACTTCAGGCAAGCGTAAAGAATTGGTGAAAAGCACAGGCAGCCTTCTTTTATGATGAGGGCATTCGAAAGTTTTTACAAGGCCACTACAAATGTTTTAGTAGGAGCGGCAACTATGCAGTGAGTAGCTGGATGGTGTAGCTATACATCATAAGTAAAACATTTTTGATTTTCACTGTGGTCTCCATTTCGCCGCCTGAGACTGAAAAAAAGAGAAAAGAAAATAACCTTAGTGTTTTTTGAAAACATTGCCTTATGCTAAATTATTCCGAAGAAAAAATATGATCAAATTTACTCGGTGCAGTCGAAAAGGCAACTAGAACTGACCTCTTTAGATAAACATCGCAGGTATTTAAAAAACCTACAGACCATTTCAGTACAAGGAAGTAAAATTTTCGTGGAAAGTATTCACTGTTATAAACGTTCCTTGGTTTTTACCTCTATCGCAGCTAACATTAAACTACCACTTGGTAAAGGGCCTTACTATTTCCGAGTGTAACGACAAACAGTGCATCGTATTGGGACAGTTCACCCTGTTACAGAAGCGGAGCGAAAATTTGTTCAAACTTGTGTCCTTCAACGTATGCATCTACCGGAAAACCAAATGAGTTCCGAAAAGTTAGTGAAAATTGTTTTGATATCATGGTTCATCACTCTTTGGGAGAGTCTATCAAAATACTGCACGATGCTGAAAAAGAAACGATCGCTGAGACTGAAGAAAAAAGTGTGCCTCCAACAAAAGCGTACTTAGCTGTAATACATGACAAAGATGACGATTGTGGACGGTGTAACGCACCTGTTGTGGATAAAGTGGCTATAGTATTTCAAAAGAGGGACGGAGAACATCCTAAAGAAAAGGACGTCATAATGCATTTACGCTCGAACGTAGTTAGCAGTAAGAAGTGCCAAAGGATATGTGTTACATATCCACATTTGAACACGGTGACGTATCCACTGCTGTCTCCGACTGGACAATACGGGTGATGCATAAAACTCTCAAGAGATAAGAAGAATCAGGCACAGAAACGATCAAATGTATTCATGAAGGAATATTTCTCAAACCGGCTGCAAGCTAGAGAATTTTTTCCCATTTTAAATGATGGGAAGCTTACACAGCAGTTTATAGTACGTGTGTAGTTTCGAGCAGACTCAAACGATCCTCACTGTATCAGGCAAAGCCAACTTGCTTTACGAGCATAGAGTTGTAAATCTTTGCTGAAATATATCGATAGTGATGCAGATGAACAAAATCATGGAACTGGAAGTGTTGTCATTTTACCATCAAGTGTACGTAAGATGCAGCTGCACCGTCAAACTGCTATGGCAGTCGTCCAAAAATACTGGAATCCGAAACTTTTTTGTTGAAGTGACCTGTAATCCTAAGTAGACTGAAATAACTGGCAACATTTTGGCTTGGTATAAGGCAAAGCACCGTCCAGACTTTGTGACCGGAGTGGTTATACTAAAGATGAGTAACGTATTAGATTATATCGTGAAAATATCTCTGTTCGGAGCTATTCGTGTGATAGAATTTTAGAAATACTTGCGATACGCTCACATCTGAGTGATTCTCGATGAGGACTCAAGGCCTCGTACTGAAGATGACATCGATAACATTGCCCAAAGCAGAAATCCCTGACAAAGAAATTTCATCGCGTAATTTTGAAGTTGTTACAATGAATGTGATTCATGTACCACGCGGTAGCAAAAACCCAGATACTTCCATCAGGATACAACGTAAATGTTCAAAAGGGTGTCCTAAGTATTTTCCAAATCCCGTGTTTGGCAATGTAAACGGCTGTTACAAGTTTAGGAGACATCAATCCTCGGTAATCGAAATTCATATAAGTCCTGACATCGACAATAGTTGGGTTTAACCCCATATTCCGTAAATATGCTTTAAATAAGCTCTGACATTGTAACATATAAATCTGTGTAACAGTAAAAAGTGTAAAATATTTGTATGAATACGTTCACAAGGCTCATGATGGCGTCAACGTGTCTATGTGTGAGAGAAATAAGATAGATAAGTCTAAAATATACGATGACTCTCGCTATGTACGGGCATGGAATCTATGTGGAGAATTTCCTGTTTCACAATGCTCGATCAGTAGATTACCAGTGCATTTAGAAAACAACCAAAATGTATCTTTATTTATTGCAAATTAAGACTCAGCTGCCAAACGCGCTGACACTAAAGACGCAAAACTTGGAGCTTTGTTTAAGTCAAATACTGAGGATGCAGACGCTTACCGCTGCAAAGTGGGAAGTTTCTTTTCATTACGTTTAGGACGAAAATAATATGCTTTGGAAAAAAAGAGAAAGAGAACGGAAAAGTAATTGAACGGACGTATATCGTAAGCATCAACGACTCTGAAGGATTTTATCTAAGAATTTTGTAGAAGAACGAAACTTGACCACTCGCTTTACGGATCTTGGAACGGTGATCTCAGTACGGTACTTGGACAAAACCTGTGCAATACGTACGAAGAAGCAACCAGAAGAACAGGATATTTCTTTGATGATATCGTTTGGCAGAAGACTGTTGACGATGCTACATCATTTACAGTACCTGCTTAAGCAACGTACATTTGCGCATTCTGCTGTCTGACATATCCACTACTCGTGTACCTCTAAACAAGTGACAGATGATATGTCCCACTGACTGCACAAAATCAACGCCCTCGCTTTAACTGCGACTAACTACCTCACGAATCTTTGAAATTACTTTGGAGTCGTTTCATTTCCTTGATGTCCAATCTGAACTAACAAAATTAGGTTACCTTCCCTCAGTTTAGAAGAAGGAAATGATTCTGAAGAGAAAAAATGGCTCTGAGCACAATGGGACTTAACATCTAAGGTCATCAGTCCCCTAGAACTTAGAACTACTTAAACCTAACTAACCTAAGGACATCACACACATCAATGCCAGAGGCAGGATTCGAACCTGCGACCGTAGCGGTCATGCGGTTCCAGACTGTAGCGCCTTTAACCGCTCGGCCACTCCGGCCGGCCACATTCGTTTCCATGAAGAAAATGAAAAGCGGTAATGCAAATGACAAACTTCGGGCAAATTGAATGACTTTAAATTAATTCACAAAGGGTTCCAGCAATTTAACGAATACTGTTGAATAACTATTTCAAGAATTTATGCAATTTAATATTGTTCACAGCATTTCTGGCTTGCAGCCGTTCGTCGTAAGCTTCATTGCATGATATTTCGGCTGGACAACTGCCAGCCATCTTCAGGTGAGCCGAACGAGAACTGACGAAGACCTTTCTTTTGTTTTTTATTGTATATGAATAACCCATCGGGGGGCGCTGGCAGCAGAATATTCGCTGCTCTTCATCTGAAAGACATAGAACATACAATAGAAGATATTTAAAAATAACATAAAGGAAAAAGTATAGTGTACATAGATATAAAAAGGGGGGGTACATTATGGATGACAATAGACAAAAAATGTCGACTGCAAAATAGAGATAAAAACCGTAAAAAAGTAGCGCACACTAAAACCCACACACAGGGACAATTAAAAGAACACAAGGCGAAGTATGACCGGAGTACAAAAGTATCGACAGATGGCGTAGCACATAACAATCACTGACAGCAACACTATGTACAAGTCCAGCACATCTCTCGACGCACAGGAGAACAGCACCAAATGCAACACTGACTTGGGGCACTTACGACAATGAGTAAAACAGAGGACCTGCCAGGCGCAAGGAGATGAGGGAGAAGGGAAGAAGGGTGGGAAGGGAAGAGAGGGGGTAGACGGGTGGGGGGCGTGCCGAGGAGGGCCAGGGATGGAAGGACGTGGGAGGGAAAGAGGTGAGGATGTGGTGCAGGGATTCGGGGGGGGGGGGGAGGAAAATCCGCTCTGGGAGAAGGAAGGAAAAGGGGGGCCCTGGAAAGGGGGGGATGGGACAAGGCCAGGTTACAGGTGGAAGGAAGGGTATATGTCTCCGCAAAGTTCGACATCCAGGAGGGGGAGGTGCTGGAAATTGCCCTGATGAAGGAGATGAAGGGTGTGGAGCTGGAGAGAGGAGGGATACAGCGATAGAGGAGTGGCTATGGACAGGGGGTGGAGAGGAAGGGGGAAACCAGGGGGTGGTGGGGATCAAGCCTGCACACAGTGTAAAGGATGTGGAGATGTTGGAGGAAAAGGAGGAGGTGGGGTAAGGGGATGAGGTCATACAGGAGCTGTGTGGGGGAAGGAATTCAGATACGGAAGGCAAGGCAGAGTGCATTGCGTTTGAGGATTTTGAGGGCCTTGTAAAAGCAAATGGGGGTGGAGATCCAGGCAATGCTGGCATAACAGAGGATAGGACAGATGAGGGATTTTTAGATGTGGTGGATGGTGGAAGGATGCAATCCCCATGTCTAGCCAGACAGGAGTTTCAGAAGGCATTGGCAGGGATGGGCTTTCTGCTGGATGGTCAGGAGGTGAGGGATTCAGGTGAGGTGACTTTTGAGGGTGAGGCCAAGGCATCTCAGAGGGGGGGGGGGGGGGTTGAGCCAGATGGGATGACCAGAAATGGCGAGGTAGAATTCATGGAAGGAGCAGGTGGTGAGGCCTATGATTATTGCCTGGGTTTTGGAGGGGTTGAGACAAAGGTTACATCAAGTGGTGAACTGGTCAAGGTAGGTTTGGAGGGTGCAGTGGGACCATTTAAGAGTAGGTTAGAGAGCCAGGAAGGCAGTGTCTTCAGCATATTGCAGAAGGTGGACAGATGGGGGTGGCTTGGGCATATCAGCCATGTAGAAGAGATAAAGGAGAAGGGAGAGGATGGAGCCCTGGGGGACGCCAGAAGTGGGATAAAAGATACTGGAGCTGGTGTTGTGGAGGGTGACATAGGAAGGTCGGCACAAGAGGAAGGAAGTGACCAGATGGACCAAATTGATAGGCAGGGCATAGGTTTGGAGTTTAAAGAGGAGACGGGCATGCCATACACAGTCATAGGCATTTTGGAGGTTGAGGGAAACAAAAGTGGCAGAACGATGGGAGTTAAGCTGGAAGGAGAGAAGGTGAATGACGATTAAGGAGTTGGTCTTTGGCAGTGAATAAGGGTCAGAAGCCACACTGGGTTAGGGGGAGGATGTGGTGTTGATTAAGGTACTGATGGATGTGATGGGAGAGGATGGATTCGAAGATCTTACTGAAGATGGAGGTGAGGCAGATGGGACGATAGGAAGAGGCAACAGAAGGGAGTTTGTTGGGTTTGAGGAATAAGATGATGCGGAAGTCTTCCACAGCTTGGGCTGGATGCCGGTAGAGAGGATGACGTTATAGAGATGGGCAAGGACGGTCAGGAAGGAGAAGAGGCTATCTTTAAGGGAGCGATAGGTGACACAGTTGTGACCAGGGGCATGTTGCGTTTGGACCAGAGGAGAAGTTTAATGTCTTGCGCTGTGATTGGAGTCTTGATGTCAGAGGGGGGGGGGGGGGGGGTAACTGCCCCAAGTACTGGAGACTAGGAGCAAGTGGAGCAACCGAGGTATCAGCGCATTCCATGATGGTGGAGAAAAGAGAATAATCAAATGGTTCAAATGGCTCTGAGTACTATGGGACTTAACTTCTGAGGTCATCAGTCCCCTAGAACTTAGAACTACTTAAACCTAACTAACCTAAGGACATCACACACATCCATGCCCGAGGCAGGATTCGATTCTGCGACCGTAACAGCCGTGCGGTTCCAGACTGAAGCGCCTAGAACCACTCGGCCACCCCAGCCGGCAAAAGAGAATAATCAAAGTGGGTATCATCAGAGATGGAGAAGACCTCAAAAAGGTGGAAAGCAAAGTGGTTGGCCTTACTGAGGTTGTAAGGAAGGGCGCGGTCATTATGGAGGAGGGGGTAATGGGGTGCAGAATGGGAACCAGTAAGGTGATTGAAAGCGCAGCAGGACTTGGAGGAGTTGATAGGGAGGGTGGAGTTGTGTCATGTGCAGGTCTGGCGCCAGTCCCAGCGTTTCTTTGCTGTAATAAAGTTCCGTGCGTGTCGCAGTGGTGTTGGAGTGCATCCCTGTCACGAGTGCACAAGAAGAAGTAATAGAGGTGGCAGGATTAGCAGAGGAGGAGTACAGCCCATAGAGGGAGAGTGGGATGGCAGGGGTGGATGGGTTTAGTAGGAACATGGGCCTCCACGGCATCAGCAGTTACCTTCTGAAGGAAGGATGAGGCGTGGATGATGTCGTCAGGATGGTGATAGGTAAAGAGGGTGGCTTTCGACCTGGGTGGCAATGGATTCCCAGTAGCCATCCTAATTGGCATGACGGTAGTCATGGATGATCTTGGGAGGGGGTGCAGCAAGGGAAGCAAGAGGGGGGGGGGCTGGTGAGCAGGCGTGACAGTGGGAAAGACAGGGAGGTGGTCGCTACCTGTGGGATCAAGGATGTCGATGGCGATATGCCCAAGGAGGTTGGCAGAGGCAATGACAAGATCAGGGGTGGTGTCGCTTTTGGTATGGGTGTGCTGGGGGAGGAGAATGAGATCACCATGGCTTTTGATGTCGGCGACAATCACACAGGTGGAGAAGGTGCAGTCAATGTGGGAGATGAAATCATAAGGAAGAGGAGCAGTGGAGTGGACATAGTTGGTGGTACAGGTAATTGTAAGGGAGGGGAAGAAGACGATGAGGATAAGGTGTTTGGTGGAGTCATTGAAGAGGGGTTGTGGCCAATTGGGAATATGCTCGAGATGACCAATTGCGACTCCACACTGGGCTAAAGGACCAGGAGTGTCAGTGCAGTGGAGGATATAGGGAGAGGTGTGGATAGAATGTTGGGGCTGGAGAAAGGTTTTCTTCAAGAGGAAGATGTCGACCTGGTGGTTGGAGAGCTGCACGAGATTAGCCGAACGATCTAGGGCGCTACAGTCATGGACTGTGGAGGTTCGAGTTCTCCCTCGGGCATGGGTGTGTGTGTTTGTCCTTAGTATAATTTAGGCTAAGTAGTGTGTAAGCTTAGGGACTGATGACCTTAGCAGTTAAGTCCCATAAGATTTAACACACTTTTTTTTGGTGGTTGGAGAGTGTGTTCATGAGTAGGTATTTGTTGGTCTGGAAAGAGTGGATGCTCTGGAAGAGGATGTGTCACCTGTGCCACGCTTGATGGGAAGAGAGGGGGGAAGACAGGGAAGGGAAGAGGCTTGAACTAGGGTGTCGATGCAAGTGAAGGTGAAGTGGGTTGGGTTGTAGGTGTAAGTGGCAAATGTGTTCAGATGGAAGATGGAGCGGGCAGCAAGGGAGATTTGTTGGAATGTGTGGGGGTGCTGAAAAAGGTGAATGTTTTGGAGGACAATGGTAAGGAACCATATGATGTCCTCTGCTGTGGGGGGGTCGATGGAGGGAATTGTTGGTGTGGACGGGACAACGTGACAGATAAGGATAGTAAGCTCGGGAGTGCAGGAACGGGTTTAACTTTACACTTGCGGGAGGGTGGCGAACTCCGAAAAGACCAGCATGAGGTACGTGGGACCAGAGGCATTGTAGATACAGCAGTCAGAATGGATTTCCAGGTCTGGGTGGGTGTTCAGTTCCGCCAACACCTCATCCTCTGTGATCACCGGAAATATGATGAACCGTGACAGTGGTTACCAATTGAATAACGCGTGGAATCCCGTCATCTCCGAAATTTGCTCGAGACGAAGGCGCCAGAAGACTTCGATAGCTGCGGCTAGCGACAATACCGACGGCAGCTGAGTTCCACCAGCGAGGGCAATGTGGTCCTTTGTCTCCTCGACTGCAATGCATGCGAGGCAGTACCATCAGCGCACTATATAAGACGGAGCGGAGAACGTCTTCGTCAGCCCTCGTTCGGCTCTCCTGAAGAAATATCATGCAATGAAGTTTACGACGACCGGCTGCAAGCCCAAAATCTTTTTAAACAGTTGATTCCTCGGGAAAATTTCAAAATTTTACAATTTAATATTCCTTTTGGAGGAAAACTGATGTTGATTGGAGGAGATTTCCGTTCCTCAGGTCATGTGTTTCAGGTGTTGTTTAAACGAGTCTGACACCCCGAGCTCTGGCAAAATTTTGGGAAGTTATGTTTAGTGCATAACACGAGATGCATTGATTCAAACTATAATGGGTGGCCGTTGCAGCTTGGAGTTGGAGCATGGAGAAGTAGTTTGATGATTCAGCACAGCACGATACGAGTGCCTTCTGAATTTATCTGTAGCGGAGGGTTAGTTGCGGGAATTTTTGGTAAAACAATTGCGTTGCATGATATTTTCTCATAGATCCGGGTTCGAGTCCCGGTCTGTCACAAATTTTCAACTTTCACCATCGAATTATTTCGATGCCTCATTGTCTCTCTTTCTAAAATTTCTCATTTGCCAAAAAACCAATTGTATTTACTAGAAACGTGGATGTGGATAGAATCAACTGCAGTTAGAGGGTTTCTTCCAGAATATAGCTGAATCTATCTGTGTACTAAGGAAACTGAAACGACACGTGAGAATGAGAGTATTACCTTTCCCTTGGAATGTTTTCATGCTATGAATCCTGCAGGCTTACCACACCATAAACTACATGTTAAAGTTGGAACTATGGTCATGCTACCTTTTTTCGGCTAGGGTTAAAAATGGCTCAAATGGCTCTAACCACTATGGGACTTAACATGTGAGGTCATAAGTCCCCTAGAACTACTTAAACTAAACTAACCTAATAACATCACACACATCCATGGCCGAGGCAGGATTCGAACCTGCGACCGCAGCGGTCGCGCGATTCCAGACTGAAGCGCCTAGAACCGCTCGGCCAAACTGGTCGGCATGGGACAGGTTTCGAAGTATATGTAAAAGGAAACATTATCTTTTGTATTATTTGTAATAAACAAATGGTATACAATAAATAAAGGTTATAAATGTATTGTCTGCAACGCGTATGTCTCCTTTTATGAAGTTTTTGGAGGCTGTGAATCCGCATACAGAAAAGGTAAAAATAAATATTGTGCCTACTCCTCACTAACGAAAGATGACTCTAGGATCCGATACTACTTTTACGTAAATATTGTGTGCAGAAAGATTATATATAATTTAGAATTTGGACAAACATACTTGATGCAACGACAAAACTTCAAAACATTTTCTAATCTAAGAATAACAATTTTATGCAATTCCTTTACTACTACCAACAGAAGCTTCATGAGAAATAAGATACGAATATTTCTTGTTTTCAAACGTACACTTGGTCCGTGCTTCCCTTCATTGGTTTACTTACTTACATTAGAAGAACAATTAAATTCATTTGTATTTTTTAAAATACACATCATGTAAATTAGAGAAATGGTATCCTAATGTACGTATGAATTTATTTTGTTAATCTGTAGTTTGATTAATTTGCTTTTACTTTTTCTGCCATCAGCCATAACATAAACAGTCTGGCACTACACACTACCCGATAGGCCTTACATAAGCATGCAAAGGGATTATCACCCTTTTAGTTTATTAGCTATCAGTTCACCAATTTTCATTAGTCTGTGGGCGAAGAATTAAAAATTAGTAAAACCTACAAAATCAGGGTATGGCATGTTCCATTATATGCATAATGCAAATTACTTATTGTATTAACTAATATGTAAAATAATGACCCACGCACAACCAAGTCATAAGTGGGACTTCGATTCCTTAAAGAATCGAAAGTGGTTGGATTTACTGGCTGTAGGAAGCTATATTTTTTGATCATGGGGAACAGCACGCTACAAGTGATGTGCGCAGTAGCAAGGAACATTTGCACTTTTATTAAGTCTAATAAAGGGGATACAGTAACACAGCTTCTTGGAACATAGATTCGCTCTGATTCGTTCAGGCTAGAAAATAAGTCAAGATGTGATACTGGATTGTTCTTGGCTGAAAGTCAATCGCTAACTTTGCACTGGAATATACTTAGATGAAAATCGATGATAGACGTTGCTCTAAAGCTTTCTTACGTAGACGAAATCTGCGAGTCCCTGGACAATGGTAAACTGCTGGTGGACAGATTGAAGGTAGGTTCCTTTGAGGCAGTGTCCACGAGAACTGGTTGAAGATGCAGGGAGGCCGAGAGCTTGAGGACAGGCGATATGTTGAATTCGAGGGCAGATTGCAGCTAGAATCCAGCAAGACAGTGAGCTCGAGAACGGCTTAAAGATGAATTCCATCAAGGTGGTGGGCGAAGGATGAACCAATAGACGGTTTGGCACCTTGGACGCTACTACCGTGAGATGATGCTCATTTCACTTGGCGGTATGAACTAACTGTAGTGTGGACACCAGGTGCAGCGTTCAGCAGGCACGTGATTTTCAGGCCCACAATGATAGTGCTGTTTTTGACAATGCTTACGCTTCTGGCAGCGAGGCTGCTGCCACCTAATACCGTGTTGGCTGTAAACTCACCGTGTTTGTTGGATGATTCTCATTCGATACTCAGAGACAAGGTAATTAATGGTCCAGAAGTTCTACAGTTCATGGTACACGACAGTCAGGTTGGTTATTGTGTTAAAAAACGTAGCTTGGTGATAGAGCATCCCTTACCTGCTGAAGGGGAGATGACACAGTTCAAAATGGTTCAAATGGCTCTGAGCACTATGGGACGTAACTACTGAGGTCATCAGTCCCCTAGAACTTAGAACTACTTTCGGATGGGCGCCCATGATGAGGCCTAGATCTGTGAAGTGGTGACTAAAGGCGTGTGGCCATAATAATTAGATCTGGCAAGGAGTTTATTTGAAATGACACATGCAGTGTCGTCGTCGAGGAAGGCCAAGCTGACCACTGATGCTTGCGATTGTTGGATGACCACTCGTGGGCCAGGTATGTACTGAAATTACCTGTAGTTCCCAAGTGATCGCCTGGAAGTCCAACTTGTGATCCATGAAAAGTGGGCAACTGTGCACAATGCAAGTGGTCCTTGAATGAGATTTTCACTCTGCAGCGGAGTTTGCGCTGAAATAAAACTTTCCTGGCATATTAAAACTGTGTGCTGGACCGAGACTCCAACTCGGGACCTTTGCCTTTCGCCGGCAAGTGCTCTACCGTCTGAGCTACCCAAGCATGACTCACGCCCCGTCCTCACAGCGTTACTTCCGCCAGTACCTCGTCTCCTACCTTCCAAACTTAATCTGCCAAGAAAGTTTCATGTCAGCGCACACTCCGCTGTAGAGTGAAAATCTCATTCTGGAAACATCCCCCAGGCTGTGGCTAAGCCATATCTCCGCAATACCCATTCTTTCAGGAGTGTTAGTCCTGCAAGATTCGCAGGAGAGCTTCTCTAAAGTTTGGAAGGTAGGAGACGAGGTACTGGCGGAAGTAAAGCTGTGAGGACGGGGCGTGAGTCGTGCTTGGGTCGCTCAGTTGGTGAATCACTAGCCCGCAAAAGGCAAAGGTCCCGAGTTCGAATCTCGGTCCAGCACACAGTTTTACTGTGCCAGGAAAGTTTCAAGGGGTCCTTGTTGTCACATATGCTGCTAGCGACTTGAGGTTTCTTGGACAGTCGACCAGGCAGGTGTGGCACAGAGCGCAGACCATCTGAAGGCCTTTTGTCTCTTGCTGTGTTGCATGTCTGCCGACACAGACAGAACACGACGTGTGTGGCTACTCCAGTAAGAAGGGCAGTGAGCCTGTTGGTGAGGAGTGTGAGCTCCTCCACAATGGTGCACGAGAGACCCGACGAGTATCGTTCAATGGCAGGCATAGCCAGAGGTGGCTGGCTTGTGAGAGCCAGACCAGGAGGCTATAGATCCATGGTGGGCGGTGAGAAACGTTCACAGTTTGCTGTGAGATGTTGTAAATGGCTCTGTGCTACGAATTCAGCTGGATAGATGGGCATGAGTGTCAAGTAACCCTCGTCCTATGTTATCGAGAGGTCCTAGACAATTGTCCAACAGAAAAAAGCTCGGCGTGCTGCACTTGCCACACTCGGAAATGCATGACTCACATCCAGAAGGGAACTGAGCCAGGAGAGCGGAGAAGGCACCAGAGATGGCGGTGTATTGTCGATGATGGGGCTAGTGGTACTGGAGCTAGTGGCATTGCAGCTGGCGGCTTTGCTGCCGGTGGCAGGGGAGCTATTGTTAGTGGTGGCAGCCCGATGAGTTTGCCCTGGAAGGGTAAGTGAGAAACTCAAAGTCGTGTTGTACCCAATGTAGGTGAAGTAGGAGATGCACCAACAAATTCGAATGCAGCAGTTCCATACTGAAAATAGACAATGGAAAACTGAGAATATATGTATATGAAACTAGCAACAATGTTGAGCATTTCATGGGTATGCAAGGGATGATCTGGCCAAGCATGAAAGCACGATAGCGTGGATGTGAGTCACAGTTGCGATATTTGCCCGAAACGAGGTATCTTCATCACAGTTTCATTGTTCATCACCAAGAGCTATACGCGCCCAGATAGTAAAAGAACAGTTATACTTTTGTTAAATATAATGAACACAATACAATAACACAACTTGATGAGATATGGGTCTGCTCTACCTGTTTCAGACTGCAATTTCGCTCACTGACATCGGAGTTGAACTTGCTTATCTGAAATTCAGTTACTGAAGTTGAATCAGAATATTCTTGGCTGAAAGTCATTAGCTGATGTTTCCCTGGAACGTTCTGTTGAAGACGAAATCCGTGGGGCTGTGGCCAGCTATGATTGGTACCTTGCTCGAGGATGAATTGAATGTTGATTCCCTTGGGATGTTAAGCTCTAGGGTGAGCTGAAGATAGCAGCAGTCTGGATTCTGTTCGCAAAAGACATAAAATTCATACCTAGCGACAGCATGGTTTCTGTTTGCAACACGAGAAAGACGAACAACACTGAATAGTCACTGGAACACTGCACTAAAAAGTTGGCAAATGTGACATACCACAGCTGAGAGCAGGTGGGGGGAAACTGGACAGATGATGGGAAAATAAAAAAGGGGGGGAAAAAGAGTAAAAGCGATGGGGGGAGCCGGGAAAGAAGCTGATGGAGGATAAGGACCCTTAAGAGGGGTGGGGGGCGCTGGGCAGAAGCGACAGGGAGTGGGGTAGGCAGAGGAGGGGAATACAAAAGGACTCAGTGGGGGGGAGAAGGGAGGTAGGGAGAGGTGTAGTGGGGAGAAAACAGGACGGAAGGGGGGAAGAGGGAGCCCAGGGAAAGGAGGGGAGTGAGGATCAGAGTTGATAGGAGGGATAAATGGAGGGAGAGAGGGCATCATCCGGGAGGGGGAGTTGATGGAAGCCACCTTGGGAAAGGAGATGTAGGGTGTAGAGATGGAGGGTAGGGGGGACACAACGGTGAAGACGTGGCAGGGGGCGGGGATGGGAGAGGAGAGGAGCAACCAGGGGGTGAGGGGGTTCAAGACGGCGGGAGGTGTAGAGGATGCGGATATGTTCGAGGAATAGGAGCAGATGGGGGAAAGGAATGAGATCATAGAGGATCCACGTAGGAGACAGGAGGGGGACAGGAGGCGTATTTGGAAGGCGAGGCGGAGTGCATGTCGCTCAAGGATCTGGAGGGACTTATAGAATTTGAGGGGGGGGGGCAGATATCCAGGCAGGACTGGCATAACAGAGGATGGGACGGATTAAGGATTTGTAGGTGTGGAGGATCGTAGAGGGGTGCAACCCCCACGTCCGGCCAGAGAGTAGTTTGAGGAGTCGGAGGCGGTTGTGGGCTTTGGATTGGATGGAGATGAGGGATCCAGGTGAGGTGACGGTCAATGGTGAGGCCAAGGTAGGTGAGGGTGTGGGTGAGGCAGACAGGACGTGCGCAGACAGTAAGGGAGAAATCCAGGAGCCAGAAGGAGCGAGTGGTACGACCTACGATGATTGCCTGGGTCTTGGAAGGATTGAGTTTCAGGAGCCACTGGTTACACCATGCAGCAAAAAGGTCAAGGTGATTCTGGAGAAGGCGTTGGGACCGTTGGAGGGTAGGAGCGAGGACGAGGAATGCGGTGTCATCAGCATATTGCAAGAGGTGTACCCGGGGGGGGGGGGGGGGTTTGGGGCATATCCGCCGTGTACAGGAGGTAGAGGAGAGGGGAGAGGACAGAGCCCTGGGGCACACCTGCAGAGGGGTAGAAGGTGTGGGAATTGGCATTATGGATGGTAACATAGGAGGGGCGGTGGGAGAGGAAGGAGGCCACCAGACGGATGTAGTTGATAGGAAGGGCGTAGGTTTGGAGTTTAAACAGGAGACCGGGATGCCAGACACGGTCGTAGGCCTTTTCGAGGTCAAGTGAGACAAAAATGGCGGAGCGACGGGAGTTAAGCTGGAGCGAAAGGAGATGGGTGAGGCGGAGGAGTTGGTCATCAGCAGAGAAGGAAGGTCGAAAGCGACATTGGGTGTTTGGGAGGAGGTGGTTTTGGTGGAGGTAGAGATGGATGCGCCAGGAAAGGATGGATTCCAAGAGCTTGCTGAACACCGATGTGAGACAGATAGGACGATAGGAAGAGGCATCAGATGGAGGCTTGTTGGGTTATGGACTAGGGCAGAGCGGGTCCCTATATACGAAACCGGAGGGAGCGGCTATTGGCCGCTGTCTGCACGTGGCGTAGCGGTGGAGCCCTCGCTGCGCGACAGCTGCTGCGCGGAGGCCGAGCCCTCTTTGGGCTGACCACGTCCATTTGTTCTGCCGCGTGTTCGACTTCCGCAGCGGAAGGTACTAGAATAACGGTTGTAATTTGGACAAAGCATGGCATCCGGCTCTTGAGGTAATTAAACTGCAGAGAAGTCGTCATGGTGTCACTGCCGCCGATCATACATCGATAAGCGAATCGAATGTCTGTACGCCTTCGCCACAGGCGGCGCATGTGTAAGCGTATTTCTTTGCCGCCGACCAGCATCTGTGACCCGCATGCGCAGTACCGCCGCGGTGGAGCATGTAAGGCCGCGCTTGTCATTTTGTCGTCAGTCTTATTATTCACTCTGAGGACGGCCGTACGATACGCGGCCGAAATATCATTGGAGGAAATTTTATTTGCGCGGCTGCATGTCCAAAATTTCATGGACTAGTGTGATAGTTGAGTAGTACAGTCATAGTTGATATGTTAGTGACTGGGAAGCAGCTAGCAGAAGCCAGGCAAGAAGTAGCCACAACAAGTTTGATTCTTTTCTGGTATAATTACTTAGTTGTTTTCATAACTTTTGAGAGCTATACTTTCGTTATACGAATTCCTCTTCGAGAGGCCACATTGAATTGTAGAGTAGATTCTCAAATATGTTAGGCGCCAAAATGTTCGTTATTGAGAACTTTGGTGCCTTAAGCCAAAACCATTTTCCTCTCAAAAGGGTATATTGCTGTATGTGATCTTCGAGTTGAAAGTGATGGCGACAAATAGCATTTCTCGTCACCTCCACCAGTCATGGTATTTTGAGAAGCGTTGAGTGCCACATTGATATTATCACTGATGTAATGCTGATGGGTCATTATACCTTTACTGATTTCAGTCGGTCGATGCTTTATGAGGCAAAACTAGGTAAAAGATTATATTTTATTGTTGTGATCATGCCTGTTAACACAAAATCTAACGAGGGAAACCTCCAGCAGTTGAGATACATGAATTGCCTGTTAAAATTTATTTTGTTAAGTTGCGACTTAAATGTGAAATTATTATCTAGGTTACATATTGCTTATTAATTTGGTGACTCACATCTTTATAGTTCATTCTTGGAGAAAATATGTAAATACAAGTTCCAGTGCTGTGAACTTGACAAAGATTGAAAAACGCATGTGTAAACCGAATTCTGTAACCCAGACTGGATAAGTCAGTAGAAGCTTCTCACACAACATATTCCCTTGGAGCGATTTAGCAGCATTGAAAACACAGTAACGAGAGGGAAGGTGCCAGTAGGCAGCAGGTTACTGCAATCTACAGTTGAAAACGCTGGCACACCTCCCTCCTCGATCGAAATTCCCTCTTACACACAGCACTGCCGAGGGTCTCCCTTTTCTGGAATAGCACCTCAGAATGGAACGTAAATGGGGTATACAGCTTCAAATGCGGGTGCAGGTACTCATACAAATGAGATGACACGGTTTTACAGACTTTAGTGGTCTCATACAGATATTATATGTGTGTAGACTGAAGGGGTGAGTGAAAATTTGTACCAGGGCCGAGAATCGAAACTGGGGCTCCTGCTTAAGAGGCAGGGTTGTTAGCAGCTAAGCCACGTTGGCACAGAGGTTCACACAGTTGCACCAAGAAGGGCTGGAACGTCATCTGCTAAGTGGGCTCATACTGAAATGTGTTTTGCAAATTTGATTCAATTTCGTAATCACTGACTCAAACCCACTCAACTGGTTTAGTTTCCTTTTGTTTCCTGCTCCACTTCCAGGTGCTTCACTCTTTTTGCCAGGCAATATGCCCCTTCGAATGTTCTCCCAATTTCTACGATATACCTCGCGTAGCTGTGTGTTTGCCATACTTAACGTGCTCTCTCATTTTCTAAACTAATCCTCTTGTTCCCAGTACTACGTTTGAAATTATGCTTGACTAAATGTTTTCGTTCTGGATGCTAAGTTATTCACAAGGAAAAGAATAATGTAAATTCTAACCCATCGAAATTTTTAAACTATATATTTGTTAACTTCTAGGAAATTTTTCCACTATATGGTGCGGTGAATATTTTATTCTATTTTTAACTCGTTTCAATTTTATATTCCCCTTCTCATTATGAATAAGACGACTGAACATGTTTATTTTATAACGTCTGTTCATAGTTTCCTGCTTAAAATCCTTAGCAGATTCAGTCTGAGCACTACGCTCAGTAGTACATTCGTCGTCTGGTGTTCTCAGCTTTTGAAGATAGCTTCCTGATACTTTCATGGATGGGAGTAATGTTTTGTAATTACAAAATGCTTCATGAAGACGTTTAAGCTGTGCAAATCACTATGTTATTCCAGTGGTAAACTGTAATACACATCTTGGCAGCGTCAACTGAAGTCCTGGTAAAGGAATGTGCTGTACTCACCGAAAAGGAAGGATACATCTGTAAGTCACTTTTCCACCATCATTGGACGGTAGCTATTAAATACTCTGCGCTATTCTCCCCTTATTACTGGAAATACTTTTGTGGGAAGCTTTGTACTCATAACTTAAATATTCACATATATGCATGTAATTGTTCTCCAATGTAACTACTTACAAGAGCACGTAATTTACTTTTAGACAAACATGCACATGCAAAAACTGTACTTTTCTTTCTGCCACATGCAAGGAATCAGATGTATCTGCGGGCGAACTACTAAATTCGAGAGTACTTTTCCGAGTGACCGAAGGAATGAATTCCCCCGTTACAGGTACTTTTTATTTTACGCGTTTGTTTATATTCTGAAAAAAAAAACACGACGATAGCGATTACATGACGTATCACGTATTGCCAGTACAGCACTGTAGTGCAGCCAGAAGCGATCGCCGCTCTACAAACTTTGACCTACGTCACGCTCTCAACAATGGAACATCGCTCTACGTCAGCGAGCCGTTTCTCAGCAACACTGCGATACTGCTTCGTAACGAGCGATCTCGTGCTGAAGCGTCTCGTGTTATTTCGCTGGTGCTTCATACTATTAAGAAAGTTGTAACAGAGAATACCAACTTTCTGAATTTGTTAGATCTTTTGAAGTATCTAATACAGACACAGGAACTCAGCGTCACGGCAGGCGCAGCTGAGGAACAGGGGTAAGTGACCAGCCGCCATCTTTTCTCAGTCATAGCATGCATGCTTACACCAAAGTGTCCAGCTGTCGTAATTCACTATTAAGTACTACTGCTTGCCACTGTTACCTAAGTTAAGCAATAAGTGTAGGAAGTGTGTCGCTATGTTTACCCGTTTAATCGTGCCAGCTACATTTTGTTGCAGTCTCTGGTTACTTCCAGTTATACGAGTTATGGTACACACCGGTTGCAAGCCATACCATCTGTTAATGGTGTGTGATATTTGTGAAGAGATCTGATATTTTGATATAGCAAGCTGTGTACACATCCTCGTGTTCTGTACAGTTAGACAAATTCTTGTTTTCATAAAGAAGTGGCATTAGTGTACTATGACAGGTATCGTTCTGCCTACTAGGTAGATAGTTTAACATTTTCACGAAAGGCAAATAGCTTATTTCATGCCACGTGATTCGGCAGTTGTAGAGAAATGTGAGTAAAGGGGGCCCCCAAGTGCAAGCGGATGTTTTCCGTTTCGTCTTGCTGTTGTAATCGGCTCGCGAGAATTATAACGGAGAATCATGAGACAAATGTAGGCAGCCAATAAGATTTTCATTCGTAAATTCCCTTGATTCGTAAATGAAATTAGACGATACTTTCTTTCATTCCGAGCAATTTAATTTCCGCTCTAAGATTACTGCCTAACGACATCCTCGAAAATCGCGACAGTTTCCGAAACAACAGTGAAATATTTATGACAACCAAGACTATAAGTCTGATTTAGGCTCTGCTTTTAGGTCCCAACCTTTACTTAGATCCCAAACTAATCAAAACCTCGGTAGTCTTGACACATGCGCAGGAAATCAGGCAAATATTTGTGGTAAAGACAACACTGAGCGAGTCTGATTAGCTATGACCACTGATAACGAACTCTGAACAGCAATACACAACGAAAATCTTTCGAGAACGTAAGCGTACTTTAGCCGAGAAGTGTGTAATAAATTTTATTTGCCACTGAAACTTAGGTAGTTACTGTTTATTATGCAGTTGTTTGTGCTACGTGACTGTGTGAAGAAGAAATTTTATTACTTTTTTTAGTATTTGAAGATAGAATTCTGGAATCAGCAACGCTGTGTTGGCAATCAAACTATCTCTAGGGGTTGATGAAACATCAAAGTATCCTCGCAGCTCATAGGAGCGTTGTCGGAAGAAGACATACCCTCCATTAGGTTATTTCGCCAAAGCAAATTTTTGATATTTCTCGCAGTTTAAGATTTGTTGCTTGATTGTTATAACTGCATCAGCTCTCAACACCCACACGTTTTGTTGCTTTACATTCGTGTGCTGTTACCTCACTGAAGGTTAGGAGCTCTTCCTGACGTCGAACGTGTTCGTGCGTCAATCGCAGAACGATTATGTAAATCAATCCGTTAGGCTGTCCGGATGCTACTGCTAAATATTTGGGCCACTGTCTACTGATAAAACAGCCAGAGATACCTCTGCTGTTAGGGAAGAAACGTCATGCTCCCTTAGATCCGGACGTTCTCAGAGCTTGTATATGTCTACAATTTTGATACTCTCTTACTTTTCCCAAGATTGACAAATGAAGAGTTATATACTGGACGTGATGGAAGTTTGAGAGAAAATGTATAACGTTTAACCACAACTCGTTTCACGTAGAAAATTATTCTAATAAGCATATTTGAAAAAAGTAAGTGATGCTAAAAGTCAGCATTTCATGTACAGTATTATAGTATGATTATGTATTCCTCAGTGAAAAATAGTTGACGGACGATATGACATTATGTTTCCAGGCTATTAGGCAAGAGACAGATCGATGTGGAGGTTTGGAAGATGACTCCGAGCTATAAGACAAATTTATGGCATTATTTTTCAGTCTAAGCGATCGATATTCTGACTAGCGAGCTAATTTATCATCAGTGAAGGGGATGTGTTATCCATATAGACCAGTGGTTCCCAATCTGCGGGATGCGACCCCCTCCCCCCCTGGGGGTGGGGTCGGCGTGATAGGTTTATAGGTGGTGGTGGTGGAGCGCGCGGACATCTCAGAAGAAGCAGAAACATTCGGTCAGACAAGTCAAAAATTTTATAATAATTACAGTTAGCGAGTGTAATTTTGTAGAGTTGGCAGCAACATCTTTGTCTCACACGTCACCAACTTGCTACTGACACAGCACATTTTTCAGTCTGCTCTCCTCATTCTTAACTCAGTTTATGCCTGTTGTGCTCTATAAAAAAATGGTACTTTTATTGGCTTTGTACTTTGAGCGAAAAATCTACTATCTATGGATTCACATTTATTGAAAAAGACAATGTCCAGCATCCATAGTATGTTGTGTGTCATAATGTATTCAGCAACAACCCATTTAAAAACAGCTCGGCCGGTATTCGAAAATAAACCAAAAGAGTTTTTTGATGGGAAAAAGAATACTTAACGTTGCATGAAACTTGACTCTACTGTGTTCTTTTGGCAGGAAAATGGAAAGTTATCGGAGCATCATGAAATTTCCCCCTTAACTGCAAAAACAAAATAGCCTCAGGGTGTTGGTGAGACAATAATCAAATCTTTTACTCTAAAAACAACCCGAAACGTTTATGGCAAAAATATTTAGTGAAAAATGGATGAAATACCTCTTTCAAACAACAGTGTGCAGCGTATTTTCGAAGAAATGACCCTGAACGTGAAAGAACATCTAGTTAAAAGACTTAAAATTTTTACATTTTTTGCCTTGCTGTGTGATGATTCTATTGAAAAAGCTCAAAGTGTCAATGGTATAACGCCAATTTTCGGCCGAGAACAAAAGTATTGATGAACTATTATTTTTTAAAAACATGGGAACAACATCTAAAGGCTATCAAGTATTTTCTGCAGTTAATTAATTTTTGGTTGAAAATGCTTTGCCTTGGGACAGAATTATGGAACTGCGTACTGATGGAGCACCGGTCACCTTATGGTTTCGTTCTGTTTTCTAAGTATTTCCAAGGTAAGAAATTCTAATCCTACTGGCTCTCATTGTACGAGCCACAGACAGGTAGCACCTCCTAAAACTTTACCTCGAAAGCTGAACGCTCCACTGACAGTGGCTATCAAGTTGACAAAATTATGTAAAGTGGTGTGAATAGTCGTTTTCTTCCAAGTACTACGTAATGATCTCAATGTTGAGCACCAATCTTTACACTTTCGGTGGTTCTCGAAGGGCAATATCCTCAGCTGTCTAAAAACTGAACTCATAGATGGAACTATTTTTCTTTGATTCAAGGGAAAGCTGAGCTTTAGCATTCAGTCACTGATGAAAGCTTTATATTCCTAGACTTCCCTGAAACCCTGAGTAGACTGAATTTGAAACTACACGGTAGACACGACACAATAACTGATGGAAATGATTCCATAAGTACCTCCTTGCAGAAGACACAAGTGTGGAAGCGTCACGTGGTTGCTCCCATTGCGAACTTCTCTTCACTCCTTCGATTTAATGAACTTAGAGATAGGCAACGGTGCTGTCTCAACGAGTGAAGAGTCGTCATCAGTGATGTCCTGGAACGGCTTCAAGAAGAGCTCAAACTGTATTTTCCTCATTTGTCCTCAAGTGAGCGGTTGTATATGACTGCTAAGAAAGGCGTTATTGTGTCTGCTTACTCTGAAAGGAACCTGTTTGTTATACCATTTGGACCGAAAGACTTGCCTCTCTTACGTGATTGTAGCTGCTTCTCAATACCTAAGATATTTACTTTTATGTCACTCTCTTTGGGTTTTGGGACAATGAAACATTGTCTCAAAATATGGTAGAAAACCTAAAGAGATTCTGGTCGTATGTAAAGTACACCAGTGGCAAAAAACAGTCAATACAGTCACTGCGCGACAGCGATGGAAATGTTGCCGATGATGGTGCCACTAAAGCGGAGTTACTAAATACAGTTTTCCGTAATTCCTTCACGAAAGAAGACGAAGTAAATATTTCAGAATTCGAAACCAGAACAGCTGTTAGCATGAGTAACATAAAAGTAGATACCTTAGGTGTTGCGAAACAAATTTAAACCACTTAAGAAAGGCAAGTGTTCTGGTACATATTGTATCCCAATCAGGTTCCTTTCAGAGTATGCAGAAACATAGCGCCTTTCTTAGCAATCATATACAACCGCTCACTTGACGAAAGGTCTGTTCCTAAAGACTGGAAAGTAGCACAAGTCACACCAATATTCAAGAAAGGAAATAGGAGTAACCCATTGATTTACAGACCCATATCACTGACCTCAATTTGCAGTAGGATTTTGGAGCAGATAGTGTACTCGAGCATTATGAATCACCTTGAAGAAAATGACTTATTGATACATAACCAACACAGATTCAGAAAATAGAAATGTACATTTCCATTTAACCAGTAAATTAGTTACAATAATTCCAGAATGAAACCGGAAATATTTAGCTGCAGATTGGTATTAATAAAACTGCAAAGTTCATAATAAAATAAAATAATTTAGCCTTTTTCGAGCGAAATACGTGCCACCCGTTTGTGCACTGTGGTTGAGCCGTGTATACTGTGATATAGAACCGAATATCTTAATTACCTGTAGTGTGTGTCTCGTTGCACTATTAGTATCATTTACGTGTAATGTTTAGGAATGTGTACGTCTATTAAGTTTCAGAGGCTCACAAAATTGTGTTGTTGTCTGATACATCAAATGTTGTAGGGACATCGAAACGGTAAAAGCCTTTACAGTCATTGTCCAGTCTCAAATATAATTCTGTCTGTTGTCGTCAACGGTACGTTACTAATCTCCATTCTTTCCGTTCGTAATATTTTTGTTTTAAATACGAGACACAAGAATAAAATAGAGGTTCGAAAAGTAGTACTCTCACTTTAACGCCAACGTGAAGTTTTATTGAATTTACTCCGATAATGAACAACAACCAAGAACCATTCTTAATTAGTCTGTCAATAGGAACTTATGACCGATGTAGATACATATCAAAGAATCATGACCATCTGGAACGTGTAATCGACCACCAGATATCATCTTTGTGCTACGGCTGCAAGCTGTGCTCTGGTATCGCAATAACGAGGTTTGACAGCTAACGCAACTTGCTACACAGACAGTCTTAATTTTCGGAATGCTATAGGTCATCCATGATGAAACAACTTTATGTGTATTGCATGAGCTGAACTCAGCTACAGTCGCAAGTTGGTGATATGAAAGCAGTGACTGGTTTTGCAGCTACTTCTGCTCCCACCTGCAGATTAATATTGTGAGACCTGGCCGCAACAGCGAGACAAGGTACAGGGTCAGTCAAATCATATTTACAGAGTTTCATTAAGTTCAACCTTCATTCTGATGATTTACTTACAGATTACGATCAATATGCTGTAAACACCACCCACACATGCAAACATACATCCATCTCTGGCACTTTCTACCATTTAACACCAATATTTTGGCAACACGGTACGACTTCAAATGGTTCAAATGGCTCTGAGCACTATGGGACTTAACATCTATGGTCATCAGTCCCCTAGAAGTTAGAACTACTTAAACCTAACTAACCTAAGGACAGCACACAACACCCAGCCATCACGAGGCAGAGAAAATCCCTGACCCCGCCGGGAATCGAACCCGGGCGTGGGAAGCGAGAACGCTACAGCACGACCACGAGATGCGGGCCACGGTACGACTTCGCTAACATAATTGTTTTATACTGAAACACGTTTATTAGAAGCAGTCCCCACGTCCGTTAACCAGCCTTGCCAAGTTATTAGTTTAGCACTGTCAATCTTTGCCACAGGCATTACCGGTTTAATATAATAAACAGAGTTAACTGCGGTTCTTTTTTGATTTCATAGATAACGACTTCCTTATTTCATGGTTCTTGAGGGCAGTGTTTAATTATGTCAGATCAGACGGGCCACTTTGGATACCTCTGTTCGACACCATGACATATACCCCTACAACTTGTGCACATAATGAAAACATTTTTCAAGATCACATTCGTAAGTGCATATACAACATCACATTATTTCATGTAAAGTATACGTTGTAGCTTTACCAATCTCGTTATCGTATGGTTAGGTTGGAGGACTTGTGCTAAAACCACAATATATAGTAATTTCAATTCGTCATAATAAATTTTCTGTCCTTACATGTTAATGTTATTGACTTTTTAGGTGAAGTGATCGTAGATAGGAGTCTATAACCACCTGCTGTTATGAAAACATTTATGGTATTACGTCACCCTTTAAACTGACTACGCCGGCCGGAGTGGCCGAGCGGTTAAAGGCGCAACAGTCTGGAACCACACGACCGCTACGGTCGCAGGTTCGAATCCTGCCTCGAGCATGGATGTGTGTGATGTCCTTAGGTTAGTTAGGTTTAAGTAGTTCTAAGTTCTAGGGGACTTAAGACCACAGCAGTTGAGTCCCATAGTGCTCAGAGCCATTTGAACAATTTGAAACTGACTACGAGTAAATATTACTTGAAGTACACTAAAGTATCATAGTAACTATTTATGTCCGATAGGCTGCACATTTTAAACGTGAATTTATGTTAATAGTCACCGGTGGAAATGCTGTGAGGTAATGAAATGGTTACTAAATTCACAACCACCAAATTTTGTCACACAACGCAATTAGTTACAGACACAGTAAAATATTAATGCAGTAGCATATTTCACCTTCCATGCAACATCATGATATATTTTAGTTCGTTCTAAACTGAGTAACATTTCAAAGAAGATATTACTAACTACATGCATTCAGCAGCATAATAACGCTGCAAAGGCAACGTGACTCAATGAGACATTATTCTGTGCATCCTGGGCCGCTTAATAATAGTTTCAAAATAGGTAACTGTAAGAATGTTGAAAGAACATCAGTAATTATTAGAGTGAAAGTGTACCACTAATACTACACAATACAGGTGACCTATGCCATTACTTAATCTGAACTTTCGTAGTTGGATTTGAATTTAGATGCCCGTAATTCAGAAAAGGTGCCATTACATTACAGTGTCGGTGCATCGTTATGCTAGTTCCGGGATATCTAAATAGAAATCCACTCACAATAGTTTCGATTATGTAATGAACTATGTGATCAAAAGTATCCGGGCACTTCCAAAAACATACGTTTTTATATTAGGTGCATTGCGCTGCCACCTACTACCAGGTATTCCATATCAGCGGCCTCAGTAGTCATTAGACGTCGAGAGAGAGCAGAATGGGTCGCTCTGCGGGACTCACGGACTTTGAATGTGGGCACTTCCGTCATACGGCTGTAAGCGAGATTTCCACCTTCCTAAACATCCCTAGGTCCACTGTTTCCGATGTGATAGTGAAATGGAAACGTGAAGGGACACGAACAGAACAAAAGCGTACAGGCCGACCTCATTTGTTGACTGACATCGACCGACGAAGAGGGTCGTAATGTGTAACAGGGAGACATCTATCCAGACCATCACACAGGAATTCCAAACTGCCTCAGGATCCACTGCAAGTACTATGACTGTTAGGTAGAAGGTGAGAAAACTTGGATTTCATGGTCGAGAGGCTGCTCATAAGCCACAGATCACGCCGGTAAATGCCAAACGTTTTAAAAGCAAGCCACTGTGAGCTGGGCAGAAGGCCTTACGCGCCAGGAATGGCAATAAATTAAGAATTGTTTAAGAACTTGCTGCAATTTACAACTTACAGGTTTTGAAATATTAAGGTAAGTCGCCACAAACACAGCACAAGGCATCAGACGCCAGGAATGGCAGTAAATAAGGTTTTAAGGCTTACTGCTAAAATATAAATACCAATTTAGAATTTTAAGGCAAATGACCACAATCACGGCTGAAGGCCTTACACGCCACGCGTGGCAATAAATTAAGAAAATTTTGAAACCTGCTGTAAAACAGCAAATACAATAGACAAATTTAATTAAAACAAAAAGAAGCAAGTGATCCAGACGGTGCTCTAGGAATCGACAAACACTTTCGCGGGCGAAATGCCAAGAGTTGCATTCACTTCACAAGATGGTAACTCAGACTGGTGGCAGTCCAACGAATGGCTAATCATAATCTTGGAAAAGCTACCTGACGCCCTATAAAGCAAATGCAACGATGGAAGAAAACACCAAAGCCGGAACCGGCGGTCTGCACTACGTCCAGAATACTGTGTTTAGAGCGCCCGGAACGAGAAAGGAATCATTACCACCCGAGTAGAAGAATCACCAACCGGCCTACAATCAAGAAAGCTGTCAAAACTACACGCCTTACCGGACAGCAGCGGCAAGGCGTGGAAATGTGCACTGCCGTCACATGGACTAACCACCAGGGCAGGTAACTGGGGCGTTAGCGGACACCAGGCAAGAAAAATTACCGCTGGTTGAACTTATCTGTTGTGGGTTGGCAGGAGAGCCAACCCCGTGTTATTAGAGGAAGCCGAAAGGCACGCGTTTTAGCTCACGCAGGCTGGCATGAGGTCTGGAACAGGACAAGGAAATTAGAGTTTAGAAGAAACGGACGTAGCTGGTGGAATACTTAACTTTAATCCATTAATGATGAGCGTCGCTCTGGACTGTACATGACTCAGTATCAATAGTAACTGGTAATGGCGCCTTGATAGGTCGTAGCAAATGACGTAGCTGAAGGCCATGCTAACTATCGTCTCGGCAAATGAGAGCGTATTTTGTCAGTGAACCATCGCTAGCAAAGTCGGTTATACAACTGGGGCGAGTGCTAGGAAGTCTCTCTAGACCTGCCGTGTGGCGGCGCTCGGTCTGCAATCACTGATAGTGGCGACACGCGGGTCCGACGTATACTAGCGGACCGCGGCCGATTTAAAGGCTACCACCTAGCAAGTGTGGTGTCTGACGGTGACACCACATTATCAGTTTGTAACAAGTTGAGCGCAGTAAATAGTAATAAGAGGTCGAGGAAATCTAATCAGATCCGCCTTCCCGAAGCACTCCACTCGCCGCTCTTCGCCTTGGGGACAATACGAGCAGCAATGCGAACCCAAGACACTGGAGAATCGCGAGATATCACAATGGTGGAGGTTTCTCTGCTTGGATTGAAATGCTCTCATCTGAAAGCTTGCTAGATCCGGTTTACGACGAGGTCGTGCACCCTCGTGACCACGGCCTTTCCATCCGGCAGTTCACGTGTGCCGCCAGCGGTCCCAGCGTGTTCCCGCACTGCTCGGACCTGGCCTCTCCTGAGTGCCCAACCAAACTCACACACTCATACGACCCGGCAAACTACGACGTCGCGCCAAAGATACGGCAACAGTTACTACTTATCGATAACCGCCGCTGCTGCCACTAGCGGACAGGCAACGCTAACGAAACCGAGTGGCGCCAGTCAACACGAGAAGAAAGCAAACAACCTTTACCATGCCAACTAGATACCGTCTGGCCTCCAACAGGGGGCGGAAACCTACAAACAGCACCAACGCGAGCCGCACCACGGCTCAGCCACCTCCGTGAAACTACACTCCTGGAAATTGAAATAAGAACACCGTGAATTCATTGTCCCAGGAAGGGGAAACTTTATTGACACATTCCTGGGGTCAGATACATCACATGATCACACTGACAGAACCACAGGCACATAGACACAGGAAACAGAGCATGCACAATGTCGGCACTAGTACAGTGTATATATACCTTTCGCAGAAATGCAGGCTGCTATTCTCCCATGGAGACGATCGTAGAGATGCTGGATGTAGTCCTGTGGAACGGCTTGCCATGCCATTTCCACCTGGCGCCTCAGTTGGACCAGCGTTCGTGCTGGACGTGCAGACCGCGTGAGACGACGCTTCATCCAGTCCTAAACGTGCTCAATGGGGGACAGATCCGGAGATCTTGCTGGCCAGGGTTGTTGACTTACACCTTCTAGAGCACGTTGGGTGGTACGGGATACATGCGGACGTGCATTGTCCTGTTGGAACAGCAAGTTCCCTTGCCGGTCTAGGAAAGGTAGAACGATGGGTTCGATGACGGTTTGGATGTACCGTGCACTATTCAGTGTCCCCTCGACGATCACCAGTGGTGTACGGCCAGTGTAGGAGATCGC
This sequence comes from Schistocerca cancellata, assembly GCF_023864275.1. NCBI lineage: Eukaryota > Metazoa > Arthropoda > Insecta > Orthoptera > Acrididae > Schistocerca > Schistocerca cancellata. Next base: position 20,442,055 of record NC_064633.1, on the reverse strand, counting down.
TCCCCACACCATGATGCCGGGTGTTGGCCCTGTGTGCCTCGGTCGTATGCAGTCCTGATTGTGGCGCTCACCTGCACGGCGCCAAACACGCATACGACCATCATTGGCACCAAGGCAGAAGCGACTCTCATCGCTGAAGACGACACGTCTCCATTCGTCCCTCCATTCACGCCTGTCGCGACACCACTGGAGGCGGCCTGCACGATGTTGGGGCGTGAGCGGAAGACGGCCTAACGGTGTGCGGGACCGTAGCCCAGCTTCATGGAGACGGTTGCGAATGGTCCTCGCCGATACCCCAGGAGCAACAGTGTCCCTAATTTGCTGGGAAGTGGCGGTGCGGTCCCCTACGGCACTGCGTAGGATCCTACGGTCTTGGCGTGCATCCGTGCGTCGCTGCGGTCCGGTCCCAGGTCGACGGGCACGTGCACCTTCCGCCGACCACTGGCGACAACATCGATGTACTGTGGAGACCTCACGCCCCACGTGTTGAGCAATTCGGCGGTACGTCCACCCGGCCTCCCGCATGCCCACTATACGCCCTCGCTCAAAGTCCGTCAACTGCACATACGGTTCACGTCCACGCTGTCGCGGCATGCTACCAGTGTTAAAGACTGCGATCGAGCTCCGTATGCCACGGCAAACTGGCTGACACTGACGGCGGCGGTGCACAAATGCTGCGCAGCTAGCGCCATTCGACGGCCAACACCGCGGTTCCTGGTGTGTCCGCTGTGCCGTGCGTGTGATCATTGCTTGTACAGCCCCCTCGCAGTGTCCGGAGCAAGTATGGTGGGTCTGACACACCGGTGTCAATGTGTTCTTTTTTCCATTTCCAGGAGTGTACATAAGAGTATGAGACTCGTCAACACGTCTGTTTGTTTCTCCTCCAGAGGCAATCCTGTATGCAACTACAAGAGACATCCTACAAGCTGTCAGTTTTATTTCTGGCTTCTGGAACCAGAGCGACCTTTCATATCGGCATGACCATGATTTCAGCTTTCCTATCTACTGCAGAGGTTGAAAATACCGCTTCTGCTGTAAATTACTTTATTTTCATATGAACCGGTTTCGGAACGTTATAAGCCCATTCTCAGCTGTCGTAGCTGTGCTGTGGTCCCCGAGCGCCGCGTGTACCAGGCGCGGTGTGCGCCTATGAGCGCAGAACAGTGAGTCCCCCTACAAGTCAGTACACAACTCGGATATCTCCTTACACACTGTAAAAGTCATTGAAAAAAGCATATGGGTCAGACTGTATGACGTATCACAATATGTACGTTTACAATACACACACCAAATCAAAAAAGTTTTCTGTCACGTCGGGTCCGAGAGTTCCGGAACCTGTACAGAAAATTGGAATAGCGATCATTTCCACCCTTTTTGTTGCTCATGAAAACCACACATTGCATGTTGTACCACCATACAGTCAGACTTTCAGAGTTGTTGGTCCAGATTGCTGTACACACCGGTACCTCTGATACGCAGTAGCACATCCTCTTGCACTAATGCATACCTGTATTCGTCGTGGCATACTACCCACAAGTTCATCAAGGCACTATTGGTCCAGATTGTCCCGCTCCTCAACGGCGTTTCGGAGTAGGTCCCTCAGAGTGGTTGGTGGGTGACGTCGTCAATAAACAGCCATTTTTCAATCCATCCCAGGTATGTTTTATAGCGTTCATGTCTTAAGAACATGCTAGCCACTCTAGTCGAGCAATGTCGTTATCCTGAAGGAAGTCATTCACAAGATGTGCACGACGGGGGCGCGAATTGTCGTCCATGAAGACGAATGCCTCGCCAGTATGCTACCGGTATGGTTGCACTATCAATAGGATGGCATTCATTTGTCGTACAGCCGTTACAAGGCCCTCCACGACCACCAGCAGATTGCGTCGGCCCCACATAATGCCATCCCAAAACAGCAGGGAACCTCCACCTAGCTGCACTCGATGGACAGTGTGTGTAAGGCGTTCAGCCTGACCGGGTTTCCTGCAAACATTTCTCCAACGACTGTCTGGTTGAAACCATCTGCGACACTCATCGGTGAAGAAAACGTGACGCCAGTCCTGAGCAGTCCATTCCGCATGTTGTTTGGACCATCTTTAACGCGCTGCATGGTGTCGTGGTTGCGAAGGTGGACCTCGCAATGGACGTCGGGAGTGATATTGCGCATCATGTAGCCTATGGCGCACAGTCTGAGTTGTAACACGACGTCCTGTGGCTGCACGAAAAGCATTACTGATCATGGTGACGCTGCTGCCACGGTTCCTCCGAGCCATAATCCGTAGGTAGCGGTCATCCACTGCAGTAGTAGCCCTTGAGCTGCCTGAGCGAGGCATGTCATGTACAGTTCCTGTTTCTGTGTATCTCCTCCATGTCCTAATAACATTGTTTTGGTTCACTCCGAGACGCCTGGACACTTCCCTTGTTGAGAGCCCTTCTTGGCACAAAGTATCAAGGCGACGAGATCGACCCGCGGTATTGACCGAACCGCGGTATTGACCGACAGGCAACACGAGCCGTGTACCTCCTTCCTGGTGGAATGACTAGAACTGATGGACTGTCGGACCCACTCCGTCTAATAGGCGCTGCTCATGCATGGTTGTTTACATCTATGGGCGGGTTTAGTGACATCTCTGAAGAGTCAAAGGGACTGTGTCTGTGGTACAATATCCACAGTCAACGTCTATCTTCAGGAGTTTTGGGAACCGGGGTAATAATAAACTTTGTTTAATGTTTGTAGATGGGATTGTAGGGATACGATGCTGAAAGTCATGTTAAACAGAATACTGTAGCAACAGTGCACATGTGTGCTTGTTGTCTATGTTGTGGATTGGCAAGACAGCCAACCCACTATGAGGAAGCCGAAAGGCACGTGTTTAAGCTCACGTAGGTTGGCGTGAGGTCTGGAACAGGCCACGGATTTTAGACTTCAGAAAAAAGGAGGTAACTGGTAGAATACTTAACTTTAATCCATAATAGGTGAACATCGCTCTTGACGGTACATGTTTTACAGCATCAATAGTAACTGGTAATGGCGCCTTGATAGGTCGTAGCAAATGACGTAGCTGAAGGCTATGCTAACTATCGTCTCGGCAAATGAGAGCGTAATTTGTCAGTGAACCATCGCTAGCAAAGTCGGCTGTACAACTGGGGCGAGTGCTAGGAAGACTCTCTAGACCTTCCGTGTGGCGGCGCTCGGTCTGCAATCACTGATAGTGGCGACACGCGGGTCCGACGTATACTAACGGACCGCGGCCGATTTAAAGGCTACCACCTAGCAAGTGTGGTGTCTGGCGGTGACACCATAGTCTAAGCTGCTAAATCCCTCTTGATATGATGTTAGAGTGTACTTTAATCCAAATTCAAGAACACAATTACACTGAAGTTCCAAAGAAACTGGTGTAAGCACGCATATTCAAATACAGTGATACGTGAATATAGGCAGGATACGGCGCAGCGGTCGGCAACGCCGACAAGTGTGTGGCGCAATTGTTAGGTCGTTTGCTGCTGCTACAATGGCAGGTTATCAAGATTTAAGTGAGCTTGAACGTGGTGTTATAGTCGGCGCACGAGGGATGTGACACAGATGAAGTGGTGATTTTCCCATACGACCATTTCACGAGTGGACCGTAAATTACATGAATCCGGTAAAACATCAAATATCCGACATCGCTGCGGCTGGGAAAATATCCTACAAGAAGCAGACCATCGACGACTCAAGAAGATCATTCAACACGAGACAGAAGTGCAACCCTTCGGCAAATTGCTGCCGATTTCAATGCTGGGCGTTCATTAAGTGTCAGCGTGCGAACCATGGAACGAATCATTATCAACATGGGCTTTCGGACCGAAGGCCCTCTCGTATACCCTTGATGACCGGACGACAGAAAGCTTTACGCCTCACCTGGGAGCGTCAACACGGACATGACTGGAAACATGTTGCCTGGCCGGACGAGTATCACTTAAAACTGTATTGAGCGGATGGATCAAGGACCATGGGGGTTATTCAAGCTGGTGGAGGCTCTCTAATGGCATGGGGCGTGTGCAGATGGAGTGATGTGGGGCCCCCGATACGTCTAGATTCGACTCAGACAGGTGACGCGCACGTTAGCATCCTGTCTGATCACCTGCATACATTCATGTCCACTGTGCATTCCGACGGACTTGGACAATTACAACAGGACAATGCGACACCCCACACGTCCAGAATTGGTACAGGGTGGCTCCAGAAACACTCTTCTCGGTTTAAGCACTTCCGCTGGCCACCAAAGTACCCTGACATGAACATTCTTGAGCTTATCTGGGAAGCCTTCAACGTTCTGTTCAGAAGAGATCGCCACCCCCTCGTACTCTTACAGATTTATGCATAGCCCTGGAGGATTCATGGTTTCAATTCCATCCAGAACTACTTCAGACATTAGTGGAGTCGATGCCACGTCGAGTTTCGGCAGTTCTGCGTGCTTTCGGGGCCCTACACGATATTAGGCTGGTGTACATATCGAGAGATGTAAAATAGTTCCAACTAAGTAGAACTCAAACTAGAACTCCGCACCTAGCTAAAATGCCATTTTGTCAAATATTAATATACACTGTGCTGAAATTTGAAGTATCATAAGACGAGCACCACAGCCTCTACAAACGAATTTGTCGACCCGCCCGAATGAAGAGCCTTATGTAAGTGGACTACCTAGTCCGAAGAGATGGGTGAGCTTCCCTTCACGTAAACAGAATACTCGGGAGGACGAGCGTAACGGTCGGGTAGTTGTCGGCTTTTCCTCCCACTGATGCATCACCTCCTGACTGAGCAGCAAGTTTACTATTCTTAAGGGGCTGGTATATTGTCTAACCCTGTCACTCCTGCAGGCATACTTGTCTGTTTTGCCAGAATTCTCTTTCATCAAAAGCCTCTTGTATCCAATCACCTAGAAGAATGTCAACATCTTTCTCGCCTGCAAACAATAGTAAAGGAGCCGAATAGCATCCTGCTGTAGTTTGTCCAAGCACGTCTTCAGTGCCATTCGACAATGATTTTTGAGACCCTGGAAAACGAATAAGTTCCACTCCGCTGTGTCTCATGCGAGTGCAGTTGTTGGGAGTCTTGTTGGCCATGACAGCTGTGTTTACCATGAAGAGCACATTGCCTCTGAGAAGCTGCATGCTGACGTGAAGTGCCTTGCTGAAAAAAAAACATCGTATTCTGTCGAGGACGTGGCAGTAGCACTGGATTAACAACCTGTGTCATGTAGCGGTCACTGCCTTTACCCTACAGGAACACCAAAAGTGACTGAGACCTGTAACTGCTGGCTCCCCACACCATGACTCCTCAGGTGGGACCTGTGTGTCGTCGTGATTGCATGCACTTCGCAATAGGCCGCACACCACGTGTGCGCCATACACGTGATATGTCCATGACTCGTGTACAGACAAAACCTGTTCTCATCAGTGAAGATGAAAGATCACCATTCCACACTCCCGTCAACTGTTTCATGACACCAGATTAGCTGCGTTTGGTGGTGTCGTGGTGTCAGTGACTGCCTGGCCAGGGGCACACGTGATATTAGTGCTGATGGAAGCAGACGGTTCCCAGTGATGCTAGATTTACAAAGCAGGTGCGAAATGCTCCCGACTTTTCTGAGAGGATTATGTTCGGTCGGGGACTGTTGCTCAAAGAATGTGCAGTCTTGACGTGCTTCCATTGAATGCATACATCAAGGACATTGTCTACTGGTGGGAGCATTATCCACAGACCACGGTTGACAGCAAAGACACGCCGCCGATACAGTATGCGCAACATGTGCAGCAATGCGTCGGCGCTTCCGTAGAGTCTCTCGCTGGCGCAAAACGCAACACTGCAGCAGGAGCTGTTTAATAGAAGTATGTACTCGTCGGCGGGACAAGGCTGCACCCTTGAATAAATGATGCGCACACTGCTCATCTCTCAACTCAGTACAGTTACGGCCTGCACAGCCAAAACAGAGGCACAAAGGCACACTTCCAGAGAGCCATTTGATCGCTGTTGACGGTGACGACTGAATCTCTGGCCATAAAACCTCTCAAAGTGCACCGTGGTGCCACTGACCACAGTCCTTTAGGATCCTGAATTTTTTCCCGAAAGTGTATGTTGTAGAATTACGATAAGAATTCCAGAATCACGTACAGCTTAGCACTGTCCAGTCAAATGTATCTGACAGGTAAATGTAAATGTCGTGTGTCTAGAGCCTCCTGTCGGGTAGACCGTTCGCCGGGTGCAAGTCTTTCGGTTTGACGCCACTTCGGCAACTTGTGCGTCGATGGAGATGAGATGATGATGATTAGGACAACACAACACGCGGTCCCTGAGCCGAGAAAATCTCTAACCCAGCCGAGAATGGAACCCGGGCCTTTAGGATTGACATTCTGTCGCGCTGAGCACTCAGTTACCGGGGGTGGACTGACAGGTGAATCCCGAAGACAAGCCAACAGACATTTCGAAGTTCGCGATGTTCACTCAAAAACTATTGAAAAAAATTTAACTGAATATCATATTTGGAATGCCTTACTTTCTTTAGACTGTTTCATTGCACAGCAATGTCTTTCTTCCTATTTTCATCATCCCTGCGCAAGTTATATTACGGTGGGAGTCGCAATGAAACAACCTTCCCGTTACACTTCCATATGAGTTGCATCTATATCCATATCACTTCTCTGCATACCACTGTGAAGTCATATCAGAGAGCACGTCCCATCACACTGGTTATTAGTGTTTCTTCCCCTTCCGCTCACGTATGTAGCACGGAAAGAAAGATTGTTTCAGTGCTTCTCTGCATGCAGCAGTTAACCTAATCTTATCGTCATGATCCCAATTCGGGCGATAGGTTGTGGTTTGTATGTTTCTAGAGCCTCCATTTAAAATAGATTCTTGCAACTCTGCAAGTAGGCTTTCTCGGAGTGCTTTACGTCTGTCTTCAAGAGAATGCTATTTCACTTTCTTCAGCATCTCTGTGACACTCTCCCACTGGTCATATAAACAAGACCCTTTGTGTTGTCTTTCTCTGGTTAAGTTCAATATCCTCTGCCAGTTCTTTTCGGAACTGGTCTCGTACATTTGACCAGTATTGTAGAAGGGGACGCAGGAGCACTTTGTAAGCAATCTCCTTTGTAGACTGATTACATTTCCCCAGTATTCTACCCGTAAATCTAAGTCTGCCACCAGCTTTATCCATCACTCGGCCTATGTGATCATATCATTTCATATCCCTGCAAAGTGTTACTCCCAGGTATCTGTAGGAATTGGCCGAGTCCAACTGTGTCTCACTGGTATTATAGTCATAGGATACTATGTTTATTCATTTTGTCAAGTGCACAGTTTTCTGTTTGCCAACATTTCATGCAAGTTGCCAATTTTTGCACTACTTCGAAGTCTTAAAAGAGCTGACGGAACATGTATGCAGATATTTTCAGAGCTGTTACGTTCCTAGCTACTCGTGTTTAATTTGTTTGACGTCTGCTATAACGCCTATTCGATATGGACTCCAAACACTGGACAAAAACTGCAGAATATGTCGCGCTAGAATATTGTATGCGATGACCTTCAAAGAGAATACCTAAGAGGTACCCCGCCCTGTTAAATGTTGGGTTACGACGTTAACAAGCTGTTCTCTTTCGTAATATACCACACCGCTCACAGTCTTGACCCTGGGTATCGGGAAGGGAGGCAGCCTCACTCGAGCCTTTTATCCTTGCTTGGGGATAAATGTAATTGGTAATTTTACTCCGCATTGAGATAATTAAACTTCGCAGGATCGTTTTTCTGACCCAGTGAGAAGCGAATGTTTAAGCTGTTGCCTCTATTGCGTCGTCGTAAGTCTACAGTTGCATAATGTTACGTGAAACAATGCAACGTCGAGTTAGCAAATCTGTGGTTATCAGTGTCATTACTCAATTTCGTTGTAGCGCAACGATTAATTCCTAATGTTCAAATACCGTATTTTAGTCACTGTAACTTCATTCAATGGGGTTTAAGCTTTTAATCAGTTTTTAAAGTAGCTTATAATTTGCTGCAATAGTTAAAATATTGCGAAACGAACGAAAAACTTTTTGTATGTAGCTTATAAGAGACGGATAATTAGTCACTACGTAGATCAAAATTGAGCTCAAGTACTTTTTGATAATTAAGCACTTCAGTTATTTCTCACAAAGCGCTTTTAAAAATTCTAACTTTACACTTTTTGTCTTTCTGAAATAAATGAAATCACTCATATCAACGCAATTCCCCTCAAAACTGTCCCAGAATCAAATCATGAAAAAACTAAATCTGTTTCAACTTCGTGAATTGCGTGATACGGAACTTCTCAGAAATCACAGTTTAATTATGAGAAATTTCTTTAGAAGTTTCACTATGCCTCTGTTTCATGATACACTCAACATTGCCTTTCAACTCGAAGTCATTGCAGACACATCAGCTAAGTCAGTGATCACAAAAATAATTCTTCACTACCTTATTAAAGTAAAGACTTCGAGGCCATAGAATTTTAACGATAAATTGAGTGTTTTATTTTTCGCAGTACAATATGTGTTCATGAATGTTAACATCCGTAGAGTTCAATAGGGTACTCTCCCTAGAGACCCATTACATTTCAAACACTTTTTATAATGAAATTCTTTAACAATAAATTCACAGAATTTTAGCAATGCTGAAGCGATGTTCTCGCCCATAGTAACCGTCGGCTCTATCATATGATGTGCCCCGCACCGCCACACGCTGACGCGGGGGAAACACATCAGGAATACCTTCTTGCAATGAACAAAAAAAAGAAACATATTTTAGTACACATTTTTGACAGAAAATGATTACAGAAATTATTCACATAAAGAGGGCTTCCCAGTGTACGCTTGAACACAGAAGTAAGGACAGTGCGCGTCCAAATTGGCGCACTACACCTTATAATGAATTTAGATCTTCCATTCATTTTGTTTGTTACATATTCTTGCATTTCATATGGCTCCTTAGAGTTTCTGTAGAAGCTTTGGATGATTCGATGTGCTTAAAATGTTTCTTGGCTCCCGACAATCGACCCAGTTTGGAATATCTTCTTATCCGTCAAAAATGCAGTTGTTGATTCTCTGCACCTGTCTGGACATTGATTAATAAAAGGAAATCACTGAATTAGTCCCCATTGCATGGACGCAATGAATATCAAGAATTCACTCACGTATCCAAGCAGCTCTAGGGCTTCAAAGTTTTGAATATGACGGTCTTGTATGTGTTCGCAGATATCTCCTGTGCATTGCTGGTACCCCACTAGCTATGCCATGGGAAGTGTTAGTTACTACCTCGAAGTATCTTTCCGAGACGTCACACACGAGTATCGTGACAGCACAGTGAACATGAAAATCCGTCTGCAGCATAGCTTTAGTTTTCTAGCTCTCTTTCATTGTTCGATGAGAGCGATCTGATTTGTGTTTCTCTCGGAGGACTCATACTACACACTTGTACAATGGCCTTTTTTCAGACGAAATTCTTTTTAATGGTCTATGTATTACGCCACAGAGTTTTTGAGCAAAATCGAAAGCAACATTGGTTGTCAGTAGTTCTGATGCTGACTGTCTAGCACTGGAGTGTATTAACACTCTAGTAGCCCCAGTTACATATATGTAACGTAAGATTTGTATGGGTTTTATTCGTCTTTAGCCAAGGCTAGTCCGCCAACGTCCACTGTTACACATTTGTACAGGCCATGCAGCGTATTCTGTGAGGAATAATTGGAACTACTCTAGAAATATTATCTTTGACCTTGTTTGTAACTGCTTAGGTGCTCCAGGGCAGACGTTGGTCGCCATCATGTTGCGCGCGGTATGTGGGATCCTCTGTCTATGTGGATAATATGTTTTTAATCAGTATGTACGAGGGCTCTTCGGAAAGTGAGGAACAATTGGTCGCGAAATGGAAAACACTGTGAAAAACCGACGAGGCTTTTCACAGACGTTCTGGGCAGTGTCTCCAGTATGCCTGTCGATCGCATCAAGCCGCTCTTTTCAGTTGTCAGGGCACTGTGAGCGAGTAAAGGTGCCTACAACAACGATGTCTCCCGCCAAGTAGGAGGGTCCGCTGAGAGACTTCGCCTTAATGAATGCAGCCCACATAACAGAACTGCCACGCACTTCATTCGTCATGGCAATTCTCAGCTGCATTCTGCAGGGGCAGTGATGACTCTCCTGCAGCCTTTTCGATGGGAAGTGTTCGATCAGCCACAACACAGTCGTAATTGTTGTTGATAATTCTTCCGGGTTATATAGCCGTGGTCCATGGAATTCTTCTATTCCTATCGTTTCGTCCAATACTACATTGGACATCTTCAGAGGTAGAAGAATTCCATGGACCACGGCCATGTAACCCGGAAGAATTATCAAGAACAGTACCATCCGATCGTGAAAGCTTTCACAGTCGTAATTGGCTCGTCCTGAGTATCATATCTGTTCATACGAAACGCTGGATACGAAGATAACATTTGGACGTAGGCTACGCCCTATAGACCAACATAAAGAATTATCGGAAAGCACAGATGGCTGCCTTCTATGACGATGGTGTTGGAAATTTGGTGTAATGCACTGACAAATGTCTAAGTCGTAGCGGCGACTATGTAGAGAAGTACCTGGAAGGTGTAGCTAAATGTGCAAAGAAAACAGTTTTGATTTTCACTGTGGTTTCCATTTCGCGACCGATCGTTCCTCACTTTCAGAACAACCCTCGTATTAAATATTTTCTCTTTAAATAAGCACTAGTGGGCCAATTATTTGTATTCTTTTGGTTCTGAGTTTTGAAATACTCTAAGAATGTTGAAATGAACTCATGTTACATACGTGTAAGAGTGGGCATGAATGTCGAATTGTAACATTTAGGCATTTTCTTTTACTTCCAGTAAAGGATTGATGACTTTCTTCAGGTTTTAAATAATCCCGATGAAAGTGATTTTTCTGAACTTGATGATGAGGATGATGATGAAATTACGACTAGTGGTAGGCACGGAGAAACTTCTACCCCAGAGGTATTGCTAGAGTCGGCTGTTTTTGATCCAGTAAATCCCGAGGATGTTCCAGAAGATACAGAGTTGTCGTGAATTGATGGTAAGTTTACTCCAGAAATTCATCCATTTGTGCAGCTTTCAGAAGACGCACCTGAAGAAGTGCTCACCTCTTTGCAGTACTTCAGATCTGTTGTTACACGTGAAATGATGGAACTCTGTGTTCAAGAAACTAATATTTATAGTATTCAGAAATTGGTTACAACTATTGACATTGCCCTAGATGAGCTGGAGCAGCTTTTAGGTATTTATTTGCGTGTGTGCTTGGCTCAAATGCCTAGTGAGCGATGTTATTGGGAAAAATATATGGCGTATAATCTGGTCTCTGATATAATGGCTCGAAGCCGCTTTCAGAAACTAGTATCTCTGTTGCATTTCCAGGAAACCCTTCTTGTTAATGAACTAACACAGAAAGATGATAAGCTATGGAGAATTTGAACATGGCTTACTTTGTTCTCACAAGCTTGCCAGAGAGAATTGCCTAAGCAGAACCAGTGTATTGACGAAATAATGATCCTTTTCAAAGGACGCAGTAGTCTTCGATAACATATACAAAACAAGCCAACACGATGGGGATTCAAAATTTTGGCTAGAGCTGGATCCTCAGGACATTTGTATGATTTTGACGTTTACCAAGATGCAGTTTATAAGGCAACAAATCTTGTACTTGAAAAATGTCTTGGATACAATATTGTGATGAAGCTAACTGCAGCATTGGAAGACAATCGCTTTTTTAGGGTTTGTGCAGACAATTTCTTCAGTTCGTATCATGTTGCTAGGAGCCTACTGAAGTTGTTGTTGTTGTGGTCTTCAGTCCAGAGACTGGTTTCATGCAGCTCTCCATGCTACTCTATCCTGTGCAAGGTTCTTCATCTCCCCGTAACTACTGCAACCTACATCTTTCTGATTCTGTTTAGTGTATTCATCTCTTGGTCTCCCTCTGCGATTTTTATCCTCAACGCTACTCTCCAATACTAAATTGGTGATCCCTTGATACCTCAGAATATGCCCTATCAACCGATCCATTCTTCTAGTCAAGTTGGCCACAAATTTCTCTTCTCTCCAATTCTATTCAATACCTCCTCTTTCGTTATGTGATCTACCCATCTAATATTCAGCATTCTTCTGTAGCACCACATTTCGTAAGCTTCTATTCTCTAAATTATGTATCATCCACGTTTCACTTCCATAAATGGCTACACTCCATACAAATGCTTTCAGAAACGACTTCCTGACACTTAAATCTATACTCGATGTTTACAAATTTCTCCTCTTCAGAAATGTTTTCCTTGCCATTGCCAGTCTACATTTTATATCCTCTCTACTCCGACCATCATCAGTTATTTTGCTCCCGATATAGCAATACTAATTTACTACTTTAAGCGTCTCATTTCCTAATCTAAATCCCGCAGCATCACCCGATTTAATTCGTCTACATTCCATTATTCTCGTTTTGCTTTTGTTGACGTCCATCTTATATCCTCCTTTCAAGACCATGTCCATTCCGTTCAACTGCTCTTCCAGGTCCTTTGCTGTCTCTGACAGAATTAGAATGTCATCGGCGAACCTCAAAGTTTTTATTTCTTCTCCATGGATTTTAATTCCTACTCCAAATTTTTCTTTTGTTTCCTTTACTGCTTGCTCAATATACAGATTGAATAACATCGGGGAAAGGCTACAACCACGTCTCACTTCCTTCCCAACCACTGGTTCCCTTTCATGCCCCTCGAGTCTTAGAACTGCCATTTGGTTTCTGTACAAATTGTAAATCACCTTTCACTCCCGGTATTTTACCCCTTCCACCTTCAGAATTTGAAATAGAGTATTCCAATCAACATTGTCAAAAGCTTTCTCTAAGTCTACAAAAGCTAGAAATGTAGGTTTGCCTTTCCTTAATCTATTTTCTAAGACAATTCGTAGGGTCAGTATTGCCTCACGTGTTCCAACATTTCTACGGAATCCAAACTGATCTTCCCCGAGGTCGCCTTCTACCAGTTTTTCCATTCGTCTGTAAAGAATTTGTGTTAGTACTTTGCACCAGTGGCTTATTAAACTGATACTTGCGTAATTTTCACATCTGTCATCACCTGCTTTCTTTGGGATCGGAATTATTATATTCTTCTTGAAGTCTGAAGGTATTTCGCCTGTCTCATACATCCTGCTCACCAGATGGTAGAGTTTTGTCAGGACTGTCTCTCCCAAGGCTGTCAGTAGTTCTAATGGAATGTTGTCTACTCCCGGGGCCTTGTTTCGTCTTAGGTGTTTCAATGCTCTGTCAAACTCTTCACGCAATATCATATCTCCCATTTCATCTTCATTCTCTTCCATTTTTATAATATTGTCCTTAAGAACATCGCCCTTGTGTAGACCCTCTGTATACTCCTTCCACCTTTCTGCTTTCCCTTCTTTGCTTAGAACTGGGTTGCCATCTGAGCTCTTGATATTCATGCAAGTGGTTCTCTTTTCTCCAAAGGTCTCTTTAATTTTCCTGTAGGCAATATCTGTCTTACCCCTAGTGATATGTGCCTCTACATCCTACTGAAGAGGGGTATTTATTATACAGGCACAATACGAGCTGGAAGATTCAAGCAGGGTACTCTTCCCGACGAAAACGAGATGAAAGCTCAAGGACGCTATTCTATAGCTTCACAAGTTTACACAACTGGCAAATTCATCATTGTGAAATGGTTTGATAACAAATGTGTTTCATTGATATCTTCGCTAACAGGTGTAGAGACAAAGCACATGGAAAAAAGATGCGATAGGACTAAGAAAGAACATTTTCTTGTCCCAAGATCATCCATTGTTCAAATGTACAATTGTAATATGGGAGGAGTAGATCTTCATGATATGTTGACATCGCTGTAGAAATATCCCATAAAATCCAGAAGAGGGTATTTGTATATCTTGAGGCTCACAGTAACAATAGCTGTTGTCAATAGCTGGCTGAAATATAGAGAAGACAGCAAGGCCCTGTGTGAAAAACATTTTTCTCTTAGACAGTTTCAAAGTAATCTTGCAAGTGCTTTGGTATCTGCCAGACAAGGAAAATTCAAGAGTGGACGTCCAAATACTGAAGGTATGTCCAAAAAATTCAAGAAACCAGCTAATGTAGTAACTCCACTGCTAGAATGCCAAAAGAACAAAATTGACCAATTTCCTCAGTGCAATAACATAAGAGGAAGGTGCAAAATTTGCAAGAAACAGAATACTTTTGTTCAATGCCAAAAATGCGAAGTGTTTCTGTGCTTCAGCAAAGACAGAAACTGCTTCAGAAGATTCCTCTACTAAAAGAAATGTAAGTAAATACGTTTATTGTTGTATTATTGCATGAGCTTTTGTAATTCAGAACGCAAAACTGTGATTATGCATTTATCTTACCCATGCCGATATCTTTATCTAAATGAAAAAAAAACTAAAAGTTGTACATTTGTCGTCCAACTTATTGGTAGCTGTAAATAATGCTCTGCTAAGAACAACCTACAGTTAATATTAATAGTTGTGGGTCCTAGAGGGTTAAGTGGGAGAGAGACGTGTTAGCCACGCTGCCGAGCTGTCTGGGAAAGCTGTCATCACTTTGCTTGCTTACATGTAATTTGTGATAAGTTTGAGAAAGGCATATCAGTGGTATGATTTGGTTAGTTCAGTTCTCGATGCGAGATTAAGCATAACAATGTGCTTACCTGGCTTCGACTAAGAATTATAGAACAACAACTCCATTACCCTTTCGATAATAAGTAACATGGCAGAGTCATACTTTTTTACATGAAGTGAATTTTGCAAATATCGTTGTAATAAAGAAAAGTTAGTTTCGTAATACAGTTCTTAAATGCTACTCTCTTCTATGTCACCGACACCACGACAAAAGTATAAGAAATTATTATTAATGATAGATGCATATTTTTATTATGTGCATGTATGCTATAACTTACAGTGCTACATTTGTTTGTGCATGAGTACTGACGCCTTATGAAGAAGTTACAACACTGTGGCCATCAAAACGGTAGCCATCATCAGCTCAGCCCAGACCATCAAACTGGCAGCTGTGAACACCACAGACCAGGTCACGAATGGATGTCCGAAGGAACACTGCATCGCTCCTCTTAACAACACAGATGATGGAATATCGTATTCATTCACTGATGCCAGGCAGCGACTTTCAATTAAAAAGTCATCCCCTGTATTGGATTTATATAGTGTCTGTATGAGTTCAGGTTATGATACAGAAATGGTGATACATGTAAGTTTTGATCCGATATTGGAACGTACACAGATAGCTACAGCGGTTAAGGCGACTACTCCAGAAACGTGGAAAATCTGTGTTTGAGTCTCGGTCCGGCAGAGATTTTCATAGTCGTCATCCCAGTATATATCCGATCCCTGCTTATTCTTATAACTACGAATACATTTCATGTACCGGGAACGCCGTCCCATCATGGTATATGCTGATGTTGAGTGCTTACAAGTCAATGTGGTGTGTTGTGAAAGAGATCCCAGTGCCTCTCATACCACTTTCACAGAACGGCACGTACCGTGTGGAACTAATCAACTGACTGAAAAAAAGAAAAATCACACCACACATTTACCTTTCTCAAACTTATCACGAATTATATGTCAGCAAGCAAAGTGACGACGGTATTACTTACATAGCTTCACACTTCTAAAATCAGTCTTTGCAAAACCACATTTACAAAAATCAATATCATCTACTTTTGTAGGTCTGTTGCTTGCTAGTTTTTCCAGGATTGTTCAGCAGTGTGACCAACACTCGTCTCTCTCACTTAAAACTCTCTAAAGCAAGACAGGCAATATCAGAACTACTGACAACCAACATTGCTTTTGTTCACAAACTCTGTGGCGTAGCACATCGACTATTAAAAAGACTTCTGTCTGAAAAAAGTCCATTTTACAAGTGGGAAATATGATTCCTCCAAGAGAAACGGAACTCAGAGCACTCTCATCGAGTACTGTGTGTGTGAAATCTTATGTGTGAAATCTTATGGGACTTAACTGCTAAGGCCATCAGTCCCTAAGCTTACACACTACTTAACCTACATTATCCTAAGGACAAAGACACACACACACCCATGCCCGAGGGAGGACTCGAACCTCCGCCGGGATCAGCCACACAGTCACCTAGTACTGAAACCGAGCTATAAAACTTACGCTATGCTGCAGACGGATTTTCAAGTTCGCTGTGTGCTGTCAAGATATTCATATGTGACGTCTCGAAAAGATACTTCGAGGTGCTAATGAACACTTTCGATGGCACAGCCAGTGTGGTAGAAGGAATGCACAGTAAATATCTAGTGAATACTCGCAAGGACATCATATTAAAAACTTTGCTGCCCTAGTTGTGCTTGCAGTGGTGAGTGAATTTTTGAAATACATTGCATCCATGAAATGGTGGCTCATATAGTTGGTTGGTTGATTTGGGGGAGGGAACCAAGCAGCGAGGCCATTGGTCCCACCGGATGAGGGAAAGATGGGGAAGGGAATATCGACCTTGCCCTTTCAAAGGAAACATCCCGGGATTTGTCTGAAGCGATTTAGGGAAATCACCGAAAACCTACATCAGAGTAGCCTGAAGTGGATTTGAACCGTCATCCTCCCAAAAGCGAATCCAGGAATGATACAGTGATTTCAATATTTGAATTAATTTCCGGACAGGTGCCTAGAATCTACAACTGCATTTTTGACAGATAAAAGTACTCGCTCATCTGCTGCAGTAGTTATTCCAAAGTGGGTCGATTGTGGGGAGCCGAGAAACATTTTCAGCACATCAAATCATCAAAATTTTTTGTAGAAACTCTAAGAAGCCATCTGAAAGGGGGGGGAATATGGGGGAATATACAGCACACAGAATAAATGGAAAATCTACATTAGCTGGCCGCGCGGAGTGCCCGCGTGGTTTGCTGCGCCATGTCACGTATAGCGCGGCCCCTCCCGCCGGAGGTTCGAGTCCTCCCTCCGCCATGGGTATGTGTGTTGTTCTTAGAATAAATTAGTTTCAGTTACTTTAAACAGTGCGTTAGTCTAGGGAACGTAAACAATACGCTAGCGCGACGTATTCTGGAGGTTGACCCAGGGTTTGGACTCCATATCAACTAGGCATCGTAACACATATCAAATAATTAAGGGGAGACGGTGGCAGAAATAATGAAAAATTTACAAATTATTTTTATTTGCTTATTTGATAGTAAATATAATTGAGATTATTATCCCAAATTTTTTCCTTGAAATTCGAACTTACAAATTGCATAAAAATTAGAACCCTAAGCAGTGTAATGCGCCAAGCCTGCTTTTCAATGTACCAAATGGAGGAAAAATTTTATTGCAAAATTTCGCCTGTGAACGTAGAAAATATAGCTTTAGAAGGCTGTGATTTTTTTGTATACATAAAAGCAGTGTTGTAAAGAAGGCTGTGGAGCCATTTTCTGGTACAATCAGTGTGGTATAGAATGCTGTGGAGTGTTATAAACAAGTTTTGTGCTGTTCAGTGGAATTCAAGTGACGCTTGATTTGTTGTGCCATTCTTTGTGCAAGGTTAAATCTGTTGATCCCTTTTTACAATGCCTAGGCCTGGTAAAGTATTTAGACAATATAGTAAGTCCCATATTTCCAATATAAAGCGAAAAACTGACACTGAGTTTAGAGTCGGACCTGCAGATGCAAACATTAGCTTGTCTCCAAGTGCATCTAAAATAAAACTTGGGACAGGGATTGTGTCAGAAGAAACAAATCATGACAGAAATACAGGTTTCAGAATTGTGGATCTGGAAATGGTGGCAGAAGCACTTAGAAAAGCCTGAAAGTGATATGTTTGTGGAGGAAATGTGGATTTGGTTGATGATGGAAAGAGAGAAGGTTTGGTTTGCAAATTGCACATTTTGTGTCAAAACTGTGATGCTGACTGACCATTCAAGACATCAAAGGTCAGTAATAGAATCTATGAAGCCAATATGAGATTTTCTTATGGACTAAGATGTATAGGGATTGGAAGAGATGGTGGAAACCCATTATGTTGTATTATGAACATGCCTGGTCCTCCCCTAAAATTTTCTGCAATGAATACTGCTCTCCTCAATACAGTTGCAGAAGTAAGTGAAGAGAGCATGAAAATGGCAGTCCTGGGGGCAATTCAAGAAAACTGTGAAGCATCTAATAGCAACGATTAGGCAGTTTCCTGTGACAGTTTATGGATGAAGAGGGGGCATACTTCACTGCATGGAGTTTCAACAATCATTAGTGTCGACACTGGAAAAGAGTTAGAGGTGATGTCTAAATATTATTCTGCATGTTCCTTGCACAAGAAATATATTGATGCAGGTAAAGAAACATAATAGCAAGAAGCCCATAAAGCTGTTTGCAGCAGAAATTATGCAGGCTCCAGTGGTGGGATGGTAACTGCAAGTATGAAATTAATTTTCCATAGATCTTTACAAAAGTATGGACTAAGCTACGTACAGTATTTAGGAGATGGAGACTCTAGTGCTTTCAAGAATGTAGTTGAAAGTCAGCCCTATGGAAAAGATTGCACTATTGAGAAACTGGAGTGCTTAGGCCATATTGAGAAGAGGATGGGTGGACGACTCCGAAGACTTGTTGCAGACAATAAAGGCAAGCTACTAGAGGATGGGAAGCCACTGGGAGATAAAAACAGACTAACAAAGAAGAGAATTGACAGCCTACAAGTCTATTATGGTACTGCAATTAGAAGTAACCTCACAAGCTTGGACAGCATGAGGAAAGCAGTATGGGCCATTTGGTTTCATTACTTCTCTACAGACACTATACCTCAACATGGCCTCTGTTCTAATGAATGGTGCAAATTTTTGAAAAGTAAGGGAAGTGGGGAAGCTTATACCCATAAAAATAACCTTCCTTATGAGGTTTCAATGGCCATTAAACCAAGTTTTAGAGCACTGGCTTCACCAGAACTGCTAGAAAAATGTCTGCATGGGAAAACACGGAACCCAAATGAAAGTTTCAATGCTCTTATTTGGAAATGATGTCCAAAGACTGTATTGTTTCCAATTTGGTGGTGAAGATTTCTGCTTTGGAAGCTGCAGCAGTGTTTAATGATGGGAATGTGGCAACACTTCACATACTCAGCGAGTTGGGCTTTACACCTGGAGTCTTCAATGAGCAGATACTGCAGATCATCGATAGGCAAAGAATCGCGAAGGCGGAGACTTCAGTCGAGAACTTACAAAAGCTTGCTAGGCAAAGGAGCAGAGAAGCTAAAAGAGCTGTAGAGGGTGATGAGGAAGAAATGGAATGTGAATATGGGCAGTTTTAACTAAGGTATCATAGATTGTTTTTTTTTTTTTTTACATTTCATCCAAACTTTAAAATGATTTTTCTGCAACTTAAGGTTTTCTGCTTTCAGGAACACATGTATCAGAAACTACTGGAAGGATTACAATGAAATTTGGCACAACTATTCTTTTACTTTCAAGCAATATTTAAGTGGAACAAAATTTTAATCTAGATATTATACACAGTTTTGTGGTTGATAATATATTGAAAAGTTTGCTTGTAAAAAATGTTCGAATCCAAAATATCACAGAAAATAATAACATTAATTTACCAAAAAGTTACTGCACTTAATTGTACACCTATTAGTGAAGATTATTTTACCAATAAAAAATTTGCCTCGAAAGTATGAAAAAGTGTACCTTAAAATAATAATGCAATAAAAAATTCAAAATTATCTCCCTGCATTAGATTGTTATTACAAATTCTGAATTTTTTAAAAATCATATTAGATCTCTATACATAAATGTGCAAAATTTCAATCAGATTGAACAAAAAATGGCAAAGATATGGATTTACAAAAATATCAGTGCAAGACTGCCACCATCTCCACTTAAACAGGCGTAGCTAGGAACGTAACAGGTCTGAAAGAATCTACAGAAATATCCCGTCAGTCCTTGATAAGGTTTCAAAGTAGTGCAAAAATTGGCAACTTCTGGCAAACATTAAAAAAAAAAACAGAAAATTTTGCACTTCTAAAAATGTAGAAACGTAATATCTTTTGATTATAACATCAGTCAGACACATTTGGACTCGGCTTATTGTTACAGATGCCTGTGGAGTAACACTTTGTAGGGATATGAAATGTAATGATCATATAGGCCATCTGGTAGGCAAAGCAGGTGGTGTACTTCGATTTATTGATAAAATTCTGGGGGAATGCAATCGGTCTATAAAAGAGATTGCTTACAAATGACTCATTTGACCCATTCTAGAATACTGCTCATGTGTGTGAGACACGTTCCAAATGGGACTAGCAGGGGATATTGAACCTAAACAGAGAAAGGAACACAAATGTTCAAAGGTCTGTTCGACCAGTGGGAGAATGCCACAGAGATGCTGAAGAAACTGAAGTAGCAGTCTCTTGAAGACATAAAATATACCGACAAAGCATACTTACAAAGTTGCAATAACCTATTTTAAATGGTGACTCTAGAAATATACTACAACCCCCAACACACAGGGATAATGAGAGCAAGATTAGATTAAATACAGCATGCAGAGAGATACTGAAACATTCTTTCTTTCCGTGCTCCATACGTGATGGAAAGCGAAGAAACCCTAATAACATGTAAAATGCACTTTACAGTGGTGTACAGAGTACTAGTTTGAAAATGTAACAGAAAGGTTGTGTCAGTTCGACTCCCAAAATCGTATATCTTGTGCAGGGATGGCGCAAATAGGAAAAAAGAGATTACGGCGCTATGAAACAGTCTAAAAAAAGGAAGACATTCTAAATCTGATTTTCAGTTAAATTTTTGCAATGTATTTTGAGTGAACATCACGAACTTCGAACTGTCTATTTACACAACACAGGGTAACTTTGCAGAAATTTCCACGATGTTGTCTTTGGGATCCACCTGTCAGATACGTTTAACTGTGCTGTGCTAAGCTGTCGTGGTTCTGGAAATCTTATCGAACTTCTACCACATATACTGCCGAGGAAAAGAATTAGCACCCTTAATCAGTGTGTTAAGAGGCACAACGGTGCATTTTGAGAGGTTTTATGTTTTCTGATTCAGTTTCCACCGTCGACAGCAATCAAATGCTACTCTGAAGGCTCTGCGCCTCTGTTTTGGCCCTGCAGGCCGTAACTATGCTGAGTGTAGAGGTGAGCAGTGAGCATAACATTTATTCTAGAGTGTATTTATGGCCCGTCGACCAGTACATACTTCCATTCAACAGCTCCTGTTCCAGTGTTGCATTTTGTATAACCTATTAATGTGTGTCTTGTTGAATGCAATGTGAATGTGGGGTTTTATTATATTATTTAATTTAATTTTGGTTTCAATGCAAAGATATGCGAAGGCACGAATTGTCCTTAGATTTTACTCACACAAAAAGTGGTGTGCTCTCAGAACAAGACAAAGCAAAAGATTATGGCGCTGTTTGATTCACGCCGATGCCAAAAAGAACAAAGATAATAATAATAATTACGTCACAGATAATAGTTTTCCTTTATAATTAGTTATTATTAGTTGACTTTCAGTAGAGTTTCTTTTACATATGACAAATATAATTGCTTATTATTGTGGAAAAATGTTTAATAATTTATGGTTCTCTGGACGTTTTAAGGCACCCTGGAATGACATGGTCACATGTTTGTAATGTCCGGGCATGGCATTCCACATTACGTCACATGAAGCACTTTCACTAAATTTTTCACTTCGCATCACAATATTTAAATAATTTCGTTCATAGATTTCTATAAATGTCAGATACTTTGAGTTCACATCAAAACACTTTACATCGTTCAACAAGGTTATAAAATTTCAACATCATTGATACGTATATTTAAACAATCTTCATCTGCATCTACATCTACTTGGATAATCTGAAAATCACATTTAATTGCCTGACAGAGGGTTCATCGAACCACCTTCACAATTCTCTTTTATTCCAGTGTCGTATAGAACGAACACTTATATCTTTCCGTAACAGTTCTGATTTCCCTTATTTTATAATGGTGATCGTTTCTCCCTATGTAGGTCGGTGTCAACAAAATATTTTCGCACTCGGAGGAGAAAGTCGGTGATCGGAATTTCGTGAGAAGATTCCGTCGCAATGAAAAACGCCGTTGTTTTAATGACGTCCAGCCTAAATCCTGTATCACTTCTGTGACACTCTCTACAATATTTAGCGATAGTGCAAAACGTGCTGCCCTTCTTTGAACTTTTTGGATGTACTCCGACAGTCCTGCCTGGTAAGGATCCCACACCGCGCAGCAGTATTCTAAAAGAGGACGGACAAGCGTAGTGTAGGCAGTCTCCTTAGTAGATCTGTTACATTTTTTAAGTGTCGTGCCAGTAAAACGCAGTCTTTGGTTAGCCTTCCCCACAACATTTTCTGTGTGTTTCTTCCAATTTACGTTGTTCGTAATTATAATACCTAGGTATTTAGTCGGATTTACGGCCTTTAGATTAGACTTGTTTATCGTGTAGCCGAAGTTTAACGGATTCCTTTTAGCACTCATGTGGACGACCTCACAATTTTCGTTATTTAGGGTCAATATACTTTATTTTACCAAGAATAGTCTGTTATGAACTGAAGTTGCGGACATTTACTTTTAATCGCTCTCCATTCGGACGATGGCCCTAAGGGAAACCGCAGAAAACCTGGGCGCACGGCGTCGCGTGGTCTATGCTGCGTCATCATGGATACGCCCGGCGGGAACGTACGTAGCGTCAGTGTGGAGGCAGACACCGCCCTCGCTTTGACCTTTAACCGCGTTACCGTCGGCCAAGGCTGCATCGGCGTCGCCTCCTGCGTTGTCGTGTTCCCAAACCGCTCGCAACGTCTAGGAGTGACCATGAAACAAGCTCATTTCCGCAGTATTAATTGTTTAACGCACAGGTTGGTATTCGCCATGGGAAAAATGCACAGATTAATTGTCACTGCTATAGTATAGTTAACTGTATATTACACCCCACATGCGTAATTTCAGAAATTACGCAGACCTGCAAACATGAATTTTTCACTTTTTATGATGTGCTTCCCTCCCCCCCCCCCCCGCCCCCCCCCCCCCCATGAACCATGGACCTTGCCGTTGGTGGGGAGGCTTGCGTGTCTCAGCGATACAGATAGCCGTACCGTAGGTACAACCACAACGGAGGGCTATCTGTTGAGAGGCCAGACAAACGTGTGGTTCCTGAAGAGGGGCAGCAGCCTTTTCAGTAGTTGCAAGGGCAACAGTCTGGATGATTGACTGATCTGGCCTTGTAGCAATAACCAACACGGCCTTGCTGTGCTGGTACTGCGAACGGCTGAAAGCAAGGGGAAACTACAGCCGTAATTTTTCCCGAGGGCATGCAGCTTTACTGTATGATTAAATGATGATGGCGTCCTCTTGGGTAAAATATTCCGGAGTTAAAATAGTCCCCCATTCGGATCTCCGGGCGGGGACTGCTCAAGAGGATGTCGTTATCAGGAGAAAGAAATCTGGCGTTCTGCGGATCGGAGCGTGGAATGTCAGATCCCTTAATCGGGCAGGTAGGTTAGAAAATTTAAAAAGGGAAATGGATAGGTTAAAGTTAGATATAGTGGGAATTAGTGAAGTTCGGTGGCAGGAGGAACAAGACTTCTGGTCAGGTGACTACAGGGTTATAAACACAAAGTCAAATAGGGGTAGTGCAGAAGTAGGTTTAATAATGAGTAGGAAAATAGGAATGCGGGTAAGCTACTACAAACAGCATAGTGAACGTATTACTGTGGCCAAGATAAATACGAAGCCCACACCTACTACAGTAGTACAAGTTTATATGCCAACTAGCTCTGCAGATGACGAAGAAAGTGAAGAAATGTATGATGAAATAAAAGAAATTATTGAGATAGTAAAGGGAGACGAAAATTTAATAGTCATGGGTGACTGGACTTCGAGTGTAGGAAAAGGGAGAGAAGGAAACGTAGTAGGTGAATATGGATTGGGGCTAAGAAATGAAAGAGGAAGTCGCCTGGTACAATTTTGCACAGAGCACAACTTAATCATACCTAACACTTGGTTTAAGATTCATGATAGAAGGTTGTATACATGGAAGAACCCTGAAGATACTAAAAGGTATCAGAGATTTAGGAACCAGGTTTTAAACTGTAACACATTTCCAGGGGCAGATGTGGACTCTGACCACAATCTATTGGTGATCACCTGTAAATTAAAACTGAAGAAACTGCAAAAAGGTGGGAATTTAAGGAGATAGGACCTGGATAAACTGAAAGAACCAGAGGTTGTACAGAGCTTCAGGGAGAGCATAAGGGAACAATTGACAGGAATGGGGGAAAGAAATACAGTAGAAGAAGAATGGGTAGCTTTGAGGGATGAAGTAGTGAAGGCAGCAGAGGATCAAGTAGGTAAAAAGACGAGGGCTAGTAGAAATACTTGGGTAACAGAAGAAATACTGAATTTAATTGATGAAAGGAGAAAATATAAAAATGCAGTTAATGAAGCAGGCAAAAAGGAATACAAACGTCTCAAAAATGAGATCGACAGGAAGCGCAAAATGGCTAAGCAGGGATGGCTAGAGGACAAATGTAAGGATGTAGAGGCTTGTCTCACTAGGGGTAAGATAGATACTGCCTACAGGAAAACTAAAGAGACCTTTGGAGATAAGAAAACCACTTGTATGAACATCAAGAGCTCAGATGGAAACCCAGTTCTAAGCAAGGAAGGGAAAGCAGTAAGGTGGAAGGAGTATATAGAGGGTCTATACAAGGGCGACGCACTTGAGGACAATATTATGGAGATGGAAGAGGATGTAGATGAAGATGAAATGGGAGATACGATACTGCGTGAAGAGTTTGACAGAGCACTGTAAGACCTGAGTCGAAACAAGGCCCCCGGAGTAGACAACATTCCTTGGGAGAGCCAGTCCTGACAAAACTCTACCATCTGGTGAGCAAGATGTATGAAACAGACGAAATACCCTCAGACTTCAAGAAGAATATAATAATTCCAATCCCAAAGAAAGCCGGTGTTGACAGATGTGAAAATTACCGAACAATCAGTTTAATAAGCCACAGCTGCAAAATACTAACTCGATTTTTTTTACAGACGACTGGAAAAACTAGTAGAAGCCGACCTCGGGGAAGATCAGTTTGGATTCCGTAGAAATACTGGAACACGTGAGGCAATATTGACCTTACGACTTATCTTAGAACAAAGATTATGGAAAGGCAAACCTACGTTTCTAGCATTTGTAGCCTTAGAGTAAGCTTTTGACAATGTTGATTGGAATACTCTCTTTCAAATTCTAAAGGTGACAGGGGTAAAATACAGGGAGCGAAAGGCTATTTACAATTTGTACAGAAACCAGATGGCAGTTATAAGAGTTGAGGGACATGAAAGGGATCAGTGGTTGCGAAGGGAGTAAGACCGGGTTGTAGCCTCTCCCCGATGTTATTCAATCTGTATATTGAGCAAGCAGTAAAGGTAACAAAAGAAAAATTCGGAGTAGGTATTAAAATCCATGGAGAAGAAATAAAAACGTTGAGGTTCGCCGATGACATTGTAATTCTGTCAGAGACAGCAAAGGACTTGGAAGAGCAGTTGAACGGAATGGATGGTGTCTTGAAGGGAGGATATAAGATGAACATCAACAAAAGCAAAACGAGGTTAATGGTATTTGGGGAGCAAAATAACTGATGATGGTCGAAGTAGAGAGGATATAAAATGTAGACTCGCAATGGCAAGAAAAGCGTTTCTGAAGAAGAGAAATTTGTTAACATCGAGTATAGATTTAAGTGTCAGGAAGTCATTTCGGAAAGTTTCCAGAATGAAATTTTCACTCTGCAGAGTGAAAATTTCATTCTGGAAGCATCCCCCAGGCTGTGGCTAAGCCATGTCTCCGCAATATCCTTTCTTTCAGGAGTGCTAGTTCCGCAAGTTTCGCAGGAGAGCTTCTGTAAAGTTTGGAAGGTAGGAGACGAGATACTGGCAGAAGTAAAGCTGTGAGTACCGGACGTGAGTCGTGCTTCGGTAGCTCAGTTGGTAGAGCACTTGCCCGCGAAAGGCAAAGGTCCCGAGTTCGAGTCTCGGTCGGGCACACAGTTTTAATCTGCCAGCAAGTTTCATTTCTGAAAGCATTTGTATGGAGTGTAGCCATGTATGGAAGTGAAATATGGACGATAAGTAGTTTGGACAAGAAGAGAATAGAAGCTTTCGAAATGTGGTGCTACAGAAGAATGCTGAATATTAGATGGGTAGATCACATAACTAATGATGAAGTATTGAATAGGATTGGGGAGAAGAGAAGTTTGTGGCACAACTTGACCAGAAGAAGGGATCGGTTGGTAGGTCATGTACTGAGGCATCAAGGGATCACCAATTTAGTACTGGAGGGCAGCGTGGTGGGTAAAAATCGTAGGGGGAGACCAATATATGAATACACTAAGCAGATTCAGAAGGATGTAGGTTGCAGTAGGTACTGGGAGATGAAGAAGCTTGCACAGGATAGAGTAGCATGGAGAGCTGCATCAAACCAGTCTCAGGACTGAAGACCACAATAACAACAACAACAACAACATGATATGCTTAATGTTTCGCGCTATATAAGCGTCCTAAAGTCGTCACACGCTTTACACTTCACCGTGTCTTAGAACTATTACTATTCACTGTTTAGAATCAGTTCTAAAAACATCACTCCGAGCGCGGCACGTCACACGCATCGCTTTGGAATGTTGATTGCTGTCGCGCGTGAAACGCTGTCTGTTCTAAATACATCGTTCCCTCAGTTTATATGAGATAAAATTATACAGTTTTTCCATATTCGTCGCTCTGTGTGCACTTAACAACATCTGTTCATTACGGACGTCCGCCAAAGTCTGTACAAAGTACAGCGATCGCTCACTTAACACTTTCTCATACTACAGATTGCGAATTACGCACTTCCATAAAGTTCATATCATGGTTTTTATTGTCTCTGTGACTTCACACATTTTCTCCACAAAAGAAAATAATCACAGATTCTGTCACTTACATTATCTGTCTTTTCGTTTAGAGTCAGGTGTTAAAATTTATGAATTACACAATTCACAGCTTACGTTCCTGCACCCCATATCACGTTTATCTGACCAATAGACATTCAGACTTGTACTCAGTGGCGGATACATATGGTGGCACGCGGGGCGCCTCTTCACCCCCACCCCTACTGCCCCCCCCCCCCTTGCGGGGTCGCCCGCATTGTCACCCGCGCCGCCCCCGCCAGTCAGCACGCACGCTATTCGTTCGTTTCTTTCGTCAGTCGACTCGACTGAATCGAGTTATCGAGTAGTTGTACTTTCCTATCTATCACGGGCGTCCGCGTCGTCATCGTATCTTATACGTTTCAGTCTGGTGCATAGATAGCTAATACCTACCTACGAGAAATGTCGCGGCCGTTCTAGTGATCTCGATACGTTATTGTTAGAGCTAAGATTTTTGCATATTTGCATGACAGTGCATATAAATGCATATTTAAGGAGTTATTTCATATATAAATAACTTTTGCATATTTATGCATATATTTTACATATATTTTACTTTTCCAGCAATGATTCTTGAACTTCAAGTATTTCACCACAATAGATTAAAAAGAAGAGTAAGACCTGAGCGAATTTGTCTTTTATTGCTCTGTTTGTGTAGAATTACTTCTCTGTCATATTTACTAATCTATAAAAGGGCGCCTAAAAATGAGGTGAACATAGCAATCAGCAATGAGCGGTTCCTGTACTATAAAAATATGTCTCTCGACAGCTTAACAAAAACTAAATAGCGATCAACAATCATGCGGCAAACCCTTAAAGTTTGGTCGGCCATCGCATCATAAAACTCAGTACTGTTTTTATTGTGTAACAAACGAAGCTGCCTGTGGCAATAATGACATTTCCAAGAATGAAAAAGTTCCATTGTCAGCTACCTATAAATCAGTAACTAGTGTGCTGTTCTTCGTGATTTCTGAAGTATGTGCAAGAGGGGACCGTATTACCACAATGACTGAGGAGAAGAACAGTAAAGCTTATTTACTTCGACAGTGGATTGATGGAAATCCTAGTCTAACAACAAATGGAAACGTACTATTGTGCCAAGTGTGTGAAAAGCACGTAAGTTCTATTTTTGCTTTTTCAAAGTTGAAAATCAATGTGATTATCGTGTAAGTTTTTTACTTAATGGAAATAAACTCACTTTATTTATATGCCATTGTTATAGGTGCCCTGTGATAAGAAATTCCAGATCACACAACATTTACAAACAGCTGCTCATAAAAACGCTGCTAATAAAAATATCTTCAACATCCAGACAACCTTACCAGCTGCATTTTCTGCAAGCAGAAGTGGAAATGATGGCAGTGATAGTTCCTCGAAAAATATACCAAACGAAACGTTCATGATCAATCAACAATAAGAAAAAACAATCTTGGCAAAGTTTATGAAAAGGTAAGTTTAAACATTTAATCAAATTAGTTTGCATGTCAGCTATCCCCAAATCCCCCACTTTCCATTTAAGTTTCATTAAAACTTTTAATTTTTTTAAGAATTTTAAATCTATTACACAAAAATATTTTTAAATCGAAACATTAAATTTCGTATGGCTTGAAGTGTCAACGAGTTTACAATCAAGAAACATTTTTAATATATTTGTTATATTTATCATTTCCCCCTTTTTCAACTTGTGCTTCCCCCCCCCCCCAAAAAAAAAAAGTGAGGCCAATATTACCATGGCTGTTCTTTACAAATTTTCAATAACATAATTCTTTTCAGGTAATACAAGAGATCATATATGATATTGGAGATTCAAACATGTGGTTATCTGTAGATGAAACGACTGACTCATTTGGGAGATATATTGCCAACGTTGTCGTCGGAAATATGGCGGAATCTGAGCCAGGAACACCTCATCTCATTGTCTCCAGAGTATTGGTAAAAACAAACCATTCTATTATTGCTAGGGTTGTACGTGATGCATTACGCGTGTTGTGGCCGGCTAAAGAAAATGAGGAAAAACTCCTGGTGATAGTTACAGATGCAGCAACATATATGATTAAGGCTGCTAAGGCTTTGCAGGTAATTTATGCCAAGGCAGTTCACATCACATGCTTAGCACATGCTCTTTACCGACTGGCTGAAGATATTCGAGCGTATTTTCCGGAAGTAAATGCCTTTTTATGGATGAGGCACTTGCTACGACGCATGCACTACTTGTTACGGAGGAGACACAGTGGCTGCGCCAAAGACTAAGACGGCGTGGAGTTTTACAATTATTTATTGAACTTTCTTTACAATTTCTCCCTCGTTGTCGCTGAACAGCCCTGCGGATCCCTTCGCCTGGCTGCTGTGGTGTAGATTCTCCAACAGTGCGCGCAACGCTCACCGCTGATCGCACTCGGGACCTCAGGCCACCAGTGCTCCGCTGAAGCCAGGATGCCCTGTGGTTGAGATGAACTCGGCGCCACTCGGCGCCCCAGTAGGGCCACCGCATCGCCGTGAGGTCAGCTACCGACGCCTGCTGCACCGGCGGTTGGGAAGCCACCAGTCGCGATGTCCGCGAGGTCCCGTCATGGACGGACCACGCGCCATGGGGCCGGGTTGCCATGGAGTCTGGGCGTCAGTCCCCAGCGGCGCCTGTGGCCAAGACCGTCCTGCGGCCAGTCCTGCTGGAGGTTCTCGGTGTAGTTAGTCAGCCACGGTGCCGACCGAACTCGGGCCGACGCCCACAGCTGAATTTGACATCTGGTGGCGAACGGATGACTCCTGCGAGCTGGAAGAGACTTCCGAAATCGTCACCTACGAAGATTGGATATTCCGACACGGACCACGTCCGTCCTCAGATCCGAACTGCTTCCTAATGGCTTCTGCCTGTTGCTGCCTGAGCTCCACTATTTATATCCGGCAGGATGAAGTTTTTTGCCCTCAGTGTTAGCTTTTTGTCATTACTCCCGCAGTATATTGCAGCGTAACTTAGCGTGCTTGCCTCACTTCTCCTTACTCAACACTCTCCAGGTTTCGCTCGACGCTCGGTCTGTGCGCGTCCGTGCGTCAGCCTGTTGGTAGCTGCTGCTGTCAAAAAGGCTATGTGTGCTAGGTTACTTCGCAACGCCTCGATCGCCAGCGTGCCTCTGTTTTACCGTTCTCTACTGCTTGAAGCAACGCTGTCTACATGTGGCCGCAACACTGCCTCCTCCTAAAAATTAAATTCATCCCCGAATTTACCCTATACGTTAACTCTAGTTCTATCCTATACTCTACTTCTTCCCTATATACATCCAGGTGGCCCTGACTCATGACCTACTGAATCCATTCTACAGGAATCTCATGGAGCGGTCTTGCATTAACATGCTGAAACCTCCGTTTTAATAAGACATATACCACACCGATAATTACAATCAACAAGGTAATAGTACTGGTTGAAATACCAATGGTCAGTATGCTACGTTTCTGCCTGGTATCATACTCTTCCACATGTCTTAATAATTGCTGCATTGAAATTTGACCTCTCTCCGAAACTATTAGTTTATCTACCGTTTGCAATGGTGTAGCATCCAAGGTGTTGTTAATATATGTCAAAGTTTCTCCTGGAGCGATGCTGATGATGCATCTGGCCAGTACAACGTCAGATGAGTATCTGTAACCTGGGTGACTCCCGTGACTGTCACTGGTAAGCTGAAACGATCCCCTACTATTTCACAATTTGTCCAATTTATTAGCAAACCACTGTCCCGTAATTCCATCTCTGTGCTTGCTGTCCAATTTCCATTGTTATAACACTTGGCTGATATCCTCTCCGTAGCGAATATTGAATAGAACCAGTGCCTCCCAACGTGCTGAAAATGTGGCATAGGCTTCACTATTATTCTCCAACACTCCGAAGCTTCTGCTTCTGCCCTAAATAACTGTATCTCACACAACCCCTTGCCTGTGAAAACAACCCGTGATGGACAAATGGAAACTGACTCCATTAGACATCTGCTCAACTCTAAACTTGACATAGTAGCACGAGTATCCCCCTCCTTAGAAATTAATAAAACCTCCTGTGTCCTGAACTGTACGAACTTCCCCATGCACTCCCATCTGACCGGATAAGGATGCACTGTGGAACAGTGATACTGTCTCCCCACACTAGTTACTGGAAATCTAATCTCTATATACATCTTAACTAGATCCGTTGTTACCTTAATCCTATAAATATGATAAAAAAGTGACATACTTGCTTCAATTATCAGCACTATGTGCTCTATCCCCTCTGGAAACTCTAACTCTGCCTGCTTCAGACTCCGTCTGAATTTTTCTGGTGACATCAACGTCACACTCACCTGCCCGTGCAAAGCGTGATGTACTGCCTTATGCAATTCATCCATCCTCTCGTGCATCACCAATGCTGTTAACCAGTTCCCACAGCAGTTTAGCCATTTCCAGCTTTCTTTCCACTATATCCAATCGCGCTTGTACCTGTTCAAGATCCGTATTCAATAATTTCTGTGTCTGTTCTATATTTGCTCGTAACCCTCTAGCCATCCCACGCACCATGCACGTCACATTCAGCAACTATGTACCTAATCCACGTATCTCTGTTGTGTCTATATCCACTAACTTCCCTTTGCTTTCCTCCCTGTTGCGAATAACTGTTAAAGAATTGTTCAAACCCTCAGTATTGTCTCTATTCGCTGTTCCAAAGATTGTTTTCAGCAACTTCCACCTGCATTCAACCAACCCCTCTTTACTCTCTTTCTCCTCCCTGGAATCATGGTCACGACTTGGCGCAGTTGTTCCCTTATTTCCTTACATGATCTATCCAAAGCCTCATACTCTTCTTGCATGTCCCGTAATATTCCGTTCTTAGATGCAACCGTTTACACACTCGATATCATCTGCGGTAGCTGCCACATCTCGTTACTTACCTGCAGGATGTTGAGTTCAAGCCGAAGCGTCCACTCGTGACTCGTGAGGGCCACATCCTGTTGTTTCCCGAACAACACCCAACTTCACAACGGCATATCCTGTACCTGGCCAGCTTGTGTCAGCTGCCAGAGGACTACACCCCATACTATCCACTTGTACCCCATCCTGCGTCACCTACAGAATGGAGAGAGAAGGAAAAAACTCACATCACTACCCCTTAATACCAATAAAATAACCCTAGTCTGTGCACAAAAATAATACACACATGATAATTACTGCTAACTACACATCCCTCGAACGCAATTTATACTTAATACCCAGTTTACTGTCTGCTTCTGGCGCTTCTTTTCACTTTCTGCCAGAAGGAGAATTACATATACACAGATCTACTACCCCCTGGAACGGCTTAACTCTATTAACGTGAACCACCTTTGTCTTGGTAGGAAACTGTAATTTTACATTGACAGGTGACATCATTTCCACTACCTGGTACGGTCCCTGGAACTTGTTTGTGAACTTCTTGGTTCTCCCTTTCAGAACATACGGATTACCTAGTAGCACCCATTGGCCTACTCTGTACTGTGGCAACTTCCTCGTTGTACCTCCCATCCGTTCTTGTCGTTCCAACACTTTCGTTTAGCTCGTCTGACTCTCTGCCATACTTCCTTAATGGTTTTCGCAGATTGCCTTACATTTTTGCCCTCTGCTCCCAGGCTCGGACAAAGCATGTCAAAAGGTGACGGCATCTTCCGCCCATATACCACTTCGTAATGCGATAATCCTGTCAATGTATGTACCTTACTATCATATGTACTGGTTACGAATTGCAAGTACACATCTCAGTCGGTGTGTTGACTATTTACATAGTGACTCAAACTCGTAGCGATCATGTGATACACTCTCTCTGTTCGTCCGTTTGCTTGTGGATGGAATGGTCTAGTCCATAGTTTCTTTACCTTCAGTAACTTACACAGTTGCTTCATCAGATCAGACGTGAAATTAGTACCTTTATCCGAGATTAAGGACTGAGATATCCCATACCTGAGTAACCAATTACTAACGAAAGCTTGTGCCACTGTACTTGCTTCCTGACCTGGTTATGTGACCATGACTAAATATCTAGAAAAGTGATCAATCACTGTTAACACATACTTATTCCCTGCTGCAATCCTATTAAGTGGTCCTAATACATCAATTCTGATTTGTTGGAAAGGTCTGTCTGCCTCTGGTAATCTTTGAAGCTGAATCTTTTGATGGCTCAAGTCCGCACGCTGTGCGCACGGCACACAATTCCTGCCATACTCGTCCACGTCTTAACGTCACGTCGTCCACCAAAACTTCTCCGCTATCTGCCTATCCGTTGCTCTTCTCCCACCATGTCCTGAAAGAAAATGGTCGTGCGCCTGTTGCAAAACTTCAGTTCTTAACGCTGCTGGTACGACGCCGGCCGGCCGCATTTCATCGACCTGCAAAGTAACCCGTCCTGTACTAGGAACTGCGGTTGCTTTTTGAACAATTGGCAATCACTATCCATGGCTTGTGCCCTTTTCCACTCATCTTCAATCACCCCTGTCGTAATACTGCCACTTTCCTGCTCAATGCGACAGCATTGGCATTTTTCACACCTTGCTTGTGTATTACCTCACAATCGAACTCACTGAGTTTCAGCGCCCATCTCTCTAGCCTATTCGCTGGGTCTTTCAGACCTAACAACCATTTCAGAGCGAAATTTTTTGGACCCGTCCGGTGTCTTCTTCGGAACTAGGACCACGCTACTAGACCAAGGAGTATTACTGTGCTGGATTATCCCATCTTCCAGTCGTTGCTCTATTAATTGCTCTACTACTGGTTGTAATTGTTTCGGTAGTCTGTACGGCTTACGATACACCAGAGCGCGATTCCCTGTCGGAATACAATGCTGTGTTATCGATGTAACAGGTAACCTACCCTGTGCTTCAAACAATGCTCTATACTTTAGTAATAATGCGTCTAAAGCTCTATTCTCTGCTTCTTTCACTAGAACTTCATTTGCACTCGCATCTTGCGTTAACTTATACGTGTGCGCATTCGCTCTCCTAATTCTGTCTGAAAATTCTTCTACCGTTTCACCCGTTTTTTTTTTTTTTTTTTGCATCATCCTCCCCAATTTTTCTCTAAAAAGTCTGGCACTGTTTTGCTTCCTAAACCTTTGCAACAATCCCTCAGCCAACTCTGTGAACGTAGTAGCATCCTTTAACCCTTTGTGGTATGCCACATAAGTGTTTGTGTCATCTACTAACTGTAACCTCGCTATTTGCAAACACATTTGATCCAGCCAGCCACACAGTCTAGCCGTACTATGCACACCACCAATGAAAACATTCCCATCCTATGATGTTTTACCCGAGAAAGAAGGTATCAAATTAGCCATTGAACAATATGCCACACCGGAAAAGACAGTATCCTTGGATCTTACACTGTTGCTTCCCGAGCCTGATTCAGTATTTTGCAACAATTGGTGCTCCATCCCGTGCATGTGCTGATTTTGCAACATATTTTCTTCAATCAGTTTCTTAACTTGCTCTGCCAATGCGACTACGGCGTCACTTGTGCCAGTTTCACGTGCCTCTGGCATTTTCGTGTGGTATACCTCACCTCACAAAAATAAAATTGTATTACCCAGAAGCAAGTTAATTCCTAGCACATCTAATGGCAAGCCATCTAGACTTACCACATTGCCCCGTTACATGGCCATAGACGCCACACACATCACAAGTGCTTGGTACAAATTTATCACAACGATCGATGTGACCTCTTAATCCACACACTACACATTTAGATGGTACTAAGTTAAATTAAAAGCAACGGTGGTAACATTAAGAGTGCAACGGGAATTCCACTGCTAAATGCAGAGGAGAGAGCAGATAGGTGGAAAGAATACATTGAAAGCCTCTATGAAGGTGCGGATTTGTCTGATGTGATAGAAGAAGAAACAGGAGTCGATTTAGAAGAGATAGGGGATCCAGTATTACAATCGGAATTTAAAAGAGCTTTGGAGGACTTACGGTCAAATAAGGCAGAAGGGATAGATAACATTCCATCAGAATTTCTAAAATCATTGGGGGAAGTGGCAACAAAACGACTATTCACGTTGGTGTGTAGAATACATGAGTCTGGCGATATACCATCTGACTTTCGGAAAAGCATCATCCACACAATTCCGAAGACGGCAAGAGCTGACAAGTGCGAGAATTATCGCACAATCAGCTTAACAACTCATGCATCGAAGTTGCTTACAAGAATAATATGCAGAAGAATGGAAAAGAAAATTGAGAATGCGCTAGGTGACGATCAGTTTGGCTTTAGGAAAAGTAAAGGGACGAGAGAGGCAATTCTGACGTTACGGCTAATAATGGAAGCAAGGCTAAAGAAAAATCAAGACACTTTCATAGGATTTGTCGACCTGGAAAAAGCGTTCGACAATATAAAATGGTGCAAGCTGTTCGAGATTCTGAAAAAGTAGGGTTAAGCTATAGGGAGAGACGGGTCATATACAATATGTACAACAACAGAGAGGGAATAATAAGAGTGAACGATCAAGAGCGAAGTGCTCGTATTAAGAAGGGTGTAAGACAAGGCTGTAGCCTTTCGCCCCTCTCTTCAATCTGTACTTCGAGGAAGCAATGATGGAAATAAAAGAAAGGTTCAGGAGTGGAATTAAAATACAAGGTGAAACGATATCAATGATACGATTCGCTGATGACATCGCTATCCTGAGTGAAAGTGAAGAAGAATTAAATGATCTGCTGAACGGAATGAACAGTCTAATGAGTACACAGTATGGTTTGAGAGTAAATCGGAGAAAGACGAAGGTAATGAGAAGTAGTAGAAATGAGAACAGCGAGAAACTTAACATCAGGATTGATGGTCACGAAGTCAATGAAGTTAAGGAATTCTGCTACCTAGGCAGTAAAATAACCAATGATGGACGGAGCAAGGAGGACATCGA
Organism: Schistocerca cancellata; assembly: GCF_023864275.1. Classification (NCBI taxonomy): domain Eukaryota; kingdom Metazoa; phylum Arthropoda; class Insecta; order Orthoptera; family Acrididae; genus Schistocerca; species Schistocerca cancellata. The sequence goes on along the minus strand of NC_064633.1, from coordinate 20,406,109 downwards.
AAGCAGACTCGCTATGGCAAAAAAGGCATTTCTGGCCAAGAGAAGTCTACTAATATCAAATACCGGCCTTAATTTGAGGAAGAAATTTCTGAGGATGTACGTCAGGAGTACAGCATTGTATGGTAGTCAAACATGAACTGTGGGAAAACCGGAACAGAAGAGAATCGACGCATTTGAAATGTGGTGCTATAGACGAATGTTGGAAATTAGGTGGACTGATAAGGTAAGGAATGAGGAGCTTCTACGCAGAATCGGAGAGGAAAGGAATATGAAAACACTGATAAGAAGAAGGAACAGGATGATAGGACATCTGCTAAGACATGAGGGAATGACTTCCATGGTACTAGAGGGCAAAAACTGTAGAGGAAGACAGAGATTAGAATACGTCAACCAAATAATTGAGGACGTAGGTTGCAAGTGCTACTCTGAGATGAAGAGGTTAGCACAGGAAAGGAATTCGTGGCGGGCCGCATCAAACCAGTCAGTAGACTGATGACCAGAAAAAAAAAGTTAACGTGACTAATATTCCTACGAAACTGCAATAAGTCTACAGGGCTGCTAGGCCTTTCAAATGACACTCACATCCCTTAACGTTACCCTCGACATGTCTAGCTACACAGAAAAGAGAGAGAGTAGGCAGTTGCTGGATTCACCCTATTCGGTGTTTCTCGGTTGCTCTGCAAAGTGCTAGTCAAAATCGTGGCGTGGGTGCGCCTGACACCACTTGTTATGGAGGAGACACAGTGGCTGCGCCAAAGACTGAGACGGCGTGGAGTTTTACAATTATGTATTGAACTTTCTTTAAACTTTTCCCTCGTCGTCGCTGCCCAACCCTAAGGATCCCTCCGCTGGCTGCTGTGGTGTATATTCTCCGACAATTCGCGCAACGCGCGCCGCTGATCGCACTCGGGACCACAGGCCACCAGTGCTCCGCTGCAGCCAGGATGCCCTGTGGTTGAGATGAACTCTTCGCCGCTCGGCGCCCCATTACGGGCACCGCGTCGCTGTGAGGTCAGCTGCAGACTCCTGCTGCGCCGGCGGCTGGGAAGCCGTCAGTCGCGATGTCCGCGAGGTCCCGTCATGGACGGACCACGCGCCATGGGACCGGGTTGCCGTGAAGTCCGGGCGTCAGTCCCCGGCGGCGCCTGTGACCAAGACCGCACTGCGGCCAGTCCTGCTGGAGGTTCTCGCTGTAGTTAGTCAGCCATGGTGCCGACCGAACTCGGGCTGACCCTAAGAGCTGAAGTTGACATCTGGCGGCGAACGGATGACTCCTGCAAGCTGGAACAGACTTCCGAAATCGTCACCTACGAAGATTGAACATTCGGACACGGACCATGTCCGTCCTCAGATCCGAACTGCTTCTTAATGGCTTCTGTCTGTTGCTGCCTGCGCTCCACTATTTATATCCGGCAGGTGACGTTTTTTACCCTCAGTGGTTGCTTTTTGTCATTACTCCCGCAGTATATTGCAGCGTAACTTAGCGTGATGGCCTCACCTCTCCTTACTCAGCACTCTCCAGGCTTCGCTCGGCACTCGGTCTGTGTGCGTCCTTGCGTCAGCTTGTTGGTAGCTGCTGCCGTCAGAAAGGCTATCTGTGCTAGCTTACTTCGCAACGCCTCGATCGCCAGCGTGCCTCTGCTTTGCCAGTTCTCCACTGCATGAAGCAATGCTTACTACATGTGGCCGCAACACTTAATTTCCTCTGTGAAAAAAGCGTTTGTGAAGGCGCCATCAAGAGTAAAATTATTAACTGAAATGATTCGTTTATCCCCACAGCCAATCATCACGAGGTTGGGAACATGGATAGAATCAGCTCGTATTACAGTGAGCATTTAGAAGACATGAAAAGAGTGCTGAACCTAATGGTCAGAAGCGAAGCAGCGAGTATCCCAGCTGCAGTTAGTGTTTGCAATGAGGAGAGTCTCCAGAGTAAATTAGTGTTTATTATGACCTATTTCAGTAAACTCCAAGCCACACTCACACTTTTGTAAGAAAAAGCAATGCCTCTATTTTCTGTCCTTGAGATCTACAAAATAGCTGTCGTCGGAGGCATACCAGGAGAAATAGGACAGTGTCTTCGCAACAGAATTGAGGAAACTGAAGCAAGGAATCCAGGTTTAATGTTTCTTCGGGATGTGAATAAGGTGTTACAAGGAGAATCTGAACAACAACCTAATGGCTGTTCTGTAAGTGACATAGCCTCTTTTCGGTTCTGTCCTGTGACTTCGTGTGATGTAAAGAGATCTTTCCTTCGTATAAAAACATTTTAAGTGACAGGAGGAAATCATTTCTTCCAGAACACTGTGAAAAGTATTTAATTGTTTACTGCAATAAAAACAACTGATGCTAAAATAGACTAACAGAAAGAGAAAAACAGACAGTAATAAATATTAACTTTTTTAATTGAAGTTTTAGGAATAATTATATAATCAGATTACTTTAGGAGGATTGAAAGATGTGAGAAAGTTGAAATAATGAATTTGATTTGTTATTCATATTTAAAAGTTTTTAGAGCATATTTATTAGATTTTTAATGCATAGATGCATGCATATATTCATACTTTTCAGTGCCTATAAATCCGAACACTAGTTATTGTGCCACGCATTTCTTCGAGAATATTCTACTCTTTCCTTGTACAGAGAACCTGCGATTTGTAGCGTTTAAATACGGACTATTCGTCGAATATTAAGCTAGTTTACATTGAGAAGCAGAAATATTAAGACTGAAGAATGAATAAGTAAAAATTCCTACTTGTAACAAGTGCAAATGTGAAGATTAGTAAAGAGTGACAGTGATCAGTTGATTGTGAAGTATTAATAATAGTAATTCATAGTAATTTCTCAGCAAAAATATTGTTATGAGACTCGTAACAATATTTTTGCTAATAACGTAACAATAGTTTCCCATACCTAACTCGTAATACGAGTTAGATATGGGAAACTATTGATGCGTATACCCCGGTAATAGTGATTATCGAGAAGATTCCTAAAAACCCATTGTTACTACACTCCTGGAAATGGAAAAAAGAACACATTGACACCGGTGTGTCAGACCCACCATACTTGCTCCGGACACTGCGAGAGGGCTGTACAAGCAATGATCACACGCACGGCACAGCGGACACACCAGGAACCGCGGTGTTGGCCGTCGAATGGCGCTAGCTGCGCAGCATTTGTGCACCGCCGCCGTCAGTGTCAGCCAGTTTGCCGTGGCATACGGAGCTCCATCGCAGTCTTTAACACTGGTAGCATGCCGCGACAGCGTGGACGTGAACTGTATGTGCAGTTGACGGACTTTGAGCGAGGGCGTATAGTGGGCATGCGGGAGGCCGGGTGGACGTACCGCCGAATTGCTCAACACGTGGGGCGTGAGGTGTCCACAGTATACCGATGTTGTCGCCAGTGGTCGGCGGAAGGTGCACGTGCCCGTCGACCTGGGACTGGACCGCAGCGACGCACGGATGCACGCCAAGACCGTAGGATCCTACGCAGTGCCGAAGGGGACCGCACCGCCACTTCCCAGCAAATTAGGGACACTGTTGCTCCTGGGGTATCGGCGAGGACCATTCGCAACCGTCTCCATGAAGCTGGGCTACGGTCCCGCACACCGTTAGGCCGTCTTCCGCTCACGCCCCAACATCGTGCAGCCCGCCTCCAGTGGTGTCGCGACAGGCGTGAATGGAGGGACGAATGGAGACGTGTCGTCTTCAGCGATGAGAGTCGCTTCTGCCTTGGTGCCAATGATGGTCGTATGCGTGTTTGGCGCCGTGCAGGTGAGCGCCACAATCAGGACTGCATACGACCGAGGCACACAGGGCCAACACCCGGCATCATGGTGTGGGGAGCGATCTCCTACACTGGCCGTACACCACTGGTGATCGTCGAGGGGACACTGAATAGTGCACGGTACATCCAAACCGTCATCGAACCCATCGTTCTACCATTCCTAGACCGGCAAGGGAACTTGTTGTTCCAACAGGACAATGCACGTCCGCATGTATCCCGTGCCACCCAACGTGCTCTAGAAGGTGTAAGTCAACTACCCTGGCCAGCAAGATCTCCGGATCTGTCCCCCATTGAGCATGTTTGGGACTGGATGAAGCGTCGTCTCACGCGGTCTGCACGTCCAGCACGAACGCAGGTCCAACTGAGGCGCCAGGTGGAAATGGCATGGCAAGCCGTTCCACAGGACTACATCCAGCATCTCTACGATCGTCTCCATGGGAGAATAGCAGCCTGCATTGCTGCGAAAGGTGGATAGACACTGTACTAGTGCCGACATTGTGCATGCTCTGTTGCCTGTGTCTATGTGCCTGTGGTTCTGTCAGTGTGATCATGTGATGTATCTGACCCCAGGAATGTGTCAATAAAGTTTCCCCTTCCTGGGACAATGAATTCACGGTGTTCTTATTTCAATTTCCAGGAGTGTATATAGACCCTCTACAAAATGCACTAGAAAGGAACAGAATCGACACTAAGAGTTCCACACATAAATTGCCGAATGACGTCATCATTGGAAACTCGCCCTTATATTAGACGTCGTAAGGTATATATTGGTTTGCCGCTTTAGCAGCAGGTACTTGTTCACGCTCCATAAAAGTCTGCATCGAACATTCTGGCAATCAATGTTCTTGAAACAATCGAGTCACATGTATAAAGGGCAGTAGAGTCATTGCCAGGTAGTTTCAAAGCTACAATCGCCGCGATAACTTGGAAGTGATAAGTGAACAACTGTGATTATTGGCTATTACGACGAACTTCAGTCACTATTGTGCTTAGTGATATTAGAAATACGCTGAGTGTTACCGCGCGTGTTTTAGTGCTAAGTGTACTAGTATTGCATTTTTCAGTGAGAATAAATTGTTTATTCGAGAATAATTGGCATCTAATTTACCTACATCGTAACAGTATAATAAAATGGATCGTAAGGTACTAAGAAAAAGAAAAGAAGAGACATCTGAAGATTCCGGTCACCATTCAGCCGCAAAAACATCACCAGATGTACAGGCAGTGCCCAGCACTTCGTCGAAACTTCCACAACAAAGTTCATCGACAGCTTCCTTTAATGTCACGGATATTGGCAATTATTTGGATGTATTAGTGTCAGGAAATAATTGTGATGATATAAAACACAAGCTTCTCACAGCTCCAAGGAAACCTGAAGAAGGTTATATCTTCCCTACATCGAAGCACAACAAGAGGGGACAGGGTGAACTCAGACAAGTGCACGATAATCACTTTGCACAGTATCCGTGGCTGGTGTTCTCACAAGTTAAAAGAGGAGTTCTTTGCTGTAACTGCTCATTTTTTGTGAATAATAAAATGGGTCGAGTAAAGAAACTTACTGGTGAAGATGGTGACCTTGAGACCCACCCTCAGCTCAAGTACCACGTTGAAGCATCAACAGGTGCAAAATTATTTTTGGTGACACGAGACAACCGCGAAATTCAGATCATAAATCAATTGTGAAGATGGGGAATGGAAGCATTAGGGAAAGCAGAGACCGTCTTGTACCTATAATACAAACAATCATATTTCATGGAAAGCATGGAAAGCAAAATATTTCTCTTCCGGGGGCATAGAGTTGATGGGAGTCTATTACAAAACGAAAATGATAGTGAAAGTATAGTGAGTAACAAGGGAAACTAGAGCTCTTATAAGATTTAGAATTAACGTTGGAGACTTGCAACTAAAACATCACTTTGAGATCACTAAAGCGAATTGTAACGAACTTATTTCATGCTGTGAAACTGTGATGTTATCGAAAATACTGAAAATCAAAGATTCTCGTTATTACAGCAAAATCTTCGATGAGACTACGGACACAGCGCACATCGCCCAACTGTGTTTAGCTGCAAGATGTGTTGATAATGACGGCAAATTACACGAATAATTTTTGGGTTTCGTTGACATCCATAAAGACAATGGTTGTAGTGGAAATATTGGTGATGAACCTCAAGAGAGTCAAGATGAAGAGCGAAGCGTTACTGGTGAAGCATTAGGCACTACGATTCAAAGGAGAATGGAAAGCCTTTCTCTGTCACTGGAGAACTGCGTGGGCATAGGCTGTGATGATTGCACAGTTAATATGTCAGAAGTGCAAGGAGCTGTGGCTACAATAAAAAAGAAAGCTATCAGCACGAAAGTAGCACCGTGTCGACGCCATCAGCTCAAAATCGCAGTTGCGAAGTTACAAGTGTGAAAAACTCACTTGGTACTAATGAAGAAGTAGTATCGTGCTTTACAGCGTCTAGCAAGCGGTTCGCCGCATTGTTGGGTCACCTGAAACACACACTGCAGTCACATTGTCAAACGAGATCTGTCGAGCGACATGATGCTGTTATTTAATTCGCAGCTGATCTCGGAACAGTTTGTAAAGTTCTTAAAGAAATGCAGCGTTGGAGGGATAGAACAACGGCTGCCAAAGCCAATATTCTCCTTCCAGCTCTCTCTAATTGCGAGTTTATTACCACTCTGTTTACACTGAGCGACATTATGAGCATAATATATCCAGTCAGCAAAATCTTACAACAGCCTAGCTTGGACGTCACGATGGCAAAAGTAAAATTAGATTCGACGCTCAATGTGTACCACGGCATGAAAGTTAATGCTGATAGCCACTTAGCTCGTATTGGTGAAGAGGCGAAGGCAGTTATGGAAGAGTTAGACGTGGAGATGAGTGTTCCTCGTCTTACAGGCAGATAAAGACACAGAGAAAACTGCGATCATCATGATGATGCAGTGACATATTGGAAAAGAACTGTTCTTATTCCAACACCGGACCATGTTACGACTGACATGAGAGAACGTTTTGCTAAAGAAAATATTTATCATTTAAAATTCATCATATTTTTGCCCTCACAACTACTGAAACATGACGGTAATGATCTGGCACATAAATTGAATCAGTGCTTAACTGAACTACCGTTCTTTGAAGAAGAATCGCTCACTTGTGATTAAAAAGAGACTAATGGGAGAGATTCTTCAATACAAGCAAACGAGCATAAAAACCTTAATGGTTCAAATGGCTCTGAGCACTATGGGACTTAACTTCTGAGGTCATCAGTCCCCTAGAACTTAGAACTACATAAACCTAACTAACCTAAGGATATCACACACATCCATGCCCGAGGCAGGATTCGAACCCTTAATGACTCTGAATCTGTTGTGCAAGCGTTGTCTGTCTATCTTAGATCTGACTACCCTTGTCTGCGCACGCTGTACAAAAATAAATAAATAAATAAAATAAAAAATAAAAAATAAATTAATTAATTTAAAAAATTTGCTTGTCTACCTGCATCTATTACTGCAGTAGAAAGACGTTTTTCAACACTGCGGCGCACAAAAACATGATTGAGGTCGACAATGGAGGAGGATCGACTTAATGGCTTAGCTCTATTGAACACTCACCCTGACATTGATTGACGAATTGATGATGCAATTAACCAATTTGCCAGATAGAATAGGCGCATAGAAGTCATAATTTAAGGAAAATATCCACAATTGTAACTTTTTTAAGTTATAGGATGGTATTGCCTTGTATATGTGTATAATCAGTTTAAATAAAACTTTCCTAAACTTTGCATGTGACTTCGTTATTTTTTATTGCTGTAAAAGAAAAGGTAGCTGAAGATATCTTTAGCGCCCCCTCCTTGAGGTTTTTGTGTATTCGCCACTGCTTGTACGCAGACGCTGGACTGATTTTGCAATAACAATGGCTTTACCATACTATTCTCAATAAATTGCGGTGTCTAATTCGCGTTTGTCAAGCCGAATCTAAGTTTAGCCATGGAATCAAAAATCTAGCAAAGTCATGCGGTAAAATGGCACGATATATCACTGCTCGACTGATTCTCAAACGGTTTAATCGAAATCGGCTTTGTTGATGACTCATGGTGTTTCCCTTTAACTTGGGTTTTACTCATGGTCACCTTTTCACTCTAGTAGTTGAAATATTACCAAATAAATGAGTATTATATATTTAAGAAAATTAAACTTACCTCTCTACTAAATCTTTCACAAGCTGAACCTTCCTATGAAATAATAGTTCTAACTTTACGTTACAGTACGGAATTAAATCAAATGTTCTCATTAAAAATTGATATCACGTTATATTCACTATTCTATTTCAATTTCACGAACTCGTGTTCCTTCTCCACTCTGTTCAGTAACTAATGTCTGTCCATTGCATCTTTGCGAAGGACGTAATATTCTTCTTTTGTCAGGTACATTTGCACGGATGATACTTTCTATGTCCTAAATACAGAAAAATATACCCTGGAAAACACTTCTATACTGCTACATACATGAAAAATACATCAAAAACTGAAAGAAAATCTTATATCTACGTTGTCATTATGAACTATTTTATATACAGTTTGATATCTTTATAAGGGTATAATCCTTTAATCTTGTCTCCATCTATGTTACACAAGACAAAGATAAAATTGTGTAGCATGTCAATGCCTTTGTATGGCCCAATGTATAACATCTGCCATTTCTTGTTTGTCTTTTTCAATATTCATGACTTGGGGCGACTTTTCACGAAAACCAATTATCCAATTTTATATTGCCCTTTTTTTAAATTTTGGTCATATTTTTTTTCTTTCTTTCTTCTGCACATTTTGCAAGGATGTTGGCCACCTCACCAATTATTACCTCATGAGGCTTAGGTGCCCTTGGCAACCTGTGTAAAGGATTTATTCATTCATTCTTTTCTATTTTATCAAACATTATTTCATTTGGTGTACAACCAGTAGCCGAATGTGGCAGGCTATTATAAATATTTTCGAGTTGAGGTACCAATACCACCCACTTAGTATGCTGTTTTGATGCATATGTTCTAAAAAAAATCTATAGAGTTCACGAAAAGCCCGTTCCACGGGACTTGCTTCCAGATGGTATACGGCTATCATAATGTGCTTTATACCATGCCCAGCTAAAAAAAGCTTTCCATGTATGACCTGTGAAGTATTTAGCATTATGATATAATTCCTCGCGGCTTGCCTACATTGCGAATGTAATCATCCAAGATTTTCTGGGTCATGAGTTTCGCTGTGGATGTCTTTAATGAATATATTGCCAAATATTTGGAGAATGTATCATATTTGACCCCACCATGTGCTGTCGGGTAGGGTTCTGCTACATCCACAGATACCAAATGATGTGGACCCATGGATAAAATCAGGTGAATCACATTTTTAGTGGATCTGATGGCATGTTTTGCCTTTTATCAAATAGTGCAAGTTCTTAAGATTTTATGTATTGTACGTTTCATGCCTGGGAAATTAAGTATTTATCAATAACATCCTTACATTTTTCTATGCTTGTGTGGCCCCATAAAAGATGAGTGTCCCACACAAGACTTTCTACACATTGTTCAGGTATACAGACACACCAACTGTCAGAATTACTACCCTTCTTGTCGAGTAGAATGTCATTTTCTATCTTATATTTTTGTATTAGCTCAGGGTTTGAATTCTGATGCAAGGATTATTTGATTTTTTCCCTACAACAAATCTGAGGTTTTTTCTCCAGACTTCGCAAAAGCAACGTGTGTACTGCTATACGGTGATAACGACGGCTCTGTAATTCCCCACTGCAACATTTTCCTTATTTCTTTTGTAACCGCCTCTTTCTTTGACCACAGTACAGAATATGTGACATGACAGAAGGTTTCACGGGGCAACAACTTTATGTTGTATTCGTAACCTGTTATTACTCCAGGTTTCCCCGAGAAAACATTTAAATGATTTGACAGCAAACGAGTAAGCTCACGTTGCTGGCTACTGTTCAGATAATCCGATACCTTAAGCTTCTTGTAAACCATTTCTTGTATTTCCGTTGTGTTCTCTTTTCCCTTTTCAGGAGAATAGTAGTCCTTCCCTTTTAAATCACAGTTAACTTGTAAAATCTTTAATCCGCTGCATTTGATTTGAATATTCTAGCAATACTTGCCATGTACTTCTTTCGTTCTGACCATATCCAGTAAAATTCTCCTCCCACCATACATTAAACTAATTTCACCTGTGGAAAGGTCAATACTTGCCTTTCTGCATCTCAGGAAATCACAACCCAGGATACAAGCTACTGGTAAACCTTTTACTACTAGGAAGGTGCATTTGATAGCTCCTTCCCAAAATTTCAGGACAACTTGTACCTGGAATTTAACTATTTGTGTCTATGCCCCAATAGTTCCAGACACACGACAGTTTTGTACTGGATAAGTCGGTATTTTGTCTTACGTAATGCCTTATACAGCTCCAAGCTCAGAACACTACTAGTAGCGCCAGTATCAATGCACCTGTGTATTGGAATATCTTCTATCTGCGTTTTAATCACAGCCTGTATCCCTTCTAGATTGCTGCTTTTGCACTTACTAGGTTCGTTTAATAATTCATCCTGCATTACGATATCATCATTATACCGCAGCAGGTCAACGGCTTCTGGAGTCTGTTTTGGTGTGCTTCCACTTTGCCTGCCGACCAGCAATAGGGAGCTTCTTGCGGTCGGAAATAATTTGTTGTCTGGGAGGGGCCTAGGCGATTGTCGTATGACACCTCCACTATCCTAAGATTGGATTGCTGTGCTGGAAAATTTCCTCCGCGATTTTCATTTCTGTGGCGAGGAATTACACTGCCACTGGTTTAGGTTGTTGCTGCTGCTATTTCGCCACTTCGAATTGCTTTGGTATCCGGTGCTGGGTCTGTCATCCCACTTTCTTTTTCTATTCGGTTGCGGATAGCCATCGCCATTCCCTTGCGTTCCATTACTGGTTGGCTAATCGTAACCTTTACTATTGTTATTGTATTTATTGTGCCCTTGTTTGTTATTTCGATTGCCAGTTTTCTGAGGAGAAGACGAATGATGAGTATCAATTTTTTCTGCCTTCGTCTCCTCTAGTGCCAAATTAATTTTCTCTAGTACTGATAGGTATTTGGCTAAATCTTTCTCGTCAACATCTCTGATACGCCCGGGCAGCCGCAGCTTTAGCAACCGGATCACTTCACTACTAGCCACTGGCTCATCCTAGTACCTGGTGTTACTAATGTACACATCTGGCCCTTAAAATTGCTACACCACGAAGATAACGTGCTAAAGACGCCAAATTTAATAGACAGGATTAAAATGCTGTGATATGCAAATTATTAGCTTTTCAGAGCATTCACACAAGGTTGGCGCCGGTGGCGACACCTACAACGTGCTGTCATGAGGAAAGTTTCCAACCGATTTCTCATACAAAAACAGCCGCTGACCAACGTTGCCTGGTGAAACGTGGTTGTGATGCCTCGTGTAAGGAGGAGAAATGCGTACCATCGCCTTTCCGACTTTGATAAAGGTCGGATTGTAGCCTATCGCGATTGCGGTTTATCGCATCGCGACATTGCTCCTCGCGTTGGTCGTGATCCAATGACTGTTAGTAGAATATGGAGTCGGTGGGTTCAGGAGGCTAATACGGAACGCCGTGCTGGATCCCAACGGCCTCGTATCACTAGCAGTCGAGATACAGGCATCTTATCAGCATGGCTCTAGCGGATCGTGCAGCCACGTCTCGATCCCTGAGTCAACAGCTGGGGACGTCTGCAAGACAACAACCATCTGCACGAACAGTTCGACGACGTTTGAAGCAGCATGGACTATCAGCTCGGAGACCATGGCTGTGGTTACCCTTGACGCTGAATCACAGACAGGAGCACCTGCGATGGTGTACTCAACGACGAACCTGGGTGCAAGAATGGCGATACGTCAATTTTTCGAATGAATCCAGGTTCTGTTTACAGCATCATGATGGTCGCATCCGTGTTTGGTGACATCGCTGTGAACGCACATTGGAAGCGTGTATTCGTCTTCGCCATACTGGCGCATCAACCGGCGTGATGATATGGGGTGCCATTGGTTACACGTCTCGGTCAACTCTTGTTCGCATTGACGGCACTTTGAACAGTGGACGTTACATTTCAGATGTGTTACGACCCGTCGCTTTACCCTCCATTCGATCCCTGCGAAACCCTACATTTAAGCAGGATAATGCACGACCGCATGTTGCAGGTCCTGTACAGGCGTTTCTGGATACAGAAAATGTTCGACTGTTGCCCTGGTTAGCACATTCTCCAGATCTGTCACCAATTGAAAACGTGTGGTCAATGGTGGCCGAGCATCTGGCTCGTCACAATACGCCAGTCACTACTCTTGATGAACTGTAGTATCGTGTTGAAGCTGCATGGGCAGCTGTACGTGTACAAGCCATCTAAGCTCTGTTTGACTCAATGCCCAGGTGTATCAAGGCCGTTATTAGGGCCAGAGGTGGTTGTTCTGTGTACTGATTTCTCAGGATCTATGCACCCAAATTGCGTGAAAATGTAATCGCATGTCAGTTCTAGTATAATATATTTGTCCAATGAATACCCGTTTATCATCTGCATTTCTTCTTGGTGTAGCAATTTTAATGGCGAGTAGTGTATTTCTCAAAATATTTCCTTAGACAACCGTGTCTGGGATTATAAATTTCTGGACCATAGACTTCATTTCTTAATCTCTCCTGGATATTGGGCGACCAGTAAATGCCGAAGATAGCCTTTTCAAATTCCTCAGTATCCTGACACATATCTACTGCGCAGAATCTCTCTGTATGTGAGATAAAATAAACTAAACTTTTTGCTTTTCTGTCCACATACTGGGCAAGATATTTCTAAAACTTGTAATGAAAATGAGTGAATGAATCAATTTCTTTTCGTTATTAAAAATTTGGAACTGCCTATGTTTAAGTAGGCTTTCCTCTATCATCAGGTTCGGTGCCAGTACCGCCGCCCCCAGAGTCCTAGGTAGCATTGTCGCTACAATCTTAGGACTGTGGTTGTTCCGGCCACTGTCACGTGGTTTATCATAATTAGTAACCATACTCGGCGCGTTGCCATACGCTTTATGAGTAGGCGTGATACTTTCTCTAATCATTTTGACAGCCGAGCGCCTCGCGGTCAGGCTAGGCGCAAACTGAGACGCGTATAGCACGTGTGACGTGACACGCACTACAGCGCGACACGCACGTTCCGTACAAGTCGCCCGGGTGCAGCGCATATTGCGTCGCGTACACCATACTTCGCACGCGCCGACTGGCGACGCTCTGTGCTGACAGAACCGAAGCACGCGCACCCTGTTACCTTTCTCAAACGATTTTACAGAAACTGTTCACTGAAAATATTTATTTTTTGTCTTACTTGTAGCATTATATGTCAGCTTCGTGGCGAAGTGCTCATCATCTCGCTAATGGCCATTCTTATTGTGATGTACACATTTTAGTAAGACACTATGCAAAACTCAAAAAGTTTGCAACGAAAATTAGGTTCGCTATGATTTTGCGTTTGGTGCGTATTACACTATATGTTACTGCGTATGAAATTTAGCTTGAATTTTTGTTTAGACTTGGGAGGAAGTGTCTACCTGCCTCCGATCTCGAGAAAATAGATCCTATGTAGAACGCTCACTTCCGATCTCGCGCCCGCCGTCTTTTCACGGTTCCTGCGGCTAACCCCGTCGGAGGTTCGAGTCCTTCATCGGGCATGGGTGTGTGTGTTGTCCTTAGCGTAAGTTAGTTGAAGTTAGTTTAATTAGTGTGTAAGCCTAGGGACCGATGACCTCAGCAGTTTGGTCCCATAGCCTTTACCACAAATTTCCATTTTCACGCCCGCGAGAATGAAATACTCGCAACATCTCTCGTATCTCCTTAACCGCCCGAGACATCAAAACGAAAGTTTGGCGAATGATATCATACAAGGAGGAGAGTGTTTGCTAATTCTTAAACACAAGGAACTTTCTTATCTATGGCGATATATCAGTACTTATACTTCCGTTTTTATTTATTTCACTTCTTACAATAGCACCACTTGCAAAGTAGCTTAGAAATCAGATTAATAATGTTGCTCACGCAGCATATGTTCGCTTTATCGGGCAACAACAAAGTTATTGACTGTGGATGGTATCGTCATAATGGAAATAATGAAGTCACTGTAAAAAAGTCATTAATGTTGGCACTTATCTTGAAGGGATTCCCACATAGGTTTCGTCGAAGTTGTTATGGCTCATCTTGTTGATTCTATGGTGATTCCACTTTGACTGCTAGAAGATCCATATCTGTATTTTAGCAATATTTGAAGACCTAACAAAGGCGTTTTTCAGGAAATTCTTGATGATTTACAATCTCAGATCAGAACAATGGTACGGTAGAAATAATTTTTGACTTGGTGTTCACGATCCACATTTTTATTAAACTTCTTGTAAATTCACATATACTTCTTCTTAATTGTCACATCATCAAGAAAACAGTTTTGTCTCAATCTTCATATATTTAATTTCCACTTTAACCAAACACAAGACTTGACTGTTCTTTTACAAAGCGAAATAACAACTTAACTTCTGCAAAGTGAAACGAAGACTGCTCTGTGCCCATTCGCGCCGAAACGGTTACAAGTAAGTCAAAGATTATGACAGACTCACAAAAATGAATACACACAAAAACCATATCACTGTAATATATATCGATACATCGGAGTACCTATACATTAATAAAACCAAATGTTAATATTGTCACAATAATATGTCTGTTACTTCGCAGAAAAGTAGTACGATATTACTGGTATCGAGAACAGGGGTTGGAGTGCCGTTTTGGTCACGTAAATAAGGAACCATTACACACTCCAGTGACTAATTTTTTAAGATTTATCGACAGCTAGCGAAACAAGAGCTTCCTAGTGTGAAAATAAACATGAAATTTCTTCTTTTATGTTACTGCAAACCGACACTATGAGGCTTTTCGTAAGATACTGACCTCTGTAATTGCCATTTAATGAGGCACTCCGTTTCGGAATTCTGTCGAAATAGCTGCTCTGAGATGAATTTGGCAAATTACAATGTGACAAACGAAATACAATTAAAGCTGTCACCAAGAGAAATGTGGCCGTTACTCATAAATGGTGATGCTTCTTCGAATGATAAAAGGTTAACAACACACACAAGAATAAATTGACAATTCTGTTGGAATTTTGGTGGAATGCCCGTAACCCATTGTATTTTTAACAATGAGCGACTGGAATGGAAACTTAGCAAATGATTTTATTCCTTCTCTTGATCTGAGCAGTATTAAAATAATGACGAGCGTTCCTTCAGGTGGAATGATAGGCACACGCCAGATACTGGTTACTCACCTACGGCTTGCCAAACTGGAAATGTGTGATCGCGAATAAAGTAGTTTTTATTGTGAAAAATGAACACTTGATCTGTCGCACAACACAATGGTCAGTGTATAGTCAGCACCGGAGGATAACACGCGCGACAGGAATGCCGAAGCTAGCAATGTGTGCCTTGCGAGCTGGAGTTCGAAAAACAATGTCATGAAAGTAGATATGCCTTTGTCAGCAGTACATTTCAATAAATTAAATATACCTAATCATGACACTCTTTTAGGATATTCCTACTTTCGTAATAATACCGACCATCTTCTTCATTTGTGTTGCCTGTTGTATAATTAGTTTATTAATGCTGATAATGTGCATGTAACAGTTGAAATGCTTTTTCTTATCATGGCGAACCAATTAAAGGATTGCTACTTGTGACTGCTTTTCGACTGTTTTTAGCTTGTAGTGGAAATGTGATGTTCACAAGCATGTAGTACAGTGTGTCCTAGTACATTATTACATCCATATCCAAGTAATCACAGTGAGGCTTCTATACTTCAGATCTTGTACGTTTTTTACCAGGAGCGGAAAGAGGTCACACCTGTGGAGATTATCCCTTTCCAAATTTTTGTAACAGATCGTACACATACGTCATTATACTAGGCAGCGAGAAGATAACCTTGTTTTACTTTCCTGCCTTGCTGCTTAACCACACGATTTTATAATATTCCTTGCTTCTTTATTCTCTACCCTCTGTCCCTTCTTACCATCTGAAAACATCGCGGAGGCATATGATACAATTCCAGCGGCCATGGCTCACCAGTTACTCGAGTATGCATTTTCTTGACAGAAGAAAAACAAAACTATACAGGTACAAATAACAGAAAAGTATAATGTACTAACGAAAAAAGCTGGAGAGTTTATATGGCGAAAAACGAAACGCTACACAAAGGCAATAAAATTTAGTATACAGTAAGGCAACATTTATCGTATGGGCAAAGTAGCCGGGCCATATGCTCACATCGGCACAGCGCATGCGCTGTGGCGATGTGAGCATATGGCCCGGCTACTTTTCCGCTCCCCGCCTCAAATTTCCCACGTGGCACGTTCGAGGCGCGGCGCGAGAAACTGTGCCGCAACAACAACGCCGCGCGACCTGGCTCAGGCGCGTTTCGCGTCCCAGTCGCGTCACGTCGCAATTTGAGCGGTCCCATTTGAACCTGTGATGTTACAGAAACGCGCGCTGTGCTGCGCCGCGCCACACGCGTCTCAATCTGCATCTAGCCTTAGTTGGCAATACGCTCTGTCACTTCGCTCTGCCAGTGTGGCAGCTTTGCACGTAACTTATCGCTCAGCTGTGCGACTTCTGTTTGTAGCGTTTCCGTTACTCGGTCGTTAGCAAGTTCAACGCCCGCAGTCACACGCTGTATCGCAGTGTTTACTTTTTCTACCTGCTGCAGTATTGTTTATTCTTTCAATTCCAGCCATTCCTGGAATTCTTTCTCTATTTTATCAGCCTGATCGACTAAATTATTTTCAGTACACTCTCGCTGTTAAACTTCTAGTTTTCTCCATGCGAGTCGTGATTGGATCTACCTCCGTCTTCAAAATCGTTTGTGCTGTCTGTATAGTCTTTACCTCCAAAGCTAATTTGCTGACTAATTCAGGCAGCCGCTGATAGGAAGTCTTTAATTCAGTTAACTCCGAAGAAATTTTCTCGTGGTAATCTGATAGCATTTTTTCATTAGTTTGTTCTCGCTCAGCTAACTGTGAGAACAATTGTTTATCTCTCTGAGCTTGTAATCGATCACGTTCTTATAATTCTCGTTTTAACTTTTTATGTCTTTCCAACAATTTTCTAAGTCTCTTCGTTTGTAATCGATCACGTTCTTCGTTATCACGTTCTTCCGATTTGCATAGTCAAGCCGCAAATGAATCGGGCTGTGGAGAGCGCACAGGTGACATAGAAATTCTTTCCACTGATCTGTTCGGTGTCAAAACATTTTCTGTTAACGGTCTGACATCCTCTACATCCAACATATTTGTTGGTGTTAGGTCTTCCACCCGACAACTACTGCCAGCTGCCCCCAGCATCTCACCTGCCGAGGCGGTGGCTGTACTGTCATCAACAAATCTACTCATGTCCTGCTGAACAAAATCTGTGTTTGCGTTCGCATCCATAATTCTGCCCACTTTGCCGATAACTTGATTTTGTTATTGTAACAGGTCTGCACATGCTTAGACAAGCTACATAAACATATACAGCTATAATCACAAGCATTAAAAGCATGTACTGTTACAAGTGGACAATGCTAACCTTGGTTGTTGTGGGAAAGTGAAAGTTACACTCAACAACATTAAACTGTCTTCATGTCAGTAATTGTTCTAAAATTGTAACTTGAAATGAATTTCTGCCTTTACCATGTCATCAGTTCAGCACTGCCTGTTAAACTTCAGTGCAACAACAGGATAGTATATATGGTAGTCCTTACCTTTATTACTGAATTCTGTATTGGTCTTTACTTTCAGCTCTCTCTTTCGAATATCGCAGAGCCGTTTTTCTTCAAATCGATGTAATATTCCTTAGATACTTGTAATTTTCATGTAAAAGAAGTTAAGATTCTGGTTATTATACAAATCATAGATACAAATATACACACATAAAATCACAAAAATACAAATATTACTGAGAAATTATATTTGAAAACCTGTATATTTCCTATTATTCTGTCTGAAGGCACGGATCGTTCTTAGATTTTACGGGAACAAAAATGTAGCGTGGGATCCTGTGTAATTATTGAAGTTACTTATCCGAATCAGTCTTCAAAAACAGTTAATCATTATAGGCTATATACACACACAAAAAAGTATTTGACCATTTTCAATACGTAAGGACCTACGCGTGATTTAATATCGTCTTGGTGCAGGCTAAGTCTGTGTCCTATTGCACGTAACATAAATCGTCTGAATAAAGCGTTAAGAACTTTGAAAATATCAGTTTCCTATAGTTCATAAATGAAAGAAATAATATTGCCCATCTCCAGCGTCGCCTGTGGGAAGAACTGGGTACTAATTACGATAATTTGAAATTGCCGCTTAATGGCGGCCAATTGCCGCAGTCCAGCTATGTTCAGCTTGCCGCCGGCGCAGCGCCTGAATTTTTTTAAAAAAATGATGGGACAAGCAAGCGGGATATGTGGTGCATGTTACAGTTAAAATTAACAACAGAAATACTTTAGACATATACTGGAGCTCACTGCTCAAATAATAAAACGTGTTCACACCTTATTGTGTAGATTGCACACAATTGCGTCCTATCAAAACTAGACAAAGCAAGAGAGAGTCTAGCGATTTTTGTTTCACGCCGATAACAAAAAGAACAAAGATAATAATAATACTTACGTTACAAATGATAGATTTTCTTCATAATTGCATTATTCCTTCACTTTTAGTGGAGTTTCTTTTACACATGACATACGTAATTGCTTAAAATCGTGGAAAAATGTGTAATACTTTATTGTTCTCATAATCTGAGCGAAGAGACGTCATAATAGGCATGCGTATTCAAGTACAGAGACATGTAAACAGGCAGAATACTGCGCTGCGGTCGGCCACGCCTATATAAGACAATAATTGTCTGGCGCAGTTGTTAGATCGGTTACTACTGCTACAATGGCAGGTTATCAAGACTGAAGTGAGTCTGAACGTGGTGTTAGAGTCGCCACATGAGCGACGGGCTACAGAATCTGTGAGGTATTGAAGAAGTGGGAATTTTCCCGTAAGACCGTTTCACAAGTGTACCGTGATATCAGGAATCCTGTGAAACACCAAATTTACGACATTGCTGCGGCCGCGAAAAGATCCCGCAAGAACGAGGCCAGCGACGACTTAAGAGAGTCGTTCAACACGACACAAGAGTAACCCTTACTGAAATTGTTGCAGATTTCATTGCTGGGTCTTCAAAAATTGTCAATGTGCGAACCATTCCTGAAACGTCATCGATATGGGCTTTCGGACGGAAAGCCCACTCGTGTATCCTTGGTGACTGCACGACACAAAGCTTTACGCATCGTCTGGGCCCGTCAACACCAACATGGATCTGTTAATGACTGTAAACATGTTGCCTGGTAGGACGAGTCTCGTTTCAAATTGTAGGGAGCAGATGGATGTGTACGGGTATGGAGACAACCTCATGAATCCATGGTTCCTGGATGTCAGCAGAGAAATGTTCAAGCAGGTGGAGCCTGTGCAATTGGACTGATATGGGACTTATGACACGTCTAGATATGACTCTGACTGGTGACGCGTATGTAAGCATCATGTCTGATCACCTGCATCCATTTATGTCCATTGTGCTTTCCGACGGACTTGGGTAATTCCAGCAGGACAATGTGACACCACACTCATCCAGAGTTACTACATAGTGGCTCCAGGAACACCCTTCTGAATTTAAACACTTCCACTGGCCAGCAAACTCCTCAGAAAAGAACATTATTGAGCATATCTGGCATTCCATGCAACGTACTGCTCAGAAGAGGTCTGCTCCCCCTCGTTCTCTTACGGATTTATGGACAGCACTGCAGGATTCATGATGTCAGTTTCCTCCAGCGCTACTTCAGACATTAATCGAGTCCACGCCACGTCGTGTTGTGGCACTTCTGCGTGATTTGTGTGTATGAGTGGGGAGGGGGGGGGGGGAGGGCTGGCCCTACACGATATTAGGCAGGTGTTCAAATGGCTCAAATGGCTCTGAGCACTATGGGACTCAACTGCTGAGGTCATCAGTCCCCTAGAACTTAGAACTACTTAAACCTAACTAACCTAAGGACATCACACACATCCATGCCCGAGGCAGGATTTGAACCTGCGACGTTAGCGGTCGCGCGGTTCCAGACTGTAGCGCCTAGAACCGCCCAGCCACTCCGGCCGGCAGGTGTACTGGTTTCTTTGGCTCTTCAGGGTATTACGTTGAGCTGAAATGCCATTTTAGTAAACTTGTAGTGCAGTCAATGAACTTGTGCAGTACCAAATTTCAGAATTAAAATGTTTCAAAAGCTTGTACTGCAGTCAATGAACTTGTGCAGTACCAAATTTCAGAATTAAAATGTTTCAAAAGCTCTGAGAACTATGGGACTTAACATCTAACGTCATCAGTCCCCTAGAACTACTTAAACCTAACGAACCTAAGGACATCGTTCACATCCATGCCCGAGGCAGGATTCGAACCGGCGACCGTAGCAGTCGCGCGGTTCTGGACTGAAGCACCTAGAACCACTCGGTCACCGCGGCCGGCAAGTTTCATAATTATTCGGTGACCCTAAGTTTTGAAGTACTCCACGTACTTTGCATCAAATGATAGTTAAAAAGTTTCATGAAAGTACAATTGTCAAGAAAAGATTTAAAGTTTTCAGCTTAAAGATCGCTCTTATTGAAATCTCGGTACAGTACAACAGTTACCTGCAAAAACTGTAATGATTCATTATAGTTACCGACTAGTCCTCTTGGGTAAATATTCCGGAGGTAAAATAGTCCCCCATTCGGATCTCCGGGTGGGGAGTACTCAAGAGGATGTCGTTATCAGGAGAAAGAAAACTGGCGTTCTACGGATCGGAGCGTGGAATGTCAGATCCCTTAATCGGGCAGGTAGGTTAGAAAATTTAAAAAAGGGAAATGGATAGGTTAAGGTTAGATATAGTGGGAATTAGTGAAGTTCGGTGGCAGGAGGAACAAGACTTCTGGTCAGGTGACTTCAGGGTTATAAACACAAAATCAAATAGGGGTAATGCAAGAGTAGGTTTAATAATGAATAGGAAAATAGGAATGCGGGTAAGCTACTACAAACAGCATAGTGAACGCATTATTGTGGCCAAGATAGATACGAAGCCCACACCTACTACAGTAGTACAAGTTTATATGACAACTAGCTCTGCAGATGACGAAGAAATTGATGAATTGTTTGATGAGATAAATGACATTATTCAGGTAGTGAAGGGAGACGAAAATTTAATAGTCATGGGTGACTGGAATTCGAGAGTAGGAAAAGGGAGAGAAGGAAACATAGTAGGTGAATATGGATTGGGGCTAAGAATTTTGCGCAGAGCATAACTTAATCATAGCTAACACTTGGTTCAAGAATCGTGAAAAATGGTTGTATACATGGAAGAACCCCGGAGATACTAAAAGGTATCAAATATATAATATAATGGTGAGACAGAGATTTAGGAACCAGGATTTAAATTGTAAGACATTTCCAGGGGCAGATGTGGACTCCGACCATACTCTATTGGTTATGAGCTGTAGATTAAAACTGAAGAAATTGCAAAAAGGTGGGAATTTAAGGAGATGGGATCTGGATAAACTGACTAAACCACAGGTTCTACAGACTTTCACGGAGAGCATAAGGGAACAATTGGCAGGAATGGGGGAAAGAAATACAGTAGAAGAACAATGGGTAGCTTTGAGGAATGAAATGGTGATGGCAGCAGAGGATCAAGTAGGTAAAAAGAGAGGGCTAGTAGAACTCCTTGGGTAACGGAAGAAATACTGAACTGAATTGATGAAAGGAGAAAATATAAAAATGCATTAAATGAAGCAGGCAAAAAGGAATACAAACGTCTCCAAAACGATATCGACAGGAAGTGCAAAATGGCTAAGCAGGGATGGCTAGAGGACAAATGTAAGGATGTAGAGGCTTATCTCACTAGGGGTAACATAGATACTGCCTACAGGAAAATTAAAGAGACCTTTGGAGACAAGAGAACCACTTGTATGAATATCAAGAGCTTTCATGGAAACCCAGTTCTAAGCAAGGAAGGGAAAGCAGAAAGGGGGAAGGAGTATATAGAGGGTCTATACAATGGCGATGTACTTGAGAACAATATTATGGAAATGGAAGTGGATGTAGATGAAGATGAAATGGGAGATACGATACTGCGTGAAGAGTTTGACAGAGCACTGAAAGACCCGAGTCGAAACAAGGCCCCGGGAGTAGACAACATTCCATTAGAACTACTGACAGCCTTGGGAGAGTCAGTCCTGGCAAAACTCTACCATCTAGTGAGCAAGATGTATGAGACAGGCGAAATACTCTCAGACCTCAAGAAGAATATAATAATTCCAATCCCAAAGAAAGGAAGTGTTGACAAATGTGAAAATTACAGAACTATCAGTTTAATAAGTCACAGCTGCAAAATACTAACGTGAATTCTTTACAGACGAATGGAAAAACTGGTAGAAGCCGACCTCGGGGAAGATCAGTTTGGATTCTGTAGAAACGTTGGAACACGTGAGGCAATACTGACCCTACGACTTATCTTAGAAAATAGATTAAGGAAAGGCAAACCTACGTTTCTAGCATTTGTAGAGTTAGAGAAAGCTTTTAACAATGTTGATTGGAATACTGTCTTTCAAATTCTGAAAGTGGCAGGGGTAAAATACAGGGAGCGAAAGGCTATTTACAATTTGTACAGAAGCCAGATGGCAGTTATAAGAGTCGAGGGGTATGAAAGGGAAGCAATGGTTGGGAAAGGAGTGAGACAGGGTTGTAGCCTATTCCCGATGTTATTCAATCTGTATATTGAGCAAGCAGTAAAGGAAACAAAAGAAAAATTCGGAGTAGCTATTAAAATCCATGGAGAAGAAATAAACACTTTGAGGTTTTTCAGTATCAAGCAAAGTCAATCCCAGTATGTGTTTTCGGAGTCTTTCGCGGCCGTATGTCTCAATAAAATCTTCTCGGTTTCCCAGCCGCGTCAATTCGAACAGAATTCTCGAGCTTTAGATGGCCATCGCCGCCATTGTCATCACAAGGGCTGGGGCTGGCACCGTTTCCCGCTTCAATAGACAGCCATGATGGCGCCCATCTGGCACCGATCAGAGGGGGCAGAAACGACCTCTGCGCTGTTTGTGTATGTGTGTGTGTGTGTGTGTGTGTGTGTGTGTGTGTGTGGTGTGTATGTGATGTCTTACCGCCAGCTGCTTCTATGATTCGTTGTAAAAGGAAATTTTTTCTTTATTTGACACTTTCAGAGGGCTGAGCACTCAAGTGGGCCCTCTCCACCTCTGGAAGCGTACATGTAAAAGAGTTGAACGCTGAACTATACTAAGTTGATCGTAGCTGAACGTCTCAGTAAACGTAGGGCAGGGCAGATTCCAGTGTTAATTGTCCGTCAGTTGTCGGGGGACATGGTATCTATGTCACGGATGTCGTTCGATGGTGCCTAGGTATTCAGGCTGCCGGACAATATGTAGTAAGTCGTCTATCCTTTGGAAGATGGCAGTTGCATGGTCGCTTATCTTTTCTCTAAGGTGTTTTTCGTAAAGACTTCTGTGAATCGCTTCTGCACTCATCCGCAATGGAAGTCCTAAGCACCACTTAAGACATTTGTTCTGAAGAGTCGGAAGGATTTTAATATTAGAGTTCTAGGTTCGTCCCCCATGTGGCACTCCCATGTAGAGGGTGGGCTGTACCGTCGCCTTGAAGAGTTTCAGCTTCGTTGCCCTGTTGAGATCTTTGCTCAGAAAGACCATCAAGACATGTAACATCTTTAGTGTCATCTTTTTCTTCTCCTTAACATATGTTTTGAAGATAAGTCCGTTGTCAAGCAATACACTAAGTTGCTTAGTGTGAGTCTTCCAGGGTATCCTGTCTTCGTTGATCATCAAGTCCACTTCCAGTATCGGCGTTTCTTCGCAAATAAGACTGCTGCGATTTTGAGTGCGATAGTAATTATATTGTTGTAGAATGCCCATTTTTCAAGGCAATCCATTTGTCGCTCCATGCGGGCAATCAGCTGCAATATAATATCACCCGTAGTTAAAAAAGCCGTGTCATTGGCATAAAGATTCGTGGACATGTTGCGTTCCAGTTGCACGGTCATTAATATAAAAATTAAACAGTAACGGCGACAAGACAGAGCCCTGAGAGACTGCAGTGATGGGACGTTTGGTGTCAGACTTTTTTACTTCAAGCTGAACGAAGAGTTGTCGGTCATGTAGAGAGCTATCCAAAATTTTCACTTAACGGTCTTGGATAGGCATATGGATGAGAAGATTCTCCAGCCATACTTTATTGTACACTTTCCCTCTATGTATGAAGACGCTGAGGGTAGAGCTGGACCTATTAAAATTATATTGGATAAATCCAGTGATCCGGATAAGCTGAAGTTCCACAGACAACTTTGACTGGAAACTAAACTGTTCTGAGCGTATGATCTGATGTTCCAACAGAGAGGTGATTCTGCTAAGGACAATTCGTTCAAGCAATTTCCCCATAGCAGCAATAAGCTTATCGGGCGATAGTTGTCTGGTTGGGAATGATATTTCTCAGGCTTCGGAATTGGGATAACGTGAGCTATCTTCAATGTGTCTGGGAAGTCTCCAGTAAAATACAGCTGTTAATAATCCTAGTAAGCAGTACCAGCGGCTTTCGAGGGAGATGTTTGAGTTCACCATTGTCCATGTAGTCCTGGCCAGGTGAATTGTTCTTAGTTTCGCGGGTACATTTCTTGACTCGTTGGGACGTCGTGAGGACAGGGTGATACTGCGTCGGTTGCCGCCAGAAGTCAATGACTAGACCAGTCTGTTCCCTTCTTGCTGAAGCTGTTGGGCAAGCGTTATTGGTGGTTTTGCTGGTCATAGACAGTCGCACAAAGCTCAGTCTTCGCCAGTGGACCATACAGAAGGCCGCCAGCACCTTGAATAGCACGTTTGGCAGGCGCGGGTTGTCGGAATCGTCGAACGAGTTGCCATTCTTCCTTGATGTTGAGGAGACATTGCGCCGTTTTGTCCTCCCAACATTCTACGGCTTGTCGGCGGAGTTTCCGTGAAAGCCAGTTCATATTGTGCCTGTCGTCTGGGTTTCGATATCGCTTCCAGCGTCTTCTGCTCCTGTTCCTTTGCATCTTTAGTTCTTGAGGCAACAGTGAAAACGGTTCGATGTTCGGTTCCGGCAGGGCTACCACTCCGGACGCTGGTTTAACAGTAGTCCGAATTTTATTGGGTAATATTTGAATGGCACCGTCAGTGAGTTCCTTGGTGTCCAGAATCGGGTCGGATGAACTTTATTATTAAGGTAAGAACTGAACTGGTCTCTGTCGAGATATGGAGATATGCGAGATATGGAAGGAAGTCGTCCTCGTTCAGTGACGGCTACAACCGACAGATGGTCTGAGGAAAAGTCGTTTATAGTCTGAAGCTGTAGGTTAGGATGAATGTTCTTGGCTATAGTGATATCCAGTACATCGGCCGTTTGATGCTGAAAATAGGGTATCCTTGCCGGCTGCAGTGGATCATAGACAGCTGCATCCACCACTAGTTCCAGGTCATACAGGATGCGGCCCTTGGGGTTGGTGGTAAGCGAATGCCAGGGCTTATTTTTAGCATTCAGATAGCCGCTGAGTAGTACTGTAATGTACAGACGGTAGCAGAGCCAGGATGGGGAAGGTGTAGGCACATTTATTTGGTCAAAGCCTTGTTGACACTAATTTATTATTTAACAATAATTGGTTAATAGGAAACAAACTAAGAATTATTCACAGTAGGTAATGGCTCGGAGCACTATGGGACTTAACTTCTGAGGTCAATTATTCACAGTAGACACCTGGCACGTGATGATATTCTCTGAATTATTCCATATCACAAAATGTTGGCTACAAGTACCAACCCCATAATAAGTAATGATCATGAAATATAATAAAAGTATATGAAAATTTCGCCCTTAGCCAGGTGACAAGAACCACACCAATGCAGTTTCCTGTTACACTCGAGTGCTAGGCCCATCAACCAACAGCTGGTCATGGAGCACCACGCTAAGCAAACCGAGCATTCCGTCCTCCCCACATGCTCGCAGACAGCCACACTCGTCGCAGTCCTTAATCGGCAGGCAGCAGTTGGAAAACTCTTGGTTCGCGCACCAGCGCCAACAGCGCTCAGCGATCACGCCCCCTATCGCTGCGGCGAAAACAAGTGAAATAATCTCGCGGGTAAATCAAAATGCTGAGCCGTGACACGGCTCAAGTACCTTGCCGTAAGTATTGAATATGTGGCGGAGGTCAGCCAGGGTAAGATCCTTGTTTAGGGGGAGATACACCACGACAAGAGTCACTTTCCGAACTGCTGTGTTGACTATGACAGACGTGGCTTCCAAAGAAATTATAGGCGGTAAGACTTCCACAGAGTGAGTAAAGTTGTTCTTGATAAAGACTTCAGTGCCCCCTACTCTGCGGCCCACTCTATCCATCCCATAGCCTGTTACAAAGTTCGAACTGCGTCGTTGCCGTTAAATGCGTCTCTGAGATAAGGTCATCGTCTAGTCGATGAGTGATGATGAAATCTGTGAGTTCCACCTTACGAGTCTGCAAGCTATTAGCGTTCCATATGCTAAAACGGAGGTGAGGAGTATATTGCTTTTGGGCCATTTTAAGGCGAGACGAACGCTTTAATAAAAATTCTCCTCTAGGGCCCATATACTCGTGAGTTTTTGTCGCAGCATGGTCAACAGCTTCCTAATATCTGTCAGGGCTCGCATGATAGGTCTCAAGAAGGAGGTAAACTCGTCGTCCTGTTGTTACTGGTGACGTTCAGGGCTGGCAGCTTGTGCGTAACTCTATCTTCGAGTTGGAGAGGTAATTCAGGGCAGTTGTCGTTGTTGCTGAGGTTGTTGTCGTTGTTGGTGCCGAGGCCAGTGCTGTGACTGAAGTGACTCTGAGCAGTCAACAGGTAATGGCAAATGTCCTGAGAGGTCGTCCAGATGATGGTGGTCGGCCAGCAGCTCGTCGTTGGTAAGCTTGGAGCTATTCTTAGCACTTGTAGCGGGTCTATATGAGGCTATTGTTCTCTTGTTTACAATTACGGCACTTTGCTTTTTTCCATTCTTGGCAGCGTGCCTTCCTGAGAGTGACGGTGGTCTGCACATCTCACGCGCCTCGGCGGGTGTTGGGGGTAATCTTCTGTGTGCTCAAAGAACGGGCATCACTTACACTGGGGTGACCCTCTTTCGGTTCGTAATCTCCGATCCACGGCCTGGTGTGAAAGACGTACTGAAGATTGTAGATATGGTCGTTGTCCTTGTATTTTAACAGAACGATGACGTAAGTAGGAAGAGGTTGCAGATCATTGGACGTGTCCACTTGTTTTTTATATTGATAAACACTGGCTCCAGGAAAACCTTCCCCACCTACTTCCTTCGTGAATTTGCCCATCGGGACTTGCGCTGGAAACCCCCTCAAAACAACATTCAACCGCTTGTCTTCAGGGGGTCGGTTTCTGAAAAAGTCAGTTGATGTTGTTGGAAGAAAGCGGTGGCTTTGTGTTGGTCATAGTAAATTTCAAAGAGGTACTTCACCCTGTTTCCTTGATATACAGCCTCCAGTGTACCCTTTATTTCTGTTTTTGGTGCCGCGCTTAGTTCGAAGTATTTTTCTGTGTAATGAATTGTAGCAGGTGGTACTTTCTTCAACGGTTCTGGGCATCGGCCGCCGCAGGTTCCTTTGCGAGGGTCGGCTGTCCTGTTGGTCTTTCTGTGTGTCGTCAGCTTTGGCCCTCGGTGCATGAGTGGCTGGAAGCGACCGGATGTTTCTAGTGTCTCCACTCGCCATTTTCGAGGGTTTGAATCCTGTGGCACTAAACCAGATTTATGTTGGCGTTTATATTGCGCCGTAACCAAACATCAGTCGTCGGCGGTTTCCTGCGCTGGAGCGTCATCCTTGAAATCATCGTCTTCATGGTCCACATTTTCAATCAGCCCACGTTTATTGTCGTCGTCAATGATATGGCAACGATGTCGAAGGGGCGTTCCTCTTCGTGATGCTACGTTTCACGTAGCACTAAGCAATAAACTGAGGGCACAAGCCCGCTGCCCGGCAGACGGAAAGGCGTGATAAGGAAATAAGCTCGTAGCGGAGGGCAACTTCAACGTAAACACGTTCGCTCGACTACCTCGTACCTCGCCGGACACCAACCGGAAAAAGTGACGACACGTACGCGGAAGATGACTGGGCAGTAACGCGTGCGCAGAAGGTGACTGGGCAGCTCACAGCAGCTCCGACCCGGCGCGGGACCGAGTGACGTCAGGAGGTGCGCGGGGCCGACACTACGTTTGAAACTACCGCTCCCGCCTCCCTACAAGCGTAAAGCATTCGTCGTTGCTTCCTTTCGACATCCAAAGCCCACCCCCAGGCCCTAGTGAGCATATACCCCTGATATCTGTTAAAATTTTTGCTGTTCATTCTAATCTCAATCGCCTGATTTACAATGGAATCCAACTATGTTAACGCATGAGCCAAGACTCTCGTGTTTTCAAACATTCTTTTTTGTCCCGTTTCCAGTTCATGGTAAGCAATGGTGGAATGTACCTAGTGACTGGAAGAAACCGCAGGTCATTCCCGTTTTTAAGAAGGACTGTAGGACAGATTCACACAATTATTGACCTGTGTCGTTGATGTCAATCTGTTGTAGTATTATGGAACATGTTTTATGGTCAAGAATAATGACGTCCTTGGAGAAGGAAAACTTTCTTCTATAAAAATCAACATGGATTTCGCAAACTCAGCTCGCTCTGTTCCTCCATGAGATCCACAGTGCCGTAGACAATGGCGTTCAGGTTGATGCCGTGTTCCTTGAATGCTTGACTTCAGGTAGGCTTTGACACCGCCCCGGACTGCCGTTTAGTGAGAAAAATACGAGCGTATTGAGTATCGGACCATATTTGCGACTGGATCCAATACTTCCTTGCAGACAGAACTTCCGGTGTACTCCAAGGAAGTGTGATAGCACCGTTAAAAAATGGTTCAAATGGCTCTGAGCACCATGGGACTTAACATCGGAGGTCATCAGTCCCTCTCGCGTCCGTCGGCCGTCGTAATTTAATATATTATTATTGTTATTATTATTATTTTTTGATTGTTGCCGACTTACGTGGTGGGCCTTAATAAAAATTATATTCCATTTAATTTTGATTTTACGGTTAAATGCTTTCCTGAAGTTCTCCTTTTTAACAATACTAATCTCAAATTATTTGTTACGTTAATGAATGTTAGACTTGCTGCATCTTAAAACATGAGCATACAAGCTGAACAATGTAATAAACTTTTCATATTCATTTCCTCGGCTAGTCAGTTCACTTTAAAGCAAAAGATCTTTAGTTATTAATTATAATTGCGGCCCACACACGCGCGAGAGTATTTTTCTTACCTCCGTTAACCATTGTATTGTAGTCGGAGTCCTGGCTCTGGCTGTCGGCTACGGTACTGAAAATAAGAATTTTAAAGCTACGTATTTCTGCAACTTCGTGCGGCTGTGGAGAAAAATTAATATTATGTTAATAGCGGGGGAGTATTTCGCTTCCGCTAATTTTCATAAGTTAATATCGCCACGTAATGGCGTCGTTGGCTGCATCGGCCGTTGCGATTGTTGAACTGTAAACTACTTGAATGCAGGTTAATTCAAGGAAGGCGGACATGAAATCGGGATCACCTCTTCAAAATAAAAGTGCACAATAATATTCAATTAATATATTATCTGCTTAACTCATACAAATATGCTTACATTTGTCAGCACTCGAAAGATGTCCGTCTATACACACTCAAGACAAAAGAGGAAGTGAAGTCGACTAAAAAATTAACAAAAGAGCGTATCTTGTCTTCTCTTTAGATCATAAATTATTTCTTTGCAATCTAAACCTACACAGAGAAATTATTATTTTACGGCTACATGATAAAAATATGTTATTCAATTTTTTAATGTCTCTTCTTTATAAATACTGTTTTTTAAGTCTTTTCGTAATATAGTACTGGGGACGCTATATTGCCCCCCGAAATGTTTATGTCATAAAAAATGTTCGTGTTTTTTGACATAAATATTTCCTCTTTCATGTCCACAGTGTCCACACGCAGATTTTTCTTTCACAGTCTACATATGTCACATCGTATGTTTACACCGTAGTAATTACTGAGGCTTGTTGCACACAAGGTGTAATACAGATGAAGTTATCTACATAACAATAAAATATACAATTGGTTACGTGTACAGTCATGTACAAAAGAAAAGGACATAGAATACAATTAGTTTCATTTTGGCTGCTTCTTTTTAGGGTTGCAACTTTTGCAGTGTTCAAAGGTATACAATCACGAGTTAGTCCATAAACTTGACGTCCCAGGGGTGTCAACTGTTCGCTCCCCATTTGGCGCGGCCGTAGGGAAACCTGGGGAAAACCTCGGCGGAGCGACAGACTAACTGCTTTGGTCACTTTCACTTAAATGTTTCTGGAATGTCATTGGAGTACAAGATGTGCATACACTACAAACATTTTTTTTGTTGCACTATGCAAAGAATGAGGTCATTATAGCAATTGGTTGCGGTGTCGTTGATGATCTACGCCGCGACGTTTAGCTCGCGACGGCGCCGGTTGGTGTGTTCGGTGCTCGGTATTCGCGGCGGCTGCGGAGAGGCCAACGCCCGCTCGTCGCCAGCGTGTCTCTCGCCGTCGCGGAACGTCAGAATCAGCTGATCGGCTGCACGGTTGGCGATGCACTTCTGTGTCGCCCGGGCGTGTCGGAGTGGGATGATATTCGCCCCCCGCGCTTGTTGGCAGGAGTCAGCTCTGCTACGCATCTCCGACGTAGTACATGAAACATACACACAACCAACGTAATATTTGTTTCCCGCTGCAGATGGTTACGCTAGTGGGAAAGAAGCATTTATTAGTGCGGCAGTTGTTAAGTTTTCGCCAGTTTCCGAGTGTCGAGCTAGCACTGTCTTGCAGAATACATGACATGGATCTTCTCCCGTGAATGAAGTTTTGATGCGCCGCTGTTTCCATTACACGTCACTTTTTGTCTTGATAAAATTATTTATGTTTTCGCCGCACTCGCAGGCACTGGTGAGAGTCCCAGTACGAGCTTAGCACAGACATTCGCCGTTTCTGCGGTCGCTGTTTTGCAACAGTCCACGCATCGCACTCCAGTCTCGCATTATTGCGCTCACTGAAACTACAGTCTGTTCCAAAAATATTAACTGTGGGTTCACTTCACGTTAACAGTTCACATTTATAAGCAAATTCACAGTTTTTCGTGCGTAATATTGGCGTCTGGCGTCTTCACCGCTGTTGAACGTTCAATACTAGCACTTCACTGTCCATATCACAGTTACACCTTCACAGTTTTTCACACTGCTTAAAGTAACTGTTTCGATTAGTTCACAAACACTAATGTATTTCATTCAGTCTGAACTGGATTTTGGCTCGTGCTGGATTTTACCAGTCTCTCGCACTAACTATCTCTTTTCATTCTCCGTTTAGAGACGTACCTGCCTTCAGATTTTTTGACTATACAATTGTATTTCCGTCTCATCTGAGGTAAGTCCCTATGTCATGTCTGCCCACTCATTGCGTACTTGCCCTCCAGAGCCAGGCTCGACTTTACAAAACATTGCCTCTCGCATTATTGAAGACATTTTATAATCTAGGCCTAACGTGCAAGTTCCTAGATTAATGTTAGATTTGTGACTTTTGTTTACACTACAAATTCGTGCAAATCTCTGCCTTAGCAGATGGCAATGTATTTTAACAGTGCTTAGCGGTAGTCGCGTTTACTGATTTCCTTTGTACCTTGTCCACAGCACATGAGGTACCTTGGGTGATGTACACCCTGCACTCATATTGTTAAGTAAATTATGATTGAGCATATTTCAGGATCGGTATAGACAGAAATACATGGAACAACATATCCACTATAATATTGAATTTCATAAGTTGCATTACTACTACAGTTCAAAAATATTCATGACACACTAATGAAAAATTCTTTCATCATCACATGCTGTTGAATTTTTTTTTAATATTTTTTAAAGCATTTTTAAACATGAAATTTGTAAAATATTCTTAAAACTAGGTTCATTAAACGTAATATAGCACTGGGGACGCTATATCCCCTAGAACGTAGAACTACTTACACCTAACTAACCTAAGGACAGCGCACACATCCATGCCCGAGGCAGGATTCGAACCTGCGACCGCAGCGGTCGCGCGGTTCCAGACTGAAGCGCCTAGCACCGTTACTGTGTACAGTATATATAAATGATCTATCAGAAAGCGTCGGATGCTCTCTAAGGCTGTTCGCATATTATGTGGTTGTCTATAACAAAGCAACAACTCCAGAAGATAGTAACGATTTGCAGAATGACCTCCAGAGAATTCATGAATTACGCAGGCTGTGGCAGTGTCGCTAAACGTAAGTAAGTGTAACATATTGCGCACACATAGGAAAAGAACTCCGTTACTATACAGCTGCACTATTGATGACAAACCACTGGAAACAGCGATCCTAAGTGAAATAACCATACAAAAAAATGGTGGGAAAAGCAGATGCCAGGCTCAGATTCATAGGAAGAATCTTAAGGAAATGTGATTCATGCGCTAAGGAAGGGGCTTATAAGGTGATTGTTCGACACATTACTGAGTATTGTTCTTCAATCTGTGATACGTAGATAGAGTAGAGCAGCACGTTTCGTCACGTGATCCTTTAGTCGACACGAGAGCATTACAGAGATGCTCAACCAACTCCATTGGCAGGCGTTACAAGAGAGGCGTTGTGCATCACGGAGGGATTTACAATTGAAATTTCGAGAGAGCACTTTCCGGGAAGTGTCGGACAACATGTTACTTTCTCCTAAATATGTCTCGCGTAATGACCACGACTTCCCCATGAACCATGGACCTTGCCGTTGGTGGGGAGGGGAAACTCCGGCCATAATTTTTCCCGAGGGCATGCAGCTTTACTGTATGGATAAATGATGATGGCGTCCTCTTGGGTAAAATATTTCGGAGGTAAAATAGTCCCCCATTCGGATCTCCGGGCGGGGACTACTCAATAGGACGTCGTCATCAGGAAAAAGGAAACTGGCGTTCTACGGATCGGAGCGTGGAACGTCAAATCTCTTACCCGGGCAGGTAGATCAGAAAATTTAAAAAGGGAAATGGATAGATTAAACTTAGATATAGTGGGAATTAGCGAAGTTCGGTGGCAGGAGGAACAAGACTTTTGGTCAGGTGAATACAGGGTTATAAGCACAAAACCAAATACGGGTAATGCAGGAGTACGTTTAATAATGAATAAAAAATAGTTTTGCGGGTAAACTACTACAAACAGCATAGTGAACGCATTATTGTGGCCAAGATAGACACGAAGCCCACGCCTACTACAGTAGTACAAGTGTATATGCCAACTAGATCGCAGATGATCAAGAAATTGATGAAATGTATGATGAGATAAAAGAAATTATTCAGGTAGTGAAGGGAGACGAAAATTTAATAGTCGTGGGTGACTAGAATTCGAGAGTAGGAAAAGGGAGAGAAGGAAACATAGTAGGTGAATCTGGATTGTGGTTAAGAAATGAAAGAGGAAGCCGTCTCGTAGAGTTTTGCACGGAACATAACTTAATCATAGCTAACACATGGTTCTAGAATCATGAAAGAAGGTTGTATACATGGAAGAATCCTGGAGATACTAGAAGGTATCAGGTAGATTATATAATGGTAAGACAGAGATTTAGGAACCAGGTTTTAAATTGTAAGACATTTCCAGGGGCAGATGTCGACTCTGACCACAATATATTGGTTATGAACTGTAGATTAAAACTGAAGAAACTGCAAAAAGGTGGGAATTTAAGGAGATGGGAACTGGATAAACTGAAAGAACCAGAGGTTGTACAGAGTTTCAGGGAGAGCATAAGGGAACAATTGACAGGAATGGGGGAAAGAAATACAGTAGAAGAAGAATGGGTAGCTCTGAGGGATGCAGTAGTGAAGGCAGCAGAAGATCAAGTAGGTAAAAAGACGAGGGCTAGTAGAACTCCTTGGGTAACAGAAGGAATATTGAACTTAACTGATGAAAGGAAAAAACAAAAAATGCAGTAAATGAAGCAGGCAAAAAGGAACACAAACGTCTCCAAAATGAGATCGACAGGAAGTGCAAAATGGCTAAGCAGGGATGGCTAGAGGACAAATGTAAGGATGTAGAGGCTTATCTCACTAGGTGTAACATAGATACTGCCTACAGGAAAATTAAAGAGACCTTTGGAGAAAAAAGAACCGCTTGCATGAATATCAAGAGGTTTCATGGAAACCCAATTCTAAGCAAAGAAGGGAAAGCAGAAAGGTGGAAGGAGTATATAGAGGGTCTATGCAAGGGCGATGTACTTGAGTACAATATTATGGAAATGGAAGAGGATGTAGATGAAGATGAAATGGGAGATACGATACTGCGTGAAGAGTTTGACAGAGCACTGAAAGACCTGAGTCGAAACAAGGCCCCGGAAGTAGACAACATTCCATTAGAACTACTGACGTCCTTGGGAGAGCCAGTCCTGACAAAACTCCACCATCTGGTGAACAAGATGTATGAGACAGGCGAAATACCCTCAGACTTCAAGAAGAATACAATAATTCCAATCCCAAAGAAAGAAGGTGTTGACAGATGTGAAAATTACCGAACTATCAGTTTAATAAGTCACAGCTGCAAAATACTAACGTGAATTATTTACAGACGAATGGAAAAACTGGTAGAAGCCGACCTCGGGGAGGATCAGTTTGGATTCCGTAGAAACGTTGAAACACGTGAGGCAACACTGACCCTCCGACTTATCTTAGAAAATAGATAAGGAAAGCCAAAGCTACGTTTTTAGAATTTGTAGACATAGAGAAAGCTTTTGACAATGCTGACTGGAATACTCTCTTTCAAATTCTAAACGTGGCAGGGGTAAAATACAGGGAGTGAAAGGCTATTTACAATTTGTACAGAAACCAGATGGCAGTTATAAGAGTCGAGGGGCATGAAAGGTAAGCAGTGGTTGGGAAAGGAGTGAGACAGGGTTGTAGCCTCTCCCCGATGTTATTCAATCTGTATATTGAGCAAGCAGTAAAGGAGACAAAAGAAAATTCGGATTACGTATTAAAATCCATGGAGAAGAAATAAAAACTATGAGTTTCGCCGATGACATTGTAATTCTATCAGAGACAGCAAAGGACTTGGAAGAACAGTTGAACGGAATGGACAGTGTCTTGAAAGGAGGATATAAGATGAAGATCAACAAAAGCAAAACGAGGATAATGGAATGTAGTCGAATTAAGTCGGGTGATGCTGAGGGAATTAGATTAGGAAATGAGACACTTAAAGTAGTAAAGGAGTTTTGCTATTTGGGGAGCAAAATAACTGATGTTGGTCGAAGTAGAGAAGATATAAAATGTATACTGTCAATGGCAAGGAAAGCGTTTCTGAAGAAGAGAAATTTGTTAACATCGATATTGATTTAAGTGTCAGGAAGTCATTTCTGAAAATATTTGTATGGAGTGTAGCCATGTATGCAAGTGAAACATGGACGATAAGTAGTTTGGACAAGAAGAGAATAGAAGCTTTCGAAATGTGGTGCTACAGAAGAATGCTGAATATTAGATGGGTAGATCACATAACTAATGATGAAGTAATGAATAGAATTGGGGAGAAGAGGAGTTTGTGTCACAACTTGACAATAAGAAGGGACCGGTTGGTAGGACATGCTCTGAGGCATCAAGGGATCACAAATTTAGCATTGGAGGGCAGCGTGGAGGGTAAAAGTCGTAGAGGGAGACCAAAAGATAAATACACTAAGCAGATTCAGAAGGATGTGGGTTGCAGTAAGTACTGGGAGATGAAGAAGCTTGCACAGGATAGGGTAGCATGGAGCGCTGCATCAAACCAGTCTTAGGACTGAAGACCACAACAACAACAACAACAATGACCACGAGGAGAAAATTCGGAAATTAGAGGCAATGCATAGGCTTACCGACGATCATTCTTACCACGAACTGTTCGCGAGTGGAA
Source organism: Schistocerca cancellata (assembly GCF_023864275.1). Classification (NCBI taxonomy): domain Eukaryota; kingdom Metazoa; phylum Arthropoda; class Insecta; order Orthoptera; family Acrididae; genus Schistocerca; species Schistocerca cancellata. The sequence goes on along the minus strand of NC_064633.1, from coordinate 20,370,087 downwards.
CAGGGTTGGAGGACTCAGTCAGTGGTACAAAAAGTACACTCCGCCGCACACCATTAGGTAGCTCGCCGAATAGAAGTAGACTTGTCAAGCTTCCTTTATTAAATATTTCGATTGTGCACAGTATAACGCTCTGCAGCTGTGAGAATTGTCTGACCTACATACTGGTGGACGCTGCCGCATTCACAAGGGACACCATACACACAGGGCAAATGGAGAGATACGTCGTCTTTAACAGGGCGCAGCGTATCTCGTAGCTTGGGGGCGCGCAGGAACACTGGTCTTAGTCCGTGTCTCTGCAGAATATTTCCTAACTTGCTGCTTGTTACCCCATACTACGGCAGGAAAGCAGCCGGCTTGGCATCTTCTGCCGATTCACAAGCCGTCCTTCTCCGTTGGCACAAGAAAGCGTTTGCAATGTCTATCTTACTATAGCTACTGTTTCTGATCACGTGTCTCAAGTGCTGCAATTCAGACTGTTGTTCTGTGTATCAGCATGTTTACGGCCGCTTTCTGATGTACGACGTGGGGAAAGCTAACGGCCTTCAAGTATCGATCAGTGTGCCTTGGTTCCCTGTACACGGAATGGCTAAGCCGCCCTCTGCTTTTCGCTCAACTGAAACAACCAAGAACGGTAGCTAGCCATTCTCCTCCATCTCGATGGTACATTTAATGTTGAGATGGACACCGTTCATGTGACCGACGAAATTCCGCAGTGTATTTTCACCGTGAAGCCATATCATGAAGGCGTAATCGATTACCCTACCATCGAGATGGAGGAGGATGGCAAGCTGTCGTTCTTGGATGTTTTAGCGGAACGCAGAATTCCGGCCCTACCCCAAGGTATCAGATACGCTGCGCCCTATTAAGGGCAATGTAGCTCGTCGTCTGCCCTGTGTATATGGTGTCCCATGTGAATGTGGCAGCATCTATATAGGTCAGACAATTCGCGCAGTTACAGAGGGCTGTATCGATCAGAAGCGACATATTAAACAAACGGATCCCAACAAGTGGGCCATAGCTGAATATTGCCTGGAAAACGGACACAAAAACAATGTTTGGAAACATTTGTCTCACACTGTAGCATCACCACTTTTTCTGTCACCTTTTCTCTTTTAGCGTAAATGTTTAGCCGTAACTGCGCAGGTTATCTGAATGGATGAAAGACTCATTACGACTGCAGTATCTCAGACTCGTGATTTGAAAACTGAGTGAACAGAATGTGGCACATTACGCGTACTATGGACTTACATATTTCTGATTTAACAATTGTGGAGAGTATGATCGCGGCTGAACTGTAATTAGCGTCATTGTTGTATGTTGTCACTTGGAATACGTAATGTAATTTGATTAATGATGACAACGTTTCATCTCATACAAGAGGATGATGTATCCTGAAATGTAGCTATGAAAATCATTTATAGAAAAATGTAGTTTCCTGAATGAAAAAGATAATTTTAATTCTTTTACTGTTTTAAATTGTCCCTTGTCTGTGGCTCGATGCATTATTTGGTGTCGTAACTCGTCGGGAACTTTGTATCCTGGGAAATTAGTAAAGCCTGCACGACGGTCATCTATGCTCTATTTACAGAGATTCATTTCTTTTATCGAAATCAATACACAACTTGGATACTGATTCCCTTGCTGCAGAATGAGTACCTCATACCACCGGAGACAACTTCCCCACAGCGTACGATTGTGCCTCTGACTATTTTCAGAATTTTCCAAGTTGACGATCACCAGAATTCTGAAGAGCCAAGAAATTTTATTCCATGTGCCGACTGCGACATCGAGAGGCAGACGGAGTGTGATTATGAGTACCTGCTATTCATTTTGTGTTCTAAACTTGAGAATTCAAGTAGGAATTTATACCTGTGAATGTGGGAGATATTTGTGTTAAAATATTGGGCAAGCGACTTATCTCGCCCAAAAGTTTCCGTTCTAGTAACGAGATATTATTCAGCCATAGTAATTCCATTTCAATATCTTGGAGAGACTGTAAGTAGGCTATTTACGTTTTCATGTTGGTAACGCCACGTAGCGCTCTGTATGAAAATCACTGACTGTGCTGTGTGCAGTCTGTGGCTGGTTTGCATTGTGGGAATATTTGCTATTGTAGTGTTGGGCAGCTGGATGTGAACAGCGCGTAGCGTTGCGCAGTTGGAGTTGAGCCGTCAGCAGTGGTGGATGTGGGGAGAGAGATGGCGGAGTTTCGAGAGCAGACGATCTGGACGTGTGCCCATCTGAAAGAGTAAATTGTAATACTGGATACCATGAACTGATATATATATGATGACTTTTGAACATTATTAAGGTAAATACATTGTTTGTTCTCTATCAAAATGTTTCATTTGCTAACTATGCCTATCAGTAGTTAGAATCTTTTATTTAGCTGGCAGTAGTGGCGCTCACTGTGTTGCGGTAGTTCGAGTAACGAAGATTTTTGTGAGGTAAGTGATTTGTGAAAGGTATAGGCTATTGTTAGTCAAGGCCATTCATTGGTAGGGATTGTTGAAAGTCAGACTGCGTTGCGCAAAAAATATTGTGTGTCAGTTTAGTGTTGATCAGAATAAGTAAAGAGAGAAATGTCTGAGTACGTTCAGTTCTCCTCAGCTGTTTGAAAATCAAATAACGTAAGAGGTTTATCGGCACAGTAATTCATAAATTTTTCTAAGAGACTAAAAATGAGTCAACATACTGGGATTCCGTGAGAAATGAGGCGGCTGAGATTAGAACGAAGAGCAAAAATTTTAACAGAGACCAGGGTTACACGCTCAGTAGGGCGTTGGGGACGGGCTTTGGTTGTCGAAAGAAGTACGACGACGAATGCTTTACGTTTGTAAGGGGGGGGGGGGGGGGGGGGAGAGAGCAGTTTCAAACATGGCGCCGGCCCCTCGCACCACCTGACGCTACTCGGTCACGAGAAAGACAGGCCGTGGAGCGTACGTCACAGCACGTGACAACCGAAAAGGTTTTATTCAGTCTCAATGAACTTCCTTTGTGAACCATGCTAGAGCCCAGTACAACACTGAATGACATGGTGGCATCTGTGGCAGGGTAACTTGCAGAGGTTGAAAGAATAAGTTTGGAAAACAGTGATATTTTTGCGCTATTTTACCACCCTGCTGGCCCAAGAACATCATTCAAGAAATCTACTAGTGACAAAGTTTGGATTCTAATGAAAAATGTTTTAAGGAAACTTTCAGTGCTTGAACTTACCACAACAACTGGGAGGTCTTATCTATATCACAGAAGCTGTCTGAATAAATAAGTATTCTTAACATTCACCACCAGATTTAGGAACAGCCACATCTAGAAGGATGTTAATTAAAAATATTTATTTTAAGGATGTAAAAATAATATAAATGTTAATATCAGTGATGTTTCCACTTTTGTATATAATTCAGTACCTTACTTCAATAATAATTGATTATGTCCCGCCAATATCACACATGAATTAGATCAGTAGTAGAGTAATGTGAATTATTTCATTTTCAAAAATTCATATCTTTGTTCACAGTCAGATATCAAGGTTGAAATTTTTACAGTACGTTGCTAGAATTTAGGGGAACAAACTGTGAAAAAATCATATTTTTATATTCAGTCCCAACTGAGATAACTAACCCCAAAGTTTACAAAAAATTAAAATTTTAAAATTTAAAAAATTCATAAAAAATTAAGGAAACATTGGTAAGTGGTCTTGCTCTATATGAGGCTAGTAAACCTATATATAGGGAAAAAACAGAGCGTCATAAATCACTCCTTGTTTGTTATTTTTGGTCCTAAAAGTGGATTTTTGAAAATTTGCATACAAAACTTGGGAGGTCATTTTGACTGGTTATTTTTGAATTTAGGGTACTTTGTGTAATAAAAAATGTTGTAGAGGACACTTTTCTAAAAGCAATCATGTAAATTTCAGTGTTGTAACTTAACCCAGTGCAGAGATATTCAAAATTTTCGCTAATGTCTCCAGACTGAAGAATCGTCGCGCGCCTAAAAATTAAAATTGCCGCCATCCAGTAAAGATACAAGGTAAATTATTTTAAAAAACTTTTTGAACTTTTCAAATATAGGGCAATCACGTATAAAAAATTAAAATATTAAAAAATGGTCAAGGAGCCATCACTGGACCACTTCATATGGATTGACCCAACAGTTTACGTTTCGAACGTGTTACCTTCTTATTTCAAGCACCTTCTGTTCGCGCTCCTAAAATTCTGTCTTAAAATTATTTTTTGTTAAGTGGAGAAGTAATTGCATTTAATATAGCCTTCTGTGATTGACGTAAGTAAGAATGTGGAGATACGTAACTTTGTAACAGTACGTTCTAAAATTCATTAACTTTGTTACCCAAAACTATAATAAATTCAGTCGTGTTAAACAGTAACTTTGTTTTCCTTGCCAAAGTTTCTTAAAATACTGGTTGACAAGGGTGACGTTAAAGACTTTATTGGTTTTAATTTGGCACTAAAACCAAAAATTAAATTTGTTTAAGAATAAATTCACTGACTATTCCAAATTTGATGAACAGAAATACTTTCAAAATTCGTCCCTTCAGAAGTGGCGACCGGAAATGTTGATTTTTAGGAGGAAATTTCTCGAGATGCGTTACTATTAGTCCATGGAAGCGTGGTAAATACTGACGCTGTGCCTTAGTAGGAAATATTAACTATCAAAGGATAGTTGAAGGTAAGGTATGAAGCGAAGAGTATACTTTGTTTCCTAATACAAAGCTTGGGAAGAAGTACTATAGATTAATTAATATTCAGCCAGGTGCAAAAGAGGTTAAAATATCTCAGAGAATTCGTTTAATTCCAAATGGTGTTCAAAGTGTAAATTTTATAGTTTTTATTTGCGGGTCCACAGTTAGGCACTACGAAAGACATCCAAGGTTGTAGCAATGTTACACAGTTTAGCAGGCGTCACTAACAATAATAAAAGACGGTAGAAGTACACTGTAGTTGTGAAGAGAGTATAGATGTAAATGGTCGTTGTAGTCTGAGGTGATTTTTGAGCAGGAATGTCTCAATAGCTGGGTTGTTCGATCCTTTTGAGATTCCGGAACATCTCTCATGCTTACTCAGCTTTATGTGAAGGTACAAACGATTTCGTTTAGTGACGTGTCGTCACCACGGACATAAGCGTTCCGGGCCTTCTGGGAAGTATGGAAGACTATAGCTTTGTGTGTAGAGAACTTCGTATATGGTTTAGCTAGAATATATTCCGCAAACATATAAGACTTCAATGGTTCTTTACACTAGTCCCATAATTCAGCACCAATAATCTAAACCAGCCGAACGACAGATGTCTCCGCCGATACTCACCACATACGATTGATATAGCGACTATGATCATTTTAGATCCATTCACATCTCCCACGTGATGGAATCTGAAAAGGACTCTAATGTGATATTGGTCATCTGAATGGGAGAATAAATTGTAAATTTAGTCTCCATAGCAAGCTGAGAATGGCAGAGCATTGCATTTTTCGTGCCACAAAATCATTGTGGTGGAGGCATTGGTTTACCTGCGCAGAATATAATGTCAAACGTACATCTGTTCTGCACTGTGGTCGTGAAATTAAACGAACACAGAATTATCAAAATTAATTTAGCGTCAGCTGCTAATGCAAGCGACACAAACTGGCCTCTTATTTTTCTGCGTGTCTGTCAAAGTGAAAGCTACTCTTTCATCACACAAGCGTTTCGTCGGGAAAGGCTTGTATCATTCACAGAGGAAAGAAACATAGCTTACAGATGTCATCTGTATCTAATCTATGAAAACGTTGAGAAAAAATTTGTGCCGAAATATTTGTTCCAATGACTGATTCAGCATACAGAAAAAGTCAAAGCTACGTCTACAGCTACACAGACACTGTTCAAGACACCGTACGGTGCGTAGCGGAGAGTATCTTGTAATACGAGTAGTCATTTCCTTTTCCAATCTACTCGCAAAAGGAGTGAGGGAAAAACGATTGTCTGTATACCTCCACATGGGAATTTTATCGCCTAATCTAAGTGTTTGTCCTTTTTTTCTGCTGAGGTTGGCCTTTGGCCTACGATTTTTGACTGGGGTTTTTAGTGCGTTTCTTGGTGGTTGGCTTTTCCTTTTGTGTTTCTGTGGTCGGCCAACCACTGTCACACTCGGTGTGATTTCAATTCCTTTTATCTGGTCTCTGTCTGTGTCTTTCTTGTCCTGTGTCGTCTCTTGTCATCTCCATTGTTTGTTTTTTTCCTTGTGGGTGTTTCAAGTTCATGGTAAAAGGGACCCATGACCCTAATAGTCTGGTCCAATCAATCCCACAAACCAACCAACCAACCAACCTAGTTTCTCGTATCTTCTCTTAGTGGTCCTTACGTGAAATGTATATTGGCGGTAGTAGAACCGTCCTGCTGTCAGCCTCAAGTACTGATTCCGCAAATTTTCTCTACAGTATTTCCCGAAAAAGGACGTCGGCTTCCCTCCAGGGATTCCCATTTTAGTTTCCGAAACATCTCTGTAACACTTATGTGTTGTTCGAACGTAACGGTAACAAATTCAGCATCCTGCGTTTGAACTGCTTCGGTGTCTTCAATCCGATCTGTTACGGATCTCAAACACTCGAGCAGTAACGGTAACAAATTCAGCATCCTGCATTTGAACTGCTTCGGTGTCATCAATCCGATCAACTGCGGATCCCAAACACTCGAGCAGTACTCAAGAATAGGTCGCACTACTAATGCTGTATCCGAACATTATGGGTTTGTTTTCCCTATTAATCCACCATAAGTTCCGTTTTTCTACATTTACTTCTGGCTACCGTTCATTACACAAACTGGAAATTTGTCTAATCCACCTTATATCCTCTGTCACTCAACGTTGGCATCTTTCAAAAAAAAAAAAAAAAAAAAAAAAAATCAAATGGCTCTTAATACTATGGGACTTAACTTCTAAGGTCATCAGACCCCTAGAACTTAGAACTAATTAAACCTAAGTAACCTAAGGACATCACACACATTCATGTCCGAGGCAGGATTCGAACCTGTGACCGTAGCGGTCGCACGGCTCCAGACTGTAGCGCCTAGAACCGCTTGGCCACCCCGGCCGGCCGGTATCTTTCCGTGCACGACATAATCATCAGCGTATAGACGCAAATTTCTGTCCACCCCGTCCGAAGATCATTTACGTACATAGAAAATAACAGCGGTCCTACCACTTTCCTGGGTCACTCCTGAAGATAGCCTTATCTCTGATGAACTCTTGTCATCGAGGACCACATATTGGGTTCTATTACTTAAGAAGTCTTCGACCCAAGCACATATCTATGTCGGGGAACATATTCCGTATGTTAGTACTTTCTATAACCCTCACCACTCTGCTGGAGCAAAAGTAATTTCGATGTATTGCTCACGCGCTGCCTGCGACAGAAAACATAGTCGCTGCAATAGAGTCGCAGGTCAGAGAAGTCTCTGCCGCAGTTGCAGTCGCTCGCTGCTACAGGGCAGTTGTAGTCTGTCGCTGGTACAGAGCAGTTCATAGCCATGTATTGTAAGATAAATTTTATTATTTTTATTCGCATGCGCGTAGTTAAGTCACTTGTCTGAGACGTTAATACGAATTTGTTTCAATCTTTTTGTGATTCCTCAGCACCAGTTGACCCAGATTTGTAACATTCCGTTTCTCATATAATGGATTGCAGATGTTTATCAATACTGTAAAAGATTTTCAGAATATAATTTTTACCGGTCAATAATAAAAGGAACGAATAATTTTGCCTTAATTCATTGCCAGTCCCGATCCAGTCATTTATTTAAATTGAAATATTTCGGAAATGTTCTAACATCATAGTCATGTGTTCTTTAGTAATCAGACGACCAGCTCTGCAGCTATGTCAATAAGCAAAGTCAGTTTTTTTATAATAATTCAGGTCTCAGACAAATATTGTCCAGTATTAGTGGATAGGCCAGCATTGCACTAAGTTGTGCCATTTACGAGCTGATATATAGACAGCGTTATCTGGCGACACCATCATGAGGTAAGAGTTTATTCAGATTGATTTCATAGGGCCATGGCGTAGCGTTGCTTGCGTCAAACTTTATCAGTTTTCGTCAGTTAAGGTATTAACAAAAAAAATATCATTTTTGATTTTCTTACACGGGAAGGTTACAATCTCCACTGGGGCATCTTGTCAAACGCTTTTCGGAAATCTGGAAGTATGGAATCGGCCTGTTGCTTTTCATCCATGGCTCGCAGTATATCCTGTCCAAAAAGGGCAAGGTGATTTTCGCACGAGTGATGTTCTCTAAACCCGTGCTGATACGTGAACATTAGCTTGTCGGTCTCAAAAAAAAATTTTATAGTCGAGCAGAGAATATATTTAAGGATTCTGCAACAAACTGACGTTAGGGATATTGGTCTGTGGTTTTGCAGGTCTTTTCTTCCACTGTTATATGTACAGGAATCAACTGCGGCGCCGTCTTCGGGCTCGGAGACGCTTCAAACCGCAACATGTCGACACGTGTGGAAAAAAGGCCAGAGCTCAGAAGTTAGTGTGACGTGTACGGTGGGTCAATGACGTCACATTGGCACCGGATTTCACCACAATTCTGCCTAACGCCGCCGTCGACGTGTCACCCGATGGGGAGGTCGTCACAGCCCCTCTTACATACATTTCACTCCTTCTTATGAGGCTTCTGCGATGGAGATCAGAACCGCGACGCCAAGCGTTGAAACAACGCGGTTATTTAATGAGTGGCCGAGGAAAACATTTCATCTACAGATGCTGTAATGCTGCTTGCATAAGACTTTACACCCCCATTTGAAGAAAAATACCAACATGGTGCTGTGAGCAACGTACCACCCTCAGTGCTGTCAGGTATGACGCCACATCAGTGCATACGCAGACAAAAAGAGACAGCTGCGTTGACAGGTGGCAGATTTTAGCACCTTACATGAGATTGATTCAGAAAGTACATGAGAAATTCCACGTGGACAGGTGTACTCGTCAGGCAGAATATTACTAATAGCGAAACCAAGGTTCATACTGGTACGTAAGATTTCGAGAACTTCGCATGTTGTCATTGGGAAGGTGGTTTGGACAGACACAGGAAAGGGTTGTTTTGGGCTGTAGAACAAGCGAGGTGGCCGGCAGCCGGCCGGAACTTCACACTGAAGCTTCTTTGTTGGCAGAGTGTCACCAGTGGCCGCTGAGGGCACCAGGGGAGCCTGAGACCACACAGGTGGAAGGCGAGAGACAGAGAGTACATGCGAGACAGAGAGAGACTGCTTCTCGCCGCTGCGGCGATACAACGGTTGCAACGGGACACAAATACGGCGAGCCCGTGAAAGGTGGGAGAAACATTTCAGAGTCCTGATTGGCCGAAAACGCGTAGGGATAAAAGTAAGAGGAACTGGGAAGTTTGGCGGCAACAAGAAGTAGGGGACTCTGGATTTCTGGTGTGGTGCTGGGCAGATACGGAGTGTCTTGTCTGCGAGTGGAGGCCCAGGCATAGTTAGGTTAGGAGATAGTGCTGGCATTGCGACCAGTGATGCCTCTCCAATTTTTTAGAGTTAGTTCATACATCTCCAAAAAAGCAGAATCGTCTGTTGATCTCAGAAGAGAAAACAGATTTGTGCTCACTTGTGGCGTTCGAATGCAACATTAAGTGTTCCTTTGCTGCCGGGCACTTGCGTCTACCAACTACTCCTGGCATTTGTGCAAGTAGATTGTGTATCGACTCGTGATGGACTCCGCAATTGACCAACTTACGCTCAGGAGTTCTCGGACGGAAATCACGTCCACGTTTTCAGATAAAGCCGATATTTCACAGGAGAAAGACGACATCACGCCGGTGCCTGGGACGACCGCCGTGATCTTCACACTGAATTACGGTGATGTTAGCGCATACAGCTGCGTGTCCCACTAGCTCTTTGCTTGAGCTCTCTGGTTCTGTGTCCGTCTAGGTGGAGCCTCAGTAGAACAACGACACGCGTGACCAGTATCAACCAACATATGTTAGGGAAAGGGGCGCGGTAAGGAATGGAGTTTCCATTGTGCCAATGGTTAGTTTCAGAAGTTAACTTGATTGGTGTTGTAATGTCTTAGGTTAGTAACATTGCTCACCCTGTTTTAATTAGTAAAATTGTGATTTGATTGCATACCACAATTAAATTTATTATTATTTCCGTAGGTAGTAAACCACTTATTGAGAATAAGACTTTCACTTAACAGAAATTGTTGTTCAAAACTGATGCAAACAGTTTTGGGGATATTATTCGCGCAGTTAGACAAAGTCGGATAGCACAAAATAAGTAAGGATGTTTTATAAACATTATAACCTGGTACGTTGCAGCGTGCTTTTTCTGAGTTGATCGCAGCGCGACTATCATTTAAGCTCTCGACACTGGTTTCTAGTTATCGCGGAGAGAGAACTACATAAGATGTTTTTCACCGTTTAATTTCCAAACCAGAAGGCATTCAAAGAGTGTAAGTAGGCTGTTTAGATTTTTATATTGGTAATGCCACGTAGCGCTTTGTATGAAAATCACTGGCTGTGCTGTGTGCAGTATGTGGCTAGTTTGCGTTGTTGTCTGCCATTGTAGTGTTGGGCAGCGGCAGCTGGATGTTAACAGCGCATAGCGCTGTGCAGTTGGAGGTGAGCCGCCAGCAGTGGTGGTGTGAGGAGAGAGATGGCGGAGTTTTGTAATTTGTCATGAACTGCTATATATATTATGACTATTAAGGTAAATACATTGTTTGTTCTCTATTAACATCTTTCAATTGCTAACTATCCCTATCAGTAGTTAGTGCCTTCCGTAGTTTGAATCTTTTATTTAGCTGGCAATAGTGGCGCTCGCTGTATTGCAGTAGTTCGAGTAACGAAGATTTTTGTGAGTTAAGTGATTTGTGAAAGGTATAGGTTAAAGTTACTCAGGGCCATTCTTTTGCAGGGATCTTCGATAGTCAGATTGCGTTGCGTTAAAAATATTGTGTGTCACTTTAGTGAATGTTTGAGTACGTTCAGTTTTGCTCAGCTGTTTGAAAAGCAAATAGTGTAAGAGGTTTATCAACACAGTCGTGTAAAATTGTTCTAAGGGGACGTTTCGTATGTCGACCCTTAGCCGAGGATACCGCACTGGAATCTTCTGATTTTTTCTTGTAGTTTGTGTATTTAGTGTAGCTTTTGTTTATTGCTAGCGCGTAATTATAGAGAGAATTTCCTTGGTAGTTGTGGTTTTTCATTGTTGCACAGTAAAGCAGTTGTGGCATGCATGTAGATTTGCACCAAGTATTTCGCAGCTGCAATTAACTAGATATTATTTTCAGTGCTATGTTAATGTGTTCTCTTCTTTTTGCTCTTCAAATTGTGTTTTTCTATGTTATCGTGTGAAATATTGTCACAATAATGGCGTGTGAAAAACGTAACACTAGGCTCCAAAGTAAACTGAGAAATAATAGTGACGACGAGCGTAGCTTATCAGCACCACTGTGTAGTGAATTAACAGACATTCCAAGTAGTAATTTGGTAATTGTACATAGGGAAATGGAGCGGGCTGCCAACAATGGTGTAGACACTGAAACAATTAGTGAACAGAGAAGCATTATCGATCGATCGGTCGGCAACAGCTTGCCTCAGGAATCCGAAATGACAGGACACAATCTTGCAAATACTGTAGATTCAGGTTTTGCGTCCTCACCCTTTTCTCAAATAAGTCAAGACACATTTTCTGCTTTTCAAAGTGCGAATATTGCCGGTTCAAATGCTTTGCCGAATAGCACTGAGGAACATGTTTCAGTCACCAGTGCATTGTTATTACAATTAATGCAACAAATGGGACAAAAGCTTCAAAAGTTAGACACAATGGAACAAAATCTTCAAAAGTTAGACACAATGGAACAACATCAGAGACAAACACAGCAACAGTTACACACAATGGAACAAAATCAGAGACAAACACAGCAAAAGCTTCAAAAGTTAGACTCACTGGAACAAACTCTCGAACAAACTCGTGAAGATTTAACTGCTGAGTTACATAACATTGAATCGAAATGTCAAAAAGTCTGTAATGACGTAAAAACACAAATTTGTGAGCATTTCTAACCTATTTTTTCGCGTCATGAAAATGCATTACAGAATCACGAAGCAGCCATAAAAGAACTGAAAATTATTGTTCATGAAAATCATGAGACCTTGCAAGCTAAAATGGACTCAGTTGCATCTACCGATTCGGTTACACAACTTGCAAAAACTCAAGAAAACTTAAAGGACACAGTAGAAAGACACATGGAGGAAATTAGTTCATTATCAGAGAAAGTAGTTGAACTTTCGGATCAGCTAAATAATTTATCTACGAAGGTAGATGATAATCTGAATGACACAAAACCGGTAGTCTTTAATGACACAGAAGAGTGCGAACAAATTAGGAAACTGAAACAAAATTTGAATCAAATTAATACGCAACATCAAAGAGAAATCCGGGAAGTACAAGATCAGCTGACACAGGTAATACAAGAATTATGTATTTCAGAGGACACTCGCGCTCCAATACGGGAAGAGGGACATAGAAATACGGAACAGCCACAAATTAATAACACAGGGCACTTCGGAAATTATGAAATAAATTGGCAAGGTACACCGAATTTTGAGATGGAACCGCCGAAACGACGTAACAATGACCGACATGCGACTCGCCAACATGATGATTTTGATTATAAGCTGTTCATTACTACACGTAAATTCAAAACGTTTAAGAATTCTGCCAACGACATTCATCCACAAGCGTGGCTCCATCAATTCTATCATTTTTTTCCTCCCAACTGGTCATTGGAGCACAGGTTAGAATTTATGTGTGGCTACTTAGAGAATGAACCAGCTGTAAGAATGCGATCGGTCATTCACGATTGTCACAGTGAAGGAGAATTTTATCATGCCTTCCTCTCAGCATATTGGTCTCAAGCTACACAAGACCGAGTGATGATGATGATGATGAAACACTTTGAACAATCTGAATTTTCCAGTCTTGTCAAATATTTTGAAGACATGTTGCACAAGAATCAGTATCTTTCAAACCCATACAGCCCCTCAGAACTCATCCGCATTTGCTTAATCAAACTGCCTGAACATTTGCGGCATATTATTTTAGCCGGACGTTGCAAAGACGACATTGAAGCTTTTCAGGGACTGTTACAAGAACTAGAAATTCACGCAGACAGTCGCGGGATGCGGAAACAGGAAAACAATCACTACAGGTCACATCCGTCACAATTCCGTGACGACAGAAACAATAACTGGACACGACAAGTCTATCGTGACCAAAACAGACACCACCCGTATGACAACCACTGGCAGAGTAATAGTTACAGAGAAAGATAGCATTTCCGTAGTAATGAATATGACAGGGACAATCATAGAAACAGACAATTTTGCAACCAGAACAATTATTATCATGGGAGACAGAATAACTTCAGACGCAACAGTCCAGCGTGCAGTTACGATTCAGGGAGAAATTCTCCACCACTTAACCGACAATAAAGAAGCTACAGGAACTACCGACATGACGACAGACGATATGATCGTAACGACAGACCTGAACTGCATCAGAACTGGCGGGATTTAAACAGAGCAGAGCCCTATCGGCAAGGCGAATTTGTAGAAGTTAGGTCTCCAAATCCTAATAACGACGCGCGCCAACAAAGAGACAATAGGCAATGACTCACACCGCTGGCAGCCACAAAACGTACTAATGAAACTGACGACGCAGCTGCCGTAACTAGTAATTACGTAAAAATGGAAGACATTAGGTACATCTTACTCCAGGAACACGACGTAACACGTAACAACATTGCATATCCTGTGATTCACATTACTGTAAATGACGTAAAATTTACGGCAGTACTTGACTCTGGCAGTCCCATTTCAGTAATCAGTGAAACAGCTTTTAGCAAGTGCAACAAATCGAACGATTGCCCCACACTTCCGTTACGTAAGATTAAATTACAAGGTGCAATCTTTGGAAAAAGTGTAGATGTACGCCAACAAACCAACTTAGAATACTTTTGTCAAAGCCACAGCTTCTTTATGAACTTTCTTATTGTTCCATTATTGTCGACGGAAATTATACTGGGAGTAGACTTTTTGAATGAATACAAAGCAATCTTAAGCTTTCACGATGCTGAAATAAGTTTAGAGAAAGAAGGTAAGTCAATAGCTTTGAAATTTGAGGATTGGCTCTCAAACCATGATGAGGAAATTAATCGGCTTTACCTTCTGTTAGACAACAGTTCGGAATTTTCTACGGAACTAGACACTAACAATCACTCTGCAAGTACTGACAGGGATGATATCGACGGCATATTTGAAATTAATGAATTAATTCAGAATAAAATTCAAACAGTTGAGAATTGTAATGACACTGATAGGCAGGAACTTTTTGAGATTTTACGAGCACATTCCACAGTTTTTACTCACAAAACAGGAACAATCAAGGGATTTCGATACCAATTTCGTGTTCGTGAGCATACTAAATTTTGTGTTAGACCATACGTAATTCCGGCGCATTATAGGGACCGTTTTAGAACAGAAATACAATCTATGCTTAATGAGGGCATTATTGAGCCTGCAGTAAGCTCATACAACAACCCATTACATGTTGTTGAGAAGAAAAATGGATCGATCAGGCTTGTTTTAGATTCGAGACAAATCACTACTATCATCATTCCTGAAACAGACAGGCCGCAGACGATGGAAGAACTACTTCAAAATTTTAATGGTGTAAAAGTGTTGTCTTCCATTGATCTCAGATCCAGCTTTTATCAGATCGCACTTCATCCAGAATGTAGAAAATACACAGCTTTCTTTTGTTTCGGCGTTTGTTATCAGTTTCGGAAACTTCCTTTTGGTTTGAACATTTCTTCGGCAGCATTCATTCGTGGGTTAAATTCCATATTACCTGAGTTCTTAAAACGTCACATCACCTTATATGTGGACGATATTCTGATAGCAGAAGCTTCATGGGAACAACACAATCGCATCCTCAACAGTTTGTTACGTATTTTTGCAGAATCTGGAATTACAGTTAACTTGGAAAAGTCTGAATTCGGTAGCTCAAAGGTGAGGTGTTTGGGACATATTATTTCTTCTGAAGGCATTCAGCCGGATCCTGAAAAGTTAGAAGCAATCAGAGCCATTCCAGTTCCATCCACAAAAAGACAAGTCCGCAGTTTTCTAGGTCTCGTAAATTTTTACCGTCGTTTTCTGAATATGCAAATTCTAGTTACACCAAAACTTTGTTCTCTCACTGGAAAAAATACTATTTGGAACTGGGACGAACAAGCACAGTTGGAATTCAATTCTTTGAAAGAATCGCTACTTAACGCGCCAATACTAGCTCATCCAGATCTGTCACAAGATTTCTGCCTTAGCATGGATTCTTCTAAAGTCGGTCTTGGTGCTCATTTATTTCAAGAAGCCACAGAAAATGACACTACTGTTCAGATAACCATTGCTTTTGCTAGCCGAGTGCTAACAAAATCTGAAAAAAATTATTCCGTTACTGAATTAGAAGCTTTAGCTATCGTTTGGGCATTTAACAAATTCCGTATCTTTCTTTCTGGTAAGCACGTAAAAGTATACAGTGATCATCGTGCATTACAATTTCTTATGTCTTCAAAATTAAATCATGATAGGTTAAAACGTTGGGCATTGTTTCTGCATGAATTCCGCTTCACAATAGTCTACATTCCCGGCAAGGAGAACATTGTTGCGGACGCGCTGTCACGCGCACCGGCTGGGCTTGAGAAAAGTAACACAGAAGGCAACCTCGAGAAAAATTTCAGTATTCTTTACATTCAGAAAGTCGCCTTTGAAAACTTCATCACCACATCTTTAAAGGACATTGCTCATGAACAAGATAAAGATCCGATTTGGGAAGACATCAAAAGTAAATGGCATGAAAAGACACACACTCAGATTCGGCATTATTACCTGGTTAGAAACAACATACTCTTCAAACGCTGCACTGTTGATGACAAGCTATGGGTACTTTGCATTCCAGACGATTTTGTTAATAAGCTCATTTGGTACATTCATTTCAGCTACGCACATTCTGGCCCACGAAAATGTTATCATATTCTTCGAACGACTTGTTATTTTAACAATATGGAAAAGCGAATTCGAAGAGTCTTGTCTATTTGTAAACTTTGTCAAAAGGCGAAACCATCTACTATCTCACATCGTGCTCCGTTGTTTCCTATTATTCCTTCTAAATTAAAAGAATTTGCTGCTGTTGATCTCTTGGGACCCCTTGTCAGAACATCGAATGGATTTTCGTACGTTCTAGTCGCTGTTGAACTTACTTCAAAATTTGTTTCTTTCACTCCGTTACGTAAAGCCACTGGACGGTCTGTATCCAATGCCTTTGTTAAAAATTTCTTACGTGAAGTTGGACACGTTAGTAAAGTCATTTCAGATAACGGACCGCAATTCAGATCTGCTGTTTGGTCACGCATCCTTCGGAATCATAAAATCAAACCTGTTTTTATTTCATTGTATTCACCACATTGTAACCCCTCCGAACGGATTATGAAAGAAATCAATAAGCTTTGCAGACTTTATTGTCACAGAAAGCATCAGCATTGGGACAGATATTTACACTTATTTCAAAACGTGCTGAATGAAATGCCTCATGATTCCACTGCTTTACCACCTACTCTTGTACTAAAGAATGAAGAACCACCGAACAGAATCAGAGAGCTTGTACCTTTCCCGAATACACGTAAACTTCGACACAAAGACATAATTGATTTGGCTCTTAACAATATAAAATCTGCAGCAGACAAAAGGAGAAAACTACACAGTAAAGCAAATGCAAAGAAATTGTATATTGGTCGGAAAGTTCTCATTAAAGCTCATTCATTGTCACATAAGAAGAAACACTTGAGTCACAAATTCTTTCTAGTTTACAATGGACCTTACAGAATCCGACGTATACCACATGATAATTGCGTTGAAGTTGAAACTCTGCGTACTAGGAAGAGTAAAGGTTTACACCAAATTTCACATGTAAAACCGTTTATTGAAAGATAATATGCCTTTTAACTTTGTCTTTGCCATATAACTTTTCACTTTACATTACTAGTATGCTTTGTCAGACTTACAATCTGTTTGCGGTGTTTCTGTTTCATATCTGCACAGTTTTTCTGTATTATTCTGGGAAGTAAAACATGTTTTAGTAGTAACTTTTGTAGTATAGCTACAATGAGACAGCCTCTTTCGTAGCACAACAATACCTTACAGCACAGTACGTTCTTCACCACAACAATAAGCGTAATAACTAAGATATCTATACGCAAAGCATTTCACTTTTGTTTATCATGAGGTAAGTACATTGTCTTCTGCAGAACTTAGCTTTCGGAGGACGATAACTACGACACTTCCACAGAGATTATCTTACAGCAAGACGCATATTTAGCGCTACAGGACACGTATTTGAGTGATTAATTTTGTACTTAAAACATTTATTTTTAAAGATTTTTGAATTACAAAGAAAGTTTTCCGTGATACATTTCATTCCATCGCTGTAATCTGTAACACCTGAGGGTATAATTACAATAATCCTCAGGGGGGTACACGCTTACTTTGTGTACCATGTGTGTGGCAAGCACAAGGAGCCCTAGCTAATATGGTATTTGCTTATACAACTTTACACATCGGTACCATATTTCTCTAATACATAAATTACACAGCTATCTGATCATTTAACTGAGAGAGACAAACTTTTTTATTACGTCAGTGACACATGTTTACGCAATTACAGAGTTGGATTACTTCCCACTTACGAAATTGTATTTTGTCTGTACTGTGTGAACTGTTCATATTTTTTCGGACCCATTGTGATACTATGAGAGCTTTGAATGATGTATTTGGTATGGGATCATGATTTTAAAGTACGTTTGAGGTAGATGACACTATTGAAATGAGCAGAGAATTCTTTTTAGGTTTTGAAATTACTGGAGGAAGCTACGAAGATTTTGAGATTTGACTGAGGTGTTATGATGTTATTATTACGACGACGATGTGTATTATGCTGCTGAGGTATGTTTATGATTAATAGGCTGATGCTATATGAGTTATTTGATTAAGCCACATAGCTGTTATGATGAAATATTGAAGAAGTGTCGACGAATAAGGTAAGGAGTAATGAATAGTGGGTAGGGACTCTTGACTTGTGAGAAAGGATGTTGGAAACCAAGAATCGTACTTTAAGAGTTATGAAATGTATGTAAATGCGTCAATGTATAACAATGCCGGCGAAAATTTTTTGGACACTGTTATATTCATAAGATTTTGTTTCTACACATTTGTAACGCAAATTCTCGACCTGTGAAATTTTTTATATGAGACTGTCACTGTAGCGGAAACTGCTGTCGTAAATATTTCCGTAAGAAAGTTAAGTGACCAGCTGCACGTGCGTCGTGGGCACACAGCTGTGTCAGACACCTGGAGAACAAGCCTTTTCAGATGCTCAGGTAGAAAAGAAAAAAAAAGGGAGGCCATTATCCTCGCTTTTGACATACCTTTGTAGAAAGCACCGCAAACACGACACGCTTACATCTGC
Source organism: Schistocerca cancellata (assembly GCF_023864275.1). Lineage (NCBI taxonomy): Eukaryota > Metazoa > Arthropoda > Insecta > Orthoptera > Acrididae > Schistocerca > Schistocerca cancellata. The sequence continues at coordinate 20,351,496 of NC_064633.1, read as the reverse complement.
ACACCTGATTATGACAAGCGTCTTTCTCTAGAATTGAGGGAATTTTTACTGCATTATGAAATGCCATATGGCTAATGAATGATGTTTCATGCTGTCCTTTATACATATTTGCTCATTTTCTTTAATATCTAGTTTCTAGCTGCACTGCAGTATTGGTTAAAATAAAATGTAATATATGTACTAATATAGTTATTTTATGCCTACAGATCCAGTCAATAAGAAATTTATGATCTACTTCCAAGAAAACGAGGGCACATAAATAGACATTTCCCTTCACAGGAACTGCATCAATAATTTCTTTACGATTTGGTAACTTATCTGCTAGTGTAAGTTCTCGTGATGCATCACTTTAGTGTTAAGATGTGACATAGGTATTAAACATGGCCATTATTTACTGTAATATTTTTTCTGCTTGAGCTATGTCATGTTTAGATATAAGTTGCTGCTGCTGTTTGCCAGGCATAGTGCAATGTTGCATTTTCTCTGTTAATTTAGATTTACTGCTGCTGCCAATTTAAATTTTTTGTCATTGATGTTTGTGTTAATTTGTTATGTGCTGCTGCATTGCCTCGTCCCTTAGTTTAGCATCTGAGCTCAGTAGATTTAAGTTAGCTTAAGAGGGGGTAGACTATATAAGAAACTAACTATGATGAATTTATTAGAAATGCATTGAGAAGCTATCAGAAAATGGTTTGGCAAAAATAAAAAGGATACTGTACAGTGGAGAAAAACTATTTTTGACAAGGATGTGAACAGAATACAGAAAGCAGGCTTAGATAGGATTTTTGGGAATAATGATGAACGAAAGGAGATCTCCATGCAAAATACTGCAGTAAAACAAACCCTGTCCTTTCTTTTTGTGTTATCCCACTATGTGTTTGTGTACCCTTGTGTATTTGTTTTCTTCCTGTCTCTGTGTAGTTTCATAGAACTTTTTCTTCTTCTAATACTAAGCTACATTCACTATGATGGGGAATACTGTTATCCTCAAATATAATTGGCATTAATAATATGTTATTTACTTTGTAAAGATGTTATACATTATTTATTCTGTTTTGTTGCTCATGTGTGAAGTTGATGTTTCGAAAGTTATTCTGATCTTTTATGTATGTACTTATGTCATAATTCCTGTAACACTGATGTATATGTTATTTCGATTCTTTTGTAAGCCTGTACTACAAATGTTATCTGTATTGCTATGTTCTTTAATTATGTATTTTGTACTTTTGTTATTGTATTCTTATGCTATAATATTGTAAATGACACCAGTTCATCAATTTAAGTAACTTGTAAGTTACATTTCACTGCACACATTTCTGTTGGTCACAGTAATGCACAATATGTGAGAAGTTGGGACTGTTGTGTTTGCATGTGTGTTAATAATTCAGCAAGGGACTCGATAACAGCATTGCTGGTTCTAAGGACAATTCCAAAAACTTTGTGAGTGCACAAGTTGTGATTATGGACTTGCTATATTAACTGCAAGACTCTTCGATGGTGATTGTACACCTGCAGAGTCACAGCAGATGGCTGCTGGCCATCTCTACAAGGACTGCAGTGGGTCTGCATCTTTGCTGACTCACCAATACCATTATTTCTACAAGGACTACAGTGGGTCTACACCTTTGCTGATTCACCAATACCATTATTTCTACAAGGACTGCAGTGGGTCTGCACCTCTGGTGGCCCCCCAATACCATGTTCTCTACCAGGACTACAGTGGGTCTGCTCTGTGACGACCTACCTAACAATCTTCTTCAAAATGTCGAATGACTCTGCTGTGGGTTTGCTCTGTTGTGGCCCATTACCTGTCAGCATGTCAAGTGTCAGCACTGTCTTTCCGTTGGAAGGACAACACTACTTCTTCAAGACTGCATGGAAATCCACTACTTCTGTGTGCAATTTCTTTTACTAATGAGACATGGTGAAAAAAAACTGTAATTACTATTATGATGAATGATCAGGACTATCTTTATGGACTGTGAGAAAATTTAAGCTTTTGACCAACATTGTATCAATAAGTGTGTGCATTTGATATCTTTGTTATTGTATTTATGAAAAATTTTATCAAATCATTATTGGCCACTGGCCAAAAAAATTTGTAAAGTTTTTTGTGGGGAGCATGGGGGCTATGTACGTAGGCTGTTTAGATTTTTATATTGGTAATGCCACGTAGCGCTTTGTATGAAAATCACTGGCTTTGCTGTGTGCAGTATGTGGCTAGTTTGCATTGTTGTCTGCCATTGTAGTGTTGGACAGCGGCAGCTGGATGTTAACAGCGCATAGCGCTGTGCAGTTGGAGGTGAGCCGCCAGCAGTGGTGGATGTGAGGAGAGAGATGGCGGAGTTTTGTAATTTGTCATGAACTGCTATATATATTATGACTATTAAGGTAAATACATTGTTTGTTCTCTATTAACATCTTTCAATTGCTAACTATCCCTATCAGTAGTTAGTGCCTTCTGTAGTTTGAATCTTTTATTTAGCTGGCAATAGTGGCGCTCGTTGTATTGCAGTAGTTCGCATAACGAAGATTTTTGTGAGGTAAGTGATTTGTGAAAGGTATAGTTTAAAGTTACTCAGGGCCATTCTTTTGCAGGGATCTTTGATAGTCAGATTGCGTTGCGTTAAAAATATTGTGTGTCACTTTATTGAATGTTTGAGTACGTTCAGTTTTGCTCAGCTGTTTGAAAAGCAAATAGTGTAAGAGGTTTATCAACACAGTCGTGTATAATTGTTCTAAGGGGACTTTTCAAGAGACACAGCGTAATTTTTGTGCTATTTCCAGCTCACATTCGCAGAGAAGTAGCATAATTTTAGTTCGATATTTACAGTCTACTGTGGCACTTTAGCACGTAATCACCAGCGGCGATTGACGATGGGCTTGTGTGAAGATATCAATGGTTAACTTCGAAGGTACTAGAAGGAGCTGTGAAGGATAAGTGTAATCCTTGTCCATCGTCTTCTGTTTCTGTAATATTTTCTCTTCAATGTATTATTTACACTTTTCAGGTTTTCAATCTTAATCTTAGGAACTGTACACTAATGCACAGATACACCACAGGCCATTAAAACTGCTACACCAAGAAGAAATGCAGATGATAAACGCGTATTCATTGGAGAAATATATTATACTAGAACTGACATGTGATTACATATTCACGCAATTTGGGTGCATAGATCCTGAGAAATCAGTACCCAGAACAACCACCTCTGGCCGTAACAACGGCCTTGATACGCCTGGCTATTGTGTCAAACAGAGCTTGGATGGCGTGTACAGGTACAGCTGCCCATGCAGCTTCAACACGATACCACAGTTCATCAAGAGTAGTGACTGGCGTATTGTGACGAGCCAGTTGCTCGGCCACCATTGACCAGACGGTTTCAGTTGGTGAGAGATCTGGAGAATGTGCTAGTCAGGGCAGCAGTCGAACATTTTCTGTATCCAGAAAGGCCCGTACAGGACCTGCAACTCGCGGTCGTGCATTATCCTGCTGAAATGTAGGATTTCGCAGGTATCGAATGAAGGCTAGAGCCACGGGTCGTAACACATCGGAAATGTAACGTCCACTATTCAAAGTGCCGTCATTGCGAACAAGAGGTGACCGAGACGTGTAACCAATGGCACCCCATACCATCACGCCGGGTGATACGCCAGTATGGCAACGACGAATACACGCTTCCAATGTGCGTTCACCATGATGTCGTCAAACACGGATGCGACCATCATGATGCTGTAAACATAACCTGGATTCATCGAAAAAAATGACGTTTTGCCATTCGTGCACCCAGGTTCGTCGTGGAGTACACCATCGCAGGCGCTCCTGTCTGTGATGCAGCGTCGAGGGTAACCGCAGCAATGGTCTTTGCTGCTGCAAACATCGTCGAACTGTTCGTGCAGATGATTGTTGTCTTGCAAACGTCCCCATCTGTTGACTCAGGGATCGTGACGTGGCTGCACGATCCGTTACAGCCATGCGGATAAGATGCCTGTCATCTCGACTGCTAGTGATACGAGGCCGTTGGGATCCAGCACGGCGTTCCGTATTACCCTCCTGAACCCAGTAATTCCATATTCTGCTAGCAGTCATTGGATCTCGACCAACGCGAGCAGCAATGTCGCGATACGATAAATCGCAATCGCAATAGGCTACAATCCGACCTTTATCAAAATCGGAAACGTGATGGTACGCATTTCTCCTCCTTACACGAGGCATCACAACAACGTTTCACCAGGCAACGCCGGTCAACTGTTGTTTGTGTATGAAACCTTTCTCATGTCAGCACGTTGTAGGTGCCGCCACCGGCGCCAACCTTGTGTCAATGATCTGAAAAGTTAATCATTTGCATATCACAGCATCTTCTTCCTGTCGGTTAAATTTCGCGTCTGTAGCACGTCATCTTCCAGATGTAGCAATTTTAATGGCCAGTAGTATACTAGAATGCATGGTAGGGGTCATGCGCAAGCGGGATGTGAGCTGTAACGTCAACGTGAACCCTTCTGCCACGCCGCACTGCACTGAAGCTTATGGGCACACCAGGCACACACATATAACTCATTTACAGGTACGAATATAATCGAGATTTTCCAAGGTTTAGTGTATTACTATTATTGTTGAGCTTTATATTACTTAAGCTACTTTATTCTATGGTCGGTAAAGTGCTAACGTAAAGCCTCCGAACTACGCCTTTTTCAAATTTTGCTAACAACTTGGAGATTTCAAAACACTAAGGCAATGAAACTGGTGCAGCGCTAAATTGCCAGAGTCTTCTTTTTTTGATACGTCTCTGGAAAAAGACAACGCTTTATAACATAGGCAATATAAAGTTGCAGCTGTCGCAGTATCCTCAGATGACCGCTTTGTACACCGTCCTTTCAGAACCACTTGTTGGTGACAATTAGAAAAATATCCGTGAATCGCTGTTTGAAGATGTTTCGATTTCATGTAATTCAGCGCTGCTTCTAGAGAGAGACGATCCTGTAAACATGCATTCTTTTGTCTAAGGGCTTTCATTTCTGTTTCCCTAGTTTCCAGTTGTTGGCTTAACCAGGCAGTGCAGCATTTACAGCTGTGTTTGTTTTCACGGTTAATGTTCTGTCTTCTAGTAATTTCTGCGTTAATTGGTAATATATTTACCTGCAAAATAGCTCCTATTTCTTTACGGTAGCTTCGTTTTTGTTCACGTACATTTCTCTCATTATTAGGCTCATTACTAAGCCATAAATCAGCATGGCTAGATTTAGAGTTGGAACGGCATTAGTTTTCATATTACGTTTCGAAGCAACTCTCAACAGCTCACTTTCCAAATTCCTTTCATAATCCGAATCAGTAATATGTGCTGAGGACACACGAGCATTATCAACTGGAAACAAAAGTGCGCGTTTCCAAGTACTTATCCATTTTCTTTTCGTGTCGTTGTTTGTAGGAAATATATGAAACTTAATCCATTCAGTTGTCTGCTGTAGTTAGTGCAATTCAGTTTTCGTTTAAAAACTTACTCTAAAAATCCCTCAGTACACTGATAATTACGACAGTACTCTGAATTCAATCATCAGTCCGTGAGAGCAGTTACAACACAATACGTCAAATGGTTCAAACGGCTCTGAGCACTATGGGAGTTAACATCTGAGGTCATCAGTCCCCTAGAACTTAGAACTATTTAAACCTAAGGACATCACACACATCCAAGCCCGAGGCAGGATTCGAACCTGCGACCGTAGCGCAATACATCATCGCAGCTGAGAGCTACTGAACATTGGTTGTGTGCGCTCTGACGTCAGCGGCGCGTCTTGCTACTGCGCATGCGCCTCGTGATCCTTTCCGTGTTTCTACGAGGGCAGTTCAATAAGTAATGCAACACATTTTTTTTCTGAAAAAGGGGTTGTTTTATTCAGCATTGAAATACACCAGGTTATTCCCCAATCTTTTAGCTACACAACACTATTTCTCAACGTAATGTCCATTCAATGCTACGGCCTTACGCCACCTTGAAATGAGGGCCTGTATGCCTGCACGGTACCATTCCACTGGTCGATGTCGGAGCCAACGTCGTACTGCATCAATAACTTCTTCATCATCCGCGTAGTGCCTCCCACGGATTGCGTCCTTCATTGGGCCAAACATATGGAAATCCGACGGTGCGAGATCGGGGCTGTAGGGTGCATGAGGAAGAACAGTCCACTGAAGTTTTGTGAGCTCCTCTCGGGTGCGAAGACTTGTGTTAGGTCTTGCGTTGTCATGAAGAAGGAGAAGTTCGTTCAGATTTTTGTGCCTACGAACACGCTGAAGTCGTTTCTTCAATTTCTGAAGAGTAGCACAATACACTTCAGAGTTGATCGTTTGACCATGGGGAAGGACATCGAACAGAATAACCCCTTCAGCGTCCCAGAAGACTGTAACCATGACTTTACCGGCTGAGGGTATGGCTTTAAACTTTTTCTTGGTAGGGGAGTGGGTGTGGCGCCACTCCATTGATTGCCGTTTTGTTTCAGATTCGAAGTGATGAACCCATGTTTCATCGCCTGTAACAATCTTTGACAAGAAATTGTCACCCTCAGCCACATGACGAGCAAGTAATTCCGCACAGATGGTTCTCCTTTGCTCTTTATGGTGTTCGGTTAGACAACGAGGGACCCAGCGGGAACAAACCTTTGAATATCCCAACTGGTGAACAATTGTGACAGCACTACCAACAGAGATGTCAAGTTGAGCACTGAGTTGTTTGATGGTGATCCGTCGATCATCTCGAACAAGTGTGTTCGCACACTCCGCCATTGCAGGAGTCACAGCTGTGCACGGCCGGCCCGCACGCGGGAGATCAAACAGTCTTGCTTGACCTTGCGGCGATGATGACACACGCTTTGCCCAACGACTCACCGTGCTTTTGTCCACTGCCAGATCACCGTAGACATTCTGCAAGCGCCTATGAATATCTGAGATGCCCTGGTTTTCCGCCAAAAGAAACTCGATCACTGCCCGTTGTTTGCAACGCACATCCGTTACAGACGCCATTTTAACAGCTCCGTACAGCGCTGACACCTGTCGGAAGTCAATGAAACTATACGAGACGAAGCGGGAATGTTTGAAAATATTCCACAAGAAATTTCCGGTTTTTTTCAATCAAAAATTGGCCGAGAAAAAAATGTGTTGCATTACTTATTGAACTGCCCTCGTAGTATCCGTACACGGAAGTGAATTCACCTTATTTAGTCAGACTTCGGTAGTGGAACAATAACAAATTGCGCGACATGGCCGGACGTACTGCGAGACAAAGGAAATCGGTGGCAGCCGAAAGAAGAGACGGCTCGATCTCGGCGTTGCAGCGTCGCGTCGTTAGGTGCAGGAAATGAGCGCTGGCAGCCGCCACGACACCTCCGCCATATTTCAGCCTCCAGCCCGCCGTGCCGGAAGAAAAACTCCTCCGTGAGCCGACACTGTGGCCGCGACGCCAACAATGACAAGTTTTTAACGGCCGCAGTTAGGACAAAGTTCTTCCGCATGCGTTGTCGTTCGCATGCCGCCCGCGGAAGACGTATGGCAGTTCATGAAGACGCCGCTGCGACAGCGGAGGAGCGCAACTTTCGCCGTTGCGGTCGCTCTGCTCTGAATGGCGGCTGGCAGACTGCTGAGACAGGCGAGGAGCAACTGCCGGCTAGGTTAACGGCGCGAGAGGCGGATTTCAAATACTGTACACACGTAGCCATATAATTAAATATTTCTGGTTTCGCTGCCATCATATTCGGCTATAGGAAGCTCTGTGAGGTACCGGTACAGATGGTTTGTTCGGTAAGTTTATCGTGCGAAAGACCGCCTAAATTGTGGTCCTTCTCCGCGATTGGCTGCTGTGTTCGAAAGTAGCGCGCCAAAATGATACATTCTGTTGTGACTTGGCAAGACAGCCAAGCCACTAGGAGGAAGCCGAAAGGCACGCGTTTAAGCTCACGCAGGCTGGCGTGAGGTCTGGAACAGTTAAGGGAATTTATAGTAGCAAAGAACGTAAGTAACATAATTGGTGAACATCGGTCTGACGGTACATGCATCACAAGATAAATAGCAAATGATAAAGGCGCCTTGCTAGGTCGTAGCAAATGACGTAGCTGAAGGCTATGCTAACTATCGTCTCGGCAAATCAGAGCGTAATTTGTCAGTGAACCATCGCTAGCAAAGTCGGCTGTACAACTGGGGCGAGTGCTAGGAAGTCTCTCTAGAACTGCCGTGTGGCGGCGCTCGGTCTGCAATCACTGATAGTGGCGACACGCGGGTCCGACGTATACTAACGGACCGCGGCCGATTTAAAGGCTATCACCTAGCAAGTGTGGTGTCTGGCGGTGACACCACACATTCCTATTATTAACATTACACATACTAAACAGTGAATTAACTTGTATTCCATCCGAAAGTATCTCTCAGTATCAGGCTATCATTCCATTATTTCAAAAATGTTGATTATCAGCAGAATAACTATCAATTACTAAACGAAAAAGCAGACGGAGATCTTCGGATCGCGCCTAAGTTGGATGACGCGTGAGCTGGTTCGGATGTAAGATCAGAACTGGATCGGCAATATCGGCGGACGGACATTTTGTCTGCTGTGGTCGGTATCAGTTAAGAACTTAATCAGCAATCTTTGATTCTTAGGACATGCAAATCAGAACTAGTTTGACACTAATTGTGTGGACCCGTGTTTCATTATTTTGTTAATTCTCTGTGAAAGTGTGAGGAAAGAAAATTATTTTTAACTCATAATGTGGTCTCTAATGGTGCCGTTGCTCGTAGAGAATTCTGCTGGTAAAAAAGCGAATGACATCCCGTTTAAACAAAAAATTTCAAATTTAATTATTTATACAATACTACTTCTTCGTCTCAAGGTGCTGTTTCCTGCGCAGTGGAAAACATTTGTACAAGACGGCCGGTAGGTGGACATTATTCAGAACTTAATTATTCCACTGAGAGCGATGGGAGCAAACAAGACACAAGGCGTGTGATGCAGTCTTATTACAGATGAGATCAGTGACACATCATCTGTGGTAACACAGAGGATGAATATGAACGAAGGAAATTTTCGAGGGAAGGAATTTACCATACACCTATAAATCTCTCACATTTTATATCTCTCCCTCTACCTTTCACTTGCCCTACGGTGCCTCCAGTTTATCATAGATATAATGACATCATGTTACTACGCTTTTCATACACTAAAGGAAGAGAAATCTCAAGGCTAAGAAGGAGTTGTGAGACATAAACGAAAGTCGGTAGGCATGTTTCTACAACCAAAAAATGATGTGTTTCGTTTTTGCACCTAAGCCACTCATCTCATAGCTTTCCCGTTAGCACATCCAACGCGTTTCCTTACGCACAGGTCCAGTGATTTGGATTGACCCGGGTTCGATTCCCGGCTGGGTCGGAGATTTTCTCCGCTCAGAGACTGGGTGTTGTGTTGTCCTAATCATCATCATTTCATCCCCATCGACGCGCAAGTCGCCGAAGTAGCGTCCGTCAATCGAAAGGCTTGCACCAGGCGAACGGTCTACCCGACGGGAGGCCCTCGTCACACGACATTATTATAACACAAACATGAGATCGGACAGTTAGTGATGGCTGTTAAAGAATGTTCACTGTTCATGATTGAGTGATGTGATATTGTTGCAACTTGGCCACGATACCTAGAAATTACGTCTCCACAAACCACGTGGGCACGCGGATGTACTTCGAAACTTGTACCGTTTCACGAGTTATTGCGATCAGTTACCAGGCAACAGCAGTTGTATGAATGATTCACACCCATGATTTTAGGTGTAGATTATAACGGTGAATGTATCGATGCTTTTCTTTAATGTTTTAGGAATTAATGTTACAAGAATTGTGTACATGCCTCAGATGCATATCTTAGGAATAAATGATTTTATCCACAATTTTCTCTTGTACTCCGAGGTTACGTTTTTGCACCTAAGCCACTCACCTCATAGCTTTCCCGTTAGCACATCCAACGCGTTTCCTTACGCACAGGTCCAGTGATTAGTTTCCTCTTTTATTTTAAACAAATGATTTAGATTAAGTCTTATTTTCAGGTGCGTTGCTGGCAGCTGATCTTATGTACAGTGATCATGCATTTTCTGTTTTATTCTAAATGTTTGATTCTCGTGAACAGTGCACGGGCAATAGTATCAATTACATCGTATCCACTATCACAACGTACGCATTTTTATGAGATTTTGGTCTGTGATCAAATTAAGTTATTTCCCGACTCGGCCAAACCTTTGATTAGTTGTATGGTTAGAGTCGGTGGCGACCCTAATCTTAACGTAATAACCCGCAGAAACAGGTTAGTTACAAAGTGTAATGGCGTAGTTGCATTCTTTTCCAACCACGCTGAGACGTGAAGAACCAACCATCGGCCATCAAATTACATATACAGCACTACAACTTCACAGCACACAAGACGACAACATTTATCATGTAATTATACGCCAGGCAGAACCGTTGGGATTTACAGTCAGTAATTTCAGAGACAAATTATTCAGCAATCGTTTTCAGAACAGATGCAGGTTATTCAAATTAGTTGTGATGTTGTTCTCCCGAGATTCATTTTATATCCTGTTCATAAATGATCATGTAAGAGTTTTCAGACGGATAATTGTTACGTTTGTTAAATGCTTAGTCATAAAACATTTGTTTATTCAGAGCTGACTTTGTTTCAGTTGCAAACAGCAGTCGCCTTGCAGTTTATTGATTTCTTCATGGCTTATTTAATTTTAAAAGCAGAATGAGTAACTTCGAAATAACTGAAAATTTTACTGATAACTTCAAATACAAAATGGTAGTCAAAGCAGTGCGCAATCTGTTTAGCATCAGTGACCCATCTTGTCTATAGCTGAAAGTCCTTCAGAATTAGCACAAGTATTACTCAGTTCAAAATAAATTCAAATTTCCTTCATAAACATTTAAATTCATTTGCTCCTTCAGAGCTGGCAAGTGAATCTTTGTAACTTATAATTCATTTTCAGACGGACACACATAAGGCGATTTAAAACCAATTATTTTCGAGCCAACAACACCGCTACGGTGCTAATTGGTATTATCTATAAAAACTATGAGTAAGGTAGGTATTGGTCCGCCCGGTTGGCCGTGCGGTCTAACGCACGGCTTTCTGGACTGGGAAGGAGCGCCTGGTCCCCGGTACGAATCCGCCCGGCGGATTAGTGTCGAGGTCCGGTGAACCGGCTAGTCTGTGGATGGTTTTCAGGCGGATTTCTCTGTTCTAGAGGTTGCCCCTCAGTCTGCAAGATCCGGGCAGTCGCAGAGGGTGGGCTTACTGGTAGTTGGGAGCTCCAACGTCAGGCGCGTAATGGGGCCCCTTAGGGATATGGCAGCAAGGGAGGGGAAGAAAACCAAAGTGCACTCCGTGTGCATACCGGGGGGAGTCATTCCAGATGTGGAAAGGGTCCTTCCGGATGCCATGAAGGGTACAGGGTGCACCCATCTGCAGGTGGTCGCTCATGTCGGCACCAATGATGTGTGTCGCTATGGATCGGAGGAAATCCTCTCTGGCTTCCGGCGGCTATCTGATTTGGTGAAGACTGCCAGTCACGCTAGTGGGATGAAAGCAGAGCTCACCATCTGCAGCATCGTCGACAGGACTGACTGCGGACCTTTGGTACAGAGCCGAGTGGAGGGTCTGAATCAGAGGTTGAGACGGTTCTGCGACCATGTGGGCTGCAGATTCCTCGACTTGCGCCATAGGGTGGTGGGGTTTCGGGTTCCGCTGGATAGGTCAGGAGTCCACTACACGCAACAAGCGGCTACACGGGTAGCAGGGGTTGTGTGGCGTGGGCTGGGCGGTTTTTTAGGTTAGATGGCCTCGGGCAAGTGCAGAAAGGGCAACAGCCTCAACGGGTGCGGGGCAAAGTCAGGACATGCGGGGACCAAGCAGCAATCGGTATTGTAATTGTAAACTGTCGAAGCTGCGTTGGTAAAGTACCGGAACTTCAAGCGCTGATAGAAAGCACCGAAGCTGAAATCGTTATAGGTACAGAAAGCTGGCTGAAGCCAGAGATAAATTCTGCCGAAATTTTTACAAAGGCACAGACGGTGTTTAGAAAGGATAGATTGCATGCAACCGGTGGTGGAGTGTTCGTCGCTGTTAGTAGTAGTTTATCCTGTAGTGAAGTAGAAGTGGATAGTTCCTGTGAATTATTATGGGTGGAGGTTACATTGAACAACCGAGCTAGGTTAATAATTGGCTCCTTTTACCGACCCCCCGACTCAGCAGCATTAGTGGCAGAACAACTGAGAGAAAATTTAGAATACATTTCACATAAATTTTCTCAGCACGTTATGGTCTTAGGTGGAGATTTCAATTTACCAGATATAGACTGGGACACTCAGATGTTTAGGACGGGTGGTAGGGACAGAGCATCGAGTGACATTATACTGAGTGCACTATCCGAAAATTACCTCGAGCAATTAAACAGAGAACCGACTCGTGGAGATAACATCTTGGACCTACTGATAACAAACAGACCCGAACTTTTCGACTCTGTAAGTGCAGAACAGGGGATCAGTGATCATAAGGCCGTTGCAGCATCCCTGAATATGGAAGTTAATAGGAATATAAAAAAGGGAGGAAGGTTTATCTGTTTAGCAAGAGTAATAGAAGGCAGATCAAAACGAAAATTTCTGTTCCGACACTGACAATGTTGAGTGTTTATGGAAAAAGTTCAAGGCAATCGTAAAATGCGTTTTAGACAGGTACGTGCCGAGTAAAACTGTGAGGGACGGGAAAAACCCACCGTGGTACAACAACAAAGTTAGGAAACTACTGCGAAAGCAAAGAGAGCTTCACTCCAAGTTTAAACGCAGCCAAAACCTCTCAGACAAACAGAAGCTAAACGATGTCAAAGTTAGCGTAAGGAGGGCTATGCGTGAAGCGTTCAGTGAATTCGAAAGTAAAATACTAGGTACCGACTTGACAGAAAATCCTAGGAAGTTCTGGTCTTACGTTAAATCAGTAAGTGGCTCGAAACATCATGTCCAGACACTCCGGGATGATGATGGCATTGAAACAGAGGATGACAAGCGTAAAGCTGAAATACTAAACACCTTTTTCCAAAGCTGTTTCACAGAGGAAGACCGCACTGCAGTTCCTTCTCTAAATCCTCGCACCAACGAAAAAATGGCTGACATTGAAATAAGTGTCCAAGGAATAGAAAAGCAACTGGAATCACTCAACAGAGGAAAGTCCACTGGACCTGACGGGATACCAATTCGATTCTACACAGAGTACGCGAAAGAACTTGCCCCCCTTCTAACAGCCGTGTACCGCAAGTCTCTAGAGGAACAGAAGGTTCCAAATGATTGGAAAAGAGCACAGGTAGTCCCAGTCTTCAAGAAGGGTCGTCGAGCAGATGCGCAAAACTATAGACCTATATCTCTGACGTCGATCTGTTGTAGAATTTTAGAACATGTCTTTTGCTCGAGTATCATGTCGTTTTTGGAAACTCAGAATCTACTATGTAGGAATCAACATGGATTCCGGAAACAGCGATCGTGTGAAACCCAACTCGCATTATTTTGTTCATGAGACCCAGAAAATATTAGATACAGGCTCCCAGGTAGATGCTATTTTTCTTGACTTCCGGAAGGCGTTCGATACAGTTCCGCACTGTCGCCTGATAAACAAAGTAAGAGCCTACGGAATCTCAGACCAGCTGTGTGGCTGGATTGAAGAGTTTTTAGCAAACAGAACACAGCATGTTGTTATCAACGGAGAGACGTCTACAGACATTAAAGTAACCTCTGGCGTGCCACAGGGGAGTGTTATGGGACCATTGCTTTTCACAATATATATAAATGACCTAGTAGATAGTGTCGGAAGTTCCATGCGGCTTTTCGCGGATGATGCTGTAGTATACAGAGAAGTTGCAGCATTAGAAAATTGTAGCGAAATGCAGGAAGATCTGCAGCGGATAGGCACTTGGTGCAGGGAGTGGCAACTGACCCTTAATATAGACAAATGTAATGTATTGCGAATACATAGAAAGAAGGATCCTTTATTGTATGATTATATGATAGCGGAACAAACACTGGTAGCAGTTACTTCTGTAAAATATCTGGGAGTATGCGTGCGGAACGATTTGAAGTGGAATGATCATATAAAATTAATTGTTGGTAAGGCGGGTACCAGGTTGAGATTCATTGGGAGAGTCCTTAGAAAATGTAGTCCATCAACAAAGGAGGTGGCTTACAAAACACTCGTTCGACCTATACTTGAGTATTGCTCATCAGTGTGGGATCCGTACCAGATCGGGTTGACGGAGGAGATAGAGAAGATCCAAAGAAGAGCGGCGCGTTTCGTCACAGCGTTATTTGGTAACCGTGATAGCGTTACGGAGATGTTTAACAAACTCAAGTGGCAGACTCTGCAAGAGAGGCGCTCTGCATCGCGGTGTAGCTTGCTCGCCAGGTTTCGAGAGGGTGCGTTTCTAGATGAGGTATCGAATATATTGCTTCCCCCTACTTATACCTCCCGAGGAGATCACGAATGTAAAATTAGAGAGATTAGAGCGCGCACAGAGGCTTTCAGACAGTCGTTCTTCCCGCGAACCATACGCGACTGGAACAGGAAAGGGAGATAATGACAGTAGCACGTAAAGTGCCCTCCGCCACACACCGTTGGGTGGCTTGCGGAGTATAAATGTAGATGTAGATGTAGATTTCCATCTACTTCGGCGAATGCGGGCTGGTTCCCCTTATTCCGCCTCAACTACACTATGTCGGAGATTGCTGCTCAAACAAGTTCTCCACGTACGTGTACATCACCATTACTGTACCACGAAAACATAGGGGTTACACTCGTCTGGTGTGAGACGTTGCCTCGGGGGTCCAACGGGGGCCGAACCGCACAATAACCCCGGGTTCGGTGTGGAGCGGCGGAGGGGTGAGTGGACTGCCGTAGTCGTCCTGGGGTTGTGGACCACTGCGGCTGCGGCGTGTCCCCGGTTAACATACAATACAATACAAAGGTAGTCTTAATAAGACACTGACAAGTATTTTATATGTCAACTGAGATTATAAATCGGATTCTCCACTCGTTATCGTACTTTGGAACTGAAGCTGAAATAAATAATCTTAATTAAATATAAATTCTGTTAGGATCCACCTGCTGAAAGTTATTTCAAAAGTTAATTCAGGGATGGTTAAAAAAAGTTGTTATAAATGTAGAAGTTAATTTCTAGAGGTCTTTTATATCGGGTTCGCGGATCAAGGGAACGACGGGCGCGGTAATAATGGCTATGAAACCTAGACATTGTTGAAGACAAACAGAAAACTCTTACAAGTGGTGGAAATTTTGCTTTGCGGAAGGCTTATGGACACGCCCTGGTCAGAATGAGACTTCAATGGAGGTGGTTCGAAACAGATCAATGATCAGAGATGTCTAATAGCAACTATTCAAAATAAGAAACGAAATATTTTTGGACATTTGGTAAGAGACAATAAGTTTCTAACTAATAGACTGTAAGGAATAATTTTGATGTAGGAAACCAAGTAGACACCTACTTACTTACTTACTTCCTTAACTTTCCGCGATCAGGCTGAAAGCACCAGGCACAGTTACGCGGCCCCTCTTCCAACGGAATCTGTTCTCTGCCTTCTCTCGCCAGTTTTCTTCTTGGCTGATCCTTACTAAATCCTCGTGGATTCCACCTCTCCACCTTTCTTTTGGTCTTCCTAGTGGTCTTCGTCCGCAGCAGTAGGCTAAAATCTATGAGTTTCGAAGGCCGTAGGTGTTTATCCATCCGAGCAACATGTCCTGCCCATGTTTTCGTTTCGTCAGGTCTACAATGTTTGGTCTACTGTACATTTCATCGAGTTCACAGTTATGTCGGATCCTCCATTCTGCAGTGATCTCATCTTATACTACACCGTACATCTTCCCTTAAGACTTTTCACTCGAAAACGAGAAGATTATTTAAGTCTTTTTTCCGGATACCCCAAGTTCTCGAAAAAATACAGCCTTACGGGTTGGATCAGTGTTTTCGTACACCTGGAACTTGAAACTTGTTGACAGACTGTCCGATTTATAAATTTGGCCCATAATGAAGTATGATCAGTTTGCGGCTTGGATTCTCGATTTGATTTCTACTTTACACGAGCGTTCTCTGTAAATATTACCCCCAGATATTCAAAATTGTGAACACTTTGGTATGATTGTATTCCAACTAACATTCGGGTGGAGTGTGTTACTTGAATAGGCATGAGACCTTCTCATGACAGATTGGTTCACAAGGAGACCGATTCTGCTCGCTGCGACCTCCTCGCTCTTGCTCATGCCTAAAAAGAAAACACAGTAGTGCAAGATAGTAGACGTTATAAAGTATCAAAATTATCAAGGTATGAAGTAGAAAACACAAAATAGAGGAGACTGATTGCGGTAATAGCGTATAGCTTTCGGCAGATAAGTAACGGGCGTAGAAAACAATAGTTTCGCAAATAAACCATCGTCAGAGTGTGTGTATATGCTCAATACACTTAAATGATAGTGACACATCGCAGTATCAGTAATCAAATACGTCAGAAGCGAAGATAAGATACACATTTAAGGTACAAATTTAAATTCATTTCATCAGCTTCTATCGTTATCGAGGATAAAGTTGAGATATATATATCTCAAGCAAAATGTTACTCCGTTGTCAAAATCGTTTTACAAAATTGCATACCAAAAACGAAAACCATGTTTTGTTCCACTCACAGTCTAATTTCCCAAGTTATAGAAAAACAAATATTTCGACTGTACAAAATTAGATAACGCATAAGAAAAACATTAGAAAAATAGTATGAATGTATTGTAGTGTTACTCGTGGATTTCGAACGTTTTGTCGCCATTCGTTGTTTCAAAGTTCTTCCACCATTTGTTACGGATATTCACAAACAGCCAACGAGCCTCGGCGTTTCCTAAATGCTCGTTCCCCACGGTCACCGGGAAATAACAATGTGCACTTTGTCAAAGTTGCTTCAGTCAGTGGATTTCCCCACTTGTGGCCTATACCGTCGCTGGAATGATCCCCCATTCGTCTCTCCTCCGCTTGTACGAGTGTACTTTACTTACCGTGTCACGTGACAGCCACGTCCCCAGGTATCATTGGCGCTCGCGTTGGGCTTTGGACAAAATGTTTCGCTCGTCAGTGTATGTCCTTGATCACCGGCGTCAGTCATAACAAACAGTGATGATCCTCAGGTCTGAATATCACTATTTCATTGTACTGAAAGCTGTAAGGAAAGAATGTAATTGTGACTATGCCGGGAAATACACAAAAAAAACATTGGCGAAATGCGAGTAGGGGTCGCACTCTGAGTGTTTCGTGCAAACTTAATTCCGTACATAGACATGTCATCCATTTTTCGAGGATCTCGAAGAGTTTTGCTTGTCACCGACAGGCATCCCGGCAAGATGGCTGACCCGGAAATTACAGGATTTTCGTGTGATACAATTAGAAACTAATAGTTTTCGGACTCTTTCCTTTACTTGTACTGAAAAACATTGCTTTGCCAAATTTCGCGCTTCTAGGTCAACCGGAAGTTTTGATGAGTGAGTTTGGGAGTATCGAAGAATATGACATAAATGATCGTATCTTTTGATTTCACTGGCTTAGAAGCCACCGTTCATTTTATCGTCAAAGTACCACAGACCTTGGTAAGTGGCATAAATATCAACTTGATACGTCAACCCACACCTGAGAAAGAGGGGTCTTTACAGACGCGAGGAGAGACAGACAGTCCGAGACTTTGGTCCGTTAGCTGGTTTGGGGGAGGGGAGCAGACAGCGAGGTCATCGGTACCATCGGATTAGGGAAGGATGGGGAACAAAATTGGCGGTGCCCTTTCATAGGAACCATCCTGGCATTTGCCTTAAGCAATGTAGCGAAATCACAGGAAACCTAAATCAGTATGGCCGGACGGGGGATTGAACCGTCCTCCTCTCGAATGCGAGTCCATCTGCTAACCACTGTGCCACCTCGCTCTGTCTGTTGATAAGTATAACAAGTGATAATTTTTTTCATGTAATATAATTACAAATTAACAGTTTTCGGTATTTTCCTTTGGTTTCCGTGTGAAATCTCGCTTCTTGCAAAATTTCACGATTGTAGGTCAACGGCAAATAACCTGCATGTTCTGATAAGTGAGTTTGCGACTATCAAAACATGCCGTATCTCTTGATTGTATTGACTAAGAAGGTTTACCTTTTTACATCTCCATGACCTTGATACCTGGCATAAATTTAAACTTGATGCGCTTGTCCATTCCTGAGAGAAAGGCTTTTTAACAGTCGGGCAGACAGACAAAGAGATAGACGGACAAGATGATACTACAAGGGTTTCGTTTTCGCCGATATATGTCCGGAACCTTAGAAAGAGTGTAGTTAGTTGGTGAAGAATTCGCCGGGAGACGTTTGACCGATGACTAGACATTTGACGCGTCGTTACTTAATCAGACGCTGTGACGCTGTGGTCGAGCGGTTCTAGGTGTTTCAGTCTGGAACCGCGCTGCTGCTACTGTCGCAGGTTCGCATCCTGCCTCGGGCATGGATGTGTGTGATGTCCTTAGGTTAGTTGGGTTTAAGTAGTACTGAGTTCTAGGGGACGGATGACCTCAGATGTTAAGTCCCATAGTGCTCAGAGCCAACTTAATCAGAATAAGTGCCACCACATAACCAGGTCACAAGGATGTTGGCTGCTACCGGCGACGGTGCTTGATGGGGATAGGAGGAATGGGAGACGGTTGTCACTGGACACGCCCTCTCATGTGATTCGCGGGAAATGCATTGTGACGTTTGTGGTAGCAGAGGCATGACCAGTACGTCACTTCATACAGTACTTACATACGAGGTTCGTTCTACAAGTAACGTGCACCAGCTTTTCATCAGAAGGTATTTACTCTTGAGGTTAGAAGTTGATATTTTTACTACGCATGAAAGCTTCACATTTTCTGGTCGTATCACACACTTATTCATAAGTCATTTCTTAGAGAGACAGTACTGCTTGCGCAGTTCAGATTTCTGTAATGTTACACATTTTTATACTTTTAGTTTCATAATTTATTTTCAAAATAGTGTAAAACCAAAATTCACTGAAGTTGCCAGGGATTTAACTAGTCCTTGCACGAACTTAAAGGAAATATCGATCGTCAGTTTACAGCTCTACTGAGCAGCATGCAGAGTAGACTATTAAACATTTGTCATAATGTCACATCGCATACTGAAGGTATCTAGGAGACTTCATGTGGATACGTGAGTTGCCAGTGGAAAACTGTTTCCCTGAGTCCGCTCGTATCTGTTTCTATATTCACTACCAATGTGCAGAGTGTTGTCTGTGACAGACAGTCCATCGCCTTAACTGAGTCGACCTCCGACATGACATCAGTGCCTCATGAGACGTGCCGATATTCTGCTAAGTGCATTCACTTTGTAAGCCACAGGATTAATGACAAGAGACATTAAACAAAATCTTGGTTGGTGCCAAGTGATGAAACATTGTATTTCCATACTAACCACAGTATTAATTATACGAGACATTAAAGAGAATCTTCGATGATTATATACTGTGTGACAAGAAGAATCATCCGATTTGGCCCATATATCTGAAACTACTAAACAAATACAATGAACTTTGTTTTTTGATGAACGGGGAACTCAAAAAGTTTTTTATTTCTTTTCATAGGTGTTCAGTATGCCCCTCTTGAGATGCACAGCATATCTTCATGCGGTATTCAAACTGTTGCCACACTACAGCGAGCAAGTCTTGAGTTACAACCTCCACATCCGCTGTTAATCGATATCTCAGATCATTCATCGTTGTTGGTAACAGAGGCACATAAACAGAGTCTTTTATAAAGTTCCACAAGAAATAATCACATATAATCAGGTCCGGTGACCTTGGAGGCCAGTAATGTAAGGCTGAATCATTTGATCCACTGCGACCGATCCAGCGTTTACTAATACTTTGATTTAAAAATTCCCGCACTTCCACAAGCCACTGTGGTGGTGCCCCATCCTGTTGGTAAATGAAGTCGTTAGAATTAGTCTCCACTGTCGGAAAAGAAAGTCCTCAAGCATATCGAGATATGTGCTTCCTGTAACTGTGTTCTCGGCAAAGAAAAATGGACCATACATCTTTACCCGTAAAACTGCTCAAAAGGCATTAAATTTTGGAGAGTCCCTCAACTTCATGTTGTTGTTCCGTACCCCATATTCTCACATTATGATTGTTCACCTTTTAATTTAAATGGAATGTTGAATCGTCACTAAACACTAAGCGTGTAAGAAAACTGTCATCCTCCATGTTGCCAAGAATGAAATGACAAAACTCCACAAGTTGTGGTTTGTCACCTTAACGAATAGCTTGCAGTAGCTGAATTTTGTACGGTTTCATGTGTAAACACACGCCAGACGGACATCGGGGGCACGTTGAGGTATCGAGCTCCACGGCGAACGGATTTCTGTGTTCTCTTAGTGAAAGTATGGCGGATGCGTTCTATGTCTGTGTCAGACACTCGCGGACGGCCCAGCGATTTGCCTTTAACACAAATAACCTGCTTCTCGGAACTGTTCATGCCATCGTCTAATGCTCTGTGCTGTACGAGGATCCACACCATACCTAGTACGAAAGTCACTGTGAACACTTGTTACTGACCCGCACTGCGCAAAACGTTGAACACAAAACGCTTGTTGTTGTTCAGACACCATTTTTAGTAGAATTGAAGTGGGTGCACACTGCCGCTACCTAACGGGAACAATGTAAAACTCGAGAGCTTGCTCTTTCCGACAGTACGTTCTTTACTCACATATCTCAAATAATATAATAGTTATGATTATTTTAAATTGGATGATTCTATTTTGATATACATTGTATAGTATTTATCTACATTGTACAGAATTCGGCAGAATGTATGTTTGCCCTCTGTCTGTGCAAAGACAGTCTTCCTGTGTAAAACACAAACCAGAGCATTATACTGTACAGTATGAATCATTTTGACTGTACCATGGGGCGATTAGAGGACCTGCTAGACAGCCGCGTTATGCCGGTTGCATGCGAATCAGGCGAAATGCAGTTCAGGTCGTTCGGATACTTTTGAGCACGACTGTACCAACAGTTCACATTTACAATGGCTTTTTTCACGTTCTCATTAACCTGCGCTCTTGCAGTGTTAACCACTTAAGTAAATAAGTTACCTAGACAAATTTATCCCCGAGATTTCATTACTCTTCATTAATTTTCTTTTGGTGCTACGACTTCTTTCCCGTTATCGTAGTTTTTACTGCGTACACAATTAGTTTCCGTTGAAATTTAATTGGATTTATTTTCATTATTTCAAATTTAGTATTTCAGTAATTTTAGAGTTTTGTTTCACGGCACTTTTCACAAGCGTAATACAGGGCCAACCAACAGTCAATATTGTTCAGCAGTTGAATATAATATCTTGAGGACACGCTACACGAGGAGAAAGTTTTTTGAAAAAGAATGATCTTGTTTCTGTTAATTGTCGATAACATTGTGTCAGGGCAGGAAAGTGTGTACACTGTGTTGGAAATGGAAGCTGGGTATTTGAGACTTTTACAAGGCTGAAGTGCACTGCTGAAATTTCAAGTCGGGTGTAAATCTGTGGTCCCCGTGACTGCTTAGCTTTAGCTGCGATTTATGCCTAGATAAATTCATGCAGTTGTGGACATATATCTGCCTTAATCAGACAGTTTTATCCTCCGCTTTGTTCATTCCTCACACAGAAAGTTGCAGCGGTTAATAACTAAAACACGAATCTTGGATGTGAGAATTTTCGCTTATGATTTACAGAGAAGTCCCGTTTTCATTACTGCACAATTTTGTCTCGCCACGAAGTTCCACAGTCACATACGTTTCTCTTTTATAATGTACTGCAAGAAGGACTTTATTTGCACTTGCAGGAACATTTATTATAAACTTGCAGACGTCTCTTGTATATCTTTGAATACAGTATCATCCCATTTTATATTTACCGAGAGAACAATTATTAAACTGGCTAGGAGTACGTGTTCGTCACGTCGTATGTGGAGTCTTGCTCATGCCAATTTGTCATTTTCGTTTTAGGAAAGAACTGATCCACGTTTTCTTTTGTTGCTACATTAATTACAGGTGCTCAGACCAACTGTATAATAACGCCGTCTATCTTTTGAAGCTGTCATCTCCTTTGACTGTAATATCTGCTTTGACGCAACGAGCAAATGAAATAGGTTAACTGACGCAGTCGACAGACACTGCTTTTTATGAACGTAAAATAATTTCAAGCTTACGTCAACAGTATATTGCGTCAGTGGGGATTGTATCATAGTCTTGTTCATCAAATGTATGCATATTATTAGATAAATGTGTTCCGTGTGGTGTTACATGTAGCACACCTGCCTACAGAGGATCCATTGGAACAGAGCAACAACTTCCGAGCTCGTTTTCTCATTCTGATTTTGTAACTTTTGTGATGTTTTCGTGTTAACTCGGAAATAAAATTACAAGCTATTCGTTATAATCTGCATTCTGTCACTTACAGCGCGTAATAAACAGTTATATAGCTGCTGGTAAATATTTCAGGGTGTGAGGTCGTTGTCCAAGAAACTCTTCTGTTCTTGACGTTCCTGGACATCCTCAGAGGCGCTCCTCCACTGAGTCTTGCCGACTGACCTGTCAGACGTCCGAGAGCGACATAAATACTGTAGGAAAGTGGGCGTGTTCAAAGTATCTCGTGATGTGCAGAGATAATCCTTGTCAGCGCTAAAACTGTCGATTGTCATCTTGTCAGAGATAAAACTGTCTAGCGATTCTGCAGAGCTACTGTCCAGATGTCGCTAAGTTTCATTGCCTGCTCTTTCCTGTTAAAATTATCCTGATGCTTATACATTTCAATGGCCTCTCTACATAGTCGTGGATAATAATTTGACGTTGTAGATGAAATTTCTGTTTCAGAAAACTTCAGTTCGTGGTTTCGTGACCGAAGAGCATGCTCTGCTGCAGCTGATTTCCCTATTTTTTCTAGTCGACAAAGACTTTTTTGCTCTTTTAGCAGTATATTTACGCTCCTCTCGGTAGTCCCCATGTAAACTTTAACAAATGTACACCAATTATGTATACACCACATGTCGACAGAGGAGGGCGTTTATCCTTCGCAGATCGCAGTACTTCACTTATTTTCTTTGTTGGCTTAAAGAGCGGTCTGATGTCATGTTTCTGTAAAATCTTACCGATCTGACGCGTTAGGATGTGCTGTGGTACTAAGCTTGGTGGATTTCAATGCATTTCCTGACTGCAGTCGTGTACCTGTAGACAAGAAAAAAATCACATCAGTTTATTTTCTGGAGGTGTTAAAACTTCCATGACCACTCCATTTAAGTACTGATACCGAACGTCACTTGACATCACTCTTTAGCTTATCTTGATGATTTTCTTTCTAGATCTTTCGTTTCACAGTGAAAAAACTGTATGTACGGCTGAGTTGCAATCTATTGAGTGAATAACTAAGAACTATTATACTGTAATGTGTCCGCTAGGTGCTTACGTGTCGTTCTGTAATCACTCTATGTGTTGAAGGCTGCAAAGTCGAAACCGGTAATCAGTCTTAATACAGTGAAGAACGGGTCGGATGCTTGACGTGCCCTGTTGACAGAAACAAGTTTCTTGGCTCCATAACTTCCCGCGCACAGCACGCCGCAACACCGGTGAAAGACGCTGGGCTGCAGAGATGAAACTGTTACGATGGTGTCAGACCTGAATGTAGCACACAATTTGACTGTTTATGAAGTGTTGGCAGAAGTGCCAACGCTGTTTTGTGTGAGGAGACCGAAATGAACGCTATAAGCTCACGCAGGATGGCGTGAGGTCTGAAACAGGATACGTAATGAATGCTATAAAGAAAAGTACGTAGCTTCTGGAATACTTAACTTTAATCCATATTTGTAGAACATCTCTCGTTACTGTACAGGCTTTATAATCACAATATCAATTGGTAAGGGCACCTTGCTAGATCGTAGCAAAAGTAGCTGAAGGCTATGCTAACTATCGTCTCGGCAAATGAGAGCGTAATTCTCAGTGAACCATGGCTAGCAACGTCGGCTGTACAACTGGGGCGAGTGCTAGTACGTCTCTCTCTAGACCTGCCGTGTGGTGGCGCTCGGTCTGCAATTACTGACAGTGGCGACACGCGGGTCCGTCGTATACCAGCGGACCGCGGCCGATTTAAAAGCTACCACCTAGCAAGTGTGGTGTCTGGCGGTGACACCACAGTTTATACCAATAAGACGAAGTAAATTAGTCTGATGACTTACGATGGGACAATACTTCGTGTCTTAATTTTTATTCATCTTGTGTAACTTGCTAAGATTCTTGTTTCAGTTTTGCATGATGCTACGAGCATTATGTTGTGGGTTGGCAGGAGAGCAAACACCGGGTTATTAGAGGAAGCCGAAAGGCACGCGTTGTAGCTTACGCAGGCTGGCGTGAGGTCTGGAACAGGTCAAGGAAATTAGAATTTCGAAAAACGGACGTAGCTGGTGGAATACTTAACTTTAATCCATAAATGGTGAACGTCGCTCTTGACTGTATATTATTCACAATATCAATAGTAACTGAACATGGCGCCTTGCTAGGTCGTAGCAAATGACGTAGCTGAAGGCTATGCTAACTATCGTCTCGGCAAATGATAGCGTATTTTGTCAGTGAACCATCGCTATCAAAGTCGGTTGTACCACTGGGGCGAGTGCTAGAAAGTCTCTCTAGACCTGCCGTGTGGCGGCGCTCGGTCTGCAATCACTGATAGTGGCGACACGCGGGTCCGACGTATACTACCGGACCGCGGCCGATTTAAAGGCTACCACTTAGCAAGTGTGGTGTTTGGCGGTGACACCACATTCCTCCCCCGCAAATCGGCGCACGGTTGTGGCATAAGGCTTCCGCCCGCCGTGAGGAGGACCCCATGTTGACGTATGCGACGAGGTGGGGAGCCTAACAACAGGCGAGGCTGTGCCACCCGCACTCTGCCATTCGGACCGCGGGGAGCTAGGAAACGCCTGAAAACCTGCTCCAGGGTTCACGCCAACATGCGGTGTATGCGCCCGCAGAGAGACAGGAGGGGCTAATGGGTCGACCTCCATCGGACCGGAGCACCCTACGGGCGAAGACGACATATGGTCCGGAGCGGGCAAGAGGTCCATGTCGGAGGAAAACTGGGCACGGGAAGCGATCGGCAGCGCGTGACCCAGGGGGGCGCCCGGCGGTTGCAGCGACGCGCCCACTGCGGGCGTCGCCGGCGGGAGAACAGGCGACGGCGGCGGCGGCGGCGCGTCGCAATGGGGCAAAATGGAAGGCAGCGTCGGTAACACCTGGGGCTGAGGCGAGCCAGTAGATGGGTCCCCAGGGCGCTGACCGGACGGCACCGTCGCTGAAAGCAGACGGCGAGCGGGAGATCCCGTGCGACGACAGAGGCGCAGCTGATTGAGATGCCGACGCACCTCACCAGAGGCCCCCAAAACCAGATACATAGCGCGGCCGAGGCAGCGATGAATGCGCCCTTCGAGCCAACGCCGTGAACCTCTATAGTGGCGGTAATACACAACGTCGCCTGGGGAAAAAGCAGCTGTCTGCCGCTGCACAGGAACCCGATGCGGCGGATGTAGCAAAGACATCAAGGTTCGATGAGGGCGACTGTGGAGCAACTCAGCCAGCGAGCGACCATCTCGGGGCTGAGAGCGATACGAGGACAAAAAGAGCAATAACACGTCCTCCCGAGAATGCGAGTCTTTCAACTTCAACATTTGTGACTTGAAAGTCCTGACCAATTGTTCAACGGCACCGTTTGACTGTGGCGAAAACGGTGCGGACGTCAGATGTTGAATACCATTGGCCTTGCAGAATGACTGAAATTCTGCGGACATGAATTGTGGGGCATTGTCGGAAACAAGAGTCTGTGGAAGACCTTCAATGCAAAAGATAGCAGATAACGCTTGGATGGTGGCAGATGACGTCGTGGAAGACATCCGGACAACAAAAGGAAAATTACTGAATGCATCTACCACAACAAACCATCGAGCATTCCAGAATGGACCAGCAAAATCGATGTGTAAGCGTTGCCAAGGGGAAGTGGCTTTTGGCCATGCAAAGAATTTCCGCGGCGGTGCTGATTGTTGTTCGGCACACACCATGCAAGAAGAGCACATATTCGTAATCGCGGCATCGATTACGAACCAAGTACAGTGCTGACGAGCAAGTTGTTTCGTTCGCACTATACCCCAATGTCCTTGGCGGAGAAGCTGCAAGACAGAGGACTGTAACGAACGTGGGTCCATGACCCTGGACTGATCATTATCAGAACGCAACAGCAAAACACCACGTCGTACAAAAAGTCTCTCCTGGTGAGCAAAAAATCGGCGAAACAACGGGTCCCCGATCCGTGACTTTGATAAGGGCCATTGTGTAGCAACAAAACGCAGAACGGTAGCAAGGACAGGATCGGCAGCTGTGGCTGTAGCTACACGACGAAAATCAATCGGAAACGATTCGACCACATCATCGGGTTCCGAATCAATGAACAGGCACGCAAGTTCGGAGGAAACGAATGCTCTATCGTCAATAACAGGCAAACGGGACAACGCATCGGCGTTTCCGTGCTTAGCAGTGGACCGAGACAAGATATCATAGCGGTACTGCGGGAGGAAAATAGACCAGCGAATGAATTTCTGCGCTGTACGTGGAGGTAAAGGCTTGTTCGGATGAAAAAGCGATGTCAAAGGTTTGTGGTCTGTGATGATGGTAAAGTGACGACCATACAAGAAATCATGAAAGTTTGTAACACCAAATACGAGAGCCAATGCTTCTTTCTCGATCTGTGAATAATTTCGTTGCGCAGCCGAGAGCAATTTGGACGCAAAGGCAATAGGGCGATCGTGCGAACCATCTTTGTGCGCAAGCACAGCACTGATCCCGAAATCCGATGCATCCACCAACAACAAAAGGGGCCTCTGGGGATAGAATGGCGTAAGGCAAGTATTGGAAAGCAACGCCAATTTCAACTGGCGAAAGGCGCGTTCGCATTCCGTCGTCCAGACGAACGGAACACCTTTACGGCGTAAGCGATGAAGTGGAGCTGAAATTGAAGAGGCATTGGGAACATAGCGATGATAATAGTTAATTTTGCCCAGCACACTCTGTAGCTGCTTCAAATTCTGCGGCGAAGGCTTGATGGTACGGAGGTGCTCGGGACTGGGATGTATGCCTTGGGCATTGAGTACATGTCCCAGGTAGGGTAAGTCACGAGCAAAAAACACACATTTGTCCTTCCGCAAGTAAAGACCATTTTGTCGCAAGACCTGAAATAATGTTCTGAGATTGGCTAAATGTTCTTCTTCCGTCTTTCCGGAGATCACAATATCGTCCAGATAGTTTGCTGCAGTAGGGACCTACGCACAAACAGTTTGTAGATATTGCTGAAACAATGCAGGGGCAGATGCACACCCGAATGGCAGTCGTTTGAATCGATACAAACCAAGATGCGTGTTAACCACCAAAACGCGCTGGGATTCTTCGTCGATCGGTATTTGCAAGTACGCATCTGCTAGGTCCAACTTCGAAAAATATTTACGCGTTCACAGTTTGTCAAAAAGATCTTCCGGGCGGGGTAAAGGAAAAGTTGCAGTCACTAGTTGTGGATTCACTGTTGCCTTGAAGTCCACACAAAGTCTCAATTTTGCTGAAGGTTTTGGCAAAATTACTAAGGGTGATGCCCAGAGAGAAGCCTGCACACGTTCAATTACACCTTGTGATTCCAAATCGTGTAATGTTTTTGCGACCTCATCACGCAATGCGTGGGGAACATTGTGCACTCTGAAAAATTTTGGTTGCGCGTTTACTTTCAGTTTCAAATGTGCTTTATAGTTCTTAGCGCAACCGAGGCCCGGTGCAAAAATGTCTGCAAATTCTTCACATAGGCGAGAAACACTGTCGGAAGGCACAGTCTGGTTCACTGATAGGACCTGATTTACTATAGACAAGTTAAACAACTGAAATAAATCGAAACCAAACTAGTTCACTGCAGAAGAAGAACGAAGGAAGTAAAATGACACAAGTTTTGTTTGTCCCTTGTATGTTGCAAGAAGGCTGCACTGTCCTAACACAGGGATCTTGTGACCTGAATAGGTAGTTAACAGTTGCAGCACGCAACGGAGGTGTGCCCAGCAGTTTGTAAGTGTCTTGATTGATCAGTGAAACTGCAGCCCCGGTATCGAGCTGGAATGGTATCACTTTGCCGTTAATGTCCAAGTCCACAAAAAGTTTATTGCCCTGCTGACGACAAGAGTGGCTGTCTCGTGCAACGTGAACTGACACTGGAACAAAATCATTTGCGACTTGACGGGAGTTCCGGCAATGTCGACACACACTATGTGTGGGACGAACACAGTCACTGTTAGAGAGAGTGGCACTGGGC
This sequence comes from Schistocerca cancellata, assembly GCF_023864275.1. Lineage (NCBI taxonomy): Eukaryota > Metazoa > Arthropoda > Insecta > Orthoptera > Acrididae > Schistocerca > Schistocerca cancellata. The sequence continues at coordinate 20,323,007 of NC_064633.1, read as the reverse complement.
GGAGTGGCATGAACTATATGAATTTCCATGGGCGAAGTGGCGCGAGCCTGAGTATCCTTGGTTCGATTCCGATTCCAGCGCGAAGCAAAGGGCCTGGAATGATTTTGAGTTTCTGATCTGAGCTTTATCTGGCAAACACTTTGAACATGTCCTCTTTTATTACAGGAAAAGTAAATAGCTTGGCGTGACAGGCAATTCTCACGCGAATGTCTAGTAGCACACCGCGGGCATGATTTTAGCACTGCATTTGCTTGTCGGCGCAGTACACGTGGCTGAAAGCCTGGCGGCAGCGGCGAGGCAGGGCGCGAGGACTGTTTACTGTTCTGTGCAGCTCGCCCGGCGGGCCGGTTAACCTGACACACGGGTAGCGAAATTTCAAATGATTCCTGAGCAAAGTCAAATGTGTCCTGCCGATCCAATATGTCCATCACTTGTTGAAGGGAGGGATTGACTAGTTTCAAAATCTGTTCCCTTATACGAACATCAGAAACGTTCTGTGCAATTGCATCACGTACCATAGTATCTGAATAAGGAAGTCCACACTGACACTCAAAAGCACAATCCCTAGTAAGGCCTTGCAAGGTTACAGCCCACTCCCAATTAGTCTGACCTGCCGTACGTTTTGTACGAAAGAAGGTATACCATTTGGCAACTACATTGACTGAGTCTTTGAAAAATGCATCTAATGCAGACAAAATTTCGTCGTAGGACAGAGTTGCTACGTCGCATCGGGGAAATAATTTGACTATCACACAGTACGTGTGCACCCCTATGGAGGACAACAAAAAAGGCTGCTGCTCGTTACCTTGAATTCTGTAGGCGGCGAGATGGAATCCAAATTGGCGTGACCATTCCGTCCAGCTTTCCAGTGCAGCATCAAAAGGACGAAAAGTTGATGCAACTGCGTGTTGTGGCTGCGTTAGCGGTGGAGCGGCGGCTGCTGTATCGTTTTGCAGTGCACGTTGACCCTGGACGAGCTGTCCAAGGGCATCCAGTAAGGCCTGCGTCTGCTGATTCTGTAAGCGATAAAATTCGGACTGTACATCTGGAGATGGTGGCGAAGCCGTTACACAAGTAAATCAGGGCAGTATACTTAAGAACGCAGTGTTGCCTCGTCACCAATGTTGTGGGTTGGCAGGAGAGCTAACACTGGGTTATTAGAGGAAGCTGAAAGGCACGCGTTGTAGCTCACGCAGGCTGGTGTGACGTCTGGAACAGGTCAAGGAAATTAGAATTTCGAAAAACGGACGTAGCTGGTGGAATACTTAACTTTAATGCATAAATGGTGAATGTCGCTCTTGACTGTACATGATTCACAATATCAATAGTAACTGAACATGGCGCCTTGCTAGGTCGTAGCAAATGACGTAGCTGAAGGCTGTGCTAACTATCATCTCGGCAAATGAGAGCGTATGTAGACAGTGAACCAACGCTAGCAAAGTCGGTTGTACAACTGGGACGAGTGCTAAGAAGTCTCTGTTGACCTGCCGTGTGGCGGCGCTCGGTCTGCAATCACTGATAGTGGCGACACGCGGGTCTGACATATACTAATGGACCGCGGCCGATTTAAAGGCTAACACCTAGCAAGTGTGGTGTCTGGCGGTGACACCACACGTTATCTCTGGAACCGTGTGGTTTTACCCTTACTGAATACTGTCGCTGACGCTGACACAACAAAGAATTGGCAAAAAACGTTGCAGCTTTGTTTTTTATGTCCTCTTTCAACGTTTCAGGAGTTTCCTTATTTCTTGAAAACAAAAAGTTTCACTAGCCCCTCTACTGTCCATTGTCACATTATTACTAGTACCTTCTGCCGGCAACCGCTTCGTTTGGAAAAGATTGTAATTAAGTCTTCCACTCCCAACCGTTTACCCATGTATGCTTTACCTGTTTCTTATAGTAAGTAATCTTGACAGGCGTCTGTCAGTTGATCGCTGAGACTTCCTTAGGTCTCGAGGGTTTCCAAAAGTCCACGTTTCATTGCTATAGTTTAAAATTGGAAATACACTCACTCTGAAAACTGCCCTTTTCGGAAAGATTCGTTCCAAAACTCCGTTCGGTTAATCGGAATTTCTTCTATACATTATTACTGGTTTCTTTTTCCTTCTTGTCGATATCTTCAATTGCCCAAACATCAAATCCCATCAAGTGCTTGTGTATCTCCATTGCTAAAGCATAAAAGTTACATTGAAGTGCACTCGAAACAAACAGTATAAGGTGGCTCTACAAAGGGCGACCATCGTGCTGATCTTCGCGGTATAGAGATGTTGGCAACGCGTTTTCGTGTAAAGCAGGAGGCAGTTAATGCGAGGAGAGTGTGTGGCAGTCAGTGAACAGCTGTTAACTTGATTCGTCTGTACGCCACTGACATATGACTTAACTTCATTTAGTGGATGAATTTTCCTTCACAGTCTGTTTTTGCCTCATATTAACGTTTCTATTATTCACACACTCAAGAAATTTTCCAAACGGGATTGAAATCCGTAGATGTGATGTGGAAGTACACAGAAACAAATGTATAACCTTTCAGAAATAAATTGGATGATTTATTCTAAGACAGATCTTCACAAACTGAGAAAGTCAATAACGCGTTGGCACACATCCGGCCCTTATCCAAGCAGGTATTCGGCTAGGCATTGATCGATAGAGTCGTTGGATGTCCTCCTGAGGGATATCGTGTCAAATTCTCTCAGACTGACTCGTCAGATCGCCAAAGTCCTGAGCTGGTTGGACGACTCTGCCCATAATGCTCCAAACTTTCTCAATTGGACGCACCTATGACAAGGGCATGGCAAGCACGAACACAAGCGGTAGAAAGTACGGCCGTGTGTGGGCGGGTATTATCCTGCTGAAATGTAAGCCCAGGATGGCTTGCCGTGAAGGGCAATAAAGTTGGCCGTAGAATACAGTGTAAGAGTTCCGCGGATAAAATTCCTGCTGTGAAATGAAATGTCGCCCCAGACCATCATTCCTGGTTGTTGGCCAATATGGCGAGTGACTGACAGGTTGGTATCCCACACTGTCCTGGACATCTCCAGACTAATCTTCGGCTTGGAATCTCATTGACTGGCGTGTAATTGTCTTCAGTGACGAGTCCTGCTTCGAACTGAGCTCGATGCCAGTGACGTCGTTTCTGAAGACGTACCGGACAGCGGTGCGGTATCAACCTGATTATTGCACGCCATGGGGACACGATTAGATTATTTATAATAGGCACAGGGACGTTGAAACAATCATCCTTCCAGCGCTCCATATACGTATGTGACAGGAAAAAAGCTAATAACTGTTACAGTGGGCCGGTCCCTGTTGCCGAGCGGTTCTAGGCGCTTCAGCCCAGAACCGCACTGCTGCTACGGTCGCAGGTTCGAATCCTGCCTCGGGCATGGATTTGTGTGATGTCCTTAGGTTGGTTAGGTATAAGTAGTTCTAAGTCTAGGGGACTGATGACCTCAGATGTTAAGTCCCATAGTGCTCAGAGCCACTTCGTACAGTGGGATGTACCTTCTACCGTGCGCTTCACAGTGGTTTGCAGAATATAGGTGTAGACGTATAAGCAGATATGTCAATAACGGACATGCCAATATGTGAGAGAAAACAGAAAATTAAAATTCGGTGTTGTATTACTTATTACCTGTTTCTGTCTGTTTGCCTTTTGAAACGAAATATTTTTCTTAGAAAATTCAGTTTGATAGCACTTTAACATCTATCAAAACACTTAAAATTTCTCCCGCGATCAAAACGAAAACATAACATTACGCCATTGGTTACACAAATTAGCTATTCCACCATCATAACTTCCCATGATCACTACATATAAGGAGCATCGTTTCAAAACATATAAAATGCAGCCGGGGTCAAAACACAGTTTGATGCATTTTCGTCCCAAATATAGTATGCTATTTAACGCTGTTGAGTCATATTGAGCCATTTCGTATTCTTTCCTATAGTAATTTAGTGCTGTAAAACATGACTCGGATCAAATAGTATTATGTATACCGTAGCCGAGGAGTCAAAACGTATTATGTTCAGGACTTGATGCCCAGCCTTCGTTATTAGCCCGCTATTTTGTTGGCTGCTCCTACAATTTTCATCTTGGAGCTCATAGTGTGGTGTTGATCGAATCATCGTTTACTTGCGACCACCACGGAGGGCTGTCTCTCCGTGGGAGAGCGGTCGAAAGGAAGTAGACAGAGAATTAGAGCTGCGAAAATTAAAAGACAGAGTGAAAAGGCGCTCAGTAAGTAATAACACCTGACCTATTTTACGAATGATCATTTTCAGTGAAATTGGTGCACTGATGTATTTTACGTGTGGAAGAGATTGCATAACCGCATGTTTTTTATACTTTGATTGAGCTCTACTATTTGCAGTTATGACGTGAGGAGACGCATTTCCTTTTAGGCACTTCAACCGAGATCTACAATTAAGTAATTTTGAGCCACCTTGTAATCATAAAGAAGGAAGATTGAAGTGTAGATGCATCCCAGTTTTCTACCTGACGAAAACGAAAATTTATGTCTAGAGCGTTCCGGGGAACAATATAGCAGGTACGGTTAAATAAAGAGAATTAGATCTCCAAAATCAAGGAGAACTTAAAAGCATTTTGCACGAGAGCAAAGAGACTCTGGCGTTTACATCTTTTTCGCTTCTTGTAAGATTATGAGTTCTGCACTTAATACGATCTGAAATGAGATTCATAATGTATTACCTGACCACGGTATTATTGCTCTGTTACTCTCATTGTTGTCTTTGGGAACATGCGATGACGTTACCAGAAACAAGTACAGTGTTGTCCAAATGTGTGTGAAATCTTATGGGAGTTAACTGCTGAGGTCATTAGTCCCTAAGCTTACACACTACTTAACCTAATTTATCCTAAGGACAAACACACACACCCACACCCGAGGGAGGACTCGAACCTCCGCTGGGACCAGCCGTACAGTCCATCACTGCAGCGCCTGAGACCGCTCGGCTAATCCCGCGCAGCCAAGTACAGTGTTGACTAAGGAAAACGTATCACGTTGTGGTTGCCTTTGGGACTGTTCTGTACAAACAGGGTAGGACAAATAAAAGTGGCCCAGATGAGTGGATACGATTCAAGGTGAATGCATGTATATAACCACATCCCGCCACGTGCTCACCACGTGTACGCACGCCACGTGATCCACACCAGTCCAGAGCGTAGGGCAAGCTATGTCAGTGTGAATGGAGAAGTGAAAATGGGACGATGGTACTCACAGTGGAGCACCGGCTGTTCTTTGGTGGAAACTTAAGTGACAACAAAGTGATGGAAAAGCTGTGGTCACTTGTTGCATGAGAAGTTTAATCGTGTCAAGGTACCAGCAAAGGGGTCCGAAAATGGCGTCAGACGGGTTCTGGTTTTAACAAGTCAAAAAACATTCCGAAACGTACCCAAACACCAGAAAATGCTTCAGAATCCTAACAAATCAAGCCGACGCCTGTCGCAAGAGACAGGCATATCACGTCAGTCATGCGGACGAATACTCCACCAGGACCTATCCATGCATCCCTACCAAGTCTTTGTTTCTCCTGCATTAAAACCAGCAGATGCTCCTCAGCGCTTACAGTTTTCTGAGTGGTTGTTCACTGAGATAACAATGAATGGTTTGGACATGCATCTGTTCTTTCATGTTTGATGAAACCAGGTTTCACCTGAGTGGTTATGTGAAATCATTGAATCACAGGTTCAGGGCAGAGGATAATCAGCATAACTTCCACGAAACACCACTGTACGATCAGAAGGTCGAGGTTTGGTGTGCAGTGTCTGCACACTGCATCATTGCTCTCATCCTCTTCCATCAGACGCTTCTTTCGGCGCGTTATGTTGCCAACATTTTGAAATCACTTGTGGCAGTATTAACGGAAGGCGAAAATATCTACAGTTATTTCTAATAGAATGGAGCAACTGACAATACAGCAGGAAAAACCTTGGAACACATTTACAGTCTTCATGGCTGATGGGGTTGTTAGCACAGGTCAACCTCGTCGCTCCCTAGCTGGCCACTCAGGTCACCTGATCTGTCAGTGTGCAGTTACTTCGTGTGGGGAGCCCTCAGGTCTAAGTTGTATCACTACAACTGTCATAATCTTGAAGAACTACAGCAGAACATTTCTAGTGAGACTGCAGCAATTCCAGCAGTCTAACTTCCATCCACCTTCGGCAACTTGCTGACCAGGGCCCTGTGGTGTGCGTACTGTAAGACTTTCGGTACACACACCATCAGATTATTTGACTTGTCGCTCTAACGAAGTAGGCGAGTGTCAGCAATATGTCTCGTAGTCTTATCGGGGCGTCTTTATCTTCTGCCGTTAGGTCAGACGATAGAAATGCAGATTGATGGTGACCAACTTTAAACAGAACTTGATTAATTTTCACATACATTTATTAAAATAATAATAAGCATAGACATTACATAACGTGATTCTGGATGCTGTTTACAATTGACAATCTGAAGTTCCTTTGGTCTTGGTACGTTAATCTTATTCTCACATGTCTCTGATCTTTGACAAAGTGTCTATACATTTATCTTCATGGCTATGTACAGAAATATGATAATCTTATTAGGCGCAGACTGAAACTTGACTATAGACTGGTACAGACTAATGTAGACTGGTACAGACAGGTGCAGACTAATGCAGACTGACTAATCGGAGGTCTGTACACTCATTATAATACCTCGTGCATTCATGTATCACTGTGCGAGTGTGATCCGCGAGGAGAAAAGGTTCTATGTTAGCAGCAATCTCATTGGCTGCGTTACATATTAATACGCAGATCGGCGGAAGCAGAATTTGGTCCGTCTCTAAGGCAGCGCCATCTCGTAGTGCGGAGACGGACGAGTGCTGCGCCTGCGCTGTTGTGCTTAGCGGGGCGCGCTCTAGTGGGAAAGTTGTGTACGCGCTGACTACGCGGAACTATGTACACAACAGGCCCATTAGTGCCAAGAGATGAATGGTGGTCACTTTCAACAGGTGGTATAGTCATGTTAGTGCTGTACTTCCTTTCCTCTGTTGTGCTTTCTTGTGTACTAGAACTCTGTTCTGAGGGTCACTTTCATTTGCCTCACCCTATATTGTCAAGTGGTTCATCGTATCCCTGTGAAGTAATAGAATAAAAACTTACGATACGCTGACCAAAGTGTCCTCACACACAGCTGTAATAATATTGTGGTTATCGCTTGGACGGTCTTCCCACACCAACAATAAATTCAGTAAAACAAAGACGGTGCGGATACATTCCATTAACTCACATATCTTTTTCACTTCTCAGTTACTACAGACAACTTCAAGGATTGCTGAGAAATGTATACTGTCCTTGCTGATGTATCTTTTGAACCTTGATTTTTCTCAATATCTAGTGATGTCTAACGAAGGCTATACCACTGTATTAATTCTTCAGTATACTAACACAGTTTGAATCAGTACTTTGTTTCTCAATCAAGTGTTAGTACAGATTTTGCTCACTACATAATGATAAACTTAAATTGAGGGTACCATTAGGGTCACAGGTTTTCGAAGAATGAAGTAAATCTTCAGTACAAAAATGAAATTTTGATAACTGTTGCAGAAGTAGGATTAGTTAGCAATCAGTACATATGTAGCGTTTCCTGCAGGAACCTATTAGTTTATTTCACAATGCACTGCTGTGATTACTTGTCTAGTAACCGGGATCCGACATGGTCTGAAGACGCAGGCCGACCAGCAGACGGAGTCGACGGTGAGTGGCCAAAACCCATAGAAAGACAGCTATGGACAACAACGAAGACAACAACAAGAGCTACGAACGGATACGGCAGTATACAAGTCAGACGAGTAAACCAGATCGAGAGCCTAGACGTAGCGACATCATAAACCGACGACGATGCTTACGATGAACAGCACAAGAGCGCAGTCGGAACACAACTGACTTCTGAGCCCCTGCGCTGCCTGCATTATAGGACCCCGTGAGTGACGCCGGTAGGCTGGTGCTCCGGGCGTGGCCCGCCGACAGGGCTATGGCGGCAACAGCACCTCTCACCGGTTATAGGAGCGCCGCCCACGGCTGTCATCTGCGTCGATGGCTTCTGGCGCGCTGTCCAAATCACCATACCAGGTTGCCAGATCCCTCCCCCCTGAAATGGGTGCATAGTGCCTGAAGCGCCCTGGCCAATGGTTTGGGAGTGTGAATAGCTGGTGTCCCATCCGTGGAGGTCGCCATCTGGGAGAAGGAGCTCGGGACGTCGAGCACTGCACTCGGAACTGCAGTGTGGGGGATGACTGTGGAGCAGACAGTGGCGGTGGTGATGTCCCTACCTCCATACCCGTACCTACAGGACCTGCCGATGGTGCCGTGGAGCATAAAAAAATTGTACCCATGAAGTGGAGGGACGTGTGAGGGTAGGGACTCGAACACACAGTGATCCACACTACTGGAGGGATAAGATGGAAGTGGGGATGGAGTTGGTTCGTTTGTCGATGCTCCACACCTCTCAGGGTATCAACTGTTGTAAGGCACTGTCCATGAGAGGCCATCACGGTAGCTAGCACCCATGAATATTTTCCCCTATAGGAACGTGCCCAAACAGGCGAACCAGGAGGGTATCGTCCAGTGTTTCGGTATGGATTCCTTGGGTTTGGGTGCCAGGAGATGGAGGAGGGTACACTACTGTCGACTACTGCTGATCTGTAGTCATGGACAGGGGTGGATACGTAGAAGCTCAGGAACAGCATGAGTGCCGAGTCTTGATAAATACACCCTCATCGCCAATGGAGCAGAGGTGGAACACAGGGCTACACAAATGTTTCATGCAATTAGCGGTACAGAACTGCTCGAATGCTATAGAAGTGAATTGGGGTGACAGGGAGTATGCCACAGGGCGAAAGATTGGGGTGGAACAGCCTGATGTTGAGCACAGGCAGAACAGTCGCGCACTATAGACTCTACGTCCTTGTTCAGTCCTGTCCAGTAGGCATGTCGCCTGGCAAGGACTTCCGTCCGAGACAGACCCCAGTGCCCGCCATGGAGTTCCAAGATGTAAGTGCGTAACGTAGTCGGGATGACAACACAGCGAGTACCCGCTTCTGCATCCAGCAGAAGCACATTGGAGGCGATCTCAGACCCCGAGCTCGGGAGCAAATGGCTTGGCAAAATACGTGGGCCACCCATGGAGGACATAGTGTGCGACACACCGCAAGACAGGGTCGCGGCGCGTTTCGGCCGCCGCGTGAATAGCGATAGTGGAAAATCCATCTGTTCCGGCGTAATGATAAGCGCTGGCACGAAGATGAAGACCGCAAGAGCAGTGAAGGCTGCGAGACGACGTCAGCCAATAGAACGCTGACTAGGACCGCACCACGACAGGAGCGGCCTCTATATGAAGAGAGTATAAGCGCCACTCCTCCCAGCCCCGGCCAGACAGTAGAAGACGCACACTAGCAGAGGGCACTAGCAGACCCAAACTAGAAACCCTGCAGTAGAAGAGAGGCACTAGAAGAGCCGTTACTTGTGATCCACATGAACCTGTGTGAATTACTTGCTTGGGCATTGTCTGTAGCGAAGGACATTGATTATTTGCATGTCGCCATTTGCTTGCGACCCAAAGTTACTTATTGTCAATCTACTTTATTGTAATAAAAACCACTAATGTGATTTGCTTAATTGTTGTATAGCTATCCAAGAAAGTAGAGTCGCTTAGGCATCCTGTAAGAGATAAGAGGGCAGAACACCAAACCATCCGATGTGTGTTGTTGTTCTACACTGATGCGGAGAGAGGAGAGCTCCAGGTGGTCACATTCTGCGTCTGGTCCTGAGAGTAAACGTGAAGGGGCATCTGCATTTGTATGTTGTGCAGTAGGCTTGAACTAGATGATGTAATTGTAGGAACTAAGGGAAAAAGCCCAACGCTGGAGCCTCTGAGCCATGCTCTCTGGAAGCCTAGAGTGTGGCCCAAGAAGTGCTACGAGCAATTTATGGTCAATAGCGAGCGTAAACCAGGATCCAAATACATGCACATTGAACTTCTTCATGACAAAGATGATCACTAACGCCTCTTTCTCGATCTGGGAGTAGTTGCGTTGGGCCGGCGTTAGTGTTTGGGATACATAGACGATGGGTTTTCCATATCATCATCATTATTGTGTGCCAAAATGGCTCTGAGCACTATGACACTTAACTTCTGAGGTCATCAGTCCCCTAGAACCTAGAACTACTTAAACCTAACTAACCTAATGACATCACACACATCCATGCCCGAGGCAGGATTCGAACCTGTGACCGTAGCGATCGCGCGGTTCCAGATTGTAGCGCCTAGAACGGCTCGGCCACTCTGACCGGCTATTGTGTGCCAGCACTGCAGCAATGGCATAGGGAGAAGTGTCCGCATCCAAAACAAGGTCCCTGGTGGGGAGAAGGGGGTAGAGAAGAGTGCAAGACATATGAGTAACGTGCATTTTAGCTGTGTGAAGGCCTTCTCACAGGCCGACGACCACTGAAACGGAACGCCTTTCTTCCGCGGCTGGCTGAGGGCATGAATAATGTGTGCTGCCTCCTGAAGGAACGTATAATATTTCTTTCCCCAGGAAAGCCTGCAACTCGTCGAGGCTTTGGTGACACGAGAGAGAGTCAATAGCAATAACATTATGGTCAGTGGGCTGAATCCTGTCTTTGGTGACAGATCGTATTTGAACACTGCATCACACAACATAGTGAAGATGGTACACAAGTTACACAGGTGGTCTTGCATTGTAGTACCCTTATAATTAAGTCATCCAGGTAATTGGTACAAGGTGGGATGGACATGGTGAACAGTTCCAGGTATCTCTGGAAGATCGCTGGAGCAGAAGAGATCCCAAAAAGCCAATAAGCAAAAGGGCGTATTGAAGACAACAATGCGTTGTGACTTCTTATCTAGTGGAATCTGTCAGTAAGCCTCCGTAATGTCTATTTTAGAAAAACATTCACCTCCAACAAGATGTGAGGACGTCTTGACGTGTTGTAGGGGAAGGTTTTCACCAGAGCTTGGGCATTGATCGTCGACTTAAAATCTTCACAAAGCCGGAGTGAATCATTTGGCTTCTGGACTACGACCAGCAGTGTCGCACAAGCACTGGTTTGACTCGTTCTCTGACCCCCGAGTCGTGAAGGTGATCGAGTTCGAGCTTAATGGCCGTCCGTAAACAGACTGGAACAGGACGTGCATGCACGACAGAACTGGGGCACAGCACCAAGATGTAAGGAAATATGTGCCTCTAAATCAGTGTCGCACCCCAATCAGGCAACAGAGACATATAAGAGGCACAATGGTCACCACGTTCCTGGAAGGGGATGGTTTCTGAGATGACCTGAACTTCATCTGTGATCTAGATCACCACCCAGACAGTGAGAAAGCATTCAGGCCGAAAATGTTGACTGAGGAATGACTGTTGACCTCATACGGTGTTAGTGGCCGTGTAACCATCTTTTAGATGAGCATACAGGTGAACTGACCTCTGAGGGGAATAGAGCTGTTACCTGTGGAGACAACTTGCGAGAGGATGGGGCCAACGCTGGATAGCCCAGATGAGCGTATTTCAGGAGACTGACCAGGGAAACCGTCGTTCCCATGTCGACTTGGAAACGAACGTTCTGGTGAGCAATCGTAACATCAATAAACAAGGTAGGAGTGCAAGAATTGCCCTGGGGAACGATTACTTGAAGATCATGCACCACCCCTTGGTTCAAGTTAGGAGTAAGGTTAGACTAACCTGATGGCCAATAGCAGACAATTCAGAGACGTCCATCCTTCCCTCATCAAGTGCAGTGCGCCCAACGATCAGGGCAGTCTGCCCATTGATGTCTCTGCTGGTTGCGACGACGCGACTGGACTGGCTGCTCAAACGTCACTTCCACGTCCGAAAGTGACGAATCACGACGCCACCATCGGGAAGAAGGCTGGCGAGAATTCCATACACGGTGGTGGTAGAACCCCAGCGATCTGGGGGAGGGCCATGAGAGGTTCATTTGCTGCCTTCGCGATCTCGAAAGAGTGCGCGATTTTCAGTTTGTCATCCAAGCAAGGGTTGTCGAGCTTGAGGGCTGCAGTGCGAACTTATGGATTGGGAACCAATTGGACCACTGTGTCACAGATCAGGGGATCGGCATGTGAGGTTTACGGATACTCACAGGTAATATCGCAACGACAGTTTAGGTCTTGAAAGTCCGTCACCCACGATGGATAACACTGGCTCACTTGCTTGTGGTACCGAGGTAACTGAAGGCGCGATGCGAGCACGGGGAACCGTTGTGAGTAACAGGTCAACAGCAACGAACACATTGCCTCTAAAGTGACTGAAACTGGATTTGAGAGGGGAGCCAACTTCTTAAGTAAGAAAAATGTGAGAAGCCCAAGAAAAGAAGAGCGACCATTGGAGAGCGTCATCAGAGACCCGAAAAGCGGCGAAGTGCTGTTTCAGACGCTGCAAATACATGTTCCAATCCTCCTTGATATCGTTATAAGGCGGAAATGCGTGTGGGCCGAACTATTTGTGAGGTGACCAGTGTTGGGATTGGTACCAAGTACCTGTAATCGACCTGACAGCATCTGAATCTCCTGACGCACAAAGTGCGTTTTCTTCTGCAACTGCTGATGGAACTGCTGTTGCAATTGCTGTCTCAGGAGCAGCTGTTACTGTTCCACAAGCTGTGCATCGTTAACCTTTTACCTCATCGCCAATTATAGTAAATGGAGTCTGACACGCTCTGGAGTCTCAGACCGTCCAGCCAAGGGCGTTGATGATTAGTTGTCAAAGTCCACAGAAAGACAGCCATGAACGACTAGGACAACAACAAAAGCCATGAATGGACACAGCAATATACAAATCCAACGGGTTGGCAGCGGAACAGTCCACCGCTCTTCAGCCATTTCGGACGTCTAAGCCCCTGTGCTACCAGCTACATAGTGTCCCCATGAGTGCCAATAGGCTGGCGCTGTGGCGGCGATTGCTGCGCTCGCAAGTTACAGGGCGCCGCCTAACGGCTGTCATCTATGTCCATTTACTAAGATGGTAACTGTTATTTCAGACATGTCCGAAAGAACAGATACCATCTTAGTAAATATATAGTTAAGGCTCACCGGCCACTTGACCATCTTCTTCTTCTGTGCGAATGCACAAACAGTACCCGAACTCTTACGGGAATCGGCAACGCGCCGCGAGTAATGAGTATAATGGGCAAGGGCACTACGGACGTAGTGCGGGACAATACGTTGAGAATGTGGGTTTCGCGGGAGGCGTGCCAGAGATAAATCCCTGCAGTCGCGCTATCCTCTGTGTCCTCGGTGGCTCAGATGGATAGAGCGTCTGCCATGTAAGCAGGAGATCCCGAGGTCGAGTCCCGGTCGGGGCACACATTTTCATCTGTCCCCGTTGACGTATGTCAACGCATGTAAGCAGCTAAGGGTGTTCATTTCATTGTAATTTCATCTATGTCCATGCCTGCTGGCAGGCTATCCAAATTGTCAGGTGGGATTCGAGAACTTGTGTTGTCATCAGACTGGACAGCAGTCTCGACAGACTTCCTGTCGTTATAATGATTGCTGCATCCCACATCACAGAAGGAAAACCAACAACGGCCTATAGAAAACTGGATACATTAAAGCCAATCAATGCAAAAGCTATGTTCGCACAGTATTATGATCCTCTTGGATGTGCACACTATTTTGCTGTATAATTTAGAAACTTAATTAGGCAACATTGGAGGCCTATATTCCTCGAAGCTTCTGTTCTCTGGTGCTCTGGTATCATTATTATTAACCCATCTTTCATTTCGTTACGCTGTGATGTGGGGCATATGCTACATATGCACATGCTTCATAAAATTCAAAAACTAGTTTGTCCAGACTTAGTGATTTCCTATGTGGGCAATTTTCTGTAGAGTCAGCTTTATGTTCTTGATTTATCACCTGCGTCTCTGATTCGTTTTCGGTTTTATTTATGTTGGTGCCTATGTACATTATCATATATCTGATTTCTCATATGTGTTTTCTTCTGCATACATCATCGATTAACGGTTCTGCACTATTTCAGTTATTTCAGTTTCATTTCTCGCAAGAATTCCGCCGCTTTTTCAAGTTAATGTTACGATATTAACTTTTGAGTTATTCACTTCTTTCATTAAGCCATACCTTAATGTCAGTTCCTCCTGTACTGGAGTGTTCGTTTCAGCTTTTATTTGATATCACAAAGGCTTCGACTTGCGTAGTATTTTTTATTTCGGGTTCATCTGGTGGATGACTGGAAAGGAAAGTATTTCTATATTTCACTTTTTCTTTTGTAACTCTTTCACTTACTAAAATAAGGTGTCTTTAGTTTTGTTAGCCCAGTTTAGAGTAATTCAGCATCTCTGTGAACAGATTTTGTTTACCATATCCTAGCCACCATTCATAGACGTAGCATACTTATGCTATTGTTGTTTTGGAACGTTCCTACGCGCCTTTTACTTCATCTGTAGCTCCTGTGGTTTGTACATCTGATGCGTTTAATTTTCAAGTGTGTGTGCAAGCTAAGGAATCTCGTAAGTTCATTTCTCATTGGTATTCACCTTGGTCTGAAGAAACCACAGGCCGAGCCTCTATTACGACGTGCCGACACGTCATGGAGCTTGATATGTATATACGGTCTAGTTAACTACCTGATTTTCCTGTTACAAAGCTGAATCCTGGACTGCTATATTTCACCAGTTACCAGGTTCGTCTAGCCCTAAATTCTTGACCAGATATCAATGTTCCTCGCAATAGTTACAGTTAGGTATTTGGTCGGTGAAATGACTTAATTAGAGTCACTTGCCAGTATTAATTGCCAAAAATGGGGACCTTTCATATCATGAACGTGTTTTGATTACCTGATGGAGCAGGTATATTGGTCATTCACGTATCTCCTATTTTACATCCGACTCCTCAATCGAAATGTGTGCCCTTCCGTCGGATGTTCGAGTCCTCCCTCGGGCATGGTTGTGTGTGTTGTTGTTAGCACAAGTTAGTTTAAGTTAGTTTAATCAGGCTATAAGTCTAGGGACCGATGAACTTAGCAGTTTGGTCCCTTAGGAATTCACACACATTTGAACGTTCTGAAATGTGTGCATTTGATAATTAATTTAGAGAGATCCGCTTCAGCTGAACTGAAGCAGATCTCTCTTAATTAATTATCGTGCCTCTCAGTAGCGGATGTCCTAATGCTAAATCGTGTGCTTACTTCTGAATTGATTCAAAGTTCTGTATGGTTCCATACCTCATCACGTCTTTTAGATGTCCACCATACGCAGGAGGTGGCTACACGGGTAGCAGGGGCTGTGTGGCGTGGACTGGGCGGTTTTTTTAGGTTAGAGGGTCTCAGGAAAACACAAGAAGGGCTTGCTTCAGACACAAAGGGTGCAGGCCTAACACAGGAAGAACGTAGATACAGGAACCATCTCTATAACAGTTGTAAATTGTCGTAGCTGTGTTGGGAAAGTACCAGAGCTCCAAGCCCTAATAGAAAGCACTGATGCTCAAATCGTTACAGACACTGAAAGATGGAAAAGCCGGAGATAAGCTCCGCCGAAATTTTTACGAAGAACCAAACGGTGTTCCGAAAGGATAGGCTAAACACGGTTGGCGGTAGCGTGTTTGTTGCTGTTAGAAATAGTTGATCTTGCCGCGAAATTGAAGTAAATAGTTCCTGTGAGTTAGTATGGGCTGAGGTCATTGTTGGCAACTAGAATAAAAAAATAATTGGATCCTTTTACCGACCTCCCAATTCAGATGATACAGTTGCTGAAAGGAACAAAGAAAACTAGAGTTTGATCTCAAACACGAACCCGCGTCATACGATTATAGTTGGTGGTGACTTTAATTTACCTTCGGTATGTTGGCTACAATACTTGTTTAATTCCTGAGGTACGCATAAAATATCATCCGAAATTGTGCTAAACGCATTCTCTGAACATTGTTTCGAGCAGTTAGTTCATGGGCCCACGCGAATAGTAAACGGTTGTGAAAACACACTTGAACTCTTAGCAACAAAAAATGGTTCAAATGGCTCTGAGCACTATGGGACTTAACATCTGCGGTCATCACTCCCCTAAAACTTAGAACTACCTAAACCTAACTAACCTAAGGACATCACACACATCTATGCCGGAGGCAGGATTCGAACCTGCAACCGCAGCGGTCAGGCGGTTCCAGACTGAAGCGTCTAGAACCGCACGGCCACACCGGCCGGCTATCTTAGCAACAAATGATCCTTAATTAATAACGAGTATAAAAACTGATACAAGGATTAGTGAACACAGGGTTGTCGTAGCGAGATTGAATATTGTAACCCCCAAATCCCCCAAACATAAACGAAAAATATACCTATTCAAAGAAGCAGATAAAAATTCACTTGACGGCTTCCTGTGAGACAATCTCCACTCCTTCCAAATTAATAGTATAAGTGTATAACAGATGTGGCTTGAATTCAAAGAAATAGTATCTACAGCAATTGAAAGAATCATGCCAAATAAATTGACAAACAACGGAGCTGATCCTCCTTGGTACACAAAACGGGTCAGAACACTGTTGCAGAAACAACGAAACCAACATCCTAATTTTAAACACACGCAAAATCCCCAAGATTGGCGATATTTTACAGAAGTTAGAAATTTAGCGCGGACTTCAATGAGAGATGCTTATAACAGTTTCCACAACGAAACTTTGTCTCGAAACCTGGCAGAAAATCCAAAGAGATTCTGGTCGTATGTGAAGTATGTTAGCGGCAAGAAACAATCAATGCCTTCTCTGCGCGATAGCAATGGAGGTACTATTGAAGACAGTGCTGCCAAAGCGGAGTTATTGAACACAGCCTTCCGAAATACCTCCACAGAAGAAGACGAAGTAAATATTTAAGAATTCGAATCAAGAACAGCTGCCAACATGAGTAAGGTAGAAGTAAGTATCCTTGGAGTAGTGAAGCAATTTAAATCACTTAATAAAAGCAAGTCTTCCGGTCTAGACTGTATACTAATTAGGTTCCTTTCAGAGTATGTTTATGCATTAGCTCCATACTTAACAATCATATACAACTGTTCGTTCGACGAAAAATCCGTACGCAAAGACTGGAAAGTTGCACAGGTCACACCAATACTCAAGAAAGGTAGTAGGAGTAATGCACTAAATTAGAGGCCCATATCATTAACGTCGATATGAAGCAGGATTTTGGACCATATATTGTGTTCGAACATTATGAATTACCTCGAAGAAAACTGGCTATTGACACACAGTCAGCATGGATTTATAAAACATCACTCTTGTGAAACACAACTAGCTCTTTACTCGCATGAAGTGTTCAGTGCTACTGAGAAGGGGTTTCAGATTGATTACGTATTCTTGTATTTCCGGAAGACTTTTGAAACTGTGCCACACAAGCGGCTTGTAGTGAAATTGTGTGCTTACGGAATATCGTCTGTTATGTGACTTGATTTGTGATTTCCTGTCAGAGAGGTGACAGTTCGTAGTAACTGATGGCAATTCATCGAGTAAAACAGAAGTGATATTTGGCGTTCTCCGAGGTAGTGTTATAGGCCCTTGGCTGATCCTTATCTATATAAACGATTTGGGAGACAATCTGAGAAGCCGTCTTAGGTTGTTTGCAGATGACGCTGTCGTTTATTGTCTAATAAAGTCACCAGAAGATCAAAACAAATTGCAAAACGATGTAAAAAAGATATCTGAATGGTGCGAAAATTTGCAGTTGACCCTAAATAACGAAAAGTGTGAGGTCATCCACATGAGTGCTAAAAGGAATTCGGTTACACTACAAATCAGTCAGATTTAAAAGCCGCAAATCCAACGAAATACCTAGGAATTACTATTACCAACAACTTAAATTGGAAGGAACACACTGGTCCCGGTGGAGGTTCGAGTCCTGCCTCGGGCGTGGGTGTGTGTGTGTTTGTCCTTAGGATAATTTAGGTTAAGTAGAGTGTAAGCTTAGGGACTCATGACCTTAGCAGTTAAGTCCCATAATAATTCACACGCATTCGAACATTTTGAAGGAACACATAAAAACTGTTGTGGGGAATGCTACCAAAGACTGCGTTTTATTGGCAGGACACTTGGAAAATGCAACAGGTGTACTAAGGAGACTGCCTGCACTACACTTGTCCATCCTCTTTTAGAATACTGCTGCGCGGTGTGGGATCCTTACCAGTTAGGACTGACGGAGTACGTCGAAAAAGTTAAAAGAAGGGCAGCACGTTTTGTATTATCGCGAAATATGGGAGAGAGTGTCACTGAAGCGATACAGGATTTGGGCAGGATATCAGTCTTCTCACGAAATTTCAATCACGAACTTTCTCCTTCGAATGCGAAAATATTTTGTTGACACAGATCTACATAGGGAGAAACGGTCACCACGCTAAAATAGGGAAATAAGAGCTCGTACGGAAAGATATAGGTGTCCGTTCTTTCCGCGCGCTATACGTGATTGGAACAATAGAGAATTGTGAAGGTGGTTCGATGAACCCTCTGCCAGGCACTTTAATGTGATTTTCAGAATATCCACGTAGATGTAGATGTAGATTCAAAGACGATACTTTTTGTACTGGAGCAAACACCTTTTACAGGCTGGCGCAATTGCTATCTGACGGCGGTCGACGAGATGTGTTTATAAGGGGTGAATGAGTATCGTACATGGAAAGAAAATGCCTACGTTTACCACAGTATAGCGTAGACATTTGAGTCCTTCTGGATGGGTGCAGGTTAGTCACATTCCAGTCGCGCAGACTGTAGGGGCGGGTGGCCAACAGTCGAAAAATACGGAAAAATGGTAATACTGCAGTGATGAATCCATATGTATTAGAAAAATGTATCTATATTTGCATGTACACCGGTGTATTTGTGCATATGTTTCACATCTCCTAAACCTCTGGACAATTGTCAACCAAAGTTGGTACAGACAACTCTTATCGTCTGGAAAGAATCGCTGTGAAGGTAAGAACCATCTATCTGTCAAAGAGATGGGGGTGAAAAGACTCTTTTTCCCACATAATGCGAGAGTCCATATTTTACCTCCAGTATTGCAGAATGACAGCACTTTAGTGACTTCCAACAAACTTTACGCATTATTTCAAACCCTTATAAAACTTTTTCTCGCTCACAACCCCCGCAAAAAGTGTATTAACTAGTACATTCTCGCTGTTCATGAGTAAAACTACCGCATGAAGTATAACGTTTTAATTTATTACTTCCTTATTACTAACTGTATTCGGGAGACAGACCGTGGATAGGGCAGAGAAAGGGAAGAGGAGGAGATGGACAGAGAGATTGGGCTACGAGTGGATCGACAGAGAGAGTGGTCGGAGGGGGGTGGACAGAGAAGGGCAGGAGGAGCCGGGTTAAAAGAGGATTGGAATAAATGCATAACTGGGCAACGCCGGGTTCTCAGCTGGTGCTGAATAATAGAAAGCGGTGCAGTCGCATATTTCTAAAGAGACAAAGGCAAAAAATGGTTCAAATGGCTCTGAGCACTATGGGACTTAACATCTTAGATCATAAGTCCCCTAGAACTTAGAACTACTTAAACCTAACTAACCTAAGGACATCACACACACCCATGCCCGAGGCAGGATTCGAACCTGCGACCGTAGCAGTCCCGCGGTTCCGGACTGCAGCGCCAGAACCGCACGGACACCGCGGCCGGCAGACAAAGGCAGATGAAAAATACGAGAGAGGAAGAGAGAGGACGTGAGGCCGTCTGTCCTGGTGCAGCATTAAGACACAGGAGCACGCAATGTGTCTCTCTGCATAAATACGTGGAGGCAGTCACGTGGTCTCGCATCCAGTTCTCCTGATTGTTGTTGTAACAATGCTGAGCTATGCTGCGTCGTTCTGTACTGACCTTGGACTTCGATCTGTCGATTTAACACGTATATAGCTAAACTTCCTGGCAGATTAAAACTGTGTGCCCGATCGAGACTCGAACTCGAGACCTTCGCCTTTCGCGGGCAAGTGCTCTACCATCTGAGCTACCGAAGCACGACTCACGCCCGGTACTCACAGCTTTACTTCTGCTAGTACCTCGTCTCCTACCTTCCAAACTTTACAGAAGGTCTCCTGCGAACCCTGCAGAACTAGCACTCCTGAAAGAAAGGATACTGCGGAGACATGGCTTAGCCATAGCCTGGAGGATGTTTCAAGAATGAGATTTTCACTCTGCAGCGGAGTGTGCGCTGATATGAAACTACCTGGCAGATTAATACTGTGTGCCCTACCAAGACTCGAACTCGGTACCTTTGCCTTTCGCGGGCTAGTACTCTACCATCTGAGCTACCGAAGCACGACTCACGCCCGGTACTCACAACTTTACTTCTGCCAGTATCTCGTCTCCTACCTTCCAAACTTTACAGAAGCTCTCCTGTATATAGCTGGCTGCAACGACTGTGTATTACATGTAAAATGTTACCCAGGTAGACCATAAAAATTATTTATTTGTTTGGTTCTATGTTGTGACTGGCAACTGGTATTGCACCATTTTTTTTAGAAGGAAAGACACCACATCGGTTTATTATTTTCTGATGGGAATTATACAGGATTGACTGTAGGCGTGGGGGAGGAAGCGAAAGAAGGTAACTCCAGACCTATCTAGAAGAAGGAGGGGGAGGGGGAACAAGGCCATTTAGAATCTGCTGTGCCGTCTGGTCCAAACGGAAGAGAGAGACTTTTTTTGCCTCCAGTCTGGAAGGTCTCCGTCTCATAAGTCGAGTGACTCTGCAGGGTAATTTCGATGTCAGAGTGTTTTTCCTGATAGCGATTGGGCCTATTCTGGCGTGAAATGGTTGGTTGTTACGACATCAGCAGAAAGGTGACAGACGAAAAAGGAGGCCTTTGTGCAAAAAATTTAACAATATAAACTTCTCACATTTGATGCCTCCAGGCACGTAGTACAGTTTATTGCAACCAAATTTACGAGGGAACTTCAAAAAGAAATATACGCATTATTACGGATGGCCAAGTAACTTTTATTGCATGCTGCACTATACTTCAAAGTGATACGCATAAGTGACACAATTTCTCAACCTACAATATTTCTGTAAAACCCGCTCGTAATGGAACTACTGAATCAATCGAAACTCAGCAACGCAGGAAAGCTAAGCTCCACTTTCTGGCAGATTGCAGCTGAGTGCACCCCGTTCCACCAAGGAAAAATCACTGCTAGTATCCAGAATCGAACGCGGCTACGCCACATGGCAATTAGACTCGCTAAACACTCAGGTATCTTTTTATTTCGTACTCTGTCTTCGTCCTTTTGTCTTCATCAGGTCTGTACGGATGACGCAAGACTTCTGCCAAACTCCATCGTCGAGCAAATCACTCAGTTTCTTGTTATTACAGATTGTGGCTAGTCCCCCGACGGAACACTATCAGCTACCGTGCGGAAGTGTAAAATCGTAACATATTCAGAGCTTATAGCTGTCATACAGCATAATGATGAAAAGAAGGAATTAAAACCGGGTCCAGGCGTCGGATATAGAGTAGCTTTCTTATGGGAATTACACGGTGAGGATTGCCTGTAGGGAAGGGAGAGGAGCGAAAGAAGGTAACTCTAGCAACCCTGCACCTATCTAGAAGAAAGGGTAAGGGGCGGGGAAGCACTATGACAAATAGGTCTGAACTATTACAGCAAGGAGGCGCTCTAACAAATTGTTCAAATGGCTCTGAGCACTATGGGACTTAACTCCTGAGGTCATCAGTCGCCTAGAACTTAGAACTACTTAAACCTAACTAACCTGAGGACATCACACACATCCATGCCCGAGGCAGGATTCGAACCTGCGACCGTGGCGGTCGCGCGATTCCAGACTGTAGCGCCTAGAACCGCCCGCCCACTCCGGCCGGCAGACCCTCTAACAAATATGTGTATTTGAGCTAGGAACATGAGGCAAAGAGATTCTGGTTTAGCAGGGACCAGCAGCCATTTGTATAGCCATTCGAACATCTGTCTTAGTGTACCTATTTTCCAGCACATTAAGCAAGCTTTGAACGACGAACCTGAACAGGCACCCAGGAAAATTGTGAGAATCGATTAATCCCTTCTCCATTTTCCATTCTGGTAAGAGAATTATCAACGTATATGATTTATTAGGTAATCAAAACAGGGAAAACCAAAATTCCGTTGTCCGCAGCTCGTGGTCGTGCGGTAGCGTTCTCGCTTCCCACACCCGGGTTCCCGGGTTCGATTCCCGGCGGGGTCAGGGATTTTCTCTGCCTCGTGATGACTGGATGTTGTGTGATGTCCTTAGGTTAGTTAGGTTTAAGTAGTTCTAAGTTCTAGGGGACTGATGACCATAGATGTTGAGTCCCATAGTGCTCAGAGCCATTTGAGCCAAAATTCCGTTCTTTTTCCTGGCACGATATTTGCCATTCCTGGTACTGGCTCTCCTGCTCACTATCAGTGTGCATATTTATATTTTCTACTTCGTCAGCTGCGTTGTTTCTTTTCAGAAATGGGTTTTCAGTACTATCCTGTCCCGTTGTATTTATCAAACGTAGTTGATAGTTATCACCCAATACGAAAGAACAATATAGGGGATGAAACAGTATACAACGTCATACTGTACGAATAAAAACGGCAAAAGCTAACAAAATAGCCGAGGTACTACCGGTTCCTGAGACAGCTGATTTAACTTAAAGACAAGAGGAATGAAGCTGATTCGTCTTAAGGAAATAAATGTAAGTGCGGATCGGGATATAGGCGGGGAGACAGGCGTTGGGGAGTGTCAGGAGGAACTCCTGTGGGCCACGGGGCAGCCGTCTGCGACGTGTTGCAGTACAAGAACCAACGAAACCACAAGGCTGGAAAATCGCCGTTGTTTTCAGCGCATGTGCTTGCTGCAGGCACTGAGGCAACTGCAGAGCCTGAGAACACGTATGTACATTTGGAGTAAGTGGTGTAAAGGAAGTGTTTGTTTCTTCTATCATTTTAGTGCAATGCAGTCGTCCCTTACAGCGTTCAAAACAACAGCAGGCGTGGAGCGTTTGCTACGTGATTTAGGAGATTTTTGTCTGCAAATATTTGTTACATAATTGTCTCGACGTGACGGAGAAGTTGAACGTATCTAAAGTTATTGCAACGTAAATCTGAGTTTGTACTACGGCTTTTGCGATTGGTTGCAAGAAACTACTGGGATTGGATGTTTCATAATTAATTTTGTAATTGGATCTGAATTTATTGAATTTTAGGCCCGTTTTTTGCTTGTTATTTACGAATTTCTTTCAGGCATTATGTGTTCACGGAAGCTACGGAACGTCACTCTAACTAAACGTCGTTCTTTTAGAAGAAGAAATTCCGAGTGGCTGAATGTGAACCTGCGGATGCTTCTGTGAATGTTCTCCATCAGGCAAGTACATCAGGAACTTCAATTCTTTTGCCACGTCCGGAACTATTTATTGAAAATGCAGTTCATGACGATATTTATGACGATAGTGAAGATGAGCCTGCCATGGTAAACTCATAGATAAGGTGCTACACATCGTACAGGGTAGCAGCAACCGTGCATGACTTGTCTAAAGAGGTCGGATCAAATGTTGGTGTAAGCTGTGAATCTGCTATGGAAGTGTTTCTGAGCTTGTTTCCACAGGAAATCATGGAAGGTTGCCAAGTCTATATCCCAGCATTTCCAAAGTGAACCACCGTCATGAAACACTCGGTTGTTTACTTTTTGACCCCTTCTTTTTGTATTCGTTGCTTACGATGAGAATGAAGGTTAATTTTGAGGAAATTTTTAAAGTAATGGTATTTTTATATATTTTCAGGACTCAGAAGATTATACTCAGTAAAAAGTTGCAGTATTTATCAGTTTCCAAATAACAGACTTGTATGTAAACCAGCCCTAAATAAACAAAATGTATTCGTCACACGTGCTTCCATTGTACTCGTCTGCATTCTTTCGAGAGTTGTATTCAGTGTCTTAGTTTGTTATGATTATCTGTTTTTCTTGTTTTGGGCCTCCTAATTACTATCTGGTCTTGTTGGCATAGGCACGTTGAGCAATCTAGTCTTATCTATCGGTCTACCAGCACAGCTTCAAATCTCCCAGTACCTATCCTACACGTTAAAAATGTCGCAAAATTACCCGCCCACGGAGTCCTGGTCTATAACACCTGGAATAAAGCGTACTGTAGAGAAATTTAATATGGTGCCTTCAGCACTGCCTTCTGAACGGCTCTCCAACCATTTATATTCATCATGACTTGAACAACAAAGCAAACGTACATCTTAATTTTGTGAAAATCTACACTGCCTCATGCTAGAAACTGTTGTGGATGTTGATAATGTTTCCAGGAATAAATATCTGTGCATATTTTCATCCAATAACCGTTTACCTCAATTTTTCAGCTTTACCATGCGACATTTTGACAGAGAGACACAATTTGCAGCATGTCTTCTTACCGTTAGCAGTCCATGTGTATCATGTGCGTTCCTTAGCGAGCACTGTTTCCTTAAACTGTTCTGCTAACGCTGGTGTTACGACTGTACACCGGTCAGTTGTAATCAACATACACAAGCAGAACGCCGCAATTTTGTCATCGTCTGTGCTGACTTACCTTTGTGAAGAGGGAAGAGCCGTAAGCCTAATCCCTATGTGTAAGACATGGACGACAAAGTCTGATCACTGGCAAATTAAACTACCAGGCCCTACCCATAATTTGTGACAATATCCCTATAATAATTAGCAAAACTACCTTACATTTCAATTTCCACCGTCACCCTCAAAGTAGGCGTTTACATTTGGGTGCAAATTTCCAACGATTTTTCCGTTGATGTAAGCAGTGCTGCCAACTTTGCTGGTTGAATAATGTTCAAAATTAATTGCGATCCGGCTTTAATCTCTTCTGTAGAGTCAAAATGCCGAACTTTCCACTTCAGTTTCTGCTTCGAGGCATGCTGTCTCTGGATGGTGGGTCTGCAGCTGTTCAGTACCGAAGAAATTTGTTAATATATATATACAGGGTGTTTCAAAAATGACCGGTATATTTGAAACGGCAATAAAAACTAAACGAGCAGCGATAGAAATACACCGTTTGTTGCAATATGCTTGGGACAACAGTACATTTTCAGGCGGACAAACTTTCGAAATTACAGTAGTTACAATTTTCAACAACAGATGGCGCTGCAAGTGATGTGAAAGATATAGAAGACAACGCAGTCTGTGGGTGCGCCATTCAGTACGTCGTCTTTCTGCTGTAAGCGTGTGCTGTTCACAACGTGCAAGTGTGCTGTGGACAACATGGCTTATTCCTTAGAACAGAGGATTTTTCTGGTATTGGAATTCCACCGCCTAGAACACAGTGTTTTTGCAACAAGACGAAGTTTTCAACGGAGGTTTAATGTAACCAAAGGACCGAAAAGCGATACAATAAAGGATCTGTTTGAAAAATTTCAACGGACTGGGAACGTGACGGATGAACGTGCTGGAAAGGTAGGGCGACCGCGTACGGCAACCACAGAGGGCAACGCGCAGCTAGTGCAGCAGGTGATCCGACAGCGGCCTCGGGTTTCCGTTCGCCGTGTTGCAGCTGCGGTCCAAATGACGCCAACGTCCACGTATCGTCTCATGCGCCAGAGTTTACACCTCTATCCATACAAAATTCAAACGCGGCAACCCCTCAGCGCCGCTACCATTGCTGCACGAGAGACATTCGCTAACGATATAGTGCACAGGATTGATGACGGCGATATGCATGTGGGCAGCATTTGGTTTACTGACGAAGCTTATTTTTACCTGGACAGCTTCGTCAATAAATAGAACTGGCGCATATGGGGAACCGAAAAGCCCCATGTTGCAGTCCCATCGTCCATGCATCCTCAAAAAGTACTGGTCTGGGCCGCCATTTCTTCCAAAGGAATCATTGGCCCATTTTTCAGATCCGAAACGATTACTGCATCACGCTATCTGGACATTCTTCGTGAATTTGTGGCGGTACAAACTGCCTTAGACGACACTGCGAACACCTCGTGGTTTATGCAAGATGGTGCCCGGCCACATCGCACGGCCGACGTCTTTAATTTCCTGAATGAATATTTCGATGATCGTGTGATTGCTTTGGGCTATCCGAAACATACAGGAGGCGGCGTGGATTGGCCTCCCTATTCGCCAGACATGAATCCCTGTGACTTCTTTCTGTGGGGACACTTGAAAGACCAGGTGTACCGCCAGAATCCAGAAACAATTGAACAGCTGAAGCAGTACATCTTATCTGCATGTGAAGCCATTCCGCCAGACACGTTGTCAAAGGTTTCGGGTAATTTCATTCAGAGACTACGCCATATTATTGCTACGCATGGTGGATATGTGGAAAATATCGTGCTATAGAGTTTCCCAGACCGCAGCGCCATCTGTTATTGACAATTGTAACTACTGTAATTTCGAAAGTTTGTCTGCCTGAAAATGTACTGTTGTCCCAAGCATATTGCAACAAACGGTGTAATTCTATCGCTGCTCGTTTAGTTTTTATTACCGTTTAAAATATACCGGTCATTTTTGAAACACCCTGTATATATATGCATTGAAGAGTCAAAGAAACTGGTTCACCTGTATAACATCGCGTAGGGCCCCAAGAGCACGCAGAAGTCAGAAGCGACTCAACACAAGGTGGCGTAGACTCGACTATTGTCTGAAGTAGCGCTGGAGCCACTCTGTAGTAATTCTCAACGTGTGGGGTGTCGCATTGTCCTGCTGGAATTGCCCACGTCCTTCGGAATACACAATAGACATGAGTGGAGGCAGGTGATCAGACAGAATGCTTACGTACGTATGACCTGTCACAGACATAGCAGGGGTCCCATATCACTCCACCTGTACACGCCCCACAGCATTACAGAGCCTCCACCGGCACGAACAGTCCCCTGCTGACGTAGGATCCATGGATTCATGAGGTTATTTCCGTACCCGTACCCGTCCATCCACTCTATACAATTTGAAACGAGACTCGTCTACCCAGGCAACATGTTTCCAGTCATCAACAGTCCAGTGTCGACGCTGACGGGCTCAGGCGAGGTGTGAAGCTTTCTGTCGTCAGTCATCATGAGCACACGAGTCGGAATTCGGCTCCGAAAGCCCGTATTGATGATGTTTCGTTCAACGGTTCGCACACTGACTCTTGTTAATGGCCCAGCATTGAAATCTGCAGCAACTTGTGGAAGGGTTGTACTTCTGTCACGCTGAAATACTCTGTTCGGTCGTCGTTGGTCCCGTTCTTGCAGGATCTTTTTCCGGCCCAGTGATGTCGGAGATTGGATGTTTTACCGCATTCCTGATATTCACGGTGCACTCGTAAAATGGTCGCACGGGAAAATCCCCAATTCATCGCTATGTCAGAGATGCTGTGTCCCATCGCTCGTGCGCCGACTACAACACCACGTTCACTGAAATCTTGATAACGTGCCATTTTGGCAGCAGTAACGGATCTAACGAATGCGCCAGACACTTGATGTCTTACATAGGCGTTGCCGACCGCAGTGCCGTATTGTGCCTGCTTACACATCTCTGCCGGCCGCCGTGGCCGAGCGGTTCTAGGAGCTTCTGTCTGTAACCGCGCGACCACTACGGTCGCAGATTCGAATCCTGCCTCGGGCATGGATGTGTGTGATGCCCTTAGGTTAGTTAGGTTTAAGTAGTTCTACGTTCTAGGGGACTGATGACCTCAGATGTTAAGTCCCATAGTGCTCAGACTCATTTGAACCATTTTTTTTTACATATCTCTGTATTTGAGTATGTGTAGTGGACTGACAAGACAGCCAGTCCACAGTGACGGGTAACCGAAAGGCACACGTTTACACACGCCGGCTGGCGTTAGGTCTGAAACAGGATACGTAATGAATGCTATAAAGAAAAGTACGTAGCTGCTGGAATACTTAACCTTAATCCATCATTTGTATACAGCATTCTGGATGATACAAGTGAGACTCTCTCTAGAAATGGTTAATGGCGCCTTGCTAGGTCGTAGCCATGGACTTAGCTGAAGGCTATTCTAACTATCTCTTGGCAAATGAGAGAAATGCTTTGTCAGTGTAGTCGCTAGCAAAGTCGTCGTACAACTGTGCCGAGTGCTAGTACGTCTCTCAAGACCTGCCGTGTGGTGGCGCTCGGTCTGCGATCACTGACAGTGGCGACACGCGGGTCCGACATGTACTAATGGACCGCTACCACCTAGCAAGTGTGGTGTCTGGCGGTGACACCACAGTATGCATGCCTATACTAGTTTCTATGACGCTTCCGGGTAGATATATATTATTTTGTCCGTCTCAGTTGCATGACTATACTATTTTTGTTGCAGTGGTTACCGATTTCGGGCTAACACGCCCATTGTCAAACCTCACACATTTTCATTTGAATCATACAGTAAGATACCAAAAGGCACGAGTAACATCTGCACAGAGATTCAAACTGTGAGCAACTAGTACTCTCATTGATAAGTTAGCCTATGTTCCTACTGATACATCTGAATGGTTACAGTTAGTAACAAAGTGTGTGGTTTGGAGTGTCAGCCCTAAATCTACAACTACTGCAGTAGAAATTTGTATTCATGCAACTGAGCCGGACAAAAGACAGTCAGATTTCCTGAACTTCAGTTTCATTTTCAGCAGGGGGCAGGAGTATCAAAGAGCTATGGCAGACGACTAGGTGAATGGGGAACAGTTGTCACGTTGGCTTTTGCCAGGAATCCCCTCAAAATGAACGAGGTGTGCGCAGGTGCGTTGTCATGCTGCCGCCACTAGTTTTCTTCTACCGTCTCTCAAGTCGTTTGCGTGAAACATCATCGTTCAGTCTCCTCAGAACATCACAGTCCCACATCTCTGTGATTGAATGACCACATGGGGGAAATCGCTTGTGGACAACTACAAGAATTTCAAAAAAATCTGCATCGTTCACGTAACGTTACTGCAAACCTGTTGTACATCTTTGGACAATGTAGTTACAGGTGTCTCCTACAGAAAAGATTCCTGTTTTATGTCAGTCATATGCGGATCCCCACGATTCATCGGCAGTTCTGACCTAGAACATTTGAATTATCTCGGACTGTTGTTTACAGTTCAGTGCACACCTCACCTCGATGGTGCCATTGGTTGGCATTAGAAAGATGGTAAACAAACATTACTGCAATCAATCTCATGTTCAATTCATCACCTAGAACGCGTTGACATGAGCCGTATGGGATTGTAACAATTTCACAAACATCAGATACTGTTGTCTTATGTCCACGTGATCACGTCTCATACTTTAGCCACTGTTTCCGTCTTTCCGCACAGCCTGTTAGCATTAGTGTTTGTGGCCCTCGACAGATTCTTGTCCATTTTAAACCGTTAGAACCACTCAAATGTTCTTGCTTGGCTCGAAGCTTGCTTTCCAAAATCCCCCATTAGTTGCAGTTTTGCAGAGCTTATAACTAAACCCGTAATTGATTAATTGATATGGTGAGGCCATTTGGACTCTAGGAAATTTTGCTTGTTGTTTAGTTTGTTTAGTTTGACTGTTTGTAACACTGTAGCATAGCAGTTCTGAGCACTTTTCAGCCAGCATGCTAAGAGGTGTTCACTGGTGAATACAGTCGTTCTTTCAGTAGGGCACAAACTGATGACACGACATTGAGTATGATATTTTTACAAGGAAGTTTTACTGTTTCTTCTCGTAATGAAACTCAATAAATGGGCACAGTCAGTCCATAATAATATATAGGGCAACTTCAATTTTAACAATGGATTAGATCATGATTCAGATTATGTAAACAAACATGGTAGTTATTCAGAAATAGGGGAAGGAGTGGAAAATAAAAATGAGGTGCAAGATGAAGAAGTATTAGAAGCGACTGGATCGAAACCAGGAAAACAAAAGTGTGCTGTATTACTTGTAGCACACCAATATGCAGCGACTTTGCAAAAGTTATTTGTACGGACTGTGGATAAAACTCTATGTGGTTTTGTCCCTGTCTCAAGTAGTCTGCAGCTAACATTATTTCTTTGCTTGGGTTCCGATTGTTGTAATTCATTAAAATTTTTTGAATGTCAACCGTTTTGTGGTGGCAAAATACACCAACCACATTAATTCTATGTGCACTGAGTTGTTGTTATTTTAAAAGAAGCAATGTATGCAAGTACAAATTATTGTAGGAAAGTGAGTTACTACTATACTGCTACTCACGTATTCGATCAAACATAATTCGAGTCCATCCTCGGGAGCTCACAGCATTGCCTGACATGGGACCTGCGGTATTTCTGTAAAAAAAACAACAGGTGTCCTAAATACACATACACACACTCTCTCTCGCTCTCTCTCTCTCTCCCTCTCTCTCTCTCTCTCTCTCACACACACACACACACACACACACACACACACACACACTTATACACACACATACACAAGGATCACGTAAGGTCTACAACTTGCCTACCACCGGTTTTTGCTCGAAGTTCGAAGCTTTATTGTAAAAATTTTACAAAAAATTTACGACTCAAAGTTCTGGCCATCTCTGGCCTCTCCTTTCCCCCAATCGTTTGGGCACCGCGGAAGTGCTTGTCAGCTAGGCCGGGTGCCGTTGATCGAAAAATGTGGTAGACACAGGGACCAATATCTGGAGAATATAGCGAGTGGGATAGGGCTTCTAATGTCAACGTTTCCAAGTATGTTCTCACCGCTTTTCCGACAGGGGGTCGAACATTGTCATCCAGCAAGGTCACTTTTTCATGTCTGTCGCCGTATTGCGGCCTTTTGTCTTCAAGTGCTCGGCTGAAACGCATCAGCTGCTTTCGATAACGATCTCCTGCTACTATTTCCGTCGATTTCGTACCCTTCTCTCTCCCATTGCCATGTCGTTCTTCTACGTCAAAATCACCATCCTTGAAGCTTTGGAACCATTCTCTGCACGATTCTTCACTAGTAGGTGCCTCATCGTAGATTTTACACGGCCTTTTATGAGCCTCAGCCGCAGATTTCTTCGTGTTAAAGCAGAAAATTAAAATTTCCCGTAAATGACAA
This sequence comes from Schistocerca cancellata, assembly GCF_023864275.1. NCBI lineage: Eukaryota > Metazoa > Arthropoda > Insecta > Orthoptera > Acrididae > Schistocerca > Schistocerca cancellata. Next base: position 20,291,983 of record NC_064633.1, on the reverse strand, counting down.
GAATCGAACTCCTAGGCTGACATATTTATTCGAGAGTAACTTTCTGACGTAATCCCAAATCGATTGATATTTTGATAGTACAATGTTTAAAAATGCCTAAGCTTATTTTATGACACTTAGACCTACCACATGCACCACCACTTGCCACTGTTGCCATCTATTGCAAAACGGTGGAAGTTGTAGACCTAATCTTAAGAATAAATTTTATATAAGAATTTGTTTTGTTTTCAGTCCACTAAATTTGAAGTAAACCTCTGTTTTTCTGATCAGCCCCCTGTACCAGTAATGCGACGGAAGCTTCATAGTGCTAATTTTGGATTAACGCAATTCCTTTGTTCCATATCTCAACCATTTCGAAATTCGCATATGCGGTGTAAGGAAATCAGCAACAGCGTACACACTGATGATCCCACAATGACGCCACGTGGTAATCTGCCAGTTAAAAGACACGACCAGATGCACATAGCGGCGACAGTTTATACTGCTGACTGTTTGGGTGCAAAATTCGCATACCGGGAATTGTAGGTAGGACCTCGTACTTTAGCCCACAATGAACACCAACAGCTATTGTTACAACAAAGCTTACTTCCTTATGTCTGTCGTTAGATCGTGTTGCCAGCACTGGCACGGAACGTTATTAGAACGAGTTGTCTGCAGCTCTACCTTGCCATTTCCTGCAGAAGTTGTTCTTAATAGTTTCAGGCACTGTGTTCCTGACTACCGACATTGCAGTGGGTACAACAGACTGTAGTACAGTGCAAGTACAGTAATCGAGGTAAGCGGAGTTTGCGTCGAACGGGAGAGCAGAAGCGGCATGGGAAGCTGGCCGGCGTCTACTGCATCGACCGAGTGCCACACGACTGGCTGTTGTGTTGGCAGCACTGCGAGCAGACGGCGCCTCGCCATTAGCATATTTGTTTAAAGTTGGTAACAGCCGTGGCGCGAGAACTGTTGTGCCCCGCTGTGTGCATGCGGAAGGCACAGCCCGCAAGTCGACTCCGTGGAGTGCGCGGAAGGAGGGCGAGAAGGGGGGAGGGGGAGAGGGCAGAGGGGAAGAGGAAGGGGTGGAGGAGGGGTAGGTTACCGCGCGGACACAAGTCTCCCATTTTAAACTCCGGCAACAGCTCGCAACTGCTTTAAGCCCGCCTGCAAAACCTAGGAGACCTATTGCCGGCTGTTTGGACTGCCCCTTGTAGGCAACCAGCGCAACTTTTGTGGCCAACTAGGGCGGTGCTGCATTAACGGCCTCCGACAACGGCGTGAGATCTCTTAAAGCGTTACTGTATTCTCATTATCAGATGACCAGGGAAACCCTTGAAAAATTTGTCAGTTTTCTAAATAGTGTAGCTCGAACTGCAACAGTTGTAAGCATACGTTACAGTTATCATCTTTTAACAAAACTTTTAGGAAAAAAATGGCTCTGAACACTATGCGACTTAACTTCTGAGGTCATCTGTCGCCTAGAATTTAGAACTAATTAAACCTAACTAACCTAAGGACATCACACACATCCATGCCCGAGGCAGGATTGGAACCTGCGACCGTAGCGGTCGCTCGGCTCCAGACTGTAGCGCCTAGAACCGCACGGCCACTCCGGCCGGCGACTTTTAGGAACATTCTTATGTCCGAACCGTAGCTTTTTGTCTTACACAGTTTTCTGAATGTACTTTTGTATTACAAATGAAATAAAGCATGTTGATTATTTATGTACAGCATACGTGCACGTATCTCGAAATAAAAACAAAGTGGAAGCATAAATCTGTTTCTGAAAGTTCTTTGCATTTATCTTTCAAGTAAATTCTAAAAAATTATTGCGGTCGTTAATTGTGGTTCAAAAAGCTTTTAGTAATGATTATCAGATATTTCAGTAATTAACTTATAGTTTGTCTTTGAAAAAGTTTTTAATTTTCAAATTCAAGTCATAAAAATAGTATACGTTAGAGATAAGTCTTGTTTTTAATATTTTTGAACTAACGTGTAACAGAACTTAAAAAAAGTCGACTTCTGGGAATTCAAGTCTACATTAAAACCTGTTTCTCTACCTGTACTGCCTTACACTAATGCATCCCAGGTCCATATTCATCATGTTTCTGGTGTTGTTCTTCCTCCTTTTTCTTTTTCAGACTTCTTATTCTTGCATTTTTTGTGAATTCCAACACTGATTTCTCCAGTTCGAAGAGTCTCGTGAGGACAATGGCATTGAAGTTCCTTGCACATTCAGTTCACCATGCACTTACGTCAGTGAAATTGAAACTCAACACTTCACAATCATTGGAACATAGAACAACATCCACCATGCCTATTTTCAAAGTATTTAACCCTACCAGGGCAGTTGATTATAGCTGTTCCCATGTCTAGTAGTTAAAATTCTCATTTGGGTTCTGAGACCTATCACATAATTAATTTTCTAGTAATCTTGAGTCGATAATACATTAGAGACTAAAAAGTCATAAGAAACAAAAAAAGCGATAGTAAAATTTTGTTTTTAACAGAGCTGTCTGCGTGACGCTGGATCGTCGTACGTGTGCAGATATTTTTCAGTTCCTTTAAATTTGGACCTTTCTTTGGGACAATTTCTTCGAAATAACTTTTACTCACTCAGAAAATTACAGACAATATTTTAAGACAAAAATTTAAAAAAATCAATTTTTTGACACATATTCACGTACTAGTAGCTTTAAACCGCTTTTCACCTATGATTATTCACTGATTCTGCAGTACTGTTATTTAGCAATCTTTTGCCATCGATATCTGATACTTCATGCAAATAGAAATACGGTGTATTACAGTACCCTTTCTAACCCTGCAGAAAATAGGTTTCAAACCTACCTCAGTAATTGTAGCACACTCAAAGTGCCATTTACAACCCTGTGTCCCAGCCACAGTACAAATTAACACAAATAAATACCTTGGACTAACCTTACAATCACTGACATAGCTCCATTCAGTAATTCATAACTACCCTCCAAAGTTGTGCGTTCAGTCAATGACTCAACAATTAGAAATTTCAAAGAAAATCTTCAGCAGTTAGACTGGGATGAGGTGCACAAGGAACCCGATGCTAATTTAAAATATAACTTATTTCATGACACACTTGTAAGAGAATTTGAAAACTGTTTCCCCAAGAAAGTAGTTAAACCTTGGCTTACTAAAGGAATAAAAATATCTTGTAACCACAAAAGGGAACTGTAATAACAAGAAAGAGTAATGACCCAGAAACAGCCAAATATTATAAAAACTACTGTGCTACATTGAGAAACGTTATTAATAAGACCAGAAGCATGTGCATCAGGTCTGAGATTAATACCTCTGATAACAAAATCAAAACAATTTGGAATATTATTACAAGGGAGACAGGACAACCAAGAGAACAGGATGATGGCATCACCATCAAAGCGAATGGAAACTTGATAAACAACAAGCCGGAAGTCAAAAACATTTTGAATAATCATTTTTTAAATGTTGTAGAGAAATAGTATCTAAATGTTCAGCACAAGAAGCAAGGCAGTTAATGGAATGGGCCTTACCCACACCATTTGATACAATTGAAATTCCACCCACCTCTCCATTTGAAATTAGGAAGATAAACTCTCTCAAGAATAAAAGCTCACATGGGATTGATGGAATTTCTAGCTGGATAATATAAGCTTGTTCCCAAGAAATAAGTGAGATTCGTAGCCACATATGTAATAGCTCTCTGAAGCAGGGTATTTTCCCAGATAGACTGAAGTATGCCATTGTTATAGCATTTCATAAAAAAGGGGATACGTCCGATGTCAACAACTACTGCCCAGTCTCTCTTCTGACTGCTTTATCCAAAATTCTTGAAAAAGTAATGTATTATAGACTAGCTTCACACCTTTGTAAAAATAAAGTTTTAACAAAACGTCAGTTAGGTTTCCAGAAGTGTTTTTCAACGGAAAATGCTATATATGCTTTCACTAATGAAGTATTAAATTTTCTGAGTAACCGGAAGTCACCTGTTGGGATTTTTTGTGATCTATCAAAGACTTTTGATTGTGTAAATCATGGAATACTTCTAGATAAGCTCAAGTACTGTGGTATGAATTGGACAGTGCTCAAATGGTTTAAATCATACCTAACTGGAAGAGTGCAGAAAGATGAAATAAACAGTTCACATAACATGCAAAAAACTGGTGATTTCTCAACTTGGGGAACAATCAAGAATAAGGTGCCGCAAGGTTCAGTCTTGGGTCCTCTGCTGTTCTTAATATATATTATGACTTGCCATTCTATTTTCACGAAGATGCAAAGCTGGTAGTTTTTGCCGATGATACAAGTATAGCTATCACACCCGACAGACAAGAATTAACTGGTGAAATTGTAAACGATGCTTTTCAGAAAATCATTAAGTGGTTTCTGCAAACACGGTATATACAAATTAAAACTGTGTGCCCAACCGATACTCGAACTCGGGACCTTTGCCTTTTGCGGGCAAGTGGCTAAGCCATGTCTCCGCAGTATCCTTTCTTTCAGGAGTGCTAGTTCTGCAAGTTTCGCAGGAGAGCTTCTGTAAAGTTTGGGAGGTAGGAGACGAGATACTGTCAGAAGTAAAGCTGTGAGGACCGTGCGTGAGTCGTGCTTCGGTAGCTCAGATGGTAGAGCACTTGCCCACGAAAGGCAAAGGTCCCGAGTTCGAGTCTCGGTCGGGCACACAGTTTTAATCTGCCAGGAAGTTTCATATCAGCGCACACTCCGCTGCAGAGTGAAAATCTCATTCTGGAAACGGTATATACAGTTCCACACAGTAAATGGAATGTCCCCATTAATGAATATAAACTTGGATCAGAAATTGGTAGCTAAGGTAGGATATTCAACATTTCTAGGTGTATGCATTGATGAGGGGTTGAACTGGAAAAAACACACTGAGGATCTGCTGAAACGTTTGAGTTCAGCTACTTATGCTATTAGGGTCGTTACAAATTTTGGCGGTATACATGTGAGTAAATTAGCTTATCACGCCTATTTTCATTCTCTGCTTTCGTATGGCATCATATTCTGGGGTAACTCATCATTGAGTAAAAGAGTGTTCATTGCACAAAAGCGTGTAATCAGAATAATTGCTAGAGCTCATCCAAGATCATCCTGCAGACACTTATTTAAAGAGCTAGAAATCTTCACTCTAGCCTCACAATATATATATTCACTTATGAAATTTGCTATTAACAATCTGAACGAAGTCAAAAGTAATAGCAGTTACTCGGCTACAACACTAGGAGAAAGGTTGATCTTTACTACTCAAGGTTAAATCTAACTTTGGCTGAGACGGGGGTAAATTATGCTGCCACAAAAAATCTTTGGTCACTTACCTAATAACTTCAAAAGTCTGACAGATAGCCATATAGCATTTAAAAGGAAATTAAAAGAATTTCTTAATGGCAACTCCTACTCATTAGATGAATTTTTGGATATAGTAAGTGGGTATTTCCCAACCTCCACAAAAAAAAATAATTATAGAGTGTCATGTAATATTTTGTCTAATGTAATATCTTGTATAGACACCTTTTATTAACCTGACACGTTCCACATCATTACGAAGTGTCGTATTCATGACCTATGGAACAATCTAATCTAATCTAATCTGATAATGTAAACTCTCTACTATTATCAAGAATGCCTTTACTATAACTTGCTGAATATCACTTGATCCTTAAATTAAACAAACGACATGCAGCACAGTAACTTAGCATGTTTAACTTACTTAACCAAGTACTTTATTAAAACGATGTAATGGAATCTATCAAGCAAATCGGAAAATGCTCAATAGATTGGTATCGATAAAGGTGCAGCAGTGGTGGTGAGGGTTTTGACGACGAAGAAGAAGAAGATGATGATAATGATGATGATGATGATGATTATGATGCTGATGATAATGGAATCTTTTGTGGTAAGACACAGAGATCCTTAAACTTCATACCGTACTCCGCTCCAACGAACCACAGGGCCAGAGCCGTCGTTTTCACCGTGGGCTTTCAGCCTCTCCGCGTCGTCATATGATGGGGGCATTCCCTTAGGGATATAATCCCTATGAAAAATTGTTGTCCACTTGTATCGTCAGGCGGTGGCTTCTCAGGAGAATAGCTTCATCAGGAGGAACAAAACTGTCACTCTTTGGTCGGTGAACTGAATCTTAAATCAATTAATCGGATGGGCGTGTCAGAGAATTTTATGAAGGATAGGTTGAATTAAAATATAGTGGGGGTCTGTGAAATGTGGTGGCATGAACTGCAGGACTAATAGGAAGGTGAGTACGGAACGTGAGGAGATGAAATAAATTATTCAGGCACTTAGGAGATACAAAAATTGTAGTGGCGGGGAGATGGAATTCGGACTTAGGACAATGATGAGAAGAAAGAACTGCAGGAGAACATGGAATGGAGGAAAGGAATGAAAGAGGAAGGCGCCCAGTAAAATTTTACGCAGAGCATAATTTAACCATGGCTACAACTTGCTTTAAAATCCGTAACAGAAAGCTGCATGCATGGAAAGATATTTTAACACTGGAAGCTTTCAAATTGATTACATAATGTTATGACAGGGACTTATAAACAAAATCTTATACTGCAAAAAAATCCAGGAACAGATCTGGATTCTGACCATAATATATTGGTTGCGAACTGTAGATTAAAACTTACGAAGTTGCAGAAAGGTAGGAAACTAAGGATAGGGCACGTAGGTAAGCTGAAACAACCAGATTACTGAGAGCAGGAAGAGCAGGAAGAAAATGCAGTAGAAAAATATTGGGTAGCTTCAAACAATGAAATAATGACCACCACAGCATAAGATCGAATATGTAAAAACAAAAGGCCTAGTAGGAATCCGTGGATAGCCAAGGTCACTGACGAATGGAGGATATACAGAACTGCAGAAAATGAAGTAGGAGAAAGGGAATGCAGACGTCTAAAACTGAATTTCTAAGAAAGTGCAGCATGCCTAAAAAACATCGCAAGAAGACAAATGCCATGCTATAGAAACATGAATAACTATGGGAAAGATAGATATGGCTTACAGACAGGTTAAAATGTCTGTGCAGACAAGAAAAGACATCAAAAGATCAAATGGCAAGCCAAAACTAAGCAGAAATGGTAAAGGCGAAAGGTGGGAGGGCTATATAGAGAGGCTTTAAAAAGGAAATGAAGACAACACACAGAAAGTGTACAGGTAATAGATATACATAAGATTTGAAACATGGTCCTGAATTATCCTGAAGAAACAAAGTGCAAACAAGGCTTCTAGGTTAAATTAAATTCCCTTAGAAATATTGAGAGCATTCGGAGAGGACGCCTTGACAAAACTAATCCTCCCGGTTTGGAAGATGTATTAGATAAGAGAGATATCCTCAAACTGCAAGAGGAATGACTTGAATACTACCGAACCGTTAACTTCAATAATCCAAATACTGCTACAAATTATTTAAAGAATAATGGAAAACCTAGTAGAAGCCAACATCATTGCGTGTCAATTAGGGTTTGGCAGAAATATAGGAAAGTGCGAGGCTATACTGACCCTACGACTTTTCTTAGAATATAGACTAAAGAACGTGTGAGGTTATATTGACCCTACGAATTTTCTTAGAATATGGACCGAAGAACTACATTTATAGTTTTATAGAATTAGAAAAAGCTTTGACCTATAATTGAACTACACTGTGTCAAATTTTGAAGTTGAAAGGGATAAAATACAGGGAATGTAAGATCATTTACAACTTGAACAGAAACAAGGCTGCATATATAACAGTTGAAGAATTTGAAAAGGAGTTCATAGTTGATAAGTGAGTGCTACCCAGCTATAGTCTTACCTGGTGTTATTCACTCAGTCCACTGAACAAGCATTAAATGGAAAAAAATAGAAATTAGCGAATGAAATGAAAGTTCACTGAGAAGAAATAAAAATTGTCCAGTTAGCTAACGAGACCGTAAATCTATCAGAGGTATCAAAGGACTCGGGTGACCAGTTGAATGTAATGTAAGTTCCTTGAAAAGAGGTAATAAGTTAAACATCAAGAAAATTAAACAAGTTTAATCTGGCGAAGCTTAGTGAATTACACTACTGGCCATTAAAATTGCTACACCAAGAAGAAATGCAGATGATAAACGGGTATTCATTGGACAAATATATTATACTAGAACTGACATGTGATCACATTTTCACGCAATTCGGGTACCTAGATCCTGAGAAATCACTGCCGAGAACAACCACCTTTGCCCGTAATAACGGTCTTGATACGCCTGAGCATTGAGTCAAACAGAGCTTGGATGGCGTGTACAGCTACAGCTGTCATTGCAGCTTCAGCAAGATACCACAGAGTAGTGACTGGTGTATTGAGACGAGCCAGTTACTCGGCCACCATTCACCAGACGTTTTCAATTGGTGAGAGATCTGGAGAATGTGCTGGCCAGGGCAGCAGTCGAACATTTTCTGTATCCAGAAAGGCCCGTAAAGGATCTGCAAAATGCGGTCGTGTATTATCCTGATGAAATGTAGGGTTTCGCAGGGATTGAATGACGAGTAGAGCCAGGGGTCGTAACACATCTGAAATGTAACGTCCACTGTTCAAAGTGCTGTCAATGCGAACAAGAGGTGACCGAGACGTGTATCCAGTGGCACCCTATACCATCACGCCGGGTGATACGCCAGTATGGCGATGACTAATACACGCTTCCAATGTGCGTTCACCGCAAAGTCGCCAAAGACGGATGCGACCATCATGATGCTGTAAACAGAATCTGGATTCATTCAAAAAAATGACGTTTTGCCATTCGTGCACCCAGGTTCGTCGTTGAGTTCACCATCACAGGTGCTTCTGTCTGTGATGCAGCGTCAATGGTAACCGCAGCCATGGTCTCCGAGCTGATAGTCCATGCAGTTGCAAACGTCGTCGAACTGTTCGTGCAGATGGTTGTTGTCTTGCAAACGTCCCCATCTGTTGACTCAGGGATCGAGACGTGGCTGCACGAACCGTTACAGCCATGCGGATAAGATGCTTGTCATCTCGACTGCTAGGGATCCTGCATGGCGTTTCGTATTACCTTCCTGAACCCACCGATTCCATATTATGCTAACTGTCATTGGACCTCGACCAACGCGAGCAGCAATGTCGCGATACGATAAACCGCAATTGCGATAGGCTACAATCTGACCTTTATCAAAGTCGGAAACGTGATGGTATGCTTCTCTCCTCCTTATGCGAGGCATCACAACAACGTTTCGCCAGGCAACGCCGGTCAACTGCGGTTTGTGTATGAGAAATCGGTTAGAAACTTCCCTCATGTCAGCACGTTGTAGGTGTCGCCACCGGCGCCAACCTTGTCTGAATGCTCTGAAAAGCTAACCTTTTGCATATCACAGCATCTTCTTCCTGTCGGTTAAATTTCGCGTCCGTAGCACGTCATCTTCGTGGTGTAGCAGTTTTAATGGCCAGTAGTGTATATCAGGATACAAAACACTAAAAGTATGGAATGAGTTTTGTTATTTCGACAGAAGAATAATTGATGATTGCTGAACTAGGGAAGGCATAAAACACAGATAGCTATAGCAAGGAACACATTTCTGTAAAATAGAAATTTGTTAAATACTGATATAAATTTGAATGTTTGTAAGTCTCCTCTGGACGTATTTTTATGGAATGTAACCTTGTGTAAGTGTACTGTGGACGATTCGCAGTTCAGACAAGAAGAGAATAGAAGCTTGCCAAATGTGATGCTACAGAAGCGTGATAAGGATTAGATGGGTAGATGGTGCAGCTAGCGATAATGTTGATTGTGGTGTCACCGCCAGACACCACACTTACTAGGTGGTAGCCTTTAAATCGGCCGCGGTCCGTTAGTATACGTCGGACCCGCGTGTCGCCACTATCAGTGATTGCAGACAGAGCGTCGCCACGCGACAGGTCTAGAGAGACTTCCTAGCACTCGCCCAGTTGTACAGCCGACTTTGCTAGCGATGGTTCACTGACAAAATACGCTCTCATTTACCGAGACGATAGTTAGCATAGCCTTCAGCTACGTCATTTGCTACGACATAGCAAGGCGCCATTACCAGTTACTATTGATACTGTAAAACATGTACCGTCAAGAGCGACGTTCGCCATTTATGGATTAAAGTTAAGTATTCCACCAGCTACGTCCGTTTTTTCTACAGTCTAATTTCCTTGTCCTGTTCCAGACCTCACGCCAGCCTGTGTGAGCTAAAACGCGTGCCTTTCGGCTTCCTCTCATACCGGTGTTGGCTCTCCTGCCAACCCACAACAATGATGATGTTTGGTTTGTTGGGCGCCCAATTGCGCGGTTATCAGCGCCTGTACGAATTCCCAATCTTTACTCAGTCCAATATTGACATTATCATGAATGATGATGTTGCTGAAATGATGGGGACAACACAACAACCCAGCCCCGGGCAGAGAAAATCCCCAACGCAGCTGGCAATCGAACTCAGGGCCCAGTGATCCAGAGGAATCGAACTCAGGGCCCAGTGATCCAGAGGCAGCAACGATAGCCACTAGACCATGAGGTGCGGACTAGCTAGAGATGAGTACAACTTAGTTAAAGAACGCGTCACTTGTGTAGGTGAAAACTTTCCATGCAGTATACCCTGCGTTCCCGTAACCCTCCAGGGCTCACCCTTTATTAATCATTGTCCTCACCCATCCAGCCCGTCCCCTGTTCCCAATCCAGCACTACACAGCCCTCGTTCCACCATCACACCTAGTCTTTTTACTTCTCTCCTTTCCCACTACCCACAAGCCTGCCTCTGCCCTTCCCTCCATCTAACCTCCTGACTGCACACAGCTACCCTATCCTCCACCCATCGCTGCATGCTCCCCAGCAGCCTTCACTGTCCCCCACGTGTACCCTAGTACCCCTCACCCTCCCTGCCCCAGGCTCCTCCTTACCCCCACCAAGCTGCCACTCCCATCATGCACTGGTACTGCTGCTCACAGTATGGCTTCAGTTGCCAGAGACTGGAGCCATGTGTGTGTGAGAGCTGCGTTAGCTTGTGTGCGTCTGCCGTCTATTTTTGACCAAGGTCTTGCTGGCTGAAAACTTATTTGTGACAGTCTTTTTTGTTGCACCTATCTGCAACTCAGTATCTCCGCCATATGGTGAGTAGCAACTTTCGTTTTCAAAATATTGATACATTCCATCTTGGATTTTCCGCTGTTTGAAAGGAAAAAAGGTTATGTTTTGTTATTTTTTTGCTATTCATGCAGTAGAACTGTCATTTGAAGCATGTCGTTTTGTTACTACTAACTATACTTGTGAAACCTTTTACAGACGGTATGGTTGTACGACACTTAGTTCAGGAGATATGACACCATAAACACTGACAGCATGATAAACTTCTGCATCATGCGACACTTTTAAATTTATTATTTCTTTGTTACTTTGTCTATTCGCAACACATTTGAAGGACACTACACAGTTCTGGAGATATGATGTGAAGTAGTGAGATGCATGATAAACTGCCGCATCATCCATGGCATTAAGCTGGTTGTAGATTGTGTTCCAAAAATGAACAGCATAGAGACAGAAGTGATGACACTTTCTGCAGGACCTGACCATCATTTTGCAGAACAATGCTCAAGCATGTAGAGTGCAAGCTGTTACAGATTTGTTCGACTGATGGGGCTGCTAAGTGCTATACCACCTACTGCACTCCCCTGACTTAAGCCCTCATTAGTTCAACTCGATTTCTAAACTGAAGGAAACACTTCACGGCATTCGCTTCAGAACTGCTATAAATGCGTCGGACAATAGACCGCGCCTCTCGAACTGTCAACATAACTGGCGCTGCTAGGATTATCCTACGACTTCCACATCGCTGGCAACGGGCTATACACAATGCTGGTGACTACTTTGAAGGTCAGCATAACTTTGAAACACGCATCTATTTTGTACGAGTTGTAAATAAATAGTTGCCACTATTAAAGTTCCAACCCTCGTATATACTAAATTAGACTATTTACTACTTAAAGCTGTTTCCTATTTAGTGTTGGTAATACGATCCTTCACAAGAGCACCATCTCTTTTCCTCTCTTAGTGTTGCGAGCAACCCAGGCATCAAAATGTAGTATGCTTCTTCGTTCCCATGTTCTATGTAACTGTCTTTTATAATCTTTATAACTGTCTTTTTATAATTTTGAAAACGATATTAATCTACATAGCAATAATTTTCATAATGTAATCATGTCACCCCATGGGAGGTGCGAGTCTAAATGTATCATTAATATAAATGAAATGAGGTAAAATATCTGAAGTAGTTCTGTAGGAGAAAAATACAGTACTAATAGTGCCAGGGTCTTATACATGCCATCTTGGAATCTTATGTAGAACGAAAGGCTCATGTACATTATTATTACTTTAAATAGCTCAAGTGGCTCACATCCATTGTACTGAGATTTCTTGCCAGAAAGATGGAAATGATTCACGATGTCATGTCTGGTGTGTGAAACTTGGCAACGTTACACACTGCGTCCAAAATCTCACTGGACGATTATGAATGATCCCGCCCAAACGATCGAACGTAAGAAAATGTACGTATCACAATTCTAAAGGGGAATTCGTTTATGAAAGTGGAGCCAGTTATCCTTGCCATTGTTGCACAGGTGGTGAAAATATATTACACAACCTGGTCTAGAATTGGATGGATGTATCATTGGCTACAGAGTTGGGTTTTGAGTCATTGATAGCTGTGTTTCCTATCGTAGTAGCTATGTACAATATAACACCATACACAATAATTAGCTTCTGTGGCAGAGAATGGAGTGTCGTCTACAGCAAGAGAGTGTTACATAATTAACCTCTTAGTCTTTCATATCAGTTGATAATTTTCACTCGTTATGGTAGACATTGTGAACATCATATATCTTGTGTGTTGTCTACGATTCTGTAGTTTAGTTTTGTACAGATCTTTTTAACAGCTATGAGCAATCCAGTAACATTACTTAAAGTGTAGGCTACCGTTTGTAAGTGTTATGTGTTGTGGTTGGCAGGAGAGCCAACACCGTGTTACGAGAGGAAGCCGAAAGGCACGCGTTTTAGCTCACACAGGCTGGCGTGAGGTCTGGAACAGGACAAGGAAATTAGACTTTAGAAAAAACGGACGTAGCTGGTGGAAAACTTAACTTTAATCCATTAATGGTGAACGTCGGTTTTGGCGGTACATGATTCATAATATCAATAGTAACTGGTAATGGCGCCTTGCTAGGTCGTAGCAAATGACGTAGCTGAAGGCTAGGCTAACTATCGTCTCGGCAAATGAGAGCGTATTTTGTCAGTGAACCATCGCTAGCAAAGTCGGTTGTACAACTGGGCGAGTGCTAGGAAGTCTCTCTAGACCTGCCGTGTGGCGGCGCTCGGTCTGCAATCACTGATAGTGGCGACACGCGGGTCCGACGTATACTAACGGACCGCGGCCGATTTAAAGGCTACCACATAGCAAGTGTGGCGTCTGGCGGTGACACCACATTATGCTTTTAGGTTGTAAGGGAAATCGTACCCTATTTCATGTAGGTATAGGAAGAAGGAAAGAAGGGAAGTTAATCTTGGAAGCATGAGTGACCCAATAAATGGAGCGCTAGCTCAGTTGGAAAAGAATGGCAGAAGACAATCGACCATGAATAAAGTGGGAAGAGGAAATGGACAGAGCGAGTGTGAGAAGCTGATGGACAGAAGGAAGCTGTGGAGATAGAGCGGGTTGAAGGGGGAGATGGAATGAGAGAAGGAGAATGAGAAGATGGACTAATAGAAGACTGGAATCTGTACAATCCTGGACAATGCCAGCTACTCGACTAGTTACGAAATAGAGAATGACCCAGGTGAGTATGGGTTTTTGACTGCACTCTCGCCACGATACTGGAGGACCCATCTCAGGGTTTTCTGCATACGCATCTCTGCTGCCAGAATCAGCTAGCCAGTAGCACAGCAAGACAAAACGTCATTTCTCGGATGAATCCAGGTTCTGTTTACAGCATCATGATGGTCGCATCCGTGTTTGGCGACATCGCGGTGAACGCATAGTGGAAGCGTGTATTGGTCATCGCCATACTGGCGTATCACCCATCGTGATGGTATGGGGTGCCATTGGTTACACGTCTCGGTCACCTCTTGTTCGCATTGAAGGCACTTTGAACAGTGGACGTTACATTTCAGATGTGTTACGACCCGTGGCTCTACCCTTCATTCGATCCCTGCGAAACGCTACATTTCAGCAGGATAATGCACGACCGCATGTTGCAGGTCCTGTGCGGGCCTTTCTGGATACAGAAAATGTTCGACTGCTGCCCTGGCCAGCACATTTTCCGGATCTCTCACCAATTGAAAACGTCTGGTCAATGGTGGCCGAGCAACTGGCTCCTCACAATACGCCAGTACCTACTCTTGATGAACTGTGGCATCGTGTTGAAGCTGTATGGGAAGCTGTACCTGTACATGCCATCCGAGCTCTGAGTGAAGGCCAGAGGTGGTTGTTCTGGGTACTACTGATTTTTCAGGATCTGTGCACCCAAATTGCGTGAAAATGTAATCACATGTCAGATCTAGTATAATATATCTGTTCAATGAATACCCGTTTATCATCTGCATTTCTTCTTGGTGTAGCAATTTTAATGGCCAGTAGAGTAGTTCCAATTTTTACCTAGTCCATTTTTTTCACAATCCAATCTAGTTACTGTCACAAATTATGATGGTGATGAAATGATGAGCACAACACAAGCACCCAGTCTCCTGGCAGAGAAAATCCCCAACCCGGCTGGGAAATGAACGCAGGACCCCGTGATCCTTCGCTGCCGTCGTACTCAAAGCAGTCTTCTGTTGCTGAATCAGGATCCTGGCTCGCGAGGCTGGGGCAAAGCAGGTTAGTGGCCAGACTAGCAGAGGTGGTTGTAGCGACATCCGAATAAAGAAACCCACACCGAAGGCTGGGGCTTGGGCACCAGTGGTGGCGAAGAGCTGGAGGACCTCCGTTTGTACTTCGGATCATCGGGTAGCGGCAGGGCTTCCGGCGGCAGTCTCGTGGTGGAGACGGCGGCAGAGTGAAGGAGTCCTGATGAGTAGGCCGCCAGGCAGCGGTCGTTGGTTCGCAGCCCGGCTGCGCTGATGATAGTTGCATCAGAACTGTGTACGCAACCACAACGTAGAGACCAACACAGAGCGGGCGTCGATGTAGAATCCACTCATACTGATGATCTGCTGAGCTGTCCCAGGGATGTATGTATAGTCAAAAGGGATTTGTTAATGTGGTAGGCAAGAGCTGCTGCGTACTTCAGAGCCACATGTTTTTGAAGGCTGGTAATTGCCCACAGACCAGGGTCGCTATTGAGGAAGCTGTCGGGGTGACAAACTGGTGCATCAGTTGGCTGCAGCACATGCTCTGAATACCACAGTGGGTTCCTGTTTGGGCCAATATCATTACAAATGGTTAGGAGTGTGTAAATGCAGTACTACTACGAGACATGCATGTGGAATAATTCCCAGTATTTAGAAAATGTAGTTAATGGATGATATTTACCCGTCAAGGGGTTGATTTGCTTCATATGTGGACGTAGCCCGTATCCCACCTCCATGAATATGATAAATAGGAGAAAAACTGACCTTGTGTTTCTGAGCCGACAGGGGCTCTTGAGGTCGCTGTCATTTATTGAAATGTACATCCAAATACCGTAAACGGCGAGAGAGAAGTATTGCGAAATAATATTGTTTACAAGATACTTAGTGACAGAGGAGAAACGAAGAAGTGAACAGTTGGTCTGAAAACGTATTTGACTGATGCAGCCAGAAGAAGACATCAAACACCACAGGTATCACAAGTGAGACGGCATGACGGTGTCCCTAGGATTCATAAAACGGCATCAATTTTACTTTTAAACGCCATAGATATAATTCACCAGGAGCGGCAAGAATTAAGCCTAAAAGTATCTCTGACTGTTGAAAGTCTCTTCGGGTTTGCTGCCGGATCCTAAAATCAAATCGATTCGATATTTCGGCGATCCAACTGGTTGCCATCTTCAGGAGAATGCTGCTTCTGTTGCTAAGTCCCGCTGCCACGCTGCAAAACGACGTCCTATATAGGCCACTGTGCAGTACACGGCGCATGCGACGCCCATCATGGTTGCTGCCCTACAAGGCTGGGAGGTCGCGTCACCCTTAGAACACTGGCGGCAATGATATATCGCACTCAGGGCCGCACTGAAGAACATTCTGTTTCGATGCGGGATAGTACAGGATTCCACATCCTGCTAAGAGGAAACCCGTTGTCTCTGTTAATTAAATTATCTGCCAACCTAAAACCAGATTGTACTTTTTGTCATAGTGTTCACCGAAAGCCAACGCACACAGATCGGTATCTCCATTCTAAGAGTTGTCATCCGCCACACCAACGCATTGGCGTCCTTAGGACTTTGTTACGCAGAGCATATGCCATTTCCGACACGGCCATCTTAACCCAACAACTTGCGCATTTGATGGCTGTTTTTAAGGAAAATGGATATTCTGAGAAGCAGATTCGTCGGCTTATCGAGTTTGGACCATGGCTGGAGGTGCATGAACAGGAACATAGGTCGGTAGCCTTTCTTCCTTATGCTGGAGGCATATCGTTCAAGACTGGAAAAATTTTAAGGAATTTTAACATTAAGAGTGTGTTCCGTCCACCTTCTAAGATTAGGGCACTACTCGGCTCTGTGAAAGATGATTTGTGTCTTAGGAAACCCGGTGTATACAAAATTCCGTCTCAATTTTGGAAGGCTTACATCGCCGTTCGATTCGCACAGTTCATGACAAGTGTGTGAAACATCGCCGTCATACGAGGCTACAACAGCCAGAATAATCGGCAGTAGCAGAACACTGTTTAAATGAGCAACACGGTATGAAATTTGACGAAACTCTGATAGTTGCCAACACTCCCGGTTTTTGGAACATTGTTTATAAAGAGGCAGCTGAAATTAGGTTGGCGGGTAATTTAATAAACAGAGACAATAGGTTTCCTCTTAGCAGGACGTGAAATTCTGTACTATCCCGCATCAAAACTGAACGTTCTTCGGTGCGGGCCTGAGAGCGGTATATCGTCGCCGCTAGAGTTCTACTAAGAGTAGCAACCGTGATGGGCGGCGCATGTGCCGTGTACTGTACGGTGGCTTATATAGGACGTCGATTTGCAGCCTGGAGTCAGGAGGCTACAAAGGGTTTTGGACGACACAGAAACCTGGGCCCGTCGCTGGCGCATCACCATCAGTTCTGAAAAGACGCAGGCAATGCTGATTACCCGAAGGCTCGGAGGGCGCGAACCTCCTCAACGTCCCCCCCTCCACCTCCACCTAAATGGAACCCAACTCCCCTGGCGCAGAACCGCCAAGTACCTTGGCGTAACCTTGGACTCTCGTCTTACGTGGAAACCCCACATAGACGAGGTCCACAGGAAGGTCTGCGCCAGAATGTCCATCCTATACCCTATCCTGAACACAACCAGCTCCCTTCCGTGCCCAGTAGCAGTAAATGTATACAAGGCCCTGATCCGGCCGGTAATGGAGTATGCGTGCCCTGTCTGGGGATACGCGGCAAAGCAGCACCTGGACAAACTCCAGAGGCTGCAGAACCGCGCCCTCAGAAGGGCACTGCGTCTACCACTTGGATTCCCCACAGACGACCTGCACGCCGCAGCCGAAATCCCACTCCTGAGAGAGCGTTTCCAGGATCTGGCAAGGGCCTTCTATGAAGGTTCCTCCAGATCCGGAAATGCACTCATCCACTTCCTAGGTCGGTATGACATGTCCCGCGATAAGCACAAGCGCCCTATGACGATCTTCGACGATTAAGTCGAAGAGAAAATCCCAACACCCAATCCCTAATCCAGTTCCTTCCCATATAACACCAATCATCTCGCCTACCCCAGGCAAGCACCAGACACACTCACAACAATTCATCACATATCACAGACACCAAAAATATATAGAAAAAAAACACACACACACGTACACAGGGGAGTAAAAGCCAAAAGGCTACAAACTCCCCCTCACACTTCCCCAAAGAGGGGAATGTATTAGATGAGAGCAGCAGCAGCCTGGAGTCAGTTCTCAGCGGGACATCAGCAGAAGCAGCGTTTTCCTCAAGATGGCGATCAGCTGGATCGCCGAAATATCGAATCGAATTGATTTTAGGATCCGGCAGTAAACCCGCAGAGACTTTCAAGACTGATTACGCCGGGAAATCCTACGAAGTAACATCTCTGACAGTTATTCAAAATAGTATTTTAAGAAATATTGAAACAGTATTGACAGCGAATATGCATGTGAAACTAAGGGGAATAGACGTCTTTAGAAACAGCAAGCACAGACAGGCAAATATAGGCAGGAGAAGATAGCTGCGAAAAGATCTTTGGTAAGAGAAGAAATAATTCAAGTGATCAAAAAACGAATCAAGTACAAAAACGTTCAGGAAGAGATAGTAATATAACATTATAAGTTACAGTTGAATCAAATAAATACGCAGCGAAATGTCTGCGGGAAAAATGAGATGAAATCGAAAAGGGTATGGTCTTCAGAAGGACTGATTCAACATATAAGAATGTCAAAACTAACTTACTTAAAACTAAAAGCAAAATACACTGACATTAAGAGCACAAGAGGAATTTCATTTTTAACCAAACGGAAAGAGCTGATAAGTAAAAAGAGTAAACTATTGGCCCCCACGAGCACAACGAATTGTTTGACGGCGTGATCGAAGAAGAAATGTTAGATGATGTGAAATGCATGTCATCCAGAGTTGAACACGGATCTGGAAGATTTGCGATCACGTCAGGTGGAACGGATAAATAACATTCTTTCAAAATTTCAGGTATGAATATGGAAAGTGGTAACTAAATGACGATTCAAGTTGGAGAGTAGAATCTATGAAACTGGAGACACGTCATCAGTCTTTCGGGAAAATGTCATTCTCACGATCCCGAAGATAGGAAAGGCAGAAAAGTTCAACAACAATCGAAAATTTAGCTTAAGGGAAGTTGGAACGCCCTATCCTGACAATGTTGAATTTAGTAACTTGGCTTCCCTGTATTTAAGGAACCACTGTAGCCATTGACATGAAACTTTTACAGAATATTAAACTATATGTTCTAAGTCTACTGAACTACAATAATTGCATTTCAACCACTGCTTTCGGCAATACAATTTTTTAATCACACTGTTAAAATTTTGTGTAATTTTTTTTTACTTTATGCTAAATAATTTTAATTACAGGTAACTTTATGTTCTTCTTTTAGTTCAGTAGATTCAGGATATGTATGCTATTACTCCCTGAAAATTTGAATACTCTGCTTGAATTGGTTTCTGAGATTTAGGGAAAAAAGCAACAGAAAATCTAAATTTTCAGGAACGGCTTCTAAAATTTCAAAGGACTGTAACTCACTTAACATATGCATAATTTTTTATTTTTAGTCAATCAGAAGCACCCTGCACCATACTGTGTATCATCCTCCTGATCATTTGCCAAGTTTTTTCTTGTTTTCTTCTCTCTGGACTCCTTAGTGGCCAACTGTGCTACATACTCTGCTTTATCAGTGCGAACCTTGCCCATCTCCCCTTTCGTTCACAAATCGACTAAAAACTTCAATAGCTCCAGGGGCCTCCCTACCACCACTTGTTCCTTCATAATTTCTGTCACAGATATGCCATTCTTCATTCCCTGATTTACACTTATAACAATGTTTGGTTAAAATCTGGAAATCTATTATCTTTCCAGTATCCACACTGTCACCATAGCAAGAGAATTCTTAAAACTGTAGCTGCGCTTCTGCCAAGTGCCATCAAAAGCTACTGGTATTTATTTCAACAGTTTCGTTTGCAGCAAACTTCATTGACTCACATGCAACAGATTCCACAGCAGCTCCAATAAATCCTGCATACTTGTCGATTTTACAAGGTGAGCGTGTCATATTCATCACGGCACACATTGTTTCTGCTGCAGTGTGTCCCTTTCCAATAGTTCTCAATCCATAAAACCACCTAACATTTACTTCAAAATAATTAACTTTACACTTATCAGAACTCCAAAATGAATGAGTGTATTTACAACTGGCACAGTTAATGATAAATTTCCTGGCTAGTCCATTTGATACCTCACTGTCTCCATGTAAAGTAACTGGCCCTCCACATATTTTACAACACATACATTCACCTAACATCCTTGTTAGTATATGTAAATCTATCAGAATATAACCTAACCTACCATTTACATCACTTTCTTTTTGAGAAAATTGTGTATGACAACTTTTTATTTTAATCTTCGAAGCACTAATGGGTGTTTCTCTAGATACTGACGAATTTGCCTGTATTTCATTGTCTGTAACTTCACACGCCACATGTTGAACCCAATGTTTCCCTTTATTTGAAAATCTATTACCATGAAACCCAAGTTTCTCAAAAACTCTTCGTTTTAGCGTCATACTTTACTATTTGAGAGATTTACCAATCTATTCGTCACTTTTCGTCGAAAAAACGTTATCACTTCGACATACAACGCATGTTAATACTATGAAACGATATCATACTGTCTTTGACAATGCTACCCATACAAACATGCAATTTCACCTTTATAACACAGCAATCCAAAGTCTTCTATATAAAAAATTAACGATTTTATTAGATCTTGAAGTAATGCACGCAAAAATTTTACATTTTCAACCGGCGTAGATTATATTTAAAAAAATAAAATTAAGTTCTTCCTATGTGAGTTTATTCGGAAAATTGCACACATTAGATAAAAATCCGAAAACGTGAAAAAAATTGCGTTCTAACTCCCCTTAACCACTCATGCATCCAAGTTGCTGGTAAGAATAGTACACAGAAGAATGACGATCAGATTGCCTTTTGGAAAGGTAAAGACACCACAGAGGCCGTCCTCCCGCAATTGATAATGGAAGAAAGGGCTAAGAAAAATCATCACACCTTCAAGGGATTTGTCAACCTAGTAAAAGCATTAGAGTATGTAAAATGGTGCTCAGACAGGTATTATACAGTGTGCACATCACCGAAGAGAAAACGTAGGAATGGAGGACAAAAACGAAGTGCTTGGCCGTAAACGTGTGTGAGATAGAGATGTAGTCTTTCAGTCTACTGTTTAATCGATACATCGAAAAACCAATCAAATAAAAGAAATAAGGAGTAGGATTAAAATTCGTGGTGAAATGATATCAATGGTAAAATTCACTGCTAACGTTGCTCTATTAAATGAAAACGAAGAAGAAATACAGGGCCTGATAAATAAAATTAACGGGATCATGGTCACAAAACGGACTGAAGGTAAACAGAAGAAAGACGAAAGTAGTGAGGAGTATAGAAAATGAGATCATCGATAAATTTAACACCAAAATCGGTGACCACAAAGCAGATAACGGGAAGGAATTCTTCTACCTCGGAAGGAAAATAATTCGTGATGGACAAAGCAACGGGATCAGGAAAAGCGGACTAGCGCAGGAAAAGAGAGCAGTGTGACCCTAAAGAGGTCTATCAGTGTCAAACACCAGCTTAATTTCATGAAGAAATTTGTGAGAAAGTACGTCTGTGGCAAAGAGTTCCATGGAAGCGAATAAGTGAATTACAAACTAGGGGGCAAACAAAAAACGAGGAGAACCGACATATCTGAGATGTGACGCCATAGAAGCATGTTCAAAACTAAATGGACTGATAAGAAATGAGGGGTTCTCCGCAAGATTGACGAGAATAGGTTACGCATGTCACTGACGTGTGCTTTGACGTAACTTGTTGGTTTAATGCCTCATCGTCTCTAGACGTAGGGAGTCAGAACGCACCCCACTTGTTCGTATACGTAAAGTTAAAATTTCGTGCGACGGATAACACAGAGAAGCACTTGTAAGGGAATCATTGGTGCCGGTGTTCCGTTAATTATTTAAATGATCAGCGGCAGAAAGCGTCTAGCTGTTGATTAGATTTAATGAGTTCAAATTCGCCCAGTTTAATATCTCTCATGACCACACAAATGAAGAAAGGAATCAACACGATATTTACGAATGAAATAAGAACAAAATCGTGGGAAAAAAGCACCTGAATTACATACTAACGCTTGTTGGTGAGCGTCAGGGAAGTGGTACGACAAAAATGAAGGAATGAAAGTTATCGGCTCTAAGGATCTTATATAAAGGGGTGTCAATTAGACATGCAAAAAATCAACGGGACGCACTTGGCATTGCATGACCAATGTTGCGAAATCTTGTGGGCACGATTCTCTAAGGTGACGTCAACTAGCAAATCGGAGAAGGAGCTTATGGAATGACTGGCAAGGAGCTGAGTAAATAACGTTTCTGTATAAAATTTCTTCAGGAGTAGGAATTCCTACGAGAATCTCTCCAACCCAAAAGCCAGCATCGGAGTCTGAAGGCGACGTCTGTCCCAGTCGAAACCTGAATGCAGAATTCGAACAAATTTGGCTTCACTTCTCCGCCGCGCTTTCCGCTACCAAAGTCCGACCTGAATTTCCTCAGCCAGTAAAATGCGTAACTACTGATCAGCAAATGAGACGTCGGGAGAACGGCTCTTGGAAACCGCCTCCTAAGAAATTTTTGAAAATGTCCCGTTGGAAGTTCCCATGACAGAAAAGAGAGAGGGAAAGATGTTTGCCGGCCGGAGTGGCCGAGCGGTTCTAGGCGCTACAGTCTGGAACCGCGCGATCGCCACGGTCGCAGGTTCGAATCCTGCCTCGGGCATGGATGTGTGTGATGTCCTTAGGTTAGTTAGGTTTAAGTAGATTTAAGTTCTAGGGGACTGATGACCTTAGATGTTAAGTCCCATAGTGCTCAGAACCATTTGAACCATTTGAAAGATGTTTGATAGCCTTAATACCTCCAGTTTGTCACGACCTATCTGTAATAAGAGACTCTGAGATTCCATCATCTAATCACTTAGGCAAATAAAAGAGTTGAATCCGTGGGAGTGGCAGCCACCGCCTGAGAAAGGGCCCTTGGCAGCGCAAGGATTACATTCTTTACTCCAAACTACTTAAAGTGTGACCGAGCCAATATCTGTACAACGAGATGGAGAAAACTTTTGAGCATAACGTTAATCTTATTTTTCACCGAAGGAAACAAAATCCAGGACAAAGATGCTCGTACACAAATTAAAATTGAGAAACAAAAACGGAGAAAGTGAAACACCACAGTACACTGCTGTAATGGACGAACGAATTTCTTCATAAGAAGCAAATCAAAGTAAAACAAACATCATTTGACAGAATCATCATGAACTAATCAAAAATCTTTCAATAATGTAAAGACAACCCATGGCCATTATACTGACTCCTTCGGTTTCAGCTCAACCGACGGTACATTCGCAATTGAAACAGAGAGTGTCACGAAGGAAAACAGAAACTACCTGGTAACACAAATTTCAGTAATCTGACAAAACAGAAAGACCAGCCAATCTGCTACCACAGAAAAAGAATAGTACTCGCATACAATATGATTAGTAGAAAACTAACACTTAAAGCTCTCGTTTCTAGTATTTGTGCACGTCTAAATTTGGTACTGACTACACTTTCCCTATACTCTAAACTTAGTCAACAAAATCACATATAATGTTGCTACATGTCTACCACAAAGAAAATCACTAGATTTTACGTACAGACCGAGTCTGGTGGTGAAAATTTAGATTTTTCCGAGTGTTAACATGTTTCTATTTCAGAAAACTGCGTCAGACACACTCTTCT
Source organism: Schistocerca cancellata (assembly GCF_023864275.1). NCBI lineage: Eukaryota > Metazoa > Arthropoda > Insecta > Orthoptera > Acrididae > Schistocerca > Schistocerca cancellata. The sequence continues at coordinate 20,268,257 of NC_064633.1, read as the reverse complement.
GCGTTATGTGGACGAAACAAACTGGCCGATCTACGAGGTAGTACATCTAGGCGGAGCACCTGAACCCATAACAAAGACCTTTCGTAAAGCCTTCCTAAGTGCGCAAAAGTAGGCACTGAAATCTTGACTATGATTCCTGAACATACTGTGCTTCACCCTGTGCTTCACAGTGGCTACCATGAGATGTGGAGCGGTAGGTAACACTAGACAGCCATATCACTGCAGAAGAACTTGTTGCCTAATCGTGCCTGTACTGGTTCATTCTTCTACCCTTCAGTTAGTGACTTGTCTGCAACAGAAACTTCGTCAACGAATCATTAAATAGTATATTAGAACAAATAAGCCCTCTGTCACAATGTCACAAAGTCAAAATTGACCAGGTTTCGATGCTACAGAATGAAACTAACTGTTCTAAGACGTAATAGGTATATAAGACATTAATAAACTAAAGTGTGTACTGACTGGAAAGAGATGCAGTACTTACAAGGCACATTCAAAAAAAAATCTAAGCCGGAAAGGCGACGTCATGAAAAGTTGTAAATAAGATAAGATGGCGAGCCGCTAAGAGCTGCTCGTACCTGAGTGAACACGGGTTGCAACAAAACTGAGGTGCCCACGTTCGAAAGTGTGGGCAAGTAAACATGGTGTTGCTACGAGCGCCATCTAGTAGCCGCAGAAACAACTAGGCTACTGTACATTCAAAATTAGACACATGAAATTGTAATGAAGCTGATTCAGACATAACGTAAGCATTAATAATAATAAGATGAAGTTACATATTTATCTGCTTTAAACAGAGATACATTTTGTAACGTAAAAAAAACGTCAGTTATGACGTGACAGTAAAATAACATTTCCGCAAACTGGATGAGGAAATCTGAATCAAAGATCAAGCAACGGCTTTATACAGTCGAAAAAGTTTTTATTTCGCAGCTGCAGCTGTTCGTTGAGAATGAGGCCACCGTGACGAGATGGATGTTTGAAAATCTCCAATTCCTCTAAAACATCTAACCTACGCCCCTTCTTTTCGGTATGCAGAATATTGCTATCGCCAATGGCTTTAGGCACGTGTCCAGTGATTAAGAGATGATCGGCAAAGGATGAAATTAGGGGATTGATGCCGTTTTTTCTCAAAAGATGTTCTTTATATCTGATGGTGAAAGCACGTCCAGTTTGCCCTATACAATAGGAGGAGCAGGTATCGCAGATGATCCTATAAACGCCAGAACTTTCTGTAAGGGAGCGAATGGATTTCAAATTATGAATGAAGTTTCTCTTCAGATTGTTATTAATAGACAAGGCAATATTGCAGTTGTATTTGTTGCGAATGGGTCCGACGAAAGGGATAGAAAAACGATTTTTTAGGTGAGCTTCAGCGCGTGAAGTGTTGGGCGTAGTAGTTCTTGCAGTTTTCTTTTTGAGGATACCGTCCACTATGTTAGGCGTATATTCATTATTGACTGCTATGATTTTAAGTAAATTAATCTCCTCATTAAACTTTTCTGTAGAAAGTGGTATAGAGGTGGCTCGGTGGACGGCAGAGTGAAAAAAGGCCATTTTTTGAGACTGTGCATGATTTGTGAACGTACGGTACCTCACAGTGCTGCCATCGTATGTGGAGTGATGGGTGACAGTAGTGATCCAGCAGGTGCCTCAGGATTGTTCGTTCTTCCACCCATTAGTTGGTGCCCTGTCTGCAATAGGATGGTCGCAGGCGTGTCATTAAAAAGTAGTTTTCATCTCTATTTCTTCAGTAGCTGCCAAGAGTAGTCCGCCTTTATGTTTCCAGGAAAACGCTTTGACCTCTTTGTCACGAGCGTTCCACCGCAGCTGTCCGCGCAATGTAAATCCGCAGCCCTGGCTGAGGAGAGGACGGGGGAACTGGAACGGTTCAGTTGGCCTGGCGCGGCGCCCAAGGTGCCAACGCGCTCCCCCCCCCCCCCACCCACACCCCACCCCCACCCCTTCACCCCCTAGCCCGCTCTTTTCCCTTCCCAGGCCTGGCCTGACTGGCTACGCCGCAGTGGGATGCTCGGCTACTGCTGCAAATGGAAATACCAGGCTCACGTGCCGTGCCATGCCGCAGAGCGCCACCTTATGAATAAATCATTGCCGCGGCTCGCATGCAACCGACACGAATATATTTTGTTTTATAAAAATGGCTATATGGCCACGGGTCAGTTCTGCCCTCAGTCGCATGTGAGTGGATGGATGCACAACGGCTGCGGTCTGTTCCTCGAGCAACTCTCCAGTCTTTGCAAAGCCGGCTGTGTACCGAGTTCACTATGGGGCACGGCACAGATGGGGTGGGGCAAATTCCCAGCAAATGCACAAAATTGTTAGTACCGTCAGGTCCCCTCTGTAAGTCATGCACGCACTCTCTTGGCTGGAGATACACTGGGTTACTTGCAAGTACATCCAGGGTTTCAGAAGGTGACTGCACGAAAACTACAAGACATAGAGGAAACTGATAAGTTTCAGTGTACAGACCATCTCTCCAATTTCTAACTCACACTATAGATGCTCGTATGGGTACAATTTGTGATACTGCAGATTCCAATACGAGTGGTCGATTTTCTAAAGTCACTGTCCGGAAGGCATTTTTGGAAACATGTTCACTGGTTTGCCTACCTGCGGCAATGAAACACGAGGGATATTCGGAAAGTAAAGTCCGACTGGTTATGAAAGGGAAACCAATGCAAATATCAATAATGTTTTATTTGTACCAATTAGCTACACCTTACAGCTACTTCTCTGCATAGTCACCTCTCTGACTTTGACAGTTGTCGTAGTGTTGTACCAACTTTTCAATACCCTTGTCACAGAAGACAGCCGTCTGTACTTTCTGCCCGTTCTCTACGCTTTTCTACAGCTCGTTGTCTGTGCCAAAATGTTGTCTTCATACCAAGTGGTTCATGTGAGCGGAGATGAAATTCAGGGGGGAGGGGGGGGGCGAGTGCTGGCTGTATTGTGGCGGATGAAACACTTCCCAATGGAAACGCTGCACAAACATTTTCATTGCCCCTGCAGAGTGCGGCCAGGTCTCGTCATGAAGAAGTAACCGCATGACAGTTACGTTATGTGTGTTGCATGACATCAGGCGAAATTTGCTACCAGGCCCTCAGACATCTTTATACATTTATTGTGCGCTCAGGACTGAAAAGAGCGACATGACGCGATCGCCAGGCGTACTAGAGACACTGCCCAACATATCCATGCAAATTTTCATCGGATTTTCACCACGGTTTCCTTTTCGCGAGCGGTCGGTCATTACTTTCCGAACAGACCTCGTAATTTAGTGTGCTAATACGAACTGGATGATTTATCTACATGTCCTGAGATGCATCCTCGTACTAGTGACCTCTGTAACTACGCCAAGTGGCGTATGTGAATCGAAACTTGGAGAGCTGCTATATCCGCTGATATGTGTCGTTTTCCTCTAAATCCTGTGTTTTTGCACACTTGTCTTCCAAATTCCAAATGGTACGCACGGATAACCGTGCACCCATTTCATAGTGTTACAAGCAGGATGATAGTTAAGGTAATTAAATGTTTCCCAGACTCTACAACACTTGTGACTTATGCATCATACAAATCTTAAGAAAAATCTCATATGAGAATTTACAGGACATGGTATTGTGAAAATATCATGTCTGTCTAATGGTGAGCAGTTTGTCACTGATAAGTTTCTAATAACATACTCACAGCAGTCACACCAAACGTCCACAGAAAATAACGGTATCGACTCTCATCAACTGTTCTGAGATGTAGAGAGAGGCGTAATAGAACTGACCCAGAAAACATTTTGTTCATCTAAAATACAGGGTGATTCAAAAAGAATACCACAACTTTAGGAATTTAAAACTCTGCAACGACAAAAGGCAGAGCTAAGCACTATCTGTCGGCGAATTAAGGGAGCTATAAAGTTTCATTTAGTTGTACATTTGTTCGCTTGACGCGCTGTTGACTAGGCGTCAGCGTCAGTTGATGCTAAGATGGCGACCGCTCAACAGAAAGCTTTTTGTGTTATTGAGTACGGCAGAAGTGAATCGACGACAGTTGTTCAGCGTGCATTTCGAACGAAGTATGGTGTTAAACCTCCTGATAGGTGGTGTATTAAACGTTGGTGGAAACAGTTTACAGAGAATGGGTGTTTGTGCAAAGGGAAAAGTTCTGGACGGCCGAGAACGAGTGATGAAAATGTAGCACGCATCCAGCAAGCATTTGTTCGCAGCAAAGGAAAATCGACTCGCAGAGCTAGCAGAGAGCTGCAAATTCCACAATCAACTGTATGGAGAGTCCTACGAGAAAGGTTAGTTATGAAACCTGAACGTCAACTACCCGAGGCGATGGATCGGCTGCCAGGCAGCCCGTGACAGAGCACTTCATCACTGGCCTCCAAGAAGCCCTGATCTTACCCCCTGCGATTTTTTCTAATGGGGGTATATTAAGGATATGGTGTTTCGGCCACCTCTCCCAGCCACCATTGATGATTTGAAACGAGAAATAACAGCAGCTATCCAAACTGTTACGCATGATATGCTACAGAGAGTGTGGAACGAGTTGGAGTATCGGGTTGATATTGCTCGAGTGTCTGGAGGGGGCCATATTGAACATCTCTGAACTTGTTTTTAAGTGAAAAAAACCTTTTTAAATACTCTTTGTAATGATGTACAACAGAAGGTTATATTATGTTTCTTTCATTAAATACACATTTTTAAAGTTGTGGTATTCTTTTTGAATCACCCTGTATAAGCAACCCAACTTACATAATCCGCGCCACTGGGGTGTGGATAATGTAAACTTGGTTGCCTAAAACTAAACTCTGCCCTAACAGACCATAAAGACTCAACGATACGGACCGGCCGCCGTGTCATCCTCAGCCCACAGGCGTCACTGGACGCGCATGCAGGGGCATGTGGTCAGCGCGCCGCCCTCCCAGCCGTATGTCAGTTTACGAGACCGGAGCTGCCCGTAATAGACATTTAAAATCTATTGACATATGATGAGTGTTTTCACCGTCACCAGTCAATAATGCGCTACACTAGTAAGATTTAGAACACATTTACCCTGTAATCTGGACTTGCGCCAATGGCACTATAGCAAGGACTGCCTCTCCATATTACAGCGTTTAATATCACAAAAATGTTATCAATTGGCGATCTCATTTAAATACTTCACTTCATGAAACGCTTGAATACCAGTAAAGGGGGCTACATTGACGAAGTAACAACGAGAAAATACATTACTTCGTATATGTTCGTAAGGTTTCATTGTACTGTAGTTTACTCATTCCAGTAATATCTCGTCTTCGCGAGTCATAAAAAAGGGAATCCAAAAATTAGTTGCATGTTAAAGAAATATTTCATATTTATTCGCATAGATTCATATAGCCTGCGCCCGTCCGTTGTTTGCTTGGAGCATTCCAATATTATCTCGTGACCACAGGCGACTGAACAATGTTCGATATAAAATTTCATATTTGTTCCCTGTGTATTTGCAGGAGCGGACCGGCTATCTGCAGCTGCCGAGATTACTGCAGAACACGAGGCCATCTCGCACCACCAACGTTGTCCACATGCATAAAAAAATAACGATACAGCAGTGCAACGAAATACTAATCAAAAAGTACAATCTTACCGAAGCCGTCTTGTGACAATTGCAATGTTAAAGAACCACTGACCGGTAGCAAATACGGTTCCAGAAGAGAGGCTATCAAACAAACAAAAGTTCCGTTTAAAATAAGCGGAACATCATCAGTGTCATGGCATATTTCAGCATCTCATTACTGACTATAATTCTGTTAGTAGTGGAATTCCATCGCATTCCTTCGACATCTAAATCGCTCCGCCTTAACAGTTGTGCAAGGACGTAACAGCTGTAAAGTGGCACTGAGTACGAAGGCACAGTAACTATGACACTGATAATTCATTCTGGAGAAAAGGGAAGTAAATGTCGTTCTCTATTTTCCTACGTTTCCCTAAAGTGATTGACTAAGTAGCTCACTCTGTAAGACCGAGATGGTAGTGCCTAGATATTCTCTTAATCCACGAGATGTTAAACTCTAATCTGTACTCCATTTTCAGCTACTTCACGTACACATCTAACCTTTCAGTTGTTCTTAATTTTGCCTTAGGTGTCCTAGAATGGTTTTTGCTTCAAACCAATGTTTGACACAAATCAGGTCCGCGTGCTAGTCGATCCCATACCTTGATCAGTTTGTGTCATGTCACCGTTACAATTTCTCGATTCTTTTGTGAAGTCTGGTTTCGCAGGACAGAGCAGATGAGGTTGTGGAAAGGGGCCAAGGTCAATCACTGTTAGTTATACAAGAACACACATAACTTTATTCCTCAAACCAATGCACAGATTTCTCTTTATAACAACAAGGATCACTTCACGGCTGAAGGCCCAAGTAATATCTCCAGAATAAGTTTAAATGATTGCTTTTAAAACACCGGGATTTAGAGTAACGGTTGAAAGCCTTACTTAAGTAAGTAAAATGACAATATCTTCTCGGCTAAAGGTCGAAATAATATTTTCAGATCAGCTAAGGAAATTCCTTAAAAGCCAAGCATTTACAAATTTCGGCTAAAGGTTATATTAAGGAAAATTCAAATTAATTCTTCGGCTGAATGCCCAATTTTTATTTTCACAAATAGGAAATGCTTTAAAGATAAGGTTTTATACAGTAAAAGAGAAAAACATCATAAGAAAACTTGAAGTTTCTTGTCGGCTGAAGGCACAAACAATTACTCAAGAATAATTAAAGACAACCTTATGATAAACATTTACAGAACATGGCTGAAGGCTGTTTCAAGAATTCAACATAATTAAAGAGAAACGTTACAGACAAGGATTTACATATTAAAGCCATAGATTCTGAAACAAACACGGCTGAATGCCTAAATACAGAGCAACAAGAATTTCCAATGAAACACGTCTGAAGGCCTAATCTTAAAGTTCGGCTGAAGGCCATATACTAAGTATAAAACAGACAATGCCGCGCGGGATTAGCCGATCGGTCTCAGGCGTTGCAGTCGTCGACTGTGTGGCTGGTCCCGGCGGAGGTTCGAGTCCTCCCTCGGGCATGGGTGTGTGTGTGTGTGTTTGACCTTACGATAATTTAGGTTAAGTAGTGTGTAAGCTTAGGGACTGATAACCTTAGCAGTTAGGTCGCATGAGATTTCACACACATTTGAACATTTGAAAACAGACAATATTAATACACGGCTGAAGGCCAAGCCGGCCGTGGTGGTCGAGCTGTTCTAGGCGCTTGAGTCTGCAACCGCGCGACCGCTGCGGTCGCAGATTCGAATCCTGCCTCGGGCATGGCTGTGTGTGGTGTCCTTAGGTTAGTTAGGTTTAAGTAGTTCTAAGTTCTAGGGGACTGATGACCTCAGATGTTAAGTCCCATAGTGCTCAGAGACATTTGAACCATTTGGTTGAAAGCCTGGCACAGTACCTGCGACCAAATCAAATTACAATCACAAACAACAAACAGTGGCGCTCAGAAGTGTTCCAAGGGTTCGGCCTGGGGAGGAAACTCTAACAATAGTATAGGTGAGACAGGCAGCCAAGCGTAACACTAAACAATCGGGTGGCAACACGACCTAGGAACAGCTGAGGAAGCAACCAACAGCCTAATCAATTCCCTTCCACCCGACACACTCGCTGTTCTATTTCAACCAACTGACTATTCCAGTACGCAGACAGCATTCATCTGCTCAGTGGAAATCACAGAAGCTACACAAGGTTCCACGTAAACACACTTGCACAAGTACTCGAACACTCGTAAAAGCAATCACTGTGGAACAACAAGGACGAATCAATTTGACACACAGAGAGTTTCCACAAGTGGTCGGCGACCAAATACATGTCGTCCGATGAGACGACCGACCGAACGACCAACCCAGGTGGTTGCTACTGAAGTTACGTGTGTCGGCAATGGTCGGGCGAGTCTTGGCTATGTGAGGAACTGTAGTTCCAACCCGACTCAACTCGATGTCCGTTCTGAATTCGGAGACACGGCGACCCGGGCACACTGGCTCTGACCCAGCCATGCAGAGGTAACTCTTGCCCACTGGCCACGACATCTATGCACAAGGAAGGAACCGCCTCACGTCCGGCAAGATGACCAACTGACGAGGCCCAGAAGCGGTCAAAAGACCCAATACACGTCGACCGATGAGACGACCAATCGAACGACCAACCAACGGCCGGCCCGCTCCAACCTCCTTCCTTCGGACAGATGATGTGTGTCGCCAGCGGTCGGCGACCGCTGGCTGGCCGCACCTCACTGGCACTCCGTCCCCGATTAGATTAGATTAGATTAGATTAGATTAGATTAATACTAGTTCCATGGATCATGAATACGATATTTCGTAATGATGTGGAACGAGTCAAATTTTCCAATACATGACATAATTAAGTTAATTTAACAACATACTTAAGTTAATATAACAACTTTTTCATTTTTTGTGTATTTTTTTATTTTATTTTTTATTTTTTAATTTTTTTTAAATTTATATCTAAAAATTCCTCTATGGAGTAGAAGGAGTTGTCATTCAGAAATTCTTTTAATTTCTTCTTAAATACTTGTTGGTTATCTGTCAGACTTTCGATACTATTTGGTAAGTGACCAAAGACTTCAGTGCCAGTATAATTCACCCCTTTCTGTGCCAAAATTAGATTTAATCTTGAATAGTGAAGATCATCCTTTCTCCTAGTATTGTAGATATGCACACTGCTATTACTTTTGAATTCGGTTTGGTTGTTAATAACAAATTTCATAAGAGAGTATATATACTGAGAAGCTACTGTGAATATCCCTAGATCCTTAAATAAATGTCTGCAGGATGATCTTGGGTGGACTCCAGCTATTATTCTGATTACACGCTTTTGTGCAATAAATACTTTATTCCTCAGTGATGAATTACCCCAAAATATGATGCCATATGAAAGCAACGAGTGAAAATAGGCGTAGTAAGCTAATTTACTAAGATGTTTATCACCAAAATTTGCAATGACCTTTATTGCATGAGTAGCTGAACTCAAACGTTTCAGCAGATCATCAATGTGTTTCTTCCAATTTAATCTCTCATCAATGGACACACCTAAAAATTTGGAATATTCTACCTTAGCTATATGCTTCTGATTAAGGTCTATATTTATTAATGGCGTCATACCATTCACTGTACGGAACTGTATGTACTGTGTCTTATCAAAATTCAGTGAGAGTCCGTTTACAAGGAACCACTTAGTTGTCTGAACTCCCGACAGACGAGGACCCGGAAATACTAGCGGTCGCTCCAGAGATGGTACGAAAGTGTACTTATCGATAAGCGCTGCTGCTGCCACCACGGGCAAGCAAACCAGCAACCTAGTGAGTCCAGTAAGTCGAATTAAAAGAAAAAACGAGCTGACAGAACAACAGAACAAGATGATGAGCAATAAACGGCATGACGGGGAGCCGCACACTGCTCATTTTGTTTTCCTACTCAACTTAGGAAATAAATATTCTTTATACGCACCATATTAAACAATCGCAAACGCATGTAGCTACCAGACATTTCTTACCAGCTGACACTTCTCCTATATAAGACAACAAATGTCTAGAGCAGTTGTTACATCGGTTACTGCTGCTACAATCGGAGCTTATCAAGATTTAAGTGAGTTTCAATGTTGTGTTATAGTCGTCGCACGAGCGATGGGACACAACATCTCCGAGGAAGCGATGAAATGGGGATTCTCTCGTACGACCATTTCACGAGTGTAACGTGAATATCAGGAATCTGGTAAAACATCAAATCTTGGACAACGACGTGGCAGTAGAAATATCATGTAAGAACGGGACGAACGACTCCTGAAGAGAATCTTTCAACGTGATAGGAATGCAACCCTTATGTAAATTGTTGCAGATTTCAGTGCTGGCCAACCGAGAAGTGTGAGCGTGCGAACCATTCAATGAAACATCATGGATATGGGCTTTCGGAGCCGTAGGCCCACTCGTGTACCCTTGATGACTGCACGACACAGAGCACTACGCCTAGCCTGAGTCCGTCAACACCGAAATTGGACTGTTGATGACTGGAAACATGTTGCCTGGTCGGACGAGTCTCGCTTCAAATGGTATCGAGCAGGTGGTCGTGTATTGGTGTGGAGACAACCTCATGAATCCATGAACCCTGCGTGTCAGCAGGGGACTGTTCAAGCTGGTGGAGCCTCTGTACTGGTGTGTGGCATGTGCAGTTGGATATGGGATCCCTGCTGCGTCTAGATTCGACACTGACAAGTGACACGTACGTAAGCATCCTGTCTCATCACCTGTATCCTTTCATGTGCATTGTGCATTCCTCGGACTTGGGCAATTTCAGCAGGATAATGCGACACCCCACACATCCAGAATTGCTACGGAGTGGCTCCAGGAACACTCGTCTGAGTTTGAGCACTTCCGCTGGCCACCAAACTCACCATACAAGAACATTATTGAGCATATCTGCAACGTGCTGTGTAGAAGAGCTCTCCAACCCCTCGTACTCTCATGGATTTAGGACAGCCCTGGTGGCTGTTCCCTCCAGCACTACTTCAGATATTAGTGGAATCCATGCCACGTCGCGTTTTGGCACTTATGCGTGCTCCCGCAGTTTCGTTTCGTTGTCTGTTCAGTGTATAGCTATGCACATTACCTGCGAGTACTACACTGTGGAACTGTGTAACCCAACTATGAAAATAATTAAAATCACTTTTCCAATGACAGAAATTCATGTTTGATCGCTACGAGATTATTGTTAGCAATCCAATGAATAGTAAAACCTATCTTCACAGAATAAGTTACATACAAGGAGGCAAGCGTAGCTAGCAAATCTGTTACATTTTTTTACTCTTAACCATTGTCTTTGTATTGTTCTATCTACAACAAAAACAACAGCCTCTTCATCTAGCAGTATTCCCTTTTGGGATGGTTTTTAGAGGTGTCCCTTCATCTCATTTTCCCAAAATATCACTTCAGTGTTAACTATTACATCCTCTCAAACGTTATAATTATATCGCATCTATCTTCGTCTATTTCCATATTCATCTCCCTGTTCAGGATCACTTTCATCTTGACAGTAATGTATCCTAAAAATCACTTCTACCGACAATTTTTCGTTGTTATCTGCAAAAAACTCGATTGCTAAAAAAAAAAAAAGAATGGATTATTCTCGTACTGGAAAAGTGTAATTTATAGTTACTCCACCTATTATTGTTGGAACACTTGTAGACTTTTATATCGCCATGAAGAACTAGATAAAGACGGAAATGTCGGATGAAATTCGTACAGCAACTCCTATCCCAAGATTTGCTGGAATCTCTTATCAAGAAGTGCTGCCGTCTTTTATTACCGGCCAGTGTGGCCGAGCGGTTTTAGGCGCTTCAGTCCGGAACCGCGCGACCGCTACGGTCGCAGGTTCGAATCCTGCCTCGGGCATGGATGTGTGTGAGGTCCTTAGGTTAGTTGGGTTTAAGTAGTTCTAAGTTCTAGGGGACTCATGACCTCAGATGTTAAGTCCCATAGTGCTCAGAGCCATTTGAGCCCTTATTTTGTTGAGTCACCAGTATTCTGTCTCGTTTTGCGTTGCTGGGCCCCAATTCCGCTATTGTACCAACCTCGTCTTCTCAGAACAGTACTTGCACCTTTCATCGTCTCTTATTGGTTGGATGTAGTCCAGTCTCTCCTTCCCACACAGTTCTACCCTCCATACCTCCCTGAAGCACCGCGGATAAAAACAGGTCCAATCTCCATGTCGTTCCTTCTTGTCGAAGATTCTCGAATGTTCCTTTCCTCGTCGATTCTGCAGATGATGATGATGAAGTTTGGTTTTGTTGGGCGCTTAACTGTGCGGTCATCACCGCTCATACAAAGTCCCAACTTTTCACACAGTCCAATTTCTTTACTCAGTCCAATTTAGCCACTGTCACGAATGATGATGATGATGATGACGATGACATGATGACAGCACAAACACCCAGTCCGCGGGCAGAGAAAATCCTCGGGAATCGAACCTGTGATCCAGAGGCACCAACGCTAGCCACTAGACCACGAGATGCGGACGATTCCGCAGAGAACCTCGTATCTCATCGTGTCAGTCCACCCAATTTTTAGTGTCTTTCTTATGCCTTGATAATCACGGCACAGTTGCGGTCACAGTCCCTTCGTATGCAGTATTTTACGGAACTGGTGTTCATCTTTATAACACCTTAACACACGATGAGTATGTAATTCTGCTTTGAATGGAATTGGTATCTGACACCGGGTGTTCTTCGTGGTAGAATAAGCAATAAATCATTACGTCAGGTACAAGTACGCTGCAAAAATATTCTACTTAGAGATGTACATGGCGTTGTGTAGTACAGTTTAGACGTATTTCCACTGTACTGATGCTGTAGCAGTTAATTAACTTCTGTTGTTCAGAATTCACCTCGACATACACTGATTAAAATAAAACTGTTGTGAGGAGAAGTGTATTATGCAGTGGGAGCATAAGTCTATCGCAGTGATTTATGTTAATGTGTATTGTTTTTAGAATATTTTAATACTGTGTGCCATTCACTCACTCCATCTATTGCTCTCGCATTGAGAATGTGCAGGGACGTTCCGAGGATGTAAGAAGAAAGATTAGGGTTTAACGTCCCGACGACATCAAGGTCATTAGAGACGGAGGAAAAGGTCGGAATTTATCAAGGATGGGGAAGGAAATCGGCAGTGCCCTTTCAACCATCCTGGCAACTTCCTGGAGTGATTTATGGAATCCAAGGGAGATCTAAATCAGGTTGGTCTGACGCTGATATGGAACACCATTCTCCATAACGCGAGGCCAATTTTACCAGAGTTACAACCACTGCGCCCCCTCGCTCGAATGGTTCAAATGGCTCTGAGCACTATGGGACTTAACATCTGTGGTCATCAGTCCCCTAGAACTTAGAACTACTTAAACCTAAATAACCTAAGGACATCACACACATCCATGCCCGAGGCAGGATTCGAACCTGCGACCGTAGCGATCGCGCGATTCCGGACTGAAGCGCCTTAGAACCGCTTGGTCACAGCGGCCGGCTCCCTCGCTCGATAGCGCTGCTCTACGCAATGCTGTATCGACTGTTCACAATTCACAAGTTCCAGATAAGAGCTCCATCCAGCAGCTATAAATCGGTTTTTCCAATTTCGTTGCAGTAAAAACATTTTATGTAAATAAACGCATACCAAATCCGGTGACGGTGTTTATTAAAAAATGTTTTAAATTTCATATGAAAAAAAGAAAGCTTCTACATTTGATTTTGCCTGAATTTTAGCACCTAAAGGTTTCTCCCTCGATTTTGAAAGAAGTATTAGCTAAAACATCTGACTTTTTTCCCCCGTGATGAGCGATAATAACCTCACAACGGCCACTTATTGTTATCATTGTTCATGATAGACTTTGTTTAATTTCATCATTAGTGAAGAAGGCGCAATTGATTCACTAATGCCTTATTGAAAAAGTGTGGCAGCTTCTAAAGTGTCGTCCGTTATGTTCTAGACAGTAAATTACGTCGAAATTAATGTACATGAAGACTCGTAAGAATTTAATATTAGAAATATACCAGCATCTATCTCCGTTCCAATTCCATGCACTGTCGCATGTCGGTTGCGGACAGCGTCAGCTGAAGAACAACTGTTGGCTTCTTTTAACACGGCCACTTTCTTCTTGAAAAAATTGTTGCTGAGTATTCAGCGAAGATGATCCAGAAGCAGTCACTTATTTTGCGCATTCCTTGTCGACAACAGCTTCAGAGAATCCGTTGTATTAATGATATTAACCAAAAAAGGAAATCTTTCGGTGCTTATCAACTCCTGTTACATTAATTAAGGAGCAACAATTACAGTCTTTTAAATTGCTATTGTATATTAGTTGTAAGTTTAGAGAGGATACACACTCCGCCGAAGAAATGGCTACAAATGCAAAATTCCAAATGAACTGTCACCCTTCCACTTTCGAAATGCTAGTCGTAAGTAAGCAACGGTACTGACAAAGATGTAGTGGTAATGAAAGGATGATCGCTTTAAATGAAATATACAAGTATTGAAACAATTATGGCGTGTCAAACATATCGGACACTTGTACAGAAGGAACATACATAGACATCGACGTATCTATGGATATGTTGACGGTAAAAGTTTCTTCTACCGTTTGTGTTTTAAGTTAAAAATACATTATCTGAAAGTCGCCGTAGGTTTCGTTCGCTCAGATTACGATGCATTTCTTGCAATCATGTAAAAATATTAGCATTCTGTTATAGCTGAGATGGCTAATGATTTTTGTAGTGGACTGAGAAAACAGCCAGTCCACAGTGACGGGTAACCGAAAGGCACGCGTTTACACACGCCGGCTTGCGTTAAGTCTGAAACAGGATACGTAATGAATGCTATAAAGAAAAGTACGTGGCTGCTGGAATACTTAACTTTAATCCATCATTTGTATACAGCATTCTTGATGATACAAGTGAGACTCTGTCCAGAAATGGTTAATGGCGCCTTGCTAGGTCGTAGCCACGGACATAGCTGAAGGCTATTCTAACTATCTCTCGGCAAATGAGAGAAAGGCTTCGTCAGTGTAGTCGCTAGCAAAGTCGTCGTACAACTGGGGCGAGTGCTCGTACGTCTCTCAAGACCTGCCGTGTGGTGGCGCTCGGTCTGCGATCACTGACAGTGGCGACACGCGGGTCCGACATGTACTAATGGACCGCGGCCGATTTAAAGCTACCACCTAGCAAGTGTGGTGTCTGGCGGTGACACCACAATTTTTAATATCATGTGTTAAACTCATTACTCTAATTGTCACACTGGTCAAAGTATCCTCACTGAAACTTTCTATTAAGCTATTTAGTGTATGATTTTTCCCCTGTATCAAGGGCCTCAAATCGTTCATTAGGAGCTTGGAGGCATTCTTTGTGTATAGCCTATCTGTTGTACTGTTTCATAGCGCTGTCCACTCCTCTGCCGGCCGGTGTGGCCGTGCGGTTCTAAGCGCGTCAGTTTGGAACCGCGTGACCGCTACGGTCGCAGGTTCGAATCCTGCCTCGGGCATGGATGTGTGTGATGTCCTTAGGTTAGTTAGGTTTAAGTAGTTCTAAGTTCTAGGGGACTTATGACCTAAGATGTTGAGTCCCATAGTGCTCAGAGCCATTTGTCCACTCCTCAACTAATATGACAATTTGTTTGACTAGATTCCAATATCCATTTTCCTACAAGAGCACCGCACACACAATAGAGTATGCAACTGTATCCTAAATTAACGAGAGTAGAAGATATATACATCACTGCACACTATATCTATGCCTTTTATCCAAGTCTAATGGAGAAGAACCTACCTGGAAGATTAAAACTGTAAGCAACACCAGGACTTTATTGTGGTTACTTGCCTCACCAACTGAGCAATGAAGATAAGTGAAGAAATGAAAACAGAAAATTTGTTAGAAAATTTAGTTTTATTCCCTTTTAGTCCTCGTATTTTAACATTAATGAAACCGGATAACAAAGATATTCTGAGAACTCAACACTGCAGTGTTACCCCATAGCTAGCTGAGTTGTCCAACTGTTTCATGACTTAAACAAACAGTCGTGATTTGCGCCATTATGACATTGCTAATAGATATCCAAATGTTCATTATTATAGTGTTGGTGTTCTGAGCGAAATCTCTCGAGCAACTATTATAACATTTGACAGCAGCCTCTTAAAAATTAAAATTTTAATGTTGTATGTTAACGTACTTACTTGGATGGTTTTAAACTTGAATGTGAGTATAAATCTGCTTCTCAAAAGCCAAAGATTTGTCTTTGTTATAAATAAAAATGGGCATTGGATTATGCACTGACCTTTCGGGTCTGATTCGGTAGGACTTAAGTTCAAATACTCACCGTATAGTAAAAAAAAAAAAAAAAAAAAAAAAAATTCAAGTGGCTCTGAGCATTATGGGACTTAACTTCTAAGGTCATCAGTCCCCTAGAACTTAGAACTACTTAAACCTAACTAACCTAAGGGCATCACAAACATCCATGCCCGAGGCGGATTCGAACCTGGGACCGTAGCGGTCGCGCGGTTCCACCAGACTGTAGCGCCTAGAACCGCTCGGCTACCCCGGCCGGCACCCGATCATCAAAATTTAGTTTTTCATAGTTTTTATCACTTAAACAGCCCTTGAACCAAACCTTTCCAAGTTAATTAGTGTGCCGTCCGTCAGTGAAACGTAAAACTCTTATCTTTAGCTTACTACAACCAAACCGAAGCTATTTCAGTTTTGTCCTCGATTTGCTAGTTAATGTAAGGACTTCTACGTAACTACTGACATATTCGATCGGGAACATAAACATTGCTTGAAATAAAAAACGATAATTTCTGTTTCCTTCGCCATTGCTGAAGAATTATTGTGACGTAATAACTACTTTGAACTTAGAGTTGTTGATCACTAGTGCCCCACGAGATATCACATCCTCCGTCCTACCAGTGTCGTACTTCACACTATTTAAGAACGTATCAGAGCTATCGTACCGCAACTGACGAAATTAGTATTCCTTATTTCACTTAATTTCCCAGTGGAACAGAGGCATTCGTTTGACACCGAGGCGAATCTTAATGCATTCCCTGGCACGCCCCGTAGAGCCGCCTGATATTTCTTGCACCACTGGTTACATTGACAATTATGCAAATCGCTCCGCCCCTAGACAGTTATAAGGAAATTGCGATCCGAAGGGGGCGCCAACTTCAACGCGAGCCAACTCAATATCTTTTCTTCCACAAATCTCGTTCGTGAAATTTCCTGTATAGCCCGGAGCGGCGGCGCGCCATTTGAAAGTTGTATTGTGACTTAAAACGGAACTGAGAAGATTGCGCGAACAAGTCTGAAGAGGCGTAGCGGCGCCGGGGGAAAGTCGCTAACTGAATTCGGATGAAACTTCGTTACTTCGCTGTTGGATAGCCGGGGTACTCTCTATCCGCAGCTATCCGTGTAATTTACTCGCCTCCCAGGACAATCCGAATGGATTGGTGCATTCCCCACGAAACATGAAACATTTGGCTATTTATATTTGTGCTCTTCTACACTTTTTATTATCCGGCAATACAAAGAAAGCGAGTGTTGGCAGGTATATCGAACTATCAGTTTAATAAGTCACGGCTGCAAAATACTGAACGAATTCTATATACACGAATGGGAAAATTGGTAGAAGCCGATCTCTGGTAAGATGAGTTTGAATTCCGTAGAGTTGTTGAAAAAAAACGAGGCAATATTGACCCTACGACTTATCTTAAAAGATAAATTAAGGAAAGTAAAACCTATCTTTCTAGCATTTGTAGACTTGGAGAAAGCTTTTGACAATGTTGACTGGAATACTCTATTTCAAATTCTGAAGATGGCAGGGGTAAAATACAGGAAGCAAAAGGCCATTTACAATTTGTACAGAAACCAGATGGCAGTTACAAGAGCCGAGGGGTATGAAAGGGAAGCAGTGGTTGGGGAGGAAGTGAGACAATGTTGTAGTCTATCCCCGATGTTATTCAATCTGTATATTGAGCAAGCAGTATAGGAAACAAAGAAAAATTTGTAGTAGGAATTAAAATCCACGGAGAAGAAATTAAAACTTTGAAGTTTGCCAATGACATTGTAATTCTATCAGAGATAGCAAAGGACTTGGAACATCAGTTGAACGGAATGGACAACGTCTCGAAAGGAGGATATAAGATGAACATGAACAAAAGCAAAACAAGGATAATGGAATGTAGTCGAATTAAATCAGGTAACGCTGAGGGAATAACATTAGAAAGCGAGACACTTAAAGTAGTAGATGAGTTTTGCCATTTGGGGAGCAAAAAACTGATGATGGTCGAAGTAGAGAGGTTATAAAATGTAGACTGGCTATGGCAACGAAAGTGTTTTTGAAGAAGGTAAATTTGTTAACTTCGAGTGTAGATTTAAGTGCAAGGAAGTCCTTTCTGAGAGTCTTAGTATGGATTGTAACAATGTATGGAGGTGACACATGGACGATAAATAGTTTAGACAAGAAGAGAATAGAAGCTTTCGAAATGTGATGCTACAGAAGGATGCTGAAGATTAGATGGGTAGACCACGTAATTCATGAGGTGGTACTCAATACAACTGGGAGAAGAGGAATTTGTGGCATAAGTTGACTAGAAGGAGGGATCAGTTGATAGGTTCTGAGGCATCAAGGGATAATTAGTTTAGTACTGGAAGGAAGCGTGGAGGGTAAAAATCGTGGAGGCAGAACAAGAGACGAATGTACTATTGAGATTCAGAAGGATGTAGGTTGCAGTAGTTACTCTGAGATGAAGACTCTTGTACAGGATAGAGCAGCATGGAGAGCTGCATCAAACCAGTCTGTGGACTGAAGGACACAACAACAACAACAGATAGTTTACCAACTACAAACAAAGACAACTAACGCAAAAGATCTACACCTACATATATACACACACCAACTGATCGAATGTATCCGGAGATCGCTGTATTATGTGGAAGTGACCACTAGATATTACGAGAGGCAGACCCGCCAGTGCAAAAGCAGTCAAGGACCATTTGTCTTGTGAGTAGAGAGACGGTAACTGATGAATGTGTCGGTCTGAAGACCTCAGTGACTTGGAACGTGGCCTAGTCATTGTATGTCACGTGAGTAACAGATCCATCAAGGACATCTCAGCTTTTTCTAAAGCAGCTCAAGTTGACTGTTGATGATGCTATGGAAACGCGAAGGAGTTACAACGGCTAAACCGAAGCAAAGTAGACTTCATGTACTGAGGAACCGTCCAACATTACCGAAGGTGGTAGTAAGAAATTGCATGAAATAAGTGGAAAGAATCTGTCCTGAGTTCCAGATTGCACAATAACAGAGCACAGGGACTTCATAAGAATGGGGTACAACGGTCTGCATAAGCTACACATTTCTGTACTCAGTGCTAAGTGACGCCACTGGACAGTGGGTGATTGGGAACGACTGATTTCGTGTGATGAATAGCGTTGTACCCTGTAGCAATCAGATGGAGAGGTCTGAGTTTGCCTAGAGAACATCACCTGAATCGTGGGTAGTGCCAACAAGTAACTATGTTGGAGGCGGTGTTACAAAATGTGTTTTTCGTGGAAGCAGAGTGGGTCCATTGTTGCACTTAAGAAAAAGCAGAATGTGGAAGGATTAAAAGATTTTACTGGATGTATAGTGCTTCCAGTAGAGGAAGAGTTTGGAGACGATAGTAGTCAAGCATTGTCCTAGAGCACCGTCCGTGAGGCCAGGGTTTGAGGTCAATAACTGCCCTGAAACGGGCTGGCCTGTCCAGAGACTTCTCCAGAGCCCATCGCCCAACGACACTACCTACGGCTCTTTGGCAAGAATGGGCTGCCATTCCGACCCAGACATTAAGACACCTCCTTGAATGTGTCTCCAGCAGGGAGCAAGTTGCCATAAAGGCTAGACACAATCCATAAAAAGGTTCACTAATAGGAGTTCAGATATTTTTTATTATATATTATGTGAATTACTATCAGTTATACGGGAGAGGCTGATTAGCACTGTACCACATGTTAGTATGTAACCTTGTGTTCGTGATCCCTATAGGAGTGATACTGAAACGTCTCCTTAGAAAAATTTATCAATTGCTGTACTGGTTAACCCCTTACGTTATTTGATTTTCAAACACCTGAGAAAAACTGAACGTACTCAGACATTTCTCTCTTTACTTATTCTGATCATCACTAAGCTGACACACAATATTTTTTTTTAGCGCAACGCGATCTGACTTTCAATAATCCCTTCAAAAGAATGGCCCTGACTAACAATAACCTATATATTTCATGAATCCCTTACCTCCCAAAAATCTTCGTTACCCGAACTACTACAAGATATCAAGCGCCAATATTGCCAGCTAAATAAAAGATTCTAAGTACTGAAAGCACTAAATACTGATAGGCATAGTTAGCAAATGATAGATTTTGATAGAGAACAAACAATGTATGTACCTTAATAATTTTCAAAAGTCGTCATATATATATCAGTTCATGATATACAATATTACAAATTTACTCTTTCTGACGGACACACGTCCAGACCGTCCGCTCTCAAAATTCTGCAATCTCTCTCCCCACATCCACCGCTGCAGGCGCCTCACCTCCAACTGCGCAACGCTACGCGCTGTTCACATCCAGCTGCCCAACACAACAGCAAATATTCCAACAATGCAAACCAGTCACAGACTAGAATGAGATTTTCACTCTGCAGCGGAGTGTGCGCTGATATGAAACTTCCTGGCAGATTAAAACTGTGTGCCCGACCGAGACTCGAACTCGAGACCTTTGCCTTTCGCGGGCAAGTGCTCTACCATCTGAGCTACCGAAGCACGACTCATGCCCGGTACTCACAGCTTTACTTCTGCCAGTATCTCGTGTCCTACCTTCCAAACTTTACAGAAGCTCTCCTGCGAACCTTGCAGAACTAGCACTCCTGAAAGAAAGGATATAGAGGAGACATGGCTTAGCCACAGCCTGGGGGATGTTTCCAGAATGAGATTTTCACTCTGCAGTGGAGTGTGCGCTGATATGAAACTTCCTGGCAGATTAAAACTGTGTGCCCGACCGAGTTAAAGCTACTCAAAATAACTGGTTTCTGAAACAACCGAATTCCGGTGTTTTACTCCTATTATTTCCTGTAATAAAAGCGGAAATTGAACAATGATCGCAAAATTTCGACTCACTCCTTTTTAAGATACATAGAGCGAAATATTAAATTAAATAGGCAAATAAAAGAAAACTTAGTCTGCCCACCGTTCGCTGCTTTTCTCGAAAAGTAATAAGAGCAATAGGCCTACTCCAAAAAATCACCAGTACTCCCCTACTGATTTTAATCTTTTGAAACTCTGCTCAAGAATTGTACTATAATCAGGGGATCATACCACTATCTGGGAATGAAAAATAATTAGTTCTAACAGGTAGAACATGAGGTTGAAGAACTCAGTTTTTCTTCTCAATTTGCCCGTTTTTAAAGGCTACTAGCAGATAAAGGCATATTGTGGAAACATGGGTAACAGAAGAGCTACTTTTGATTTTTATTGCGCGAGTATACTATGAATGAAATTTATTAAGTTTTTTATTTATTACTGTTATCTTAATTTCCTTCCTCATTTATTATTTCGCAGAAATGGAAGACAAATCTTTAGTCTTTTAAAGTAAATGAGGAATTGTACTTCATGGCTGCTTCACGTCGTAAAAATATTTCCAGACTAGAGTTGGTACCATTCTACGAGACACGGATGTTTGGCGATGACAGGGAGAAATGACCTTGCAGACCAGGTGGGGCCAAGTCTTGGATGCTGGACGCACACGCCCACCTTAAGTCACGACACATGGCAACTCGGAATTTATTGTCTCAGCAATGCTGTAATAATTCTTATCCCAAGTATTTGTTGCTTGTTTCTGTTGGCATTGTTATTAACATAGCACTGACTTTTTTCTCATTTTCTATAATAACGCAATATTCAAACTAATGCAAAAATTTTACGAATACAACTATTGCTGATACGGTAAATTCATATTACTGTTTCTGTACTTGGTTATTTGTAAAAAATAATTTAAAAAAATCTTCTTAAAACCAAGACCAAGCAAATACCGAAAAATACCGGTTATTCATAATTAAATTGCCGTGTGGCTAAGCCCTCCCGTCGGCTAGACCGTTCGCCTGAAATGTGTCAGTTTTAGCCGGTCGGTTTCTCCCATTCCTACTTTATAAGTAGGCTTTCTTGAGGCAGTTGGCGTCTATCATCAAGATTCTGCCAGGTCAGATGTTTCATGCGTCTGTGTGCCGTTTCGCGACTCAAACAAACCTGTAACCATTTGTGCTATCCTTGTAGGTACATGTTCGATATCTCATGTTAGTCCTGTCTGCAACAGCTCTCACACCCCTGAGTAATGATCTAAGATCGAACTTTCACGCTACACTACTGGCCATTAAAATTGCTACACCAAGAAGTAATGCAGATAATAAACGAGTGTTGATTGGAGAAATATATTATACAAGAACTGACATGTGATTACATTTTCACGCAATTTGGGTGCATAGATGCCGAGAAATCAGTACCCAGAACAACCACCTCTGGCCGTAATAATGGGCTTGATACACCTGGGCATTGAGCCAAACAAAGCTTGGATGGCGTGTACAGGTACAGCTGCCCATGCAGCTTCAACACGATACCACAGTTCATCAAGAGTAGTGACTGGCGTATTGTGACGAGCCAGTTGCTCGGCCACTATTGACCAGACGTTTTCAATTGGTGAGAGATCCGGAGAATGTGCTAGCCAGGGCAGCAGTCGAACATTTTCTGCATCCAGAAAGGCCCGTACAGGACCTGCAACATGCGGTCGTACATTATCCTGCTGAAATGTAGGGTTTCGCAGGGATCGAATGAAGGGTAGAGCCATGGGTCACAACACATCTGAAATGTAACGTCAACTGTTCAAAGTGCCGTCAATGCGAACAAGAGGTGACCGAAACGTGTAACCAGTGGCACCCCATACCAAGATGCCGGGTGATATGCCAGTATGGTGATGACGAATACACACTTCCAATGTGCATTCACCGCGATGTTGCATCAAACGAAATATTTCAACCTAAATCAATTACCATAATTATTACCTTAACAATATGGGTATTTATTATATCAACATTAATAATCTTAGATATATCAATATTTATAGACTTTTTCAAAAATTCTGAAACTATAAATATTGATAATTCAAACAATTATCAAGAAATAACAATATGTTTAGAAAAACCATATAATAGACCAAAATTTATTATTACAATAATAATAATAATTTATTTATTTTTAGCACTATTAGCAGTGGTTAAAATTACTAATATTAACCAGGGACCAATCCGTAAAATAAGATAATTTACTAATGAATAAACCCCTATGATTAAGACATCCTTTAATTAAAATCATTAATAACTCTTTAGGTGATTTACCCGCACCGACAAATATTTCATTTTGATAAAATTTTGGGTCCCTACTAGGGCTATGCTTGGTAATTCAAATTGTAACTGGACTATTTTTAGCTATACATTATACATCAAATATTGAAATAGCATTTAGTAGTGTAGTTCACATCTGCCGAGACGTAAATAATGGTTGTATTATTCGAACCCTGCATGCAAATGGAGCTTCTATATTTTTTATTTGTATTTATTTACATGTAGGACGAGGAATTTACTATGGATCTTACATATATATACACACCTGAATAATTGGCACAGTAATTTTATTCTTAGTTATAGCAACTGCATTTATAGGATACGTTTTACCTTGAGGTCAAATATCATTTTGAGGTGCGACAGTAATTACTAATTTATTATCAGCAATCCCATATTTAGGAACAGATTTAGTCCAATGAGTATGAGGAGGGTTTGCTGTTGATAACGCAACATTAAATCGATTCTTTACATTTCATTTTGTATTACCGTTTATAATTGCTGCCATGGCAGCAATTCATTTATTTTTTCTTCACCAAACAGGGTCAAATAACCCCTTAGGACTAAATGGAGATATCGAAAAAATTCCATTTCACCCATATTTTACTTTCAAGGATTCTGTTACATTTGTATTAATAACATCATTATTAATCATACTATGCTTGATTAATCCTTACCTCCTAGGAGATCCAGATAATTTTGTACCTGCTAACCCGTTAGTAACCCCCGTTGATATTCGACCAGAATGATATTTCTTATTTGCATATGCAATTCGTCGATCAATCCCTAATAAGCTAGGAGGTGTTATTGCATTATTTCCATCAATTAGAATCTTAATAATTTTACTATTTTATAATAAAACACCATTCTGAGGTATCCAATTCTATCCTATTAATCAGATTTTATTTTGAATTATAGTAGTTGTTGTGTGTTTATTAACATGAATTGGTAAACAACCTGTTAAAGAGCCTTATATTATAACAGGACAAATCTTAACAATTATTTACTTCACATACTTCTTAATTAATGTCCATGTTGCAAACACATGAGATAAACTAATTAAGGAAAAATAAGTTAATTAGCTTAGGAAAAGCATATGTTTTGAAAACATAAAACTAGAAGTTTAACTCTTCTATTAACTTTTCCTAAAAAATTTCACTAAATAAATGAGATAAATAAAATCTTTAAGCCAACAAAGAAAATAAAAAATTCGAAGATAAAGGTAAAAAACTTTTTCAAGCTAAGTACATTAACTTATCATAACGAAAACGTGGCAATGTACCCCAAACTCAAATAAAACCAAAAGATATAACAGCAAGCTTAATAAAAAATATAAAAGAATAAAAATCATCGCCTAAAAAAATTAAAGCTAATAATATTCTTATAAAAACAATTCTAGTATACTCAGCTAAAAAAATTAAAGTAAAACCTCCTGCACCATATTCAATATTAAAACCTGAAACTAACTCAGATTTGCCCTCGGCAAAACCAAAAGGGGTTCGGTTAGTTTCAGCTAAACAAGAAGCAAAACAAGCTAAGGCTAAAGGAAAAGAAATAATAATAAATCAACAATAAAGTTGATAATTTATAAAATCAAACATGTTAAAAGTACCAATTAAAATAATTAAAGATAATAAGATTAAAGCTAAACTAACTTCATATGAAATTGTTTGAGCAACAGACCGAAGAGAACCTAATAAAGAATAATTTGAATTAGAAGACCAACCAACAATTATAACAGTATAAACACCTAATCTAGTGCAACATTAAAAAAAATCCATAAGAAAAAGAACACATATAAGTTAAATAAGGAAAAATTACTCAAACAGCTAAGGAAATTATTAAATTAAAAACAAGAGAAAAATAATAAAGTAAATAATTAGATATAATAGGAATTTGTTGCTCCTTACAAATTAACTTAATAGCATCACTAAAAGGTTGAGGAATTCCTACAAATCCTACTTTATTTGGACCTTTTCGAATTTGAATATAACCTAAAACATTACGCTCTAATAAAGTTAAAAAAGCAACCCTAATTAAAACACAAATAACTAATAAAAGAAAATTCAAAATAAACATAAATAAATCATAAAGTATCAATACTATTTGTAGAAAAAATCTACATAAATGAATTCTAAATTCAACACATTAATCTGTCAAAATAGTAATCTAATTAATATTAATCAATATAATAAAAAATATTTCAGTCATATGGTCTTTTCGTACTGATATGAATTAATAATCTTAGGATAGAAATCGACCTGGCTCACGCCGGTCTGAACTCAGATCATGTAAGAATTTAAAGGTTGAAGAGACCTAATTAATGGGCTCCTGCACCCAAAATTTTTCTTAATCCAACATCGAGGTCGCAATCTGCTTTGTCGATATGAGCTCTCAAAAACAATTACGCTGTTATCCCTAAGGTAAATTAATCTTATGATCATAAATTATGGATCAAAACAACAAACATTAATAAATGATATAATAATGAAGAGTTTATTTATTCTTCATGTCACCCCAACAAAACATCATAATTAAATATAGAAAGACAAACAAAAAACTATATAAAAGTAAAATGTTAAGCTCTATAGGGTCTTCTCGTCCTAAAGAAGAATTTAAGCCTTTTGACTCAAAAGTTAAATTCAAAAATTTATTAAGAGACAGTTGATTTCTCATCAAGCCATTCGTTCCAGCCACTAATTAAGAGACTAATGATTATGCTACCTTTGCACGGTCAAAATACCGCGGCTCTTTAAAAATCTCCTCAGTGAGCAGGCCAGACCTCAAAGTATTTTCCAAGAGGACGTTTTTGATTAACAGGCAGAAATCAATTTTGCTTAGTTCCTTATAATAAATTTACAAGGTAAAAATTTTATACAAGTAATATACTAATTCTATCATTATTACAAAAATTTTAAAATTAAATTTATAATCTTAATAAAAAACCTAAAATATTTATAAAATCAAAATAAAAAATAATGAACTAAAATGTAATCTTTAAGATAGCTGGTTTAAAGCTTACTATTATATTTCATAAAATAAATTATAGTTTATTAACTTCAAAGCTTATCCCTTAAAGAATAAATAAGTTAATATTTAATAATTAAAAAATTAAATAAAACAATTAACTTTAAAAATTTAAATTTTTTCTTAAGAAACTAGATATCTTGGGAAACGATTAACATATCATTTCTATAAATAATTTAATAGTAATTATGAAACATTAACTATAAATTATTTATAAATCAACCCAAATCGAGACAAGTAAAGTAAATACCAAACTTTTGATAAACCCAGATGCAAAAGGTACAATAAATAAAATCTACTTTAAATGCGAACATTTTTAGGTTAGGCTTTACCGTGACTGTTACTGACATTAAATGAAACAACAGGTTCACTGTTACCAGTCACCGTTTTATTTATATTTCCACGACGCGTTTCGAAGGTTTAAACCTCCATCATCGGGTGGATTTACATTAGTAAGTATTACATTTGTGTGTGTGTATTGTGTTACGATTTTTGGAGGAACTTGTGGCACTGCCTAGTGGAGAAACGAAACGCTATTTCAGAATATGGTTTAGGATTAATTTTGACAAAAAATTAAACTGATATCTAATGGTAAACATTAAATAAGTAAACTACAGTACCTTCAGTGATCACAAGTTCCTTTTGCTGTCGTAACACATCACATGTATACTGCCACATTTGTAAACAAATATGGCGTCTGGAATCAGCTGGGTGCAAGGTTCGTATAGCAGAAGTGAAGACATAATCGCAAAGTGCAAAGAAATACATCATAACAATATTATTACAGAATAATTGCTTTAAGCATTTAGCAGTGTTTGTTTATGTGTGTGTACTTCAGGTGGTATATAAATCCAATTCTGACAAGTTAAAACAGCAAACATTCGTACTCGTTTGTACAATCACGTGAAATGTTAAAATGGCTTAAACTTCATACTTATTGATAACAATTAGGTGAAATGTTACAGACTATAATTACAATGGTCATATTGGCTACAACAGTAAAATCATACATACATTACACTCTTTGATTGGGGTTAATAAACAGATGTGAAGTGAGGGGGTGGAGTCAGAAGGAGGGGTAGAGAGAGAGAGAAAGTGTGTGTGTGTGTGTGTGTGTGTGTGTGTGTGTGTGTGTGTGTGTATGTGTGTGTGTGAGTGAAAGGGGGGAGAGGGGACGAGGGAGAGAGGGAGAGAGAGAGAGAGAGAGAGAGAGAGAGAGAGAGAGAGAGGGAGAGAGGAAAGAGTGATTATATGGGAGGAAACATTTCATGGCAAGGAGTCTTAAGGTTACATGTTGCATATGTTACCTGCCTAAAGGTTGGGGTAATACATTGGTTAATGCTATAAACTATGCAGATAGATATCCATTTGTGCCAGTAGTTGATGAACATACAGTTTTAAGCTGACAAGGGGCACAAGCTGTTGGTGTGATGAATTATCTGTGAGTGAGGTCAATCTCTTGTAGTCTTGGCAGCTGTCAATATTTATGGTAAATATTAGGAGTGTGTGTGTGTGTGTGTGTGTGTGTGTGTGTGTGTGTGTGCATTTTATGAGTGTAGGCAGTTGCTGAAAACAGAGATGATACTATTGTAAATATTGTCATTTTTGTCATTTAAGATAGATTCTGGTTGTTCCATTTGATGTTTGTATATTTGGAGTGTTTCAAGGATGTCTAGTTTTCTGCCTTTTGGTTGGATGTGTAAGATGCTAATACTTGTGTTGTTAATATGGTGTTTTGTTTCATGCAGGTGGGTAGCTATTGCTGATGTGTGATATTTTTTGTTTTTTAGTGCTGCCATGTGTTCCTTGAACCTAATCTCAAATGATCTGCCTGTCTGGCCTATGTAGAAGCAGTCACAGTCCAAACATTCAATTTTGTACACACCTGTGTGATGAAGTGGGTGTCGTGTGCCGATGTTGTGGGGTAACTTCTGTCCAATCTTGTTATCTGTTGTAAAGGATATGCTTATGCCTTTCCGTTTGAAGACATTGGCAATCTGGTATGAAATGTTACCCAGAAAGGGGATTGTATGGAAGATGTTATTTTCTTTTTGTTTTTTGTGTTGTGATTCCTTTGCCATTATTGAGTGTTTTAGGGTGTCTACTATGGAGCTGTTATAACCATTTTCAATAGCTGCTTGTTTTATTATTTCAATTTCTTGATTACATTTATCTTCTGAGAGTGGTAGTTGGATAGCTCTATTAATCATGTACCGGAATGCTGCCATTTTGTGTGCTGTGGGGTGGCAAGAGGAGTTGTGGATTGTGGTATGTGTTGTGGTAGGCTTCCGATAAATTTCAAACTCATGTCTGTTATTCTTTATTCTAATGGTAAGGTCTAGGAAATTTATACTGTTGTCTTTTTGGTGTTCAACTGTGAATTTTATGTTTTCATGGGAGTTGTTGAAAACCTGATTCAACTCACTGATGTCATCTTTAGTGCCTTTGATTAAAATGATGGTATCATCTACATATCTGTAGTAGTAGATGATATTTTTGAGGAGGTGGTGATTGGAATTCAGGATTTTGTCTTCTAGGTTGCTTATAAATATTTCTGCTAGCAATCCGGAAAGATTTGAGCCCATTGCCAGACCATCTGTTTGTTGGTAGATTTTATTGTTAAATTTAAAATAGTTGTGTGAAAGTGTGAATTCAAGCAGGTCCATTAGTTCATTGATGTGAGTTGAAGGGATATTTTTGTGTTTATGTAGGTTGGCATTAATTATCTGTAGTGTGGGATCTATTGGCACAGAGGAATATAGGTTTTGAATGTCAAATGAGGCAAGTGTGGCTCCATCAGGTACTTGTATGTTTTTGACATATTGTGTAAATTCTGTTGTGTTTTTAAGTGTTCTCTCATTATTGAATGTGTATGCTTGTTTGAGAATTCTGAAGAGTATTTTATTGAGCTTGAATGTTGGGCTGTTCCTACAGTTCACTATGGGCCTGATGGGGGTCCCGCTTTTGTGGATCTTAGGTTGTGACCTAAGGCAAGGTGCTTGTGGGCTCATTGTTACAATGTTTCTTGCTTCTTGACCTCACTCACAGATAATTCATCACACCAACAGCTTGTGCCCCTTGTCAGCTTAAAACTGTATGTTCATCAACTACTGGCACAAATGGATATCTATCTGCATAGTTTATAGCATTAACAAATGTATTACCCCAACCTTTAGGCAGGTAACATATGCAACATGTAACCTTAAGACTCCTTGCCATGAAATGTTTCCTCCCATATAATCACTCTTTCCTCTCTCCCTCTCTCTCTCTCTCTCTCTCTCTCTCTCTCTCTCTCTCTCTCTCTCTCCCTCTCTCCCTCGTCCCCTCTCCCCCCTTTCACTCACACACACACATACACACACACACACACACACACACACACACACACACTTTCTCTCTCTCTCTACCCCTCCTTCTGACTCCACCCCCTCACTTCACATCTGTTTATTAACCCCAATCAAAGAGTGTAATGTATGTATGATTTTACTGTTGTAGCCAATATGATCATTGTAATTATAGTCTGTAACATTTCACCTAATTGTTATCAATAAGTATGAAGTTTAAGCCATTTTAACATTTCACGTGATTGTACAAACGAGTACGAATGTTTGCTGTTTTAACTTGTCAGAATTGGATTTATATACCACCTGAAGTACACACACATAAACAAACACCGCTAAATGCTTAAAGCAATTATTCTGTAATAATATTGTTATGATGTATTTCTTTGCACTTTGCGATTATGTCTTCACTTCTGCTATACGAACCTTGCACCCAGCTGATTCCAGACGCCATATTTGTTTACAAATGTGGCAGTATACATGTGATGTGTTACGACAGCAAAAGGAACTTGTGATCACTGAAGGTACTGTAGTTTACTTATTTAATGTTTACCATTAGATATCAGTTTAATTTTTTGTCAAAATTAATCCTAAACCATATTCTGAAATAGCGTTTCGTTTCTCCACTAGGCAGTGCCACAAGTTCCTCCAAAAATCGTAACACAATACACACACACAAATGTAATACTTACTAATGTAAATCCACCCGATGATGGAGGTTTAAACCTTCGAAACGCGTCGTGGAAATATAAATAAAACGGTGACTGGTAACAGTGAACCTGTTGTTTCATTTAAAATAAAATCTACTTTTAAAAAATTAAAATAATATTTCATAAAACACTTACATTAACAATAAACTATAATCTAATTGTACAAAATATACTAAGACAAAATTCGACAAAATTATTTTTATTAAATAATTAAATAAACAAAAAATAAATATAATAAGATTAATAATCATGACATCCTGATTTTTTCATTGTAAGTGAAACACTTTACTAAGAAGTTATGTCTTGAAACTCTTACTAGATACACTTCCCAGTACATCTACTATGTTACGACTTATCTTATCTAAATTGAAGCTACCTTAAAATAATAAAATAGAATAATCAATAATGAGAGCGACAGGCGATGTGTACACACCTCAGAGCCAATATCAGTTAAATTAAATAAATTAAATTACTATCAAATCCACCTTCATTAATAGCATTTCACCATCAAATCCATTATAAACAAAAATCTATTGTAACCCACCTCCTCTTAACTATAAGCTGCACTTTGACTTGAAATATTTTATAATTATAAATCTTGAGAATTATAACTCTAAAAAGATTCTCTGATAACGGAGATATACAAACAAATAAATTAAGTATAGTAAATCGTGTACTATCAATCACGGGGTAGGTTCCTCTGAATGGAATGAGATACCGCCAAATTCTTTGGGTTTAAGGACCTTATCTAATAGTCCCCAGGTAAATATAATTAACATTTAAAATAATAGGGTATCTAATCCTAGTTTATTATTTAAATTTCACAGATTCATAAAAAGAGCTACAAATAAATTTTAACATTTCACCTTACAAATTTATATTTCAACCCTAAAAATATAAACAACTGTTTTAACCAATAATATTCACTTGTATCAATCGTATAACCGCGGCTGCTGGCACGAATTATGCCGATACTAAATCAATTGCTAAATCCAAAATCACTTGATAATTAAATCAAATTACTGCAAAAAGAACATTTAGTTTAACGAAACTTACATATAATACAAAGAAAAAGTGAATAAACAAGCAAGAATAAAACTTTTGGAAACAAAATAAGAAATTTTAAAATTTATAAAATTAAGAAAAAATAAAAGATTCAAATATTTAAAGAAAAAAAAAAGAAAAAATCACAAACATTGACAAAAAAAAAGAAACGTGGCCACGTATGACCACAACAACTTCTCTATTATATATAAATACAGATTAATATGGAACATGCATACAGATAAATGTATTATATTCTTTATTATTTAATCTTTCTTTTCACTAAATAATAAAGAAAGATTAAATAATATAATAAATATATTTTATATAATTATGTAATTTAATGTAATATGTTATTAATATAAAATTAAGTTTATATTAAATTAACTTAAACATTTGTTAAATAAATAATCTAATTATAGATAACTTTATAATTATATTATTATAATTAATATAATTATTTATATTATTATAATAATTTATATTTAATATAATTAATTATATTTATTATATCCAATTAAAATAATGTTTAATATTAAATTACATATTATTATATAATTTATAATACAATAACCTATTTTAAGCAAAAAACATAAGTAGCTATAATCCTAGGTAAATAAATGTATTAAAATAATCATTTAATAATAATAAAATAACATTATAGGTATTTAAATTTAATTAAATGTAATATATTAATATAAATTATTTATTGTATATATATATATATATATTCAAATTATCCAAACCGAGATAAATTAATTAGAAATAACCAAAATAATACATAAACAAATTTTTAAAAAACTTTTAATTTATATATTAAATATAAATGAAGTACCTGATTAAAGGGTTACCTTGATAGGGTTAATTAAGTAAATAAAAATTACCTTCATTAAAAATTACATCAGACAGAATTAAACTCCTTTAGTATCAAAAACTAATGTGCATCATACACCTTAATGTAAAAAGGTAAGCTAAACAAGCTAATGGGTTCATACCCCATTTATAGAGGTATCAATCCTCTCCTTTTTAATGACCAACAACTCTACAAAACTTCTCTTCCTATCAACATTAATGATAGGAACGATCCTGTCCAATTCATCAAACTCGTGATTCGGAGTTTGAATAGGACTTGAGATCAACTTACTTTCATTTATTCCACTCCTAACAATAAATAAAAATATAATAATAAATGAGTCATCAATTAAGTATTTTATTGTCCAAGCAATAGCATCGACAATACTATTATTTTCAATTTTGCTGATTCAAATAAAGTATCCAATAGGGTGAGAAACAGAATTTATTCCATCAATAATAATCAGATCTAGATTATTATTAAAAATTGGAGCTGCACCTTTTCATTTCTGATTTCCAGAAGTAATAGGATCTTCAAGAAGAAATAACTGTTTGACACTAATAACATGACAAAAAAAGCCCCAATAATGGTATTATCTTATTGTATTCAACTAAGAACTTTCATTTGAACAATTATCATTCTAACAATTATTATCGGGGCAATAGGTGGTTTAAATCAAACATCTCTACGCCAACTTCTAGCATATTCCTCAATTAGACACTTAGGGTGAATAATTAGATCCCTAACAGTCAGAGAAAACGTTTGAGAACTATACTTTATTATTTATTCTCTATTAAGATTAATTATGGTTTTATTATTTAAACAAATAAACCTATTTTTTATAAACCAATTATATTCGGCCAGAAATATAAAAACTGAAATTAAATTCATAATATTTTTATCTCTACTATCCCTAGGTGGTTTACCACCATTTCTTGGGTTTCTACCAATACAATCATTAATAGAAAACAACATAACAACTATTATAACCATTATGGTTGTATTAACTACAATTACACTTTACTATTACATACGTATTAGATTCTCAGCCCTAATTATGTCATACACAGAAAATTCGTGATCTATAAAGATAAAGTCTCAAAAATCAAGATTTATTCTTCCTATAACAGTAATAATTTCAACAATAGGATAAATCTCAACATCAACCTTAATCTCATTATACTAAGGACTTAAGTTAATTAAACTAATAACCTTCAAAGTTATAAGTAAAAGAATAATCTTTTAAGCCTTAGTAAAATTTTACACCTCTAGAATTGCAGTCTATAATCATAATTGAATATAAGAACTAAAACATGGTAAGAGAGAAAGCATCTCATAAGTAGATTTACAGTCTACCACCTAAAATTCAGCCATCTTACCGCAAAAATGATTATTCTCATCAAACCATAAGGATATTGGTACTTCATACTTCTTATTTGGAGCCTGAGCAGGAATAGTAGGAACATCAATAAGAATACTTATTCGTCCTGAACTTGGTCAACCAGGATATTTAATTGGAGATGACCAAATTTATAATGTTATTATTACAGCCCATGCATTTGTAATAATTTTCTTTATAGTAATATCTATTATAATTGGTGGATTTGGTAATTGACTTGTACCATTAATAATTGGTGCACCACATATAGCATTCCCACGAATAAATAACATAAGTTTTTCATTATTACCACCTTCATTAACCCTTCTTCTTACATCTTCCATAGTAGATAATGGTGCTGGTACAGGATGAACAGTTTACCCACCTCTAGCAGGAGCTATCGCACACGGGGGTGCATCTGTAGACCTAGCAATCTTCTCACTTCATTTAGCAGGTGTATCATCTATTCTTGGTGCAGTGAACTTCATTACAACAGCAATTAATATACGATCAGAAAGTATAACTTTAGATCAAACACCTTTATTTGTATGATCTGCAGCTATTACAGCCCTTCTTCTTCTTCTTTCACTTCCAGTATTAGCAGGAGCTATCACTATACTATTAACAGACCGAAATTTAAATACATCATTTTTCGACCCCACGGGAGGGGGTGACCCAATTCTATATCAACACCTATTTTG
Source organism: Schistocerca cancellata (assembly GCF_023864275.1). Classification (NCBI taxonomy): domain Eukaryota; kingdom Metazoa; phylum Arthropoda; class Insecta; order Orthoptera; family Acrididae; genus Schistocerca; species Schistocerca cancellata. The sequence goes on along the minus strand of NC_064633.1, from coordinate 20,234,165 downwards.
ATTCTTCGGGCACCCAGAAGTTTACATTTTAATTCTACCAGGATTTGGGATCATCTCTCATATTGTATGTCAAGAAAGAGGAAAAATTGAATCATTTGGAACATTAGGTATAATTTATGCTATATTATCAATTGAACTAATAGGATTTATCGTATGAGCACATCACATATTTACAGTAGGAATGGATGTTGACACACGAGCATACTTTACATCAGCAACAATAATTATTGCTGTACCTACAGGAATTAAGGTATTTAGATGATTAGCTACAGTATATGGAACTAAATTCAAGTTCAATCCACCACTATTATGAGCTTTAGGATTTATTTTTCTATTCACGATTGGTGGATTAACAGGACTAGTATTAGCAAATTCATCATGTGATATTGCATTACGTGATACATATTATGTAGTATCCCACTTCCATTATGTATTGTCTATAGGAGCAGTATTCGCAATTATAGGAGGTGTTATTCAATGGTACCCACTATTTACAGGATTAACCATAAATAATACATGTTTAAAAATTCAATTTACAATTATATTTACTGGAGTAAACTTAACATTCTTCCCTCAACACTTCTTAGGATTAGCAGGAATACCACAACGAAATTCAGACTACCCAGATGCATAAACATCATGAAATGTAGTGTCAAGAATTGGGTCTACAATCTCTATTGTAGGAATCATTATATTTATTGTAATCATATGAGCAAGAATGGTTACAAACCGAGCAATCATATTTAGAGCTAATATAAGAAGATCAATAGAATGATTACAAAACAATCCGCCTGCAGAACACAGTTACTCAGAATTACCATTAATTTCTATATTCTAATATGGCAGATTAGTGCAGTAGATTTACAAATAAAGGTTTGACCATTTATTAGAAAACACATTAATGGCAACATGATCAAATTTATCCCTTCAAGATGGAGCTTCACCATTAATGGAGCAACTATCATTCTTCCATGATCATACTATGGTCGTATTATTATTAATTACAGTAATTGTAGGTTATGCCTTAAGTTATATATTATTTATTGCATATACAAACCGAAATATACTTCATGGACACTTAACTGAAACAATCTGAACAGCATTACCAGCAATTACACTAATTTTTATTGCACTCCCATCATTACGACTATTATATTTACTTGATGATTCAGTAGATGCAATAATTACAATCAAAACCATTGGACGACAATGATATTGAAGATATGAATATTCAGACTTTGTTGTTGTTGTGGTCTTCAGTCCTGAGACTGGTTTGATGCAGCTCTCCATGCTACTCTATCCTGTGCAAGATTCTTCATTTCCCAGTACCTACTACAACCTACATCCTTCTGAATCTGCTTAGTGTATTCATCTCTTGGTCTCCCCCTACGATTTTTACCCTCCACGCTGCCCTCCAATACTAAATTGGTGATCCCTTGATGCCTCAGAATATGTCCTACCAACCGATCCCTTCTTCTGGTCAAGTTGTGCCACAAACTTCTCTTCTCCCCAATCCTATTCAATACTTCCTCATTAGTTATGTGATCTACCCATCTAATCTTCAGCATTCTTCTGTAGCACCACATTTCGAAAGCTTATATTCTCTTCTTGTCCAAATTAGTTATCGTCCATGTTTCATTTCCATACATGGCTACACTCCATACAAATACTTTCAGAAATGACTTCCTGACACTTAAGTCTATACTCGATGTTAACAAATTTCTCTTCTTCAGAAATGCTTTCCTTGCCAGTGCCAGTCTACATTTTATATCGTCTCTACTTCGACCATCATCAGTTATTTTGCTCCCCAAATAGCAAAACTCCTTTACTACTTTAAGAGTCTCATTTCCTAATCTAATTCCCTCAGCATCTCCCGACTTAATTCGACTACATTCCATTATCTCGTTTTGCTTTGTTGATTTTCATCTTATATCCTCCTTTCAAGACGCTATCCATTCCATTCAACTGCTCTTCCAAGTCCTTTGCTGTCTCTGACAGAATTACAATGTCATCAGCAAACCTCAAGGTTTTTATTTCTTCTCCATGGATTTTAATATCTACTCCGAATTTTTCATTTGTTTCCTTTACTGCTTGCTCAATATACAGATTGAATAACATCGGGGAGAGGCTACAACCCTGTCTTACTCCCTTCCCAACCACTGCTTACCTTTCATGTCCCACGACTCTTATAACTGCCATCTGGTTTCTGTACAAATTGTAAATAGCCTTTCGCTCCCTGTATTTTACCCCTGCCACCTTTAGAATTTGAAAGAGGGTATTCCAGTCAACATTGTCAAAAGCTTTCTCTAAGTCTACAAATGCTAGAAACGTAGGTTTGCCTTTCCTTAATCTTTCTTCTAAGATAAGTCGTAAGGTCAGTATTGCCTCGCGTGTTCCAGTATTTCTACAGAATCCAAACTGATCTTCCCCGAGGTCGGCTTCTACTAGTTTTTCCATTCATCTGTAAAGAATTCGTATTTTGCAGCTGTGGCTTATTAAACTGATTGTTCGGTAAGTTTCACATCTGTCAACACCTGCTTTCTTTGGGATTGGAATTATTATATTCTTCTTGAAGTCTGAGGGTATTTCGCCTGTTTCATACATCTTGCTCACCAGATGGTAGAGTTTTGTCAGGACTGGCTCTCCCAAGGCCGTCAGTAGTTCCAATGGAATGTTGTCTACTCCGGGGGCCTTGTTTCGACTCAGGTCTTTCAGTGCTCTGTCAAACTCTTCACGCAGTATCGTATCTCCCATTTCATCTTCTTCTACATCCTCTTCCATTCCCATAATATTGTCCTCAAGTACATCGCCCTTGTACAGACCCTCTATATACTCCTTCCACCTTTCTGCTTTCCCTTCTTTGCTCAGAACTGGGTTTCCATTTGAGCTCTTGATGTTCATACAAGTGGTTCTCTTATCTCCGAAGGTCTCTTTAATTTTCCTGTAGGCAGTATCTATCTTACCCCTAGTGAGATAAGCCTCTACATCCTTACATTTGTCCTCTAGCCATCCCTGCTTAGCCATTTTGCACTTCCTGTCGATCTCATTTTTGAGACGTTTGTATTCCTTTTTGCCTGCTTCATTAACGGCATTTTTATATTTCCTCCTTTCATCAAGTAAATTCAATATTTCTTCTGTTACCCAAGGATTTTCTACTAGCCCTAGTCTAATTACCTACTTGATCCTCTGCTGCCTTCACTACTTCATCCCTCAAAGCTACCCATTCTTCTTCTACTGTATTTTTTCCCCCATTCCTGTCAATTGTTCCCTTATGCTCTCCCTAAAACTCTGTACTACCTCTGGTTCTTTCAGTTCATCCAGGTCCCATCTACTTAAATTCCCACCTTTTTGCAGTTTCTTCAGTTTTAATCTACAGGTCATAACCAATAGATTGTGGTTAGAGTCCACATCTGCCCCTGGAAATGTCTTACAATTTAAAACCTGGTTCCTAAATCTCTGTCTTACCATTATATAATCTATCTGATACCCTTTAGTATCTCCAGGGTTCTTCCATGTATACAACCTTCTATCATGATTCTTAAACCAAGTGTTAGCTATGATTAATTTGTGGTCTGTGCAAAATTCTACCAGGCAGCTTCCTCTTTCATTTCTGAGCCCCAATCCATATTCACCTACTACGTTTCCTTCTCTCCCTTTTCCTACACTCGAATTCCAGTCACCCATGACTATTAAATTGTCGTCTCCCTTCACTATCTGAATAATTTCTTTTATATCATCATACATTTCTTCAATTTCTTCGTCATCTGCAGAGCTAGTTGGCATATAAACTTGTACTACTGTAGTAGGCGTGGGCTTCGTGTCTATCTTGGCCACAATAATGCGTTCACTATGCTGTTTGTAGTAGCTTACCCGCATACCTATTTTTTTTATTCATTATTAAACCTACTCCTGCATTACCCCTATTTGACATTGTGTTTATAACCCTGTAGTCACCTGACCAGAAGTCTTGTTCCTCCTGCCACCGAACTTCACTAATTCCCACTATATCTAACTTTAACCTATCCATTTCCCTTTTTAAATTTTCTAACCTACCTGCCCGATTAAGGGATCTGATATTCCACGCTCCGATCCGTAGGACGCCAGTTTTCTTTTTCCTGATAACGACATCCTCTTGAGTAGTCCCCGCCCGGAGATCCGAATGGGGGACTATTTTACCTCCGGAATATTTTACCCAAGAGGAGGCCATCATCATTTAATCATACAGTAAAGCTGCATGCCCTCGGGAAAAATTACAGCCGTAGTTTCCCCTTGCTTTCAGCTGTTCGCAGTACCAGCACAGCAATGCCGTTTTGGTTATTGTTACAAGGCCAGATCAGTCAATCATCCAGACTGTTGCCCTTGCAACTACTGAATAGGCTGCTGCCCCTCTTCAGGAACCACTCGTTTGTCTGGCCTCTCAACAGATACCCCTCCGTTGTGGTTGTACCTACGGTATGGCCATCTGTATCGCTGAGGCACGCAAGCCTCCCCACCAACGGCAAGGTCCATGGTTCATCGGGGGATTCAGACTTTATAGACGTAGAATTTGACACTTACATAACACCAGAACAAGACCTAGAAAACGGCGGATTTCGACTTCTAGATGTAGATAACCGAACAATTCTACCAATAAATACGGAAGTACGAGTATTAACAAGAGCATCGGACGTTCTACACTCATGAGCAGTTCCCGCATTAGGAGTTAAAATTGATGCAACACCAGGTCGACTAAATCAAGGAACATTTACAATAAACCGACCTGGGCTGTTCTTTGGACAATGCTCAGAAATCTGTGGAGCAAACCACAGATTCATGCCAATTGTAATTGAAAGAACTTCAGTAAACTTATTTATCAAGTGATTATCTAAAATAATCTAAGGAGTTAGTTAAAATCTATAACATTAGAATGTCAATCTAAAATAACTAAACAATTACTACACCTTGAAATACAACAGATGACTGAAAGTAAGTAATGGTCTCTTAAACAAAAAAATAGTAAATTAACGACTACTTCTGATGGGGAAATTTTAATCCAAATCCTTCAAATATCCCCTCTTATATGATTCTCCCTATTCATCATATTTTCGGCTACATTAATTTTATTTAATCAAATAAACTTTTTCTCGTTTGAGCCAAACCTTATTAAAAGAGCAGAAAAAAGAACAATTGAGATAAAAAACTTAAACTGAAAATGATAACAAACTTATTTTCAACATTTGACCCATCAACTAACATCTTCAATTTATCATTAAATTGAACTAGAACATTTTTAGGACTATTATTAATCCCATCAGTGTTTTGACTTACACCATCACGGATTAATATTATTCGAAATAAACTAAACTTAACCTTACATAATGAATTTAAAACATTACTAGGACCAAAATCATTTAATGGAACAACATTTATCTTCATCTCAATTTTTATTATAATACTATTTAATAATTTTATAGGACTATTCCCTTACATCTTTACTAGAACAAGACATTTAGCATTAACATTTGCAATCGCTCTACCTATATGATTAAGATTCATGTTATTTGGATGAATTAATCATACCAATCACATATTTACACACCTTGTTCCACAAGGAACACCTCCTGCATTAATATCATTTATAGTATTAATTGAAACGATTAGAAATGTTATTCGACCAGGCACACTAGCAGTACAGCTGGCAGCAAATATAATTGCAGGACACTTACTATTAACATTACTAGGAAATACAGGACCATCCATAGCAATAAACTTAATTTCACTGCTAATTATTGGACAAATACTCCTATTAATTCTAGAATCAGCAGTAGCAATAATTCAAGCTTATGTTTTCTCAATTCTAAGAACTCTATATTCTAGAGAAGTATAATAAACCTATGTTAACAACTCACTCAAATCACCCATTCCACTTAGTAGATTACAGACCTTGACCATTAACAGGAGCAATTGGAGCAATAGTTCTAGTTTCAGGATTAGCAAAATGATTCCACCTATTTAATATTAACTTATTTATAATAGGATTTGGAATTACCCTATTAACCATAATTCAATGATAACGAGATGTAGTACGAGAAGGAACATACCAAGGACTACATACAGGATTTGTATCAATTGGATTACGATGAGAAATAATTTTATTTATTGCATCAGAAGTACTAATCTTTGTTTCATTTTTCTGAGCATTTTTTAGAAGAAGACTAGCACCTACTATTGAACTAGGAATACTATGACCTCCAATAGGAATTCAACCTTTTAATCCTATACAAATTCCATTACTTAATACAGCTATTCTTCTAGCATCAGGAGTAACAGTAACATGAGCACATCATAGTTTAATAGAATCTAATCATACTCAAGCATTACAAGGACTATTCTTTACAGTATTATTAGGACTATATTTCACTATACTTCAAGCATATGAATATTGAGAAGCACCTTTCACCATTGCAGACGCAGTTTATGGATCGACATTCTTTGTTGCAACAGGATTCCTTGGTCTACATGTAATTATTGGAACAATTTTCTTATCAACATGCCTACTTCGACATTCAATAAATCAATTTTCACCAAGACACCACTTTGGGTTTGAAGCAGCAGCATGAGACTGACACTTTGTAGACGTGGTATGATTATTCCTATACATCTCTATTTACTGATGAGGTAGATAAATGTTTTTCTAGTAAAAATATTACATTTGACTTCCAATCGAAAAGCTTGATATAAATCAAGAAAAACAATCCTAATTCTATCTACAAGAATTTTTATTAGATTTATTATCCCAATAATCGTTATAACCCTTGCAACAACATTATCAAAAAAATTAATTAATGACCGAGAAAAAAGATCACCATTTGAGTGTGGATTTGACCCAAAAAGATCAGCACAAATACCATTCTCACTACGATTTTTCTTAATCGCAGTAATTTTCTTAATTTTCGACGTAGAAATTGCACTAATCCTTCCAATTGTAATCATTTTCAAAACCTCAGACAATATAATCTGAACAGTATCAACAATATTTTTTATCTTAGTATTATTAGGAGGATTATACCATGAATGAAATCAAGGAGCATTACAATGGGCAGAATAAAGGGTTGTAGTTAACCATAACATATGGGTTGCATTCAAAAAGTATTGATATAATCAATCAACCTTAAATAGAATAAGAAGCGAAATATTGCAGTCAGTTTCGACCTGGAAGATTGGTAAATAAAATACCCTTATTCTTATTAATTGAAGCCAAAAAGAGGCATATTACTGTTAATAATATAATTGAATTATAAAGTTCCAATTAAGGAAATGTAAAGCCAATATGAAAGCTGCTAACTTTTTATATTAGCGGTTAAACTCTGTTAACATTTCTAAAATTTATATAGTTTAAATAAAACATTACATTTTCACTGTAAAAATAATATATCTATATTTATAAATACCTAAAAGTAAAAATACTTCCTTAACATCTTCAGTGTCACGCTCTAATTATAAGCGATTTAAGTAAACGAAAAATATCACCAAAATAAATATTCAAAATATAAAAGTTAAAAGATAAATCTTAAAATTAGAATCATATCAACCCTGCATATAACCAATTAAATAAATAAATATTCTATATAAGCCTTGACCACCAAATAATTCACCTCAACCATAATCAAATGATTTAGATGAATAATAACCCAATTTTAAAGGAATATATCTATTAAATTTAGTTGAAAGAAAAGGTATAAACCATATAGAACCAGCAAATCTAACAAAAGAAAGCATGTTTATAGAAAATAAATTTTGAGAAAAATCAAAATTAGATGTAACATAACCCAAATAAGCACCTAAAACAACTACAGTAATAGTTAAAAACTTTAAATAATAAGGCAAAGAAATAACACAAGGAACAGGAAAAATTAATCAAGACAAAAGGCTACCACCAAAAACAGCAACAAATAATAAACCAATTGTACCAAACGAAATATAATAACCCCTATCATCAAAAGAAAATCTAGAATAAAAATTATTATCACCAGATATCGAATAATAGAAAAGACGAAAAGAATAAGAAGCAGTTAAACCAGTAGAAAAGAAATAAAGAAAAAAAATTAAACAATAAATTCATCTTAAACAAACTATTTCAAGAATTAAATCCTTTGAATAAAAACCTGCTAAAAAAGGTATACCACATAAGGACAAACTAGAAACATTAAAACAAACTGAAGTTAAAGGTATAAAATTAACAACTGAACCCATAAAACGAATATCCTGAGAATCCTTTAAATTATGAATTATTGAACCTGCACATATAAACAATAATGCCTTAAATAAAGCATGAGCTAGTTAATGAAAAAATGCAAGTTTTGGATAACCTATAGCCAAAATTCTTATTATTAAACCAAGTTGTCTTAAAGTAGAAAGAGCAATAATCTTCTTCAAATCAAATTCAAAATTAGCCTCCAACCCAGCCATAAATATAGTTAAACAACCAGTTAAAAGTAAAAATCAACCACAATTATAAGTATCAAATATTGGTCTGAAACGAATTAATAAATAAACCCCAGCAGTAACAAGAGTAGAAGAATGAACTAAAGCAGAAACAGGAGTAGGGGCTGCCATTGCAGCAGGAAGTCAAGAAGAAAAGGGAATTTGAGCTCCTTTAGTTATTGCAGCTAAAACAATTAATATAGTAATAAGCTTTATTTCAAAAGAATTAGAAATAAAATCATAATAATAAATGTAATTTCAACCACCAAAATTCAATATTCAAGCAATAGAAATTAAAATAGCAACATCACCAATACGATTAGAGAGTGCAGTTAACATACCTGCACTATAAGATTTCACATTTTGATAATAAATAACTAAACAATAAGAAACTAAACCCAAACCATCTCATCCTAATAAAATTCTAATCAAATTAGGGCTAATAATTAAAAAACCTATAGAAAGAATAAATATTAAAACAATAATAATAAAACGATTTATATTCTTTTCTCCTGATATATAATCCTCTCTATAATAAATTACCAAAGAAGAAATATATATAACAAAAGACATAAAAATAAGACATTCAATCAAAAATTAAAGTCATAACAACCATAGAAGCATTTAAATTAAAAAGTTCTCATTCAACAAAAACTCTATAATCAATTATTAAATAATAAATACCCAAAATAAAAATTATAGTTCTAGAAAAAACTAAGGAAAAAAACCTCAAAGAACAAATAGAAAATAAATTCACAGCCTAAGATGAAAAAGATTCATATTATTGATTCCCCAAAACAACATTTTTAATTAAAATACTTAACCAACTTAAACAAAAAAATATTCACCCTTTAAACAAAGAATATTTAAAGGCACTCAATGTAAAAGTAAAAGATGATATTCACGAAAATAACCAAGAGAACAAGTATAAATACCAGAATAATAATTACCATGCTGAGAATAAGAATACATATATAAAGTATAAACAGCTCTAAAGAAAGACAAAAAAACTAAAGCAAAAAATCTAAAAGAAGATCAAGACATAATGCTATTTAATAATCTAAGTTCGCCTACCAAATTTGGAGAAGGAGGGGCAGCCATATTAGATAATCTCAAAAGAAATCATCATAAAGCCATTCTTGGTATCAAATTAATTATACCCTTGTTAATTAATAATCTTCGTCTACCTAAACACTCATAAATAATATTAAATAAACAAAACAATCCAGAAGAACATAAACCATGACCAACCATTAAAGAAAGAGAACCTATACAACCTCAGCAATTCATGGTTATTAACCCTCCAATAACCATTCTTATATGAGCAACAGAAGAATATGCAATTAAAGACTTTAAATCTACCTGACGAAAACAAATAAATCTAACAATAACCCCGCCAGATAAACCTAAAGACAATCAAAAATAATTAAATTTTAAACCAAGATAAGAAATAACCTTCATAACACGAAAAATACCATAACCACCTAACTTCAATAAAACACCAGCAAGAATTATTCTACCTGAAATAGGGGCCTCAACATGAGCCTTAGGAAGCCATGGTGCTGTAAACAGAACCTGGATTCATCCGAAAAAAATGACGTTTTTCCATACGTGCACCCACGTTCGTCGTTGAATACACCATCGCAGGCGGTCCTGTCTGTGATGCAGCGTCAAGGGTAACCGCAGCCATGGTCTGCGTGCTGATAGTCCATGCTGCTGCAAACGTCGTCGAACTGTTCGTGCAGATGATTGTTGTTTTTCAAACATCCACATCTGTTGACTCAGGGATCGAGACGTGGCTGCACGAACCATTACAGCCATGCGGATAAGATGCCTGTCATCTCGACTGCTAGTGATACGAGGCCTTTGGGATCCAGCACGGCGTTCCGTATTACCCTTCTGAACCCACCGATTACATATTCCGCTAACAGTCATTGGATCTCGACCGACGCGATAGGCTACAATCCGACCTTTATCAAAGTCAGAAACGTGATGGTACGCATTTCTCCTCCTTACACGAGGCATCACAACAACGTTTCACCAGGCAACGCCGGTCAGCTGCTGTTTGTGTATGAGAAATCGGCTGGAAACTTCCCTCATGTGAGCACGTTGTAGGTGTCGCCAGCGGCGACAACCTTGTGTGAATGCTCTGAAAAGCTAATCACTTGCATATCACAACATCTTCTTCCTGTCGGTTAAATTTCGCGTCTGTAGCACTTCATCTTCGTGGTGTAGCAATTTTAATGGCCAGTAGTGTAGAAAACTTATGAAGTTTGTTTTACTTAAAAAGTTTTAACAGTTTTCACACAAAATATTCGGAATCATTACTTTTCAGCACGCCCTTGTATCTTCAGGTTCTAAGTCTGACGATAATGGAGGCAATGATCGAAAGCATAGGATTTTATCCTATTTGACACAACAAGTTTCCTGAGATCATTTTATCCAAGGACTGCATCGTGAAAGACTTCATGTCCATTTCTTTCAATGTACCCTAAATTTCTATCAACATGTCGTTATGAAACAGAACATGATTCGCCATACACAGTTATTGCATTTCTGTGTTGTTCCACTTCATATGACTCTTATTTGTAAATGAGATGCAAGTTGTGAACAGCGGATCCTTCTGCTTCAGTCGTCAGTGGTACAATTACAAAACTGTAATCTGCCATATTGTTCTTATATTGTATACGCTTGCACACTGTGTAAGTAATATTTGTGACGTAATATCTGATGCAGTGCTAATTATGAAAAATTTTGCTAAATACCACTACAGTACTTTGCACCTCGTTACAGGATAATCTTCAGCTCCTGTAGGAGCCAATGTACGACATTTCTGAGGTGCGCAATATGGCCTTGTTCTTGTTGCGAGGAATTCGTGTCCAAACGTCTCTGGATCTCTCAAAGGCAGTATTTACTACTTTAGCGCACTTTTAAGCCCAACCATTTTTAATGCTGATTTGGCAGACTTGGAACTAGTCATTCAGGTACAGATAAAAATCCTCCAATTTCACTCTGACGACCACGACGACGACCGCGATATATGTTCAGGACTACGACAAAGAGCAAGATGGGAGAGCTCAATAAATTGCACAAAGATATTCAAATGCTTCTCTGGGTCTTGGCTTCTAAACTTTAATAAAAATCACCAAGAATTCAGTTACTTAAGTGTTAACCCTTTCAGACTTAGCGCCCAAACGTTTTATATATTTTGCAACAGTGAATGATTTCGTTCACCTAAGAGAGCCAGTGGCCTGTTTATTGGACATCTGTCGCTATTATAGTCCGATTCACGAGCGATGGCGGTTGTCGCAGGTCGAGGAACGGACAGCGATTGCATTGTTGCTGGTAACAAGCGACAGTTGCTGTACGCTCATATACGTGCTTTGTGCTTGATGTACGAGTTATCATGCAAATTATGTCTCTCAGTTGCTTGTCTAGAATCTGTCGCTTATCACCAACATCATGGTAAGAGACATGAGACTACTAACATATTTCAGCTGTTGCGATAATAAATGTCGCCATCCAAAATTCTGGACGTCAGGACTTGGTGGCAATATCTTTTATCTAGTAAGGTGTAGTAAATGCTATGAGATAAGAGTGTTTCCAACTTACAACTCTCTTATTACATTAATTCAAGAAATGTCTCAATTCTATTTTGCAATGCAATATGCAGTATGAATTTATAAATTATTCTAGATACGGTGTCCTGTAATTTTTGTTGTATTTTACGTTTTCATCAGTGACACATGTGCAAGTTTTCTATAATAAAGTTTTATTTACAGATCACAGAAAGCTGTACGACGCATCAAATCCAGAACACGTCAAGGAGATCCTGGACTTGATAGAACGAGATATTTCTGACACTGATATGTTACATGATGAAGACAATATTGAATACATTCCAGCTGCTGTTTGCCAAGGTACAAAGATAGGATGTGAAAAAATAACAGCGAAAGGGCATGTGCTGGTGGCACAGAAGGGCTTCACAGGAATTGCAGTGGAGAAAGATTTATTTCATGGTGCTGATGTTGAAGATGGGGAAAAGTCAAATGAGCTACCCACACCTACAGGAACTATAGACAATAATGAACCACAATATGACCATCTCACTAGGAAAGAAGAAATAAAGTTTAAAGGTCGCCTTTTCCTCCTATTCATTTCGAGAAACAGAGCTGTTATCGTTATGGACTTCTATATGACCCTATCAGTTACTTTATGTAGTTCATAACTGAATAAGAATGGGACTGTTTCCGAGATACACAAACACATATGCAGTCAGGTAATACGAATTTCAAAACAACAATAGAGATGACATAGAAACACTCTTTGGTCTGCATATAGCGATAGGCACCTTAAAATTTCCTCTAGTTAGAATGTACTGGGACAAGTTCTTTGGAATGAGTTTGTTCTCATATACAATGAGACAGGTTTCCTCAGCTGCACAATACTCTGTGTATAGTCAACAATTCAAAACGCCCAGCAGGCTCAAGTGACAAATTATATAAAGTTCATCCAGTGTGCAATCCCATCAGAAGAGGATGTACAGAACTCTCTCTTGAAGAATCACTACATACTGACAAATAGGTGATTCCATTCAAAGGTCAGTTTTCAATCGAGAAGTATGTGAATGGCAAGCCTTGTCCTTGGGGAATAAAAATATTTGTCCTGGCTGGTAGAAGCGGTACTGCTTATGATTTCCTGATTCACAATGGTAGTACCACTGAGCCTGATGAACAGAACAAGGGATTATTTGATTCAGGTTCTCCTGTTGTACTCCATTTGTGTGATAGAATAAAAAGTGAAGGACACAAGCTACATTGTGATAGCGATTCCTCCTCTTACCATCTTCAAATACTAAAACACAGAAAAATTTTTGTTGCTAGCACAGTGCGTGTAAACAGGTCTTTTTTCTGATACTTTTATAAATGATACTGATATCACAATGAAGGACAGATGATTTTATGGTCAGGTTGTCTGTAGAGATAATAATGTAGTGCTCATAAAGTAGCTTGATAAATGTAGTATTGGGCTCAAATCTTGTTTAGTTAGGTGAAGAAGACCCTTATCAGAGATGGGATAAACCATCGTGATCATATGTAACAGTAGCCGTTAAGCTCTACAACCCAGCAATGGGTCGAGTAAATTTGTTTGATGAGCTTATTGGGCTATATACGAGGGCTGTCCAGAAAGTAAGTTATGACTAATCGCGAAATGAAAATCACAGTGAAAATCAGAAATGTTTCATTTGTAACAGTTAGCTACACCTTTCAGCTACTTCTCTACGTAGTCGCCGTTCTGACTCAGACATTCGTCGTAGCGTTGTACCAACTTTCCAATACTCTCATCATAGAAGGCAGCCGCCAGTGCTTTCCGCCAATTCTCTACGCTGGCCTAAAGCTCGTTGTCTGTGCCAAAATGTTGTCTTCACAGCCAGCGGTTCGTTTGAACAGAGATGAAAGTCAGTGGGAGACAATTACAGGCTGTATTGTGGGTAATGAAACATTTCCAATTGAAACGATGCAGGAACATCTTCATTGCCCCTGCAGAATGAGGCTGAGAATTGTCTTGAAGAAGAAACCGCACGACAGTTATGTAATGTTGGTTGCATAGCTTCGGGGGTAAATTCTCACCAGGCCCTCGTACTTGGCGGGAGACACTATTTTCTATAACATGTTTAAGCACTCACTAAGAGCTCAGGAATGAAAAGAGCGACATAATTTTACCTAGAGCCATACTAGAGACACTGCCCAACACATCTTTGCAAAGCTTTATCAGATTTTCATAGTCGTTTCCATTTCGCGACCGATCGTAACTTACTTTCTGGACAGCCCTCGTAGAATCTCTATTACATACAGAAAATTGACTCTAAGAATACTGACGCCTGCTATTGATTTTTCTTTAGTTAACAGCTGGTTGCAATATCGAGAATACTGTTTAATATATAAAATTTAAGACAACAAAGCACTCGACGTACTGCGTTTTTTAATGACTATAGCTGAAAGTCTTGTGAGAACAGGCACTAGTATAAAGAGAAACTGGAGTAGGCGTAGCAGTGAAAAAGCTGAAAAAATCGTTGAACAGAGGAACTTCCATCAGATATAATTTGTGATGGTACAAACCATCTCCCAATGGTAGATCAATGCACAGATGGAGGTAGATGTAAAAACATCCCCTCTCATCGAAAATCAAAAATAATATGTTAAAAATGTGACGTTCACCTTTGCCTAAAAACGATGCAAATTTCTTTGTGCCTTTTCATACAGAACGAATTTAAAAAACTTTCTTTTCTGTACATGCTCAACTCACTTATAGCCCTGTTCATGATAAAACAGGAGTTGAAATTACTACCTAATATTATCTTTTGATTTTTGAATTTAGCGAATATTTCACTTAGGGATTGATTTTCCACAATAAATGACGCTGTAAAATGTTTAACTGTTGACTTCGTACTTCGCATCCTCGACTACCTTCCAGACAAAATGTCCAATTTATTTTACAATTTTTTAAATGTTTTAAACCAAGTATGTCAAATTTTAATTTTATTTAAATTGCAATAAATAGATTCATACAGCTATGAAAAAAGGCAAGAATATTTTTTATTTTTAAAAATAATTCAGCACTGAAAGTGTTACTGTGTCCTGTATGGATATTGCACGAGGCACTATGGACTGTCCAATAGTTAGACCATAGCTCCACACCTCTGTGAAGACAGACAGTCGCAGAAAAAGTTGGCTTTTGCATGTAACAGCTCCCCTGGATGTCCGTGTTCAACAATTATATAACTGTACTGTGTATCAGTATCAGTCAGTTGGTTTAGCGTTTTGCAATTTACAGTTCTTTCAGACATCTGTGGACAGTACACTCTGCTTCCATTTTCCAGGCTTTTATTTGACAATCGTGAAGTGAGATAATCAACGGAATCCAACATTCGTGCAAATTCTACTCTGCGCGCGATGTGTGACCGGCATTAACGCAACGGACGCTCGGGAAAAGAACAATAACAGACAGGCCTTCAAAGTGGCTCTCTCTACGCGGCAGACCACAGGTAGTAAAGAGCGGGCGACACTGACCTCTTTTTACCCTGCACACGCCGCCGGCCATGAACAGTAATATTCCTTTGTGACGCATGTAACGCACCCATCTACAGTTACAATGGAGAGCGTGGGAATTAATTACTTCATAACAGTGCTGTAAAGTGACAACCGTGTCCGCAGTTGCAAATGTAGTTGAGCACTAAGTGCCACAGAGTTGAAATGATTCCTACAGGTCTGAAGTAGCAACACAGGTGAAAACACATGTGCTACATTTTGCTTCGATTTAACACGCAGATATAAAGAAAACCATGTTTTAAAATCTGTAAGAGCGGATGAATTGCTTCTTATCAAGTTTGCTGCAGGAAATTAACAACATTGCAATAACTGAAATTGCAGAAACGAGCAAAACAGACAAATATTTCAAAGGAGACATTATAGCCTAGAGGAAATCAATCGACAAATATGCTAAATGCAGGAAATAATGGTGATATCACTAAATAGACTTACAACCCAAAATATTGCCCATCTGCTTAATAGCGTATGTAGAACGCAGACAAAAGTAATTCCGCATGCCACGGATTCTTCATCCCACTGGTAGAATTCTGGGTCACACAATTCCCATAAATTATTGACTGATATCCCATTCTAAGGTGCCTTCGGCGTCGGCAAATACATCAAGCAAGAATGTATGGTGCACAATGTGTGACAATTGCGTAATGTATGTGATTGAACTGCCCATAACCAAATTGGGACAGTCATACATTTCACTTGCTTGCATGCAGCGAAGTCCTTAGACATGCATGCCGCATGAGTAAGCCATTTCGTAAGTTGTCACATGATATAATCTAGGTAGTTCTATACAGGGATAAAGAATATTGAACAATCTTGCTGCATTGCTAGACCACAAGAAAATACCGAGACCAGTAACTCAATATACACTGAAGAGCCAAAGAAACTGGTACACCTGCCTAATATCGAGTAGGGTCCCCGCGAGCACACAGAGGTGCCGCAACACGACGTGGCATGGACACTAATGTCTGAAGTAGTGCTGGAGGGAACTGACACCATGAAACGTGCAGGGCTGTCCATAAATCCGTAAGAGTGCGAAGGGGTGGAGATCTCTGAACAGCACGTTGCAAGGCATCCCAGATATGCTCAGTAATGTTCATGTCAGGCGAGTTTGGTGGCCAGCGAAAGTGTTTAAACTCATAAGGGTGTTCCTGGAGACACTCTGCAGCAATTATGGACGTGTGGGGTGTCGCGTTGTCCTGCTGAAATTGCCCAAGTCCGTCGGAATTCTCAATGGACATGAACGGATGCAGGTGATCAGACAGGATGCTTACGTATATATATATATATATATATATATATATATATATATATATATATATATATATCACCTGTCAGAGTAGTATCTATACGTATACAGGGGTCCCATATCACTCGAACTACACCACGACAGAGCCTCCACCAGCTTGAACAGTCCCCTGCTGACACGCAGGGTCGATGCATTCATGAGGCTGTCTCCTACCCGTACACATCCATCCCCTCGATACAATTTGAAACTGACTCGTCCGACCAGGAACCATGTTTCCAGTCACCAACAGTCCAATGTCGGTGTTGACGGGCCCAGATAAGGCGTAAAGCTTTGGGTCGTGCAGTCATCAAGGATACCCGAGTGGGCCTTCAGCTACGAAAGCCCATATCGATGATGTTTCGTTGAATGGTTCGGGCGATGACACTTGATGACGGCCCAACATTGAATTTTGCAGCAATTTGCGAATGGGGTGCACTTCTGTCACCTTGAACGATTCTCTGCAGTCGTCGTTGGTCCCGTTCTTGCAGAATTTTTTCCGGGGGCAGCGATGTCGGAGAGTTGATGTTTTGCCGGATTCCTGATATTTACATTGCACTCGTCAAATTGTCGTACGGGAATGTATGCACTTCATAGCTACCTCGGAGATATTGTGTCTCAGTCCTCGTGCGCCGACTGTAACACCACGTTCAAACTCACTCAAATCTTAATAACCTGTCGTTGTAGCAGTAGTAACTGATCTAACAACTGCGCCAGAAAGTTAATGTCTTACATAGTCGTTGCCGACAGCAGCTCCGTTTTCTTCCTGTTTACATATCTCTGTACTTGAACACGCTTGCCTATGCCAGTTTCTTTGGCGCTTCAGCGTATTATAAAAGTTCTTCACGTCAGTTACAACTCTTTTAGCTTTGTAACCAATGTGTTACCTTTTTTAGTATTGTAACACATCTATAACATTTAGGTTACACTTTCAGTTACTGATACTATATCCTTCATACTAAATACTATGCATACAGGTTCAAATTTCAGTGTATTATTTTATTAACACATTTGGGTTGCAATTTCAGTACATTACCTTCAAAATCAGTATTTCATAGCTGCACAGCTGCTGACTAGCCATGTCATATCGAAAGTAACTCTACACTATGGCGCTCACTTCATCACCACGTATGAAGTATATTATCATCTTTCGCCGACATTTTTCATTGCTTTATACTGTAACTAGCTCTTACTCTCGGCTGCGCACATATATCAGTAACATGAAATGAAGTTTTCGCATTGTTTTATTGGCTGGAAGACCCCAGTCGGGATGTTCGGGAGTTTGATGGAAGTCTTTTTATTTGACCCCAATTCGGCGGCTTGCGCATCGATGATGATAAGATAATGATGAGGACAAAACACCAATGCAGTTGCGAGCGGGAAAACCCCGAACCAGCTTGGATCTCAAGTCCGAGACTTTGTAACGCTAACAGCATAACACTGATCTGTTACCGCAACTTACAGTCCGACTTAGAAGTTACAAGCAATCCGCAATGCGCAGCAGCAAAAATGCGACGGGCTTATGACTGATATTAGTATGGAAGTATGGATTAAACACTCAGAGATTTATATAAGCATTGTATTCATTATTTTGAATCGTATTATGTAGAACACATCAAACACTAAAAGCACGTTTACGAATATGTTAAACTTCAAAAGGCGGAGAGTAAACAGTTTTTTCAAAGAGTTGTATTATTATGGTACATTTCGCGTTATATTCTTCATATCAATAAATATGTTGCACTACACACTTTCTAAACTAGTCTATGTTCTTGCTCAGCGTTTAATTAGTTCGGTGGTTTAGTCGGGAAAGCCTAACAAACCGTGTTACTTTCACATTTATAATAATAGTATGGATTTGCATATAACTTGGATCGAATTATACACTAAGCAATCGATTTACCAATATCATTTAACACACGTGATCGGTAATCATCAATTCTGATTTCGTTAAATGATGAGCATTTCACACACTCCACTCTAAGCAGTGCAAGTTATGGTTCAGTTTCGAGAGCATACATTTTCGCTCCCAGTCGTAAGAATTGCTTAAAAATATCCCCAATAACTCATCACTCATTAAACCCACTTCCATTTTATTCATTTATGGAATGTAATTATGAGAGAGCTTGAGGCGTAACAGCACCTATGCACATCACTTTTAATGCCATCACAAATATTGGAGATAGTTACATGGTAAATTAAACTATCGAAGTTTATGTAACACTTCCAACATTTTTTGTCTGAGATTTCTTCGACGCATACCCGTAATTGAAATCTAAACTAGTGTTCCTACCATCGTAGATATCTCACAGACAATGTGAAGTCTCTTCACTCAATAACAACCATGTTTTCGTCAGAAGCGACACAGTGCTTGAAACTGAGCCATGAAAATCTGGGCAGCACGTCAATACGTAATTTCCCAAGTGTTAATATTACACAAAACTCATTTTTTGAAAGTTTTATATTTATGTTTTGAAAAATTAATTTAGAATGCAAAACCATGAAGTAGTAGCTGTTACATCATTACCCAGCTGCAGAGACTGTTAACATCGATGTATATAATATGAGATTGTTCGTAATTTTTCATTACAGTCAACAGAACGCGTTGTTTGCAAAGTCATCTGTATGCAAACAGTGAACGGTACCACCTCTGACGTCACACTCAACAAACAGTAAGTGTTCTGCATCCGTAATGAAGAGTAAGTTATATTAGTATCTTACAATTAAGATTCCCACATTAAAAACACCTAAAGTGGCATAATGGACTGGATCCCGATAGTGTGCTTTGAGACAGAGTGCAAGGAAATTTTTGAAGACATCAGCCAAGAGCCGTACATCAGTTTTTAAATATGAGTCAGAGCAGTCTCCTAATGTGTTGCAGTGAGGTCACCACCACACCTTCCATGCTATTTAGGTTTCCACATTTTTGAGAATTGTTGCACTGGTGGGCGGATTTTGAATGCTTCAATTTATGGGAACTTTTTATCCAACAAACGGATTCGTCAGCGACATACACCTATGGAAACACACATTTTTTTATTAATCAAACTGAACTTTTTCCTGTTAAGGAAATACTTAATCATTATTTTAACCCCACCAGGTTTCAAGCATGAGACGTTCTTTCTAGAGAGAAAGACAGGCTGAAAAAACCTGTAAACTGAAATTTTATATCGCAATGGTGTTCGACTGCGATACATTTAGTAAATGTTTCATTCTTTCCTATGTCTTACTGAAACGTTCTCTGAATCTACCCTATTTTATTATGCTCAGTTTGCTCCATTAGATTCATTATTATAAAATAAGCATTGTAATTAATCGGATTGAGAAACTCGACTGTGTCTAGAAAATTAGGATTTGAGTTTAAATTACAGCTCCCATGTGCAGTTCTACGATATCTATAGGTCTATATCTCTGATATCGATCTGTTGTAGAATTTTAGAACACGTTTTTTGCTCGCGTATCTTGTCATTTCTGGAAACAAGGAATCTACTCTGTAGGAATCAACATGGTTTCCAAAAGCAGCGATCGTGTGAGACCCAACCTGCTTTATTTGTTCATATGACCCAGAAAATATTAGATACAGGCTCCCAGGTAGATGTTATTTTCCTTGATTTCCGGAAGGCGTTCGATACGGTTCCGCACTGTCACCTGATAAACAAAGTAAGAGCCTACGGAATATCAGACCAGCTGTGTGGCTGGATTAAACAGTTTTTAGCAAAAAGAACACAGTATGTTGTTCTCAATGGAGAGACGTCTACAGACGTTAAAGTAACCTCTGGTGTGCCACAGGGGAGTGTTATGGGACCATTGCTTTTCACAATATATATAAATGACCTAGTAGATAGTGCCAGAAGTTCCATGCGTCTTTTTGCGGATGATGTTGTAGTATACAGAGACGTTGCAGTGTTACAAAATTGCAGCGAAACGCAGTAAGATCTACAGTGGATAGGCACATGGTGCAGGGAGTGGCAACTGACCCTTAACATAGACAAATGAAATGTATTTCAAATACATAGAAAGAAGGATCCTTTATTCTATGATTATATGACAGAGGAAAAAACACTGGTAGCAATTACTTCTGTAAATTATCTGGGAGTATGCGTACGGAACGGTTTGAAGTGGAATGATAATATACAATTAATTGTTGGTAAGGCGGGTACCAGGTTGAGATTCATTGGGAGAGTCGAATATATTGCTTCCCGTACTTATACCTCCCGAGGAGATCACGAATGTAAAATTAGAGAGATTCGAGAGCGCACGAAGGCTTTCCGGCAGTCGTTCTTCCCGCGAACCATACGCGAAAGGGAGTTAATGACGGTGGCACGTAAAGTGCCCTCCGCCACACACTGTTGGGTGGCTTGCGGAGTATAAATGTAGATGTAGATACTGAAATGACACACGACCTCTGTGTTTAAAATCAGTCTGCCTGAGGTGTTCCTTACATATAAGACAACTTCCTCCTGCTCAATAGCTACTTTCTCTTTGGGGATAATATTTACTTGCTTATTTTGCATTAAGTAATATTTCATGAGCCCGCCAATCAGATATAGCTGTTTTTTAAATCAAATCACACATTTTGCTACGCAGTATAACAGAAATTCGCAAAATCCAAAGTGTACATGGTAACACTAGTCAATGTGCGACAACCTCGTAATGTTTTTTACATAACAGAAATGATAAATTTCCATGTCTTCAACCGATAGCACAAACAGGGTTCCATGTTTCGTTTATGATGTTCCATGGCATTCAATAGACCCATTTTAAACCCTTTTCTTCGTTTTTTTTTCTTCGCTCTTATAACCATCCACTGACACTCAGAATACCCAATACCATACATATTATAGATATCTCTTCGTCGTTTTTCTCAAATATTGCTACATGCTTCGCATAGCTGGGAAGTTCAGTTTGGAATTTCAATTATACACTCCTGGAAATGGAAAAAAGAACACATTGACACCGGTGTGTCAGACCCACCATACTTGATCCGGACACTGCGAGAGGGCTGTACAAGCAATGATCACACGCACGGCACAGCGGACACACCAGGAACCGCGATGTTGGCCGTCGAATGGCGCTAGCTGCGCAGCATTTGTGCACCGCCACCGTCAGTGTCAGACAGTTTGCCGTGGCATACGGAGCTCCATCGCAGTCTTTAACACTGGTAGCATGCCGCGACAGCGTGGACGTGAACCGTATGTGCAGTTGACGGACTTTGAGCGAGGGCGTATAGTGGGCATGCGGGAGGCCGGGTGGACGTACCGCCGAATTGCTCAACACGTGGGGCGTGAGGTCTCCACAGTACATCGATGTTGTCGCCAGTGGTCGGCGGAAGGTGCACGTGCCCGTCGACCTGGGACCGGACCGCAGCGACGCACGGATGCACGCCAAGACCGTAGGATCCTACGCAGTGCCGTAGGGGACCGCACCGCCACTTCCCAGCAAATTAGGGATACTGTTGCTCCTGGGGTATCGGCGAGGACCATTCGCAACCGTCTCCATGAAGCTGGGCTACGGTCCCGCACACCGTTAGGCCGTCTTCCGCTCACGCCCCAACATCGTGCAGCCCGCCTCCAGTGGTGTCGCGACAGGCGTGAATGGAGGGACGAATGGAGACGTGTCGTCTTCAGCGATGAGAGTCGCTTCTGCCTTGGTGCCAATGATGGTCGTATGCGTGTTTGGCGCCGTGCAGGTGAGCGCCACAATCAGGACTGCATATGACCGAGGCACACAGGGCCAACACCCGGCATCATGGTGTGGGGAGCGATCTCCTACAGTGGCCGTACACCACTGGTGATCGTCGAGGGGACACTGAATAGTGCACGGTACATCCAAACCGTCATCGAACCCATCGTTCTACCATTCCTAGACCGGCAAGGGAACTTGCTGTTCCAACAGGACAATGCACGTCCGCATGTATCCCGTGCCACCCAACGTGCTCTAGAAGGTGTAAGTCAACTACCCTGGCCAGCAAGATCTCCGGATCTGTCCCCCATTGAGCATGTTTGGGACTGGATGAAGCGTCGTCTCACGCGGTCTGCACGTCCAGCACGAACGCTGGTCCAACTGAGGCGCCAGGTGGAAATGGCATGGGAAGCCGTTCCACAGGACTACATCCAGCATCTCTACGATCGTCTCCATGGGAGAATAGCAGCCTGCATTGCTGCGAAAGGTGGATATATACTGTACTAGTGCCGACATTGTGCATGCTCTGTTGCCTGTGTCTATGTGCCTGTAGTTCTGTCAGTGGGATCATGTGATGTATCTGACCCCAGGAATGTGTCAATAAAGTTTCCCCTTCCTGGGACAATGAATTCACGGTGTTCTTATTTCAATTTCCAGGAGTGTATTTAATCCATGCAGGATAATAACGGTGAAATTGCATAGGCAGGCATTCCGAATTGTTAATACATTCAAAAACTGCAAACTATATATTACAAAGGTAATTGAAGCTGTAAAATTTAACGAGACCTGGTTATCTTTAAATATAATCGCTAACTATATTTATGTCAACACTATGAGAATGAATCAATCTTCCAGACTTCCAAGTCTAACTGCGAAATAATATGATTAAAAACTTAGATCAGATCCCTCTACAAGCACAGTTGACATTCTAAAGAAGCAGGTATATAAACTTCCTCTTATTTCAGTTATTACATACATCCTAAATATTTATTGCCCATCATAGATAACATTAATAGACAGGTAAGCAAAGAGCAACTAATCATCTCCTCCCTTAAGGCATAAAAATGAAGTAAACATATGATCATAATGACGCTCCCATCACATCCAGACTTGAATTCTGTAATGGAGTAATTTTAAGTTCTTCCCGTATTTTATTTGATGAATCTGAACTTGATTTACTTCTTAATGATGCCAAATATAATGTTGCACCTAAACGCTGTGACAAGAAAATCGAAAAATTAGTTGTCTGCACAAAAACTGCACATGATACAGCCAGTCTAACCTGAAGTGAACAAGATCATCTAAATTCAAAGGCTTAAAAAGTTATTGTAAGAAATTGACAGTCAACATAGAACTCATGGGAAACTGATACAAAATTACTCATACGCATTAATAAAAAAAGGCTTACTAAGGGTAAATACTTTGTTGTTAAGGGGAATAAAGGCTAGGAGTCCTCATTATCTTTCATTAAATAATGATGTACAACATAGCTTGTTTGTAAATATGTTACTATTAAGCCAAAAGTTGATAAACGCCATTGGAACTTATATCCCACTGATAACTTACAGAACAGTCTTGTGCATTACATTTCACTGGAGCTCAAAGATATAGTATATTTAAAAAACTTTTCCATCAGGAACATCCACGAATATATTAATGACATTACTGATCTGCATATATAGACAGTGGCAGATCTACATCCTTGGACGCTGCATATTCGTACACAAATATACATCTCCATCATAACACTGAACTAATGAAGTGTAATTTATTAAAGAACGAACAACTTTACGAGGCACAGACATGCAAACTCACAGAGAAGTTACAATTAATTGTAGCACTTAAACAACTACTTCTCACTCAAGAAGAAACTCTGTGTACAGTCAGATAATCTAGTAATGGGAAGCAGTTTTTCAAGTCTTGTAGCTGATATTTACGGTGATTATTTGAAAAATAAATTTACAGTGCTAATGCTCCTTTAAAAAAAATCCAATTTATTACAAAAGTTATGTTGATAATTTTATCATCCTATTCAGTGGTAAAGCAGGTTAAACTCACAATCATTTGCAGTTGCTGTGGATAGCATGCACCTGAATATCAAATTCATTACTGGGCATCAGACAGATGAAGGCGTCAGTTTTTTTGACCTTAGTGTAAAATAGTTAAACAGTAGCATATTTCTAAGTTCATGAAAATTCCGTTATCACAGACACAATTATAACCAGTTCTTCATGCCAACATAGACAGCACAAAATAGCTCATTTCTGATCCACGTTAGAATCATATGCATGAAACTCCCTTTACCCCATGAAAAAGAAATCAATATTATCAAAACAGTAGCTAAGAATTGTGGATATAATCCATAAATAAATGACCACATTTACAATAAAATGAAGGGTATAAAATTATCTTCAGTAAATCCACAACCATCAGCAGGGAAGAAATTGTCAGCATACATTGCCTTGCCAAGCACAATCTCATACAAAGTTGCAGATCCATTCCGCACCAACACTGCTGTGTAAGAGAGATAGTACACACCATCAAAACCACCACCATACGTCTTGAAATATCAGGATTACACAGACCACGACAATTGCCCCAGATTCATCTGGGCCAGACTGGCAGACGTTTTAAGCTAATGTGAACTCATGGATGCCATAGACTAAACAGTTTAAGAAAATCTCGAATCACCTCTCACACGTATCAAGATGGGCACTCTGTCTCTAACATCAAAGATAAGTTACAAATACCACTAAAGGCAAGAAACAGGACCTCTCAAAATAGCCAGAAATATAAATCCACATCATCAATTGACAACAATATATTTTAAGTTAGCAACTGATACTAGCTAGGAGTCCGCCGCTCGTGGTCTCGCGGTAGCGTTCTCGCTTCCCGAGCACGGGGTCCCGGGTTCGATTCCCGGCGGGGTCAGGGATTTTCACCTGCCTCGAGATGACTGGGTGTTTGTGTTGTCCTCATCATTTCATCATCATCCAGGAAAGTGGCGAAATTGGACTGAGCAAAGATTGGATAATTGTACGGGCGCTGATAACCACGCAGTT
Source organism: Schistocerca cancellata (assembly GCF_023864275.1). Classification (NCBI taxonomy): domain Eukaryota; kingdom Metazoa; phylum Arthropoda; class Insecta; order Orthoptera; family Acrididae; genus Schistocerca; species Schistocerca cancellata. The sequence goes on along the minus strand of NC_064633.1, from coordinate 20,208,570 downwards.
GAGCTCCCCACAAACCAAACATCATCATCATCATCATCACGATACTAGCTAGGAACCAATTTTTATACATTTTGCTTTGACTGTTCAAAAAAATTAAACGTAATATGAACTCCCAACAGTCAGGACTCTGACCAGGAATATCGTCTCTGCAATAGATAAATAACATTCTAATATAAGGATAGAAGAAAATGAGAAGACACTAAATTCAACATACTAGGTATACACTTAGGGAAACTGATAACAAGCATTTTTTTAAGTTCCCCTAACATTATACAGTAGTAACTTGCAGAAATGTATTCCAGAAACAAGCTATTTATGATGTCTGTATAATGTTAATTAAATCTGAAATTTAGTATTCAACAAATAATATTTCGTCCTTCCACATTCTACATTTTTAATTTTATGTTACCCTTAGTTAATTTCTAAATTGTAATGATCATCAGATCCTTTTTATAATACATGTGTGTATGTATATGTGTAATTAATAGTATGCAGTTGGATGACTCTATATTAGTTTAGTAGCATTTATGTTGCCAGTTATTAATGTGTTGCATTTTACAAATATTTTCTTTGCTTAATTTATAACTTTTCTTGACAAGAAATGATTATCTCTGCTTAGCTGGTAGTCTTAACACCTTAAACAAATACATTCACTGCAAAGCAAATGTCTGATGCTGAAACTGACATGAAGAATTTTATGAGGAATGTGTGCCGTCGTGATGTATTAAGAATATGTATTCTGTTAGCATTCAGCTGTTTGTGTATCATTCGAAAAATGCTTACGAATCAAAACAACAGAACGTGCCGTCCGCTGGAACATACGCCAGTTTATAAAACTGTTTAACCGTCGAGACAACATATTAAGTGATGCTCAATATTGAGATGTTCTTGTGTAGTGGAGAAGCAGAAGACATGTTGCTCATGAAAACACTAATGTAATTGGAAGTGTTGGCTATCTGGATATGGGCATGGTAGTCCCAAACTGGCTACATCAATGAAACAAAGGTTTTTTTAGAAATGTTTGTGCCTGAATGCATTCTTGAGGTACAATCCTTAACAGCTAAAGAGCTAACGAGATCCAGGAAGGATAAAATAACAATTACAATTTGCTGAGCATGCCATGAGAGATGGGGTGATCACACTTCACATAGATGTTCTACTGCAAGCAATGTGCGGGTGTCTGATAATAATGAAAACAAAAAAGGATTGTCTATTATGTACCACATGTTAACAGTCTCTACAGCTGACCAATGATGCAACACCCACCACCCTCTGATTTTTCATAGCTGTCTATGGACAGTTTTGAATAATGAGTATACTAGATGATTCTTACATAAGTTACATTTTCGAAGCAGACTTTGAGTATCCTGAAAATACTTATGAACTTAATTCCCAATTCCTCATTGTCTGCTGGTTAGAGTGACTGCCCTAGATCACGGTGCACTGCATTCGATTCCTAGCTGGGTCAGAGACTTTCTTCACTTTGGGCTAAGAATTTGTATTTCTTTATATTCTTTTCATCTCATCCACAAGTTGCTGAGGTGGAGTGAAATACAAGCATTAGCGGCAGGTGCCCAAACAAACCCAGATCTATTTTTCTGGCAAGTAATAGAACACAAACATTTCATTTTAACTCCTGTCTGACATTACGTCTAGAGGAAATAGTACCATCGCCTAGCATCAACAATTAAGGAGCTGTATAGAAGGAGATTTCCACATTTAAAAAAATTATATGACTCATTAGAGAAATTTATAGCGATCTCTGAATAGTAATCTTGTTCTAGGCAAAATTCACCAGATATCACCATTCCATCAAGATACCTAGACGAAAACGTATGTTATTATCAATGCTAAGAAACGTACAAACACAAAAAACGAATTCGAAAACAGTTTTTTCTTTCAAACTAACGAATAATGCTATTTTTGGAAAAGCTATCCAGAAAATGTGAAAAATTAGTGGCTCATTTGAAAGGCAGATACGGAACAGCTGCTCTGATTGCAAGAAAGAATTTTAGGCAAGTATAGTACTGTTTGCTCTTGAAGTAAGTAGATTTAACATTGTTTTCCACAAAGCCATTGTGGGAGGAATAGGTATTTCAGATATTTCTTGTAGATTTCCAGGAGGGATATATGTTGAACAAAACTAAGGAAAAAATGTTGAATCGTGTTACATTGACACTTATGGCTTAATGCACTACGTGTAGATCCCAAATATTATGTTGATAGACGTAATGTGTATAAGTGGTTTGACACTTCACGTTTCGCCAAAATTAACATTTATAATGCTGCATATGTAAATATAAGTGAAGTGGATGCAGTGCAAGATGAATGATCAGGGAACACTGACTACACAATTTGTAAGACTGAGAGCGAAAATGGATTCACTTGAAGCTAAACCACGACCCGTGATACTTAGAGCGAAAGGACTTAAATGATCTTCAGTTAACGAATCAAGAATTGATGATTGCCGATAATATTTGTTAAATGATGCTGATAAATCAACTGTTATGCATATAATTCGGTCGTAGTTACATACAGATGCCACTATAAAACAATGTAAACTGCCATTATCGGCAGAAGATAATAATGCTTTATACCCGATGTTAAAGTAAGCACGATAGCGTGGAGTTATTTATGATACGACATGACTAGTCAACAGCTGTGTATAGAATAGGACGCGTTTTAAAATTGGTTGAGCGGAAAAATATTGGTTTTGAATGTTTTGTACTGAAATTGCAACTTATGTGTGGCATATGAAAAGAGATATGAAGTAAAATGGTAACCTACATGTGATAATTATATCATCACCTGTGTATGAAAAAGATGATAACAGTATCAGTAGCTGAAATTATAACCTGCATCATACGGATTCATAACGAAAATCAAAACGTGAGACACTAGTTATGGATGTAGTATGAAAATTATAGCATTCCGACCTTTTTCTTGTGTTCTACACCTATCATGAGAGAATTAGGCCTTATGGAACTTGCATGGCAAACAGAATACTCCATCCCTATCATGAATGTTGTCAAGTTAATAGCCATTAGTGATAGGTAAACTTTTTTCTCTTTTCCCTGTCACTTCTTCCTTTTCTTAGATTAAGTATTCATATCTTTGGTGGTGTAGATTACTGTGTTTGGTAATATTGTGTCTTGTGACAGCCAGAGCGAGAGCATCAGCAGCAGTGAGTATTGTTTGTATAAAGCGTTTATTTTGCATTTTGTTTACGACCTTCCACTAAGGAAGGGATTCTATTTGTGTTTATCTGCTCTGCATAGTAACTAACAGTTCTTGTTAAAACTTTACGTAGTTTTCGTGTTAGATTTCTTAGTGTTTTCTTGATCGTTTAGAACAGAAAGCGCCCTAAAACCGTCTTTTGTTTGTTTCGCGGCCGTTAGCCACTAGTCACTTGAATCAGCAGTTGTCGTGTGACAGCCAGAGCGAGAGCACCAGCAGCAGCGAGTACTGTTTGTATAAAGCGTTTTTGTACTTATTTGCTGCGCTTAGCTTTTAAATAGTTTTTCTGGGAAAACCTAGCGTAGTTTTCGCGTCTCGTATTTCAGTGAGTGTTTCTTGATTATCAGAGTAGCTCATCAGAAGATTATCTTGGGAATTTGTCACCGTATAGGGTAGGGTAAACATAGTCATGTGTAGGGACTGTAGTTGTTGTGAGCGGACGCAAGGAGAATTGGCCACTCTTCGGGGGCAGGTGGAGGCTTTGTCTGTTAGGCTCATCGAGCTCGAGGCGCAGGCGTCGGCTCGTAGTGGCGTTGGGGCAACTGTGGTGAGACCTATGCCTACTTCGGTGGCCTTGGAATCACATGGAACCCCTGATGTCGCTGCGTCTTCCGGCAGTGAGCATCTCACCGGTCAGCCATCACTCCAGGGTGAATGGCGGACAGTGGTGGGCTCGCGCGTGCCTGGCCGAAAGGCGAAGGTGGGATCTGGCCGCGTGGCGGCTGCCTTACCCCTTTCCAACAGGTACGGGGTGCTTCCTAGTGGTGATGACATCGTTTCCGAGCCACCACAGGATGCCTCGCCTGTTGGGCCAGTGGCCGATTCTCCGGCAAGGTCCCGACAGTCACAGAGGGCGGGCCTATTAGTTATAGGGAGCTCCAACGTTAGGCGGGTTATGGAGCCCCTCAGGAAAATAGCGGGTAGGTCGGGGAAGAATGCCAGTGTGCACTCGGTGTGCTTGCCGGGGGGTCTCGTCCGTAATGTGGAGGAGGCCCTTTCGGCAGCTATTGAACGCACTGGGTGTGACCGGCTGCAGATAGTAGCACATGTCGGAACGAATGACGCCTGCCGCTTGGGTTCTGAGGCCATCCTTGGTTCCTTCCGGCGGCTGGCTGATTTGGTGAAGACAACCAGCATCGCACGCGGAGTGCAAGCTGAGCTTAATATCTGCAGCATAGTGCCCAGAGTCGATCGCGGTCCTCTGGTTAGGAGCCGTGTGGAGGGTCTAAACCAGAGGCTCAGACGACTCTGCGACTATAATGTTTGCAAATTCATCGACCTCCGTTATTGGGTAGAGAACTGTAGGGCCCCCCTAGACAGGTCAGGCGTGCACTACACACCGGAAGCAGCTACTAGGGTAGCAGAGTACGTGTGGCGTGCACACGGGGGTTTTTTAGGTTAGAGGGACCCCCCCTTGGGCGAAACGATAAAATACCTGACGGCTTACCAGAGAGGACATTATCATCGTTGATAAAGAACGTCCGTCCTCAGAGACCAAAAACAGGAAAAGTTAACGTAATATTGGTAAACTGCAGGAGTATCCAGGGCAAGGTTCCTGAATTAGTATCTCTTATTGAAGGAAATAGTGCGCATATAGTATTAGGAACGGAAAGTTGGTTAAAACCGGAAGTGAACAGTAACGAAATCCTAGACACAGAATGGAATATATACCGCAAGGATAGGATAAACGCCAATGGTGGAGGAGTATTTATAGCAGTAAAGAATTCAATAATATCCAGTGAAGTTATTAGCGAATGCGAATGTGAAATAATCTGGGTTAAGCTAAGTATCAAAGGTGGGTCAGATATGATAGTCGGATGCTTCTATAGACCACCTGCATCAGCAACCGTAGTAGTTGAGCGCCTCAGAGAGAACCTGCAGAACGTCGTGAAGAAGTTTCGTGATCATACTATTGTAATAGGGGGAGACTTCAATCTACCAGGTATAGAATGGGATAGTCACACAATCAGAACTGGAGCCAGGGACAGAGACTCTTGTGACATTATCCTGACTGCCTTGTCCGAGAATTACTTCGAGCAGATAGTTAGAGAACCAACTCGTGAAGCTAACGTTTTAGACCTCATAGCAACAAATAGACCGGAACTTTTCGACTCCGTGAATGTAGAAGAGGGTATCAGTGATCATAAGTCAGTGGTTGCATCAATGACTACAAGTGTAATAATAAATGGCAAGAAAGGAAGGAAAATATATTTGCATAACAAGAGTGATAGGGCACAAATCGCAGAATATCTGAGTGACCACCATCAAACGTTGATTTCTGAGGAAGAGGATGTGGAACAAAAATGGAAAAAATTCAGAAACATCGTCCAGTACGCCTTAGATAAGTTCGTACCGACTAAGGTCCAAAGCGAGGGGAAAGATCCACCGTGGTATAACAATCATGTACGAAAGGTACTACGGAAACAAAGAAAGCTTCATCATAGGTTTAAGAGTAGTCGAATCAAAGCTGATAAGGAAAAGCTGAACGAAGCGAAAAAGAGCGTAAAGAGAGCAATGAGAGAAGCATTCAACGAATTCGAACATAAAACATTGGCAAACAATCTAAACAAGAACCCTAAAAAGTTTTGGTCATATGTAAAATCGGTAAGCGGATCTAAATCCCCTATTCAGTCACTCGTTGACCACGATGGCACCGAAACAGAGGACGACCGAAGAAAGGCAGAAATACTGAATTCAGTGTTCCGAAACTGTTTCACTGCGGAAAATCGTAACACGGTCCCTGACTTCAGCCGTCGCACGGACACCAAAATGGAAAATATTGAAATAAACGATATCGGAATTGAAAAACAACTGCTATCACTTAGTAGCGGAAAAGCATCCGGACCAGACGAGATACCCTTAAGATTCTACAGTGATTATGCTAAAGAACTTGCCCCCTTTCTATCAGCAATTTATCGTAGATCGCTGGAAGAACGTAAAGTACCTAGCGACTGGAAGAAAGCGCAGGTCGTTCCCATTTTCAAGAAGGGTCATAAATCAGATGCGAATAATTATAGGCCTATTTCGCTTACGTCAATCTGTTGTAGAATAATGGAACATGTTTTGTGTTCTCGTATTATGACGTTCTTAGATAATACAAATCTCCTTCATCATAACCAACATGGATTCCACAAACAGAGATCATGTGAAACTCAGCTCGCCCTATTTGCCCAAGAAATTCACAGTGCCGTAGACACTGGCGAGCAGATTGATGCCGTATTCCTGGACTTCAGGAAGGCATTTGATACGGTTCCGCACTTACGTTTAGTGAAAAAAATACGAGCTTACGGAATATCGGACCAGGTTTGTGATTGGATTCAGGATTTCCTAGAAGAAAGAACACAACATGTCATTCTTAACGGTTCAAAATCTGCAGATGTAGAGGTAATTTCGGGAGTACCGCAAGGAAGCGTGATAGGACCTTTATTGTTTACAATATACATAAATGACTTAGTTGACAACATCGGTAGCTCCGTGAGGCTATTTGCAGATGACACGGTTGTCTACAAGAAAGTAGCAACATCAGAAGACTCGTACGTACTCCAGGAAGACCTGCAGAGGATTAATGCATGGTGCGACAGCTGGCAGCTTTCCCTAAACGTAGATAAATGTAATATAATGCGCATACATAGGGGCAGAAATCCATTCCAGTACGATTATGCCATAGGTGGTAAATCATTGGAAGCGGTAACGACCGTAAAATACTTAGGAGTTACTATCCGGAGCGATCTGAAGTGGAATGATCACATAAAACAAATAGTGGGAAAAGCAGGCGCCGGGTTGAGATTCATAGGAAGAATTCTAAGAAAATGTGACTCATCGACGAAAGAAGTAGCTTACAAAACGCTTGTTCGTCCGATTCTTGAGTATTGCTCATCAGTATGGGACCCTTACCAGGTTGGATTAATAGAAGAGATAGACATGATCCAGCGAAAAGCAGCGCGATTCGTGATGGGGACATTTAGTCAGCGCGAGAGCGTTACGGAGATGCTGAACAAGCTCCAGTGGCGGACACTTCAAGAAAGGCGTTACGCAATACGGAGAGGTTTATTATCGAAATTACGAGAGAGCACATTCCGGGAAGAGATGGGCAACATATTACTACCGCCCACATATATCTCGCGTAATGATCACAACGAAAAGATCCGAGAAATTAGAGCAAATACGGAGACTTACAAGCAGTCGTTCTTCCCACGCACAATTCGTGAATGGAACAGGGAAGGGGGGATCAGATAGTGGTACAATAAGTACCCTCCGCCACACACCGTAAGGTGGCTCGCGGAGTATAGATGTAGATGTAGATTGTTAAAACGTAATTCCCCTTTATTTATTTTTCTCTAATAGATAAGTATGTTTTCCAATAGTTACCTGGATATGGAAGCCCTCTGAATTCTTTCGTTTCCGTTACCTGCATTTGTAATACTGACTTTTGGATAAAGAACTGCTGTGTAAATCGTAGGCACAAAAGCATTGAGATCGATATCGAGAGTGACAGTTAAGCGGCGATATACAGTGATAGTGATTTTGCGTGCGACAATATGGCGAGACGGGCAATGTTGATTTGATATGCAAAAACTTGCCGAGACAGTGAATTGTGGATCTTTATGACTGACGTTTCGGATTACCGTCGCAGTGCGTAATGAAAACTGTAGTGATCTTTATAAACAGAAAGATCATACGGTTTGAGTATCACTAAATGGACTGTGTCCCAACTGGTACTTCCAATGCTTACACGAGTAGACATTAGAGTTACTGCTACCATGTGAGTGATACTGTTTTTACATTCAACCGCATCACGAGAGCCAAGGCTCCATGAATCTGTGTATTGTATTTGTCCTCTTAATGAATGTAGGAAACCTTAACTGTCGCGCTGAACGTAATTGCAATTGTGGATCAGGTACAAGAACGATTTTACTTATTGTGAATTTGCGATTGCGTTAGTCATATGTAGACGTGACGAACAGTTATATCGCAGTCGGAAATTATCACGAACGGTGTAGAAGTAAGGAAAACAGAACTAAATATGTATAACGAATAAAAACGTCCCCATGTTAAACCTGTACATTGTCACCAGAAATTACAAATAAACTAGAAGCAGTCTTGATCGCTTAACTTTTTTTAATGGTGACCGGTTTAAATCTTTTTATCAGGTACACCACCACATGTACACCACCAGCCACAAACAAGAGGTTGTCATGCGCCACCGCCTCCGGCAGTCATTCATGGTCCGAAGATGATCTGATAAAAAGATCGAAGCCGGCCAACATTAAAAAAGTTAAGCGATCAAGAATGCTTCCAGTTTGTTTATAATAATTACAGACCGCTGTTTTCCTATATGAGAATTATGTTCTTTAAAATGTCAAACCAAAAATTACGTCCAGTCAAGCAGTTGCCTGATAAATACCGTTTCAGGTGACTTTGTAGCATAGCCAAGAAGATATTTCACCAGCATATTTCGCCTGAGAAGTGGGACGAGCGGGGTCGCTGTAATAGCTCGTCAGCAGCGTCACGCGCCGCCGCCATCATCTCAACACGACGTCACGCCTCTCCGACAACGAACAGGTAATCTCCATTGCTCCTCCAGTCAAAAACTCATAGAATCCAGTAGTTCGTGTTGCAAATCGTTTGTTTCATTATAAAACTATTTGCTTACTTTTTCTTGGTCAACTTTCGGTAAGTAAATAAAATTGCTGGAAGTGAACTGTTAACTTTCAATGTATCTTTGTCAATCCGCCATTAGTTATAAGTATTTTTGTTTTCTTTAACTGTTTATTTTAAATTAAAGCTGCTGCAGTTGCAAGTTTTTTGGATTCCTTTTGAAGGGAGGTGTTTTAAACGCGTGTGCAGTGTTATTCCCAAAGTGAGTTGGCACATGTTGGATACGTAAATCACGTTAATCCATTAGTTTCTGGCACGCACCAATAGAATTAAAGCTGCTACTTCGGTGTTGTCCTAAGCTTGGCGGCGAGAAAAAACTGATTGTGACAGCTGTCTAACCACGCAGGATGTGTTTCCTTCGTGTTTAATATCATATTATTACACCTTCACGAGTAATAACTTGGTAATCTGATCCTCCAGTGTTTACTGATTTTGAACAGAATTTTGCCAGATTTTTATAATTTAGTGACTCCATTGAATCGGATTCTCCCCATCCACAAAATTCGGAAACAAATTCTTCTGGGGCGAAAAAATCAGACATCAACTCAGTTAAGGTATTTCTATCAGAACCCTGTACACATACCCGGTGTACCATTTCACGAAGTCCACGAGGTAATCTTCACATATGTCCAATGTGTATTTACACACTGTCTTGACGAACACTGTCTATCTAACACTGTCTTGATGAATCTGTTATATTTAGGATCGGATTAGGTAAGACACGACTTTTTTTGTTTGTTGTTGTTTGCATTGGGTCTACAAAATGACGATTAACGATATTCACAGGGTTGCTGTAATCGAGACATAGGGAAGTAAATAACTGTTAGAGAAAGATACGGGGCGTTTTATGGAAGATGTAGGAAAAGGATTAGCCATGAAATTGGATCCACGTCTCAAAAGAGAAATAGATGGGAAGGGAGGAATAAAAAGTATGTTTGAGTTGCTGTCAGCAAAAATGAGGAAAGGGCAGAAAGACCTAAGATGGCAAATAAAGACTGTTGGAAAAACAGAAGAGAAAATGCGACACAAAATGAAAATCCAAAAAGGGGCTAAGTCAAACAATGGATCGGACATTTAAAGAAATTAAATTAAAATATTTACGAAACAAGATGAGTCAGATAGTATCAGAAATGAAGACATAGAATGCTTGGATAAAGAACACTGAAGATCAAACTGTTGGAGATGAACAAAATACAGCTGGAGTAGAAAGTCATTGTGATCATATATTCCAGGAATGTAGTAGGAAGGATGAGGCGGAAGTGGAACCATTAAAGAGGCCATTTCTGGAAATGAGAATAACGTGGATGATTTAGAAGAGAGCGTTGAAGACAAAAATATACACTCCTGGAAATGGAAAAAAGAACACATTGACACAGGTGTGTCAGACCCACCATACTTGCTCCGGACACTGCGAGAGGGCTGTACAAGCAATGATCACACGCACGGCACAGCGGACACACCAGGAACCGCGGTGTTGGCCGTCGAATGGCGCTAGCTGCGCAGCATTTGTGCACCGCCGCCGTCAGTGTCAGCCAGTTTGCCGTGGCATACGGAGCTCCATCGCAGTCTTTAACACTGGTAGCATGCCGCGACAGCGTGGACGTGAACCGTATGTGCAGTTGACGGACTTTGAGCGAGGGCGTATAGTGGGCATGCGGGAGGCCGGGTGGACGTACCGCCGAATTGCTCAACACGTGGGGCGTGAGGTCTCCACAGTACATCGATGTTGTCGCCAGTGGTCGGCGGAAGGTGCACGTGCCCGTCGACCTGGGACCGGACCGCAGCGACGCACGGATGCACGCCAAGACCGTAGGATCCTACGCAGTGCCGTAGGGGACCGCACCGCCACTTCCCAGCAAATTAGGGACACTGTTGCTCCTGGGGTATCGGCGAGGACCATTCGCAACCGTCTCCATGAAGCTGGGCTACGGTCCCGCACACCGTTAGGCCGTCTTCCGCTCACGCCCCAACATCGTGCAGCCCGCCTCCAGTGGTGTCGCGACAGGCGTGAATGGAGGGACGAATGGAGACGTGTCGTCTTCAGCGATGAGAGTCGCTTCTGCCTTGGTGCCAATGATGGTCGTATGCGTGTTTGGCGCCGTGCAGGTGAGCGCCACAATCAGGACTGCATACGACCGAGGCACACAGGGCCAACATCCGGCATCATGGTGTGGGGAGCGATCTCCTACACTGGCCGTACACCACTGGTGATCGTCGAGGGGACACTGAATAGTGCATGGTACATCCAAACCGTCATCGAACCCATCGTTCTACCATTCCTAGACCGGCAAGGGAACTTGCTGTTCCAACAGGACAATGCACGTCCGCATGTATCCTGTGCCACCCAACGTGCTCTAGAAGGTGTAAGTCAACTACCCTGGCCAGCAAGATCTCCGGATCTGTCCCCCATTGAGCATGTTTGGGACTGGATGAAGCGTCGTCTCACGCGGTCTGCACGTCCAGCACGAACGCTGGTCCAACTGAGGCGCCAGGTGGAAATGGCATGGCAAGCCGTTCCACAGGACTACATCCAGCATCTCTACGATCGTCTCCATGGTAGAATAGCAGCCTGCATTGCTGCGAAAGGTGGATATACACTGTACTAGTGCCGACATTGTGCATGCTCTGTTTCCTGTGTCTATGTGCCTGTGGTTCTGTCAGTGTGATCATGTGATGTATCTGACCCCAGGAATGTGTCAATAAAGTTTCCCCTTCCTGGGACAATGAATTCACGGTGTTCTTATTTCAATTTCCAGGAGTGTATTTGGAGCGTCTTCAGTAACACATATATAGTGTGGTAATAATAGTGACAACATAGCTGTTGATCTCAGTGTAGAAGTAAATTCAGTTTCTCTTGAAAACACTGTTAGAACGCTAGCTACAGTTGACAGCTATAAAAAAGAATAAGTTCAGAAGATATTGTGTTACCTTAAAATAACAGAATTGAAACTGGGAGCATATGCTCCAGAGAGGTACAAATGTATTAAGGAACTTGCCACAGAATTCTTGGCTGCATACCGGTTTGATGCTAGACAGAGTGATGTATGAAATTTTGAAAGGTACATTCAGATTATGATATGAGGTCTAAGGACACTTTGAATGAATATACTGAGGAATTTATTATCAAATTAAAACATTCAGAAAACTGAAATTAAAACCTTCGGGTGTATTAGGCCGCATCATATTTCGACTAAAATTATCGACATTTCGACCTCTCTGCTGGGTAGTGTTCTAGCAGTAGTGGACACCATAAGATCCTGAGAAAGATCTCAGCAGAGGGGTCGAAACGTCGATCATTTTACTAAAAATATGACGCGGCCTAATAACCCAGAAGATTTTAACTTCAGTGACAATGGCCACGAAAGCTTGCAGAATTACATAAAACATTCAGACATTATATGGAAAAGAAGTGATTTTGTTGAATTGTTGGTAGAGAATCCGCATTATCAGAAGGGATGTAGGTTGGGTGGTCAGAACTATAGACAGAGGATTTCTTGATACTGGTAAATGGCACTAACTGTTGTCTGAAGGGAAATGAAATCTTTTATAAAGACCGCGAACTTTGGGATTCTGAAGGAATGGGTGAGAAGTGATTTGTGTGATAAAGCAACCCTCAGGGACTTCACTACACTTTAGTGACTATGTGCAGTAGTGTGCACAGGGCCCCAGGCTGCTGCAGTGGCATTTCTTTCTTTAGCTTTCTGCATTGCTTCCTCCTCCTGTACAGTCTATATACATGATGACACTTCCCAAATGAGACATAATTCCTAATGATTATGATGATAAATGGATAAATTCGTGATAGGTGAAAGAAACAAGGGTAAGCTAAATGTTTTTGAACAACTTTACCTAGGAAATTTGGGAGTATTGATAAAACGTAAGACATATAGTATTGTGGAAATGATTGAATAGCTAAACTTGGTTTGGGCTTTGTAATTTGATCAGGGATAACGAAGAATGTATGATGAGAAATGATGATCGTAGGAATCTGAGACAAAGAGAAATATTACAAAAGAAGATAAGGTAAAAGGAGGAATAAGAAACACTGTAAGCTGAAGATGTTAGGGATTTTGCCATAACGTAGTCAGGAGGAATAATTGAATTCAGTAAAAAGATATAGAACAAATATTAAATATGTTTTGTAGGGTCAGCAAACGATGTGGAATGTTATGACTAATGTAGTGTTGTGCATATTGGGGAACTGTGGACGAGATAGTTAAAATGAAACATGAAAACTATACACAACAGTAATAATAAGAAAGGCCGCATAATAATTACCTCTTAATCTAAATAAGACAGTCTTTTGTAACATTGGCCATAAATAGATATATCTATCCCCTAACTGTGTCCAGAGGAAATGAGTTACTGTAGCGTGTGTAGTTCTCCTCTTAAAGACAGTGAATGTGAACACGATCAATGTGGTAGCCACTGAATGCAGTACTCATGGTCCGGATGGCGGACACATCTCCAATGTTGGTGACGCAATTAAGGGAGATGTTTAAAGATGAGTTTTCGAGTATATGATTTTGTAGCATGGTGGGTACAAATTTCGATTTTGCGATAAAAGTGCAAGTTGACATATGATGTGAGATGTAGGGTAATATGAGACAACCCTTAATTGATAGCTTTAGGCATTCAGCTTTAAGTATTCCGCTCAGAACCATTTACTCCAAAATGTGTTCAATTGCCTTGTTTTTCATTTACTCGTGTCCAGAACATAACATACATATATAGCCGATAGACAGCAATTTACAAACAATATAAGTACGGTACATGACTAAATTCCATATGACATCAATTTGTAAACAATATATGATTAAATTCCATATGACATCACTTCACAAACGATGTAATTACTTGATGAAATTCCATATGACATCCAAAATTCCACCGTTTGAACTGCTGTATCATTGGTGATAACCAGATCGTCCATCGGCCATGGGGCTGGGAGGTTTCTACAGTTGAGCAGGTGTTGATGATCTTGCTGTTCTCCACAGTCGCATAGTTCATCTCCTTGTTAATATCACATGATAGCTCTCGTGAATGATCTTACTTTGTAAGAGAGTGCTTAAGTAAGATCGTAGCTGCATGCAGACAAGCAGAGCATATGCTTGTTCCAATCTAGAAGGTGGACAAATCGTTTACAGGCATTACATAACTGCCATCACCACTAGACGAGAACGATGTCATGCTCCCACGCCCATTATTGTGGTAGGAATCCTGTTGTTTCACTTTTATTGCAGTAACATATTAAGCCATGACAGAGAGAGAAGAATTGTCTTAGGAGATCAGTGATTGGGCTGTTCCCAAAGAAAAGAGTGTGTCTTAAGAATATGATGAGTAGCATGGCTGGAAGCCCGCCTGGTTAGCTGTGCAGCTTTCCGGATTGGGAAGGAGCGTCTGGTCCCCGGCACAAATCCGCCTGGCGGACTTGTGTCGAAGTCTGGGGAGCCGGCCAGTCTGTGGATGGTTTTTAGGCGGTTTTCCATCTGCCTCGGCGAATGCAGGCTGGTTCCCCTTATTCCGCCTCAGATACACTACGTCGGCGATTGCTGCGCAAACAAGTTCTCCACGTAGCGTACACCACCATTACTCTACCACGCAAACATAGGGGTTATACTCATCTGGGGGGGGGGTCCAACGGGGGCCGAACCGCACAATAACCCTGAAAGAGTAGTTCGGTGTGGGGCGGCGGGGCGGTGGACGGGTGAAGTGGACTGCGGTAGTCGTCGTGGGGCTGTGGACCTCTGCGGCTGAAGTGGGGACGCAGCCTCTCCATCGTTTATAGGCCTCCGGTTAACATAGAATACAATATAGTGGCACATGACTGGAAAATACTTGCCTCTTATCGGTGTGGTTAAATTTATGTAACCCTGTTGCTTTAACAGCTCCATACTCGGTCTGTTCTCAAGAAAGTGTCTTAGCTTGGAGTATGATAGGCTTGGGTTGTGGATATGGTTTCAGAATGATGGAGGGGATGGCGCAGAGAAAGTAAGGGATAAAGGGATAGGGAGGTAAGTAGGAGGCGCGGTGCGACGGGTAGAGGATGTTGAAGGGGAGAGTTCAGGATCAGATTTTATCTAGAGTGCCATTCAGATTCCTAATGCCGTTCACCTGAGGGCAGCGTACCGCAAAAGACATTGATCTGGTTTGACAGGAAAGATGATTCTTCCGACCAGGCGACAAGTTCCATATGATTCACAGTTCAGTCTCGATGTTCCAAAGCCCAACGCAATGGTGACTGCGGATGTCAGTGGGTCAATACTGGAAGACGTAGGCTTGCCCACTGTGACTATGTGGGCTGAACAATGTCCTCTTATACACTTAACGCCTGCACCAGCATTCTACTCTGTCACCAGATCAATAGATCACCGCCTATTCTGCTTTACACATTGGTCAAGCATCAGACATCCAAGTTTTTAATGAGCTGTGGATGTCCAACACGTCTTCGACTACTAGTGGTTACGCCGTCCTTCAACCACATTCCGTAGATGCGTACGACAGTAACTCAGGAATAGCTGACCTGATTTGCCATTTTTAGGTGCTCATTTAACCATTAGGCTATGTGACAGCGAGACCTTCCATTAATCGGATTTTTATACTTTTTTATACTTGTGGTAAGTGAAGTGCAAAACTCAATCAGTTCCTCGAAAGCAGTCGATATAAATATTAAAATTCTCGAGAAAACCGACTTTTACATTTTCCAAGGTACTTAAAATTCATTAAAAACAATGTAATTATCACAGTGGGCCTCGTGGCGGTCTCAGGTTGCCATTCAGTAAGGGGACCGACCATTGCCCGTAATTTAAATAAAGAAAAATATAAGTCTCATCAACAGAAAGTAATGTTACGCGATGTCCGCAAAGACCCACTGACGCTATAACAGAGAAGAAACAGAGCGAAATAAAAAGAGTAAAGGTAAAGTCTGTAGCGTCATATTGGTTTTGGATCGTTCTCTGGCTCGAATTTCGCTATGACTTTCTTTCTCGTTTTATCTTTTTCGTCCAATTCGCATGTCTACATCATCTTTAGACGTAAGAATTCAACCTACGTATGTTTGTATTCTTAAAACTTGGAAAGTATTCAGTCCATTGACTCGAACTTTTGATACGACGTTGCATTCACACACTCGGGAGCTGATGAAGTGGAAACAATGATACCAAAATTTCGTAACATTCTTGACAGATTTACTTAAAATTTTACACAACACCATAATGAACATTATCTCAGAAAGTACTTGACCGATTTACTTCGAGCTTTTAAACGTTAATGTAATAACCTTTTGGAATCGTATGGGCTATATATTTTAATATAAATAATATATAAATATGTATGTGATATATGAAGGGGCAACATTGCAACCAAAAATCTCAAAAAGCATTTGACAGATTTACTTCAAATTTTTACACGGTACTCTAATAAACGTTTCGACGAAAATACGCAATACATTTTAAATCGATACTACATAAATATAGCATAACCGCGTTTGCGCGAATTCGCGTAACACTAACTCGCGCTTACCCAAAAAAATATTGGTCCCGGCAGTAACAGTTTTATCGGTTAACACGAATTCTGGTTAAGGCGAATTACGAATTCTTTTTCAGTCCCTATCGTAGTTAAATTGCATTGTAACACAATCTTCCATTGTTTCAGTATTTGTAAGGGTTAATTTTTTTCGGAAATGAATACAAGAAACGTAACTTCATAGCTAATTACGCATTGTTGGCTCGTTTCTAACGTACTGTAGGACGGCAGTCGCGATTATCACCTCAACAATCAGATGTATGGTGCATTTAAATAAATTCAGTAACGTGTGCATTAGCATTTAGAAACTTATTCGATACCAGGTGTTCTTTTAGTAGTAGCCGAATTGAGAAAGTATACAGAATAAAAATATACAATCGGTAGGACGGGAAACATGACGAAGAGGAAACAGACAGTTCTAAATGTGTAGGTAAATTTCTAGATGACGTAGACAGTGATACAAAGAAAACAGCAACTGTAAAGCAGATTGGAATTCACAAATCCACTTTATCTATTGTAAAATAATTAAGAATCGAGAAACAACCATTAATGCCGCTGCATCAGGTTCCGGGAGCAAATCTAAACGACTTCGTAGCACTAAATACGAAGACACAGAGGCGTTACTGCTAGAATGGTCCAATCATATGCATACATCTAACATACGTTTAAGTACAGGCACCGAAGACTTCTATTGTTCTGCTGGTGGGTTGTATCGGCTACAAAAGAGATATTCAATTTCATCAGTTCAAATATGTGTTGCAGCAAAGATAGTTGATGAAGAAAGTGCGAACAGCTAGTTGCATGAATTCATCAGTCTGAGGGAAAAGTGTCCGTCGTGTGTTGTGATCAATGTGATCGATACTGGACTTTTCTATATTTTTTTTTTCCAAATTGCACCCTGAGGATAAAAGGTGATAAAAATTTCCACCGTGGAGCATGCAGCTGACAACCTGTAACTGTTGCCCTTGTATATAATGCGGACGGCAGTGAAAAGCTTCGTCCCTGGTTTATCGGTAAGTCCGAGAAACTGTGTTGTTTTAAAAACATAAATATGGAAATTTTATCTTGCATCTACTCTCACCATAAGATGGCTTGGATCGACGGCACATCATTTTGCAAGGGGCGTCCTCGTTTCAGCAGTCGAATGGATGCTCAAAATAGACATATTCTTGTTACACTGGACAGATGTACAATTTTTCCACCAAAATCGACGAGGCGCCTTCAGTCCTTGAACAAAAGTATCGTTTCGCTCATGAAGACAGTGTATCCGCAAGCGGCTTGTAAGAGCTGCAATTCGTGCTGCTGAAAACAATACTGCAACCTCATATCTGAATCTGCTTGACGTAGTAGAAGCCATCGCAGCAGCCTGGAACTAGACGTCGCCACATCATATACAGAAGTGCTTTAACAGAGCCTCGAGACATAGCAACACCGGAGATGTCCACAGTTGGCCGACGCCACTTCACCTAATGAATGGACAGTTCTGCAAGACGTTGTCAAACCTGGGATCAGTTTTGAGGAATTGATTAATGTATACGACGTTGTTGCCGTATGCGCTTCTCTGGAATTTGAGATGCCAAAAACTGCGACCAGGGTGCAAGAAGGGTGATAAGAAGAAAGTGAGGAGCAAGAGAATACAGACACCATTCCACCTACCTGTCAGGAGACGTTTACAGTCTTGCACAATTTTGAACGATTTTCTTCAACATGCGACACCACTGCTGGGTTTACGGACGCTATAGTTACAGTTGGCTGAGAAATTACAAGATATTTTCGTTCCAGTGAACGTCAGTGAACCATACTAGAATTTCTTCCAAGAAAATAGTGTAATAGTGTTATGAGTCTACAGTAATGAAAAGCGATTGATACTATAGTGTATTGCGAATTACTGTACTAATGTACACATACACATATTAACATCAGTGTTTTTCACTTAACACGAATTTTTTAACACGAACTCTAGATTTTTCGGTCCCTTGGGATTCGTGTTAACGAGGTTACACTGTATAATAAACACTGCTCAACAACATTTTGGAATACTATCGTAAAATGTAGTCTACGGTAGTAGAGCTCTCACTGACCTAGGCACTTCATGCATTATCCCGTAAAAGTCCACATACTGGATCGTGTTTACTACTGCCCTGCTTTGTGGTCGTTTCCCACTCATGTAAACAAACCACTGCCGCAGCGGCGCACCGCGAACAGTCCAGTATCAACAACAGCTTCATTCAGTTTGTGTTCAACACTACAGTAACATGCTATCTGGAGGCATGCAACACGTTGATAGTGTTAGGATAACGGCTTTGCTTTCATCACGTCACACGCAGCAAGATGTTCCGATCTGTTACATTTCACCCAAATTGGTGAGTAGAAGCTATGGAGGGAGCACAGAGAGACGGTAAATGTGAACGATAGATATCGCAGTGGTCGTCCTCGTATGACAACACCAATGTAGGAGCGTTTCCTCCATCTGTCGGTTCGCAGGACAACCCTGTATCACCCCCTTCCCAACCACTGCTTCCCTTTCATGCCCCTCGACTCTTATAACTGCCATCTGGTTTCCGTACAAGTTGTAAATAGCCTTTCGGTCTCTGAATTTTACCTCTGCTGCCTTTAGAATTTGAAATAGAGTATTCCAGGCAACCATGTCAAAAGCTTTCTCTAAGTCTACAAATAATAGAAACGTAGGTTTGCCTTTCCTTAATCTGTCTTCTAAGATAAGTCGTAGGGTCAGTATTGCTTCACGTGTTCCAACATTTCTACAGAATCCAAACTGATCTTCTCCGACGTCGACTTCTATCAGTTTTTCCATTCGTCTGTAAAGAATTCATGTTAGTATTTTGCAGCCATGGATTATTAAACTGATAGTTCGGTAACTTTCACATTCGTCAATACTTGTTTTCTTTGGGATTGGAATTATTATATTCTTCTTGAAGTCTGAGGGTTTTTCGCCTATCTCACACATCTTGCACACTAGATGGTAGAGTTTTGTTAGGTCTAGCTCTCCCAAGGCTGTCAGTAGTTCTAATGAAATGTTGTCTATTCCCGGGGCCTTGTTTCGACTTACGTCTTTCAATGCTCTGTCAAACTCTTCACGCAGTATCTCCTATTTCATCTTCATCTACATTCTCTTCAATTCTATACTATTGTCCTCAAGCACATCGAGCTGTATAGCCCCTCTATACACTCCTCCCACCTTTCTGCATTCCCTTCTTTGCTTAGAACAGGGTTTACATCTGAGCTCTTGTTATTCATGCAAATGGTTCTCTTTTCTCCAAAGGTCTCTTTAATTTTCAAATGGTTCAAAAGGCTCTGAGCACTATGGGACTCAACTGCTGAGGTCATTAGTCCCCTAGAACTTAGAACTAGTTAAACCTAACTAACCTAAGGACATCACAAACATCCATGCCCGAGGCAGGATTCGAACCTGCGACCGTAGCGGTCTTGCGGTTCCAGACTGCAGCGCCTTTAACCGCACGGCCACTTCGGCCGGCTTTAATTTTCTTGTAGGCAGTATCTATCTTACCCCTAGTGATATGCGCCTATACATCCTTACGTATGTCCTCTAGCCATCCCTGCTTAGCCATTCTCACTTCCTGTCGATCTCATTTTTGAGACGTTTGTATTCCTTTTTGCCTACTTCATTCACTGCATTTTTATATTTTCTCCTTTCATCAATTAAACTCAGTATCTCTTCTGTTACCCATGGGTTTCTACTGGCCTTCGTCTTTTTACCTACTTGATCCTCTGCTATTTCGTCTCTCAAAGCTACCCATTGTATTTCTTTCCCCCATTCCTGTCAATTGTTCCCTTATGCTCTCCCTGAAACTCTACAGCCTCTCGTTTAGTCAGTTTATACAGGTGCCATCTCCTTAAATTCCACCCTCTTTCCAATTTCTTCAGTTTTAATCTACAGTTCATAACCAAAATATTGTGGTCAGAGTCCACATCTGCTCCTGGATATGTCTTACAATTTAAAACCTGGTTCCTAAATCTCTGTCTTACCATTATATAATCTATGTGATACCTTCTAGTATCTCCAGGATTCTTCCATGTATACAACCTTCTTTTATGATTCTTGACCCAAGTGTTAGCTATGATTAAGTTATGCTCTGTGCAAAATTCTACGAGACGGCTTCCTCTTTTATTTCTTACCCCCAATCCATATTCACCTACTATGTTTCCTTCTCTCCCTTTTCCTACTGTCGAATTCCAGTCACCCATGACTATTAAATTTTCTTCTCCCTTCACTATCTGAATAATTTATCTCATCAAACATTTCATCCAGTTCTTCGTCATCTGCAGAACTAGTTGGCATATAAACTTGTACACTGTAGTAGGCGTGGGCTTTGTGTCTATCTTGGCGACAATAATGCGTTCACTATGCTGTTTGTAGTAACTTACCCACCCTCCTATTTTTTTATTCATTATTAAACTTAATCCTACATTACCCCTATTTGATTTTGTATTTATAACCCTGTATTCACCCGACCAAAAGTCTTGTTCCTCCTGCCACCTAACTTCCCTAATTCCCACTATATCTAACTTTACCTCCAGAATATTTTAGCCACGAGGACGCCATCATCATTTAACCTTACAGTATAGATGCAGGCCCTAGGGAAAAATTACGGCTGTAGTTTCCTCTTGCTTTCCCATACATACACTCCTGGAAATGGAAAAAAGAACACATTGACACCGGTGTGTCAGACCCACCATACTTGCTCCGGACACTGCGAGAGGGCTGTGCAAGCAATGATCACACGCACGGCACAGCGGACACACCAGGAACCGCGGTGTTGGCCGTCGAATGGCGCTAGCTGCGCAGCATTTGTGCACCGCCGCCGTCAGTGTCAGCCAGTTTGCCGTGGCATACGGAGCTCCATCGCAGTCTTTAACACTGGTAGCATGCCGCGACAGCGTGGACGTGAACCGTATGTGCAGCTGACGGACTTTGAGCGAGGGCGTATAGTGGGCATGCGGGAGGCCGGGTGGACGTACCGCCGAATTGCTCAACACGTGAGGCGTGAGGTCTCCACAGTACATCGATGTTGTCGCCAGTGGTCGGCGGAAGATGCACGTGCCCGTCGACCTGGGCCCGGACCGCAGCGACGCACGGATGCACGCCAAGACCGTAGGATCCTACGCGGTGCCGTAGGGGACCGCACCGCCACTTCCCAGCAAATTAGGGACACTGTTGCTCCTGGGGTATCGGCGAGGACCATTCGCAACCGTCTCCATGAAGCTGGGCTACGGTCCCGCACACCGTTAGGCCGTCTTCCGCTCACGCCCCAACATCGTGCAGCCCGCCTCCAGTGGTGTCGCGACAGGCGTGAATGGAGGGACGAATGGAGACGTGTCGTCTTCAGCGATGAGAGTCGCTTCTGCCTTGGTGCCAATGATGGTCGTATGCGTGTTTGGCGCCGTGCAGGTGAGCGCCACAATCAGGACTGCATACGACCGAGGCACACAGGGCCAACACCCGGCATCATGGTGTGGGGAGCGATCTCCTACACTGGCCGTACACCACTGGTGATCGTCGAGGGGACACTGAATAGTGCACGGTACATCCAAACCGTCATCGAACCCATCGTTCTACCATTCCTAGACCGGCAAGGGAACTTGCTGTTCCAACAGGACAATGCACGTCCGCATGTATCCCGTGCCACCCAACGTGCTCTAGAAGGTGTAAGTCAACTACCCTGGCCAGCAAGATCTCCGGATCTGTCCCCCATTGAGCATGTTTGGGACTGGATGAAGCGTCGACTCACGCGGTCTGCACGTCCAGCACGAACGCTGGTCCAACTGAGGCACCAGGTGGAAATGGCATGGCAAGCCGTTCCACAGGACTACATCCAGCATCTCTACGATCGTCTCCATGGGAGAATAGCAGCCTGCATTGCTGCGAAAGGTGGATATACACTGTACTAGTGCCGACATTGTGCATGCTCTGTTGCCTGTGTCTATGTGCCTGTGGTTCTGTCAGTGTGATCATGTGATGTATCTGACCCCAGGAATGTGTCAATAAAGTTTCCCCTTCCTGGGACAATGAATTCACGGTGTTCTTATTTCAATTTCCAGGAGTGTATTTAGTAATTTTACTTTCACCCGAATTGAGACACAGCAATAAGTGACCGGGTACAGTTAGCCTAAATACAAAATTTATCAAGTACATGCTGATTAACACATATCTATTCATAATTTATTAATTTATTACACTGGAGAGCCAAAAGCTGGTATGCCTGACTAATGTCTTTCAGGGCCCCCGCGAGCATGCAGAGGTGTCACAACAGGACGTGGCATGGACTCGACTAATGTCGGAATTAGTGATGAAGGGAACTGACACCATGAATGTTGCTACGCTGTCCATAAATCCGTATGGGGATGGAGATCTCTTGTAAACAGCACGTTGAAAGACATCCCAGATATGATCAATAATGTTTGTATCTAGGGACGTTTTTTGGCCAGTGGAAGTGTTTAAACACAGAAGAGCGCTCCTGGAGAGCTAATCTGCAGCTATTTTGGACGTGTGGGGCGTTGCGTTGTCCCGCTGGAATTGTCCAAGTGCATCGGAATGCACAATGGACATGAATGGATCCAGATGATCAGACAGGATGATTAAGTACGTGTACTTGTCAGAGTCGTATCTAGACGTATCAGAGGTCCCATATCGCTCTAACTGTACACGTCCCACACCATTACAGAACCCTCACCGGCTTGAATAGTCTCCTGGCGATATGCGGGGTCCATGGATTCATGATGGGTTTTTCCGGCACCTGT
Organism: Schistocerca cancellata; assembly: GCF_023864275.1. NCBI lineage: Eukaryota > Metazoa > Arthropoda > Insecta > Orthoptera > Acrididae > Schistocerca > Schistocerca cancellata. The sequence goes on along the minus strand of NC_064633.1, from coordinate 20,185,374 downwards.
ACACGGCCATCCGCTCGATATAATTTGAAACGAGACTCGTCCGACCAGGAAACATGTTTCCAGTGATCAACAGTCCAACGTCGGTGTTCACGGACCTAGGCGAGACGTGAAGCTTTATGTCGTGCAATCATCAAGAGTACACCTTCGGCTCCGAAAGCCCATTTTGATGATGTTTCGTTGAATGGTTCGCACGCTGACCCTTGTTGGTGAGCCGGCCGAAGTGGCCGTGCGGTTAAAGGCGCTGCAGTCTGGAACCGCAAGACCGCTACGGTCGCAGGTTCGAATCCTGCCTCGGGCGTGGATGTTTGTGATGTCCTTAGGTTAGTTAGGTTTAACTAGTTCTAAGTTCTAGGGGACTAATGACCTCAGCAGTTGTGTCCCATTGTGCTCAGAGCCATTTGAAGCCTTGTTGGTGGCCCAGCATTGAAATCGGAAACAAATTGCGGTTGTATTTCTGTCAAGCTGAACGATTCTCTTCAGTCGCCGTTGGTTCCTCTCTTGCAGGATCTTTTTGCGGCCTCAGCGATGTCGGAGATTTGATGTTTTTCCGGATTCCTTATATTAACGGTACACTACTGAAATGATCATACGGGAAAATCCCCACTTCATTGCGACCTCTGAGATTCTGTGTTCCATCGCTCGTGCGCCGACTACAACAGCACGTTCAAACTCTCTTAAATTTTGATAACCTGCTATTGTAGCAGCAGTAACCGTTCTAACAACTGAGCCGGACAGTTGTCTTATGTAGGCGTTGCCGACCACAGCACCGTATTCAGCCTGTTTATACATCTCTCTGTTTGAATACGCATGCCTATACAAGTTTCTTTGGCGCTTCACTGTATTTTTCTAATTACTGTGCATGCATTGCAAATATTAATTCTTAATTACTATATTTTATTATACATAGTTAATAAAAAATTAAATTAATAAAATGGTTAAAATTTTATTACCAGTCTTTTATGAATTTATATTTGGAATGAAAACTGGAATTTGTATGTGATATGTAATTAGAAACAAGAAGACGTGCAATTTTCGTAATACGTGATTGTTAGTAATGTGTTAATTAGTATGTATATTTGAATTTTATATTTGAGTGTGTAGGTGTTCGAACTGAAAGAAAAAACTAAAACTAAAAGAAAAGACCCCTGCGAGATTAGAATCAGTAGTTCATTGACTATCCATTTCAAACGGTTCAAATGGCTCAGAGCATTATGGGACTTAACTGCTGAGGTCATCAGTCCCCTAGAACTTAGAACCACTTAAACCTAACTGACCTAAGGACATCACACACACCCATGCCCGAGGCAGGATTCGAACCTGCGACCGTAGCAGTCGCGCGGCTCCAGACTGTAGCGCCTAGAACCGCTCGGCCACTCCGGCCGGCCGATTATTCAGTTAACATTCTACTACGCTACCAAGCTTTCTTTTTAATATTATTTCCTCTATTTACGGTTCTAACTACAGCAGAGTCCTTTAACACGTACGACAGGTAAGTGGTTAAATAGTGAGCGACCGGAGTGCGAGCGTGTGCAGGCGTTTCGAGCCGCCACGGCAGCCGCTACGATGATCAGCCATTGCCCGCATCTCGTGGTCCTGCGGTAGCGTTCTCGCTTCCCACGCCCGGGTTCCCGGGTTCGATTTCCGGCGGGGTCAGGGATTTTCTCTGCCTCGTGATGGCTGGGGTGTTGTGTGCTGTCCTTAGGTTAGTTAGGTTTAAGTAGTTCTAAGTTCTAGGGGACTCATGACCACAGCAGTTGAGTCCCGTAGTGCTCAGAGCCATTTGAACCATTTTGATGATCAGCCGGCCACGCGGTGTGGCGGCCGCTGCGAGATGCGCATGTGCCTGCGTGCTGTAGTTGCGGCGGAACAGAAATGCAAGGGCGCTAGCTAGTTACGTCAAACATAGGTAATGCTCTTATGTTTGCAAATACAACTGTGTCGGTTGCCTTTGTAGCTGTTCGTTGTTCCGTAGCACTGTATGCCTGTAGATAATGCATTTGTAGCTAACGTAGCGGCAACGGGGTTCACCACAGTCCACAAATCTTCTTCATTTAGTCGGTGTTAACTTCAGCTTCTTCCTGAAACAAAATTTTGAGCATATTACCAAAGATCTTTTATTCGATTTTTTTCTTCCATATTTTAACACTCTTCTTTCACGTATTCTCTATTCTTGTTCATTATCATTTCTCTGTCGACCGAAGTGGCCGTGCGGTTAAAGGCGCTGCAGTCTGGAACCGCAAGACCGCTACGGTCGCAGGTTCGAATCCTGCCTCGGGCATGGATGTGTGTGTTGTCCTTAGGTTAGTTAGGTTTAAGTAGTTCTAAGTTCTAGGGGACTAATGACCTCAGCAGTTGAGTCCCATAGTACTCAGAGCCATTTGTACCATCATTTCTCTTCTTTGTTTATAAAATAACTCATATCCAAAAATCCATACCATAACATTGCATTTCTGTGTTGGGAAATAAACGTCTTCTCGAAACAACAAGTTAATCAATATTATTTCTCTTCCATTACTCCGCCTGAATAAAGTGACCAGCAGTGCAGATTCCTTCCATATATCTTTGTATCCGTCACAAAACAAGCGGTGGGTTAATGACTGCAGGTTATTGTGTTTTAGACATTCAGTTGTTGCCCTATTGAGAATAGCTTTTCGTTTGTGCAGCAATATTATTTATAGTCAATAAAATTCTTCTGGGTTTGAGGCCGCATTTTCATCTGTAAGGTTATATTTATGACGTTGTACCACATTTGGAAATTATGTTGTTGCTATTTTATTATTTATATTTTACCACAATCTATTCCAACTTTTCATGGGATTTTTTAACTCCATTCAATTTCGGTTTTTCGTTTTATTTTGTCTGTCCTTTATACAGGGTGGTCCATTGATAGTGACCGGGCCAAATATCTGACGAAACAAGCATCAAACGAAAAAACTACAAAGAACGAGACTCGTCTAGCTTGAAGGGGGAAACCCGTTAGCGCTATGGTTCACCCGCTAGATGGCGCTGCCATAGGTCAAACGGATATCAACTGCGTTTTTTTTTTAAATACGAACCCACATTTTTTATACATATTCGTGTAGTACGTAAAGAAATATGAATGTTTTAGTTGGACCACTTTTTTCGCTTTGTGATTGATGGCGCTGTAATAGTCGCAAACGTATAAGTACTTGGTATCACGTAACATTCCGCCAGTGCGGACGGTATTTGCTTCGTGATCCATTACCCGCGTTAAAATGGACCGTTTACCAATTGCGGAAAAGGTCGATATCGTGTTGATGTATGGCTATTGTGATCAAAATGCCCAACGGACATGTGCTATGTATGCTGCTCGGTATCCTGGACAACATCATCCAAGTGTCCGAACCGTTCGCCGGATAGTTACGTGATGTTCGCTTGACTATCAGCGAGTTGCAGTATTCTTCTTATCAAGAGGGATGCATTTTCTTCCGTATGTCTTTCAGTCCTAGGCATCCCTTCTCAGGTTTAAAGGTAGTTGAGCCCATTGCCACTGTAAAAATATGATCTTGCCAGACATATTTACGGACAGTGTTCATGGTAGCTTTCACTGTTACTTCCGATACACATAATATCAGACCTACATACGTAGATTGTGAACGAATTGCACGGTGTCTGAGTTTTATTCTTTGTGTGGCATTCAGATATCCTGTTTGATTTAGTATAAGTATGCCTCTGATTTTTGTCTGGCACTTGTCTCCAATTGGAGGTTGTTGTTCTTAGTGGACAACTGTAGAAGTTATACACAAGCTAGTGTGATTTTCCATTCGATTTGCCCCCGGTAGGTGAACACTGTTGATACCCTTCAGAATTAATGATGAACTTGTCGTTCCATTTGTTTTCACTCCCGTTGCGTTTTTCCATCAGCTGAACAGTGACTTCCTTGTTTCTTACTATCAACCCTACGGCGTCAGCGTATGCGTTTGTTACTTTTTCATTCCAGATATTGTTGTACCTTCTACTATGGTATTCAAATTTTGTAAGAGTGGTTCTAAGGAAATTACGGAAAGTAGCGTTGATAAGGTGTTATCCTGTGGGACTTCATTTGAGATTATAAGGTCCCTGGTGTATTGTCCGTTAATGGAAATATTTGTTTTTATTCCTCTTATAATGGTCTCCAAAACGGTCAAGCTGATCTGAGTAAACCCGTGTGTACAAATTTTGAAAAGATATCCGTGGTTAATCTTATCAAACATGTTTGTAATTCCTATGCATTCCAGGCCTGCATCTGCTGACGATGTAGAGAAACTATCGACGACGTTCCTTTATTGATATGCCGTCTCAAATATGTTACGTCTATGGGGACAAGTATGATGGCATCCAAATATATTTCCCAGAATGAGTGTCTTTCTGTCTGTCCTTAATCACCTGTGCGATTAATTTGTAATCCTTGTTCATTAAACAAATTGGTTTCATTTTGCTAGGCACCTTTATATCTGCATTGCAGCGTTTTGGACTTAAAACTGTTACACTTTCTTTGAAAGATCAGGTACAACCTCCACTCCCACCATCTCATTAATAACTTCTGTGAATGTACTGCCTTTTATGTTCCCAAAGACGTATAAAATTCTAGGGCCAACATTTAGGAACAGGAGATATTTTGGGAAGCAAAGGTTTCATAATATGCAATACCTCTTCATTGGTCTCTGATGCAACATTTCTATTATTCCCTTCCGTCACTGCAACCACTATTCCAAAGATCTATAAAAATCTCACTCTGAATTTTCGTCATTACTATTCGCAGGCAAGAGTTGATGGTAAGGTCTAAGTGGTACGTTTAAAATATGTTCTTTTGAACTCCTTTACCTTTCGTTCTGAGGCTGGGAATGTAAGTCCTTCTCCTTTTTCAATGTTGTGTTGCCTAGTAGATGAAGTTACATTCTACTTCCAAAGTTGTTCTGTGGTAGGAGCTTCCTTTTAAACCCGCCCCGCAGCTGCTTCCTCTTAACACGTACCATTTTTCCTCTAGTCTTATTTGTATCTACAAGACCGCTTCAGACATTAGTTCAAAAATGGTTCAAATGGCTCTGAGCACTATGGGACTTAACATCAATGGTCATCAGTCCCCTAGAACTTAGAGCTACTTAAACCTAACTAACCTAAGGACACACAACACCCAGTCATCACGGGGCAGAGAAAATCCCTGACCCCGCCGGGAATCCAACCCGGGAACCCGGGCGTCGGAAGCGAGAACGCTACCACACGACCACGAGCTGCGGACAGACATTAGTTGTTCATAAAGCTCTCGTAGATGTAAGTAGTAGAATGCCATCGTCTCTCTTGGCCAACTCGCTCTCTTCCTTGCCCTTAATTTTTTTCTTTGTCAGAACGTCCACCAGTCTACAATAGATCGGCACATATTTCGTTTTCTTGATACAGCTTGTGTACCTCACAGAGAAGGTGGAACACACAGCGAATACATTGAGGATGCTTGCTACAGTTTGTCGTGGAGTGGAACCGACAGTTCTCTTAACTAACAAGATCTTGATCCGCTCTGACCTCGATTAAGGCAGCGCCGTCTATGGCAACGCTACGAAATCGACTTTGCGCAAATTCCGTGTCCTCCATCATAGGATGCTTCGTCTTGTTATTAGAGCCATGAAATCAACGCCCACCAATGCACTGTTGGCAGAAGCGTCTCCAATGCCGTTCATCAAAAGTCGGGAGATGTTATCCGATAATTTTCTCGTTAGTCGGTCTCCCATATTTGACTGTGCCTCCCTCAAGGCGGTGGTACAAATCTGACATCTCACAGACAGAAGGACGAATCTAAATACCTTACTAATTTACAGCTATGTGAAGTGGCGACATCTTTTACAGCTAGTCCTACAAGACTCGAGACTAACTTGCTTTCGCTCTTCGTTTGGTACTTTCTTCACCGTAGTCCCGATATCCATTTGCTCTCCGATTTCAGAACGGGAACGAACATTAGCCACGCCCTGGAACTCTTCCTTGCCTACATTGTCCACAGTATGCTTCAATCTATACGGATGGCTCTAAAACGCAGGTGGATGTGGGAAACGCCGGTCTCGTCTATCTATACAGCGGAGTTACTGCCCATGATGGAGGCTAGTCGTTATGGCACGGCACGCGGACTTTCCGGCTCGTAACATGCGTTACGGATTCCAAAAATGTGTTGCAGAAAATATAACATCCGGCGTTTGATGAACAGACTAACAGATATGTCCTGCGACCATAATAGACGCGCGATAACTGGATAATAGGGCATTGCCCGTATCCAAACTGATGACCTCTCTAAGTGGAGTATTACAGGAGGATAGTTTCGCCCAGAACCAGTCCCTTAAGTTACGTTGTGCAAGACGCGACATTTGGCTGCGACGGCGACGCTGCCCCATCCTCTTTTCCCACCCTGGCAGACGGCGACACGGCCGCAACACGACTGGAGTCGTCGCCGTTTCCCAAGCTCCGGTCGGCGGCGGCGGATTCAAATACATAAGAAAAATAAGAATTCCGATTTTCTTGCTGTAAAAAAATACTGTATGTTAATGCAACAAAGTTACATCGGCTCCCACAGTTAGTTTTTCGATACAGATTCTCCTTTTACTTTAAAAAATTGAAAAGTATCTCTTCCGGTTTTGCGTGTTTTTTTCGCTGTATATTACTTCTCTATCGATTGTGAGGAAAGTAAAAGGCACAAAAAATTGATGTTTGCGTATCTTACAGTTTCACACCACAGCTTGATAATGAGGTGTCTATTTTTCCGATATTCGTCACAGTTATTCCGATACTTAATTTACAAGTAACTTACTGCATAAAATTTGAATTGTGTACAGTGAAAAATGTGGTCGCTGGCTACTTTGCGTATGGTTCACATTAGGTCATACATCGTTGCCGATGAAAAGAAGCTAACATATCGAAATTATTTTTAGAGTTGATATCAGAATGATATCGATCTCCGTTTCCGAGATCTGGGCTCATATATCTCCGGGAGCGTCGCGACTAGCCGCCAGTTCTGTCGACGCGCAACGAGAATCGTGTGGTCATCACACGATAGAGAATGCATTTGTTTTGTTTCGCTGACACATTTGGACCTAATGAAACCATTTTATGTCATATATTTCTCCGGTATGAGTTACTAATATTTCTCCATATGCTCTTGACAATTTCATTTAAAATGCCACGAAATGTAGGTTTCTTAAAGCCAAGTCATCAAGCAGAACCCATTTTCTTGGTTTTGCTGAGGCATCTGAACCTGTTCCAAGCTTTCTTTCTCGTTTATTTCTCTGATACGAGTCCCGAATATTCCTCCATCTGTTTTTGCACATTTCACCCAAAATTCCAATGAAAGATAAGTTTATTAACAATAAGCGCACGCTAGCGTCATTGCATTGTTTCAAGTTCTTGACAACAAGATAGGATTACACCTTAAACATCTCTAGAATTTTCATTCTGAACGTCTACAGTATACACTGGCAGAAATGTGGAAGAAATAATGTCCGTGCTTGTTCACAAAATTTCCCCAAATTATACTTGTCAGTTTCTCCCATGCAGAAACTTTTGGAAGAAGCTAAGGCAACTATCATAGCCGACTGACTCTTTATTCCCATCCAAATGAACTTCCATATTCTTATATTCTGACAGCATACATCGTTATGGATGACATGAACATTTACTCTAGCCAAGCTGCACTCAAAAGATGACTCCAGGATTTACAAAAGACGAATTTCAATTGTGAACTGTGTCAGACCAGAAGGGCCTTGTAAAACAGTTGTGCACTTTTGGCACAAGTTTTTTGAGCACCATCTCCTACCAATGAATTGGAGTGAATGTGACAAATTACTTATTGCAGCACACTGTTTGCGCAATCTGTTGAGAAATGCCTTCCTCAAAAACGAACACCTATTGATTACAGAAAGCTGTACAACAATCTGGTGGTGGTTTTTCACAACCGGAAGGTATCATCAAGACACCAATCTACCGTTTACTTTCAAAGTGAAGGTATTGTAAAATGTAACTTTCTCGTTGTACTTTAGATTGTTCACTTTATAATGTACTTGCCTTTTTCAGTTTTTATCGTCACAAAAAAAGAGTAATGCGAAAATTGACCTGCAAGTTCATTTTCATCATTCTAATTCTACATCTGCATGGATTATACTGATTTTCATAACAGGACTGAAAAATTTGCATTAATGGGAAAATAATTTCACTCGCCCATCAGTTTCAACTGTGCACCAATTTCTTCCCAAATTGTCTCTGAACAAAGTGTTCCTATATTTAGGGTTCTTCAAATCGTAAAGGCAAGGATGTTGCGAGACCAACTCACAGAGCATCACATCATGTGAGTGGCGCATGTCAGTTTTCCTTGACTGGCTCGACATCTTTCTGGCAGCCGTACGTCTTTGTGTCGTCCGACTTCTGTCGCAACACTGCTCACTGGTGCAGTGCTGCGGCAGCTGCCGCAACAGTCGCGCGTCGCATCCCAAACTCGAACTGCGCATGCGCCAGCAAGCAACTTCTGACGTCACGTAGCGACCCGTTGCAGTCGCTAGTGTGCGTCGCGTCTTGGACAACGTACCTTTAGACTCATTTCAACTCGACGGTGAGGAAAGCTGTATATTGCAACTGGGACTGCGGTTGGCAGATATCCCAGCACCATTTAGGCGGTCATCTGGCAGCCATACGAACTATGTATTTAGATGTAGATGTGGATGTAGATGTATCGTTGAGCCATGTCAGCTCGAATCGGGTGCGGTCTGTGGATATAATGTCTGGTTCGTTTTCCCTCTGGAGATCTTGAGCTGCATCTTCCGGTTTGAAACGTTTGCGAGGCAGGCGTCTGCGGAACGGACAGTCACTAAAGACAAGGAGGAAGGGCGTTGGTTGGAGGAAACGTGCGTTGTCACGCGCCGGTGGTCAGTGTCTTGACCGATTCACTCGGAGGGAATCGTTGCAACGGGAACGGATTTGATTATGATAAGCTGATTCCGGTGTGCTTAAAGGGCAACTCTTCCCTGTTGTCGAGCCGTGATGCGTGATATAGTGTGGTGGCGTTAAAGGAATCTGCTGTTACTGCCCTGCCCTATGTGACTGTTAGAGAGCTCTGTATGGCTTGTAGAAACTGTTTGAGCCCGCCCACTTCGGTGTTCGCTGAGCACCCTTTGCAGCTTTCCTGAAAAGTAACGTAGTTGTGGTCCTACGGTGCGACGCTTGTGGGGACAGTTATTTTACTACTTGTTTTTAAGATACCTCCGGTAGCGGTGTTACTCTCGCCGTGGCAAGTCTTCTCCATTAATAGTGTTCCTCCTTGCCAAATGATACTTAACATTATTACTCTCTGTGTACAGGTGGGAATCTCACGGCGGTCGCAGGTTCTACTAGTGCTGTCACGAATATTTGTGATTAACGTGCACTTTTAACCCTGCGTCGCTACTGTGTTCGAGGAGTCTCACAGACCCGATTTGCGTATCAGTCTGATTTGTTAAGGATAGGGAGCACAAAAGGGCTTCACATTCACGTATGTTGTGTAGATGAAGTAAACAAACACGTTTTGTTTTGCGTTTGAGAAAATTGTCGTACTTTATTACTACGTAAGCAAATTAAACAGTAATTCTAACATTTACATACAGTACAGGACAAAAATGGTTACACAGTGTGGCTGTCGTGTGTCATAGCACACAAAGTACAACAATGAAAGCTACGAAAACCAAACTCAAGTATGAACAGATGAGTAGACAACATGTACGAAATGTTGTAAGTAAACGGAGAGTCTCCACAAAGTCTTCTGAACGTATTGTTTCCACACGTCGTTTTACCACACCCTGCCACCTACATGAAGTCTTTACAAAGTACACTTGAGTACCTTTTGAGACACACAAACTTTGAGTATTTGTAACAAATATATTGAGTTTTGCTGTCTTCACACCCATAGCACCGTCCTCTCTTAGGCCCTGTGCTCTGGTTCACACTCCCATGCTCTTGCCGTTCGACGCCCCGCCAGTCTGTTGACAGATCTTTGAGAGGTCGGTTGATGTGCTTACTGCCAGCCCTGTGTAGTAATTGGCCTCTGACAAGAGCCTTCTCAAACGATTTCAGGAAGTCTCTCCTCATGGTCTCTCCCTGGTTGTCAGCTCTGAAGATGACGAGACTATTTATGCCTGCTACATTCAGTAAGCAAAAGAATAAGGCCAACGGCCACCTTCTAGTTGTTCTTGCTACGTCATAGATGGCACAAATCTGATCTACTAAATCTGCCCCATCCTTAGTAGCATTATACAGAGTCATAATCTCCGGCTTCATTTCCTCCCCAGTTGTTGCATCTGTTTTGTTGTTGTTGTGCATAGTACTCGTTAGAAGTAGGCACCTTATTTTCTTTGGTACATAACTCACTAATGTGCATGTCTTCTGAATGCCAAAGATACTTTTAAAAGCATTTCTACCTCTTGTGTTCACGAATCCTGGGGAATTTCCGACTTATTCTTCCTTACTGTTCCCAAAAGTGTTAATTTATGGTCTTTCAGCAGTGACAGTGCCATCTCATAGCTCGTAAATCAGTTATCCGTCGTTACGTTCCTTGATGTTTTGGAAATACGATTACACATCTTTTTGACTACATCAGCTGCACGATTACTCAAGTTATGGCTGCTCACCTAAATAAACATCCAAATTTGACGTGTACGCCGTTCTTGCATCTAGATTGAACACTTTTATTCCATGTTTGCCAGCTTTGGAAGAAACGTATATTCGAAAGCTACATCATCCTCGAATTTGACAAGCATTGCCTCTACAGTGACATATTATCCAAGAAGATAGTGTGTTATACAGTTTTTGGTGAACAAATCAAATATATTTCGTATAGGAGGCAATTTATCCTCTTTTCGCCTCTCGGACCTCGTTGACGTATCGTCAGATCTCAGACACTGTGCCAGAAACCTGAATCTCTGCAGGGTCATTGTAGAGTAGAATAATTCCAAACCTGTTCCATGTCCCAGAGTTCTTCTAAATTAACCCTACAAACCTTGTAGATTCCACCAAAATACAACAGACCAAGAAATGCTTCAATTTCAACTTTATCTGTCTCATGAATGAAGATCGGAGACGAAGAGTCTCTCGACTTAGCGGATTCGATACATTGGTTAGTATGCATCACTACTTCATCCACTATTTGATCCGTGAAAAACAGCCGCCATATTTCTACATCTGTCCTTTTATTGTAATTCCCCTCACACCAGGAATATGTGACACAATATCATGTGACCTCGTTCTGGTACGAGGAGTAGGCATGTCTTTCATCCATCTAGTACGCTTGTCCTTATCAACAAAATATGTCTTAATTTTATCCATTGTTTTTCAGTGTTTCGTCCGCGACTGTTTTACTGTCGTAAAATGAACAAACCGCCTTCAGTCACAAGTTGCGTTTATTTACTGCACTATGCATTTCGAGCCCTGGAGGCTCATCTTCAGGTGCTTTTTAGTGATTTACATCAGGTAAATCACTAAAAAGCACCTGAAGATGAGCCTCCAGGGCTCGAAATGCATAGTGCAGTAAATAAACGCAACTTGTGACTGAAAGCGGTTTGTTCTTCATTTTACGAAAATATGTCTTGTTGTTCTGATATCACTGTCATCCCCACTTTCGTCGCTTTCCGTATCGTGTTCACTATATAGTTCGATGTCTACGTCTCCACCGTCACCTGATTCGTCACTAACGATTTCATTTCGCAGTGCATCGTTCACAGGTCTTCTGTTACATCCATTATAGCCCTCGTTTGAAAGATATAGGCTAATTCAGCAATTTGAATGTGTGCTACAAAGGTATTTGTGTTGGGACAAACGACACCATCGTTGCTACTCTGGGTCCTATAGCTCCAACAAGTATTTACCTACTTGCTATGGTCGCTCTGACAGACACGAACACGCTACAAGCACTCCTAGACAGTGGACTTCCATCGTCACTTGACAAGCAAATGGCATAGCTGTGTGAGGTAGAAAGCTACAAGGAACGCTGCTCGTGTGCAGTGTTGTGAACCTAACGGAAACGAATCGCTCACACAAGTCAGGGTCCGGGAGACCCACCAGTAGCAGTGCAGGGTTAATCACGTTCTAGATTCTGATCTGGTCAGATCTGTTAGTATACTGGAAGCGCTGCCAGAGAGCTGTGAAATTTTCTGTGTTGGTACTATTGGGTGCTGTAAGGCGCGATTCCTGGCGTAGCTCCTGCAGGCTGATTTGGTCTGCGGGCCGTCTTGTGCTAGTATCTGATCGTTATAATAGTAATAGAATCAGAATTTCAACCCGGAAGGGAAGTTCAGAGCTCTATTTAAAACCTACTTAAACTTTGTTTGCAGCTTGGTTATAAAATGGTTCAAATGGCTCTGAGCACTATGGGACTCAACTGCTGTGGTCATAAGTCCCCTAGAACTTAGAACTATTTAAACCTAACTAACCTAAGGACATCACACACATCCATGCCCGAGGCAGGATTCGAACCTGCGACCGTAGTGGCCGTGCGGTTCCAGACTGTAGCGCCTTTAACCGCTCGGCCACTCCGGCCGGCAGCTTGGTTATATAATCTACTTATTCTTTGTTCGCGCCAGTGTTTAAATTGTACTATTCTATATACTCCTGGTTTAGTCTGTCAAACGCCGTTTGCCGGCTGTTGCTTAAAGTTATTCTGGATTGCTTTTTGAGGCAGTATGTTATCATACTAATTGACCTGTTGGTGTTTGTAGGCATCTTCTTGTCGTATGACGTTCATTTTATGAGCCCTCTGCTGTTGCCTGATAGGTCAGCTGCGGTTTCTGCAGTCTGTGCGTGCAACTGACCCGGTCCAACAACGGTGAGCGCATTGGCGGCACGATATTACTGGCATGCATTTGTCACTGGCCGCTGCCGTTACCTCGTGTGAACCTGCTCTACAGCACGTTGGCTGCTTCTTGAGTCTTGTCTTCACTGGTTAGCGTGGACCTAAATCTTTTCAGAGTCGTGTGGTTTTTGCCATTTGGCTTGGATCCCTTTTGGTGCCTTACCACTTCTGTATCAAGTTCTTCCTAGTCAGGTGGACTTTTGCTGCCGATTGTATTTGCTTAAATTTGTCAGCTCTCTCAAAGGACTGTGTAAAATATTGATCTGTAATTTAAATCCGTTCTGTTCAAATATTGAAATGAGTGTGAAATCTTATGAGTCCCTAAGCTTACACATTACTTAACCTAAATTATCCTAAGGACAAACACACACACCCATGCCCGAGGGAGGACTCGAACCTCCGCCGGGACCAGCTGCACAGTCCATGACTGCAGCGCCCTAGACCTCTCGGCTAATCCCGCGCGGCCGTTCTGTTCAAAACATGGTTCAAATGGCTCTGAGCACTATGGGACTTAACTTCTGAGGTCATCAGCCCCTAGAACTTAGTATTTAAACCTAACTAACCTAAGGACATCACACACATCCATGCCCGAGGCAGGATTCGAACCTGCGACCGTAGCGGTCGCGTGGTTCCAGACTGTAGCGCCTAGAACCGCTCGGTCACTCCGGCCGGCGGCCGTTCTGTTAACTAGAGACATTTCAATATGTTTAAACATTTCATCTGTTACTAAATTTGTGCTAGGCGTAGTTACATTTGACCTTAAAAAATTTTGGTCTGAAATTCAAAATCATTTTGTTAGCTTCTACATTTAAATTTGTTTGAACATTTTACCTGTCACTAAATTTGTGCTTGTCGCTTGTCAGCTCACTTAATCTTGGGTCTGTGATTTAAAATCCATGTGTTAGCCTGGGACATTTAACGTGCCATATTTCTTTAAATATTTTGCTGTCCTTGTTAAATGGTTAAGCGATTATGATCCTTTGAAGCATTCCATTCACTGTTTTAAGAACTTATTATCCTCATGGAATTGTTTTTCTATTCTCGCCTTAAAAAAAAAAAAAAAACAAAGATTAATGATGACTTGGCTGATACCATAACCTGCAGCCCAGGCATTTGCAGATTTCCGGTAAACCTGGCTTGATTTGATTTGAACAGGGAAGCTAAAACAGCTTAGGTCTAACCCACCACTCTTCGCACCGAAACTGAATTTATTGTGCGGTATAGCTCCCTGTATATCCAGTAAAGTCAACATTTGTCCTTAAATAGTGCAAGGAGTCCCTTTACCAGTTTTTTGTTAGACACAGTTTCTTCAGGTCTACCTGCCCCGAAGATTCTGTATCTTTTGCTCTCAAATGCCATGCATTCGAGGATTACGTGTGATGCAGTTTCTTCACCCTCATCACAGACCCTACATTTAGGGTCTTTTTACGTTATACCTGTTGTGTGTAGGTTTTGAACCTGGCTTACTGGAGCTCAAACATCTCTTTGCGGCCATGGCTCTCCTTGGTGACGCTTAGTAGATGTCATGTGGCCTCTTATTCTCATGAGGTTGGGACAAGGGTGTATCGTATCCACCTATACCGTTCGAAAATCACCGCTTCTGCACACTGTGATCACGACGCAACGGCGGTGGCAATTCTGAAGCACGGCGTACTGGCGTTTATCAAACACCTCAGCCGCACGGGCGGTCTTGTACAGACATCGGTCGCGATGGGTGTCCCCTCCCTACAAGTGTATCTGCTTTACTTCTCCCGTTTGATATGTGTAGATATTATTCTCTCGCGCACTATTTAAAAGCCACCGGAATCCCGATTTGATCTATTAGTTGTGTGGATCTTGTCCTCCGATGGAACCAACCTGGTCGAAAACTGAGACGTTCTCTGTTTTTACTTTGTATTAAGAACTTACCCGTTGTCCAACTTTCAGTTATAATTGTGGATCTCGTCGTACTCTGGAACCAGCCCGGTTCGAACCCTGTCTCGTACTTTTTCTTAAATTTCGTATAAGAAATTTATCTTTGTATTTCACACCTTGATCATTGTTGTATTTTGAAAATTGTAGTAATGTTAATTTGGCACTGTTGTAACTACTGCTGACTATATGGTGTTCGCATTTCAGTGTTGTTATGTTACAATAAGAACTTATTTTTGGGCGTAAAACTCTTGTTACTCTTCTGCGGTGTAAATTAAAATTACGTTAGTATCACACTTTGGTAGCTACTGTCAGCTGTATTGTTTTGTTACTCAATGTCAAAACGAGAAGAAAAGTAAAAAAAAAAGGTGTTCTGCGTTCTCTTTAATCGCATTTAAGTCCGAGTAATAGTAAGCTGCCTTAAGCAGTTATGAGGGTTTTATGAAATAGTTTTACGCTGTACAGGTAAGCTTGTGATGCGGTTCAACTTGTAGGCACAATCCAGGGAAGACAAAGACACTGAGAAGAATCCAACTATCACACAGGACTTTTTGAATTTGCTAGGTGTTGTAGGATACAGAGACAAAAACATTCGCATCAAACGAATCGCAAGTCTCTGGTGCATCTGATTACACAGAATAGTGACTCGCTGTATCAGATCACTGTAATGATTGTAGCTTCACGCCTGTCTTGTTATACTCCCATTTAACAATTTCGTTGAGCTTTGCGGAAGATCTTGGCAGTACGGTACTTAAAATAAAGTTAATCGACCGTGCACGAAGTTAGATATCTCGCTCTCAGTGAGGTGAGCACTGTCTTTGTCTGTTAGAGGATCAGTGGCTTTTCTCTCCGGTGGAAGAGATGAAGTGGGTTGTGAGGAAAGTTGTAGTCGGGACTGGGCGGCTGTTCTGGATGGCGTGTAGGGCTTCCTGGACAACACTTGGTCAACATTGCCGGCGCACCTTTTGTCTTCTATGGGCATTCGCGGTCGGCGTTCACCGTGCAGGGCTGTGCGAATGTTCACGTGCCGTGCTGGGCCAACCTAATCCTGCCCCGGCTGTATTTGTTCGCTCATCTACATTCATACTCCGCAAGCCACCTGACGGTGTGTGATGGAGGGTACCTTGAGTATCTCTATCGGTTCTCCCTTCTGTTGCAGTTTCGTATTAATCATTGAAAGAAATATTGTCGGTATGCCTCTGTGTGGGCTCTAATCTCTCTGATTTTATCCTCGTGGTCTCTTCGCGAGATATACGTAGGATGGAGCAATATACTGCTTGATTCCTCCGTGAAGGTATGTTCTCGAAACTTCAACAAAAGCCCGTACCGAGCTACTGAGCGCCTCTCTTGCAGAGTCTTCCACTGGAGTTTAACATCTCCGTAACACTTTCGCGATTACTAAATGATCCTGTAACGAAGCGCGCTGCTCTCCGTTGGATCTGCTCTATCTCTTCTATTAACCCTATCTGATACTGATCCCACACCGGTAAGCAGTAGTCAAGCAGTGGGCGAACAAGTGTACTGTAACCTACTTCCTTTGTTTTCGGACTGCATTTCCTTAGAATTCTCCCAATGAATCTGTCTGGCATCTGCTTTACCGAGGATTAATTTTATATAGTCATTCCATTTTAAATCACTCCCATTGTCTACTCCCAGATAATTTGTGGAATTAACTACCTCCATTTGCTAACCTGCTATATTGTAGCTAAATGATAAAGGATCTTTCTTTCTGTGTATTCGCAGCACATTGCACTTGTCTACATTGAGATTCAATTGCCATTCCCCGCACCATTCGTCAATTCGTTGCAGATCGTCCTGCATTTCAGTACAATTTTCCATTGTTACAGCCGCTCATTATACTACAGCATCATCCTCAAAAAGCATCAGTGAACTTCCGATGTTATCCACAAGGTCATCTATATATATTGTGGATAGCAACGCTCCTACGACAACCCTGCCGCACACCTGAAATCACTCTTACTGCGGAAGACTTCTCTCCATTGAGAATGACATGCTGCGTTGTGTTATCTAGGAACTCTTCAATCCAATCGCACAATTGGTCTGATAGTCCTTATGCTCTTACTTTGTTCATTAAACGACTGTGAGGAACTGTATCGAACGCCTTGCGGAAGTCAAGAAACACGGCATCTACCTGGGAACCCGTGTCTATGGCCCTCTGAGTCTCGTGGACGAATAGCGCGAGCTATTTCACACGATCGTCTTTTTCGAAACCTATGTTGATTCCTATAGAGTAGATTTCAAGTCTCCAGAAAAGTCATTATACTCGAACATAATGTGTCCCAAAATTCTACAACTGATCGACGTTAGAGATATAGGTCCATAGTTTTGCACATCTGTTAGACGTCCCTTCTTGAAAACGGGGATGACCCTTGCCCTTTTCCAATCTTTTGGAACGCTTCGCTCTTCTAGGGGCCTACGGTACACCGCTGCAAGAAGGGTGGCAAGTTCCTTCGCGTACTCTGTGAAAAATCGAACTGGTATCCCATCAGGTCCAGCGGCCTTTCCTCTTCTGAGCAATTTTAACTGTTTTTCTATCCCTCTGTCATCTATTTCGATATCTACCATTTTGTCATCTGTGCGACAATCTAGAGAAGGAACTACAGTGCAGTCTTCCTCTGTGAAACAGCTTTGGAAAAAGACATTTAGTATTTCGGCCTTTAGTCTGTCATCCTCTGTTTCAGTACCATTTTCGTCACAGAGTGTCTGGACCTTTTGTTTTGATCCACCGACCGCTTTGAAATAAGACCAAAATTTCTTTCAGTAGCGGGTTCCTCCAGGAGAGTTTGGTGCAGTTTGGCGAAGTCACCGGTTCTACATCTACATCTACATTTATACTCCGCAAGCCACCCAACGGTGTGTGGCGGAGGGCACTTTACGTGCCACTGTCATTATCTCCCTTTCCTGTTCCAGTCGCGTATGGTTCGCGGGAAGAACGACTGTCTGAAAGCCTCTGTGCGCGCTCTAATCTCTCTAATTTTACATTCGCGATCTCCTCGGGAGGTATAAGTAGGGGGAAGCAATATATTCGATACCTCATCCAGAAACGCACCCTCTCGAAACCTGGCGAGCAAGCTACACCGCGATGCAGAGCGCCTCTCTTGCAGAGTCTGCCACTTGAGTTTGTTAAACATCTCCGTAACGCTATCACGGATACCAAATAACCCTGTGACGAAACGCGCCGCTCTTCTTTGGATCTTCTCTATCTCCTCCGTCAACCCGATCTGGTACGGATCCCACACTGATGAGCAATACTCAAGTATAGGTCGAACGAGTGTTTTGTAAGCCACCTCCTTTGTTGATGGACTACATTTTCTAAGGACTCTCCCAATGAATCTCAACCTGGTACCCGCCTTACCAACAATTAATTTTATATGATCATTCCACTTCAAATCGTTCCGCACGCATACTCCCAGATATTTTACAGAAGTAACTGCTACCAGTGTTTGTTCCGCTATCATATAATCATACAATAAAGGATCCTTCTTTCTATGTATTCGCAATACATTACATTTGTCTATATTAAGGGTCAGTTGCCACTCCCTGCACCAAGTGCCTATCCGCTGCAGATCTTCCTGCATTTCGCTACAATTTTCTAATGCTGCAACTTCTCTGTATACTACAGCATCATCCGCGAAAAGCCGCATGGAACTTCCGACACTATCTACTAGGTCATTTATATATATTGTGAAAAGCAATGGTCCCATTACACTCCCCTGTGGCACGCCAGAGGTTACTTTAATGTCTGTAGACGTCTCTCCGTTGATAACAACATGCTGTGTTCTGTTTGCTAAAAACTCTTCTGCTCTAATAATGGTTCAAATGGCTCTGAGCACTATGGGACTTAACTTCTGAGGCCATCAGTCCCGTAGAACTTAGAACTACTTAAACCTGACTAACCTAAGGACATCACACACATCCATGCCCGAGGCAGGATTCGAACCTGCGACCGTAGCGCTTCTGCTCTAAACGACCGCAACGCCTTCACCACAGGATTTCGACGGGCACCGAGTCGACGCTGTCTTCGGGTTTCTTGGTCGAGAAAAGATCTCAGTTCCTCTGCCTTATGTTTGTGATGAGCGCTTTTTCTCCAGCGATTTGCCACCATTGCATGCTGTCGGTTGTGTTGTCAGCAGCCTGGCGCTAGACTTCCACTTGGTTTCTCAATTTCGTTGTGCTGCGCTCCCCCACTTTCACTTCAGTTGATTTTGAAAGTGCTTGCGGTACGTAATCATCTCTCTTCTGCGGGGAAATTGGTTTAAGTCTAGAGTAAATGTTATTAAAAAAACTTTGGATGCCCAATTTTACTTACAGTGCAGACTGGTGTTTTGGTGTTTTAATTTCAAGACGTAGAGGCCTGTACCCAATTCTAAGTCACATTTTGTCACTACGTTGGTCTTAACAAAACATCCACTTTTTTTGGTGGCACTGACTTGTTTCCTGCAGCCAATAAGTTTATCCTCATTTAGATAACACAACAACCTTTTGGAAAAATAAGTGGAATATTTTATATCGTGGTAAGTTAAATTACAGGTGAAACTGTAATAATGACAATTCCTTGAGGACAATTGAAGTTCTCGAGAAACTGATTTGATCATTAGGGTAATAAAAGGTCATTTTTAGACCTTGGGTTATTGATTCCAGTTTGAAGATTGCTTCTGCAGTTACTACGATTGTGTTTATATTTGTTCTGTAATTAAATACTAATAATTTTTGATCATCTGACTGTAGCAATTCCGCCTTCGACTGTGTACCTCGCTCGAACCCGTTAATTTTAAGTAGCATCGCGAGATGAGTTGAATTTCAGTGGCTCTTTGATCTTAATATCATTGAATTTCTTCTAAGAGCTGGGCAAAAGGCTTTTGTTTTATTTAACGTTTACTGTTTAAGAGAACCTGTCCTCTCTGGACTTTTTATTGCGAAGGGGCTAGGTCCCGAGGTCTACATTTGGGATCTAATGTGTAATCAGAGGGTTGGTACCCTGATCTGGCGAGGGCCCCTCTGTTAAACTGCTGTCATTTTCAAGGTATGGTGTGCCTCGGCATGACCATCAATGTAGATTATTAAAACGTAATGTTTTGACGAATTGTGGTTTTCTTAAATCTTTAAGGAAAATCTAACCTGTTTCGCTTCTGGTATTTCATGTTTAATGCCTCTGGTTAAGGGTGAAAGCCCAAGTTTAAACCTTAATTTGTTTTTTAAGTTGAGCTTTGCACCTGTTTGCTGCTGAAGAAAAGAAATTGTTGTTTGCTAATAAATTGTATTCAAGGGTACTTGGTTAAGAAATGATGTACAATAGTTTTCCTCAATCCTTCCTCTAGGTTCTCTTGATTGGTGTCCTACTAAGATACAAGCGCTTGTTGCCTGTATTTATAATCCGATTGCGTTTATTAAATATGGGTAAGGTTTGATACAAAAGGATTAACGAATCAACATCCGGTCTTATGAACTCGCAGGTTAAACGATAAAGTAGTGGAAGGCTTTGAAGTGCAGTGTTATGAATACAGTCTTAGGGAGGAGGTAAGGTACATGCATTGATGGGTGATAGGATTAGCGATTCTGAACCAACGAAACGTCGTAGTAATGAATGTCACGTTGTTAACAGTTTCTGGGGAAACTAATGGAAACAATGTGGGAGGCGGGATAGGGCAAACATAGGTGTTAGTCAATGCAACATCGTGGTCTACTGTTTTAATTGTCTGAATTAGTTCACAAAAAATATTCATGAGTCCACTGTCGACTGCGTGGCACGTTGCAGCTCTTATAGGCAGTTGCTGTGTGGCTGATCTTTGGACAAGCGTGTAAAACAAGAGTGCAAATAATGAGTAAAGACAACACCACGTAAGAAGTAGTATAGTTGCGGCCTCGGTGCAATTTTGATATCAAATTGATATGCAATTTAATGAAATTGATCAATTAATCACCCCGCCCCACCCACCACCGCACACCCTCGCCCCCGTCCACGCCCACCCCCGCCCCTGGATGACATCACGTGTTTTCTCAGCCGCACATGTCCCCAGCCTCTCCTCTCCCCCCTCCCCCACCTCACCCCTCCACCAACCTACCCTATTAGCGGGAATTTCGAATTTTGGCGGGAATTCCGAATTATGGTGGGAATTCCGAATTTTCGCGGGTATTTTGAATTTTTGTGGAAATTTCGAAATTTGGCGGGAATTTCTTTGTCTCAGGGCTGTGCTGACATCCCACCTCACCTCCACCCGGGAACTGATGGGAAATTAAAAATTTCGGTGCCCTTTCTGGGACTCGAACCCTGATTGTACTGGATGGAAAGCACTAGTGCACCCACAACACATGGAAACTGTCCAGATGCAGGATAGGAAGGTTAGGTTTGTGTACTTTATTTATTTTTGGTCGGGAAACTGACGCAAAGATCGATGCTAATTACCTAATTAATCACAAATATCGGGACTAACTATACAACCATATGCATAGTGCTACACAAGGACGGCATAAAAGTGCATTAGAATTCAAATACTGACGATGCCATACAACTGGTGTTATCTTTCTGGGAAAAAATTTCTCAGTACCACTCGAAACTAGTGGCAGGCACACTCAAACTCTACCCTGCACCTACAAGCTGGCAGGAAAAAGGCTGGGGTGTAAGGTACTATCTTTATTCTTCTTGCGGGAAGTGCGTTTAACTGACGAGGTGCTCGTGTTGCATACACAGGAACTTATGAACTGTGTTACCTGTACGGATAAAATATCTATCGCTGTTTGAGGTCAGAGTTCACTACAGACACCTGCTCAAAAACAACCTACAGCCCAGGTAACCAATTCCAGTACACGATACCACAACTGATGGAAAAAAATGCGTCACAGTTTTAATTACACTTTGAAATTGTTGTGAAAAAACCAGCACTCGTAATGAATGGGCCATAATACAGCATATTGACTGGGGGCAAAATCGTCGTCCTAAAAGACTGCAAAGAGGTTGGTAGTTGAACATGGGTTCTTCTCGATGTACAATCACAAACTGCCAAAAACCAAGGCCTTCTCACTACCTCTCATGGCTCCCCCTCCCCTCCCCCTCCCCTATGATGATCCACCAAGAGACTCGCACCCTCACTGCCTGCCCTTTGCTGTTTCTCGCTCGCGGATGGCTGCAGACCCTACCAGGTCCTTCACATTCACTAGCGATATGCGGCATGCCTTTGATATGGCGTCCCTTAGCGCGAAAGGGAAATTTACGGGCATAATCCCGTCCATCCGGAGAATGGTTCAGTTGGTCTGCAAAACTTGGCTTTCCACCATCTGGCTGCCACCTTAAGGTGACACCCGTACGTCAACCCAGTAGGAAATAAAAGGACGTCTGCCTCAATTGCAGCATGCTTGTCTAAAATATAGCAATAGAGCCCCCACATGCTAAACCCCCCTCCACCGCCCCCCCCCCCCCCCCAGGCAGAGAGCGGCTGTGTCTGGCGACCGCCACACCAGACTTGCCGCCCCCCCCCTCACACCTACTCTTGCCCGCAGCAGCCCGCCGTTAGCCGATGGAAAACAATTGTATTTGAATGAAATGATTGTTAAATCAAGACCATAAGCTGCTGACAGCAGTTGAAATACATCAATGATGACAGTTGAAAATGTGTGCCTTGACCAAGACTTGAACCCATGATCTCCTGCTTACATGGCAGATGGTCTATCCATCTTTTTTTCCCATCTGAGCCACCGAGGACACAGAGGATAATGCGATTGCAGGGATTTATCCCATGCACGCTTCTCATGAGACCCACATTCCCAACTTAATGTCCACACACTACCTTGATAGTGCCCCTACCCATTACACTCACTACTCGCGGCAAATAATCTTACCGAGTCCCATAAGAGTTCAGGCAATGTGTGTGCATCCGCACAGGAGGTCAACGGCCGGTTAGCCTTAACTATATGAAGATGGTATCTGTTCTTTCGGACATGTCCGAAAGAACAGATACCATCTTCATGTCATATTACTGAATTTGACATCAACTCATCTATAATCAAACATCTATCAAAAAAAGCAAAATATATTTGCGACTACAATAAATGTCCTCTTTTCACGAAAATAGGTAAGTCCATTTTCTTTTAGTTTTATGAGCAAAATCGGTATAGCTTTTACGTTCGACTGCAGTCGCATCTCATTATTTTGTGACGTCCAGCGAAGTGTACGGCCACCGATCACAAATGATGAGCAGAGACATGCCCACCCTGCGTAAAATCATGAAAAGAAAACTTCGACTATTTTGATGCGAGAACTTCCGATCACCGCAGAATGTCCTCGTTATTTCTAAACTGTCATTAGAGTAAAGAAAAAGTGAGAATTTGAACTCCAAAGTAAAAATCTATATTAAGCAATTTCCTCCGGCTTGTTGAATAAATTACACGAACTGAGAGCATCTCTCGTGTCCGTAAATGAACTGTCATACACGTGTCTATTACAAACATTTCAGACTAGCTGTCACGCCATTGGCACACATGTAGGGAAAAAAATACATTTCTTTTACGTTTGACAACAAGAAGGTATAATTCAAGAGAACATAGTTTTTTTTTCACTAGGACAGGGATTACTTCACCAGTGCGATGCTATATCATACTAGTGTTTACGAAACAAATCTTGAGAGCCTGTCTCACCCTGTGTAGGTGGGACATTGAAATTTCGTTAAAAGATATAACTGCAAAGGAAAAAAAAAGAAACGCTTGTCAAGAATCATTCCATGTTGCCCTAGCCATTTCTTCCACCCATCAGGCGGCCGTTATTTATATCAGTTTGATAGGCTAATTAATTAACTTTATCATGAGAGTCACTTTGTATGGCGAGAATTTTTTTTTTTTCAGCAGTCGGATTACACTTGCCAAGTAGGACAACTGGCAATCCATGGAGGGAACATAATGTTCATTTCGAGGAACGCTATTGAGAAATGACATCTGAAGCTGACCACAGAAAGATTCTACAATCCACATCATACGTTTCGCGTCAGGACCGCGCTATTTAAAAACGCGATCATAACGCCTATGTTACCACCACCCTGCAAAAAAAGTGGTCTTGAGTCTACAGGCATACATGATCGCTGATAGTGTTAAGCTTTCAGGCAGAAATGCTGTCCGAAATGCTGTCAGCAGTTTGGAATCAATTCTGTCCATTCAACCACATATTTGCATTGGATCCTGTAGAGATGCCTTTTAATGATTACAGCCACTGGTGAATCATATTCGTGCCACTCTCGTATCTCAAAACGAGTAACCTTTTTTTCCCAACCTATCTGTGGTGTCACCGCCAGACACCATACTTGCTAGGTGGTAGCTTTTAAATCGGCCGCGGTCCGCTAGTATACGACGGACCCGCGTGTCGCCACTGTCAGTAATTGCAGACCGAGCGCCACCACATGGCAGGTCTAGAGAGACGTACTAGCACTCGCCCCAGTTGTATAGCCGACTTAGCGAGCAATGGTTCACTGACACATAGAGCTCTCATTTGCCGAGACGATAGTTAGCATAGCCTTCAGCTACTTTTGCTACGACCTAGCAAGGCGCCATTACCAATTGATATTGTGATTATAAAGCCTGTACAGTAACGACAGATGTTCTACAAATGTGGATTAAAGTTAAGTATTCCAGAAGCTACGTACTTTTCTTTATAGCATTCATTACGTATCCTGTTTCAGACCTCACGCCAGCCTGCGTGAGCTTATAGCGTGCATTTCGGTCTCCACCAACAAAACAGTGTTGGCACGTCTGCCGACACTTCACTATCTGCCAAGGATCCCATACACCAAGAACTCTAGCGCTGTTATTAGACAGTCCCTCTGCATCTTGTAATTGTTCCTAAGCATCTGCCCCGCCCTCCCTGCAGCTTAGTCGATGTGATCGTCCCAATTTAAGTCTGACCTGTACAGAAGTTGGAGGGCGCTATACCTAAGACCTGCAACCTGTGGGGAAACAGGAGAGCTGAGTTGATGCGACAGGAGCGCGTTTTTACCACTCGGTGGAAATGGAAACACATTGTCATAGCTCCGCCAGCCGTGTACAGTGTGAAAGGTCAGCGCCAAATGAAGCTTTGCCCTGCATCAGGAGGTAGTAGGAGAGATAGTATGAGTAGCTACGGTGGTCTGTCTTGTTGGGAAACTTAGGAAAACTACACATCATACATGGCGTGGAGGAAGGACGAAGATTTTGCGACACATCTCCAAACTACATCCAGGTAGTCCGAAGGAGATCTCTCTCAGGGTGCATTCATGTTTACCATCCAAACATATGTGGCGATCCTATTAAATATACAGGTATTGGCTTATTGGAGCACGTGGTTCATGATCAAAGTCCCTTCCACAGACCGGTGTAAAGTTTCATCAACTGTACTGTAGGATGACCATATCCAACAGACTATCAATCACATGAGAGGGTTCCTGTATTGCTTTGTCATAAGCAGTTAAATACACTGCCTTTTTAGGTTGTAACACATCCAATCAGTGTACACTGCCATACACTTTGTTTTTTCTACCGTGATTTAGAGACGCATGTCAGCTGCTGCTGAACCGACATTAACACGCTTCAATCCTCTGACTCTCAACAGAAAACTGAACATCACTTGGTGTAAACTGTACAGCTACCACATCACAGGCTGGTAGAAATAAAACAGACACGATGTGTGTCATTGACAAATATGTGAAAGACATCACAACGTATGGGAACTGGAAGAGTTTGCGGTATTGTAGGGCGCTCTAACAACTATTCGATGGTGATTACCTGTACCGTTAGTCTCATCTTCCCATCGACAGGGTAGCGGATGCCTCGGTGCTCCGTTGCGAAAAGCGTTGTTTCTTCACTTTGCAATCATGTACATGATTACTGTTTTGGTTACCGTTCCAGTGTTGACCATTACCGGAAGGTGCTGTTCACAACACGCATGAGACAGCACAAATAAAAAGAGGTACTGTTACTGTGGTGTCACCGCCAGACACCACACTTGCTAGGTGGTTGCCTTTAAATCGGCCGCGGTCCGTTAGTATACGTCGGACCCGCGTGTCGCCACTGTCAGTGATTACAGACCGAGCGCCGCCACACGGCAGGTCTAGAGACGCGTCCTGGCGCTCGTCCCAGTTGTACAGCCGACTTTGCTAGCGAAGCTACACTGAGAAATACGCTCTCATTTGCCGAGACGATAGTTAGCATGGCGTTCAGCTACGTCATTTGCTACGACCTATCAAGGCGCCATTACCAGTTTATATTGAGATTCAAATTATGTATCATCAAGAGCGATGTTCTACAATTACGGATTAAAGTTAAGTATTCAAGCAACTACGTACTTTATTTACTAGACTCAACTCCTTTAACTGTTCCAGACCTCACGCCAGTCTGCGTGAGCTTAACGCGTGCATTTCGGCTTCCTCTAGCAACACAGTGTTGGCTCTTCTGCCAACACTACAGTTACCTTATTGGAGAGAAAAGTAAAAAATAAAAATTAAAACATGTGTAGGGTATCGCAGCATATGTAAGCAGGTCTATTCTGTATCAATGAGGAATGCTTCCAAACAACTGTATTAAGGTCACGACCTCTAGAGTTAATCCAATGTTCCACAGCGACAAGTAGCAGATATCTAGTGCTCCATCAAGGTTCCCTCCATCTGAACGGAGTGGTGTCAGTCAGTCATTATGCAGTAATCAACAGCGTACCCACTGGACGGTCAGCGCTGGAAAGACACTATTGATATGGGGCGATGTACTGTGACACATACTGCAATTAATAGTGAGACCAATTTTAGCGATTTTACCCAAAAGTCGGAGAGAGCAATATCCACAACATTCCGCAACCTGTGTAGAAACAGAGTGAGCTGAGTTAATGCTATAGGAGAGTGTTTGGCCACTCGGTGGAAGTGGGAATATGTTATCGTAGCTCCGCCACCCAAGTACTATGTGTAAGTTCAGTGTCAAATGAAGCCTGCTCCTGCAACATGACGACAGTACGAACAGTTACGGGAAAATTAGGAAGACTCAACGTCGAAGCATATCCGCATCCCTCAGGATACATTCACGTCTATCACTCAAACATTCTATCATCGTTATTCTGTTTCATGCAGCAGAGAAAAATTATGAACTATAAAAAGCTATGTTAATTTCATCAGATAGATTTTTACCGCATTTCTCTCTTCCGATATATTGAAATCTAATACTGTCTATCTGTCGGCATCAAGCATATGTGTCGATCCTATTAGATATACAGGTGTATAACCATTGGAGTAGGTGGCTAGTGATCTACGTCGCTTGCACACACCAGTGCAAAGTTTCATAGCCTGTATTGTATGAGAACCTTCTCCCACATGTTATCAGTCGCAGGAGAGGGACTCTGTTTCGTTGTTTGATACACTGCTCTTTCTGATGTAACACGCTTTGTACACTGCCATACATTTTCTTTCTGCGATGATTTAGACGTTTGTGTCAGATTCTAAATTGACATTAACACGTTTGTTCCATTGATTCCCCCCCAGGAAACTAGACATCGCACAGTGCAAATCACATTATGTGGTAATCAACAGTGTACCTGGACCGTTGGGATGGAAAGGACACCGTCGATGTACTGTAATAATAAGCATCATAGTTGAAGTGCTATCAAATTTAGCAAGTTCATCATAATTTCGACAACCACGAATGACGCTGCAGCATTCTTACCAGTTTCTGTATCATCGATATACAGCTCCTCCACTACTTTGTGAGTACCATCGAAAAATGTAAGTAGATGACTCAGCAGTATGTTAATTCATTATTAATTCTCGAACATATACACCAAAGCATACCAGACAGCGACCGACATATCTCTCGTACTTCCATCATAGTGCCTAACTTACGATCGTTCTGTATATGGATCGGAATCATAGGGCATTCTCGCGTTCTTAGAATAAAGTTAGAGGCCGAAAGATGTCCTCGCATTGCCTTTGACCAACGCTCCATGCAGCTGACCAGACGTAGACCGCAACATTCCACGTTTCGTGTAGGATCAGTGGGAACCGAGGCTGTAAATGCTGTCCAGTACCCATCCAAGAGTACAAGATTTCTCCAGATGCGCAAATGTCGAGGAAGCCAGCACCCCTTATCGGTGTACAGTAGATATAAAATTGTTGTGATGATATAATAGGTATTTAACAAAAAGAAACGGGCGGTTTTTATGCATGATGGAGCTCCAGACGGATGGAGTTTGCTGCATTTTACGTAAATCAACTGCGCTGGCAATTCTAAACTATTGTTCCAGTGTCTGAGCTCAGTACCAAGAAGGTATTCGTAAGAGAGAACATAAACAAATGCACTCCTAAGGCTACAATGTTCTGCACTTAAAACACATTGGAATAGGTTTCCAACCTATTAGTCATATTGAATGCAACGCTGCTACTATCCCAATGTAAGAAATACATTTCCAGCGCATGACATGCATTCTCCTTGCAGGTATCTCTACGATAAACTATGGTGATAAATTGTAAAATGAATAATTACTTCCGTAAAACATTGATTCCTTGTGATACAAGTACAATATACCTTTCCAGAGGTGTATAGCCCCCACTATTCACATCCGATCATGGTTCAGAAATTATACTATGCTCGCATCAGTCGTATATAAAATGATCGTTAGTAACGGGGAAGTCCTCTTACAAAGAACGGGACAAACTCATAGCAGTGGTGTTTGGATGTAAAATTACGTTTCATTCCGCCACTAAATCCATAAACAGGATATCTGTCAAGAAGGTGTATACACAGAGAAATGTAGTACCTCACAAACACCTGTCGCTAACTTAAAATCACCGTTGTTATGAGACTGAAGACTCGATTCTATGTCCAAGAGGCGGCAGGACAATGGAGCACATCGCATAACTCTTCGTTCATCTAGAGGAATGTGTCGAACAGGATGGAAGTCCTTTGATGACTGAGAGGTTTGCTGTTAACGATCGCAAGTAGAAAGTGCTCTATGTCACACGCATTACACGCAGTTATATGCGAGTGGAACTCAGGTTATGTCACACAACTGATGCATCCCCACACAGCAACGGAAAACACGGTTAAATGACCTACATCGACGTTTCCCTCTCTCTCTAAAAAGCATCAGCAGTCTGCCATTAAATCCTACCTCGTTACAGTTCCATCTCACGCTATCACTCCATCCACTCTCTGTCATCCTTTAACACATACGCAAGTAAGTTTAGAGGAAGATGGTTCTCTTTTTTCCAGAAATCTTCAAAGACAGCAGTCAACTCGCGCGTGTCGCTATTACTTCAATGGACCTACAGTAGAAGCCTCGACGAAAAATAAAAGATTGTATCCCTGGTTCCTCGTGCTTCGATCTCGTCGTTTTCCCGCATTCGTCTTACCATCGTTTACTCGTTTCCATGTACAAGAATTGTTCTACACCATCAGAAGACTTAAAGTACTTCCTCAATTTCCTTGCATTTCGGCGTATTTTCCCTCAATTTCTACGTATTTTCCATCATTTTATCGATTCTATGCACTTCTATGCATGCGATCACGACATCACTTATCGTTCCATGTTTAAAAATTGCTTGTAAATGTAGTGCAGCTGCCAACACCTAGCGCAAATGCACCATTTTTCTGGGTTGGGTTGTTTTGGGGAAGGAGACCAGACAGCGCGGTCATCGGTCTCATCGTATTATGGAAGGACGGGGAAGGAAGTCGGCCGTGCCCTTTGAAAGGAACCATCCCGGCATTTGCCTGGAGCGATTTAGGGAAATCACAGAAAACCTAAATCAGGATGGCTGGACGCGGGATTGAACCGTCGTCATCCCGAATGGCACCATTTTTCTGGTCGGGCGGCATAGCTTTGTTCGTTCTCACGAAGATGGATAGTCTGCCACGCCAAATGCCAGCTGCAACCGTCGAAACGGATGTTCCTGCTTTCCTTAGGACAGAGCTGGGGAGGAAGACGCTAACTTTGAGTTCTTTTGCTTGTTGGTACAGGCAGTTGCTGTGGGAGATACAAAAAAAGAAAAAAAGAAATTATGTGCAACGAGTAGAGACACCTTTTCAAAAACATCCTGTGTTTGCTGGCAAGTGGATGAAAAATTTGGTTGCAATTGCTAGCTTTAGAAAAACACTCTCTGTTCAGTCTGAGACGATGATAGACTGACTTGTCCTCAGGACAGAGCAGTTGGGGGAGCTGCTAACCCAGCAGACCGCTGGACACGTGGCCTTGCGGCGCATGTGTCGTGGTTGTGTTGTTAGGCTGCGTGAGAGGGAAGAGCTCGCTTGGTGCGGCGCCTTTCATGTCACCAGTTGTGTGGTATCGTCAGTTTTTGAGCTGTACTGCGCTTTTATGCTGTCGTTGTGTAGCGTTATGCATATAGTTCTGTAATTAGGCCCGATCTTTTTGATTAATTACGTAATTCGTATCGATCTTTGCGTCAGTTTCCCGACCAAAAATTAATAAAGTACACTAACCTAACCTTCCTCTTCCACATCTGGACGGTTTCCATGTGTAGATGGTGCACTTGGGCTTTCCGTCAAGTAGAATCAGGGTTCGTATCCCAGAAAGGGCACAGCCATTTTTAATTTACCGTCAATTCCAAGTGCCTCTGGGGATTTAATAGTGTTAGGGGGGTACACTTGAGTTTTCCACCCAGGAGGACCAGTGTTCGAGTCCCGAAAAGGGTACGGCAAATTTTAATTAGCCATGAATTCGCAGGTGGGGAATAGGATTTCATGTCAGTACAGCCCTGGGACAAAGAAATTTCAAAGAAAATTCGAAATTCACAGCAAAATTCGAAGTTCCCACCAAAATTTGAAATTCCCGCCAGTACGGTAGGTTGGGAAGAGGGGGAGGGGCAAGAAGGGCTGGGGCACATGTGCAGCTGAGAAAACATGTGACGTCATCTGGGGGAGTGGGTGGGCGTGTCGGAAGCGTGGTTGGGCGGGGGTGGGCGTTGGTGATTAATTGATCAATTTAATTAATTTGCATACCGATTTTATATCAAAAGTGGAGTGACACCGCCACTACTCTACTACTTACGCAGCCTAATGTTGCTCTGGTTGTATTCTCATGTGACAGCTGGTGAAGACGATCTTGCGACTGACGTCTGTGATTTACAAACAGCTGTATATTAGATACGGGTAAGAAAAAGACAAACGTTCACTTGAAGTTGTTTGTTCAGAATCACCGCCGAAAGCAAGTACCTTTCCTACTGACTCATCCTGTATGTTTGTCCAAGGTGATAAATCCAGCAAATGTTGTCGTACAAACATAACAACTATATTCACTCTTACCGTCGTATTAAGGCATGTTTTTCTCCAACTTTGTGCCACATACTTATCCTAACACCATTCTCTGGCCCCGAACTCTTATTTTCCTTCTCGCATTCGTTACCACACACCTGATATACTGCATGTAGAGAGCATACATCAAGGCTCGAATAAAGCACTGTTGTTGCAGAATCCGCGCGCCTTTGGATGGCGTGTGTTTTCGCGGTCGTGCACCTCCGCCATACATTATGTTTCTGGCACCTATCCGCTGCCCCTCCTCTGTTCCTGCCTGCTTCTGCAGCCACACTGATGGCCAAGAACCATTCTGCGCCAGCATAGCGGATGTGACGCATTCCGGCTTACGCAGGCGATACCGTAACGTGCCAATTATATATTACGTATTTAATGGCGGAGAACGCTGCTCGCGATGAATCTCGAGCTGTTGGCTGCGCTGGCGCGCCAGCACAAGACGTAGTGCCAGAATCGTTTTGTCTGCCCGCCTGCCCACAAGAAATTCCCTTGGCGCCCAAGTCGTATCGTGACCTGCCTCCTGAAAATGGTCCCTGCAGCAGGTCCCTGGCACGGCGACATATTTCAGATGTGTTTTGGACCGAACGCGGTACTAAAAAAGCAATTCATTTCTCGGGAAGGGTTTCGTCCCTGTAATGTACATCGCCCTCGGGCGAGAACTCTTTGCTCTGTTTTAAATTACGTACGCCCTTAACTTTTCTGGGCATTGGCTTCTGTTCTTCCCAAAACGCATATTTTCGATCTGACGCTGTTGGATACCGATACACAAATCAAATACTGCGAGGGAAAAAATTCTTCTCCAAACAGTTAAGAGTTACTACGCTCCAACATCGCGCGTGATACATGTACGCATTCAAATGTGTTCTGTGGTTTTACTCGCTGCCACCGTAAATTGCTCCGTTTGTTTTACACTTTCCATCAATATATATCTCTAGGTTTATTGGAAACGTCATAGATTTATATCTCTCACAATTTCTAATACAGGCTTCTATGGCTTATAGAGGGTACCATGTATACAGCTGTCATAAGAAACACATATTCGTTTGGATACAAAATAACTTTGAAGATCGGCTCACCTTCTATACTCGGCTCCAGAATGTGGAATCTGGGTTCGATATTTGTTGCGGGATGGGTTCGAGAATTGCCGTCTTTTTCTCGTTCGCGCTCTTGCACATCTTTACGGCCTTCGGTGTGTAATGGAAGAGAAGAGAGAGGTAGTTTTTCTTTTTTGATGATAAACTTCACTATTTTCTAATCGCTTATTGTAAATTGCACATAGCGACAGGAACGAAAAAACATAATATCTTTGAAGTCATAAACTAAATTGGAAGATTAGACTGCGTTTAATTATTTTAATTGGCTTCTTCTGCCTCTACGTGTCATTTCTGGAGCATATTGAGCGAATCAACCATATTAAAGCTCACTAATGAAAACTACACTTTTAAAAGGAGAATATAGGTTTGAACACAAAAGTTATTTAACTAACTGCTTTATCAACACGATACGAGAAAAGGATTGTTAGTGTACAGAAGTCGCAGTACGACGATGCATAAAGGTACCATTATAGTCGAATCCAGGCTACACGGCAAAAACGAAACATTTGTTTTTGGCGGACCACAGTTAATTTACACAGCCTGGAAGACCGCCCAATGTAGAGGTAAAACGTCGATCTTAATTACTTTCAGAAAAATCATCTACAAAAATTCAGAATGGAGAATACATACAATTATTAAAAAATTTTCCATTATTCTTCCAGTTTCTGTAAGGGACACCTAAAATACTTACCCTGATTGGTTTGTTTGTTTATTTGGTTTCTGGACGCAAAAAACAATTAGGGTTATATGCGCCCACGTCTAAACCACAGAACACGAAGACAAAATGAAGTTAAAAATGACTACACGTTAAGTCCAATCGACGGAAGGAAAGACAGCTAAAAATATAGACTTGTAGAAAAGTCTATAAAATACTCCACAGAGACAACGGAGGCCCTGAACTAAAGATTAAACGTCCTTCGCCATATTGTCACGACGGGTAAAAAGTAAAACTCGGTCGACAGCCAGCGTTCGTTCGCTAAAACGGCCGATAACTCGGACGGCAAACATAAATAAGGACGTATGTGATTAATAAGTGTAGTGTTGCGGAATAGTAAGGAGTTGGAAACGTGGAATATTGTCAAAGTTTCGTTGCCTATGCCGAGAACCAGAGGCAGTAGGTTAGCCAAGAGGTATCGGAATGTGTCGTTACGCAGGAGCAATGACCTGGTTACACACAACAAGAATTGCTTAGCATGCGGGTTTGTGTTGGAGACTTTCGTAGAGTGCAAGACAGAGGTATAGCAAATGGTTCAAATGGCTCTGAGCACTATGGGACTTAACTTCTATGGTCATCAGTCCCCTAGAACTTAGAACTACTTAAACCTACCTAACCTAAGGACAGCACACAACTCCCAGTCATCACGAGGCAGAGAAAATCCCTGACCCCGCCGGGAATCGAACCCGGGAACCTGGGCGTGGGAAGCGAGAACGGTACCGCACGACCACGAGACGCGGGCAGAGGTATAGCGTCAGCTGTACTGCATTTCACAACTTCGCGTAAGTCTGCCGTAACAACACGTAACTTTGTCGCAGGAACACCTAAGGAGCGAGTACGACAGATGAATCAGCAGTATAAGTGGAACGAATGCGATCATTACAAATGAGCATGACGTCAGGACGTCGTTCGTGCTTCCTTTAAATACGCCATCTTTGACAGCAACAAGGCACTCGCAGTTAGACTTGCAGTTAGACGTGTACTGGGTCTCTGCGTAGCGCTCAGCCCGGTGATAGAGATGTTAATCTTTATTAAGGAGATGTTGCAGTAAGGGCGGCCCATCCAGCAGCAGACGTGAAGGGACAGTACCAGCTCTGGTCCTCTCTGCTGCCACTATCCATCATCAACCCAGGATTAGCAGACATCGCGACAGACTCGCTCGCCACCAATGTGGACAACATCAGTGAGCTGTCGTCGAGACCGTGCGGGGCCTAGGCCCTGTGCATCCGCCGTCACAACCGGGTGAGCCGACGACGCTGGGGCATTGCAGCCCGTTCCGCCCGTCCACTGCGGACGAGCCACCAGGAGGAGCAGGGAGGAAGACGGGGTGGGATAGAGTACACTCCGCAATACGCCTCTCCTGCCGACAGCGCCGGGACTCCAACCCGAAGCCTCCGCGTGCAGCAGCTTGCTGTCCACCGCCGAACCGGCCAGCCAGCCGGACGCCGCCAGTCACGCGCGGCCGAATCAAGGGCATTCCTCCGCGCTGCGCTAGCAAGACTGTGCGGCCCTGAGCTACGAGTCAGAGAGGACTCGGGAAGGTCGTTGATACAACCAAGCCACATTGTACTCGGCAGGAACAAAGGTGTTATGAATTAATTGTCAGCTCTTGCCGTCATCGGAATTGTGTGGATGATGCTTTTCCGAAAGATGGCATATCGCCAGACTCATATATTCTACACACCAACGTGAATAGTCGTTTTGTTGCCACTTCCCCCAATGATTTTAGAAATTCTGATGGAATGTTATCTATCCCTTCTGCCTTATTTGACCGTAAGTCCTCCAAAACTTAGTTAAAATTATCTCCTCACAGTGAGAGAGCGAGAAGAGGTCAGCCAAGCCCTTGGGAGAGGCTTAATTCCCCGGAGATTGTTCCCATGAAGGGAGGACCAGTGATGATGCCAAAGTGACACCACCTGCTGACAGACAGCAACACAGACATCTCCGGAGGGAATGGAAGAACTAGCACACCGAGGTTCGAGGACTGCAGCCTTGGCAGCAGCGCCAGCGGGCTCGTTACCCGTCAGACCGACATGACCAGGGACCCACAGAAACATCACAGCGGCTCCGTCAAGAGTGAGCAAGTGACAGCGTTCCTGGACCCATTGCACTAGGGGATGGATGCTGTACAGCACACGGAGGCTCTGAAGGGCACTCAGGGAGTCGGAGCAAATGACGCAATTGGAAAGCCTGTGTCGCTGGATGTACTGCGTGTCCTGATACAGGCCGAAGAGCTCCACTGTAAATACTGAGCAGTGTTCCGCAAGCCAACGACGAAGGCACACCCCGACACCACGGTTAAAAAAATGGTTCAAATGGCTCTGAGCACTATGGGACTTAACATCTGTGGTCATCAGTGCCCTAGAACTTAGAACTACTTAAACCTAACTAACCTAAGGACATCACACACATCCATTCCCGAGGCAGGATTCGAACCTGCGACCGTACCGGTCACGCGTTTCCAGACTGAATCACCTAGAACTGCACGGCCACACCGGCCGCAACACCACGGTTAGTCTTAGAGCCATCAGTGTACACAAAGGCACTACCGCAAAGTTCCGTGCGAAGGTCGAGAAACTTCCGGCGATAGAACGAGTCTCGAGTTGTGTCCTTGTGAAGCTTGTGAAGTCCAAGGTGAACATGGTCTGGCGCACCAAACCGAGGTGGTTAAGACTTCACACCCATTGAGAAAGTGGCAGGTAGCGTGAAGTTAAGCAATAGTCAAAAGCGAACTCCAGGAGGTAACAGAGAAGAGGGACGCGCCCCATACTGGCGATCAAAGGATTCATTGAAGAAGAAGGCATAGGATGGGTGGCCAGGCATGGTAGGCAAACGGCACGCATATCTGCTGAGGAGAAAATCACGGCGGTATGATAATGGGTACTTCGGAAGCTTCTGCATAAAGTCTGTCAACGAGGCTAATGTGAAAGGTACACCCATAGTATAAATTACAATGAAATGAACAGCCCTACCTGCATACAGGCGTTGATATAAGTCAAAGGGGTCAGTTGAAAATGTGTGCACCAACAAGGAGACTCGAACCCGGGATCGCCTGCTTACATGGCAGACGCTCTATCCATCTGAGCCACCGAGGACGCAGAGGATAGTGCGACTGCAGGGTAAGAATAGATACTATATATATATATATATATATATACACTACTGGCCATTAAAATTGCTACACCACGAAGATGACGTGCTACAGACGCGAAATTTGACCGACAGGAACAAGATGCTGTGATATTCAAATGATTAGCTTTTCAGAGCATCCACACAAGGTTGGTGCCTTTGGCGACACCTACAACGTGCTGACATGAGGAAAGTTTCCAACCGATTTCTCATACAAAAAACAGTAGTTGACCGGCGTTGCCTGGTGAAACGTTGTTATGATGCCTCGTGTAAGGAGGAGAAATGCGTAACGCCACGTTTCCGACTTTGATAAAGGTCGGATTGTAGCCTATCGCGAATGCGGTTTATCGTATCGCGACACTACTGCTCGCGTTGATCGAGATCCAATGACTGTTAGCAGAATATGAAATCGGTGGGTTCAGGAGGGTAATACGGAACGGCGTGCTGGATCCCAACGGCCTCGAATCACTAGCAGTCGAGATGACAGGCATCTTATCCGCATGGCTGTAACGGATCGTGCAGCCACGTCTCGATCCCTGAGTCAACAGATGGGGACGTTTGCAAGAGAACAACCATCTGCACGAACAGTTCGACGACGTTTGCTGCAGCATGGACTATCAGCTCGGAGACCATGGCTGCGGTTACCCTTGACGCAGCATCACAGACAGGAGTGCCTGCGATAGTGTACTCAACAACGAAAGGCAAAACGTCATTTTTTGGGATGAAACCAGGTTCTGTTTACAGCATCATGACGGTAGCATCGGTGTTTGGCGACATCGCGGTAAACGCACATTGGAAGCGTGTATTCGTCATCGCCATACTGGCGTATCACCAGGCGTAATGGTACGTGGTGCCATTGGTTACATGTCTCGTTACCTCGCATTGACGGCACTTTGAACAGTGGACGTTACATTTCAGATGTTTTACGACCCGTGGCTCTACCCTTCATTCGATCCCTGCGAAACCCTGCATTTCAGCAGAATAATGCACGACGGCATGTTGCAGGTCCTGTACGGGCCTTTCTGGATACAGAAAATGTTCGACTGCTGCCCTGGCCAGCACATTCTCCAGATCTCTCACCAATTGAAAACGTCTGGTCAATGGTGGCCGAACAACTGGCTCGTCACAATACGCCAGTCACTACTCTTGATGAACTGTGGTATCGTGTTGAAGCTGCATGGGCAGCTGTACCTGTACACGCCATCCAAGCTCTGTTTGACTCAATGCATAGGCGTATCAAGGCCGTTATTACGGCCAGAGGTGGTTGTTTTGGGTACTGATTTCTCAGGATCTATGCACCCAAATTGCGTGAAAATGTAATCGCGTATCAATTCTGGTATAATATATTTGTCCAATGAATACCCGTTTATCATCTGCATTTCTTCTTGGTGTAGCAATTTTAATGGCCAGTGGTATATGTATATAAGGCTCACCGGCCATTTTACCATCTTCTTCTGTGTGGATGCACAAACAGTGCCTGAACTCTTACGGGAATCGGCAAAAAGCCGCGTGTAATGAGTATAATGGACAGGGGCACTATCAATATATTGCGGGACAATAAGTTGGGAGTGAGAGTATGACGGGAGGCGTGCAAGAGATAAGTCCCTGCAGTCGAACTATCCTCTGTGTCCTCGATGGCTCAGATGGATAGAGCGTCTGCCATGTAATCAGGAGATCCTAGGTTCGGGTCCTGGTCGGTGCACTCATTTTCAACTGTCCCCGTTGACTTATATCAACGCCTGTATGCAGCTAGGGATATTCATTTCATTGTAATTTCATTCTAACGAGCTGCATGGTCACTGATGGAATCTGTTCTTTCGGACATGTCCGGTTAACGGCAATAGCAAAGTGGACAACGCTCAGGATGGAACCCTGAGGCACTCCGTTTTCGGACATGTCCGGAAGAACAGATACCATCTTCATACATATACCCCAGTGTAGTTTCTAATAAACAAGTGATCGGTACAAACGGAGCCAAGTACTGCTGAGGACACGTAGGACATTGAGGGACGGGTTACAGCAGGAGGTTAGGTAAAAGAAACAAAGTTTCCTATCGAGCGTGGGCCCCAGAAATTTCGTAGTTTCAACGAACGAAAGAGCGACATACACGAACATAAACACAGGTGAAGAAACCAACTGCGCCGTCAGAAAATTGTTTTGTCAGAGGATCAACATAGGCCATTGTCGATGCTCCACAAGTAAAGACGATCGAGACACCGCCTTAGACGCCGCTCAAGGAGACAAGTTCGTGGAGAACTGCAATAGATGGCAAAATCGGCAACGAAAAGGGAGCTGGAGATGCCCTTTGGGAGACAGACCATAATACGGTTAATGGCAATAGCAAAGTGTACAACGCTCAGGATGGAACCCTGAGGCACACTCTTTTCCTGGCTATAGTGTCAAACAAGGCAGAACCAGCACGTGCCTTGTAAACTCAGTCTTTTAAAAATTCCTGAATGGAACAGAGCATGCGGCCTCGGAAGCCCCACATGTAGAGAGTATGGACTACACCAGACCACCAGCAGGTGGCATAGGCTTTCCCCAAATCGAAAAACACGGCAGAAAACCATCCATGGCATGGGGTGACAAAGTGACAAGATGGTGAACTGCAGAACAGCATGCTCGAAATTCACACTGTGCAGTGGTTAGCAAATTGCAAGACCCGAGCCACCATACCAGCTGGTCATGAGTCATACGTCCCATCAACTTGCACACACAGCTGGTGAGAGAAACGGGGCGATAGCTATAAGGAAGATGTTTGTCTGTACCAGGCTTAGGTATGGGTATAACAGTGACTTCACGCCAGCGTCTGGAAAACATGCCCCCTGCCCAGATCTGATTGTATGTATGAACGAGTAAGTGCTTGCCCACAAGAGAAAGGTTCTGTAGCATCTGAATGTGAACATCATCTGGCTCTGGGACAGGGGATCGGGATGAAGTGAGAGCATGATCTAGCTCCTGCATAGTAAACGTGGCATTGTAGCACTAACGATTAGGAGAAGAGATGGTACCAGCCTAGTCTCCACCACTCGTTGCCGATGAAGGGAAGCAGATTGGTAGTCGGTGGAGCTCAAAATCTCCTTAAAATAGCCGCCCAAGGTGTTAGAGTTACCAATAGTGTCCACTGTGACATCAACTGCGACGGTCAGGCCGGAAATTGGGGAATGGACCTCGACCCCAGAGAGCCATCGGGGGGGTTAGCCCACACGACACAAGAGGGAGTGGAATTGTAAAAAGAACTAGTAAATTAAATCCAGTTAGCTTTTTTGCTATGCCGAAGAAAGCGATGACACTGCGCAATGTTTATAACGAATGCAGTTTGCCATCGTAGGATGACGGTTAAAAACGGGGACAGCACGTCTGCGTGTGAACTGCCTCGCGGCATGCCTCAGTCCACCAAGAGACACGATGAGGTAAGGATGAAGTGAAAGAAATGGAATGTTCTGCGGTGGTCGTCGTAACTGCCGTCTGCTTCACGTCTGCTGTGCAGCGAGCTACCTTCATTTAAGTATTAACTGTATTTTTCCTCCTTGTCACTTCTTCTTCCGTGTGTTTTTGGTTTTAGGAAGCTTTAATTGTCGAGTGCTAGTAATAGTGTTCCATAGATTTCGTGTTTGTTTTGAATACAGTCAGAGAGAGTCCCTTTAGTCAACCTTAGTGCCAGTATTGCTAGTGTTTTCAATACAGTCCAGAGACATGTAGTGCTATTTTCATTGTTTTCTACAAGAAGTGGCTAGCAACCACAGTTTAGCCAACTGTCAGCCGCCTTTAGTGAATTAGCAGTCTAGTTAAAAGTTGATTAACTCTCTACAGTAAATTGATTTCTTAGTATGGATAGGATGTGTGACTGCTGTGTACGGATGCAGGAGGAGCTGGCCACTGTTCGCGAACAGCTGAACGTGTTGATGGCCGCGGTCAGCCGTCTTCAGGCTGCTGCCTCGGAGTGTAGCGGCAGTGGGGGTCTGGTGCGCCGCATGGTACACCCCCAGGTGTTACATGCTTCACCTACTGTCCCTGCTGTCGAGACATCTTCGCGGGTACCGGGCGCGGTTGGGCCACCCTCTTCCCAAGGGGAGTGGCGGGTTCAGCGGCGCTCGCGGCGCACGTGGCGGAGGGTCAATGTGGAGGCTGGCCGTGTGGCATCGCCCGCTCTGCCTGTGAGTGGACATGTGGCCGCTCCTTCAGCAAGGTCCGAGCAGGCACACGGGGGAGGGGTTTATTAGTTATTGGGAGCTCCAACGTTAGGCGGGTGATGGAGCCCCTAAGGCAAATAGCGGAAAGGTCGGGGAAGAAGGCCACTCTGTCTGCTTGCCGGGGGGTCTCATCCGAGATGTGGAGGAGGCCCTACCGGCGGCGATAGAGAGCACTGGGTGCACCCGACTGCAAATTGTTGCTCATGTCGGCACCAATGACTCCTGCCGTCTGGGTTCAGAGGTCATCCTCAGTTCGTACAGGCGGTTGGCGGAATTGGTGAAGGCGGAAAGCCTCGCTCGCGGGGTAGAATCAGAGCTAACTATTTGTAGTATCGTTCCAAGAACCGATCGCGGTCCTATGGCTTGGAGCCGAAGGCTTAAACCGGAGGCTCAGACGATTCTGCGGAGATCTGGGGTGCAAATTTCTCGACCTCCGCTATCGTGTGGAGAAATGTAGGGTCCCCCTGAATAGGTCAGGCGTGAACTACACGCCGGAAGCGGCTACAAGGGTAGCGGAGTAAGTGTGGAGTGCACATGTGGGTTTTTTAGGTTAGAGAATTCCCTCCCTAGGCCCGACAAGACGTCTCCTGAGACGCGGCAAAGTAGGAGTAGGCAAAATGCAACAGGGAATAACAATATTAATGTGCTAATAGTAAACTGCAGGAGCGTCTTTAGAAAGGTCCCAGAACTGCTCTCATTAATAAACGGTCACAACGCCCATATAGTACTAGGGACAGAAAGTTGGCTGAAACCAGACGTAAACAGTAATGAAATCCTAAACTCAGATTGGAATGTATACCGCAGAGACAGGCTGGACAGTGAAGGGGGAGGCGTGTTTATAGCGATAAGAAGTGCAATAGTATAGAAGGAAATTGACGGAGATCCGAAATGTGAAATAATTTGGGTGAAGGTCATGGTTAAAGCAGGCTCATACATGGTAATTGGATGTCTCTATAGGCCACCTGGCTCAGCAGCTGTTGTGGCTGAGCACCTGAAGGACATTTCGGGTAATATTTCGAGTAGATTTCCTCACCATGTTATAGTTCTGGGTGGAGTTTTTAATTTGCCGGATATAGACTGGGAGACTCAAACGTTCATAACGGGTGGCAGGGACAAAGAATCCAGTGAAATTTTTTTGAGTGCTTTATCTGAAAACTACCTTGAGCAGTTAAACAGAGAACCGACTCGTGGCGATAACATATTAGACCTTCTGGTAACAAATAGGCCCGAACTATTTGAAACAGTTAACGCAGAACAGGGAATCAGCGATCATAAAGCAGTTACTGCATCGATGATTTCAGCCGTAAATAGAAATATTAAAAAAGGTAGGAAGATTTTTCTGTTTAGCAAAAGTGACAAAAAGCAGATTACAGAGTACCTGACGGCTCAACACAAAAGTTTTGTCTCAAGTACAGATAGTGTTGAGGATCAGTGGACAAAGTTCAAAACCATCGTACAATATGCGTTAGATGAGTATGTGCCAAGCAAGATCGTAAGAGATGGAAAAGAGCCACCGTGGTACAACAACCGAGTTAGGAAACTGCTGCGGAAGCAAAGGTAACTTCACAGCAAACATAAACATAGCCAAAGCCTTGCAGACAAACAAAAACTACGCGAAGCGAAATGTAGTATGAGGAGGGCTATGCGAGAGGCGTTCAATGAATTCGAAAGTAAAGTTCTATGTACTGACTTGGCAGAAAATCCTAAGAAATTTTGGTCTTATGTCAAAGCGGTAGGTATATCAAAACAAAATCTCCAGACACTCTGTGACCAAAATGGTACTGAAACAGAAGATGACAGACTAAAGGCCGAAATACTAAATGTGTTTTTCCAAAGCTGTTTCACAGAGGATGACTGTACTGTTGTTCCTTCTCTAGATTCTCGCACAGATGATAAAATGGTAGATATCGAAATAGACGACAGAGGGATAGAGAAACAATTAAAATTGCTCAAAAGAGGAAAGGCCGCTGGACCTGATGGGATACCAGTTCAATTTTACACAGAGTACGCGAAGGAACTTGCCTCCCTTCTTGCAGCGGTGTACCGTAGGTCTCTAGAAGAGCGTAGCGTTCCAAAGGATTGGAAAAGCGCACAGGTCATCCACGTTTTCAAGAAGGGACGTCGAACAGATGTGCAGAACTGTAGACCTATATCTCTAACGTCGATCAGTTGTAGAATTTTGGAACACGTGTTATGATCGAGTATAATGACTTTTCTGGAGACTAGAAATCTACTCTGTAGGAATCAGCTTGGGTTTCGAAACAGCTCGCGCTATTCATCCACGAGACTCAGAGAGCCATAGACACGGGTTCACAGGTAGATTCCGTGTTTCTTGACTTCCGCAAGGCGTTCGATACAGTTCCCCACAGTCGTTTAACGAACAAAGTAAGAGCATATCGACTATCAGACCAATTGTCTGATTGGATTGAAGAGTTCCTAGATAACAGAACGCAGCATGTCATTGTCAATGGAGAGAACTCTTCCGAAGTAAGAGTGATTTCAGGTGTGCCGCAGGGGAGTGTCATAGGACCGTTGCTATTCACAATATACATAAATGACATTGTGGATGACATCGGAAGTTCACTGAGGCTTTTTGCAGATGATGCTGTGGTGTATCGATAGGTTGTAACAATGTAAAATTGTACTGAAGTGCAGGAGGATCTGCAGCGAATTGATGCATGGTGCAGGGAATGGCAATTGAATCTCAATGTAGACAAGTGTAATGTGCTGGGAATACATAGAAAGATAGTTCCCTTATTATTTAGCTACAAAATAGCAGGTCAGCAACTGGAAGCAGTTAATTCCGTGAATTATCTGGGAGTACGCATTAGAAGTGATTTAAAATGGAATGATCATATAAAGTTGATCGTCGGTAAAGCACATTCCAGACTGAGATTCATTGGAAGAATCCTAAGGAAATGCAATCCGAAAACAAAGGAAGTAGGTTACAGTACGCTTGTTCGTCCACAGCTTGAATACTGCTCAACAGTGTGGGATCCGTACCTGATAAGGTTAATACAAGAGATAGAGAAGATCCAAAGGAGAGTAGTGCGCTTCGTAACAGGATCATTTAGTAATCGTGAAAGCGTTACGGAGATGATAGATAAACTCTAGTGGAAGACACTGCAGGAGAGACGCTCAGTAGCTCGGTACGCGCTTTTGTTAAAGTTTCGAGAATATACCTTCACCGAAGTGTCAAGCAGTAGATTGCTCCGTCCTACGTATATCTCTCGAAGAGACCATGAGGATAAAATCAGAGAGATTAGAGCCCACACAGAAGCATACCAACAATCCTTCTTTCCACGAACAATACGAGACTGGAATAGAAGGGAGAACTGATAGAGGTACTCAGGGTACCCTCCGCCACACACCGTCAGGTGGCTTGCGGAGTATGGATGTAGATGTAGATGTAAGTAAGGATAATGTTGGTTAGGTAGTCTACCTGGTCATGACAACTGGGAAATGTTGCTCGTCGAAGGTCGCCAGGAAGGAGTAAAACCTGCTTTGAAAGCAGCCGTTTAGGTTTGCGAACGGGAAGTGGTCGTTTGAACACATGTCAGAGAGAACGGACCTCTTGAGACAGTGGACAAGCTGGGCGGTGCAGAAGCATAGGTCCAAATGGGAGTAGGTGTGCATGGAGTCTAAAAGGAATGTGGGTGCTCCCATGTTAAGGCAGATGAGGTTAAATTCATTGAGAAGGTCAACCAAGAGGGCTCCTTTCGGACACGTCCTGGGAAAGCCTCACAGGAGACGGTGTATGTTAAAGACACCGTGCAACAAAAAGGGGTGAGGAAGTTGCCGAATAATCAGGAAAAAGTCTGCCCTGGTGACATCGAATGGCAGAGGGACATGAACGGTACATGGGGAAAAGGTGAAGTGAGGAAGGAAAACGTGGACTGGAACAGCTTGAAGCCAGGTAGTCAGGGATATGATTTGACTATAAACGTCAACTCGGATAAGCAGCATGACTCCCCATGAGATGGAATGTCGTCCTCCGGGGGAAGGTCAAAGTGGAAAGAAATGAAAGAGGTCACAGCGGACGTGAGGATCCAATTTATTTTCCTGGAGGCGGAGAATAAGTGGACTCTGTGATTCCCTGAGCAGCCGTAATTACTCTTTCTTGGATCTAAAGCCACGAACGTTCAATTGGAGGAGAGTTGTGACAAGGAAATGGGAGGAGTGAAAAGATGAAACGGTGTCACTTCAGAGGCTGCCGAGTGCCTGCCGTCGAAAACTCACTGCTTCCAGGGCCGGAAGGTGGAAGTTCCTGCTCCACGAGATCTACAGAGGCGTCATCATTCTCTCTCTGTCGGTCTGCAGAGTCCAAAGCAGGAAAATGGTTGACGGTACACACCGGTGACATGGAGGTTAGCCTGGTGAGGGTATCACGTGGTGACACCGTTGAAGAGTACCTCTGAGTCGGGGAAGGAAAATACTGCTTGCCTCTCTTTGATTTCTTGAAGCCTTTGCGGATCGCAGATGCCGATTCAGATGTTTGTTGACTGGTGGGGCATAAGAAATAGTCGCGGGAATATTCTTTTGGTCTTTCTGATGGTGTAGCAAGTGACTTTGCCCCCGTAACACGAATGTTAGGTAACTTGTTGCACAGCTGGAGGAGGAGGAGACGCGGATGCTAC
The DNA here is from genome assembly GCF_023864275.1 of Schistocerca cancellata. Lineage (NCBI taxonomy): Eukaryota > Metazoa > Arthropoda > Insecta > Orthoptera > Acrididae > Schistocerca > Schistocerca cancellata. The sequence goes on along the minus strand of NC_064633.1, from coordinate 20,140,579 downwards.
AGTGACACTTACAACTGCGATGCTGTATTTGAGATCGCATGTCTACATGGCCATGTCCTTCGTGGAGCGAGATGCAGCAAGAACAGTACTGTCAGTACCGGTTGGTAAAACGCACCGTTTCCGACTAGCCAACAACTTGTCAGCAATAGGATAAGGCATCTTCCCCTTCACCTGAAACTGCAGGACTCATCGAGATACACGGGACGATCTCGGGAGGAGGCTGCATGGTCGCCAATGCAATTAATGCAGTGGGTAGAAGGAGGCGGACAATGACGCTCATGAGAGTCCCTACCACACGTTAACCACTTGGCTGGGTATTGATAGGACATTAAAGTATGGTTGTAGTGATGACACTGGTAGCAGGGCATCCAGTTAAAAATGTGTGGTCGGACAGTGATAACTTCTCAGTCTGCTTCGATCTTGGACGGAAGCACTACTGTCAAAAACAGAAAAAGTGTGCGTGTGGGCACTAAGGATGCATCTACACTCCTGGAATTTGAAATAAGAACACCGTGAATTCATTGTCCCAGGAAGGGGAAACTTTATTGACACATTCCTGGGGTCAGATACATCACATGATCACACTGACAGAACCACAGGCACATAGACACAGGCAACAGAGCATGCACAATGTCGGCACTAGTACAGTGTACATCCACCTTTCGCAGCAATGCAGGCTGCTATTCTCCCACGGAGACGATCGTAGAGATGCTGGATGTAGTCCTGTGGAACGGCTTGCCATGCCATTTCCACCTGGCGCCTCAGTTGGACCAGCGTTCGTGCTGGACGTGCAGACCGCGTGAGACGACGCTTCATCCAGTCCCAAACATGCTCAATGGGGGACAGATCCGGAGATCTTGCTGGCCAGGATAGTTGACTTACACCTTCTAGAGCACGTTGGGTGGCACGGGATACATGCGGACGTGCATTGTCCTGTTGGAACAGCAAGTTCCCTTGCCGGTCTAGGAATGGTAGAACGATGGGTTCGATGACGGTTTGGATGTACCGTGCACTATTCAGTGTCCCCTCGACGATCACCAGTGGTGTACGGCCAGTGTAGGAGATCGCTCCCCACACCATGATGCCGGGTGTTGGCCCTGTGTGCCTCGGTCGTATGTGGCGCTCACCTGCACGGCGCCAAACACGCATACGACCATCATTGGCACCAAGGCAGAAGCGACTCTCATCGCTGAAGACGACACGTCTCCATTCGTCCCTCCATTCACGCCTGTCGCGACACCACTGGAGGCGGGCTGCACGATGTTGGGGCGTGAGCGGAAGACGGCCTAACGGTGTGCGGGACCGTAGCCCAGCTTCATGGAGACGGTTGCGAATGGTCCTCGCCGATACCCCAGGAGCCTCAGTGTCCCTAATTTGCTGGGAAGTGGCGGTGCGGTCCCCTACGGCACTGCGTAGGATCCTACGGTCTTGGCGTGCATCCGTGCGTCGCTGCGGTCCGGTCCCAGGTCGACGGGCACGTGCACCTTCCGCCGACCACTGGCGACAACATCGATGTACTGTGGAGATGTCACGCCCCACGTGTTGAGCAATTCGGCGGTACGTCCACCCGGCCTCCCGCATGCCCACTATATGCCCTCGCTCAAAGTCCGTCAACTGCACATACGGTTCACGTCCATGCTGTCGCGGCATGCTACCAGTGTTAAAGACTGCGATGGAGCTCCGTATGCCACGGCAAACTGGCTGACACTGACGGCGGCGGTGCACAAATGCTGCGCAGCTAGCGCCATTCGACGGCCAACACTGCGGTTCCTGGTGTGTCTGCTGTGCCGTGCGTGTGATCATTGCTTGTACAGCCCTCTCGCAGTGTCCGGAGCAAGTATGGTGGGTCTGACACACCGGTGTCAATGTGTTCTTTTTTCCATTTCCAGGAGTGTACCTTTTTCATCACCCAGTGGACTGCAGTAATGCCATGATCAGACACGTACATTTGGATTTCTGCCTCAGTCAGGCCATCGAGCAGCCTAGTGTAAATAAGGCCACGCGAAGAATCAGCGTGCAATTGCCCTCCAGACGAACAGGATAGCCATGGAGGAGCGAAACTGCAAGCAGTTGTTGTGCTTGAGAATCAGAAGTCGTCTCTAAATGCAAAGTAGCATGGTGTAAACGAGAGTAGGATTTCACATGGCTAACAGTTGCATCAGCACCTTTCTGAATAATAAATGGATTTACTGTTGCAAAGTACTGATCTTCTTCAGTACGTGAAATCACGGGAAACTGTGGTGCAGCTGGAAGGGTCTTTGAGTCGTGAGCCTCATTTCGTTTCCGTTTAGGAGACATAGACTGCGAAGGAGAGGATTGGCACATTGTGAAAGAGTCCCCCATGATTGCCAGCATCTCCTATGGCGCGCTCCTTCCAACTGGGGGCCCCCTCAGAAGGAGGCGCACCTGCCTTAGGTGATTGTTCACAACTCAGCTCACACCTCCCGAACACTTGACAGAGGGACCAATTGGCAGTTTCGGATGGTAAAACCTCAGGCAAAAACCCTTCCCTGGGCGTGGCCTGTACTAGGGTGTACGTGCGAAGCTTACCTGACGACCCAGGCCTGGCAATTACGCTTTATCCAGTCAGCTGTAACGCGTCAGACGCCTGGGGCGGCCTTCAGGAGAGCACAAGGAGGAAGACGAAAACGAGAAACCTCAAACGCCGAAGCGGAGGAAGAATAGGAGAAGGAGATAAAAGAAAGGAAAGAGGAACGAAAAACAGTGGAGAGACAGTTCCGATATCAGGCTACTGAAAATACAAACCAAACTCCCAAAAAACATCTCAGATGTGTTCCCCAATGGAGGGGAAAAAAGAATAGCAAGAGGATAGGCACGCAGCACGAAGGGGAAATAATGTTGCAAAGGGTGGGGTCCCGTGGTAGTCAAGCATGAACTCGCCGAAGAGTGGTGAGGCCCGTGCGGCAACTGATTGGTAAACAGTGCAACTTTAACAGTAGAAGGGACCTCTAATGCTGTGAACTGAGAACGTTGTGTACTCCACTTCTTCCCCCCTCCCTCAACCCCCACCCATCTTTTCCTCCTCTTCCTTGTGCTGTAAATGCTGTAAGGTTTACTTAAGTAGATGGTGTGGTATAAGAGAAGACTTAGAAGTCTATCTTGCTATGTAAAGTAAATGCATAAAAAAGAAATTAAAAACTCAACTATCAGAAAGTGGTCACCCTTAATGTATTCTGGAGTTTTTGCAATGGTCGACTTTCAGGACAAAGTTCGTTCAATGTCTCAGACATAATGTCAGCAACCTATTACAACTTAAGAGGTGTATTAAAGTAGTTCAAATTAGATCTGAGGAGTATCAAAACAAAATAACAGTTCATATTCGTCAGATTGTCGTGTTCTAACCATTGTTGTCTGTGTTGAATACAAAATGAAGTGATTATTATTTTCCCGCCAAGTGTCTATCAATGAAATGGAACAATGAGTGTATAGCAGTATGGATGTTGTAGAAATGACACTTAACATTTTATTAGGTATGTGTGTATATTATTTTCTTCATCCTCTGGAGAGACTAACGTATCAATGGTTCAGTAGCTTTGAAACTGAAAGATCGGCTAATATCATGGCTTATAGCAAGTGATATTGGTTGGAAAACGATGGGCATGAATTGGAGGACCCGTAATATTATGAATTTGCACAAATTAAGAATATGTGCGCCATTATGTTCGCACTACGAAAGTGTACATATTTGGTTCAGTGCGTTTTATGTGACACTAAAATTAGTAAGCCATAATTTCACTGCAGCGTAGGCATGGAACTGACTTCGTTCCAATGTAAAATTCCGTAACTACAGTACACACAGGCCGCTAAGTTCAGCCTCTCCCTCTTCCGCGCTCTCTCTCTCTCTCTCTTTCTCTTTCTCTCTCTATCTCTCACGCACACTCACACACGCAAACACACACACACAAAAGGGTCGCTGCAGCCTGTGGTCGAAGTCGATTAAGACCAACTTGAGTCGCTGTTACCGAGTCCTTAATTCCTTAATTCCCACACAAGTCGTCTCTTTCGATTACTTAGTGGACTATGCAGACACAAGTAAATTGCTGCACAACTTAGAGACAGCAGAACACGGTGGGTGCAGGTCTTAATTGTCCCTGTAGGACCAAACGCCGTCTCAGTGTGTTCTACACGGAGAAGAGAACGACGAGCTGTTGGTAACGACGGAGCTTGCTCACAGTAAATTTAAATACCAGACAATTTGAGTGTATATTCCGTGGAAGATAAGACAAAACTCACTAAACGTTTAATACGTCTCTGCCAGTAATTAGGAACTAGTGCAGCGAGTACGAAGTGTTGACTGCAAGTACATCAGTCATGAGGAGCAAATTACCTGGTATGAGTTATCTCCCCTAGACAAGGGACATTTCACTGAAAGATACACCAAGAGTATGTCCATTGGCAGATTGGAAACGCTTTGTTTCTTCAAGTCCTTTAGTTCTCTTCTTCCACAGTGTATGGGCTTTGTATTAAGGACATGGACGATAAAGGAAAGAAGGGAGGTTGGGGAATCCGGTGTCAGTACTTACCCGACATCTGTCGGCTAACACCAGCAGACTAGATGAACGGTGCCTTCCAACGGACGAACATGTATCATCGTCATCCTCATATGACCTCACTCACAATTTGAGTACGACCTGATTGAAAATTTCAGCCGTCGTGATTGATCTCTGAATGAAAGCCAGAACGTCGTTAGAAAGCACGTCTAAAGTTTAAAATAATAGGTAACCGTAGTTAAGACTGGGATCGACGAACATCTTTGGCTATTAAAATTGCAATGTAGCTTGATAGGATTGTAAACTAAAATTTAACATGCTAGCAAAAGCCATGAAGCTTTTTATAGAAAGACTAATATTTTAAAAACGTAGAACATATTATTGTTAACTCTCTGCTTACCAGAAAGTCTTTATACAGTTGCCTACCAGTAGGGCCTCTAAGGCCCATGTTGTTTCAGTTGACAAAAACTGACACTATTTTGACTACTTATGATTTGAACGACATTTGTGGCTTAAATGGCAACTGCCTGGCCGCAGTGCATACACCGGTTCCCGCGAGATCACCGAAGTTAAGCGGTGTTGGGCGTGGCCGGCTCTAGGATGGGTGACCATCTAGCCGCCATGCGCTGTTACCATTTTTCGGAGTGCACTCAGCCTCGTGATGCCAAGTGAGGAGCTACTCGACCGAATAGTAGCGGCTTCGGTCAAGAATACCATCATAACGGCTGGGAGAGCGGTGTGCTGACCCCACGCCCCCCCTATCGGCATCCTCCTCTGAGGATGACACGGCGGTCGGATGGTCCCGGTAGGCCGCTCGTGGCCTGAAGACAGAGTGCTTTTTTTAGTTTTAAATACTTTTAATATTATTTTGTGCACTTAATGAGTACATTTTAAGTAAGTTTTTATTCTTTTACTGGTAGCTTTTATTCTTACTGAGAATTTGCACAGGGCCTACAGACAATAGCAGAATGTTCTGAGCATCAGGTTTGGTGCATTTATAATATGTACTTTGACTTTTTCTATCACTCTTCTCTACACATTATGCACATTGTCGCCTCGCCTTTTCTTAGCTTCATTGCCCTTCTTGGATCTGGTTATTGACTCTTTACCCCTGCTAGTTGTTTTCCCAAGTTGATGATGAAACTCCGACGTCTCATTTTTTATTGGTAGCCAGCATTATACAAATTATGTATTCATTCATTACACTAACATCGATCATGCTGAGCCGGCCGGGGTGGCCAAGCGGTTAAAGGCGCTACAGTCTGGAACCGCGCGACCGCTGCGGTCGCAGGTTCGAATGTGTGATGTCCTTAGGTTATTTAGGTTTAACTAGTTCTAAGTTCTAGGGGACTGATGACCTCAGAAGTTGAGTCCTATAGTGCTCAGAGCCATTCGAACCATTCGATCATGCTGAAGAAAACCACCAGCGCCTTGTTTTTCTCTTCACACTGTAGCAACGCGTCTCCTGGTCTATGGTGTCAACACCGTCCTTTGTGGCATTTTATGTCACTGTAACTTCAGTCTCCTTTACTCGTGGTGATAACACCGTTGGTTGGTCATGAAGAGAGCTAAAGACAGTAACGACTTTGTTTTCCTTACGAACATAAGACCCTATTACCACATCTGCTTAAAAACCAAGTAATGTGCAGTATACTTAAGGTCCTTTAGCTGTAATAAAATCGGTAGGCAGTTCAACTTAGTTTTTTACGGATAGTAATGACTAGTATCAGACCTTCTGATGACAAATAGTGACGTAAATCGAGAGATGTAAAAAATTATAAGACTTGATACTATGTCCAGACCTTTCAAGTTGATTCACAAGTGTTTTCACAACATTCTCCCCAAGTTGCACGGCTCTGGTTTCTTCCTCATTCCTTCTTCCGTCTTCCAGCAGTAACCTGTTACACTGTCACAAATTGCCCAGAAATTTATTCCGTATCTAACAGGTTTTATTCGAATGTATTGTCGAAATGGACAGCGACCTCTAAATGTGACGAACTATTCATTCACGATGATGCACCATCCTGGACTGTAGGCACCACTAAGGATAATTTCCCACATCTCAAAAACTTCACTGATCGGTTCCCGTTTGTCACTTGACCCATGTTCACGTGGTTATGATGCACTGCTAAAGCTCATCACCCTCAGAATAGCAAGGACGCGATTGCGTGACGTAACTTCAGTGAACAGTGGTCGGCCGTTCTCAACACTACAAAGTTGACTGATATGTTCATTTCTCGACTTGTAAACCCCAGCCAGGATCAGAACACCAAGAAACGTTTTCATTTCGTGCATATCTGCATCCACTGGGCCCTCGTAAACGATTCAACCTACCTTGTTTGCTGTCATACACACTTTGTCAATGACGGGTACGCAGAAGGACAACGTAAAACATGATTTTTCATTATCACAATTTCTAATCGAATAACCTGTAGGTCGCTGGTGTTTTATCAGTGCATCCTTCCCGATACCAGAAATTCCAGCTTGTGGAGCTGTAGCTCATATTTCATTCCCATTACGAGAAAACAGTATATCACACTCAACGGAATTTGCACTAAATTCTTCTTCCTCATCTTCGAAAAGAGATTCTTCATGATCATCATTTTCGTGTAGTTCTGAGTTTTCAGAAATATCTGCGTCACTGGCAGCATCGCTGGAAGATTCACATTCACTAGGTAAGTTTTCAGAATCAGAAGACAGCTTCGATAATTACCTTATCTCCTCATCTGATAGTACCGTTCCCAGTAACATTTTCAGTTTGTAGAACAGACAATTATTATGAAATAATGCACCAGAACAAACATGTGCTTATCACAAGAAGGACTGTTGAAGACTGTGAGGCCCGTACGTGAGGAAACGTGCACAAAAGTTTAACACAAATTATTTTATAATTTTTTTCCAAAATTATGAATAACTTTACAAATATGGAATGATTGTAAAATTTCTTTAAAATAAAATGTATGGCTTCTAAATGAGAAGACATTAAACATCACAGATAGGCTCTGAGGCCCGATGGTAGATAAATGGTTAGGCTCAATGACAGGAAGATTTTGTTTTCTATGTGCAGGTTGACGGACACAGAGAATTTCTTGAAGGAGGTATTTTTCATGGGCAGCCTGTTCATTTATTTCAAACTATCCGAGTACCCGGCTTTCCCGGATGTGTATTTATTCCAGTCTTCTGTTTGTCCATATCTTCCTTCCCCTTCGCAGTCTGTCCATCCCCCACCCTCCCTTCCCTCTACAAGTCATCACATACACCCCGATAGGTGACTGGTAGTTCTTATAGCTACAGTACTTAATTCCAGATACTATCTGATATGTGTACCAAGTTTGATAGAAATAGTTCCAGGGCTTTAGAAAGAGGTTTTTACCTATAGCTTTGCTCGCATTGGCACAAGTCAAACCTATTTCACAGATATTTAACATTCGTCAGGCGTATGTGTACACATATTTCACCTAAATGTGTAGCGAATTTCACCCTGCATTTTCATTACCAAGCACTTCAATCTTTATGATGTCGTTTCTCCTGAACTATGTGCTGTACAACGAGACACATTTGCAAGTACATCCAGTGGTATATGTCGATACTGTCTGATAAATATTTTGTGAATAGAGTTAGTGGTAAAGGAGTAAATAACTACAATTTCATGCACGATGTGGTAGTTTCTTCGACTCTCGGTTTTTGACGTTATATCTGTTGTGAAATGATATATTTTTGCACGTGCAATCAGCGACAGATGTTCATATTGTCTGCGAAGAGCGCTGCGAATAAAGTTAGTAGCAACGAAGTAATAGATTCAAAGGTTTTGTGTGATGCGAAACTTTCTCACGCGTTCAGTGTTTGTGACGTCATATCTAAAACTGGTTCAAATGGCTCTGAGCACTACGGAACTTAACATCTGTGGTCATCAGTCCCCTACAACTTAGAACTACTTAAACCTAACTAACATAAGGACATCCCACACATCCATGCCCGAGGCAGGATTCAAACCTGCGACGGTAGCGGTCGCGCGGTTCCAGACTGAAGCGCCTAGAACCGCATGGCCACACCGGTCGGCTGACGTCATATCTGCTGAAGTATGTGTCGTACACCGAAGTCACATTTCTGTTACATTCAGTGGGATATGTGAATAGGGTCTACAAAATATGTCACGAATTTTGTTAGTAATAAAGAAGTAATAAACTAAAACATCGTGCTTCATGTGGTAGTTTTACTCCACGAACAGCGAAAATGTAGAAAGTGATAAACTCTTTTATTTTCATCATTTTACGGGCCTCGTTAGCGAAGAAAAATTTTGCAAAGTTTCGGAATTATGTGTAAAGTCTGTCGCAAATCTTTAAGTACTCTTATTCTCTTAGGCACCCCTTTTATAGGTGGGTGGTTGCTACCCCCACATCATTTCTTCCAGAGAATAAATGATATGTGTACGAAGTTCGGCTAAAATCGATCTAATGGCTTAGGAGAAGATGCGGAATTTACATACATAGGGTGAAGAAAAAACACCGCACTTCGAGGTCGGTATGCGATTCCTAAACCAGATCAAGACAAGATTCTCCAGGAAAATCTGATCGGGAGCATTTTGTAAACACGTGTTTTAAAACGAGGAGCTAACAACACTATCATATCGTGCAGCGCATGGGAATGTATAGAGCAACTCGTACAACACAATACAGTTGCGCTAGTTATTTTAGCTCATTCAGTAGACTGCTGGGACACCAAACTCACATCCAGCATGAAGCTATAGTTGGAATCATTATTAGGCTCCTTTTATTTTATTTTTTAGACTTCCATTTCCTTGTTCTCGTCGTTTACAACAGGAAATCATTTTGCCATTTGAGAATAACCTATCACATGATATTGGGATCCATTTAACTGCATGTGTGTGTCTGCTAACTACGCAGCGCACAACCATAACTGGTCCTGACAAGTTCATATACATTGGCTCCCCTATGGAGTACACAGACGATAAATATGTTGATATGCTTTTCGTGCTGGGTGCGTCCAATAACCAAACTCCTACTGTTGCTCATGCATATACTGCAGGGTACCCTCAAAGACGCTTTCTTGATAAGAATATTATTCATCGTCTGGAGAAATGCCTTTGGAAAACCGGTAAACTCTGTCCACAAGTAATGGACAGAGGTCATTCAGGGACTAGACATACTCCACAAACAGAGGACGTGATTCTTGAAACTGTTCACACATCACCTGAATGAAGTAGCCGAGATATTGTAAGAGAGCTCCAGGTATCTCAAAGGCTGGTTGTTCAAGTGTTGCACAATGAAATACTGCATCATACTGCATACGTTAACTTAACACCAGCGAGTGTAAGGCAGCATCGTCGAGTACAGTTTTGTTAATGGCTTTTTCACCACATGGAAGATAACGAACATGTTATAAATATTGTGACACGAAGTGACGTTTCTCGTTTCACTCGTGAAGCTATTTTCAATCTCCACAACAGCTATTATTGGTCGAAACACAACCCACATGTCATCCACGAACCTGACATTCAGGCACGCTAACGCATAAGTAATAGAAGGAGCGCTTTTGATTCTTTACCTATTGTTGGACGAGTTTAATGTTCCACTGTAGTACATTTCTTTTGCAATACTTTACCTAACACATTGTAAAACGCTCCTCTTGCAGTTTGGCGACAGTTATGCTTTAGCATGATGGGGCACGATTTTGGAATAAATGTGTGTGAAACTACTTAAATTAAGCGTTCCCAGAGTCCCATATTCTGGCCTTCAAACTCCCCTGGACCTTAATCCAACAGATTTATATATATATATATATATATATATATATATATATATATATATATATATATATATATATATATATATATATATATATATATATATATATATATATATATATTGGGGGGGGGGGCACTTAAAGCAACCCGTTTATAGCACTCCATCCATGTATGAACACGACAAAAAAGCTTGCATACATGCTGCTTCGCCGGCCGAAGTGGCCGTGCGGTTCTAGGCGCTGCAGTCTGGAACCGCGAGACCGCTACGGTCGCAGGTTCGAATCCTGCCTCGGGCATGGATGTGTGGGATGTCCTTATGTTAGTTAGGTTTAAGTAGTTCTAAGTTGTAGGGGACTGATGACCTCAGAAGTTGAGTCCCATAGTGCTCAGAACCATTTTTTTTTAACCATGCTGCTTCGGCAGAGGTGAATGCAGGTGCGTCAGGTACGGTCCAACAAAGTATGATCTGGTGGGTTGTGAATTGTTTACAAATGTAACGCAGTCGCTTTGAAGATCTTCTCTACAGCGATTGTTGCTTGTAAGTGTGAAGATATGCCTGGACGTCAAACATACAGAATAGAATTATTGTGCGCAGTGTAAAGCGCAATCTATTGTAGCCTACCTAATGTGTGTTTTTTTTTGTATCTCACTGAACACAGACAACGTTACTGTAACCGCTATTATTTTCTGTTGCCTTTATTTGTGTCATGGACGAAACAAAGTGGTCGTTTACATACGTAAGAAGTTCATGCCATTTTTAATATGTAAATAAAGGTCAGCAGTTAGAGTTGACGGTAAATTGAGTTCATGGTTCAGAGTAGTTTCAGGGGTAAGACAAGGCTGCAACCTGTCTCCACTGTTGTTCATATTATTTATGGATCATATGTTGAAAACAATAGACTGGCTGGGTGAGATTAAGATATGTGAACACAAAATAAGCAGTCTTGCATATGCGGATGACTTAGTTGTGATGGCAGATTCGATTGAAAGTTTGCAAAGTAATATTTCAGAGCTAGATCAGAAATGTAAGGACTATGGTATGAAGATTAGCATCTCCAAAACGAAAGTAATGTCAGTGTGAAAGAAATATAAACGGATTGAGTGCCAAATAGGAGGAACAAAGTTAGAACAGGTGGACGGTTTCAAGTACTTAGGATGCATATTCTCAAAGGATGGCAACATAGTGAAAGAACTGGAAGCGAGGTGTAGCAAAGCTAATGCAGTGAGTGCTCAGCTACGATCTACTCTCTTCTGCAAGAAGGAAGTCAGTACCAAGACTAAGTTATCTGTGCACCGTTCAATCTTTCGACCAACTTTGTTGTATGGGAGCGAAAGCTGGGTGGATTCAGGTTACCTTATCAACAAGGTTGAGGTTACGGATATGAAAGTAGCTAGGATGATTGCAAGTACTAGTAGATGGGAACAATGGCAGGAGGGTGTCCACAATGAGGAAATCAAAGAAAAACTGGGAATGAACTCTATAGATGTAGCAGTCAGGGCGAACAGGCTTAGATGGTGGGGTCATGTTACACGCATGGGAGAAGCAAGGTTACCCAAGAGACTCATGGATTCAGCAGTAGAGGGTAGGAGGAGTCGGGGCAGACCGAGGAGAAGGTACCTGGATTCGGTTAAAAATGATTTTGAAGTAATAGGTTTAACATCAGAAGAGGCACCAATGTTAGCACTGAATAGGGGATCATGGAGGAACTGTATAAGGGGGGCTATGCTCCAGACTGAACGCTGAAAGGCATATTCAGTCTTAAATGATGATGATGATGATGAAATAAAGGTAAAAGTTACAGAAATAAATGCACAACATACTGATTTGTGGATGTTTAATTGGAATACAATTTCATACTGTAACTGAAAATAATTATTGGGCAATAACACGGGTCGAACATCGGCAAGTCTGCATATCCATTCCTCATGGCATCGCCTCATCTAACTGAGGTAATGGGACACCTCCAGCAGTATGTAGAATTCATGCTACCTGCTGTTGGCCATACTTCAAACGGTAACAGCATTGGCAGAGTCTCGTTTTTTAAATTAAACCTGTTGGCGGTAATAGTTTTTGTAGCTACACTTTTGTCTTGAATTTGGATGAGAAATTGCGTGCCAGCCTCTAAGTGCGGTAATTTGTCTTCGCCTTGTGTACATGCTTGGTGATCAAAAAGTCAGTATAAATTTGAAAACTTAATAAACCACGGAATAATGTAGATAGAGAGGTAAAAATTGACACACGTGCTTCGAATGACATGGGGTTTTATTAGAACAAAACAAAACAAAAGTTCACAAAATGTCCGACAGATGGCGCTGGACAGCAAAATTGCTACCGTGACGGGTGAGAGGCACGCCGATATATTACAGAATCGCATCATCCCAGCCTGGCTGATAAACACCTGCTCGAACGTACGATGCTTATGCAGGATGGCGCTCCACCCCATATTGCTAGACGCGTGAAATATCGCTTGCAAGCGTCGTTTGGTGATGATCGTGTGCTCAGCCGCCACTTTCGTCATGCTTGGCCTCCCAGGTCCCCAGACCTCAGTCCGTGCGATTATTGGCTTTGGGGTTACCTGAAGTCGTAAGTGTATCGTGATCGACCGACATCTCTAGGGATGCTGAAAGACAACATCCGACCCCAATGCCTCGACATAACTCCGGACATGATTTACAGCGCTGTTCACAACATTATTCATCGACTACAGCTATTGTTGAGGAATGATGGTGGACATATTGAGCATTTCCTATAAAGAACATCATCTTTGCTTTGTCTAACTTTGTTATGCTAATTATTGCTATTCTGGTCAGATGAAGCGCCATCTGTCGGACATTTTCTGAACTTTTATATATTGTTCTAATAAAACCCCAAGTCATTCCAAGCATGTGTGTCAATTTGTACCTCTCTATATACATTTATTCAGTTTTCAAATTTATACTGACTTTTTGATCACCCAGTACATACATACACACATCAATTTTATAATATGTATAGATACAAAATTTATTTCATAATTTAATGATCAGCTATTTCACCCCCTGCGGATTGGCAGACTACATTAGGGTGCAGATTGTTATGTATATATCGTGATATTTTCTACGCACTAGTATTGGGGAAAGCAACGTGTGATGATATCCTGAGTAAGAGTTTTAGACAGTCACAGCTGGTATGGGTGAGACTATCCCAAACGTGAAGTCCATATGTAGAATGGAAAAATGCAACACACATGTGGGTTCTGTTACAGTGCCACATTGAAATACATTAGTGCAACTGTCAAAGTGAAAACACACATGGCGTGGTCAGCATCTGAAGATCGAATGTGATTACCTTTGCTACGTAGATCAGAGATATTCCACCTTTGCATGTTAACGTTTTATTTCTTTCTGACTACATAAACTTGCTTCTTAAATTTCTGAGAGGCATCATCAATGGTCTGTAATAATATAAAATAAAGTAATTAATTACGCATATTTTGTTACTAAGTATTTAGTTATTCTTTAGATTCCTTTTATCTAACTACTTCCCAATGAATGATTGTGATTTACCACTTACTTTCATTTTCCTGTCCTTTCTCTGTATCCACATATTCATCTGTAAGTATCATATGTACAGCACAACTAAATGAACCATAAGTAAAAAACGCATCTCATATAGCAAAAAGGTCATGTGTGTGAAATCCACAGATGTCATAAAATAAATGTATGTATATGTGTATGTATGTTCAACATTTTCTTCTAAACCACTGGACTGATTTGAACGAAGCTAGGTACACATATCACTTACTGTCAGCCAGCAATCGCTGTCATGGTAAGAATCAACTACCTATCATAGTTAATGAGATATGACGTCATAAACAATGACCTGCGTGAAAAACTGCCACATTGTGCCTAACGTTTAAATTTATTACATTTTTGATACCAACTCCATCAGTGACAATTTAGTAGACGGTATTCACATATGCTGCAGAATATATATAAAACCCCATGTCATTCCAAGCACGTGTGTCAATTTTTACCTCTGTATCTACATTATTCCGTGGTTTATTAAGTTTTCAAATTTATACTGACTTTTTGATCACCCAGCATGTACACAAGCCGAAGAAAAATTAGCGCACTTAGAGGCTGCCACGCAATTTCTCATCCAAATTCAAGACAACTCAATATAAATAAATAGCTAAAGAAATATATCATTGTGTGACACATTGTTCAAGAGAAATGGCGCCATAAGCACTGCAATGACTGAAAAAATTCTCATCGTTCATGAAGTTTTAATACGTTTATTCTTTATCACTAACACACTACTACAGTCGAGTCAACTGCTTCCCGTTAGCGCTTTTGACGGCTTTCAACAGTGAAAGCGAAAACAATAGCGTTTTATAGAGCTATAAGGCGCATACTGGAACTGTATCATAATTTCAAAGGTGCTTTCACAAATACATGAGAATAAAAACTGTTTTTATATTACCATACAAACACAACTTTTTTTCCATTTATAGCAGTAAATTATTGAAAATTGTTCAGAGAATCTTCCATTACTTACCCCTATGTTATGGATCCGATTAATGAATTACGGCTACATTTTGATACTCCTACTCATGTGTACCAGAGGTGGACTCCTCAGGCGTTTGACTTCGCTTTTCTACCTAAAGTACCCTACACCATAACGTTAAATTTATAGAAGCACATTCACACAACATCCACTGTTGATGTTGTTGTTGTGGTCTTCAGTCCTGAGACTGGTTTGATGCAGCTCTCCATGCTACTCTATCCTGTGCAAGCTTATACATCTCCCAGTACCTACGGCAACCTACATCCTGCTGAATCTGCTTAGTGTATTCATCTCTTGGTCTCCCTTTACGATTTTTAGCCTCCACGCTGCCCTCCAATACTAAACTGGTGATCCCTTGATGCCTCAGAACATGTCCTAGCAACCGAACCCTTCTTCTAGTCAAGTTGTGCCACAAACTCCTCTTCTCCCCAATCCTATTCAATACCTCCTCATTGGTTATGTTATCTACCCATCTAATCTTCAGCATTCTTCTGTAGCACCACATTTCGAAAGCTTCTATTCTCTTCTTGTCCAAACTATTTATCGTCCATGTTTCACTTCCATACATGGCTACACTCCAAACAAATACTTTCAGAAACGACTTCCTGACACTTAAACCTATACTCGATGTTAACAAATTTCTCTTCTTCAGAAACGCTTTCCTTGCCATTGCCAGTCTACATTTTATATCCTCTCTACTTCGACCATCATCAGTTATTTTGCTCCCCAAATAGCAGAACTCCTTTACTACTTTGTCTCATTGCCTAATGTAATTCCCTCAGCATTACCCGACTTAATTCGACTACATTCCATTATCCTTGTTTTGCTTTTGTTGATGTTCATCTTATATCCTCCTTTCAAGACACTATCCATTCCGTTCAACTGCTCTTCCAAGTCCTTTGCTGTCTCTGACAGAATTACAATGTCATCGGCGAACCTTAAAATTTTTATTTCTTCTCCTTGGATTTTAATACCTACTCCAAATTTTTCTTTTCTTTCCTTTACTGCTTGCTCAATATACACATTGAACAACATCGGGGAGAGGCTACAACCCTGTCTCACTCCCTTCCCAACCACTGCTTCCCTTTGGTGCCCCTCGACTCTTATAACTGCCATCTGGTTTCTGAACAAATTGTAAATAGCTTTTCGCTCCCTGTATTTTACCCCTGCCACATTCAGAATTTGAAAGAGAGTATTCCAGTCAACATTGTCAAAAGCTTTCTCTAGGTCTACAAATGCTAGGAACGTAGGTTTGCCTTTCCTTAATCTAGCTTCTAAGATAAGTCGTAGGGTCAGTATTGCCTCACGTGTTCCAATATTTCTAAAGAATCCAAACTGATCTTCCCCAAGGTCGGCTTCTACTAGTTTTTCCATTTGTCTGTAAAGAATTCGTGTTAGTATTTTGCAGCTGTGACTTATTAAAATGATAGTTCGGTAATTTTCACATCTGTCAACACCTGCTTTCTTTCGGATTGGTATTACACTCCTGGAAATTGAAATAAGAACACCGTGAATTCATTGTCCCAGGAAGGGGAAACTTTATTGACACATTCCTGGGGTCAGATACATCACATGATCACACTGACAGAACCACAGGCACATAGACACAGGCAACAGAGCATGCACAATGTCGGCACTAGTACAGTGTATATCCACCTTTCGCAGCAATGCAGGCTGCTATTCTCCCATGGAGACGATCGTAGAGATGCTGGATGTAGTCCTGTGGAACGGCTTGCCATGCCATTTCCACCTGGCGCCTCAGTTGGACCAGCGTTCGTGCTGGACGTGCAGACCGCGTGAGACGACGCTTCATCCAGTCCCAAACATGCTCAATGGGGGACAGATCCGGAGATCTTGCTGGCCAGGGTAGTTGACTTACACCTTCTAGAGCGCGTTGGGTGGCATGGTATACATGCGGACGTGCATTGTCCTGTTGGAACATCAAGCTCCCTTGCCGGTCTAGGAATGGTAGAACGATGGGTTCGATGACGGTTTGGATGTACCGTGCACTATTCAGTGTCCCCTCGACGATCACCAGTGGTGTACGGCCAGTGTAGGAGATCGCTCCCCACACCATGATGCCGGGTGTTGGTCCTGTGTGCCTCGGTCGTATGCAGTCCTGATTGTGGCGCTCCTCTGCACGGCGCCAAACACGCATACGACCATCATTGGCACCAAGGCAGAAGCGACTCTCATCGCTGAAGACGACACGTCTCCCTTCGTCCCTCCATTCACGCCTGTCGCGACACCACTGGAGGCGGGCTGCACGATGTTGGGGCGTGAGCGGAAGACGGCCTAACGGTGTGCGGGACCGTAGCCCAGCTTCATGGAGACGGTTGCGAATGGTCCTCGCCGATACCCCAGGAGCAACAGTGTCCCTAATTTGCTGGGAAGTGGCGGTGCGGTCCCCTACGGCACTGCGTAGGATCCTACGGTCTTGGCGTGCGTCCGTGCGTCGCTGCGGTCCGGTCCCAGGTCGACGGGCACGTGCACCTTCCGCCGACCACTGGCGACAACATCGATGTACTGTGGAGACCTCACGCCCCACGTGTTGAGCAATTCGGCGGTACGTCCTCCCGGCCTCCCGCATACCCACTATACGCCCTCGCTCAAAGTCCGTCAACTGCACATACGGTTCACGTCCACGCTGTCGCGGCATGCTACCAGTGTTAAAGACTGCGATGGAGCTCCGTATGCCACGGCAAACTGGCTGACACTGACGGCGGCGGTGCACAAATGCTGCGCAGCTAGCGCCATTCAACGGCCAACACCGCGGTTCCTGGTGTGTCCGCTGTGCCGTGCGTGTGATCATTGCTTGTACAGCCCTCTCGCAGTGTCCGGAGCAAGTATGGTGGGTCTGACACACCGGTGTCAATGTGTTCTTTTTTCCATTTCCAGGAGTGTATTATATTCTTCTTGAAGTCTGAGGGTATTTCGCTTGTCTCATACATCTTGCTCACCAGATGGTAGAGTTTTGTCAGGACTGGCTCTCCCAAGGCTGTCAGTAGTTCTAATGGAATGTTGTCTACTCCCGGAGCTTTGTTGCGACTCAGGTCTTTCAGTGCACTGTCAAACTCTTCACGCAGTATCATATCTCCCATTCCATCTTCATCTAGATCCTCCTCCATTTCCATAATATTGTCCTCAAGAACATCGCCCGTGTATAGACACTCTATATACTCCTTCTACCTTTCTGGTTTCCCTTCTTTGCTTAGAAGTGGGTTTGGTTCAAATGGCTCTGAGCACTTTGGGTCTAACTGCTAAGGTCATCAGTCCCCTAGAACTTAGAACTACTTAAACCTAACTAACCTAAGGACATCGCACACATCCATGCCCAAGGCAGGATTCGAACCTGCGACCGTAGCGGTCCCGCGGTTCCAGACTGTAGCGCCTAGAACCGCTCGGCCACGCCGGCAGGCAGAACTGGGTTTCCATCTGAGCTCTTGATATTCATAAGTGAAGTTAAATTTGGAAAGTATCAGAAGTCCAAATATGGTACAATAATTCAGAAGATAATTTTCTATCAACTACTTTGATTTTGTTTCTTATGGTCTTTAGTGCAACGCATACATGCTATTACTTTTATACTTTGCAGCCTGAGACAGGAATGTTCCTTAAACCACCCTGTATTTCCTTTAACCACGTCAGAATGACTGTCAATGATGTTCAATGGGAGACCTCTCGTCTGTTAAGTCAAACTTTTGCTTGTGGCTAATAACATGGCGGGAAAATGGGAAAATACTGACACTGAAAAATTTTCGTTCTGAAAACACACCGAAAATTTGTTTTATAACTCCTTTATCTAATTAATAACGTTTTATTTCTGGCATTATAATTTAATTTTTCCACTTTCATCTCTTGCGGCACACGGTTCCCGTACACACAAATGATTCACCTCGGTATTACGCAACATGAAGCAATTACGATGTATCAAATACATGTACGTAACTTTATTCCATTAATTTATTTAGTCCTAACATTAACTGTGGGCTTTCTCTCTGTTTTGTGCTGAAATCAGTGTGCACATGGGATAGGGTATGATTGTGCCCTCACAACCTAAGTTTTTAACCAGTTTCAACAAACTCGTAAACCGAATCATATTCATTCATAGACCAATCACACATATTTCAGAAACACTAACGTAATGCTCATGCAATTAACAGCTTCTCAACTGACTATAAAATGGCCTCCTAAGGACATATGGGAAATGACAATGACAAAACTATGTGAAACTACTGCAAGCAATTGCCTGCTTTAATCATAAATATATTTCTGAGTGATGCTAAATGTTAGTGTCCCTGCATAAAGAAAAGTATTATCTTCTCAATAACCTTCAAATCGTGAGCTACATTCTTAATTATTTATTTATGAAATTAGTGAATTTACTCATGAAACTGTTGCCTACGTCTGCCGTCACTTTCAGAACTCAAATTAATCATGACATTAACTAGTTTAATAAGATTCAACGTTGATTTGTTGGTGTACCCATGTATTACCACAAAAAATGAAAACGGTGAATAATTGAGGGAGTATGAATGAGAACAGTGGCGTAATTCAGTCTACAAAGTTTAGTTTTTATGAGCTGATAAATCTCACAAAATAAGGCAATCACAGAGAGAAAGGGGATGGTGCTTGATTGGTAAATCATTCATTGGAGTGGAAGCTATACAAGTTCTCCCCCAAATTAATTCCTTTCACAACGTAATCAGACTTTGTTCACATGAATCCACTGTGAGGCCCATTTCTACTCAAATGGAATCAACTACGACAAAGTGCATCACAAACTATGGTTCACAGAGAATAGGAAGCTGTGAATATGATTTAACAACTCTATTCTGATGCAGCAATAGTTTACCCTTTCACCTTGATTCATGCAATAGCAGAAAACGGCACACTGCGGGGCGAGAAACGGCGTGCTGCGGCAGCGGTAATGTTGTGATGCGTCCACGAAAATTTGAAAACTATGCAGACAACCATTCTGATCATTAGAACGAGGGGAACTTCCTATCAGAGCCCTGAAATCCCGGCAGATTTGAGTGTATGGTGCACCCGTTCGCTGGGCCGGCCAAACTAATTTGACTCACCGGCAGGTCAGTGCGTGTTGAAATTGTCAAACATCAGACGGTCGACTCAGGACGAATAAGTTCTCCCTCATGACACACGATATGTCCGAGATGATACCCAGTTCCACTGTCGTTACATTTGGAAAGTTGCGGTTAGTCAACCACAAGTTGAAGACCACAAGTCTTACCCTTGAGAGAAATAATCTGAATTTCTCCACCATGAGAGGACCAGAAGATGAAGAAGAAAACGAATACAATCATTTTCCACCAACCCTCAGTATGAGAGCCGAAGCAGCAAAAAGAAACCGCCTCGACCTTGTACAATCCAATCGAGTTATCCTCTTCTCATTGAATCTCCCCTCTTGACTCTCCTGTTGACCTGGTAGCCAATCCAGACACACCACGTGGGTTCCCAAGTTGGCGGAGCAAGCCTCTGCTTTGCATATCCCGAGACAAGCCAATCACTAACCCAAAATCTCTCTTGTCGAAAAACGAAGATTTTAGACTAGTAATACGTTATAATCACGGTAAGTACGGCCATGTTTCGGCAAAAAAGTTTTACCTAGATTGGACCACAGACCCTCATTTACAGAGAGATCTAATCTTTCCAGGCTGACCATTTCCAATTTCTGAAAGAAGGTTGTTAAGGTTCCCAGACAGTTGTGCTTGTGAAATATATGTTTTTCCCACCCACTAAAGGAACCAGGCGACTTCCTGACGTCAGGGGAGTTGCAGTCTTGCCCCCACTAAACACATGCACCAGCTACTCTGTCCGTATCGTCCCAGCTTCTATCATGAGAATGCTTGATGACCATTCCATCACTGGCAGAAAAGCTCAGATTACAGCCAGGAATTTATGAAAGGGCTAGGCAACAGGTTATGATATCATTCATTATTTGTCAATCGATTCACATTCATTAAACTTCTCTTTTAGGCACGATCAGTAAAACACAATTAAATAGCCTTTTATAAACCAGCAGTTCTTAAAACAGTGATTGAAATGCCTTAAAAGCCGCGTGGGATTAGCCGAGCGGTCTAAGGGCGCTGCAGTCGTGGACTGTGCGGCTGATCCCGGCGGAGGTTATAACGATATGTTTACGTAATGTGTATACATAAACATACAGTTATAAATGTCCCCGTTCGTAGTCGCTTATTATAACAATATGTTTACTTTTGTGCTGTAACATATAGCTATAATCAGCGGCGGAAATATATTTCCGAACGCCGACCGTGTGCGGCTGTCTCTTGTTGAATCGTCTGATCAGTCGGAAGTTGCATTGCAGAGGAGAGTAAATGCCTATTCAAAATATAAGTATTTTTGGATAGCTCAACATGAATTTCCTGAGGGAGCGCAGTTTATCATGCATTTACCAGTAGAATATGGCGCGGAGAAAATATTTCGCCGCATGCAACTTCCGTCCGAACTCGACAAAAGAATTCGTGACTGTGAACTCTCCATTTGGCAGAAACATAAAGAAAATTAAATAACTTCATGAAGGAGTGAGACATAGATTCTACACTAAATAAATAGTCCATACAGCAGTTCCATTTAACTCTGAATTTATAGCAATTAATAGATGAACTTACACTACAATGAAGAATTTAACATGGATGCCGTTTTGACTGGCACTTCTCGTAATTAAAATAATTCCTTTGACGTTTTCACATACACGTCGCACAATAAATCTACTGCTATGCAGTATTGCACTTTTAGTATTGCACTTTAACTTTACACTAAAATAATATTATTTTTAACAATAATAATACGGCGGCAAGACATGCGTGTCCGACACAAGTTACAAGAGACAAGAGAAGAATGAGTAACTGAGTAACTGTTCATCGAGAAACTCGTACATCAAAAGAATGTGTTAAAGTGTTCTTCTTCTGTCCGTTTTTCCCGCCGTCAGTAACTCAGTGCATGTCTGACGGCACTTCGACAATAAACAAGTTACGTCACAGGTACCGAACGAGGTGGTGCAGTGGTTAGCACACTGGACTCGCATTCGGGAGGACGACGGTTCAATCCCGTCTCCGGCCATCCTGATTTAGGTTTTCCGTGATTTCCCTAAATCGTTTCAGGCAAATGCCGGGATGGTTCCTTTGAAAGGGCACGGCCGTTTTCCTTCCCAATCCTTCCCTAACCCGAGCTTGCGCTCCGTCTCTAATGACCTCGTTGTCGACGAGACGTTAAACACTAACCACCACCACGTCACAGGTCGTTCACCTTTTACATTCTCGCATCATTATTTGCTAACTGTAGCTGTTGCCGAGCGACTGCTCGATTAGTGAATGATTTAAAATGATAAGGCAATCACATAATGTTACAAGGTTCGAGTCCTCCGTGGGGCATGGGTGTGTGTGTTTGTCCTCAGGATAATTTAGGTTAAGTAGTGTGTAGGCTTAGGGACTGATGACCTTAGGATGTAAGTCTCATAAGATTTCGCACACACACCCCAATGCCTTAAATTAAAAGGAACACAATGGCTTAACCAATTTAACAACGGTAACGAAATGTTTAAATAAATATCATACCTTAAATGTTCGATGCTAACACAATGGTTTTAAGCTACAGACGCTAGATTTAAGATGGTCCCTTAAGAGACCCATGGCAACGGTCTTGCCACAGTGGATACGCCGGTTCCCGTCAGATCACCGAAGTTAAGCGCTGTCGGGAGTGGCCGGCACTTGGATGGGTGACCATCCGTGCCGCTATGCTCTGTTGCCGGTTTTCGGGGTGCACTCAGCCTCGTGATGCCAATTGAGGAGCTACTCGACCGAATAGTAGCGGCTCCGGTCACAGAAAACCATCGTAATGGCCAGGAGAGCGGTGTGCTGACCACACGCCCCTCCTAACTGCACCATCAGCTGAGGATGACACGGCGGTCAGATGGTCCCGATGGGCCATTTGTGGCCTGAAGACGGAGTGCAGCTTAAGAGATCCGAAAAATACGAAACAAAATGTTTGAAGGTCAAATGTACAAGTACAAATTACATAGCAGATTAAATATTTCAACAAATTTAAATGTACAAACTAACAGAATAGTTTTAAATTACAGAGCAAAATTTAACACGGTTCTTTAATACACATGAAAAATTTGAAGCAAATTTATTAAATGTCGAATGTAGCAATGACTAGCACAAACTTCGTAAATATGGTTAAACAAATTTAAATGTTGTGGGCTAACAGACTGGTTTTAATTACAGATCAATAACTAACTCAGTCTTTTGAGACAGCTGAGAAATTTAATCAAATACAAGGGCCAGTAAATGGTCCACCTCACTATGGAAAACCTGACACAGAAATGGCACAGCACCAAAAGGGATTGAAGCCAAAATACAAAAAATACACGAACTCTGAATAGATTAAGGCCTACGCTAACAAGTGAAGACAAGACTCAAGCAGCGGTCACTCTACCGCAGAGCAGCTTCACACGAGGTAACGGCAGCGGCGGATCCCAAACGACAGCCAGTTCGTCGATGCGATCACCCTTGTTAGGCCGGGCTTATTGTATTCATCGACTGCAGAAACAGTAGCTGACCCATTAGGGAACAGCAGCGTCATGCGACAAGAAGGTGCTTAGAAACACCAACATGTCAAATAGTATGATAACATACAACGTGTTTATAAATGAATATCGGTGTTTTAACACTTTATAATATTTATTGTATTAAACTTCCAGTTATAAATGATATGTCAAATGAAAGAACAACTCAAACAGTTTTACCAAGAGCCTTATGAATGTTTAATGCGAGCACTATTTGTCACACGGCACACATCAAGTCTATAGCCGAGTTCTACCCAAACGTTGATAAGTGTGTCTTCAGTGATTGTAGCAACAGCTGCCATGCGATTTATTCCTTTGGAGCTTCATCAAGGATCGTGTGTACGTGCCGCCGCTACCAACAGACCTCCTTGAACTAAGAAACCGGATTGAAGCAGCTGTCAGACGTCATTTGGGAAGGAGAAACCCTACTAGGGAGAACGTTCGCCACGGCGGAGATTACTCCGCTACTGGTGGTTAATTATAGCCAATCACTAAACTAGCTGTCACCACAGTCATCATTCCCTGGGACGACAACTACGTTACTTTTCAGGAAAGTAACACAAGTCACTCAGCAAGCACGGAGCACGCTCAAACAATTTCTATAAGCTATACAGAACACATTAACGCCGAATCCAAATTTCCCGAAAAGCGCAAATTCACAAGTCAGGGAATAATCATGTAGGGCAGCGCAGTAACAACAGAACGTGCTAACGCCGCCAAACTACGAGGTGCATTCAAGTTCTAAGGCCTCCGATTTCTTTTCTCCAGACTGGAAAGAGATAGAAACATGCGCATTGATTTAAAATGATACCGCGTTCATTGTCAATACGTCCCAGAGATGGCAGCACCGTACGGGAGATGGAAATTTACCTCCAGCGGCGAGAATGAGAACTGTTTTAAATACTTAAAATGGCGACGTTTTCCTTACTTGAACAGCGTGCAATCATTCATTTTCTGAATTTGCGTGGTGTGAAACCAATTGAAATTCATCGACAGTTGAAGGAAACATGTGGTGATGGAGTTATGGATGTGTCGCAAGTGCGTTCGTGGGTGCGACAGTTTAATGAAGGCAGAACATCGTGTGACAACAAACCGAAACAACCTCGGGCTCGCAGAAGCCGGTCTGACGACATGATCGAGAAAGTGGAGAGAATTGTTTTGGGGGATCGCCGAATGATTGTTGAACAGATCGCCTCCAGAGTTGGCATTTCTGTGGGTTCTGTGCACACAATCCTGCATGACGACTTGAAAATGCGAAAAGTGTCATCCAGGTGGGTGCCACGAATGCTGACGGACGACCACATGGAACAAAGCGCCAGTCAGCTCAATGGAAGCACACAGATTCACCGCCACCAAAAAAATTTCGGGTAACCGCCAGTGCTGAAAAAATGATAGTGTGAATGTTCCGGGACAGCGAGGGCGTAATCCTTGCCCATTGCGTTCCAAAGGGCACTACGGTAAAAGTTGCATCCTACGAAAATGTTTTGAAGAACAAATTCCTTCCTGCACTGCAACAAAAACGTCCAGGAAGGGCTGCGCGTGTGCTGTTTCACCAAGACAACGCACCTGCACGTCGAGCTAACGTTACGCAACAGTTTCTTCGTGATAACAACTTTGAAGTGATTCCTCATGCTCCCTACTCGCCTGACCCGGCTCCTAGTGACTTTTGGCTTTTTCCAACAATGAAAGACACTCTCCGTGGCCGCACATTCACCAGCCGTGCTGCTATTGCCTCAGCGATTTTCCAGTGGTCAAAACCGACTCCTAAAGAAGCCTTCACCGCTGCCATGGAATCATGGCGTCAGCGTTGTGAAAAATGTGTACGTCTGCAGGGCGATTACGTCGAGAAGTAACGCCAGTTTCATTGATTTCGGGTGAGTGGCTAATTAGAAAAAAAATCGGAGGCCTTAGAAGTTGAATGCACCTCGTAGATCACACAACACGGCTCGACACCAGGAAGGAGGTGTTCTTTCAGCCCACCGGAAACAGTTAATCACAATCAAATTTGTTCCCGTTGCAACACTTCCCCCATAGCGAATCGGTCAGGACAGCGGCCACCATCGAGTGACAACGCATCTTTCCTCCAACCGACTTCCTTCCTCCTAGTCTTCAGTTTATGTTCGTTGCTCGCTCGATAGCGTTCTCGCTTCCCACGCCCGGGTTCCTGGGTTCGATTCCCGGCGGGGTCAGGGATTTTTCTCTGCCTCGTGATGACTGGATGTTGTGTGCTGTCCTTAGGTTAGTTAGGTTTAAGTAGATCTAAGTTCTAGGGGATTGATGACCATAGATGTTAAGTCCCATAGTGCTCAGAGCCATTTGAACCATTTTGTTCGTTGCTCGCTCGCCCGCCTCGCAAACATTTCAAACCGGAAGAGCTTCGCCCGGCGACCAGAGGGAAAACGAAATAAGGATTCGATCCACAGACCGAAACCGATTCGAACCGACAGGGCTCAACGTTAGGTTGTATGGCCCGCAGGTGGCCGCATAAATGGTGCTGGGATACGTGCCAACCACAACTCCAGTCGTCATAGGCGGTTTCTTGATCGTCGAGTTGAAATGAGTATAACGGAATGGTGTTGGGCGAAACTGTCCTCCCATAACGGTCCTCTTAGAGAGTAGGCCAATAGTTTGACTATGGGGAATGTTTTGATGCCCCATTATCCAAAGTTATTTGACGTCGATATCTGCGCGTCTAAAAAATGGTTCAGATGGTTCGAAGCACTATGGGACATCTGAGGTCATCAGTCCCCTAGACGTAGAAGTACTTAAACCTAACTAACCTAAGGATACCACACACATCTATGCCCGAGGCAGGATTCGAACCTGCAACTGTGGCAGCCGCGTGGTTCCGGACTGAAGCGGCTAGAACCGCTTGGCCACACCGTCCGCTCGTCTATTATGGCCTTAGGACGTATCTGTTAGTCTGTTTATCGAACGCCGTGTGTTATATTGTCTACAACACATTTTGGGAGTCCGCAACGAACGTTACTAGCCGGAAAGTCTGCGTGCCGTAACGACTTGCCTCCCTGATGGGCAGTAACTCTGCTGAGGAGATATACGACACTGGTGGCAGTTCAAACATTTGGTGTGTGTTGCTAGTAGTGCTGAAGTAGACGTATCCCACACTCATTCCGTTTCAGACCAATCCGTATAGACTGAAGCATACTGTGGACAATGTCAGGCAAGGGAGAGTCACAGGGCGTGGTTAATGTTCGTCCCCAGTCTCATATCGTATGGAAAGTGGACACCGGAACTGTAGTGAAGAAACTACCATATGAAGAGCGAAAACAAGATAGTTTCGAGGCTTTCAG
Source organism: Schistocerca cancellata (assembly GCF_023864275.1). Taxonomy (NCBI): domain Eukaryota; kingdom Metazoa; phylum Arthropoda; class Insecta; order Orthoptera; family Acrididae; genus Schistocerca; species Schistocerca cancellata. The sequence continues at coordinate 20,113,836 of NC_064633.1, read as the reverse complement.
GACTGTCATTAAAAGATGTTGTCATTTCACATAGCTGGGAATCAGTGATGGATTTTGGTTCATCCTTCGTCTGTGATTTGCCTCCGTGAACAGCCAGAACTGGACCGCCACCTTAAGGGAGGGACAGTGAAATATGGAATTCAGACTAACGAGAAAATTATCGGACAACATCTGCTGAGCGGCACTGCAGATGCTTCCACCAACAGTGCATTGGTGGGTGTTTGATTTCATGGCTGCAAGAAAGACACGAAGCACCCTATAATGGAGGACGTCACGTTTATGGCAAAGTCGAATCCATCGCGTTGCCATAGACGACGCTGTCTTAATCGAGGTGAAGTTTTTGTGGCATTGGTATTTGTTAGTAGTATTTAGAAGTATTAACAAAAGTAGTTGCTTTCTTAGTAGAGAGCGATGTTCGACATCACTATTGTTAGTTCTTTAAATAGTTCTACATTTGTAATTGAACTTAGGTAAGAAAGACGCTTTTATTTTCAGTAACTGTTACAATTTTACAATGAGTGTGAAGTGTGGGCTTTGTCGTAGGTTTGAGAGTAGTGGGTTACTGTGGAGATTTGTTCAAAGTATTGTAACTGGGAGGAATGCTGTGGGGAAACAAGTGGGCATTCTAGCGAGATCCTGTCCGGAAAATGCAGAATTTGTAGCACTAATAAGTTGATAGAGAAGCACGAGCGTAAGATATGTGCCCTTCAGGTGCAGTTACAACGCTCAGAGGGGGAATTAGGTAGGTTGAGGACGGTCAAGACCGCTGGGGAAGGGGAACTGGCAGTTGGTAAGAAGGCAGCTAGGAGGAGGGGATATTCAGACAGTTGTACTTTGTGTATAGCCAATACATTTCGCCAACTGTTAGAGTTGAGTGAAGAGGAGCCACTTGTAGCTGTAGGTGTAGGAAACATGCAGCAGTCCTCAGCAGTTAATATAAGTCAGTTGCAAATTCTAAAAAAAAAAGGTTCTGCTGCTAGATAGTTCGTAAGGTAGAGGTGTGGGTCAGCAGTTGCAGGAAGTGTTGGGAGTGAGTACAAGGTCACCATAATTGTGAAGCCTAGTGCAGGGTTGGCTCAGGTGAATGACAGCATAGGGGAGCTATGTAGGAATTTTACGAAGGAGGATCAGTTAGTGATAGTGGGTGGAGCAGGGAATAGTCTTGATAGGGACGAGGAGTATGACGTAGGTAGTGACCTGGTAAAGATAGCTACTCAAACTGGTGGCACTAACGTGCACTCCGTGCAACTGTTTCAGCTTCATAATCCGCCTCATCTTAATTCTGTCGTTATGTGTGTTAACACGGGGTTCGAGAAGGCGCTGATGGCGGAGGGCATGGCTCGCATTGCAGTGGTGCCAGATGAGTCTATCAATAGACCCGGTTTCACTAGCATGAGCTGCTCCTCAATAGGTATGGGAAGGAGAGGCCGGCAAAGCTTACAGGTGACAGTGTAGTGGGCGGTGGTGGGATCACTCATGGAAAAATTCCTGTAATGGTGTTAGAGCTGCACTTTTTTTAGATAAGTCAGCTGATAGGTATCCCTACTTGAAGGAAGTCCCTTTAACAAAGGAGTCACCTTCAGAGGAGGTCAAGTATCCAAGTAGTGAATGAATTAGCATATTTCATCGAAATATAAGAGATATTAGAGATAAAGTTAGTGAATTGCGTATAGGTGTTGACTCTGACACTACTGGTATATCGGAGCACCACTTAAATAATTTGACAATTCAGAAGCTTCCTTTATCAGGATACAGATTAGCTGGCTGGTTTTCAAGGAGTTCTTTGCGGAGCGGGGTGTGGCCATGTATGTAACGAACAGTATTCCATTTTACACCGCAGACGAATCACGACATTGCTCTGAACAGGTATTTGAATGTTATGCAGGGCAGTTGAATTTAGTGAAACCCAACTTCTAATTGTTGTTGTTTATAGGTCCCCTAACTCTGGCTTGTGAGAATTTCTGCCCAAGCTAGAGAGGGCTCTTGGTTCACTTTATAGGAAGTATCAAAAATTATTTACATGTGGGGGCACCAATATTAATTATGTGATTGTGCAAGAATAAGGATGTTGGATACCTCCTAAATTTATATGATCTGTTGCAGACTGTGTTTCTTCCTACCAGGGTGCAGGGGAACAGTAGCACAGCCATAGACAATATTTTTATTCATTCTTTGTTACTAGATGGACATTCTGTTAGTAAAAGGGTGAATGGCCTTTCATAGAGTGATGTACAAGCTTTAAAGCTAAAGGGATTTTGCACTCAAACAGATGTTGCAGATAATTACAAACTATGCAGAAAAGGTTATCCATCAACAATAGAGAGTTCTTTAAAGGTCGTTAAGGAACAAGAGTAGCAAACAGTATTGTGAGGTGCTTAAAATGTTATCTAAAGTAGCATCCCACGGTGATGACGAAACAGAGACCCAGAAAACAATACACACCTCAAAACAAATTTGCATCAGCCCAGTTCCCAGAACTCCTGAGGAAAACCGTTGGCTGTGGGTATTGTATCACAGACACAGTACCTTTGACTGTTCAGAGATGTCAAGAAACACGCCCAAAGATGTAAGAAACCGTGCATGACCAGCGCCTATTAGACCGAAAGGATCCGACAGTTGATCAGTTCCAGTCATTCCCTCAGGGATGAGGTACATGGCATGTGTTGTATGTAGTTCAACCATCCCTGGACGGTCAATACCGCGGTTCGATCGTGTCATAATTGTTACTTTGTGCCAGGAAGGCCTCTCAACGAGGGAAGTGCCCAGGCGTCTCGGAGTTAACCAAAACGATGTTGTTCGGACATGGAGGAGATACAGAAAGACAGTAACTGTCGATGATATACCTCGCTCAGGCTGCCGAAGGGCTACTATTGCATTGGATGACCGCTACTTACGCATTATGTAGGAACGACGTACGCCGCTGGTGGTCTTTGAAGGCGCTGTAACGGCTGTATGAAACGTGAATGCCATCCTCCGACCGGTAGTGCAACCACGTCGGAAGCATATTGGTGAGGCAATCGACTTCACGGATGACAATTCGCGCCCCCATCGTGCACATGTTGTGAAGCAACATCTCTCGACTAGATTGGGCAGCATGTTTTCCAGATATGAACGCTATCGAACATGCGTGGGATAGATTGAAAAGGGCTGTTTATGTGTTTATGTACGATGTGAGCCCCCCCCCCCCCTCCCTCCCAACCACTCTGAAGGAGCTACGCCGAATCACCGTTGAGGGGTCGGACAATCTGGACCAATAGTGCCTTGATGAACTTGTGGATAGTATTCCACGACGAATACAGGTACGCTTCAGTGCAAGAGGACGTGCTACTGGATATTAGAGGTACCGGTGTGTACAGCAGTCTGGACCACCACCTCCGTAAGTCTTGCTGTATGCATGGTACAACATGCAACGTGTGGTTTTCATGAGCAATAAAAAGGGCGGAAATGATGTTTATGTTGATCTCTATTTCAGTTTTCTGTACAGGTTCCGGAACTCTCGGAATCGAGGTGGTACAAAACTTTTTTTGATGTGTGTATCAACAAAAATCTTTCTTATTACTGAAATCGGAAATCCAGCAGTACACTGATGGAAAAAAATCGCAACACCAAAAAGGAATTGTGCGACATAAACGGAAGTTGGTAAATTCGGCAGGCATATGTTTACATCGCGCCAGTTGCATAAGAGTGACGCTAGTAGCATGACTAGGAGGATACTATCAGAAGTCTGGTCTCGTTTTTAATATCGTGCACTGCAAAAGGTGAGGTATCTACGTTGTTGCATCTGTAGTCCGTCTGCTTGGACAGTTACTGAAATTCACACCGAATGTTGTTAGTTGGACCTAATCGTTTTGAATTGATGAACCGTTCCGCGGCTCTTCAATGGTCACTCTCTACATTACTTCTCAGCACCGTTCCCTTAGCCAAAATTATAGCAACGGGGGAAACAAATCAGACACAAACATCTCTCGTATACACAAAAAACAATTTCTTTAAAAATAAAACATCCTACAAAATTTGACACAGGCTAATTGACAATTTACGGCACACGTAAGCATCCTTACCTTAACTATTTACAAGAACGAACTGGTAGCCTACTGGTAGTGCAATTCGACACCACGTGGGTGATCGACACCAACAGCAATTTTTTTTTTTGTACGCAGCCCACTGATCATTCTCGTTTTCAATCCATACTATTATTCACACGCACAACCTATTATATACCAATCAGTTAGGACATGGAACCACGTGTAGTTTGCTGCTTGCAAATGGAAGTAGTCATGAATCAAAAGGACCGTGCACAAAATTTATGAATTGGCCAAAAAATCACGTCACATGCGGTAGAGTCTTAAGTAACTCACACAAAACACATGCATATCGTAGCAGGCTTCACACGGAACCATCGTCTAAATTTCTCATCAGCAGTTATGACTACGTGTTAAGCTAATTAGGGTGGGTGAGGCCCCATGTTACTTTAGCAAGACCAGCAAGAAATTTAAAATTGCAAAACGCTATTGCTAAAAGTGGAACTATATGATTTTTGTTACTTTTGCCGCTCTCGTGTACTGAAAGCACTAGCTGATTGTATTACTACAAATGGATAACGTGAGCCCCCATGCTCACCTATGGAAAAGAAACCCTAAGTGAAAATTTTTATTTTACAGGCAAACTTTCTCAAAAAAATGAATGGTCGTGGCGATAAGCTAACTGCTTCCATCCTGAAAAAGAGCGTATTGATAGCAAAATAATAAATTATACCTCGTCCCACAAAGAATTTGGCGACAAAGACAGAGATGGCCCTCGATTCCGTCCGCTCAGTTGAACAGCTTACCCAGAGTGTCCCTGTCATGGCCGCCCTCAGCGGTTGTTATCCTCCGCCCTGGAGGGAAGGGGAACCTGTTACCAACCCCAAACTATCCCTGGCAAACAGGTGCATCATCGCTGCCTTTACCCCAAATTTATGTTGGCACTAACCAACCTACAGAGTGACCACATCTCTGCCTTGCCACTACCAGCAGACGAACTCTTAATAAAAACTCAAAGCTAGCTAACCCAAAGCAACGTAGAGGGATTAAGGAAAGGAAGTGCATTTACGTAGCTGTGAATTAAATAAATAGGTAGTCCATTTCTTCACTGGAGTTATAACATTTCTTAAATTTGGAAAAATGATGAGAGTATCTTAAACATCGATAGTATTCAATATAATGGGACGGCACAAGCTAATTTTAATGAGATGGTACAAGCTGTTCCCTCTCACCCTTACGTCTTGGTACACGTTGTATCATCCAGTCCCTTATTATTGGCAGTCTTCTCGACATGTCTCTCTCGCCTCGTCTATAGAGAACTTCCTCATTTCTTTAGCTTTCAGCACACTTCTATTGCACCACATCCCAAACGCTTCGAATCTCTTCTTTATCGGTTTACCCACAGTCCACGATTCATTTAGATACAATGTTGTGCTCCAAACCTACATCCTCAAACTGAAATCGATCTCTGATACTACCAGGCTTCTTTTGCTATTAAAGTCTTTCTTTGGCTCTGATGGTTTGCTTTTTATGCCCTCGTTTCGTCCGTCATGTGGTACTTTGATTCGAAGGTTGCAGAATCCGTCTACTTTGTGGTCCCCAATTTTGATGTTAAGTTACTATTCTCACTTCTGTTATTCCTCATTTCTTTAGTCTTTCTTCAGTTTATTCTTGATTCATATTATGTTCTCAGCAGACTGTTCGAACCATTCAGTACGTTATGACTGATAACATCCGATATAGTTGTAATATGTTTTTTTTTTTATTTTGCGATGAAATGAAATCACAAACGGGTTTAAAGACAATAGCCCCATCTTCAGGTGCATAGAATATTCTTTCTAGCCAACTGACAGAGGTTAATACAGCGATTCTCATGGTATGTAAGCAGAAAATCCATCTCATATATTCCTTGGCAGGAGAGGAACCACCTCAAAGAGAAGGGCAATGTTCCACGTTTAGAAGTGTCGTTAACATACTTCCTTACAAAGCAAGATAACCGGACTTCCGCACACAGTACTGCATACGCGTCCCTCTAATACCGTACCAATCACACAGTGGCTTTGTGCCGAGGTGTGTTAGTGACACCCTTAACCCTGGACCATCGCCCTGCTCTTCGAGAGGTTTCCCTTCCGGCCTAGGAATATATGAGACGGTATATTGATAATTTTTACTTATGGACCGTCTGACAGCAACTGAATAAAACACAATTTTTGTGCCATACGCGTTTCGCCTTTATTTTCGCAAGGCATCATCAGTGGCCTGGAATATGTACATACGTTAGCTATTTAATTTACATTTTTGTCATTGCGCCTATAGGTTATAAACAGTTCTGGTGGCTGGTATTTCCTACTAAGTAGTAATGTTTTGAACTGTACTTACAGTTGTGTGGACAATTTCTTACATATTACGCTCCTGTTGCATTTTTGGTGTTCTTCTTCTTATGAAGGCCAGTTTGCGGTTTTTTCCCACATTCCACAGCACTATGAACTAAACGCTTGTTTCAATGCAATGTTTTGGTTTCTGTTGCCGACTGTCTAATGTTTTTTCCAAAGATCGAATGTTATTGCCAAACTTTCGAGTGTAATTATTGAAGTATCTGTGATCTGTTCATGTATGCATTTGTGTGTGCGTTTGTATATATATATATATATATATATATATATATATGTGTGTGTGTGTGTGTGTGTGTGTGTGTGTGTGTGTGTGTGTGTGTGCGGGTGGGTGGGTGTGTGGGTGGGTTTGTGTGCACGTGCGCACTCGAGACCAATAAAGTAATGCGACCTTGACATACCATGGAGGCTGCACCCTGCATTATGTCCAGTAAACACAGCCGTTCTCACCTCAGTTGCCTGGAGAGAGCCACGTGTCTGTCGGCTCATACCTGCTGCTACTTGAGGTAGCAGCTCAGCCCTTTGTGACTGGTTCCTTGCCACGAGTGGCAGCTCACTCCACTCTACTCGAGACCCCATTGCACCCCAGATGGCTTGCTCGACCCATTTACGACAGCCTCGTGCCAACCATCTGTTAGACAACGAGGTTATGCTTCAGAGGTCGTCAAACCTATGGCTGTGGTTGTAACTGAGTGAATGATTTGCTACTGCTATATGATGACTGGGAATGGAGTAATTAATTGTAGATGGATTTGAGTATCTGTGGATTGTGACAACAAGCCACCCATGTGTGTGACGCCATCAACGCACTGCCTTCATTCATGAGTATTCTCCGAACGTTCAGATTCTGTGTAATACTGTGTGCCTGGTGTTCTTCTTAATATATGTATCCTGGAATAAATTTACCGGTACACCAGTACATAAAAACGAATGTGAGAAGGCTTGTAGACAAGTGCGCTCGTGTATTTTCTTGTAGTTTACTTTGGAACCAGCTTTACCCTTATAATCCAAGTCATGATATTCATCAGACGATGAGTACGTGAAACTAAAAGCAAAAATAATACCCATTTTCAGTTAAAATGTCCTTGACGAACTTGTGCCGCAGGTGAAGCTCAGCACAATTTGTCTGCAGCTCATGGTGTGGTGGTTTGTGTTGCTGCCTCTGGGTCACGGGCCCTGGGTCTGACTACCGGTCGGATTGGGGATTTTCTCTGCCTGGGGATGGGGACTGGGTGTTTGTTTGGCCACATCATTCTATCGTCACCATCATCATTGGTGACAGCGGCTTCCTTGGATTGTGTAGAAATCAGACTGTGTAAAAATTAGGACATTGTAAGGGCATTGATGACCGCGCAGCTGAGCGCCTCACAAACCAAAAATCAAAATCATCAGCACAGTTTCACCAGCATCCATTTTATTCACAATGAGAAGGTGATATTACACAGCAGTTTATCCCTAAACTCGCACGAAGCGTTTAATGTCATATGCGCATCCTCATGGTCCATGTACTCTACCCTTTAATGCTGCCTAACAACTGCAGATGATATTTAGTATTGCCAATGACTGCACAACTAATTTAACTCTTCTCTTATATTCCTTTATAACAGTTAAGGCAGTCATTTCCCGCAGTAATGGCGAGCTTTTTGTAGGTGGCTCACAATAAGGGAGATTATGTGTAGGATCAAGCAGACTAATAAATTCGTTCAGTGCTGAAAAGTACACTTGAAATGAGGTAAAGAATGCAGAATTCGCTTGGTCACAACTCCCCTCGACGGTCGAATGAGAGGCGGCTATCTGCGTAAAAGACAGACTTGCTTGAGGCAATGGGAGGATTCCTTTCAGGAAAGAGTGGACCCTAAGCCAGCTCCAGCTTTCAGAGAATTTAGACCGTTAGTACAACCGTTTGTCTCAGCAGACGTGCTAAGCAGGGATGTTAGTTTAAAACATTTGTAACCAATTTTCTGACTGGAGAGCACGTTCTTTCTTGTGTGTACCTACGTGTAAGTCTATCAATACTTCAGCTTCAGAATCTTGTCATGGACTGAGAGAAGTTTTCGGTCTTCCTCCCCACACCTTAGAATTATTGATTAATGATAATAAAATCCCCAGGAGTACGAGTTTTTTTTTGACATTACTGAACGGAACTCGCAGTGACCGCTGCAATTTACCACCGATTTTACTGAACTTGTACAAACAAGCGAGTTACAGGTGGTTAAAATAGATCACACTTATTGCTAGCGTAATGAAGAATAAATACTTGTGGACAGGCGACTGAGAAGTAAATACTTGCTGCCAGATAACACTTGCACCCATGTGGATGTTTCCATTGTAGTTCCGAGTGCAGAGGTCAAGCCAGACTAAACTGTTACCACCGCTGCCTACTGCATTCATTCTGTGTGAGAGAGGTAAGAATGAGCTTTCAATAGAGTCACCAAGAGTTGCTTGCTTTTAATCACATTCCATTCTTGCAGTATCCACGACTTATTCTCGTGATTATATATTTACTGTGCTCACTCACCTGACACAAAGATAGATTACAAGAACACAATCCTTCGTTCTTTCATTAAATGTTCACTTGCTTATCTCAGTGAAATATATGTTGATGCTTCATGGTAATAAACTTTAAGTCTTACAGTGACTTCTCTGTCCCCCCTCAGTAATATATGCATGAGTAGTGTGGTACCTATTCAAGCACAACAGTATTTTTTATTTACTTTCTTGATTAAATGAAATTTATTTCTCTTTGGAAAAGATATAATATAAAATATGTTATCTGGCTTTAAAATGTAAAATCATTAAAATTATACCAGTTAAAATGTAGTGTAATAGAGTGAAAAACGACCATCTATGTCAAATTAATATTCGTGGTTTTACTGACATCCTCCACTCGTCGCTTTCCTCTTCGTCGTTCCTCCTCATTTTAAATGTATTGGTGCAAGTAATTGTTTATTTTACACCACTAATGAGTTTATTTTTATTATTTCTTAACGTTAATCTGTCTGTTATATCATTAACAATTTAACAAGTGGCAATGTGGGTGAGTGTTGCATAAACCTCAGGACATGCATTTCAGTTTTCATATATTTCTTGGGTATTATCTAATGCGCAACCCAGTTATATTATTTTATCCGTATTTTCAGAAAATAAGGATCTTTATTTAGTGTAATTTTATTCATTTGCTCTGAGAGGCAAGTGTTGGTTGTTGGGAGTATATATTTCGTTTATCACTCAAAAGTATTTAATAATGTTACCCAAGGATACAAAGGAAACTATGTCATGTACACATATAACGATAAAGCTGTCATCAACCTGAAAAGCTGTTCGGACTCGACAGTAATTTTCTAGCCATGGTCCCTTTGCTTTCTGAGACTTCCCAACTCATTTATCCAGTCTGTTCTGAGCGGCCCTGCAGTTTAACAGGTTATACGAGTCGTAATTCGACTTCGCATTACTAACGTTAACAAATCATTGACGAACTTGAAAAAACAGCTTCGTATAAAAAAGTCTTTGGACCAATCCCGGATTGGTATTTGGACCGTCGTGATTCGTAATCGTACACTTACCAACTGTACCGCCGAGCAAATTAGAAATCATAATATTTACACTTTTATTAGTTATTGAAACAGACCGTCGCACATTACTAAAGTTAAAAACTCTTGAGGATTTTTCAAAATGAAATATTGATGGTATTTTATGATGAGACTGAAGCACTTCACTGCAGGCAATTGCTAGTAGAACGTCTACTTGAATAAGCTGGAGATAGGACGATAAGCTTAGGGTCGCAATGGTGAAGGAGCAGGAGAATTTTTGCTTGACAAGCCGTAACGTTTTACTATATACCACTGTGGTAGGCACGTAGGCATCAGCTGTGTAGGCAACTACTGTTTTTAATAATTTCTTTGTCTGAAAGGTTCAAAATTCGTCGTTACATGATGAAGCAGTGATTCTACTGAGGTTGGGTGAATGCGAATAATGATCGACTATTCACATTTTAGATGTTCTCTAGAAAGGGACCTTACAGTAAGTTATTTCCACCTTTTCTTTCTTAACTGAATTTGCTTTGGAGTTAATAATCTCTGCACAGAGTGTTTCAGATGAAAACACACGCCTTTTTTCCGTTGGTTTTTCAGGATTACTTCGTTATATTTGCCCGGCGTCTCATTGCAGTTGGAAAGTTCTACTCATCTATGTACATATTGTCTACATTTATCAGTTGCATAGGATTTGCTGCAGCAGTCGACGTAGATATTTGCGCGATGCCCTCACTAGTTCACATATTTCTGTTAAGCATTTAATTTCCGTTGGCTTTTCAGGATTACTTCGTTATATTTGCCCGGCGTCTCATTGAAGTTGGAAAGCTCTACTCATCTATGTACATATTGTCTACATTTATCAGTTGCATAGCATTTGCTGCAGCAGCCGACGTAGATATTTGCGTGATGCCCTCACTAGTTCACATATCCCTGTTAAGCATTTAGGACTGCTGTGGCAGTGGTGCTGCGTTACATAAGCTGGAAGAGATGGAAAAATTAGCTTAACTGCGTGTCGACACCTCTCTCATCTTATTCTTCTCCCCTTGCCAGGCGCCGACGGAAGGTCGTATGGGCAGTTGGTTCTCCTTGTTCGTAGTAGATTGTCAAATGAGTTACTACAAAGAGCGGAAAACTGTCACAACGCGACCCTCCATTTGAAATAACTAATCTTTCCTAAAATAATATTTGTTACATCGCTCAGTTTCTGACGGTAGCTATTGCTATTGGTATTGGTTGCTATTCGTCAGCCAATACACAGACGGTTAATCCTGGTTGTGGAACGAGGCTGGAATTGTAGCCCCATGATGTCCCATACTGCTCGCCTGGAGACAGATCTGGTGATCGAGTAGGCCAAAGCAAAATGTCGACATTTTGTTGAGCACTTTGGGTTACAGCAGCGGTATGTGGCAGAGCGTTATCGTGTTGGATAACTCAGGCCAGAATGCTGTTCATGACTGGCGTACAGTATTGCAGTCAAGGTTCGTGGGATGACTACAACAGTGTTCGTACTCTCATACGAAATCGCAATATCGCAGAAGGAACATCCAGCTTTTCGTACCCCTACTACGCTGTCTCATTCTTGCTGGTTATAGGGCTGATAATTGTCTCTTAACTAACATCAACTCACTTCGTTCAGTCTCAGAGGTAAACTATCACTCACGAAATTTTCAGTGTGTATTTAAAAGAAACATGATTTGCGTTCTCATAGTGGCTCTACTGAGTTGTTTCAGCTTTTTTCCGTCAGTGTATGCGGAACAAAAGTACCTATTGCTCATGTGATACGTCTCAGTGCAAATCTTCCATTTTCATGACGGAGAGATTCAGCGAAAGATATAGGAAGTTAATACACCAGAAAATGTGTTTATGGTATTACAAAAACGGACATAGAAAAGTGGTGACTGTTCGCTGCGCTGAGAGAAGTAATTTATGAGCGAGTGAAAACATTTAAACATATTAGGTGGATGCGAGATCGAGGACACGAGCGTACGACATCGCTTCGAAACGGTGCTAAAATCTGAAAAGCTGCAACATATATTTCACTCATTCAAAGTTTTATTTCAGTGGTCGTTTAGCCATTTCTGTCGTCGTTCCTATAAAATGTTGTGCTCTGTTGCCTTTATGTTGGTCATAGGGTATGCTAACAACAATGCTATGTCACCAAAACCGTCGAGGACCGTTGCCTAGCAATTACTTCCGTATTCTCTCGAGTACTAGAAGTGCCTATCCGAATTCGCTGTTTGAGTTATTGAGTGAAAGAAGCTTCAGCTTTGATTCAAGTGTTGTAGAGTGAATTTTGTGTTTCGAGAACAACTATCGAAACATTTTAAAGTTCTTGGGGAGCTTCAGAAGCTTTGAGCGAAGCGAACACCCAGCTTCAGAACCGAGGAGCATTGTACCTGCAAGAGGTATGAGCTATTCGCGTATCTGTCAATTATTTATTCACCTTTCGGAACCATCTATAGTTAAAATATCGTAGAAGTTTTTAATTGTCTGTGTACTTAGTGGAGAAATACTAGCAGGTTGAAGCATGTGGTAGAGTGTGATATGATTACAGAACATGATGTTATTAACAGAATATCACGTGAAACACCATTTTGTTTCAAGTTTTCATGGAGCTTCAAATATTAAGTGCTTGCTTTCTCAGACAGATTTCTATACTTTCTATTTGGCGTAGTTCATGCACTTTCATTTTGTGTTCTCAAACTAATTTCTTAGTTCCTCAGTCGCAAACGTGACAAGCGCATTGGCCTTTTCCACTTGTTTGCTTTGATCCATGACATCCGATGTGACGTCATGACTTTGTGATGGATTGGATGTAAGCGGACTGTTATTAAAAGTTAGTTTGTGGTTGTGTTACTTACCAGTGTAATCTGTGATGTCTGTAAATTATGCTGTTATTCCAAATACGTCGCGACATACGAGGGTTTGGTTTGGGTGGAACCTGAGACCACAGATTAAACTGCCGTGGAGAAACCAGTAACGATTATATTTTCATTCTGTTTTCCGCATATCGCACTATTTCCCAGGTTAAGGGTGGGTAGGACCTTAAGAGAATAAGATAAACTTTGTGAGTGATTATGATTATAATTTGATTCTTATGGTTATTTAGCTGTCTTTTTAATGTGGGAAGTTCGTCGAAGGTGAGGTTAGCCCTAACGAAATTGCATTGCTAATGGTAATGTTGTTGATAATTTTTTAATTTACAAATATTTGTCCGTTTTTCGAATATGACACTTTGAGACGCTCTGCTTGTAAAATCCACTGTTCCTAAGAGGCTGAATTTCTTTTTACCGGTTGCTCACTCTCGCGCTGCATAATTTTTTTTTTTTTATTTCGTAGTGTTTGTTTAGCTGAATTGGATCGAGGTTGTGGTATTTATTCGTGAATTATTTGTTTTAAGTTTTTGAGCCGCTTATTTCCATTTGTAGTGTGATTACAGTGTTTCGTTCTTCTTTTCTTTCGGTTTATTCTAAAGGAAATTGTGTACACAATTTTTTGATTGAGTTGATGTTATGTGGGTGTTTTGTATTACTGTCCTCGGCTTAGGAATAGAGTTCACAACTGTCGATGTGTATGTCTTTCTCTTTTGTTAGTTTTATTCTGGAGAAATTTATGTGGCTCATCCTTGCATAATGAGATTCGTGTGTGTGTATGTGTGTGTGTGTGTGTGTGTGTGTGTGTGTGTGTGTGTGTTTGTGGGGCTGTCTTTTTGTATATACTGCGATACCATTTGTGTGCTATTTTCTTACATTTTTAGGAATATAACGGAAAAGTTCGTATGCGATATTTCTCCATTATTTTGTTTGGTGGAGCTGTGTGTGATATCGCTGTCTTCGTTTGAGCTTCAGGTCAAGCGAAGAATTCGATTCCAGTTCTGTCACTTTTGCAGTTTTTTCTTTTTTGTTATAGACATTTGTAGGGGATCTGCTATCGCTGTCTGTTAAACCTATATAGGCACAGCGTACGCTGTGATTAGGCTTGTTTTTTATGTTTTCGTTTGCGTTATTCCGGAAGAATGTGTGTGTGTGCTATTTTCCAGTTAAGGTGTTTTGTGGATCTGTCTAGCACCAATGTCTTCACTTCATCTGTATTGGTCAAGCGAATTATTCGAATCTAAATTTGTGTTTACTATATATTTTCGTTCGATTTATTCTAGAGAAGTTCTAAAATTTTCTTAGGTTTAGCAGGCTTTTTAGTATGTCTGCATCCACAACTCTCCCATTCCTGCTATTGTTCCGATAATTTCATTTCATATGGTGATTCAAACAGTTCCCATGGTATTTTGTTTGTTAAGAAGTGCGTTATACAATACACAACGGCGCATTTTAACAGAAACGATCGATTTCGGTCTAGGACCAGACCATCATCTTGTCCAGAAACCGTGTCAGCTATCCGTCTGAGTAAATGGAATCGCAGTTTCAGATGTACAGTGATCCGTCGTTGATACTAGCCGTACATTCATTACATTACGTCCATTTAACCTCGACAACGTTTTTTCCCAATATTCCATATATCAATGATGGAGCTTCGTATAATTGCTAACTGCTGTTCCAGTTAAATAAACGCATAGGAGAGATGTCGTTTGGACCCGATGATTTTCTGGATCTAGACAGAAATCGTTCGTCTGTAATAAATTATGCCGTTACAGCTGTGTGTTGCATATGGCAGTTCTTAACATTCATTACAGCTGAACAGCACCACCTACACAAAATGTATTATGTTTGTTTTTGGTCGTAATGGTCTATATTGCTGTCGCCGTCTTGGAGAATGTCATCGAGCTCTTATTAAATGTTATCTGAGGTTGTCGTAGTATCTTGTGTAAACTATCCACTTTACTCCAAATATGAGTCGTGGGTCAGAGCAGACGGATAGAATTGTAGCAAAGGTCTATTCCTTTCAGTTGCTGAGATTCACATCGACAACGATGTTAGCGATCTTTCTCGCTTGTCGATTACGCATACATAGTGTCTGTAGTCATAACAGGGTCATGCTGCTGGAATTTTCTTCCGTCTCTGAAAACAAACACATTTTGGAAACTGATGCCAACTGTATTGTGTCATGATGAGCTGACCTTCCACCGTAACAAAGGAGTATAACTCTCTTATTGCTTAAAGAAAATTGAATTAAGAGCTCGGAGTATTTGTAATTGGTAAATGTTTTGTGAATTTATTAGTTATTCGGGCGTTTTCATGCCTTAGACGCTGCTATATATCTTTCAATAGCAAGGCATGATGATTATGTCATCAGACATACATTTAAATTACTAAAAATTTTACTGCAGAGCTTGTTTACCTATTGATATCGACGTTCCTCTAAAATAATGTGCTCTGTATTTGTTGGGATTGCTATTAGTGGGGTTGCTATTTAATGTTGATCACACGGTATGCTAACAACAATGCTATGTCACCTAAACCGTCGAGGACCGTTGCCTAGCAATTACTTGCGCATTCACCCGACCACTTGAAATAACGATAAGAATTCGTCATGTGAGCTATTGAATTAAAAAGGCTCCAGATTTGATTCACATATTCTATTGTTACACTTTGTGTTTGAGTTCAAATAACGAAACATTTTAACGTTGTTGTAGACTTCTAGAAGCTTTGAACGAAGCAAACGCCCAGCTTCAGAAGCGAGGTGCAATGTTTCCGAGAGAGATATGAACTACTGACTTAAGTGTCTTCTGTTTACTTACCGAATAGAATCACATACAGTTTCAATATCGAATAAGCTTATAAATGACTGGATGTGTAGCGGCGATGTACTGGAACACTGAAACGTTACGACGTAGTGTTATTTGATTTCGCGGTATGTAAAATGGAAAAAAAAGGAAACAGTTCCATTCACTTTCCAGTACATTGTTTCAATACTTCATGCTGCTACAAAGGCTACGAGAGAAAGTGACTTATAGGGACAGATCTCTCTGCTGAGTTTTTAGTTTCTGGAATCGACTATTCTTTAACTTATTATTTAATTTCAAAACGAGATCGGCGTCACCTATCTGTCACCAAAGCTGCTTTATTCTACCTTCTGTGAAGAAGAAGGCAATACGTAAACAAGTTCCAGCTGCGTGCAGTCTTGATGAGTTGACATGGCACCATATCAAAAGTATTTTCTCTTTCTGTTACACAAAGAAATTAAATTAATACCTGTGAACATCGTTAAATGATAATTCCGCTCGGAGTTTATAAGGTGTACTGGCGTTTTCTTAATTCAAATGTCGCTGGTTAAATTTCAATCACAAATATGGTTGTTAAGTCGTACGTATTGTTGAATAGTTCACATGGCGTTGAAGAGTGATTCTAAGTTTAGTGTTGAACTTAGGTTGTTGATGACTCTGCCAAAAAGAATGAA
Organism: Schistocerca cancellata; assembly: GCF_023864275.1. Lineage (NCBI taxonomy): Eukaryota > Metazoa > Arthropoda > Insecta > Orthoptera > Acrididae > Schistocerca > Schistocerca cancellata. The sequence continues at coordinate 20,097,540 of NC_064633.1, read as the reverse complement.
AGGCGCAGCCCGGTGGGAATACACTGACTCAGACAACGGGTATTTGCAAAAATCGTAATCTCCGCAGACACTGCGGTGAGATTTGAGATTTAAACCACCACACTGTTGCGTAGATTATTTACTAGTAACTTCATATCACCAACAAGATGTTCCCTTAAGTACTCACTAATTAATTTCCGATTCTGTCTCACGGTGACGTATTGAACGAACGGATGGAAAGTAATCAAATCGTGGCCTAATGTCTGTATAAATGCGTAGTTTAAATAACTATACTTGGTGTATCCCTGAAACTAGTGTAACGATGCACTGTCTTCCAAATAGTACTGTCTGTCTGTCTAATAGCGATAGCTTTAAATAACTGCTATCGAAACAAAATTATCCATTGAAGAATAAATGTACATCGTAATGAACACATCGGGTTCCGCTGGATAGGTCAGGAGTACACTACACGCAACAAGCGGCTACACGGGTAGAAGGGGTTGTGTGGCGTGGGCTGGGCGTTTTTTTAGTTTAGATGGCCTTGGTCAAGTACAGAAAGGGCAACAGCCTCAACGGGTGCGGGGCAAAGTCAGGACATGCGGGGACCAAGCAGCAATTGGTATTGTAATTGTAAACTGTCGAAGCTGCGTTGGTAAAGTACCGGAACTTCAAGCGCTGATAGAAAGCACCGAAGCTGAAATCGTTATAGGTACAGAAAGCAGGCTGAAGCCAGAGATAAATTCTGCCGAAATTGTTACAAAGGTACAGACGGTGTTTAGAAAGGATAGATTCCATGCAACCGGTGGTGGAGTGTTCGTCGCTGTTAGTAGTAGTTTATCCTGTAGTGAAGTAGAAGTGGATAGTTCCTGTGAATTATTATGGATGGAGGTTACACTCAACAACCGAGCTAGGTTAATAATTGGCTCCTTTTACCGACCTCCCGACTCAGCAGCATTAGTGGCAGAACAACTTAGAGAAAATTTGGAATACATTGCACATAAATTTTCTCAGCATGTTATAGTCTTAGGTGGAGATTTTAATTTACCAGATATAGACTGGGACACTCAGATGTTTAGGACGGGTGGTAGGGACAGAGCATCGAGTGACATTATACTGAGTGCACTATCCGAAAATTACCTCGAGCAATTAAACAGAGAACCGACTCGTGGAGATAACATCTTGGACCTACTGATAACAAACAGACCCGAACTTTTCGACTCTGTATGTGCAGAACAGGGAATCAGTGATCATAAGGCCGTTGCAGCATCCCTGAATATGGAAGTTAATAGGAATCTAAAAAAAGGGAGGAAGGTTTATCTGTTAAGCAAGAGTAATAGAAGGCAGATTTCAGACTACCTAACAGATCAAAACGAAAATTTCTGTTCCGACACTGACAATGTTGAGTGTTTATGGAAAAAGTTCAAGGCAATCGTAAAATGCGTTTTAGACTGATACGTGCCGAGTAAAACTGTAAGGGATGGGAAAAACCCACCGTGGTACAACAACAAAGTTAGGAAACTACTGCGAAAGCAAAGAGAGCAGACTGCAAGTTTAAACGCAGCCAAAACCTCTCAGACAAACAGAAGCTAAACGATGTCAAAGTTAGCGTAAGGAGGGATATGCGTGAAGCGTTCAGTGAATTCGAAAGTAAAATTCTATGTACCGACTTGACAGAAAATCCTAGGAAGTTCTGGTCTTACGTTAAATCAGTAAGTGGCTCGAAACAGCATATCCAGACGCTCCGGGATGGTGAAGGCATTGAAACAGAGGATGACACGCGTAAAGCTGAAATACTAAACACCTTTTTCCAAAGCTGTTTCACAGAGCAATACCGCACTGCAGTTCCTTCTCTAAATCCTCGCACAAACGAAAAAATGGCTGACATCGAAATAAGTGTCCAAGGAATAGAAAAGCAACTGGAATCACTCAACAGAGGAAAGTCCACTGGACCTGACGGGATACCAGTTCGATTCTACATAGAGTACGCGAAAGAACTTGCCCCCCTTCTAACAGCCGTGTACCGCACGTCTCTAGAGGAACGGAAGGTTCCAAATGATTGGAAAAGAGCACAGGTAGTCCCAGACTTCAAGAAGGGTCGTCGAGCAGATGCGCAAAACTATAGACCTATATCTCTGACGTCGATGTGTTGTAGAATTTTAGAACATGTTTTTGGTCGAGTATCATGTCGTTTTTGGAAACCCAGAATCTACTATGTAGGAATCAACATGGATTCCAGAAACAGCGATCGTGTGAGACCCAACTCGCTTTATTTGTTCATGAGACCCAGAAAATATTAGATACAGGCTCCCAGGTAGATGCTATTTTTCTTGACTTCCGGAAGGCGTTCGATACAGTTCCGCACTGTCGCCTGATAAACAAAGTAAGAGCCTACGGAATATCAGACCAGCTGTGTGGCTGGATTGAAGAGTTTTTAGCCAACAGAACACAGCATGTTGTTATCAATGGAGAGACGTCTACAGACGTTAAAGTAACCTCTGGCGTGCCACAGGGGAGTGTTATGGGACCATTGATTTTCACAATATATATAAATGACCTAGTAGATAGTGTCGGAAGTTCCATGCGGCTTTTCTCGGATGATGCTGTAGTACACAGAGAAGTAGCAGCATTAGAAAATTGTAGCGAAATGCAGGAAGATCTGCAGCGGATAGGCACTTGGTGCAGGGAGTGGCAACTGACCCTTAACATAGACAAATGTAATGTATTGAGAATACATAGAAAGAAGGGTCCTTTATTGTATGATTATATGATAGCGGAACAAACACTGGTAGCAGTTACTTCTGTAAAATATCTGGGAGTATGCGTGCGGAACGATTTGAAGTGGAATGATCATATAAAATTAATTGTTGGTATGGCAGGTACCAGGTCGAGATTCATTGGGAGAGTCCTTAGAAAATGTAGTCCATCAACAAAGGAGGTGGCTCACAAAACACTCGTTCGACCTATACTTCAGTATTGCTCATCAGTGTGGGATCCGTACCAGATCGGGTTGACGGAGGAGATAGAGAAGATCCAAAGAAGAGCGGCGCGTTTCGTCACAGGGTTATTTGGTAACCGTGATAGCGTTACGGAAATGTTTAACAAACTCAAGTGGCAGACTCTGCAAGACAGGCGCTCTGCATCGCGGTGTAGCTTGCTTGCCAGGTTTCGAGAGGGTGCGTTTCTGGATGAGGTATCGAATATATTGCTTCCCCCTACTTATACCTCCCGAGGAGATCATGAATGTAAAATTAGAGAGATTAGAGCGCGCACGGAGGCTTTCTGACAGTCGTTCTTCCCGCGAACCATACGCGACTGGAACAGGAAAGGGTGGTAATGACAGTGGCACGTAAAGTGCCCTCCGCCACACACCGTTGGGTGGCTTGCGGAGTATAAATGTAGATGTAGATGTAGAAGAACTTGTGTTATTTTAATTCATATGTTAGGAATTAGTAAAAGGGAAGTAAAATAATGAATTCCTCATCAGTCATAAATGAATAATATTTATCAAGTAAATCAATGATATTTAATCGATCTGGATGTTGCAGATACTTTGTAACACTGATAGCTCTTATTATTACAGAAGTTAAATTTAAAGACATGACACCACGGTCTTAAGTTTTTCCTTGCGATACACTTGTGAGACATCAGAATAAGATTTACTCGTGGACTCGGTATGGTCGTATCTAACGTGCTGCCCGTTATCGTTGCAGCAGTATTCCGAAGCATCAAGGCGTTTTTCTTCCGGTGTATGGGAGGGGAGAAAGACGAAGGTCTGCGACTGGACAAGACCTTGGTCGCTGCTCCAGGTACCTTTGAGGTGAGCCACGTCACGTTGCGTTCCTGATAAAATAACAAGCAAAGCACTAAAGTTTTAGAGCTGCTTCATTGCCGATAGCGTGGTCAAAAGGTATTACAGACTGTCACGATTTACTGTAAATCAATCTGCGGTTCGCTATTAACATCCCACGTGACAATTCATTATAAATAATACATCTAAGAAACTAACCTCTATTAGACTATTGACAATGACGATTGTGTGTTGGTTTCCGTGCTAGAAAGCAGTACGTATATCGGAAGAGTGAGGTTCAATGTACTAAAACAGTAAAAACTCAACAAAGAATTAAAATGTAAAAAATGTCTAGAAACCTTACTTACACACGCACACACACGCAAGCACGCGCGACTACACACACACACACACACACACACACACACACATACATACATACATACATACATATATATACACTCCTGGAAATGGAAAAAAGAACACATTGACACCGGTGTGTTAGACCCACCATACTTGCTCCGGACACTGCGAGAGGGCTGTACAAGCAATGATCACACGCACGGCACAGCGGACACACCAGGAACCGCGGTGTTGGCCGTCGAATGGCGCTAGCTGCGCAGCATTTGTGCACCGCCGCCGTCAGCGTCAGCCAGTTTGCCGTGGCATACGGAGCTCCATCGCAGTCTTTAACACTGGTAGCATGCCGCGACAGCGTGGACGTGAACCGTATGTGCAGTTGACGGACTTTGAGCGAGGGCGTATAGTGGGCATGCGGGAGGCCGGGTGGACGTACCGCCGAATTGCTCAACACGTGGGGCGTGAGGTCTCCACAGTACATCGATGTTGTCGCCAGTGGTCGGCGGAAGGTGCACGTGCCCGTCGATCTGGGACCGGACCGCAGTGACGCACGGATGCACGCCAAGACCGTAGGATCCTACGCAGTGCCGTAGGGGACCGCACCGCCACTTCCCAGCAAATTAGGGACACTGTTGCTCCTGGGGTATCGGCGAGGACCATTCGCAACCGTCTCCATGAAGCTGGGCTACGGTCCCGCACACCGTTAGGCCGTCTTCCGCTCACGCCCCAACATCGTGCAGCCCGCCTCCAGTGGTGTCGCGACAGGCTTGAATGGAGGGACGAATGGAGACGTGTCGTCTTCAGCGATGAGAGTCGCTTCTGCCTTGGTGCCAATGATGGTCGTTTGCGTGTTTGGCGCCGTGCAGGTGAGCGCCACAAACAGGACTGCATACGACCGAGGCACACAGGGCCAACACCCCCCAACAACCCATCGTTCTACCATTCCTAGACCGGCAAGGGAACTTGCTGTTCCAACAGGAGAATGCACGTCCGCATGTATCCCGTGCCACCCAACGTGCTCTAGAAGGTGTAAGTCAACTACCCTGGCCAGCAAGATCTCCGGATCTGTCCCCATTGAGCATGTTTGGGACTGGATGAAGCGTCGTCTCACGCGGTCTGCACGTCCAGCACGAACGCTGGTCCAACTGAGGCGCCAGGTGGAAATGGCATAGCAAGCCGTTCCAGAGGACTACATCCAGCATCTCTACGATGGTCTCCATGGGAGAATAGCAGCCTGCATTGCTGCGAAAGGTGGATATACACTGTACTAGTGCCGACATTGTGCATGCTCTGTTGCCTGTGTCTATGTGCCTGTGGTTCTGTCAGTGTGATCATGTGATGTATCTGACCCCAGGAATGTGTCAATAAAGTTTCCCCTTCCTGGGACAATGAATTCACGGTGTTCTTATTTCAATTTCCAGGAGTGTATATATATATATATATATATATATATATATATATATATATATATATATATATATATATATATATATAATAACCAAAATTATGTTTAATACCATTTCGATGCCTGATAATAAAAGTGATTGCGTTTCACTAGTTTAGTAGAATGATCTAATGTACCAACTAAGAAACTTGTTACGTCAGAACGATCCTCAGAAGCCCTAATGGCACTGACCGACCGCCACGTCACACTCAACACATAGGCTTCGTTGGCAGCAGATATCGAGGCATCATTGTTAGTTTTCGTGACGGTATCTAGAATACAGCCACAGATGAACGTCACTGGCGAATGGATGGATTTCTTCATCACTGGAGGGAAACGGAATTTGCTGGTCACTCAGCAACACACCAAAGCCTTCAACCTCGTCTCCAGAAATACACAAAATTTTTAAAATTTACCATGTCTCGACTTCAAGTAAAATAAATGACTGGTCCCCTCTTAAATTCACTACTGCCTTCTGATCAAAAGATAACGTGCACAGAAAATATGGAGTATAAGAATATTTACGCCACAGCCATTACATATTTAACTATCTTCTCAGCGGACTATGAAGACATTAGTTAGAAATGAGACATTAGTTACAAATGTAGCCTATTCAGATAGGAGTCAGGGTAACTTCATTGTGTGAAAGTGTTACATATAAGGCCGGACATGGTCTGATGGTTGGGCTGTCACGCCTATTCCAACAGTCGTATGTCTTTCTCACCTGCAAAATAATGGCACGTTGTCTCGATGGGTTGGTTGCTCACAGGCCTCCTTGGCTGCATGACATGCTTGCTCTTTTCCCCACATCACACAGGCTCCAGCTTCTGTCCTCCATGTTACTAGTATAATGTATCCCCACTTCTGGCATTAGATAAGGCAAAGTTGATAGTCTATCCGAAAGCCGATTAAAACTCTACTGACGGCCATTAATGTCAACACTGACCAAACGGGAAGTTGTGTCTGGCATTAGTCAAGAATGCCTGGACTATGATGCTGATACGGAGGTGTTTGAAAATGCAGAAGACCCTATTAAATTGTAGAGAATTATGCTGAAATATCTTGTAAAAACAGAGTTTCACATAATATGCGTCCAAGACAAGTGACTGCCTGAAGACAACATTGAAAACCATCTGGTTACTCTACGAGTTACCTGATAACTGACCAGAGAAAATGTATTCCTGAATTTCAGACTTCTAAACCTAAGGTTGTTTTCGGAGGAGTCAGAGAACAGAGAAACTGGAACTGTCAGTAAAAATTGTCACAGTCCCACTCAAATCCTTTCCAGAAAAGAATACACCAGAGCAGAGAATACAAAGGTCAATGGTGGCGCTGTACCTTCAATAATTCCTCTGTAGCCGTTTGTCGTTCCAGCTTAACAGTTCGCCCATAGCATAATGGTAGCTATTACAGCCGAACAATGTATACTCACTATCGCTATCTACAGTCCCATACACTCTTAATAAGTGCTACACGCCGTAACACCTGTACATATTAAGAAATATCGCTATATCTGAATTATAAAAGTATTCTTAATGATAAAACTAATATGTTCTTTTCCAACATGAGCGTCAGTTTACACTTAACGTGGTCTTTCTCGAGCTGCTGCAGAAACGGCTGCAGGAAGAGGAAGAAATCCGTGTTGCTCCGGTGAGTGTAAATTAGATCTGTATATGGAATAATAGCGTTTGGTTTCAAAGTGTATTTTTCGTTTCCTGTTCACATGATCGCTCACTCACGAACGTGATACTAGTTAATGCTCTGCTTCCCGGTATTTTACCGAGTTGTTTGTATTTTGTGCACAATTCTTCGAGGATCGTCCCAGGGTCTTCCTCGGGTGCGGTGAATTTTGCTGTTACGTGCACTTACTGCCTGCACGCCAACCAGTCCGGAAACGCCTCACGACATGAAGACGGCTCCAATCAGTCGTTGAAATATTGTGCACAAAATAGGGAGAAAAACACAGCAATATTTCCGGAAGTATATAATTAGTCAATCGCGGCTAGAAAGCCTTAGATATCACGGGATATTAGTTATGTGTCAGAATTACTATTTGCTGAGATGTGGGGAAGAGTGACGTTACTTGGATATTAAAGTGAATCCCTGTATTCATCAACGTAGGGATGCGCCTGTGGCCTTCTCTGCCAGGGCTTCATCCTCCCTCCACTTAACTCTTCCCCGCACTTTCTTTCGCCTTGATGTTCGTCTCTTGATTAGCTGTGTTTCTCTGGCCTTGTGGTTTTAGGCTGCAGGCTTTAGTGTGTCTCAGAGCGGCTGGCTCATCCTTTTTTATTTTTGCGATCAGCCAGCCCACGCCATCTGCTGTATTTTTTAATACTTTCTACGGCATTTGCTTCATTTAGTGCACGTTTTCCCCCTTTAGCTTGCTTCTTCCGTTTTCTCTTTGTGTTACGTTCCCAGTTACTTTTACGACTTTTTTACTTTTCCAGATCTTTTTGCGGAATGGTTTTAAACTGAGACCCTTTGGAGTAAGGAAATGGGAACTGATGACCATGTAGTTTAGTCTCTTTATTGTCCAAACCAACCAAAAAACCTATAACTGAAGGTAGCGTAATTTGCGATAAATATAACACTTTGTTACACTCGGACATATTAGCAAATAGCATAAACTCTGTGTTATTACACACGATGGACATCATAAAACTAAAGATGTCTTTTTCAACAGGACCGTCAATTTACACTTGACGAGTTTTTTATGAAGCTACTGCAGAAACGGCTGCAGGAAGAAGAAGAAATCCGTGTTGCTCCGGTAAGTGTAAATTAGTTCAGTATAGGGAATAATGGCATTAGGTTTCAAAGTGTACTATTCGTTTTATGTTCGTATCAATACTCTGTTACGAAGGTGACAGTAGATAGTGCCCTACTTCGGGTGTTTTGCTGAGTTGTTAGGGTTTGTGCAAAATGCTGCGATGATCGTGACTGGAATGCAGCGAGCTTTGCTTGTGCACTCGATCCCTGGACTCCACCTAGTCAGGGAATGTCATATGACCTGAAGGACACGGCTAGGTCGGTCGTTGAAATGTTCTGCATCAACAGGAACAACGACTCGACACAACTCCCCGAAGTACTTCAATAACCAATCACGCAAACAAAAAACTTTTACATCATGAGACATAAGTATTTGTTTAGTATTAATAGTTGGTCAGGCATGGACTGAGATATGATAATACTTGAATATTAAAATCGATCGTTGTACAAATATTATCAATAAATGTAGCTAGCAAAAGTATTGATAAATGTAGCACTTCGTAAAGAAGCGGCCATGTTATAATCCTGCACATGTTTTGTATCACTCCACATGTTGGATATCAGAAAAGTAATAGGTTCTTTTCCAACAGGAAAACGCTCGACGAGTTTTTTGAGGAGCTACTGCAGAGACGTCTGCAGTGAGAAGAGGCAAGCCACGCTGCTATGGTGAGTGAAACTTCGATCTGCAGATTCTAGTTTCTATGTGTATTTCTGGTTTCATTGCCACATCGTAACTCGCTTCAGAACGGTAACCTGCGTTTGCGTTATTTTTCCGACTCTAGAATTTTACGTTTTTAGTATCACTAAAATGCTGTCAGCTTAGGTACAGAGACACGCCTACAAAAGCAAAACTCTATGGTCGATAAGTAAATTCTGTTGTACTGAGCTTTGGGTGGTTATCACGATGCTTGCAACGCTATTTTTATATAACGGTTTTGAATTGTGAACGGATACGCAGCCTTTTTCGACAGTCTATTATTTCGCCCTGCTATTGCTAGGTTATACGTAATCTTAAGAATGAACGGTACAATATGTTTTCCTACCCTTTCACAATATGGAGAAAGTTTCAGAAAACATTCTTATCTCCTCCCGTCCATGAAAGAGTTAGTTTTGAGTACAGTCTCACGTTGATCAACGTATGCTGGTCTTTTGGTTCTGTTCTATTATACTGCATCAAGGTTTACCTTTCTGTCATATAATTATCCATGACACCCGCGGAATTTCAATTCAGTATTTTGGGAACTAGTTTTAAGAAACTCTACGTTTCTGATATAAGTGCATATACCAACAGTCTCAGTTGCTTTGATTGCTTTATGTGTAGAATGTAGTTCAGTTTAATGCCCATTATAAAGGTAGAAATATTCTCATACTTGTGACAGCCACCTGCCATCATGATACAGTGATCAGAAGGAACTGTTCTCAGGGAACAGGATAGAGGCAAACAGTCATTGCTGGTTGTTCTCACATTTAAATTCTTATTTATAGTACTTAACAATCTTGAGTTAATGAGTAGGGGAGAAAGAAACATCGTTACATTATACCCGTATCTGGGACGCTAAACAATTTTAGAAAATATATTTGTCCTTGCACTCTTTTACTACACTTGTGCCAATAGTTATAAACTAGTAACTCCATTTTGAGTCTATTTTACAGTCTCAACAATATCGATACAGAAATCGACCCTATACTAGCCTCGGGTCCTACAGTAATTCTGCAGTTTTCTTTACGTATATCAACCCACCATAATGTGATCACGTTTTTAATTCTGAAATATAAATTCGTCTACAGGTCACTCCAGTGGTCTCTCCGCCAACCCACGGAGGCTCAACACTCCACACCATCCAACTCTTCATAGCCACCACATCTTACGCTGCTTGCTGAGGGCGCCGTCGTCAACTCGGCTCGTGAAGAAGGCCGTCTGGTTGCTAAACTAGTCGACCACGATACCGTGGCCAGTACCACCTGAAACCAAAGTTGCCGATTCAATAAAACTTCGGCTTAATGGGATAATATAGTCTCGTTACGTAATTTAGTTCTAGTGAGCTGGTATTATGGTAACACGCGGGCCTCACATTTGAATTGACAGTGGTACCAGTCAATATTTCGTCCATCAATAGCTATGGTTTCGGTGGTTTCTTTAAGGATGTTTCCCTCGTAATTCGACTCGTACGATTTTCTTCACAATACGAGCTCGGTTTGTTATTACCACTTCATCGATGGACGTTAGGTCGGAATAATTCCTACTTTCTTTCCTTCATTGAGTAAGAGATTCATTTAGGCAATTTTTTAAAAGCTATTGCAATATTGGTGGACCAATACAGGCATTTGGAACCCACAGAACTTGATTTTCAAAATTATCCAAGTAATGTTCACCAGCAAATTCATTCAAACTAATAATACTTAAAAGAGTAATGTGACTAACAGATCTCTGCATCTTGGGATAACAAGTCAGTGCCTGTCATCCCGACGGTTACTTATTAACTCAGTGCGCCACATGTAATATAACCCTAATCTGTGCAGAAACTACACCACATGTTGAGTGGTACTTAAGATAAGTAAATAAATTAGTGTAATCAAAGTGAAATAGAAATTAGAAAATAAATGAAAAACTTGGTTTACTTTAGAGAGTTACGTGCTGGCAAACAGCGGCCAGAGCAGAAGAGACAATGACCGTGAAGTCAGCAGGTTCAGGAGAAGCCATCGCCCTCCCCACATAAGCGGAAGCTGTCGATTCAGCCGTCAGGGCATCGCCCGACCGGCTGACGTGTTTCTCAGTTGTCACATGTGAGCAAAGGCCCTCGCCAACATTCCAAGAGCCAATGACCGGCGTTAAGAAAATTCTTCGAGAAGCTTTTCAACGTGACAGAAGAGGGAACGACCGTGAAGTCGTTCACCTCCAGCGAACTGAAGTGAATAAATACGCGAGACGCAGTGGGCCCGAGAAGAGGAGAGTAGCAGTAGTTTTCAGTCACAATCGGTGCTGAAGACCGTCATGCAAGAAGAGACTACATCAAACACAGACGCACCAAGTCCGCCGCTGTAATGGAATAGCAAGCAGCAGCCTCGGCGCCAGAAGACAGAAGTTAAAAGGTATTTGAAGTTTGATTTTTACGTACCCGGGTGACTCGTGAGGACGGGAAGGAGACTGCTTCACATCAGCAGTTACCTGTGAGCTGGGATGAAGATCTGACAGCCGAAGACTGGCAAGCGGGAGTCCGTGGTTCGAGTCCGGGACACTGGCCTTCCCCCGCCGCGCCGCTCCGCTGGTCGACGCACAACACACGCGGCCGCTTAGAGAAGAGAAACACTGGGACGCCACATCCAAGGTATCACCATCCGATGCACGACTTCGTTCTCAATAATTAAACGGGCCACCGCACGAGGCGCGTCTCCAGTCAACTGGGCGAGACGGCGACACGAGATACACACCGCCAGGCGTAATCAGACGCCGCCGCTGCCGCAGCAGAAGGCTTCGCAAACGACACAGCTGCCATTCTCCCGGCCAGAACAGTCCAGTAAGGAAACGGTTGTACAAAAGTTTCAATAAAAGTTATATTATGTAAAAATGCTATTTCATTCTACCTCATACCCGAGCCAAGGAAGAACCCACCCTGCCCACATGTTGTTAAGAGAGAAAAAGTATTTTATTTAGTGTTTTTCACCCTGATATAATGCTTTAGAATCAAATGCCCTTTGCAGTAATGCTCATCCTGACAATTGACTAGCAGCAAAAGAGAAAACCCAGTTACATCTAGTATCAGAAGTGTTACACATAATCAACACTTGACGTCGTCAGTATACATTGTTGTCAGTACTCGGTTAGTTTATTTTCATTAATGACCCCATACTCGTTCCTGTGAAACTATATGGGTGCGAAACAGAAGGTACGTTAACACACTAAGCAACTGATCATAAAAGTAGCATTTGCAACTAGGAAACATAAAGCAGTCCGCCCCCGGTAGCTGAATGGTCAGCGTGACGGATTGTCAATCGTCTGGGCCCGGGTTCGATTCCCGGCTGGGTCGGAGAATTTTCTCCGAACAGGGACTGGGTGTTGTGTTATCGTCATCATCCTCAGCGACTGCAGGTAGCCGAAGTGGAGTCAAATTGAAAGACCGGCACTCGCCGAATGGTCTGCCCGACGGGGGGCCCTAGCCATACGAATAAATAAAAGTTAATGCACTCTTACTCTCATCTAACTGACGCTGTATTTCATTGTACTCCATCGTGCGAACATTAATTGGTTAGCATAGTGATGCAACTACAAACAAGTAAACGAAGTATTTGTGCTACGAACGCATGGCTCGGCCGTAAGACCTACACACAATTCACAGAGCGTGCGTGACCATTACCGCTTAGAGCGCGGACTTTGCTTCTTATTACATACCCTTTCCCCTGTGATTTCTTATACTTTACCTTTCACTTTAAGCACTGTAGTAGCGTCAGAGAAGAAACGTTTCTGGCAGGAGACTCATTTTTACTTTTTCTTTCCATTTCCCCAAAAGTAATGAGTTGGTGTACGTCTTAGAAAATTGCAAATATCAAATGAGATGCGGAAGTGAATATGGAATCGATCTGCGCAAGCTCAGTGAATAAGTGGATCAATATTAATCAGAAGGGAGTTGCACGTTCGACATATTAACATTGACCCACGTACCTTTCCCCATATTCTAATAAAAAATATTGATCAAAATACTTCATTCCATGATCCAAAAGGAAAAGAGAAAAGAAACAAAAACATTGATCTACACAGTTCCTCCGATGACTTAATTAAAAAACATTGATCCACTTACTGAGTGTGCTTACACAGATCTATTGCGTAGCAATAGGAAGCACAGAAATATTTCACTACATTTTCTTGTATATCGTGAGTTGCGGCGCTGTCCTTTGTTTGCGGATACTAGCACAGTTTCAATAGCTATGACTCAAATAAGGAGCAGATAAATCTATAATCCACTTTTACGGCAATGTTTCGCCCTGTCTTCCGAAAGTATTACTTCGAAACACCTTGTCTGCCAGCTGGTCTCTCATTAGCTGTGTAACATGTACAGCTGACACGCCTTCTTTTGCCCTCATACTACATCACGGCAAGCACTGGCAACATTCCTGCTTGAAACACGTAAGTACGGCACTGACGTCTGCCACTTCAGTTTGTTAAGTGTTTCAGTTAAATCTCGCGCTTGCAAACAAATCGCGTTGCTCTTCACTGCATCTTCTTCCTCTTTTCTAGCAACTGGTAGTGATCGAATGTTGTTGGCCGGCCGCTGTTGTCGAGCGGTTCTAGGCGCTTCAGTTCGAAACCACGCGGCTGCTACGGTGACAGCTTCGAATCCTGCATCGCGCACAGATGTCTGTGATGTCCTCAGGATAGTCAGGTTTCAGTAGTTCTAAATCTAGGTAACTGTTGACCTCAGATGTCAAGTTCCATAGTGCTTAGAGGCATTTCGAATATTGATGAGCGACACACGGGAAATGATCATTATAATGTTTTGAAAGCCACTTCTTTCACTGATGAGCTAACGTTCTCTTCAGGTTGCTCCAACAGACCTCAGATTGTCATCTGCTCGCCAATCTCAGGTATTTTCCATTTTTTCCTGTATCCAGTGATTTATCGCCTGTATACAATAGAAAAGTAATGGATATCTGGAATTACGCATTACATTTCTGTGTGATCAGAGTCAGTTACACCAATCTTCAATCCTTGGCAGGTCTTCCTGAATTAATTAAAGTTTCCTGTTGTTGCAGCCTTTCCGTACACAACCAGCATCGTATGTAAACAGCCTCGTAGAACTGTTGTCATTTTCGACAACACCATTTATATGCAGGGTGGAACAGGTTCAAGCCCAGATAATTTTATATGTGATACCTTAATATGGCCGGCCGGTGTGGCCGTGAGGTTCTAGGCGCTACAGTCTGAAACCGCGTGACCGCAGGTTCGAATCCTGCCTCGGTCATGGATGAGTGTGATGTCCTTAGGTTAGTTAGGTTTAAGTAGGGGACTGATGACCACAGATACTAAGTCCCATAGTGCTCAGAGCCATTTGAACCATTTTTTACCTTAGTATGTCCACACATCAACTTGTGAGTTATTTTTTCTCTGTATCACTCAGTCTTTCCACAAAGATATAACAAACTTTACAACCTGATGTTTTCTGCTTGCAGAAACTGCACCACCAAATGGACATCGCCAGCCATATAGATAACTCGTTTCGCGTCCGCGCGTCCACATTTCAACACCTGACCTGCTGTCCAGGGAGAATGGCTAGCTCTTCCCACCTATATTTGGCGTTACTAACCAGCCTCGAAACAAACAACTTGTAATATCAACGAGGGGAGTTCAGTAAGCAATGCAACACATTTTTTACAGCCGGTTTCCTTTGAAAAAATGCAGAATTTATTGTGGTACATTGTGGAATATTACCACTCCCGCCCCCATAGTTTAGTGTATTTCCTATAGGTCGGAGAGGTATAAGCAGCCATCAAAACAATGGGCATAACGTAGGTGCATTTCAAGCAGTAAACTGTCAGTGCGTTTCTTTTATTGGAATGTCAGGGCATTGCCTACAGATGTCTATGGAGGCCTGCCAGTGAACAAAAGCGTGGTGAGTCGTTGGGCGTGTCGGCTGTCATCATCGCAATAATGTTACACGAGCCTGTCCCATCTCCCACGAGCAGGCTAGAAGCACACAGCCGTGACTCTTGCATTGCTGGAATGGGTGGACACTCTCATTCGTGAAGATCGACAGAGCACAATCAAACACCTCGCTACACAACTGGACGTCTCTGCTGGTAGTGCTGAAACTCTGATCCACCAGTTGGGATACTCGAAGGTGTGGCGCCTCACTGTCAAGCAGAAAACCATAAAGATCACTCAAGACCATCTCTGCAGAATTTCCTGACAGTTATGAGACTAACGCAGGCGAGTCTCCTTCCATTCGATCCGGAAACAAACCAGGAATTCACTGAACGGCGCGGGGGGGGGGGGGGAGGGAGACGTGGTAGGCGGTACATCACCTCTCCTCTGAAGAAAAAGTTCAAAGCAGGACCCGCAGTGGGTAAAGTCATGGCAACGGTCTTCTGCTTGATGTCCTCCCTCAATTTTCAATGTTCAACTCTGAACTGTATTGTGCTACCATCAGGAAATTGAAGAAACAACATCAGGATGTTCATCGCCACAAACATGCAAACGATATTCTCCTTCTCCGTAACAATACAAAGACTCAAAATGGCCGTGCAACCAAGAGGAATTCAGAACACTTCATTGTTGCTCCACATCCACTCTGCAGCGCAGATCTTGTACCTCCCAAATTCCATCTGTTTGGCCCAATGTACGATGCACTCTGGCACTCGGCGTGAAGCAGTATGTGGATGATGGGGAGGATACTGGTGCAGGAAGACGTTGGCTGTTGTACCATGCGTGTACAGGGTTATTACAAATGATTGAAGCGATTTCACAGCTCTACAATAACTTTATTATTTGAGATATTTTCACAATGCTTTGCACACACATACAAAAACTCAAAAAGTTTTTTTAGGCATTCACAAATGTTCGATATGTGCCCCTTTAGTGATTCGGCGGACATCAAGCCGATAATCGAGTTCCTCCCACAATCGGCGCAGCATGTCCCCATCAATGAGTTCGAAAGCATCGTTGATGCGAGCTCGCAGTTCTGGCACGTTTCTTGGTAGAGGAGGTTTAAACACTAAATCTTTCACATAACCCCACAGAAAGAAATCGCATGGGGTTAAGTCGAGAGAGCGTGGAGGCCGTGACATGAATTGCTGATCATGATCTCCACCACGACCGATCCATCGGTTTTGCAATCTCCTGTTTAAGAAATGCCGAACATCATGATGGAAGTGTGGTGGAGCACCATCCTGTTGAAAGATGAAGTCGGCGCTGTCCGTCTCCACTTGTGGCATGAGCCAATTTTCCAGCATGTCCAGATACACGTGTCCTGTAACGTTTTTTTCGCAGAAGAAAAAGGGGCCGTAAACTTTAAACCGTGAGATTGCACAAAACACATTAAGTTTTGGTGAACTGCGAATTTGCTGCACGAATGCGTGAGGATTCTCTACCGCCCAGATTCGCACATGACTGACTGATGTGAGTGCATTTCAAGCACGACATACGCTTTCTCGGCTCCTGTCACCATTTTGTCTCACTGCGCTCTCGAGCGCTCTGGCGGCAGAAACCTGAAGTGCGGCTTAAGCCGAACAAAATTTTATGAGTTTTTCTACGTATCTGTAGTGTGTCGTGACCATATGTCAATGAATGGAGCTACAGTGAATTTATGAAATCGCTTCAATCATTTATAATAGCCCTGTATATGGGCCCTCCCAATGAGGTGGCATGAGGCCACAATACTGATAGAAATTATGTTGAACACTATGATTTTTATAGGCAAAAGAGGGAAGAATAGTATGGTGTATTGACATCAAGAAAAGAAAGCTGTTTTCAGAAATAACGTATTGCATTGGTTATTAAATGTTCTTTCTATAGTTATTATATAATTAACACATGTTTTCGGGGCGACCTGATATTGTAATTTATAATATTGTAAGCTAAGATCGCTTATTTTGAAATAGTTTATTTCAAGACCAGTTTTTGACAGTACCCATCCGTCATCCTCCGATCCTCAGATCTACCGGAAACATAATTACAAATCGTGTCATCGATATACTGCGAAATTTCTCCAAATGTAATAACAAAGCTATATATCAGTTTGTTTTATGTATTTTTCAAACAAATGCGGAACTGTTACTGTAATTGAGTGTCTTCTCAGAACGTCGACTGAATCATGTATAATTATATTTCTGGGAGATATGAGAATCTCAGGATGACAGCTACTTATTGTAGAGTTTGGTGATGAAATAAACTATTTCACATCGAGCGATATTGGCTTTTGTTATTATAAACTAGAATTACTAGTCTGTAAATGATGTATGTACTGATGTAATGCCTTTCAGCACGCCGTCCACAGTCACCAATAGAAGCATCTGGACTTAGACCCGTTACACCCTGAATACTGTAAACAGTAACGGCCCGGTAGAGCGCACTTGGACCTTAAGCTATCCGTTTTGAGCTATATCTGCCAGTACGTGCCGCAACCAGACTCCTGGTCCGCTACTCGACAAGCTCTACTTTCTTCACTAAAGTACAGTGCTGGGCTGTACCGAAGGCGAGGGACAAGGCGTTCACCTGGGCACCGCGTTCTTCGGCGCTCTGGATCACACGGATTATCATAGCGAGGTAAATGTCACTGCATCTATGTTTGCGGAATCCGTATTGATTTATATAGAAGGGTTTCCTCATGCACAAGATGGACGTCACGCGTGACCGTAAAACATGCCCCACAACTCTACGACGAAATAAAATCAGTGATATAGGCCTACTGTTATGTCTGATTTCTTGAAAACCAGATTGACCTGCCCTTTTCTCAGTCGAATAGTACCTTTCATTGCTCCAGCGACCAGCGATAGGCTGCTGTTAGAAGAGAAACTATCGTGTGTACCTAATTTGTCGACTGAATGTGTTCCCGTGTGTGATTTCTGTTCTAAAAGTATTAAAAATTTGCATGCAATAAAGATATCCCTTGGTTCCTTCCGATATGTAAGTTCTCACCGCTCTATGCGGTTGTAAGATATTGGTCATATGCGGAAGCTTATATTGAAACAGAGCGATTATATAAAACTAGAAAAGTAAAATTGTTTACTGCTTCTCGAATTCTTTATTTGTTAGTAAGTTGGTAACACTAGAAATGGTTGGAGAAACCGCAACATGATGCAAAAAAGGCTCAAAATATCGGAGTTTAGCGTTGTACGTTGAATACAGAAACAAAATTATTCGTACAAAGCCTTTCGATAACATGTAGATCGAAGCGACAAGTACGAGAATGGCAAAATTTTACGGCCCGCTCTGTGAATTTCCCCGGGACACATCGTTCTCATCACATGCTTCCCTTGCACATGCTTTTTGCTCCATCTACAGTTGTGTTGGCTTGACGGCTACATAAAATAGTGTAGGTATTGCATTCAGTACTGGTTTCCTTCGTTCCATATTCACTGATTTGACTAGGGTTGATAAGAAACCTAAAAAATGGCAAATATACTTTTTCCTTCTTCTGGTCGCTGCAAGTTATTGCAGTACAGACGCTTCTGTTTGTAAAAACCATTCTACAGACTAATATAAACAGTCAAGATTAACTTTCGCTTAAATCTCGGCGAACTCTACAGCATAACTTCCCGGCCGCTTTGCGCGCTGCAATCGCGGTGGGCAACAGGAAAGAGGTGGAGTGTCGCGACTATATACGTTCGACTGTGGCTCTGCTTACACTCTCAATCAGCCAGAGCTTAAACATTATCTTTGATCTTATTATTATTATATTAGTAAACGAGTGTAAGCAATGATTAACAACAAATCTGCACTTAAAATTACTTGTAAATGCAGCTTCATGTCGGAATTTATTCTTCTCAAATTATTTAATGAACATTAATCGTAATACCACTCAAATATTGGTGATATTTCGATGATTACGAAATGCTTAAGTCTGCAGATATTTAATTCTAAACTAATATGGGTATTTTAACGTCAGTGTAAAACACGTGATATTAATAACTAAAAGGGTGGACCAGACTTACCTGTGTTGGGCAGCTGACAAGACGTAAAAGGCGATAGAATAAAGGAATTTGCCATTTCCAAATCCAGATTAGGGCGCACAACTCCCCTCTAATTGTTTTTGCTGTTTCATATTGCGCTGTGTTGGTGAAACCATGTTTTCGATACCGCGTTTTGTCCATTGCTTTGAACAGTGGCGTTCTGTGTGAGGCCTTGAGTTCAGGATGCGAAGGATGTGAGCGGTTTGTGTTGTGTTGACGGAAGGGCCAACACCGTGTTACTAGAGGAGGCCGAAATGCAAGCGTTTTAGCTCACGCAGGCTGGCGTGACGAGGGAAGAACTATACTGACGTGAGGTCTGGAACATGACAAGGAATTAGAATTCAGAAAGCGGACGTAATTAGTTTGATACTTAACTTTAATCCATTAATGATGAACGTCGCTCTTGACGGTACATGATTCACAATATTATCTGTTCAGAATACATTCTTGAAGATGAATATGGCGCCTTGCTAGGTCGTAGCAAATGACGTAGCTGAAGGCTATTCTAAACTGTCGTCTCTGCAATGGAGAGCGTGTGTAGACAATGAACCATCGCTAGCAAAGTCGGTTGTACAACTGGAGCGAGTGCTAGGAAGTCTCTCTAGACCTGCCGTGTGGCGGCGCTCGGTCTGCAATCACTGATAGTGGCGACACGCGGGTCCGACGTATACTAACGGACCGCGGCCGATTTAAAGGCTACCACCTAGCAAGTATGGTGTCTCGCGGTGACACCACAGTTAGGCCTTACTGACTGGTAAAACTGTATTTGCTGTTTATTCCAAAGAACAAGTCATGGATGAATGCCGACTGCTGGAAGCAGACCATCTGCCGATCTCCAAATGTCTGGCTGTTTCTTCCCGTATGTGGCACGAGTTCCGAGGGTAAGGCTAGGCAGGAAACGAAGGGCAGGGCTTAATATTTGCGAGAGAAACGGTTTGTGAATTTATTTACCCTAGCTCCCACAAATATTTACAATTTTTTTTTTAATTTGGCACGTTTGTCGATGGAGATGTTGGGTACGAACCTAGGAACACCGCGGCACATTCGAAATGGATTATTTTTGTAAGAGTAGTGTTATAGGCGGTTGCTGAGTCTTTGTGATGGACGTTTTGGTTTGTGATTCGGTTTATAGTAAAGTTGATGTTGAATGAGAACGAGTCTTTAGTAGTTACTGGTTCTCTATTTGTTTCTGGTTTTTGAACTGTTGCTTTTAGTTTAAAGTTTCGTATTCTAGAGTGAAAGTTGTGTGTTTGTTTGGAGTTTCGCCTTCTAGTTGTGTTTAAATAATTTGATGTTTGCAGTATGGTTTGTGTTTCTTTGTGTGTGTGTGTGTGTGCATTAATATGTTTAGTTTAAAGTTTTATATTGTAGAGTGAAAGTTGTGTGTTTGTATGGAGTTTCGCCTTCTAGTTGTGTTTAAATAATTTGATGTTTGCAGTATGGTTTGTGTTTCTTTGCGTGTGTGTGTGTGTGTGTGTGTGTGTGTGTGTGTGTGTGTGTGTGTGTGTGTGTGTGTTTTGGGGCCACTTCGATTAAACATTGTTGAAAGGTACCATCAACAGCTGTTAAGTAATGTATAAAGTCTCTGACCATCCGCTGCTTTCATTTTAAACCCATACATCTCGACTGGTTTCAGTCATTGACCAGCCTCACGGATATGGTTAAAGTGGTTTAACCCACAACATAACATTTGTCATTGCTTAAATAATGGTTAGAACGTGCCAGGAACATCAAAATACGGCACAGGACTTTCAGAAGCAAACATATTAATACTAAGTGAATACAGAGCAGTACTGGCCTATGATTGGTAAGGATTTTTTATGTTTTTTTTTTTGTTTAGTGTGAAATCGTAGTTTGTTTATGGAAAGCATATTTCTTTGAAATGAGCTTCTTAGATTTGTGTTTGGCTAGTTTTATTTGAGGGGAGTAGGGTTTAGGGGGGGAGGGGAGTTATGGAACCGATGTCTCCTTTGGCACTGTATAGATATAGTGAATTTCGTTATCCTTATTACTTTTGTTGGTGGAGGATTGTCTGCATCACTGTCTTCGTTAAAGCTATGTATGTCAGGTGAAATTTCCAGTACTGATCATAATGGATTTCCTTCTTTGGCGTGGGGTGGGAGAGGGGGGGGGGGGTTGGTATCACTGTCTTCGTTTGAGCTACATAGGTCTAGAAATACATTCTACTCCAGTTGTGTGTATGTATTATTTTTGCTGGGTTTATTCTGGAGGAATACCTGACGGTTATTTTTCGATTATGTGACTCTCTTGGAGTGATGTTAGTCTTATTGTAGAATTTTTAGTTTGCCCCGCCTAGAAATCCCTAATTCCCTTAATTGTCTTATTAGTTTCATTTCATTAAGTGACTGACATATTTCTCATCTCTCTTATGTTCGTTTA
The DNA here is from genome assembly GCF_023864275.1 of Schistocerca cancellata. Classification (NCBI taxonomy): domain Eukaryota; kingdom Metazoa; phylum Arthropoda; class Insecta; order Orthoptera; family Acrididae; genus Schistocerca; species Schistocerca cancellata. The sequence goes on along the minus strand of NC_064633.1, from coordinate 20,076,142 downwards.
CGACCATAATGGTCTGTCCTGTGGTAGTAATCTTGAAGAATGCCAGAGGCCTGCTATTAAATCTGTGGTTGTCATAATAAATAAAGTACGCTTTATATCCCCGATATAACGTCATAGGTCAACGTAGACGTGTGGAATCGGAACGTGCAGTAATCCCAAATGTTGTTCTTGTTACCACGTTCCGTCAATTTCAGCGACTTATGGCCGTATGTATTGGCATCATATTTGGGCTTTCTGTATTGGTATCACTTTCTGCTCTTTGTACTGATGACTAGTTTTTCAATTGAGTTATATACGTAGACTGATGTTTCAGGAAAAGTTTAGAGTACGGCCAGTGCCGTACTTACGTGTTTCAAGCAGGAATGTTGCCAGTGCTTGCCGTGATGTACTATGAGGGCTGTACATGTTACACAGCCAATGAAAGACCAGCAGGCACACAACGTGTTTCGAAGTAATACTTTCGAAACATTGGGGTAAAAGTGGATTATAGATTTATCTGCTCCTCATTTGAGTCATAGCTATTGAAACTTTGCTAGTATCTGCAAACCAAGGACATCGTCACAACTCATGATATAAAAGAAAATGTAGTGAAATATTTCTGTGCTTCCTATTGCTACGCAATCGATCTGTGTAAGTACATTCACTAAGTAGATCAATGTTTGGAATTAAGTCATCGGAGGAACTGTGTAGATCAATGTTTTTGTTTCTTTTCTCTTTTCCTTTTGGATCATGGAATGAAGTATTTTGATCAATATTTTTTAATTATAATATGGGAAAAGGTACGTGTATCAACGTTAATATATCGAACGTGCAACTCCCTTGTGATTAACATTGATCCACTTATTCACTGAGCTTGCGCAGATCGATAGCATATTCATTTCCCCACCTCATTTGATATTTGCAATTTCTGTGAGACGTGCACCAAATCATTACTTTTGTGGAAATGGAAAGATAAAGTAAAAATATGTCTCCTGCTACAGACGTTTCTTCTCTGACACTACTACAGTGCTCAAAGTGAAAGGTATAGTATTAGAAATCACAAGGGAAAGGGTACGTAATGAGAACCGACTTCCGCGCTATAAGCGGTAATGGGTCACGCACGCTCTGTGAATTGTTTTTAGGTCTTACGGCCGTTCTTAGCATAAATGCTTCCTTTACTTGTTTGTAGTTGCATCTCTATGCTAACCGATTATTGTTCGCACAAATGGAGTACAATGAAATGCAGCATCAGTTAGATGACACTATCTGTGCTTTAACTTATGTTTCTTAGTTGCAAATGCTACTTTTATGATCAGTTGCTTAGTGTGTCAACGTACCTTCTATTTCGCCACAACACAGTTTTGTAGAAACGAGTATGGGATCATTAATGAAAACAACCTAACGGAGTGCCGATAACAGTGTATACTGACGACGTCAAATGTTTATTATGGTGTAGTTTCTGCATAGTTTAGGGTTATATTACATGTGGGCACTGAGTTAATAAGTAACCGTCGGGATGGCAGGCACTGACTTTTTATCCCCAGATGCAGAGATCTTTTAGTCAGATTAATCTTTTAAGTGTTATTAGTTTCAGTGAATTTGCTGATGAACTTACTTAGCAAATTTTGAAATTCAAGTTCTGTGGGTTCTAAATGCTTGTATTGGTGCACCAATATTTTTTAGAGAAAATATTGCTCAAATGAATCTCTTACTCAATAAAGAAAAGACGTAGGAATTATTCCGACCTAACGACCATCGATGAAGAGGTAATAACAAAATGTACTCGTATTGTGGAGAAAATCGTATGATTCGAATTACGAGGGATACATCGTTACGTTTTCCTTAATCTACTTTAGGAAACCACTGAAACCATACATGTTGATGGACGAATTATTGACTTGTTCCACTGTCAATCCAAATGTGAGGCCAGTGTGTTACCATAATACCACCTCACTAGAACTAAATTAAATAGCGAGACTATATTATCGCATTAAGCCAAAGTTTTATTGAATCGGCAACTTTGGTTACAGGTGGTATTGGCCACGGTAACGTGGTCGAATAGTTCAGCAGCCAGGATGCCTTCTCCAGGCGCCGAGTTGACGGCGGCGCCTCCAACAGGCAGCATAAGATTTAATGGCTATGAAGAGTTGGATGGTGTGCAGTGTTGAGCCTCCGTGGGTTGACGGGGAGTGCACTGGAGTGACCTGTAGACAAATTTAATTTTCAGAACTAAAAACGTGATCACATTATGGTGGGTTGATATGTTGTTGTTGTTGTTGTTGTGGTCTTCAGTCCTGAGACTGGTTTGATGCAGCTCTCCATGCTACTCTAACCTGTGCAAGCTTCTTCATCTCCCAGTATCTACTGCAACCTGCATCGTTCTGAATCTGCTTAGTGTATTCATCTCTTGGTCTCCCTCTACGATTTTTACCCTCCACGCTGCCCTCCAATGCTAAATTTGTGATCCCTTGATGCCTCAGAACACGTCCTACCAACCGATCCCTTCTTCTAGTCAAGTTGTGCCACAAACTTCTCTTCTCCCCAATCCTATTCAATACCTCCTCATTAGTTACGTGATCTACCCACCTTATCTTCAGCATTCTTCTGTAGCACCACATTTCGAAAGCTTCTATTCTCTTCTTGTCCAAACTAGTTATCGTCCATGTTTCACTTCCATACATGGCTACACTCCATACAAATACTTTCAGAAACGACTTCCTGACACTTACATCTATACTCGATGTTAACAAATTCCTCTTCTTAAGAAACACTTTCCTTGCCATTGCCAGTCTACATTTTATATCCTCTCTACTTCGACCATCATCGGTTATTTTACTCCCTAAATACCAAAACTCCTGTACTACTTTAAGTGTCTCATTTCCTAATCTAATTCCATCAGCATCACCCGACTTAATTTGACTACATTCCATTATCCTCGTTTTGCTTTTATTGATGTTCATCTTATATCCTCCTTTCAAGACACTGTCCATTCCGTTCAACTGTTCTTCCAAATCCTTTGCTGTCTCTGACAGAATTACAATGCCATCGGCGAACCTCAAAGTTTTTATTTCTTCTCCATGAATTTGAATACCTACTCCGAATTTTTCTTTTGTTTCCTTTACTGCTTGCTCAATATACAGATTGAATAACATCGGGGAGAGGCTACAACCCTGTCTTACTCCTTTCCCAACCACTGCTTCCCTTTCATGCCCCTCGACTCTTATAACTGCCATCTGGTTTCTGTACAAACTGTAAATAGCCTTTCGCTCCCTGTATTTTACCCCTGCCACCTTCAGAATTTGAAAGAGAGTATTCCAGTTAACATTGTCAAAAGCTTTCTCTAAGTCTACGAATGCTAGAAACGTAGGTTTGCCTTTTCTTAATCTTTCTTCTAAGATAAGTCGTAAGGTCAGTATTGCCTCACGTGTTCCAACATTTCTACGGAATCCTAACTGATCTTCCCCGAGGTCGGCTTCTACCAGTTTTTCCATTCGTCTGTAAAGAATTCGCGTTAGTATTTTGCAGCTGTGACTTATTAAACTGATAGTTCGGTAATTTTCACATCTGTCAACACCTGCTTTCTTTGGGATTGGAATTATTATATTCTTCTTGAAGTCTGAGGGTATTTCGCCTGTCTCATACATCGTGCTCACCAGATGGTAGAGTTTTGTCATGACTGGCTCTCCCGAGGCCATCAGTAGTTCAAATGGAATGTTGTCTACTCCCGGGGCCTTGTTTCGACTCAGGTCTTTCAGTGCTCTGTCAAACTCATCACGCAGTATCTTATCTCCCATTTCGTCTTCATCTATATCCTCTTCCATTTCCATAATATTGTCCTCAAGTACATCGCTCTTGTATAAACCCTCTATATACTCCTTCCACCTTTCTGCTTTCCCTTCTTTGCTTAGAACTGGGTTGTTATCTGAGCTCTTGATATTCATACAAGTGGTTCTCTTCTCTCCAAAGGTCTCTTTAATTTTCCTGTAGGCAGTATCTATCTTACCCCTAGTGAGACAAGCCTCTACATCCTTACATTTGTCCTCTAGCCATCCCTGCTTAGCCATTTTGCACTTCCTGTCGATATCATTTTTGAGACGTTTGTATTCCTTTTTGCCTGCTTCATTTACTGCATTTTTATATTTTCTCCTTTCATCAATTAAATTCAATATTTCTTCTGTTACACAAGGATTTCTATTAGCCTTCGTCTTTTTACCTACTTGATCCTCTGCTGCCTTCACTACTTCATCCCTCAGAGCTGCCCATTCTTCTTCTACTGTATTTCTTTCCCCCATTCCTGTCTATTGTTCCCTTATGCTCTCCCTGAAACCCTCTACAACCTCTGGTTCTTTCAGTTTATCCAGGTCCCATCTCCTTAAATTCTCACCTTTTTGCAGTTTCTTCAGTTTCAATCTGCAGTTCATAACCAATAGATTGTGGTCAGAGTCCACATCTGCCCCAGGAAATGTCTTACAATTTAAAACCTGGTTCCTAAATCTCTGTCTTACCATTATATAATCTATCTGATACCTTTTAGTATCTCCAGGATTCTTCCAGGTATACAACTTTCTTTTATGATTCTTGAACCAAGTGTTGGCTATGATTAAGTTATGCTCTGTGCTAAATTCTACAAGGCTGCTTCCTCTTTCATTCCTTCCCCCCAATCCATATTCACCTACTATGTTTCCTTCTCTCCCTTTTCCTACTGACGAATTCCAGTCACCCATGACTATTAAGTTTTCGTCTCCTTTCACTACCTGAATAATTTCTTTTATCTCGTCATACATTTCATCTATTTCTTCATCATCTGCAGAGGTAGTTGGCATATAAACTTGTACTACTGTAGTAGGCATGGGCTTTGTGTCTATCTTGGCCACAATAATGCGTTCACTATGCTGTTTGTAGTAGCTAACCCGTATTCCTATTTTTTATTCATTATTAAACCTACTCCTGCATTACCCCTATTTGATTTTGTATTTATCACCCTGTAATCACCTGACCAAAAGTCGTGTTCCTCCTGCCACCGAACTTCACTAATTCCCACTATATCTAACTTTAACCTATCCATTTCCCTTTTTAAATTTTCTAACCTACCTGCCCGATTAAGGGATCTGACATTCCACGCTCCGATCCGTAGAACGCCAGTTTTCTTTCTCCTGATAACGACGTCCTCCTGAGTAGTCCCCGCCCGGAGATCCGAATGGGGGACTATTTTACCTCCGGAATATTTTACCCAAGAGGACGCCATCATCATTTAATCATACAGTAGAGCTGCATGTCCTCGGGAAAAATTACGGCTGTAGTTTCCCCTTGCTTTCAGCCGTTCGCAGTACCAGCACAGCAAGGCCGTTTTGGTTAATGTTACAAGGCCAGATCAGTCAATGATCCAGACTGTTGCCCCTGCAACTACTGAAAAGTCTGCTGCCCCTCTTCAGGAACCACATGTTTGTCTGGCCTCTCAACAGATACCCCTTCGTTGTGGTTGCACCTACGGTACGGCCATCTGTATCGCTGAGGCACGCAAGCCTCCCCACCAACGGCAAGGTAAAACTGCAAAATTATTGTAGGATGCGAGGGTAGTATAGGGTCGATTTCAGTATTGATATTGTTGAGACTGTAAAATAGACACGAAATGGAGTTAGAGTTTATAACTATTGGCACAAGTGTACTAAAAGAGTGCAATGACAATATATTTTATAAATTGTTTTGCGTCCCAGATACGGGTATAGTGTAGGGATGTTTCTTTCTCCCCTAATCATCAACTCAAGACTGTAAAGTATTATAAATAAGAATTTAAATGTGAGAACTACCAGCAATGACTGTTCGCCTCTAACCTGTTCCCTGAGTACAGTTCCTTCTGATCATTGTATCATGATGGCAGGTGGCTGTCACCAGTATGAGAATATTTATACCTTTATACTGACCATTAGACTGAACTACGTTCTACGCATAAAGCAACCAAGGGAACTGAGACTGTTGCTATATGCACTTATGCCAGAAACGTAGAGTTTCTTAAAACAAGTTCCCACACTAATGAAGTTAAATTCCGAGAGTGTCGTGGATAATTATATGAACGAAAAGTATAATAGAACAGAACCAAAAGACCAGCATACGTTGATCAACGTGAAACTATACTGAAAACTTGATAACTCTTTCATGGACGGGAGGAGATAAGAATGTTTTCTGAAATTCCCTGCATACTGCGAAAGGGTAGGAAAACATATTGTACCGTTCATTCTTAAGATTACGTAGAACCTAGCAATAGTAGGGCGAAATAATACACTGTGAGAAAGGCTGCAAATCCGTTCACAATTCAAAACCGTTATAGAAGAATAGTGTTGCAAGCATCGTGATAACCACACATCAGCTCAGTGCAACAGAATTTACAGATCAATCATAGAGTTTTGCATTTTGTAGGCTTGTTTCTGTACCTAATCCGACAGCATTTTAGTGATACTAAAAACGTAAAATTGAAGAGTCGAAAAAATTACGCATATGCAGGTTACCGTTCTGAAGGGAGTCACGATGTGGTCATGAAACCAGAAATACACTCTGAAACTAAAATCTGCAGATCGAAGTTTCACTCACCGTAGCAGTGTGGCTTTCCTCTTCTCACTGCAGACGTCTCTGCAGTAGCTCCGCAAAAAGCTTGTCGAGCGTAAACTGACGGTCCTGTTGGAAAAGAACCTATTACTTTTCTGATATCCAAAATGTGGAGTAATACAGAACGTGTTCTAGATTCTAACATGTCCGCTTTTTACGAAGTGCAACGTTTATCAATACTTTTTCTAGCTACATTTATTGATAATATTTGTAGAATGATCGATTTCAATATTCAAGTATTATCACTACTCAGTCCATGTCTGACCAACTAATAATACTAAACAAATACTTATGTCCCATGATGTACAAGTTTTCTGTTTGCACGTTTTGTTATTGAAGTACTTCTGGAAGCTATGCCGAGTTATTGTTCCTGTTGTATGCAGGATATTTGCACGACCGACCGAGCCGTGTCCTTCAGGTCGTATGACAATCCCTGACTAGATGGAGTTCAGGGATCGAGTGCACATAACGGCAAAGCTCGCTGCGCTCCAGTCACGGTCATCGAAGCGTTTTGCAAAAATCCAAACAACTCGGCAAAACACCCGAAGTAGGGCATCAACTACTGTCACCTTCGTAAAAGAGTATTGATCTGAACATAAAAAGGAATAGTACACGTTGAAACCTAATGCCATTATTCCCTATAATGAACTAATTTACACTCACCGGAACAACACGGATTTCTTCTTCTTCCTGCAGCCGTTTCTGCAGTAGCTCGAGAAAGAACACGTCAAGTGTAAACTGACGCTCCTGTTGGAAAATAACATATTAGTTTTATCATCAAGTGAAGCTGTGATGACCGGGCGTGAGTCGTGCTTCGGTAGCTCAGGTGGGCAGTCGGCTTTCAGCCGTGATACCGTGCGGACGGGCTCGGCGCGCCGGACAGTGCTCCGCAGGTGTTGTTGTTTACCCACTAGCGCGCGGTCGCGTCGTTGTATTGCCGTATAGTACCTGTACCGACCCGACATGGCGTTCTCATATCGAAAAGCCACAATCAAACTAACGTTCAACGCATTGTACACGAGACCGAAGGCCCATGAAATTGAACGGTTTCTACGAGACATCATGCACACAGAACCACAAGAACTGATAGGAATTCATCTGTCTATTGTAATCAGCACAGTGTACCTCAAACAGATTGACGAAGCGGCCTGCGACAGATTACTCCAACGATCTGCAAACGGCTTTCGCTTCTGTCACGCAGACGGTAACGTGAGCGTGGTAGGAGTTGACCATGCTGGTCTTGGGGTGCGTACCGTGAGCATCTTTGAACTACCGTTTGAAGTTCCTGCCAACCTAGTCGATGATGCGCTGCGACCATACGGCACAGTTCTGAGCCACACAGAGGAGAAATGGAACACATTCGAAACGTACCCTGTCCTTAACGGGGTACGACAAGTGCGCATAGAACTTAAGAAGCACGTTCCATCATATGTTTTCGTTGGTGGCTGCCGCGCAATTGTTATATATGACGGATAACCGAGGACCTGCTCGGGCTGCGCCCAGGAAGGCCATGTTAGAACTTAGTGTCTGCAGCGCCGCCTCGTTCAGGTGCCCCGCAATGAACTTCCCCAACAATCCACTATGACCTCTCTCCCGCTAACATACGTGGAGGCGGCACGACATGATGTGATGGATGATCAAAACCTGCTACCTCCTCAAGCCACTGCCAGCTCCGTTGGAGAGTCAGCGCCGTCGACGACGCCGCAGCCCAACGGTGCAGAGGTTCCTACAGCCTCTGCCGACCGCAGCGTCGTGGGCACCCAGCCACCGTCACTGTCGGAATCGGACACAGGGGTTCCTAGCGACCGAGACTGTGTCGAGCCCCGCCCTCCAGTGGTTGTCGAATCTCGGACCCGAAAGCAAAAATCACCCAAGCGACACAAGAAGAGGCGATTGTCAGCTGAAGAACAGGACAGGGATGTGAAGCCGGCGGAAGACATCGACTTCGTTGACTCGTCCACAATTGCAACGGCCTCCAGTGGCATCAATCACCAGAAGGTGCCTGAAGACAAGGAACACTCTCCTAAATCTGGTGGCTCAGAAAACGAGGCGCATTGCGTCGACTCCCAAAATGTGGGCTCCTGTGAAACCGACCAGCCCCCAATTACATCACAATCGTCTCTTGGTGATTGGGCTGACGATATGGAGGCAGATGATGCACAGCAAACATTGATATCTCCACCAGAGCCCACAACTGACATTGAGCCCGGAGGGCTCTGCCAGTCAGGGACTCATACGGCACAGTAATGCACAGCATGCAGATTGATGGCTGTGTGGTGTGTGAGATCACTGTGGGCTTGCACCGGCACACTGCCTCCGCCACTTGATATGTCTCAGTCATACCGTGTGGGAACAGTCAATGTAAATGGTGTCCACTCCACTGTCAAGACCCGCATGTTACACGACATGATCAGAGCGGCAGACTTGGACATTGCCCTTCTCCAGGAGGTCCGTCCCGAGCTCCATTTAGACCTATATGGCTACACCACCTACAGCCTACCCTTAGGTGATGGTGCAGGAGGAACGGCCATCCTTCTCCGAGATGGCATAGACGCGACGGACGCGACGTACTTGCCGAACGGGCGAGGCATCGCACTCACACTTGGCGCAGTCCGCCTTATTAACGTCTACGCTCCCTCCGGTAATTCGCACCGTGGTGACAGGCATGTCTTCTATTCGGAGGAAGTAGCCCCACTTTTGCAAGGAAATATGGACCATTACATAGTGGGCGGCGATTTTAACAGTGTTCTGCGGCCCGAGGACCAGATAGCGCATTACGTCCCATGCCCGGCTCTACAAGCATTGATACGTGACCTCGCGCTCCACGACACATGGCTCTTACACCATGGGACCCAGAGTGGATATACGCACTTTACCAGCCATTCTGTCAGTCGTCTGGACCGGATATACGTCTCGCTTGCCCTCCGCACAGCAACCCGTGATGCAGAACTCTGGCCGACGGCCTTCACGGACCATCTCGCGTACATCTGCACTGTCACCTTACCCCGACAACTCACAAGACGCATCAGGGGCCCGTGGACGCTGAACGTCTTCCTCCTTCGCCAGGAAGCGTGTCGGCGAGCAGTCACTGACACGTGGCGTCGATGTATCAGGCGCCTGCCTATGTATGCTTCCACGCTGCTGTGGTGGCTGGGATGTGTCAAACCTGCACTCCGAAAGACCTTGATGGCCTACGGGCGTGACAGATCGAACTGGCAAAGGGCAACATCGGAATTTTACTATACAGCGTTACGTGAGCTGGCGACGCAAACGCCGTCTCCCGAACGTCAGATGTCCGTACAACGCATCAAAGCTCGTCTACTTCGCATCAGGACCGAGCAGCTCGAAGGTGTCCGCATCCGTGCGCGAGTGCAAGACTGTATCCCCAACGAAACAGCGTCGGTGTATCACATTGTGCGCGAGAGGCGCCACCGGAAACGTCAGCTCATTACGGCGGTAAACACGGAGGAGGGCGGTCGCGCAGTGACACAAACAGACATCGCGCACATGTTCGCCAGACACTATGGGACCTTGTACATGGAAGATCCGCGAAATGTGATTATGACGAGCTGTTGCACGATTTTCCCGCCCCTCGGGACGTGGCACCCGATGATAGTCTGCAGTTGCCCATTACACCCGACGAGCTGACATCGGCCTTGGCACGTGGAGCACAGAACAAGTCGCCTGGACCGGACGGTTTACCCCTGGAATTCTACCGCACTTTTTACCACCTTATGGGTGACAAGTGGCTCCAAATGTTCCAAGACCTGATCCGCCCTGATTTCACTCTCCCCTCAGAATTCACAGAAGGCATCTTGATCCCAATACCGAAACCGAATGGTGGTTGTAGGTGGCAGGACTTTCGCCCACTCACACTCCTCAACAACGACTACAAGATCTTCGCCCGTATCCTCCGCGCGCGTCTCCACACCGCCATCGGGAAAGCCATCCACACCGACCAAACATGTTTAGGTGGTGTCAGAAACATTCATACGGCGTTAGGAACATACCGCGACGTAATTGCTTTGACGGCGGCCTGCAAAATACGAGGCGCCCTTGTCGCCGTAGATTTTGACCACGCATTCGACCGCGTCGACCACGGCTTCTTACGCGCAGTTTTGCAACGCATGGGCCTCTCTCCGGAGTCTGCACAGGTGGTCCTTCGACTGGTCCACGGAGCGCGCTCCCGCATGATGGTCAACGGTTATAAGTCTGGTCACATTGTTGTTGGACGGTCAGTGCGACAAGGGTGCCCCCTGTCGGGTATATTATTTGCTGCAGCGCTACGACAGCGATTAACTGGTATCTCCTTGCGGGACGAGACCTTTCGTTGTGGTGCATTCGCCTATGACGTGGTGTTCCCGGCCAGATCAGATGATGAAATGCATATGGCGCTACAGTGGCTACGCCAGTACGGGGCGGTCGCTGGGAGCGTTATCAACGTGAGGAAGACAAAATACATGGATGTCGGAGGGGGGCTTTCCCACACAACGGCGGTGCCCTTTGACAAGGTGCCCGTACTCAAGTGTTTAGGAGTGCAATTCTATAGCAATGTCTGCCGCACGGCGGCGGCTACGTACCGCCGGTTCCTACACCAGACACGTGCTCTGCTGCAGGACAACAAACTGCGTCGCTTGGATATGCTTCTCAGAACACGTTATGTCAACACCTATCTTGTCTCAAAACAGAACTATTTTGCGCATATCCTTCCCTCGACGGCTACGATGGCCGACAGATTTCAAGCAGCATATGGACATTTCGTAGGCACCGGTCTGGTTTTTAAAGTCCGATACGCCACCCTGACGCTGCCGCAACGGGTGGGCGGTATCGGTTTAATTAATGTATATAAGCGTGCGCGATCGCTTTATCTCAACACTATGCGTCGCAAGTGGACCTCTGCCCACGCCACTCTGACGGGCACCCTGATAGCGGAAGTGGCACCACACTCTCTGCATCCCCTGGTTTCTGTAGAACACATTTCACCGGCACTCACCCACATCAGAGAGTTCTTGATTGACTTCAGCTACTTACGGTCAGAGCTTCCGACGACACGGAAGCCCAGCACAAAAGACTATTATCGCCTCTATCAACAGCAGAAACCTGTAAATACGATCGCCCACAGACATGCTGAAGTTGCCTTGAACACGGTGTGGCGAGCGGTACACACGCCTTTTCTACCTACGACGGTGCGTTCATTGTGGTACGTGGTTGTGAATGGGAAGTTCGCTACTCGTCAGAGGCTACATTCCATACACCTGACGGACGACCCCTTGTGTCCGACATGCTCAGTCGCTGACTCGGACGCACACCGTCTGACGTGTGCCGCGACCAGCGAGTGCTGGCTACTGTCGCAGCGCATGCTGGCGTTACTCTTGCGGCGATTGCCGGAGTCTATCTCCCCTGATGAAGTATTGCGCCCCGACAGCGTATACTTTCCATCAACCAGAACGAACGCCGTTAACTGGCTAAAAGGCATGGCCGTTTACTACATATTTTGCGATGCTCCCAAAGGCACACTCGACTTTTGGTCCCTATTGATGACGACACATGCAGCTTTCAGCCGCCACCCGAAGTACAGAACTCGTTTCGCAAATTATTTAGGTTTATTATTTGCGGATCCTCCTGCTCACTGGGGCGTTCCGGGTATGAGACGCTGAAAATGAAGAAGAATCCTGGAGCATATTGATCCTCTACGGACGGAATAGGGGGGAACCCCTTCCCAACAGACGAGAAGACGACTCGGACGCACGGCTACGGCAGTTGTAGGATCTTTCTTTGTAATGAAACAAAAATAAATCTATAAAAAAATGTTATAAAAATTAAAGAAATAAATAAATAAAACAACATCGACAAACCCACTACATCCTCTTCCTGATCCTTCGATCCTCGAACTCGAACACGTTGCTTGGGCGTGGCGGCGGGATGGCCAGGCTTCGGGTGTCGACCCCTGCCCTACCCATCGTCCTGCTCCTGCAGTGGTTCATTAGATTAAAAAAAAAAAAAAGAAAAAAAAAGGTGGTAGAGTACTTGCCCGCGAAAGGCAAAGGTCCCGAGTTCGAGTCTCGGTCGGGCACACAGTTTTAATCTGCCAGGAAGTTTCATATCAGCGCACACTCCGCTGCAGAGTGAAAATCTCATTCTGAATACTTTTATAATTCATATATAGCGGTACTTATTAATATGTACGCGTGTTATTAAGTGTAGCACTTATTAAGAATGTATGGGCCTGTAGATTGCGATAATGAGTATACATTGTTTGGCTGTAATAGCTACCATTATGCTATGTGCTAACTGTTAAGCTGGAACGACACACGGCTACAGAGGAATTATTCAAGGTACAGTGTCACCATTGACCTTTTTATTCTCTGTTCTGGTGTATTCTTTCTCTGGAAAGGAACTAAGTGGGACTGTGACAATTTTTAATGACAGTTCCAGTTTCTCTATTCTCTGCCTCCACCGAAAACAACCTTAAGCTGCGAAGTCTGAAATTCACGAATACATTTCCTCTGGTCATCAGTTAGCAGGTAACTCGTAGAGTAACCAGATGGTTTGCAATGTTATGTTCAACCAGTCACATGTCTTCAGCCAGTCACATGTCTTGGACGTATATTACGTGAAGCTCTGCCCTTACAAGAAATTTCAGCATCGTTCTCTAAAATTTATTAGGGTCTTTTCCATTCTCAAGCACCTCCATATCAGCAACATAGTCCAGGCCTTCTTGACTGATGCCAGACACAACTTCCCGCTTGGTCAGTGTTAATTTTAATGGCCGTCAGTAGAGTTTTTGCGACCATTTAATCGGCTTTCGGCTACACTATCAACTTCGTCTTACCTAATGCCAGAAGTGGGGATATAATATTCTAGTAACACGGAGGAGAAAAGCAGGAGCCTGTGGGATGTAGAGAAAAGAGCAAGCATGTCATGCAGCCAAGGAGGCCTGTGAGCAACCAACCCATCGAGACAACGTGCCATTATCCTGCAGGTGAGAAAGACATACGACTGTTGGAATAGGCGTGACTGCCCAATCATCAGACCAAGTCCGACCTTATATATAACACTTTCACACACTGAAGTTACCCTGACTCCTATCTGAATAGGCTACATTTTTAATTAATGTCTCATTTCTAACTAATGTCTTCATAGTCTGGTGAGAAGACAGTTAAATCTGTAATGGCTGTGGCGTAATTATTCTTATACGATTTTCTGTGCACGTTATCTTTTGATCAGAAGGCAGAAGTGAATTTAAGAGGAGACCAGCCATTGATTTTACTTGAAGTCGAGATATGGTAAATTTTAAAAATTTTGTGTATATCTGGAGATGAGGTTGAAGGTTTTGGTGTGTTGCTGAGGGACCAGCAAATTCCATTTCCCTCCAGTGATGAAGAAATCCATCCATTCGCCAGTGACGTTCATCTGTGGCTGTATTCTAGATACGGTCACGAAAACTGACAATGATCCCTCCATATCTACAGCCAGTGAAGCCTATCTGATGAGTGTGACGTGGCGGTCGGTCAGAGCCATTGGGGCTTCAGAGGCTCGTTCTGACGTAATAAGTTTCTTAGTTGGTACTCTAGATCATTCTACTAACCTAGTGAAGCGCAATCACATTTATTATCAGGTATCAAAATGGTATTAAATATAATTTTTGTAATTATGTGTGTGTGTGTGTGTGTGTGTGAGTAGTCGCACGTGCTTGTGTGTGTGTGCGTGTGTAAGTAAGGTTTTTAGACATTTTTTAAATTTTAATTCTTTGTTGAATTTTTACTGTTTCAGCACATTGAACCTAACTCTTACAATATACGTACTGCTGTCTTACACGGAAGCCAACACACAATCTTCATAGTCAATAGTCTAGTAGGCGCTCCTTTCGTAGATATTTTATTCATAATGAATTGTCACATGGGATGTTTATAGCGAAACGCAGATTCATTTACAGTAAAATGTGACAGTCTGTAATACTTTTTCACCACCCTATCGATAGTGAAGTAGCTCTAAAACTTTTGTGCTTTGCTTATTATGATATCAGTAATGCAACATTACGTGGCTCACCTCAAAGCTACCTCGAGCAGCGACCAAGGTCTTGTCCAGTCGCAGACCTTCATCTTTCTCCCCTCCCATACACCAGGAGAAAAACGCCTTGATGCTTCGGAACATTGCTGCAACGATAACGGGCAGCACGTTAGATACGACCATACCGTGTCAACAAGTAAATCTTATTTTGATGTCTCACAAGTGTATCGCAAGAAAAAACTTGCCACCGTGATGTCATGTCTTTAAATTTAACTTCTGTAATAATAAGAGCTATCAGTGTTACAAAGTATCTGTAACATCCAGAGCGATTAAATATCATTGATTTACTTGAAAAATATTATCCATTTATGACTGACGAGGAATTCATTATTTTACTTCCTTTTTACTAATTCCTAACAGATAAATTAAAATAACACTAGGTTTTCGATGACAGCCAAATGTGTGTTCATTACGAGGTACATTTATTCTGCAATGAATAATTTTGTTTTGGTAGCAGTTATTTAAGGTTATCGCTATTACGCAGACAGTACTATTAGCAAGACAGTGCATCGCTACACAAGTTTCTGATATACACCAAGTATAGTTATTTAAACTTCGCATTTGGACAGACATTAGGCCACGATTTGATTACTACCATCCGTTCGTTCAATGTGGCACCGTGAGGCAGGATCGGTAATTTAATTAGTGAGTACTTAAGGGAACATCTTTTTGGTGATATGAAGTTACTAGTAAATAATCTACGCAACATTGTGGTGGCTTAAATCTCAAATCTCTCTGCAGTGTCTGAGGAGATTACGATTTTTACAAATACCCGTTGTCTGAGTCAGTGTATTCTCACCGGGCTGCGCCTTTCCTTCGTTTTGGTAGAGTCATCAACAACCTAAGTTCAACTCTAAACCCAGAATCACTCTTCATTGCCATGTGAACTATTAACCAATACGTACGACGTAACAACCATATTCATGATTGAAATTCAACCAGCGACAACGCTAGTAAACCTTATAAACTCCCAACGGAATTATCATTTAACGATGTTCAAAGGTATTAATTTAATGTCTTTGTGTAACAGAAAGAGAAAATACCTTTGATATGGTGCCATGTCAACTCATTATCGCTGCACGCAGCTGGAACTTGTTTACGTATTGCCTTCTTCTTCGCAGAAGGTAGAATATAACAGACTTGGTGACAGAGATAGGTGACGCCGCTCTCGTTTTGAAATTAAATAATAAGTTAAATAATAGTCGATTCCAGCAACCTAAATTGTGAAAACCTCAGCAAAGAGATCTGTCCCTATAAGTCCCGTTCTCTCGTAACCTTTGTAGCTGCATGACGTATTGAAACAATGCACTGGAATGTGAACGGTACTGATTTTTTCCGTTTTACATACCGCGAAATCACATCACACTACGTCGAAACGTTTCAGTGTTCCAGTACTTCGTCGCTACACATCCAGTCACTTATAAGCTTATTCGATACTGAAACTGCATCTGACTCTACACGGTGAGTAAACAGAAGACACTGAAGTCAGTAGTTCATACCTCTCTCGGATACATTGCACCTCGCTTCTGAAGCTGGGCGTTCACTTCGTTCAAAGCTTCTAGAAGTCCTCAACAGCTTTAAAAGGTTTCGTTATTTGAACTCGAAACACAAAGTGTAACAATACAATATATGAATCGAAACGAGCATTTTTATTTCAATAACTCACACGACGAATGCTTATCGTTATTTCAAGTGCTCTGATGAATACACAAGTAATTGCTAGGCAACGGTTCTCTACGGTTTAGGTAACATAGCATCGGTGTTAGCATATCCTGTGAACAACATTAAACAGCAACACGAGTAGCTGCAGATTTCTACACTGTTTAGTAACGTCGCTGGGAATGGGTAAATTTTAAATAAAGCATTGTATGTACCACAAAATAATGGTATTTTGCGACTGGGAGGTATCCAGCAGTATCTAATGAAAAAACCTAAACAGCTAATCAACTCCCAATGGATTTACCAGCTAACTACATTCCAAGATATTAATTCAATTTCCTGAAGCAGCAGGAGACGAAAACACCTTTGTTACAGAGCCAGCTCGACTAAATGTTACTTTACACAGCTGCCTTCAATTCCCAAAGCGTCGTCTTCTTCACAGACGGAAGAAAGTTCCAGCGGCACTACTGTGCAATGATCACAGCCAACATGTATGTACAATTGAGAAGCAAGAGCAGGAAGTTGGTGACACTTATCATCGTAAAACTAAGTGATTAATCTGTGTGCCGGCCGATGTGGCCGAGCGGTTCTAGGCGCTACAGTCTGGAACCGCTACGGTCGCAGGTTCGAATCCTGCCTCGGGCATGGATGTGTGTGATGTCCTTAGCTTAGTTAGGTTTAAGTAGTACTAAGTTCTAGGGGACTGATGACCACAGCAGTTAAGTCCCATAGTGCTCAGAGCCATTTGAACCATTAATCTGTGAAGGTATGACAAACTTGAGTGAACTTCGTCAGAAACTCAATAAAGTGGTTCGTCTCTACACGTTAGGCACCTAACGTATGAACCTGTGTGAAAAATTAAGACAAAATGATCTTTCACATGTTACACTGTACTAATTACGTGTTCCGAAATCATAACACGGTCCGTCGTAAAACTTCAACTTGCCAGAGCTTCTCCACTAAATTCTCAGTCATTTAAATGCTCGTACGATATTAATAACTGTAGATGCCTTTGTGTGGTAAATAAACAGGTTACAGTTAAGTGAATGGCTCATACTCTTGCGGGTAGAATGCAGCTCGCCTCTGAAGCTGGGCGTTAACTTACTTCAAAGCTTCTAAAGCTCTGCAAGAACTTGAAAAACTTTCTTTAGTTGTTTTTGAAACACATCTTCGACGCTACAACACTAGAATCAAAGCTGAAGCTTCTTTTACTGAATAACTCACAGAACGAATTCGATAGTCACTTCTAGTAGTCGAGAGAATACGCAAGTAATTGCTAGGCAACGGTCCTCGACGGTTTAGGTGATATAGCATTGTTGTTAGCATACCGTGTGATCAACATTAAATAGCAACCCCACTAACAGCAATCGCAGCAAATACAGAGCACATTTTTTATAGGAACGTCGATATCAATAGGTAAACCAGCACTGCAGTAAAATTTTTAGCAATTTAAATATATCTGAGACGAAATAATCATGCCTTGCTATTGAAAGATATACAGCGGTGTCTAAAGGATGAAAATGTCCGAATAACTAATAAATTCACAAAGAATTTACCAATCAAAAATACTCAGAGCTCTTAACGTAATTTCTTTAACCAATAACAGAGTTATAGTCCTTTCTTACGGTGGAAGGTCAGCTCAGTATGACACAAAACAGTTGGCATCAGTTTCCAAAATGTGTTCGTTTTCACAGACGGAAGAAAATTCCAGCAGTATGATCCTGCTACGACTACAGACACTATGTATGTGTAATCGACAAGCAAGAAAGATCGCTAACATCGTTGTCGATGTGAATCTCAGCAACTGAAAGGAATAGACCTTTGCTACAATTCTATCCGTCTGCTCTGACCCACGACTCATATTTGGAGTAAAGTGGATAGTTTACACGACATACTACGATAACCACAGATAACATTTAATAAGAGCCCAATGACATTCTCCAAGACGGCGACAGCAATATAGACCTTTACAATCAAAAACAAACATAAAACATTTTGTGTTGGTAGTGCTGTACAGCTTTAATGAATTTTAAGAACTGCCATATGCACCACACAGCTGTAACGGTATATTTTATTACAGACGATCGATTTCTGTCTGGAAGCATAAAGTCATCGGTCCCAAAAACCCTCTCTCCTATGCGTTTGTTTAATTGGAGCAGCAGTTATATATGGAATATTGGGGGAAAACGTTGTCGATGTTAAATGGATGTAATGTAATGCATGTACAGCTAGTACCTCTGAAACTACGATTCCATTTACTCAGGCGGATAGCTGAGACGGTTTTTGGACACGATGATGGTCTGGTCCTAGACCGAAATCGATCGTTTCTGTTAAAATATACCGTTGTGTATTGTATAACGCACTTCTCAACAAACAGACAACCATGGGAACTGTTTGAATCTCCATATGAAATGAAATTATCGGAACAATAACAGCAATGGGAGAGTTGTGGATGGGGACATACTAAAAAGGTTGCTAAACCTAAAAACATTTTAGAAATTCTCTAGAATAAACCGAAAGAAAATATACAGTAAACACAAAACTGGATTCGAATAATTCGATTGACCAATACAGATGAAATGAAGACAGTGGTGCTAGACACCTCCACAGTACACCTTAACTGGAAAATAGCACACACACACACATTCTTCCGGAGTGACGCAAACGAAAACATAAAAAAACAAGCCTAATCGCAGCGTACGCTGTAGCTATATAGCTTCAACAGACAGCGATAACAGATCGCCTACAAATATCTCTAACATAAAAACGAAAACTGCAAAAATTACAGAACTGGAATCGAATTCTTCGCTTGACCTGTAGCTCAAAAGAAGACAGCGATATCACATACAGCTCCACAAAACGACATAATCCAAAAATATCGCAAAGGAATTTTTCCGTCAAAAAACTACAAATATTAGAAAATAACACACAAATGATATCGCAGTATATACAAACAAGACCCCCCCCCCCCACAAACACACACACACACACACACATCCATGAATTTCTCCAGAAAAAAGCGAACAAAAGAAAAAGACATACACATGGACATTTTTTATCATATTTCGTGTGAACTCTATGAACTCTACGAGGACAGAGATACAGAAATACACCCACATAACATAAACTCAATTGAAAAATTATATACACAAATTCCTTTAGTATAAACCGAAAGAATAGAATCACAAAAAACTGCAATCACACTACAAACTGAAATAAAGAGCTCAAAAACCGAAAGCAGATCAGTCACTAATAAATACCAAAACCTCGATTCAATTCAACTAAACAAATAACACGAAACACACACACACACACAAATGCAACGCGAGAGTGAGCGACTGGTAAAAACACATTGAGCCTCTTAGGAACAGTGGATTTCATAAGCGCAGCGTCTCAAAGTGTCACATTCGAAAAAACGACCAAATATTTGTAAATTAAAAAATTATTAATAACGTTACCACCAACAATGCAATTTCGATAGGGCTAACCTCACTCTCGACGAATTTCCCACATTAAAAAACAGCTAAATAACTATAACAATCAAACGATAATCATAATCACTCACAAAAGTTTATGTTATGCTCTGAAGGTCCTGCCACCATTACTCTGGGAAATCGTGCGACATGCTCAGAACAGAATAAAAATATCATCCATACAGGTTCCTCCACGGCAGCTTTATCTGTGGTCTCAGGTTCCACCCAAACCAAATCCTCTTATGTCGCGACGTATTTGGGATAACATCATAGTTTACAGACATCACAGTTTACGCTGGTAAGTAACACAACCACAGGTTAAGTTTTAATAACAGTCCGCTTACATCCAGTTCAACATAAAGTCGTGACGTCACATAGGATGTCATGGATCAAAGCAAACAGGTGGAAAAGGCCAATGTGCTTGTCATGTTTGCCATTGAGGAACTAAGAAATTAGTTTGAGAACACAAAATGAAAGTGCATGAACTACGCCGCCGGCCGGAGTGGCCGTGCGGTTCTAGGCGCTACAGTCTGGAACCACGTGACCGCTACGGTCGCAGGTTCGAATCCTGCCTCGGGAATGGATGTATGTGATGTCCTTAGGTTAGTTAGGTTTAAGTAGTTCTCAGTTCTAGGGGACTGATGACCACAGCAGTTAAGTCCCATAGTGCTCAGAGCCATTTGAACCATTTTTTTTAACTACGCCAAATAGAGAGTATAGAAATCTGTCTGAAAAAGCAAGGGCTTAATATTTGAATCTCCATGGAAAATTGAAACAAAATGATTTTTGACGTGATATTCTGTTAGTAACATCAGGTTTTGTAATCACATCGCACTCTACCACATGCTTCAACCTGCTAGTATTTCTCCACTAAGTACACAGACAATTAAAAACTTCTACGATATTTTAACTATAGATGGTTCCGAAAGGTGAATAAATAATTGACAGATACGCGAATAGCTCATACCTCTTGCAGGTACAATGCTCCTCGGTTCTGAAGCTGGGTGTTCGCTTCGCTCAAAGCTTCTAAAGCTCCCCAAGTACTTTAAAATGTTTCGATAGTTGTTCTCGAAACACACAGTTCACTCTGAAACACTTGAATCAAAGCTGAAGCTTCTTTCACTCAATAACTGAAACAGCGAAATCGGATAGGCACTTCTGGTACTCGAGAGAATACGGAAGTAATTGCTAGGCAACGGTCCTCGACGGTTTAGGTGACATAGCATTGTTGTTAGCATGCCCTATGACCAACATAGAGGCAACAGAGCACAAAATTTTAGGAACGACGACAGAAATGGTTAAACGACCACTGGAATAAAACTTTGAATAAGTGAAATACATGTTGCAGCTTTTCAGATTATAGCATCGCTTCCAAGCGACGTCGCACGCTCGTGTCTTCGATCCCACATCCACCTAATATGTTTAAGTGTTTTCACACGCTCAAAAATTAATTCTCTCAGCGCAGCGAACTGCCACCATTTTTCTATGTCCATTTTTGTAATGCCACAAACACATTTTCTGGTGTGTTAACTTCCTATATCTTTCGCTGAATCTCTCCGTCATGAAAATGGAAGATTTGTCACTGAGACGGATCACTTGAGCAATAGGTACTTTTAT
This sequence comes from Schistocerca cancellata, assembly GCF_023864275.1. Lineage (NCBI taxonomy): Eukaryota > Metazoa > Arthropoda > Insecta > Orthoptera > Acrididae > Schistocerca > Schistocerca cancellata. The sequence continues at coordinate 20,054,744 of NC_064633.1, read as the reverse complement.
TTCGCATACACTGACGGAAAAAAGCTGAAACAACCCAGTAGAGCCACTATGAGAATGCAAATCATGTTTCTTTTAAATACACACTGAAAATTTCGTGAGCAATCGTTACCTATAAGATTGAAATGGTGAGTTGATGTTAGTCAAGAGACATTTATCAGCTCTACAAACAGTAAGAATGAGACAGTGTAGTAGGGGTACGAAAAGCTGGATGTTCCTTATGCGATATTGCCGTCTGGGGTGCGATTTCGTATGAGAGCACTAACACTGTTGTGGTCATCCCACGAACCTTGATTGCAATACTGTACGCCAGTCATGATCAGCATTGCGGTCTGTGTTATCCAACACGATAACGCTCTGCCGCATACCGCTGTTGTAACCCAATGTGCTCTACAAAATGTCGACGTGTTGCTTTAGCCTTCTCGATCACCAGATCTGTCTCCAGTCGAGCAGTATGGATCATCCGGCAACAATTCCAGCCTCATTCCACAGCCAGGATTAACCGTCTGTGTATTGGCCGACCAATAGCACCCAATTACAAAAGCAATAGCAACCGCTAGAAACTGAGAAATGTAACAAATGTACTTTTACGAAAGATTAGTCATTTCAGATGGTGGGTCGTGTTGTGACAGTTTTCCGCTCTTTGTAGGAACTCAATTGACTATCTACTACGAATAAGGGGAACCAACTGCCAATAAGGCTTTCCGTCGGCTCCTGGCAAGGGGAGAAAATAAGATGAGAGAGGTGTCGACACGCAGTTAAGATAATTTGGCCATCTCTTCCAGCTTTTGTAACGCAGCACCACTGTCACAGCAGTTCTAAATGCTTAACAGGTATATCGGAACTAGTGAGGGCATCACGCAAATATCTACGTCGAATGCTGCAGCAAATGCTATGCAAGTGATAAATGTAGACAATATGTACATAGATGAGTAGAGCTTTCCAACTGCTTTCCGGGGAAATATAACGAAGTAATCCTGAAAATCCAACGAAAAACAAAAAAGGAATGTGGTTTCATCTGAAACACACTGCGCAGAGACTAACTCCAAAACAAATTCTGTTAAGTAAGGAAAGGTGGAAATAACCTTCTAGAGAACATCTAAAATGTGAATAGTCGATCATTAGTCGCATTCACCCAACCTCAGTAGAATTATTGCTTCATCACGTAACGACGCATTTTGAACCTTTCAGACAAAGAAATTATTAAAAACAGTAGTTGCCTACACAGCTGACGCAAATCGTAACTGACTTGACAAGAACAGAAAACCACAGTGGTATATAGCAAAATGTTACGGCTTGTCAGGCCCAAATTCTCCTGCTCCTTCACCATTGCGACCCTAAGCTTATCGTCCTATCTCCAGCTTATCCAAATAGACGTTCTACTATCAATTGCCTGCAGTGGAGTGATTCAGTCTCATCATAAAATACCTTCAATATTTCATTTTGAAAAATTCTCAAGAGTTTTAAACTTTATTAAATGTGCGAAGGTCTGTTTCAATAACTAATAAAAGTGTAAATATTATAATTTCCAATTTGCTCGATGGTGCAGTGGGTAAGTGTCAGATTACAAATCACGACGGTCGAAGTACCAAGACTTTTTTTACACGTAACTGTTTTTCACGTTCGAAAATGATTTCTTAATGTTAGTAATACGAAATCGAATTATGACTCGTATTCCCTGATAAACTACAGGGACACTCACAACAGACTGGATAAATGAGTTTAGAAGTCGCAGAAAGCAACGGGACCATGGCTAGAAAATTACTGTGGAGTTCGAACCACTTTTCAGGTTGATGACAGCTTTATCGTTATATGTGTACATGACATAGATTTCCTTTGCATCCTTGGGTAACATTATTAAATACTTTTGAGTGATAAACGAAATATATACTCCCAAAAACCAACCCTTGCCCCTCAGAGCAAATGATAAAATTACACTAAATAAATATCCTTATTTTCTGAAAATACGGATAAAATATTATAACTGGGTTGTGCACTAGATAATACCCCAGAAATATATGAAACCTTAAATGCGTGTCCTGAGGTTTATACAACACTCACCCACTTTTCCACTTGTTAAATTGTCAATAATATAACAGACATATTAACGTTAACAAATAATAAAAATAAATTCAATACTGATATAAAATAGACAATTATTAACACCAATAAATTTAAAATGAGGAAGAAAGACGAAGAGGATAGTGACAAGTGAAGGATGTCAGTAAAATCACGAATATTAATTTGACAAAGATGGTCGTTTTTCACTCTATTCCGCTACATTTTAACTGGTCTCATTTTTATGATTTTGCATTTTAAAGCCAGATAATATACACTCCTGGAAATGGAAAAAAGAACACTTGACACCGGTGTGTCAGACCCACCATACTTGTTCCGGACACTGCGAGAGGGCTGTACAAGCAATGATCACACGCACGGCATAGCGGACACGCCAGGAACCGCGGTGTTGGCCGTCGAATGGCGCTAGCTGCGCAGCATTTGTGCACCGCCGCCGTCAGTGTCAGCCAGTTTGCCGTGGCATACGGAGCTCCATCGCAGTCTTTAACACTGGTAGCATGCCGCGACAGCGTGGACGTGAACCGTATGTGCAGTTGACGGACTTTGAGCGAGGGCGTATAGTGGGCATGCGGGAGGCCGGGTGGACGTACCGCCGAATTGCTCAACACGTGGGGCGTGAGGTCTCCACAGTACATCGATGTTGTCGCCAGTGGTCGGCGGAAGGTGCACGTGCCCGTCGACCTGGGACCGGACCGCAGCGACGCACGGATGCACGCCAAGACAGTAGGATCCTACGCAGTGCCGTAGGGGACCGCACCGCCACTTCCCAGCAAATTAGGGACACTGTTGCTCCTGGGGTATCGGCGAGGACCATTCGCAACCGTCTCCATGAAGCTGGGCTACGGTCCCGCACACCGTTAGGCCATCTTCCGCTCACGCCCCAACATCGTGCAGCCCGCCTCCAGTGGTGTCGCGACAGGCGTGAATGGAGGGACGAATGGAGACGTGTCGTCTTCAGCGATGAGAGTCGCTTCTGCCTTGGTGCCAATGATGGTCGTATGCGTGTTTGGCGCCGTGCAGGTGAGCGCCACAAACAGGACTGCATACGACTGAGGCACACAGGGCCAACACCCGGCATCATGGTGTGGGGAGCGATCTCCTACACTGGCCGTACACCACTTGTGATCGTCGAGGGGACACTGAATAGTGCACGGTACATCCAAACCGTCATCGAACCCATCGTTCTACCATTCCTAGACCGGCAAGGGAACTTGCTGTTCCAACAGGACAATGCACGTCCGCGTGTATCCCGTGCCACCCAACGTGCTCTAGAAGGTGTAAGTCAACTACCCTGGCCAGCAAGATCTCCGGATCTGTCCCCCATTGAGCATGTTTGGGACTGGATGAAGCGTCGTCTCACGCGGTCTGCACGTCCAGCACGAACGCAGGTCCAACTGAGGCGCCAGGTGGAAATGGCATGGCAAGCCGTTCCACAGGACTACATCCAGCATCTCTACGATCGTCTCCATGGGAGAACAGCAGCCTGCATTGCTGCGAAAGGTGGATATACACTGTACTAGTGCCGACATTGTGCATGCTCTGTTGCCTGTGTCTCTATGCCTGTGGTTTTGTCAGTGTGATCATGTGATGTATCTGACCCCAGGAATGTGTCAATAAAGTTTCCCCTTCCTGGGACAATGAATTCACGGTGTTCTTATTTCAATTTCCAGGAGTGTATTTCATATTATATATTTTTCAAATAGAAATAAATTTCATTTAATCAAGAAAGTAAATAAAAAATGCTGTTATGCTTCTATAGGTACCACACTACACATGCATATATTATACTGAGAGGGGACATAGAAGTCACTGTAAGACTCAAAGTTTATTATCATGAAGCATCAACATGTATTTCACTGAGATAAGCAAGTGAACATTTAATGAAAGAACGAAGGATTGTATTCTTGCGATCTGTCTTTGTGTTAGGTGAGTGAGCATAGCACATAATAATCACGAGAATAAGTCATGGATACTGCAAGAATGGGATGCCGTTAAAAGCAAGAAACCGGAAAATTAAGAACGAACATCAGCAGAATCATTAAAGTGCGTGACACAAGCAACTGTATGGCTGAGAATGTTAAAATTGTGTAGTTAGGCCCTCATAGGAGTTAACTACAATCAACTTGGTGATTCTATTGAAAGCTCATTCTTACCACTCTCATCCAGCATGAATGCAGTAGGCAGCGATGGTAACAGTTGAGTCTGGCTTGACCTCTGCAGATCGGAACTACAATGGAAACATCCATAAGGGTGAAAGTGTTACCTGGTAGCAAGCATTCTCTTCTCAGTCGCCTTTCCAAAAGTATTTATTCGTCATTCTGCTAGCAATAAGTGTGATCTATTTTAACCGCCTGTAACTTGCCTGTTTGTACAAGTGTAGGAAAATCGCTGGCAAATTGCAGCGGACGCTGCGAGTTCCGTTCAGTAATAGTTTTGTACATAAGTTGAAAAAGCTCGTAGTCCTGCGGATTTTATTATCGTTAATCAATAATACCAAGGTGTAGGGAGGAAGACAGAAAATTTCTCCCAGTCCATGACAAGATTCTGAAGCTGACGAATTGATAGACTTACACCTTGGTACACACAAGAAAGAAACTGCTCTCCAGTCAGAAAATTAGTTACAAATGTTTTAAACTAACATCCCTGCTTAGCACGTCTGCTGAGACAAACGGTTGTACTAACAGCCTACCTTCTCTGAAAGCTGGAGGTGGCTTAGGCTCCAATCTTTCCTGACAGGAATCCTCCCATTGGCTCAAGCAAGACTGTCTTTTACGCAGATAGCCGCCCCTCATTCGACCGTCGAGGGGAGTTGTGACCAAGCGAATTCTGCATTCCTTACCTGCTTTCAAGTGTAGTTTCCAGCACTGAACGAATTTATTACTCTGCTTGATCCTTCACATAATCTCCCTTATTGTGAGCCACCTACAAAGAGCTCGCCATTACTACAGAAAATGACTGCTTTAACTGTTATAAAAGGAATGTAAGAGAAGAGTTAAATTAGTTGTGCAGTCACTGGCAACACTAAATATCATCTGCAGTTATTAGGCAGCATTAAAGGGTCAACTATATTGACCATGAGGATGTGCATATGACATTAAACGCTTCGTACGAGTTTAGGGATAAACTGCTGTGTAACATCACCTTCTCATTGTGAATAAAATGGATGCTGATGAAACTGTGCTGATTATTTTGATGTTTGGTTTGTGAGGCGCTCAGCTGAGCGATCATCAATGCCCTTACAATGTCCTAATTTTTACACAGTCCGATTTCTACACAATCCAAGGATGATGAGGATAACACGAACACCCAGTCCCCAGGCAGAGAAAATCCCCAAATTTGCGAACTCAAGGCACCTCCATTTTTCACATTATAGTGTTCCTCGCCAAAACATTGCATCCGAGGGTGGTACTCGTACTGCCGTAAAACTCTTTTAATATCACAAAGGTGGGCTTCCACCGGATGACAGTTGCATCCCCTGTGAACAGTAGATACAAAACAGTGAAACAAGTTTTGCGACTTCAGTTTCTTGATCTCACGTACCTTCACCTGAGGTGGTTAGTTGTTACATAGCAGCTTGGTGCCTCATACTACCGGTGTACTTTACACTAACAATCCACATTGGTTCAGCGCTCAGTGCATCTCACTACTGGTATCAAATATTAACTACAACACGCAAATCGTCATTGCAAGGCAAACTCGTCCTACGTCTCAACGAATACACTCATTGTCTTTCAGTACTGTTTAAAAAGTTGAAAATCAGGCACAAGTACTCCACATACATTCGTCTCCTTCTTCTTCCTTCTGCACTAGCCCAGATTTATGAAAGTGGTTAACACCTATTAAACGAATCTCTTAAGGTGTTAGATGTGTAGTCGACCTTTCGATCTGCGATTCCTGGCTGTCGCACTCTCATAACGTTAATATGAAACATTTTCCTCACTCTGCATGCACTACAGTGTATGTAAAGAATTTTTATCTTAAAACTCAGTATCAGGAACGTCATTTCAATTTAATATGTATTAGTACCGGCTATTTGCAACATATTTGTCAGACAGTATCGACATATACCACTGAATGTACAGTCGTGCTCAAAAGTATCTGAACGACCTGAATTGCATTTCGCCTGATTCGCATGAAACGCACATAATGCAGCTGCCTAGCAGGTCCTCTAATCGCTCCTCGGTACAATCGTTTGACTATTGGAAATGGTTCCAACAAGTCACCACTAAGAAACACTGCTCTGTATCATAATAACTCAAGATGTAAAGTGATATCACGATACTACAAATATCGGGGAACACCTTATCACATATAAGACTGTCTTTAAGGCTTTTAAGCTCACATTTATTACAATAAATGACATACCTGGAATGCTACAACTCTCATTATTACGTCAAAGAGGTTATGCACCTAGGAAGAACGTTATATCCATGATTTCCTCTTCAAAGTAACATACCGTACTTATTATTTAACGCAAAATGACATTAAAAAATTAAGTTATTCACGAGCGGCTAGTTCAGAATACGTATTAACTTCAAATGACACGATGAACTGTCTCGTTCTGCATATGGATTCAAACCCAGGTCATGCAGACCAAGCAAAGATTCCGTGACTAACGGAAACTAACAGTCATTCCTGACTAGCCATACAGAAAGCGATATGCCTCAGTTTTAGACAGTATCAGTTAGCAAATATTAACTTTATATTACATAACGTAAACATTTTTAACGGACGCGAATTCCTACCCAGCATCTATTGTCCCTGTTAACGAACTACAACAGATGCTATATATTCCTTCTTCACAAGAAACGTACTTGAAATGCCATGAGGTAAAGCTTTGTGTTGGACAGGAATTCGAACCCAGAACCTAATCGGATTGTTATCGAAGCACAATCAACTGTGACAATCGGATTTTCTCGGCAGTAGCTAGATGTTTCAACTGAAATGACGGGACGGAATATTAATTTTTTCCTTCCTAGGACACAAACACGACACCTATCGCTGTTATATTCTCGAGAAAACGAAAGTTAAATATGGGTTTGTTACTCCAGCAGCAACATGTGATCATGTTTGAACAAGAAATAATACGAGTTCAGTGCTGACTGGGAATCTAACCCCACTCATATCGTAGTTGACTACATACAAAGAGACGTCAGCTACCGAATTTTTCTCCACCAGCAGCTCGGAATAAAATCCTTGAACTTACCGTGATCTCGCAAACAGATCTGTGTCTCACTGGGAGTCATAAACGTCAGATATCGTTAGTGTTGACAACGAATGAAAATACATTAAAAATCAAAATTATTATGCACCAGCAGATGGGTGTTCCCATGCTAGAGCTTGATAATACATAATGAAGCGTTAATGGCGGTCTGAGTTGCATTCCCAGGTCGGAACCAATTTCATCGACATACAGAAGCCCAAATAAAAGATGGAATAAGTGTCCTGTGACCCTACATAGCGATTGTTGCCTCACTAGAAATAAGTAACTAGTATGAGAAAGGTTACAGGCGATAGAGTTTCTACAAGTCGCCACTCTTGACTTTATTGTGGTTCAACTTAATGTCTACTTGCTAGAGAAGGAATGTGAATTTCAGACCCCAATGCCATTGTACCTTCTTCACTTAGCGTAGCCAGAAGAGAATAGAATCTGTCTCTCCCTATCAAAAACCGTTAGCAGAAATCGGAATCGAACCCACACCGTAAGTATAAGAAACTGTCATCAATCAAACAGACCATCAAATCCCTTTTCTGTGACTCATTGTTCTATCGTAACGCCGTTGCGCCACATTGGATGAGAATTGTGACACACAGGCTCCCTGTAGGGGTTTGCAGCATATTCAGTACATTCATTCACTTGGTTGACCAAATCGCGATGAACTAGCTGCCTCGGCTACCCAGTGCATACATTCGATTCTACTTTTGTAATGACCGGTATAAAATCGCTTAACTACCACCTACACAGAACTGTCAACAGTGTAGGATGCATAAATTTAAATAGGGAGTGTTCCTTTCCACTTGAGCTTTACTATTGCGCTATCTGTTTGTGGAAAATGTTGTGCAAAGCAGAAGAAAAGCTGTAACTGTCTGTCTCTCAGAAGTCTAGATCCGGACATATGCATTATCTCACAGCACTGTGGAACGTGGAGGCTATGGAGGAATTGTTGTTAACTTCTGCAGCTGCTGTAGCTACGTGGCAGCTAGTCGCATGTGGAAAAAGTGCTAACTTCCGCGACATTTTGTTCTTTTCAGGTTTAATAGATGGCCAGGCAGCACATGCATCTCGAAACTTTCGTATTATGTCTGGGGAGAACTAATCGTCCCAAAATACATCAGAACAGTATTTTCTACATTAGCTGTCGTGTGGTAGTGGCATTTTATTCTTCTTCAAATCTCGTTAACAGCTTTAACTCAGAACAAATTTTCTACATGCATGTAATAAATAATCTGCATGAGCATTGTCAGACTGTGATAGATAACATCAGTGAATTCCTATATATCGTTGATGATTAATTTCTCCCTCTTGTTTACTATTGTTTTAATAACACTAAGAGACACCTTACGAAAATTGTGCGCTGTGTTATAAGAAATGAAATAAAACTACAGACGATAACCTTACGGCGAAAGTACGTTTTAATAAAACTGAGTATCTGTACACAAGCGTCGCTCTATCTGCACGAATTAGTGAAATACTACTCACTTAGATTTCGATTGGGTCTGTGTTTGATTGGTATGCTGCGTCATGCTCAAGAGGTATGCAAATGTGGCATTTCATAAATAAAGTTATGTATTCCTCGAAACCCAAAATATGCTTGTCGGCAGCAGAAAGAGGCGTTACCTGTTGTGCATAACTGTAAGTTTTTCACCATTGCACTATGAGCCTTAAGTATTTTCTTGCGATTTCCTCATCGATGTTTGATCTGATTGCTTGCAGCTCTTTCACAGAAGGGGTACAAAAGTTCCTGTCAGCGAGACTGGAACCGCAAACCAGAACAGACTCTTATTACAGGTCAGCACGTTACCGCACATCTAGCGAAGAGATGTGTGTCTTGGCTTCCTCTTACGTGCCCAATAGTGACTAGAACTCGTAAACCGCTATTAAAAGGCCGAGATTAGTTGCGATTTCCACGTGCAACGACTTTTCCTGGGCTGAAAATCGTGAATTTACAATCTTTTCTTACACCTCAAGCGATAGTAACTCAGATTATTCAATGGAAATAACAGGAAAAATCAAGTGAAGTTTGAGGCGTAATTCCGTGCACACCAGGAAGTAGCTCGTCGATCACAGAGTTGCCAAACATACCTGGCCTTGTTGGAAAATCTCAGTTACAGTACCAGCAGAAACTCAGAACTGACTGCAAACTAAACATCATAAATCAGATACTCTCTCTATGGTTTTTATATTTCTTTCGTAAGAGTACTCAAAACAATGAAACTCATTCACGAACGTTTCCGTGCCTGGCCGATAGTCGAGCACAACAAACAAATAGTGTGTGTATGTGTGTGTGTGAGAGAGAGAGAGAGAGAGAGACAGAGAGAGAGAACAGAAGAGAGAGAGAGAGAGAGAGAGAGAGAGAGAGAGAGGGAGAGAAGGAGAGAGAGAGAGGAAGAGAAGGAGAGAGAGTGAGAAAAAAAAGAATGAGAGAGAGATAAAAAAATTCTTGTAAAGAAATTGAATCATGGTATATAAATAAATCTTTCATTAAAATGACACGTTCCACATCATTACGAAATGTTGCATTCATGTTCTATGGAACAAGTATTAATCTAATCAGATCAAATCTAATCTAATCATAATCCTGACTAGCCATGAAGAGTGATGAATTAGCGAAGTTTTCGCTTATATCAGTGTCGAGATATAAACTTAAAAATAAAAGACGACAGTTTTGTAACAAACCAGGACTCCTATGAAGACCCTCTAGTATGATAAAAATAATAATAATTATTATTATTATTATGTTAAATATATTTCAATTCTATCAATTTAAATCTGTATTTCATACTAGAATGTCGTGTTTCCAGTCTGGCACAGCTTTGCCACAGGAGACACGAAAGCGGTCGAAGACGTCCGTCTTCTGGTCGGCTCCTGATCGTTGTCAGTAGGAGGCTAGGTTTTGATTACGCAAAGACTTCTATTATTGGGAAAAGAACAACCCGGATTTCTTTACGTAATTAGTATGAATTTTATAATTACCTAAGGGACCTTTCACAATGAACAGTAAAAAAAATGCATTTGCAAATGAAATCATTAGTAAATGGGGCAGCTATGAATTGTATAGAAGACAAGGAGCGGCCTTCTGTCTACGACCAGGATGCCGCAGTATTCTCTGCTGTAGTAAAGGCTGTTTGACATTTATAAAAATAATATGGCATGGAGGATAAAAAAAGTATAAAGGAAAAGAACAGAATAAGAAGTCTGGTAAACACTAAATATATTCAAACAATTCTCACTAGCAAAATTAGGGCTTATTTATAAACAATACAACTTACATAATTACTTTTCTAACAGTATGGTGCGATCAGATTTCATCCTGTCCTGTGCTGTCTCCTTGGTTCACGTTTTTTTTAATCACAAATTATAGTCACTACTTTTCTCCTTTCGTTGAAGACAATTCTTGCACTGTTCAACACATCCGATAACAATAACTTGCTGATTTACAGTTTCGAACATGAATTACCTTAATTTTATTAATTAATAATGTTCTCTGCACGCTAGCAAGACCGCTCACTTTTTTAACTTAAAGTCGACCTCCTCTACGTTTTCACATAACAAGCAGAAGCACATTAAAATCCGGAAATCTACAAAAGTTTTCTACCGTCATCTTTTATTTAGACCGAAGCGCAACGACAGTTCAGCTTCTGTTAAAATGTTTCTTTGACTGCGCAATCGATGTATTAGCGTCCGCGCTAGATGTGCATCTTTTCAGTTATGTAAATTATACAAAACAAATGTCTTTCAAAGGGTACTCAAAGCTTTCGTAGGACGGAAATACCAATAATATTACATCGATTCCCGCGTGAGGGGTAATGAGTCTGAAAGATCGTTACGACTCACGCGCAGTCGTAATATTATTGGATTCACGTACTTAGTGAATGAAGTATTTAAGGATCTCTCCTTGTAGGGAGCAAAACAAACATAACATAAGGCACATAGAATTATATATGTTTCACACTAAGTCGTCAAAGCTACTCACAGTTGCTTGATCATTAACAAACTTGGTTGTGGCATGATGCCATCATAAGTGTTCAAGGATTTAACATAGGTTCTCAAGAATTACTCTCATTCAGTCAATTGAAACATTGAAATACTAACATAGATACAAGTACAAATTAAATACACATACAGATACAAATATACATAAATATTGACAATAAGAAAAAAAATCTATTACAGTATTGGTGCATTTTCGCCAATTGTGAACAGAACATAAAACTTTTATCAGTCTTTCTCGTAGCGACATCACTCTTCACTTTGTAGTTGGTAGTATTTCCCATGAACTCGGATGATTTTCACAGGGGAATTCTTTCATTACCTGTCACTTTTCACTGCACTAAAACTGGGGATCACCTTTTCACATTCTGGTGGAAAACACTGGGAATTTCACTATGTGAAGGGGGAAAGTGATATTTCTTGACTCGACGATCCATCGGGTCATGTCGGGAATCAGGAAAGTTGATGACTGGTTCAATGACGAATGAGTCAGTTTGGTGGCTGTCTTAATCTCATTCCAATTCATATTTCAGCACATGAAAATACATGAAAAATAATCTGTATTAGGACTTGCTCATTAACTAGCATCTTAGTCTAAGGGAATATAGAGTAAGAATTTAAGACAATAAAAATTACTACATAGACTATGTACATATACATTGTATATTATTCATATTTTGTGTCTAGGTTTTATATTCTTTCGTTAGCAAATATTAGCGAAACACGTTTCGTCTTGTACAGGTCTTTCTTAAGCAATATATTTAGCAATATTGCCGTAGCAATTTTCATAGTTAAGGAAAAGTCATCATTAGTGTCCTTTTAATGTAAATATAGTAAAATCGTGCGTAGTTGATCAACGTTTTATTATTTTTATGTCCATTTTCATCTCAAATCTGGAGCACGCTCGCGCCCGTTACGGAGAGGAATGCTTATTGTTGAGTGCGGGCCGGAGAGCAGTCATTGAATGTTGCGAGTGCTTCACAGTCACGTGGTAACGAACTGGCGGTTTGACAGCGTTGGCAGTCCGCGTCCTGCACGAGGCAGACCTTTTTTTTTTTTTTGTGCATTTTGTTGAATCGTGGGTACTGGGGCAGCTCGTCAAGGCGACATGGCGACGTGGTCAACCTGGACGGTAAATTGACTGCACCAGCGACGAAGAACAGTCATCGATGAAAATGACTACTGTCACCTATTGCAGTGAGCTTGTCTATCCTTTGACTGATAGTCACTGTATCGTAGTTGCAACGTGAGAATACTTGTAATGCTACTTCACACGCGGAACATCACTCGTGTCGATAAGTTTATTACAGTTTAGATTCACACAAGAGATAACTAGTTTTTCGTGTCCATACATGTGTCAAATTACGATTTTACACACGTGTCCATTATTTTGTCACTGAGTCACACGCAGCAATCCATACGTGTCCATATAGGTGTCTCTATACCACAGAGTAGCACAGGTAATGCTAAAATTACTTATCATGAAAGGATCATTTACAAAATATACATAGTTTTTTTTATTACTGTCCAAGACCTAACGAAAAACGTGTTTGCTATTCTGAATGGTGCTTCTGAAGCACGTTAGATTTTATATATATTTTAGATCTGATTCTTTTCCTTTTCTTATTGTTCTATAACAGCCTTTTTTTCGGTTACATCAATAATCAGTAAAATATACCCACTTTGGCGTGCCGAACAGCTCACGTTCAAAACTTCATCTAACAGAAATCGGGAAAATTATTCCTATTTTCTAGGATGCTTTTGCTCACAGCAAATCAGATTTACATCACGTTTCGATAAGTAACTGCAGATACGCATTAACCAACGAGCCACGATCGTCAATACACACAATATACACACGTCAAGTCTTTTGAACCAATTTCCAAAGTTCTTCCCCTACCGGGTAGGGTAGAAAGGTAAGAATGCTAAAGAAGAAAACTACAATAGGATAGTGCAAGGAAATGAAAGATACGAAGATAGATAATAGGTGAAATAATCAGTTGAGCAAATTCATTCTTCGGCTCCACCATTTTTAATGTCATCCACGCGGCATAACTTGACTTCAGTATTAAAATATCGCACAAATCCGCTTCCAAAGCATCTTCAAATATATTTCAAAATCACGGCATGCGGACATGGCAGAAGAATATAAGCAGACTATCTCAGTCCTCAACTAGGTGTCTTAATATCGAAGGTTTCTGTATAATACTCGTGACATAGGAATAGTCTCTCTAAGTTTCTCCAATACAGGACCTAATTCTTATTATAAATGCAAATTTCTTAACTGGTTGACTCATAGTAATAAATAAATTAAAGTTGCTCTCCAGTTGTGAGTACCACTATTCATTTCTTTGTATATTAACTATATGTTGCTGCTTATACTCGGTGTAATCTACAGATTACAATGTATCAGTTTTTTATCGTACATGGTTCTAGCGACTTAAAATATTAGTCCTTTGAAAGCTTAACTTAGGTTAATACTTCACATATACGGACATTCTGGTCTGAATGAGGGATTTAAAGAAAACCTTTACTACTTGGTAAAAAGGAGATTTGCCATAACTTAAAACTAAAACAGCAGGTGGCACTTTGGCACATCCCTTACTCAATTCAACGACTGCAGTCTTCTCGTGCTCAAGAAACTTAAAACTACCTTAAAACTAAAGCAAATCTTATTTTCCAAATCCGTAGAGTACCTTCTTCAATCACTTCATATCTTTCAAGCTCCATCATTACTTTGTGTCCACCTCACTCAAATGATTACGTCACCTGCAGAATACATGTACATGCTGTTGATTCACATACTTTCTAAACAGATCACACTCTTGTTTCAAGTTGCAGCTTAACATAATAAATGATATTTTTTAAATGTTTTTCATGGTACTTCTTTAGGTCTACATGGTGGTAAAGTCCTTTTATTCGTCCACTAACTGGATCTGCCAACACGTAACAACCAATATGTGGCTTCCTGACTATAACAAACGGTCCTTCGTATAGGTGTTGCCACTTACGATTTTTACGTAAGATGAGAGATGGTTTGAAGTGTGTTCTCAGAAGAACACGCTCGTTCAGGCGATACGACAGAACTTTATTGACATGCTTGTCAAATGCCTTTTTTCTTAAATTGGCATGAGTTGTGAGAGAGATCAGGGCTTGTCTTAACTTATTATCTAGGTTGACTTCTGGACCTTGTATCTTGGGGATTGGATCAGTCCATTCATTGCTTTCCTTTTGCCTGGAGATTAGTTCTGAAGGTGTGAAACCGGTCAAAGTGTGCTTTTAGTTTTCCGCATGTTCATTAGGTTGAATTTCGCTCATAATTACTTTTGAAGTACCGGGCGGTACGCTCGGTACGAAGTTTGCTTCCGTATTCCACCTAAGTTGCGAGCTATTTGCCGGAATTTCAGTCGAGATGGTGTGTGTTGGCGGGTTTGCTCGGGCATAATAGATGCGAGAATTTTGAGGTTCATGATTTTGACTTTGATAGTTGGTAAAAGGTGGAGGACTATTCCTAAAGTTTGGAGCATACTGTTGTTTGAATTGCTTGGAAGGATCTGGAGGATTTCTCCCTTGAGAACAGTGCTGGAATCTAGGCTGGTTACCATACTGCTGTTGACTGTTGGTGTTAATCCAACGTCCTTTTACATTGAAATTATTATTATTTTGGCGATCGTTATTGTAGTGATAGCGATCATTGTAATTAACTGGTGAATTACCGTATTGCTGTTGTGTTGTCTGGTATATGGGGTGGTACCTGTTTTGATCCTGGAATTTATGTTTCTGCTTCCCGTTACGGCGATAGTAGTTGTTATTATCGCACGGAACGTCGTGTCCTTTACTGTTGTTGGGTTGGTATGACATACCTGAGTCTGCGCCTACACCGTGCGGCTGTGTAGTGTGCGGGCCAAGATTACAATTACTCCGCGCACTAGCACGCACGTCTTCTTGAATCATGTCAAGGTTGTCAAGTACTGACAGAAAAGCCTCCGTGTCGTCGTCACTGACATTTACTAACTTCTCCCTGATTGATACCGGTAGCTTTGACTTAAGGATCATAATTACGTCCTTCGTGGAAATGGGCGTGTCCCAATATTGTATTTTTCGCAGGTATTTCTCGAAGTACCTACGGAGACCAGCACTTCTCGTGTTAAACGGTTCAGCATTATATACTTCCTTTCTAAGGCGTTGTTGTATATCTGAACTCCAGAATTTGTTCAGAAATTGCTTTTCGAAGTCAGCGTAATTATTACATCTGTCAATTACTTCTGTTCCCCAGACAGAACCCTCTCCTTGAATGTAACCTACTATAAAGCGCATACGTTGCTTGTCATCCCAGCTCTCAGGAAAAACACCATTAAATGACTTCAGAAAAACCATTGGGTGGATGTTGCGTTTCTCTGGCAGAAAAGGCTGGAATACGCGGTGCTTGAGAACGCTTTCTTCTTTCATGAGCTCGACAAGAGTTATTTGATCATTCTGGTTGCGTACTAACGGATTCTTACTGCTGTGTCCATGTACAAGTGGAGAGAATTCTACACGAGACACGGGATTATTATTGTATTCATGTTCTGAAGAAAGCAAGTGTGAACGCTCACTTCTATTGTCATTAGGAAAATCATTGACTTGTCGTTTCAACTGCTCGATTTCCTCAGTGAGGTGTCGTTTCCACTCGGGAAGATCTCGGTGAAAAACTCTACGAATCTCTCCTAATTCAGTGAGAATCGTATCTCCTGATGTACCTGGAGCAGCTAAAACTTCAACTGTGGCTGACTTAACGGCTTCTTTTAAGTCGTTTTGAACCTTGTTTTCTATGTACTGTTCCTTAGTCTCGACCCATTCTACAAATTCTTTTCCTATCGTGGAACTTACGTTGGCTGCAGCATCATTCACCCTCTTTTCAATGTTTATTTCGGACAGCGCCAGTGTCAGGTCATTGACCTGGCCTTGCAGAGTGACGACATTGTCTGCAAGCTTGTTTACTTTAGCTCCGACCTCAGCGGATTTTTTTGAAACTTCTGTTGTAACTGCCTGGCAACTTTCGATTTGTAATTTGATGTCTTTGTGCACGTTACCTACTGTGCTCTCACATGCATCTACCTTCTGCAGAATACCTTCTATCCTTTCATTAACTTTAGTACTTAATTCCGAGATATATTCCACCGTGACTGTCCTTATTCTTGCCTCTAAGTTGGCATCAATATTATCTAACCTATTTTTCATTGTACCAATCATGGTATTCAGGTCAAACCATTTTCGCTCTGTCTCCCGTTCCTTTTCTTGTCTATCTCGTTGTTTTTGTAATTTATAAGCTTCCCTTTCCCGTTTCTCCTGTTCTCTTTCTTGAAAAAAAATTCTCATCATTTCAACCATCGAATTTTCTCCCGCTTGCTGTGACGATGATTGCTGTGACGATACGTCACGCACACCATCATCGTCTGCCGTTCTCTCCATTCGCGAATCGGGTCTGCCTGTTCCCGTTCGCGAACGTAGTGGGTATGACTTGACAACTGTGTCATCACCGTCATCCAGACTGTTTGTCGGCTTTCCTTTGTCATCTGCCATGTTTATTTTCAAGTTTGTGACGTAACTGCTCAAATAAATATTTCGCGGTACGCCGATCGTCAACTCTCAGATGCGCGCGCTGATAGTCAAACGTCACACCGCGGTAGTTGACAATTGCAGAGCTATACCGGGTAGAAGACAAGATGGCACCTAACTTTGAAAATAAGTGACAAACACCTACTAGACACTTAATCCAGCTATTATGGCATCCATCTTGTGTTCTTAACCGTAGCAACAATGAAGATGCTCATCATACTAACAAATAAACTTTGCAGGAAGAGATGATCAGAAATGAATTCTAACTACGTAAATAAGCAACTCTGCAAGGAAATAACAGCGATAGGATAAAATGAAGCAGTAAGGAAAGAAATTCCGGAAATCAGTTTTTTTATACAAGAAGCGAGATTCTATGCGTAATGAAAACCGTACTTACATCAGTCGTTTTGCGCACTGTTGTTATTTTCGATTTTTTTTTATACTTCCTCGATTTCGTTCAGTACTTCCTTTACGGCTTCCCGATGTCCACCGGATGATGTCATGAAACAATAACAGAACAGATTAAAATTTTTTATCAGGTCCCTGTTCGGGCGCCAGATCTAGTATGATAAAAAAAAATATTATTATTATGTTAAATATATTTCAATTCTATCAATTTAAATCTGTATTTCATAATAGAATGTCGTGTTTCCAGTCTGGCACAGCTTTGCCACAGGAGACACGAAAGCGGTCGAAGACGTCCGTCTTCTGGTCGGCTCCTGATCGTTGTCAGAAGGAGGCTAGGTTTTGATTACGCAAAGACTTCTATTATTGGGAAAAGAACAACCCGGATTTCTTTACGTAATTAGTATGAATTTTATAATTACCTAAGGGACCTTTCACAATGAACAGTAAAAAAAATGCATTTGCAAATGAAATCATTAGTAAATGGGGCAGCTATGAATTGTATAGAAGACAAGGAGCGGCCTTCTGTCTACGACCAGGATGCCGCAGTATTCTCTGCTGTAGTAAAGGCTGTTTGACATTTATAAAAATAATATGGCATGGAGGATAAAAAAAGTATAAAGGAAAAGAACAGAATAAGAAGTCTGGTAAACACTAAATATATTCAAACAATTCTCACTAGCAAAATTAGGGCTTATTTATAAACAATACAACTTACATAATTACTTTTCTAACAGTATGGTGCGATCAGATTTCATCCTGTCCTGTGCTGTCTCCTTGGTTCACGTTTTTTTTTAATCACAAATTATAGTCACTACTTTTCTCCTTTCGTTGAAGACAATTCTTGCACTGTTCAACACATCCGATAACAATAACTTGCTGATTTACAGTTTCGAACATGAATTACCTTAATTTTATTAATTAATAATGTTCTCTGCACGCTAGCAAGACCGCTCACGTTTTTAACTTAAACTCGACCTCCTCTACGTTTTCACATAACAAGCAGAAGCACATTAAAATCTGAAGATCTACAAAAGTTTTCTAGCGTCATCTTTTATTTAGATCGAAGCGCAACGACAGTTCAGCTTCTGTTAAAATGTTTCTTTGACTGCGCAATCGATGTATTAGCGTCCGCGCTAGATGCACATCTTTACACTTATGTAAATTATACAAAACAAATGTCTTTCAAAGGGTACTCAAAGCTTTCGTAGGACGGAAATACCAATAATATTACAACCCTTTCGTCCCTGTTAACTAACCACGAAACATGTCTAATATAACTCCCTTCAGAAGTAACGAAGTGTGCATTCATTTAAAGATGAAGCGCATGACGTGAAGTTCTGTGACGCGGATACGAACCCAACACGTAATCGCATTGTTAACTAAGTAAAATCAAATGTTATGTATCGGTATTCCTAACCAGCTTCTAGGTGTTTGAATGTAAAATAAGGATACAAATTTTTGTGTCTGAGCGACAATCGAACCGCACACCTAGCGTCCTTCTTTATCATCCACGAATGTAGCTTAAGTATCAATTGCTTATTCACCAACAGTAAAATGTGTTCGTGTTTGACCAGAAATAACGACACCTATTGCGATTGTTGGCAGCACATGAACAGACATTAAAAATGCATATTAGTTATCACTAGCAGGCCGGTGTGTACGTGATAGAGCTTGAAATTAAATTATGAGTATTTTTGTACTAGATCAGGATTCGGACCCACATATTTACCTTTGAAAGACATCTAGAGAGGATTGCAGTCCTGGGAAAAGGAACGAAATGATTAAACTATACAGTTCCGAGAGAATCAGATGCTCTAAAGAGGAGATACGAGTTGGAATCACAGTCCAGCACCCAATTTTTCAACGTCCATTGTTCAATCAAATACAAGTAAAATAAAAGCCCTGTTCCTTTAAATGGCTATCGGTTCATCAAATAAACTTAAAATTTCTTATAAATGGGCTCTGCCCAGTTGGTAGTGAAGGAACGTAATGATTAAGGCGGATTCTGAATTTTAACGTCTTTCTCTTGAGGTTACCAGAGGTAAAGTAAATCTGATTGTGCCTCTTAAAAGTAAGTGCCTGAACCCACGCATTGCACCTGTGATAGTTCGTTCCACCAGACCATGTGGCCACATTTCCCAACCCCAAGAGTGTGCTGTAACGGATGATGTGCTAAGCTTACAAAATTAGTCACGGTGGAAAAACTGCTAGTCTATTAAATGGTTAAGTGGAAGCAAGCTTCTGACGCGCAGATTATGCTATTCTCAAGTCAGTAAGATGTAAAGACTCTTCTAGGCATCATAGCCTCGATGTGAAGCCATTTCGAAATTTTCACTCATTCAGCAAATTTGTTAGTTCGAGAAAACCCACTGTGAAGTGTGAAGTTGCCTGATAATTCGATTATTACCGACATTATCTTGTTGCAGGAGCTACAAATGATTACAGAGCTGTCTGCCTGTCTGAATAGATGTATATGCTACGGTCACTGTAGCACCTACGCATATTCTCCTCTACACATGCCCTGATTGCAGTAATTTTAGCTTGGGATACAGGGTCCAGTTTCCATAGAGCGATGATGCTCTCCGGTCTTGTCTGAACTCTGTACAAACCTGCCCCAACGCATTTGTCTGTTTTCGACCAATCGGTGAACCAAACGATGTCCCCTGTACGGTGTCGAACTGTTTTTTCCCACTGCTCCCTACTTATTATGTTGTAAGGTTTGTCGAAGCAGTTGGGAGTTATTATATAGTCGGCAGGCATTTCTTCAGCCATTCCTATATTTACCTCACTCACTATATTAGTGTGTGATTCTGGATATCAGAATGAGACCCTGTTTTTGCCAGTTTTAAGTCTGTGTGCCTCGCTGGTGCCTCCATCTTGACGCAAAGGAGGAGGCATGGCTTCCATTCCAACGGCTGGTGTGCTGCTAATTACGCCCTTTATCGCTAAGCAGGCCAATATCTGCACCTTAGCAAGCGCCTTAGCAGCAACCCACTGTTCTACCTTCTTCCACAACACTACGGCCCCATAGGAAATCCTAGCTCTAACCATTGTGGTGTATATCCAGTGCATACCCCTGGGGCTTAGGCCCCAGTTGTTGCCACAAGCCCTCCTAGTACTCACTACTTTTTGCATTGGAGCAGATGCTCTTAATGGGAGGGGTCCAAGTTAGCTTCTCATTCAAGGTTACCCCTAGATATTTCACTATCCTCTTCACAGGTACAGTTTTATCGAAGAGCTTTAGATTCCAACTTGCGTGCTGAATGTCTCTTTGTAAATGGCACCACAACAGTCTTCTTAGGATTAACTATCAGATCATGTTTAATGCACAATTTTTGTACTCTCCTTGTGCCATATTCCTGTGTCAGTGAATTTGCCAAGTATTACTATGACAAGGTGATATGTGTATCCTTGGCAGAACCATTGTCTGGAATTTAGTTCCTCAATGCTTTCGTTCACCACTAGATTCCATAACAGAGGAGACAAAACTCCTCCTTCTGGGCAGCCTCTAGTGGTCTTAATTACCATCCTTTCATTCATCATGGTAGCATCTACCTTCTTCCACTAAGTGTGGCCCTGGTCCACCTACATATTTTGGTCCGCAGGTCATGCACCTCTGCTGCCCTTACCATTGAATCGAAAGTCGTGTTACTGAAGCCCCCTCGATATCCAGGAAGATGCAGACGGCTATTTCTTGGAAGTGAAGTGCTTTTTCCACCTGCCTGTTGCAGGAGAGCTGGAAAAATTCCATCTGGGCCAAGTGACTTGAACCATTGGAATGTTCCCACCGCCCACTGGGTTTTGTTGAAGTTCACACACTCCTTGGCCGACTCCCAGTCCTGTCTTCGAGTGCCTGAGAACCATTGTCTCTCTGGGGTCACATACTTGTGTGTGTTGTTTGGCAGAGCATATTGAAGAAAGTGCGTTTTTAGGAGCAATTCCAGCATCTCATGTGCTGTCTCTGTATATTCCCAATCGATGTACCTCCTGGATTGGTTGGTACTCTAGTGAGAATCTTGTGAAGTCTGGCTTGTCCAGTCGAGCCCTCCAATTCCTCACAGAATGCCTTCCAGGATGACTCCTTTGCTTGTCTTATTGCAAGATTGTAATTGACAAGGGCCTCACGATATTTAGCCCACTGTCCTTTACATCTCGCAATATTAAACAGTCTCTGTACCTGTCTCCTGTGCTTTTCCAGTCTGTTATTCCACCAAGGAACACTCCCATTTGTGTACTTCCTGGTGATTGTGCAGTTGTCCTGATATGAGGTCACTATGGCAGAGGTAGCAGCCTCTGCTACTTCCTCAAATTCTACTGGATTCCTTATCGAGGTTTTAATTTCCTATACGCCTAAGTCAAGGTCCCTCCTATATGTCTCTTTTTTCCTGGGATTCCTATAGGTCATGGTCCGTCTGATTCCCATTTCAACCTTGAATTTGATGTACATCTAGTCTGATGAGGATGGCTCCAACACCACATGCCATTGTGTGACATAGCTACGCATCATGATGGAACCAATGGTTTATGTCAATTACTTCCTCCCTTCTGCTATTCCTGAATGTAGGTTCATTGCCCCTATTCAGGAGCTCTAAATTGTTAGCTAAAAGAAATTCAAGAAGGTACTCAACTCTACTGTTGATGTCCTAGCTGCCCCACACTTGGTTGTGAGCATTGGCTTTGCATCCCACCAGCAGTTGATCACCTTGCCTATGGCAAGTCTGTACCAGTCTCCTCACCTCCGAGGGAGGAGGAGAGCTATCTTCATAAAGAAGGTATACTGAGGCCAAAATAATTTCCCTCGTGATACCTTCCTCACATTTTTGTATTTTAATGGTCACTCAGTCCCTAGAGCAGAAATCGATCATTGGCATGAAAGAAATGCCATTTCTCACATAGATGCATGTTCTAGAGTTTCTCAGATTCGTAGCATAGATCAGCTTACCTCCAGTGACACGGAGGCCCAATACACCCCCTTTGCATAAGTAGGGTTCTTGTATCAGGGCCACGTCCACTTTCTGTCTCCCCAGGCCGTGGCTCAGGGCAGCAGAGACCCCTTTACTGTGCTGCACATCAATCTGCAGCACCTCCTCCGTCTTACTGCCATCTCTGAGGTCTTTGAGAACCCTGACAGTGACGTGCGAGAACCCTAAAAACAGTTTCAGGTCCTGCTCCTGCATCGCCTTCAAGTACTTCTCACCAACCTCCACCACAAGGGTTCGTCCTTCCGGAGCAACCTTCTGGTTAATCACTCTCCAGTCTTCTGTCGAGACTTTTGGGCCCTGGGCCCCTATTTCCCGAACAGAGTCTTGGGAGGGACTTCCTTAAGGATGTTAGGTACCCATAGTGATATCTTTGTGGTCTTAAGAAGCTCCGCTGCCGTATTGACCAGCAGCTTTGCATATCATGGGCACCTTGTCCTTGAACCATTCTACTGTGTGCACCTCCTCACAGCAAAAAATGACTGCCGGATTTTGTAATCATTTAAATAAAACAACATGACCTTCCAGTGGGAGATATTTCATCCCCCTTTTCCTTCTGTGACAACAGATTTAAGAAATTAACATGAATGGAATCCAACAGAAACCTTTCAATCTCGTTGCAGGAGCTGCAAATGATTACAGAGCTGCCTGGCTGTCTGAATAGATGTATATGCTACGGTCACTGTAGCACCTACGCACGTTCTCCTCCACACATGCCCTGATTGCAGTAATTTTAGCTTGTCAGTAAGCTTTCTGCCTTCCAACTAGCGAAATGTGGCAGAGTACGGCCGGTAAACAATTCACAAACCTCGATTTAGTGCCGTTAAGACGATTTTTTTATACATTGTCGTAGATGAAGGAATTTAGTTTCGTCTTAAATCGTCTCATGCAGCAACGTTCACAGATATCTCCAATAGGAAAAGCTCTTTATCAAGGTACGAAGGTTGTAAATCAGACTTCCCACAGTTTGTGTCAGGTTGATCTTTTCGTCTGATAGCACTAGATAAGTACACTCCAGGAAATGGAAAAAAGAACACATTGACACCGGTGTGTCAGACCCACCATACTTGCTCCGGACACTACGAGAGGGCTGTACAAGCAATGATCACACGCACGGCACAGCGGACACACCAGGAACCGCGGTGTTGGCCGTCGAATGGCGCTAGCTGCGCAGCATTTGTGCACCGCCGCCGTCAGTGTCAGCCAGTTTGCCGTGGCATACGGAGCTCCATTGCAGTCTTTAACACTGGTAGCATGCCGCGACAGCGTGGACGTGAACCGTATGTGCAGTTGACGGACTTTGAGCGAGGGCGTATAGTGAGCATGCGGGAGGCCGGGTGGACGTACCGCCGAATTGCTCAACACGTGGGGCGTGAGGTCTCCACAGTACATCGATGTTGTCGCCAGTGGTCGGCGGAAGGTGCACGTGCCCGTCGACCTGGGACCGGACCGCAGCGACACACGGATGCACGCCAAGACCGTAGGATCCTACGCAGTGCCGTAGGGGACCGCACTGCCACTTCCCAGCAAATTAGAGACACTGTTGCTCCTGGGGTATCGGCGAGGACCATTCGCAACCGTCTTCATGAAGCTGGGCTACGGTCCCGCACACCGTTAGGCCGTCTTCCGCTCACGCCCCAACATCGTGCAGCCCGCCTCCAGTGGTGTCGCGACAGGCGTGAATGGAGGGACGAATGGAGACATGTCGTCTTCAGCGATGAGAGTCGCTTCTGCCTTGGTGCCAATGATGGTCGTATGCGTGTTTGGCGCCGTGCAGGTGAGCGCCACAATCAGGACTGCATACGACCGAGGCACACAGGGCCAACACCCGGCATCATGGTGTGGGGAGCGATCTCCTACACTGGCCGTACACCACTGGTGATCGTCGAGGGGACACTGAATAGTGCACGGTACATCCAAACCGTCATCGAACCCATCGTTCTACCATTCCTAGACCGGCAAGGGAACTTGCTGTTCCAACAGGACAATGCACGTCCGCATGTATGCCGTGCCACCCAACGTGTTCTAGAAGGTGTAAGTCAACTACCCTGGCCAGCAAGATCTCCGGATCTGTCCCCCATTGAGCATGTTTGGGACTGGATGAAGCGTCGTCTCACGCGGTCTGCACGTCCAGCACGAACGCTGGTCCAACTGAGGCGCCAGGTGGAAATGGCATGGCAAGCCGTTCCACCGGACTACATCCAGCATCTCTACGATCGTCTCCATGGGAGAATAGCAGCCTGCATTGCTGCGAAAGGTGGATATACACTGTACTAGTGCATGCTCTGTTGCCTGTGTCTATGTGCCTGTGGTTCTGTCAGTGTGATCATGTGATGTATCTGACCCCAGGAATGTGTCAATAAAGTTTCCCCTTCCTGGGACAATGAATTCACGGTGTTCTTATTTCAATTTCCAGGAGTGTATTTTGTCTAAGAGAAATCACAAGTAGTGTTCCTGTAGCTGTGGGAATCATTGGTAGAAAACGAGTTTAACGCCGATGGGTACAGTACTGCTAATTATTCAAAATGATTATCAACCAACGTCTGAGTTCATCCACAAACCGAGGAGTAATTATAATATTGAAGCTAGACTGTGTATTCTTGTCTTCCTTGAGTGGGCGTTGGAAGGCGTTTACACACACGTATACAGTACTATCAATACTTCAAACGCTATAGTTAACGTTGCTCTAATAAACTAACTTTATTCTTTTAATTCTTCTGGGTCTTCAGCGTGCAGTATGTGTTGTAGATACAGTCTTAGACAAGAAAAATTGACCGCCTAGTCGTTCACGTAAGGTGGACAATACAGTCATGCTCCCCTTAGAATTCTATGTCCAGCAATATGCTCGATCTGGCAACATTGTAGACTGCGACAGTTCCCAGAGGAAGTCTTGACTACGACCTTAGTCTTGGGGTAACACGCAAGACTAGCTAATACGACATCTGGCAACCCCAAGCGCACGTCGACAGAACCTTTATCGCCCCTTTCCTCTCGGTGCTGGAGCAATGAGTGTAATTTAAGCGATTCTACAGTATATTTCGCTTTATATCACATTGGCAATAACAGTTTGGTTCAACAACATTTTTGCGAGAGATTTCTTGGCCGACCATCCGCCTCTGTACACCGCATGTGTCTGAGTTTTGTGGGACCCGTTTGCTGCCTACCGACGGGGCCTGAGGCACTGCGCTGCCTCGCCTTCTGTTGACAATGTCTGCTCCACTCCTCGCTCTCGACAGTGCAAAAAGCTTTAATGTTGTTGAGTGGTGACCCATAAAATCTGTATACGATTTGTGTTTCACACTCTATAGCAACAGAGGCACAAAATCGTTTTTATTTGATGAGTATTTTATTACATTAGTGTGCAGTGCATCAATGTGGGATATAATTAATTTCATTGTTTCTGATCCAGTGCGCTATAATTAAAGCGCCACATCCTGTTCTATTTCTTTTCGCAGGAGATTCTTCAAATAATTTATTTTTGTAATGGATTCATATGTATTAGTCAAGGCACAGAGAGTAAATGCAATGTAATGCGTTTGGTTTCTTCCTTTGATTCCCCATGGTAAATAGATGCGAAACATTGTGTCAATACCTTTCAGAACCTGCTCTATAGCTACTCATGCAAATTGCTTATTTTGAGGTCCATACATTAATTAATGGAGTAGTGAATGCTGTTCAAAAGGGATATTTAAAATGCGATTTAAGGCGACAAAACCGCTCATATTTGAAGCTACCCAGAGAAAAAGTAAGTTGCTAGAGCCACTATTAGCAAATGTCTGCAGAGAGTTCCTAATTGCTACTGTGGAAATTTAGCGTACATGCCCTATAGTAATCAAAAGGTTCATTTCCTTAATACTTATCACCCTGGCATGTGAGTCTTAAGTGAAGAACAATATTGAAATTGGTATCGTTGACGGTCGATTCGAATTTCTTTAGAGACACTTGTATTGTGAAGCAGCTTGGCAGTCAGAAAGCCAAGATCAATGACTATTAAAACAACTTACTGAGTCAAGCTACCAAAAGGAGTTGATGTGTAAAGGTTTTCTTCCGATTTAGTTACAGAATTTTTTCTGGAAATTCGGAGTTCCATAAAATAAATCAGAAAAAAAGCTGGCACATTCTGTCCCCTTCGACGGTTAGAACCGACGAATCATGGAGGTGTTGCAACACGAGACACAGGTGGTACCACAGGGCTACGGACACACTGCTGCCATCATGCCACTCTCATCCTGGTATTGGTCACTCAGCCTCATAACGCATGGTGAAAGATAATAAAACTTGTCATGTGAAGAACAGCATTTCTTTAGCCAAATATTTAAATTTTCTCTCTCAGTGTCTCAGTTTACATGAGGATTATACAGGGTGGTACATTGATCGTGACCGGGCCAAATATCTCACGAAATGAGCGTCAAACGAAAAAACTACAAAGAAAGAAACTTGTCTAGCTTGCCGGTCGGTATGGCCGAGAGGTTCTAGGCGCTTCAGTCTGGAACCGAGCGACCGCAACCGTCACACATTCGACTCCTGCCTAGGGCATGGATGTGTGTGATGTCCTTAGGTTAGTTAGGTTTAAGTAGTTCTAAGTTCTAGGGGACTGGTGACCTGAGGTGTTAAGTCCCATAGTGCTCAGAGCCATTTGCAGCATAATATATTTTTTTTTTTTGTAGCTTGAAGAGGAAAACCAGATGGCGCATTGGTTAGCCCGCTAGATGGTGCTGCCATAGTTGAAACGGATATCAACTGCGTTTTTTTTAAAAAAAGGAACCCCCATTTTTATGACATATTCCAGTAGCACGAAAAGAAATACGAATGTTTTAGTTGGAGCAATTTTTTCCCTTTGTGATAGATGGCGCTATAATAGTCACAAACATATGGCTCACAATTTTATACGAACAGTTCGTAACAGGTAGATTTTTTAAATTAAAATACAGAACGTAGGTACGTTTGAACATTTTATTTCGGTTGTTCCAATGTGATACATGTACCTTTGTGAACGTATCATTTCTGAGAACGCATGCTGTTACAGTGTGATTAACTGTAAATATCACATTAATGCAATAAATGCTCAAAATGATGCCCGTCAACCTCAACGCATTTGGCAATATGTGTAACGAAATTCCTCTCAACAGCGAGTAGTTCGCCTTCCGTAATGTTCGCACATGTATTGACAATGCACTTTCACAAGTTGGCAGGCATTGTCGGTGGATCACGATGGCAAATATCCTTCAACTTTCCCCATCGAAAGAAACCCGCTGACATCAGATCCGGTGAACGTGCTTGCCATGGTATGGTGCTTCGACGAGCAATCCACCTGTCATGAAATATGCTATTCAATACTGCTTCAACTGCACGCAAGCTATGTGCCGGACATCCATCATGTTGGAAGTACGTCGTCATTCTGTCATTCAGTGAAACATCTTCTAGTAACATCAATAGAACGTTACGTAGGAAATCAGCATACATTGCACTGTTTAGATTGCCATCGATAAAATCGGGGCCAATTATCCTTATTCCCATAATGCCGAACCATACATTAATCCACCAAGGTCGCTGATGTTCCACTTGTCGCAGCCATAGTGGATTTTCCGTTGCCCAATAGCGCATATTATGCCGGTTTACGTTACCACTGTTGGAGAATGACGCTTCCTCGGCACCAAAACTGCATACACAGCCAAAGGTTCATAAAGAAAATTGTCCCATTCGCCCGATTGTTAACTCAAGAAACAGCCCTGCATACTTCATAAGCCGTAAATTGAAAGACCTCATTACCAAATACTATACATTTGAAAATAACTACACCATACATAACACACATGAACTCATAAGCTTAATTAAAGACATCCACATCCCTCCAACAGCTAAATTAGCATCACTAGACATAGTCAACCTGTACACGAACATCCCTGTCAAAGAGACTATTAACATTATAAGAAACAATCTGCTTAAATATAAGAAAATTAGAGTTGCAGAGATCCGTGAACTCATTGAAATACTTTCACTTATTCTAGAGCATAATTACTTTAGCTTCAACAACAAACTGTACCAACAACATGATGGTTTGGCAATGGGAAGTAGCTTAACTGGGATATTGGCTGACATTTACATCAACCATACAGAACAAAAATTCTTTTCTACCAACCAGCACATCTCAAACAAAATAATATACTACAGAAGATATGTTGATGATACAATACTGCTTTTTGATGGTACAAGCAATGAAATAGATACATTAGCAGCAGATCTTAGCAAAATGCACAAAAATGTTAAATTCACAGTTGAACATGAAACTAATAAAAGCATTAACTTTCTTGACCTGAAAATTTGCAATAGTAACAATAAACATCAATTCAGTATTTACAGAAAACCTACCATCACAGATGTCAGTATTAGCAACTCATCTTTCCACCCCCACCAACAAAAAATGGCATATTTCAGAATGATGCTACACCGAATTAAAAAAGTACCAATGAGTGATATAGGGTAACAAAATGAAATCAATATAATTAAAACAGTTGCTCATAATAATGAATATAAACCCACAATAATAGAAAAACTCCACAACAAAATGCTGACAAAAACCACTGATCCACTTAATAGCAGTCACTTCAAGCCAAACCAGTGTGCCACTGAAGCCAAACCTAAATATGCTACTCTCCCATACATTGGCCCACTTTCATACCAAATAGCAAACTTATTTAAAAAGAAGAAAAATATCAGAATCAGCTTTTCCACAAATAATAAATTACAACAAAAAGTAATCCATGATGTAAACACCTCCAAGAGTCCTTACCGTAAATTACGAATATACAAGCTCAAATGTGAAACATGCCCAAAATTCTACATTGGACAGACAGGCAGAAGTTTTGAAATTAGATACAAAGAACATATTGATGCTCTAAGACTTGGTAACTTGAACAAATCAGCATTTGCAGCCCATATTGTTGAAGAAAACCATTCAGTGGGAAACATTGAGGACAATTTAAAAATTTTGCATCTAACAGAAAAAGGAGCCGCTATGAAGATATTAGAAGATTTAGAAATACACACACACAAAAACTGCACCCCAGACTATATCCTTAACGAAAAAAGAGAGTTAGCTAACACCCCTTTCCTGAAAAATTTCCAAAAATTACTTTCCAGCCTCCAAAGCAAATAATATTAATACACCTATCTGCAGATCAAGTAGCAAATTTATATGTTACTATAATTCTCATGCTGCCAAATGTAATAAAATAATATACTATTTTACCTATACAGTTCTAAATATATATAAAAACTTTATAATTAAATTAGCAATACCAGATAATAAAATTCAATCTCTCTGTACCAATGTAAAAGGCATTACAGTTTTGTACAAAGAATATACGATCCTTTCCAAACATAGGACATCATCGTCAAATGTTACGATATATCATAGCATCTGTGACACTCATATGTTTGTAAGCTCTTTGTACACTCCTGGAAATTGAAATAAGAACACCGTGAATTCATTGTCCCAGGAAGGGGAAACTTTATTGACACATTCCTGGGGTCAGATACATCACATGATCACACTGACAGAACCACAGGCACATAGACACAGGCAACAGAGCATGCACAATGTCGGCACTAGTACAGTGTATATCCACCTTTCGCAGCAATGCAGGCTGCTATTCTCCCATGGAGACGATCGTAGAGATGCTGGATGTAGTCCTGTGGAACGGCTTGCCATGCCATTTCCACCTGGCGCCTCAGTTGGACCAGCGTTCGTGCTGGACGTGCAGACCGCGTGAGACGACGCTTCATCCAGTCCCAAACATGCTCAATGGGGGACAGATCCAGAGATCTTGCTGGCCAGGGTAGTTGACTTACACCTTCTAGAGCACGTTGGGCGGCACGGGATACATGCGGACGTACATTGTCTTGTTGGAACAGCAAGTTCCCTTGCCGGTCTAGGAATGGTAGAACGATGGGTTCGATGACGGTTTGGATGTACCGTGCACTATTCAGTGTCCCCTCGACGATCACCAGTGGTGTACGGCCAGTGTAGGAGATCGCTCCCCACACCATGATGCCGGGTGTTGGCCCTGTGTGCCTCGGTCGTATGGAGTCCTGATTGTGGCGCTCACCTGCACGGCGCCAAACACGCATACGATCATCATTGGCACCAAGGCAGAAGCGACTCTCATCGCTGAAGACGACACGTCTCCATTCGTCCCTCCATTCACGCCTGTCGCGACACCACTGGAGGCGGGCTGCACGATGTTGGGGCGTGAGCGGAAGACGGCCTAACGGTGTGCGGGACCGTAGCCCAGCTTCATGGAGACGGTTGCGAATGGTCCTCGCCGATACCCCAGGAGCAACAGTGTCCCTAATTTGCTGGGAAGTGGCGGTGCGGTCCCCTACGGCACTGCGTAGGATCCTACGGTCTTGGCGTGCATCCGTGCGTCGCTGCGGTCCGGTCCCAGGTCGACGGGCACGTGCACCTTCCGCCGACCACTGGCGACAACATCGATGTACTGTGGAGACCTCACGCCCCACGTGTTGAGCAACTCGGCGGTACGTCCACCCGGCCTCCCGCGTGCCCACTATACGCCCTCGCTCAAAGTCCGTCAACTGCACATACGGTTCACGTCCACGCTGTCGCGGCATGCTACCAGTGTTAAAGACTGCGATGGAGCTCCGTATGCCACGGCAAACTGGCTGACACTGACGGCGGCGGTGCACAAATGCTGCGCAGCTAGCGCCATTCGACGGCCAACACCGCGGTTCCTGGTGTGTCCGCTGTGCCGTGCGTGTGATCATTGCTTGTACAGCCCTCTCGCAGTGTCCGGAGCAAGTATGGTGCGTCTGACACACCGGTGTCAATGTGTTCTTTTTTCCATTTCCAGGAGTGTATGTATCAAAACATGTGGTGCGTGGTTGAAATGATCTCAGCGGCAAATCTAAAGTGTACAGTGAGAACTATTACGTGTGCAACAACGAGGATGCAGTGGGAACGCATTTACATCGATTGGACGAACGTTATGAAAATAATCACTCGAAACCGACGTTTCACGTAAGACACATACAACGAAAATCAGTAACGCAACCATCTGTGTGTGGCGTTTTTATAATTATGTTTTATATATATTTTAGGACAATTAATCTATAAAAACACACCAAATGTAAGAAAGAAAGCCTGTAAACCGTCTGATGATGAATGACAACGATTCGAAACCGGTAACAGTTTCCTTTGAATAAAGGAACTCAAAGTAAATTTGTGGCTGGTTGCTGTCCTAACACCATCAACAAACACTTCGCACCTCGGAATCGATTGCATCTATGTGCAGTCTTGTGATCATACAATAAGAATTTCATGAGTTGCACGAGAATGTAGGAAAATATTAGTGCGAATGGAAGCTGTAAGAAACACAGTTAACTAATTATTCTGTGCCACGTAATAATGAATTCATTTGGAAAGTCGGAAGAGAAGAAACTAATAATTATGCCAATTAGGACAAAAACTAAAGTGCAGATGCGGGCACTGTGCAGATCTGTGATTTTTATCTTCAGATCTATACAAATAATGTATACGAACGAGCGTATACATTGCTTTCGTAATTTTTCCCTCTTGTTTAGTCTTCTAATGATGAACCTGGATCCACACCCATCAGTCTGATTGTGTCTTTGTATCCTTCCGTCTACTATCTTTGTGTGTTTTTGCTCAGTGTTCAAAAAGCAAGGTATTATGCATGCTCACTAGAACGAGGTCGCAAGAAGGCTAACGACTTATAATCAAAATACAGTGAGAAGCCAATTTGTCTGTCGTCATGGTGTTAAGTCGACAGAAATAGAGGGTATTATTGCCTGCATCACCAGCATCCCGTAGTCGTCTTCTCTTACTGAGATTTTCATATTACCCTGAACACATGACGTCGAGATAAATGTGTATATTCTCCGTGACGAAACATCCCATATTCCACTCATTTTGATACATTTGTTACGTGCATCGGCAGCAATGAGTGATAGGAAAGCTGTTGTGAGGTGACGAATAACAATAACAATGGTATTAATAACAAATCAGTAATCAAGGATATTTACTGCATTACAGACAATTACAAACACATAATGCAAAAACACACCTTTTAAGTGTATTATTGCGTAATTCAAATTATTGACAGTCTATTCGTGAGCTTGCTCGAATTCGGTGGGGTGAAACCTGTCACACAAGCAACCAAAACACAAATACTTCCTGCACCATGCGCAACACACAAACAAAATCTCGCTGCAATGACTTATTGACCGATATACTGCTCGGAAAACATATCTGATTCATGTAGCTAAATACAGCTCTATCGGATATCAATTTGGATGTATACCAAGTGTATAAAAGGATATCTTGAAATACTGACTAAAACAAAGCCATGACCAAGACTGTAACTGGGGTCGACAGCATCGTCGTCTACCACCTTGAAACTCGAACGGTGACAGTGCTCGGCCGGTTACTTAACGTTTACTGATATCAAAGCCACAGGATGAAAACACAAAAATGTTAATAACCCAAAGATCATTAACTTTCGAACCTATAGTAGACTAAAGCAGTCATCAGTTGGAAGAATGGTTTGAACACCACAGTGCTTTAATAGGCACGGTCCTGTTGGAGGTGGTGTGCCGTTGCTTTCCTCCGACGTTTGAGTTGACTTACCTAGACAGTTAATAGCGGAACCTACATTTTAACATGGCTCTCGAACCGCAGTGCAACTCGGATAGCTTAGTATGAAAATCTGTCTGTTTACGGCAAAGGAAAACAAGTGATTTTCTAAAACATTCTCTGTCATACACAACTTGAAACAGGTCACGTCGACCAAATCATACGGAAGAACTAACAGTGACGTATATCGGAAGGCAGTAAGATCCCTTGACTTTTGGTTTGGTAGTATTCAACACCCACTTCTAGGCAAAAGTAAATGAAGAAAGGCAGCGCGTTTTTGTTATCAAGTAACGTCTTCATCAATTAATTTAGTTCTAATGTAATCTACGAGTAATTTCTGATGTTGCACATTAACATGAAAAGGATTCCGTAGACAGGGAAAGAACCTGTTCTTGGGCAACTACTTCTATAATGACCAAAAGGCATTAAATGGTCTTCAAGAAAATGTGTTTCAGCAGCGGTATGAAGAAAATGATAGTAATAATGACGGTAATAATCGTATTATCCGCCAATTTCACACTTCACAGTGGGTTTTCTCGAACTAAGAAATTTGCTGAATTAGTGAAAATTTCGAAATGGCTTCACATCGAGGCTGCGACGCCTAGAAGAGCCTTTACATCCTGCTGACATGGGAATAGCATAACCTCCGATTCAGAAGCGTACTTCTACTTAACTATTTAATAGACTCGCATTTTTTCCACCGTGACTAATTACGTAAGCTAAGTACATCATCCGTTGCAGCACACTCCTGGGACTGGGAAATGTGGTCACAATGGTCTGGTGGAACGAACTATCACTGGTGCAATGCGTAGGTTCAGGCATTTACTTTTAAGCGGCACAAACAGATTTACTTTACTTCTGGTAACCTCAAGAGAAAGACGTTATAATCCAGAACCCGCATTAAACATCCCGTTCTTGCATTACCAACTGGTCAGAGGCGGTTTACGTTGGGAAATGACATAGGCAGAAATCATGGTAAACAGAAATACTGTCACCAGTAAACTTACTTACATTAGAAAATTTTATTTTATTTGATGAACCGATAGCCATTTAAAAGAACAGGGCTCTTATTTTACTTGTACTTGACTGAGAAAAGGCGTTGAAAAATTGGGTGCTGGACTGTGATTCCAAATCGTATCCCCTCTTTAGAGCATCTGAATCTCTCGGAACAGTATAGTTCAATCATTTCGTTCCTTTTCCCAGGACTGCAATCTTCTCTAGATGTCCTCCAAAGGTAATTATGTAGCTCCGAATCCTGGTCCAGTACAAAAATATTCATAATTTCATTTCATGCTCTATCACGTGCACACCGGCCTGCTGGTGAAAACTAATGTGCATCTTTAATGTCTGTTCCAATGTCACCAACAATCGCAGTAGGTGTCGTTATTTCTGGTCAAACACGCACACATCTTACTGTTGGTGAATAAGCAATTGATACTTAAGCTACATTCGTGGATGATAAAGAAGGACGCTAGGTATGCGGTTCGATTGTCGCTCAGACACAAAAATTTGTATCCTTATTTTAGATTCAAACACCTAGAAGCTGGTTAGAAAAACCGATACATAACATTTGATTTTACTTAGTTAACAATGCGATTACGTGTTGGTTTCGTATCTCCGCCACAGAACTTCACGTCATGTGCTTCATCTTTAAATGCATGCATACTTTGCTACTTCTGAAAGGAGGTATATCAGACATCTTTCGTGGTTAGTTAAGAGGGACGAAAGGGTCTTGATAGGAGTTCTGGATTATTACTAAAACTGTCGTCTTTTCTTTACAAGTTTAGATCTGGTTACTGATATAAGCTGAAACTTCGGTAAGTCATGACTCTTCATGGCTAGTCAGCAATATGATTAGATTAGATTTGATTTGATTAGATTTATACTTGTTCCATAGATCATGAATACAACATTTCGTAATGATGTGGAACGTGTCATTTTAATGAAAGATTTATTTATATAGCTTGATTCAATTTCTTTACAACAATTTTCTTATCTCTCTCTCATTCTTTTTTTTCTCACTCTCTCTCCTTCTCTTTCTCTCTCTCTCTCCCTCCCCCTCTCTCTCTCTCTCTCTCTCTCTCTCTCTCTCTCTCTCTCTCGTCACACACACACACACACACACACACACACTCACACACACACATTCTTTTTTTTATTTTTATTTTCTTGTTGTGCTCGACTGTCAGTCAGGCATGAAAACGTCCGTGAATGATTTTAATAGTTTTGAGTACACTTACGAAAGAAATATAAAAACGACTATAAGAGTTACTGATTTATGATGCTTAATTTGCAGTCACTTCTGAGTATTATTAGTAACCACTCTCCGGTCCCTAAACCATGTTACAGAACTGCGAATCAGACACATTACGTATTCCATGCCGTGGCAGCCACGTCTTTGAGACGCCAGCTATGGTCGCTTCACAGCCCGCTGTAGGAACACATCTGTTCGTTTTCTTCCTGCTGGTACTGTAACTGAGATTTTCCAACAAGGCCAGGTATGTTTGGCAACTAGCTACTTCCTGGTGTGCACGAAATTAAGCCTCAAAGTTCACTTGATTTTGCCTGTCATTTCCATTGAATAATCTGAGTTATTATCGCTTGAGGTGTAATAAAAGACTGTAAATTCACGATTTTCAGGAAAAGTCGTTGAACGTGGGAATCGCAACTAATCTCGGCCTTTAAATAAAGGTTTACGAGTTCTAGTTACTATTGGCCTCCTAAGAGGACGTCAATACACATACTTTTTCGCTAGACCTGTAAAAAGCGTCTGTTCGGGTTTGCGGTTCCAGTCTCGCTGCCAAGAACGTTTGTACCCCTTGTGGGAAAGAGCTACAATCAGTCAGATCAAACATCTATAAGGAAATCGCAAGAAAATACTTTCGGGTCGTAGTGCAATGATGAAAAACTTGCAATGCTGCACAAAATGTAACGCCCCTTTCCGCTGCTGAGAAGCAAATTTTGTGTTTCTAGGAATATATAACTTTTTTTATACCTCTTGAGCATGACACAGCATACCAAATAAACACATGACAAATCCAAATGTAAGTAGTATTTTACTAATTCGTGCCGACACAGGCACGTTTGTGTACAGATACTCAGTTTTATGAAAAAAGACTTTCCTCGTAAGGTTATCGGGGGTAGTTTTATTTCATTTCTTATAATACAGTGCACAATTTCCGTAAGGTTTCTTTCAGTGTTGTTGAAGCAATAGTAAACATGAGAGAGAAATTAATCATCAACGATATAGGCGAATTCTCTGATGTTATCTATAACCGTCTGACAATGCACATGCAGTTTATTTATTACTTGCGTGTAGAAAATTTGTTCTGAGTTAAAGCTGTCAAACAAGGTTTGAAGAAGAATAAAATGCCACTACCACACGACAGCTAATGTAGAAAATACTTTTCTGACGTATTTTGGCACGATGTGCTCTCCTCATACATAATACAAAAATTTCGAGATGCATCTCCTGCCTGGCCGTCTGTTAAACCTGTAAAGTACAAAATGTCACAGAAGTTAGGCCTTTTTTCCACATGCGACTATTCTGGGTTGCGAAGTGACGGGAATTATGTTCAAAGTTCCATTAGATTGATAACTTCAGCTGACAGCAGAATTGCGTTTTAAAAATGTAGCAGTGAATGTACTCGAACTCACGATGTTTCATTTACTACGCTACTAGCTCACACGTACCTACAGTAGCTCCAGAAGTTAATAACAATTCCTCCAGACCGCGTTCCACAGTGCTGTGAGATAATGCATATGACCGGATCTAGACTTCTGAGAGACAGACACTTACAGCTTTTGTTTTGCTTAGCACGACGTTTTCAACAAATAGATAGCGCAATAGAGTATCTCAAGTGGAAAGGAACACCTCCTATTTAAATTTCTGCATCCTACACTGTTGGCAGTTCTACCTAGGTGGCATTTACGTGATTTCATTTCGTTGATTACAAAATAGAATCGAATGTATGCACTGGGTAGCCGTGGAAGCTATTTCATGGCGATTCGGTCAACCAAGTAAATGAATGTACTGAACATGCTGCAAACCACTACAGGGAGCCTGTGTGTCATAATTCTCATCCAATGTGGCGCAACGGCGTTATGATAGAAAAATGAGTCACAGAGAAGAGGAGTTGGTGGTCTGTTTGATTAGTGATAGCTTCATATACTTATGGTCTGGGCTGGATTCCGACTTCTGCTGATGGTTTTTCATAGGAAGAGAGATTCTACTCTCTTCTGGCTACGACAAGTGAAGAAGGTATAATGGCATTGTGGTGTGAAATTCACATTAAACATGATATTCCTTCTCTTCCAAATAGACATTAGTTTGAACCACAATAAAGTCAGGAGTGGCGACATGTAGAAACTCTCTCACCAGTAACCTTTCTTATACTAGTTATTTATTTCTAGTGACGAAACAGTCGCTATGTAGGGTCACAAGACCCTTATTCCATCTTTTATTTGGGCTTCTGTATTTCAATAAAATTGGTTCTGAACTGGGAATGCAACTCAGACCGCCCTTAACGCGGAATTTGATCCCTTTGTGACAATACAGCTCCACTACAATTTTTGTTTGTTCAAAACTGCGGATTCCTCATTATCTCCACATACTGCACGTAAATGGGTTCAAATCCTGGCCCAGCACTAAAGATTTCATTATTTATTATCAAGCTCTAGCATGAGAACACCTATCTGTTGGTGGATAATAATTTTGGATTTTAATGTCTTTTCATTCGTTGTCAACACTAACGATATCTGACGTTTTTTACTCCCAGTGAGACACAGATCTATTTGCGAGATCACTGTAACTTCAAGGATGTTATCCCAAGCTGCTGGTGAAGAAAAATTCGGTAGCTGACGTCTCTTCGTGTGCAGTCAACAACGATATGTGTGGAGTTCGATTCCCAGTCAGCACTGAACTCTTCGTCATATTGTTGCTAGTTCAAACATGCTCACATGTCGCTGCTGGTCTAACAAACCCATATTTAACGTTCGTTCTCTTTAGAATATAACAGCGATAGGTGTCGGGTTGGAGTCCTGGGAAGGAAAAAATTTCGTCTCGTCATTTCAGTTAAAACATCTACCTACTGCCGAGAAAATCCGATACGTCACATTTGATTGTGCTTCGATAACAACACGATTATCTTCTGGGTTCGAATTGCTGTCCAACACAAAGTTTTACCTCACGGCATTTCAAGTAAGTTACTTGTGAAGAAGCATAACATCTCTCGTAGTTCGTTAACAGGTACAATAGATGCTGGGTAGGAATTCGCGTCCGTTAAAAATGTTTACGTTATATAATTTATAGTTGATATTTGCTAACTGATACTGTCTAAAATCGAGGCATATCACTCTCTGCATGGCTAGTCAGGAATGACTGTTAGTTTCCGTCAGTCACGAAATCTTCGCTTAGTCTGCATGACCTGGGTTTGAATCCATATGCAGAACGAGACGGTTCGTCGTGTCATTTGAAGTTGATACATATTCTCAACTATGTGCACGTGAGTAACTTAAATTTTTAATGTCATTTTGTGTTAAATAATCAGCACGGTATTTTACTTTGAAGAGGAAATTATGGATATGACGAACTTCCTAGTTGCAATACCTATCTGACGTAATAATGAGAGTGGTAACATTCCAGGTATGTCATCTATTGTAATAAATGTGAGCTTACAAGCATTTAGGACAGTCTTAACTGTGATATGGTGTTCCTGATATTTGTAGTATCGTGGTATTACTTTACATCTTGAGTTATTGCGATAGAGAGCAGTGTTTCCTAGTGGTGACTTGTTGGAACCATTTTCAATAGTCAAACGACTGTACCGAGGAGCGAGTAGAGGACCTGCTAGGCAGCTGAGTTATGCGGATTGCATGCGACTTACGCGAAAAGCAATTCAGGTCGTTCGGATACTTATTCACCCAGGATAGCTATGTCATCAGCAAATCTTGTCATTGACATCCTTTCACTTTGGTCTCATGGTTCGCCGATTTTACAATCAATCTTGAACAGTTGTTTGCTTATCACTTTCCTTATATCTTCCTCCTTATTTGATCAGAAGTATTGTGAATCTCTGCTGAACTCTGACTGTAGTGTTGGATCCCCTCCCTCTAACACACTGACTTCCATTCCTTCTTCTATCATGTCATCAGACAGTTCATTTCTATCGTAAAGCCTGCAGTGTTCTCTCTCCACTCATCTGTTCCCAATATAATAGTTTTATACTGCGGTGTCAAATTGCTGATAATTAATAATCAAGTCATTGAACATCCTTAAATAAGGAATATGGTTATGAGCAAAACTCATTACTGTATTTCATGTATTATAAAGAAAATGTTTTAAGAAATACTGACTTCAGTGAAAACCTTGTATCTTATTCCTTACGAAATAAACGGAGTCCAACGAACAATAAAATCGAAATTTAAAGACAAACAATGGGACACAGGTCTCTGCGGCTTTTACTAGGACCAATCACATGAAAATGGTCACCATAGTACCTTTCTATATAGTGATTGGAATGTTGCGGTAACACAATGCCTTTCTCTGTAGGCAAAGAAACTGTTAGCTGGCGTAACGTGTTATAGGGTAAAACCATTATATACCACTCTAATAGGACATCACAAATAGTACAACGAAAAAGCTAATGGAAAAGAAAAACTTTTTGCAGATATCTCGTAAAGACATTAAATAATTTTAAGTACTATAGCTGCTGTAGTACTATTTTATTCATATGATCTTATGGCTGTGAGCTCATTTCGACACCACGGTTATTTACTATCTATCTCCAAAACAGATAAAAATGTTGGTACATAATTTTTGTACTTTTTCATTAGTTATAAATTACGTTAAAATTTTTACGTTACTGTTTGGAAATTATTATGTCCTTAGCACATCGTTGTCACTGGTACTATCGAAATTTTTTATATGGTAATAAGGTGGTGAAGTTATATTAATATCTAGTTGCCGAGCAGTGTTTTTGGATATTTGATTCGTTTTTAAAATTAACAGCTTCCGTTGACAGCTTGGTAACCGTGTGTCACGGTTACATCTCTAGTTTATTAGTCTATGGATTTGTGTCATATTATAACCTTTGTATTGTTTGGTGGTGGTATTACTTTTACCCATAGACATACATTACTGCGCAAGCAGAATCACTGGTGTCATTGAAGCCAGGACTTTTGAATCGCATCAGGGCGGCGGCGGAAAGAACGTGTAAAGAGCTGTTTATTTATTGCTAAAACAGTTGCAGGAAAAGGGGGATAAACTGATATAAATACACTACCGTTAGAGTTTTAACGTAATGATCAGTACATGCGTAGTGTTTCACTGTAATTTTTCGTACAGCAGTCGGGAAATACAAGCAAAGGAACATGTTTTAGTGCAAGATAACTAGAAACATCTTACGTATTTTTGCTTTTGTACGGTAAGTGAGCTCAAATAATTACATTAAATTTTGTCTTATCTGAAATCACAGTCGTCATTAAATAATTTATGTTTATTTTAAGGGTTATAAAAAAACTACTATTAACAAACGTAGCGTAATGATCTTTTTTGAACCAGTTTTGATCAACGTCTACTTTTCTTTGAACAATACGCTCGTTATGAAAAGTGCTCCTACAAATTGAACGTGCTATTTGTCTTTGATAACAAGTGTATTTACTCAGTTGAGTGTTCTTGCGAAAAGTACGGTTTGGTTTAAACGTGTATATATGTAACTTTTTGTTCTCATAACACAATTTTAAAATGTATGTGTTAATATTTAACTAGTGCGCAAAGATTTGCTCAACTGCAGAACTTGTTTAGACAAACTTGGGTAGCTTACATCATTTCGTCTCAGAAAATTGTAGTAGTACCGTACGTGAACTTCCTGACTTCACCACCTTACGTCACTAAAATTCAGGCTTCAGTAAAGATGCGCCTTTGCCAGTCTAGTAAATTATGCATTACACAGATCCATAGATTAGCAAATCAAAGACGTAACCATAGTACATCGTTACCAAGCTGTCAGCTTTAAAAAGAAATCAAACATCTCAAAACCAGTGCTCAATAACTCAGCTTATTAACACATAGTAAATTCGGCAGCACCAGTGTTAACGATGTGCTAAGGACGTTAAGTACTTCCAGATTGTAACGTAAAAATTATGAATAATTTATAACTAATGAAATTACTTACCAATATTTACATGTACAAAAATTACTTACCAATATTTATATGTTTTGCAGGTATCTTGAGAATGGCCATCGTGTCGAAATGACCTCACAGCCGTAAGAACAGATGAATAAATTAATAATACAGCAGAGTTGTTGGTTAAAATTATAATATGTTTAGAACAAATCTACAATGCTGCAGGCCCGCGAGAAATAAAAATGTTGCTGCAGATATTCCATTCACAAATATGGGCATTACGTTGCTACCTTCAGTGTTTATCTCCTTGGGAAATAAAATTTTTGTAGTGAACAATAATGAAGTTCCTGAAATGCAAACCTTATTTTCCTGCTAGAGACAGTTTTCACACAATCCGAGACGCCCAACTCTCCAAGTACGAAAAATAAACCTTTTCATTTTGCGGCTTTCTTTCCAATTTCAGTGGTATATGCTAGCAGTCACCGACAAAATTTTCGGAAAATTACCGTGTTTTCAGCGGTTTACGTTCAGAGCCAATTTCGCTCTACCGCTGGCTGTGAACTAAACGGAGGGACAGAAAAAAAAGACAATGGCGATTATTCAAAATAAATAACCGAATAAATAGTTTAAGCGGAAGCACAGAACTGCGGTATCAACGTATGGACGCGATATCGAATTCCGATTAAAATGAGTTATACTTCAAATTAACGTATGGAAATTAATGTTTGAGTAATTAAATCACAAGTGGGGAATTTTTTGCGGGGTCGCTGTCACGGCCACATGTCGCCCCTTTGTTCGCGCCGCCGGGCCCTCGCCGCTAATCCCCGTAACGGGTTTTCTTCCTCGCCGCCCACATCGCCGGCTCTTCGTATGCAAATACTGTCCGAGGGCCCACTTTCACTTTTGCCGCGGCCGCCTCGTTATTCTCGCACTCGAAGCGACAAAGCCTGTTTCCGCGAGTTCATAATGGACTCTAGAGTAAGAGCTCCTCATACTGCTCGGGACACAGACAGCCATTTTCCGTTTGTACGGCCACCGCACAGCCCACGGACAAACACGCTAGCTTCGTAGTCCAACAATTTTCCGATATAAACATCAAAGGTGATGCAATCTAGGACGCAGAGAAACTGTTCTAAGAAAAAGTCTGTCGCTGCTATCTTCTAATTCACATACACAACGTCACAAGAGAAAAAAAGAATTTTTATTGTTTTATTAGCTGTCGTTTCTCGTTCGTTTAATACATTTTTATTCAAGCAACGATCTTTCGTGTATAGTTTCAGACTTTCAATAGTTAAAACGGCTGCCAATCAAACAGCTCCTCAATTTGTATGACAACTAATAGCGCTCTGCAGACCTGGACCGTCACCCCTCCAAGTGCTAGCCAAGCCCAAAAGCGCTTACTTCGGTAATATGACGGGAACCGCAATTACCACTGCGGCAAGACTGTTGGATCTTCCATTCAAGCTTACGAGAAATACTTAAAGTCTATTTTCCGTCACAGTCCATTCCAAACATAATATTTTAGAACGTCGCCTAAAGTTGGACAAAAGTATGTTTATAGCATTTGTAGCTTTATAATTTACTTACCTTGACTGGAATACACTCTTTGAAATTCTGAAAATGGCGGAGGTAAAATGCAGGGAGCGAAAGATTAACTACCACTTGCGCAGAAACATGATTGGAGTTATGAGTCGAAGAACATAAAAGAAAGGCCATACACGAGAGGTCAGTAAGACAGAATTGTATTCTATCCCTCATATTATTCAATATACGCACTTAGCAAGCAATGAAGCAAACAAGTGATAATTTCGACAGGGAGTTAAGGTTCTGGGACAAAAATACTTTAGGTTTGACAGATGACGTTGTAATTGTGAGAAACTGCAAAGGACTTGCAAGCT
This sequence comes from Schistocerca cancellata, assembly GCF_023864275.1. NCBI lineage: Eukaryota > Metazoa > Arthropoda > Insecta > Orthoptera > Acrididae > Schistocerca > Schistocerca cancellata. The sequence goes on along the minus strand of NC_064633.1, from coordinate 20,011,776 downwards.
CAGTTGAGCGGAATGTGAAATATTTTGAAAAGATGTTAAGAGATGAACCTTAACAAAATTAAAACATGGAATCCAGACTAACCAATTCAGGCGATTCTGAAAGAATTATTGGATTGAAAAACTGAAAGCACTAGATGTATTTTGCTACTTGGCAGCAAAATTAGCTTATGTGGACCGGAATAGGAAGCTTATAATACAAGTTGGAAGTAGCAAAAAGAGTGTTTGTGAAACGAGCAATATGTTGACACTTAATATAGAGAAGTAAGTGCTACGAGCGCTTTTCTGAAGGTGCATTGACTGCAGCCTTGCACGGAAGTGATACACGGAGGAGAAACAGCTCAGAAAATAAGGAACAGAAGCATTTGAAATGTGATGCTGCAGCAGAGAGCCCAAGAAAATAATGGTAGATACGACGACCGATGAGGAACTACTAAATCGTGTTGCGCGGGAAGGATATTTCTTGCGGAACTTGACTAGGAAATGTGGTCGGTTGATAAGACGCATTGTGTAGCATTCAGGAATTCTGAGTTCGGTAATAAGGGGAAGTATGTGGGCTTAAGACTGTGCAGGGAGACGACGCTTGACTCCCGTAAGCAGGTTCCAGATGTTCTTAGTTACGGTAATCGCGCAGTGACGAACAGTCCAGTACAGGATAGACTGCCGCAGAGAGTTGCAAAAAACCACTTTTATGACTCACGACCGCTACAACATCGAGCTTCACTGTCAAAAGACTTTAGCAAAGTACTAGCACCAAAGGCAGTCACTGTAAATACCAGATACCCAATTTGGAGACTGTCATCGTAATGAACAATTTTCACAAACCGCGTCCGGCCATCCAGATGTAAGTTTTCAGTGATTTCCTTAATAGCTTAAGGCAAATGCCGGGATGGTTTCTTCGAATGGTCACGGCCGGTTTTCATCTCCATCCTTCCCTAATCCGAGCTTGTGCTCCGTCTCTAACGATCTCGATGTCGATGGGACGTTTAACACTAATCTCCTCCCGCCACTGTTCCATCGGTGCTGAAAACAAAGTATTTCTTTCACAACAGTCTATGTAAATAAAAATGTGAATGTTGATTTGGTCAAAATCGTAAATCTGGGGTAGTTTTTCTTCCATTGCTTTGAAATTTCGACACCACAGAGCATTCGAATTCGTGCGTGTTTTTATATACTTACTGGAGCGCCACATATAACAAATAAATATACATTTAATGTGGAACGATAACATGCTGTCGTTCCTGGACGTTTTGATACACTGTAAAACTTAGATCCACCTAACCCACGTATTCCAGTGGAACACGACCCACACTGATATATATATGAAGGCACGAACCTTGATAATTGTAGGTGCAATCTGCACAAAAATGTGAATGTTCTTTTTTTTATAATCTTAGATGTCAGAAAGTTCTGTGCCGATTGCTTCGAAATTTTGGTATAACGTTGTATTCGAATACGCGCATGGTTTTGTGTACCTATTTTCAATTATATATATATATATATATATATATATATATATATATATAGTTAGCAAACTACAAGTGCTAATTCTGAATTTGCAGTAACAATAAACAAGGCTCAAGGTCAGAGAGAGTGAGGCAGAGGAGGTGGACAGAGGGGTGGGAGGAAATAGACATGATGATGATGCAGTCCCATACTGTTGATATACTTTCTGGGATGTGAGGTCGTGGTCCAAGAACTTTTCTGCTCCTTACGTTTCGTCCAGGACTGCGCTGGACTTCCTCAGAGGCAAGACTCAGCGTAGCAGCGCCTCTGAGGAAGTCCAGTGCAGTCCTGGACGAAACGTAAGGAGCAGAAAAGTTCTTGGACCACGACCTCACATCCCAGAAAGTATATCAACAGCCATGTCACCCGGTCGTGAAAGCCTTCATTCTACAGTCCCATACTCCTTGACAGACCGTAGGGGAACGATGCGGAACACCCACACCGCCGCACTAGGCAAGGTCCTATTGGGGGTGGGTTGCCATTGCCTTCCTCCGACCGTAATAGAAATGAATGATGATGATGATGAAGACGACACAACAACACCCAGTCATCTCGAGGCAGGTGAAAATCTATGAACACGCTGGGAATCGAATCCAGGACCCCGAGTTCGGGAAGCGAGAACGTTACCGCCGAGACATAGAACGGAAAGGTCGAGATGCAGAGAGTGAGTAGAGTGCCACAAAGTGATGGAGAGAAAGCAAGAGAAGATGGTACATGGAAAGGGGAGAGGACAGAAGGAAATGACGAGAGATGCAAGAGGAGAAAATAGACAGAGAAAGGGGGGATGACGTGACGGACAGAGAAAGGAAGGAGAAGATAATGGGCAGCGAGAGGGGGATGGACGAGGAGATCGACAAAGAAAGATGGAGATGGACAAAGACAGGAGAGAGGGAGAGAGAGAGAGAGAGAGAGAGAGAGAAGGAAATTAGAACGCATATCCAATTCCCATACACATTAGAAATGTGTACTTTCTCTTTTATTTAACCACACTGAGTCACAGCAACGTTTTGCAGCGAACAGACACTAAATAAATAAAGCTTTATTGGATGCTAGTGGGGATCCTAACATGTTCGGTGTCACAGAGCTACTCGTTGAAAAATTGGATGACGAGGTCACGAATACGGCTCCATTAACACTGAAATGTTTGCACTGGTACGTTGAAAACACGTTCTTGATTATTCCTGTTTGAGTGGAAGCATTTCATTTACTCGCAAAAATGAAAGATAGCGTTGACTGAAATGTCTGAAATACAGCGGTAATCTGAAACAATGGTAGCTATTGTTTTGTGGCGTTTTGCTACACCGTAAAACCTACAGCCACCTGACCCACTCGGTCTACTGAAAGACGACCCACACTGATCTACGAGGGTTACCCGGAAAGTAATGCACCGCATTTATTTTCCTTGACCGAATACAATGCTACGAATTCGAAACGTTATGTATTATTTGAAGTACCCTAAGTGAGCGTACCAAGTTTCCATCACTTTCGACAGGTAGTGTACCTGCAGGACAGTATCAAAATGACGTCTGCAGCTGATTTACTGTTTCAAGCAACGTGCCGTCATTGAATTTCTCAATGCATAGAAAAAACTGTGGGGAATATTCACAAACGCTTGTGCAAAGTTTATGGAGCATCATCTGCTGTCGACAGAAGTACAGTTAGTCACTGGGCACGGAGGGTGAGGTCATCAGAACGCGGTTCGGCGCAGCTCCACTATTTTCAGCGGTCGGGGAGACCATCCACGGCTGTCACACCTGACACACCTGACCCAACCCCCTCGGACTTGCACTTTTTTAGGCCGTTAAAGGATGCTATTCGTGGAAGACATTTTAAGCAAGCTGGGGAGGCGATCCACGCAGAGAAGGGCTGGCTCCGCCACGAGCACAAGTATTGATACCAACAGGCCATACACGCCCTTGTTTCGCGCTGGAGGAAGATGAGCAGTAGTAAAAATTGCTGTGTTGAGAAGCGCGCCGCAGCGCGTAGTGTAAAGCAGTCGCCCTCCGTTTCTGGCGGTGGCGCCGCTGTGGCAATCGCAGCTTTGGTGTCTCCCTCTGGTGTGAAAGGGGAAAGGTAGCCTGTTCACGTGCATTTAAGGGGCGCTATGAGCTCGGCAGTCACCCTCCTCTCTTCATCCCGCCGCTTCCCCAGCTGCCCCATGCTCTCCCCTCCTTTTCCATCCTCTCTGACCCTTTCCTCGGCAGGTCCCACCTGGTAGTTTTATTCTTCGTCGCGTGTGCTCCAAGTGGGTTTTAAGTGTGTTGTTTCGGAGTGTTTTTAATACTGCGGCCAACTTTTAACCTGTGCATGCGCATCCGGTGTCTTCTCTGTGTTTTAAGAATCGCCAACTGTGTTTTTTTAACTTTCTGGTGACTTTTTTAACTGCCCCCAATGAACGTCTACATGTCAGTGTATTTGTACCTCCATTTTGTCCCCTTACTCTGTTTTATGTTCCCCTTTTTTATCTCCTTATTTATGTATTATTTTATACTTGTTTTAGTTGTCGTGTCACTCGGCTGAAGAGCGGCGGATTGTGCTGCTGACAGCCCTCCCCTGCCCATATGGGGCAGGGGAATGATATCACAATAAGGAAAAAAAAACTCGGCAGTCGGTCAGTCAGTCATTCGGAGGCAGTTGGTCAACCAGGACAGTCTGTCAGTCCGGACGCGTCTGGTCAGTTGGTCAGCCAAGTTAGTCTGGGTTTGTCTCTCGTCCGCATTGGTGAGGCGGTTAGTGTCTGTTGGTCGTCCGGAGTGCTAGTATGTGTTAGCCCCCCAGTCTGTTCTAGTTTGCTCAGGCAAATGGCATTGGCGGTTGGATCGATTGATTAGTCGGTCGGGCACTGGGACACAAGATGACTTGTCCGCCTGGAGTGTCGGCGTATGTGAGGTCCCCACTTGAGTCCAGTGGCCGCGCCGTATAGCGAGGGGTAGTGGCTTCGCGGCCGATACTGGAGCAACAGGGGTCAACCCACGACATCGGTCTGCCCGGGTCGAGCTGCGACGCCGTGAGACGGGAGATCCTTCCCGCGTCCGTTGAAGCGGCTGGCATCGGACGGTTCGGGAGAGCGTTTTGGGGGTGCTGCGCCAGGTCTTCGCCAGAAATCGCAGTTATCAGAAGCTGAATGATTGGTGATATGTTGCTTCAGTTACTTGTTAAATTCTACTAATTCTACTTGTGTTGTTGGTCAGTCTCTCGTCCCCAGCTTGCTCGTTTGTCTCTCGTCCGCATTTGATAGGCAGTTAGTGTTGGTCTGTCTGTCTGTCGGTCTGCCATACGTTAATAGCTGCCTCTGTAATGTTTGTCGGATTCGGTGTGTTAACGAATTTATTGTTTGAAGTGACGGCTGAATTCTTGAAATATATTTTTATCTTGCCTATTATCTTGCGAAGTGATATATGTGTAATGTAGAGCATGCTGTACATTTTAAAAACAAATTGCACTTTTGGTGGAAAATAAGTTCTTAGTGTGAGTGTTTCTACCATTTCCATCCCTCTTACGGGGTGCATAGTTAATGTGATTGTGTGAGTTGTTAAAAATTTTAGTTTAAAGTAATTTGGTGTGTTCCAGATTTGCACCAGTGTATTTTTCAGAGGTCGTTGTGAGCGGTCGTGACTACGGCCTTGTTGACAGGGAGCGGAAGCTTCTCTGCCCGAAGGCCCCTACTGTAAAAAAAAATAAATTCTACCTCTGAATAATTGTAATTTGATATTTCGAGGGTGCTTTCTGCTTATAATCTTAAATCTGTTTCGAAAGGGCTTTTAGGAATAAAATTCACATTTGTGTGATTTTCTGCTTATAAACTTTTAACCTGTTTTTGACAAGGCTTTATGAATAAAACTTCCATTAATTTGTTTCCATCAGTTACTCCTTGGCAACTACTTCCACGTTCACATAGTGTGTTAATGTTCTTGATGAATCGCTAGTAAATAAAGTAAATTCTTTAACAAAAGATTTTGAAAGTAAATTTCCACGGTTCAGAAGACCACAGAACGGGATGGAGATTACGTTGAAAACTAGGGTGTGTGGATGGAAGACCACTCTTTCGTGTGTGTAATTCTTATTATGTTCAATGAAGAATTGTTGAAGAAAAAATGCGGTGCATTACATTCTGAACTTCCCTCGTATATGTAAATGCAGGTAGCTTGTACCGATGTGCGTATACCAATTCTGGTTTGAACGAAAGAAATCGTTATCCCCTTTTGGCTATAATTAATTTGGAATCGGCGTATCTCTAATAATGGCTCATTTCCAGCAGACCATCTTGGAACTGCATTAATGCGTTGTGCATAGTCATATCATATGCACATTGATGTCGAGTTGCCTGGGAAAAATTCGGTACAGCTCCTCCCCATCGACTAGTAAACGAAACACAAGCTTACGGGTTATCTTACAACGTTTTTGATTTGGTTGCCTATGTCGAAGCCGTTAGACCTCAATAAATCATTCTTAATTTGGCAAAAGTATCGTTCGTTAATGTAAGTTCAGGTGCATCCTAATGGGATGTCATACTGCCATCCCTGTTCACGATAAAGATTGTTGGGTAAAAACATTCTGACTACTGCCCACCGCGAGACTGAATATGCTGCCGTAGTGGGCACGTGACCCGATAAAGTAAGTAAATAAGCGGAGCAGAAACGGATGGGGGATCATTCTCGCGACAATACGGTTCACAAGGGAAGAAATCACTGAAATAAGCGACTAAAGGGCACATTGTTATCGCCTGTTGTTAAGATGACGTGTTCACGCCACATCACAGAACATGCATGTCGAAGGCTTACCTTCTCCACACAGCAGAATAGGGGGCCGTCTGTGGCAGATCTGATGACAAAGAACAATGCTGGTGCAGGCGAAAAGTGTATCGGAGCACAGCGTTCATTGTACATTGCTGAACACAGGGCGTACACGAGAGGTAACAATTTTATGATTTACTTCCACAGAACCTGCTCTGTTTACCACATCCATATGTGTAATAAAAATGTAAGTGTGTATGCTGTGGTGTCACCGCCAGACACCACACTTGCTAGGTGGTAGCTTTAAATCGGCCGCGGTCCATTAGTACATGTCGGACCCGCGTGTCGCCACTGTCAGTAATTGCAGACCGAGCGCCACCACACGGCAGGTCTAGAGAGACGTACTAGCACTCGCCCCAGTTGTACGACGACTTTGCTAGCGACTACACTGACGAAGCCTTTCTCTCATTTGCCGAGAGACAGTTGGAATAGCCTTCAGCTAAGTCCATGGCTACGACCTAGCAAGGCGCCATTAGCCTTACAGTGCTTGTATTTAAAGACTCTCAATTGTATCGTCAAGAGCGATGTACCACAATGATGGAATAAAGTTAAGTATTCGAGGAGCTACGTACTTTTCTTTATAGCATTCATTACGTATCCTGTTCCAGACCTCACGCCAGCCGGCGTGTGTGTACGCGTGCCTTTCGGTTACCCGTCACTGTGGACTGGCTGTCTTGTCAGTCCACAACATATGCAAAACTCAAACAATGTAAAATCCGGGATGGAATACAACAATATTATGAAAAGGAAAGTTGGCACTCACCATATAGCGGAGATGCTGAGTCGCAGGTGGACAAAACGGAAAGACTGTCATAAATAAACAAAGCTTTCGACCAGTAAGGCCTTCGTCAAAAACAGACGGCAGACACACACACACACACACACACACAATCACGCAAACGCAGCACTCACACACACAGGACCGCAGTCTTAGTCAACTGAGTGTGAGTGTGTGCTTGTGTGTCTGTCGTCTATTTTTGACGAAGACCTTACTGATCGAAAGCTTTATTTATTTATTTATTTACAGTCTTTTTGTTGTGCCCATCTCCTACTCAGCCTCTCCGATATATGTTAAGTGACAACTTTCCTTCTCATAATACAGGGTGATTCAAAAAGAATACCACAACTTTAAAAATGTGTATTTAATGAAAGAAACATAATATAACCTTCTGTTGTACATCATTACAAAGAGTATTTAAAAAGGTTTTTTTTTCACTCAAAAACAAGTTCAGAGATGTTCAATATGGCCCCCTCCAGACACTCGAGCAATATCAACCTGATACTCCAACTCGTTCCACACTCTCTGTAGCATATCAGGCGTAACAGTTTGGATAGCTGCTGTTATTTCTCGTTTCAAATCATCAATGGTGGCTGGGAGAGGTGGCCGAAACACCATATCCTTAACATACCCCCATAAGAAAAAATCGCAGGGGCTAAGATCAGGGCTTCTTGGAGGCCAGTGATGAAGTGCTCTGTCACGGGCTGCCTGGCGGCAGACGATAAGGTTTCATAACTAACCTTTTTCGTAGGACTCTCCATACAGTTTATTGTGGAATTTGCAGCTCTCTGCTAGCTCTACGAGTCGATTTTCCTGGGCTGCGAACAAATGCTTGCTGGATGCGTGCTACATTTTCATCACTCGTTCTCGGCCGTCCAGAACTTTTCCCTTTGCACAAACACCCATTCTCTGTAAACTGTTTATACCAACGTTTAATACACCACCTATCAGGAGGTTTCTTAACACCATACTTCATTCGAAATGCACGCTGAACAACTGTCGTCGATTCACTTCTGCCGTACTCAATAAGACAAAAAGCTTTCTGTTGAGCGGTCGCCATCTTAGCATCAACTGACGCTGACGCCTAGTCAACAGCGCCTCAAGCGAACAAATGTACAACTAAATGAAACTTTATAGCTCCCTTAATTCGCCGACAGATAGTGCTTAGCTCTGCCTTTTGTCGTTGCAGAGTTTTAAATTCCTAAAGTTGTGGTATTCTTTTTGAATCACCCTGTATTGTTATGTATGTACATTTGAACGCACATGTGCTCCTCATCTCTTCCTATGCCACTGGGCTGAATTGAAACAAACTTGGTAAGCATATCACATTTCTGGACACAATCACTGTGCGGTAAGAACCACCTGTCCGTCAAAGGGGTGGGGTGGCAGTGGAAACAAAAGGTGTAGGCCATGGCGCATGGATTCCCAGATATCGTTCACTCAGTATTTGAGAGTGACAGCACTTAGTGACCTGCAAAAGACTTTAACACATAATTTCAAACCTTTACGAAACTGTCTCTCTAATGGCTCTGAGCACTATGGGACTTAACATCTATGGTCATCAGTCCCCTAGAACTGAGAACTACTTAAACCTATTTAACCTAAGGACATCACACACATCCATGCCCGAGGCCGGATTCGAACCTGCGACCGTAGCGGTCACGCGGTATTCAGATACACAGATAAATGTACCTAGAAAATTACATCACTGTACGACACTCAGTTTAGGAGATGTGACACCACAAACACTGAGGTGCGTGAAATACTTCCACATCATGCGTGACGTTTAAGTCTATTACTTCATTGCTACTAATTCTATTCACAGCACATCTTTGAGATAGTATCCATGTATGCCGCTGATTGTACAGATAAAATTATATCATTGTAGTTCAGGAGATACGTCGTCATGAACACGGAGCTACGTGAAAACGAAACTGCAGGACGAAATCTGCTGCTAGAGATACAGGAGAAAAATATGTGAAATATATATATAATACATGTCATATATATATGTGATATGATCCTAGTAGGAAAAGCTGCGGATAAAAAGCTCCTCCTAAACCCCTGATCAGATATAACCAAATTTGATATACATGTTACTTACAGTGTGGAAAGAAATACTGTTGGGGTAAAAACAAGCAGCCTCCTATTGAGGTGGAGTGTGACAATGGGGAGAGTCGAGGAGGGACGAACAGATGGACAGACATGGAGGGGAATGGAGGATGTGGATACATATATGAGAAAGGAGGAGGTGGGCAAAGTGAGAGGGGGAAAATGGGTAGAGAAAGGAAGGAGAAGGACAGAGAGAGAGAGAGAGATGGGAGGAGGAGAGGGACAGGTTAAGGAAAGAGAAGGTGGTGGACAGAGAAAGGGGGAGGAGGAGAGACAGGGAGTAAGGAAGAGGTGGATGGAGCAGCAGGAGAGTGGCTCAGAGAGGGGTGGAGCAGAAGGACCGAGGGGGACGAGCGGATGGGCAGAGGGAGTTGGAAGGAGGACAATGGCAGAGAGAGGAGAGAGCAGCAGGTGGACAGAGAGAGGAGCAGCGGAAGATGGACTAATAGAAGTGGAATAAATACATGCCTGGACCACCAGGTAATGAGCTAGTATAGTTGTACAGGGCATAACAGGTATAAGTCCAGATAGTTTTTTTGGTGACTGAAGACAGTGTACTCATCAATATGACATCTGTATTTAAGTCGTATGCAGATTAATAGCTATAACAATCTCAAGTCGTAAGTTTTTTGGTTGGTAAGTACCTCCAAGTACAAGTGGCAGCGCCAAACCGTTAATGCTTATTTTCCCTTGGGCAGCAGGTCACATGTTGAAGTGTGGACACAAAACGATGAGTCTATATTAACAGGGGTAGTTCTTTTAGTAGTGCCGTATGACCGTGCAGAAAACATCAGGTCGTAAATTTTGTGACATGTGTGTGGAAAGACTGTTCATCGCAGAGAGAAAACAACCAACAGACTGATGTGAGTGCATATTAAGGTACCACATATAAAAGTATCTGAACTTTTACGCATTATTCTCTGTATAACCCGGACAAACAATTTTTATATTAGTTCGTAACGATACACACTCTACAGTCTTTGAAACCTCATAGAATAAAGGATATACTTTTGTTATCTCACCTTCGATTTTCGTAGTATACAGGGTGGTCCGTTGATAGTGACCGGGCCAACTATCTCCCGAAATAAGAATCAAACGAAAAAACTACAAAGAACGAAACAAGTCAAGCTTGAAGGGGGAAACCAGATGGCGCTATGGTTGGCCCGCTAAATGGCGCTGCCATAGGTCAGACGGCTATCAACTGCGTTTTTTTAAATAGGAACACCCATTTTTATTACATATTCGTATAGTACGTAAAGAAATATGAATGTTTTAGTTAGACCACTTTTTTCGCTTAATGATAGATGGTGATGTAACAGTCACAAACATATAAGTACGTGGTATTACGTAATATTCCGCCAGTGCGGACGGTATTTGCTTCGTGATACATTACCCATGTTAAAATGGACCGTTTAACAATTGCGAAAAAGGTCGATATCGTGTTGAGGTATTGCTATTGTGATCAAAATGCCCAACGGGCGTGTGCTATGTATGCTGCTCGGTATCCTGGACGACATCATCCAAGTGTCCGGACCGTTCGACGGATAGTTACGTTATATAAGGAAACAGGAAGTTTTCAGCCACGTGTGAAACTTCAACGACGACCTGCAACAAATGCTGATACCCAAGTAGGTGCTTTAGCTGCTGTCGCGGCTAACCGCACATCAGTAGCAGGCAAACTGCGCGAGAATCGGGAATCTCAAAAACGTCGGTTTTGAGAATGCTGCATCAATATCGACTGCACCCGTACCATATTCCTATGCATCAGGAATAACATGGCGATGACTTTGAACGTCGAGTACAGTTCTGCCACTAGGGACAAGGGAAATTACCGGACGATAAGAGATTTTCTGCACGCGTTCTATTTAGCGACAAAGCGTCATTCTCCAACAGCGGTAACGTAAACCGGCATAATACGCACTATTGGGCAATGGAAAATCCTCGATGGTTGCGACAAGTGGAACATCAGCGACCTTGGCGGGTTAATGTATGGTGCGGCATTATGGGAGGAAGGATAATTGGCCCCCATTTTATCGATGGCAATCTAAATGGTGCAATGTATGCTGATTTCCTACGTAATGTTCTATCGATGTTACTACAAGATGTTTCACTGCATGACAGAATGGCGAAGTACTTCCAATATGATGGATGTCCGGCACATAGCTTGCGTGCGGTTGAAGCGGAATTGAATAGCATATTTCATGACAGGTGGATTGGTCGTCGAAGCACCATACCATGGCCTGCACGTTCATCGGATGTCACCGGATTTCTTTCGGCGGGGAAAGTTGAAGGATATTTGCTATCGTAATCCACCGACAACGCATGACAAAATGCGTCAGCGCATTGTCAATGCATGTGCGAACATTACAGAAGGCGAACTTCTCACTGTTGAGTGGAATGTCGTTACACGTATTGCCAAATACACTGAGGTTGACGAACATCATTTTAAGCATTTATTGCATTAATGTGGTATTTACAGTTAATCACGCTGTAACAGCATGCGTTCTCATAAGTGATAAGTTCACAAAGGTACATGTATCACATTGGAACAACTGAAATAAAATGTTCAAACGTACCTACGTTCTGTATTTTAATTTAAAAAACCAACCTGTTACCAACTGTTCGTCTAAAATTGTAAGCCATACGTTTGTGACTATTACAGCGCCATCTATCACAAAGCGAAAAAAGTGGTCCAACTAAAACATTCGCATTTCTTTACGTACTACACGAATATGTAATAAGAATGGGGGTTCCTATTTTTAAAAACGCAGTTGATATCCGTTTGACCTATGGGCGCGCCATCTTGCGGGCCAACCATAGCGCCATCTGGTTTCCCCCTTCAAGCCAGACAAGTTTCGTTCTTCGTAGTTTTTTCGTTTGACGCTTATTCCGTGAGATATTTGGCCCAGTCACGATCAATGGACCACCCTGTATGCAGAGCCACCATCTTAATGGCAGTCCCATTAGATCTCCATTGCAGAAAACAAGTTGCGATATTCATCGTGATGTCTGCCACTATAATCACATTCCTCCTCGTTAGCAACCAGAGAGAAGGCTGTGCGTGTCTGCGGAGGTATCTCCCCGCAATGAGAACCGGCTGCGGCAGATGGCCTAGTAACGCGGAACTAATGGCAGCCGGTGGCGCTGCGAAATAAATAACCCCGGCTCGGCCTGTGATCTGTGGGGCGGCGGTAACGCCGCGATCGCGTCTCGCTACCCCCGCAGCGCCCGCTGGATTGGATGAGGCGATATCTTCCAGCGGCCTAGCCCCGCGGCGCGCCGCGCCACGCCGCATCGTAGCACACACGTCAGCGCATCGTCCCGGAAGCGCGGCAAATATTACATCTCGTCGCCAAACGAATGACAACTCTTGTGGGAGGCAAGTGGGCGAAGGCAAACACTCACAAAGGAAACCGCAGTAGGTCACTCTGTGATAAACGTGGCAGGGTGATAGAAGGATTTAAATAAACTTATTTTGACTTAGTTGCCAACAGGGAATAGCTTCAGAGATGATATTTGGTCTGTGGGGCGCTGAACTGCGCTCAACAGCACCCGTTCAAATTCCCAATCTTTCTCATTGTCCAGTCTCGTAACTTTTCCCGAATGATGAGGACAACACAAACACCCTGTCCTCGGGCGGAGAAAATCCCCCACCCGGTCGGGAATCGAACCTGGGACCTCGTGATCCAGAGGCAGCAAGGCCAGCCACTAGACCACGGGTTGTGCACAACAGCCTCCGAGAAAATGTCAATCAAAGCTACAACGTTGAAACCTTCCCGTTTCCTCTATATCTCTTTTTTTACGCAATCTTCCCTTCTACAATAACCTATGAAACCTTTCCTTATGATTTCTATCTCTTGCTTAATAATAACAAATGAAATCTTCCCTTTGAAATTTATTCTCTTTCTCAATCTTCGCATACAAATTTAATTGCTGCTTATTAAAAGTGATTTTCTGATTATTTCGACGAAACATAGAATGTGTCGTCGTCGTGGCCCTCAGTCGTTATCTGCAATAACCCAAGACTCTTCCTTACCTTTTTTACTGTTACTGGATCACCATCTGACTGCTACATCGAACTGCGACATGAGTATACTTACTCTGGTTTACTATACTCTATCAACTGCTGGTGGGCTGTCATAATAAGTGGCTGCATTTGTTACCAAAGCTGACGTTATTCTTTAATAGTAAAGCTGACGTTATTCTCTAATTAATTTGACTGAAGTTACGTAATTCATAGTTACACTTTTTCTTGAGAACAATAAAATTTTTGCAACGTTTTTACGGTGATGGTTTTTGGGATGGATTATATCAGTAATGTAACATTGCTGGCAAAAATTAATTATATTCTGAAAACGCTTCAAATATTTAGTGTGGGTAATGAAATCTACATCTACATCTACATCCATACTCCGCAAGCCACCTGACGGTGTGTGGCGGAGGGTACCTTGAGTACCTCTATCGGTTCTCCCTTCTATTCCAGTCTCGTATTGTTCGTGGAAAGAAGGATTGTCGGTATGCCTCTGTGTGGACTCTAATCTCTCTGATTTTATCCTCATGGTCTCTTCTCGAGAGATTTTACAAATATTCAAATGGGACTTACTTTTTATAATAATCTTACAACTAGCATTGCGAAAACATACCTTCAGTAGTCCTGAGTTTCGCAAAGAAAATAATTAAATAATATTAGTTCCTCTTATCATAGTAGTTAGTTGATGTCTCTGTACATCCGTTTATAATCTCTTGTAAATCATAGCTGTTGGCTGGCAGGCACACTACTCCTCTCAACCTCTCGCTTCAGGCCTGCTACCAACTCGCTTCACATCTCGCTTACTACTGACTTCCTACGAACGCTAAAGTGCGGTCTCTCCTGCCAACAATGCTTTCTGGTGCAGACAATCCCTGCTACCATTACAAAATGTATCAATGCGCGGTCTTTCCCGCTCTTTTCTTAAAATGTATTCATACGCGGTCTCTCCCGCCCTTTTTAAAATTATATCAATTTGCGGTCTCTCTTGCCAACAATACTTTGGTGCAGACATTCCCTGCTACCACAATTATTTCCAACATGACAAACATTAATTATTCCAACGTAATCCTATTAATAAAATGTTAACATCTTTCTTAAATTGTGGGTTAACAATAGAAATATACACGTCTTACAACATCACTTGATCAAGCTACTCGCGCTTCACAGAACGATGACAATGGTAGCACAGTGGCTAAGACCACGGCTTCGAAATTTTGCGCTCCGTGTTCTAATCCGATGTTGTGCTTTCCTTTTTTTCTTTTGCTGTCGCGGAAGTACGTTTCGTCAACATATTTTATGACGGAGTGAAAAACAATGGTGTTGAGGGCGAAGAAGCAAAGATTTAAAGTATTATTAGAAATAGATTTTATCATCACATTTGACACAGATTAACACATTCCTGAAAACTGCTGCCAATAGTTTTCGTTTGCCTCCAACAAGATAGTGAAAAATTTGGTCCTCGAATCTATCAAGCCGTAAAATAGTTAGTGGAGCGACATCATAATGTGTCCATATAATAGACAAAATTCACATTTTCCCCTCGAAACATCTTACACTTGAAAACAAGGTTTCGCTACGGTCGCAGGTTCGAATCCTGCCTCGGACATGGATGTGTGTGATGTCCTTATGTTAGTTAGGTTTAAGTAGTTCTAAGTTCTAGGGGACTGATGACCTCAGAAGTTAAGTCCCATAGTGCTCAGAGCCAAAACAAGATTTCACTATCACTATTTTACCAGTATATAACCAACCCGAAATTTTGCAGTGTCTTCAAAACTATATTCGTTCATGAGTCTTAAACCAAGTGTCGGAGACGATAAATTGTAGTGTGTGCAAAACTGCCCTTCAGAAGAATGTGAAGATTAGATAGATAGTAACTGAGGAGGAAGACCGGAATCAAATCGGAGGAAAATTAAATTTATAGCACAAGTTAACTGAAAGGAGGGATCGGTACATAGGACACATCCTGAAGCATTAAGGCATAGTCGATTTGGTAATAAAAGGAAGTTTTTGAGGGCAGAGATGGGGAGGCGAATTTTAGAGGGACACCGAGGAAGGAAGACTAAAGAAAGCAGGTTCAAATGGTTGCAGATGGAAATCGTTGCAGACATATGAAGAGGCTTGCACAGTATACACTAGCGTGTCCAGTCACGTATAACCAGTCTTAGGACTGAAGACCGCATCAGGTACAACAAAAACACCAACAACAAAAGCTTACAGCTCATCGCGAGCCGCTTATTACTTCTCGTCTGACTTCGTATCACACATGAAATTAATTTAAAAAAAGCATTCATTAACAAATCCAAATTTCTATGTTATTCTGGCCTCAAAGCACACCTAAATTTTAACAGAAAAGAGGTGCACTGAGTTTCTGAAAATAATTCGAAAGCAACTACAAAGCCACGAAATCTGTAAAGCTCCCAAAAGTAACTTGCCAGACGTTTCTGGACAAAGTTTTGCGACGTTACGTAAAAGTGGAGCTGTTTCTGTGCTTTAATGTCTTCTAGGGTGGATAAAACTATCCCTCCTTATACGACGGGCTGGCTGTCAATTAATTTCGGATATCGACGCGTTCATTGACAGTAATTTCGCCGAAGTGTATGCCGAGATGTAAAACTTGCGGCGTATACTTTTACTGGTGGGTGCAGAATTGCATTGCCCGTTTACAGATATGGCCTAATGTCATCTCACAGCAAAGGCAAATCACGAATGGAAGCGATGCCATTAAAATACACACATTGATCCATAAACAACTGTAGGCTCCAGTGTTCAAAAAATGATTCGTGGTTTACCGAGAAATTATCGCGACTGCGATGCTGTTTTAATGATGATAGTCCCAAAAAGTGACAGTCGTGTAAGTGCCTTCGCATCGTTCTTTTTGGTGCTCAGAATTATTAGGCTTTGAATGTTTCTATGAAGCATAAAAGCAAAAATCAAACCAATAATTGAAACACTAGTGTTATGATGTTTTTAATTTTCAATTACTTTTAATTATATAAGATTATATAACATTTGAAATGTTTCATACTGTCACCAATAATTCCATTCTATTTTACGAGGTAACAAAAGATATTGACGTGACGTATTTCCGTGACATGAAAATAAAAATAAAACGTAGGACTGGATTTGAACATCTGGTGCAAAATTTCGAAACTGTGCCCTCAGCCACTGCGCAACCAGGTAACTGGGTTTTATTACGTATTTGTGTACTGTTGAAGTCACGTCGAAAGTGTGATCGTCAGTTTCTCGAAAACTACTGAGTTTTGGCAACTCAACCGGAACAGGTATCTTTCCCCGTGCAAACTTGCGACTGTATCTCTTGTGGACTGGTGGCGTCAACTTTGATGAAAATCCAGCTACCAATAAAAAAGACTAATAATGATGTCCGGCTAGGACAGATGCGTAGGTTGTAGGCCAGCACACACAGACTGAAAGTAACACAATATTGCGAATAGTAAAATATGTTACACAACTTTGGTAACACTGGTTACAGCAATGGCAGAATGCAGGTTTAGCTTATCTGGCCTGTGTTGAATACTGTTCAACAAACCCAAATTAAATAATGTTTTTTGAACTAAAGTCAAAAGAAAACTAATCTTCTGTCCTGTTGCACTGTTCGAAGAACAATTCCAGACTAACAATACTTAATTAAATGTTTAGGCAGACGGTCTCCACCCACACACAATAATTCTATTGATTGCTCCGTTTCTCCTGAAGACTAGCTGCTGTCTATCTATCCGCCACTGTTACTCTCTCACTCGCCGGCCGGGGTGGCCGAGCGGTTCTAGGCGCTACTTTCTGGAACCGCGCGACCGCTACGGTCGCAGGTTCGAATCCTGCCTCGGCCATGGATGTGTGTGATGCCCTTAGGTTAGTTAGGTTTAGATAGTTCTAAGTTCTAGGGGACTGCTGACCTCAGAAGTTAAGTCGCATAGTGCTCAGAGCCATTTGAACCTCTCTCTCGACGTCTTTAAAAAAAAAAAATAGCTCTGAGCACTATGGGCTTAAAATCTGATCAGCCCCCTAGAACTTAGAACTATTTAAACCTAAGGACATCACACACATCCATGCCCGAGGCGGGATTCGAACCTGCGGTCGTAGCGGTCGCGCTGTTCCAGAGTGAAGCTCCTAGAACCGCTCGGCCACAAGGGCCGGCTCGACGTCTGTAAGACTTTAAGACACGACGAACGTTCTGCAGAAAGTCCCTTGCAAGACCCGGACTGACTTATAATTTGCACTCGACGACTTCTGCTCGGGCACGGTTACTTAAGAGTGCGTCTGTCTTGCTGGTGAATGGTTGATTTTCGCGCAGCAATGTTCGTGCTGCGGACTGACATCCACGCTACTTCTGGTACCAACTGTCGCAAACTGTTCCACTGTGGTATCTCAGTACACCAGAGTATCAGAGAGCGACTTGCTGTGGGTTCCCACTGCCGGCCTCTACTGTGGTCGGAACGCGTAATGGCAGGATGGGTGGCAACACTGGGAAACGGACAATTTGCGTTCGGCAATTGATGTTTCTTAGTAAAGGAACATGTCTGCACGTCATGATGATGACATACACATTAAAGCGACCACCTGTCAAAAGCAGGAATAGTCAGTTAGCTTCTGAAAGGTACCGACAGGGATGGGGAGCCATCTCTAGTCCAATGCCGTGGCCAGCTGCGCTAGGTATATCGGATCCATGGAGCGAACACTCAAATCTAAATGGTCCCACAGATCCTCGATTTCGTGATGCAATAATTTACCAACAGCCGTATGTATTGTAGAAATTTATTTTATGAACTTTTTATGTTCTACCAGTTTCGGCATTACATTGATGCCACCTTCAGGCCCCACACGTCATAGTCGTAAAAACGCTACACGCGGACGGAGCCATATAATTGGTTCCGTGAATCAAATCGCTATGCAACAGCTCTTGGTGGCCACGTGACACAGACGCAGTGGTACATACGTGAGAGAGTCAATGTACGCATTTAGGCGTCTGGAACGGGCACAAAACATCTGATTGGCGAAAACGCGCTAGGAAGCAGAAAAGAGCCAAAGTTTCCATGCAAGTAAATGGTAGGGACCTTGCGATTGGTAGAGAGAGTTTCCACAAAATAAGAGGAACGCTCCTACTGGTCGAAAAAAGGCGTGACGTGAAGAACAAAAGAGCCCAGGTGGGGAGACAGTTCGCCTATGAGTAAGACAAGACGGGAATTTTTGTGGACTCTTTTCTGAACTGGTGTCAATTGCAGAATGGAGAGCATAATGCTCTGTTCAATGCCGAGGAGTAATTTGTGTGAACACTGCGTTCACAGAGGCTGATATCCAGCTAGAAATTAGCTGTAGCATCGCTTAGCTCCAATCGTGGAGAAACGAACCAGCCAATTAATTAATTCTTCTTGCGAGAACTGAGAGGGCACTATAGCTCCAACTATGCACGTGTATATCGCCACATTCTAAGACTAGGGCTGAGTACATGTTCTCTCGCGTAACGTGAAACATAGGGAAAGTTTCTGCTGAAAACTTTAACAAAGGCCAGATTAGTTTTACAGGAATTTCAGCGGAAGAGAGCGGCCTAGCAGACGACAGCTCATCGCAGCTTAAGGTAAGTACCGCGTGCAGAGGCTTCAACTTGTTGGTCCACCAGCTTTCGTCCACTGTAAACTCGAGCGACCCTGGGTAATGTTTTGCTCAATTTGTCACTTAACTAATCATGCACTGCAGACTTGATTGTCATTCTAAAAATAGTACCAAACTTTGAACCGGAATCGGACCATTTTCGTAGTACTGGCCAACATCATAATGTAATCTTTAATATTGTCGTGTTTTAGCCGGCCGGAGTGGCCAAGCGGTTAAAGGCGCTACAGTCGGGAACCGCGCGACTGCTACGGTCGCAGGTTCGAATCCTGCATCGGGCATGGATGTGTGTGATGTCCTTAGGTTAGTTAGGTTTAAGTAGTTCTAAGTTCTAGGGGACTGATGACCTTAGACGTTAAGTCCCATAGTGCTCAGAGCCCTTTGAACCATTTTTGTCGTGTTTTACTTAATATTGTTGTGTTTAGGATTATTTCACTTTCTGATGTTGACAAGATGCGTTATCCTGACAACTGTTTTTTTTTGTCACATTGAAAACTGTGTAAAAGCGTGTATTTTTGTGCTAATATTGCGACATTAAACATCTCATTTCAACTTACACAGTTGTCTTCAATCCTAGAATAAGACAACCAAAAAATGTTGCACCTTACACTTCGGTTACACGATAAAGGCCGTAAATTCAGCTAAATATCTAGGAAAGAACACACAGAAAAAGTTGTGTGAAAGACAAACCGAAGATTGCGTTTCATTGGTAGAACATTTAGATAATGTAACAGATCCACTAAAGGCACTGCCTACACTACCTTTGTTCCTCTTTTTTTGGAGTACTACTGCGCAGTCTGAGATTCTTACCAGATTAATGGAGTACATCGAGAAAGTTCGACGATAAGCAGCATATTTTGCTGTTATCGCGAAATATGGGAGAGGTTTGGTATGGACACCATTAAAGAAAGGCGTTTTTTGTTGCGGCGGAATCGTCTCACGAAATTTCAGTCACCAACTTCCTTCTCCGTATGCGAAAATGTTTTGTTGACGTCGATCTACATAGGGAGAAACGATCATCATAAGGAAATAAGGGAAATTGAAATAAGGAAAATCAGAGCTCGCATGGAAAGATATAGGTTTTCGATTTTCCTGCGCGGTGTTCGAGAGTGGAATAATAGAGAACTATTGTGAAGGTTGTTCGATGAACCCCTGCCAGGCACTTAAGTGTGGTTTGCAGAGTATCCATGTAGATGTAGTTGGGCACATGTGTTCTTCGTCCATGGAAAACTGGCCCGGCCTCCGTTCTCAGCCAGTCCTCTTTGTGACCAGTCCGACTGCGGCTTGAAAATCGGAAGTTGCCTTCACGGCCGGTTCTCTGCGGACTTGTAACAGTGGACTCTAAATCGGCGGCAGCTCGTAGAGACTTGATGAATCACCAGAGCGTCCTACAGATGAATAGAGCTGGTCTTCCATAGGTATCCACAGTGCAGATGAAATGGCTTCACTCTGAGAATGAGCTTGAGGAGGGAGGAGGTTTTATAGTAAGCGATGACGTACATCCCTCCCCCCTCTCTCTATCTCTCTCTCTCTCTCTCTCTCTCACACACACACACACACACACACACACACACACACACATACACACACACACAAACACACACACTGGCAACTGAATGTGCCCACGTTTTCTAAACTTGTCAGCACTCTCGGCTGCTCTAGTGTTTAACTTCGGAGATTCAGAACGTTCCTTTACACGATCTTTGCATCCTGAAAGACGTTCTTATTATATCTAAGTGAAGTTGCTACATTTAGCGTCATTACGGTAGAGCGTCCCACCTGCTCCGTACTGTTGTCAAAGTATAGAATCAATTGTGCTTTTCTTACGTCTCCTATAGTCCTATGGAACAAGCGCCTAACATGTTTGTGCTTCAGGCATCCCGTGTTGACATTCGGTTATGACGTCGTTGTGTAACCGTAAGAATCACCCCACTTAGAGACGTCTCCGTCGGTTTCTAACAAGATTTTATTCCTGAACTTACTATTCTACTGTGCAACAGTACTAAATCTCAGCAGAAGTGACATAGATCCATTCGTAAGGATAGTCGTATCTCAGGCCTGCTGGGTATGAACTGAATATTGATGGGAAAAGAGCACCTTAACGTCAGACTCACTTCCGTTTGTAGAAAAACTGTAAAAATATTCTGAATCAAGTACAGCGTCCAACTGTGGTGATTTGCATGCCTCAACGAAACACAGCCTAACCTTAGGTGCAACTTCATTGACAGTGTATTTGTGCAGAGGTCAGACCAACATACGATTTCTGAAGAGAATCATTACCCTTTTCGGTAATTAGAGGGTCATCTATCTGGCTGATCGTATAAGCTAGCCTTGTGACGTTAACCAATACGTCTTTGCTATACTGGCCTTATAAATGACCGAAACCTAAGGAAAACTACAGCCACTTCCTAGGGCACGTAGTTCTGTTGTGTGGTTTAATGATGATGACATTTTCTTCGTTAAAATGTTCCAGATGTAAAGTAGTCTTTCCTCTGAATGCCCGGAAAGGACTAATCAGAAGGACTCTGTCAACAGGGAAACCAAATCTGGTACACAGTCGATCGAAGCGTCGAATCGATCCATACGTCGGGTATGTGGATAGGCTAAAATGTGATATGTCGGGAATCAGTGAACTGAGGTAGCAGGAACAATAGGACTACTGGTCAGTTGAGCCCTTTATTATCAAGAGAAAATGAAATAGGAGTGAAGCAAAATGTCTAATAATGAATAATAAAATAGAAATTCGGCTGCACTACTTCGAACTACATTCTAACGGCTATGTCGTAGCCACTATTGGCACAAAGCATACCCTCACCACAATAGTACAAGTTTTGTCGCTATTTATTATTCAGGACATTTAATTGTGAGTGACTAGAGAAAAGGAAGAGAAGGAAAAATAGGAAGAGAACGTTGCTTGGCGAAACAAATGATAAGGAAAGCTGCCTGGTAGAACAGTGTGGAGCACAATCTAATCTTTACTAATACTTGATTTGGGAATCATGAAAGGAGATAGTTTACGTGAAACGAACCTGGAAACACCGATAGGTTTCAAGTGGAATATATATGGTAAAACAGTGATTTCAAAACAGGATTGTAAGCTGTAAAACACTTCCAGGAAATAACATGGACTCTAACCATAATTTATTAGTTACGAAGTGTGAAATAGTTACAGACAGATAAGAAATTAACGAGCTGTCATCAGTATAAGCTGAAAGGACAGTAGCTTGTTGCGGCTCTCAATGGGAGCCTTATCCAGCTGTTGACAAGCGGGGAAAGGTAAACAGTAAAGACGAATTGACAGTTTTGAGAGATGAAATAGTGACTACATCAGTAAAATAAAATAGGCAAAAAGTTGTGGCCAAATATAAATCGTAGGATAATACAAGTAAATGAAAATATAAAAAGCTTACTGATGAAGCAGCAAGGGCGAGTACAGATGTACAAAAAGTAGATTGACGGGAAATGCGAAATGTAAAGCAGAAATTGCTCAAGGGGAAATGATAATCTGTATAAGGATGTATGACAAGGAAAGAGATAGATACGGTCTATAGGAAAACAAAGAGAAAGAAAGCAGCTGTATGGGTATTAAGAGTTTACATGCCAACTCGTCACTAAACAAAGAAAGGAAGGCTGAAATATGGAAGGAATATCTAGAAGGGTTATACAAAAAAACAGATTGAAGATATTATTAGAAGAAAGGAACACGAAGTATATGAAGTTGACATGAGATATATGAAACGGTGAGAAGAATTTAAGTGAGTACTGAAAAGCCCATTTCGAAACGAAGCACCTGAAGTAGAAGCGATTGCTTCAGATTTGTTAAGCAGTAGTGGAGAACCAGCCAGAACGAACCTATCCCGCTTGGTACGCACGATATATGAGACAGGCGAAATACCAGACTTCACGAATAACGAAATGATTGCTATTCCAAAGAAAGCAAGTAATGACAGCGTTGAATTATCAGCGAACCATTAGTTTGATAACTCATCGTTACAAAAAAAAAAAAAAATGGTTCAAATGGCTCTGAGCACTATCCGACTTAAGTTCAGAGGTCATCAGTCGCCTACAACTTAGAACTAATTAAACCTAACTAACCTAAGGACATCACACACATCCATGCCCGAGGCAGGATTCGAACCTGCGACCGTAGCGGTCACGCGGTTCCAGACTGAAGCGCCTTTAACCGCACGGCCACACCGGCCGGCTACGAAATACTAATATGAATTATTTACAGAATAATTTAAAGACTGGTAGAAGCTGACCTCGCGTCAGATCAGTTTGTGGTGTGGAGGAACGTAGGAAGAGGTGAGACGATACTGACCCTATGACTTGTCTCAACAGACAAACTGGTGTGTTGAATTAACGTTTACAACATTTATAGATATAGAGAAGGCTTTTGACAATACTGAATGGATTACACTCTTTGAAAGTTTGTAAGTGGGAAGAGTAAAATAGAGGGAGCGAAAGGATGTCTACAAATTATAGAGTAATCAAGTTGCGGTTACGAGAGTTAAAGGACATGAAAGGTAAGCAGTGGTAGTGAAGGCAAAAAGACAGGGCTGAAGTCTATACCCAATGCCATTCACTCTGCACACTGAGCAAGCTGTGAAGGAAACGATGCAAATATTTAAAATGGGAATTAAAGTTCAGTGAGTAGAAAAATAAATTTGAGGACTGCCGATGACATTGGATTTCAGTTACAGCAGTTAGGGCAGCAGACTTGGGAAATGTGTTGAACTAAATGGATATCGTCTCGAAATAAAAATATAAGATGAATATTAGTAAAAGTGAAAAAAGGTAATGGTGACAAACTGAATCAAATCAGATGATTATGAACGAATTAGATCAGGAAATGTGACACTAAAAGTAGTGAACGAATTTAGCAATTTGAGCAGTAAAATAACTGACGATGGCCGAAGTAGAGAACAAATGAAATGATATCTGAGAGGTCAAGAAATTCATTTCTGAAAAAGAGATACTGCTTAAGACTGAATATAAATTAAGAGTTGGGAAGTCTTTTCTGAAGGATGAAAGTTGCCTGTTACGTTTCAGCTATCAACATTTCATTTGTTATTTTACAATTCGGTTGTTTTCACGTACTAGTTACCACAAGGTTACTGCAAAGGTGTAATTCTGTACCTAATACCAACCAAAAATAATTTAGTTACCTTTGAGTTTCGCGTGAGCGAACCAGTGGGGTCACTGCCAAGTCGCTGAGAATCCTGGGGCATGGAATGACGACGCGCCTTATGTCGAATGCCGTGGGTTGCTGTGTTGCTGCACGGTGGTGTAGTTGCGTGTAGAAAATGGGCACTTGCTATGCGATTTTGTTAATCAATCAAGACTTACGTGTGTTTCACGCTTAACTTTTCACGTCACAAAATTGTTAGAACTTTCAGATGTGATTATTAGTTCTTTGTAAGATGAGTATGTTTCGAAGTTAGGTACAGAATCTGATTGCTCTTAATTCATCCTAATCTCGATATAGTCAATTTATTCATGTTTGTTACTAGTGAAACCTTATAACTGCTTTGCGATTTATTTTGGATTATACTCGTAATTAATTGGATACTCTTAGACTATGGCTATCTGTGTTCCATATGTTATCTAGACACAACTAATACCCGTACCGTTGTGACTAATTAACTTTTCTGAGATAAATTATATGAATTTACATTTAAACGTTCTTTACAATCATTCTCATTAGATGTTCGAACGCATTAGGTCGAATTGTACTGAGTAGTTAGTGCATGAAACTTGATTTGAAACGTGTTAGTTGGCTACCTCATGTGGCTAAAATTTCCGAGTTTCTCGTTGTAATTGACTTGAGCAATAGTAGTAATCACTTCGAATATTGTACTTCATATTTACAGCAGACAGTGTAGGTTCTGGTGCTGACCCAGATGATAATGGTGCAGTCATTTTTTCTACAGAAAGTATGTTTATTCGATCTCTTATGTTTTGTTTATCATTCACATTCTCTTCGCAGGGTAAACGGCTGTAAGCTGCAGTGCTTATACACTTGTATACTTGGTGAGATATCTGATATGATAGGACATATTCTGTGGTGTCACCGCCAAACACCACACTTGCTAGGTGGTAGCCTTTAAATCGGCCGCGGTCCGTTAGTATACGTCTGACCCGCGTGTCGCCACTATCAGTGATTGCAGACCGAGCGCCGCCACACGGCAGGTCTAGTCTAGACGGCAGGTCTAGTCTAGACTCCCTAGCACTCGCCCCAGTTGTACAGCCGACTTTGCTAGCGATGGTTCACTGTCTACATACGCTCTCATTTGCAGAGACGACAGTTTAGCATACCCTTCAGCTACGTCATTTGCTACGACCTAGCAAGGCGCCATATTCAGTTACTATAATCTGAACAGGTAATATTGTGTATCATGTACCATCAAAAGCGACGTTCATCATTAATGGATTAAAGTTAAGTATCAAACTAATTACGTCCGCTTTCTGAATTCTAATTCCTTGTCATGTTCCAGACGTGAGGTCAGTATAGTCCATCCCTCCTCACGCCAGCCTGCGTGAGCTAAAACGCGTGCATTTCGGCCTCCTGTAGTAACACGGTGTTGGATCTTCTGCCAACACAACATATTAAATTTTCGTCTTGTTATGCCCAATAGATCGTTGCACTAACAAAGTAAGTGTTAACTGCCTAAGTAATTTTTTTGTAATTCCTTTGGAATCAGGCTAAGATCTTAAGGTTTGTTCAAGAGTCAAAATTATTTATACGTCATAGTTTTCAGACCAGAACATACACAGATTTACTTTCACAGACAAAACCTAGCAGTAACTTTACAGGAAATTATTCTGAAGCGAAATGTGGATGATAAGCAGTACAGACAAGGACAGAGTAGAATGCTGAAGGTTATATGGCTAGACTAGAAAATCCATGAAGATATACTGAGTCGAACTGGGGACAAATAACTAAAATAGTGTATCACCTGACGAGACAAATCCTGAGGCATGAATGAGTCATCAATTTGGGAAACAAGGCGGGTTAAAATTTTAAAGGGTAACCAAGATTTGATTGAAGTAATCTGCTTCAAGTGAATGTATGTAAGAGTAGTTATATGAAAATGAAGATAGACTATCGTGGACAGATGCATCCAACGTGTCATCAACCTGAAGATCACAGCAACGAGACTCCAGTTGCTAAGACCTGACAAAGATTTTAGCACTGAAAATAACTGATTGTAAACGCCACGTACACAATAACAGCCTATCGTCGTCATAATAAAGAATTTGAAGCTAAACAGTGAAGTCATCATTAGTCGTTTACTAAGGTGTCAGTGGGAGACAAATTATTTTTGTTTATTAAAGTGACAGTAGTAGCCATATTACAATGTCGACTATTAGCACTGGTCCATCAAGTGCTGAAAAGAACGCACTTCTTGAACGACAACAATAAGCTTGTAATGTCCGACGGAGTAACAATAGGGGCCCCAATATCTCCACTGTGATAGATATTGCCGCTAAAGAGCTGCACGGCAAACACGTGAATATAGCTCCCTTAAAGGCCAAATGTTTTATAGATAATTTTAGGACACATTCCCGATCAATCCCAATTGGAAAGGAACTTTACAGCAGCTTGCCTAGCTCGAGAATGGCGCTCAGCAAAATTGTAAGTATCCTGTAGAACTTTGGAACGACGGCACGCTGTCATTCCTAGACGTTTGTTTACATCTTAGAACCGAGAGGAAGCTGATCCAAATGGTCTACAAGGAGTCAATCCATGCCAGTCTATGTTTAAATGAGTGAAGCTTCCACCAACCTGCGCATAAGAAATTTGGATTTGAACAGAGGAAGTGACTGTCCACTTTCTGCTCTAAAAGAGTATTGCAGTCTGCTATTGACCGCTCTTGCGTAACATCTCACTTTCAAGAGAGTGTCTTGGAACTGTATCGATGTGTTGTGCGTAGTCACATCATTTGTATCTTGATGTTGGGCTGCTTGATGTCTGGGAGAAATTCGAAAATTCAATACAGCTATTCGTAATCGTCTATGAATAGCATACAACCTTATGGACTACCCGACTAGTTTTTGACTTGGTCGGAAATGTGTGGAACGAAACGAAAACAAGGGATCGGTGTTCAGAATACATCTTGAGGCACCAATGAATTTAGATTTGGTAGTGTTGGAAATGAGGATTGCAAAAATTGTAGAGGAAGAATAACCATTGTATGTAGCAATAATGTTCAAGTGGATGAAGGTTGCAGTAGCCATGCAAAGATGAAGAGGCTTACACGGGATAGACTAGAAAGCTGCATCAGACGAGACTACGTGCTGAATACCACAGAACAACCATTAAGAGTCCAACTAAAATGAAAACCAGCATGGCTTCTTTATCGTAACCAGGGTGGCGCACTTGATAAGTTGCTCCCTAATGTTCCGATTTCTTGAAGGCTTTCTGTATGTATGCAAGATATTTAACATATTTTTTCTGTTGGCTTGAAACTGTACTGCGGCGTCGAATCAACACAGAGATAACTTGGGATGTGCTTCTGTGAAGTATGACAGGGACTTCTCGGCTCTTGATAAATAGGGTGATTCACAAGGCTATGCAAACATTTTAATATTTCAGGTTACCTTCCATTCGGAAAGTGGGTTTACTCAGCGACTGTTATGTGGCTTATAAATTATAAAGTGAAGCAACCAGTCGTCCTTTTTTAGATTTCATTACGCAAATCCCGATTTCGGCTAATGGCTAGCTATTCTCATTGCACTATTTTTTATTCTCGATGCATGTAAGTTCCTGAAAGAAATGTGACTGACGCCCGAACAACAGGGACTTACATGCATCGAGAATAGAAAATAAAGCATTGACAACGGTCAGGAAGTAGCCGAAATTTGGATCTGCGTAATAGAATCTACAGGTGGAACTAAAGAAAAAAGTTCACAGGTCCGCAAATGTTTAGTTACGGAGTTGCGGCTAAGAAAAGATTTTGTCTAAAATTTACCCACATCGCTAATATGAAGTCATCGCAAAACTGAAAGAGGTTACAGTAAAGCACGGTTTCCATTTATTTTGTTTTTACTGATCTGGTGAATCTAATAAAACATGTTCCAGAAGTGTATACATAGTAGTTTTCCAGAGCATCCAAACAAGCAAAGAAGTAATTTCGTAACATTATTAAATTATTAACTATCAGGTTAACCTCCATTCAGAGGCTGTTGCACGCAGTGACTGTTATATTGACATGTAAATAATAGATTTCAGCTATCAGTCGTCCTTTTGAAATTTTGTTGGCAGATATAGATTTCAGCTAGAAACTAGCCATTCCCAATGCACTATCATTTTTGATCAATGCATGTAATGCCTGTTGGTCGGGCTTCATCCACAGTTCATTGAACAATAGTCACGAAGTTTGAATATTCAATGAACGGTGGATGAAGCCCGACCAACAGGCATTACATGCATTGATCAAAAATGATAGAGCACTGAGAATGGCTAGTTTCTAGCTGAAATCTAGTTCTGCCAATAAAATTTCAAAAGAACGACTTATAGCTGAAATCTATTATTTACAAATTTGTTAACTACTTGGCCCAAAAGCGCTCAGCATACCAGATCGTCACCCATCCAATTGCTAGCTCGCCCGACGACGCTTAACTTCGGTGATCTGTCGGCAAACGGTGTGGCCAGTGCAGCAAGGCCGTTGGCAACTCAAAGCATAGTAACTGTAAATTTGTAAAGTTCATGAAACGTAAAGCGTTAGTACTAACCTTTGACTACGAGACACTACTGGAATCAGTCGAGTTAAATTCACAAACGTTTAGGACCACATGATTAAAAACGTGTTCGCACATATTTGGAATGTAATTTACCAACGATTCTGCATGGGGTGGACTGAACTCTGCAGGTACGTGGCAGCGAACGACTAAGCACAGATCACACAATTCCCGTGCATTATGGGCCGGTGGTTTGAGGGCACGGAGCATGCGCTCGAAAGCAACCCAGACGCGGGCTCAGATCAAGTGCATTTAGTTCGAAAACGGTTCAAATGGCTCTGAGCACTATGCGACTCAACTTCTGAGGTCATCAGTCACCTAGAACTTTGAACTAATTAAACCTAACCAACCTAAGGACATCACACACATCCATGCACGAGGCAGGATTCGAACCTGCGACCACGTGCATTTCGTGGCCAAGATATCAATGTAACTCTACTATTATGCTTCTCGGAACGAGTGTAGCGCGATTCTGGCGTTGTGACACGAATAGTCATCTCGCTGAAAGATGCCATCGCCGCCAGGAAAGAGAGAAAGCGTGATGGGGTGCAGCCGAGCAACAGTGATGTTACCGTTCCCCAGAGCTGCCACGGTGTCTTCACAGACACTGTGGAAGCCCAGATGAGTGAATTTCTGCCACAGCATAATACTGACCCCACCGGCCAATGTCCTTGGCGCGGTGCATATTTAAAGCAGTTCCATGATGAAGAACGCGCGTTGAACGCTGTTTTCCGAAACATTACGTCTGTACAAGAAAAGTACTCTGTCGTCAGATCTATCCTCCTTCTCACAGCTTGTGAGCCTCCGCTCTCCACGTTTTGCGATACGGCCTATACCTTGTCGCCAATACCTTTTCACCTATTCGTGGTTTCAGCGTCCTTCGACCACTTTACATGGCTGTACACGGCAGTAGCACGCGAACAACCAAATATCTTCACAGTTTACAACATGCTCTCTCGCAAGTGCCGGGCAGCATCAAGTTGTCAAGTCGCATATGTCAGTAGATTTCCCCTTTTCTTCTCGTCACTATGGAGGCCATGTAAAGAGGTCAAAGAATGGCAGTTCGTTTTCTACCATAGCCAAATATGGGAGAGGATGTAACGGATATGATACACGAGTTGGCGTGGCAATCATTAAAACAATAGTTGTTATTAGTTGCGGCAAGATCTTTTCTCGAAGTTTCAATCACTACTTTCCTAGTTAGGGTATTAGAGTGAGAGGTGGAAATAGTATTTCATAAAGGATAGAGGTGATGAGGATGATTATGTTACTGAAAGAAGGAAATTTTTAAACTAATACTGAAAATAAAATGTCATTGTTTTTGAGAGTGGGTTTCCTTTACATTTAAAAGTAATGTCGTGTGGACAAGGGTAATCTGTGACGGCAGGTCATGTAAAATTTTTCTCATGAAGTGAATGATGCCATTTGGTGAAGTGGAGGATGAAGAAAACTATTTAGGTGTAGTGAGTTGTAGATTTATTGAGGGAGGTTTTAATTTATATCGGCGGAAAAATGTAAAGCGGTGATACCTTCCAACGAACTCACAATTATTAATAATGATATTTCAAATATGCCTTCGAAAATAATAAAAATGTGCCTCTATTTTATATTATACGATTCCTTTTATTGATTCGAGATATAGCCAGTGGTGTGGAATGAAACATTTACAATTCTGATGTGCTTCTATATTTAAAAGCGGTTAGTTTAAAAACATATTGGTGACTAATTTTTACTTACAGCACCTCTGAGTAATATACACTTGCGTGCGGAAGTGTTGTCTACATATACATTTCCCGTGTATTGCTGCATTCCTATGAACTGCCACTGTACTTACTTCTTTACATAAGCAAGACGATATATTGAACTACTAATGTCCCTCGACGTTCTCCTTCCTAAAAGTATGTCTATGTGGGGTGTATGTGTAGTGTCCCGAATGTATCTCCTAGTTGTGACTTTCACTTTATCTAAAAATATTTACTTTTGGTCTGTGGTTTGGCAGTTGTGTGCTAATATTATTTAGTTTTCAATATTTTTTTTAATATGTGAGTGTAATGTAGCAGAAGTGTTGCAGTTAACCCTTAAGTACATTCGTGGCGTAATTTATTGCCTCAAGCGTCAACTTTCTGTTTACAATTCCGTTGCTACTGCAAACTTTCCGCTCCGCTTCTATGTAATCTTAGCACCGGGTGTACATTTGCATTGTGCAGGCACGTGCTGAACAGCGACCATTATTTCCGTAGGCAGGTAACAGCAGGGGTCGAAATCTACACCAAGAAATTGTAAACGTTACTTTTATTATCTGTCACCACAAATTGTTTCAAATCTTTTAAACAATATGGAACGACGTGTGGACGATCATCATATTTTCGTATTATTGTTAGCTAGTGAAGATTTTGACTCACTGAATAGACCAGATTATTTTCAAGATGTAGGCGTTGTTACCGAAAGTGAAAAAGAAATATCTGATAACGAAATCGATAGTGAAACAGAGGGCAATGGAAAAAGAGAAGAAGAAAATGTTTACGAAGAAAACCATGAAATAGTAAGAAAATCTGACTACTTTGACGGAAACAAGCGCTATAAATAAGAATAGCAAGAAGGTGTGTCGAGAATTTCTAAAATAACTCGGCATGGCATTGAAAAAAGAAAATGTTAAAGAAAAGAAAATTGGTTACAGAAATTTTCCTAGGAACTTGCAGACTACAACGGACGACATTCTTTGCAAGAATTTTGCAAATGAGAGCAGGATCGACGAATCTGCAGTGCAAGTCAACGTGGGGCTGAGTCAGCCAAAAAAGTCAAAGGTGTCGCTCGCGATGCCACATATGTCCACGTCTTAAAATCACAAAAATTGCCAAATATGTTCTAAAGGTCTGAAATGCGTGTGCAGAATTGATTCCATTGACAAAACATATGTCTTGAGTGTGATGAATGAAAGTAAGTCCTTAGTTGATACGTTCATGTACTAACTGTCATATTTTTATTCAAAGTCATTGTTTATTTTTTTATTTATGGTTTACGTATTGGACCTAAGATCATGTTTTGGAACATAGTTGAAATAGACTTTCCTTGTTTTTTAAGATAATTCCTGAAACTCTGGGTAAGAAGTCAATGTTAGAGCTCGAATTGTTGGTAAAGTAATGTTTTCTTTTTTTAATAAAGATCGATTTTTCATAAAAAGAAACCTTTCTTTATGAGTCTTTAGGAATAGTTTATACAAACATAAAAGTAAATAAGTTTAAGATAGTTTTTGTTTTTGTGGTTGAAAACTAGCCCACAAAGTTACTGATCGTTTAAATAAAGAGTGTAGTTAAGAGCTAATGATCTAAATGGTGAGTGGGTTGTGGGGAAGAAGGGTAGGATTCAGATATGAGTACAAAGTAGTGAAGAGTGAATGTAAAGCAGGGGAAGAGGAAGTTGGCTGGTAATACCAGAGAAGGTAGGAGAGGAGGTAGAGGTGAAATGGTGGGAGAGTGAAGGAGAGTGGGACAGAGAGCGAGAGAGGGATAGAGAACCGAGCGAAAGAGACATTAAGACAGTATAGACGACGGAAGATATTCCTTTTTAATTGTTGCGTTCAATGCGTTTGGGAAGTGCTTGCCTCCCAGTATTTATCTGGTCTTATCTGTTAAGATGATCAAATAAAGAAATTAAGTTACCACAATTTAATCTGCTAAGTACTATCGAGGTCTATAAGTGACTGGGATCCGAGAACGAAAAATATTCGGAATACATTTGAAACCGTTGAAAAAGGATGCAGCTCTAGGAAGGATTCCGCGCCGGTAAATCCGATACAGAAGCGGCAGTCTTGGCCCCAAAGAGATTAGCGCGGCGCAGTTGGCTCGGCAGCAGTGGTGCGCCCTTGCGGCGTGGCTAGTTACTGTTGTTGTTGTTTGCAACCCGAGTAGCGGAGCAGCAGCCGAGCCGCAGCAAAGCCAGCAACGGGCGGGAGGCGCTCTCCCAGATTAATGCCGAGCCGGCGCCAGGCCTACCAACTTCAGCCGACAGTCGAGCGCCGGCCCGCCAACTCGCGGTCGTCCTTCAAGGAGCTCTCAGGAGACGCTTCACTGCGGCCACCTGCAGCTGGGCGCTGGAATGTCTACATGGAACACACCCCGAGCCTCTCCTCTAACCTCACACCGTGGTGCGATGGCAGCTTAACTGTTCTTCACAATATCTGTTCATTTCATGTAAACATTTTTGATTAAGCTATCGCAGTAAATAACACAATAAAATATGTCGGATTAACATTCACTTGGCAAGTAACATGGAAACCTCACCTGCTAAGCATCTATCAAAAAACACGCAATAGTGTAAAAATACTAACTGCCCAAAAATTAGCGCTGCACCCATTTACTATCCTCCACATCTACAAAACCTTGATTCGATCTAGTCTCTCGTATGTCAATACTGCACGAAGTTTCTAACCCCTCCCTCCATATTCTTGAATACCACACACTCAGCCTCACTTTCCACAACCATTTACCTTCCACCCATAGAAATCCTATGCCGCATCACGGAAGTTCAACCTCTCTTCACCAACAATAAGTACGAGGGGGAGTTGGAAAATAAGTTTCCCCTGTCGACTGTGGGCAGAGTTGTGTGATATGGGCAAATGACGATACGGCAGGTGAACGCTCATGTGCAAGACACAGATACACCATTGGGTAGAGGTCGACCGCGATCTGGCAGATGGCGCTGTTGCAGTGCCTTCGCAAAGAGGAGGCCAGCCGCTCAGTCTTTTCCCGGAGCTGTGGAGAGAAAATGCGTTTTGGAGTCGTGGTCAAAGCCAGAAGTGAGAGCTGGTATCCGTTATGGATGGGCACGTGGAGTACCAGCCACAGTAATTCATAACCGCCTTGTTGAGGTGTATGGGTCAGGTATGATGTCGAGGCAAATGGTGCGGAGATGGTGCCAGCAATTCAGCGATGGACGTCAGCAAATGCAGCAGTGGAAACATCCATCATCACCTGTCCAAAAGAAGTTCAAAAGCACTCTGTCTGCAGGTAAAGTGGTACTCACCGTTTTCTGGGACGCCAAAGGAGTTTTGGTGCTGGAATTTCAGGAGGATGCAGCGATCAATGCTGCACAGTACTGTGCCACTCTGTCGAAATTGAAAGAGGTGGCCGGCCAGGGTGGCCGAGCGGTTCTACGCGCTACAGTCGGGATTTTTGGACAATATGGTTATGGAGAGAAGCAGTGATTAGTATGATTAATCTATAATTCAAAAGCAGTCTTAATCGCATTTATTAATATTATTATTATACCGCCAACAGGTTTTAGCCCGACGTAGGGGTCATCTTCTGGGCATTTACACCATTGGTCGACTGCTGGTGGTGGCACCCCTGTATAATACTAATAATAATAATAATCGCGATTAAGACTGTTTTTGAATTATTGGCTACAGTCTGGAACGGCGCGACCGCTATGGTCGCAGGTTCAAATCCTGCCTCGGGCATGGATGTGTGTGATGTCCTTAGGTTAGTTAGGTTTAAGTAATTCTAAGTTCTAGGGGGCTGATAGCCTTAGAAGTTAAGCCCCATAGTGCTCAGAACCATTTGAACCATTTTTTTTGAAAGAGATGATTCGGAAAATGCGTTCTGGCTTTCCCAGATGTGGCGTTCGGCTGTTGGATGACAATGCGACACCACACATGGCGACAGCAACGCAAAACCATATTCAAATCCTTGGTTGGGAGCGCCTAGATCATCTGCCTTACAAATAGCTCAAATGGCTCTGAGCACTATGGGACTTAACATCTGTGGTCATCAGTCCCCTAGAACTTAGAACTACTTAAACCTAACTAACCTAAGGACATCACAAACATCGATGCCCGAGGCAGGATTCGAACCTGCGACCGTAGCAGCCGCGCGGGATCTGCCTTACAGTGAGTAGGTATAGGATAGCGAAAGTGCGGTGCTTCTTTTTAAGATCTTTACCTATCAGCCCTGTCGTTTAATGTCTTTTTACTATTTGTATCTTACCATTTAGTTTTTGGTTTAAAACAACATTATGAAATTCCATAGATTAATGTTGAATAAATGCAATCATCAAATTGATGCTTTCAAAAACATATACAAATATTTTGTGCATTAATTACGCTGTTTCATCTCCCCCCCATATGTACTTGAAGTTTCAGCTAAAGAGGGACGTGATGGATTGCTGCCAATGGTCAAGAAACAGAAATAGTAATTAAAAACTGGATCTGGTGCCTATCAAGGAACAAATCTCTGGTTACATACACTCCTCATATCCTATACCAATGAACTTCCTGTTTCAACAGAGAAATCTGCTTTCAGAACCGATGACATGCTGTAACGGGAGAAGCCTAAACTGTACATTTTTTAAAAATATTTATTATAACACACTGATTTGTAAATAGTCACTCTGGATAGCTGGTTATCATCACATTTAGTTACCACCTTCGGATATGTTTAATCACGAGTTGCAAAAAGTCGAAATTCCTTAAAAGAAGACATAAACTGTTCCTTTTTTCAGCTCATGACTAGATTCTTGTAACACCACTGTTCGCAAGCCTCCCTCTCCTGTACCGCCAAGTTAAAAATATTCTGTTACTTGCTCGTTTCATGTAAGTCAGTCACTATAAACTATCATGTTTGCTATAGCCCATAACACGTGTTCGTGCTGTACGGTGCGAAACGAATGACATAAAATAGCAAACTTGAAGATGGACACGAGTCGATACAGAAGGAAGTATTAGTCGACCACAGCATTGCGCCTCGTAGTGAGGACGCCTCGCTCGGCTTATCGTGCGTCAGAACCTGATCGAGGTTGATACGCTAAGCACAACTGACCTGAAAACGTTGACGGTGTAATGGCTTTTCGTCAGACACCACTGCATTTGCTTCCTGTGACGTCACCGCGTGTTTCAGATAACTTCCAACTGCAATAAAAGCATGGCTGAGTAGTAAACGCTAAGAGCACTGTTTTTCCTCGTAATTCATTTCCGTTGTTCCAATAAAAATCTCCATGAACAACACTTAATTATAAACGGACTTAAATTCCTCTAGAATGGTAAAGGAACTGTCACGGCACTTCAGTGTAAAATGTAGGTATGTTAACATCTAAATTATGGGTTTACTACCATAATCAACTTCGTAATGGATATTTAAACTGAAATATACGGATAACTTATGTTATTAACCGTGCAAAAGAAATTACAGCGGCCCCTGTTCCTTAGAATTAACCATGCTCATGGTCCAGTAATACGACTACTATGTAAGTAACACGTATTTATACTATGAAATCAAAAGTATCCGGACAAGTGGCTGAAAATGACTTACAAGTTCGTGGTGCACTCCATCGCTAATGCTGGAATTCAATATCGTGTTGATCCATCCTTAGCCTTGATGACAGCTTCCATCTCTCAAGCATACGTTCAACCTGGTGCTGGGATGCTGGGAGGTTTCTTGCGGAATGGCAGCCAATTCTTCAGGGAGTGTTACACTGAGGAGAGGTGAGGCCTGGCATGACGTCAGCGTTCCAAATCATCCCAAAGGTGTTCTATAGGATTCAGGTCAGGACTCTGTGCAGACCAGTCCATTGCAGATTACAGGGATGTTATTGGCGTGTAATCACTCCGACACAGGACGTGCATTATGGACAGATACTCGGTCGTGTTGAAAGATGCAGTCGCCATCCCCGAATTGCTCTTCAACAGTGGGAAACAAGAAGGTGCTTAAAACATCAATGTAGGCCTGTGCTGTGATAGAGCCACGCAAAAAACGATGGGTGCAAGCCCATTAAACAAAAAACACGACCACACCATGACACCACCGCCCCCGAATTTTACTGTTGACGATGACCATGATTACTCCTAAATTCATCCATATCACAAAGAAAAAAAATTTTTTGTGCTCACAGATTTGCACTTACTGCTGCGAAGTATGGATTCGAACACCTCCGATGCCGTCGATCCCAAACTCCTGATAACGGCGTCGGAGTGCACAATTCTGACAACAATTTACAGATTGGCCGAGAGGAGACCCTTCTGCATGAAGTGAGGATAGCAGTTGGATATTTGTGACAGGAAAAATTCGACTTATTCTGCAGGAAACCAGTTTCTTCTGGTACTTGATCATTGCCCATGTGAAGCGCCTGGTAAAACATTGAAAAAGATTAATTGTTTATTAAACATGTTTAAAGTTGTCTTGTTCCACGCCGGCCTAACAGCCGATGCCACACTCAGCTGGATGTTGGGTTCCCGCTGACAGCTGCCGAATCAGCTCCTGGTCTGTAGGCCCAGGCAAAGATTGAGTGCCGGCCCTTGTGGCCGAGCGGTTCTAGGCGCTTCAGTCTGGAACCGCGTGACCGCTACGGTCGCAGGTTCGCATCCTGCCTCGGTCATGGATGTGTTTGATGTCCTTAGGTTAGTTAGGTTTAAGTAGTTCTAAGTTCTAGGGGACTGATGACCTCAGCTGTTAAGTCCCATAGTGCTCAGAGCCATTTGAACCATTTTTTTTTTAAGATTGAGTCAACCAGCGCCGCGAACCGATGTTGACTCGGCTACGGTACAGCACGAATGGTTTCATACTAGCTGCCGGAGTATGCTCGATCCTTCTCTAAATGATATATTGACCCTCGATGACCCTTCTGCAGTGTGGTGTTGTCGGAAGTCACGTGCTCAGTCCATCTCTTTCCTGCTGGCCATGTAGGTTTCAGCATCCAGAGATGCCAAAATGTTGAACAGCAACGTGGTCCCCATGAGGCCCTGCTGCCTGTTTCAACGCTGATGTTCGGTGCTGTCGGCACTCTGCAATATGTTGTTGTCGGAAGACAGTCCGCTTCTCTATCAGCAATGGTAGGCGTTGTACTGTACGAGGTTCATCATTTGAAATCAACTCAGGTACATCTTTGGCTGGATCATAGACTGTCCTGAAGTATCTAGGACATCAGAACAATCTATCTAGGACATAGATTCGCTACAGTATCGTAATCATGGAATCGAATACTACTACTATGAACGCCGTCGATCCCAAACTCCTTGAGAGGTGGAGAGCTCGTTTCTTTAAAGGGAGTTAACGTGATTCCATCACACGTGCTCCGTTCGTAATGATCACATGTGTCCTTCATATATATTCGATTAACAGGCTCTTAATTGGTGTGTATGTTCTCTGATACTAGTCCTTATTTCGAGCTAACACATATGCGTGTCACATTTCTGTTGGTTTTGTGTCCCATCCCATTTTCTGCTGAGCTCGTCCCTTCTCTCTCGCCACCTGCGGACCTGGGGGTTAGAATAGGCCCAAGGTATTCCTGCCTGTCGTAATAGGCAACTAAAAGGAGTCTCACACTTTTCGGCATTTATGTGATGGTCCTCTCTAGGGTTTGACCTCCATTTTTCAAAATTTTCCCGAAGAGCGATGCAACTGGGGAAGACCGCCTTACATGGTGCATCGTGTCCATCGTGCATTGAGATCTTGAGCCCACTTTCTCGACGTGGAATTGCAGTCCCGCTCGTCCTCCATCTCGTGAGCAGGGACACACTCCTGGGTCGCGTTTTCCTCCACCCAGTATGCAGTGTCGCTTTCTGCACCGATGAGGGCCATAGAATTCCTTGGACCTCATGTCCAGCACTTTAGCCAGTCCATTGTGGTGAGGCCGCCATGTACCCAGTTGGTTGTAGCCCCTTGACTACACAGGGATCGCTCTTCTGATGCCATTAACTCCCCACGCATGCCAAGGAGTAGTTGCCCATCACCCTGGGGTGTCAGAACTCCCAGCAATGGCCATCCTGCCAGGTGGCTTTTGCTGCGGCTGGGTGGTGCCTGTGGGGAGGGCCCCTGGTCGGAGTGGGTGGCATCAGGGTGGATGATGTGCGATGAGGCGTACCACATCGTTACTTGCTGTCTATACGCAGTCTCTAAGCGTTCCAAGCCTCAGTGCAATGCAAGGAAGTATGATCCTAAATCGTTCCCCTACCTAGCCAGACCATGGGAGGAACGCCAGGCCAAAGATGGCAGTGATTCTTATTTTCCCCAGTACCTCGTATATACAGGAGCTTTGTCTAGATGAAGCCTCAGTTTTTTTGTAGAGCATTTAGAGGACAAGTTTGGGGAGGTGGAGTGCTTGTCCAAAATGCGGTCATGGTCAGTCTTGATACACTCCTGGAAATGGAAAAAAGAACACATTGACACCGGTGTGTCAGACCCATCATACTTGCTCCGGACACTGCGAGAGGGCTGTACAAGCAATGATCACACGCACGGCACAGCGGACACACCAGGAACCGCGGTGTTGGCCGTCGAATGGCGCTAGCTGCGCAGCATTTGTGCACCGCCGCCGTCAGTGTCAGCCAGTTTGCCGTGGCATACGGAGCTCCATCGCAGTCTTTAACACTGGTAGCATGCCGCGACAGCGTGGACGTGAACCGTATGTGCAGTTGACGGACTTTGAGCGAGGGCGTATAGTGGGCATGCGGGAGGCCGGGTGGACGTACCGCCGAATTGCTCAACACGTGGGGCGTGAGGTCTCCACAGTACATCGATGTTGTCGCCAGTGGTCGGCGGAAGGTGCACGTGCCCGTCGACCTGGGACCGGACCGCAGCGACGCACGGATGCACGCCAAGACCGTAGGATCCTACGCAGTGCCGTAGGGGACCGCACCGCCACTTCCCAGCAAATTAGGGACACTGTTGCTCCTGGGGTATTGGCGAGGACCATTCGCAACCGTCTCCATGAAGCTGGGCTACGGTCCCGCACACCGTTAGGCCGTCTTCCGCTCACGCCCCAACATCGTGCAGCCCGCCTCCAGTGGTGTCGCGACAGGCGTGAATGGAGGGACGAATGGAGACGTGTCGTCTTAAGCGATGAGAGTCGCTTCTGCCTTGGTGCCAATGATGGTCGTATGCGTGTTTGGCGCCGTGCAGGTGAGCGCCACAATCAGGACTGCATACGACCGAGGCACACAGGGCCAACACCCGGCATCATGGTGTGGGGAGCGATCTCCTACACTGGCCGTACACCACTGGTGATCGTTGAGGGGACACTGAATAGTGCACGGTACATCCAAACCGTCATCGAACCCATCGTTCTACCATTCCTAGACCGGCAAGGGAACTTGCTGTTCCAACAGGACAATGCACGTCCGCATGTATGCCGTGCCACCCAACGTGCTCTAGAAGGTGTAAGTCAACTACCCTGGCCAGCAAGATCTCCGGATCTGTCCCCCATTGAGCATGTTTGGGACTGGATGAAGCGTCGTCTCACGCGGTCTGCACGTCCAGCACGAACGCTGGTCCAACTGAGGCGCCAGGTGGAAATGGCATGGCAAGCCGTTCCACAGGACTACATCCAGCATCTCTACGATCGTCTCCATGGGAGAATAGCAGCCTGCATTGCTGCGAAAGGTGGATATACACTGTACTAGTGCCGACATTGTGCATGCTCTGTTGCCTGTGTCTATGTGCCTGTGGTTCTGTCAGTGTGATCATGTGA
Organism: Schistocerca cancellata; assembly: GCF_023864275.1. Lineage (NCBI taxonomy): Eukaryota > Metazoa > Arthropoda > Insecta > Orthoptera > Acrididae > Schistocerca > Schistocerca cancellata. The sequence goes on along the minus strand of NC_064633.1, from coordinate 19,971,737 downwards.
TGTATCTGACCCCAGGAATGTGTCAATAAAGTTTCCCCTTCCTGGGACAATGAATTCACGGTGTTCTTATTTCAATTTCCAGGAGTGTAAAAACGGCATCCCCTACCCAGTCATGGGCATTACTCGCTTGTGACAAGCTGGGAGATGTTTACATTACCATCATACCTCATAAGTGCTTTAATATGTTCCAGGAAATTATATTCCACAGGGACCTTCTTTTGCAGTCTGACGACGAGCTGCGGGCCAACTTAGAGTGACGAGGAATTCATTTCATCTGGCGCGTCCATCGGGGTCTGAGGGATAATCAAGTTGCCACCAGTGTCTTCATTTTGGCATTCGAGGGTAACACATTACTCGAGAAAGCCAAGGTGATGCTCTACCACTGTGATGTCAAGCCATATATCCCTCCCACAATGCAGTGCTTTAAGTGCTGAAAGTTCGGCTATATCTCTTCCTGCTGTACTTCCAGCATCACATGTCGACATTGTGGATGCCCATGTCATCCCATGTGCCCCGCCTCCCAACTGACCTACACTGAGGTTCCACGAGTTCCACTAAGAGCCCTGTCCTCTTGATGGTGGGGGCACTTTCCTCCCTGTTGATGCAGGGCCACCTACTTCGGGAGCACTGGCCCCCCAACCATCGGGGACACTAGTTCTTCGGCTCTTATCTTGAGGAAGGTGTCCCTTGGGTCACTCGCTTTCCAGGTCTCTGCTAGTGGGAAAGATGACACCCACCAGTGGCTGAAGTGCCCAAAAGCAGCTGGTCATATGGCATCCTCAATCCCAGAGACTGAATCAGTGAAGCCTTCCCAGCCAGAGAAACCAAAGGATCAGAGAGAGAAATCCAGAAATAAGACCCCCAAGTCCAATGGACTTGCGGTTGGACTCACACCACCGCTGTCTACAACCTCTGCGTCTCAGGATGAGGTGAAGATTCTGGCTCTACAAGCTCAGAGGGCTAACAGCCCCTACATTCACAAGGAGAGGCTTCCAAATTGTATTCTGAATCTTGTCAAGCCCACCTACAGGTTTCTAGCCGATCCTGCACTTCTCAAAAAGTGTGTTCATGCCAAAACCGCCGCGCGGGATTAGCCTAGCGCTACAGTCATGGACTGTGCGGCTAGTCCCAGCGGAGGTTCGAGTTCTCCCTCGGGCATGGGTGTGTGTGTTTGTCCTTAGGATAATTTAGGTTAAGTAGTGTATAAGCTTAGGAACTGATGACCTTAGCAGTTAAGTCCCATAAGATTTCACACACATTTGAACATTTTTTGAACATGCCAAAACTCAAAATCTAAAGGAGTCTCTCAATTCATTCATATGGAAACGATCCCCTAAAAACACATTTGCATCTGCTGCAGTTGTCAGACGTGCAACTTACGATGCAGTTATTGTATTTAATGATGGGAACGTCGGGAAAATGAAGGTATTAGAAAGAATGGGCTTCAAGATAGGAAATTTTACTGAGAAAAATAGACTTACAGCGCGTCTCTGCAGCTGAAAAGTCAGTTGAAGACCTGGTAAAGAAAAGAAGACAGAAAGATATTTTCTACATCTTCAATCTAATCGCCTGAAGGCCTCAGCAAATTTGGAATAAGAAAACGAGGTGGCACTACCGTAATAGAAGATGACAAATAATTCATGGGATGAACATGAGCCGTGCACAGCTCAACAGTATTACTTTATTTAAATAGCCTTGACAAATGTTTGGGAATCTTGCCACAGTATTCCACTAATACTTGTTTTTTGTATGCTTTGAATTCCATATTTATTGCACGCATAACCTTTTGGAGTATATACACCATCTAGCATAAATGTTAGTATCACTGAGTGGCCGGCCGCAGTGGTCTAGCGGTTCTGGCGCTGCAGTCCGGAACCGCGGGACTGCTACGGTCGCAGGTTCGAATCCTGCCTCGGGCATGGGTGTGTGTGATGTCCTTAGGTTAGTTAGGTTTAAGTAGTTCTAAGTTCTAGGGGACTGATGACCTAAGATGTTGAGTCCCACAGTGCTCAGAGCCATTTGAACCATTTTTGAATCACTGAGTGACCGAAATCACGAACTGAAATCTCCATCTCAAAGCTCGCAGTCTCTTAAGCGAAACAATACCAAAAACCTGCTTTCCTGCAGTGGACGACAGGAATGCTGAGGCAAAACGTGTCGTACTTATCCACCAAATACCCCTGATGTATGTCAGTTCGCTACACACTATCCCCCACTATATTTGCATGAGCCCCACCTGCGTATCTCACTATACATTCTCAATTTCCACAACAGCTTTGAGGTCATTGTCAGATACAATCTCACCATTAACATGGACAGTCTCATTTGTAGTTAAATGACATGTACTAGTGAGCAATACCATGGCTTCGACAGATTGAAACTGCATAGTTTCTGTCTACCAATTCCGTGAGCCGACATATGTTCATGTCACGCGATTGATCTGCAAAGCAAAGCAGTTTGCATCAAATGTGGTAGCCTGTATTGGCCTTCCTACACTTCAGTGATAGTTTGCGGCCCTATTCTTTCTTGCCTTGTATCTGTTCACAAGTTCTTTAGCAGGAACAAACTTATAGATTGGTAGGAGGCAACTTTTCCTATACTTCAGTGTTAGATTTCTCTTCTATCCCTTCTTACTGTGTATCTGTGTACAAGTTCCTTGTTGATCTGTAGGAGGCTACTCTTTTTACACTTCAATGATAATTTGCTCTCCTATATCCTCTTTCCAAGTATCTGTGTACAAGTTCCTCAGCAGTTATATATAGGTGTAGATTGGTAGAAGGCAACTCTTCCAACAGTGGCTGCAGGACAGTTCCCCGGAAATTTCGAGCAGTACAGTGGACTAGAGCGCACAACATGGTGAACATATACACACACATGATCGGAAAGGGAAGCAAAACCCGTTTCAAGTGTCCTCAGTTGAGCCCCATACACCAAAGGGAACACCTCTGGTTCATTCGGTCTGGAATAGTAGGAAGAGGATGAAGTTGTTTGCTGCACTGTGGACTGACTGCCCAGTTCAAACCACATGAATAGCTCCAGCACAGGTCTAGTCTCTATGAGTTGCGAAATACGTCCTCAGCCCATCCATCTACATGACCATTATTTTCTAAAAAGTAGTTCCTTCGCTCATCCACTATCACCTCCATCCATGTCCAGCAGTATGCACCTAGTACACTTATGAAACACCTCTCCGTCCAACGCCAACACCTCGCCAGTTGAACACATTTCCTCCTAAAGAATAAAGAGTACCTTCCACTCCAGCTTTTTTCTGGTCAATTCTCAAGTCTTGGCGGTGGTGGGGAGGTGGCAGCAGAAACTGAAGACAGGTGGTGGCAGCTGTAGAATACTTCCGAGAACTCACTGGTGGAGAGGTGATGGTATTGTGGACTACAGCAGTGATCTTCAAACTTTGAGGGGAATATACACATGCACAACGGAAAAAGTGTGTTTGTGGAAAGTGGTGACGTGGAGGGGGGGGGGGCGGCAGAGTGTGGAGTCAGTTGAAGGTCAATCCAGCAGCAGGGTAACACCCTCTACAATACCTTGCGTTCTTCCTCTGCAGCAGCTCAGCACAAAGTCTTTTTACCATTGATTTCCAGGTTGGGGTTGGAGGACAAAGTTGGAGAAAGGATTGGGAGGACTGTGGGATTTCCCAGGAGGGGAAGAGTGGCTCAGAGCTGTACTGGGGAGGGATGACAAAAAAGTGTCCCTTTTCTCAGAGGGCAGCCATGCAGTTCTAGGCACTTTAGTCCAGAACCACATGGCTGCTAAGGTCACAGGTTCGAATCCTGCCTCGCCGGCCGCGGTGGTCTCGCGGTTCTAGGTGCGCAGTCCAGAACCGCGCGACTGCTACGGTCGCAGGTTCGAATCCTGCCTCGGGCATGGATGTGTGTGATGTCCTTAGGTTAGTTAGGTTTAAGTAGTTCTAAGTTCTAGGGGACTGATGACCACAGCTCTTAAGTCCCATAGTGCTCAGAGCCATTTGCGCCATTTGAATCCTGCCTCGGGCATGGGTGTGTGTGATGTCCTTCGGTTACTCACGTGTTAGTAGTTCTAGGTCCAGGGGACTGATGACCTCAGATGTTAAGTCCCATTGTGCTCAGAGCCATTTCTCAGACGGGTGGGGGACAAGGAGGAGTAGGGGTGGCTTGGCTCTGAGCACTATGGGACTCAACTGCTGAGGTCATTAGTCCCCTAGAACTTAGAACTAGTTAAACCTAACTAACCTAAGGACATCACACACATCCATGCCCGAGGCAGGATTCGAACCTGCGACCGTAGCGGTCTTGCGGTTCCAGACTGCAGCGCCTTTAACCGCACGGCCACTTCGGCCGGCAGGAGTAGGGGTGGATTGATACGTTTCTGAGAAGGATGGATTATCCACAGGGAGTGATAATGAACCCCCTAGGGACTCATAAATCAGTGTCAGAGGGTCATAAAAAATTAGCAGAACAGTAGGTTAGGAGGAGTTCAGGGTGGATAATTTTCCCGTTAATATATGCCTGCCTATGAAAGTATCTATCCTGCACAAACAAAATCCGCTAGAATTCTCTTTGCCCCACTATTGCGATATGATAGGGGTGGAGGTGAAGAACAACAGCTGCAGCCTACAATGTTACTTATAATCCGTCTTGATTGCAAAAATGTCTATTCACATGACCGGTTTCAGTTCCTCTAGAACCATCTTCAGATCTGCAATTTCGGTAACCCGTCCACACACAGCAACCTTCACATGCTGCATCACATTAAAAAAAAAGAACGCAGCATGTGAAGGTTGCTGTGTGTGGACGGATTACTCCTGTAACCGAAATTGCAGATCTGAAGATGGTTCTAGAGAAAACGAAACCGGTCATAAACAATTTTGCAATGGAGACGGATTATTAGTAACATTGTATAACCAGTGACTGCGGTATCCCATCAGACATTATGTCTGTTTTTGCAATGCTGCAGCCTACTCACGAGCAGAACTTAGGTCCGGCGCACGCTGCATGCAGCAGTCTTTGATAACAGACAGAGCAGAGGAGTCCCATCATTTGTAAAGCATACACTGCGTAAGGCTGTATTCACAGTGGCAGCAACAACGGTCACAAGATGCGATGCCAGAGGTCGCCCGATAAAATCGAACAACAGCTTGGTCGCAGTGTGACCTGCCCAGTCTCCTAAGTAAGTTTCTGGGAGTATCAAGGAGGTTGGGTTGGGTTAGGCTGGAATCCGTTCTATAAAGGCGATTACACTTTAATGCCTTTGGGTGGGATGGGTGCTATTACGCTTCTGTACTTGGAGGCGAATGCTGTATTGTATGTGTATGAATTATACCAGTTTCGAAAGAAAGTGGCGGGTACTCTACACTTTTCTCTCGGTTACAGGAATAAACAGACTCGTTTCACAAGCAAATGAAGTAAAGAGAAATATTCTAGTACATATTGGAGATGATTTGGGGTGACTTTGAAAACTAAAGTTACAAACATTCTGCGTAGTATCAAGTACATTCAGCAAAACAGGCATATGTCAGTCAAGTGTCAATTGCTGCTGTTCAGTATATGTGTGAAAAGCAACCATAAATTTTAAAATGAGCTACTCTTATTACCTAAAGCACTGAAAACTGAAAAGACATACATCTCATTGGCATACTGCCTCCTTCAACAGAATCACTCTCCTGCTGCAATAGAAACGCCAGACAGTTAAATCTCATCTACAACGACCCAAAAAAAATTCACTACAGTGAATTATGCCTAATGAAAGATACGCCACGCTTCTCACTTGAACAAATAATTTTTGGGGGTTATAAATTACACCTAAATTCCCAATAAAGGTTTTGCCCATTTGAGATTTCCCATAAAGCCGTAATTTCATTCCACAGATTCCGAGCTGTATCCTGATCATGATGTATTTCACCCTCAGAATGCCACAAACTTCTTTTTGTTTTCTTGCACTAAATTCTTCAGTTTCTCACAGCCGGTCTTAGCTGAAATATGTAATGTATCACTAACTCATGGCATATTTCCAGAGAGACAGAAATATGTCGCTGTTAAACACCTATTGAAGAAAGGTGATAAGAGAGACGTCAGTAACTGCGGAACTGTTTCAGTGCTTATAATATTTTCCAAAATTTTGGTTGGGTTATGTTATATAGAATATATCTTACCTTAGCAACAATAACGTCCTCAGCAAATCACACTTTGGGTTTGTTCTACTGAAAATAACATTTACATGCTCACGCACCAAATTTTACAAGCATTAAATAATAAAAAAGCAGTAAGTAATAAAAGAGCGCAGGCTGGTATTTTCTGTGACCTATTTAAGGCATTTGGCTGTATGAATCACAGTATTCTTCCAGATAAAATACGGAAGTTTCATGGGATTATGGTATAGCTGACCAATTAATAATGCCATATCTGAACAAAAAACAATGCAGGAAGGTGTAGTTACTAATTCAACCAATACAGTCCGGGGACATAATTCTGATTGGCGCGAAATCACGTATGGGGTTCCCCAAAGCTCAGTCTTAGGTCCACTATTGCTCCTTGCATATGTATACGATCTTCCTCGTAATATGCAAAACGCAGTGTTGGTTATTTTTGCTGATGACTCCAGTATTTTAATCAATCCAAAAACATTGGAAAAAGCACATTTCTGAACTCCTAAGACAATTTAGTTCAGCCCCATTTCCACTTTGAATCACTGTAAATCTTGGGACAGACAAATCAGTAAGTTAACATATTTTGCATATTTTCATTCAGTAATGTCATATGGAATAATGTTTTGCGGTAGCTCATCTTTAAGAAAGAGAGTCATTCCTCAAAACCGCGTTATAGAGGTAATATGTGGTGCTCACCCACGAGCACTTTGCAGACGTCTCTTTAAGGAGTTGGGGTCTGTGACTACTGCTTCACAGTATATTTATTCCCTCATGATTCCCTCATGAAGTTTGTTGTAAATAATCGACTACCAGTCAAAAGAAACAATAATACACATAATTACATTGCGATTGTATGTAGTACTAAAAGGGTAAACAGGATGCAACTAAAATTTTTGCTCTCTTATCCAGTGATATAAAATACCTGACACACAGCAGAGTAAGTTTTAAAAACAGACTGAACAAATTTCTTCTCCACAATTTCTTCTATTCCGTAGAAGAATCTCTATTCGTGCAATGTGTTGTGGACTGACAAGACAGCCAGTCCACAGTGACGGGTAACCGAAAGGCACGCGTACACACACGCCGGTTGGCGTGAAGTCTGGAACAGGATACGTAATGAATGCTATAGAGAAAAGTACGTAGCTCCTCGAATACTTAACTTTATTCCATCATTGTGGTACATCGCTCTTGACGATACAACTGAGAGTCTTTAAATACAAGCACTGTAAGGCTAATGGCGCCTTGCTAGGTCGTAGCCATGGACTTAGCTGAAGGCTATTCTAACTGTCTCTCGGCAAATGAGAGAAAGGCTTCGTCAGTGTAGTCGCTAGCAAAGTCGTCGTACAACTGGGGTCGAGTGCTAGTACGTCTCTCTAGACCTGCCGTGTGGTGGCGCTCGGTCTGCAATTACTGACAGTGGCGACACGCGGGTCCGACATGTACTAATGGACCGCGGCCGATTGAAAGCTACCACCTAGCAAGTGTGGTGTCTGGCGGTGACACCACACAGTGTGCGAAAGATGGCGGGTAAACAGACTGTAACTATTTTTAAGAAACGCTCTTATAAATATTCAGTGTATAAACATGGTTACAAAATTAATTTGCGATATAGATGTAAAATGACTCGTTCCACGTCATTAGGATTTAGAGTGCAAAATTAACTAAGTAAGAGTCGGTTTTCATTGGTCCAACTGGACGACCTTCTCCCAAAAGAAAAACAAACTGATTTGAATTTCTCCGACTGTTGCCCGAAGCCCGAACGTTCTGGTGATGAGATCGGCTGCATTGTGGTCTCACAACTTACTGGCGTTCTGATTTGAACAGAACGGTCGTCTTCGTCTGATGTCGGCCGTCTGCGGAATCCACCGATGCCGCCGTCACTGCGACCGCAGCCTGGGCCCAGCACCTGTCGGTGTGTGTCAGCTGCCACCTCAGGCTGCGCTCTGGCAGCACAGCGCCGTCAGCAGCAGTGTGCACGCCTGCGGCCAAGTTCACTTCCGCTGTTCACATAAAAAGCATTTAATGAGGGAGCATTCGACAGAGTTAGTTCAGGATGGCTCAGTGCTTCACCATCTAGTCATCTGGACTGCATCAGGATACATTGAAGGAAGTAATATGGAGGAAGATAGCAGAGGAATTTCATTATACAAGTTGTACTATATATTGCAAGCAGCAACTTCAGTCGTACCTCGAACACGCCAAAACCAGACGGCATTTTTAATTCCATATATGACACACAGAAACCTGGCAACAAATATTACGAAAGATGATGACTGTACAACGACCATTGCAAATGTTACAGAGACAGTGACATCACAGATACGCAATGTAATGAAATACTGGGCGTACCAAAACCTATGTAAATAAATAAGAAAGAAAAAAGCAGACATCAGCGAAATGGTACTTCGTCTCCTACTCTGGCACCATTCGTAGAATATCGTGCGCCTTTGTGTGAGTGTGTGTTTGTGTGTGTGTGTGTGTGTGTGTGTGTGTGTGTGTGTGCGTGTGTGTGTGCGTGTGACACGCGATATATGTATAAATACTCTGTGCCACAAACAGCTAAAAAGTTTAATTTTGTTGACACCAAACTTCTACTGTCAGTTAACAACTGGAACGTCTATGCACCTAGTTACGTGATTAGAATGGTTTTTGCTACTGCTGGACCAATGCTTTACTTTACCGAGTAACAAGGTAAAAAGTATGCTCCCAGAACTTCAGCAGTATACAACAGCATGACTCACTATGTCCCTCTTATAATGTCTGCCACTGGTGCCCAGAGCTTCTCTGCGACGCTTTGGAGCTTACTGAAACAGATCGTGTTGTTCTTGTTTTTATCCTCTGTATTTCTTGTATCGTATCAGTTTAGCAAGCGGAGCAGGATCGAAGAACGAGGGTTTTTACAGTTACCTGCTTCACGTGTGGTCTACACTTCTTGAGGATTTCTACTAATGAATCCCACTCTAACATCTGCCTTCACTCACAGTCCTATGTGATCCATTTTAAATCACTCTAGATGAATACTCCCAAATACGTAATGGATGTGAGTGCTTCCAATGCTTCTTCACCAATTATTTTATTTCGGAACTCTTCCACTGGTCCGTGTTTGCCTACTAAAACAGCAATGTGTTAACTGTGGGTCCGTGTTGATGCAAAACACATGTGTTGTTTATTTATTTATTCCCCAAACTATATTCATCGACAAACATCGTCGTCATCAGTGGATTTCTTCATTCTTATTTACTACACGTTACAGCATTTATAAAGCCTATTTTCTCTGTTTGCGGAATATTTCCTGTGTTTTTCTGTGGCCATTTTTCTCAGCGTACGTCGTGTCATGTTCTTTGCAGCTATTTTTATACAAAAGAAAACGTAAGTTTCGCACTTCGTTCACAATCCAGCAACCGTGTACCCATGGATCTGTCCACCTAATTATGCGCAATATGCTGCATATATTATGGTGAGGTTCAACTGCCAATCCTTGATCAAGTGCCGAATCTCTGCTGGTATTCCTGGATTTGTCTACAGTTCTCTAGCGTTGCGACTTCTCTGTACAGTTTCCAGTGACCTGAAACCAAACTTGTAAAGAAAGAATTGGAAAATGCGAAATATTTCACTTCTCAGCATCACTAAAGGCCAGTAATTCGAAACAAATCATTCCACACTTTACCTACAGGTCGTGTGTAATATGTGATACATAAGGCCTCTATCAAGCAACAGTAATCGTAGCCCACATACCAGTAGCTAAAATAATCAAATGTGTAAAATGTTTATTTACCGCTGTGTATTGAAAACATACGGAATTTTGGGTTAGGATACATTAATTAACAGAAATCAGAACTTGGCTACGCTGTTTATTTATTCCTTCAAGGCTTTTTATAAAACTAGAAAGTACAGTACCTAAAAATGTTGAAGATATAATGACTTCAGAGACTAAACTTTCCCCTACAGTGTTCATTATATTTTCTTATTATATAATAATATACATGATTACGTATATATGAAGATTACTGAACTGAGGATTTTTGCTTCCATACTCTAAGCTGTTTCATTCTGTGGAAAGTTTTGAAGCAACTCCTTTTCTGAAATGAAATACAGGAACTCATCACAAGTCTGGAATTTTACAAACTGATGAGTAGAGCAATCTTGCATTCTACATTCACGCTGAAGCGCCAAAGAAAGTGGTATAGGCATGTGTATTCAAATACAGAAATATGTAAACAAGAAGATACGGCGCTGCGCTCAGCAACGCCTATACAGGACAAGTGTCTGGCGCAATTGTTAGATCGGTTACTGCTGTTACACTGGCAGGTTATCAAGATTTCAGTGAGTTTGATCGTGGTAGTTGGCGCACCAGCGATGTGGCACAGCATCTCCGAGGTAGCGATGAAGTTGGAATTTTCCCGCACGACCATTTCACGAGTGTACCGTGAATATCAGGCATCCGGCAAGACATCAAATCTCCGACAACGCTGCTGCCGGAAAAAGATCCTGCAAGAACGGGACCAACGACGACTGAAGAGAATCGTTCAACATGACACAAATGCAACCTTTCCGCAAATTGCTGCAGATTTCAGTGCTTGGTTACCAACAAGTGTCAGCGTGCGAACCATTCAACGTAACATCATCGATATGGGCTTTCGGAGCCGAAAGCCCATTCGTGTATCCTTGATGACAGCACGACACAAAGCTATACACCTCGCTTAGGCTCGTCAACACCGACATTGAACTTTTGATGGCTGGAAATATGTTGCCTGGTAGGACAAGTCTCGTTTCAAATTATATCGAGCGGATGGACGTGTACGGGTATGGAGAAAACCTCATCACGAGTTCATGGACCCTGCATCTCAACAGGAGACCGTTCAAGCTGGTGGACGTTCTGTAATGGTGTGGGGATTCTGCATTTGGAGTGATATGAGACCCGTGATACGTCTAGATACGACTCCGACAGCTTTCTGTCTGATCACCTGCATCCATGCATGACCATTGTGCATTCCGACGGACTTCGGCAATTCCAGCGGGACAATGCGACACTCCAGAATTGCTACAGAGTAGATCTAGGAACACTGTTCTGAGTTTAATCTTTTCCGCTGGCCACCAAATTTCCCAGACATGAACATTATTGAGCATATCTGGGATGCATTGCAACGTGCTGTGCAGAAGAGATCTCCACCCCTCGTACTCTTATGGATTTATGGACAGCCCTGCAGGATTCATGGTGTCAGTTCCTTCCAGCACTACTTCAGACATTAGTCGAGTCCATGCCACGCCGTGTTGCGGCACTTCTGCGTGCTCGCGGGGGCCGTAGACGGTATTAGGCAGGTGTACGCGTTTCTTTGGCTCTTCAGTGTAGATCTGGATTTTTGTTCCTCATTCCGAATTTCTGGCAAATGCAAATGCAATGGGTCTATGGGCTCCAGTAGCACTGCCACCTTATGTTCCTGCGAGAAACTCTTCAAAATGACGAACGTGAAGTGCAGAATGTATAGGACGTTATACTTACAGGTGCGTGCTCAAAACATTTTTTTCTGATTGTGAGAAAAAATATCGCCCTGTTCTATCATATCTGTTACGTGAGAACGCTAGAGGTTAAAACAGAGTCATCCACGAACAGCCTAAAAGGAGCTTTCGACGTTATCCACTAGGTGAAAGAGAAGACTGGCGTAACCATGCAACGCTGAACAATCAGGTACTTCATACATAATGGAGGGTTCCAAACAATGCATAAAGCAGAGTAAAAACATACATGTTAGCAATCATAGAAGGTGTAAGTGGTGTATGTGCAGATATTTCTATGGTGTACTGAATAACATTACATCAGTATTTACATCATTTGCAGATTAATAATTAGAGCTGTTGAGAGTAGCATATTTTTCGATTGGTTAGTACGTGCGGCAGGAACACGCCAGCCATGTTTGCGTTTCCTTGGGTGGCAGGTTGAAGTGCTGAACTGCGGACACGTGGGAACCAAAAGGCTAGTCTGACAGCATAATCCTCTTCATGGTGCAGTTACGACTTCGCAGAAAACATCAGCTCTTAAAGTTTATAACAAGTTTGTTGGGAGACTGTTCAGTCAACAGGTAAAAGCATCAGCACACTGATGTGTGTACACCTTCAGGTACCACATATAAAAATATCTGCATTTATAGCAGCTACACCCTGTGTAACTTCATATAAGGATTTCTTCTTCTTTTTTTTGACCTTATCCCGTATTGTCCCATTGTTGGCGAGTTAATCTTCATTTGTAAATGTTAGAGGTAGTGGATGGCCTGATACCCCATTTGTTAGGGTCTAGTGTTACCCCATGTGAAAGAGTGAGAAAGTTTTCGAAGTGTTTTGCAAATGATATCACTGAGGCGGGGCGTGCCTACCAGTCCAGTGTTTACGTAGTCTCACGTGGGAAGCCGCCCAAAAATCACATCCAGGCTGGCCGAGACCAGCCCTCGTAGTTAATCCGCTTGGCAGACTCGATCCCTGAACTCCAGAAGCCGCGCGCTAGCGGGCGTGGCTAACTAGACACTTCACCTCCATGTAAGGAATCATTAACATTTAATTATGTTTTGTACACAACTTTAATTACATTTAATTGTTATATTAATTTTTGAATATCTACTGTCCTATGGATGAATAAACAATCAACTGACTGGTGGCATTCTGCACTCACTTCACACACGTCATGCACCTTTCTGCTGTGTCCTGTTTCGTAAATAGGGTGGCGCCGGAAAAGGTAAACACTCCGGCCACCTACGTTGTTCTCAGGCCAGTTTGCGGGTAAGGCCTTCCCTTCTATCACCCGTCCAAACTGAAAAATAAAAAAATAAAAAATAAATAGAAATTGATCTTATGGCAGTATTGTCTATCTAGGGTTATTCGGGCGATTTTTCTATGTGACGGAATTTTTTCGGTTTGCACTTTGAATACGAGATGATATGATTAGTACAGTTCTAGAGCGAACAAAATCTTCGATTCAACCAGGAATCGCATGTGTGACCATCCGCTATCTAGAGGCACTAGCGCTAACCACTAGATCACGAAGTGCAGCTACAGAAATACAGCATTGCATTTCATGAGCACTCAGTTTAACGGCCTCAACCATGGGAAGTATGCGGCTGCCACAGTGTTACTACCAGTGAAAACTTCCGAAACGAAGCATGCACACGAACAGAGGGATGGTTGAGGGGCAGAAATCACTAAAATCAATGGCAGAGCTGTTTTAGACCTCTCTGAGCCATCAGTACAGCATGTAATAGTTCCTGCTTTTATTTTCCGAGGCGCAAATGAACACGGGATACCCCCCTTCATTATCGTTAAGGACATTACCGACTGAAACAGAGCCTGAAATTAAAACTGTTTTTTCTCCGAACGTTTCGCCTGTTGATGTAGCGATGTCAAGCAAAACGCTACCCTGGATAGGTCTGTGGAATCGAAGTTCAAGTGTTCCAAGCTGTATGGATGAAATATCGTAACAACAAGCAACATGTCGTATTAACTTCCGATACGTTGAAATACACAGCTTTTTACAGCAGTGCTTGAAGTATCATGGTCTAATAAAAAGAGATGGTGCATGATCTACTGGTTCTCGCCGCTACCTCTATATTGTGGGTTCTGGGTGCGAATCCCGGCCGAATCGGAGATTTTCCTTGCTTTTGGACCTGGTGTTCATTTTAATCGACGTGCAAGTCGTTGCAGTAGAGTCAAATTGACATACTTGCACCAGCTCGCGAATAACTGCGAGACCTCCCAGCCAATAACGCTATACAATCATTTCAATCAGGCTAACAAAGAAACATCTTTTCTTCTCGGAACACCAAATACGCACCTGTTTTTCTTAATACACGCAGCACAGTCTCTCCAAACGTCTGAAGTTAAGAAATATCAGTAAACGAAAGAAATGAAATCTAACTTGGAAGCAGCGAACCTTAGACGCAATTAGGAGCCAGTAATCAGGTATTGCAATTCGCTTGGTGAGGGAATCAGTTGTCATATATTAATCATCTGAGAAACTATTGGAGGCCCATAGGAATCTTATCTTTCTTTTTCTTTGTGAACTGGTAATTGGTGGGTATTTACGAGCAGCTATCCTTACGTGGACCACAAATAAATTAATGTGGTCAGTGAATAATATACCTTGTAGCTTGGAAATAAATAACAGCATTAGTTGCTGCTTTATTTTCTAATACCAAGATAGGTTTAATCACCAAGACCGTTTTAATGAGGTTATTAACCTAGCGTCGTTGAGGTGGATAGACGGACCCCCACGAGACTAAGCTCTTTTTTTTATTGAAGAAGGCGGTTATCTACCATGCGACTGGTTTTCTGCGACCTCTACCATGAGAACCTCGATTACCTCTTCATTTCAGAGTAACATTTGCATCGTATGTCCTTAATTATTTGTTGGAGGTATAGCACTATATTCCTCTTCAGTTTTTGCCCTCTAGTACTACGAAAGTGCCCTGATGTCTCTATACATGTCCTATGATCGTGTCTCTTCTTGTCAGTGCTTTCCATAAGTTCCTTTCGTCACCAATTCTGCGGAGAACCTCGTCGTGCCTTATCCTAACAATTCACATAATTTTTAACACAATTTTATTGCACTACACCTTATACCTTTCCAATTTCTTCCCATAGTCCATGATGACCTCTGTACTTGAATTTTCAAAATGTCTGTCTCAAATTAATTGATACTTGTACACATGTATTAACCATGAATGCCCTGTCTGTCCGTGCTTTTCCGCTTTTTATGTTCTCCGTACTACGTCCGTCATACATTATTTTGCTTCAAAGGTAGCAGAATTCCTTAACGTCTTCTACTTTTCATCAAGACGGATTTTAAGTTTCTCGTTAAGCTCAATTCCGCTACTTCTCAGTTTTTTCTCTTTCTTCGGATTATTCTCAATCCTTGTTCTATACTCATTACGCTGTTAATGCAGCAAGATGAGGTTACAAACTTTAGTATGATATTCAGTGTGACTGTAGAAAAGACCAGACTGTTCATAATATGCTCCAATGCCGACTGTGTATAGTCTTCTGCACAGAATATGATCCTCATCAACGAACAGAAAATGCATTGCTATGGGTTCAAATGGCTCTGAGCACTATGCGACAACTTCTGAGGTCATCAGTCGCCTAGAACGTAGAACTAATTAAACCTAACCAACCTAAGGATATCACAAACATCCATACCCGAGGCAGGATTCGAACCTGCGACCATAGCAGTCGCGCGGATCCGGAATGAGCGCCAAAACCGCTAGACCACCGCGGCTGGCAATGCACTGCAAATGGCCAAGTTTGGGTGAAGGTAATATAGTCATAATTGTGTATAATATCTATGTTTTTGATTCGAGAATAAACTAAATACTCACTAGACTATTCGCTTTATTTAACCAGACCTGAAATACTTCTTAACTTTCAGTGAAGATAACAATGTTATTAGGGAATCTTATAGCTGACATCTTTCACACTGAATATTATTCCCACTCTTGATCCATTCTTTTATTTCCACCATTGATTCTTCGTGTATAAAGTGAACAGTAGGGGCTGCACTGTATTACACCCTTTTTAATCAGAGCACTTCATTCCGGGTTTTCCATTGTTCTTGTTCCATCTCGGTTCTTGTACATGCTGTATGTTACCTGCTTTTCTAAAGCTAACTCGTATTATTCTCATAATTTCCAACATTTTGCGGCACTTCACATAGCTGAACTTTTTCGAGAATGACCGTCCTATGACCTTGTCTCGATTTTCCTCAAGTCTTGCTCCCGTTATTAACCTCTCTGATGCCTTTTCCTTTTCTAAAGCCAAACAGATCGTCATTTAACAGGTCACCAGTTAGTTTTTCCATTTTCTAGTACGCTATATTGGTAGCCTAATAGTTACTGTACTTGAAAATACCCATAGTGGCCAAAATCATTCGTGGCGTTAGAAAATAAAACTGCAGCTGTTGCTGATGTCATTTGTTTTCAAGTAATTACTGCAATTGCGGACTATGAAGGATCATGTTCAACATGCTGGAAAAACATGGAAAAAATAAAAAAGAACTTTGTAGTGTTATCGTTCCTCTCCTCACTTCTCCTTCCCAAATTTTTGCTAGTTGCATTATTTTCACGTGATACTTCAGTGGTGTGTGTCTCCCAAATGAATATGTTCTTACGACAAGCAACTCTTACATGCTGTAATTTCACATTTTAGTTTACATTGGGAACTACCACTTACTGCAGTGAACTTTTCTTAATCCTGCTCTCTATAGTGGTGTGACACAGTAAATCGTACTCCTCGCGCTCGCTGGTTCTCTGGAACTTCCGTAGCTGAACGGGCCAGCAGCAGAATTGTCCTGCTTGCTGTATGTTCACCAATATCCACGCGCTACCGGTCACATGATAGTAAGACGGGCAGGGAGCCGTTGTTAAGGCTGCGTGTGGAACGGTCGTCTGTAGATGCGCCACACCAAAAATTATTTGAATGTTTACTGAAATATTAGTCTGGAAGGGAGGGTACACACGTTATTGAGGTCACACACGTTATTCATCAAGTAGAAGAAAAATCAGGCCAAAAGCACTGACGAGTTCTATATTACTGCATAAACTGGGGCTGTGAGTGACTCTGCAATACAAAAAGATAATATGAAATTAGGATGAGAAACGTGACAATTAAAAATAAATGACAAGATGATAAGGAAAATACGAAGCATGAAGAAGAAAACTCGTGTGATAGGAATGATCGTGAATGTTTTTCTTAGCTGTTCCAACAAGTAATATTAACAGCAAACTGTGGGATTAGGATCCCTGGTCAGAATGTAACGCTCAAATTAATAAACACAGGACCAAGACGGTGAATTCTTCGATTTACTTACATATCAAGTGCACCAGTCACCTGCAAAGGTCAAAGTTACCTCATTTCAAATACAGTAATTTAGTGTAATACCATGCAGGTCCATCGAATTCTATTGCACTGCACAGCATTTTCACAGTGTCAGGGTATCAGCTGCAATAGCTCAAGTCACGCAAAAAGCCTCTTTCCACAGTCGGAACTTTCTAATTTTAGTATAGGTAATTGGGTGCAGATGACATTTTAAAAAATTAGTCCGTTTTGATGACTAAAAATGGCTCCGAGCACTATGGGACTTAACTTCTGAGGTCATAGGTCCCCTAGAATTGACAACCATTTAAACCTAATTAACCTAAGGACATCACACACATCCATGTTCGTGGCAGGATCCGAATCTGCAACCGTAGCGCTTGCGCGGCTCCAGACTGTAGCGCCTAGAACCGCTCGGCCACTCCGGCCGGTGTTTTGATGACAAGCTACTATAAGTTGTAGTATATACAGGGTGAGTCATAAATGAAAAAAAATATGTCGAAGACCGCATGCTGCTATGCGTAACATCTGACGCACCGTTGTTAATTTCGTTCCCCTCGGTGTACTGTGTACGTAAAACAAAAACACATGTTAACCATTGAACGAGATATCGAAGAGCCTCACGATCACGACATGTCATTCGCCCATAGATACAACACATGACACACCAATGAGCTGATGTGTATCTGCCAGCGTTTGAAAGATACGAGAAAGAACAAAACCCATCGTAATGAATGTGAAACTGTATCAGAACTTGTGACTCAGATGCTGCCAGCGGTAACGGAGTGTACAGTCCCATGTTAGGGAATGTGTGTCCTGTAAGCGGAAAGAGTGGTCAACGGCGGAAGTAAAACCGCGGCGTGCGTGACGTGTTTACAACACCTCTGCACTGCTCACTCTGCCCGATACTCGCCGTGTCGACAGCTGCTAACGGCCGCGTCGCAGTGTTACTGAAGTACCATGGCAAGTTTCACAAACGAGGAATACGCTGACATCCACCTCACCTACTGGCTTGCAGATGGAAGAGCTGACGTTGCAAGCCAACTGTATCACGAGAGGTTTCTAGCCGGCGCCTTCCATCTGCAAAAACGTTTTACTCTGTGGATAGGCGATCGAGGGAGTACGGTGCATGTGTAGCACCTCGTGGCCGACCGTCGACGTACAGTGCGGATGACGAAGGAAAACTGTTACAAACCGTTGTGGGGGACCGAACAATAATCACCAGGTTTCTCGCCACTGCGGTCGGAATGTCACAATCTACTGTTATGCGAGTACTCCATAGAAACCATTACTATCCCTTTCACATGCAGAAGGTACAAGCATTATTGCAGGAAGACTACCAGAGGAGGCTGGACTTCGGCAACTTTATCCTACGGCATCAGACCCACGACCAGCATCTTTCACGAACAATACTGTTCAGCGACGAAACCTATTTCACGAAGGAGGGTATAGTGAATTGGCATAATTGGCACGAATGGGCGGAAGAAAACCCCCACAGCACAGTGATACAAGGGCAACAACAACGATGCGGTGTCAATATCTGGTGTGGTATTATTGATCACCATCTCACAGAGCCACATGTGCTTCCACAAAGGCTTACAGGGGAGTGGTATCTGCGTTTCCTGGATGCTGCATTACTGGAATTGTTGGAAGACGTTAGTTTGGCCTCTCTTATGAAACCGTGGTACGTGCATGACGGTGCCCCCGCTTACTTCAGCGGCACAGTGCGACGCCACTGGACAATGCCCTCCCTTCGAAATGAATCGGTCGTGAAGAACATGTAGCATGACCAGCAAGGTCCCCAGACCTGAATCCACTGAATTTCTTTTTTGTGGGGCCATCTGAAATCTGTGATTTATGAAGGAGAGGTTGTTGATGTCAACACCCTTCAACGCAGAATACAACATGCCTGTAATATCACGCAAAGAGATACAGACATGGTGGGTCGTGTTCAGCAATCCTTCCTGCGAAGAGTTCAACTTTGTCACACACATCGTGGCCGTCATTTCGAACAGTACTTATAAACCGCCACTGCAGCTTCTGGTCATGTGTTCCTACGTTAGTTTCGATTTGTACAGCTGTATTGTAATCGTTTGTATTAACTGCCACATACCTGTGTAGTTGTATTTTGTATTCTGCATCTATGTACTCGTTTCTTAAAACTAAGTCTGGGACACAAAAACCAAATTATAAAACATGCATGTACTCCCCCACCTCCTCCTGTTTCTCCAACATCTCCACATCCTTTACATTGTCCGCAGGCTTGATCCCCTCCACCCTCTGGTTTCCTCCTTCCTCTCCACCTCCCGCCCGTTGCCATGCCTCTATCGCTGTATCCCTCCCTCTCTCCACCTCCACACCCTCCATCTCCTTCATCAGGGCAATTTCCCACGCCTCCCCCTCCCAGATGACGAACGTCGCCATGACATCTACCCTTCCTTCCAACTATAACCTGACCTTGTTTCCCCCCCCCCTTCCCAGGCCCCCTTTTTTCCTCTTCCCTCCTTCTCCCAGAGTGGATTTTCCTCCTTCCCCCCCCCCACACCCCTGAGACCCCACACCCCATATTGCCTCTTTCGTTCCCACATCCCTCCTTACCTGGCCCTCTTCGGCGCGCCCCCCACTCATCTCCCCCCTCTCTTCCCCTCCCTCCCTTCTTCCAATCTCCCTCATCTCCTTGCACCTGGCAGATCCTCTGTTTTGATCATCGTCAGTGTGCCACATTAGTGTTGTGTTTAGTGCTGTTTCTCCTGTGCATCAAGAGGTGTGATTTTAATTGTGTACTGCCTTGAGGTTCGCCGTCAGTGTTTGTTATGTGCTACGCCATCCGTCGCTGCCTTTTATGCTCCAGTCATACTGTGCCCTGTGTTCTTTTAATTGTCGCAGTGTGTGGCTTTTTGTGTGTGCTACTTAAAACAGTTTTAACAGTTTTTTATCTCCATTTTACGGTCACCCCGTTTTTTGTCTATTGCCTTCCATGTTGTTCCCCCTTTTTTATATCTATATTCACAAAATTCTCTCCTTTGTTATTTTTAAATGTCTTCTATTGTTTGTTCTATGTCTTTCGGCTGAAGAGCAGCGCATATGCTGCTGCCAGCCATCCCCGATGGGGAATTGAAATACAATAAAGAAAAAAAAACATGCATGTACAGTAGTGCAGCCCCTCATCACGTTCCTTTCCCTGTGCCAACTAGCCACGATACACAATACCGGCCAGCGTAACCGGTAAGAGTTAGATGCCGGCCGGGGGGGCCGGGCGGTTCTAGGCGCCACAGTCTGGAACTGCCTGACCGCTATGGTCGCAGGTTCGAATCCTGCTTGGCGCATGGATGTGTGTGATGTCCTTAGGTTAGTTAGGTTGTAGGAGACTGATGACCTCCGAAGTTAAGCCCCATAGTGCTCAGAGCCATCTGAACCATTTTTGAACGAGTTAGATGTGGGCGCTGTCATTGCTCGCAGTGTCAAGCAGACCGTCGCTTGACGCCGCATGCCTCGCCTTCTCGTGAACTGCTAGACTACCTACAACACTTGCATGTTGTGCTGTGTTGCTGATCTGGCCCCTTGGCCAATGTCGGCATACAGCAACAGCCAAAAGTCCACTTCATATTCCCAGAGTTTTACCATTCAATTGCATTGTCATTTATTGACATAGGAACATGCGGAAAACGAATTTATGTTTGTAGGTCAGTGTGTGACAATTTTCACGACATATTTTTCCTCATTTCTGACTCGCCCTGTGTATAGACTATTAACAATACCCTGGGCACGCACTTGCTGTTCCCTAAACTACTAAAAGAAAAATGAAATGATAGAGAAGTACTTCCTTTAAAGATATTCGTTTCCTTATCATTGAAGTTTTAGCTGACATCACTTAATCTGTTATTCTGAAATTATACTAGAGGCCTTCAGAAAGACTGTTACATGTTATTACGGCAGACCAAGAAACTTTTATACAATTCTGCACTGCGGTATACTTCAAAGCGACACAGGTACATGACACTTTTTTTTAATATAGTTACCACGTCTCGGTCAACAACAGTCGAAATGTCCTACCAGTCACTGATTTTTTTTTTCTTTATTGTTATTTTGAAACCTGTGTACATGCAGGCCGGCAGCAGCATACTACGCCGCTCTTGGGCCTCAGAGAAACACAAAAGAGACAAATGAAGACATTTAGAGAAAAAAAATACGGTGGACATATAAACGGAGACAAACACTTCTTAAAATACATGGAGCCGTTCACGGGCGTAGAGTCCAAGATAAAATTTGTTCAGACACTTCGACACATACATAGACGAAAATTGTCACACGTGAACGTAGGTGCACAAAACGGATAACACTGAACCACTTAAGCACAAAACGACGGCACACACAGAACACTAGGCGTTGATCTCCGGCGCGCGAATCTTCACCTGCCAAGAGAGGAGGAGGGGGGGTGGGAGAGGGAGAAGGGAGAGCAGATGCCATGGGCAGGGGAGATAAGGGGAAGGGAGGAAGGGGGAGGGGAAGCCCGGGGGAAGAGGGGAGGAGGGAGGGGACGGGGGAAAAGGAAAGAGAAGGGAGGGAGCGTGCCTAAAGGAAAGGACACAGGAAGTGTGGGGGGGAGGATCAAAGTTGATAGGAGGGGTAGATGGAGGGGAGGATGACATCATCAGGGAGGGGTAGCTGGCGGAAGCCACCTTGGGAGAGAGTAAGGAGGGTGGAGAGATGGAGACCAGGTGGGACGTGGGAATACAGGCGCGGCAGCGGGCGGGGGTGGGAGAGGATGGGTGAGATAAGCGGATGAGGAGGATCGAGTTTGCAGGAGGTGTACAGGATCCGTATCCTTTCAAGGAAAAGGAGGAGGTGGGGGAATGGGATGAGATAGTGGGGGAGGGGAGACGGATGCGATAGGCGAGGCAGAGAGCATGGCGTTCAAGGATTTGGAGGGATTTATAAAAGGTAGGGGCGGGGGGCAGAGATCCAGGCCGGATGGGCCAGTCATTGAATTCCTCGACAGTGTAAATTCATTCCTTGGCCGCAGAGCCGTGCGAGCACCGCTTATCTTTACATCCAAATGTCTTTGACTGCCTAGAAATAGTCATTTATCGTCGATGTTGATGCTGTCATCATCATCAGCCACGTCTTTGTGACCTTGGTAAAATTCTTTGCACCATTTCACAATGATTGGACGTCACATTTCATTTGGTCGATACACCGCCAGAATTTCGCGATGAATATGTTTCCGATGTAGATGTCTTGCCGAAGGATTTCTACTGTTCTACGTAATCATACCTTAAAGTACGTTTCAGTTGGCTCGCCTTTTCAATTGCACGGTGTGGCGTACCTGTTATCCATAGCGCAGCAGATCTGTGTCTGCAGCGAAGTGACAACGTGTTCTCTTTGATGACAATACGCCATCCTCTTGCTCACAGATCTTAGCGTGGGGCGACATGTGTAACGTACTTTCCAAAGTCCCTACATAACAAAATAAAATTCAGGAAATATAGTAAATAATATTTCAAAGGTTTTTTATTGATTTGTGTCAATGCTTAGCATGATTGTCTGTGCACAGCATTCTTATATTTGCGCAGTCGCTTTCCGATTTAGCTAGGTCGTCTATAATGGTCAAATATTAAAGCGCAATCCATAATTACAGCATTCTGCTCTGCAAGCCACAGACAGATTTCATCTCATTCAGTTCCAGTTCCCCTGTTATCCAGACAACAGTACTACGTTTTTGTCAAAGTACTTAACGTGGTTGCACATTCGTCAAGTACCCATTTCCTTGCAACACAGGCTTTTTAAATGTAGATGAGAAAAATGGAAACAGAAAAGGAAGACAGTACCATACAATTCTCGTGAGATAATTAGCCAGACAGCTTACGATCTTAGCTTAGAGCCAATAATCGTACTCGAAAATTCTCATGGCAGCGAATGCTGTATCATTCATCAAACCATTCCAATTATAGATCTCTTTGTTCTATTGAATTTAATATCACATTAAAGATAAATATTGGTCACTTATAATTACTGCTGTTTAGCTTCTATGTCATAACCGTCATAACCACCGAACGACAGATTACACCACAAACAAGTAGTACAGTCCAAACAAGTGGTCAAGAATATTTTCTTTGATCTCACATCATTCTTCGGTAGTGTCACATTCATCATTATTATTCGTTAATTTTCTCCATCATATTGTTGTACTGGTTTCTTGCATGACGAACATACTCATTAATACTATTCGTCACTTCTTCTATGTTCTTATACCTATCGTTGAAAAAACATTTATTATCATAGTTCGTTACGATCACATTTATTCAGCTTTTCTCTGATAATTGCTCACAACTGCAATCTTAACTTTATGATACACGTTAGTAAAACTGACTTCTTATAAGTGATGTTAATTATTTTACTGCTATTACTGCTTTCCTACACAGTTTATACCTTCGAGATGAACATCTATCGCTGGCTTCTTAATTAATACAGTGACATAAAGCGTTTTATTTTAATTTATATACACCTGTAATAGGAAATATTACACACAACTTCTTACTGGTGTATGATTCATATCAAGATTTAAGTGAGTATCTCATTATGTTTCCTGATTTAAATATTTGGATATTACATCACCAGCTACCATCTATGGCTTCACACAGTTAGCATTAAGTACACTATGTGATCAAAAGTATCCGGCACCCCCCAAAACATACGTTTTTATATTAGGTTCATTGTGCTGCCACCTACTGCCAGGTAGTCCATATCACCTACCTCACTAGTCATTAGACATCGTGAGAGAGCAGAATGGGGCGCTCCGCGGAACTCACGGACTTCCAACGTGGTCAAGTGATTGGGTATCACTTGTGTCACACACCTGTACGCGAGATTTCAACACACCTAAACATCCCTAGGTCCACTGTTTCCGATGTGATAGTGGAGTGGAAACGTGAAGGGACACGTACAGCACAAAAGCGTACAGGCCAAACTCGTCTCTTGATTGACAGAGACGCCCCACAGTTGATCGTACCGTGTAATAGGCAGACATCTACCCAGACCATCACACTGGAATTCCAAACTGCATCAGGATCCACTGCAAATACTATGACAGTTGGGCGGAAGGTGAGAAAACTTGGATTTCATGGTCGAGCCGCTACTCATAAGCCACACATCACGCTGGTAAATGCCTAACGACGCCTCGCTTAGTGTAAGGAGCGTAAACATTGGACGATTGAACAGTGGAAAAACGTTATGTGGAGTGACAAATCATGGTACAAAATGTGACGATCCGATGGCAGGTTGGGGTACGGTGAATGATCGGTGAACGTCGTCTGCCAGCGCGTGTAGTGCCAACAGTAAAATTTGGAGCCGGTAGTGTGGTCGTCTTTTTCATGGAAGGGGCTTCACCCCTTATTATTTTGCGTGACACTATCACTGCACAGGCCTACATTGATTTTTTAAGCACCTTCTTGCTTTCCACTGTTGAGGAGCAACTCGGGGACGACGGCGATTGCATCTTTCAACACGATCGAGCACCTGTTCATAATGCACGGCCTGTGGCGGAGTGGTCACACGACAACAGCATCCCTGTAATGGACTGGCCTGCACAGAGTCCTGGCCTGAGTCGTATAGAACACCTTTTGGATGTTTCGGAACCCCGACTTCGTGCCCGCCTTACCAACCGACATCGATACCTCTCCTCAGAGCAGCACTCCATGAAGAATGGACTCCCATTCCCCAAGAAACCTTCCAGCACCTGATTGGAAGTGTGCCTGCGAGAGTGGAAGCTATCATCAAGGCTAAGGATGGGCCAACACCGAATTGAATTCCAGCATTGGCGATGGAGGGCCCCACGAACTTTTAAGTCATTTTCAGGCAGGTGTCCGGATACTTCAGATCACATAGTGTATCTAGGAACGGACGGCTTGTTTACGAACCACTACGTAGAGTTCTAAGTGAAACTGAAAGAACAACCCTAAGTAACCGAATATCATCACTTTCACACAGCTTATGGGATATAAGCGGCGCACGCCAGGAACGTTGTCTGGAGGCATGAACGTTAAGTGTTCCATATTGAACTGACGTTTGGAGTGATATTCTATGGCAGTGATGTGAGAACACCATGATGTAAGTAATATTACAACCAACGTACATAAAGTATGTACTGAAGGCTGACTGGTGGTTTTAATTAAAGTGCAGCTACTCACTACAATTATAGTACGACAGTAAAACTTGGTAGATATGCAAATACGTTAATGCGGAACCGATAACGGCTGGAAAAAAATTAGTTCCAATTTTGGCGACCAGGTGCAAATCTGGCGCTGTACACTGTTTTTACTGGGTGGTGTCATGTATGGTCTGTAATTATCATATGGCAGCAAAAATTGATAGATATGTCATTGGACTAATGTGGAACGGATTTACACTGAAAAAAATTAATTCCAATTTTGGCCCCCAGGTGCAACCTGGCGCTGTGCAGCATCTCGTCAACATCTCCAGTCCACATATTAAATAACTTGTGTTAGCAGCAGTTAATAATAAAATAAATGGTATGCCTTTGCCACTTGTTTGACTTTTTCTGCCCAAGTCCTGTTCCAGTGACAGCAACATTACGACATCATTGAATTCGGTCGATAATTATCTGAAGCACTGAAACTCAAGTTTTTCTTGCCCCTGGAAGCCGTTAGGTAGGCAACCCGCAAGTGGATCTATACTACCATTTTAGCCATGTAGTAATATATGTACATACTACTTTTTTATTAATTTTTTAAACTGAGGCTTTCCTCAATTTCTTCGCAACATGACATTGCACGCAGAACTGCAATAGATTTCAAAAAATTATTTGACGATTTGATATATACGTGTAAAATCGTCATATTACCTCTCTTTCTCATACTTTTTATGAGTGACAATATATAACTACATCCATACCGTACGCAACATTTCTACCTATTGTTTTATTATGGAAGCGCCTAACTCGCTGCATTCTGAACCCTACCTTTTGTTATTTTTAGCAAATTGGAATACATGTAACTTTTTGCCTCGCAGACCCGCCCCATTTGCAATTCCTATGAAATGAATGCGCTATACCGATAGCGTTTCATTTAATTAACTGACTGTTATTATTTGCAAAAATAATTAATCACAAACTTACGACGAAAATGTTTCTCTGTTATATAGTCATCTACGAAAGTGTTTTTTCAGAACTGTAACATATATTCTCTGATAGCCAAACGAACGAGCCTTATTGTGGCTCTCTTATTCAGTGTGTCCTAATTCAAGTCATACCTCCTTTATTTGATGATGACGTCAGCGTATTATTCTCTAACTCCTTATGTAAACAAATTTTATGTACATTAACAGTCTCAGATAAAACAATGCTTGCAATATCTATACTTCCATGGACGCTGGTACAAAGCAGGAAGTATACTGGTCGAAAAATTTATTATAATGTTTGTAAGTTCATTTAGCATGTACCAGTGACCACTGTTTTGATTAGTTCAGGTAAGGTTAGTGAAGATCTCCCCACTGTGTGCCAAAACTTTATCCTATTATTGAAACGTAATATTATAATATAATGAAGGGAGATACTTCAGAACTTACTGCAATGAGTACCACACAAGTATCAGTAACTAACTCTTCAGAATGTTCCTCCAGAGAGTTCGACCTTGTCCATCATCTTCTCACAGTCTTCTGTGCGTCATGGAGCCAGATACTGTTCAGTCGTCGTCTTCTTCTCCTCTCAATTTCCCACCACAGCGTCAGTTTTGGTGTTAATGTTTCTTATATTCTGATTACAGGTAAGCACCGGTGTAATTTTCTTTGATCCATCTCATCGCATTGTCCTTCCTCCATTCCCGTTATCCCTCTCAGTTTAGTGTTCCTTACATGATCTTTCCTTCAGATTATTGTCGACATTCTCCTGAAAACCATTCTGATGCATTCAGCTTGCTTATATATCTCTAACTGTCCAGATCTTCGCTCCATATATTAGTATACTCTATAATATGGTCTATAATATGACTTTTTTCTTATCGTTACATTTCTGTTCCATAAGATTAAATTAAGCATCCCAACGACTTTGTTTCCATTACCAATTCTTTTAAGAATTTCTAAATTTGTAGTTCTCTCTTTTCCTAAAATGGATCTCAGGTAGAAATAATTTTACCCATTTACATACAATCCATAGCATTACCAAGATATTCTGTTTTTTAGTAATCAATCTAGCAGATTATTCCTATATTATCTTGCTAGCAGATTACACAAAATAATTTGTGTCCTCTCCCTCTTTAACTCTGATGACTTAGACGTAAGCAAATAGTAAATAATGTAGATATGATCTACCTGCAATCTATAACCCCATTCTCTTACATTTATTTGAGCAATCCCTGAGACAAATATCTAAACATATATTCAATAGTATTGGTGACATGGTGCAGCTCTGAAAAAGGCTACTTCTTCTTCTAAATGTCTGTAAAGCTATATTACCATTTTATATTTATCGTACATTTATATTTGTCCATTTTATACATTTATCTTTACACGTTTATTGTATTATTTTAAATAGTGTACCCTCTATGCTGGTCATATGTCAAGCTTTGCAAAGCGGTTTCCTTAGAATATCACCATATGCCTTTTCTAAATCAATGAAAACGAATCCAACGCTTTTTGTTTTTTCTCTAAACTTTTTTCTAAAATCTATCGTAATTAGATAATATAGTTTATACATGATCTACTAGCTGTGAAAGCGCATTGTTCTTCTCGAGCCCTAAAAGTAATTTCCAAAATGTTCTTTTATTTTCCCTAAAATTCTCATTAATGAGTTTCTAACACAAAATCCTGGATAGGTCGAACAAATTTTGCAGTTTCCTTTCTTAAATACAGTTGTAGTATAACCTAGCGTCATTTCCTTAGGTATCACATCTGTATGTGACATTTTCTTATATAACTGTGTTATTACTTTCACAACTTTTTATCCCCGTATTTCCAAAATTCCACAATAATACTACCTGGTCCAAGCGATATGTCGTTCTTTGCTGTTTTTACTACATCAAGTAGTACGTTTTCTGAAATTTGGTTAACGTCACCTCTGAGCGTACTTTTTTCTACTATTCGCTTGCTGTGCTGGTACTGCGAACGGTTGAAAGCCGTAGTTACGGCCGTAATTTTTCCCGAGGGCATGCAGCTTTACTGTATGATAAAAATGATGATGGCGTCCTCTTGGGTAAAATATTCTGGAGGTAAAATAATCCCCCACTCGGATCTCCGGGTGGGGACTAATCAAGAGGATGTCGTTATCAGGAGAAAGAAAACTGGCATTCTACGTATCGGAGCGTGGAATGTCAGATCACTTAATCGGGCAGGTAGGTTAGAAAATTTAAAAAGGGAAATGGATAGGTTAAAGTTAGATATAGTGGGAATTAGTGAAGTTCGGTGGCAGGAGGAACAAGACTTCTGGTCAGCTGCCTACAGGGCTATAGACACAAAATCAAATAGGGGTAATGCAGGAGTAGGTTTAATAATGAATAGGAAAATAGGAATGCGGGTAAGCTACTACAAACAGCATAGTGAACGCATTATTGTGCCCAAGATAGATACGATGCCCACACCTACTACAGTAGTACAAGTTTATATGCCAACTAACTCTGCAGATGACCAATCAATTGAAGAAATGTATGATGAAATAAAAGAAATTATTCAGATAGTGAAGGGTGACGAAAATTTAATAGTCATGGGTGACTGGAATTCGGTAGTAGGAAAAGGGAGAGAAGGAAACGTAGTAGGTGAATATGGATTGGGGCTAAGAAATGAAAGAGGAAGCCGCCTGGTAGAATTTTGCACAGAGCACAACTTAATCATAGCTAACACTTGGTTTAAGAATCATGAAAGAAGGTTGTATACATGGAAGAACCCTGGAGATACTAAAAGGTATCAGATAGATTATATAATGGTAAGACAGAGATTTAGGAACCAGGTTTTAAATTGTAAGACATTTCCAGGGGCAGATGTGGACTCTGACCACAATCTGTTGGTTATGACCTGTAGATTAAAACTGAAGAAACTGCAAAAAGGTGGGAATTTAAGGAGATGGGACCTAGATAAACTGACTAAACCAGAGGTTGCACACAGTTTCAGGGAGAGCATAAGGGGACAATTGACAGGAATGGGGGAAAGAAATACAGTAGAAGAAGAATGGGTAGCTTTGAGGGATGAAGTAGTGAAGGCAGCAGAGGATCAAGTAGGTAAAAAGACGAGGGCTAGTAGAAATCCTTGGGTAACAGAAGAAATATTGAATTTAATTGATGAAAGCAGAAAATATAAAAATGCAGTAAATGAAGCAGGCAAAAAGGAATCAAACGTCTCAAAAATGAGATCGACAGGAAGTGCAAAATGGCTAAGCAGGCATGGCTAGAGGACAAATGTCAGGATGTAGAGGCTTATCTCACTAGGGGTAAGATAGATACTGCCTACAGGAAAATTAAAGAGACCTTTGGAGATAAGAGAACCACTTGTATGAACATCAAGAGCTCAGATGAAAACCCAGTTCTAAGCAAAGAAGGGGAAGCAGAAAGGTGGAAGGAGTATATAGAGGGTCTATACAAGGGCGATGTACTTGAGGACAATATTATGGCAATGGAAGAGGATATAGATGAAGATGAAATGGGAGATAGGATACTGCGTGAAGAGTTTGACAGAGCACTGAAAGACGTGAGTCGAAACAAGGCCTCCGGAATAGACAACATTCCATTGGAACTACTGACGGCCTTGGGAGACCCAGTCCTGACAAAACTCTACCATCTGGTGAGCAAGATGTATGAAACAGGCGAAATACCCTCAGACTTCAAGAAGAATATAATAATTCCAATCCCAAAGAAAGCAGGTGTTGACAGATGTGAACATTACCGAACAATCAGTTTAATAAGCCACAGCTGCAAAATACTAACACCAATTCTTTACAGACGAATGGAAAAACTACTAGAAGCCGACCTCGGGGAAGATCAGTTTGGATTCCGTAGAAAAACTGAAACACCTGAGGCGATACTGACCTTACGACTTATCTTAGAAGAAAGATTAAGGAAAGGCAAACCTACGTTTCTAGCATTTGTAGACTTAGAGAAAGCTTTTGACAATGTTGACTGGAATACTCTCTTTGAAATTCTAAAGGTAGCAGGGGTAAAATACAGGGAGCAAAAGGCTATTTATAATTTGTACAGAAACCAGATGGCAGTTATAAGAGTCGAGGGACATGAAAGGGAAGCAGTTGTTGGGAAGGGAGTAAGACAGGGTTGTAGCCTCTCCCCGATGTTATTCAATCTGTATATTGAGCAAGCAGTGAAGGAAACAAAAGAAAAATCGGAGTAGGTATCAAAATGCATGGAGAAGAAATAAAAACTTTGAGGTTCGCCGATGACATTGTAATTCTGTCAGAGATAGCAAAGGACTTTGAAGAGCAGTTGAATGGAATGGATAGCGTCTTGAAAGGAGGACATAATATGAACATCAACAAAAGCAAAACGAGGATAATGGAATGTAGTCGAATTAAGGCGGGTCATGCTGAAGGAATTAGATTAGGAAATGAGACACTTAAAGTAGTAAAGGAGTTTTGCTATTTGGGGACCAAAATAACTGATGATGGTCGAAGTAGAGAGGATATAAAATGTAGACTGGCAATGGCAAGGAAAGCGTTTCTGAAGATGAGAAATTTGTTAACATCGAGTATAGATTTAAGTGTCAGGAAGTCATTTCTGAAAGTATTTGTATGGAGTGTACCCATGTATGGAAGAGAAACATGGACGATAAACAGTTCGGACAAGAAGAGAATAGAAGCTTTCGGAATGTGGTGCTACAGAAGCATGCTGAAGATTAGATGGGTAGATCACATAACTAATGAGGAGGTATTGAATAGGATTGGGGAGAAGAGACGTTTGTGGCACAAATTGACTAGAAGAAGGGATCGGTTGGTAGGACATATTCTGAGGCATCAAGGGATCACAAATTTAGCATTGGAGGGCAGCGTGGAGGGTAAAAATCGTAGGGGGAGACCAAGAGATGAATACACTAAGCAGATTCAGAAGGATGTAGGTTGCAGTAGGTACTGGGAGATGAAGAAGCTTGCACAGGATAGAGTAGCATGGAGAGCTGCATCAAACCAGTCTCAGGACTGAAGACCACAACAACAACAACACCCCAGATGTGTATGTAATTAACAAGCTCATCTTCTCTTTATCTTCCTGCTTGATTTCGGAAGGTAAAGTAACACCCATTTTCAGTTCGTCAAGTTCATTACTCTGGTATTATACCTTCCACATTCTAACATCCAAATGTTTTCTTCCTTTCTTCATCGCCAGTCTGTCGTCCAGAATTCCAATTTTTCTGAGGCATGTTGTTTCGAGTTTTAACAGTTCATTTTTTATGTGAATGAGGAGATGGCCCACTGCAGAACCCCTAACCTGGAGATCGAGGTAATTAGACCCCAAGGTTTTCTTGCTTTAACCTGTGACGAGGTAAAATCATATGCAGTGAGCTGCTACTTTCGGTCCACTGCGGTTATTTTATCTCCACAGTTCCCACCTACAGTACAACAATTCTTTGTATGTTTAGTGTCCTACTGTACAAAAATTCTTTGTATGTTTAGTGTCCTGAGTGGTAGGCTGGACGTCATAAATGTTCCGAAGTAATATGTCAGCGACACTTTATTAACACAACACATAAAGAACAAGGTTAAACATACTGTAGATTCCAGCAGGTACAACTGAAGTGGATCATTCTGATCTGAGATGAATCTGGCAATGGTGGAGACGCTCATGACGTGGATCCGTGCGATCTCATGACGTAGTTCCTGGCAGTAATTTTCCGTGACAGAGGGTGTGACGATAACTGTTAGGGTCAGGTTCCCATATAAGAACACTTATTCCAGGTAAACTGAATCCGGGAAAGGCATGCATCATAGGAGGTGAAGGCACGGGGGGTGTTGGGTGGCGAATCGGTGTGGAAGCTTTCGGGTATCTTCCATAGACGTGCGCTGAGATCCCGAGACTGGGAAAGGGCAGCGTCCAAGGGGGCGAAGGCTCCAGAGTGATGGCTGGCGGACCGGTGCACAGCTTCTGTGAGCTCCAGTTGATGGGCCTGTGGATGCAGCCGGCATAAGCGTAACTGTGGCTTGTGTATTACCTGCTTTTAGTCGAGCAACGTCTTAAACAGGCAGCAGGCTGAAGGATATACGTGTGGTGCATGAACAGAAAAATACTCGTGGATGTAACATAGTGCCGCGATTGCAGCGCCTTCGTCACTGGTATAGACTATTTGTGGGCGAGAGAAGCACCTCTGATGCTCGAGGGTGTTGTGTTCACAGTGGTGCTTACGTTTACCCGCTGTAAGTTGATAACGACGCGGTGTACTTGCGTTGCTCAGTGTGTGTCCTGTCTCATATGGAGAGGTGACCGGGGCAAAGTCGCACACTGGCCGTAGGTGTGCTTCCTGAGATATGGAGGGGGCATGTGGTGAGCACACCGGTCTCCCGGCCGTATGTCAGTTTGGGAGACCGGAGCCGCTACTTACCAATCAATAGCTTCTCAGTTTGCCTTACAAAGGGTGAGTGAACTCCGCTTGCCAACAGCGCTCGGCTATATATATATATATATATATATATATATATATATATATATATATATATATATATATATATATATATGTACACTGGTAGATATTTAAGTATGTATCTCCCACATATCTTTCTAAACCACTGCCGGCTGGAGTGGCCGAGCGGTTCTAGGCGCTTCAGTCTGGAACTGCGCAACCGCTACGGTCGCAGGTTCGAATCCTGCCTATGGCATGGATGTGTGTGATGTCCTTAGGTTAGTTAGGCTTACGTAGTTCTAATTTTTGGGGGACTGATGACCTCAGCTGTTAAGTCCGATAGTGCTCAGAGCCATTTGAAACATTTCTAAACCACTGACCCGATTTCAGCCAGATTTTGTACACAAACCACTTACTTTCTAGAAAAAATCAATCCGGGGTGAGAACGAGCCCCTTCCAAAGAAGCGGTGCTGAAAAAGCAGTGTAGGTCAGGCAGTATTTGAGAATGAGCGCACTTAGAGACCTTCAACGAACTGAACATACAATTTCAAACCGTTACGAAACTTTTTCACGCTGACGACACACACAAAATGATGACAGGGAACAAGTTTATCGCCGGCCGGTGTAGCCGAGCGGTTCTAGGCGCTTCAGTCTGGAAACGCGTGACCGCTACGGTCGCAGGTTCGAATCCTGCCTCGGGCACGGCTGTGTGTGATGTCCTTAGGTTAGTTAGGTTTAAGTAGCTCTAAGTTCTAGGGGACTGATGACCTTAGAAGTTGAGTCCCATAGTGCTCATAGTCATTTGAACCAATTTATTAAATACTACATTTTCGCTGTTCATGCAGCAAAACTGCCGCATGAAGCTTCAAGTTTTGATTTATTACTCCTTTTCTACTAACTATAATCGTGACATATTTTGGAGACAGTATTCACATATACGATTGAGTGTAGCAGAAAAATTACATCTCTGTAACACATGTACCTCAGGAGATATGATGTCATAAACACTGAGTTGAGTTAGAAACTGCCATATCATATAAGACAGTTAAATTTGTACTCCTTTTCTACAAACCCTGTTCACAGCACGTTTCACAAACAGCAGCCACCTATTACACCGGATGGACCTGCAACTTATACTGTTGTACAGCACATAGTTCAGGAGATATGACATTATAAACACAGGGCTACAGGTAAAATAAACTTCAGGGCAATATATGCCAGAAAAAAGAGTTCAAGTGGCTCTGAGCACTATGGGACTCAACTGCTGTGGTCATAAGTCCCCTAGAACTTAGAACTACTTAAACCTAACTAACCTAAGGACATCACACACATCCATTCCCGAGGCAGGATTCGAACCTGCGACCGTAGCGGTCGTGCGGTTCTAGACTGTAGCGCCTTTAACCGCTCGGCCACTGCGGCCGGCGATATATGCTAGAAATACAGGTGATATACATTTACAGATATGCATGAAATATGTTAAATACGTATAAAATATATTTGACATTTGCATATGTGGACAAAGCCATGTGTAGGGAGCTCCTCCTGAGGGTGGAGGACATAGTTAGAGGGGATGGAGGAGTTAGATAGAAAGGAGGTAAAGAAGGAGATGGACAGAGAGTTGGTCAGTATGAGATGAACAAAGAGTGGGGGGGGGGGTGTTGTGATGATGGAGAGAAAAGGACACTCGAGGTTTAGATAAACATAGAGAGGTTCATAATGAATTGGGCAGAGAGTGAGGAGTGGAGAATTTGGACAGAAGGAGTGGGTGGAGGAAGTGGAAAAAAGTGAAGGTGGAGACGAACAGAGAGAGTGGCGACACATAAGTAAACAAAGATAAAGGGTGGAGGAGATGGACAGAGAGGAGATGTAGGAGAAGTGTGACACGGATAGGCGGGATTAAAGGGACAGAGAAACTGGCAGGAGGAGATGACACACAAGTCTAGCATTAGGGAGGAGAAGGAGAGAGAGAAGATTATCAACGAGATAGACAGAGAGAGGGAGGTGGAGTAAGTAGGCAGAGAGAAGAGGTGCATGTGATGGACAGAGAGGAGATGAAGAAGTATATAGTGGTAGGGGCAAGTGGATATGGAGCGAGAGCATGTACACAGAGGAGGGTATCAGACGGATGCCATATTCCGGAAAGCGTTTGACTCGGTGCCCCACTGCAGACTCCTAACTAAGGTATGAGCATATGGGATTGGTTGCTAAGTATGTGAGTGGCTCGAAGACTTCTTAAGTAATAGAACCCAGTACGTTGTCCTCGACGGTGTGTGTTCATCGGAGATGAGGGTATCATCTGGAGTGCCCCAGGGAAGTGTGGTAGGTCCGCTGTTGTTTTCTATCTACATAAATGATCTTTTGGATAGGATGGATAGCAATGTGCGGCTGTTTGCTGATGATGCTGTGGTGTACGGGAAGGTGTCGTCGTTGAGTGGCTGTAGGAGGATACAAGATGACTTGGGCAGGATTTGTGATTGATGTAAAGAATGGCAGCTAACTCTAAATATAGATAAATGTATATTAATGCAGATGAATAGGAAAAAGAATCCTGTAATTTTTGAATACTCCATTAGTAGTGTAGCGCTTGACACAGTCACGTCGATTAAATATTTGGGCGTAACATTGCAGAGCGATATGAATTGGGACAAGCATGTAATGGCAGTAGTGGGGAAGGCGGATAGTCGTCTTCGGTTCATTGGTAGCATTTTGGGAAGATGTGGTTCATCTGTAAAGGAGACCGCTTATAAAACACTAATACGACCTATTCCTGAGCACTGCTCGAGCAGTTGGGATCCCTATCAGGTCGGATTGAGGGAGGACATAGAAGCAATTCAGAGGCGGGCTGCTAGATTTGTTACTGGTAGGTTTGATCATCACACATGTGTAACGGAAATGCTTCAGGAACTCGGGTGGGAGTCTCTAGAGGAAAGGAGGCGTTCTTTTCGTGAATCGCTACTGAGGAAATTTAGAGAACCAGCATTTGATGCTGACTGCAGTACAATTTTACTGCCGCGAACTTACATTTCGCGGAAAGACCACAAAGATAAGATAAGAGAGATTAGGGCTCGTGCGGAGGCGTATAGGCAGTCATTTTTCCCTCGTTCTGTTTGGGAATGGAACAGGGAGAGAAGATGCTAGTTGTGGTACGAGGTACCCTCCGCCACGCACCGTATGGTGGATTGCGGAGTATGTATGTAGATGAGATGTAGATGTGAAGGTGGTGATAGAGAGAGGGCCAGAAGGAGATGGACAGAGAGTGGGGGAGTGGAGGAGGTGGGTAGAGAGAGGGGTGAAGGAGATGAACAGGAAAGAGTTACAGGAGGAGACGGACAGAGAGAACGACAGGAGACGGACAGAAAGTGAGCAGGAGGGGATGCACAGGGATTGGGGGTGCAGGAGGTGAATAGGGTGGAGGAGGTGGTCAGAGAGAGAGAGGGAAGAGATGGACTTGTAGAAGGCTGGAATAGTAACAACATAAAAGTTTTCTATTTGAAGCAGCTTCTGAGGTTTTTCGCCAATGAGAGGTTGCTTCTCTGGTATCATTTAACGTCGCCCCACCATATCTTTGTTTCCTACTTAAGAGACTCCGTCAACAGTATTGCGCCATATTCGATAACATGTCGGAAAATATTATGTCAAAATATAGAACAGTTACAAGACCTATTGTGGCCTCCTATAGGTAGCATAAGAGCGAGTTAGGCTGTCATGAGACAGTCCCGTATTACTGGCACCGTGTGTCCATGCTCGGTAACGTTGTTTCTGCCCGTGACCCGATTACCGAGTGGTAGTTACTGAAACCGTCGGAGGCGAGTCTTCCTTTACGAGCCTTTTACTGCCGATGGAACACCCGCGGCAGCGTCCGGAGCCTACAGCCGCGGCGGCTCGTGAGGGCGATCTCAATCAGAGGAGCGGCCACGGGGCTGTTGCCCGCGAGATTTAGGGCGCCGGCGCCAAACGAAGGGAGCAGGGCAGAGGGCCAGTGCGCATGCGCGGCCTCCCCGCTAATGGAAGCCTAGGAGGCTGCTGGCTGCGCCTCAAGACGCGAGCCGCGTAATGCCAGCCGCGCCTTATCTGCAGATAACCTGCCCTAATGTAGGCGCCACTCGTAAAGCGGGCTGTAAAACAAGGCGCCGGCGCGCTCGTTTCAGAGCCTCGCCGCTCTTCTCCCTCTGCACTCTGCGCGCGCGCAGGTGCTGCGCGTTCTCCACTCGGCAGCGAGTAGCTGCTCTCTCCCCACCAACTGCCAACCACAAGGGGGAAAACACGACAACAGCACTACAAACGTCCAACTAATACGGTACCTCGTCACGTTTTCGCCAGTCCCTTTGTGGTGTGCGTACTGTAAGACCTTCGGTACACACACCTTCAGATTATTTGACTTGTCGCTCTAACGAAGTAGGCGAGTGTCAGCAATACGTCTCGTGGTCTTATCGTGGCGTGTTTATTTTCTGCCATTAGGTCAGACGATAGAAATGCCACTTGCACACTTAGAGTAGCAGATTGACGGTGACCAACTTTAAACAGAACTTGATTAATTTTCACACACATTTATTAAAATAAAAACAAGCATAAACATTATGTAACTTGATTCTGGATGCTATTTACAATTGACAATCTGCATTTCCTTTGGTCTTGGTATGTTACTCTTATTCTCACATTTCTCTGATACTTGACAAAGTGTCTATACATTTATCTTCATGGCTATGTACAGGAATATGGTAATCTTATTAGGTACAGACTGAAACTTGACTATAGACTAGTACAGACAAATGCAGACTGGTACAGACTGGTGCAGACAAATGCAGACTGATACAGACTGACTAATCACAGGTCTGTACACTCGTTATAATACCTCGCACGTCCACGTATCACTGCGCGAGTGTCATCCGCGAGGAGAAAAGGTTCTATGTTAGCAGCAATCTCATTGGCTGCGTTACATATTAATATGCGGATCAGCGGAAGCAGAATTTGGTCCGTCTCTAAGGCAGCGCCATCTCATAGTGCGGAGGCAGACGAGCGCTGCGCCTACGCTGTTGTGCTTAGCGGGGCGCGCTCTAGTGGGAAAGTTGTGTACGCGCTGACTACACGGAACTATGTACACAACACCCTTTACTGGATGCCATGTACGAGGGTGAGTCAAATGAAAACCTTAAATAGTTTTTTAAATATTATTTATTGTGCAGAAGTGGTACAAAGCTGTATCATTTTTCAACATAATCTCCCCCACGCTCAATGCAAGTACTCCAGCGGTTACAAAGTGCATAAATTCCTTTAGAAAAAATTCTTTTGATAGCCCGCACAACCACTCATGCACCGCGTGGCGTACCTCTTCATCAGAACGGAGCTTCTTTCCTCCCATTGCGTCTTTGTGTGGTCCAAACACATGGAAATCACTTGAGGCAAGGTCTGGTGAGTATGGTGGATGAGGAAGACACTCAAAATGCAGGTCTGTGATTGTTGCAACTGTTGTATGGGCAGTGTGGGGCCTTGCATTGTCATGTTGCAAAAGGACACATGCTGACAGCGATCCACGTCGCTTTGATTTGATTGCAGGCTGCCGATGATTTTTTAGGAGATCTGTGTATGATGCACTGGTGACAGTGTTCCCTCTAGGCATGTAATGCTCCAAAATGACGCCTTTTTCGTCCCAAAAGAGAGTCAGCATAACCTTCCCTGGTGATGGTTCCATTCGGAACTTCTTTGGTTTTGGTGATGAGGAATGGCGCCATTCCTTGCTCGCTCTCTTTGTTTCCGGTTGTTGGAAGTGAACCCAGGTTTCGTCCCCACTAACGATTCTTGCAAGGAAGCCTTTACCTTCTCGTTCAATCAACACGTCGTTCTCTCATTTCAGGAGTCAGCTGCCGTGGCACCCGTCTTGCAGACACTTTGTGGAACTGGAGCACATCATGCACAGTGTGGTGTGCTGACCCATGACTAATCTGTAAGCATGCTGCAATGTCATTCAGTGTCACTAGGCTGTTTTCCTTCACTATGGCTTCAACTGCTGCAGTGTTCTGTGGAGTCACAACTCGTTGTGCCTGACCTGGACGATGAGCATCTTCCACTGAAGTCACACCATTTGCGAACTTCCAACTCGATTCGTGGACTTGATGCTGTGACAAACATGCATCACCGTGCTGAACCTTCATTCGTCGATGAATTTCAATAGGTCTTACACCTTCACTACACAAAAACCGAACAACAGAACGCTGTTCTTCCCTGGTGCAAGTCGCAAGTGGGGCGGCCATCTTTATACTGATACTGCGACGGTATGTGTGCATCTGCACTATGCTGCCACCTACAGGCCATTCTGCACGCTTTTTGTGGCACGCTTACCAACTTACAGGATAACGGCGCGAAATTTCGATTTGTTATTAGAAATTTAAGGTTTTCATTTGACTCACCCTCGTATAACGTACGTCATATTAGCAAAGTTACACGCTGCTGCTAACATCCATCAATATAGAGATAGCGTTGCCATACCAAAGCTGCCAAGGCCAGACGAAACCACAGACATCAGCGAGATCTCGGTGCAATCCGAAACGACGTATGAGAGGCGCTCGTGAATATCACCCCCCCCCCCCCCTGTGAGCTCTGCAGCGCCCTCACGTGGAAGTCAATACACTGTCGAGCATGTCCAGTTCGTGATCTCACCTCAAGAAGTCAGCATCATAGTTGAAAGACGTATACATTGCCGGCGATGGGCGAGGCATGACAGAATCTCTGACCAGAGAGTAGTATATCGTTAGCTGTTGCTAGTCTGTGCTTGACCGCGCGAGTCGACAGTAGTCGTCAGTCCGTGCTAGTCGGCGGGAGTCGGCATGCGTCGGCTGTGTGCTCTGCTCGCGACTCTGGTCAGGACTCTGGAGGATGAGTATTGTTGTAGAAGGTAAAGAAGCAGCCTTGCGCATATTTAATAATGTATGTTAATTGTAATTTAATTTGTTCAAAGAAATGCCCTAATAATAATTTTTATAATATAAAGCAACTCTTTTAAAGAAAAGCATTCATTTCAATTTAAAGAATATTTCAAATGCATGATCATTCTTTCCAATAATCAAAAAAAAAAAATATACGACAGCATTGCACGAAACTGTGTCGAGAAATTCCAACTTAAGAGCAGATATAATTGCAGTTTTTATTGAGGTAAGAATTTTTGCTTTTTTTATTCAGAATACAGGGCCGAATGTCAGCGCTGCTGTCCTCATAACATTTATCAGGTTACAGAACTTTTTTTTATTATTTTGGTGTTTAGGAATTTTTCTATTTCGAACTTGACATTAAATGAGAAAAGAATTTTGTGGGAATATTAAGTGTGAATGCATTCTTTGCAAAGAGACCATAAATCGGAGCCAATTTTGTTCAGAGGTTAGAATATTAGAAAAATTCATTTAATTATTATTATTTTTTGTGGCGAGGCTACGCTTGGCTCCATTTCCATTTAAAAATATTTTTTGTGGGGGGTTACACTTGGCACATTTTCATTGTCATTATTCTTTGTGGGGAGGACCAACATGATAAAGTTTATGAAGGACATGTCATTCTAAATGTGGGACATTGTACTGCAACAGAACAATTTGTTTATCTGTGCATTAAGTGATGCTTTAATACTCAGTATCGGTGGTAACGTATCAAGCAATCCTGTGGCAACGAACTGTGTCAAAGTGAAGTAAATCTTTTGTTCATTTATGTAACAAAGTAATATTTCAGGTGTTCTAGTTTAATGTGCAGCGCCATTGAGCAATCAAAGAATCCTTCTGTTGTCGCCAGACTATTGTAGTTTCGTCTGGCGACAGCAGAATATGTCCGGCGTTTGTGATGTGGCAAACTTCAGCAAGCGTGTGTAATTCGTTGAGGTCGTTTTATCAAAACGTGGTTCTGACGTCAAAATGTTAAGAACTTCGAAGCTCACCAACTGTTCGGACGTGAAGAGTCCCAACGAAGGCTGAAATCAAGAAAACTTTCCCCCAGACGTCAAAATCTTTCAAAATACCTCAAAATAAGGTAAGAATTTCACTGGGGAAACCTAAGCACTAAGTGTGGTATCAACGTTCGTTACTGATGTGTTGGCAGATGTGCCAACACCTTGTAGTTAGAAGAGGCCGAAATGCACGCTATAATCTAACGCAGACTGGCGTGAGGTCTGAAACAGGATACATAATGAATGCTATAAAGAAAAGTACGTAGCTGCTGGAATACTTAACTTTAATCCATCATTTGTATACAGCATTCTTGATGATACAAGTGAGACTCTCTCTAGATATGGTTAATGGCGCCTTGCTAGGTCGTAGCGATGGACTTAGCTGAAGGCTATTCTAACTATCTCTCGGCAAATAAGAGAAAGG
This sequence comes from Schistocerca cancellata, assembly GCF_023864275.1. Classification (NCBI taxonomy): domain Eukaryota; kingdom Metazoa; phylum Arthropoda; class Insecta; order Orthoptera; family Acrididae; genus Schistocerca; species Schistocerca cancellata. The sequence continues at coordinate 19,930,847 of NC_064633.1, read as the reverse complement.
CTTCGACAGTGTAGTCGCTAGCAAAGTCGTCGTACAACTGGGGCGAGTGCTAGTACGTCTCTCTAGACCTGCCGTGTGGTGGCGCTCGGTCTGCAATTACTGACAGTGGCGACACGCGGGTCCGACATCTACTAATGGACCGCGGCCGATTTAAAGCTACCACCTAGCAAGTGTGGTGTCTGGCGGTGACACCACAGTTACCACACCTGTTAGCGGTTGCAGTTATCGACCGCGGTCCGTACTAGTATTGCTGGACCCGCGAGTCGAGACTAGCGCCGCTCCGAGGCTTGCAACAAGTCTCTGGCGTGCGTTCGGCCACTCTTGCTCGGGACGTCAAGTAGGAAAGTAGTATAACCTTCAGCTGACAGAAATCAACCTGTAACAAGGCGCTTAGTTGAAGTATGGCCTATGTGATGCCTATAGCTCTCTAATTATATTCCTCCTGTCTATGAAGACCCCTGTACAGCCAGTTAAGTACAATATATTATTTTTTACCAAAAAAAGCACTCCGTCTTCAGGCCACGAGTGGCCTACCGGGACCATCCGACCGCTGTGCAGATGGCAGAACGACTGTAGACTGCATCACCAGTAAATCGTTCGCAGTGTGTTACCAATCAGCTGCCACCAACCTGGTGCCTGTCATGCTAAGATATCAGGATTGTGTCGTCTCCTCGATAACTTTCCTGTTTTATTCTATTTTTAACATGTTGACTGCCGTGTAGCCGCCGATGGTCACAAAAGAACCGCACCCCTGACGCCATGAGAACATCGGCGCCCACAGCAGAGCTTCAGGCCTAATCCTGTCTCACACCGGGTGAGACTCACTGTAGGCTTCCTTGGTGGCTCACGTGGTGCTTCCCTTCCTGGTTTTGCGGTCTGCTGACTGGCTGCCATGCAACGAGCTTGCGTGTTTTCCGTGATGGGTCCTTTGCTACACTCCTGGAAATGGAAAAAAGAACACATTGACACCGGTGTGTCAGACCCACCATACTTGCTCCGGACACTGCCAGAGGCCTGTACAAACAATGATCACACGCACGGCACAGCGGACACACCAGGAACCGCGGTGTTGGCCGTCAAATGGCGCTACCTGCGCAGCATTTGTGCACCGCCGCCGTCAGTGTCAGCCAGTTTGCCGTGGCATACGGAGCTCCATCGCAGTCTTTAACACTGGTAGCATGCCGCGACAGCGTGGACGTGAACCGTATGTGCAGTTGACGGACTTTGAGCGAGGGCGTATAGTGGGCATGCGGGAGGCCGGGTGGACGTACCGCCGAATTGCTCAACACGTGGGGCGTGAGGTCTCCACAGTACATCGATGTTGTCGCCAGTGGTCGGCGGAAGGTGCACGTGCCCGTCGACCTGGGACCGGACAGCAGCGACGCACGGATGCACGCCGAGACCGTAGGATCCTACGCAGTGCCGTAGGCGACCGCACCGCCACTTCCCAGCAAATTAGGGACACTGTTGCTCCTGGGGTATCGGCGAGGACCATTCGCAACCGTCTCCATGAAGCTGGGCTACGGTCCCGCACACCGTTAGGCCGTCTTCCGCTCACGCCCCAACATCGTGCAGCCCGCCTCCAGTGGTGTCGCGACAGGCGTGAATGGAGGGACGGATGGAGACGTGTCGTCTTCAGCGATGAGAGTCGCTTCTGCCTTGGTGCCAATGATGGTCGTATGCGTGTTTGGCGCCGTGCAGGTGAGCGCCACAATCAGGACTGCATACGAGCGAGGCACACAGGGCCTACACCCGGCATCATGGTGTGGGGAGCGATGTCCTACACTGGCCGTACACCACTGGTGATCGTCGAGGGGACACTGAATAGTGCACGGTACATCCAAACCGTCATCGAACCCATCGTTCTACCATTCCTAGACCGGCAAGGGAACTTGCTGTTCCAACAGGACAATGCACGTCCGCATGTATCCCGTGCCACCCAACGTGCTCTAGAAGGTGTAAGTCAACTACCCTGGCCAGCAAGATCTCCGGATCTGTCCCCCATTGAGCATGTTTGGGACTGGATGAAGCGTCGTCTCACGCGGTCTGCACGTCCAGCACGAACGCTGGTCCAACTGAGGCGCCAGGTGGAAATGGCATGGCAAGCCGTTCCACAGGACTACATCCAGCATCTCCACGATCGTCTCCATGGGAGAATAGCAGCCTGCATTGCTGCGAAAGGTGGATATACACTGTACTAGTGCCGACATTGTGCATGGTCTGTTGCCTGTGTCTATGTGCCTGTGGTTCTGTCAGTGTGATCATGTGATGTATCTGACCCCAGGAATGTGTCAATAAAGTTTCCCCTTCCTGGGACAATGAATTCACGGTGTTCTTATTTCAATTTCCAGGAGTGTATTTTCCTTGTGATGCCCTTTAACGTTCCCTGAAAGCTGCCTGCACTGGCCAATCAGGAGTCCCGTTTGGCGTCTGACATCACAGTCTACAGGGCGGGAACTCTCGGACAACGCCAGTTAATTTTAGGCACCAAACAGAATGTCATGTGATCACCAGCCGATCTGCTATCTTCCTCAAACGATTGTACAGAAAATATTTGGCAAATGCTTTGGCTCTCACTCATAGCTTCATTCATTTGTTTCATGATTGGCAGCGCATCCTTTCGTTAAAGGTCACAATTATTGAGATATTTCGATATTAGATACAATACTGCTAGAAATCCTTAAAGTTAAAAGTAGAAAATAGAGATCGCTATGACTTTGCTGTTGGTTATATCACGTATTGGAGCGTAGGAAACGTATCTAACATATTGAACTATTCCTTAAACTTGGAAGAACATTGCTATTTACCACGATTGTCGAGAAAATAGAGTGCATGTACTGCGCTTGTATGTAAAACACGGCTGCGAAAAAAGCCAAAATGAAATATTCACACAATTCCTTATACCTCATAAACGGTTTCAGTTATCAAAACAAGATTTTGGCAAATGATAGTACGGAAAGAGGACTGTATTTCGCCATACGAGTAATAAGCGAAACTTATATATCTAGCACAGTATTCAAGCGACTGCGGATTTTTTCAAAGAAATAATGTAATATTTAAGCACCATCGGTAACTGGTGAAATGAAAATTTCTGCGGGTTTGGAACAGTATACATACGAAGAAATTAGAGGTTATTTTTAGAGCGAGAATAGCAAATGTTATAAACTATTGACTTGTCTTTCACTCAGTTGCCAGTTTAATGATATGCTGTTTCATACTTCTATTATAATTTCAACTGCATTGAAATGATAGTGAGGTGAATATTAATCATAGGCGCTGCTCTATTTGCGAATGCAGGAGATTTTAACGTGTCGCATCGAGGATAACGTTTCTCTGTAGAAAATTAAAGGTAATAACGTGTCTGGGGAAAAAAAATCGCTACTTCTGTTGAAATTCCGGCGGAATCCTATACCAACGAATCATGAGGATTGAAACTGACCAACGGTTTTTATTTCTATGTCTCATTTATCAAAAAAATTTGAAGATAATTAAGAGAACATATTACCCCATCATTTTTCCTATCCCTAAACAGAATTGCGGGTGATATGTATCATGAATCTTGTAGACGTGAACTGAACAACGGTTTTTATCTCCAAATCTCAGTCATCTAAGAAATTTGAAAATAATTGAGAGAACATATCATGCCACTTTTTTTCCATATCCCCATACAGAATTCAGGATGATACGCAGTTCATAATGACACTTCAAATGAATTCGCAATTTCGAATAAGGTCTACCATCAGCTGTAGAATGGAATGACGACAGTGAAAATTTGTGCCAGACCGGGTTCGAACCCAGGTTTTCCGCTTATCGCGAGCCGTCGCATTACCATTTGGCTATCCGTACACGACTCAGAGTCATACCCAAATTTCCATACGTGGTGAACCATGCACCTGCCACCTGTACTCGTACATCCATTACCTGTAGTCCCGTACACGTCAGACGTCGTAATTGAAAGTCGCTTGCCCGGTATCGGCAGAGAAATGAGATATTGCATTGCTTGTGTTATTCTGATTACTACACAAACTTCCTTCGTACATGCACGCGTGTCCAAAGCGTGCACGTCGAAAGGAGTTTTGCATCGTAATCAGAATACCACAGCCACTGCAATATCGTAGTTGGTCATGAATTTGACAAATCAAACTATGAAATGTGTGAAAATCGAACTTCTTTACTGAATAGTATCTTTTACAATCGTTTGAGAAAGATTGCAGTCGGGCTGGCTAGCGCGGCTTTCCGTCAATGTAGTCAAGCCAGCCAGCTAGCTCCCTCGCCGAATCATAGGCCGTGTGAGAAATGGGTCCCACACAACTGCTAGCCGACATTCAAGGGCGCCATCTAGCATACCAATACACCGTGTGACATGAGCTGAACACGAAGTTCCTGGAATGGCCTGGCAGTGCAACATCAATTTCAGCATGTGACAGTGAATGTGTTCAAATGACTGAATAGGGTTTTACATTACATTTGCACAGGAAGTGAAAAAACAGCCATTTTACACAACCGTAACCTTCTAGGCTATTGAAGAAAGCATTAGATAAAGAAACTGTAGGTTGAAGTGTAAAAATATGTTCAAATGTCATGTATGTAGAATTTTTTGAAAAACGTACGTCAGTGGAAGCAAATACACAAGGAAAAGTAAATCACACAGGGAGAATTATTTCATGTGGTCGGTAGTGACCATGTCATTCTGAGTAATTATATATGGAAACGAACAGTGTCGTGGCTAAAAAAAAATGATTCAAATGGCTCTGAGCACTATGGGACTTAACATCTATGGTCATCAGTCCCCTAGAACTTAGAACTACTTAAACCTAACTAACCTAAGGACAGCACACAACACCCAGCCATCATGAGGCAGAGAAAATCCCTGACCCCGCCGGGAATCGAACCCGGGAACCCGGGCGTGGGAAACAGTGTCGTGCCACCAGTCTTAAATTAGTATGAATTCAGTGGTGTTCATACACCGAATAATTGTATATAATGAATAAATTTCAAAATTTCAAATCTGTCAGCAGCTTCTTAGTTGCTACAAACAGCTTACTTGCTACAAACAGGTTTCAACGCTCTCTCTCTCTCTCTCTCTCTGGATGTACAGCTAAATCCGGAATTTCTTTATTTTTCATTTTCCCATTAGTGTGTATAATAATTGGAGATTATCGCTTCTTTCTCTTAGCTTGTGCTCGACAGGCATAGTGTAAGAAAAGGAAGCTTGTGTGCGAGGAAGCATACATCGTCTGCCCCCGCATTCACACACGGTAGCTGCAGTTTGGCATTTCAGAGTTGCACAGTGTGCGGAACAGCGGCAACCAGTAATCGTTGATGTTCCAACATCAATGCAAATTCCTTGAGATGTGAGGACAGAATATAACTGGCAAAATATAAATGAGGGCAACTGATTTTTTAGAATAGGAAGAGGAAAACCCCAATACCAGTACTCAGTCATAGCCAACTTTCACTGAGCAAGCAACAAATTTCAATTATTGTCGTGGCTTGTGGATAAATTCCATACACATGTAACACCTCACGAAAAATGTATTTCTCTTCCTCTTCTCTGCGACGCCACATTGTACGTAAGTTAATAGGTATGGAGAACAACTAGAACATGTCAGAACTACTCCACTAATTTCGTGGCTCTTTACAACAGTTTCGTGACAGATGGAAAAAGTAAGGAAGAAAAAATAAAATGGGAAGAGATCGGTGTTTTTGAGAATTGGAAGAATGAGAAATAGAAGAAGCAGAACAAGAAGAACATAAAATTTTGAACAAGTAAGTTCGGCCCGCGAAGTATCAAGCAGAATTTGCGAGAGGTTTGGAAAGTGGGATAGAGTCAATGGCGGGGGTAAGGCTCTGAGAGAGGGATCGAAAGTTGTCTCTAGATAGCCCACTCGGTAGAACACTGGCCCACGAAAGGCAAAAGACCTAGACTCGAGTTGCGCTCTAACACACAGCTTGAATACCCCCACTCCTCAAAACACTAGTACTGACTAGGAATGTACACTCCTGGAAATGGAAAAAAGAACACATCGACACCGGTGTGTCAAACCCACCATACTTGCTCCGGACACTGCGGGAGGGCTGTACAAGCAATGATCACACGCACGGCACAGTGGACACACCAGGAACCGCGGTGTTGGCCGTCGAATGGCGCTAGCTGCGCAGCATTTGTGCACCGCCGCCGTCAGTGTCAGCCAGTTTGCCGTGGCATACGGAGCTCCATCGCAGTCTTTAACACTGGTAGCATGCCGCGACAGCGTGGACGTGAACCGTATGTGCAGTTGACGGACTTTGAGCGAGGGCGTATAGTGGGCATGCGGGAGGCCGGGTGGACGTACCGCCGAATTTCTCAACACGTGGGGCGTGAGGTCTCCACAGTACATCGATGTTGTCGCCAGTGGTCGGCGGAAGGTGCACGTGCCCGTCGACCTGGGACCGGACCGCAGCGACGCACGGATGCACGCCAAGACCGTAGGGTCCTACGCAGTGCCGTAGGGGACCGCACCGCCACTTCCCAGCAAATTAGGGACACTGTTGCTCCTGGGGTATCGGCGAGGACCATTCGCAACCGTCTCCATGAAGCTGGGCTACGGTCCCGCACACCGTTAGGCCGTCTTCCGCTCACGCCCCAACATCGTGCAGCCCGCCTCCAGTGGTGTCGCGACAGGCGTGAATGGAGGGACGAATGGAGACGTGTCGTCTTCAGCTTCTGCCTTGGTGCCAATGATGGTCGTATGCGTGTTTGGCGCCGTGCAGGTGAGCGCCACAATCAGGACTGCATACGAGCGAGGCACACAGGGCCAACACCCGGCATCATGGTGTGGGGAGCGATCTCCTACACTGGCCGTACACCACTGGTGATCGTCGAGGGGACACTGAATAGTGCACGGTACATCCAAACTGTCATCGAACCCATCGTTCTACCATTCCTAGACCGGCAAGGGAACTTGCTGTTCCAACAGGACAATGCACGTCCGCGTGTATCCCGTACCACCCAACGTGCTCTAGAAGGTGTAAGTCAACTACCCTGGCCAGCAAGATCTCCGGATCTGTCCCCCATTGAGCATGTTTGGGACTGGATGAAGCGTCGTCTCACGCGGTCTGCACGTCCAGCACGAACGCTGGTCCAACTGAGGCGCCAGGTGGAAATGGCATGGCAAGCCGTTCCACAGGACTACATCCAGCATCTCTACGATCGTTTCCATGGGAGAATAGCAGCCTGCATTGCTGCGAAAGGTGGATATACACTGTACTAGTGCCGACATTGTGCATGGTCTGTTGCCTGTGTCTATGTGCCTGTGGTTCTGTCAGTGTGATCATGTGATGTATCTGACCCCAGGAATGTGTCAATAATGTTTCCCCTTCCTGGGACAATGAATTCACGGTGTTCTTATTTCAATTTCCAGGAGTGTATTTCATAACTGCTCGTATCCAAACACCCAAATTATCTCACAAATGGTTCGTTCGTGGTGCCATGTTTACTCCAACGTTGCTGCTCATATTATCCTATTTTTCATCTGCGCCTGCTTTCACTCTTCATTATGGTATACCATATACAAAAAATTGTTCGAAGAATATACTCTTGTGTAATTCGCGTTTCCAAGTCTTCTAGTAGATTGAACGTTATTATTAATCCAATAGATATGTTCACATTGTGATGCATCGCCAAAGTAAAACAACTACCGCAGACCTAATCCTGAAAAAACAAATGTAATCTGTCTGGAATGTTCTTCGCGTAATAGTTAATCTGCTAGCTGACGTAAAGGGAACTAATATAGATAGCAAAAAAGACTGAAATTTCAAAACGTGTATACACCACGCATTCAATAACCAGAAAATTAGCGATGGTCAGAATAATAAGGAGCGAGTCAATAGCTGGTGACAACGAGAGAAAAATGTAATCTCGGTTAATTTGTCTTTCAATGTGGCACGTAATCGCGTGATCGGTTCCACATTTCTCTTTATTGTTATTTCTTTTCACGGTCTTTCAGTGCGAGGGTAAGAGGTACAGTGCCGCTCTTCAGCCGAAAACATTTACATAATATGTAAATACAATTTCTAACAAAAATTAAAAACGTAAAATATGTGTATGTTTTTAAATTATTACAACAGACGATGAAAATTTTGTGTAAAGTATAGTTGCCTTTTGTAAAAATACAATTCAAGAGGAAAAACACAGAATCGAGGTAGAACATCAGTACTCCCCCACAGTCTTTATGAAATCGAAGCATATGGTGTTTCGTTGAAGGGTTCTCACGCTAACACTTGTCGATGGCCCAGCACTGAAATCTGCAGCAATTTGCGGTAGGGTTGCACTTCTGTCACGTTGAACGATTCTCTTCAGTCGTCGTTGGTCCCGTTGTTTCTCCGGCCGCAGCGATGTCGGACATTTGGTGTCTTGCAGGATTCCTGATATTCATAGTACACTCGTGAAGCTGTCGTACGGGAAAATCCCCATATCATCGCTATCTCGGAGATGCTGTGTCCCATCGCTCGTGCGCCGACAATAACGTCACGTTTAAATTCACTTAAATCTCGATAACCTGCCATTGTATAAACAGTAACCGATCTAACAACTGCCTCAGAAACTTGTCTTATATAGGTGTTGCCGACCGCAGCGCCGTATTCTGCCTGTTTACAAATCTCTGTATATGAATAAGTACCAGTTTCTTTAGTTATTCAGTGTAGATGAAATAAGAGATAGGTGATAAGGATATATGAAGAGAGTTTTGAAAAGAATATGGGATGAAAGGAGAACCCGAAGAAGCATTTGAAAAGGAGGAGGCGTAAGTTGGTCGGAGGGGGATGGGGGAGGGGGGACGGTTTGAGTAGAGAAGAGGACCTCTGGGTCGCAGAGGGATATTGTGTCGCAATCCGGGCGAATTTCGTGGTCAGGTAGGGGGAGGTGAGTACAGTTTTGTTGGGACACGATGTGGAGAATGTGTATGAGTAAGGTTGTTGTGGCTGGAAGGAGGAGAGAACGGAGAGGAGGTAAATAATTATGGATTAATCTATTGGCTGGTCGCTGTCAAGTTTCTTGTAAGTATAGGAAATTCGAAAACGTGCCGTGTGGGAGAGAGGACGTTAACAAATTACTACAGGATGGTAGTGGGAGATAAGATAAGGAACACGAGGCGAATTGCGTGGCATTTGAGGACTTTTGGCGGTGATAAATTTTGGTGGAACGAAAATCCATTCGACATTAAAATAAGAGAGGACTAATCGCATTGAGGCTTCGTAAGTGTGGGGTGTGCCGCAGGAAGGCAGTCTCCACGTTCCGGTGGTGTTTGTAGTTTTGGTCCGTCGTGGGAATTTCTTGGAAGGTCATAAGTGCGATTTCGGTGTCAATCTGCGGTCGGGTGTCAGTCCACGATATTGTTGTATATTAATTGTCCGGATAGGACGGTTGTCAGTCGTGAAGAAACTACGGGTGCTGTAACCTATAATTATTACCTCCATCTGGGACGTAAATTTTAATAAGTCACTGGTTGCATTGTTCCATACCGTTCCGGGCGCACTGTTGAATGTCAGTAACTTGCAGCATACTGCGGCGAACTGAAGGTGGTAGAGATGTGAAGCACGTTCAGGCATATCGGCAATGTAGAGGATATAAGGGGTTGACGAAAGAGCAGAATCTTATAACACACCTGCAGTGGGATGTGTGATCCGAGAGTTTGTGTTGATAAATGTGACGGACGGGTGGTTGAATAGAAAGGATGTCACTTCCGCTTTCCCTCTTGTAGTGACCCTCCTCAGACCTGAGACTAAATTTTATCAATGATTAGTTCTTATTGGTGGTCATTGGGTTGTTTTGGTAGAAAAATAAGACTAAAATAGTAAATTTAGTGCCACATCATGTTATTTTAGTGCCATATGTGAAAATACAGTAGACATAGAAACCATCTCGTAGTTTTAACTTTTTACGTAACTGCTGAAAACAGTTCCTTTTTCCTGTGAAACAGAGACATGTTTTGCATTTTGTGCACTGCATCAACATGAAAGCCTGGCAGGCAGCCTGCATCTGAAACAACTGCTCTGGATTTTATTCACCGTATCAGGTAGGCGCATGTCATGGAACATCTTTGCTCTTGGTAATGGCAGAGGCATTGGTTATCTGAAGTGCTTCTTCGTTAGAAATGTGATATTTTTGTCATCACATTCCTCGTCTTCTTCTTCACTATCTTGTTGCACTTACATTGTCTCCGGTAAATAAGGGAGTGTAGGTTGTTGGTCAGTCTATACTCAGTGCTACATCGAAAAAATATGTACCACACTGTTGTTGTGATATTTCCGGTTTTAGCAGCAACCATATATAGCCACAAAATTCTGTCTTCAGAGCAATAGAGGTTGCAACATTATGCACATGACGTAAGAAGTGGTGTGAGGTACCAGTGGCAGCAGTTCCTTCCTCGTGAGATAGATCGCCAGGATTGTAAGGTGACTGGCTGATACGTTCGGAGGCTGCGCGCCAAAATGCTAATTTCCTTTCATTAATATTTTAATAACGATGTATAAAAATTAAAGAGTTTCCGTAATTATAGTTCCAGTTTCAAACTCTGTAGAAAAAGAACCACTGTTCATAAAGACGTCAAATTTGGAAAGCATATTATTGACGGAGGGGGAAACATGATGGCAATAACCAACAGAGGTCCAGCAATCGGCTGTCCCTAAATTTGCGTGCGAGACACCCATCATAGCCGTCTCCACGAAGGATCGCGCGCTGCCGCAAAGCTCTTTTACAAGTAGCCAGTAGCGCCGCAGAAGTTCCGCGTACTCAGGGGTATGAAAAACGGCATTTATCCGAAGTCCAACCCCTCGGGATTAGCCAAGCGGTCTATGGGCGCTGCAGTCACGGACTGTGCGGCTGGTCCCGGCGGAGGTTCGAGTCCTCCCTCGGGCCAGGGGTTGTGTGTTTGTCCTTAGGATAATTTAGGGTAAGTAGTGTGTAAGCTTAGGGACTGATGACCTTAGCAGTTAAGTCCCATAACATTTCGCACACATTTCAACATCCGAAGTCCGCTATGGGTCTGGAGAAATGAGTACAAAATTCGAAAAGACGGGTTATTTTGAAGTGCAATATGGCAGAGGGAGGAAAGCAGTTGATTCGACGTCTGTTGCAGATGTGGCCACAGCATTGCGGGAGGGGTCGAGTGGTGGTGTGCAAACAGGCAGTTCACAGGAAGTTGTCCGAACGTTGCACTTATGTGCCAGCACCGTAAAATCCTACGAAACATAAGGCATCCACACAAAAACACCCACGTTCAGGAGTTACTTCCTGTTGACCTGCCAGAAAGACAAACCTTCGCTCTGGAATGTCTTGCTCGCTTTGAAGAGGACAACGAATGGCCATGCAATATTCCGTAGACAGACGAAGCCCATTTCTGTCTCCAAGAACGTGCAGAAATGCGCAATACGGGGAACGGAAAATTCGCGCGCACATCAACCCGTACCACTTCATTGTGCAAAGATTACTGTGGAGTACGGATTGACTGCATCGTTTACCTTAGAGCATATTTTATCGACGAGATTAGTCCTCTTGGTCTCTGGTAAACGCTATGTGAGTCTTTTTCGCACCAATGCCACTCCAACCCTTCAACAGCGCAGATTTCTGGACAGGGCCATTTTTATGCAAGATGGCGAACCTCTGCGCACTGCACAGCCAGTGAAGCGACAGCTGCAGGGGCATCCCGGCAATGGTAGAATTATCAGCCGTCTTCTCCCTACAGCTTGGCAGTCTATCACCTGATCATAATCTCTGTGACATCTGCTGAGGGTTATCTGAAATGAGTTGTTTTCACTGTTCCAATTACGAACGTAGCTGACATGCCCTGTGCCAGTCTCACGACAATTAGAAACCGATGCCATTTTGCTTTTTATGCGATTTTTGGCCGAAGGGCAATAAAAAATCGATGTCTTTTGTCTTTTATTCGGTTTTAGTCCCCATTACAATTAAAAACCTATGTCATTTTACTTTTTATGTAGTTTGTGACCTCAGGACAAATAAAAACCGATTTTTCCCATCCGATATGGTACGAACTTGACTCTAAAAGTTCCACAACTTTTGACCGCCGTACTTGTGCAGTCATGCACACTAAACAGTACAGATGGTGTAGTGTACGGGTCAAACTATAGCTGTAATTTTGCTATTCATGTGTCATTCATAGCTCACGCAATTTACGTTAAAACGCTTACAGCGCGATCTGTTGCTAGAAATTTCTTTATTTTATTTATTTATTTATTTTTGTTCCATGATATTTCCCCCTGAGTCAATAGTAAGCTGTTAAAATCTGACATCATTCTGAACAGTGGTTCTCTCCCTATAGCGACTTGAAACTTGAACTTCAGTTATGGACAACCTGTACAGGACATTCTGGAATAGGTATCCCTTAGTAGCAAGTTACCTCCCACTTATCTCGAAAGGCTGAAATACATGTAAAACTAAAAACAAAACCTAAATGAAAAGGCATACGAAGCTTTTCGGGTGTCTTCAGAGCCCCGACTACACCGGGCTCCCAAGCAAACTATTTGCTCTGCCTAATCGGATCGGAAGGGGCAGTCATGGTGTACAGATGTGTTGTCCGGTGAAGTCAGTTTCAACTTAATTTTACACAGAAACGTTAAGCCTGGGTCTGTTTAAATTATTAAACTGTAGTCAGATATTTATGTTCAGAAAATGGCTCAAGCACTAACGGAGTTGACATCTGAGGTCATCAGTCCCCTAGACCACTGGTTCCCAACAGGTGGTCCGCGGACCCCCAGGGGTCCGCAAGCCGTGCCAGAGGGGTCCGCAAGATGCTGTTACAATAAAAAGTATATTTCGTATGACAACAGATTTTTTTTTTATTTGGCCGCTTCCTGCATGAGCAGAAGATTAGTGCTACGGCCAAAAAGTGTTAGAACTGGCGTCAAAGGTAGAAAATGAGTCACTAACTTTTCTACTTTAAAACAATTCTTGATCAGAGGAGAGTTTGCCTAACCAGATCAAGATCAACGTAGCCGAGCATCTACGCAGCCTAGCCATCACTTTTGGAGACTATTTCCCTGAACCTGACCCTGACGACAGATGGATTCGAAATCCCTTCAACTGTGAAGAAATAGGCAAAATCCAAGGCCTCACTGAAGAAGAGCAAGATCAACTTGTGGATCTGTCCTGCTGTGGTACGATGATACACATTTTCATCGGTGATGAAATTACAGACTTCTGGGCATCAGAACGCAAGGACTACAAGAAACTTGGAGATAAGGCAATGAAAATGATCCTTCCATTTGCAACCACATATCGGTGTGAGCAAGCATTTTCTTCCATGTGTTTCATGAAAAACAAATATAGGAATCAGCTCCACATGCGGTCGGATTTCAGAGTGAAAGTTTCAAGTTTGGAACCTAATATTTCAGAAATAATGGCATCAAAGGTCAGATTGAACTCATCTCATTAAGAACTGAAAATTAAAACTAACTGTATAGTGATGGAATACTCTGATGTATTTTTTCAAATAAATAATACCTTTTATGAAATTAGTCTTATTTTTCACACATGTCTACTCAATGCACTCTCAAGTGTAGTAAACTTGGAAGACCAATACTCTCAGATTTAATAATTTCCTGTCATTTTCAGTTCATACTCAGTTTTATTTTTTAAGGAGTTTGTTATACTGAACACCCAGATTTGAAGACAAAGATTTGGAGCAATAATTTAATTTTAACAACAACAATGATGGCTAAATTAAAAAAGTTTTAAGCTCAATATTTTTTCAATATTGAATATGTCAATGTTTTTTCTAAGGACCAAAAACAGAAAACGTATAAAAAGACTCTCAATTCGGCTTTTTTAGGTACTTCATATTGTGATATGACAACGTACCAATCATGCTCGATGAGGGGGTCCTCGAGAAAATTTTGTTTGGAACCCCTCCCCTAGATGGTTCAAATGGCTCTGAGCACTATGGGACTTAACAGCTGTGGTCATCAGTCCCCTAGAACTTAGAACTACTTAAACCTAACTAACCTAAGGACATCACACACATCCATGCTCGAGGCAGGATTCGAACCTGTGACCGTAGCAGTCGCGCGGCTCCGGACTGCGCGCCTAGAAACCGCTAGACCACCGCGGCCGGCCCCCTCCCCTAGACTTAAAAATACTTAAACCTAACTAACCTAAGGAATCACACACAGGATTCGAACCTGCGACAGTAGCAGCCGCATGTTTCCGGACTGAAGCGCCTAGAAACGCTCGACCACAGCGGCCGGCTCATTTATCTTGAGAAAGGAAGCTTGTGGATAAAGTTTGTAACTTCCAGGTTCTCGTGTTCTGCTTAAATAAATACGAATGGCATCCCTAAATAGCGAAAGAACTAGTTATTTACTTAACATCAGTTCCTCGATAACAGTTGATTACAGGCTCAAGACAACGGATCTATGACCTGCATGGTATTTTCGGAGAAGGGGATACTTTTATAACACTGCAGGTAGATGAAAATTAACAGAGCTCCATGCATTTCACTGAGGGCGGTGAAAGCAAGTGGGCATCTCGTATGTATTGCATTCTCACAGCAAATGGGATAAGTAACAGGTCATCTGCGGTAACACAGAGTGATATTCATAATCATATTATTACACCATACTGTGATGAAGTAGCCGGCCGCTGTGGCCGAACGGCTCTAGGCGCTTCAGTCCGGAACCGCGCTGCTGCTACGGTCGCAGGTTCGAATCCTGCCTCGGCATGGATGTGTGTTATGTCCTTACATTAGCTAGGTTTAAGTAGTTCTAAGTCTAGGGGACTGATGACCTCAGATGTCAAGTCCCATAGTGCCTAGAGCCCTTTGAACCATTTGTGATGAAGTAAATAATCATTTCTTTGACAATGTTCGGTATATTAGCATATTACAGCGTAACACATTCTAGTTCAAAGTTACCGAAAACAAATTGAAATTACCTTAATTTCTAGAAGCCATGTTGACACTGCGATGAACAGGTTCCTGTCAACAGCCGCTAAAACCACAAATGGGAAAGTGGGGAAAGGAAATCAAAAGGAACACAGAAAGCGAAATGATTGAAGCATCCTCTACAGTGAGACACAACAAGTTTAGTTACGTCCCTGAGCAAGAACTTTTCTCCTTTGTTGATATTTAATCCCGCCTCCCCCATTGGGAGAGGAAGGGTGAGGGCTGTCAGTGGAACATTCAACTCGCTCTTCAACCTAAAGACAAGTAAAACCGATTGAGTCAAAACAAACATAAAATGGCTCTGAGCACTATGGGACTTAACTTCTGTGGTCATCAGTCCCCTAGAATTTAGAACTACTTAAACCTAACTAACCTAAGGACATCACACACATCCATGCCCGAGGCAGGATTCGAACCTGCGACCGTAGCAGTCCCGCGGTTCCGGACTGCGCGCCTAGAACCACTAGACCACCGCGGCCGGCCGCAAACAAACATAAAGATGAGATATTTACAACTACATTAAAAATTATTAAACGTGGAATTAATCGATGTTTTTATGTATAAGAAAAATGGCTTTCTTCGTTTTGAATTTACAACAATAATAATAAAAAGGTAACACGAAAATCAATAACAGTAAGATTAAAACACGATATTAAGCACCTATCTATGAAAGAAACACTTGAATGTCGTTAAAAGTGTATGGAGTTGCCCTGCCGAAGGCTGTTGTTGAAGGGGACAATGTTAGGCACTGTGGAGGGTGGAAGGGTGACGCAGTAAGAATGGAGGTTTCGTGGTATCGATGAACTGGGAGTGGATGTAGGGAGACAAGAAGGGAGGAGTAGTTGATGTTATCGATAAGGCAATAATTGTAAGGGGAAAAGGGGTTAGAAAATGAAGCGGTGTGAGGGAAAGGGGTGGGGAAACAGGGAGGGAAGAAGAGGAAGCGCTGATGAGTCGGAATGGATGGGCTGTATTTATAATCGTGAATTTCACTGATTGTGAGCGAGCCACTGTTGAAATTTCATTGGTGGAGAATGTGGACAGTGTGCAAGCGTAGAGTTTGAATGATGTGTCGGTGGAGGCGCGACATCGTACAAGGGCTGGAAATCAGAGTATGCAGTAGGATTCTTGGAATCAAGTTTACGGATGCTGTAGGTTGTGCGAAGGTATTCAGTGTGAATTAGGAGAAGAGGAGCTGATAAACTGTTAGAAGATCCCTGTGGGGGAAGATAAACGGAGGTGTAAAGTGAGACAGAGCGCAGAACCTTAGGTAGGGTGGATAACAATACAACATTTGCATATGAGAGGATGGATCAGACCAAAGTTTTGTGGGCGTGGAGGAGAGTGGAGAGGTGCAAACCCCAAATTTCACCAGTTGGCACTGATAGTAGTTTTCGTCTGTTGTGCGTTTTCTGTTGGACAGTTAGCAGGTCAGGTACCCATATAGATGCTCGTCCATGGTTAGCCCAAGATATTTCAATGTAGTACTTAACTGGATGGGATGGGTTTGCTTAGTAAGCTAGAGGTCACAGAGGCGGAAAGAGTGGGTGGTTCTTCGTATCATTTTTGCCTAGGTTTTGGAAAGGTTAATCTTGAGGAGCCATTGATTACACCAGGAGGCTGAAATTAATTTGTATGCATCGTTGGGGTTTCGGGAGTGTGGGATGGAGGGTGAGGAAAGCGGAGGAGGTACTTTGGGCATATCGACAGTGTTGAGCTAGAATGAGATAAACATTGGGTGTAGCATGTACGCTACGTACGGACTGAGGAGCAGAAGTCATTTTTCTGTTCACAAATGAGATAATGGACGTTTCTGTGGTTGCAGCTCTGGCCGGTACGCATCCGGCGGGCGGCCCGCACGTGGAGCGCTATCTAGGTGGAGGAGGCAGCGGCGCCGGCTGCGGCTATCTCGCGGCCGGACACGACTGCGAGCCCCGATAGCGGTATCAGCCGCCACCTGTCACCGACCGATTGGTGACACAAGCGCCGCGCCGCGGCGTGCTAGCGAATTACAGATAAGCCCGGCCAGCGGACTGTGCGCACGGACTGGCCGGACACGCCGCCTGTCTGTCTGCCGGCCGTCCCAAAAAAGACCAGAGCACCCGAAAACACGGCGTTCCGTTCCGGCGGCGATAAAAAATTGTGACGTCGCTGTGTACGGCGACGTGGCGGCTTTAGCTGCGGCGCAATTTTGCAGGCAATTCAATGCGGCTCATTCCCCCCCCGTACAGTCCGGCTGCAATCCGCAGGATTTCGCCCACGCGCCTCACACCGAATTCAATTCAGTACGCCTGACGGCATGTGTCTTATACACGACATTCTGAGTTCTCATAAATGAGTGTTTCAATTGTTTATTTCCACAAAGGCGGGGAACATTATAACATATCGTCACTCAGAAGGGTCGAACCGAGGTGATCCATCACAATTTTTTCTGTGCTGGTTCAGCAAATTTTTTAATTTTGTTGGTAGGTAGAACAAAACTAAATCGTTGTTGAAAAATATTGCTTAAGTGAACTATTTCCACGAAAAGTGTTGCACACTACAAATTAGATTATATCCCTCACTTTGCTTACGTTGCCGTCGGGAACGGCTCCTTCCACAAAGCTAAATGATAAAATAAAAATGTTGAAAAAGTAGACGCTGTAATAGTCGGGATAAAGACTAGGGAAAAGGAAAACCATGGGAAATAAATTACAAGCTACCTAAACTTTCTCAAAACCTAAAATAAAAAATTAAACATAAATTCAATGAAGAGCCAAAGAAACGGGTGCACCTGTCTAATATCGCATAGGGCTCCCGCGAGCATGCACAAGGGCCACAACACGACGTGGCATGGACTCGACTGATGTCTGAAGTACTGATGGAGGGAACTGACATCTGCAGGGCTGTATATAAATCCGTAGGAGTACGAGGTGTGGAGGTCTCTTCTGAATAGCACGTTGTAAGGCATCCAAGATATGCTCATGTATGGCGGGTTTTGTGGCCAGCGGAACTGTTTAAACTCGAAAGAGTGTTCATGGAGCCGCTCTGTTGCAATTCTGGACGTGTGGGGTGTCGCATTGTCCTGCTGTAATTTCCCAAGCCAGTCGGAATGCACAATCGACATGAATGGATTCAGGTGATAAAACAGGATCCTTACGTACGTGTCACCTGTCAGAGTGATGTCTAGACAGAGGTCCCATATCATTCCAACTGCACACGCCCCACACCATTTCAGAGCCTCCACCAGCCTGAACAGTCCCCTGCTGATGGGCAGGGTCCATGGATTCATGAGGTTGTCTCAATACCCGCACACGTCCATCCGTTCGATCCAATTTGAAACGAGACTCGTTCTAGCATGCAACATATCTACAGTCATCAACAGCCGTTGATGGTATTGGCGGGCCTAAGCGAGGCGTAAAGCTTTGTGTTGTCCACTCGTCAATGGTACATAGCCCATATCGGTGATGTTACGTTGAATGTTTCGCTCGCTGACACTTGTTGATGGCCCAGCATTTAAATCTGCTGCAATTTGCGGAAGGCTTGCACGTTGAACGGTACTCTTCAATCGTCGTTGGTCCCGTTCTTGCAGGATCTTTTTCCGGCCGCAGCGATGTCGGAGATTTGATGTTTTATCAAATACCTGATATTCACGGCGCACTCGTGAAATGATAGTGAGGGAAAATTCCCACCTCGTCGCTACCTCAGAGATGCTGTGTCCCATCGCTCGTGCACTGAATATAACACCACATTCAAAGTCACTTAAACCTTGATAACCTGCCATTGTATAAGCAGTAACCGATCTAATAACTGCGCCAGACACTTTGTTCTCCTGTATAGGCGTTGTCGACCGCAGCGTTGTCTTCTGCCTGTTTACGTATCTCTGTATTTTAATGCGCTTGCCTATAACAGTTCTTTGGCGCTTCATTGGATATACAGGGTGTATCTTAACTGAATGTAGAAAATGAGAGGGCTGGTAGAATGGGTCATTACAAGCACATTCCACATAACAACCCCTGTCCGCATCCCGTATCGTATGGCGCGTTGAACAGTATCGCGCGCCGCCAAGAGATTTGTTACTCAACATGCCATCTGCGCCGTGATGGTAGCAGGTCTGCAGGGCAACAGAGGCAAAAGAGGCAAAAGAGACGTCGGATTGAATTTTTATGTCCTTTATCTGCAACACGCAGCAGGGACATAGTTTCTGATATTCCAGGCGGGACAACACTACGGGGTTTTCCTCCTCTTACCGGGAAGTGAATGCGTTGGTTTAGGCTGTGAAATGCCTATTTGACGCGTGTGCATTGCGGAATCCGTTTGCCCATGCGTAACTTCGTCGTCAGACGGGGACACTCTTGTGTTTGTTACTGTGTGGTGCGGACAGGAAATGGAGCACTATTCTTGAGAGGAGAGGGCAAACATGCACTGTGCTAAGGGGTGGCGGATGGAAATGCTCACTCTGCCCAGCGTTTGTACGTCCGGCGGTTTCCGAATTTTCGAATACCAGATCCCCGCATATTCACTGCCATCCATAGGTCCCTACGAAAGACAGGTGCGCTTGAGGTACGTTTCCCACTGGCACGATCTCGGAATGGCACATGTGCATTTAAGGGCTGCTGCGAAACCCGGTGTAATGATTTTGTGTCGCAGGTACGAAGGAATGACGGACGCGGCCGTCAACACACAGTACATACTGTATTTATTTATTTACTAAAATTAGCCCACTATCTATACAATAGTTCGTGGACAGTATTATTACTAATACAATTCTACTAATACAATTACTGCTGTAACAATGGGTTAACAATTAGAATTTCTTTTAGTTCGTTGTTTATAAAATAAAATGCAAAGATTGGAAAACATAAATAAATAATGATTAAAGGGAACACAAATAGTAAAGAAGGATGTGAAGGACGTTAGTTCAAATGGTTCAAATGGCTCTAAGCACTATGGGACTTAGCATCTGAGGTCATCAGTCCAGTAGACTTAGAACTACTGAAACCTAACTAACCTAAGGACAACACACACATCCATACCCGAGGCAGGATTCGACCCTGTGACCATAGCAGCAGCGCGGTTCCGGACTGAAGCCACTAGAACTACTCGGTCACAGCGGCCGACTAAAGGACGTTAGTGAAAGAGAAAATTAGTTCCTTAAATCGTAGCTGTTTTAGTAACCAGGTCTCGGGAAAACTTAGAGCCTATCGTCACTTAAACAGCTTTACAAGTATTTAGCTTTTGCTTTACATAATAGTTTTGCTTCACTACTTTTGTTATGAATTAATCGTAATCTAATGTTATTTACACAGTTTTATGCTATTTTATTTGTTCTATAGTTAGTTCTGGTATATGACATTAGTCTTTTTTAGCTTGTATGGATAGTTACGTTAATATTTGAGTGTCTTGTTCACTTTCGTATCTCTAATTTCATCCGATTCAGTATCCGTGTCTGTGTCTGTTTGGTGCCACGTGTTTTGTTGTCATGTTTGTGTTGCGTTTTGTAGTGTTCTTAAGCATGGTCTATTTTGTCTGACAGCTTCAGGAAGGGGTTGACATACGTCATCTGCTAATCTGTTCAGTATGTGCCATTTGTTTTGATCTCTTAGTGTTTCCTACGTCCTGTAATTCTACATTCGGTCTTAGATGTGTTAATGCGTTGCAGTGGAGAACTACATCTTCAGCGGTGCCATATTCACTACATTCGCAGGTGTCAGTATCTTTTAGACCTACACGATGCAGATGGCCAGCATATGGGTCAAGTCCCATCAGGAACTGGAACATTCCTCTTCTGGGGTCAATATTTTAGTCTTATGCGTACTCGTATGTTAGGGAAAAAACAGTAGAAACTTCATTCCTTGCCTGTCTGGTCCCACTCCTCCTGATACGTCATTCCGCCATACGTTAAGCTGTCTTCGGTCTGTTATGTTGCGTCCAGTTATGTCTTGCATTTTGTCTGGTCTACCTTTCTCTAACCAGTATGTCGCTGCACGGTGACGAATAGTGATATCAATGGGACACACACCCATGACCACATAGTGCCCCTACAGATGCTGTCCTAAAAGCACTGGATATTCTCATAAGCACGCTCCTTTGTCAGCGACTTACAATGTTTTTGCATGTGGTCCAACTGAGGCGGGGTACCCAGGTGCTCGCAGTAAAACGAAGTGTTGACTCAAAGAGAGTCACGTGATAGATCAGCATAGTCTGTATTGTAAGTCTATATTCGGACGTGTTGAGTCTAGCTGATGTATACACTATTGTCATCGCTTTGTCAGTATTGCGTGTCCATTGAAGTTTAATTTACTGTCGAGATGTGTTCCAAGATATCTAAGTACTTCCCTCTTCTCAACAGAGATATTGTTTAGTTTTATTACAAATGGCTCTGAGCACTATGGGACTCAACTGCTGAGGTCATTAGTCCCCTAGAACTTAGAACTAGTTAAACCTAACTAACCTAAGGACATCACAAACATCCATGCCCGAGGCAGGATTCGAACCTGCGACCGTAGCGGTCTTGCGGTTCCAGACTGCAGCGCCTTTAACCGCACGGCCACTTCGGCCGGCTCAGTTTTTATTACAGACTTCCTTTTAAGAGTACTCTTTAATAACAGGTATACTGTTTTGTTAGCTACTACAGAAAGTTTGTTATTTGTATACCAATTGTTAATACTTTCAAGGAGTTGTGTGGCCTTTGTTTCTAAGTTCAAATGGTTCAAATGGCTCTGAGCACTATGGGACTTAACAGCTGAGGTCATCAGTGCCTTAGAACTTAGAACTACTTAAACCTAACTAACCTAAGGACTTCACACACATCCATGCCTGAGGCAGGATTCGAACCTGGGACCGTAGCGGTCGCGCGGTTCCAGACTGAAGCGCCTAGAACCGCTCGGCCACTCTGGCCGGCTGTTTCTAAGTCTAGCCTTGAATTTGCAGACACTACAACTAGAAGGTCGTCAGTATATGCTACCATCCCTTGTTCTCTGTTATCCTCATTTATTTTATTGAACAGAGCTCCCATGGTAATGTCTCAGAAGGACGTCTTATGGACGTCCTTGGTAATCTTTTTGATAACCTTCCGGTGGCCAGACTTCCATTCAATTATTCTGTGCTTGCAGTAGTCGACTATTATATAAAGATGATGGAGTCCCTATTTCTCTTAGTCTTCCGAAGAAAATCGGCCACAAGAGGTTGTCAAAAGCTCCAGCTACGTCTATGACGCATATCTGTGCACAGTTGTCTGTATTGTTTCTATTACTCTGTTTATTCCGTCGTCTGTAGATTTGTGTTGTCTGAAACCGTACTGATGGGGATTTAGTCTGACTAGCTGTCTGTGCGATTGTAGTCTGTCACTTAGTATTCTTGTAATTTCGCTAGGTTGTTGAGAAGGCATAATCTTTGGCTCAGTCGGGTCTCGCTCATCAAACTTTTTAATTATTACTGCGTTATCTGTTTTCCATAATGTTGGTATTCTTACCTCTAGCAACGCATCGCTTAGTAAGTCTGTTAGGTAAGGTGGAATTTGTGAAGCAGCGTTTTTGATCGTTTCCTGCTGTCTGGGCCAGGGGATTTCCTATTCTTTAATTTTCTGATTGTCAAGACAACCTCTTTAAGTGCAAAAGGGGCAGTGACTCCGTTATTCGCATACGGTTCAGTTAGTTGTTGCCTAAGTTTGTATGTTGTCTGTTGGTCTATGCATAATAGCCATCGGGGAGGAGTTTAATCAAAACGTGCCATTCTAAGCGTTGGCAGCACTGTGAAGTCTTTGTACCCTCTGTTTGAATCTTAGGAAGTGCAACCCCAGTGCATCCTCATAGTGGCACTACTAGCATGACTCTTAGGTGACTGGCGCGAAAACTGAATAGACATTACCTTTCAGATCTACAAACATGCCTACCAACTTTAAAGGCACATTTTAGCCATATCATGTAAATCTATTTTTTTAATCAGAGAACCCTGTTTAATAAAGCATGAAAGCCAATGCAAGTTTTGTGCGCTGTCGCATGTGATCGCTGGGGAGACGCAGAAAGGATGTCTAGTCTTTTGTTAATTACTTCTTCTGTTATCTGTTCTGGAATGGAGTCGAGGGAGAGTCTCGCGCGTTTGACTGGCCGCTCTAATTTAAACTCTTTAATTTAATAAAAAGTCACTGCGTACTGCAGGGCGCATACTCGCGCATATTAGTAATTATAGAAGGAAATTTCCACTGCGCACGGACGAGATACGGACGTGCGGATAATAAACATATTAATATTGTATTCCCAATGTAAGTAGCATTAATTATAGTTATGAATAATGCTATTTGTTATTAAATTTCATAATTTGTTTAATCCATGATCCTAAAATTTCAAAATTATATGTAAACTGTATTTTCAGTATTTATCTCATTTTAGCTCAGAAATAACGTGGCCCACGAACCTCCTTCTTACGGCGACGAAATTCTCAAAGTACATGTCCGACGGCCACCTTATCATGATAGAAAATACTGATTTCTTTAAATATTTCCATCCACCTCGATTCAGTTCAACAAAAATTAAAATAATATAAATAATCATATTTACATATATATATAATTATTTACACAACTTTTTAATATGCCGTACAACTCCTTGGTGCTGTGATTTTGATTTCCACTACTTTATGCACAGAGCGTGTATGTACGGAGTGCGACTAGAGTATAAGTGAGGCTTTTTTATGTCTGGTCTCTTAATATGTACACGTATCAGTGTGTTCTTTTTTTTTCTCTGTGTGGAACGGTCTTCCCACAAACACATTACATATTCTTATGTCTGGTATTTTCTTCACAGTGATAACTGCAGCACTAAGTGTCCTACACCTGTCACTATGGGGTAACATTTTGCACCCACCTGTCCACACTGCAACAACTGACCTGCTGCCATTGGCAAAATAACAATTAATGGCTTGCTCTGGCCACATGTACCTGTAAGTACAAACCAATCTAAAAACATAGCATTCTTAATAGCTGTAATTATTAGTCTGCCTATAATGTACTGAGTGATAAAAAGTCAATATAAATTTCAAAACTTAATAAACCACGGAATAATGTAGACAGAGAGGTAAAAATTGACACACATGCTTGGAATGACATGGGGTTTTATTAGAACAAAAAAAACACCCCATATTGCTAGACGCGTGAAAGATCTCTTGCGCGCGTCGTTTGGTGATGATCGTGTGCTCAGCCGTCACTTTCGTCATGCTTGGCCTCCCAGGTCCCCAGACCTCAGTCCGTGCGAATATTGGCTTTGGGGTTACCTGAAGTCGCAAGTGTATCGTGATCGACCGACAGCTCTAGAGATGCTGGAAGACAACATTCGACGCCAATGCCTCACCATAACTCCGGACACGCTTTACTGTGCTGTTCACAACATTATTCCTCGACTATAGCTATTGTTGAGGAATGATGGTGGACATACTGAGCATTTCCTGTAAGGAACATCATCTTTACTTTGTCTTACTTTGTTATGCTAATTATTGCTATTCTGATTAGATGAAGCCCCATCTGTCGGACATTTTTTGAACGTTTGTATTTTTTTGGTTCTAATAAAACGCCATGTCATTCCAAGCATGTGTGTCAATTTGTACCTCTCTATCGACATTATTCTGTGATTTATTCAGTTTTCAAATTTATACTGACTTTTTGATCACCCGTTAAATACCGATGTAATGTTGTTCAGTGCAACGTACTGAAGCAGCAGTAAAAATATCAGCACTTATTTCTGTTCCACCCTGCGTATATAGGGTGATTCGAAACATCTATTACAGGCCTCAAGGGGCTGTAGTCAGGACTCAGTAGGTGAAGTTTTATTAAGGAACCCATATCCAGAAATGGACCACTTGGATATAAAATAAGCTTGCAGGTCGGATCACTTTTAAATCTCCTACTTCACGGTACACACTCTGCCTGAGAAAAGGGCATCGTCGTCAATCATTGTTGTAATTGTGACAACACATAACACAACTACAGCGATAAACTGGTATGTTCGAAACTAAGAAGGTTGGCTGCGGTGCTCCATGGACGCACGGCACTCACAACTTTGAAGAGGACGTCTTTTGTTACGCAGAATACAATCTGAGCTCACGTACTCAAAACAACGTTCCCCTTTCAGTGTGGTCCTACATCACACAGGCCTGAGCTCATTGTTTTCGCTGTGAAGTTCAGTGAAGTGGGAGATTGAAAGTGATCCGATCTTCAAACTGATTTTACATCCAAACGATACTCTTCTAGACATGGGTTCTTTATCAAAATTCCATCTATCAAGTCCTCTCTACAACCCCCAAAAATTTTCAAAAGGAATTCTGAATCACCCTGTGTACAGTTCGGTCAGAAACAGTATGAAAAGCCTTTTAATGGTGTTGCAGGGTAGATTTTGCTGATAAATAACCATTCTGGGAAAAAAAAATTCGATACGTTGCGCCATTTCCAAGCATTGCAGAAGCTACTTTCAGAATATATCCGAAAGTTAGTCTGAATGTTACTTATGCGGTTTTATGGGTGACGTCCAACGCTTTGTAAAGTTCACCGTCTTCAACAGTTTTACATAAAACTGCAACAGAAGAAACATTAACGCAGGCATACTCTGTTTGCAGACATGGATTTAATGAGATATGGAAACTGCAGAGACGTAACAGAAAGCATATGCTTCACTGCAATGACTGAGAATATAGTGATCCGTAAGTACTATTTACTCCGTTAATCTCCATAAAAATGGTTAGTTCTGATGAATAATCACTAATAATGGTAACAAAAAAATATCTAACAACTCTGTAAAATTAGAATTTAACGTTATAGCTTCTCAGTGCGTTAAAATGCACGTAACTATGACACAGTATTTTTGTGACAATATAAGGAAATTCATTACAGAAGGAATGTGATAAATATAAAACCAAAGAGAACGAGTGACAAGTACATCCAGAAAGAATATGTTAAATATGAAAACAACGAGAACCAGTGACACGTAGACACAGAAGGGCTATGTTCAATGTGAAACCAAAGAGCTCAAGTGACACGTAGATGCAAAAGGAAAATGTTAAATACGAAACTGAAAAGAACGTGTCACATATAGGTACAGAAGAAGTATCTTAACTATGAAGCTGAAGAGAAAGAGTGACACAGAGATACAGAAGGAATATGTTATATGTGAAACCAACGAGAACAAGTGATACATAGGTGTAGAAGGAATGTGTTAATATGACACCAAAAAAATTAGTGACATGTGGATACAGAAGGAATACGTTAAATATGAAACTGAAGTGAACGCGTAACATGTAGGTACAGAAAGAATATGTTAAAAATAAGTCGAATAGAACGAATGAAACGCAGGTACAGATGGAATATGTTAACCATGAAACCAAAGACAGTGATGGACGTGTAGAAATAGAAATGTGTTAAATGTGAAACTGAAGAAAACGAGTGACATGTAGTTACACAAGGAATATGTCAAATATTAAACCGGAGAGAATGAGTGATGCATAGATACAGAAGGCACATGGTAAATGTGAAACTCAAGAGAATAAGTGAGATGTAGGTACAGACGGAATATGTTAAATATGAAACTGAAGAGAACGAGTGACATTTATGTACAGAAAGAATATGTTAAATGTGAAAAAAAAGAGAATGAGTGACATGCACATACAGAAGGAATATATTAAATATGAAACCGAAGAGAACGAGTGACATGTAGGTACAGAAGGAATGTGTTAAATATGAAACCAAAGAGACCGAATGACAAATAGGTACAGAAGGAATACGTTACATGTTAAACCAAAGCGAACGAGATATGTAGATAGAGAAGGAATATGTTAAATATGAAACTGAACAGAACCAGTGACACGTAGATAGAGAAGGAATATGTTAAATATGAAACCGAAGATAATGAGTGACATGTAGACACAGAAGAAATACGTTAAATGTGAAACCGAAAAGAATGAGCGACATGTAGGTACAGAAAGAGTATGTTAAATATGAAACCGAAGAGAAAAGGTAACATGTACGTATAGCAGGAATATGTTTAATATGAATGTGAAGAGGTCGAGTGACACATACACTCCTGGAAATGGAAAAAAGAACACATTGACACCGGTGTGTCAGACCCACCATACTTGCTCCGGACACTGCGAGAGGGCTGTACAAGCAATGATCACACGCACGGCACAGCGGACACACCAGGAACCGCGGTGTTGGCCGTCGAATGGCGCTAGCTGCGCAGCATTTGTGCACCGCCGCCGTCAGTGTCAGCCAGTTTGCCGTGGCATACGGAGCTCCATCGCAGTCTTTAACACTGGTAGCATGCCGCGACAGCGTGGACGTGAACCGTATGTGCAGTTGACGGACTTTGAGCGAGGGCGTATAGTGGGCACGCGGGAGGCCGGGTGGACGTACCGCCGAATTGCTCAACACGTGGGGCGTGAGGTCTCCACAGTACATCGATGTTGTCGCCAGTGGTCGGCGGAAGGTGCACGTGCCCGTCGACCTGGGACCGGACCCCAGCGACGCACGGATGCACGCCAAGACTGTAGGATCCTACGCAGTGCCGTAGGGGACCGCACCGCCACTTCCCAGCAAATTAGGGACACTGTTGCTCCTGGGGTATCGGCGAGGACCATTCGCAACCGTCTCCATGAAGCTGGGCTACGGTTCCGCACACCGTTAGGCCGTCTTTCGCTCACGCCCCAACATCGAGCAGCCCGCCTCCAGTGGTGTCGCGACAGGCGTGAATGGAGGGACGAATGGAGACGTGTCGTCTTCAGCGATGAGAGTCGCTTCTGCCTTGGTGCCAATGATGGTCGTATGCGTGTTTGGCGCCGCGCAGGTGAGCGCCACAATCAGGACTGCATACGACCGAGGCACACAGGGCCAACACCCGGCATCATGGTGTGGTGAGCGATCTCCTACACTGGCCGTACACCACTGGTGATCGTCGAGGGGACACTGAATAGTGCACGGTACATCCAAACCGTCATCGAACCCATCGTTCTACCATTCCTAGACCGGCAAGGGAACTTGCTGTTCCAACAGGACTATGCACGTCCGCATGTATCCCGTGCCACCCAACGTGCTCTAGAAGGTGTAAGTCAACTACCCTGGCTAGCAAGATCTCCGGATCTGTCCCCCATTGAGCATGTTTGGGACTGGATGAAGCGTCGTCTCACGCGGTCTGCACGTCCAGCAAGAACGCTGGTCCAACTGAGGCGCCAGGTGGAAATGGCATGGCAAGCCGTTGCACAGGACTACATCCAGCATCTCTACGATCGTCTCCATGGGAGAATAGCAGCCTGCATCGCTGCGAAAGGTGGATATACACTGTACTAGTACCGACATTGTGCATGCTCTGTTGCCTGTGTCTATGTGCCTGTGGTTCTGTAAGTGTGATCATGTGATGTATCTGACCCCAGGAATGTGTCAATAAAGTTTCCCCTTCCTGGGACAATGAATTCACGGTGTTCTTATTTCAATTTCCAGGAGTGTATGTACAGAAGGAATATGTTAAATTTAAACTGTAGAGAATGAGTGACATTTAGGTACATTAAGAATATTTTAAATGTGAAAATGAAGAGAATGAATGGGGTGTAGGTACAGAAGGAATATGTGAAATATGAAACAAAAGTGAACGAGTTACATTTAGGTACAGAATGAATATGTTAAACGAGAAAACAAACAGCGTGAGTGACACTTAGGTACAGAAGGAATATGTTAAATATGAAACCGAATAGAATGGGTGAATCGTAGGTACAGATGGAATATGTTGAATATGTAACCAAAGAGAACGAGTGACATGTAGGAATAGAAGGAATATGTTAAATGTGAAACTGGAGAGAACGAGTGACATGTAGAAATAGATGGAATATGTTAAATGTGAAACTGGAGAGAACGAGTGACATGTAGTTACAGAAGGAATAAATTAAATACGAGACTGTAGAGAACAAGTGACATGTAGGCACAGAAGGAATATGTTAAATATGAAACCGAAGGGGAGCAAGTGACGTGTAATTACAGAAAGAATATGGTAAATGTGAAACTGAAGCGAATTTTTGAGATGTAGGTACATAAGGAATATGTTAAATATGAAACCGAAGAGAACAAATGACTCGTAGGTCAGAAGGAATACGTTAAATGTGCAACTGAAGAGAACGGTTGACACATATACAGCAGGAATATGTTAAATTTGAAGACGAAGACAAAGAGTGATATAGTAGGTACAGAAGGAATATGTTATATCTGAAACGGAAGAGAACGAGTGAGACATAGATAGAGAAGGAATACGTTACATGTGAAACAACATGAGACAACGAATGACACGTAGGTACAGAAGGAATATGTTAAATATAAACTGAAGAGAATGAGTGACATGTAAGTACATTAACAATATGTTAAATTTGAAACCGAACTGATCCACCGACAAGTAGCTACAGAAGGAGTATGTTAAATATGAAACCAAAGAGAACGAGTGACTCGTAGATCCACAAGGAATATGTTCAATGTGTAACCGAAGAGATCGAATGACACATAGTTACAGAAAGAGTATGTTAAATATGTAACCGAAGAGAATTAGTCTTGTAGGTACAGAAGGAATGCGTTAACTATGAAGTTGAAGAGAAAGAGTGACAGGCAGTTACAGAAGGAATATGTTAAATATGAAACTGTAGAGAATGAGTGACATGTAGGCACAGAAGTAATATGTTAAATATGAAACTGAAGAGAACAAGTGAGATATCGGTACAGAAGGAATATGTTTAATATGAAGCTGAAGAGAATGAGTGACATGTAGTTACAGAAGGAATATGTTAAATGTGAAGTCGAAGTTAATGAGTGACATGTAGATACAGAAGGAGTATGTTAAACTGAAACCGAAGAGAACAAGTGATACATAGGTACAGAAGGAATATGTAATATATGTGAACGGAGAGAACGAGAGACACTTAGATACAGAAGGAATACGTTAAAAACGAAACTGAAGAGAATGAGTGACATGTAGGTACAGAAGGAATATGTTAAATATGACACTGTATAGAACGAGTGATATGTAGGCACTGAAGGAATATGGTAAATATGAAACCGAGGAGAACGAGTGAAATGTCGGTACAGAAGGAATATGTTGTATATGAAACCAAATAGAACGAATGACACATAGGTACAGAAGGAATAAGTTAAATGTGAAACTGAAGAGAACGAGTGACATGTAGATACAGAAGGAATATGGTAAATGTGAATCTGAAGTGGATGAGTGAGATATAGGTACATAAGGTATATTTTAAATATGAAACGGAAGAGAACAAATGACTCGTAGGTCAGAAGGAGTACGTTAAATGTGAAATCGAAGAGAACGGGTGACACATAGCTACAGCAGGAATATATTAAATTTGAACATGAAGACAAAGAGTGATATAGTAGGTACAGAAGGAATATGTTAAATCTGAAACGGAAGAGAACGAGTGACACTTATGTACAAAAGGGATATGGTAAGTATGAAACCCAAGAGAACGAGTGACTCGTAAATACGGCGACGAGGAGAGCACCTTTCGCACTGTTATAGTCACGCCACTGATTCCTGTGTGCACTGCCAAATTCCTGCGAGAATACCTCCAATCAAGTCGGCCGAATCACGCACCAGTCCACTGTTCCGTCGCTTCTGTGTGTACCTCTACCTTTATTTAGTGACTGTGTGTTGTGTCCTAGGATTGTGTCTGCTGTTCCTTACAGCTACTGCGCGTCAATATGGAAGTTTGGATTCGGTCGGTGTCTTGACCTAAGAAAACCAGTGACCTGTTGAAGGAACTTCAGCATTGGATTCTTTATGTAGTAGCAGCAAGGTAGCAAAGATTAAAACATATTTTCGTAATATAACTCCGATTATTAGTACTCCCGTTTGTGTATGATAGAGCCAAGGAAGAATGTATGCATGCCCGCGCTCGCGAGTGTCGTAGGTTGTGTTCCAAAAACGAACAGTATAGAGACAGAAGTGATGATACTTTCTACAGGACTTGGCCATCATTTTACAGGACAATACTCAAGCACGTACAGTGCAAGCTGTTACTGATTCGTTTGACTGATGGATCTGCTAAGTGCTATACCACCTACTGTACTCCGGTGACTTAAGCCCTCATCAGTTCAACTCGATTTCTAAACAGAAGGTGTGCGTGCGTGTGTGTGTATGTGTGTGTGTCTATGTATTTAGTTATTGGGCCTCTGAGCTTTTTTCTTTTTTTTTCCAAGGTACGTGGTCAGTATAGTTAAAAAGGTTGTTAACCACTGGCGTAGATGATAGTGCACCAGAGGACTCAGCCCCTGGCTCGGGTTCGGTCCTTACCGCCGTCTCATGTCCAGTCTTTATATTGCTTCGTCTCGGTTTTGGAAGACCTTACAAGTTTTCAAACTGTTTCTAACGACCCTTTGTATCTTATTGTTAAAGGCAACTATTGTACGAGGCCATACTGAAAAGTAATCTCTCCGAATTTTTTTATGTGAAATCCCTGGAAGCTTTCTAAATGAAGCAAACGTAATCAACACTCTACATCTTTTTCCTTCATGTGTACATATTTACCGTTTTCTGCCGCTAGAAGGCACTGAATTGTTGTTTGTAGCATGGCGGTGTGTAACGTAACTATGTCGGTGCGTGAGAAGCAGTGTACTGTAATCTGGTTTCCAATTCGAAGAATTTGACTAGAGATGGGGCACCGTTTCCGTCAGCATGACAATGCCAAACCTCACACGAGTGCTGCGTGACATCTGCAACAATCCGACCCTTGGATTCACTGTCGTTGATCATTTTCATGTAGCCCTGTCTTGGCCCTACCCGATTTTTTTTGTTTCGAAAACTAAAGGCACCCCTTCGAAGACTTAATTTAAGCTGTGCAAGCAGAAATGAAGTTGTAGGTCCGCTAACAGAGTGTAACTCTCTACAGTCACGGTAGCAAGAAACTGGCCTCTCGTTGGGACAAATGTGTTGGTTGTCAGGGTGACTATATAGACATGAAGAATAAAGCTGTAGAATGCTGGTAATGTTAGATTAAAAAGCTTTTAACAGTTTTCAGATAAAAATTTTGGAGCCCTTACTTTTCAGCACTTCCTCGGACGATGGTTTTAGTATATGTGTACTTTTACAGCTCCGCTCATCTCAGATTGCGTACAAGCCAATGGCTCAATGAGCCATAAATGTATACGCTGCTTCAAAATTATTGGCACAGAATGAATGAAGTCCTGTAGGGTGTTCTGCATCATTATTCTGTATAGTAAGACAGGATTTGTAAAAGAATATCAACAACGACTTTTTGAGTGACCTGGAAGTTGTAATTTTACAGAATGATGCTCCCGATTGGCCGAAGCACTTTATTCAGATTGAGACTGATGACGGCAGCCTGCGCTCTTACAGATGATGATGATAATGATGATGATGATGATGATGATGTTTCGATTGTGGGCCGCTCAACTGCGAGGTTATCAGCGCCCGTACAAATTCAGAACGTTTGCTAAGCCCAATCTCGCCACTTTCATGATGAGGACAACACACACACACACACACACACACACACACACACAGTCATCTCGAGGCAGGTGAAAATCCCTGACCCTGCGATCTTACAGTACTGGCAGTTTATAAAACTTATGTACACACATCGTATGCACATTAACCAGTCAAATTACTTTCTCTTTGTTCAGGAAGATGGAACGGTTCAGCCGTTGCCAGGTATACCAAGCAGGTAGTTGGTAAAGCAGTGCTGAGGAGCAAGTCGACCTGGCGCATCTCGCAGCCGTACTGTCCGGGAAGGCGAAGAGGAACTTCACGGCGCATTGAGACATACGTCAGCAGCAGCCGGACGTCTGGCCTGTCTCAGTTCCTAGGGTGTCAAGAGCCACTTACAACAGTAGTGGGCCAGATAACTTCACGAGAAGATACGGCGGCATGATGGCAGCCTTCCCAACCGAATGAATGAATGAATGAATGCAGCATTCAGGTCATATCCGTTGCAACGTCATGCTGGTAAGTAAGCTCGTATTGCCAAATTCTTTGAAAAATTTGACCCGATACTGTAATTAGTTTGTCATCTTCTATTACGGTACTACCGCTTCGTTTTCTTATTCCATTTACTGGCATCACTAACTTCCTGCCTTACTTGTCTGTGTGCAGCAGCAGCAGCACGTATCGATAAGTGCACTGTCGTACCATCTCCGGAGCGATCGATAGTATTTCCGGGTCGTCGTGTGTCTGGCAGTCACAGGCCCCCACAACCTCACGAGTGGTCGACTGTGAAGAGCGGACAAATTGAATAGCTGGGCGGCGGCCATTAGAGTGGTAAACTGACGCGCGGAGTTCGAATGTTTATACATCGCTTTTGGTTATAAAATGCCTTCCCTTGAGTTAGGTCGCAAACATAATGCCTCATTTACTTACGTTACTACAATATACTTTTTAATTTATGAACAAACAGCAACTAGTCACTGTTTATGAATTTATCTTACATACTACATGGAATCTGCCGTAGCTAAAAGTTATGTACTGGCCCCCTAGCATTTTTCGTAGTTCATTTTCAATAGATGTACGCAAAATGCATCAAAATACTCGAAGATTTGCCCACTATATTAATAGATATTTTCTGACTCTACCTTGCTTTAGATTTTATGACGAGAACTGCGTTATATATGGCATAGTGCTTTGGCAACTTACGACCAAATTATCAAGTTTCAACCTAACCTAGACCATGAAAACACTACCGATCAGCCAACATTCTTCAAAATGATCACAACATATAAAATGGTATTCTGTCGGTCGGAAATCTTGCCTCCTGACAGCGTGTAACCATTTTTGTAACAGCTGTGGTTTTGAGAAAGGAAACCTGCAAATAGATGCACAGACATTATGCTAATACCGTGTTACAAAAACATTTATTAAGTAAGTGAACTGACATACAAAATAACTTAAAATATTCACATACCTGTGAAATGTAAATTCGTTCCTTTCTCGAATGTATTTGTACAATTAATCGCTGCACAACTCTTCACCATTGTACTTCTTTTGACTGGAATGTACAGACAGTAGAATTACGAGTATCAAATACTGTATGTACGCCGCAACAAACATACAACGTTGAATCAGGGTATTCATAAACAACAATACTACACAACACATCAGACTACAACCACTATAATGGCGTCCAGCCGAAGGTTCAAATTATCCCGCGACTACAGCGCCATCAGTGAGTCTAGTTATTTTTACAATGTCTTTGGGCAGTCAGTAGGAGACGGACCAGCAGTGCTGGCGACACACATGAACTGTCCGACGGAGGGAGATTGGAGCGGTACGACCGTCGATTGGTCGTTCCGTTGGTCGTCTCATCGGCCTACGATATTTGGTCCTTTCACCGTTTCCCGGGCTGGGCGGTCGGTCGGTTGGCGTGTAGCAGCGAGAAATACTCCAAGGGGCGTAATTTGGCCGGGGCCGCTGGAGGTCTCTACGCGGTGTCGGAGAGTGTGGGGCTGTTCCCATCGCTACGAGATCCGTGGCTCACCGACCCTGGACACGGAAGTTGAGTTTTCATTTAATCTACCAGCAATTCGAGACTGTTCACACTGTGTCGTTTGGAGTTCGTTGTCGGCTGTTGGGATATTCCCGCGAGCAACAACGTGGTTTTCAAGTTGGAAAATTCCAGCCACCCTCCGGTGGGGATTCACTGTATTGGGTTATTTGAATTGAAGTGCACCAGCGGAATCTTCTGCCTTGTGGCCGTTAACTTTCCGGTTACCTGCCCTGGCCGTTGACGTAGATTTCGTGCAGTCTAGTTTCCTCACCGTGTTGTTGCTGTCTAGCACGTTGTGACGTTTGACAGCTCCACGTATGATTGGTTGTGGGCGCCAATACCTTCTACGTTGTTCCGTTCAACTACCTGTTGTGCCCTGGTCAGGTGCAGTGGAAGTTATCTTGTACGTGGGTCCGTTGACTGCTGGTCGGTTGGGTTGTCGCCGGATCGTGAATAGTTGGCCCGGCTGCCTGTCCCACCTAAGCGAACGTTAGTGTTTAAATTCCAGGCCGACCCCCGAACATCTGAGCGCCTTTTTTTGTTGTTGTTATCGTTTTTTGTACTTGTGTGGTTTTTAGCCGATTTTTTAAAAAATTATGGTTGTTTTGACCTTAAGGCGTAAGATTCTTTAGGCATTGAGCCTAATTTAAAGAATTGTTTCACATAAGACCTTTGGCGTTTTAAAGGTTTTAATGTTGTAGAATTGTAAGTGTTGGGCCTTCATAGGATTTTGAGTTTGAGTTGTTTTGCTCTTAAGGCCTTCAACCGAGTTCAAAGAACTGTTTCACGTAATGCCTTTGACGTTTTAAAAATTTTAATGTTGTTGAATTTGAAGTGTTAGGCCTTCAGCCGATTTCAATTTCACTTGTTTGCTCGTGAAGGTTCTGATTCTTTGGGCCTTCAGCCTAAATAAAGAACTGTTGTAAGACAAGGCTTGCCTTTTAAATTTCTGATTATGCTTGCGTTTTAAGTTATTGGCATTCAGCCGTTTTTAAATGAAAGTGGCTTTCAGCCGGTAATTAGTTCCCAAAGATTAAAGCTCTGTGTCAAAGGAAAACCATTTTCGGGTTCTTGTAATATTTGTTCAAATAATAAAGTTGTATGTTCGAATGTAACTGACAGCCCCTTATTTCGGCCCCTTTCCACAATTTAAACTACCTGTCCTGTCCTGCGGTTTAAGCGGGGCGTCTCACTCTGAAATAGCATCATATACGCTCTTAACCAGTGAAATATCATTTCATTTCCTCCTCCCCTTCTGGATATTTCGCAGTTTTTGTTGCGCTGTGTATCAGTGAAGGACCGGAATTTAAAATTTTTTTAACGAACACTTTCTTGTAGTGTACTGGACTGCATAAGGAGTGAGTTATTTTTAGCTTTTGTTACAATGTTTGGCACATGAGGCTGATTGTACTTTTCAGTTTCTGTCGGGAGGCGGGGTGATTAGCTGAAAATGGGAATGAAACTATTTCAGTGCCATCCTAGAAGCTACTCAACTTTTTTCATGTAGAAGTTTCTTTCTGTATATCATCAATTGCCCACGTACACTCGTTAGTGCAATTTAAGAATCAAGTAAGCTGCTTTGTTGAGTTCAGCGAGCGTTCAGAAAATATATTTGCAGCGTTGATAGTCTTTCTCAGCTATAGATGTGATCACATAGTCACTTACATATGCATCCCGCAATATTATACCTTGTGTTTTCTTAAGGAAATCTGTTATGCTACACGAAGATGTGAAATCCACAAACGCAGTATCTACCAGCTTCTACAGAGCTTCTGGTAACGTCCCCCCTTCACCGTACATCAGCTACTGTCCCAAAGAAATTTTACACGTGAAGTCACTGGTATAAAGTCAGATTAGTTAAAGGCTTTTCCACTCTAGGTTTGGAAGCACGACATGTTCGTTACAATGCACAACTAGGAATTTCCACACTTTCAGAATAGTCATCACATTATAACTCGCTCTTTACTTTTCTTACCCAGGATAACTGTACTCCTGTTTCGATACTGAAATAAAACAATTACGGAAAGTGCTGACGACAGTCCAACTCAGAACATTCCAAGACGATAAAATACAGGGCTATTACAAATGATTGAAGCGATTTCATAAATTCACTGTAGCTCCATTCATTGACATATGGTCACGACACACTACAGATACGTAGAAAAACTCATAAAGTTTTGTTCGGCTGAAGCCGCACTTCAGGTTTCTGCCGCCAGAGCGCTCGAGAGCGCAGTGAGACAAAATGGCGACAGGGGCCGAGAAAGCGTATGTCGTGCTTGAAATGCACTCACATCAGTCAGTCATAACAGTGCAACGACACTTCAGGACGAAGTTCAACAAAGATCCACCAACTGCTAACTCCATTCGGCGATGGTATGCGCAGTTTCAAGCTTCTGGATGCCTCTGTAAGGGAAAATCAACGGGTCGGCCTGCAGTGAGCGAAGAAACGGTTGAACGCGTGCGGGCAAGTTTCACGCGTAGCCCGCGGAAGTCGACGAATAAAGCAAGCAGGGAGCTAAGCGTACCACAGCCGACGGTTTGGAAAATCTTACGGAAAAGGCTAAAGCAGAAGCCTTACCGTTTACAATTGCTACAAGCCCTGACACCCGATGACAAAGTCAAACGCTTTGAATTTTCGACGCGGTTGCAACAGCTCATGGAAGAGGATGCGTTCAGTGCGAAACTTGTTTTCAGTGATGAACCAACATTTTTTCTTAATGGTGGCGTGAACAGACACAATGTGCGAATCTGGGCGGTAGAGAATCCTCACGCATTCGTGCAGAAAATTCGCAATTCACCAAAAGTTAAATTTTTTGTGCAATCTCATGGTTTAAAGTTTACGGCCCCTTTTTCTTCTGCGAAAAAAACGTTACAGGACACGTGTATCTGGACATGCTGTAAAATTGGCTCATGCCACAACTGGAGACCGACAGCGCCGACTTCATCTTGCGACAGGATGGTGCTCCACCGCACTTCCATCATGATGTTCGGCATTTCTTAAACAGGAGATTGGAAAACCGATGGATCGGTCGTGGTGGAGATCATGATCAGCAATTCATGTCATGGCCTTCACGCTCTCCCGACTTAACCCCATGTGATTTCTTTCTGTGGGGTTATGTGAAAGATTCAGTGTTTAAACCTCCTCTACCAAGAAACGTGCCAGAACTGCGAGCTCGCATCAACGATGCTTTCGAACTCATTGATGGGGACATGCTGCACCGAGTGTGGGAGGAACTTGATTATCGGCTTGATGTCTGCCGAATCACTAAAGGGGCACATATCAAACATTTGTGAATGCCTAAAAAAACTTTTTGAGTTTTTGTATGTGTTTGCAAAGCATTGTGAAAATATCTCAAATAATAAAGTTATTGTAGAGCTGTGAAATCGCTTCAATCATTTGTAATAACCCTGTATGTTTCAAAATCAGACAAAATGCAGGTTGGAAAAAAGCATATTCATACGAAGCTGACCAAATCTGCACAAGTTTATTAATCATTTCTTTCTGTGGCTCGGTTAAATCGCAAAATGTGTTGGCTTTCTGTCAAGAAAGATACAACCCGTTCGGCTATGTTTCTGTGGGTGATTGAGAGCATATATACATATATATTCTCAGATATGCTGTTCAGTCTGTATTCTTGTGTAATCATTATGAAAACCGTTGGTCGTCCGTTCGGAACGTGTTATTCCATTGATTCCCAGAAGCAGTGCTAGGTGCCCCTGCCGTGAAAACTCTTGACGCTGCTGCGAAAACTCAATAGCCTGGGAATGGCGAAACAAAATTAACTAACTTTTTAATGAGCTCATAATTAGCTACAATATAGCTACGATGGAAGGTACTCGGCGGTTGGCGCCTCATCAAGCTATTCTGGCCGCGGAAATCCCCGTTTCTTCCTCTCAGTATTTCTCCTGCTCGATAGCTACGGTTGTGCTGTATATCCCGAATTTGACGTTGCTGAGAGTCATATACGTGCAAGTTCTTATAGTCGTTTAAATCATGTACAGTTTCTAAATACAATTCTGATAATACCTACTAGGAAAAAGCAGCCACGTGGGGTAGCCGAGCAGTTTATGGCGCCTAGCTACTCGGAATAGAATACAGGGCGTAGACGTAAAGTATTAATTATCACCTCCATTAAATGAATTCGATTTCTTTTTCAGGAACACATCTGAAGTCCTGGTACACAATTGATACTCAATTTCCTGCACCACAGTAGTGGAACATCGCTAGATGAGTCAGAAATAAGTGTGTCAGCTCCCTGATAAAGTGGAGCACCGTTCAAGTAATTCGTTTTCCAAGGCTGCAGCAAGGCGTTTTGAAGGCTGCAATAATGCACGTTGTATTGGTAAAAATGTACGGCAACGTACTTCCAGTGTGTTCATAGAAGTCTTAATGATGAGGAACGAATGGAAAATCGTCTCTCTGTGAAGAACAAGAAATCTCAATGGTGCTTGAGCACTGCCATGTCACAGTCAAGTTGATAGTGTAAATAGTGGAAGTCCATCATACGTCAGTTTTCTCTGCCTTGCACGAGAGTTTGAACACGACAAAGAACGCCCCCCACTGGTTTCCAGCACTGCTCACAGTAACGCAAAAAGTATGCCGAAAAAAGGGAGCTCCGGAAATGTTGCCCATGTGTCAGACCAGTCCAGATGACTTCTTTAACCAGCTAAATGCCATCGACGGGTGCTTGTCGTATCACTAAGAGAGCGCAATAGAAAGGAACAAAGCAAACTGTGGAAACATATGGAAACTGGTGAAGAACCGACTATTATCAGCCAGGCGAGGATGAGTAGCTTTTGGGACTACCGTGCGAAGCTGAAACTTCATGCTCGTAAGGTACAAACCGTCAGACAATCGTACTACCGAAATCTCCTAACGAGATTGCGAGCGAATGGGAAGACGAAGTGTCACGAGAAACTGTCCAAAGGGGTGTTTTTGTTCCACAAGCCCAGATATCATTCTACATAGCAAATAATCACATGTATTGGTTGTTCGAGCTATTAATTTTTTCCTCACCCTAGTAGTCTCCAGACAAACAATCCACGGATGGAAGGCATCTCCAGAAACACACCGAAGTGATGTTCGAGTTGGAACGTTTTGGAGCAGCCAAAATGCAGACCTCTACCGCCAAGGACACCGCCACGTCATCCAGGACTGGTATAAGCGTTTTGCATTGGAGAGCGAATATGTAGAGATAGGCTAACACCATTAATAAGTTTCATAGTCGTAGCTTTTCTTCAGAGTGACAACAAAAACTTTATGGCCTCTCCTGATTCACGTTGTATGCAGACGATACGGTGGTTTTCAGACGGGTTACAGACGTGTAGCACCTGAGTTGACGTCCACGAGACACCATTGACTGCATCGCTAGATGAATCGTAAAATGTCACCTATCAACGCAGGCAAAATGGTTCAAATGGCTCTGAGCACTATGGGACTTAACAGCTGTGGTCATCAGTCCCCTAGAACTTAGAATTACTTAAACCTAACTAACTTAAGGACATCACACACATCCATGCCCAAGGCAGGATTCGAACCTGCGACCGTAGCAGTCGCGCGGTTCCGGACTGCGCGCCTAGAACCGCGAGACCACCGCGGCCGGCGCAGCGCAGGCAAAAATCATGCCATTATCATCAACGTACAGAACGTCCACATCGATGGGAATCCAGTGCAGTCGAGCTGCACCTCAAGCACGCCCATTACTACTGGGCAACCTTAACTCCATCTACTCATTTCTGGGCCCCACTTTGTCGGAGCACCTATGCGTTATCTTGTACAAGTCGCTGCACCCACTGGCCCTGTAGTAGGCCGCTGATACGCGAAGGAATGCAGCGAACTAACGTATCCAAAGCGTAAAACCTGTTCTGAATGGTAGTTGCAGACACTTACAGGCGTTCCCACGTCATGGGGAGTTTTCAGTAGAGTCTGCGGTTATTTTAGGATAAATCATATCAGACCGAGAACGGCCATATCAAGACGCCTGGGCACAAACGCAGACACCGTACCGATACAGCATGGATGATCTTCAAACACGGTAACCAATATCTTAATTACGAAGAAAGAGGAAAATAACCACAGGTGATACATTAGGACAAAGAGAAGGGGAAAACCGGAATGCTAAGTAAAATGAAAGGGAAAGCCGGAACATTGCACACTTGAGCACAACCAAGGTACACTGAGGAAGGCACAACCAAGGTTTCACCCGACAGGCACTAAAGCCGAAGGCCATCTTCTGAGTGTCAACGCAGTTGACAGTTATAACAGTCGAAAAGGTTTGTAATCACCCTCGATTTCATGACTACTGCACTACATTTTCTGTGCACTGAAATGCCACCATTCGAAATATTATTATGAACGTATATGCTTCAAAAGTTCTCGGGCGTAGAGTTCGATCGAATTGTATAGACAGAACAGTATTTCCACGAGGGATCTGCTGCTCATCTTCAGGCACGACGGTGGCTAGCTGTTGTGGCCAGTTTATACCCTGGTACGCTAGAAACGGAGCTACGACATCATAGGAGGGAATGCTGGCATCCACAGCCAGTGCGATACGCATTCCGCCTGCGGGCCGCCGAAAATCTGGCTGCAACCCGGGAAACCAAGCGAATGTGTATGGGCAGCGTGTTCGTGGCCTGGCTTCGAGCCCCTTCGGTTTTATCTCGCTACAGTCGACGATTTCTTACTGTCGCCAGTAAGTTTGCTGAGTTGATACCCGATGCCTCTGTTAATTAAGTCATAAGCTATACGAATTTCGACTGGTTCTTTAATGATGGATTCAGAGTCTGCGCAAGTGGATTATAGAAGATCCTGGTCTCGCCGTAGTTCTCCCAAATCTCGTGTCAGGGCAGCATTCAGTAACAGCAGCTTTTTCTGGCTGACTTAGTTTTGTGCAACGTCTATGTTCGTCGCATCTGTCTTTAGCAGAGCGATAAATCTGGCCAATGTATAATTCTCTACATTCACACAGGATCTAGAATATTGCTAGCGTCCTGTAAGACATAGGTCGTCCTTTACAGAACCCAATATCATGAGTAATCGCTCCAGAGAACACATTTTACCCTGAAATGATAATTAAATCAAGACCCTAAGCTGTCGACAGGTGCTGATATACATCAACGGGGACAGTTGAAAATGTGTGCCCCGACCGGGACTCGAACCCGGGATCTCCTGCTTACATGGCAAACGCTCTATCCATCTGAGCCACCGAGGCCACAGAGGACAGTGCGACTGCAGGGATTTATCCCTTGCACGCTCCCAGTGAGACCCACATTCCCAATTTAATGTCCACACACTACATTCGTAGTACACCTGCCCATTACACTCATTACTCGCGGCAGACAATATTACCGAGTCCCGTAAGAGTTCGGGCAATACGTGTGCATCCAGGGCAGAAGTAGAAGGTCAATGGCCGGTTAGCCCTAACTATATGAAGATGGTATCTGTTCTTTCG
Organism: Schistocerca cancellata; assembly: GCF_023864275.1. Taxonomy (NCBI): domain Eukaryota; kingdom Metazoa; phylum Arthropoda; class Insecta; order Orthoptera; family Acrididae; genus Schistocerca; species Schistocerca cancellata. The sequence goes on along the minus strand of NC_064633.1, from coordinate 19,888,951 downwards.
GACAGATACCATCTTGAAACAGTTTACCCTGTGTTTCTCGAAGAGCCTAAAGACACTGAAGGGAATAATGGCCAACGTAAGGCAGGGAACCCGTCCTAGAGGGGTTCTCCGTTTCTTCGCACTGTTCTTGAGATCTAAAGCATGCTGGTCGAAATGCATTGCGAATGATACTATCGTAGTACCACTTCTTGACAAATACAGAGCGCAGAGGGCTGAGTTCTGCTGAAGACCTCTCCAGATCTGATACCGCTCCAGCTCTATGAATGGGATTCCATAATGCATTGTTGCTTTGGGCCGGGCCATGACAGCTCATACGTCGTAATACAGGTCAGTGCATGCTAGGCAAAAAACATACAGTGAACCAAGGAACCATTTTCTTTTCTACAAACCGCGACAACCAGAAAAGGGAGGCCACAAATTTTCTCCTTCTCCATGGAGAAACAAATGCTTCGTTGGAGGGAGTTGATATATTCTAACAACGGAGGAAGCGTTGCTGCTCCACGTAGCCGCACCACACACGCGTCATCTACGTATCTACAGAGAAGTTACGATCTCGACACCGACAACTGAAGCGCTTTGTCTTCCACAGAGAGAGTACCTGCTGTTGGAGACAGAGGACTACCCACAGCAACACCTTCAGTTTGCACAAAATACAGACGCTTAAATAAAGACGCTAAAATAAAGTCAAGGTACCCACATCTTTAAAAAATCTACGATGTTTTCTTGTAATTTTGGTCTCGTAAGTTGCAGTGAGATCACATATAAATTCATAAATAGGGGTTGGTTTGAGGCACAAGTTCTTGAATCGCCACATTCTGTCATGTGCACAATACGAGCCTACACTACACCCTTGAACCTAAGAAGCAGTTTTCATCTAAATCTACATCCACACTCCACAAGCCACCTGACGGTGTGTGGCGGAGGGTACCTTGAGTACCTCTATCGGTTCTCCCTTCTATTCCTGTTCGTATTGTTCCTGGAAGAAAGATTGTCGGTATGCCTCTGTGTGGGCTCTAATCTCTCTGACTTTATCCTCAGGGTCTCTTCGCGAGATATACGTAGGAGGGAGCAATATACTGCTTGACTGCTCGGTGAAGGTATGTTCTCAAAACTTCAACAAAAGGCCATACCGAGCTACTGTGCGTCTCTCTTGCAGAGTCTTCTACTGGAGTTTACCATCTTCGTAACGCTTTCGCGATTAGTAAATTATCCTATAACGAAGCGCGCTGCTCTCCGTTGGATCTTCTCTATCTCTTCTATCAACCCTATCTGGTACGGAACCCACACCGGTGAGCAGTATTCAAGCAGAGGGCGAAGAAGTGTACTGTGACTTACTTCCTTTGTTTTCGGACTGCATTTCCTTAGGATCCTTCCAACGAATCTCAGTCTGGCATCTGCTTCACGAACGATTAATTTTATATGGCCATTCCATTTTAAATCACTCCTAATGCCTACTACCAGACAGTTTATGGAATTAACTGCTTCCAGTTACTGACCTGCTATATTGTAGCTAAATGATAAAGGATCTTTATTTCTGTGTATTCGCAGCACATTAAACTTACCGTTGTTCCGTAGTGAAATGCTCAAACAGCATATGAAACTTGGTGTCCAAAAAGAAAGAGGTACGAAATGGAATCCCAGTTCGCTACAGTGTCATGACGTTTCAGAATCAGACACACATAGATACAGGGCAGAAGTTTCATTCTGGAAGAAAAAAACCATCTTCAGCAGCTGAATTCGGTCAATGAGTAACCGCTGGGTGCTTATACTTCAACGTGCAAACGCCACATAGGTGCTACTACTATTTTTGTATCATTTAAGATTAAAAAGTGAAAAGCGACACACCAGAAAGGAGTTATGGAAACGGGATGGACATCAGTAAATGTGATGTACATGTACAAACACACAAATAAATACATTTTCGTCAAATTCGACGATTTATTCAACACAAAGAGCACAAACTGAGCAACTCAATAACGTGTTGATCCTACTCCGCCCCTTATACAAGCAGTTATTTGGTTTGGCCTGACTGATACAGTTGTTCGATGTCCTCCTGATGGATATAGCGCCAAATCCTATCAAATTAGCGTGTCTGATCGCCCAATCCCGAGCTGGTTGGAGGGCCCCGCCAGTAATGCTCCAGATTTTCTCTGTTGGGGGCAGATCCGCCAACACTTCTGGCCAAGGAAGGATATGACCAGCATGAAGACAAGCGGCAGAAAATACCGCCATGTGGGGTGGGCGCCGGCAGTTGTGGCCGAGCGGTTCTAGGCGCTTCAATCTGGAACCTCTCGACCGCTACGGTCGCAGCTTCGAATCCTGCCTCGGGCATGGATGTGTGTGATGTCCTTCGGTCAGTTAGGTTTAAGTAGTTCTAAGTTCTAGGGGACTGATGACTTCAGATGTCCCATAGTGCTCAGAGCCATTTGAACCATTTTTTGGGGTTGGCATTATCTTGCAAGAATGTAAGCCCAGGATGGCTTGTCATGAAAGGCAACAAATTCAGGCGTAGAATATCGTCGATGTACCGCTGTGCTGTAAGGGTGAGTATCACGCCTGGTCGTCTAGCCGTATGGTAGGCGACAGTCAGGCTGGTATTCCACTGGGGTATCGCCAGACAATTCTCCGGCCTGGAATCTCATAACTGAGCCCCAATGACCAGCGAACTGTTTGACAAAGAATACACTTTTATGAGAGATAGAAAAAAATTCCGTGTGTATTACATTGTCTATCATTCTCTTTCATCATGTAGTTTTCACACATTGTATTTGGTGCATTTAGAAGTTTTATTTCAACATTAGGAAAATTTGTATTTCAAGCGATACAGTACAGTGAAGATCTTGTCAATATGCACATTTCTAGTATGATTTATTGTGCTAAAGGGCCCGAAAATGTGACACTGGTGGTTCTAACACCAGTGGAATATAACTGCTGGTAGGTTCAAGACCAAAAGTATCAAAAATGACATATTACCGAGTAAATAACTTTAAATATGTCTTTCCTGGTACACTCTCTTCTTTCCCTGTGATAAGCTGCTTGGTCAGTTGAGTTCGTTTCTGCTCTACGAACAAGATAGCCTTCTTTAGACCTAGGAGCAATAGTTAAGTATTATTTTATGTCCGTGCTTAGCATGTTGTGATACTCCTGGCTGTGGCCACCAGTATTTTATTTTGCTAGAAGCCCGTATTGATGCAGCTTGACACACGTGAAGTGGCATATAGTACAAAAGTGGAGTGAGGTACAAGCGACAAATGGTAGAGAATGTACCAGTCCCGTGGGAGAGTCAGCCAATTATAGTGAACTTACTTCTGATTGGTCGGTACTTTCCGGTACTAGGCGCCAAAACGCCTAAATTCTCTTATTAATTATTTATATACCTTTCATTGTATGTAACCCAGTTTTTAGTATGACAAACTCTCATGGTTACCGTACGAGTTTTCACTAATTTTGAGAAACGTAAGAGTAACGATATTGCAACCTAAGTTCTTCGGACCTACTGGTCGCTTTGGCGCACCTGGGAGACGAAGTACTTTGGCTGCGCTACTCCCTGTGTCTCGGGCGTTCTGGAGTTCCGGAGACGTATCTCTGTTTCGCGCGTTCTGGAAGGTCGGACACGTATCTCGGTGTCGTGCGTCACTTAGATGTGAATATGTAATAGTCAGTCTGTTCCGGGTGTTCTGCAGAGCCGGACGTGTTGTACTCTACATCGGGCGTAACTTAGGTGTGAATATACACTCCTGGAAATTGAAATAAGAACACCGTGAATTCATTGTCCCAGGAAGAGGAAACTTTATTGACACATTCCTGGGGTCAGATACATCACATGATCACACTGACAGAACCACAGGCACATAGACACAGCCAACAGAGCATGCACAATGTCGGCACTAGTACAGTGTATATCCACCTTTCGCAGCAATGCAGGTTGCTATTCTCCCATGGAGACGATCGTAGAGATGCTGGATGTAGTCCTGTGGAACGGCTTGCCATGCCATTTCCACCTGGCGCCTCAGTTGGACCAGCGTTCGTGCTGGACGTGCAGACCGCGTGAGACGACGCTTCATCCAGTCCCAAACATGCTCAATGGGGGACAGATCCGGAGATCTTGCTGGCCAGGGTAGTTGACTTACACCTTCTAGAGCACGTTGGATGGCACGGGATACATGCGGACGTGCATTGTCCTGTTGGAACAGCAAGTTCCCTTGCCGGTCTAGGAATGATAGAACGATGGGTTCGATGACGGTTTGGATGTACCGTGCACTATTCAGTGTCCCCTCGACGATCACCAGTGGTGTACGGCCAGTGTAGGAGATCGCTCCCCACACCATGATGCCGGGTGTTGGCCCTGTGTGCCTCGGTCGTATGCAGTCCTGATTGTGGCGCTCACCTGCACGGCGCCAAACACGCATACGACCATCATTGGCACCAAGGCAGAAGCGACTCTCATCGCTGAAGACGACACGTCTCCATTCGTCCCTCCATTCACGCCTGTCGCGACACCACTGGAGGCGGGCTGCACGATGTTGGGGCGTGAGCGGAAGACGGCCTAACGGTGCGCGGAACCGTAGCCCAGCTTCATGGAGACGGTTGCGAATGGTCCTCGCTGACACCCCAGGAGCAACAGTGTCCCTAATTTGCTGGGAAGTGGCGGTGCGGTCCCCTACGGCACTGCGTAGGATCCTACGGTCTTGGCGTGCATCCGTGCGTCGCTGCGGTCCGGTCCCAGGTCGACGGGCACGTGCACCTTCCGCCGACCACTGGCGACAACATCGATGTACTGTGGAGACCTCACGCCCCACGTGTTGAGCAATTCGGCGGTACGTCACCCGGCCTCCCGCATGCCCACTATACGACCTCGCTCAAAATCCGTCAACTGCACATACGGTTCACGTCCACGCTGTCGCGGCATGCTACCAGTGTTAAAGACTGCGATGGAGCTCCGTATGCCACGGCAAACTGGCTGACACTGACGGCGGCGGTGCACAAATGCTGCGCAGCTAGCGCCATTCGACGGCCAACACCGCGGTTCCTGGTGTGTCCACTGTGCCGTGCGTGTGATCATTGCTTGTACAGCCCTCTCGCAGTGTCCGGAGCAAGTATGGTGGGTCTGACACACCGGTGTCAATGTGTTCTTTTTTCCATTTCCAGGAGTGTATAATACTGATTCTGTCTACTGCGTAGCGGAGAGCCAGACATGTCTCATATTTCGGAAGTTGGATGGAAAAGTTACCATACAAATAAGAAAGCTGTGTCGAGTGTAGTAAAAGACAGTGTAAATGTGAATATTTGAATAATAACCAAACAGGATACATTAACGAGAAGTGTTGCCTACCATCATTGTCATTACTGGATACAGAGTCTGACCTGGGCAAGCGGCATACCGAAAAAAGCACAATCACGGGTTCGAATTGACAGCGTAGCACCCTCCAGCGAAGAAGATCCCACGACCGACGAGCTGTCTTCTGCGCTGGGGACACAACTTTAGAAGACGGCAGGTTGGTGGAAAGAACGGTCAGAGTCTCTTATTCAGTTTCTTCAGATCTGTCCGGCTTCCAGATCTTACATAATTTATAATGTTCTTCTGGCCAAATGTACAGGGTGATTCAAAAAGAATACCACAACTTTAGGAATTTCAAACTCTGCAACGACAAAAGGCAGAGCTAAGCACTATCTGTCGGCGAATTAAGGGAGCTATAAAGTTTCATTTAGTTGTACATTTGTTCGCTTGAGGCGCTGTTGACTAGGCGTCAGCGTCAGTTGATGCTAATATGGCGACCGCTCAACAGAAAGCTTTTTGTGTTATTGAGTACGGCAGAAGTGAATCGACGACAGTTGTTCAGCGTGCATTTCGAACGAAGTATGGTGTTAAACCTCCTGATAGGTGGTGTATTAAACGTTGGTATAAACAGTTTACAGAGAATGGGTGTTTGTGCAAAGGGAAAAGTTCTGGACGGCAGAGCACTTCATCACTGGCCTCCAAGAAGCCCTGATCTTACCCCCTGCGATTTTTTCTTATGGGGGTATGTTAAGGATATGGTGTTTCGGCCACCTCTCCCAGCCACCATTGATGATTTGAAACGAGAAATAACAGCAGCTATCCAAACTGTTACGCCTGATATGCTACAGAGAGTGTGGAACGAGTTGGAGTATCGGGTTGATATTGCTCGAGTGTCTGGAGGGGACCATATTGAACATTTCTGAATTTGTTTTTGAGTGAAAAAAAACCTTTTTAAATACTCTTTGCAATTATGTATAACAGAGGGTTATATTATGTTTCTTTCATTAAATACACATTTTTAAAGTTGTGGTATTCTTTTTGAATCACCCTGTATTTTGTACTGCTATAGAAAAATATAACAAAAACTTCAGACGTGAAAATAGCATTACGTCAGTTAATTTTAGATTCCCAATCATGCTTTAGGCGTCAAGTGTATCTCATTGTGTAAGTTACACAACAAGATTAATTGTTGGTAAGGCGGGTGCCAGGATGAGATTCATTCGGAGAGTCCTTAGAAAATGTGGTCCATCAACGAAGGAGGTTGTAGTAACCACCACCAACAGCGGGAACGCCTTGTGCTGCGGATCGGAGCCGCCAGGCGGGGAAGCCGCCGGCAGTGGAGCACGCACCACCGGGTAAACACAGGACGAGTCAGACGACATACCAACGACAACTGACAACAACCGACCACGACCGACTATGAGCGACACAACAATAAAGAGAGAAACAACGGAGGCTTGTGGAAACCACAACACCAAACACCAAATGTAAATCCACTCGGAACCAGAGCCAGGCAAATGTCAACAACGAGTAACGACCAGAACGCAGTACCGCCGTGATAGAAACGAAATCCAGAGCGAGTACCAGACTGGCTGGACCAGGGCAGAGCGGGTCCCTATATACGAAACTGGAGGGAGCGGCTATTGGCCGCTGTCTGCACGTGGCTTAGCGGTGGCCACCTCGCTGCGCGGAATAGCCGCCGCGGGCCATAGGAGCGGGCCCACACAGCCATGCCCGGGGCGTAGCGCCGGGAGGAGCGAGAGCGGGGCCCAGAAGGGAATGGTGTCAGCAGGTGGAGGAGGGTCCGAGGTTGTCACCCGTGAAGGAGTTCGGCAGGACTATGACCGGCCACCGGTGTAGTGCGGTAGGTGCTTAGAAACAAGGTGAGGGCCGAGGTGGTGGCCGACGGCTTAACTGATTTCATCAGCTGCTGTTTTAAAGTGCGGACCAGGCGTTCCGCCGCGCCATTAGTTGAAGGATGGAAGGGGGGTGAGCGAATGTGTTTGATACCGTTAGCGGAGCAGAACGTCTGGAACGAGGACGCAGTGAATTGGGGTCCGTTATCTGTGGCCAACGTCTGAGGAAGGCCTTCAATGGCCAACACCTGGGCCAAGGCAGTGGGGGTGGCGTCAGTGGTGGTGGACGCCATGCGAACCACATATGGGTATTTGGAATAGGCATCAATGATGAGGAGCCACATGGAGCCTAAGAAGGGCCCTGCAACATCGAGATGGATCCTGTCCCAGGGCTGGCTGGGTGTTGGCCAGGGCGCGAAAGATTGTGGAGGACTAGCCTGATGACGCGCACACACTGTGCAACCACGGACCAGGTCCTTAATGTCTCCATCGATCCCTGGCCAATAGACATGTCGTCGAGCCAACGCCTTCATGCGAGACATCCCCAGTGTCCGCGGTGTAATAAGTGCAGGACGCGGTGGCGTAAGTCCGGAGGGATGATCACCCGATGGGCGTCCGAGTCTGTGGACAACAGGAGGACGTCCTCCATCACCGAAAGTCTGTGTGAGACGTGACGCCACGGGATGGTCAGTTTTCAAACATCGGGTAAGGTAGGGAGGCCAACCATGGGTCACATAGCGGAGGACTTGCCGCAGAATGGGGTCCCCGCGCGTGGAAGCGGCGATTTGCGTGGCTGTCAGAGGAAATCCATCGAGAGTCTCCCGGGGGGCAGAGTCGATGTGGAAGCACAGGACTTCCTGCTGGTCGAACGCCGGATCGGGTCGTGCTGGGAGACGTGACAAGGCATCTGCATTAGTGTGTTGCTGGTGGGCTTATAGCGGATGGTGTAAATGTAATTACTCAAGAACAACGCCCAGCGCTGAAGACGCTGAGCCGTCCGTTCTGAGAGGTGCGAATGGGGCCGGAAAAGCGACAGTAAGGGCTTGTGATCCGTGAGGAGGGTGAACTGCCCCCCAAACAGTTAAATGTGAAATTTCTGAACTGCAAAAATAATTGCAAGAGTCTCCTTTTCGATCTGAGAGTAATTCCTTTGCGCAGTGGTTAAGATCTTGGATGCATATGCCACCGCTGCCACCTGGGGCTGCGCCATGAGACGTTCGTTCGCCGTTTGAGAAATTTCGAAGGAATGGGCAATACGCAGAATGTCTTCCAACGAGGGGTTGTCCAACTTTAACGCCGCAGTGCGGACCTCTGGATCGGGCGCCAGTTGAACGACCACATCCCGAGTTAACGAATCTGCATATGACGCCTTGCACTGCTGATTGGTGCACGTGAAGTTGCATTGGTGGCTGAGGCCTTGCAAATCCGTCACCCAGGAACGGTAGGACTGACACGGCTGCTTGTGGTATTGATGGAATTCCAAGCGAGACGCAACCACATGGTATCGCTGGGAATAATATTTAGTTAGCAATACACATATCTCGTGAAAGGAGAGAGCCACGGGGTCGGCCAACGGTGCCAACTTGCGGAGCAAGAAAAACGTGTCCAGTGAGGCCAAAGACAAGAACAACGACCGCTGCAGAGAGTCATCCGACACCTGAAAGGCCGTGAAATGTTGCTTCAGACGATGCAGGTGCGTCGTTGAACGGTGGGAACGACGGCGGACGTGAGAACGCGTCTGAAAGCAGGGCACCTGGAGAAAGAGGTGGGAGGGAATCCCGCTTATTGACCCTGTCCGAGAGCAACTGCAGTGAGGTCTGTAAGACCTCCAACTGCTGCTGCTGCTGTCGCATGAGCTGCCACTGTTGCTCTAAGTGAGTAATTTCTCTTCCATACTCCTACGTTCCGTTTACCTCGTCGCCAAATGTAGTAACCACAACCAACAGCGGGAACGCCTTGGGCTGCGGATCGGAGCCGCCAGGCGGGGAAGCCGCCGGCGGTGGAGCACGCACCACCGGGTAAACACAGGACGAGTCGGACGACAGACCAACGACAACTGACAACAACCGACCACGACCGACTATGAGCGACTCAACAAGAAAGAGATAAACAACGGAGGCTTGTGGAAACCACAACACCAAACACCAAACGTAAATCCCCTCGGAACCAGAGCCAGGCAAATGTCAACAACGAGTAACGACCAGAACGCAGTACCGCCGAGACAGAAACGAAATCCAGAGCGGGTACCAGACTGGCTGGACTAGGTTTCTTTTTTATTGTAATTTCATTCCCCTGCCCCATATGGGCAGGGGAGGGCTGTCAGCAGCACAATCCGCCGCTCTTCAGCCGAGTGACACGACAACTAAAACAAGAATAAAATAATACATACATAAGGAGAAAAAAAAGGGAACATAAAACAGAGTAAGGGGAGAAAATGGAGGTAAAAATACACTGACACGTAAACGTTCATTGGGGACAGTTAAAAAAGTCACCAGAAAGTTAAAAACACAGTTGGCGATTCTTAAAACACAGAGAAGACACTGGATGCGCATGCACAGGTTAAAAGTTGGCCACAGTATTAAAAACACTCCGAAACAACACACTTAAAACCCACTTGGAGCACACACGACGAAGAATAAAACTACCAGGTGGGACCTGCCGAGGGAAAGGTCAGAGAGGATGGAAAAGGAGGGGAGAGCATGGGGCAGCTGGGGAAGCAGCGGGATGAAGAGAGGAGGGGCAACCGTGGGTCCACGAAGAGGCAGGAGACACATGGGGCGGGAGAGGAAAAGGGAAGACAGGGCAGGAGGGAGCGCAGAGACACTGAATGAAGGCACAAGAGATGGAGGGGGAGTAGGAGGGGAAATCCGCTCAGAAGGAGGGAGGGGGAGGAGAGGGAGCCCTGTGGAGGAGGCAGGAAGAGGGGGTTAGAGTTGGTAGGAAGGGTAGATGTCAGGGCGAAGCTCATCATCCGGGAGGGGTAGACGGTGGAAGTTGTGTTGGGAAAGGAGATGGAGGGTGTGGAGATGGAGAGAGGGAGGGACACAACGGTAAAGGCGTGGCAACTGGTTGGGAGTGGAGAGGAAGGGAGACACCAGGGGGTGAGGGAGATCAAGGCGGCGGACAATATATAGTCATCTACATCTACATCTACATTTATACTCCGCAAGCCACCGAACGGTGTGTGGCGGAGGGCACTTTACGTGCCACTGTCATTATCTCCCTTTCCTGTTCCAGTCGCGTATGGTTCGCGGGAAGAACGACTGTCTGAAAGCCTCTGTGCGCGCTCTAATCTCTCTAATTTTACATTCGTGATCTCCTCGGGAGGTATAAGTAGGGGGAAGCAATATATTCGATACCTCATCCAGAAACGCACCCTCTCGAAACCTGGCGAGCAAGCTACACCGCGATGCAGAGCGCCTCTCTTGCAGGGTCTGCCACTTGAGTTTGTTAAACATCTCCGTAACGCTATCACGGTTACCAAATAACCCTGTGACGAAACGCGCCGCTCTTCTTTGGATCTTCTCTATCTCCTCCGTCAACCCGATCTGGTACGGATCCCACACTGATGAGCAATACTCAAGTATAGGTCGAACGAGTGTTTTGTAAGCCACCTCCTTTGTTGATGGACTACATTTTCTAAGGACTCTCCCAATGAATCTCAACCTGGTACCCGCCTTACCAACAATTAATTTTATATGATCATTCCACTTCAAATCGTTCCGCACGCATACTCCCAGATATTTTACAGAAGTAACTGCTACCAGTGTTTGTTCCGCTATCATATAATCATACAATAAAGGATCCTTCTTTCTATGTATTCGCAATACATTACATTTGTCTATGTTAAGGGTCAGTTGCCACTCCCTGCACCAAGTGCCTATCCGCTGCAGATCTTCCCGCATTTCGCTACAATTTTCTAATGCTGCAACTTCTCTGTATACTACAGCATCATCCGCGAAAAGCCGCATGGAACTTCCGACACTATCTACTAGGTCATTTATATATATTGTGAAAAGCAATGGTCCCATAACACTCCCCTGTGGCACGCCAGAGGTTACTTTAACGTCTGTAGATGTCTCTCCATTGAGAACAACATGCTGTGTTCTGTTTGCTAAAAACTCTTCAATCCAGCCACACAGCTGGTCTGATATTCCGTAGGCTCTTACTTTGTTTATCAGGCGACAGTGCGGAACTGTATCGAACGCCTTCCGGAAGTCAAGGAAAATGGCATCTACCTGGGAGCCTGTATCTAATATTTTCTGGGTCTCATGAACAAATAAAGCGAGTTGGGTTTCACACGATCGCTGTTTCCGGAATCCATGTTGATTCCTACATAGTAGATTCTGAGTTTCCAAAAACGACATGATACTCGAGCAAAAGACATGTTCTAAAATTCTACAACAGATCGACGTCAGAGAGATAGGTCTATAGTTTTGCGCATCTGCTCGACGACCCTTCTTGAAGACTGGGACTACCTGTGCTCTTTTCCAATCATTTGGAACCTTCTGTTCCTCTAGAGACTTGCGGTACACGGCTGTTAGAAGGGGGGCAAGTTCTTTCGCGTACTCTGTGTAGAATCGAATTGGTATCCCGTCAGGTCCAGTGGACTTTCCTCTGTTGAGTGATTCCAGTTGCTTTTCTATTCCTTGGACACTTATTTCAATGTCAGCCATTTTTTCGTTGGTGCGAGGATTTAGAGAAGGAACTGCAGTGCGGTCTTCCTCTGTGAAACAGCTTTGCAAAAAGGTGTTTAGTATTTCAGTTTTACGCTTGTCATCCTCTGTTTCAATGCCATCATCATCCCGGAGTGTCTGGACATGATGTTTCGAGCCACTTACTGATTTAACGTAAGACCAGAACTTCCTAGGATTTTCTGTCAAGTCGGTACCTAGTATTTTACTTTCGAATTCACTGAACGCTTCACGCATAGCCCTCCTTACGCTAACTTTGACATCGTTTAGCTTCTGTTTGTCTGAGAGGTTTTGGCTGCGTTTAAACTTGGAGTGAAGCTCTCTTTGCTTTCGCAATAGTTTCCTAACTTTGTTGTTGTACCACGGTGGGTTTTTCCCGTCCCTCACAGTTTTGCTCGGCACGTACCTGTCTAAAACGCATTTTACGATTGCCTTGAACTTTTTCCATAAACACTCAACATTGTCAGTGTCGGAACAGAAATTTTCGTTTTGATCTGTTAGGTAGTCTGAAATCTGCCTTCTATTACTCTTGCTAAACAGATAAACCTTCCTCCCTTTTTTTATATTCCTATTAACTTCCATATTCAGGGATGCTGCAACGGCCTTATGATCACTGATTCCCTGTTCTGCACTTACAGAGTCGAAAAGTTCGGGTCTGTTTGTTATCAGTAGGTCCAAGATGTTATCTCCACGAGTCGGTTCTCTGTTTAATTGCTCGAGGTAATTTTCGGATAGTGCACTCAGTATAATGTCACTCGATGCTCTGTCCCTACCACCCGTCCTAAACATCTGAGTGTCCCAGTCTATATCTGGTAAATTGAAATCTCCACCTAAGACCATAACATGCTGAGAAAATTTATGTGAAATGTATTCCAAATTTTCTCTCAGTTGTTCTGCCACTAATGCTGCTGAGTCGGGGGGTCGGTAAAAGGAGCCAATTATTAACCTAGCTCGGTTGTTGAGTGTAACCTCCACCCATAATAATTCACAGGAACTATCCACTTCTACTTCACTACAGGATAAACTACTACTAACAGCGACGAACACTCCACCACCGGTTGCATGCAATCTATCCTTTCTAAACACCGTCTGTGCCTTTGTAAAAATTTCGGCAGAATTTATCTCTGGCTTCAGCCAGCTTTCTGTACCTATAACGATTTCAGCTTCGGTGCTTTCTATCAGCGCTTGAAGTTCCGGTACTTTACCAACGCAGCTTCGACAGTTTACAATTACAATACCGATTGCTGCTTGGTCCCCGCATGTCCTGACTTTGCCCCGCACCCGTTGAGGCTGTTGCCCTTTCTGCACTTGCCCGAGGCCATCTAACCTAAAAAACCGCCCAGCCCACGCCACACAACCCCTGCTACCCGTGTAGCCGCTTGTTGCGTGTAGTGGACTCCTGACCTATCCAGCGGAACCCGAAACCCCACCACCCTATGGCGCAAGTCGAGGAATCTGCAGCCCACAAGGTCGCAGAACCGTCTCAGCCTATGATTCAGACCCTCCACTCGGCTCTGTACCAAAGGTCCGCAGTCAGTCCTGTCGACGATGCTGCAGATGGTGAGCTCTGCTTTCATCCCGCTAGCGAGACTGGCAGTCTTCACCAAATCAGATAGCCGCCGGAAGCCAGAGAGGATTTCCTCCGATCCATAGCGACACACATCATTGGTGCCGACATGAGCGACCACCTGCAGATGGGTGCACCCTGTACCCTTCATGGCATCCGGAAGGACCCTTTCCACATCTGGAATGACTCCCCCCGGTATGCACACGGAGTGCACTTTGGTTTTCTTCCCCTCCCTTGCTGCCATATCCCTAAGGGGCCCCATTACGTGCCTGACGTTGGAGCTCCCAACTACCAGTAAGCCCACCCTCTGCGACTGCCCAGATCTTGCAGGCTGAGGGGCAACCTCTGGAACAGGACAAGCAGCCATGTCAGGCTGAAGATCAGTATCAGTCTGAGACAGAGCCCGAAACCGGTTCGTCAGACAAACTGGAGAGGCCTTCCGTTCAGCCCTCCGGAATGTCTTTCGCCCCCTGCCACACCTTGAGACGACCTCCCACTCTACCACAGGTGAGGGAGCAGCCTCAATGCGGGCAGTATCCCGGGCAACCACAGTCGTAGTCCGATCGGGGGATGCGTGGGACGAGCTGGCCGTCCCCGACAAACCCCCATCCGGACCCCCACAGTGATGCCCATTGGCAACAGCCTCAAGCTGTGTGACCGAAGCCAACACTGCCTGAAGCTGGGAGCGAAGGGATGCCAACTCAGCCTGCATCCGAACACAGCAGTTGCAGTCCCTATCCATGCTAAAAACTTGTGCAAAGAACGTCTGAACTAATCTACAGAGAGCGCAAACAAAACGACACAAAATTGAAGCGGTTATTAAAATACAAGATTGCCTAGTAAATGCAGTAATGCTGCCACTTGTGCACTGCTGACACACTGCTCGGCGGCGGAAGGAGACTACGCGATTTAACACTATTCGAGTACTAAAACGTGATGCTACAACTCTCAAATACTATAATACGCCCGAAATTTATGAATTAAACAATGCAAGTACCAAAAACACGCAAAGAAATTAAGAATTAAACTATGTAACAAATGAGTGAGCTAGGAGTATACGACTTGCTGCTGCAGCTGCTTATCCAACGGCGGCAGGGAGCACACTGACTGTGACCAACCGACACTGGCCGTTCAAAACAAAAACAGATGACAGACGACTACGCGAATTTACACTATTCAGGTACTAAAACGCGATGCTACAACTCTCAAATACTATAATACGCCCGAAATTTATGAATTAAACAATGCAAGTACCAAAAACACGCAAAGAAATTAAGAATTAAACTATGTAACAAATGAGTGAGCTAGGAGTATACGACTTGCTGCTGCAGCTGCTTATCCAACGGCGGCAGGGAGCAGTGTGAGGATGTGTTCAAGGAAATGGAGAAGGTGGGGGAAGGGGATGAGGTCATAGAGGATGCGCGTGGGGGACGGAAGGCGGATGCGGAAGGCGAGGCGGAGTGCATGGCGTTCGAGGATTTGGAGGGCTTTATAGAACCGGGGAGAGGCGGAAATCCAAGCGATGCTGGCATAACAAAGGATGGGGCGGATCATGGATTTGTAGGTGTGAAGGATGCTGGAAGGATGCAGACCCCACGTCCGGCTGGACAGGAGTTTCAGGAGGCGGAGGCAGTTGTGAGCTTTGTTTTGGATGGTAAGGAGATGGGGAGTCCAGGTGAGGTGGCGGTCGAGTGTGAGGCCAAGGTATTTGAGGGTAGGAGTGAGGTGGATAGGACGGCCATAAATGGTGAGGTAGAAATCATGGAGGCGGAAGGAGCGGGTGGTGCGGCCTATGATGATCGCCTGGGTTTTGGAGGGATTAACACGGAGGAACCACTGGTTGCACCAAGCGGTGAATTGGTCAAGGTGGGTTTGGAGGGTACGTTGGGACCGTTGAAGGGCAGGATAAAGGGCTAGGAAGGCGGTGTCATCAGCGAACTGGAGAAGATGAACAGGAGGGGGAGGTTTGGGCATATCAGCAGTGTACAGGAGATAGAGGAGAGGGGAAAGGACAGAACCTAGGGGCTCGCCGGCAGAGGGGTAGAAAGTACGGGAGTTGGAATTGTGGATAGTCACATAGGAGGGACGATGGGAGAGGAAGGAAGCAACGAGACGGACAAAGTTGATGGGGAGAGCATAGGTCTGGAGTTTGAAAAGGACTGGCTGGACCAGGGCAGAGCGGGTCCCTATATACGAAACTGGAGGAAGCGGCTATTGGCCGCTGTCTGCACGTGGCTTAGCGGTGGCGCCCTCGCTGCGTGGAATAGCCGCCGCGGAGGCGGAGCCCTCTATGGACTGACCACGTCTATTTGTTCTGCCGCGTGTTCGACTTCCGCGGCGGAAGGTACTAGAGAGGTGGCTTACAAAACACTCGTTCGACCTATACTTGAGTATTGCTCATCAGTGTGGGATCCGTACCAGGTCGGGTTGACAGAGGAGACAGAGAAGATCCAAAGAAGAGCGGCGCGTTTCGTCACAGGGTTATATGGTAAGCGTGATAGCGTTACGGAGATGTTTAGCAAACTCAAGTGGCAGACTCTGCCAGAGAGGCGCTCTGCGTCGCGGTGTAGCTTGCTGTCCAGGTTTCGAGAGGGTGCGTTTCTGGATGACGTATCGAATATATTGCTTCCCCCTACTTACACCTCCCAAGGAGGTCACGAATGTAAAATTAGAGAGATTCGAGCGCGCACGGAGGCTTTCCGGCAGTCATTCTTCCCGCGAACCATACGCGACTGGAACAGGAGAGGGAGGTAATGACAGTGGCACCAAAGTGCCCTCCGCCACACACCATTGGGTGGCTTGTGGAGTATAAATGTTGATGTAGATGTAGACTACTCCAGTAGCTGACACGTTGTTTTAGCACATGCTTTGTACAGTTTTAGAGCAATAATACAAACGATTCAGATTATGTAGATCTATTTAATTTTGTGGTTCTTTTGTGTCTTAAACTATGATACCAAGATTTTAGTTTGCCCGTTATGTTCAGTACAACTTAAACTGTGAGATATATCACGCATTTAGACAGACGTTTTAGACGTGGAAATACTGTGAGTTACATCCTTTACATACAAATTTTAGATGTAGAAACAACACTGACGTAAAAATTGTGTAAGTTGCTGTTCTCGTGTGTGAGAGAGAGAGATAAAATTTCCTGACGTGGCAGAATTTTAGGTACAATGTTTGACATAAACATTTTTAGTAAAGTGTAGAATTATTTACGAATTACTGTGTGTATGTGTTTTACTGACAAAGTCTGCACATTTTTGATGAATAATACAGGCATGGGATTTCTCTATGTTACACGAGGATTTTGGGTTAATTATGGTTCCTCAGTTCTTGAACACAGCACCAGTTTACGCAGTTGAAATGGTTTGGGTGCTTTTGAATCTGTAGCCAATATGGCAGCTCTGGGGATATGTACTGATTGGCTGACTCGTTTCCGTGGCCGGTAAAATACTGAACTGTGATTGGCTGCTTTCGTTAAAATTCTAGGATTCGGTTGGCTGAATTTCATGAAACCGTGACGTCATGGATTTAGACCTGGTTTGTGTGCCCTTCCCTGCACCTACATAACACTCCCGTGTGACGTCATGTGTGCAGTACTGACAGACGTGTATGCTGTCATTAGAGTTGAAAGTCAGTCAACGTGGGCAGGTTAGTACTTTGCTATGCCGCTGTCAATATTTTCAACATTTTAGTGACTTAGACAGCAAAATTCTTTGGTGTAGTATATGAACAGCACACATACATACGTGCGCATACACGCGGCTCTTGCGCACGTATTCTGTTCCTGGTCCCAATGGACACTACTGTGACAGTGAAAATACATTGTTTCGTTGGTCAGAGGTATAATTAGGTTTTCAAATGTTCAAATGTGTGTGAAATCTTATGGGACTTAACTGATAAGGTCATCAGTCCCTAAGCGTACACACTACTTAACCTAAATTACCCTAAGGACAAACACACACACCCATGCCCGACGGAGGACTCGAACCTCCGCCGGGACCAGCCGCACAGTCCATGATTGCAGCGCCCGAGACCGCTCGGCTAATCCCGAGCGGCAGTTAGATATTCACTATTCGTGTTGTTCTGTGTTTCCTGGTACATACCAACTTAATCAGCATAAGGCTTTATAATTTACAGGCACGTCAGCTGATTTTGACGTGCACAGTATGTAAGTAATGTTACGTTCCTACAATACCATGTACAAATTTTTCTCAATATCTTGAATGCTTTGTGTTCCGCAGCTCTTCTTATTTATCAAGGGATATCTTCTATACACCTCGATCTGCTCTTATAATGTTTTATTTGCGAAAACAGGTTTTCGGTTTTACAACTAGCTGCATCTGATACAGCGGAATAACGAACGTATGTACACTGATTTCTACAAAATGATAACTGTACGTATACTAGTAACGTAAGTCATATTATGTGCTACTATAGCAGCAACATGCTTGATAGTTAATACGATATACTACAACACAGTACACGGTTTGTTACTGTTCTCAAATTTTAGGCAATTACTATTCTTGATAACGTTTGACGTAACTGTCATACAGAGTAAACCTGGAACTGACAGGCCAAGTAGTCTACATTATAGAGATGGGGGATCCGCTCTTGAACTAATTCATAGAGTTGAATCTTTCAAAGGAGTGAACAATCAGTGATTCAGAAAAAAAGAACGGTAGCTCCAAACGTTTCCCATGGCAGAGAGAGAGAGAGAGAGAGAGAGACGGAGCATATCAGCAGCGCCTCTGCTGGTCACAGCACAGTGCACGCCACACAACACAGCCGGCGCCGGCCTCTGCCCTGCTTCTACCTTGGCTGCCTGCATTGTCATTGTGCAGTGCCCCATTGGATTTTGTGTTTCACATATGCCGTGCCGTCTCTGTGCGTCGTCTGCCGCGTGCAGTGTCTGGCGCAGCTTAACTTCGCATCGCACTTTATCGGCGATCGTTTCAGTCGCACGTCCTGCCCTCTGGGCAGTTGATGCGAGCAACAGGACAGAGAGCCACCTAGCGGATAACATAGGAACTACTTGCAACAACCTGCTCGCAAGGGAACGGACGATTTGTCTCGGAGCGGGTGAGTTCACCGCTCCCCCCACCCTCGGAACTCGCCCGCTCAACGCTCACCCCACCGTTCTCGACTCTAGCCAGAGCGTTGAGCAAAGCAACTCAGGTGTTACTCTGGTCTCTGTGGTCTTAGCTCACGCAGTAATACAGCTCGCGGCTCGACCTGCTCGACTCAGCGCTTCTGCATCGGAGATTGTCTCTACTGGATATTGTTCTTCGTAGTAATACCGCTATGTATATTACATTATTATGTTATGTATACATCATTTGTTTTTATTTTATTTTTATTTGTTTAAACTGATCAGATTAGGTTCCTGATGACTCCTCTTACTATAGGATTTTTATTATGGACACACTAATTTACGCTTTAATTACGAGCGAACCGATAAACGTATCGCAAAATGTGATACACCAATATTTTCCTTGTTTTATTCTGCGTAAGGCTATATGCAGCACTTTCGTTTTACAGTCAAATTTATATATTTTTTTCTTATTCTGGTACGGATTTTGCGATTTTAGGCATCTTCGGAAGGAAACGTTCACTTTAAAAATATATGGCTTGCGATGTATTTGTATGAGGTTAATGAAATTTTAATACGTTATAGCCAAATATATTGTTAGTGCAAAATAAATCAATAATAAAAAACTTTGTCATATCATGGAAATTTCAATAAACAATACAAAATTCTTACTCATTATCTGTGTTACTTCAAAATAGGATCAAATAAGATCAAAATACAGGTATAGTACTGGAATAAACCAAGTTTAAAGGGCAATGTGCCTTCCATTTATTTTCTATTGTAAATGAGTGGTGAGTCATGAAAAAGAGCTAATTCATTTCAGGGAGTGAACAGTTCTGATCCGATCTCTGAAAAGAACAGTTTTGCCCATCTCTACTACATTACCTGTCTTTTGTTATTTCGAAATTCAGTGTCAGAGGTAAGTGATAACAGAGGTAAAAGATCGAAAAGAAAACGAGAGTGAGATTCATTCGGAACATATATAGGAGGTAATGAGTATACAGGGTGTACGACACCAATACGGCTCTAATGCCAAAACAAACGTTCAAAGTTTGCATCATCAGACGCCAAGCACGCCTGACACCGACGGAGCATTCACTGCCGGACAGACTCTTCGATTGCAGCAGCTCCGCAGACGGTTCTGGAGACTAGATCCATTTCCGACAGGAGAGCGATGCGTGAGAGATTTCATGGCTCCACACGGCAGGAAATCGACGGTCGAGAAACGCGGTGAGCGTTGGGGCCAGAGCAGTGGCTCACCACGCCCAGAGGGAATGACCTGTTGAAATGCCTACGAACACCCAGTCCAAAATGAGCAGCGTCCCAAGATGCTGAATCCACCCTGTATAATGTGTCAGTATGATCCTCCAAGTCTGAGCGAGCAATACTTCTGTCCTCTAGGACGCTAGTCTAATGGGGCCGTTGTACTCTTGCGAGGATACGATTATGCCCCTCCTCAATCAACGTTTTCCGTATCCGCATTACAGTTTTGGGCTTCTGAGCAACAAGAGTAGCAATCTTTCGGATTTTAAACCGGAGTATCGATAGCCCACGACGTGCCGATGACAATTTCCGCAAAATCTGGTGTATTTTCTCCTTCTTACATAACGCATAACACGACCCTTTCAAACCAGCCTCATTCAGATGAGATTTCTGGGTGAGAAACTCGGTGTGTATTCTTATTTTGTATATAAATTGTAGATGTCACTTCCAACAAATTCTTTGTGGACTTGCAGTGGTATGTTCACGATTTACATATTCTACGCGTAGTACATTTCTTCCCAAACTGACATTTGTTACACGCAACATTCAGCATGTCGCTCTTGTTCTGCAGTGTATTTTCTTGAACTAAGTGGTATGAAGTATCGACAAGTTCACCAATGTACACTCATGCTCATAACTTGAGGATAATTGCAGAATGTGGTGCCACACAACGTGGCACTACACAAAACTGGCGCTAAATGCATAGGCATATAGGAAACACACACGACACAGATCTGAAAGTCCACGGTATTGGTTATAAGTTGAGAAAACCGTCCCGAAACACATGTGCTACAAAACGCCACTGTTTCCTGCGCATGTACCCCGACATCAATATGGGATATGATCACCATGCACACGTACACTGGCCGCAGAACGGGTTGGCATACTCTGGATCAGGTGGTCGAGTAGCTGCTGGGGTATAGCCTCCAATTCTTGCACCAGTGCCTGTCGGAGCTCCTGAAGTGTCGTAGGGGCTTGAAGACGTGCAGCGATACGTACACCGAGAGCATCCCAGACGTGGTCGATAGCGTTTAGGTCTGGAGAACAGGCACGCCACTCCATTCACCTGATATCTTCTGTTTCAAGGTACTCCTCCACGATGGCAGCTCGGTGGGGCGGTACGTTATCATCCATCAGGAGGAAGGTGGGACCCACTGAACCCCTGAAAAGGCGGACATACTGGAGCAGAATGACATCCCGATACACCTGACCTGTTACAGTTCCTATGTGAAACACATGCAGGTGTGTACGTGCACCAATCACAATCCCACCTCACACCATCAAATCACGATCGCCATACAGGTCCCTTTCAAGGACATTGAGAGGTTGGTATCTAGTTCCTGGTTCACGCCAGACGAAAACCCGTCGAGAATCACTGTTCAGACTATACCTGGACTCGTCCGTGAACATAACCTAGGACCACTGTTCCACTGACAATGTACTGTGTTCTTGACACCAGGCTTTACGGACTCTCCTGAGACCAGGGGTCAGTGGAATGCACCTTGCAGGTCTTCGGGCGAATAAACCATGTCTGTTCAGTCGTATGTAGACTGTGTGTCTGGAGACAACTGTTCCAGTGGTTGCGGTAAGGTCCCGAGCAAAGCTACCTGCAGTACTCCGTGGCCGTCTGCGGGCACTGATGGTGAGATATCAGTCATCTTGTAGTGTTGCACGCCGTAGACGTCACGCACTGTAGCGCCTGGATACGTTTCCTGTCTGCTGGAATGGTTGCCATAATCTTGAGATCACACTTTGTGGCACACAGAGGGCCCGTGCTACGACCTGTTGTGTTTGACCAGCCTCCAGTCGCCCTAGTATTCTACCACTCATAACGTCATCAATATGTGTTCTTTGAGCCATTTTCAACACACAGTCATCATTAGCACGTCTGGAAACGTCTGGAAACTTACTCGCTGCACCGTACTCTGCGTATGTGGACTGCTGCCAGCACCAATGTGCGACGACCGGAGGTCAAATGCACCGTTTGGTCATACCCCGAGGTGATTTAAACCCGCAAACCGCCCACCAGAGCGTTGTTTCACCATGTATCAGCATCATCCTTAATTTATGAGCATGAATGTATATCCGTAGGCGTTTTACAGTTCATCATTCCAGTAGTATATCTATGGAGATCCTTGTGCACATTGTTTACTTGTCAAAGAGATTTAATATGTTTACATTTCGGCACTCAGGCCAGTACCCTAATCATGGCGTCAGAATCCAAGATGGTGGCAGCCATGCCAGCAGTCTCTATCGCATGACAAGCGCAGGACCGGTTTTAGACACGAACGACACAAACTGCCACTTAGGGCGCCAGGGTGAGACGGGTGCCAAAGGTACCAAAACTGTAAGGTTTCTCTACAGGACATATCACAATCGGCAGCGTTCGCTTGCGGCGTCCCTGGAATTCAAATGCAAGGTTTTTATTCTGTGCATATCGCAATTATTACCGAAAATTGTCACAGGTGAGAATGTGCATTCTGCTGTCGAAAAAGACCCCCATGCGGTGAGCAAGCGTATGACGTTCTGGACAACGTCCGACACTACTAACACCCACTGGAACATTCAGTCTTATTCTAAGGACATCATGCGACCGCAACCCCACTGGACATGATCTGACGCTTTCCGAGTGCAGTGCGACTGCAATTTTTTGCTATGGTACAGAGAGTGGAGCCACTAGGGACAATCCAAAATCATTCGACGAAATTTGAGCGATGTCAGAAGTAGAAAATGGTGTTTATGCTTTTTTCCAGCCCTCCTCATGACGGACAACTCCGCGTAAGGGGTGACGAATGGGCTGCCTGCCCTCACCCCCTAAGAGCAGCCGCATCAGCGAATTATCTGACAGGTGCTCAACAGAGGTGTGTCGATGGCAACCTGACGGATCTTAGAGGGACCCTTTGTCGTTTTATTCACGCAACTGTCAATGTTCCAATGCCCCCCCTCCCCTCCACCCTCTCCTGTGACCACGCCGTAGGAGCGCGCGAAACAGGAGTGGTGAAGAAGCATGAAAACCCTTTCCTGCTTCGGATCACTTTCAAATTTCGAATAATGATTTTGCATGATTGCTAGTAGTACCACCCTATGCACCGCAGCAAAAAAACTGCAGCCGCACTACACTCGAAAAGGGTCAGATCATGTCCAGCGGGGTTACGGTTCCATTATGTCCTTAGAGTAGGACCGAATCATCTAGTCGATTGTGCAGTGTCCAACTTCGTCGAGGACGTCGTACTGCTGCTCATCGCGCTGCGAACTATTGTTTTCGGCCGCAATGTGTGGGAACCAATGTCCCACGGGAAGGGTTGGTTTCGTTGGCGCCCTTTATGCTAGCTTCGGACGACTTTTCGTGTTGTTTCCGATCGACTGGGTGGTTTTCCTTGACCACCCATGAAAAAATCGCAGAGATGTCA
Organism: Schistocerca cancellata; assembly: GCF_023864275.1. Lineage (NCBI taxonomy): Eukaryota > Metazoa > Arthropoda > Insecta > Orthoptera > Acrididae > Schistocerca > Schistocerca cancellata. The sequence goes on along the minus strand of NC_064633.1, from coordinate 19,865,788 downwards.
AAAGAAGATGTGAAATGTGGGTAAGAGGAGCTGTGGGGTTGAGCAGGATTCTGATGAAATCTGGTGTCAAGGTAACAGGTGTTACCTTATACCTCACATGAACTTCTGATGTGTTGGCTTCTTTTTCGCTCCTTGACACCTTGCTGTTTGAAGCATGACCGAGTGCGATGGTGACGTCGCGGGTGCTGGTACGTTCCTATGCGATCAAACTACTGAGGTCATCGGTTCCTAGCCTTACACGCTACTTAATATAACTTAAACTAACTTTCGCTAAGGACAACACGCTCACCCATACTCGCGGAAGGGCTCGAACCTCCGATGGGGAGAGGGTCAGGGATTTTCTCTGCCTCGTGATGGCTGGGTGTTGTGTGCTGTCCTTAGGTTAGTTAGGTTTAAGTAGTTCTAAGTTCTAGGGGACATGACCACAGCAGTTGAGTCCCATAGTGCTCAGAGCCTATGAACCTCCGATGGGGAGAGCCGTGCGAACCATGACGAGGCGCCACGCTTTTGCACAATTACAGAGGAAGGTTGTAGGCACCTTTGAGTCAAATTTCAAGCTTATGTTTCGCAATGGGAGACAATTACCGGGTTTCATAACAGTGATAACTCCTTTGTATTAGTGTAGATCGACACTAACATGACAGACCATAAAATACATATTAATTAAAATGATAAGCAAACATACAAACAGGCATTCTCGATTACTGCAAACATTTAATTTCTAGGCCTACTGTTGTCGTAAGACACACTGCTCTCTAAATTAAATTTGTTCTGTAAGTTTTACAACTACTAACAGCATTGTTTCACAACCAGTTCTGGAGAGGAAGAAAAAATGGCTGAAATAATACACTACTGGCCATTAAAATTGCTACACCACGAAGATGACGTGCTACAGACGCGAAATTTAACCGACAGGAAGAAGATGCTGTCATATGCAAACGACTACCTTCTCAGAGCATTCACACAAGGTTGGCGCCAGTGGCGACACCTACAACGTGCTGAAATCATGAAAGTTTCCAACCGATTTCTCACACACAAACTGCAGTTGACCGGCGTTGCCTGGTGAAACGTTGTTGTGATACCTCGCGTAAGGAGGAGAAATGCGTACCATCACGTTTCCCACTTTCATAAAGGACGGAATGTAGCAGACCGCGATTGCGATTTATCGTATGGCGACATTGCTGCTCGCGTTGGTCGAGATCCAATGACTGTTAGCAGAATATTGAATTGGTGGGTTCAGGAGGGTAATACGGAACGCCATGCTGGATCCCAACGGCCTCTTACCACTAGCATTCGAGATGACAGGCATCTTATCCGCATGGCTGTAACGGATCGTGCAGCCACGTCTCGATCTCTGAGTCAACAGATGGGGACGTTTGCAAGACAACAACCATCTGAACGATCCGTTCGACGACGTTTGCAGCAGCAGGGACTATCACCTCGGAGACCGTGGCTGCGGTTACCCTTGACGCTGCATCACAGACAGGAGCGCCTGCGATGGTGTACTCAACGTCGAACCTGGGTGCACCAATGGCAAAACGTCATTTTTTCGGATGAATCCAGGTTCTGTTTACAGCATCGTGATGGTCGCATCCGTGTTTGGCGACATCGCGATGAACGCACATTGGAAACGTGTATTCGTCATCGCCATACTGGCGTATCACCAGGCGTGGTGGTATGGGGTGCCATTAGTTACACGTCTCGGTCACCTCTTGTTCGCATTGATGGCAGTTTGAACAGTGGATGCTACATTTCAGATGTGTTACGACCTGTGGCTCTACCCTTCATTCGACCCCTGCGAAACCCTACAATTCAGCAGGATAATGCACGGCCGCATGTTGTAGGTCCTGTACGTGCCTTTATGGATACAGAAAATGTTCGGCTACTGCCCCGGCCAGCACATTCTCCAGATCTCTCACCAATTGAAAACGTCTGGTCAATGGTGGCCGAACAAGTGGCTCGTGACAATAGGCCAGTCACTATTCTTGATGAACTGTGGTATCATGTTGAAGCTGCATGGGCAGCTGTACCTCTACACTCCATCCAAGCTCTGCTTGACTCAATGCCAGGCGTATCAAGGCCGTTATTACGGACAGAGTTGGTTGTTCTGGGTACTGTTTTCTCAGGATCTATGCACCCAAATTGCCTGAAAATGTAATCACATGTCAGTTCTAGCATAATATATTTGTCCAATGAATACCCGTTTATCATCTGCATTTCTTCTTAGTGAAGAAATTTTAATGGCCAGTAGTGTATATCACTAGAAAGTACATTGGATGCTGTTAATAGCCCACTGTTGCTTTTTACTTCCGTTTAAACAAGCCATGCAGACTCTCATTGTTTCAGTCGTACATTGCGTGTGGAGCTGACTTTCAATGCATACCGTTCTAAAATGCAAATGGCAGTTGCTGTAAGTATGTCTTATTTCAAATACTTGCTCTTAGAAAATTGATCATCAAAATCACCGGGGATTTCACTCGAAAATTCTAGTAATAACTACTGAATTTATATAACTAAGTAGTTAAACAGTCAACCGATCCCATTTGAATATCGCCTGTTTAATGGTTTACAAGGGCTACAAAAATTTGATTTTCAGTATGTTATATACTTTCGACAGAATTTAAATGTTAAAAATGCTATCATAATCTAGTCATTAAGAGCTTTGCGCTAAAGACTTTACACAGTAAATGAAACATTTAAGTCAGAAATTGCATATGTCTCTTGAGGCAGATAACGCAAGGGGCGGGAATTACCCAGACGGTACTCATCCGGTATTTGTCAATGAGAGCACATTGAGACTTCCAAGAAACTTTATACTGTTTTCGAACCTTATCGGAAACTTTTCTCGATGACACACCATATACATGTCGTTCATGGCAAGCTGTGTGCATGGCATTATTATGAAAGGTATGTCTCGGTAATGAATTTTGTACTTCATAGTGGAGTATGCGCTAATATAAAATTTTCTGACAGATTAAAACTTTGTGCCAGATCGAGACTCTAACATGGAACCTTTGCCTCTCGCGGGCAAGTGCTCTACCAACTGAGTTACCCAAGCATGAGTCATGACCAGTCCCCACAGCTTTAATTTTGCCAGTATTGCACCTCCTACCTTCTAAGCTTCACAAAAGTTCTCCGAAACCTGCAGGACTAGCACTCCAGGAAGAAACGATAAATACTCTAAGTATAAAATATACAATATTTTAACATCTTTTTTTACAGTGTTAACATAATAATGTTTTATACCCATGGCTCTGCAGATTATTCATCCAGCCTTTCTTGAGCGCGTAGATTTTTACTTGTAGGCCGACAAATTCTGTAATAGGTTAAACATTCACTTCGTTTCTCATTAACCCAAACTGTTTGTCATATCTAGTGGAATATTGAGTCCCTTGCTTGCAGGAAAGCCAGAAGTATCAAACATTGTGTGAACATCATTCCGGATATCCTAATAGATATTTGGAGTTGTGATGTTATAGATTAAGCTATGGTGTAAGTTTTAATTTATTTTCCAAAAAATTGTTTAATATGTGTCCCTAATTGAAGTTGTTAATTAGGGTTTTCTTACTATCTAAAATGGCAATTACTACTGAAATTGGTTTATCAAATAGTACTATCACTGTGTTCAATTTAATTACGCCTAAATTTTCGTTCGAAAACACACATCTGAAAATCTGGTTTGGCAATTAATGCAGCTGGTCTACATCTGCCTACCCAGGATGCCGCTAGTCTTGTCTCACGTCTGTCCCTTGTTTTGCATAGTCCTCGAAACATAGTCTAACTTACCAGTTTGAAAAACTGCTTCTCGAAATCATAGCTTGCACTGCTATTATGTGTATAAACTTCACTGTATGAGTTCGTCCAGGAAGCTTGAGTAAATAATGATATTCAATGAAACGTTTTTAAAACCAGTTTATGTTTCAAACATTGTTTTAAAAAAATGGTTCAAATGGCTCTGAGCACTATGGAACTTAACAGCTGTGGTCATCAGTCCCCTAGAACTTAGAACTACTTAAACCTAACTAACCTAAGGACATCACACACATCCATGCCCGAGGCAGGATTCGAACCTGCGACCGTAGCAGTCGCGCGGTTCCGGACAACACGCCTAGAACCGCGAGACCACCGCGTCCGGCAAACATTGTTTTAGATTTCCTTTGTGAGCAACATGGTTTTCCTATCATGCAAGGTTGGAACCAATTTCTTCGATTCCTTACTATGAGATGGCCATGAAATTTTTTCTGGATATACACTCCTGGAAATTGAAATAAGAACACCGTGAATTCATTGTCCCAGGAAGGGGAAACTTTATTGACACATTCCTGGGGTCAGATACATCACATGATCACACTGACAGAACCACAGGCACATAGACACAGGCAACAGAACATGCACAATGTCGGCACTAGTACAGTGTATATCCACCTTTCGCAGCAACGCAGGCTGCTATTCTCCCATGGAGACGATCGTAGAGATGCTGGATGTAGTCCTGTGGAACGGCTTGCCATGCCATTTCCACCTGGCGCCTCAGTTGGACCAGCGTTCGTGTTGGACGTGCAGACCGCGTGAGACGACGCTTCATCCAGTCCCAAACATGCTCAATGGGGGACAGATCCGGAGATCTTGCTGGCCAGGGTAGTTGACTTACACCTTCTAGAGCACGTTGGGTGGCACGGGATACATACGGACGTGCATTGTCCTGTTGGAACAGCAAGTTCCCTTGCCGGTCTAGGAATGGTAGAACGATGGGTTCGATGACGGTTTGGATGTACCGTGCACTATTCAGTGTCCCCTAGACGATCACCAGTGGTGTACGGCCAGTGTAGGAGATCGCTCCCCACACCATGATGCCGGATGTTGGCCCTGTGTGCCGATAACCCAAGAGCAACAGTGTCCCTAATTTGCTGGGAAGTGGCGGTGCGGTCCCCTACGGCACTGCGTAGGATCCTACGGTCTTGGCGTGCATCCGTGCGTCGCTGCGGTCCGGTCCCAGGTCGACGGGCACGTGCACCTTCCGCCGACCACTGGCGACAACATCGATGTACTGTGGAGACCTCACGCCCCACGTGTTGAGCAATTCGGCGGTACGTCCACCCGGCCTCCCGCATGCCCACTATACGCCCTCGCTCAAAGTCCGTCAACTGCACATACGGTTCACGTCCACGCTTTAGCGGCATGCTACCAGTGTTAAAGACTGCGATGGAGCTCCGTATGCCACGGCAAACTGGCTGACACTGACGGAGTGTATATATATATATATATATATATATATATATATATATATATATATATATATATATATATATATATATATATATAAAACTTTCGAACATTATTAAGGTAAATACATTGTTCTCTACCAAAATCTTTCATTTGCTAACTATGCCTATCAGTAGTTAGAATCTTTTATTTAGCTGGTAGTATTGGCGCTCGCTGTATTGCAGTAGTTCGAGTAACGAAGTTTGTAGTGAGGTAAGTGATTGATGAAAGGTATAGGTTATTGTTAGTCAGGGCCATTCTTTTGTAGGGATTATTGAAAGTCAGACTGCGTTGTGTCTCAGTTTAGTGATGATCAGAATAAGTAAAGAGAGAAATGTCTGAGTACGTTCAGTTTTGCTCGGCTGTTTGTAAATCAAATAACGTAGAGGTTTATTAACACAGTCATTCATAATTTTCCAAAGAGGACGTTTCAGCATCAGAGATCAACTTCTGAACCTAAAATTTGCGAATAAAGTGAATAATACGCGAGCAGCTCCAATCGCTGTCTCAACAATGTCATGCGTGCGTGAACAAGTTTTAAAAGGATGCATAATAATCAAAAGTCCTATACTATGCAAACAAAATGAGGTTAAAAGATTGCAATGGGCACAGCAACACAAAAACTGGAGCGTGCAGCAATGGTCCCAAGTGTTACAGGCGCAAGTATCTAAATTTCAAATACCTAGAAGTCATCGAATGTTTGCTTATCGAGTTCATGGAGAGTAAATTAATAGTCCGTGTGTGAAACCAATGGTGAAGCATGGTGGAAGATCGATTATGATGAGGGGATGTTTTGGAGTGATGAGGTAGGTGATCTAGTGAGAATTAAAGGAACATTAAAGAAGGAAAATATCACAGAATTCTGATCCAAAATATAGTTCCATATGGACAAGATAGTGATTTGTTTGTCCTGTAGGAGGACGTTGATCCGAAACATGCTTTTAAATTGTTCAAAGGGTGTGTCAGTAGAAAAGAGAAATCTGAGAAACTGACGAATGTGATTTGGCAACGTCAATCACTTGACTTAAATACCATGGGATGAACTTGACATGGAGGTCAAAAAGCCTAATTTTGAAGATATATTGAATAATTTTCAGAAGTGTTGGACTGCAACATCTGTAAAAACACGGTGTCGTTCTGTTCCGAAGGAGCTGTTACAGAAAGGGTGTCTCACACCCACCCACCCACCCACACACACACACACACACACCTCCCTCCGTCCTCTAGAGGAGGGTGATTTCGTTGTTTGCGTTACAAAAACTCGGAGCGATCAGGTAACAGGATGTTGAGTACATAATAACTATTTTTTTTAATGTAGACACTTCTAAACATGCAGATCAAATTAAGGATAGTACGTGTAAAACAGGAGGGGAGGGTATAGGATGTACACTGATATCCTGTTAGACCACTGAAACTGCAGACAGTGACGAAAGGCTACTCTTACATGCTTCTACATCGGACGTGGTTGCGACTGAGATTTGTTAATTTTTTTGTATAATTGTTCAAAAGTTGGCCTATCCTTTTGCGACTCTGGTAACACACCATGTCTACGATCGCCATATTAAAGTTGCAGAGACATGATTGTGAATAAATCTCATCGAATTCCAGCAGTGTTAAACTGCTATCCTACTAATTACAACAACACCAAAGAACTGTACAATTGCAAGTTTCTCTAGTCTCCAATGTACTAATAAAATATTCCCCCACTAATTTTGACAATGTCCGAATAAAAATAGATTTACAACCTTTACTAAGTATTACTTTTCTCTCTACAAGAGAAAACTGAGAGAAACAACCAATGTCGACTGTACAGCAACGGTGATAACAGTCATACAATGAAAGACGTAACAGAGACTTTGGTTACGTGGAAACGATTATGTCTCTCAGTCCGGTGAACACAAACAATCGTCAAACCTATAAGTAATTCGTGCAAAACAAATTCGTTGTTTACTTAAATATCTACTATTTATTATATCACTGTCCAGCAATTCTGGGGATAATTACATATTAAATGCTGAATATACATTAAATGAGGTTGTTCGACTTAAGTTTTGATGCCTAAGATGTCAGCCGAACTGAAGAAAACAGTTTTTCACCAATGTACATTGCCAGTAACAACTTACGGCTGTGACACACGGACATTAAATGAATTCATTGTTAGAAAACTATCAGAAACCCGAAGATAGATTGAAAGATCTTTGTTCAACTACACAAATAAAGACAGAAAGAAAGGAGTTGACATCAGACAGAAAATAAAAGCTAGTGACATTATGGAAACAGTTGCAGATGGGCTGATCATGTCGCTCGATGAAAAGATGGCAGGTGCTCAAAACAAGTTTTGGATCGGAACCGAATTTACGAAAAAACACAAAGGGGAGACGATCGTAAAGATGGGACAGAGACTTGAGAAAGACAGCTGGACTGAACTGTAACGAGAAGCTCAAGATCGGGAGAAATGTAAGAAACTGCACGGACGCTATGTTGTGCGCCGTCTGAGACAGGCCAAGTCGATGTTGTTGTTGATGGTGATGATATACTAATGAGGCAAAACATTGTGTGCTTGATAGCGTATTGGTCCAACTCTTTAACGCAATCCACAGCGACTCTGCTTAGCATGGAACCGACAAGTCCTTGGTAGGTTTCCTTACATTTGTGCACCAGACGTCTACACACTTGTGACGCAATTCCCCTAATTTACGTGTCGATGGTCTGAGGACGTGACGTTGGTGTTCGACTGTGTCTGTTCCGTCAAGTTCAGATCAGGCGAATTTAGCAGGTGAGAGATCAAATGAGTTCATTATCATCTTCCCCACAGCACTGTCGTACAGTTCTGGCCTTGTGATATCGACAGCTATCCTGATGAAATACCCCATCGCCGTCGAGGAGGATATCAGGCATGAATGGATAGGGGTGGTCCTCACTAATGTTATCGTTGTCCACTGCTGTCATAGTGGCTTCGAGTACTGTCACACGTCCCATGGAAGCCCAGGTGCGCCATAGCATAGCACTGCCCGCACTGCCGCACGTCAGTGGAGAGGTGCATGTTTCGAGCAACAGACGGCGTCCACATAAACGGTTGTTGACCTGGTGTAACAAGAAATTCATCCCACGAGACTACATTTTTCAGATGACCAGTGGTCTAATCTCGATGATAGCGTATTCATTGCAGTTGTAATTGACGTAGCTTTTGGGTCACATTGGAACACGTACAGGTCGCCCGATACGAACCCCAACGTTCGAGAACGTGCGCTGATCGTCCTTGCTCTGAAACACATGTGCCTGCATCAGACCTGTACTCCGTCGTCAGATGTGCCACGGATCGCCGCCTCTTCTTCTCTGCAGAGCCTCCGACCTCGTTCCCTGGCGCTGGGCCACAACACTCTGCCGCCATTTGTCAAAGCCGCCTGTGTCAGTGGATTTTCCCATTTGCGGCGTGTATCGTCCCTAGAATGATCCCCATTCACTTCTGCTACTCTTGTATGCTTCCATTAGCGCGTCACGCCACCGGGTGGCATTCATTGTCGCGATCAGGAGCCAGCTGGAAATATTATTTTATTTTTTTTATTTATTTATTTATTGTTCCGTGGGACCAAATTAAGGTGAAGTCTCCATTGTTATGGAACGAGTCAATACATAAAATTATAACACGATAGTAGAAACAGATAAAATGAAATATAAGAAACATACTCAGGCGACAAGTTGTAAGTTTAAATAAAGAAAATCAACAATGTAACACTGGAATTTGCTTAGTTTTTCAACTCTTCCAGGAGCCCCTCGACAGAATTGTCGGAGTGAGCCATGAGGAAACTCTTCAGTTTAGACTTAAAAGTGTTTGGGCTTTTTTTTTTTTTTTTTTTTTGGTCATCAGTCTACTGACTGGTTTGATGCGGCCCGCCACGAATTCCTTTCCTGTGCTAACCTCTTCATCTCAGAGTAGCACTTGCAACCTACATCCTCAATTATTTGCTTGACGTATTCCAATCTCTGTCTTCCTCTACAGTTTTTGCCCTCTACAGCTCCCTCTAGTACCATGGAAGTCATTCCCTTGTGTCTTAGCAGATGTCCTATCATCCTGTCCCTTCTCCTTATCAGTGTTTTCCACATATTCCTTTCCTCTCCGATTCTGCGTAGAACCTCCTCATTCCTTACCCTATCAGTCCACCTAAATTTTCAACATTCGTCTATAGCACCACATCTCAAATGCTTCGATTCTCTTCTGTTCCGGTTTTCCCACAGTCCATGTTTCACTACCATACAATGCTGTTCTCCAGACGTACATCCTCAGAAATTTCTTCCTCAAATTAAGGCCGGTATTTGATATTAGTAGACTTCTCTTGGCCAGAAATGCCTTTTTTGCCATAGCGAGTCTGCTTTTGATGTCCTCGTTGCTCCGTTCGTCATTGGTTATTTTACTGCCTAGGTAGCAGAACTCCTTTAACTTCATTGACTTCGTGACCATCAATCCTGATGTTAAGTTTCTCGCTGTTCTCATTTCTGCTTTGCCATCGTCTTTCTCCGATTTACTCTCAAACCATACTGTGTACTCAGTAGACTGTTCATTCCGTTCAGCAGATCATTTAATTCTTCTTTACTTTCACTCAGGATAGCAATGTCATCACGAATCGTATCATTGACATCCTTTCGCCTTGTGTTTTAATTCCACTCCTGAACCTTTCTTTTATTTCCATCATTGCTTCCTCGATGTACAAATTGAAGAGTATGGGCGAAAGGCTACAGCCTTGTCTTACACCCTTCTTAATACGAGCACTTCGTTCTTGATCGTCCACTCTTATTATTCCCTCTTGGTTGTTATACATATTTTATATGACCCGTCTCTCCCTATAGCTTACCCCTACTTTTTTCAGAATCTCGAACAGCTTGCACCATTTTATATTGTCGAACGCTTTTTCCAGGTCGACAAATCCTATGAAAGTGTCTTGATTTTTCTTTAGCCTTGCTTCCATTATTAGCCGTAACGTCATAATTGCCTCTCTCGTCCCTTTACTTCTCCTAAAGCCAAACTGATCGTCACCTAGCGCATTCTCAATTTTCTTTTCCATTCTTCTGTATATTATTCTTGTAAGCAGCTTCGGTGCATGAGCTGTTAAGCTGATTCTGCGACAATTCTCGCACTTGTCAGCTCTTGCCGTCTGCGGAATTGTGTGGATGATGAAGTCAGATGGTATATCGCCCGACTCATATATTCTACACACCAACGTGAATAGTCGTTTTGTTGCCACGTCCCCCAGTGATTTTAGAAATTCTGATGGAATGTTATCTATCCCTTCTGCCTTATTTGACCGTAAGTCCTCTAAAGCTCTTTTAATTCCGATTCTAATACTGGATCCCTTATCTCTTCTAAATCGACTCCTGTTTCTTCTTCTATCACATCAGACAAATCTTCACCCTCATAGAGGCTTTCAATGTATTCTTTCCACCTATCTGCTCTTTCCTCTGGATTTAACAGTGGAATTCCCGTTGCACTCTTAATGTTACCACCGTTGCTTTTAATGTCACCAAAGGTTGTTTTGACTTTCCTGTATGCTGAGTCTGTCCTTCCGACAATCATATCTTTTTCGATGTCTTCACATTTTTCCTGCAGCCATTTCGTCTTAGCTTCCCTGCACTTCCTATTTATTTCATTCCTCAGCGACTTGTATTTCTGTATTCCTGATTTTCCCGGAACATGTTTGTACTTCCTCTTTTCATCAATCAACTGAAGTATTTCTTCTGTTACCCATGGTTTCTTCGCAGGTAACTTCTTTGTACCTATGTTTTCCTTCCCAACTTCTGTGATGGACCTTTTTAGAGATGTCCATTCCTCTTCAACTGTACTGCCTACTGCGCTATTCCTTATTGCTGTATCTATAGCGTTAGAGAACTTCAAACGTATCTCGTCATTCCTTAGTACTTCCGTATCCCACTTCTTTGCGTATTGATTCTTCCTGACTAATGTCTTGAACTTCAGCCTGCTCTTCATCACTACTGTATTGTGATCTGAGTCTATATCTGCTCCTTGGTACGCCTTACAATCCAGTATCTGATTTCGGAATCTCTGTCTCACCATGATGTAATCTAATTGAAATCTTCCCGTATCTCCCGGCCTTTTCCAAGTATACCTCCTCCTCTTGTGATTCTTGGACAAGGTATTCACTATTACTAGCTGAAACTTGTTACAGAACTCAATTAGTCTTTCTCCTCTTTCATTCCTTGTCCCAAGCCCATATTCTCCTGTAACATTTTCTTCTACTCCTTCCCCTACAACGGCATTCCAGTCACTCATGACTATTAGATTTTCGTCCCCTTTACATACTGCATTACCCTTTCAATATCCTCATACACTTTCTCTATCTGTTCATCTTCAGCTTGCGACGACGGCATATATACCTGAACTATTGTTGTCGGTGTTGGTCTGCTGTCGATTCTGATTAGAACAATCCGGTCATTGAACTGTTCACAGTAACACACCCTCTGCCCTACCTTTCTATTCATAACGAATTCTACACTTGTTATACCATTTTCTACTGCTGCTGATATTACCCGATACTCATCTGACCAGAAATCCTTGTCTTCCTTCCACTTCACTTCACTGACCCCTACTATATCTAGATTGAGCCTTTGAATTTCCCTTTTCAGATTTTCTAGTTTCCCTACCACGTTCAAGCTTCTGACATTTCACGCCCCGACTCGTAGAACGTTATCCTTTCGTTGATTATTCAATCTTTTTCTCATGGTAACCTCCCCCTTGGCAGTCCCCTCCCGTAGATCCGAATGGGGGACTATTCCGGAATCTTTTGCCAGTGGAGAGATCATCATGACACTTCTTCAAATACAGGCCACGTGTCCTGTGGATACACGTTACGTGTCTTTAATGCAGTGGTTTCCATTGCCTTCTGCATCCTCATGTCGTTGATCATTGCTGATTCTTCCGCCTTTAGGGGCAATTTCCCACCCCTAGGACAAGAGAGTGCCCTGAATCTTATAACGATATGTTTACGTAATGTGTATACATAAACATACAGTTATAAATGTCCCCGTTCGTAGTCTCTAATTATAACAATATGTTACTTTTGTGCTGTAACATATAGCTATAATCAGCGGTGGAAACATATTTGCGAACGCCGACTGTGTGCGGCTGTTTCTTGTTGGATCGTCTGATCAGTCGGAAGTTGCATTGCAGAGGAGAGTAAATGCCTATTCAAAATATAATTATTTTGGATAGCTCAACATGAATTTCCTAAGGGACCGTAGTTTATCATGCATTTACCAGTAGAATATGGCGCGGAGAAAATATTTCGCCGCATGCAACTTCCGTCCGAACTCGACGAAAGAATTCGTGACTGTGAACTCTCTATTTGGCAGAAACATATAGAAAATTAAATAATTTCATGAACAAGTGAGACATAGATTCTATAGTAAATGAACAGTCCATACACCAGTTCCATTTAACTCTGAATTTATGGCAATTAATAGACGAACTTACACTGCAATGAAGGATTTAACATGGATGCCGTTTTGACTGGCACTTCTCTTAATGAAAATAATTCCTTTGACGTTTTCACATATATGTCGCACAATAAATCTACTGCTAGGCACTTTTAGTATTACACATTTACTTTACACTAGAACAATATTAATTTTAACAATAATAATACGGCGGCAAGACATGCGCGTCCGACACAAGTTACAGGAGACAAGAGAAGAATGAGTAACTGTTCATCGAGAATATCTCGTACCTCAAAAAAAAAAAGTGTAAAAGTGTTCTTCTTCTGTCCGTTTTTCGCGCCGCGGTTTTCAAAGTCAATAACTCACTGCATCTCTGACGGCGCTTCGACAATAAACAAGTTACGTCACAGGTCGTTCACCTTTTACATTCTCGCAATATTATTTGCTAACTGTAGCTGTTACCGAGCGACTGCTCGATTAGTGAATGATTTAAAATGATAAGGCAATCACATAATGTTACATTGCCTTCCATGGGAATCTCAGAAATCAAGGAGATTACCAAGATTCACATGTCGCCGTTAACATTATGGGATTGAGTACTTTACAAATTTACATTGATCAAACACAGTATTCCTGTCATTTGATTATTAGGATTACACAAATATGGTGATCTCTCATTCATAGACAAAGACAGTTCTTAAGGTAAAGATACACAAAAAAATTTAAAAACTAAGACAGTAAATGTACGAAGTTTACAATGGACATTATACATTATACTCATTACAGTCTTTTTTTTTACAGAGTTCATACCGACCATCTTTGTGGCCTCAAGTTATTGTCCAGAGCTCGTAGGCTCTTTGCTCCTGAAAGAAAACACATAGGATTCATCTTTTTATACGCACATACTTCTCACACAATTCTCACACATGGAATTTCTCACACGTGTCCATTTTTATACACATATACTTCTCACACATGGAATTTCTCACACGTGTCCATTTTTATACATATATAATTCTCACACATGGAATTTCTCACACGTGTCCATTTTCCATTGCTCACTAGTTGTCATGATTTTTACGCTTTCACTGTTTGTGTATTGACAGGTAAGTTAAAATTTGATTCTTCTCCAGGTGAAGCTTATGCCTTGAGAAGTTGGATCGCTACTTTGCGGTCTCCGAGTAGAAAACTTTTCATCAGCTCTGGCGGGCGAGTCTCACTCGCACGTTACGTACACACGTTACATGTAACAAAAAATATAAATACCCATTAGTCTAAGAACTAAGCTTAAATCTAATTTTAGGACTTGGGATTCATAGGAATTTGACTTTGTCACTATTCGCGTGTGGTTTGGCTGTTCACATTTCATTCACGGGATATAACATTAGCATAGTATGTGATATGTTGTGAACTCATATAAAAGTCTTTTATTTTGGGAGCGGCTTTCATGGAAAGTCCGTTTCGTCGAACTGCAGCGGGAGTGCTGTGCTAGTACATCACTTTAAATTTAACGCGTTTGTTGCGTCGATGTACGTTGACACAGGCTGATTGTTAGAGCTGAATCGCAACTCGAGGCGCTCACTAGCCTCCACGCGGTACTTCAGCTTTTCCGCGCACGGTTCAGCGAACACGTTGCGTCGATGGTGTTGTGGTATTTTGTGGTTTGCTGAGGCTGGAGAGGAGGGACGAGGATTACCAGGGACAGAGACTCCATTGAAACCATCCCTGTCTCCACATTTTCCAGCCGATTTTGAAGATTTTAAGGTAGGCTAGCGCTCGCACTTTGCAAAGCAGCTAACACACTTGGTTTCCGATGCACTGCACGTAATCACATCACCGCCTTCGGTTACACAACCGGACTATCATTGTCCGTCGGCCTATCTGCACGTTTAACACTTTTTATCTTCACCGTGAATGAAATTATCACTTAGTTATAACAACGATGCATTGCTTCGTGTCTGTGGCAGACAGCCACACCATTTTAAGCCTTCACTTATACACTACTATGTACACAATTTTTTTACAGTTTATAATCAAATAGTTTGTCTCACTTTGAAGCTTGCTAAGTCAGAGCTCTGATTATCATGTCGATTTCATTTTCTGTTACTTTGTTGGTAACTACCTTAACATTTCGCTTTACATTGTTTACATTTTTATCATCTTTCTCTAAGACTAATTATGCTTTTAGTTCACAGTCACAATACATTAGTTTCTCCGATCTGTTAGCAATTATTATTATTTTAATTCATTTCAATCGTTCTTTCTATTTATTAGATTCATTAAAGTTATCACTGTCATTTCAACAAAAATTCTCTTTTTACTAGATGTGAGGATCAGTCAGTCACATTTGATTGCCCTCTCACATGAGAACAGAACACCATTCAAGAAAATATTCAAATTCCTTATCGCGATCTCGGTTTGCTTCTCGGATTGACTTTAAAAGGAAAAATAAAGACATTTCAAAACTATCTTTTCTCGATTTCGTTCACGCGCTTCCTTTTGAAAATCGTATGCCAAACCAGCCTTCCACGTCAACCGCATTTCTCAATCTGTGACGTCAAGTCTACGGGACGGGTTTAGGCGGGTTAGGATATTTACACAAATTCAGAAGAAAGACATAGATATAATAGTACATAGAAGAAGAAATCTAGCAAACAACTCCTTGTTCCTTATGACTTAGAAATTAATTTTCCTTTGTGCCGTACGTCTGCGTACACGCTCCAATTACAAACTAGCTACTTTGTTTTGCCGGCGGTTTCATTGTCATTTTATTCTCGCCTTGACGCCTGCTTGCACTACACTGCATTGGCCTCTATATATGACCTTAAGTCATAATTGCTTTGTCCTTGCCACTTACGCTCTTATACTTGGTATTTATTTCACTTATGGCTTTGAATGTATCTGTCCTGCGTATTGCAATTACAATTAATGCTACTTTGTTTATCTAGCTGAAGGATAGCGCTTTCGTGGTCATGTTGGTACTTACAAGTAACTCACATGCTTTGTAAACATTACGTTATTTTAATGCAGAGATGAACCTGTTCCAGATTTCTATGTACATTGGAACTTAATTTAGACTTAGCTGACTTAGAAACTAGTTACTTGTTTTCCCTTTTAGTGGGACCAGGAACCAATAATTGTCAAGCGACCCTTGTCCTTGACGAAAATAAATTTCGTTTCTGGATCATTGCTCCTTGAACTTAAAAAAAAAATTCTTACATACTATGTTTTATTTTCACTTCTTTAACATTTCATATCGCAGAAGCCGGCTTGTTAGGCACATCCTTCGCTTTATATTTCATTTCTCTCTCTTAAATATTATCTCCTTAAAACTAGAGTTCTTGGAGTTGATCACTTTCTTTGTTAAACAAGATTTTTTTTTATCAGCTTGTCTGTACTTAAATTATGGCTCAAGATAACATATTTTAAATTGTCTGCTGTATAGCAAGATAGACTCACTGTCGTGTAATATATTCTAAGCACTTTTTTTTTAACGAAGTCAAATCAGTTGTCACTTAGTCACTAGCGGCTAACCTTCTCTTCTCATTATAAAGCTTTCCTTTTGACTTATTCTGTAGCATGATATTTTTTAAGATCAGAGTGATGGTATACTCCTTTTATTTTTCCATTTGCGGGATCAGAAATCAGATAACAACCTGTATGCGGTATACGAAGGATCTCGTTAGGTCCCTCAAAAAGACTTTGCCATTTTCGATTTTTGCGTAAGAGCAACGATGGTTTAAAGTGTATTTTTAGCAAGACCTTTTCGCCTACTTTATAAGTTAACACCTTATTAATATGTTTGTCATTCGCCTTCTTGCGTAAAGTGGCTTGGGTGGTCAACGTTGTTAGAGCTTGTCTTATTCTGGCGTCTAAACTAGCGCTTGTGTTGTTACACTTAGGAATTGAATTGACATTGAACATCCTTGGACGGGTAATGTTGGAATTTTAATTAATGTACTAATTTGCTTATAGAAACATAAGGACATAGCATTAATATTTGCACCTGTATCTAGGATTACAGTCGTCAAAATTCCGGCTATAGGAAGTTTTGTCATAGCTTGCACTTGGTCATCTATCGGTTCATCACCGTCAGTTGTCTCTTTCTCTTGTAATAATTCTTGTCTCATGTCAATCCCGTCTTTGTATCTCAGTACAAGTACGTCATGGTTAGTCTCTCCGTCGAAGTGGTAGCCCCCATTCTGTCTCACAGCATCACTTAGGGAGCTTTCAGATGCTGGACTTAGTTTTCCTGCTTGTGTGGTTTTGATTGGCCTTCATCATTAGAAAGTTCGACCAATCTGACATTGTGAGAACACTGAGGAACAAAATTACTGTTATGCACAAACCTCGTGTCAAAATGTTGCTGCGTTTGTTCTGGTGTCCAATACGTGTTACTGTCTTCCGCGTTTGCGAAAAAATACAGGGGGATTGTAATGCCTTCGCGCGGTCTGATGATTTTTATTACTATTATGATTTCCGGAATTGTTACTGTGAAATCCACCTTCACACTGTGGTTTGCCGTTAAACTGTGTGTTTCTGTGCATTCCCTGCGCTTGATTTTTACTAGGCGCGGAGTTGTATTGGTATGAGTGGGCGTTATCAGCTGTTTGTTGCTGCCCGTAATCTGAGTGTTGGCTGCGCGAGTACGGTGCATTCCATTGCGATCCGCTCTGCTGTTGCCAACCTTTTTGACTGAAACCGTTTCCAAACTTCTGCTTGTACGATTGATTGCCGTACTGGTTACCAGTCGTGTTATACACGGGATTGAATCGGTTGTGTTGATTATGTCTATTGCTTTTGTGCGGATACCCACTGCCTTTATTTTCGTTTTGCCAATCGTTACTATTTTTTGAACCGTTCCCTGGCTTTTCATAGCCGTTACTGTCGTAATGTTGTGGCCAAGAATTGTGCGGAGTAATCCGCGGTTTGTTAGCTCTCATGTCCTCATAGATCAGGTCTAGGGAATCTAATATCGACATAAAGGTATCTGGATCATCATCTGGTATGGCTATCAGCTTTTCACGAATCGAAATGGGTAATTTAGACTTGAGAATCATAATTACATCTTTACTATTGATAGGGTTATCCCAATACCTAATTTTGCCAAGATATTTTTCGAAGTACATTCTCAGGCTACTATTCCTAGGGTCAAATTGTTCTGCATTATAGACTTCTTTACGAAGGCGCTTCTTAACACCTTCGCTCCAAAATTTGCTGAGGAAACAGTGCTCAAACTCCTCATATGTTCGACACTTATCAACCATTTCTGTTCCCCATATTGCCGATTAGCCACCTATATATCCGGTAACAAATTGGATACGCTGTCTATCAGTCCACGAATTTGGAAAAATGCCGGAGAATCCACGAAGAAAGACAATTGGGTGGATATTTCGTTTTTCTGGGTTAAAGGTTTGAAAAACTCGATGCTTTATCATGCTTTCTTCCTTCATCATTTTTACTACTGAGTCAGATTCTTGATTTCGGTGACTAACTGGAATATGTGGTGGTGAAGTGTGTTCATTAGATACAACAGGTATTCGGAATTGCCGAAATAATTCATCTTCTTCCTCTGAGGCTAAAAAGTTAGGATAATTCGGTCTCTGTATTCGGGAACTACTACTCACTTGTGCCTTCAGGTTATTTAGCTGTTCCGTTACCTCTTGCTTCCAATTTGGTAATTCTTGCTGAAGGGTACGCCTAATGCTACCGAGTTCAGACATTACGGTATCTCCGGAGCTTCCAGGAGCTGACAAGATACCAAGAGTGGTTGCTTTCACAGTCTCTACTAGGTCTTTGTTAATTTTATCTTCGACAAATTTGTCCTTTCCAGCAATCCACTTCTCATACTTTTCTCTAAATTCTCTCTCATGACTATCTAGCTTCTCCTTTACTTTCGTTTCCGTTTCCAGAGTCAAGTTTGACATTCCCTCAGTTAGTTTTTCTACCTGCGTAGTTACTCTGTCTAATCTGTGATTAACCGTGGTTACGGTGGAGTCAAGATTCTTGGTTGCGTTTCGGATGTCAGCTGTCTCGCTTTGTATGGTAGCTAAAGTGTCATTCAGTTCGAAAATTATTCCACTTCGCATTTGAGAAACAGCATCCTTAACTTGCTTTGCTACTTCTTTGGCTACGTTTTCTCTAACAGTTCTTATTTCTTCGCTTACTGTAGAAAGTTTATCTTCAATTACTGTAGAAAGTTTATCTTCAAGTGAGGCTAACATTTGTCTATTTTCGTCTTTCAAATCATTTTTAATGGAATTCACCATTTGGCGATTTCCGTCCTGCATCATTTGACTTATTTGACTCAGTAGCTGTTTGAATACATCGTCTGTCACTACCCCTGAATTGCTTTCACCTGCCTCCCTTGTAACCGGTATATGGCTACGACTACTAGTGGCAGAAACTATGCTGGCATTGTCTAGCTCAGTACCGGTAACATTATGGTGTGAGGCACCAAAGTCCGTAAGATTTCCCACTTCACTTTCTACAATTGTTTCAATTGGTGTCTCAGCCCTACTAATTACTTTGCGGGACCGTAAGCGACGCGACACTTCACTCGTTTCATTCCGTTCATTTGAATCTAGTGATGACATTTTATCGTCTGCCATAGCTCACTTATTTACAAACAGTAAGTCAATGAAGTTCGTTTGAGCTACGGCCGTCAGCTGTCGACAGAGATGTAATTTATCGGTTGCGAGTCGGTTGTCACTGCTACGTCACAAGATCGGAATGTCGGGAGATGCACGTCACGAGAACAAGAGACTATTCTGGACCGTAAAGAAAGTATGGCTGCACACTGTTCAAAATAAATGAAAACTAAGGCTGGTCAGCTCCGTGAACATGCAGCGGACATTTAAAAACAAATGATATGCAATACACAACAATGGAATTTAAACAATACTTGAAGAAATTACTAACTACTAAATGCAATCAACTGAATTCAAAGCAAATTTTACTGCAACTAATAAAGATCGTCACAAATTGATTAATGTCGGCTGAAATTAAGGAAGCTTGGCTACGGCTAACAAAATTTTAACTTACGTTACTGATGACTGCCTTGGGCGTTGCAACTAGATTTTCGCACAAATTCTGTTCCAAAAAAAAATCTCTCTTCCATTATTTTCTCTGAATATCTCGTTTCTTTCGCTCAATGGAAATTTTATTGGATGGCGTTTGATGTCATGTAACAAATAAAAAGCACAAGATTAGCTACAATTATTTATGAATATTCCCACAATGCGTATCTTACATAAATTTTTATTCCTTTAAGTTTTTTTTTTTTTTTTAATTCGGGTCCCTGTTCGGGCGCCAATTATAACGATATGTTTACGTAATGTGTATACATAAACATACAGTTATAAATGTCCCCGTTCGTAGTCTCTAATTATAACAATATGTTACTTTTGTGCTGTAACATATAGCTATAATCAGCGGTGGAAACATATTTGCGAACGCCGACTGTGTGCGGCTGTTTCTTGTTGGATCGTCTGATCAGTCGGAAGTTGCATTGCAGAGGAGAGTAAATGCCTATTCAAAATATAATTATTTTGGATAGCTCAACATGAATTTCCTAAGGGACCGTAGTTTATCATGCATTTACCAGTAGAATATGGCGCGGAGAAAATATTTCGCCGCATGCAACTTCCGTCCGAACTCGACGAAAGAATTCGTGACTGTGAACTCTCTATTTGGCAGAAACATATAGAAAATTAAATAATTTCATGAACAAGTGAGACATAGATTCTATAGTAAATGAACAGTCCATACACCAGTTCCATTTAACTCTGAATTTATGGCAATTAATAGACGAACTTACACTGCAATGAAGGATTTAACATGGATGCCGTTTTGACTGGCACTTCTCTTAATGAAAATAATTCCTTTGACGTTTTCACATTCACGTCGCACAATAAATCTACTGCTAGGCACTTTTAGTATTACACATTTACTTTACACTAGAACAATATTAATTTTAACAATAATAATACGGCGGCAAGACGTGCGCGTCCGACACGAGTTACAGGAGACAAGAGAAGAATGAGTAACTGTTCATCGAGAATATCTCGTACCTCAAAAAAAAAAAAAAAAAAAAGTGTAAAAGTGTTCTTCTTCTGTCCGTTTTCCGCGCCGCGGTTTTCAAAGTCAATAACTCACTGCATCTCTGACGGCGCTTCGACAATAAACAAGTTACGTCACAGGTCGTTCACCTTTTACATTCTCGCAATATTATTTGCTAACTGTAGCTGTTACCGAGCGACTGCTCGATTAGTGAATGATTTAAAATAATAACGCAATCACATAATGTTACAACCTCTATCCGCTCCTCCGCCCTCTTTGACAAGGCCGTTGGCAGAATGAGGCTGACTTCTTATGCCGGAAGTCTTCGGCCGCCAATGCTGATTATTTATCAAAATTTAGGCAGTGGCGGGGGTCGAACCCGGGACAAAAGATGTTTTGATTATGAATCACCCCTAGACCACGGGTAAGCTAAGATTTTTGAGTTCTCGTGGTAGCTTATTGAAAATGGATGCAGCAGAATACTGCACTCCTTTCTGCACAAAAGGAAGTGCATTCCACATGCAGATTTGATTTCTGCCTAGTATTAACTGAGTGAAAGCTGTTAACGCTTGGGAATAAGCTAATATTGTGAACAACAAACGACATTAAAGGAAATATATACTGTGAGGGCAATGTCAGAATTCCCAGACTATTGAATAGGGGTTGAAAAGAGGTACTCGAACTTACACCACATATAGCTCGAGCAGCCCATTTTTGAGCCAAAAATACCCTTTTTGAATCAGAAGAGTTACCCAAAAAATAATACCATACGACATAAGCGTATGAAAATATGCGAAGTAGACAACTTTTCGCGTTGAACTGTCACTTATTTCAGATACTGTTCTAATGGTAAATAAAGCAGCATTCAGTTTCTGAACAAGATCCTGAACATGGGCTTTCCACAACAGCTTGCTATGTATCCGAACGCCAAGGAACTTGAACTGTTCCGTCTCGCTTATAATACGCCCATTCTGTCTGATCAAAGTATCGGTTCTTGTTGAATTGTGAGTTAGAAACTCTAAAAACTGAGTCTTACTGTGATTTAGCAACAAATTATTTTCCACAAGCCACGAACTTATTTCATGAACTTCTTTATTTGATACTGTTTCAGTATTACACACAAGATCCTTCACTACCAAGCTGGTGTCATCAGCAAACAGAAATATTTTTGAATCACCTGTAATACTAGAAGGCATATCATTTATAAGAAACAGCATTGGCCCCAGCACCGACCCTTGGGGAACGCCCCACTTACCAGTGTCCCATTGGGACTGAACATCACTACCACTCTCAATATTGCGGAGAATTACCTTCTGCTTTCTGTTCTAAAGTAAGAGGCGAATCAATTGTAAGCTACTCTCCTTACTCCATAATGGTCCAACTTCGGCAGTAATATTTTGTGGTCAACTCAGTCAAAAGCCTTCGTTAAGTCAAAGAAAACACCTAGCGTTCGCAACCTTTTATTTAATCCGTCCAAAACCTCACAGAGAAAAGAGAATATAGCATTTTCAGTTGTTAAACCATTTCTAAAACCAAACTGCACATTTGACAGCAAATTATGTGAATTTAAATGCTCCAGTAACCTTGTAGATACAACCTTCTCGATAACTTTAGCAAACATCGATGGCATAGAAATAAGTCCAAAATTGTCAACATTATCCCTGTCTCCCTTTTTATAAAGTAGCTTCACTACCGAGTACTTTAATCGGTCAGGAAACCGACCACTCATAAAGGAAAGGTTACAGATATGGCTATGTACTGGGCTAACATACATAGAACAATACTTCAGTATTCTGCTAGATACCCCGTCATATCCATGAGAGTTCTTGGTCTTTAGTGATTTAATTATTAAGTCAATCTCCCTCTTGTCAGTATCATGGAGGAGCATTTCAGGTAACAGTCTCGGAACACTTTTTTCTACGAGCACTATATGATTCCCTGTTGGGACTAGGTTTCTATTTAGTTCACCTGCTATATTCAGAAAGTGATTATTAAATACTGTACATACATGCGACTTATCAGTAACACGGACATTCCCACTACGCACTGATTCTATATCCTCGACCTGTCTCTGTAGACCAGCCACTTCCTTTACGACTGACCATATAGTTTTAATTTTATCCAGACACTTAGCTATTCTATCTGCACACCGCGTACTTTTTGTCTTCCTAATAAAATTTTACGCACCTTACAATACTGTTTGTAATGGGCTGCTGCATTTAGATTTTGACTATTTCTAACGTTTTGATATAATTTCCACTTTGTTCTACAAGATATTCTTATCCCTCTAGTCAGCCACCAAGGCTGCCTGTTTGTGCTAGTACCCTGTTTTGAACGTTCTAACGGAAAGCAACTTTCAAAGAGCACGACAAAAGTCTTGAGGAAAGCATTATGTTTATCGTGTACTCTATCAGCACTATAAACATCTTGCCACTCCTGTTCCTTGATAAGGTTTACAAAGGTCTCTACAGAAACTGGATCAGCTTTCCTAAACAGTTGATAACTATATTTAACATGTGTTGCAGCACAAAAATCTTTTAGAGTTAAAATTTGTGCATCATGATCTGAAAGGCCATTCACCTTTTTGCTAACAGAATGCCCTTCTAGTAATGAGGAACGACCAAAAATGTTGTCTGTGGCGTCACCGCCAGACACCACGCTTACTAGGTGGTAGCCTTTAAATCGGCCGCGATCCATTAGTATACGTCGGACCCGCGTGTCGCCAGTATCAGTGATTGCAGACCGAGCGCCGCCACACGGCAGGTCTAGAGAGACTTCCTAGCACTCGCCCCAGTTGTACAACCGACTTTGCTAGCGATGGTTCACTGACAAAATACGCTCTCATTTGCCGAGACGTTAGTTAGCATAGCCTTCAGCTACGTCATTTGCTACGACCTAGCAAGGCGCCATTACCAGTTACTATTGATACTGTGCATAATGTACCGTCAAGAGCGACTTTCACCATTTATGAATTAAAGTTGAGTATTCCACCAGCTACGTCAGTTTTTTCTAAATTCTAATTTCCTTGTCCTGTTCCAGACCTCACGCCAGCCTGCGTGAGCTAAAACACGTGCCTTTCGGCTTCCTCTAGTAACACGGTGTTGGCTCTCCTGCCAACCACAACATTGTCTATGGTTGTTCTACTGTTCCCTTGCACTCTCGTTGGAAAGAATACGGATTGCATAAGATTATATGAATTAAGGAGGCCTACCAGCGTCCGTTTCCGTGCACAATCACTTATACATTTAATATTAAAGTCACCACATATAACTAACTTTTTGTATTTCCTATAAAGTGAACCAAGAACCTCCTCTAGCTTTAGCAAAAATGTTGTGAAATCGGAGTCTGGGGATCTATAAATAACAACAGTTAGAAGTTTAGCTCCACTAAATTTAACCACACCTGCACAACTTTCAAACACCTTTTCAGTGCAGTACTTTGAAACATCAACTGACTCAAATGGGATGCCGTTTTTCACATACATGGCTACTCCCCCACACCGCAAAGAGCTCCTAGAAAAGCAGCCAGCCAATCTGCATCCTGGTAAAGGAAGCCTCGGAATTATCTCCTTATTTAAGAAGTGTTCAGATATACCAATAATTTCAGAGTCAACATCTATAAGCAGTTCACTAACCTTATCTCTAACACCTTGTATATTTTGATGAAATATACTAATTCTGTTATTACTCGGATACCTAAGCTTTGTCGAAAGTGGTTCCTTTGTTAGAGAGACTTCCCTTAAGCAGGAATACCTATCAGCTGACTTCAATCTAAAAAAGGTGCAGTTGCAGCTATCATATGTTTTGAGCGAACTCTACGATTCCAGAAGCAAACGGATATGGCACAAAGAGCTCGTGAGAACGATAAGTCGAACATGTTTACATAAATTGGTGTTGTCGATATTTTATCGAAAAAGAAGGTACTGCAGAAATGGTTCAGAGATGCATTGGTTCCTAATGTTACGATTAGCAAAAGCGGTGTTAAACTTCGTGTTGATAACGTGCACAGTACAGTTGCTGATACCCTTCTCATCGCCCCGCGGTTAGAGGCGCCATGTCACGGACTGCACGGCCCCTCCTACCGGAGGTTCGAGTCCTCCCGTGGGCATGGGTGTGTGTGTGTGTGTTGCTCTTATCGTAAGTTAGTTTAAGTAGTGTGTAAGTCTAGGGACCGATGATCTCAGCAGTTTGGTACCTTAGGAATTCACACACACACACTTCTCATCAGATTGCGAACCAGTCTTTAGAAGGGATAACAGGTGGTCTGAACACTGTACATACCAGATGATGCCGTCCTGTCGTAATCCCTCTCCTAAAAACTCTCAACAGAATAGTACAAACACTGCCGCGTGTTCCTTTATTTTTATGTTCATTTTGTTAAAAATGTTACTACATAACCTATAGAAATCAAAATGTTTACATGTTCAAGACTAGAAATCTACTCTGTAGGAATCAGCATGTGTTTCGAAAAAGACGATCGTGTGAAACCCAGCTCGCGCTATTCGTCCACGAGACTCAGAGGGCCGTAGACACGGGTTCACAGGTAGATGCCGTGTTTCTTGACTTCCGCAA
Organism: Schistocerca cancellata; assembly: GCF_023864275.1. NCBI lineage: Eukaryota > Metazoa > Arthropoda > Insecta > Orthoptera > Acrididae > Schistocerca > Schistocerca cancellata. The sequence continues at coordinate 19,840,451 of NC_064633.1, read as the reverse complement.
GGCGTTCGGTACAGTTCCCCACAGGCCGGCCAGTGTGGTCGAGTGGTTCTAGACGCTTCAGTCTGGAACCGCGCGACCACTACGGTCGCAGGTTCGAATCCTGCCTCGGGCATGGATGTGTGTGATGTCCTTAGGTTAGTTAGGTTTAAGTAGTTCTAAGTTCTAGGGGACTGATGACCTCAGATGTAAAGTCCCATAGTGCTCAGAGCCAGCCACAGTTCCCCACAGTCATTTAATGAACGAAGTAAGAGCATATCGACTATCAGACCAATTGTATGATTGGATTGAAGAGTTCCTAGATAACAGAACGCAGCAAGTCATTCTCAATGGAGAGAAGTCTTCCGGAATAAGAGTGATTTCAGGTGCGCCGCAGGGGAGTGTCGTAGGACCGTTGCTATTCACAATATACATAAATGACCTTGTGGTTAACATCTGAAGTTCACTGAGGCTTTTTGCGGATGATGCTGTCGTATATAGAGAGGTTGTAACAATGGAAAATTTTACTGAAATGCACAAGGATCTGCAGCGAATTGACGCATGGTACAGGGAATGGCAATTGAATCTCAATGTAGACAAGTGTAACGTGCTGCGAATATATAGAAAGAAATATCCATTATCATTTATCTACCATATAGCAGGTCAGCAACTGGAAGTAGTTAATTCCATAAATTATCTGGGAGTAGGCATTAGGAGTTATTTTAAATGGAATGACCAGATAAAGTTGATCGTCGGTAAAGCAGATGCCAGACTGTGATTCATTGGAAGAATCCTAAGTAATTGCAGTCCGAAAACAAAGGAAGCAGGTTACAGTACACTTGTTCGCCCACTGCTTGAATACTGCTCACCAGTGTGGGATCCGTACCAGATAGGGTTGATAGAGGAGATAGATAAGATACAACGGAGAGCAGCGCGCTTCGTTACAGGATCATTTAGTAATCGCGAAAGCGTTACGGAGGTGATAGATAAACTCCACTGGAAGAATCTGCAGGAGAGACGCTCAGTAGCTCGGTATGGGCTTTTGTTGAAGTTTCGAGAACACACCTTCACCGAGCAGTCAAGCAGTATATTGCTCCCTCCTACGTATATCTCGCGAAGAGACCATGAGGATAAAATCAGACAGATTAGAGCCCACACAGAGGCATACCGACAATCCTTCTTTCCACGAACAATACGAGACTGGAATAGAAGGGAGAACCGATAGAGGTACTCAAGGTACCCTCCGCCACACACCGTCACGTGGCTTGCGGAGTATGGATGTAGATGTAGAAGAATAAAAGAAAATGTTATGTTCGTTTACAGTTTACAGTTGTCCCTACAGTGAAAGTTTACGCTGCACATTGCCTACATCAGTTTAAATGTGTGTGTTTTCCTAAGGGACCAAACACTGAGATCATCGGTCCCTAGACTTACACACTACTTAAACAACTTTCGATAATAACAAAACACACACCCATGCCAGTGGGAGGACTCGAACCTCCGGCGGGAACGGCCGCGCAGTCTGCGACATGCCGCCTCAAACTGCGCGGCCACTCCGCTCGGCGCATACGTCAGTCCTACAATGGATAAACGCAAATCGTCCTCAGTAATTGACCAAAACTGCTTTGCGTAATGAATCTTGAGGCAAAAAGCAGAAAGGGGAAGCAGTATCATTACAAGGCCTAAATCGTTTTGGGAACCTTTGCTCTAAATGAGAACTGTTCCGCAATAATAGTAAATCCTTTCCAAGAACTACCTAAGTTGATAACCTTCTGTATAAATTGGCCTTTGCTCTCTGTCAAACGGAATAAATTGAGCATTAATGAGACGCTGAGGAGTGCTCCCTACTTATTCAAGATTCTGCTTTTACGAAGGGACTTTGAATGTCTATTCAAACATCATGATGCGATATTTATCAAAAGCCCTTTTCGTTACTTGTTGAGTCAACACTAATTACTCCACTTTTCTTCGTGTACCACTGTGGAATTCAATACAACTACTGAGCTGTCAAAGAAGAGAAAAACAGCATTTATTAGTAATATTACTGCTGTTCACAAGCGTTGCGATTATCTACTACACATGTTATCGATTTGTTCACAAAATAACTGGTCCTTGTCTGTAGTGCACTTACCTCAATGCGTCTTAGCTCTTGAACGTTTTTTAGGAGTACATTTCACATTTCCCACATTTTTAATGTTGGTGACGAGCAATACCCATTAAAATAGCAGAACGCAGTCTGAATTTGCCTCATACCAACAACCACTTTGTTCTTTCGGCCAATACATGCAAATCTTTATATATGATGGAACGTTAATGATAGATGCACTCAACAATTCCACTAATCATTAACTATTATCAGGTATTGTCATTGTAAAGAAATTTTAAAAATCCTCGCAGTTTTAAAAAACCGTAGATTTTTTTTCGAATAAATGAAATTTCTTCAAGGCCGCACTGTTGTACAGAGGATTTTTTATTCGGCATCAGCCGGTTGCAAACCATTACAGGTGCACCTTCATATGGTAATCTATACTGAATACAAAGAACATATTAATGAAATGCTGTCAGTACTTTGTGTACAATAGTGACAAAATGGGAAGAGGTTTTTATCCACCACCTTCCACTTCATAAGGCTAGAGAAGAAGCACGATGTCCCAAAGTTCAAGTTGCAGACTGCTTAATTGCGTAATCTCTAAAATGGTTGATCATCGAATAGCTAAACTCAGAATTGTACACCGTAAGGTGAACATTGAAAGCGTCTAAACTTATGCTCCAATAAAAAAAAAGTAGGGAAAGAGAGCAAATCACTACAATTGAAACATATAGGGCCGAAACAGTGGTAATGGAGGCCGTTTAGTGAAATGCATCAATCATCAAAGCTGTGTTATAACAGAATCAAAGTTAACTCCTTATTAAACGTAGTCCTAACTGGTAGTCCAAATTAAAAGAGGAGTGCAACTAACTCATGCAAAATCTTCGTCAGGTGGATAAAACCATAGTTCGTTTGAAACATGTACAGACAAACATTAAACGAAAAAAAAGGGGGCAGCAAGTGAACACTTGGTAGAATGAAATTTTCACTCTGCAGCGGAGTGTTTGCCGATACGAAACTTCCTGGCTCACTAAATATGTGGCCCTTGGCGGCCAAGTTCTCTACGGTAGAGTTTGGGAAGTAGGAGGTCTGCCGGAAATACAGCTGTGAGGATGGCTCGTGAGTCTTGCGCGTGTCGCTCAGTCGCTAGAGCACTTGCCCGCGAAAGGCAAAGGACACACGTTCGAGTCTATGTCCAACAAACAGCCGTAATGTGCCAGGAAGTTTCGAACTAACACTTGTTAAACGGAAAGAATCAATAAGAATTTTTTTTGAAACTTACCAATAAAACTATGCTAAGACAGGGGGGCTACGACAGTTTAAGGTGGTCACCCGATGGTGAGTTATTGTATCCTGCTACTGAGAATCCATCTTGTGCGGAATCCATTAGAGTGGGCTGTCTCATAGTAGAAGAAGTCACTGGGAGGTAATAATTAGTGCTGTTGATAAAATATCGATATATCATTATTTTCTCGACAATTTTTTTCACAATCTTCGGTACATATTTGACAATGATCTTTTGAAATTGTAGTAGAACATAACTTTACTTTCACTGTGTGAAGGAGTCTTTCTACTTTTGGGGGTTTCAGCACGTCTAGTCCATCTCTTCCTCTGTGTGAAACAAGTATATGTGGCACAAAAGAAGAAGTCCAATTGCAGGGGGGGGGGGGGGGTGAGGGACGGTGTGAGTGGAATGATGTGAAGAACACCAGTTGCGTTAAAAAACAACTTTAAACACAACTTGTGGACTATTTTTTCAGATCGACAGTCTTCTGAAACAGTTGATGACAAAGATGAACAAAAATTTAAAAGATGAGATTAGTCTTTGCAGTGGGCGGAGACGTGTGATTAGAAATTCTGACGTAATTGGCGCTCGGCGCTACCAAAAGCAACGTTTTGATACTACAATTGTTAGTTCGCTGGCGTTGGCAGGAATGAAAAAAAAAGAACAGAGAAGTCGACACGAAGTGTTCCGGACAAATCCGTCATGTAACGAAACCGATCGACGGACGCATCGGACACCTTCTATTGTGCTACTTACATGCATCGTTTTCCTCTCAGTTCTTGCTCTAAGAGGGATAGAGGGATAGGTAGGCTGGCTGCTAGTTTGTTGATGTACCTAATATCCAATAATAAATCTATACTTAAATATATAGCTCTATAACCGGCAGTAAATATATTTTTATGAGCCGGTACGTCGATATTCTTTACGTCGGTATACCGACATGTCGACCGAGACATCGATATGTGTATACAGGGTGAGTCGCCTAACATTACCACTGGGTATATTTCGTAAACCACATCAAATTCTGACGAATCGATTCCACAGACCGAACGTGAGGAGAGGGGCTAGTGTAATTGGTTAATACAAACCGTAAAAAAATGCACGGAAGTATGTTTTTTAACACAAACCTACGTTTTTTAAATGGAACCCCGTTAGTTTTATCAGCACATCTGAACATATAAGCAAATACGTAATCAGTGTCGTTTGTTGCATTGTAAAATGTTAATTACATCCGGAGATATTGTAACCTAAAGTTGACGCTTGAGTACCACTCCTCCGCTGTTCGGTCGTGTGTATCGGAGACCACTGAATTACGTAGGGATCCAAAGGGAACGGTGATGGACCTTAGGTACAGAAGAGACTGGAACAGTACATTACGTCCACATGCTAACACCTTTTTATTGGTGTTTTTCACTGACGCACATGTACATTACCATGAGGGGAGATGTACACGTACACACGTGGTTTCCGTTTTCAATTACGGAGTGGAATAGAGTGTGTCCCGACATGTCAGGCCAATAGATGTTCAATGTGGTGGCCATCATTTCCTGCACACAATTTCAATCTCTGGCGTAATGAATGTCGTACACGCCGCAGTACATCTGGTGTAATGTCGCCGCAGGCTGCCACAATACGTTGTTTCATATCCTCTGGGGTTGTAGGCACATCACGGGACACAATCTCCTTTAACGTACCCCACAGAAAGAAGTCCAGAGGTGTAAGATCAGGAGAACGGGCTGGCCAATTTATGCGTCCTCCACGTCCTATGTAACGCCCGTCGAACATCCTGTCAAGGGTCAGCCTAGTGTTAATTGCGGGATGTGCAGGTTAGAGATGGGCAAAACTGTTCTTTTCAGAGATTGGATCAGAACTGTTCACTCCCTGAAATGAATTAGCTCTTTTTCATGACTCACCACTCATTTACAATATAAAATAAATGGAAGGCACATTGCCCTTTAAACTTGGTTTATTCCAGTACTATACCTGTATTTTGATCTTATTTGATCCTATTTTGAAGTAACACAGATAATGAGTAAGAATTTTGTATTGTTTATTGAAATTTCCACGATATGACAGTTTTTGATTATTGATTTATTTTGCACTGTCGTGGTTTTTTGGGTGATCGGAAAATGTTGTAACTTGAGATTTACATTAACAATATATTTGGCTATAACGTATTAAAATTTCATTAACCTCATACAAATACATCGCAAGCCATATATTTTTAAAGTGAACGTTTCCTTTCGAAGACGCCTAAAATCGCAAAATCCGTACCAGAATAAGAAAAAAAAATATAAATTTGACTGTAAAACGAAAGTGCTGCATATAGCCTTACGCAGAATAAAACAAGGAAAATATTGGTGTATCACATTTTGCGATACGTTTATCGGTTCGCTCGTAATTAAAGCGTAAATTCGAGTGTCTATAATAAAAATCCTATAGTAAGAGGAGTCATCAGGAACCTAATCTAATCAGTTTAAACAAATAAAAATAAAATAAAAACAATTGATGTATACATGACATAATAATGTAATATACATAGCGGCATTACTACGAAGAACAATATCCAGTGGGGACGAACTCCGATGCAGAGGCGCTGAGTCGAGCAGGTCGAGCCGCGAGCTGTTTTACTGCGTGAGCTGAGACCGCAGAGACCACAGTGACACCTGAGTCGCTTTGCTCGACGCTCTGGCTAGAGTCGAGACGGTGGGGCGAGCGTTGAGCGGGCGAGTTCCGAGGGAGGGGGTAGCGGTGAACTCACCCGCTCCGAGACAAATAGTTCGTTCCCTTGCGAGCGGGTTTTTGCAAGTAGTTCCTATGTTATCCGCTAGGTGGCTCTCTGTCCTGTTGCTCGCATCAACTGCCCAGAGGGCAGGACGTGCGACTGAAACGATCGCCGACAGAGTGCGATGCGAAGTTACGCTGCGCCAGAACACAAAATCCAATGGGGCACTGCACAATGCAGGCAGCCAAGGTAGAAGCAGGGCAGAGGCCGGCGCTGGCTGTGTTGTGTGGCGTGCACTGTGCTGTGACCAGCAGAGGCGCTGCTGATATGCTCCGTCTCTCTCTCTCTCTCTCTCTCTCTCTCTCTCTCTCTCTGCCGTGGGAAACGTTTGGAGCTACCGTTCTTTTTTTCTGAATCACTGATTGTTCACTCCTTTGAAAGATTGAACTCTATGAATTAGTTCAAGAGCGGATCCCCCATCTCTAGTGCAGGTGCACCATCATGCTGATACCACATACGTCGACGCGTTTCCAGTGGGACATTTTCGAGCAACGTTGGCAGATCATTCTGTAGAAAAGCGATGTATGTTGCAGCTGTTTGGGCCCCTGCAATGAAGTGAAGACCAATGAGGTGGTCGCCAATGATTCCGCACCATACATTTACAGTCCACGGTCGCTGTCGCTCTACCTGTCTGAGCCAGCGAGGATTGTCCACGGACCAGTAATGCATGTTCCGTAGATTCACTGCCCCGTGGTTTGTGAAACCCGCTTCATTGGTAAACAGGTAGAACTGCAACACATTCTCTGTTAATGCCCATTGACAGAATTGCACTCGATGATTAAAGTCATCACCATGTAATTGCTGATGTAGCGACACATGAAACGGGTGAAAGCGGTCACGATGCAGTATGCGCATGACACTACTTTGACTCAGTCCGCCGGCTCTCGCAATGTCCCGTGTACTCATATGTGGGTTCATGGCAACAGCAGCTAACATACCAACTGCACCCGCTTCTCCTGTGACGGGCCTGTTACGGACCTGTTTGCGCGCTACGACCATACTTGTTGCATACAGTTGGCGGTAGATGTTTTGCAATGTGCGGCACGTTGGATGCTCTCTGTCCGGGTACCGTTCTGCATATACCCTGCAGGCTTCAGCTGCATTTCGTCGACACTCGCCATAGATGAGTATCACCTCCGCCTTTTCAGAGTTCTAATACACCATGGTCACAGTTCCTACAACACTACACTATCACAGACGTCTGGTAACATGGTGTACTACAGTTGGCCTGCGTGCGGAGACGAATGCAGAATAACAATAGCAGCAAGCGCTACATGCGGACAATGTGACAGCTAGATCAAACCACAACAGTGCACTACAACCACACTCGTAAACACGGTCGTCATCGTAAACATGTCCCTGCAGATGCTGCTCGCCGACCGTGGCCCGTGTTTGTTACGACACGCAACTGAACGTCGGAGGTTCCATTTTAAAAAAACGTAGGTTTGTGTGAAAAAACATACTTCCGTGCATTTTTGTATGGTTTGTATTAAACGGTTACACTAGCACCTCTCCTCACGTTCGGTCTGTGGAATCGGTTCGTCAGTATTTGATGTGGTTTACGAAATATATCCAGCGGTAAAGTTAGGTGACTCACCCTGTATATCAGCGGCAATGGTGTCGACATACCGGCCCATAAAACTATAGGCGTCACATTGTAAATATACTGCAAGTTTTGGAGCTACGTATATCGACAATTTTTCTCGATATATCGAGGTCGGAAGCGGATACTACCTTAAATATCGATATATAGAATTCTCGGCTTTTTAAAAAATATCAACAGCATTAGTACTAATATGAACTGAACGCGGGACATGTAAACGTCCCGTGAAAGAAAAGTAGGCATGCGCTAGACGCAATAGAACAGAATGACATTACTCTGTAAATTTTAGAATGTCAGCTGTGGTTCATAGGGCTCTGAGCACTATGGGACTTAACTTCTGAGGTCATCAGTCCCCTAGAACTTAGAACTACTTAAACCTAACACACATCCGTGCCCGAGACAGGATTCGAACCTGCGACTGTAGCAGTCGCGCGGTTCCGGATTGAAGCGCCTAGAGCCGCTCGGCCACAACGGCCGGCCTCAGCTGTGGTTGCCCTAACTACAAAGCAGTTTGCATTATGGGACAGTTATTACTGTTACACCGTCAGCTTTTTCTTCACCTGTCAACTCTTTAACGTTCACAAAAGGCAGTCACACTAGTCGCTCGCAGCGCACCCCCTCTGTGTGCGCTCGCTGCCGCCATTAGTCCCACACACTGCGGCACTATTCACTTTTCGGCAGCACAGGTGTTTTTTATGCAATAGATCTTCTAAACGAAATGCCATTTCTCAGTATTGCTGTCAATAAATCGCCGCTCCTCATTTACTCGGTCAACAATTGTTTCTCTGTTGCTACAACGGCCTCGTGATCGTTGATTCAAATGTCTATGTGAATTTCATTGAAGAGGGAAAGAGTATTTGTTTCCATCAGGTCTTGTACATTTTCATCTCGGATAGGAATCCAAGAAATCTGTTCTAGGTGATTTTCAGACAAATATTTTATAGCAGCTGTCCCGGAAGTTGAAGGGTTCGAAACAAGATTTTCCTCTGAGTTGGTGGTTTCCTCATCGCCATATTCCGAGAAAGTGTCATCTGGGGTACGTATTACATTTTCTTTGATATTGTGACATAGCACTGCATTGCTGAAATATTTGCCCAATTAATGTTACTTTTCGTACTATAAGCAGAACAGTTTATCTTATCTTTGTGGAACCTATAGGCAATGTATTTAGTACATTAGATGTCTGCATATTAAGCTTATACTGCAAGCTAGACTAAACATAGACCCTGTAACTCTTGAATAAGTAGCATAGTATTCAGCAGTGTACATAGCACTATATTTTCGCATACGAAGCTGAGTAGCACCGTGGTGTAGTGGTTATGATACTAAACTCTCGCATGGAAGGTTGTGAGTTCAAAACACTTTAGGACGCACAATTTAAATTTCTGTATTCGGTTCGAGTATATTCTAGAAGTACCCACAAATGGCAAGAAGCATAGTACTGGAATGTTCAGTAGCTGTATATATTCTGTACGTGCTCTGGCCGGAGACAGATCGCTGTGCGCTCTTGTATGTGCAAGTGCTGAATAAACCTTCGTTAAGTGAAGTTAGTGTTCGTCATTCATCTAATGACACCTTCTTCTACGTGATATTATTCTGGTGGAGACGCTGGGTGCTGGAAATCGTGATAGCGCACATTATCAACGACACGGTGGCTCCTATCAGGCCACGACAGAGCCGCCGTTTACGTGGCAAGAAACCAGAGTTCGAGCCATATTCAACAGATCGCAATCAGGGTATCTCAAAGAAGAGGACGTTACGATGACAGCAACTGCGTGCCACCACGTGAGGCATCCTTCGCGGTTCTCTGGTGGCGATGGCCAAAATCAAAACAAGTGGCTGATGATATATGAGCATATAACCAAATTTAACCAATGGGATGACACCGTGTGCTTGGCTAACGTATGCCAAGCAATAGTATGAGAACAACGAGGAGAAGTTCAAAGGCTGCGAAGTATTCCAGGCGAAACTGACCAAGTATTTCGGCTACACACGACGACAGAAGTGCAAAGCTGAAAGTGCAGGGCACAGCGTCCCCGAAAAACAACAGCATTCTACATTCAAGACGTCTTGGAGCTGAGTAAAATAGTGGATCCTAGAATGAAGGAGGAAGATAAGGTTGCACATCTCATGATGGGTGTTGCTGAGGAGCCGGCCGGTGTGACCGAGCGGTTCTAGGCGCTTCAGTCTGGAACCGCGCGACCGCTACGGTCGCAGGTTCGAATCCTGCCTCGGGCATGGATGTGTGTGATGTCCTTAGGTTAGTTAGGTTTAAGTAGTTCTAAGTTCTAGGAGACTGATGACCTCAGATGAAAAGTCCCATAGTGCTCAGAACCATTTGAACCATTTTTTGCACTGCTGAGGACATGTATCAAGCCCTACTCCTGAGGAAGGTTTCGACAGCAGACGACTTCATAAAATGGTGCCAGTATATCGAGACAATGCATCAAAAAAGAATTACACGCAAGACGTTTGAATCGCTTCCAAACGTCGTATCGATGTCTGTGATGGAGGAAGCAACTGATTTCACAAGTGTTCTTCGTCATATGGAGAGAGAGGAAGTCCAGAAGACACCTGAATTGCACGGCGAGCATAAAAAAAAGATAGACGCTTCAAGAGGTAATAAGGGAGGAAAGGAGGAAGTGGAACAGACGTTTAACCCAATCTCTCGTCCTTTCCCTTTGAAACGGTGAAAAAGTCGAGACCTAGGCGGAGTTACGTTCCTACAACTCCGCATGAGGAACCTTTTTGGGCACCAAGAAAGACTGACGTCTGAACGACCCAGGATAACCAACCAGTATGTTTCCACTGCGAACGACCGGGACATGTGGTGCGCTATTGCTGAGAAAGGTGGCGGCGCCAGACAGCAGACCGATCTTATCGGACGCCAACTCGGGGACGACAAAGATGAACAAGAAAATGTGGGTGCAGGACGACGTAGGTCACCATCGCCGCAATCTAGCCGCTGGAGAGGAAGCTCCCCAACACGCCGATCAAGGTCTCCATCGCCGTTTAGAAACTCCAGCCGATCACCTAGCCGCCACAATCAGGAAAACTAAAGGGTGCGACCTTCCTTGGAGGTGAGGCCGCCGAAGAGAAAAATCCTCCGCCAGCGATCACTCCAAAAATGATAGGAAACTACTTCGATATCCTCACGGACTGCCGATCAACCCAAGCTCTTGCGGACTCCGGAGCATCATATTCAGTCATTTCGAAGAAGTGTCGTCGCCAGTTGCAGAAAACCGTATTCGTCGACAACAAAACATCTCTGCTGAAGGTGGCTAATGGGAAATACGTGAAACCTACAGGAAGATGTATCATTCGTGTGGGTATATGTGGCCATACACAGCCCTTAGAATTCATCGTCTTACAAGAGTGTAATCATGTCGTCATTCTCGGATGGGACTTTGAAAGCTTCTCAGGCAGTTATAGATTGTGATCGATCGATGATTATTTTAGACGAGATGAGATAGTGTGGACAGGAAGATGCTCATCCGAGTGTGTGGAGACTATGTGCTGGATGAAGTGACCATTCCTGCAGTCAGCGCTAGAAAGGTAACGGTCACGTGTCATGCCATGCATCAAACCATGGATCTTGTAGTGGCAAATCGAAGTAGATGCTGATCGTGAGAAAACTTGCATTTATCATCCCTGAGGGCCGGCATGAGTTTAAGATAATGCCGTTTGGTTTGTGTAATGCACCAGCAACTTTTGAACGGATGATGGATAATCTTCTAAGGCACCTAAAGTGGACGATGTGTCTTTGTTACTTAGATGACATTACAGTGTTCTCACATACATTTGATGGACATATAAAAAGACTGAGGGCCGTTCTTAACTATCTCCAAACCAGGCGGACTGAAACTTAATCCAAGAAAGTGTCTCTTTGCAGCAAAAGAAATCAAGATACTTGGACACCTTGTATCAAACGAAGGTGTGGGGCCAGATCCAGAAAAGGTGAGATCTATAACGGAGTTTCCTATTTCTAAAAGTGTTAGAGATGTGAGAAGCTTCCTTGGATTATGTTCTTATTACCGTAGTTTTATCGAGGACTTTTGTATCAAAGACAGTCCACTCCAAGAGTTGTTAAAAGCTATGCTAAATTTATCTGGGGTTGTGTACAACAAGATTCTTTCGATGTGCTGCGAAAAGCTTTGACGACTAACCCAGTACTTGGTCTGTATGATGAGAGAGCACCTACAGAACTACACACAGATGCCAGGGGGTATGGGATCGGTGCTGTTCTGGTGCAAATTTCGGATAGAAAAGAGACGTTTATAGCCTATGATTCTAGGACACTCACAAAAGCCGAGAGAAACTACTCAACTACAGAAAGATAATGTCTTGCTGTGATCTGGGCCACGTGCAAATTTCGACAGTATCTCTATGGGGGGCCATTCACAGTTGTTACAGGCCACTATTCATCTTGTTGGTTGACAGGTCTTAAGGATCCAGCGGGACGACTCACCAGGTGGACACTACGTCTTCAAGAGTATGACATTACCATAGTGTACAAAAGTGGAAGGAAACACCAAGATGCTGACTGTCTCTCAAGAAACCCTGTGCAAGAACATCAAGACTTTGATGAAGTTAACGACTGTCTCGCTGCACCCCGGACCTCTCTGCTGAGCAGAAGAAGGACGCCAAGGTATCTCAAACTATGCTTGCCTTAATCAGTCTGAGGCTGTGAAAGGACACTTTTGATCCGTTTGGTAGAGGTGGCTACCAGTTATTCCTAAACACATGCACTTAGATGTTCTGCAGAAATTCCATGACACACCTGAGGCCGAACATTCAGGATTTATTTAGACATACGACAGAATCCGCAAGAGATACTTCTGGCCAGAGTGCGAGTGCGAGAGGAGAAAGGCAGTTCCTCAGAAACCACCTGGCCGACTCATACCAATTCCACCAGCGAAACGCCTTTCCAGCGTGTTGGGATTGACCTCCTCGGACGATTTCAAACGTCTGCTAGTGGCAGTAGATGGATTATTGTCTGCACTCTGACACGTTATGCCATTATAAAAGCCGTGAAGACAGCCAAAGCGTCCGAGGTAGCCAAATTCATCGTGGGAGACATTGTATTAAAACACGGTGCCCCAAGGCCGTTAATTACTGATCGAGGGAAAGTTTTTCAATCGAATCTTGTGACAGAGAGAAGTCGTCAGTGCAACATTACACATCACATGACGACTGCCTACCATCCGCAAGCTAACGAGCTTACTGAACGCCTTAATAAGACCTTGGATGACATGCAATCAATGTTCGTCAGTGTTGAGCAGAGCAACTGGGATGAGGTGCTACCTTTCGTGACCTTTGCCTACAACACCGCCAAACAAGACACCACAAGATTTACGCCATTTTTCCTGGTCCATGGGCGTGAGGCGACTACAACGATGGACACTGTGTTTCCGTTACATCCTGATGACGTGGACGACGACTACATCGACCATATCTTAACCAGAGCTGAGGAAGCTCGGCAGTTAGCTCGACTCCGCACGCTGCAGGCTCAAGAAAACGATCGCCGAAGGTATGACCAAAGCCACCGCCTTGTTGTCTACCAGCTTGGTAACCTCGTCTGGATCTTGAGTCCTGTTAGGAAGGTTGGTCTCTCTGAGAGGCTCCTCAGACGCTACTTTGGACCATATGAGGTTGTAAGATAGTTGTCTGGTGTTACTTATGAAGTTGAAGGTTTCGACCCCGACACAAGACGACGAAAGATCAGAGATACGGTCCACGTCCTTCGAATGAAGCCCTATAAGGATCCTGCAACCCAGGGTAAATTCGAAGCCCCAGCGACAGGCAACAAGCGGAAAGGTGACGAAGAGCGTAGCGGCAAAAGAAGTTCTTAGAGGATCACCACCAGGACGAGAATCAGTCATCGGGAGTCGGAGTATGCAGGACCGATGACTCGTTCCCGGACCATGACGACGTAACACCGAGACGCTGTTCTCTTAAGGAGGGAGCAATGTTGAAGAAGAAGCTGAATAGCACCGTGGTGTAGTGGTTATGATTCCAACTATTGCCTGGAGGGTCGTGAGTTCAAAACTTACGTGGAGTGTATAATTTTTAATTTCTGTATTCGGTTCGAGTACATTCTAGAAGTATCCACAAATGTCAAGAATCATTGTACTGGAATGTTCTGTAGGTGTATATATACTGTATGTGTTCTGGCTGGAGGCAGTTCGCTACGCGCTCTTGTACGTGCAAGTGCTGAATACACCTTCGTTAAGTGAAGTTGGTGTTCGTCAGTCATCTAATGACACCGACTTCTATTTGACATTATTGCAGAAATTTCGTCCAATGTACACTCCTGGAAATTGAAATAAGAACACCGTGAATTCATTGTCCCAGGAAGGGGAAACTTTATTGACACATTCCTGGGGTCAGATACATCACATGATCACACTGACAGAACCACAGGCACATAGACACAGGCAACAGAGCATGCACAATGTCGGCACTAGTACAGTGTATATCCACCTTTCGCAGCAATGCAGGCTGCTATTCTCCCATGGAGACGATCGTAGAGATGCTGGATGTAGTCCTGTGGAACGGCTTGCCATGCCATTTCCACCTGGCGCCTCAGTTGGACCAGCGTTCGTGCTGGACGTGCAGACCGCGTGAGACGACGCTTCATCCAGTCCCAAACATGCTCAATGGGGGACAGATCCGGAGATCTTGCTGGCCAGGGTAGTTGACTTACACCTTCTAGAGCACGTTGGGTGGCACGGGATACATGCGGACGTGCATTGTCCTGTTGGAACAGCAAGTTCCCTTGCCGGTCTAGGAATGGTAGAACGATGGGTTCGATGACGGTTTGGATGTACCGTGCACTATTCAGTGTCCCCTCGACGATCACCAGTGGTGTACGGCCAGTGTAGGAGATCGCTCCCCACACCATGATGCCGGGTGTTGGCCCTGTGTGCCTCGGTCGTATGCAGTCCTGATTGTGGCGCTCACCTGCATGGCGCCAAACACGCATACGACCATCATTGGCACCAAGGCAGAAGCGACTCTCATCGCTGAAGACGACACGTCTCCATTCGTCCCTCCATTCACGCCTGTCGCGACACCACTGGAGGCGGGCTGCACGATGTTGGGGCGTGAGCGGAAGACGGCCTAACGGTGTGCGGGACCGTAGCCTAGCTTCATGGAGACGGTTGCGAATGGTCCTCGCCGATACCCCAGGAGCAACAGTGTCCCTAATTTGCTGGGAAGTGGCGGTGCGGTCCCCTACGGCACTGCGTAGGATCCTACGGTCTTGGCGTGCATCCGTGCGTCGCTGCGGTCCGGTCCCAGGTCGACGGGCACGTGCACCTTCCGCCGACCACTGGCGACAACATCGATGTACTGTGGAGACCTCACGCCCCACGTGTTGAGCAATTCGGCGGTACGTCCACCTGGCCTCCCACATGCCCACTATACGCCCTCGCTCAAAGTCCGTCAACTGCACATACGGTTCACGTCCACGCTGTCGCGGCATGCTACCAGTGTTAAAGACTGCGATGGAGCTCCGTATGCCACGGCAAACTGGCTGACACTGACGGCGGCGGTGCACAAATGCTGCGCAGCTAGCGCCATTCGACGGCCAACACCGCGGTTCCTGGTGTGTCCGCTGTGCCGTGCGTGTGATCATTGCTTGTACAGCCCTCTCGCAGTGTCCGGAGCAAGTATGGTGGGTCTGACACACCGGTGTCAATGTGTTCTTTTTTCCATTTCCAGGAGTGTATTTATAGCTTCTCAGAGTCAAGGTTTAATTGCTGTGCAAAAATAATAACCACATGCAGGTTGCTGACAGTTTGTTTTAGTTACCAAGAAAATTGATACAAAATCTTCATGAAATATAGTAAAAAGAAAAACTGTTATTCTTTACCATTTCACCTACATTTTCGTGGCCTTTTTATAGATATGATTTTCAGGAAGGGGATAAAACTCTCATTAGACCAACCATCACGACACCTATTAAGAAAGCTCGTTGGAGAAACAGAAATCCAAATAGTACCCAAAAAATGAAAAGGGAAGGAAGAAGAAACGAAGTACAAAAAAGGATCTGGGAGCTGGGACGTAACTGTAAATGCAGAAAGCAATGCTGGGTATTAAGAGAAGATAAAATTTCCAAAATTTTTAATTATTTCTGGAATATGTCTGATTTCCACAGACAAAACCCGTTCTTGTTTTCTTGCATTAAGACAAACGCAATCACAAGGTAGTATGTAAGAAAGTGAAACATGTCAATGAATCTAGAAGATGCTTTTCAGATTCGTATTCAGTAAATATTTCAGGAAAGGTGTAGATATTTGTCGTGATCAGTTTTTGTCTTTGCATGCGCTGCACAGTTTAAGAGGACGTCTATGAAATATTGAGAAAATGATACTAACAGATTCCGTGCAAACTGATAGTAGAGGAAAGCATTGAAACACGCCAAACAAGTTCTCTGTCCAACGTGTGGAGAATGGTAGGCTCCATATTTGCCTTATTCCGAAGTACCAGTCGCATCATTCAAGAAGCCAAGACGCAACGTAAGTGTACCTGAACCTATTACGTAACCATACAGTCTCTTTACATAGACTAGTATGTATCACCGTTCAATGAAAGTGGTCTCGAAATTGTCAGTGCCGACAAATACAGACGTATATTTTGTACAGAGTTCAACAAAGATCCTCCAATCGGATATGTACAATACGTGTGATAAGTCAACCATAGCAAAAGGAAATATATTAAACGATCTTGAACTTCGAAAGCTTGAAGCCGAACACAAAGCACATTTACTCAGCATGGAGGGGATGAAGAATCTTCTACAACAGCGAGCTGAAGAAGCGAAGGAAAAAGCTGAAGTACGACCGTGGGCCTTCAGCAAGCGCTTCCAACTCCTATGCTGACGTCTGGACCGGCATTCTACAAACGCAAATTTTGAACTTCCGTGTCCATGGCTGTGCTAAAGAGGATGGGTACATGTTCCTATGGGATGAGACAGTAGCAAAGCGAGGTAGTGACGAAATTGTTAGCTGTGTCATCAAGTATTTAGAAATCAGCAATGCTAACAACGCAAAGAATCTTGTAGTGTTCTCGGACCACTGCGCGGCCAGAACAAGAATTGAAACATTATGGCTTTGTGGCACCATCTAGTAACCAGTAGTCAGCTTGATTCTGTGGAGCACTGCTTTCTTACCCGAGGCCACTCTTTTCTGCCTTCAGGCCGGAATTTTTCTAGAATCTAGAAATTCACGAGAGCTCACTGAGGAAATGTGTATACCACTAATGAGTGGAAAGGTGTTATTTCGAAAATTTGCAAGAAGAAAGCGTTGAAAGTCACCACTATAGAGAAAGAAGATATTTTTAATGCAATTGACTGCGTTCTGAACAAAATACGGAAGAGGATAACTGCTGATGACGAAATGCGTCTGATGTTCACCAACGTCCAAATTTCAAATTCCTGAGTGAAATACAGGGGACAATGTATGTGAAAATTTCCGTTCATGTTCAGGCAGCTTCAATCACAATTGCGAAGCGAGGACCGCCAGCAGATGTTCAGCTCATTCAGAAGTACAGGAAACCAATTCAAGTTCACTCAAAGCAGTTCACGGATTTGCAAAATCGATTCCCGGGATTAAGTGCAAAGAGATGGGAGGAGTTGAAGGCGGTCATGATTATGACCCCCTCTTAATGTTGACTGAACAACCTGTGCTTATCATTGAGAAAGAATAGTTTCATTTGCTCGACATTTGTTTCATACATGACGTTAAAATAGATTTTTATTATATATTGCCGATTATTTAGTATGTAATAGATAATAATTAATTAACATCATCCTTTACTGACATACTGTGCTAAGTTCTGAGGCAAGAAAGTGCATTCATGTAATTGCAGCCGGCCGAAGTGGCCGTGCGGTTAAAGGCGCTGCAGTCTGGAACCGCAAGACCGCTACGGTCGCAGGTTCGAATCCTGCCTCGGGCATGGATGTTTGTGATGTCCTTAGGTTAGTTAGGTTTAACTAGTTCTAAGTTCTAGGGGATTAATGACCTCAGCAGTTGAGTCCCATAGTGCTCAGAGCCGTTTGAACCATTTTTTTTGTAATTGCAATTTACAAGTTTTTTAAGATATACATGCGATTATACAAATTAAAAAGTAATAAATGACATGAACCAACATAAGTATAGATACTTAAAGTAAAACACACTGGCGTCCAAAATTAAAGCAACAAACTGCTGTTTCCCCGTACTGTGACCACTTAACGATATAATCATACAAACTGTCAACAAATGTCGTTACGATCGTGTTCTGCATGGAAGATGGCATTCCGATCAATGGACAACAATGCCAGCAACGTCTTCAGGACACCTATCAAGCGGGGCAGTGTTTGCAGGGTAGCCCCACATCCACAGCCGCTGTGTACAGTCACAGACGGTGCAGTACGACACAGAGAAGACGCCTACAGACTCTCTGCTGTGGAGGGCCATATGAAAAAACGAACAGTATTAATTGGCACCGTTGGCAAAATCATGTGGCCCGATGTCTCATTGTGAGTCGTTCTGCTGATTCTCCCATGAAGCGACAGTTTATAGGGACCGAAACTGTATCGCAAGAGACCGAAACAGGACTGACCACAAGTGACATCAGAGAGAGTGAACGGTTATTTGGCTGCAAGGGCACCACGGTACCGCCATAGTACTACATTGCAGCTGGCATCTGACCTGGTAGCAGCCCCTGCACGAGCTGTATCGAGGCAAATGGTATACTCACGGTTACAGCAGAATGGCCCTTATTGTTAGAAACCTGCTTTCTGTTTACTTATGACGCGTCTTCACAGAAGGAAACGCCCAGAGTGGAGCTGTCAACATGCCACCTAGACCAGGGGCGGGCAGGAATCCTGCACATGTGCGGTGCACTTGCACTCGTGCAGTTAACAGGTGTTCCGCGTGCACACAGGGGCAAGCTGGCCACCCGCTTATCTCCTATCCCCACCATACCTTCTGTCCGCTCCTTCCTCTGTAATGCGTTTTGTTTCCTAGCTTGCTTTATTGAGTGAATGAATAAGGTTAGTAGGAGTGCTTGACAGAACTCATGGTTTGAAAGAGTACCTATTATCTACGATACGTTTTATTTAATTATCACAGGTGGAGTTTACAATACGTTTAAAATTTCTACATACAGACACACACAAACAGTTACGTATATTTTTATCACCGATGTTTGCTCTTAACCGAGAATTATTAATTCAGCAAATGGTTTTCCAGTTCTCGCTATATTAAGCGCAGTCTTATAACTTGCACATACCGCTGGGCTATTATTGTTGTCGTCCTGAAAACTTGAAAACAGTGCTCCATAAAATGTTAAATCAGTTAGATGAGAGACATGACGAGAGAAAGTCGCAGATCTCTCGTGACAACAGTAACTACGACAAATTCAAATGGCTCTGAGCACTATGGGACTTAACTGCTGTGGTCATCAGTCCCCTAGAACTTATAACTACTTAAACCTAACTAACCTAAGGGCTTCACACACATCCATGCCCGAGGCAGGATTCGAACCTGCGACCATATCGGTAGCTCGGTTCCAGACTGTAGTGCCTAGAACCGCTCGGCCACTCCGGCCGGCCAACTACGACAGATTCATCTGGTATCGTCAGATCGCTCTTCTTAAGCTCAGTCAATTCCCCATCCGCTCAGAATCCGACAATAAATTGTACTCGTCCTTGTGAAATTTATTATAATGGCCTTCAATACTAAACTTCCGTTGACCAGCGAGAATGCTGCCACATATAAAACATTTCGAATTTTCACGTTTTTGCACAAAAAAATTATTCTCCCATTACTTTTTAAAAGATAGCAAATCTCCACTTCTCCGTTTCTTGAAATACAACGTTCACTACATAGTGCTCGCTTCGCATCAACGTCCGCAGCTTAGACTGGCACTACACTGCCGCAACCTGCCGGCTGTCGCCACAGCCCCGGTCGACGCCTGCACGCGAGCAGCACACGTGCAGCGCTGTGCGCTCATGAGCCGCGTGCAACGTTTGCCCGCCCCTGACCTAGACGGTCGAACAGTTGGTCAATATTCTTTCCACAGATGAGTCACGATTTGGTCTGGAGAGCGATTCTCCACGGATTCGCATTTGCAGGACTCGGGGACACGATTTCGGGACACAATCATTGTGGGAATAGATCGATATCGAAGAGGATCCCTAATGGCTTGAGCAGGGATTATGTTGACCACTCGAACACTTCTCCATGAGACTGTACGGGTGAATAAGCAAGATTTAACTGCTGTCAGGTACCGTGACGAGATCTTGGGATCTCATGCGCGGTTGTTGCTAGTAGCTGGGACCCAGACTTCATATTGATGGACGATAATGCTCGACCTCATAGAGCGTGGGTGGTTGATGTTCTTTTGGAAATGGAAGATACTTCACGCATGGCGTGGCCTGCTCGCTCTCCCGATTTGAATCCCATAGAGCACGTCTGAGACGCACTAGGGAGACGGGTTGCATCACATCAACATCCTCCAAGCACTCTGCAAGACTTGTGAGCAGCGCTGCAGGAAGAGTGGGCGTTATAGCCTCAACATGATATTGATGGCATCATTCACAGCATATCCCGTCGCTGCCAGGCCTGTATTGGTGGCGGAGGTGGTCACACCCCAAACTGAGCACACTAATCAGATGTCAGAATGTGTGTGGAAATCCGATAAGTTGGAAAAAACTAAGAATATTTTTGTCTGCCATTATGCATGTTGCAGTTGCTTACCTTCTGTAATTGTTACGTTATTTTTACTTTACTGTCATCAGTTTATACTGTTTTATGGCAAAATAAACTCCACCTTGCAAAATTTCCGTTTTTTGCTTTAATTTTCGACACCAGCTTACGAAAATGGGATTTATAAAATGTTTGAAACTTTAAAATGCATTTTATTTTTCAGAAAGACAAAAGTGTGGCATAGCGTTATTTTGCTCCGAGCCCTTGCATTGTCTTTCCTTTTGCTACTTGTGAAATTGTAATTCTCTTTCCCTGCTGTCTCTACGATTCTTTTCCTACACACATTAACTGACAAAAAATGTGAAGCACCCAAAGGGGAGGGGGAAAAGAAATGAAACTTGACGCGTTTGTATGGTATGGGACATTATTTCGATGATTAAAATATGGGATGAAGTTTAGAATAAACTTGAGTCCAGTTATGAGTAAGGTGTTGCATCTCACACCCACAACGACCTGAATGCATGCACTGCTTCGGTTGGGAAGGGTGTCATAAATCCGCCGTATCCTATTGTAACTGATAGTTGATATCCTGGATACTGACACCGAAATGGATTTCACGTCCGAGATGGTACCGCACGTTTTTTTTTTATCGGGGACAGATCTAGGGACCTCGCTATCCACGGCAGTATCTCAACACCACGCACACAGAACATCGAGGTAAGTGCCAAGTGTGAACAAGTACTGACCTGTTGAAAAGTGACACCACAGCACTTCCACATGAGAGGCACTATATGAGGACTCAGGGTTATCTTAAACACTACCAGCTATGATAAGACGTCAAACCGATGGCTCTCCAGTCCACGACACTGGGAATAACACCGCTGTGCCTCTCCAAAACATTGGAAAGTCGGGACCTCTCCCTAGATAACTGCCATATTCGGCGAAGACGGTCATCAGAGATAGTGCAAAACCGCGCTTCATCGCTGAGTACAATACAGCCGTTTGTGCTGTGCTAACGACAGCCTACGTTCGGGAGGGCAGTTGACTGGTCCAGCTGCTGACAGTCCCTGACCGATGGTGCGGGAGGGCATAGAATGTTGGAGGGAGTCCACTATTTGTTATGTGATTGTGGGAGCAAACGCGAAGAGATTTCGATGTGGTTTGCGCAGAATACCGCGATTCTCACTTCTGATACTCAGACATGCTCGGGCGTAGCCTTGGCGACGAGTATGGCTGCCTTTACTTTCCCATGTAGTCCAGCATCAGGCCACCCTCACATCGGCATGCCCCACAAATCTGGATTATGCACGTTTCGACCAGTAGGGCATATGGAGGACCACAACGAGGCTCCTTTCAAACTTGGTCAGACGCTGATAGCGTTGTAAATAGTGTTCACGGGTTTGCCGCCGGATGAAGTTGTGGAAATTCCGCATTATTTTCTTGGAGCAACTATCCGATATCTTCAAGTGGTTCAACCTAACTGGTGGCTAGGTACGACTGACGGTATCTGCACGTCGACGCCCTGTATATAGAACACGAGCACGAAGAGTGCGCAGGCGCGGAAATCACGCATGCGCAACGATTTGCAAATAGAAGGCGCCACTAAAACACCCTCTGCCGAAAACCACAGAGCAGCCCTCCTGCACGTAGCTATGTTTACTAACAGTGTCGCCAGACGCCACTCACAAAAGCTATACTAGACCAATGTTATGAATGGTCTGAAACCGAAAAAATCTTTAAGTTCGTATCGTGATTTAATAGCAGCCAATGCAGGGTTCAAGGATGTGCTCGGTTGAACCCTATTGATGGGATTAACGGCTGTATGGGTATGTCCCAGAAAAATGATGCTGGGGATAAAACTTCCGTCTTTTCATTAAACATGCAATGTCCTGTGTTCGGACAGTTTTATGCAGTTTCAGACTTCTTCGGTTGACGTAGGCGTGTATGGCGCTGATGTTCATTGCAGGATTCTTATACGGCGCAACATGTGTGGCCTGTACGGGGTGGTCCATTGATAGTGAACGGGCCGAATATCTCACGAAATAAGCATCAAACGAAAAAACTAGAAAGAACGAAACTCGTCTAGATTGAAGGGGGAAACCAGATGGCGCTATGGTTGGCCCGCTACATGGCGCTGCCATAGGTCAAACGGATATCAACAGCGTTTTTTTTTTTAAATAGGAACCCCCATTTTTTAATTATATATACGTGTAGTAGGTAAAGAAATATGAATGTTTTAGTTGGACCACTTTTTCGCTTTGTGATAGATGGCGCTGTAATAGTCGCAAACGTGTAAGTACGTGCTATCACGTAACATTCCCCCAGTGCGGACGGTATTTGCTTCGTGATACATTACCCGTGTTAAAATGGACCGTTTACAATTCCGGAAAATGTCGATATCGTGTTAATGTATGGCTATTGTGATCAAATGCCCAACGGGCGTGTACTATGTGTGCTGCTCGGTATCCTGGACGTCATCATCCAAGTGTCCGGACCGTTCGCCGGATAGTTACGTTATTTAAGGAAACAGGAAATGTTCAGCCACATGTGAAACGTCAACCACGACCTGCAACAAATGATAATGCCCAAGTAGGTGTTTTAGCTGCTGTCGCGGCTAATCCGCACATCAGTAGCAGACAAATTGTGCGAGAATAGGGAATCTCAAAAACGTCAGTGTTGAGAATGCTACATCAACATCGACTGCACCCGTACCATATTTCTATGCACCAGGAATTGCATGGCGACGCCTTTGAACGTCGTGTACAGTTCTGCCACTGGGCAGAGAAATTACGGGACGATGACAGATGTTTTTCACGCGTTCTATTTAGCGACGAAGCGTCATTCAGCAACAGCGGTAACGTAAACCCCAGCATAATATGCACTATTGGGCAAGGGAAAATCCACGATGGCTGCGACAAGTGGAACATCAGCGACCTTGCCGTGTTAATGTATGGTGCGGCATTATGGGAGGAAGGATAATTGGCCCCCATTTTATCGATGGCAATCTAAATGGTGCAATGTATGCTGATTTCCTACGTAATGCTCTACCGATGTTACTACAAGATGTTTCACTGCATGACAGAATGGCGAAGTATTTCCAACATGATGGATGTTCGGCACATAGCTCGCGTGCGGTTGAAGCGGTATTGAATAGCATGTTTCATGATATATGGCTTGGTCGTCGAAGCATCACACCATGGTCCGCACGTTCACCGGATCTGAGGTCCACGGATTTTTTTCTGTGGGTGAACCGCGAATTTACTTTCAAAATCTTTTCTTAAAGAATTTACTTTATTTACTAGCGATTCATCAAGAACATTAACACATTTAATCACACTAGGTGAGCGTGGAAGTAGTTACCAGGGAGTAACTGATGAAAATGAAATTACCTTTAACAAATGGGAATTTTATTCATAAAAGACTTTTCAGAAACAGATTTAAAATTTATATGCAGAAAAGCACCCTCGAAATATCAAGTTACAATTTTATTTAGAGGCAGAAAGAACAATATTGATAGTATGAGCCTCCGGGCTGAGAAGCTTGCCGCTCCCTCACACAAACACATTAACTATGCACCCGTAAGAGGGATGGAAATGGTACAAACGCTCACACTAAGAAATTATTTGCACCCAAGGTGCAATTTGTTTTTAAAAGGACTCTTACGGTGGAAGGGTGGCTGTGGTGTCACCGCCAGACACCACACTTGCTAGGTGGTAGCTTAAATCGGCCGCGGTCCATTAGTACATGTCGGACCCGCGTGTCGCCGCCATCAGTACTTGCAGACCTAGCGCCACCACATGGCAGGTCTAGAAAGACGGACTAGCACTCGCCCCAGTTGTACGGACGACATTGCTAGCGACTAGACGTACGAGGCCTTCCTCTCATTTGCCGAGAGACAGTTAGAATAGCCTTCAGCTAAGTTAATGGCTACGACTTAGCAAGGCGCCATTTGTAACATTGCATGTATCTTAATGAGTCTCACTTGTATCATGAAGATTGCTGTATTCATCAGAGAATTAAAGTTAAGTATATATTATAAGCTACGTACTTTTCTTGCTACCATTCAATAGTTATCCTGTTCCAGAATTCACGCCCGTCTGCATTACATCGCGTGCCTTTCGGCTACCTCCGAGTGGCGTGGCTCTTGCTACGCCACAACAGTGGCAACTTTATAAAAATGACTATTAAAATAAAACCCATGAAATTCAGACTTACATAAAATGCACAACATGCTCTACATTACACATATACCGCCCCGCAAGATGATAGGCAAGATAAAAACATATTTCAGGAATTCGGCCTTTACACCTTAATTCTATAAATTCGTTAACACCGAATCCGACAAACATGACAGAGGCAGCAATTAACATACGGCAGACCGACAGACAGACAGACACTAACTGCCTAACAAATGCGGACGATAGACAGGCAAGAGACTGACCAAGAAAACAAGTAGGGTTTAACGAGTAAATGAAACAACATATCTCCAGTCACTTAACTCCTAATAAACTGCGATTTCTGGCGAAGACCTGGCGCAGCACTCCCAAAACGCTCTCCCGAACCGTCCGCTGCCAGCCGCTTCAACGGACGCAGGAAGGCGCGCCGATCTCCCATCTCACGGCGTCGCAGCTCGCCCCGGCCAGACCGATGTCGTAGGTTCACTCCTGTTGCTCTCGTGTCGGCCGCGAAGCCACTAATCCTCGCTATACGGCGCGGCCCACTTGCTGCAACTATTTTTGTGGTCAGCCAGAAAGCGATGGAGAGCATTGCGACTATAGTTTCCAGTCTGCAAGTCCACATTCTTGTCCAGCCCACTGAAAGAAATGTTTCTGTTCTCTGTTTGTTCAGCGTGATCAGTACTATGATTATAAATGAAGATTTTGAGTTCTAATTGATGTATATATTTAGTAAAGTTTCATACAGACAACATGTAATATCCATTATGTTCATATTGACAGTAAATCTTTCTATCCTATAACAGCACTATGAGAAGTTCAGAGGCGACATCTACTGTAAATTCCTACTACATTGTCTTTCCCCCTGACTACTGATAATCAAAATAAATGCTCGTCACAAAAGTGGAAAATAACTGTCACATCTTGCCACGCGGATTTGTTAACATTACGGGCGGCACAGTAACAGTGACGGTCCTCGCGTGTTCACTATATATTATTACTGAAAACAAGCGTTTTGTCACAGCCTGTCTGACATCATCCGAGGCAGCGCGCACGCCGGCGTTTGACTGACGAGGATTACGGTGGTTGGGTGCGAAGTGAAGCCTCGTCTTGCCTCTCGCGCTGTATTTACATTTGTGGCGCAGCGGCCGGCCAAGAGAACACCTGCTGTCAGCCGCCTTATGCACACGGGAGCTTTCTCGTACACACAATATGTAATAACAATGTTACAAATCAGTTTCGGATCCTCATAATTTTTGCAGGAATGTAGGTAAGTTGGTTGAAACCACAGAAAAAGTTTTAACTCACTTGCATTAAAGCTTTGTCTTCTAGAAGTTTTAGAACGGAACTGACAGCAGATCGTTATCTCTCAACAACAAATGGCTCTGAGCACTATGGCACTTAACATCTGAGGTCATCAGTCTCCTAGAACTTTGAACTACTTAAACCTAACTAACCTAAGGACATCACACACATCCATGCCTGAGGCAGGATTCCAGACTGAAGCGCCTAGAACGACCCGGCCACGCCGGCTCTGAATACAGAAAACGTTTTAGTTCGCTTGCATTAACACTTTGCCGTCTAGAAGTTTTAGAAAGTAACTGACAGTAGATCGTTACCTCTGAATTATAACTTTAAGAGACTTTGTATTGGTTGTCATTAACATCACGGTCCTAAAACTCTTTATAGCTCTATTATTTAATAGGTGCTCTACCCAAAACTTTCTAGCATTAATACAACAGATACTTAATCTACTACAAATAAGGACATTTTAGTTCCAAATTTAGTTTTCTGAAAATTACTCGAAAACTACAGTATTAGAGATAGCTTAATGGCGTTACATAGTTCTTATTTTTAGGTTGAACAGAAGCGTCATACACATTTCTAACATTTAGCGCCTTCCATTTTTCTTAAAATGGCATGTTCTGACCACAATTTTTGTTTAATTGTGCTGAGACTTGCACCTGTTAATTCTGACACATATCTGTGCATTATGACCAATTTATGGCTTCATAGCTTAATTATTTAGCGCCACTTACTTTTATCTTAAAGCGATGTATTTAGGTAAAATATTGTCCTGATCTGAGACTTTAGACATTTAAAATATTATTACATTAAAGTATATGGTCACAAAGTTTGAAAAAGCAACTTTAACTTTTAATTTCATTCTTAATTATGGTGCAATACTTGCACGCTACGCACAGACGCGTTTTAGTGACGTGGCGCTGCTAGCAGTGAACTAGGGTAAGTCCCGGCACACTCGCTCGCCTCTGTTGTCTCACAAACGATACGGCGCTTGTTTCGCTACAATGTCTTCCGAGGACTCCTCC
The DNA here is from genome assembly GCF_023864275.1 of Schistocerca cancellata. Classification (NCBI taxonomy): domain Eukaryota; kingdom Metazoa; phylum Arthropoda; class Insecta; order Orthoptera; family Acrididae; genus Schistocerca; species Schistocerca cancellata. The sequence goes on along the minus strand of NC_064633.1, from coordinate 19,813,513 downwards.
GGTTCTTGACGACATGGCACCAAAGTACGGCAAAAAGGCGAAAGTGGCGCGTGTCTTCGCATCTTCATTGTACTCTGTAGATAGATCTCGCTTGCGCCTGAATGCATTACGTATCTGTCCCTCAGAATAACCGTTTTGTCGGAACAGTGCCTTCAAATGTTGTACTTCACTCGACAGGCTTTCAGTGCCAGATACCACAGCGCTCTTTGAATTAACGTACGTAATGCACTACCGCATTGTGCACGATGATGCAGCTTGTGGCCTGCAAATATAGATCTCTATGCGTTGGCTTGCGGTAGACGCTGTTTCCCAAGGTTTCATCGGCTTTCCTTCGTACCAAAATATCAGGAAAAGGTAAAGTACCATCTTTTTTCCACTCCATTGTGTTTATTTTCGGATGGAGCAAATTTAAATGCTGAATAAACGTAGGTAATCAAGTCCATAACCACAAATTTATCATCCACAAATCGCAGAAAACAAGAGGGTTTGAGAGTGGCTGACTGTGGTGCATTTTCTTCAAAGTCCTCCATAAAATAATTAGCCACCACAGGAGACAGAGGGCTTCCCATGGAGACACCGTCCACTTGTTCAAAATATTGGTCATGTAATAAGAAGTATGTTGAAGTAAGCACGTGCTTAAATAATGACACTAAGTTCTCTTCAAACTTGTTGCCAATGAGCCCTAAAGAGTCCTGCAAAGGCACCTTTGTAAATAAAGACACAAAATCAAAACTTACTAAGAGGTTCGACTATTGCAATCTAACAGTTTTCAGGCGACCTATGAAATCAAACAATTGCTGAGCACTGTCTGAATACAGGGCATTGCATGATTTATGAAAAGACAGAAGTTTTATCCCTGGCAGCATCCTTCTGGAATTGCGTCATTAAAGAAGCAGTACATATACGTACAGCCGATAATCTTATCAACAGGGATGCGGGATTTCAACTGAGCACAGCCTGGAACACTGCATTGGCTGCTATTAAATCACGATGCGGAAATGAAGATTTTTTTCGATTACAGATCTATCGCAACATTGGTCTAGTATACTTTTTTAGTGAGTGGCGTCTGGCCGCACTGTTAGTAAACATAGCGCAGGCGCAGCACGGCCTTTCTGCTGTTTTCAGCAGAGGGCGTTTTAGTATGGCGCCATCTACCTGCAAGCCATTGCGCATGCGTGATTTCTGCACCTGCGCATTCTTCTCGGCCGTGTTCTATGTACAGGGCGTTGACGTGCGGATACCGTCAGTCGAACCTAGCCACCAGCAAGGTTGAAGCACCTGAAGATGTCAGACATTTGCTCCGAGGAAATATTGTAGAATTTGCACAATGTCATCCGGCGGCAAAACTGCGAAGACTATTTACAACATATCCACCGGGAAAGCTTGAAGAGCACAGCTGATAACGTTGTCTGACACAGGTATGCAGGATTTCCCTGTACATCACGAGGACCACTCAACATCTGACGCTGTACGCGCCCCTTGACTACCCCTCCAGCCTGTTAAGGACACTAAACAAGAACAGAGCTAACGAACTATCGTTTCTAATCACTTACATACCCGCCGATGTGTGTTGCTATGAAGTTACATTGACATCCGACTAGTGCTGTGGCCGTTCCACATTTTTTTGTCAAGAGATGTATATTCCTTTGTATTTCGCCTTCTTTCTCTGACACCCTTTTTTTAAGAGGACCACACCGTGGTTCAGATCGAAAAAAATCTATTTTCGCTTTTCATCATATTTCAATAGATTAAGGTTTTATTTAAGTACTCTGAAAAGGATTTTCTGAAAAAAAAATTTTTACGAGCGTTTCAAGAGTATTTTCCTACCACGTGTGTTTAAGTGCCACGCCCACTTTTCTGCATGTATTTTAGATCTTTATATCCTCTACATTGCACGTTAGGGATTTTTTTTACTCCCGAGTGTGTTGGCTATCATTGTAATAAAACGGACGGTATTCTTTTGTTTCTGCTGTTTGTAAACAACACACTTTCAAACACGCGGTTAGTTTTGTTCAAGTGTGATTGCGAGTAGTTGTCATAGACAACTTGCAGGTATACTATGGGGAGGCAATTAGGAGAAATAAAGAAAATCTGGAGGCAATGAAGAAAGATGTTTGGGCCATATTCTTCCATAAGTCCTCTACTGATGATAAGCCATGTCATGGATTGTGTCCATCACGAGAAAATTCGTGGTGTAAAGACAACAGGGCTCAGGCAACTGGAGAATCTTATTCTCACCAGCATTCTCTTCCTGCTGCTCTTATTACAGCAAATAAACCTATTTTCAGAGACTTGGCTCATCCTGACCTTCTAAGTAAATGTCTGCATGGGCAGACACAGAACCCAAATGAATTTGGAACCGCCTTCCTAAAACTGTATTTGTAGGCATGCATACAATGAAACTAGGAGTTCGTGATGCTGTTATTACATTCAGTTGTGGTAATATTGAAACGTATTGGGTACTGAAAAAGCTGGGAACTAATCCTGGTGAAAATATGGTCACTGGGCTTCAAGATTGCGATAAAATGAGGATAGTCGATGCAGACAGGTCTGCATCTAATATGGCCAAGAAAGCAAAACAAACATCCAGAAAGGTGAAAAAGAAGCTGGAAGGCCTGCTGGAGGCCAAAGAATGGGCATCATACGCAGCAGGACAGTTTCAATTAACTGTAAGTAAAAAATTTCAAAAGTTTTTTCTTTAAAGTCAGTTTCCCACAAACTAAAATCTTTAATACATATGCCCCATTATATCGCAAACTATCTCATTAATATTCCCCCCATTAGGAAGTTCACAAAAAGTATTTTCTGCAGAAAAACCTCAATATTTTTTGTTAATAAATTTAAAAAAGTATTTGTTAAAAACTATAAAATGAATAAAGTAGATTGTAGTACTATTGACTATTAGCGTCAAGTAACGTACAATAAAAATATTGTCCTGCATCAAATAGTTTTTTTTCAGAAATAGGTCAAATATTTGCCTTAATTAACATGGGTTAGATAGGCAGGGTGTGGTCCTCTAAAAAAGAAAATAGTAGGATGACTACTGAAACGTCCTGCCAGATTAAAACTATGTGCCGGGGCCAGAAGAGCATTTATTCATGAAAGGCAAAGGTCCTGGGATTTAGTGCCGCCCTGGGAAACAGTTTCAATCCAGTAGGCGGTTTCAAATTAGCATACTGTACACTGCAGTGTGTAAATTCATTCAAGTTAACTATTCTCTATACGGCGTTACTAAACGTGTAAGCACTTTCGTTAGCGGTAACTGTCACATTTCGCAGGCTGCGGTGGCCAAGCGGTTTTAGGCGCGCGACTGCTACGATCGCAAGTTCGAATCCTGCCTCGGGCATGGATGTCTGTGATCTCCGTAGGTTAGTTAGGTTTAAGTAGTTCTAAGTTCCAGGGGACTGATGACCTTAGATGTTAAGTCCCATAGTACTCAGAGCCATTTTTTGTCACATTTTTAAGTGTTAGTGTTCATTTACACTGAGGCAGGATAGTATTTTCCTGCCACTGTGCAATGCCTCTTCGCATTTCTTTCGTTCCTGAAAATGTGTCACATGTTAACAAGTGATATACGTTATGTTCCACTCCTTCTAACCAGTACTTAGAGTACCCCACTTTTTTTCTCTTTCAAATATTGCTGACCAGTTATTAACACCAGATTTCTCGAGTTTATTTCTTTATTTGTGTTTAACAGGCTGTTGTTCTTCCCCCCTCTCCCTTCATTGCCACCATTTAGTCTACGGCATATCTGGCGGCGTTTTACGACTGTGGACTCGGAGAATTTACTGTCGCTCTGAAGTCGTGTCGCAACAGGCCGTCTTCGGCCAGCAAATTGTCGGTATCCACTTCGGTGGGGCAACTCTGTTAAAGGTTTCTCATTTTATTTCAAGACAACGTGTACAAAAAATATCCTTAGATATGGATATTAATTTATAGCTTTTGACTGTAAATAAAGAGGGAAACTTTTATACTGCCTGGGTCTGTAACGTACCCTCTTTTGAAGACTATTAGTATTGTGTACCTAGTCAGCGCACAGAGTTTATGGGAAAAACACGTACGTAAAAGAGTGAACCGTATGCGTAATATACTGCTAGAGTGTTTACTGTTAACTGTGGTGTCAGCGCCAGACACCACACTTGCTAGGTGGTAGCTTTAAATCGGCCGCGGTCCATTAGTAGATGTCGGACCCGCGTGTCGCCACTGTCAGTAATTGCAGACCTAGCGCCACCACATGGCAGGTCTAGAAAGACGTACTAGCACTCGCCCCAGTTGTACGACGACTTTGCTAGCGACTACACTGACGAAGCCTTTCTCTCATTTGCCGAGAGACAGTTAGAATAGCCTTCAGCTAAGTCCATGGCTACGACCTAGCAAGGCGCCATTAGCCTTACAGTGCTTCTAATTAAAGTCTCATTTGTATCGTCAAGAGCGATGTACCACAATGATGGAATAAAGTTAAGTATCCGAGGAGCTGCATACTTTTCTCTATAGCATTCACAAAGTATCCTGTTCCAGAACTCACGCCAGCCGGTGTGTGTGTGTACGCGTGCTTTCGGTTACCCGTCACTGTGGACTGGGTGTCTTGTCAGCCCACTACATTAACAGTGCCCCAATGCATTTGAAAGACAATATTGAAATGCGTGGGCTAGCAGCACAGAGCGGATTACGTTATGGAAATGGGTCGAAATGAGTTCCTGTCAGTTACACTCAACATACAAACTTTATTTATCAACACACAGTATTACAACAAGGATGTAAAACACGCAAAACTTTAATCGACCTCCTTTGATTAACTTTAGATCGGCTGAAGGCCACATTCAAAATCCAAGACACAAGGTTTAAGCAAAATTGAAAACAAGGTTCTTCTGGAGGTTTCACCCAAGAATACATTATAAATCTTCAGTCTAATCGGCTGAAGGGTTTAGCAGTTTAATTGTAATAGAACTAGGCTGGAGGTCGCATATTAAGCAATAAGTGGAGTTTCAACCAAAAGGCAGAAGGCCTCATCTTAAAACATTTCATGCTAATTGAGCTGAAGGCCCCATTTAAAAGTATAGCAATCTTATGCCTTAAGGGCAAGAGAAGAGGATTAATTTAAGAAATATTAAAACTCGGAGTTTCAATTTTGAAGGGCAGAAGGTTGTATCTTAAAACATTTTATATAAAATAAAGAATAACAATTTCATACCTTTAGGGCAAGACAAGAACATTAGTTTAAGAGATACTGATACCCGGCTGAAAGCCACACATCAACCAAATAACTAAAATCCAAACAGGGAAGTTACTATATAACACACAAGGAACAGCGACCAGAAGTTTCCAAGGTCGGCCTGGGATTGCAACACTACCGCCCGTTTAGGTGAGACAGGCAGCCTGTCCAACGACTTCTTAATCTGGAGGCAACCCAACCGACTGACAGCCGACCGACCAATCAACCAATTGAAATCCGCTGCATGCAACCAGCAAAACGACCACAAGATTTCAATACACGACCCATAAAATGTAGGCGCTCACAACGACCAACAACACCTCGGCTGTCGAACTACACGCCACATTGAACAGCAACAACACGACGAGGAAAATACTCTGCCTAAAATTACGTCAACAACGAGGGCAGGTAACCAGAACGTCAACGGCCACAAGGCAGAAGATACTGCTGGTGAACTTCCATAACAGGGAATAAATTAAGTTAAATTTCACAGGAAGACGGCTGGATTCTTAGCCGACTTAAATACACACACGTTGTTGCTCGTGGGAATGTCCCAAAAGCGACAACCAGGATCAAACGATGAAATGTAAATAGTTGAGGCTCGATAGTAGGTTAAGTGAGGACTCAACTTTCATGTCCAAGGTCGGTGAGCGACGAACTTCGTGGCACACGCAAGCAGCACCTCACACTCCAACCGCTCGTGCACGCCGCCAGCGGCTCCAGCCCAACTCCGCGCGATGGGTGAGGGCTTGCTTGCTGCTCCATTCCAACCGACCGACTTGACCGCTGGTCCGTGCGCGACTGCTGCTCCGTCGCGACTGCACTGCTGGTGCGTCTCCCACTCACAAGACGACCCGGAAATACTATCGGTCGCTCCAGAGATGGTACGACAGTGCGCTCATCGATGCTCGCTGCTGCTGCCACTCACAGGCAAGTAAATGGTTCAAATGGCTCTGAGCACTTCTAAGGTCATCAGTCCCCTAGAACTTAGAACTACTTAAACCTAACTAACCTAAGGACATCACACACATCTATGCCCGAGGCGGGATTCGAACCTGCGAGCGTAGCGGTCGCGCGGTTCCAGACTGTAGCGCCTAGTGAAACGTCCCCTTAGAAGAATTATACAAGACTGTGCTTAAACTGACACACAATATTTTTAGCGCAACGCCATCTGACTTTCAAAAATCCCTACAAAAAAATGGCCCTGACTAACATTAACCTATACGTTTCACAAATCGCTTACCTCACAAAAATCTTGGTTACTCGAAATACTGCAATACAGCGAGCGCCACTACTGCCAGCTAAATAAAAGATTCAAACTACGGAAGGCACTAACTACTGATAGGGATAGTTAGCAAATGAAAGATTTTAATAGAGAACAAACAATGTATTTACCTTAATAGCGTTCAAAAGTCATAATGTACATAGCAGTTCATGATATCCAGTATTACAAATTTCAAAACTCCGCCATCTCTCTCCCCACATCCACCACTGCTGGCGGCTCACCTCCAACTACGCAACGCTACGCGCTGTTCACATCCAGCTGGCCAACACTACAATGGCAGACAACAATGCAAACTAGCCACAGACTGCACACAGCACAGCCAGTGATTTTCATACAGAGCGCTACGAAACGTTGCCAATAAGGAAACATAAACAGCCTACTTACATAGCCCCCATGCTCCCCACAAAAAATTTTACAAATTGTTTTGGGCAGTGGCCAATAACGATTTGATAAAATTTTGCATAATTACAATAACAAAGATATCAAATGCACACACATATTGATAGAATGTTGGTCAAAAGCTAAAATTTTCTCACAGTCCATAAAGACAGTCCTGATCATTCCTCAGAGTATAACTGCCGTTTCTTTTCTCAAAGTCTGAGCAGTAAAAGACAATGCACACGGAAATATTGGATTTCCATGCAGTCGTGAAGAAGTATGTTGTTCTTCCAACGGAAAGCGTGCTGACTCTTGACATGCAGACAGGTAATGGGCCACAACAGAGTAAACCCACAGCAGAGTCATTCGAAGTTTTGAAGAATATTGGTAGGTAGGTCATCACAGAGCAGACCCACTGTAGTCCTGGTAGAGATTACGGTATTGGTGTGCCACCAGAGGTGCAGACCCACTGCAGTCCTTGTAGAAATAATAGTACTGGTGGGTCATCAAAGATGCAGGATGACTGATTTTTCTATTTCTTTTTGCAACAAAAGGGTGTTCATTATGGGTTCTATAATTGGAGTGTTACGTGGAATAACCAGACAAGTTTTATGAACACGGGAGATGTCGAGAGAAACTTTCTATTACATACTTAAGATTACTTATGGTGACACAGAAAAGCAAAGTTATAAATATTCTGCACATTCTCAAATAATTTCAGCAAAACAGCCATAAGTCCATTAATCCTTCAATTACTTGTTATTCAACTTACATGTGAATGACATATTTTTAGAACAAAATGCACTGAACCCCTAAACCACTCAAATGTGGCAACCCATACATCACATTTACAAACCACCTCACATAATAGAATCAACACTCTACAACCATAAATCACCACTAAGTAGTGCGAGGTGCATTCAAGTTCTAAGGCCTCCGATTTTTTTTCTCCGGACTGGAAAAGAGATACAAACATGTGCATTGTTTTAAAATGAGGCCGCGTTCATTGTCAATACGTCCAAGAGATGGCAGCACCGTATGGCAGATGGAATTTTACCGCCAGCAGCGAGAATGAGAACTGTTTTAAATACTTAAAATGGCGACGTTTTCCTTACTTGAACAGCGTGCAATCATTCGTTTTCTGAATTTGCGTGGTGTGAAACCAATTGAAATTCGTCGACAGTTGAAGGAGACATGTGGTGATGGAGTTATGGATGTGACGAAAGTGCGTTTGTGGGTGCGACAGTTTAATGAAGGCAGAACATCATGTGACAACAAACCGAAAAAACCTCAGCCTCTCACAAGCCGGTCTGACGACATGATCGAGAAAGTGGAGAGAATTGTTGTGGGAGATCGCCGAATGACTGTTGAACAGATCGCCTCCAGAGTTGGCATTTCTGTGGGTTCTGTGCACACAATCCTGCATGACGACCTGAAAATGCCAAAAGTGTCATCCAGGTGGGTGCCACGAATGCTGACGGACGACCACATGGCTGCCCATGTGGCATGTTGCCAAGCAATGTTGACGCGCAACGACAGCATGAATGGGACTTTCTTTTCGTCGGTTGTGACAATGGATGAGACGTGGATGCCATTTTTCAATCCAGAAACAAAGCGCCAGTCAGCTCAATGGAAGCACACAAATTCACCGCCACCAAAAAAATTTCGGGTAAACGCCAGAGCTGAAAAAATGATGATGTCCATGTTCTGGGGCAGCGAGGGCGTAATCCTTACCCATTGCGTTCCAAAGGGCACTACGGTAACAGGTGCAGCCTACGAAAATGTTTTGAAGAACAAATTCCTTCCTGCACTGCAACAAAAACGTCCAGGAAGGGCTGCGCATGTGCTGTTTCACCAAGACAGCGCACCCACACATCGAGCTAACGTTACGCAACAGTTTCTTCGTGATAACAACTTTGAAGTGATTGCTCATGCTCCCTACTCACCTGAACTGGCTCTTAGTGACTTTTGGCTTTTCCAACAATGGAAGACACCCTCCGTTGCCGCACATTCACCAGCCGTGCTGCTATTGCCTCAGCGATTTTCCAGTGGTCAAAACAGACTCCTAAAGAAGCCTTCGCCGCTGCTATGGAATCATGGTGTCAGCGTTGTGAAAAATGTGTACGTCTGCAGGGTGGTTACGTCGAGAAGTAACGCCAGTTTCATCGATTTCGGGTGAGTGGTTAATTAGAAAAAACATCGGAGGCCTTAGAACTTGAATGCACCTCGTACAATAATTTCTATAAAGCTAATGCCCACTTACTACAACTCAAAAAAAAATACAGTAACTGTAAGCGTAAGATACGACACGCTTCTCACGTGCACAAATTACTTTTTGAGGTTGCAGTTGACGTCAAAAGTTCCGCATAAAGATTTTTTCCACTTGCGCTTTCCAGTAGATCTGCAATTTCATTCCATAGATTCCGAGCTACGTCTCGATCATTATATTTCGCAGCCTCAGGCTGCCACAGTCTCCTTCTCTCTCGGACTATACTTATCAGTTTCTCACGGTCCATATTTCGTATGTGAGAACGTCGACCGATTAGTCCCAAAAACAGCAAGCTCATTTGAATTTCACCAACTGAAGTTGGAAGTCTGTATGTTGGGCCATGAGAAGGGTTGCACTTCGACCGCACACGTAGTAACTTCCTGATTTGAAAAGATCTGCAGTCCTCGGACGACGTCGGTCGTCGGCGTAATCCACCGATGTCAGAGCCACTGAGACCGAAACCTACAACCATCACTTCAGTCGCCATCGTTCGCACATCTTCCACTTTCTTCTGTTACACACGTAAATACGAGGGTCACTCCAAAAGAAATGCACATTATTTTTGTAAAGATAGTTTTCATTCTGCATCTGTGAAAGTTTTACAGTGTGTAGATACATCCTTCCCGCTTGTTTTCAAACTTAGTTCAACCTACTCCCGTGAGTGGTGCTGTCACAGCATGTCTTCAAGATGGCTGCTACACTTGACGTTCGTCAGAATCAACGTGCTGTCTTAGAATTCCTGTGCTGTGAAAAGGAGACAGTGGGAAACATCCACAAGAGGTTGAAAAAGGTGTATGGAGATGTTGCTGTCGATCGCAGTTAGTCGGTGGACAAGCAGGGTATATGATGAAAGTGGGCACGGCTGTATTGAGGATTTTCCTCGCAGCGGCAGGCCTCGTACTGTACACACTCCAGACAAAGTGAAGAGAGTTAACGAATTGGTGACTGCTGACAGACGCATCACAGTGAACGAATTGTAACGCTACGTTGGGATAGGGGAAGGAAGTGTTTGCAGAATACTGAAAGCGTTGGCGTTAAAAAATGTTTGTGCCAGGTGGGTTCGCTGAATGTTGACAGTGGCTCACAAACAAACAAGAAAAACGGTATGCAGCTAACTTTTGGAACAGTACGAGAAAGGTGGAGATGAATTTCTTGGAAGAATTGTGACAGGTGATGAAACATGGCTCCATCATTTTTCACCACAGACGAAGAGGCAATCAATGGAGTGGCACAATGCAAATTCACCTAAGGAAAAAAAATTCAAAACCACACCTCCTGCTGGAAAAGTTATGGCTACAGTGTTATTCCATTCCGAAGGACATGATGCCAAGTGGATCCACCATAAATTCTGATGCATGTGTGACGACACTGAAGAAACTTCAAGTTCGACTGAGTCGTGTTCGACCACATCGGCAAAAGCAGGCTGTTTTGCTGTTGCACGACAGTGCACCGCCACATTTCAGTCAAAAAACCATGGAAGCGATCACAAAACTCGGATGGACAACACTGAAACACCCACCTTACACTCCTGACCTGGTTCGATGTGACTATCATCTCTTTGGTAAACTGAAAGACTCTCTTCGTGGAACAAGGTTTGAAGATGATGGCTCCCTTGGGCACGCTGCCAAACAGTGGCTCCAACAGGTTGGTCCTAAATTTTACCGTGCGGGTATACAGGCGCTGGTTCCAAGATGGCGTAAGGCAGTTGAGAGGGATGGAAATTATGTGGAGAAATGAAAATATTGTTCCTAAAGGATGTATCTACACACTGTAAAACTTTCAAACATGTAGAATAAAAGATGGAATTTTAAAAAAATAGTGTGCATTTCTTTTGGAGTGACCCTCGAAAATAATTGTTTGAACACCATTTACCACTTATGGCCGTATGCTATTGCATTTCTGGCTTAAGCGTCTGCAAACGTACGAGAGGCTTTCACTAAGGAACACTATATATATATATATATATATATATATATATATATATATATATATATATATATATATATATATAGGGTGTTTCAATAATGACCGGTATATTTGAAACGGCAATAAAAACTAAACGAGCAGCGATAGAAATACACCGTTTGTTGCAATATGCTTGGGGCAACAGTACATTTTCAGGCAGACAAACTTTCGAAATTACAGTAGTTACAATTGTCAACAACAGATGGCGCTGCGGTCTGGGAAACTCTATAGTACGATATTTTCCACATATCCACCATGCGTAGTAATAATATGGCGTAGTCTCTGAATGAAATTACCCGAAACCTTTGACAACGTGTCTGGCGGAATGGCTTCACATGCAGATGACATGTACTGCTTCAGCTGTTCAATTGTTTCTGGATTCTGGCGGTACACCTGGTCTTTCAAGTGTCCCCACAGAAAGAAGTCACAGGGGTTCATGTCTGGCGAATAGGGAGGCCAATCCACGCCGCCTCCTGTATGTTTCGGATAGCCCAAAGCAATCACACGATCATCGAAATATTCATTCAGGAAATTAAAGACGTCGGCCGTGCGATGTGGCCGGGCACCAGCTTGCATAAACCACGAGGTGTTCGCAGTGTCGTCTAAGGCAGTTTGTACCGCCACAAATTCACGAAGAATGTCCAGATAGCGTGATGCTGTAATCGTTTCGGATCTGAAAAATGGGACAATGATTCCTTTGGAAGAAATGGCGGCCCAGACCAGTACTTTTTGAGGATGCAGGGACGATGGGACTGCAACATGGGGCTTTTCGGTTCCCCATATGCGACAGTTCTGTTTATTGACGAAGCCGTCCAGGTAAAAATAAGCTTCGTCAGTAAACCAAATGCTGCCCACATGCATATCGCCGTCATCAATCCTGTGCACTATATCGTTCGCGAATGTCTCTCGTGCAGCAATGGTAGCGGCGCTGAGGGGTTGCCGCGTTTGAATTTTGTATGGATAGAGGTGTAAACTCTGGCGCATGAGACGATACATGGACGTTGGCGTCATTTGGACCGCAGCTGCAACATGGCGAACGGAAACCCGAGGCCGCTGTGGGATCACCTGCTGCACTAGCTGCGCGTTGCCCTCTGTGGTTGCCGTACGCGGTCGCCCTACCTTTCCAGCACGTTCATCCGTCACGTTCCCAGTCCGTTGAAATTTTTCAAACAGATCCTTTATTGTATCGCTTTTCGGTCCTTTGGTTACATTAAACCTCCGTTGAAAACTTCGTCTTGTTGCAACAACACTGTGTTCTAGGTGGTGGAATTCCAACACCAGAAAAATCCTCTGTTCTAAGGAATAAACCATGTTGTGCACAGCACACTTGCACATTGTGAACAGCACACGCTTACAGCACAAAGACGATGTACAGAATGGTGCACCCACAGACTGCGTTGTCTTCTATATCTTTCACATCACTTGCAGCGCCATCTGTTGTTGAAAATTGTAACTAGTGTAATTTCGAAAGTTTGTCCGCCTGAAAATGTACTGTTGTCCCACGCATATTGCAACAAACGGTGTATTTCTATCGCTGCTCGTTTAGTTTTTATTGCCGTTTCAAATATACCGGTCATTTTTGAAACACCCTGTATGTATATATATATATATATATATATATATATATATATATATATGTGTGTGTGTGTGTGTGTGTGTGTGTGTGTGTGTGTGTGTGTGTGTGTGAAAGCAGTTTGGTTTTATTCAGGGTTTCAACACGCGATATTTCCCGTTGGTTACAAAACCCTGTTTTTCAACTAAATCTTCGTTCAAGGCGACGCTAGTACTCCACCTCCCTGGGAGGGTCTGTATACCCGCTTGGTGCGACTTTACAGATCGATATCACAGCAAAGGTCTTACTGCATAAATAAACTCCACATCATCCACGTACTGCTTTCCGCGGAATACATCCATCATTGGGCCAAACAGATAGTTCTTCGTCATTCTTCATGGTCTTCTGTCAGGCAACAAGGATCCCAGTGGGCTCACAGCTTTGAGTACCTCAACTGGAGGACGAGTATATCGGCACTACCAACAGAGACCTGCAGCTGAGCAGCGAGGTGTTTGTGAGCTGTCGATCACTTCGAATGAGAGATGGGGACGTTCCAACACTGCAAGAGTTGAAATCGAAAAGTTCTGCGCGACCTTCCGCGATGGAGATGGAAGCCTCCCCAACGACTCACCCTACTTTTGTTCACTGACAGATCTCCGTAGATATTCTGAAAACTCATACGAATGCTTTACTTACTGAACGATCATCGTACAGTACAACGTATTAGGGAAATATTGAAAGATAAAACAAACTCATTAAGCTGCTAATACGTTTGTGATGCCAAATATTCGATAAATTGTCATGAAGCAGGTATAAATACACTGCTGGCCATTAAAATTGCTACACCAAGAAGAAATGCAGATGATAAACGGGTATTCATTGGACAAATTTACTAGAGCTGACAGGTGATTACATTTTCATGCAATTTGGGTGCATAGATCCTGGGAAATCAGTACCCAGAACAACCACCTCTGGCCGTAATAACGGCCTTGATACGCCTGGCCATTGAGTCAAACAGTGCTTGGATGGCGTGTACAGGTACAGCTGCTCATGCAGCTTCAACACGATACCACAGTTCATCAAGAGTAGTGACTGGCGCATTCTGACGAGCCAGTTGCTCGGCCACCATTGACCAGACGTTTTCAGTTGGTGAGATACCTGGAGAATGTGCTGGCCAGGGCAGCAGTCGAACATTTTCTGTATCCAGAAAGGCCCGTACAGGGCCTGCAACATGCGGTCGTGCATTATCCTGCTGAAATGTAGGGTTTCACAGGGATCGAATGAAGGGAAGAGTCACGGGTCGTAAAACATCTGAAATGTGACGTCCACTGTTTAAAGTGCCGTCACTGCGAACAAGAGGTGACCGAGACGTGTAACCAATGGCACCCCATACCATCACGCCGGGTGATACGTCAGTATGGCGATGACGAATACACGCTTCCAATGTGCGTTCACCGCGATGTCGCCAAACACGGATGCGATCATCATGATGCTGTAAACAGAACCTGGATTCATCCGAAAAAATGACATTTTGCCATTCGTGCACCCACGTTCGTCGTTGAGTACACCATCGCAGGCGCTCCTGTCTGTGATGCAGCGTCAAGGGTAACCGCAGCCATAATCTCCCAGCTAATAATCCATGCTGCTGCAAACGTCGTCGAACTGTTCTTGCAGATGGTTGTTGTCTTGCAAACGTCCCCATCTGTTGACTGAGGTATCGAGACGTGGCTGCACGATCCGTTACAGCCATGCGGATAACATCCCTTTCATCTCAACTGCTAGTGATACGAGGCCGTTGGGATCCAGCACGGAGTTCCGTATTACCCTCCTGAACCCACCGATTCTATATTGTGCTAACAGTCATTGGACCTCGACCAACGCGAGCAGCAATGTCGCAATATGATAAACCGCAACTTTTGTAACTACGAGATGAATTGTTGCATCTCCTTTGGCCGCCAGAGTAAACGGATCTCAATATTATTGACCCGTTGTGTCTACTTTGGAGAGAAAGGTTGGTGATCGCTGTGCAATTCAGTCATCTTCATTTGAACTTGCCATTCCTTTCAGGAATAATGGTGTGAGATTCTCTTGAAAACCATTCAGTACCTATATTTATCTATTCCAAGACAACTGAAAGTTCTTTTAGATGCCGACGGGTTTGCTACAACATATTAGCTATGGCGTTGTGTTGTGTTTTTGGTGTTTGCATATTTCTGTCTATTCTCTATGTGTGGGAACATAGCAAACTAATAATAAATTAATATGAGGTTAACTCGATAATCAGGTCCAATGGAGGACGTGTATTGGATTAAAATTTTATTTCTCGGGGCTCTGATTGGCACGCTATGCTTCCTACACTTAGGTCAACTTTTTGGTTGCAGAGTCCCCACTTCTGATTTCAGTATCTACGAGGAGTAGGTGTAAAGTTTAACTATCGCCACGTAATTAATTTTTTTCTGTTTGCAGGTGGTGCAAACATTCACCAACTCTGCACCACGATATGAAACAGCGTTTACATGGGACAGTCACTTTCAGGGTGATCAGACAAGTCTGAATGACAGAGAAAGGAGTGTTAAACCATATCTGGATGAAGAGCGGGGAATCACCAGAGAAGTAGAGGCCCATTTGCTCTAAGACCGGCCAGTCACATTCGAGGTGACAGTGGAACACGTAAAAGTTAACCAAGCACCACTTTTCACCAATTTGCACGACTTTTTGATTATCACAGAGGCCGCCCATTCAAAAATCCCGGCGAACCAGAGCAGCAGCTGAAGTAATAGTGTTGAGTCAGAGGTATCCAGATAACTTTTTAGCAGTCTTATCACAATGGACGAGTGCTGGTTGTATCACTACGACTCTGAGAAGGAAAGAGCAATGCAACATGCGGATTCACCACTGCCGAAAGAGAGAGAAGATCCGTCCGTGTTCAGGCATGGCGAAGCTGAGTGTTTCACAGTACTGACATGGTGTGTTGCTGATGCGGTACACTAGTGTGGGACCAATCCTCGCAGTAACACACTAGTCTCTTGAAGCTGTCGTGGTAGGTTTTGATGCGTGACTACACCCCAACTGATCCTGCACAGGACACGTATTGTTGCTTTTCGTTGTGCCGCACGAAAATACATTTGCCGGCATAACGATGGGTTCTTTCGTTTGGTGTGGAAGGAGACGGAGTAGCACTATAAAGTGTAAAACATTTGTTAACTTTATTACAACATAGATATCAGGATTTACTGAAATAGCTACAATTCAATTCCACAGGTACGTTCTGAATCTTTCCAACTTTCTCAGCCGGCTGTTGTGACCGAGCGGTTCTAGGCGCTTCAGTCCGAAACCGCGCGCCTGCTACGGTCGCCAGTTCGAATTCTGCCTCGGGCATGGATGTGTGTGACGTCCTTAGGTTAGTTAGGTTTAAGTAGTTCTAAGTCTAGGGGACTGATGATCTCAGATGTTAAGTCCCACAGTGCTTAGATCGATTTGAACCAACTGTCTCTTGAATATTAAGCTATCACTTGATACAGACAAACTTACAAGACTCTTCACTTGCAGACTAACTCACATAACGTTCACAATAATTTTTGCATTATATATTTAATATACTGTCTCTGTTGGTCCATTGTGGGCATGAGGTAGCGACTGGTCAAACATTTAACAATGAAATTTGCCTAACAGGCGTGCAATTATGATGTTATTTTACTTTATATTCGCTACCAGTTTCGGCAATTCGTTATGCCATCTTCAGGTCCCGTATGCACCGCTCAAAAATAATCGATGTTGGCATATTTGGGCCATATGTTTCTGGATGTCCTGAATTCGTAGGTAAAGTGCCTCCTTCAAAAACTTGACAGCAAATCTTCGAAGGAAGCACTTTATCTACGAATTCAGGACATCCAGAAACATATGGCCCCAGGATGGCTACTTCGAATATTTTTGAGTGGTGCATATGGGGCCTGAAGATGGCATAATGAACTGCCGAAACTAGTAGCGGATATAAAATAAATTGACATCTCAGTTGCACGGCTGTTTGGTGAATTACACTGTTAAAAATTTAATATACTGGCGGCCTTTTTAAGACGATGCTGTTGTCCTCATCGGTGGCTGCAAACTGCGCCGAGCGTTTCTCTGCTCAGCCGTAAGTAGACCATTGACTGACGCGGCGTAGTGTATCTGTCAGATTCGTGGACACGCCGGTGTTGCTCATTCGTTGGTGCGGCATTCAGCGACTATAATCTTCTGTGCTTTCATTGTGAGGTGTCAACCTTGCTTTGGAGCCCCGTTTTTCGGATGACGCCACATTCCTACCCCTCCCCCCTCCCTCCCTCCCCCTGAACTGCGCACTATCGTCGTGTACAGTGGATGCACGGGGGGGAGGGGGGGGAGGACTGAAAGCGGATGCAGGTGAAGAGACGGGGAAGCCAATGGCAGCTCTCTGCCCGCACCCAGGCATCCGACTTGCGAGTGACCGGGAACACCAGCAGAAAAACCAATCACAGGTGCACGCCCGTATCCAGAGACCAGACAGTGTGGCCGGCGTGGTGACTTTCTGGACCCAGTGCGTCCACGGACGTCGGTTTTGGCTGCTGGTCAGGTGGTGACATCGGCGACGTCAGCAGTTGCGGCAGCGGCGTTGGGGCATCGACCTCCATGGGCACCTCAGTGGATGTTGCCGGCCGCGACTGGTGGAGAGATGGTCGCGAAAGCGGGTATGGACCCCAGAGTCGTGCTGGCTCTGTAGATAAACGTACTTCGGCCGAATCACTTCCATACTCAGAAACGCGCCGCAGCTGGTTTTGGTGGCATTTCTGCAGCCCTTGGATGGCGTAAGAAGCACATCCGATGGCTTTGACAATGACTCCATACTCCCATCGCTGTTTCTTTCCGAAATCTTTGTACAAGACATCATCCTGCGGCCGTCACTTTGTCTGACTTCGTGGAACGGGTTCTTTCCGCGGTACGCTGCCTAAGACCGTGAAACAATTCAGCTGGCGACTTCTCATCACACGGCAAGGAGCTGTAGGATGATAGAAAAATCTTTAAAGCTAGCTCCCATGTGTGGGAGGAACGAAGTTTCTCCATGTGACTTTTGAACACTCGAACAAATCGTTCAGTTTCACCGTTAAACAGTGCGTGAAAAGGTACACTTGTCACATGGTATATGCAGTTGACGGGATGAACTGTTGGAAATCGACTGACATGAAGTGTGGTCCATTGTCCGAGACAATGACCACAGGTAGACTCCCAGACAAGAAAATAAAAGACATAGCTGATAATGTACGTGGGGTTGTCGTCGATGTCATGGGAACAACAAAAGGAAACATTCTATAAGCGTCTGTTACAAACAAACATCGGGTGTTCCAAAACGGACCCGCGAGATCAGTACGATTATGTTGCCATGGTCTGGTCGGATGTGACCACTTAAGAAAGCATCGCGGTGGAGCTAACTGAGTACAGGCTTTTCAATGAGGTCACTTGCTGAACCTGATCGTCCATTCCCTGCCGAGTACAGTGATGTCTGGCTATTTGCTTTGTGCGAGCTACACCACAAAGACTAAGGTGCATAAACATAAAACTTCCCGCTGTAGGGAGTGAGGAATTACAGCATGCGCATTGTCGTTCTGTGTACGAAACTGCAGAACAGCTCATCGTACGGACAGAGTATGATGATACGAAAAGTAGCAACGCGCCTCTGGTTGGGGAATTTCCTTTTAAATTCTTGGCCACAGTGTACGTATTGCAAAACAACCTGAAGAGCTAGGTCAGAAGCAGTTGGTACGGCGAAGACCGAACTGAAAATTAGAACTGAGGCAGCAAGATAGCATTCGAATATTTGGCAGTGGGCCTTTTTAACAACTGATACTTATAATTAGACATATTAGAGCTCAACGTTGCACGTTTTGTGCCGTACATGGTGGAAAAGGCTTGGCAGGGTTCCGCAGGATATAGAACTTCCGATCGTACAGATGATGGTGGAACTTTTTCAAGCCGAGTGTTGTTACGCTGCATTTTGGTAAGAGTTTTCGGAGCAAAACCAAACGTCTATCAGCAGAACCAGTTTTATGGGAGATCGCTGCTCCTGTCGCATAAGAAGGTGCATTCACAGCTAACAAGAGAAGCCCAGCTAGGTCGAAATGAAACAAACATCTATGACTAAACAGTCATGAAATGCATTGCGACATTCTTTGGACAATACAAAGGGAGCTATTTTCTGACACAACCAGCTGAGCGTGCAGGAATTTGTGCAGTGTTGATATCATATGTAAGCTTCCCCGTGATAGGAGATCAAAATGGTTCAAATGGCTCTGAGCACTATGGGACTTAACATCTGAGGTCATCAGTCCCCTAGAACTTAGAACTACTTAAACCTAACTAACCTAAGGACATCACACACATCCATGCCCGAGGCAGGATTCTAACCTGCGACTGTAGCGGTCACGCGGTTCCAGACTGAAGCGCCTAGAACCGCACGGCCACAATGGCCGGCCGATAGGAGATCCTTAACGTCACAAGGCGCCAGTAGGTCTCTAACCGCAGCCAAGTGCGATGTAGTAGGATGAATACCTAAGCAGTTCAGTTCTTCTTGGAAGAGGGAGCACTTTCCTTTGTTACACTTTAAGCCATCCGCAGAAGGAACTTGAAACAAGCAGTCTAAATTTGCGTATGGCTCTCGTCTACAACATGGTCCAAATAGTTTATTGCTGTTAACTGTTCCAGCAACAATTCAAAAATCACAGGAGCTGAAGTACTTTCAAACGATTGTCTTAGAAACTGTAACATATCTATGTGAGTGTCTATCACGGAATATTGCTTGAATTGCTTGTCCAGTGGTAGCTGTAAATATGTATCGCGCTGATCAGTCTGTTTATCAATTCCTTCAGACGTGAAACAGAAAAAAGACCAATGGCAGTCTGTGGGTTTACTGTTGCTTGAAAATCGGCAGACTAACGTAAACCTCTCGGTGCTTTCTTGAAAATCACCAAGTGTGATGCTCACTGGCTTACAGAAACGAATTCCCTTCTTTGGAGTTCCTGAGCAACTTGCTCAATTATTGCATGAAGGACAGGCCGTGCAGCAAAAAATCACGTATTTGCATTGACTTTCACTACAATATGCACTTCGAAGTCCTTAGTTTTTGCTAAACCTAGTGGAGACCCTTCTTTGTAGTTACTACATAAGTCACGAACATTGGTATGAGACACTGAAACACTGTTATCTAACACAGTGTTCTGTACGCAGGACTGAACATATCAAAGAAATCTAACCCAAAAACGTTTTGCACTGTTTCTACAACTGAGTACATGAAACAAAAGACGTTTTTACACTCCATGAAAGCCCACAGGCAAACTATATACGCCAAAGAATGGAATTTCATGTCCATTGTAGAAAGACAATATAGAAGCAGGCTGTCTCTATTAACAAGGAGACAGACTCACCAGGATCCAACTGTAATTTGATAGTCTTTTGCTCCACTCTTAACTGAACAAAATGTTCGTTTGCCCATCTGCATATTGCAGTGGAAAATTTTCGTAATGCCAAAGTCCAAATTTTAGCTTGTGCTGTTGTTAATACTTTCACCATAACCAAATACACGTTATGACAGTTTGGCCGAGCCTGGGTTTCCGCGTGAACATACTGTTTGCATGTGATCTCGCCGTCTGCACTGCTAGCATTTTGTGTCGCAACAAGGACAAGCCTTCTGGTCGTGTGTCGAAACCAATGAGGACTAGTCTTCGTCACAAAATTTTGTAGCTCACATCGTGTACCATGAGACTGATGCTTACTGTTTGTCTGAGACTTATTTTTAATCCCTTTAAAATTATCTTATACATCAGACTGAGTGTCTTGCGCACTTTGAACAATTGAGATCATGGAGCCTCAAAATCAACCACGGTTAAGTCTACAATATTTTGAAGTTCCTCAGTAGACAGGTGTATTTTTAAATCAGCGTCACGTAGTTTTAGAACTGCAGGACAAATACCTGTGTCTGATACATTTTGTGTGATTGAATCTTGTAACATAGCATCACAGTAATTCATTCCACAAGAACCCTTGAATTTACAACGCCTTGATAGGCTTCCGAGTCCACAAAACCTGCGTTTTAGATTTCAGGTTACAGCCTGACACGAAAAATTTTAAACCTTAGTGCTGCAACATGGACCTGACTATTGAAATGTTCGGACAGCAGTTTAACAAGGTCGTCGTATTTGGCTGACTCAGGAGTAGTGTCTGGACATAGCTTTACACACAGACGGTAGACGCCATCTTCCACAAAAAATAAATATTGCGCTCTGCACCTGTTATGTTGTAAGCACCAAGCGGACCTACACTTTGCGCCCAATACTCTGATCATTGTTCTTCCTGATTATGGTATGGGCGAAATTTGGGTGCAGTAACCCTCGCTGTGTTGCTGGGTGAGAGAGCAGTGACATCGCTTGCTGAATACTGAGCAGCAGGCATTCGATGTGCTGTCCCTGAAACAGAGTAATTTTGGTTTGAGGCATTTCCTGTGGCAGCTCAGACATGGTGGAAACACTGTATATGATAAATAAAATTCAAGAACAGAAAACTGACAACACGAGGCAGGGAAAGTACATGCACACTCGCACTCAGTAAATACGCGATGCAATTTAGTTTACAACTAGCGTCGTTGCCATTTGTTATGCCGTGCTAAAATATACCAGGTGGTACAATGGTAGGTTCTTTGCTTTGCTCTGGAAGGAGACGGAGTGGAACTATCACATGTGGAATGTTAGTTCACTTTATTAGAATATATACAGGGCTATTACAAATGATTGAAGCGATTTCATAAATTCACTGTAGCTCCATTCATTGACATATGGTCACGACACACTACAGATACGTAGAAAAACTCATAAAGTTTTATTTGGCTGAAGCCGCACTTCAGGTTTCTGCCGCCAGAGCGCTCGAGAGCGCAGTGAGACAAAATGGCGACAGGAGCCGAGAAAGCGTATGTCGTGCTTGAAATGCACTCACATCAGTCAGTCATAACAGTGCAACGACACTTCAGGACGAAGTTCAACAAAGATCCACCAACTGCTAACTGCATTCGGCGATGGTATGCGCAGTTTAAAGCTTCTGGATGAGTCTGTAAGGGAAAATCAATGGGTCGGCCTGCAGTGAGCGAAGAAACGGTTGAATTCGTGCGGACAAGTTTCACGCGTAGCCCGCGGAAGTCGACGAATAAAGGAAGCAGGGAGCTAAACGTACCACAGCCGACGGTTTGGAAAATCTTACGGAAAAGGCTAAAGCAGAAGCCTTACCGTTTACAATTGCTACACTTCCATCATGATGTTCGGCGTTTCTTAAACAGGAGATTGGAAAACCGATGGATCGGTCGTGGTGCAGATCATGATCACCAATTCATGTCATGGCCTCCACGCTCTCCCGACTTAACCCCATGCGATTACTTTCTGTGGGGTTAAGTGAAAGATTCAGTTTTTAAACCTCCTCTACCAAGAAACGTGCCAGAACAGCGAGCTCGCATCAACGATGCTTTCGAACTCATCGATGGGGACATGCTGCGCCGAGTGTGGGAGGAACTTGATTATCGGCTTGATGTCTGCCGTATCACTAAAGGGGCACATATCGAACATTTGTGAATGCCTAAAAAAACTTTTTGAATTTTTGTATGTGTGTGCAAAGCATTGTGAAAATATCGCAAATAATAAAGTTATTGTAGAGCTGTGAAATCGCTTCAATCATTTGTAATAACCCTGTATATGAAGATTTATTTAGCATGGTACAATCGATTTTCAAAAGAATGTTCTGATAATTTTCAACTGTCTATTGAATATTGAAGTACCAGTTGATACAGACAAATTTACAAGATTCTTCATTTGCAAACTAACTGACATAATGTTCACTTTAAGTTCTGCATAAGACATACGCTGGCGGCCTATCTAAGACGATGCTGTCGCCGTGATCGTTGACTTCGAACTGGCGCGAGCGTTTTTCTGTCCAGCCATAAGTAGACCATCGATTGTGCAGGCGTAGCGAATTTATTTGAGGCGCTTATCATTTTTTGGTGCGGCATGCAGCGACTATACCCAAGAGTGATTTCGTTACGAGTGCCAACTTTGCTTTGACACCCGACTCATCGGACAACACTACACATTTGGCTATCAAATTTCAGCTTTATATTCCCCTGACGGGGCTCGTAGTCACTTCTTTCTCTTTCCATTGAGGAATAAACTTTTGCTTGGCAGGTATTTTCAGAATGAAGAGGTCACAAAAACATACTTGAGCCCTTAGCAACAAATAATTCTGAGTAAATAGGGAGCACTACAACGGACACATGGACTAGTGACCACAAGGCAGTTGTAGCGAGACTGAATGCCGTAGAGTCCAAACCAACCAATAATAATCGCAAAGCACATCCACTTTAAAAAATTGATAAAAATTCGATTGAAGCTTTTCTAAGAGACAGTTTTCACTGCTTCCGATCAGACTATGTAAGAGCAGATCAACTGTGGTTTCCATTCAGAGAAAAATATCGACGGAAATCAATAATAGATAGGACTAATCGCCCATGGTACACAAAATGGGTCGGAACATTGTTGTAGAAGCAACGAAAAAAGCACGGGAAATTTAAAAGAACGCAAAATCCTCAAGATTAGGCTAGGTTTACCAAAGCTCTAAATTTAGCGCGAACTTTAATGCGCTATGCTTTTAATAGTTCCCACAACGAAACCCTGTCTCGAAATCTGCCACAATACTCACAGAGATACTGGACATATGTAAAATACACGAACGGCAAGAAGCAGTCAATACTTTCACTGCGCGATAACAATGGTGATGTCACTGATGACAGTGCCACTCAAGAGGAGTTACTACACACGGTTTTCCGAAACTCCTTCACTAAAGAAGACCAAGTAAATATTCCAGAATTCGAATCTAGAAAAACTGCCAACGTGAGTAACTTAGAAGTACATATCCTCGGTGTAGCGAAGCAGCTTAAATCGCTTAATAAAGGCAAGACCTCCGTTTCAGATTGTACAGGGCTGTTACAAATGATTGAAGCGATTTCATAAATTCACTGTAGCTCCATTCATTGACATATGGTCACGACATACTACAGATACGTAGAAAAACTCATAAAGTTTTGTTCGGCTGAAGCCGCACTTCAGGTTTCTGCCGCCAGAGCACTCGAGAACGCAATGAGGCAAAATGGCGACAGGAGCCGAGAAAGCGTATGTCGTGCTTGAAATGCACTCACATCAGTCAGTCATAACAGTGCAACGACACTTCAGGACGAAGTTCAACAAAGATCCACCAACTGCTAACTCCATTCGGCGATGGTATGCGCAGTTTAAAGCTTCTGGATGCCTCTGTAAGGGGAAATCAACGGGTCAGCCTGCAGTGAGCGAAGAAACGGTTGAACGTGTGCGGCCAAGTTTCACGCGTAGCCCGCGGAAGTCGACGAATAAATTGGCTCATGCCACAACTGGAGACCGACAGCGCCGACTTCATCTTTCAACAGGATGGTGCTCCACCGCACTTCCATCATGATGTTCGGCATTTCTTAAACAGGAGATTGGAAAACCGACGGATCGGTCGTGGTGGCGATCATGATCAGCAATTCATGTCATGGCATCCACGCTCTCCCGACTTAACCCCATGCGATTTCTTTCTGTGGGGTTATGTGAAAGATTCAGTGTTTAAACCTCCTCTACCAAGAAACGTGCCAGAACTGCGAGCTCGCATCAACGATGCTTTCAACTCATTGATGGGGACATGCTGCGACGAGTGTGAGAGGAACTTGATTATCGGCTTGATGTCTGCCGAATTACTAAAGGGGCACATATCGAACATTTGTGAATGCCTAAAAAAACTTTTTGAGTTTTTGTATGTGTGTGTAAAGCATTGTGAAAATATCTCAAATAACAAAGTTATTGTAGAGCTGTGAAATCGCTTCAATCATTTGTAATAACCCTGTACATCACTGAGGTTCCTTCCAGAGTATGCTGACACTGTAGTTCCATTAGCTCGTCGAAAGGTCGGTACCTGAAGACTGGAAAGTTGCAGAAGTCACCAATATCCAAGAAAGAAATAGGTGCATTCCCTGAGTTACAGACGCAAATCACTAACGTCGGTTTGCAGTGGGATTTTGGAAGATATGTTGTGTTCGAACATTATGAATTACCACAGGGAAAACGATTTATTGACAAATAGCATGGCTTCAGAAAACATAGTTCTTGTGGAACACAACTAGTTCTTTATTCTCACGAAGTAATAAGTGCTATCGACAGGGGATTGCAGATTGATTCCGTATTTTCAGATTTCCAGAAGGCTTTCGACACCGTTCCTCGCAGGGGTCTTCTAACAAACTTGTGTGCCTATGGAGTTTTGGCTCAGTAGTGTGACCAGATTCGTGATTTCCTGTCAGAAAGGTTACTGTTAGTAGTAATAGACGGAAAGTCATCGAGTAAAATATAGACGTAATATCGGGTGTTTCCCGAGAAAGTTTTGTAGACCCTCTGCTATTCCTTATCTACAAAAACGACGGAGGAGACAATCTGAGCCGCCCTCTAAGATCGTTTGCAGATAGACCAACCATTTACCGCATCGTAAGGTCGTCAGGTGATCAAAATCAGTTACAAAATGATTTAGATAAGATATCTGTGAGGTTAGAAAAGCGGCAGTTGACGCTAAATAACGAAAAGAATGAAGTCACACACATGATTACTGAAAGAAATGCGGTAAATTTGGGTTACCGCATAAATCACACAAATCTAAAGAATGTAAATTTAGTTAAATACATAAGGATTACAATATAATGTGGGTAAACTAAACTAAAGACCGTGATTTATTGGAAGAACATTTACAAAGTTCAACAGGCCTACTAAGGAGACTGCTTATACCAAGCTTGTCCTCCCTCTTCCGGAGTACTGCTGTACGGTATGGGATTAGCATCAGGTGGGACTGACGGGGGACATCGAAAAGGTTCAAATAAGGGCTGCTCGTTATGTATTATCGCGAAATAGGGGGTGGCAGTTATTGAAACAAAGACTTTTTCGTTGCGGTAGGTCCTTCTCGTGCAATTTCAGTCACCAACTTTCTCCTCCAATAGCGAAAATATTCCCTTGGCTCCCACCTATATATGGAGAATTGACAATCATAATAAAATAAGAGAAATCAGAGCTCGCAAAGAAATATTTGAGCATTCGTTTCTCCCGTGCGATGTTCGAGAGTGTGAAGGTAGAGAAGTAGCTATTTAAAGTTCTTATTTTTATTCTCTCTATTATTTAATGAGTGTTTTATTAATGATTGCGTATTATTATTAACTGATTTTTTTATGGTTTGGTTTAGCGATTCCTTTTCACTGTTTGCTCCTTTTGCTTAATTTGAGTCCTTTTAATTATGTTTGTGGTGGTTATGAAGTCTATATTGCTTACTGTTCTCCGTAAGTTAAAGAATACGGTAATACCGTATGCGTTTCGCAGCAGAAGATCCCGTTGAATCTCCTTGCTGGAACTTCTGCATCAGAAATCGCTAATTTATCGCTCTACGGAAATCGATCGATACAGCCAAGTGTTGCTATGATGTGTCACGTGTATAGAATGTGGCGTCCAACAAATTATTTAGGTCTTCGGAGAAATATTCACGACGAATCCCAAAACCATGTAAAACTGCAGGGTCGCACCAGCAAACCACACAACACTTCCAAACGATTTGCGTCTTTATAAACACTGATTATTTCTTTTGAAATCATTAAGGGCTATGAACTCTACACACCTGATACTCCTTTTGTGCTTTTATATGTATTTATTTTCTTCAATATCATAAAACATAGATTACTGCCTTAATGGCGGCCTCCAACAATCTCCTCTCAATCTGACATAAAACATATCTCTTCCAATGTCCAACATGGATGATTATCTCTTTGCCGTAGCTTAATACAGTCTGTATATCTTTGTTATCGAGTTCGCACGGAGATGCTTAAATTCCACAGAGTATCTATCTCTCGCGCAGGTATTTTACGTTTATCGTCATATTAATATTCCATCGCACTTCACTTTACGTCGGCACCCACGGTACGGGACTATAGGCCCCACCGCCACACCTTCACCTGCACATGTTAGGCAACAAATTCTTCCTGACTCATGTAGTACTATCACCGTCAGAGGGTGGTACGGGACCACGAGTCCCACCGCCACACCTCCAAAGTGAATTGCAGTGACGCAGTCACTGCACAGTGGAAAGTTACTGGCTCACCAACACAGTTAGACCGCAATAGACCGGTGATGCTGTATTGTAACCTATCACCCCGGACTACAAGTCCATTTAAATAAAAAAAAAAAAAAAAAAAACACTTTACGTCACTGCACAGTGGAAATTTACTGGCCCACCAACACAGTTAGACCGCAACAGACCGGTGATGCTGTATTGTAACCTATCACCTCGGACTACAAGTCCAAGTCACTTTACTCACGGTACGGGACTACAAGTCCCAACGCCACACCTTCACCTGCCCATGTTAGGCACAATTTTCTGCCTGACTCATGTAGTACTATCACCGTCAGAGGGTGGTACGCGACCACAAGTCCCACCGCCACACCTCCAAAGTGAATTGCAGTGACGCAGTCACTGCCAGATGGAAATTTACTGCCTCACCAACACAGTTAGACCGCAATAGAGCGGTGATGCTGTATTGTAGCATATCACCCCGGACTACAAGTCCATTTAAAAAAAAAAAAAAAAAACTTTACTTTACTTCCCACACCTTCACCTGCCCATGTTAGGCAAAATTTGCTGACGCTGTGGAAATTTACTACCTCACCAACACAGACCGCAATAGACCGGTGATGCTGTATTGTAACATATCACCCCGGACTACAAGTCCATTTACTTCGCACCTCTCTGCTGAACTTCAGGTCCTACGGATCACTGAACACATCAGCAAAGGCTTCAACACTGCCAAGTCGACAGCTGCCGTATTACTGGACTTGCAAAACGCCTACGACATAATCGGGCAAGACAACCTCGTACACAAGATGCTGACACAGACCCCTATACCGGATATTTACGTCAAGAACGTTGATGACTTCCTCCCTGGCAGGACTTTCCTAGTGGCTCAACGGGGAATGCGTTCTGGCATTCGCCAATTGTCGGCAGGCACTCCGCAAGGATCGGTGCTATCTCCCATCCTTTTTAATATCTATGTCAATGATATGCCGGTCATCCCCGAGTGCCACCTTGCACAATACGCTGACGACACAGCACTATACACCACTGGCCGCATTACTGAGGCCGTCGTCGCCCGCCTCCAAGGACAGGTGGACGCCACTATCACCTGGTGCCGGACAAACAAAATAGCTCTCAATGCCGCCAAAACTACGGCAGTTTACTTCACGAAACGGCGCCCAGTCCTCCGCCGCAATATCTCGATTGCAGGTGCCCTGGTCCCCGACAACCACCTATCTCGGGGATAGGGGACTCTTCCACTGTCATGCGGAGTATGTCACCAACAAGGGGCAAAAGCTAACCAGGGCTTTGTACCCGCTCTTTCGCAGTAGGGAACTTAACCTGCATACCAAGCTCCGCATTTACCGAACAGTTATCCTGCCTGCCCTCACGTGTGGATCTGCTGCATGGGCCACGATTAGTGTCACCAGGATGCGGACATTGCAGCGCCTACAGAACAAGGTGCTCAGGTGGAGTCTGCACGCCCCGCCACTCACGAGAATTGTCACTCTCCACGAGGAAGCGGATATCGTCCCCCTAAAGACGACCATACGCAACAACGCGCGGCGGCTCTATGAGAAAGTGGATGCCTTGCGGGACACTGTCCATGGGCTACGCCACGTTGGGACCACACTTCCACGCCGCTGGCATCGACATCCGGTTCCCCTAACCATTCTAGAGGAATCGGATTCCGACCATGGCTAACGATAGGTCTGGCACGCCCACCACGGACGCATCATTTGGCGGGACTAGCCCCCATTCTACGTCCAATACTTTCCAATGATACTTGCCCACGTTAGGCTAAATTTTTCTGCCTGACTCATGTAGTACTGTCACCGTCAGAGGGTGGTACGGGACTACAAGTCCCACCGCCACACCTCCAAAGTGAACAAAGTGAATTGCAGTGACGCAGTCACTGCCCTGTGGATAAATTTACTGCCTCACCAACACAGTTAGACCGCAATAGACCGGTGATGCTGTATTGTAACATATCACCAAAAAAAAAAAAAAATTCATGGCGTGTATCATAGAGTATTAAAGGTGCGCCAAGCAAGCTTAATGTGTTCCCATTGGCAAGCGACCTGTTACGTCACCCGACAGCCAGACAACAGCAGTCTCCGATTGTAGGAATAGTAAAGGTACGCCAGGCTGGCCTAGTGTGCTCTCATTGTTTAGCGACCTGTCACGTTACTCGGCAGCAGTCTCCACCTGTAGAGTGCGGGAGATTGCAAAGTAATTTTTTACCTTTTTCTTCCCTTCTCATATATCTTAAAATTTCGCGCTCACAGGGTTGAACACACTTGATGCTAATATTGTATATAATATGCGTTAAATATTAGTACCAATGTTGATATATCGCCACGCAAAACTAGCGGTCGATGTTTGCATCCGCATTCATGCTCGTGTTTTAGGCATCTGACTACAGTAAATGTTTTACAATTGTTTACCGCCTATTTTACACATTTTTTGTAAATAAAAAGATAATACTCTCCAAACTTACCTTACGAAGCTAATGCAGAAGCTACGATGAAGATGCTGAAGGCGACGTTGACCAGAGCCGATTCTTCCTTGCCGAATTCCGCTTCATTGCATCAGTTTTGACGCTTTTGTTTAAATGCCTTATCCGTATAAAAGTTCTTGTTTTGACATATAATTGAACTATTTTGCTATTAAGTTCGGGAAATTTCGCACGTATATGATATGTTAAGGTTGCCATCACTCTACTACAATGAGAAATATTTGATCCATGAAAAGCAGCAAATATAATTTCTAACTCACTATTTTAGCGAACCAGTCAGTAGAGGGCGAAATGAGGCCCCCTTTTGAAGTAATAGTAATCCAGTCTTGCTTCAGATTTAATTCTGTATCAACAACACACTGCCCTGTTGTGTTTCCCAAAGAACTGTCAACGTTTTTCAAAAAAAATGCGTGTGAAATCTTATGGGACTTAACTGCTTAACCTAAATTATCCTAAGGACAAACACACACCCATGCCCGAAGGAGGACTCGAACTTCCGCCGGGACCAGCCTCACAGTGCATGACTGCAGCGCCTGAGACCGCTCGTCTAATAGCGCGAGGCGTCAACGTTTTTACTATGTATGCTGCTATATATTTTGTAACATCATCATTCACGTCTTCACTGGTACACAGAAATCACTGACCTCGAAATCAAAGAGCAAGTTGTTTTCGTCATCTGTAGCCACGTCAAATGATTTATCAGTTACTCTGATATATAAATCACTCGAGAGAAAACGTGCAAAATCTTCCTCAGTTTCATCAGCAAGTGTAGGGTAGGTTTCAGAAGCAGAATTCTCATTTCTCTCCTCTGAAGTCAAAGCACCACAAGGCAAAGGTATTTCACTTGCACTTCCAGTCAGTATCAACAAACGAATTCTGTTTTTCACCTCGAAAAGTGTGAGATTGTTGTAGAAGACACCAAAGCCACGAATTCTGGAAAAGAAATTTTCCAGACAATCTTGATTAAGTCTGGCTGTCAATACATAAGTAGCTCGGAATTTTTCATATCATTGTAAAGTCCAAAATGTGAATTTATTGATATAATGAATCCCTTCTGAAACGGGAGAAGACTGTTTCTTTTTCCTACTCGCATATTACAACACATTTCAAGAAATCTTTTTAGAAAGTTTTCCTGACTTCTGATATTAAACCCGTAACCACTTCTAAGGGGAGATTTGTCATATTGAGAGTATCACGAGTTCAGCACATCGAAAACATCGTTCACCAGCTCAATGAAGCTTCCTTCGCGATCTGTATGCAAAACATATCTCACAGCTTGGGCAGTGCGACGTGGAAACAGCTGTGGAGCCCCTCCGACATTCTGACGATCACGTCCACTAACGTTAAGATGAACCTCCGATACGTGGTGACTGATCGAAAATCGCCATTCTGATGTCAAAGAAGATCTTCTATAACAATTTTTGTAATCACAGTACCATCAGGCAAAGTGATTCGGTCATCAAGAAAATGATTTCTTAATAATTCAAGCAAATGTGGAACATGAAAAATAACCTAGACTTTTCTGCTATGATCAACAGGGTTTGAATAAAATGTCTTGGATGTAGACACACCAAGTTGCTTCCATACATTCATAATTTTTTTTTTTTTTTTGCATTGATCAGATGACCTAAAAATTTTATCCTTTCCAGGCAGAAATGCGACTTTTGGAGATTGGCTGTTATTCCCACACTCTCAAATCCTTCCAACACTCGTGTCAGTATACTCATATGCTCTTCCCATGTGTCAGTAGCAATTAAGATGTCATCCACAAACAAAGCTAGTTGACTCCTTAATTCCGGTCCTAATGCTGCATCTAGTGCTGATATAAATACTCCCACACTTATGTTCAGTCCAAAAGGATGAACCTTAAAGTGATAACTTCTTCCGGCATACACAAATGACGTATATTTCCTGGACACTTCATCTAACTTAACTTGCCAATAGGATTCACATAAATCAGTCGACATGAAATATTTCCCTACGTTGAATTTCTGTATGAACTAATCAGTGTTCTCAGGGTGAGTACACGCTGGCATTACGATTGTACTTATCACACGAGCGTCTAGTATCAGACGTACCTTTCCACCTGGTTTCGGTACAAAGACAAGCGGACTGCAGTAAGGACTGGTTGAGGGTTAGATTAAATTCCATTCTAACATTCTTTGAATTTCCTGGTCCACTGCATTTTTTTGTTTCCATGGAACGGGATAAAAACTATGGCAGTATGTTTTGTGTTGCTTTACATTTAAATGACAGGTGTAACCTTTAATTATACCACGCTGTTCTTCGAATACCTTTATAAACTTGCTTAAGATAACAGACAATTGTGTCCTTTGTTCATCTTTAAAGTGCTTTGTCTCGCTCAACTTATGTTTTATTTGATCATATATCTCAACTATTTGCATGACCTTGATCAAACTTGCTTGGTAATTCCGGCGCTCTGTCTTTATTAACTGCAATTTCGCCGCTCTACAATACCTTCCACGTTTACCTTCCTTTCACAGTAAATCTACTTGGGCAAGGGCTCCGTCGATCCAGAAATTCACTTTACCGGTCGAGAAGACTAATTTGGCGTCCTTCTGCCGCGTAGTTTCAATTCCCAGAACACAGTCGACTTTCAGTTTCTCCACAACTAGGAACGCGCATATTACCACTGCATTTCCTAAATCTAACTTCAACATCGTCTGTGTCCGCACAGGTTGTGATCGCGTGCCAAACGCTCCGAGTATCTTACAGTGCTGCACAGGAAATGCAGGCAATGGGGACTTTCTCATTATCCGGATAAATAAGCTCAGTGAAATTGCATTAACCGATGCGCCTGTGTCCGAAACTACATTCACTAGAATACCCTCTATTTTCACTGTCATGGCAGAAATATTCTCAAATGAATATTCCTCTTTACACTTCGTTGTATCCGAGCAAAGCTCCTGTTGCATTAACTGTCCTTCATTATAGCGCAACACATTTACATTCTGCACATAACCCCTATCTTTGTCCACGACCGCTTCTCCGGAGCATGATTCGGTCGGCGCTAGATTTCCAAATGCGATTCATTTCTATGAACCGCACCCTCTCTCACTTCTGCAATTATTGGTGATCTCTGTCGCCAGTCATTCTCTACAAGTCTCGACTGTTGTGTCTGCCTGTTATTACTACACTACTGGCCATTAACATTGCTACACCAAGAAGAAATGCAGATGATAAACGGGTATTCATTGGACAAATATATTATACTAGAACTGACATGTGATTACATTTTCACGCAATTTGGGTGCATATATCCTGAGAAATCAGTACCCAGAACAACCACCTCTGGCCGTAATAACGGCCTTGATACGCCTGGGCATTGAGTAAAACAGAGCTTGGATGGCGTGTACAGGTACAGCTGCCCATGCAGTTTCAACACGATACCACAGTTCATCAAGAGTAGTGACTGGCGTATTCTGACGAGCCAGTTGCTCGGCCACCATTGACCAGACGTTTTCAATTGGTGAGAAATCTGGAGAATGTGCTGGCCAGGGCAGCAGTCGAACATTTTCTGTATCCAGAAAGGCCCGTACTGGACCTGCAACATGCGGTCGTGCATTATCCTGCTGAAATGTAGGGTTTCGCAGGGATCGAATGAAGGGTAGAGCCACGGGTCGTAACACATCTGAAATGAGGCGTTCACTGTTCAAAGTGCCGTCAATACGAACAAGAGGAAACCGAGACGTGTAACTAATGGCACCCCATACCATCACGCCGGGTGATACGCCAGTATGGCGATGACGAATACACGCTTCCAATGTGCGTTCACCGCGATGTCGCCAAACAGCGATGCGACCATCATGATGCTGTAAACAGAACTTGGATTAATCCGAAAAAATGACGTTTTGCCATTCGTGCACCCATATTCGTCGTTGAGTACACCATCACAGGCGCTCCTGTCTGTGATGCAGCGTCCAGGGTAACCGCAGCCATGGTCTCCGAGCTGATAATCAATGCTGCTGCAAACATTGTCGTACTGTTCGTGCAGATGGTTGTTGTCTTGCAAACGTCCGTATCTGTTGACTCAGGGATCGAGACGTGGCTGCACGATCCGTTACAGCCATGCGGATAAGATGCCTGTCATCTCGACTGCTAGTGATACGAGGCCGTTGGGATCCAGCACGGCGTTCCGTATTACCCTCCTGAACCCACCGATTCCATATTCTGCAAATAGTCATTGGATCTCGACTAACGCGAGCAGCAATGTCGCGATACGATAAACCGCAATCGCGATAGGCTACAATCCGACCTTTATCAAAGTCGGAAACGTGATGGTACACATTTCTTCTCCTTACACGAGGCATCACAGCGACATTTCACCAGGAAACAGCGGTCAACTGCTGTTTGTGTATGAGAAATCGGTGGGAAACTTTCCTCATGTCAGCACTTTGTAGGTGTCGCCACCAGCGCCACTCTTGTGTGAATGCTCAGAAAAGCTAATCATTTGCATATCACAGCATCTTCTTCCTGTCGGTTAAATTTCGCGTCTGTAGCACGTCATCTTCGTGGTGTAGAAATTTTAATGGCCAGTAGTCTATTACTTGCAATATGCCGAATCGAAGAGTTTGCATTTACTTTGTACCCTGCGTTGTAGCGTCTATCTTGTCTGTTTTGTCGGTTACGGCCATAACAAATGTTATATTCGTTGTCGTTGCGTGTATTTCTGTTCTGGCTGTAGCTGTTATTCTGTGGCGAAGTGCGACTGGCATTTTGTCTCGCCAACCAGCTGATTACCTGTCCGTCCTCCGTAAGCATTATTTCACTGCGAGAAAGTGCTGTGCTTATCTATTCTCGCCTTCATATCCTCTTGCATTAGGTGTATTGAATCTAATACCGACATAAATCCTTCAAGATTCTTGTCTGAAGCACGAATTAATTTTTCCCTAGTTTCTGCGGGAAGTTTTATCTTCAGAATGTGTAAGATATATTTATGTGTGATGGACTCGTCCCAATATCTGGCTTTATTTAGATACTTCTCGAAGTATATGCGTAGGCTGTCTGTCTTAATACAGAACTGTTCAGGATTAAAAAGCTTCCTTTACGTAAACGTTCCTGTACGTCTCGCTACCAATACTTCGCCGAAAATGCCTTTCCAAACTCTTCGTAGGTCTCACATGCGTCCATCATGTCTGTAGCCCACAATGCCCGTCACGCTGAATGTATCCTGACCAATAACTTATTTTCTGTGCTTCCGTCCATGCCCTGGGTAATATACCTCGAAATCCACGTATAAACACTATAGGGTTTATTGACTTCCTGTAGGGTGAGAATGGCCGAAATTGTCTGTATTTAAGCAATTTCTCTTCCATCAACATCGCAGCGTAAACATTGTTGTTGGGCTGCGCTGCTTGCATTCCGTTATAATTCAATTCCGTAGGATGGGAAGCATATCCATTCCCGTAACAAGATTCTGGTGTTGAATTCTGCGTACGTTCAACCTCACGCATTTCATTTCGGCACTCCTTTACTGCCCCTTGTATTTGTCCGAGATCCTTGGAAATGTTTTCCACAAAGTGAACCATTTCGTCTTTCCATTGCTTAAAGTTTGTTCCTAATTGATCTCTAACGTCCTGTAAGTCTTCTTTAACACTCTTAGCAATGGGTAAACTTTCGATCGGCAATTTTCTTACCGCTTCTTGGATACTAGAATCCACACATAGCATCACTTGATTCTCTTTCGCAGATGCCCATTCGTCTAGCGTACTGGAAAGTTCCTCTGGTTGTTCGTTGAAATTTTGCGTATGAGTTTATCACAATCAGAAGCTATATTTTTTACCGTTTCTGTCAACTCGATACGGAATTCTCCACTTCCTCCTGTTTCGACTTCATAGTATGCATTTCCTGTGTCACCTTTTGTAACTCCAAAGGAAATTTCTTTTGGGCCTTGCACAACTCTGTTACCTCATTTGAGATCTGTTGTTGCGCCGGCCGTAGTGGCCGAGCGGTTCTAGGCGCTACAGTCTGGAACCGCGCGACCGCTACGGTCGCAGGTTCGAATCCTGCCTCGGGCATGATGTGTGTGATGTCCTTAGGTTAGTTAGGTTTAAGTAGTTCTAAGTTCTAGGGGACTGATGACCACAGAAGTTAAGTCCCATAGTGCTCAGAGCCTTTTGAACCATTTTTTTCTATTGTTGCGTCACTATCGATTGAATAACCACTGAGATATCTGTCTGCTTCTGAATAAGTCAGACTGCTTTTGTGCCATGTCTGGTTGCTTTTGTAACACATCCTCCTGCTTCTGGGATTCAGCCTGTACCACTACAGATAAAAGATTTAATTGCTTTAAAATCTGAGCCATGCGGTTTGTCTCTTGCTGAGACAAAGCTGCTGTTTCCTCTGCAGCAGACTTATCACTCATTTCATGATAGTCTGGAAATTTTTACTGATCCATGTTTACTTGGGCTCTAGTTTTACCATAACAAATCAAAAAACGCACAAAATACCTAACAGGTTTCACACTTACATAAACTGTAACATGAAATTACACCTGGCGAGAATGAACATATATTTCTTTATATCTACTTCTGCAATACTGAAAAGAAATGAAAAATCTAACTGCCTCTTCCTCTACAGACTCAGAATATTAATTCTTTCTACATATAGACCAGACTGAGTAAAAGTTGTGAAATTTCTGTATGTGCCTGCCTTATTCAGCTTGCAGTGGTGTGAAGTTTTGCGGAGGGGATGGTAACTGCTCTGCTCACCGTACCAAATTCCACTAATGCTCAGCGTACATGGAACACACACAATGAAACGATTAATACATACATACAATTTACAGCCACAGTTCTCAATAATTATTGGCCATCCTGTACTCGGACGCCAATTTAATTCTTATTTTTATTCTCCCTATTATTTAATGAGTGCTTTATTAATGTGATTGCGTATTATTATTAACTGATTTTTATTTATGTTTTGGTTCAGTGATTCTTTTTTACTGTTTGCTTCTTTTATTTAAGTTGAGTCCTTTTAATTATGTTTGCGGTGGTTAGGATCTCTATATTGCTTACCGTTCTCCATAAGTTAAAGAATACGGCAATACCACACGCATTTCGCCGCAGAAGATCTCGTTGAATCTCCTTGCTGGAACTTCTCCATCAGAAATCGCTAATTTATGGCTCTATGGTAATCGATCGATGTTGCTATGCTGTGTCACGTGTATAGAATGTGGCGTCCAACAAATTATTTAGGTCTTCGGAGAAATATTCTCGACGAATCCCAAAACCGTGTAAAACTGCAGGTTCGCACCAGCAAACCACACAACACTTCCGAACGATTTGCGTCTTTATAAACACTGATTATTTCTTTTGAAATCATTAATGGCTATGAACTCTACACACCTGAAACTCCTTTTGTGCTTTTATACACTCCTGGAAATTGAAATAAGAACACCGTGAATTCATTGTCCCAGGAAGGGGAAACTTTATTGACACATTCCTGGGGTCAGATACATTACATGATCACACTGACAGAACCACTGGCACATAGACACAGGCAACAGAGCATGCACAATGTCGGCACTAGTATAGTGTATATCCACCTTTCGCAGCAATGCAGGCTGCTATTCTCCCATGGAGACGATCGTAGAGATGCTGGATGTAGTCCTGTGGAACGGCTTGCCATGCCATTTCCACCTGGCGCCTCAGTTGGACCATTTCATCTTCATCTACATCCTCTTCCATTTCCATAATATTGTCCTCAAGTACATCGCCCTTGTATAGACCCTCTATATACTCCGTCCACCTTTCTGCTTTCCCTTCTTTGCTTAAAACTGGGTTTCCATCTGAGCTCTTGATGTTCATATAAGTGGTTCTCTTATCTCCAAAAGTCTCTTTAATTTTCCTGTAGGCAGTATCTACCTTACCCCTAGTGAGATAAGCCTCTACATCTTTACATTTGTCCTCTAGCCATCCCTGCTTAGCCATTTTGCACTTCCTGTCGATCTCATTTTTGAGACGTTTGTATTCCTTTTTGCCTGCTTCATTTACTGCATTTTTATATTTTCTCCTTTCATCAATTAAATTCAATATTTCTTCTGTTACCCAAGGATTTCTACTAGCCCTCGTCTTTTTACCTACTTGATCCTCTGCTGCCTTCACTACTTCATCCCTCAAAGCTACCTATTCTTCTTCTACTGTATTTCTTTTCCCCATTCCTGTCAATTGTTCCCTTATGCTCTCCCTAAAAATCTGTACAACCTCTGGTTCTTTCAGTTTATCCAGGTCCCATCTCCTTAAATTCCCACCTTTTTGCAGTTTCTTCAGTTTTAATCTACAGGTCATAACCAACAGATTGTGGTCAGAGTCCACATCTGCCCCTGGAAATGTCTTACAATTTAAAACCTGGTTCCTAAATCTCTGTCTTACCATTATATAATCTATCTGATACCTTTTAGTATCTCCAGGGTTCTTCCATGTATACAACCTTCTATCATGATTCTTAAACCAAGTGTTAGCTATGATTAAGTTGTGCTCTGTGCAAAATTCTACCAGGCGGCTTCCTCTTTCATTTCTTAGCCCCAATCCATAATCACCTACTACGTTTCCTTCTCTCCCTTTTCCTACACTCGAATTCCAGTCACCAATGACTATAAAATTTTCGTCTCCATTCACTGTCTGAATAATTTCTTTTATTTCATCATACATTTCTTCAATTTCTTCGTCATCTGCAGAGCTAGTTGGCATATAAACTTGTACTACTGTAGTAGGTGTGGGCTTCGTATCTATCTTGGCCACAGTAATGCGTTCACTATGATGGTTGTAGAAGCTTACCCGCATTCCTATTTTCCTATTCATTATCAAACCTACTCCTGCATTACCCCTATTTGACTTTGTGTTTATCACCCTGTAGTCACCTGACCAGAAGTCTTGTTCCTCCTGCCACCGAACTTCGCTAATTCCCACTATATCTAACTTTAACCTATCCATTTCCCTTTTTAAATTTTCTAACCTACCTGCCCGATTAAGGGATCTGACATTTCACGCTCCGATCCGTAGAACGCCAGTTTTCTTTCTGCTGATAACGACATCCTCTTGAGTAGTCCCCGCCCGGAGATCCGAATGGGGGACTATTTTACCTCCGGAATATTTTACCCAAGAGGACGCCATCATCATTTAATCATACAGTAAAGCTGCATGCCCTCGGGAAAAATTACGGCCGTAGTTTCCCCTTGCTTTCAGCCGTTTGCAGTACCAGCACAGCAAGGCCATTTTGGTTATTGTTACAAGGCCAGATCAGTCAATCATCCTGACTGTTGCCCTTGCAACTACTGAAAAGGCTGCTGCCCCTCTTCAGGAACCACACGTTTGTCTGGCCTCTCAACAGATACCCCTCCGTTGTGGTTGTACCTACGGTACGGCTATCTGTATCGCTGAGGCACGCAAGCCTCCCCACCAACGGCAAGGTCCATGGTTCATGGGGGAGGGAAGGAGTATATAGAGGGTCTATACAAGGGCGATGAACTGGAGGACAATATTATGGAAATGGAAGAGGATGTAGATGAAGATGAAATGGGAGATACGATACTGCGTGAAGAGTTTGACAGAGCACTGAAAGACCTGAATAGAAACAAGGCCCCGGGAGTAGACAACATTACATTAGAACTACTGACGGCCTTGGGAGAGCCAGTCCTGACAAAACTCTACCATCTGGTCAGTAAGATGTACGAAGCAGGCGAAATACCCTCAGACTTCAAGAAGAATATAATAATTCCAATCCCAAAGAAAGCAGGTGTTGACTGATGT
This sequence comes from Schistocerca cancellata, assembly GCF_023864275.1. NCBI lineage: Eukaryota > Metazoa > Arthropoda > Insecta > Orthoptera > Acrididae > Schistocerca > Schistocerca cancellata. Next base: position 19,774,362 of record NC_064633.1, on the reverse strand, counting down.
GAAAATTACCGAACAATCAGTTTAATAAGCCACAGCTGCAAAATACTAACACGAATTCTTTACAGACGAATGGAAAAACTAGTAGAAGCCGACCTCGGGGAAGACCAGTTTGGATTCCGTAGAAATACTGGAACACGTGAGGCAATACTGATCTTACGACTTATCTTAGAAGAAAGATTAAGGAAAGGCAAACCTACGTTTCTAGCATTTGTAGACTTAGAGAAAGCTTTTGACAATGTTGACTGGAATACTCTCTTTCAAATTCTAAAGGTGGCAGGGGTAAAATACAGGGAGCGAAAGGCTATTTACAATTTGTACAGAAACCAGATGGCAGTTATAAGAGTCGAAGGACATGAAAGGGAAGCAGTTGTTGGGAAGGGAGTAAGACAGGGTTGTAGCCTCTCCCCGATGTTATTCAATCTGTATATTGAGCAAGCAGTAAAGGAAACAAAAGAAAAATTCGGGGTAGGTATTAAAATCCATGGGGAAGAAATAAAAACTTTGAGGTTCGCCGATGACATTGTAATTCTGTCAGAGACAGCAAAGGACTTGGAAGAGCAGTTGAACGGAATGGATGGTGTCTTGAAGGGAGGAGGAATGTAGTCGAATTAAGTCGGGTGATGTTGAGGGTATTAGATTAGGAAATGAGACACTTAAAGAAGTAAAGGAGTTTTGCTATTTGGGGAGCAAAATAACTGATGATGGTCGAAGTAGAGCGGATATAAAATGTAGACTGGCAATGGCAAGGAAAGCGTTTCTGAAGAAGAGAAATTTGTTAACATCGAGTATAGATTTAAGTGTCAGGAAGTCATTTCTGAAAGTATTTGTATGGAGTGTAGCCATGTATGGAAGTGAAACATGGACGGTAAATAGTTTGGACAAGTAGAGAATAGAAGCTTTCGAAATGTGGTGCTACAGAAGAATGCTGAAGATTAGATGGGTAGATCACATAACTAATGAGGAAGTATTGAATAGGATTGGGGAGAAGAGAAATTTGTGGCACAACTTGACCAGAAGAAGGGATCGGTTGGTAGGACATGTTCTGAGGCATCAAGGGATCACGAATTTAGTATTGGAGGGCAGCGTGGAGGGTAAAAATCGTAGGGGGAGACCAAGAGATGAATACACTAAGCAGATTCTGAAGGATGTAGGTTGCAGTAGGTACTGGGAGATGAAGAAGCTTGCACAGGATAGAGTAGCATGGAGAGCTGCATCAAACCAGTCTCAGGACTGAAGACCACAACAACAACAACTTATACTGCTTCCACCTTTCTGCTTTCCCCTCTTTGCTTAGAACTGGGTTTCCATCTGAGCTCTTGATATTCATACATGTGGCTCAGTTTTCTTCAAAGGTCTCTTTAATTTTCCTGTAGGCTGTATCTATCTTACCCCTAGTGGGATATGCCTCTACATCCTTACATTTGCCCTCTAGCCATGCCTGATTAGCCATTTTGCACTCCCTGTCGATCTCATTTTTGAGACGTTTGTATTGCTTTTTGCCTGCTTCATTTACTGCATTTTTATATTTTCTCCTTTCATCAATTAAATTCAATATTTCTTCTGTTACCCAAGGATTTCTACTAGCCCTCGTCTTTTTACCTACTTGATCCTCTGCTGCTTTCACTACTTCATCCCTCAGAGCTACCCATTCGTCTTCTACTGTATTTCTTTCCCCCATTCTTGTCAATTGTTCCCTTATGCTGTCCCTGAAACTCTGTACAACCTCTGGTTTAGTCAGTTTATTCAGGTCCCATGTCCTTAAATTCCCACCTTTTTGCAATTTCTTCAGTTTTAATCTACAGTTCATAACCAATAGATTGTGGTCAGAGTCCACATCTGCCCCTGGAAATGTCCTACAATTTAAAATCTGGTTCCTGAATCTCTCTATTACCATTATAGAATCTATCTGATAACTTTTAGCATCTCCAGGATTCTTCCATGTATACAACCTTCTTTTATGATTCTTGAACCAAGTGTTAGCTATGATTATGTTATGCTCTGTGCAAAATTCTCCCAGACGGCTTCCTCTTTCATTTCTTAGCCCCAATCCATATTCACCTACTATGTATCCTTCTCTCCCTTTTCCTACTGACGAATTCCATTGACCCATGGCTATTAAGTTTTCGTCTCCCTTCACTACCTGAATAATTTCTTTTATCTCATCATACATTTCTTCAATTTCTTCGTCATCATACATTTCTTCAATTTCATCGTCTGCCAGGTCGGCCATGAATCGGAAAAAGTTTTCTGAAATATTGATGGTATCAGGGATAAAGGGCAGTGAGCGAAAGGATATTTGCAACGTGTACAAAAGCCCAACATCAGGTATAAGAGTCAAAGGACATGAAAGGGAAGCAGCAGTTGAGAACGGAGTGAGGTAGGGCTATGTATTAAATCTGTACACTGAACAACCAGTAAAGAAAATAAATACATATCTGGAAAGGGAATTAAAATTAAGAACCTTGAGGTTTGCTGTTGACGCTACATTACTGTCAGAGATGGCCAAGTACTTAGAGCACTAACTGAACGGAATGGACAGTGCCTTCAAGTAGGTTGTATGACGAACATCACCCATGAAATGATAATTAAATGGCACCCTAGCTGCAAGCACGTGTTGATATACATCATTGGGGACATACTGAAAATGTGTGCCCTGACCGGGACTCGAAACCTGGATTTCCTGCTTACATGGCAGACGCTCATCCCTCTGAGCCACCGAGGGCACAGAGGATAGTGCACCTGCAGGGACTTATCCCTTGCACGCTCCCCAATGTTGTATATCAACACCTGTTTGCAGCTAGGGTGTCGATTTAATTATCATTTCATTATAGAGAAGCTGCACGGTCATCAATGGTATCTGTTCTTTCGGGAACAGATACTACCTTCATATATAGAACATCAACCACAGCAAAATAAAGCGAGATGATGCTGACAGAACTAAATTACGAAATGCTACATTAGAAGTAGACGATGATTTTTGTTCCCAGAATGAGACTTTTACTCTGCAGCGGAGTGTGCGCTAGTATGAAACTTCCTGGCAGATTAAAAGTGTGCCGGACGGAGACTAGAACTTGGGACCTTCGCCTATTGCCAGCAAGTGCTCTACCCACTGAGCTACCCAAGCACGACTCACGCTCTGTCCTCACAGCTGTACTTCCACCAGTACCTCGTCTCCTACTTTCCAAACTTCACAGAAGCTCTCCTGCGGAGGTTGACTTCCCCCAGGCTGTGGCTAAGCCATGTCTCCGCAATATCCTTTCTTCCAGGAGTGCTAGTTCTGCAAGGTCCGCAGGAGAGCTTCTGTGAAGTTGAGGTACTGATGGAAGTAAAACTGTGAGGACGGGGCGTGAGTCGTGCTTGGGTAGCTCAGATGGTGGATCACTTGCCCGCGAAAGGCGCAGGCCCCGTGTTCGAGTCTTGGTCCGGCACACCGTTTTAATCTGCCAGGAAGTTTCATGATTTTTGTTATTTGAGAGGCAAAATAACTGACTTTGGTAAAGTAGAGATTATAAGACGCAGTATGGCAATAGTAAGAAAAGCCTTTATGAAAAGATATGTTTGTTACCATCCATTACAAAATTATGTGTAATGAATTCTATTGTTAGGGTGTTTGTGTGGCGTTCAGCCTTGTTCGGAGGCGAAATGTGAGTGAGAAGCAGTCCACGCGCAAAATGAACAGAAGATTTTGAAATGTGGTGCTACAGAAGAATGTTGAAAATCAGAGGGCTAGATCTAATGACTACTGAGGCGATCCTGAACCGGACTGAAGAAGAATGAAATTTGTTGTACGAACATACTAAAAGAAGTGATCATTTGATAGGAGACATTAAAGAATGTTCAGTCTGGTAATGGAACTAGGTGTGGGAGGTGAGATGGGGTTGTGGAGGAGGACATGACATGGATCCAGTAAGCACGTACAACTGGATGTAGGTTTTGTTAGTTATGTAGCAGATAAAGAGTAGTATGGAGAGCTGCCTCAAACGCATGTCTGGCTGGAGACTTCCCTTGCTAGCGAGATATGCCGATGCGCTCGCCTGCCGACGTTGCTGCTCCGCTGCACAGCGACGCCGAGACTCGCCGACGCCGACCGGCGCGTTTCGTGCGGCGCCACCGTCTGCGGCGCACGCGACTCCGCAGCGGCGCCACGCGGCCGGCACGGAAACTAGCGCCGGGCCCGTCCCGTCCGCTCCCCCGTGACTCATTACGCCGATTACCGGCCCACGGCCGGCCTACCCCTGTCCGCGCGGCGCGCCTGTGTAATGCATGATACCGTGTCCGCGTTTCCCAGAAGCCCAGCTGCTGGCGCACGACAGTTGCGAGGCATGCCATATCAAACAGCGCGGAAAGAACGTCTTACAGACGTGGCTGAAACGCAAACAATGACCGGTCATGTTCCAGCTAGCTGCTGGTAACTCGACAAGTGTCATGCTGTACTCGGTAATAACCGCTACCCTAAAGTAATTACGAAATACACTGAGGTGATAAAAGTCATGGGATAGTGATTTGCACTTATACGGATGGCTCTAGCATCGCATACTCAAGGTATAAAAGGGCAGTGCCTTGGCAGAGCTGTCATTCTACATCTACGCAAGCCACCCAACGGTGTGTGGCGGAGGGGACTTTAGGTGCCACTGTCATTACCTCCCTTTCCTGTTCCAGTCGCATATGGTTCGCGGGAAGAACGACTGCCGGAAAGCCTCCGTACTCGCTCGAATCTCTTTAATTTTACACTCGTGATCTCCTCGGGAGGTTTAAGTAGGGGGAAGCAATATATTCGATACCTCATCCAGAAACGCACCCTCTCGAAAACTGGACAGCAAGCTACACCGCGATGCAGAGGGCCTCTCTTGCAGAGTCTGCCACTTGAGTTTGCTAAACATCTCCGTAACGCTATGACGCTTACCAAATAACCCTGTGACGAAACGCGCCGCTCTTCTTTGGATCTTCTCTATCTCCTCTGTCAACCCGACCTAGTACGGCTCCCACACTGATGAGCAACAATAAAGTATAGGTCGAACGAGTGTTTTGTAAGCCACCTCCTTTGTTGATGGACTACATTTTCTAATCTCAACCTGAAAATCGTTCCTCATGCATAGTTCCAGATATTTTACAGAATTAACTGCTACCAATGTTTGTTCCGCTATCACATAATCATACAATGAAGGATCCTTCTTTCTATGTATTCGCAATACATTACATTTGTCTATGTTAAGGGTCAGTTGCCACTCCCTGCACCAAGTGCCTATCCGCTGCAGATCTTCCTGCATTTCGCTGCAATTTTCTAATTCTACAACTTCTCTGTATACTACAGCATCACCCGCGAAAAGCCGCATGGAACTTCCGACACTATGATGATTCACGTGAAAAGGTTTCCGACCTGATTATGATTGCACGACGGGAATCGACACACTTTGAACGCGGAATGGTGTTCGAGCTAGACGCATGAGATATTCAACTTCGGAAGTCGTCATGGGATTCAATATTTCGAGAGCCACAGTATGTAGAGCGTGCTGGGAATTCCAAATTTCAAGCGTAACCTCTCGCCACCGACAACAAAATGGCTGACGTCCTTGACTTAGAGACCGAGACCAGCGCCGCTTGCGTAGATGTATCAGTGCAAATAGACAAGCAAAACTGCTTGAAATAACCGCAGAAATCAATGTGGGACGTACGTCGAACATTTCCGTAAGGACAGTGCGGCGAAATTTGGCGTTAATGGGCTATGACAACACACGACCGACGCGAGTGCCTTTGCCAACAGCACAACATCGCCTGCCTCTTCTGGGATTGTGACCATATCGGTTGGACCGACAGGAAAACCGTGGCCTATTCTGATGAGTCTCGATTTCAGTTGGGAAAACCTGATGGTAAATGGAAATGTCGTGTGGCTAGGGCCTCCCTTCGGATAGACCGTTCGCCTGGTGCAAGTCTTTCGATGCAAAAACAGACATAATGTCTTATGGGATAACAGCAATCAGTGATTTTATAATGTTACTTAAAATCCGTCTTGATTGCAAAAAAATTTTTTTTATTATTCATATGACCGGTTTCGGTTCATTCAGAACCATCTTCAGATCTGATATTTCAGTTACAGGAGTAACCCGTCCAAATCCAGCAACTTTCACGTGCTACGTCACATAAAATTGGTGACGTAGCATGTGAAAGTTGCTGGATTTGGACGGGTTACTCCTGTAACTGAAATATCAGATCTGAAGATGGTTCTGCATGAACCGAAACCGGTCATATGAATAATTAAAAAAAATTTTTTTTTTTGCAATCAAGACGGATTTTAAGTAACATTACAAGTCTTTCGAGTTGACGCCACTGAGGCGACTTGCGTGGCGATGGGGATGAAATGATGAAGATAAGGACAACAGAACACTCAGTCCCTGAGCGGAGAAAATCTCCGACCCAGACGGGAATCGAACCCGGGCCGTTAGGTATGACATTCCGTCGCGCCGACCACTCACCTACCAGGGACGGACAACCTGATGCTAATGTTCGAGTATGGCGCAGACCACGAAGCCATGGAGCGAAGTTGTCAACAAGGCACTATGCAAGTGGGCAGTGGCTCCATTATAGTGTGGGCTGTGTTTACGTGATCCTCTGATTATGTTCGGCTACTTGGAGACCATTTGCAGCTATTCATGGACTTCGTGCTCCCAAAGAACAATGGAATTTTTGTGGATGACAATGCACCATGTCACCATCCCACTGTTGTTCACATTGAGTTGAAGAACGTTCTCGACAGTTCGAGGGATGGGTTTGGCAATCCAGCTCGCCCGACATCAATCTCGTCGAACCGTTATGGGATATAATCGAGCGCCCAGTTCGTGCACAAAATCCTGGACCTGCAACATTTTCGTATTTTATTTATGGACGACTATAGACGCAGCATGGCAGGGAGGTAGGCAGTTTCCAATGACTTGTTGAGTACACGCCACGCCGCGCTGATGCGCTGCGCGGGGAGAAAAGAGGTCCAACATGATGGTAGGAGGTATCCCACGACTTCTGCCACCTCAGTGTAATGTTCAGAGCCGTTGTACATGTCAAATCCTCCGAATCCTCGTCGTAGAATGTCACCATATACACTGAAGAGCCAAAGACATTGGTACTGAACCGTAAAATTTACTTTCAAAATCTTTTCTTAAGGAATTTACTTTATTTACTAGCAATTCATCAAGAACAAAAAAAAATGGTTCAAATGGTCATCAGTCCCCTAGAACTTAGACATACTTAAACCTAACTAACCTAAGGACATCACATACATCCATTCCCGAGGCAGGACTCGAACCTGCGACCGTAGCGGTCACGCGCTTAGAACCGCACGGCGACACCAGCCGGCTCATCAAGAACATTAACACATCTAATCACACTAGGTGAGCGTGGAAGTAGTTGCCAGGAAGTAACTGATGGAAAAAGAAATTACTTTAACAAATGTGAATTTTATTCCTAAAAGCTTTTTCAAAACAGATTTAACATTATAAGCAGAAAAGCACCCTCAAAATATCAAGTTACAATTTTATTTAGATGCAGACAGAACAATATTAACAGCATGAGCCTTCGGGGTGAGAAGCTTGCCTGCTCCTTTTCAACACGGCCGTAGTCATGACCGCTCGCAACAACCTCTGAAAGAGTACACTGGTGCAAATCTGCAACACACCAGATTACTTTAAACTAAAAAATTTTTAACAACTCACACAAACACGTTAACTATGCACCCCGTAAGAGGGATGGAAATGATACAACACTCAAATTATTTGCTACCGAAAGAGCAATTTTTTATTTATTTATTTATTTTTCTTTTTTAAGGACTGTTACTTTGGAAGGGTGGCAACCTTATAACCTAACATGACTATTTAAATAAAATCCATAAAATGTAGACTTACATAAAATATACAACATTACACATATACCACCTCGCAAGATGATAGGCAAGATAAAACATATTTCAAGAATTCGGCCTTTAAGCAATAAATTCGTTAACACCGAATTCGACAAACATGACAGAGGCAGCTATTAGCATATGGCAGTTGACAGTGGGGGGCGGGGATACTAAACAACCCGAACCGCAGATTTCTCTAAACCTTCCCAATTCCACAAGGGAAAAACGGACCACCCAATTCACAAATAACCACCTTCCCGCGGGTGGGCAAAAGGAGAAGAATGGTGGGACGACCTCAAAACAAAGCGACTGGTGACCTCACCAAGAAAACAAGCAGAATTTAACAAGTAAACGAAACAACATATCTCCAATCACTTAACTCCTAATAAACTGCGATTTCTGGCGAAGACCTGGCGCAGCACCCCCAACGCTCTTCCGAACCGTCCGCTGCCAGCCGCTTCAACGGACACAGGAAGGCGCGCCGATCTCCCGTCTCACGGCGTCGCAGCTCGCCCTGGCCAGCCCGATGTCGTGGTTTCGCTCCTGTTGCTCTCGTGTGAACCGCGAAGCCACTACCCCTTTCTATACGGCACTGCCCACTGGACTCACGTGGGGACCTCACATGCGCCGACGCTCAAGGCGGACAAGTGACCTCGTCTCTCAGTGCGCGACCGACCAACCGACCGATCCAACCGCCAAAGCTGCGTAATCATTAATTTCTATTATAAACTATACTGAAGTATTTAAATGACATATAACAGAAAGCACATGTGAAACTTAAATATTCAAAAATAATAAAATAACTACTACAATTCGATAGCCCCTTTTACTGCAAAATTACCACAGAAACATCAAACTTGGACACAATATATGCCACAAATATAAAGACAATCATTACTACTTAATATCCTGTACCAAAATTATCTTACGTAAATATGAAATTTGGTCATTTCCAAATACATGACGTAACACCATTCAACTAACCCTCTCCAAAATATAGCAAACTTGGAGAAATTTCCTCCTTCTTACTTTTGTATTTGCGAATTCATTTATCACTTTCTGAAAACCAAACTGACCGTCGTGCCTGATTGTCTGGCTAGTATTCCAAGATTCACCAGTCAGTTCCTAAGATGACATTCAGATTCACCTCTAACTCTGCCACTCTCACTTTCTGAAGCTGTACTTAATGCAGAAAACACAGCTTTCACACCTACATTCAAACCTCTTGCGAGCATCCTCCCGTGCACACCATCGTGTTCTGGACTCTGACTTCAGTGTCACGCTCGCAGAATCAATAGATGTTTCGAAGATGTTCCATTTGCCAGTCTTATCAGGAAGGAAGTTGTATAATATACGAGTAACTCAAAAACTTTACTGCAGCTGAGAAGCATTGTGGATCTCAGATTCAACGAGTGAGCCGAACGTGGAATGAAGAAAATTAGAGAGTTTCGGTCCTTGAGTCTTCCTTGCAAATCTGGAAATGCACCAGACATGTTGCCTATATTATCGCATGACTATCCTCTACTCAATACTCAAGAGGATGTCGTTATCGGGAGAAAGAAAACTGGCGTTCTACGGATCGGAGCGTGGAATGTCAGATCCCTTAATCGGGCAGGTAGGTTAGAAAATTTAAAAAGGGAAATGGATAGATTAAAGTTAGATATAGTGGGAATTAGTGAAGTTCGGTGGCAGGAGGAACAAGACTTCTGGTCAGATGACTACAGGGTTATAAACACAAAGTCAAATAGGGGTAATGCAGGAGTAGGTTTAATAATGAATAGGAAAATAGGAATGCGGGTCAGCTACTACAAACAGCATTATTGTGGCCAAGATAGATACGAAGCCCACGCCTACTACAGTAGTACAAGTTTATATGCCAACTAGCTCTGCAGATGACGAAGAAATTGAAGAAATGTATGATGAAATAAAAGAAATTATTCAGATTGTGAAGGGAGACGAAAATTTAATAATCATGGGTGACTGGAATTCAAGTGTAGGAAAAGGGAGAGAAGGAAACGTAGTAGGTGAATATGGATTGGGGCTAAGAAATGAAAGAGGAAGCCGCCTGGTAGAATTTTGCACAGAGCACAACTTAATCATAGCTAACACTTGGTTTAAGAATCATGATAGAAGGTTGTATACATGGAAGAACCCTGGAGATACTAAAAGGTATCAGATAGATTATATAATGGTAAGACAGAGATTTAGGAACCAGGTTTTAAATTGTAAGACATTTCCAGGGGCAGATGTGGACTCTGACCACAATCTATTGGTTATGACCTGTAGATTAAAACTGAAGAAACTGCAAAAAGGTGGGAATTTAAGGAGATGGGACCTGGATAAACTGAAAGAACCAGAGGTTGTACAAAGTTTCAGGGAGAGCACAAGGGAACAATTGACAGGAATGGGGGAAAGAAATACAGTAGAAGAGGAATGGGTAGCTTTGAGGGATGAAGTAGTGAAAGCAGCAGAGGATCAAGTAGGTAAAAAGACGAGGGCTAGTAGAAATCCTTGGGTAAGAAATATTGAATTTAATTGATGAAAGGAGAAAATATAAAAATGCAGTAAATGAAGCAGGCAAAAAGGAATACAAACGTCTCAAAAATGAGATCGACAGGAAGTGCAAAATGGCTAAGCAGGGATGGCTAGAGGACAAATGTAAGGATGTAGTGGCTTATCTCACTAGGGGTAAGATAGATACTGCCTACAGGAAAATTAAAGAGACCTTTGGAGATAAGAGAACCACTTGTATGAACATCAAGAGCTCAGATGGAAACTCAGTTCTAAGCAAAGAAGGGAAAGCAGAAAGGTGGAAGGAGTATATAGAGGGTCTATACAAGGGCGATGAACTGGAGGACAATATTATGGAAATGGAAGAGGATGTAGATGAAGATGAAATGGGAGATACGATACTGCGTGAAGAGTTTGACAGAGCACTGAAAGACCTGAGTCGAAACAAGGCCCCCGGAGAAGACAACATTCCATTGGAACTACTGACGGCCTTGGGAGAGCCAGTCCTGACAAAACTCTACCATCTGGTGAGCAAGATGTATGAGACAGGTGAAATACCCTCAGACTTCAAGAAGAATATAATAATTCCAATCCCAAAGAAGGCAGGTGTTGACAGATGTGAAAATTACCGAACAATCAGTTTAATAAGCCACAGCTGCAAAATACTAACGCGAATTCTTTACAGACGAATGGAAAAACTAGTAGAAGCCAACCTCGGGGAAGATCAGTTTGGATTCCGTAGAAATACTGGAACACGTGAGGCAATACTGACCTTACGACTTATCTTAGAAGAAAGATTAAGGAAAGGCAAACCTACGTTTCTAGCATTTGTAGACTTAAAGAAAGCTTTTGACAATGTTGACTGGAATACTCTCTTTCAAATTCTAAAGGTGGCAGAGGTAAAATACAGGGAGCGAAAGGCTATTTACAATTTGTACAGAAACCAGTTGGCGATTATAAGAGTCGAGGGACATGAAAGGGAAGCAGCAGTGGGGAAGGGAGTAAGACAGGGTTGTAGCCTCTCCCCGATGTTATTGAATCTGTATATTGAGCAAGCAGTAAAGGAAACAAAAGAAAATTTCGGAGTAGGTATTAAAATCCATGGAGAAGAAATAAAAACTTTGAGGTTTGCCGATGACATTGTAATTCTGTCAGAGACAGCAAAGGACTTGGAAGAGCAGTTGAACGGAATGGATGGTATCTTGAAGGGAGGATATAAGATGAACATCAACAAAAGCAAAACGAGAATAATGGAATGTAGTGGAATTAAGTCGGGTGATGCTGGGGGAATTAGATTAGGAAATGAGACACTTAAAGTAGTAAAGGAGTTTTGCTATTTGGGGAGCAAAATAACTGATGATGGTCGAAGTAGAGAGGATATAAAATGTAGACTGGCAATGGCAAGGAAAGCGTTTCTGAAGAAGAGAAATTTGTTAACATCGAGTATAGATTTAAGTGTCAGGAAGTCGTTTCTGAAAGTATTTGTATGGAGTGTAGCCATGTATGGAAGTGAAACATAGACGGTAAATAGTTTGGACAAGAAGAGAATAGAAGCTTTCGAAATGTGGTGCTACAGAAGAAATGCTGAAGATTAGATGGGTAGATCACATAACTAATGAGGAAGTATTGAATAGGATTGGGGAGAAGAGAAGTTTGTGGCACAACTTGACCAGAAGAAGGGATCGGTTGGTAGGACATGTTCTGAGGCATCAAGGGATCACCAATTTAGTATTGGAGGGCAGCGTGGAGGGTAAAAATCGTAGGGGGAGAGCAAGAGATGGATACACTAAGCAGATTCTGAAGGATGTAGGTTGCAGTAGGTACTGTGAGATGAAGAAGCTTGTACAGGATAGAGTAGCATGGAGAGCTGAATCAAACCTGTCTCAGGACTGAAGACCACAACAACATCCTCTACAGTTGTCAAAGTTCAGCCTATGTAATTCTACGGAATTCAAATCTGCTTCAAAATGCTTCTCTAGTGTGACTTGCTTTTTTTATATAAAAAACAGGAATCTTTCAACTGAGAGCCCATCCTCATTTAAGTACCTAAATATTATACTTAAGTGACCATTATGGGACATATCAGGTGTAGAATTTACCACTACTGAGAAATATTTAGAAGAAATAACGTCAGTACATGTTTCTTTTGGTCACTGACTTTCCCGTCAGACGTATTACATCTTCATAAGTGCTGCTGAGAAGTAAATTCTGTTCCAAGGTTACCAAACCATGCCATATGGTCAGCCAAAAAATAATCTTACTCCGCACTTAAATCCAGGCACATGACATTCCCATGTTTATGATGTGTGAGCAACCGTTTGTCAGTTCCATTCATCTCGTTTCCTCTCTTTTTCAACTTTAACAAGCAGTGTCTGTCTCTGTATGAAGTAAGATTTCCACGTTCAGCTATTCGTTTTTCAGCACGGCTGAAATCACTGAAACCAGATGTTATAAGCTGAGGTGCACCAACAATTAACTTACAACGTCCACAGAACAGTGATCCGGGGCTAGGAGAATATGCAAAACATTCACGATTAATAATTTCCTCATTTACCAAAACTCTCTGCAACAATTTGTTGCTCCGAAATCGCTGAGATCGGTCTGCATGTCGCATTGAGAGCATAGAAAAATCAGCATTTTTATATTAATTAATACCGGTTTTAATGGAATAATCTAATGTCTGTTCGTTGTTCTCCCAATAAAATTGGTCATTCCTGAAAACAGGAAAATCCTCTCTGTAGAGCATGTAGGTAATTTCGTGTGCACTTACAGAGCTACACTGTTCATTGTTACTTTTTTGAACCGCAACTTCACTTGAATGCTCAGGGCCATAAGGTTCACTTTCACTTTTGCTACTGAAATACGAGTCCAGTCGCTGTATTTTCTGTAGAAGTTTACAATCCATCTATCTTTTTTTGTTCTTCTTTCTTTCGATATGCGGCACCACTTAACCTAGAACGTCCACCCATACCGCTACTGTGAGCTGCAGAAAAAAAAGATCTGCAATGTAGAGTGTTGGAAACTGAACACACTGTATGATCCCGACTATCCAGCCTAATGTGGCGGAAAGTCAAGTTGTAAGTAGGCTGTTTATGTTTTCTTATTGGCAACGTTACGTAGCGCTCTGTATGAAAATCACTGGCTGTGCTGTGTGCAGTCTGTGGCTAGTTTGCATTGTTGTCTGCCATTGTAGTGTTGGGCAGCTGGATGTGAACAACGCGTAGCGTTGCGCAGTTGGAGGTGAGCCGCCAGCAGTGGTGGATGTGGCGAGAGAAATGGCGGAGTTTGGAAATTTTTAAGACTGGATGTCATAAACTCCTATGTGTATTATGATTTTTCAACACTATTAAGGTAAATACATTGTTTGTTCTCTATTAAAATCTTTCATTTGCTAACTATGCCTACTGGTAGTTGGTGCCTTCAGTAGTTTGAATCTTTTATTTAGCTGGCAGTAGTGGCGCTCGCTGTATTGCAGTAGTTCGAGTAACGGAGATTTTTGTGAGGTAAGTGATTTGTGAAAGGTATAGATTAATGTTAATCAGGGCCATTCTTTTGCAGGGATTTTTGGAAGTCAGATTGCGTTGCGCTAAAAATATTGTGTGTCAGTTTAAGCACAGTCGTGTACAATTGTTCTAAGGGGACGTTTCAAAGTTGGGCAACAACAAAACCAGACAGGCCGGAGTCTTAAACACTCAAGAGCCAAAGAAACTGGTACACCTGCCTAATATCGTGTAGGGGCCCTGCAAAACGCAGAAGTGCAGCAACACGACGTGTCTGAGGTAGTGCTGGCTGGAACTGACACCATGAATCCTTCAGGGCTGTCCATAAATCCGTAAACGTACAGGGGGTGGACATCTCTTCTGAACAACATGTTGCAAGGCATCCAAGATATGCTCACTAATGTTCATGTCTGGGAAGTTCGGTGGCCAGCGAAAGTGTTTAAACATAGAGGAATGTTCCTGGAGCCACTCTGCAGTAATTCTGGATGTGTGGGTGTCGCCTTGTCCAGATGGAATTGGCAAGTCCTTCGGAATGCACCATGGACTTGAATGAACGCGGGTGAACAGACAGGACGCTAAATTACGTGTTACCTGTCAGAGTCGTATCTAGACGTATCAGGAGTCCCGAATCACTCCAACTGCACACGCACCACACCATTACAGAGCCTCAACCAGCTTGAACCCTCCCCTGCTGACATGCAGGGTCCATGTATTCATGAGGCTGTCTCCATAGCCGTACACGTGCGTCCGCTCTATACAATTTGAAACGAGACTCGTTTGGTTCAAATGGCTCTGAGCACTATGGGACTTAACATCTATGGTCATCCGTCCCCTAGAACTTAGAACTACTTAAACCTAACTAACCTATGGACATCATACAACACCCAGTCATCACGAGGCAGAGAAAATCCCTGACCCCGCCGGGAATCGAACGCGGGAACCCAGGCGTGGGAAGCGAGAACGCTACCGCACGACCACCAGCTGCGGACAGACTCGTCTGACCAGGCAACGTGTTTCCAGTAACCAACAGCCCAGTGTCGATGTTGACGGGTCCAGGCGAGGCGTAAAGCTTTGTGTCGTGCAGTCATCAAGGGTACACGAGTGGGCCTTCGGCTCCTGTCTTGAAGGATCTTTCTCCGGCCGCAGCGATGTCGGAGATTTGATGTCGTGCCGGATTCCTGCTATTCACAGTGTACTCGTGAAATGGTCGTACGGAAAATTCCCCATTTCATCCCTACCTAACACCACGTTCAGACTGACTTAAATCTTGATAACCTTGCCATTGCACGTGCAGTAACCGTTCTAACAACTGCGCCAAACACTTTTGGTCTTATATAGGCGTTGCCAACAGCAGCGCCATATTCTGCCTCTTCACATATCTCTGTATTTGATTTTGCGTACCTAGGCCAGTTTCTTTGGTACTTCAGTGTATATTTTCTCCTGTGATCCCAGTAGTACCATTAAAAACACCATTTTTCATGCCAAGTCTCTAATTTTGCTAACATTTTCTGATTTCTATATCACTACAAGTTTTTTTTCGTTTATCACTCATTTCCGACTCCTTAATAACAATGCAAAGGACCGCACAAAATAAAAATTTAACAACGCATGCCCTTTGGTCGTCTGCTGTGAAACTGAAGAAGCAAAGAACACGAGGTTGCAAAGGGAACTGCTCTCCACGTGTGTTCATTGTTGTCTGTGAGCGCTTCTAAGTATTGTTTTTTGATGAGTGGTTCTCGTAATTTATTTGATATTGTAACTTCGCCCCCAAAAGTGTTAGAAACACAAATGATTTATAAACCATTTTGAAAGACCACACAGCATTATAGCCGGCGCCTCCTTGTTACTGCTTTGGGAAAGTATAGCACGTACCGTGTAGGCTTTCACGGCCGACGTCATTACTTAAAACTTCGAGCTAAGAGGCTGTGGGCGGACAGTAGAAATTCTTCCTCCTGACGTTTCGTTGCCAACTGCGGGCAACATCTTCCGAGGTGAGTCAACGACTGGCCGATTATACAGAGCGCATAGAGGGTGCCACCACACATCAAAGGTAATAGATTATTACTTCGTTGGTACAAAGTCAAGCGCCATGTCTTATCTAACCTTAGGCCTTCTTCTTTTCTGTTATAATTATTGTGGTGTTTATAAATCTCTATGGCTTTTCTGCACATACGTGCATAAGAATGCGATGTCTTAGCTAGCAAACTCACCTCTCTAAATTTAATGTCATGATCACCGTCTTGAAAAACGATTTCAGTTACAGCCGATTTGTCGGTGTGTCCCAGACAACAGTTCATTTTGGGTCCTTTACGTTGTTCGAGTATAAACCTTCTCACGACTACACGGAATTTTAAACAGCCCAGAGGTTGCAAAAGAGTGTCGTGCGTCTTTCGCCGGTGGGTCTTCAGATTGTTTCAACTCGAAAATTAACCAGAAGTTTCCCAGTACGGTCCGTAATATTGTGGATGAATGGAAGAAAAACTTTCCCAACCGGCTGTTGTTGTTGTTGCATGTTTTCGGACACTTTTCTTTTGGAATGGAATGCTCTGTCTGTCTCATTACGAGGGTATCCATTTTTCTTAAAAGCTGTTCGCAAATGATTTAGTTCCTCTCGCAAATAAAATGGCTCACAGATTTTAATAGCCCTGTCCACCTATGTTTTAGTGACACCTCTCTTCTGCCTGGGATGATGGTTCGAATCCTTATGGGGGTAACGATCAGTATATGTATCTTTCCTATATACCTTGTGTCCTGATGTCCCATCTGCCCGTTTAATTACTTAAACATCCAAATAATAAGGCTGTCCAGTACTCTCTGCTTCCAAAGTAATCTTTACATTAATACTATTTAAATGCACCACGAAACCAGTCCCTCTTCACCGTGATTCTGTATCACAAAAGCGTCATTCACCATGCCCATACCACTTCAGAGGATTTTTATTGTCTGACTGCAGCGCATGACGAGTGATGGCGTCCTCTGTGCGCTCTGTATAAACGGGACCTCCACGGCCTTGCAGCCAGTCGTTGGCTCACCTCGGCGGATGTTGCCCGCAGTTGGCAACGGAAAGTCAGGAGGAAGAATTTCTACTGTTCGACCGCGGCCTCTTAGCCTAGATGTTTCAGTTAATGACTACAGCACGTACAATACATTAGTCCTCACTTTATTATGGAGAAGTATTATTATGATATTAATTAAGTATGTCAGATAGTCTGGACGCCAGATGGCCGCGAGTCAGGTGGTCGAGAGTGCAGTGTACAGGGTGTTTATAAATGAATATCGGGGTTTTAACGCTTTATAACATTTATTACCTTAAACTTACAGTTATAAATGATATGTCAAATGAAAGAGCAACTCAAACCGTTGTGTTTGGCACCAGTGCGCATGCGCAGCGCGCAATGTTTCCGCCGCAGTCCGCTAGATAGCGGTACTAGCGAAGATGGCGACTAGTGAACTGAAAGCGTTTTGTGTTATGCAGTTTCAAAGACCGAATCTGTAGCTACTCTGCAACGTGTGTTCCTGCTGAAGTTCGGTTGCGATCCTCCAAGTGATAATACCATTCGTAGATGGTATCATCAGTCTGAAGGTACCGGCTGCCTTTGTAAAGGGAAGAGCACAGGACGACCAAGAGTTAGTGAAGAGACTGTTGAGCGAGTGAGAGAGTCGTTCACTCATAGCACAAAGAAATCAGTCCGGAAGGCTGGTCATCAATTACAAGTTCCCATGTCGACTGTTTGGAAAGTTTTAAGAAAATGCATACAAATATGTTCTTACCGTTTACAGTTATTACAGGCTCTAAAGTCGGCAGACCGTGGATTTGGTGCCAACTCTGCAAACGAAGTATAGTTTCATGACGATGAAGATTTTCTGGATCATGTTGTCTTCAGTGATGAATCCACCTTTCAGCTTGGTGGACATGTTAACACTCACAATGTGCACATCTGGGGCTCAGAAAATCCTCATGAGGTGGTACAAACGCCACGAGATTCCCCTAAAGTGAGTGTCTTCTGTGCCGTATCCCAGCGGAAAGATTATGGGCCTTTTTTTTTGTGAACCTACTGTAACTAGCACTTCTTACCTTGATACACTAAGGACTGGCTCTTCCCTCAGTTGGAAGAAGATGAGCCAGAGAACTTCATTTCCCAGCAAGATGGTGCGCCACCTCACTGTCATAGCGAAGTACGCAATTGGTTGAACTTCACTGTACCCAAGCGGTGGATATGCCGCAAGAGGGCCCAATGACAGGGCTTGCTTTGCATGGCCTCCACGTTCACCCGACCTAACGCCATGCGATTTTTTCCTTTGGGGCTTCATCAACGATCGTGTGTACGTGCCTCTGCTACCAGCAGACCTCCCTGAATTGAGAAACCTGATTGAAGCAGCTGTTGCTACAATCACTGAAGGCACACTTATCAACGTTTGGGAAGAACTCGGCTATAGACTTGATGTGTGCCGTGTGACAAATGGTGCTCACATTGAACATTTATAAGGGTGAAACTGAGTTGCGTTTTCATTTGACATATCATTTATAACTGTAAGGTTAATATAATAAATATTATAAAGCGTTAAAACCCCGATATTCATTTATAAACACCCTGTACTTTGATTATATCAACTACAACAGAACCAACTTCAATACGACTAGTTACTGATCACATACCTTAATTTTGAGAACCACGTGAACGGTTGTGCTGTGTACGACGGCAACGTAAACATGAATGGATACCGTACTGAACAACAAGCCACATGCAAGATCTCGCAGGCTACGCGATTACGTGGAGAGTAGGGCTATGTTCAGTGTGTAAGCTGCCCGTGTGCTCAGAACGCGCTGTCGCCCACTGTGGTCAAACACACAGCGGACAGGACGCAGCGACCAAGGTGTCGGACGGCGCTCGTTATGTGCGAGTCAGCCGCTGCTGAGTAAACACGCATAGTAGCTCTCAGGACGATCAACTATTATCTTTGTTTGCACTCACTTCGAGAAACAAAGTCAGTGGAAATATCAAATTAACACTAAACAGCAAACTGAAGGGAAATTTCACTGTCTTTACAAGGAACTGTGGTCCTGTGAAGACCGTTTGTCAGTTCTTTTCGAATCTCTCTTGAACAATTGGAAACGTTACACAACTTCATTTAACCAAAAGTCTCAAAAAGTGAAACGAAGTAGAGAGAGCCCATAGGTTTAGAGAAAAGACTCATTATTTTTTTTAGGCAAACACATTACTTTTGATGTTAATTGGCCATTCTGTCGCTGCTTGTTAGAACATTATTAATTATAGAATATTATTTATGGTAAAAACTATTTATTTTATTAGGTACTAAACTCTGTATTTTCAAAACCATTAATAATCATAAAACATCGAACTATACAAATCAAATATAAACAGAAAAATATTGTCAACTATGTACGAATAAGTGACAGCTACAGGTCAATTGTCAATCGTCCACACTGAAATAAAACTTTTGTCTTCTCATACATTTCTCTGGCGCTAGAAAGGTCTTTGGAAGATTCCCCTGGTTCCAAACTTGCAATGTAACCTCATTTTATGATACGGTATCAGCACTACTGCCAAAGGCCTTGCCGCAGTGGTAACACCGGCTCCCGTCAGATCACCGGGCTGGGCTAGCACTTGGATGGGTGATCATCATGTCTGCCGAGCGCTGTTGGTGAGCGGGGTGCACTCAGCCCTTGTGAGGCAAAACTGAGGAGCTACTTGATTGAGAGGTAGAGGCTCCGGTCTCGTAAACTGACATACGGCCAGGAGAGCGGTGTGCTGACCACATGGCCCTTCATATCCCCATCCAGTGACTCCTGTCGGCTGATGACACGGCGGCCAGTCGGTACCGTTGGACCTTCCAAGGTCTGTTCGGAAGGAATATCAACATTAAGCCGTGACACCGCTGCGTTGGGTAATGCAAGAACTGCAGGGAATAGATGTGGTGATGTTTCATCGTTCAATATCACAAGTTCAGTGTCTCAAAATACTGTGTCAGCTGTATTTTTAAACGAGTTTGTGTTGGAGATGGGAACGTCTTGAACGAGAGTGCATATACAAAAATAGGCTTCCGTGTGGTCTAGCTCGCGCTTCTCTCTCCTGTTTAACTGTCTCTGGTGTATTTATAATTTGTGATTGCAGCTACATCTTCATTTATTTCCTTTCGTTTTGGATTTTTCGCTGCCTGAACTGACATTACGGATTCAATTATAATCCTTTCTCTCGATGCCCATTGTCAGCAAATGGTTCCTCTCATTTTCCAACATCTGATGATGTATGACGTGGCGGCAGTGTGTCAGGAAGAAACTACAAACGATCTTCCCTTGGCCAATTCTGATACTTCTTGGCTGAACCTGTATCTCCCTTTATGCATTTCAGGTATTTGCTGTAAGAGTCTCGTAGATTCTTCAGTTTTACTTGAACAGTCTCACCTGTCAGTCAAGCCACATGCGATTTTTTTTTTATTTCATAGCGTGCATTTACTACTAACAAATAGTACATTTGGTGCCACATCCTTGGGCACTAGTGACTTACAGCACACCACCGCTTTTTAATTCCGCATGGGAAGGACAACTGTCTCTAGCTTCGTCAAACACATTTCAACAAATGTACAACGTTTTAGAATCACTGTATTTACCTCAACCAGCAGAGGAACCCTTGAAGAAAACTGAGATGAGATTGACAGAACTGTGGCAGTTTCCTGTCTGCACTGTCAGCATAGATGAGAAGCATATTAGGATGAACTTTCCTAAAAAAAAGTGATCAGATTATTTTTGTTCTTTCAGTTGTCCTGCTTGAAGTTATTGATCATGATTATAGCTCTGTGATTATTGACGTGGACTGGTATGGCAGACACTAGGACAGCACGAGTTTTTAAAACTCTGCTCTTTTACGCGAATTCGTACGAGGAAAATGTATTCTGCCACCGAAACCGTAGCCGGGCGCAAACATGTCCGTCCCTCACGTGCTGACGGGTGATGAAGAGCTTAAATTACAAAGCTATCATGACCTCTTTCGCCAAATCAGGGTCACTAGAACACCCTTCAAAAGCGATTTTCAGTAAACAAATATGCAGGGTGGTATGGTGGAAAACGTTTTCGGCACACTGACTCAAGAGTGATGAGTCATTTTAAGCCCTATAGAGTAGATACTCAGTAAGCAGTTGTCAAATCGGCATATTTGTAGCTTAATTTCTGCTACAGTGGCACCACCAGTTTGTACAAGCACGTTATTATTTCAGCTGAACTGTATTGCACACTACAGTCTTCAGCTTGTACTAGATGATGCAGCTGCACATTTATTTATAAACTAAGAAAACGCCTGTTTGATATACACTCGCATCAGTTTTGTTCCTCGTTGCCTCCTTTTTCATCACAGTTTCGTATATCTTACAAAAATGCATTTGCATGTACCAACTCAGTCAGTCTTTTTGCTTCTGCCGCCATCTTGCGCACACTTGCTCGCCGCGGACTTTGCATGAAGTCTCAACTAGAGATGGGCAAAACTGTTCTTTTCAGAGATCAGATCAGAACTGTTCACTCCCTGAAATGAACTAGCTCTTTTTCATGACTCACCACTCATTCAGAATAGAAAATAAATGGAAGCCACATTGCCCTTTAAACTTGGTTTATTCCAGTACTATACCTGTATTTTGATCTTATTTGATCCTATTTTGAAGTAACACAGATAATGAGTAAGAATTTTATATTGTTTATTGAAATTTCCACTATATGACAAAGTTTTTGATTATTGATTTATTTTGCACTATCGTGGTTTTTTAGGTGATCGGAAAATGTTGTAACTTGAGCTTTACATTAAAAATATATTTGGCTACAATGTATTAAAATTTCATTAACCTCGTACAAATACATCGCAAGCCATATATTTTTAAAGTGAACGTTTCATTCCGAAGACGCCTAAAATCGCAAAATCCGTACTAAAATAAGAAAAAAATATATTAATTTGACTGTAAGACCAAAGTGCTGCATATAGCCTTACGCAGAATAAAACAAGGAAAATATTGGTGTATCACATTTTGCGATACGTTGATCAGTTTGCTCGTAATTAAAGCGTACATTCGAGTGTCCATAATAAAAAATCCTATAGTAAGAGGAGTCGTCAGGAACCTAATCTGATCAGTTTAAACAAATAAAAATAAAATAAAAACAAATGATGTATATATAACATAATTATGTAATATACATAGCGGTATTACTATGAAGAACAATATCCAGTAGAGACGAACTCCGATGCAGAGGCGCTGAGTCAAGCAGGTCGAGCCGCAAGCTGTATTACTGCATGAGCTAAGATTGCAGAGACCAGAGTGACACTTGAGTTGCTTTGCTCAACACTCTGGCTAGAGTAGAGAACGGTGGGGTGAGCGTTGAGCGGGCGAGTTCCGAGGGTGGGGGGAGCTGTGAACGGCCACCAGTCACCCGCTCCCAGGCAAATCGTCCATTCTCTTTCGAGCAGGTTGTTGCAAGTAGTTCTTATGTTCTCCGCTAGGAGACTCTCCGTCCTGTTGCTCGCATCAACTGCCCAGAGGGCAGGACGTGCGACTGAAACGATCGCCGACGGAGTGCGATGCTAAGTTAAGGTGGCCAGACACTGCACGTGACAGAGGAAGCATAGACGGCACGGCATATGTGAAACACAAAATCCAATGGGGCACTGCACAATGCAGGCAGCCAAGGCAGAAGCAGGGCAGAGGCCGGCGCTGGCTGTGTTGTGTGGCGTGCAGTGTGCTCTGACCAGCAGAGGCCCCGCTGATCTGCTCCGACTCACTCTCTCTCTCTCTCTCTCTCTCTCTCTCTCTCTCTGCTGTGAGAAACGTTTGGAGCTACCGTTCTTTTTTTCTGAATCACTGATTGTTCACTCCTTTGAAAGATTCAACTCTACGAATCAGTTCAGGAGCGGATCCCCCATCTCTAGTCTCAACCCGGCTGCTGCACGCCGCAGACAAGGGCGGTCTAGCGCTGGCGCCCGCCTCGTGTCAGACCGGGGCAGCGTCGTAGCGCGGCGTAGCGTGCAACGCAGGGGCAGCGGTGGGCGCCCGAGCAGGTTGCGCATGCCCTGTTTGGCACAGCCTTAATACGCTCGTACACGTTAACCGTTACACATCTGTTAGTAGGAACATACGTGTTTAATGACAGGTACAAATGTTTGTCAACACAGTGCCAATAAATTATTGAATGTCTCAATGCTGATCCAATGAATATTAAAATGATACTTCAAAAACTTCTTTTCGGTGCTAACATTTTGCCTCTCCAAAAGCTCTGCCGACCTGTGCAGCTGGATATGCTGCGCCTGCCTAAATAAGGCTCCGTTAGTTGGTGTTCCCAGTGATTCGTCGCCAATAGCGAGATCGTACGTTCAACATCATAGCTAGGGTCATGAGCGCCCCTAACAAGATTTGAGTTTTTCACCCGTCATGACTTATTTCGAGGAACAGAGACAAAACAATAGCTTCAAGGGTGTAATTTCAATTACAAACACATTTAAGAAAAGAGAACCACTTGTATGAACATCAAGAGCTCAGATGGAAACCCAATTCTAAGCAAAGACGGAAAGCAGAAAGGTGGAAGGAGTATATAGAGGGTCTATACAAGGGCGATGTACTTGAGGACAATATTATGGAAATGGAAGAGGATGTAGATGAAGATGAAATGGGTGATATGATAATGCGTGAAGAGTTTGACAGAGAACTGAAAGACCTAAGTCGGAATAAGGCCGCGGGAGTAGACAACATTCCAACAGCCTTGGGAGAGAGCCAGTCCTGACAAAACTCTACCATCTGGTGAGCAAGGTGTATGAGACAGGCGAAATACCCTCAGACTTCAAGAAGAATATAATAATTCCAATCCCAAAGAAATCAGGCGTTGACAGATGTAAAAATTACCGAACTATCAGTTTAATCATGGTGTGAAGGCTTTCACGACCGGATGACATATCTTCTGGTGAACCTTCCGGGATGTAAGGTCGTGGTCCATGAAACTCTTCAGCTCCTAACGTTTCGTCCAGAGCTGTGCTGGACATCTTCAGAGGGGTGTTTCTCCTCCGGTGAGTCTTGCCGACTGACCGGTCGGACGTCTGAGAGCGACTTATATATCGCAGAAAGTGGGCGTGGCCAGAGTTACACGTGATATGCAGAGATAATCTTTGTCAGAGATAAAACGTGACTATCGATCGTGATCTCGTCACGGATAAAACTGTCTAGCAATTCTGTAGTGCTACTGTCCAAATATCACTAAGTTTCATGGTCTCTTCTTTCCGATTAAAATTATCCCTATGTTTATATATTTCAATTGCTTCTCTACAAAGCCGTGGGTAATAGTTCGTCGTCGTAGATAAAATTTTTGTTTCGGAAAACTTCACTTGATGATTTCCTGACTCAAAAGCGTGTTCTGCTACAGCCGATTTATATGTTTTTCCTAATCGGCAAAGACTTCTGATTTCTTTTAACCGTTAAACCGTTTAACGGTTAAAAGAACACATACTGTCGAAATCAAGGTCACTTTGGATAATGGGGAAGAATCATATTAATCATCTTCCAAAATCTTAACGTAGCGTTCG
Source organism: Schistocerca cancellata (assembly GCF_023864275.1). Taxonomy (NCBI): domain Eukaryota; kingdom Metazoa; phylum Arthropoda; class Insecta; order Orthoptera; family Acrididae; genus Schistocerca; species Schistocerca cancellata. The sequence goes on along the minus strand of NC_064633.1, from coordinate 19,749,901 downwards.
ATAGTCACCGTGCCATCTAGTTATATCGCACTGATTATTCCGTGACTGGACGTTGCACACCACACAGTTACCCGTTGAGGGTGAAGAGAATTCTCGATCGCAAAATGCAGATTCTCAGTCCCCCACCTGCGCCAATTTCGCATATTGGCGAACCCATCCAAATGAAAGTGGGCTTCGTCACCAAACCAAACCATGCATGCGTGCCCCGCGGCCAGCTGTGCAGTTTGAATGTCCTAAAGCAAACCGCTCAGACGTTATGACGATTTTATTTACTATAGTTGAATCATTGTCACCCTGTACGTAGTATGGTGTCGTCCAAAGGTCTCGGTACCACATCAAAGTCGGCAACGCATATCGATACCGCAAACGTTAGTGAGGTCTCGCCGCATTCCGCAACGACTAATGGGAGACGCACCTGAAGAACACGTCTTTTTCTTAGTACGTCAGCGCCCTCACCTGGAACTCACTGTAGAGATGAGCGTGGAAGAACTTTGCTCAGAGCATGACCTCAGCTGAAGAAGTCAGCGACGTCGGGTAGGACTAAAGAGTTATCCAAGTCTCAGTTGGAAATATACTTTTGTAAATGTTGAACATTGTACTTTAAGAGAACAGTTTGTTAATTAGTGCATCAGGTGATACTTTAACACTCAGTGACAGTTGTAAAGTATCAAGCGCTCCTGTGCCAAAGGACTACATCAGGTTAAGTAAACCTTTTTATTATTCATGCAATGAAGTGAAGGACTATTTCATCTGTTGCAATTTCGACGACCCATTTCTCACAGCAATCAAGTAAGCCACAGTTAGGGTCAGACGATTATAGTTTCGTCTGCTCATAATATTTGGTACTATGTAGGAACGGAAACACTACGAGCTCATTAATGTAGACATGACAAAATCTTATTTAGGGCTCCGTACAAAGTTTGTGTATTAAGGATGCCGTTCCTAAACAGCTGTTCAGCCTATCATAACAATTGCAAGTTTTTTTGTTGCTCATGTGAATTAGCATGACACATTAATTTCGTGTGCCCATGCCTCAGTGGCCCACAACCTGTGAATCTGTAAAGTATGTCCCCTGAATGCTGCGCTCATGGCGTTCACCCACCTGGACGGCCCATAGCTACGACGCTGCGCAGGCTGTAGTAGTGGATTTTGATTTGTAAACCATTTTTTTCGTGGATGAACTCAATTTTTCCCAAGATTCTTTGAATGAACCTCAGAATGCCACCTGCCTTTTTACGGCAGTTCTTGTTTCCAGTGCTTTGTCACCTATAGCATAATCCTATATTAGTCGATTACTTTACCTATCTATGCGCAATAGGTTACGTTTATTCACATTCAGCGTCAATGCAAGTCCCAGCAACAATCAATAAACCTCTGCTACTCTTCCTGCAATACGGTACGGTCTTATGGCGTTGCTACTTTCATACAGACAATCTCATCATCTGTGAAAAGCCTAATCGAGCCTCCTATGTTATACACTAGATTATTTATATGCAGGATGTATCACAACTCCGCTTACATCTTTCTGCGGATTGTATCGTGGACTTCGTAGATAAGGTTTTGAGAAGCAACCCATGTTCAGAAATGTTCGGATGTGCACAGTCCAGCCACATTATGCTGACCACATGTCAAATGCCCGAATAACCGCTCTTAGCAGTGCAGACGTGCGGGAAGAGAGACAGTGACGTGCTGGAAAGTACCGACAGTGATGTGGAGCTCCACAGACGCTAGTGCCGCTGCCAGCTGTGCTAGGTTGCCCAGTTGAGGATACATGGTGCGAACAGCTCGATAGAGATGGGCTCATATATTAATCCAGAGAGGGTGGTGGAGAGGGGAGGACAAATTCGTCCTGGTGCACTCTGAACCACTCACGTACACTGAGAGCTGCCTGACACACTGCACTGACCTGCTGGTAGATGCTATAGCGCTGAGGAAAAAAAAACTACAGGTAGGAGTGGACATGGTCCTCATGGACAGATGAAATTCTAATCAATTGAAAATTTCAGAATTACGAAATCACCCGAAGAATGCCACGAAAACATTCCTCAGACTGTAACGCTTCATTGTGCGGCCTGGACCATTCCGACGATTGTTGCAGGACTGTATACGGCAGCAGCCATCTGTTTCATGGAGCATAAAACGTTGTAACCTCCCAACAGTAAAAATAATTATGTATCATTCACATCTACTGTAATCTCCCAACGTTTAGTGTAACCCAGCAACAGATTATTATACAGTAACCTCGCAATAATAACGTGACTAACCTCTCAATAAAATTGTAACTCACTTATAATCTTTTAATAATTAACTAACTCTGAATCTAAACTGGTAAATTTGGACGCCAGCAGCACTGCATCACGGTGCTGAAAGATCATACTGAATAAATTAAAAATTCTTACCTCAATGAAGTCGCCGGATACCGCGTATATACCTGCTGCTATGAGAAATTTTTCTGGCACAGCCCAGTGCAATGCTGGCCGATAGATTTGTCATGTATAAAACGAAACAACAGATTTTACGTTACAATAATCGGGATGACCATGGCTTGGAGACATTAGTAAATACTTTTAAATTGAGATGAATGATTGTCAAAAGTTAATTTTTATAAGAAAGATTATTATTAAGAGGTTTTTTTAGAAACATTTACATGGGACTTGATATAACAATAGTACATATGCGCGAGGCTTCTTTTACCTTATTCTACATCGCTCAGGCACCGCCATCGCTCCCCACGACCGGCCCAGCCAACTCGATACACCAGACTGCTTGTAAGTAAGCTGTTTAGGTTCTTATATTGGTAACGCCGCCGCCACGTAGCGCTCTCTGTATGAAAATCACTAGCTGTGCTGTGTGCAGTCTGTGGCTAGTTTGCATTGTTGTCTGCCATTGTAGTGTTGGGCAGCTGGACGTGAACAGCGCGTAGCGTTGCGCAGTTGGAGGTGAGCCGCCAGCAGTGGTGGATGTGGGGAGAGAGATGGCGGAGTTTTGAAATTTGTCATGAACTGATATATATATTATGACTATTAAGTTAAATACATTGCTTGTTCTAATCTTTCATTTGATAACTATGCCTATCAGTAGTTAGTGCCTTCCGTAGTTTGAATCTGTTATTTAGCTGGCAGTAGTGGCGCTCGCTGTATTGCAGTAGTTCGAGTAATGAAGATTTTTGTGAGGTAAGTGATTTGTGAAAGGTATAGGTTAATGTTAGTCAGGGCCATTCTTTTGTAGGGATTTTTGAAAGTCAGATTGCGTTGCGCTAAAAATATTGTGTGTCAGGTTAAGCACAGTCCTGTATAAAATTGTTCTAAGGGGACGTTTCATGCTAGCTACTACTTACTCCCACTGACACTGCTCTCACTGCAGCCAACACTGCTCTCTGGTCTGAGATTCTCTTATAGCTTACACATCGCAGGCAGCGCGTGAGCAATCCATCGAAATTACATCTGCTCGAGTAGATTAGCAATAAGTTCCTTAGTCATGGACCTCTTACAACGTGTCGCCAAATGTCGCGATTCAACGGATGTCCAGCTGCGGTACTGGAGCACAAATTCCAGACTCCATGGCCGACGAACAGGAGTCAGCATGGGTGCGTGAAACAGGCGTCTGCTGCGGAGACCCAGTTGCTGTAACGTTCGCTGAAAGGTCGTGGAAGAGACACTGTTGGTAGCCCCTCGATTCATCTTCGCGGTCAGTTCCTCAACAGTTGAACGTCTACTCGCCCGTACACATCTCCACAGCCATTTAATAATTTTTTCATAATGTGGGGCCACAGTCATAATATATTTCTCTAAAGTCAGTACCGCCATTAGACTTTAAACTTTACCAGAAATATCGATCCTTAGACAATGTGTCTAATAGTGTATTTTAAATACGACATAGGCCATCTTAGGCACTGTATAACACTTAAAACACTTGATAATGGCATTTTGAAGCCAAAATCATGATCGTGTAAATGTAACTTTGCAAATAAAAAACAGTCTAATGGCGGTACTTACTTTAATGATCCACAGCCATTGCCCACCCCTGTCATCTGTGGCCCATGATGCACCACAGTTGCCTCGGCGCTAGTTTTGGATGGCGCCATTTTGCCATGCACTGTACACTTTAATCATGGCAGCACGTGTATAGTTTACGAACTTAGCCGTTGCGGAAATGCTTCCACACTTGGCCTGGAAGCCAAAGATGGTGCCTCTTGTACGTCAGGTAAATCATTAAGTTTCCACGTTAAAACTATGACTCCACAGTTTACCACTTCCCCCCGACACGCTTTACATAGCCTCCACTGCTAGTGCTGTCACATGCCGTTTGTGAATGGTTACTGAACGTTTATGTCGAACATAGGCGGTGGGCACATTAATGTCAGTGGACTATGTGCATTAATCTGGAGATCCGATCACTTAAAACACTCCGATTTTTGGTACACATTAGTGGTGTGGAAATTATTGAACTTCAGCTCCTAGAAAAAGGTCCAAACAGTGAACTGACATCGTACATGTCGTAAGGATGGAGCCTCTTCATTTACTTATAGATCAAACGGAAAACAACAGAAAAAAGTTCCAGGTATTTCCGACACTGAGATTGGAGCTCGCACTGTGTTGTGGTGTTGAAACATGGGTCACATGCATAACATATTATTCTAGACGAAAACGTTCGTTGTAATTATAACAGGGTATTTTAGGCTTCATTTTTTTATATTTAGTTTCCCTCAAAATTTTCCGAAGGATACACAGGTAATCGGTACCGACACTTGTCTCTCACAATACTTCTCGTACAACGACATGTCTGCTACAACCGTAACCTCAAACACCGTGTTTGACGGCAAACTGTAAAATCTGCAAGTCCACAGATACTGCAACTGGTGAATTGGTGACGCAGAGCACAAGAGCTGATCATTTCAAATGAAACTACATGGTACCAGAGCCGGTTTCAAGCCTCAAACTTCTATGATGCATATATGCAGACTGAAGCGATGAATGAAAGTTTCTACCAAGTCCAGGATTGGAACCCACGTGTGTTGCTCACTGGGCAGATGCGCTGATGACTACGCCACCCTGGCACAGTAGCTTCGCATAACTGCGCCGACTGCCCTAGCATGTTTCCGCTCCTCAATCCAAACTTCTATTCACGCTTCAACCCACTTGGTATTCCGCTTAAACTCGAACAGCATTGCAGAGGCCATCCAACTGTGTTGGACTAGCACCTCAGCATTGAACGAAGGGAGGGATCCTGCCTGAAACCTAGGCATAGGTGCTTTAAGCAAATAAAGCTATAAGATTCAGAGACCTTTTCTAGTCTCAGACATCTAAGATGTAAATAGAAGACTGGAGCGATGAACGAAATTTTGTACCAAGGTCAGGATTCGAGCGAGTGTCTCCTGCTTAATAGGCAGGCACTTTATCCCCTACGCCACCCTGTCATAGTCTTTGCTTAACTGTACGGACTACCCTAACACGTCTTCCCTGATCGAGTTCTGGGGAAGTACCAAGTGGGATGAGGCGTGTAGGGGAATTTGGGTTGAAGTGTAGTTATGTAGTCCATCCAGTTGTGCAAAACCACTGTTCCAGGGTCGAATACTGGTTAGCCCATCTGACTACTGTACAAGAGACCTAGATTCGAATCTTTTATTCTCGCTTTAGTCTGCATGCATGCATCAAGTTGCTCATTTGATAGCGAGAAAAACAAGCACGCATAGTGTGTAAGGAGTCATGAGGTCCAGAAACCTGTAAATGGTAAACAATAATTGAGGTCTCATTTTTCTCACAATACAATAAAAACAGTGGAACCACTATCAGACTTCACTAGGAATGTTAATAACATTAATACCCAAAAAGTCAATTAGTGGCACTTCTAAATGTCACGCAACCACTACTTTGATAAGTAATGGTTACAAAGCACTTACATGGATTATCTGCAGAGGGGTGGAACGACCTGCAGACGGGGGAAGATCAGTTTGGGTACCAGATATTCGGAGGAAAACGTGGGGCGTTACTGACTCTAGTACTTCCGGGTTCGTTCGAAGGTTGTTGTCGAGATTCCTTGTTAAGGAATTCAAAATCTAGAACTCCAGAACTGGTCGTACCAGCATGTTGTACGTGACCATCCTTACAGGTGCACCGCATTACCTGTGAACCCTTCCAACGAATCTAAAGCCTGCATTCACCTTCACTAGTGAGGATGTTGTGAGATCGTTCCATTTCATATCGCTTCTTACCATTCCTCCTAAATACTCAGATGATGTGACGTGCTCAAGATGTTCATCAACAGTCTTGAACCAGATAGTACACTGCTTCTCGTCTTTGTCCTAGGCACTGTTTTGTACATCCAAATTTAAGCACAGTTGGCGTTCATTACGCCAGATGAAAATATCGGTAAGTCTTCTTGCATTTGCTTAACTTTTTTGCACTTAACTACATCAGGGGACACTCTTATAACTTCTGAACCTACCTGATAAATCATTTATGTATACTGAATACATTACAGGTGTGCTTCCTTGCAGCACACCCAACGTTACATTGGTGTTGCATGGGGGCTTTTATTTATATATATATAAGGAATGCAAATATTTTTTTGTTTGGCTGTCTGTCCGATTACGCAAGTCTCGTAAACGGCTGGGCCTGACTAGTTTTAGTACGCAATCTGACTGCTTAGAATGACAACAAAGAATGTAAACAAATTTCTGTTAGCACAATTAATTAATTAAGTCCCCAGCAACTATAAAATCGACGAAGCCAACATAGCACAAGTGTAGCTGTTCTGTGTGTGGAAGTATAACTCAACGTACACATCTGGCACGGTTCTTTATCAACAAGACAAGAAATTTTAAATACCATTTATACTGACGTGATAAAAGAAAATTAGAAATACTATAATTGTGCAAGAAAACCAAAATTACACTCTAATACAAGAACACACGCCAGATGCTTTGTTGACTGAACCTGTCATGACACATTATTCAGGACACACAAATAAATAAACAACATAATATTTATTACCTTCATATATATTGACGAAAAGCACTCAGATCATTACAATATCTCCATTGGAATAACATCTGCTATCTCTCCCATCAAACCACTGCATAAAACATGGAACAACACTCTCCACTACCACATCTCACTCTGACTTCACGACAAGCAGTGTCCACCACAACTTCTCGGCGAGAACTGCCTGCCGCTACGTCTCAATAAGCACTGCCAGTGGAGGCGGCGGGACAATACTCTCTGGCGCGATCTTTGGCGCTGTGGCTCAGTGTAGCCACCTTTTATACGCCCTTCCTCCACGGGCTAGAATTTGATGGTATTTTTGCCAGCATTGGTGGTGAAAATACCACCAAATTCGTCAAAAAAAAAATACAGACAAAAATAAAAGATAATATTAATACGTAAATATCATATAACTAGATAAAATTTTGGCTTTGCACTGACCTTACAATAGCCTAATATATAAAATACAGTAAGGAATACAAATTCTTTCATACATATGACTTTACATAATAGTTTACACAAATATCATGTGGTTAAACAATTCAATCGATAGCGTCAGCAATGACGAATATGAGCAGGTAATAGTCTTATAACTTTTCACAAACAGTAATACACAAAAAATCAGTTTATACATATATTCACATAAAATGTTTTCATAACAAGTAGTTGACAGTTCCAGCAGTAGCACCCAACATTGTGGAACAGGTGCAGACTCCAACAGGTGACATAATTTCAGTAGAAGCAGTTCATCAGTGGCACCCAGCAATGTCGAGTAGGTGTAGACTCCAACAGGTGACATCATTTCAGTAGAAGCAGTCCATCAGTGGCACCCAGCAATGTCGAGTAGGTGCAGACACCATCAGGTGACATCATTTCAGTAGAAGCAGTCCATCACTGGCACCCAGCAATGTGGAGTAGGTGCAGACTCCAACAGGTGACATCATTTCAGTAGAAGCAGTCCATCAGTGGCACCCAGCAATGTGGAGTAGGTGCAGACTCCAACAGGTGACATCATTTCAGTAGAAGCAGTCCATCAGTGGCACCCAGCAATGTGGAGTAGGTTCAGACTCCAACAGGTGACATCATTTCAGTAGAAGCAGTCCATCAATGGCACCCAGCAATGTTGAGTAGGTGCAGACTCCAACAGGTGACATCATTTCAGTAGAAGCAGTCCATCAATGGCACCCAGAAATGTTGAGTAGGTGCATACACCATCAGGTGACATCATTTCAGTAGAAGCAGTCCATCAGTGGCACCCAGCAATGTGGAGTAGGTGCAGAAAGCAGTCCACAATATTCACTATCACTGATCACACTGTTCATCAGCAGAAATTAAACATGTCCTAGTGGCACCAATCATGTAGAAAAAGTACAAGTAACAGTCCATAATATTTACTATCACTGATCACACAGTTCATCAGCAGAAATTAAACAACTATCACTGATCACACTGTTCATCAGCAGAAATTAAACATGTCCCAGTGGCACCAATCATGTAGATCATGTAGAAAAGGTACAAGTAACACTCCATAATATTTACTATCACTGATCACACAGTTCATCAGCAGAAATTAAACATTTCTAAGTGTCACACATCATGTTGAAAAGTGCAGGTAACAGTTCATAACATTCACCATCACCACTCAGACAGTTCAAGCATGAACAATAGTTTGAATACACATACAAATGCTTTTACAATGCTCTTACACTAAACATACAAATTCTAATAAACACACAAATGATATCAGATAATTGTCATATTGCTATTACAAATACTCAAATATCAGTAAACCTATAATATTTATGAGTGTCAGTGCAAGCCACTACAAACAGATGAAATAATATTTAGGAAATAGGTGGGTAGGATTAGGAAAGGAAAACACACAAAACACACTCACTCATCTTTCATCCACATTAAGTACTACTGTGTAATTGAATAGTGTTAGCTGTGCACATGCACTTCTGTCAAAATTTCATGTTCATCATGTGTATCAAGTAATAGTGGCAGCAATGTATAACAGTCAATAATAGTTAAGTCAACGTCATAGTCATCATGTCAAGACCAATGTTTGCCAAGCCAGATCAAAATGTACAGTTGCTGAACAACTGTCAGTGTGCCAAGATATGCAACGCTTCCTTTCTCCAAAAAAAAATACATACTGCTTAGTGATTTAACAAAGTGTGTGTAGACAATCTTCCTTCCATTTTAGTGTTCTAGTCTGCTATCTTCATCCTCCTTGTTCCATATAGACCAACAAAAAAAAATATGCACCTCACTTACTTTATCTCTTATACACCAAACCCCAATCAACTTCATATAATCTCAATACCTCAATAATACCTCTTCAATACGTCGATACATATAAACCTTATTGCCAGTATCATTTCACTTCCATAACAACTCTTTCCTCTAGTCAGTCTCCTCGAACAAGTACAGATAAAATCCTAATGCAAACCTCCACATCCCATACAATCCGAAGACACACTGTCAACACACAACCTCTGTGTAATCCATCTGACTCAAATCTTCCACTCATTATGAATTATAAACAAAGAATGCATACATGACCTCTAACAGACTTAGTTCGAATAACTCTCAGTAATTAAGTACGATTACGGAGTGTGAATGATCCTAATATTTCACAGTGTATACACCACTTCAAGAATTATGGCAAACAGAAGCAAACATGTGGAGTATTTCTTGTGTCAAGTGTCACTTCCTATTTCAATTGCTGACGAAAAATGCAGTGTAATAACTGTGTTGGTATGTCATGTCGTTAGCTTCCTTCCTATTGGCATACATTTATACAGCTTTCATAAAACCTCCAGCTCATGTGACTTCTATGAGTTTTTTGTACTAATGTCGTTCGTCGAATTATAGCAGTTCATTTTCTTATCTTAAAAATATAAGGCACTGAGCGTAAGCAAAACAAGCAATAGCGAGTAAATATACCAGTAGAGAACAGAATGTCAACAAGTGGATGCGGCATAAATCTTACAACGAGGCTCTGCCAAGCGAACAATCTGTAATTAATACAATAGTGTGACCTAAACTCTATGTTCATGCACAGTATATCAGCATTTCTATATACCAAATTAAAGTATAGTTATGACAACAAGCAGAAATGTGTAAATATGCAATCCATACGCATAGCAGTAAACATATATCTTACGTACTAAACAGGTCATTAGCATCGTGTCTGCCTAAGCAAATAAATGTTCATATGTAATCTTAATAAGTAAACATGAAGGCACAAGCAGATAAATCACAAAGTGTAACTTACATACCAAACCACATCAGCACAATTAATCAGGTGACAATTATAATTTAAATAAATAAGCACAGCAGGCACATAATAAAAAAAAAAATATGACATCAGTGAAAAAGCAGTGCAGTCAAGCGATGCATAATATACACAAGTTACAACCCAGTTCATTAATAATCATTGTCAAAATCAGTTAACGTACGCAAGCACGTCGCTTCACAAGTAAATTCATAGAACATGAAATTAGTACAAAGTATGAATCACGTAATCATGAGCAGCAAATTTCGTCTAAAGTACGTACCTAAGTGGAAATATGTTACCTGAAAATGAACTCAATTAACAGTTACCTTTTTTTAGTTTATTAGTTTCTTCTTGGAAATTGCATTCTTCCTGAAAATTTCTCGATAGCAAGTCGTCTTAACGTCGGACACGCACAGAATTTACCTGAAGTTCTTAAATATTTTATAGAACCGTATCCTGAAAAATACTGAATGTTAATAACATAATTCATCAAGTCATTATAGCTTTAAACTGATTTTATTCGGAGAACGACTGTGTATTTGTTTACGGCTGTCAGTGCATTTGCACTGAGCGCTCAATCAGCTGTAGGCGCGTGACGTAGGAAGTGATTGTTTGCGGTCAACGACTGCCTTGTGCGGCGCGCAGACTTGACTGTTGCGTTGAGTATGTGCCGCCGCCAAAACACAGCGCGGTGTCCTTGTACTCTCTGCGTGTTTACAAGTAGCTGTTAGTTTCTCACAAGTATGTCATTCTACAAAAATTTTTCAAAAGTATATCATTCCACAAAAATTTTAACGTTAGATATATGATGTATTCCCTTAGAGCGTCGTGATTTAAGAGTTTCTACTTCTACAGTGTTATCATGAATAATTTTGCGAATTCTGTATGGGCCGTTATAAAGCAGAAAAAATTTGCGACACAAGCCTTTTCCTTTGTGAGACAAACGATGAGACTTAATTAACACCTTCTGACCAACTGACAAGATTTTTGAACGACCCGGACGCTTAGCTGATTTCTCTCTTCTAGCAGCCGCAGATGCAATATTTGGTGAGCCAGATTCACAACTTCAGAATGCCGCAGTTTCCGTGAAGGCGGAAAAGGAACGATTTCAGAAATGCGATTTGTCGGTGCTTTGTTTCTTAATATCAGTATAGGCGGTAAAGAAGTTGAGTCATTAGGAAGTTCATTCAGAATGTTTTGAAAAATATGAAGATACTGATCCCACGTTCTGTGATTCTGATGACAATAAAGACGACACAATTTATTGATTTCCTTCATCCATCTCTCTGAAGCGTTAGATTGGGGGTGAAAAAGTGAAATGAAAATTGGTTTAATTTTACGACGCCGTAGAGTACGAAGCCAAATTTTAGAACGAAACTGTGATCCATTATCTGATATAACCTTATCAACATGACCCACTTCTTTAAGAAAATGTTTGATGAAAGCATTAGATACTGAACGAGCTGTTGCTCTGCGTAAAGGTGTGAGACACACATATTTTGACGTCAGTTCCACTGCTACGAAAATGTACACAAAACCATTAGTAGAACGAACCACTGGACCGAACAAATCAACTGCACCCATGTCCTTTAATTTTGCTGGAATGATAGGAAACAACGGTGCTCTATGAGAAATTGTTGGCGGCTTAGCCTTTTGACATAGTTTGCATTTGGCAAGAACAAATCGAATACGTTTTTCCATATTATTGAAGTAGCAATTTTCTCGTAATTTATGAAAGCATTTTCTGGGACCAAAGTGTGCATAACTGAAATGCGTATACCAAATCAGCTTATTAACCCACTCATCAGGAATACAAACTAACCAAACAGAGTTGTCGACCGATTTTCGTTTAAAAAGAATGTCGTTGCGAAATAAATAATGCTGTATAATCGCTACGCTTTCCTTTCTCCTCCACTTCTCCTTAATGTCCTTCCAGATTGGATCCTTATTTTGCTCCTTAGCAATGTCCTGGAGCGAAGACGAAATAAAGTTCTCAAACGCAACACTTTGAATATACATCAAACAATAATTGTTTTCCTTGCAGTCCTCTTCATCACTTTGTTTCAAACCCATAGGTGCACGTGATAAAGCATCAGCAACAATATTTGAAGAACCCTGTATGTAAACAATACTAAAATCAAATTCCTGTAGGTACAACGCCCATCGTGACAATCTGCCATGAGTTAATTTTGTCGACATAAGAAACTCCAGAGCTCGATGATCGGTGTAAACCTTAGTATGTCTGCCCAACAAAAATGTGCGAAATTTTGTAAAAGCCCAAACAACAGCCAAAGCTTCAAGTTCCGTAATCGAATAATTCTTTTCTGATTTAGAGAGAACACGACTTCCAAATGCAATAGTCTTTTGTACTACAACGCCGTTTTCTTCTATCTCTTGAAATAAATGTGCACCTAGCCCTTTGTATGATGAGTCCGTTGCCAAACAAAAATCTTTAGATAAATCCGGATGTGAAAGAAGTGGAGCAGCAACTAAAGCATCACGAAGTTGTTCAAATTCTGACTGAGCTTCCTCATCCCAACACCAATTAGATTTCTTTCCAGATAGTTCACATAAACGAGGTGTGGCCAAATCGTCCAATCTAACAAAGCGTCTAAGAAAATTACAGACACCAAGGAAACTACGAACATCACGTTTTGTGGTAGGAACAGCATAATTACGAATAGCGTCAAGTTTTTCTGGATCAGTAAGAATACCTTCTGTAGAAATAATGTGACCGAGAAATTTCACCTGTGAACGACCAAATTCAGATTTCTCCAAGTTCACAGTAATGCCAACTCTTGCAAAGATATGTAACAATGAATCCAAAATTTTGTTGTGCTCACTCCAAGAATTTTTAGCAATAAGAATGTCGTCAACATATGAAGTAATATTGTCACGAAGATAAACAGGTAAAATTTCATTTAAGCTACGAATGAATGCTGCTGAAGATACAGTAAGTCCAAACGGTAATTTCCGAGACTGGTAACAGTTACCAAAGGCTAAAAAGGCCGTATATTTTCTACAATCAGGGTGGAGTTCTATTTACCAAAAACTTGCGCGCATATCAATCGTGGATAAAACTTTAATTCCATGGAAATGTTGAAGAAGTTCATCTAAATTTTGTGGGCGGTCAGTTTCAGGAATGATGATATTATTTATCTGTCTGGAATCCAGAACCAAACGAATTGACCCATCCTTTTTAAGAACAACGTGTAATGGGCTAGTATAAGGACTGACTGCAGGCTCAATAATGCACTGATCTAACATGTACTGAAGTTCATTCTTAACCTTGTCTCTGTAAGCCAAAGGAATACCGTACGTTTTCCCTTGAAATGGTGTGTGTTCTTTTACTTTAAATAAATATTGTAAGCCTTGTATAGTTCCTGTGTGATGACTAAATACTGTAGCATGTGAAGTCAAAATGTGGTGCAACTCTTCTCTTGCAACGTCATCTGGCACTTCAGCTTTCTTAACCTTTTCATTAATTAATTCTTCGCTATTAATTATATCATCCATCGCGTCTCTGTATCTATTGTCATTGTCATGAATAAACACATTGTCGTCATAATGCTCAACGAAAACATCAGAAGTAAGAAACCTTAAACATTTTGTATCTGACTCAGATCTTGTTAAACACTCGAAAAATTTCAAACATTTCGGCATTCCGGCAACAGTCAAATTCACACTTCCTTCTTTAAAGTTCAAAATTGCCTTATGTGCGTTAAGAAACTCCATACCTAATATAATTTGTGTACTGAGTAATGGAACAATAATAAAATTAGCAGAAAATTCGTATCCTTGACAATTGAAATTTAGGTTGGCCTGTTGTTTAACTTCTACACTTTTTCCAGAAATCGCTCCTCGAATTGTAGTTTTAGAAATAGGTAACACAGGACAGGCAATAGTTCTTTCACATATACGAAAAACTGATTCACTAATGACATTCAATGGGCTCCCAGAATCTAAAACTGCAGTGAACTTATTCTTATCCACACATACTTCAATAACAGGATGTAAAAATTCGACTACATTATTTTCCTTTTCGTCTAACAAAATGTCTCTCATGTCTTCCAGGCGTACGTAGTGTAAAGTCGTAGTGTCATTACTTTCTGAACCGTCTATATTGCTGCCAGAAACCGAAGCTGCAAGTCATTGTCGATTGTTTGCGTCACGTCTTTGAGTATTCGCGTCATTCCGCGGATCCATTTCTACGATTTGCACTTGTCTCTCTGAAGTTCTGTCACGTGGAGGATGCCAATTAGGTCCCTCCTGTCTGTTAGATACAAATTCTTGGTTGTGTCTGTTATTAAAATTTCTGTTTTCCTGTCTGTCTGCATAACTACTTCTTGTGTAATTTCGACTGTCACTTCTGAAATTATTGTTGCATCTACTACCCTGGTTATTTCTGTAGTAAGAATTTCTATTACTGTATGAATAATTTCTGTCTTGATGATACCGATTACTGTTTCCGTATGATTGATCATTCCGGTAGGAATTACCGTTATTATAATTGTCTGTGTAATTTCTGTTAGAACGTCTGTTATTGTCATAAGGCTGGTATCTATTGTCCTGTCTGTTACGTCTGTCATTCTCAAAGTTCCCCATATAACGCCCGTTCCGATCACTATCCCTTTTCTCTGAAAATCTATTGTAATTACTGTTACTGAAAAAGTTACAAGAAGTGCCGTCATCGTTGTCATACTCAAGTTCTTGCAACAAAGTCTTAAAGGTCTCAATGTCGTCTTTACATCTTCCGGCTAAAGCAATTTGTCTTATGGATTGTGGCAGCTTAGTTAAACAAATGCAAATTAATTCAGTCGGGCTATAAGGGTTGGAAAGGAACTGATTCTTTCGAATCATGTCTTCAAAATAATCCGCTGGCGTGCGGAACTCAGACTGTTTGAAATTACGCTGCATAATAAGACTGTGTTTGACTCTGTCTTGCGTGTTTTCGGACCAATATGCCGATAGAAATGCATGATAAAAATCATTTAGGCTATTACAATCTCTAATGAGTGCGCGCATCCGCGTCGCCGGTTCGTTTTCTAAATATCCACACATAAATTCCAGTTTGTGACTTAGTGGCCAATTTGGAGGGAGTGCGTACATAAATTGATCTAACCATGCACATGGATGTATGTCATTCTTAGAATTGCGGAAGATCTTAAATTTCCGAACAGTCAAAAAGTGTTTATAGTCAAAGTTTTCGCCTCGTGGCGACAAAGACCTACCGCGTCTGTCCCAGTCCCAATGTCGATTATTGTTAAATTCACGCGCCTGGTGCTCTCTTGTTGCATCCCGTAAATGAAACAAATTATTTTCTTCAAACTCCTCTGGTATCTGTGATTCTAAATTTCTTGTGCCGTCTTTTCCTACGATTTCGCCTTCAATCTGTTTGACTTGCTTTTTTAATGCCTCAAATTCCCTTTTCACGCGTTCATTAAATTTTCCCTGATTTTCAACATGCTTATTTATGTTCTGGTACTCTTCGGTTTCTGCAAATGGCAATGGTGCTGTATCATCTGAATCTTTGTCCCCATGTAAACTAAGATTTGTCAATTTATCTGATATCTCCTCAACTCTTTCCGCTAAATCACCTATTTTTTCTCTCTGTTTATTTACGTCTTCCGTAAGTGTCGCGACTCGGGTTTCGGTATTAACACATTTAGTAGTAAACTGTTCATACTGTTGTGTTAGGTTATTTAATCTGTCATTTGGTACGGATTCCTCGATTCTCTCAAATATTTCTTCCTTATCCTTTGCACGTTGTAAATTTAACTCTGAAAATTTCTGTACTATCACGCGATCTCTTTCTTCCTGTTCTCTATCCTGTTCCGTTTGTCTAATCTCTACTGCAATTAATCTATTATTCTGAGAATTCAAAATCGGTTGTACTTCTTCTCTAATTTCTTTCTTTAATTCATCTTTCATGTTTTTGAAACATGTCCCTATTCGTGAGTCTAACCGTGTTTCCATTGTTCCCATATCAGTTTCTAATCGTGTTGCCAAAGTTCCCATCTATGTTTTTAATTCAGATCCTAACTGAGATCCCAATGAGTCTAACCGTGTTTCCATTGTTTCCCTATCTGTTTTTAATTCAGATCTAAACTGAGTTTGCATTGTTCCCATATCAGTTTTAATTTCAGATCGTAACTGTGATCCCATATTTAATATAGCACTCATCAACCGCTCCATAGTAACTGGTTCGAAATTCTTTTCGCCCATAACGTTTCCCGCAAAACCAGCTTCCTTTGTCATAGCTGTAAGACTATCTGTGTTCGATACTATTCCAGAATCCTCTGTCGTTAATCTCGAATTCTGAAAATTTTCTAGTTGTGAAAAGTTTTGAATTGGTTCCGGACTATTCTCCCGACTTATTAAATTGTTTTCAACTTCATTATTCATCACACTGTTGTCCTGTGTTGGCGAGCTCGTCATGTTAACAATTTCGTCATTCTCACTATTCATCATTTTTGCCTTTTTCATTGATCGCGTAATCATTTACTAAATGTACAAAACTCGTCACTATATGAAATTTATACACAATGACACTTTATCACCAACAATATCAATCACACGAAATGCTTCCTTCAAACACGATTAACGAACAATAGAAGAATGACAATCACCAAATCTACACATGCAATACAAACTACAATTACTAAACTACATATTATTACAACAATACTACTGTCTACTATTTTTACAATCAGAAGATTCCAAGGGACGATCCTGGCAGGGTCGCCACGTGCATGGGGGCTTTTATTTATATATATAAGGAATGCAAATATTTTTAGTAGCTGTTTGTCCGATTACGCAAGTCTCGTAAACGGCTGGGCCTGACTAGTTTTAGTACGCAATCTGACTGCTTAGAATGACAACAAAGAATATAAGGAAATTTCTGTTAGTACAATTAATTAATTAAGTCCCCAGCAACTATAAAATCGACGAAGTCAACACAGCACAAGTGTAGCTGTTCTGTGTGTGGAAGTATGACTCAACGTACACATCTGGCACGGTTCTTTATCAACAAGACAAGAAATTTTAAATACCATTTATACTGACATGATAAAAGAAAATTAGAAATACTATAATTGTGCAAGAAAACCAAAATTACACTCTAATACAAGAACACACGCCAGATGGTTTGTTGACTGAACCTGTCATGACACATTATTCAGGACACACAAATAAATAAACAACATAATATTTATTACCTTCATATATATTGACGAAAAGCACTCAGATCATTACAATATCTCCATTGGAATAACATCTGCTATCTCTCCCATCAAACCACTGCATAAAACATGGAACAACACTCTCCACTACCACATCTCACTCTGACTTCACGACAAGCAGTGTCCACCACAACTTCTCGGCGAGAACTGCCTGCCGCTACGTCTCAATAAGCACTGCCAGTGGAGGCGGCGGAACAATACCCTCTGGCGCGATCTTTGGCGCTGTGGCTCAGTGTAGCCACCTTTCAATGTCTGTAGATGATTCGTCATCCAGCATAACGAAATGAGCCCTATTAGTCAGATATTCCTCCAGGTATTCACATATTACCATAGACACTCTTGTGATCAAATCTTCGATCATACTGTCGAATTCTTTACGGAAATCAGGAAAGAGAGAATTTCCTTGTTTACCTACATTTACAGATTTCGAGAAGTCGTGTGTGTTTCACATGATCGTTTTATTTTTCTGAGTCGATGCTGATTATCTGAGCGTAGAGGTCTTGTTCATTTTGTGCTGAAATACATTCTGTTCCCGGGAAGCAAACTGCAGGTACTTCTGCTGAATTACAGCGAGGATTGGCTGCAGTGACCCCCAGAATCACTACGTCTGGCCTAATGGGTAACTAACTGTCTTTGTTTTACTGTTTCGACCATTTGGTTGTATTTTCCCCCAGAAGGTGTCGGCCTGACAGCTGATGCTGCCATTGCTTTCACGATCAGCTCTGCTCATTTATCATTACTTTTGTTTTTTGGATGAATCCATCAAAGAAGCACCTGATGGTCCTTCATAGGTGAGTCTGAGCCTAAATTACTTACTCCCCTATGTAAGTAACTTGGAGGTACTCCGTATGTAACGTTGGAAGAAAACTAGAACCGGATGCGTGAATGGAACATGAATCGAAATAATATCGAAGGATGATTAATACTGAGTGCTTGTCCACGAATTTAATTGAAGTGAGATCACTAAAACTCCACTCAATACTAACGCAGTAGATATTTGCAAGTACTTCTTTAGTACTGTTATAAATTCGGATATACTTTAGATAAGAGCCAAAAAGTGCGTTCTCGTCTAGGGACATAACACAGTTCTCATGCAAGAATCCATTGACAAATAATAAACGACACTGGTCGCAAGATATGTTTATATCAATCCTCAGCCACAGCACATTTGCATCCGTGTGTGTTCTTTTTCAGGTAGCGCGCAAAGCACCGACCTATGGCTACGTTTACTCGTTTGGTGACAACTGCTATGTTTTTTTACCACAAGATCCCGAAATAACTATTTTTTGTATCAGTAAATGATATTGCAATTGGCCGGCCGTTGTGACCGAGCGGTTCTAGGCGCTTCAGTCTGGAATCGCGCGACCGGTACGGTCGTAGGTTCGAATCCTGCCTCGGGCATGGATGTGTGTGATGTCTTTATGTTAGTTAGGTTTAAGTAGTTCTAAGTTCTAGGGGACTGATGACCTCAGATGTTGTCCCATAGTCCTCAGAGCCATTTGAACCATTTATGATATTGCAATTCATATCTAGAACACATTTATCATGGAAATCCATTGGTTCATTGCTGAACTTTGCGTCTCTTGTCTGCCTTTGTCAGCTTTTAATTTGACATTTTTACGGAATAATGGAGCTGACTGCGTGGCGTAAAACATTGTTAGGAATTGTAACTGATGTGACGTCTGTTTAAATTAATTTGATTAAGTCATTGTAATGTTCAAAATGATTTTATACACTCTTTAGAACCTTAAAATCAAGAGATTTCTTTTCCCAGTCTTCTGAAGCTGGACGCACGGAGAACGACAAAAAATTATAGTAATTTGCGACTCTAAATAGCTTCACTTACAATGGATCACAGGGTAATCGGATTCTTGTAATTTCTTATGGTACGTGAAGTTCAGAAGTCAAATATACCTATGCCAAAGCATTTTGGAAGCCTGGCGGAATCAATTTCTTTTTTTAAAAAAAAAAAATGTGTATGGTCTATAATATTTACGTGAAGCGTAAAATAGAAAAAGATAGAAGCAAATTAATTCTTAATTTTGTAATGATAAAAAATTATTCATAAAAGATGAGCTGCTTTTTTCCATGAAAACTGGATTTTTATGTACAATATACGACGTATGTCCACAAAGTAAGTTCCGGTTGGTTATGTAAAACAAACGTCTACAGATACAGAAAAAATATTTATTGTACAAAAATCTACAACTGTTAAACTACTTTTTTACATAGCTTCCGAAATTTTGTAGACACTTGTCATAGCGTGGCATAAGTTTTTGTATGCCTTCTTCGTAGAGGGTTGTCGCCTGTGTATTCAACCATGTGGTAACATGTTCTCTCAGCTCGTCATCATCGTTGAAGTGTTGACTGCCAACCTAACCATGAGCACTGATTGTTTGGCCTCGTGGTAAGAAATCAATCAGCAAAATGCCTTTTCTGTCCCAAGAAAGGATGCACATGATTTTTCGAGGTGTCAACATTTGATTAGGATTAACCTTCGTTGGGGATGAAGTGTACCTCCATTCCATTGATTGCCGTTTTGTTTCAGGGGTCTCGTACGATACCCAAGTTTCATCCTCCGTGACAAACCGAGAAAGAAAACTATCCCTTCTTCATTGTAGAGTGTCAAAAACTGAAGTGCGCAGCCCATCCTTTGTTTATCTGTGTTGTTAAGTAAGAATTTTGGGTTCCCAATGTGAGAAAAGTTTTCGAAATTCCAATTTTTCAGTAACAATTTCATGAATTAGTGATCGTGAGATTTGCAGAATTTCCATAGCAAGGGCACTAAGTGTAAACTTAGACTTGTGCTCAATCTTCTCTTCAATTGTGTGAACCAGTTCATCAGTAACCACAGACGGGCGTCCGCTTCGTTCTGCATCGTGCGCTTGATCACGTCCTTCATTGAACAGTTTGATCCATGTTCTAACCATTGAATCACTCGCAGCATTTTGTCCGTAAAACTCACAGATTTGCCGATGAATGTCCTTTGGTTTAACTTTCTTTGCATTTAGAAAATGAATCACAGATCTGATTTCACACGCAGTAGCAGTTTCAGTTACGGCTGACATTATAGAGAAGCACTACGTAGCACACGTCGGCAACAGCGATCTGAAAATGGCGCACATGTCTTCTCCTTGAGTCAGAGTAACTGCCGAGCATGCTCGGAACTCCGATCGTAGAGCTGCCGCGGGTAGAAATAGAAACGGAATTTACTTTGTGGACGAGCCTCCTATAATTAGAAATAACAAGGCATGTCTTGGTCATGCAAATGAGAATTAAATTTGTTAATTAACGTGTATCTAATGAATTTTATATTCCAATGACCTAGGTATTTGAATTGTACAGCCAGCCGGTGTGGCCGAGCGGTTCTAGGCGCTTCAGTCTGGAACTGCGCGACCGCTACGGTCGCAGGTTCGAATCCTGCGTCGGGCATGGATGTGTGTGGTGTTCTTAGGTTATTTAGGTTTACGTAGTTCTAAGTTCTAGGGAACTGATGACCTCAGAAGTTTAGCCCCATAGTGCTCAGAGCCATTTGAACCATTTTTTTGTTTAATTGAACAGAAGAAACCGAAAACATAATGACAGGAGAGAGGTCCGATCTAGTGATTACCAGTCTCGCATGCTTTTTGTATTCTGCGCTTTACACAAATGTCCACAGAACATTCACATTTGCTTGAAAATTTTATTCCACGTGGAATCAAACGCAGGCCTTCTATACAGCGAGCAAGCGCTCTATCACAGAACCACGCTGCTCGTCCAGAAACATGTATCTTATTTTGGTATATTAAACGTGGTTGGAAAACTTCTAAGTAGATTCTGTAATTTTACGTTATTGTGGTATGTGAAGCTCAGAAAGCAAAAGTACCTCCCCCAAAGCAGTTCGACGTCACTCTCAAAAATTCTCGAGAAAATCTATTTTGAAGTTTTCCAATCAAGTTTAATATACTAAAATAAGGTAGATATTATTGGACCAGCAATGCGGCTCTGTGGTAGAGTGCTCGCTCGTTGTGTGGGAGAATAGATAAAGCATACGAAACTGGTAATCGCTAAATCGTCTTTTTGCTTTCAGTTCTAATACTTAATCATTTAAATATAAACACGGTTGTTCTTCATATCATAGAAGTTTATTCAACCAGGTCGCATTAATAATGCACACGTTGTGTATTTTTAATGAGATCTGTGTGAATAAACTTCTGTAATAAGAACAACCGTGTTTAGATTCTGGGATCGCCGCCAATACAGCTAACATTGTCAGGTAATCATCATAATTTAAATATAAGATTCATGATATATATGCTAATTAAGAAATGTATTGTTATCTCTGTGAAAAATGCATGTCTTGTTATTTCTAATTATATACTGCACACAAGAATCCAATTTTCATTTGCAAACAAAAATTTATAATTACCCATCTTTTACAAATTGTAAATGCAGATCATAAAATTAAAAAAAAATTATCAATTACATTTTTTCTATCTTTTTAGATTTTTTTTCACGTAAATGCCGGTAACATACCTTTGTTTAAAAATTAATTCCGCCAGGATTCGTACCCAGCTCCCTCCCCGAAACCCGACACCCACCCGTTCGCCCACATGTCTGGCGAGCTTGCTGAAAGAACAGAGCCTTATTTTACAATATTAAGAATGGTCGGAAACTTCAAAGTAGATTTTGTCGAGTACTTTTCAGAGATGCTTTGGAAGAGGTATGAATGAGCTCACAATTTCACGGACAAAAGATCACAAGATATTCTGTTGCCGTGTTGCCCCCTTGTTAGCTATAGGTCGCCAGACACAGTCACACTCGTCGTCATTACCGCCCTGGGTGAGATGAACAGCTTTTATCTGTTAAAAGCTTCCTTTCTGAGCATGTCTGAAGAACTAATTAATCTCTTGTGAACCTAGTCTGCGTCGAACTGTCTCTCCACGTTGCAATAGCTTTGAATGGCCGACAGCAATACCTGTTCATATTTACGGACTGTTGGCGGGAATCTTCCGTTTCACTGCTGGCCGTGCTGGAAGCAGTGAAGAGTTTGTTATAACAGTCTGAATTCTAGGATTCTATTTCCGTCCAACAAATAACTATGATCAGTCAGGATTGCACATGGTTGCTACCTGTACCATTATCTGTAATATTAATTAGTGCAGCACGCACCCTGGAATTGTCAGTGATAGTATGTGGACGTTTATTTTATAAACTACGCTTTATTTGGCACCACAGTCGCATTGTAATTATGACATTACAAACGTTTTGCCAGATAGTAGTCTGACATGTGACGATCAATTTATTCTACTTCATGTTTGGATTTTCAGTCATCTTCAAGTGGTTATGTAGCACCTTTGCAACAAAAAAAAAAAAAAAAAAAAAAAAGAAAAAAGAAAAAGTGGATTCAGTACCACTTCACACTGAATGTACGTAGAAATCTGTAGTGTTATCATACGTCAGATAGTCGGAGGGGGAAACTGCCGCAGCCGAAGCTGTGGACGCGATAAATCTCTTATCCTGACTCACTCCATCCTCATTCCTAATCCATTACTATTACCTGTAAAATACAGTAAATAAATGTAACGTACTGCACGCAAATAGATGAATAGGTCCATTATTGTTCGGTTATATTATTGACGATGAGTCACAAGAGACAGTAATAACTGTAACAGTCTGGGGCAACGTAAAGTGGAATGTCCACAAAAAAACTAGCCCCACGCAAAGCAAATAATAGGCTGAGATTCATTGGACGAATCATAAGGAAATATAAGGATACCATGAAAGATGTGGCCTACAAAACACTTGTCTGACGATAGTCAAGCCACGGTGGTCTAGCTGTTCTAGGCGCTCAGTCCGGAGCCGCGCGACTGCTACGGTCGCAGGTTCGAATCCTGCCTCGGGCATGGACGTGTGTGATGTCCTTAGATTAGTTAGGTTTAAGTAGTTCTACGTTCTAGGGGACTGATGACCATAGATGTTAAGTCCCATAGTGCTCAGAGCCATTTCAACCTTCTTTTTGTTTTTTTTTTTTTTTTTTGACAAGATTCAAGGTTTGCAAATGTGTCTGGCTCCCATAGCCGGTAAGACTAATATAAGAGTTGGAATTAACCAGTGAAGAGAAATGCGTTTCCTCACGGGTTCGTTTAGTAAACATAAGAGTGTTATAGAGATGATCGTCAGGCAAGAGTGGCAGACGTTTCAAGAGTGTCGTTGCGCATGAAGGAGGGATTTACTGATGAAATACTAAGAGCGTACGCTTCGAAATGAAACGAGCAACAATTTTCTTCCTTCCAAATAAGTCGACGTAGCAGGCGTACAGTCCAGCAGTCAAATGTAAACAGCGCAATCTGCATCGTCAAACAATAATAATGTCCCCACAGCAGGAAAATAATTATAAGAAAACATGCGAACACCTATCGGCATTTTAGGTTGCGTATCATCGGCGTTTGGTGAGCTGCATAACGCCCAGGGTTGCGGAATCCGCGCTGAAAGAACGTCTCGGTAACTTCTGGTAAATGTTTCGATAATTTTGGAGTTATATCAATCGCTACAATAGTAAGAAGTTTAGTATGTGCCCTCAACATGTAGAATTTATCTCTTCTTGTTCTCTTTGTTGCTAATTCTGCCTGAAGAAAGATCTGAAGCAGCTATCTATCTTGTGCAAGCCTCTTCGTTCCTGCATGAATACCCTAATGTAAAACCGTTTGAAAATGCTTACTGTAGCCAAACTTTGATCTCTACAAGTAGTCTCCCCACCTCTCATCAAAAGAACTCATTTCTTCCATTACAATTACCGTTCACTACCATTCATTATCCTTGATGTCTCAAGACGTATCCTATCAATCGATAGTTAAATCCTACTCCGAAAACAACCGAGTCTAAAGTCATAAGTGAAAAGCATTCTGGTACGTCAGACAGTGGAATAGATGTACCAGTACTGTAGTTACCAAGACTGTAGGGTAGGTGGTAGTACAGACCAAAACAAGAAAAAAGACTTTTAGTAAAATGGGTTTTAAAATGCTTACCGTATGAGCTACGAGCATTGTTCATCTTAGATACTGTGAAACGCATCTCTTCTATTGCAAGCTGTTTGGCTTCCATATTTCCAATGAAGGTAGCATGAACAAAAAGAAAATGTAGTAAATCTGAACTCTAAAATGCCTACTTTAAGGGGTATGGGCACTTGTTCAGTGGAAGAGTTGTGTTTCACAGTGACGTCTTCGAAATCAATGTAGAAACCCCAGAAAGGTGTATTACTGAACGAAAAAACGTAACTTTGTTAAACTGTAGCACTGTCAACATCACTATGCATGTCAGAAACAATAACCATTCGCAAAGGTGATAGACAAACCTCATCCAGGAGAAATGACATTTCTACGATCTGTCGAAACTTGTAGACTCTTAGATCATATATAAAATAATAACATTAAGGAAAACTTTGTGTGAAATGAGTGTTAGAGCAGATCTCAACAAATAAAACCCTTCGACACGTGTATATATCAAGCGTAAAGGGTAATATAAATGTAGACTGCCTAAAACGCATATATCACATAAAGTCCTAAAACCAGAACACGCTATATGGTAACGTTACGTCACATTTTCTATAAGGTTCTTCTCGAAACTGACTATTACGTCTGATCGTCAGCGAATAAGATCCGCGTAATAAATGTATTAGTTCCTTGCTCTTTTACCATTTGTGTAAAATCCTCTGTGGTACAGGTAAACATTAATGATACAAATCTGTCCCAGCCCTTTCTCCAGTAGTATTGTAATACTTGAAAGGAGAATCAGACAATCACAGTCGTCTTTAACACATTGCTGCATGCTTTACCCACTGAAACTGATCTACGTATTTCTTCTTCCTAGTCGTGTGGAAATCTTGAGAGTAATTACTAAAAATTGATTGCTTTATTTTCCTTTTTTTAAGTCGATAGAGAGAGATATCACGGAACACTGATAAAATGGCGTAGTGTTGTGCCCCTAAGGAAAAAAACTGAGTAAAAATTATGAAATATTGAAACTATTGTCAGTCGAATAAGCACAAAGTGTTGCAAAGACACAACTTCATCTTCAAAAGTACATCAGTTTGTGTTTACAATATTTGAATAGAAATAGTTTAACTTACAGCATTCAGCAAAAAAGATTTGCCTGGAGACAAATTAAGGAAGCTAGATAAAAACTGACAAGTCCTAGCAAGATCCGGAACGTAGTTAACGTTGCGTCACGTGTGTAAAACCTAAGCGCCAACCTAAGCCCAGCCACGTACAGGAAGCAGTCGGCAAGGGGATACGAAAGAGTCGATTTAATTCAGGTCACGTCACATAATATTCGCTTAACTCCATTCCCGAGGGTTGCTGTTCCACCTAAGCAAATGTTCGTTTTATTATTTTTCTCGGGTGAAGCACCACAATGAGGGGAATAAACAAAACTCCGCTGGGAAAATTAAGCTACCAGAGTAAAGGTCAAGCTGGTGCCGTGTATTCAGCAACTGACTCAAATGAAACGCCCGCTGCTAGCAATACAATTGAACACGAACGTTAATCCAATGAATAAATGGTTATAGCGCAGCGCACCATTCAAAAGCTGCAAACTAAGCAACATTATTGTGAACTAAATCTAGCACGCTTTCACGTCAGTTAATTTTGTAAAATAAACCATCGGGCACTGTTTTGAAACAAGCAGGCTGATAATTATTGAACTATATGAAGCAAAATCGTCACAACTTCTGAACAGTTTGCGACAGGAGGTCCAAACTGATTGGTTTGCCGCGTGGCATAATGCAAATTCGTATGCGCATGCGCACGCTCCTTTTTGTTGTCGGCCATTTGCACGTGACAATGTCACGGTACAGTGTGCCTGAGCGTATGGCGCTTGTGAAGGCCTACTATGCGATCAATAATTCCGCAACTGCGGCTCAAAGGAAGTATGCGACCGAGTTCAAAGTGAAGACAACCGGCCCAAGTGTGCTAACAATAAAGAATTTGATTCGCAAGTTTGAGAGAACGGGTTGTGTTCGTGATGGCAGTGTTGCCAATGTTGATCGTCCAAAAAGAGTGAAAACGCCTGAAAACATCGATAAGACACTCCAGGAAACTGATCAGACGACCAACACAAGTCGAATCAACCTGGAGACACTGCGACAAATCGTTGTTGAAGACCTGCTTCTCTTCCCATACAAAATTCAAACCCATCAGCCATTAAGCCCCAGGGCGATGGAACAGCGGTTGTGTTTCGCCCATTGTCCACGTAATTGACAAACAGGACTTTGATGTGAATATGGCTTTGTTTAGCGACGATGCCCGCTTTCATTTAGATGGGTACGTCAATAAGCAAAACTGCTGCATTTGGGGGACTGAGAAACCGCATTTCGGGATCGAGAAGTTCCTTCGTCCTCAACGGGTGCGCAATGTCTAGTCACGGAATAATCGGTGACTATGCAACGGTATGTGAAGGTTTTGGAGGATGATTCCATTCCCATTATCCAAAGTGACCCTGATTTCGACAAGACGTGGGTCATGCAAGTCGGAGCTCAACTCCATCGAAGCAGGGAAGTATTTGATGTCCTGGAGGAGCACTTTGTAGACAGCATTCTGGCTACGGGGTACCCAGAGGCCAATGGCAAGGGCTTCGATTGACCGCCATATTCTCCGCATCTGAACACACGCGACTTCTTTTTGTGGGGCTATATTAAAGATATGGTGTACAGCAACAGCCCCAAAACCATTGCCGAGCTGAAAACAGCCATTCAGGAGGTCATAGACAACATAGAGGTTCCGACACTTCAGCAGATCATACAGAATTTCGCAATTCGACTGCGCCACATCATCGCCAATGACGGCAGGCATGTCGAACATGTCATAACATAAATCCGAATATCTGTAGTGACGTTTACATGTTGAATAAAGTGTGTCCACTCCGTAGTTTGTAACTAATTTACGTTTTCTTCATATAGTTCAATAATTGTCACCCTGTGTATTCTTCCTATAACAATACAAGCACTGTGCCAAGTAATATTAACTCTCCTAACGGCTTTAATAAGTGATAAATGCCTTCGCCGTGGACCGGCAAAACTGTTAAAAGGTCAGGCAAGAATAGATACAGAACAAATATTGACTATTTACCACATCATATACTCTCTGATCAAAATTTCATGCGGGATTGATCACTAGATTACAGGAGAGGCGGACCCGCCAGGGTAAAAAGAGGTGAGGAGTGTTGTGTCGCAAGTGGAGAAGCAGGAATAGCGGAATAGATCGATCATAAGAATCAGTGACTAAGAACGTGGACTAGTTGTGGTATCGATAGCAACGATGCCACGGTGTAGGTACAAGTTCATAAGTTGGCACTACGGGACACCGACGACAGCGCCCTCTAGCCGGCGCTGTGGAGCTCCACGAGTGTCGCTCCGGATTCAGCCCATTTGATCAAAAGCAGACGGCCTGGAAACATCGCTTCAACCTCAGAGGGTGTTGGCTTGCTATTGAGACTCTGAACTACTTACGACGGGTCTAAAGCTTGCTCATCATTGCAAAGTTATGTAACCATTTGTTAACTTGTTTTTGCCTATAGTAAACATCTATAATTTGACACGCAGTGCCAACGTGTTTTACCTTTTCCTGCTCCTACTCACTTCCTACATTCGACCCACCACTCAGTCTACAGCAGCAGACACACGCGCCGCCTTCCAGGCGGGATACAAAACTAGTCATTACATTTCACCTGCGTAACAAAACCAACAGCGACCTCTCAATCCTTCTAAAGCCGCTCGCGTCAGCTGATTATGATGTGACTGTGGAGCGGAAGGCGAAGGAATAACGACAGCTAACCAAAACAAGGCACACCTCATTTACTGGTGGAAAGGGACTGTCGAGCGTTGTGAAACCTGATCGTAAAAAGTCGCATGAAAGCAGTAGAAGAAATCGCTCGTGACCTCCAAAGGGCCACCAGCAGTCCAGTTAACACAATCACTGTGCCAAAGGAGTTAAAATGCATGGGCTACAATGGTCGAGCACCTCCTCATAAGCCACACATTTCTCTGGTCTCGATTCCCGGCGGGGTCAGGCATTTTCTCTGGCTGGTGATGACTGGGTGTTGTGTGATGTCCTTAGGTTAGTTAGGTTTAAGTAGTTCTAAGTTCTAGGGGACTGATGACCATAGATGTTAAGTCCCATAGTGCTCAGAGCCATTTGAACCATTTCTCTGGTCTCGTCATTTATTCCGTTTTCCGTCGTTCCTTAGTTGCTTCAAAATTCATTGAGTTATATTCTGTCTTTGTAACTAAAGGAAAGGGAGTTCCTTTTTTGGCACAAGCGGTGCGTTTCTTTTATTTATGTAGCATATTCATAGCCTGTAATACATGTTTCTTTAGAAACAACTTTCGCAGCACAAGTTTCGTGAGATTAAATTATCGTTTGATGTTACGATTTTCAATGTTGCTAGTCCATGTGTGTTGGCCTGGAGATATATTTACTCGGTCTACATACTACAGATTGCTGATTTCCAGCGTTTTTCCTCGCCCACGTTTATTACAAAACACAACTTGTACTTTTCACTGCGTGTTGAACGTTTGTATGTGTTTGCAGTGGGTAGTTTTGCAAACTGTCACTGCGTGTTTTTCTTTCGCCTTTTGTTTGTGTTGCGTGTATGGTTTCAAATTAGTTCATTTGTTTTGTGCGTTGTGTGTTTGTGTGTGTTTGTGTGTGTGTGCGCGCGCGCGCTCGTGTGTGTGTGTTTTGTTTTGTGTGAATGTGTTGTCCTTTGTGTAAGCGGATTCTCTTTTTTGTGTGTGTATGCGTGGTTTTTTGTTACTTTTTTGTTATGTGTCAACGTCCTATTCTTTATGTGAGTCGATTTGTGTGTGTGAGAGAGAGAGAGAGAGAGAGAGAGAGAGAGAGAGCGAGAGAGAGAGAGAGTGGAGGTGGAGGGATCAATTAATTTCTTATTCTGATTATGTTTCACATTTATGTTTGATACTGATGAAGTGGCTAACATAATCAATGTGTTACTGCTGATGTTGATCTTGTCATTAATTAGTTTCTTTTTCATTGCAAGGGCTATTTGTATGTGGAAGTTTTTCTGCAATGTGAGAAGTTTTTAGTTGTAAGTATTCACTCTAATAATTTTGATATACTATTCCATGTTGGATGGCTGATGTCCATGTTTTATCAGTTGTTCAGCAACGGCAGAATGGCTGTTTTAATACTTCCAGATTCCTATGTATTCTTTACACATAGTTTTGAAATTCATTCCTGTCATCCCTAGACCAGTCATTCATATTGCTGACTTTCTAACTGGTATATACCTGCGTATTGGTATTAATCTGGCTTGTCTATTGTTGTTCGTAAATTTGACTAGAGATTGATTCTGTAGGCGTTGTGTAATCCTTATTTCTTTGGTATATTTGCTATTCTGTGAGTTGATTGTGTTTGTATGTTGAAATCTATCACTTCTTAACGTACAAATACAAATCTACATCACAGTAGCAAATATACTACAGAAACAATGATTACGCATTGCTTGCAACAATAGAAACACACTCGAGTCACATCAACAAATAACAATAGACAAACCAGATATATATTAAGCGTGTAATGTTTACTAGTTAGAACGTCAAGAATGTAAATCAGTATGCCTGGGAATGACGGGCAGGAATTTCAAAACTAGGTATGATAAATAGATTGATGCAAAAGTTCGTGGCGTTTTCCCATAAGTTTGAGAAACTCAACAGATACACGTCAGAAATATATTTTGCTTCGCTGTTTACAACAGTCTGCCAACGATGGGGATTCCGCGACTGTAGAAATCTCGTGGTTTTGAGGTGAATACCTAGTCGAGCCATGATCGGAGTGCGATTTAATCCGGATAGGAAGTTCCTTGACGGTTATTCGATAGAGAGGGGGAAAATCTGACGGCGCCAAATCAGGTGAATGAAGTGGGTGCGGAATGGCTTCCCAAGGCAGCTCCAGTACAGTGTTTTTGTCAGTCTAGCCGAATGCGGGCGGGCGTTGTCGTGGAGAAGTATAATTTTAAGCAGGCTTCCTGATTTTTGTTCTTGGACTGCGTCTGCAAGACGCCTCAGTTGTCGAAATTAAATATCAGCAGTGATGAGCACAGCTCGGGAGAGCAATTCGTAGTACATGACATTGTCGTTGTTCCACCAGATGCTGTACTGTCCTTACTTTTATTATTATGAAGTTGTTAGTTGTACGTCTCTGTGTTGCTGTGTGCTACTGTACAGTTACTATGTGGCCGTGTCATTGTGTTCATCTGCCTGTATATGTTAAGGCTCTTACTACAGAACTGTCTCGAATAATTAGGTCGTAAGTGATGTATGCGTTTGTATGTCCTGTCCACAAACTCACAGAGTACAACCACACTGTCAAAGTTAGTTAATAGTTTAGATTTCTGCACAAAATAAATTTCAGAGTGTTAGTGTTAATTTCTAGCGTGACTGTTAAAGCAATAAAATATATACACTACTGTTCGGAGAAAGTGTAACACCAAGACCAAAAGAAGTGATTACAAGTTAGTTTATTCCACTGATTAGGGACAGAACACCAGACAAATGGTTAGATTTAGAGAGCTTTACATGTTCTGTGATTGTGGAAATCAGTACGGAGTATCGCCACCATGTTTAATATTCAGAGCCGTTAGACGTCATGGCACGGAACCAAAGAGCGCCTGAATATCCTACTGGAGACTATTCTGCCATGCGGTTTGCTGAGGCTGCAGGAGGACCTGAACGAATAATTTGCCGGCCGACCATATCCCAGACAGTCTCTGTATGTCCATCTTTTTAGAAGTGGTTGCGGGACTCAGGTGTTCGATAGAGGATGTCAGACCTTTCAGACCTTTCAGCCGTCAATTTTCAACTTTGTTTCATTTGGCCACCAGTTTCAGCATGTTACTACGCCATCTTCAGGCCCCTGACCGACGTGTAGGAAGAATCTACCTCAGTTCTGTTCAAAACAGGGCCCAGCAATACTGTTATAAGTAGGTATTTGCTACAGTGATCCCCAGTCAAAGGTGGAAATCGGTGATTTCCAAACACGTAGGTCCTAGTCAAAAGCTTTTCTTTTAATAGGACCTATGTATTTGGAGGCAACGGCCTTGCCGCAGTGGATACGCCGGTTCCCGTGAGATCACCGAAGGTAAGCGCTGTCGGGCGTGGCGGGCACTTGGATGGGTGACCATCCAGGCCGCCATGCGCTGCTGCCATTTTTCGGGGTGCACTCAGCCTCGTGATGCCAAGTGAGAAGCTACTCGATCGAACAGTAGCGGCTCCGGTCACAGAAAACCATCATAACGACCGGGAGAGCGGTGTGCTGACCACACGCCCGTCCTATCCACATCCCCACATGAGGATGACACGGCGGTCGGATGGTTCCGATGGGCCACTTGTGGCCTGAAGACGGAGTGCTATGTATTTGGAAATCACAGGTTTTCATCTTTGACTGGTCTCATTTCAATCTAACAGTTGGAAAGTGATGGTTGAAGGGATCACTGAAGCAAATACCTACTAATACCAGTATTGCTGACTCCTGTTTAGAACACAGCTTAGGTAGATTCATCCTACAAGTCGGTCAGGGACCTGAAGATGGTAGTAAAACGCTGAAACTGGTTGCCAAATGAAATAAAGTTGAAAATTGACGGCTGAAAGGTATTTAGTTTGACATCCTCTATCCCAGACACGTTCGATGGGCGACATGTCAGGTGAAAGGGCCGACCACGTAAGCGTCCTTCGAAGAAGGCTTGCACATTCCTCGCCACATAAGGCAAGGAGTTGTCCTGCTGAAATATGGCAAACGGAACAGCCTGCAAGAGGGACAGCGCCTCGGGCTGTAAGACCTCTCTGATGTAGCGGTAGCTGTTCAGACCGCCCTGAAGACGTAGGAGGGGAGATCGCGCGTTATAGGCAACGACGCCCCAAACTGCGACACTTGGGGTTTGTCCGCTGTAGTGCTCAACAATACAGCCGGCCCGACTGCGTTCACCATGGCGGTGTGGAACGTGTGACTATCACTGTAAGACAAGCTGAAGCGGGACTCCTTCAGAAACACTGCATTTTTCCACTCGGCACGCCGGTGTCGGCGTTCACGTGCCAATTGCAGTCTGCGCCATTGTTGGTTTCTGGACAATGGAAGCCGACGCAGTCTCGCCTGCAGAGGTCGGCGTCGACTGTCGACTCAGACATGTTTCAGTGTTCCAATGTTGCGCCGACACCGTGGACGAAGCTATTCTGTCCATTGCGGCTAAGCGGACAAGATGGCGGTCATCTCGCGCTGTGGTCACACTGTGTCGTCGACTGCCCTGTCGGTGCTGTGAACGCGAGGCGCTTTGTCACGGAACGACATATCCACGTCATGGAGACCAATTATTCAACCCGTTCTAATGCACTCGCATGTCTATATTTTACCCTGTACTGTCGGCGAGGCAAGTGGCACTTGGTAGCATATTTCCACTTCCTACGATGGATTCACACTGACTGAGAATTGAGTAACACTGACCTGTCCCGTCACACAAAAGAGGGCACTGTAGCGCCTACGTCCCTGCCACCTCTCGGCCATTTAAATCACTTATAATGGGTTCACTGTTCTACACATTATCATGGCGTGTTGGAGATCTTTGTTTCTGAGGGTTTCACTTTTTACAAACAAAAGTGAATCAGAAACGTAAGTAAATTTCAAGACGTTAATGTAAACTGTATAGATTCACTCACTCGCTACACACCAGTAATTATACTTTCACTCCAAGTTTTAATCACCAAGAAAGTTATCAATCTGAATAAGCAATCTTAACGTCGCACATTCATGTACAGAGGCCGATAATCACTTACTTGTTGTAGATCAATCAGCTTACTTCTCCTCTCTGAAACTTCGGTGTAATGTCCTATTATTTTTTATTCATTACCCACGCATCAAACTGCGGGGACCCCATAGTGCAATGACGATCTGCTATATAAGCATTTGGCTGAAAACTTTTACAAACTTTCGATCTGAACGTTTAACTTCACACAGTGTAATTATCTGCAGGCATTTCCGCTTAACCAAAGCATGCACACTGCAGTATCTGCCGTAAAATCACTGTATGCAATACAATCAGGTGAAATGGATAAAATAACTGTCTTCATGACACTTTTTTAAATGAATGTAATTTCAATCTT
Source organism: Schistocerca cancellata (assembly GCF_023864275.1). NCBI lineage: Eukaryota > Metazoa > Arthropoda > Insecta > Orthoptera > Acrididae > Schistocerca > Schistocerca cancellata. The sequence goes on along the minus strand of NC_064633.1, from coordinate 19,716,247 downwards.
CATTTAATTATCCTTAAATAGCATTCACGTCAACTATTTCTTAGTAATTTTATTAAATTAGTAATCCTTTTCTAATAGTGACCATCAACGCATTTAAATGTCACGAAATTCAGTACACGTCTTCCTATTACAAAGCTTACACCATCGTGATTAAAATTTAATAACTCAGAGCATATTTAACTCGAAAGAGTATTTATACTGCCAGACCATTCATTACGCTGATGAGCGTCTGCCTCGTAGTAATGTAAATTGTATATATTCAGTCACTCGCTACAGAAAAATGGTTCAAATGGCTCTGAGCGCTATGGGACTTAACATCTGTGGTCATCAGTCCCCTAGAACTTAGAACTACTTAAACCTAACTAACCTAAGGACATCACACACATCCATGCCCGAGGCAGGATTCGAACCTGCGACCGTAGCAGTCGCGCGGTTCCGGACTACGCGCCTAGAACCGCTAGACCACCACGGCTGGCCACTCGCTACACACCAGTACTTTCACTCCAAGGTTTAATCACCAAGAAAGTCATCAACCTGAATAAGCAGCCTTATTCAGATCTCGTCATCTCCAGATGACGAAATGACAATATGTAAGCTCAAATAGCAACAGTGAACAACAAATAAAAAATGACGATACATAAACAAACCCATACCAATCGGAATACCAACATCCAAAACTAAATCTTTACGAACTTACGCGCCAAGCTAATATTAGAAGATGGAAGTATGGAAATAGCCTTACTGTCTCTGTCTTTCGTCTCTAAATCTCTCTCTCACACACACATACGCGCACGCACACACACGCACAGACACAAACACACACCAACGAAATGAACAAATATCAAACCACACACACAACACAAGCAAAATACGAAAGATAAACACAACACACTGCGACAGGTTGCAACAATATGCACTGTAAACACACACGTGTTAAACACACAACGAAAGTTGCAAGTGAAGTGTTCTAATAAATGTGGATGAGAAAAAACTCAGGAAATGGGCCGTCTGTACTATGAAGACCGAGTAAACACATTTACAGACCACACACATCGAGTAGAAACCTCACGAAAGTTGCTTCTAACCTGAAAAACAAGATGGTAACTTGAAAAATTTTAAAAATTAACATGGTAACATACTTGTAACTAATACATAATGGAGCTGTTATGTAAGCTGTTAATTATGAGTGTGTGTGTGTGTGTGTGTGTGTGTGTGTGTGTGTGTGTGTGTGTGTGTGTCTGTGTGTGTAAAACATGTATAAGAGGCCACTGAAGACGCTTGATGAAAAAAAGAAGTGAAAAGTGTATTGGGAAAAAGCTATCTCCAAGAATTTCTGTAGTCAGTGCTAATCAGTGCTTGAGATGATGTAAAGAGTGCCGTCATTGAACAGTGTAACACAGGAAATGAGTGGTTTGCAGTAATGAATCACGCTATAACCTGTGGAAACCCGATGGGAGGGTTGAAGTTTGAATAGTGGATCATATGTAATGCCAACAGTGGATTACTGAGTATAACGGTATGTGTATTTAGGGGAGCTAATTGGCTGTCCAGTACTGGTACGAGGTAAGATGAATTTATTATATCACTGAGCGCTGACTGGCAGCCCCACGGCCGTCAAAGCGCAGCAGGTTTTCCAGAAAAAGTAACCGTTACGGGCGAGTTCAGGGGCAAAGACAAGCAGCTTCGCTGGGAACAGGTAAATTCCAAAGCTGGGAATTTGGAGGGCGATTGCTCGCATGGCCTTTGTGCATGAGATGCACTGAAAATGGCGGAGTGTCAGACGAGCTCAAAGATGGCTTCTGACAGTGCTTTGATTTTATAGTCTCGATGCATGTCAGTTCCCTGTTGTTCGGGCGTCAGTCACAGTTCTTTGAATGCGAGACTTGAAAATAGCCCATTGATAAGGCACTAGCCGAAATCTGGATTTGCCAAATAAAATCTGCAAAGAAGGACGACTGATTACTGCACTCTATAATTTATAAATTTATAAATATTTCAATATTTTCAAAACTATAGAAGTTAACATTTCACGTCGAATAACCATTTTCATAATGAAGCCCTGAACTAACAACTTTCAAATGTTCCATGTGATTTCAACACACTATATCGCAGATGATAGCACTTCAATATAGCTACCATCTCGGAAAGCTAAGTATCTATATCTATTTTATATCTTTACTATGTAAATGTTTGTCACGACATCGTATTCTCCACTTTTATGCAGCAAATGAACACATCTTCAGTTCCTCATATTTTGTCACAGTTGTGTTTTTATTTAATGAACAGTTTACTGCCTTGTTTAATGCAGTGCCAGTAACTTTATTTAAATAGTGACTGCAACTGAACACTGTCCTAGATTGAAAGTGGTCAGTAGCATGTGGTAGCGGACACCACAATTGAAGAGAGAATCAAAAGACGCTTCTGTTAAGAAGGCATAACAATTTTTAAAGAAATATTTGAAGGCAGTCTATTGTCATTTTTCATGGGCACACTTGCTCAGGAATGCTGGCTTGTTTATTTATGAACCAACTGTTACTTATAGGTATTGTAAATTAGTGTAAACGAATGTTTATAACATTCCTTTTATTTAAATATTGTTGTAATATATTATTTTAGTGCAGAAAAGCGGTCATGTTGGGTCAAATCATGTTCGTAGAGTTTGAGTGATGTATTTCTGGTAGGGACGGGTTTCAGCCAATGGAAAAGCAGACAGTAGAGAACACTATGGGAGTCAAGTGGAGATAGGGACTTTCGAGTGAAAAGTTGAATTGAGCGTTACAGGACATTTGGATGTTCATGCTGTAAGAAGCGAGTCCTGTCTGTGATATCGTGTAGTTATTAGTGGAGTATGTGATTGATTCTGGACAGTGTATTGCCTCTACCATACTTTAACTTCTGAAACGACTTTATATTTCGAGAGGTCTGTGTGCGTTCCAGAGTGAGACTAACTTTATCTGCTTGTATTATGAAAGTGGGAATAGATTGAATGTGACTTTATATTCTGTGTGTGTGAATTTGTGAATCATCATGTTGAACTCTGAATTGTTTTGACCTGGTCAATCTTTCCTGTATTGTGGTCATGAAATGGACTTAGTTTTTGCTTCTCTTTGATTACAGTTTAGTTTGAGGATTTTGCTAGCATTCTGAAAATGGACCAGTTCTCGTTTATTTGAGATGTCATTTCTTTATTATACATTATTCAACATAATTCTCTGTCGTCTTCACCAATTTCAGACGTTAGAATATAAGCCATTGTTGTTGTTGTGGTCTTCAGTCCTGAGACTGGTTTGATGAAGCTCTCCATGCTAATCTATCCTGTGCAAGCTCCTTCATCTCCCAGTACCTACTGCAACCTACATCCTTCTGAATCTGCTTAGTGTATTCATCTCTTGGTCTCCCTCTACGATTGTTACCCTCCACGCTGCCCTCCAATGCTAAATTTGTGATCCCTTGATGCCTCAGGACATGTCCTACCAATCGATCCCTTCTTCTAGTCAAGTTGTGCCACAAACGTCTCTTCTCCCCAATCCTATTCAATACCTCCTCATTAGTTACGTGATCTACCCACCTAATCTTCAACATTCTTCTGTAGCACCACATTTCGAAAGCTTCTGTTCTCTTCTTGTCCAAACTATTTATTGTCCATGTTTCACTTCCATACATGGCTACATTCCATACAAATACTTTCAGAAACGACTTCCTGACACGTAAATCTATACTCGATGTTAACAAATTTCTCTTCTTCAGAAACGCTTTCCTTGCCATTGCCAGTCTACATTTTATATCCTCTCTACTTCGACCATCATCAGTTATTTTGCTCCCCAAATAGCAAAACTCCTTTACTACTTTAAGTGTCTCATTTCCTAATCTAATTCCCTCAGCATCACCCGACTTAATTCGACTACATTCCATTATCGTCGTTTTTCTTTTGTTGATGTTCATCTTATATCCTCGTTTCAAGACACTATCCATTCCGTTCAACTGCTCTTCCAAGTCCTTTGCTGTCTCTGACAGAATTACAATGTCATCGGCGAACCTCAAGGTTTTTATTTCTTCTCCATGGATTTTAATACCTACTCCGAATGTTTCTTTTGTTTCCTTCACTGCTTGCTTAATATACAGATTGAATAGCATCGGGGAGAGGCTACAGCCCTGTCTCTCTCCCTTCCCAACCACTGCTTCCCTTTCATGCCCCTCGACTCTTATAACTGCCATCTGGTTTCTGTACAAATTGTAAATAGCTAAGCCATGTTTTTTAAATTATTCATTTAACTTTTATTTTGTATTTCTGAGTACGTTATTAACTCTCAATTCTAGTCAATGCATAGACCATTTGTCTGCAGGATCAGAGCTACAAGTTATTATTTCCAGCGAATTAGTTGAGGGTCATGAAACCAGACCATGCGTGGCTCGATCCTATGACTACATCGACCTACTCTTTTAAGCAGAGCCACGCATAGCCCAACTACCTAAGGTACGAGCAGTATTAGGCAAAGTCCCAACTGGTTTGCTCGTATGGTCTCCTGTTTAGAGGAACCACTACTCAGCAGAAACCTTAGGTACCGTCGCAGGGAATGGTGGTGGTGTCCTGTGGAAGTGTTATTCCTGGTTAGGATGTGACTCCGCCATTGCAACAGAGAAAGCGCTAAATTCGCTAAAGTGTTAACACATTTTGCAGCCTGTATACAATAGAAGAAAAATGCGGAGACGATGACGGTATCAGCTTGGCAGTGCTCCCTGTCATAAAGGAGCGTCTTTGGAATGAGTTGGAAAGTCGACTTCGCCCCAGATCAGAGAATCCGCCATTACTACCGCCTGTGGTTTCGACTCTTGAGGGAGGATGAGCTGCAGTTCCTCCACAGACACAGCATTGTATGTGCCCACAACAGAGTCCTAGCCACAATAAGGTGAAGGGTGGACACATCTCATTCTAATTACAACATTCCCCTTCCGTTGCAAGATCAGTACCAGCCTCTGTTTGTACTATGGAAACGGTACACGGCGAGGTCGTCATTAGAGATGCGAACGTCCGACACATCTCGTGGTTGTAGATCCGAAAACCATAAAACCACTAACCTGCTTCTTTCAGATGATGTCACTTCCGCTGCAGTGGAAGCGCCGGTCGTGGGATCATCAGGTCTGGACGTGGAGGTATAGCTGCAATGGTTACTTGCAAAGGTAATCCTCAACTACTGCCTATGGCAGTAAAGGGCGTGAAATGATTTAAAAAGGAATGCCGTGCAATTTTCAAATCATTCTGTAGCGTCGTCACATACAATGCACTTCCCTCTTCATTCGTTACGTATTAATATCCCATTCAGCAGCTATAGGCAGATTACACAAAACTCACTTTTTACGAACACAAACGGCTTCAGAACAATGGACCGCGAATATGAAAATATAAACACTGAGATTTAGTGTACTTAACGAGAGCTACTCGCTATCTGTTAATCACCGAGGCCACCGATGCAGATTGTATTTTTAAAGCAAGAAATTCAAAAATTAATTTAAAATGGAGCAGGTACAACCAACACATGTCAGCTCCTGATGGCCTCCCTTCCGTGATCAACTTGCCAGCTCTGACAGTCAACGTGCGACACGAGTTGTGGATCTGCTGCCTTATCTTTCGTCAAATCAACGAGTCAAAATTTTTGTTTGAATACGTATGTTTCTAACTAGAAATGTGCCTGAAGATAAGCCACGTCAACCAGGAGCCACAATGGAAGTACCACGTCATCCAACACCATTTTTCCTCTCTCTCTCTCTTACAGCAGGCTGTCACCGTATTGCAGAACATTACAAAATAGGAGGTACCCATTATTCGAAGTTGTGGCTGCCGATGTTTCTTGTTCTTGGATCACTATTACACGGCACCATCACATCACATCTGTCTCCTGCGTACCTACTTCATTCCCGATAACATGAAGCTGGGTGGATCGGGTGTTTTTTTTCAGTATACAGACAACTTTTTTTAAAATCATTAATAAAAGGATGTTTTTTCTACTTTTCACCCTTCTAGTATCAGTCAGCACCATCAGTTATCTTCTCTTTTAAATATTAAATTAATGTTTTGGTGAGGATTATTAAAACGTGTGTAACTGCACCCTCACGTCGTATTACTGACAATGGGAGTGACGAAAGTTGAGACTGTAGTACAGGAGATAGACAAGCACCGAATGAAAGGGCCTGGTACGTGGCCCCTTTAATACGACCTTGCACAATCCATACCACAACTATTATTGTGATGTCACCGCCAGACACCACACTTTCTAGGTGGTAGCCTTCAAATCGGTCGCGGTCCGTTAGTATACGTCGGACCCGCGTGTCGCCACTGTCAGTGTTGCAGACCGAGCGCCGCCACACGGCAGGTCTAGTCTAGAGAGACTCCCTAGCACTCGCTCCAGTTGTACAGCCGACTATGCTAGCGATGGTTCACTGTCTACATACGCTCTCATTTGCAGAGACGACAGTTTAGCATAGACTTCAGCTACGAAATTTGCTACGACATAGTAAGGCGCCATATTCAGTTACTGAATGTATTCTGAACAGATAATATTGTGAATCATGTACCGTCAAGAGCGACGTTCATCATTAATGGATTAAAGTATCAAACTAATTACGTCCGCTTTCTGAATTTTAATTCATTGTAATGTTCCAGACCTCACGTCAGTACAGTTCTTCCCTCCTCACGCCAGCCTGCTTGAGCTAAAACGCGTGCATTTCGGCCTCCACTAGTAACACGGTGTTGGCTCTTCTGCCAACACAACAATTATCAGGACGGGAAACGGGATGGAGAATCATGGTTGGTAGTCGTACTTTGATTCACACATACTTAATTTATTACGGTAAGGTTCCTACAGATCGTTCCCCTCAATCCTCACTACAAGCAGCAGTTTCTTAGTGTACGTCCTTATTAAAACAAAAGAAGTATAACCATGAAATGCATGTAAAAACAGTTCAGAAACAACTAGCAAATCCAGTATTGCCGTGGCTTAGCCACACTTAACAAAAGTTTAAAACTAACAGTACAGTTCCTATCAGAGTCGGCCAGCCACTTAATTGCGTTTAAATACTACACGGCCCAAACAACACTTAAATATTACGTCGTTAACCACAATTCACTAGAACATAGATACGTAACAGAGACAAGAAAGATTGCCATGAAACAAACACAGATTACACTTGGTTGCAGGTCTATCTTTATGTAACCCAAAAAACATTTGATTAAACACCAGAATATCACAAATTACAAAACGCGTTTTACCCACCTTGGCGGAAGGAAAAACATACTATTCTTTTGTATGGGGTCTTCGCCCAGAGCAATCCAGCCGTAGCAGGGTTACGTAAGCACAGCAGGACCTAGGCTGCGGGTTACACCTCACTTCCCGCCAAGGTGTTGTCGCTTACAGCAGCTTTTCACAAACACACGGCAACTGCAACTTTCAGAAACACACACTAAATACAGGGCAGAATGCTTGCATCAGACATACGTGCAACAGTCTACAAAATGTTCCGTGCACAGCAATCACTGCACTTTAAACTGAAACCATTCAAGGACGGTTCATCAATAATAATAATATTACTTAGGTGCAGTTTTCTATCACTTAATACAGTTATAACTAAAACTTCACTGCGAACCCAACATTTAACCAGATCACACGGAGCTCATCCACATACTTTTCGATTAACGGCTGTGTGAGTTCCAAATCATCTAGCGAGTGTAAAGCCTCTCAACGCGTCCCTCAGCCACATACAAAATGGTTCAAATGGCTCTGAGCACTATGGGACTTAACATCTGATGTCATCAGTCCCCTAGAACTTAGAACTACTTAAACCTAACTAACCTAAGGACATCACACACATCCATGCCCGAGGCAGGATTCGAACCTGCGACCGTAGTGGTCGCGCGGTTCCAGACTGAAGCGCCTAGAACCGCTCGGCCACCGCAGCCGGCTCAGCCACATACACTAACGGCCAACTTACTTGATGTTTGCACACAGCACAACTCAGCGGCTCAAACAGCTTAATCACATTCCTTCAGGGACCTTTCCCTTGATAGAAATCACGAAACTTGGATCTCCGAGCTGCCCCAAAACACAGACTTGCCGACCAATACAATTGCGCGGTATATCACGCTGATAGGGCCACACCCGGTCGCAGTCGACACTCCTTTCTCCAGAGACGTCGCACGTCTCTCTGTTTTACTTATGTAAACTAACGGCCGACTCTTTACGCCTGCCAACCCGGAAGAAAGCCACACGATATGCAATGATCCCATATACCCTCCACAATCGATCGCAACGATATAACGAGCGTACCCGGTTCTGGCGCCAGTCCGCCACGGCTCAGGGCCATTACCAAAAAAGAGATGAGAGAGCGACATTTCTGCGTAATGAAACCAAACAATTATTTTACAGGTTTAGTTGTCGCTCTATCTTGCCTCAGAAATTTGGAAAATTACACTTTCCAATCACAATGATGTGACCACCTGTCAATAACCACTTTTCGCAGCGAGGACCGTTGCCAGACGTGCAGGAAGAGAGTCAGCGAGATTCTGAAGGCTACCGACAGGGATGTGGAGCCATGCAGACTCCAGTTCCATGGTCAACTGTGCTACATTTCTCGGTTGAGGGTCCATGGCAAGAAAAGCTCGATCGAGGTAGTCCCGCAGATTCTCGATTGGGTTTAAATTCGGGGAGTTAGGTGGTCGGGGGTGCACGCTAAACACATCATAGTGCTGTCTGAATCAAGCACAAACACTGCGATCTGTGTGAGACGCATTGTCCTAGTTGTACATGTCACTGTGCCGTGGAAAAATATACTGCGTCTGTGGATGAACATGGTCACTAAGAAAGATGCATACTTCTGTTGATCCAGTATGACTTCCAGAAAGACAAGATGATCCAGAAAATATCGTCCTGGACCCTCCAACGATTGAAGAAGACATTTGATGCCGCAAACGCAAACGACCATCTATCCAATGTGGTATTCTAATGTCCCCTTAGAACAATTTATACATGACTGTGCTTAAACTGACACAATATTTTTAGCGCAACGCAATCTGACTTTCAAAAATCCCTATAAAAGAATGGCCCTGACTAACATTAACCTATACCTTTCACAAATCACTTACCTCACAAAAATCTTGGTTACTCGAACTACTGCAATACAGCGAGCGCCACTACTGCCAGCTAAATAAAAGATTCAAACTACTGAAGGCACTAACTATTGATAGGCATAGTTAGCAAATGAAAGATTTTAATAGAGAACAAACAATGTATTTACCTTAATAGTGTTGAAAAAGCATAATATACATAGCAGTTCATAATATCCATTCTGTACTCAAAAATCCGCCATCTCATTTCTCACATCCACCAATGCTGGCGGCTCACCTCCAACTGCGCAACGCTACGCGCTGTTCACATCCAGCTGCCGCTGCCCAACACTGCAATGGCAGACAACAATGCAAACTAGCCACAGACTGCACACAGCACAGCCAGTGATTTTCATATAGAGCGCTACGTAACGTTGCCAATAAGAAAACATAAACAGCCTACTTACATAGCCCCCATGCTCACCACAAAAAATTTTACAATTTTTTTGGGCAGTGGCCAATACAGATTTGAAAAAATTTTTCATAATTACCATAACAAAGAAATCAAATGCACACACTTATCGATACAATGTTGGTCAAAAGCTAAAATTTTCTCACAGTCCATAAAGACAGTCCAGATTGTTCATCACAGTAAAACTGCCGTTTCTTTTATCAAAGTCTGAGCAGTAAAAGACAATACACACGGAAGTAATGGATGTCCATGCAGTCTTGAAGAAGTAGTGGTGTCCTTCCAACGGAAAGACAGTGCTGACTCTTGACATGCTGACAGGTAATGGGCCACAACAGAGCAAACCCACAGCAGAGTCAGTCGAAGTTGATGAATATTAGTAGGTAGGTCATCACAGAGTACACCCACTGTAGTCCTGGTAGAGATTGTGGTATTCGTGGGCCACCAGAGGTGCAGACCCACTGCAGTCCTTGTAGAAATAATGGTATTGGTGAGTCAGCAAAGATGTAGACCCACTGTAGTCCTTGTAGAGATGGCTAACAGCCATCCGTTGCGACTGTGCAGGTGCACAATCACCATTGAAGAGTCTTGCGGATAATAGAGCAAGTCCATAACCACCACTTGTGCACTCACAAAGTTTTTGGAATTGTCCTTAGAACCAGCAATGCTTTTATCCAGTCCCTTGCTGAATTATTAACACACATGTAAACACTAAGAGCCCCAACTTCTCACATATTGTCCATATACTATGACCAACAGAAACGTGTGCAGTGAAATGTAACTTACAAGTTACTTAATTTGATGAACTGGTGTCAATTATAATTTTATAACATAAGAATACAATTACAAAGGTACAAAATACATCATTAAAAACATAACAATACAGATAACATTTGTAGTAATACAGGCTTTACAAAAGAATAGAAATAGACATATACATCAGTGTTACAGGAATTATGACATGAGTACATACATAAAAGATCAGAATAATTATTGAAACATCAACTTCACATATGAGCATTAAAACAAAACAGAATAAATAAGGTCTAAGCATATTTACAAGGTAAATAACATATTATTAATGCAATTATATTTCAGGATAACAGTATTCCTCATCATAGTGAATGTAGCTTAATATTAGAAGAGAAAAAATTCTGTGAAACTACACAGACACAGGAAGAAAACAAATACACAAGGGTACACAAACACATAGTGGGATAACACAAAAGGAAAGGACAGGGTTTGTTTTCAGTATAACATTTGGTACTGCAGTCCAACCCAAAACTTCATTCCATATATCTTTCCTCTTATTTCATCCTTTGTTTCCACCAAAAAAATTCTATCTAAGCATGCTTTCTGTATTTATATGTTCACACATTTCTTACCTCATCATTTATTTCCAAGAAAATTCTACCTAAACCTGTTTTCTGTACTTTTTTTCCTATAACTTCTCAATGCATTTCTTCCAATTCATCGCAACTCATTCTCTTATATAGTCTACCCCCTCTTAAGCTAACTTAAATCTACTGAGCTCAGATATGTATATACCAAGGGATGAGGCAATGCAGCAGCATAAAACAATTAATACAAACAGCAATGACAAAAAATTCAAATTGGCAAAGCAATTGCAATATTACGACTAATATAAGGCACTGTGCAGCAAACAAGAGAAATAAATCTATAGTAAAACTATTAACAGAGTAATACAAAGTGAAATGTAGTAGCACTATGCCTGGCAAACAGCAACAGTAAATGCTATAACTTATACCTAAGCATGACAAAGCTCAAGCAAAAAAAAAAAAAATAGTACACTAAAGACAACAATGCAGACAAAGGAAATGTATAATCACATCTTAATGTCTATGTAATTAAAGTGGTGCACCACAAAAACTATTTCTACAAAAAATTACCAAGTACTCGAAAAGAAAATTATATATGCAGTTACTGTTATTAGTCCCTTCTTATTGTTCTTTCCATTCCAAAGGCTCCTTTTTCGAAGAATTTGGATCATAAAATAATTATTTAATAGATCTGTTGACAGAAAGTGTTCACATTAGCAAATGCATCTAAGTTTATTTTATAAAACTAATGCTGCAACACAACTGGAAACCAGATATTAAATGAAATAAGCAATTACGCAAACCAAAGCATAAAAATTTCATTCAGTAGTCATGTGACATTTCATAAGTTAGTAGAAATTCTCACAACTCTCGTAGAAAGACGCTTGTCATAATCAGGTGCGGAGATGTAAGTATCTTTCCAAGTAATGAGGATGTCGCATTTGCAATGTTTTCTCTAAAGGAATGTCAATGGCGAGGATAATGGCCTCCCTTTTTTTTCACCTAATGGCTTTCTTTTGTCAGACGTCTACCTCTAAGCTGGGCGCCCAAAACGCATTACGTCAAGGTCACTTACCTTTCTTAACGAAATATTTACGACAGCAGTTTCCGCTACAGTGACAGTCTCATATAAAAAATTTCACAGGTCAAGAATTTGCGTTACAAATCTGTAGAAACAAAATCCTATTGATATAACAGTGTCCAAAAAAATTTTCGTCGGCATTGTGATACATTCACGCATTTACACACATTTCATAAGTCTTAAAGTACGATTCATGGTTTCCAACATCCTTTTTACCAACCAAAGCCCCTAATCACTACTCATTATTCCTTACCATGTTATACATATAAATATTCGTCGACACTTCTTCAATATTTCATCTTAATAAATACATAGCATAATCTAATTCCTCATATAACATCAGCTTATTGATCATAAACATACCTCAACAGAATAATACACATCGTCGTCATAAAAATAACATCATAACACCTCAGTCAACTCTCAAAATCGTCGTAGCTTCCTCCAATAATTTCAAAACCTAAAAAAAAATTATCTGCTCATGTCAAAAGTGTCATCTGCCTCAAACGTACTTTAAAAATCATGATCCCATACCAAATACATCATTCAAAGCTCTCATAGTATCACAATGGTTCCGAAAAAATATGAACAGTTCACAAAGTACAGACAAATACAATTTCATAAGTGTGAAGTTATCCAATGGTGTAATTGCGTAAACATCTGTCACTGCCGTAGTAAAAAAGTTTGTCTCTCTCAATTAAATGATCAGATAGCTGTGTAATTATGTGTTAAAGAAATATGGTATCGATGTGTAAAGTTGTATAAGCAAATACCATATTAGCTAGGGCTCCTTGTGCTTGCCAAACACATAGTATACAAAGTAAGCGTGTACCCCCCTGAGGATTATTGTAATTATACCCTCAGGTGTTACAGATTACAGCAATGGAATGAAAAGTATCACGGAAAACTTTTTTTGTAATTCAAAAATCTTAAAAAATAAATGTTTTAAGTACAAAATTAATCACTCAAATACGTGCCCTGTAGCACTAAATGCGCGTCTTGCTGTAAGATAATCTCTGTGGAAGTGTCATAGTTATTGTCCTCCGAAAGCTAAGTTCTGCAGAAGTCAATGTACTTACCTCATGATAAACAAAAGTGAAATGCTTTGCGTATAGATATCTTAGTTATTACGCTTATTGTTGCGATGAAGAAATTACTGTGCTGTAACGTATTGTTGTGCTACGGAAAAGGCTATCTCATTGTAGCTATACCACAAAAGTTACTATTATACATGTTTTACTTTCCAGAAGAATTCAGAAAAACTGTGCCGACATAAAACAGATACTCCGCAAAAGCAACAATGTAAATTGTGTCACACATTAGTAACGTCGTGATATAATCGTGTAGCTGTCACATAAACTAACCACTGTGTCATCTGGTATCTCCCAGAAAGTACTTTAATTCAGAATGTATTTTCAAGTGCACCAAAATGTTGCATTAAAATCTCATTAGCAGTGCTGGTATATGTTCTAAGTATGTAAGCCTGATAGTCGTTACGTAATCGTGCAACTAACAAGCAAGAATGTACACACACAATAACACTGTGACGTCTGTTCACTATAACAATGCATTCGTAATTTCTGTTTAAGTAAGTTCTCTTGGTTCTTGATTTGATATTTCACTTCCAACATTATTGCATGTTAACAGATTCTAAGTCTGACAAAGCATACTAGCAATGTAAAGTGAAAAGTTATATGGCAAAGACAAAGTTAAAAGGCAGATTATCTTTCAATAAACGGTTTCACATGTGAAATGTGGTGTAAACCTTTACTCTTCCTAGTACGCAGAGTTTCAACCTCAACGGAATTATCATGTGGTATACGTCGGATTCTGTAAGGTCCATTGTAAACTAGAAAGAATTTGTGACTCAAGTGTTTCTTCTTATGTGACAATGAATGAGCTTTAATGAGAACTTTCTGACCAATATATAATTTCTTTGCATTTGCTTTACCGTGTAGTTTTCTCCTTTTGTCTGCTGCAGATTTTATATTTTTAAGAGCCAAATCAATTATGTCTTTGTGTCGAAGTTTATGTGTATTCGGGAAAGGTACAAGCTCTCTGATTCTGTTCGGTGGTTCTTCATTCTTCAGTACAAGAGTAGGTGGTAAGCAGTGGAATCATGAGGCATTTCATTCAGCACATTTTGAAATAAGTGTAAATATCTGTCCCAATGCTGATGCTTTCTGTGACAATAAAGTCTGCAAAGCTTATTGTTGTGGCGTAGCAAGAGCCACGCCACTCGGAGGTAGTCGAAAGGCACGCGATTTAATGCAGACGGGCGTGAGTTCTGGAACAGGATCACTATTGAATGGTAGCAAGAAAAGTACGTAGCGGCGTTATACTTAACTTTTATTCTCTGATGAATACAGCGTTCTTCTTGAGACATTTATACTATAACTCTCAAGTAGGTAAGGCTAATGGCGCCTTGCTAGGTCGTAGCCATTAACTGAGCTGAAGGCTATTCTAACTGTCTCTCGGCAAATGAGAGGAAGGCTTCGTACGTCTAGTAGCTAGCAATGTCGTCCGTACAACTGGGGCGAGTGCTAGTCCGTCTTTCTAGACCTGCCATGTGGTGGCGCTAGGTCTGCAAGTACTGATGGCGGCGACACGCGGGTCCGACATGTACTAATGGACCGCGGCCGATTTAAGCTACCACCTAGCAAGTGTGGTGTCTGGCGGTGACACCACACTTATTGATTTCTTTCATAATCCGTTCGGAGGGGTTACAATGTGGTGAATACAATGAAATAAAAACAGGTTTGATTTTATGATTCCGAAGCATGCGTGACCAAACAGCAGACCTGAATTGCGGTCCGTTATCTGAAATGACTTTAGCAACGTGGCCCAACTTCACGTAAGAAATTTTTAACAAAGGCGTTGGATACAGACCGTCCAGTGGCATTACGTAACGGTGTGAAAGAAACAAATTTTGAAGTAAGTTCAACAGCGACTAGAACGTACGCAAATCCATTAGATGTTCTGACAAGCGGTCCCAAGAGATCAACAGTAGCAAATTCTTTTAATTTAGAAGGAATAATAGGAAACAACGGAGCACGATGTGAGATAGTAGATGGTTTCGCCTTTTGACAAAGTTTACAAATAGACAAGACTCTTCGAATTCGCTTTTCCATATTGTTAAAATAACAAGTCGTTCGAAGAATATGATAACATTTTCGTGGGCCAAAATGTGCGTAGCTGAAATGAATGTACCAAATGAGCTTATTAACAAAATCGTCTGGAATGCAAAGTACGCCATTTGGCCATGCACGGTACCCTTTAACCACGGTGGCATATGAACAGTTTACAGATTTAGCCATTTCGGAAATGCTTCCATTATTGGCCCGGAAGCCAATGGTTATACTATTCTCGACGTCAGATCTCTCTGTTTCTGCTTTATGACAACACCTGCATTATGAGATTTTCACTCTGCAGCGGAGTGTGCGCTGATATGAAACTTCCTGGCAAATTAAAACTGTGTGCCGGACCGAGACTCGAACTCGGGACCTTTGCCTTACGCGGACATGTGCTCTAGCATCTGAGCTACCCAAGCACGACTCACGACTCGTTCTCACAGACGCAATTCTGCCAGTAACTCGTCTCCTACCTTAAAAACTTCACAGAAGCTCTTCTGCAAAGGTCCCGAGTTCGAGTCTCGGTCCGGCACACAGTTTTAATGTGCCAGGAAGTTTCATATCAGCGCACACTCCGCTGCAGAGTGAAAATCTCATTCTGGAAACATCCCCCAGGCTGTGGCTAAGCCATGTCTCGCAGTATCCTTTTAACACCTGCATTGTTTCCCGCGTCCCTCCGACTCGCTTCATTTACCCTCCAAAGCTAGTGCTGCATCCTGCTGCCTGTGAGTGGCTATTGCACGATGACGTCGAACAAATGCGGTGGTCGCATTAATGTGACTGCACCGTTTATATTAGTCCTGATAAATTATGTCAAAGGGAACGCAGTTCTGACTTTCATGAGACACTGTTGAACAACTGTATAGCATCAATAAAGATAGACGGGAGGATAATTAGGTGTTAATATCACGTTGACCATGAAGTCATTACAGATGTAACTCAATATGACAGGGCTGAGACTGGGAAGAAAATCCAGCATGTCCTTCCCAAACTAACTGTCTACTTGTTTGCTTTAATCTTCCCGAAAATCGGTGAAAACGCTTTCTTTTCCAAGGTGGAATTCAGCAGCGCTCCTGCCGAATTAGAGTCCAAACAGAAGCTGTATGAAACGTACTGTAAGTGGGGCTGTGAAAGTTAACGCACACCTCCGCCGCAACTAGTAGTATGCATTTTGCCTGCCGGTTTCGGGATAAAATTATTTAAGTCTGAAACGATCTTGCTCTGAATTATGCCTTGTCTTTTCCAAAAAGAGAATTAGTAAACAGGAAATCGAGTACTTTTTGCCATGAACTGCTGTTGGTCTCGTATGCTACAAGATTTGTAGTTCACACCCTCTTCTACACTCCTGGAAATGGAAAAAAGAACACATTGACACCGGTGTGTCAGACCCACCATACTTGCTCCGGACACTGCGAGAGGGCTGTACAAGCAATGATCACACGCACGGCACAGCGGACACAACAGGAACCGCGGTGTTGGCCGTCGAATGGCGCTAGCTGCGCAGCATTTGTGCACCGCCGCCGTCAGTGTCAGCCAGTTTGCCGTGGCATACGGAGCTCCATCGCAGTCTTTAACACTGGTAGCATGCCGCGACAGCGTGGACGTGAACCGTATGTGCAGTTGACGGACTTTGAGCGAGGGCGTATAGTGGGCATGCGGGAGGCCGGGTGGACGTACCGCCGAATTGCTCAACACGTGGGGCGTGAGGTCTCCACAGTACATCGATGTTGTCGCCAGTGGTCGGCAGAAGGTGCACGTGCCCGTCGACCTGGGACCGGACCGCAGCGACGCACGGATGCACGCCAAGACCGTAGGATCCTACGCAGTGCCGTAGGGGACCGCACCGCCACTTCCCAGCAAATTAGGGACACTGTTGCTCCTGGGGTATAGGCGAGGACCATTCGCAACCGTCTCCATGAAGCTGGGCTACGGTCCCGCACACCGTTAGGCCGTCTTCCGCTCACGCCCCAACATCGTGCAGCCCGCCTCCAGTGGTGTCGTGACAGGCGTGAATGGAGGGACGAATGGAGACGTGTCGTCTTCAGCGATGAGAGTCGCTTCTGCCTTCGTGCCAATGATGGTCGTATGCGTGTTTGGCGCCGTGCAGGTGAGCGTCACAATCAGGACTGCATACGACCGAGGCACACAGGGCCAACACCCGGCATCATGGTGTGGGGAGCGATCTCCTACACTGGCTGTACACCACTGGTGATCGTCGAGGGGACACTGAATAGTGCACGGTACTTCCAAACCGTCATCGAACCCATCGTTCTACCATTCCTAGACCGGCAAGGGAACTTGCTGTTCCAACAGGACAATGCACGTCCGCATGTATCCCGTGCCACCCAACGTGCTCTAGAAGGTGTAAGTCAACTACCCTGGCCAGCAAGATCTCCGGATCTGTCCCCCATTGAGCATGTTTGGGACTGGATGAAGCGTCGTCTCACGCGGTCTGCACGTCCAGCACGAACGCTGGTCCAACTGAGGCGCCAGGTGGAAATGGCATGGCAAGCCGTTCCACAGGACTACATCCAGCATCTCTACGATCGTTTCCATGGGAGAATAGCAGCCTGCATTGCTGCGAAAGGTGGATATACACTGTACTAGTGCCGACATTGTGCATGCTCTGTTGCCTGTGTCTATGTGCCTGTGGTTCTGTCAGTGTGATCATGTGATGTATCTGACCCCAGGAATGTGTCAATAAAGTTTCCCCTTCCTGGGACAATGAATTCACGGTGTTCTTATTTCAATTTCCAGGAGTGTAATTGAAAATTGCGTTGTGGTAGTTAGCCAACAATAGATGAAGAATAATGTTCTCCTTTGCATTTGCTACAAGCCGATGTGCAGTTGATTGTAAATGCTTTTAATTATTTTATAAACTTGAGATTCTCTTCTGGCGAATATCTATATTCATAGCTAGGCTCAATGCCTGTTTGGTATCGATTCGCTCGCTGTTATAAAAACGATGATTTAGAGAAATGAATTTAGGCAGAAAAGCAATCGGACTTTCTTCACAAAATTCTGCACTTTCTATTTCGGAAATACTAAGAATATAACAATGGAGCACAATGGCGCTCAACAATGACTTTGTTAAAATTACGAATCGATGCCATTTATGAGAGACGGGCACATTTACATATGTTCAAAAACCATTGCACTGATGGGGAGGGAAGTTTTAAATCAGTAACATGATACACAGTTAAATCAACTCGATCGTTATTTCAATAATATTAATCAATTAGACAAAAGATGACATCTAAGGTAACACAACAATCTAATCACCTTCACAGTCAGAGGGCGCTCAACATTGATGATATTACTGTTTTTAGGCTAAAAACAAAGATTATTTGCTTTTCTGTTGTCTCTTTTGGTATATCACATTGACTGATGTCTTGTGGTTTTGTTTGTGTGTGTGTGTGTGTGTGTGTCTGGGTGTATCTTTTACACACTACTGGCCATAAAAATTACTACACCACGAAGAAATGCAGATGATAAACGGGTATTCATTGGACAAATATATTATACTAGAACCGACACATTTTCACGAAATTTGGGTGCATAGATCCTGAGAAATCAGTAACCAGAACAACCACCTCTGGCCGTAATAACGGCCTTGATACGCCTGGGTATTGAGTCAAACAGAGCTTGGATGGCGTGTACAGGTACAGCTGCCCATGCAGCTTCAACACAATACCACAGTTCATCAAGAGTAATGACTGGCTTATTGTGACGAGCCAGTTGCTCGCCACCATTCACCAGACGTTTTCAATTGGTGAGAGATCTGGAAAATGTGTTGGCCAGGGCAGCAGTCGAACATTTTCTGTATCCAGAAAAGCCCGTACAGCACCTGCAACATGCGGTCGTGCATTATCCTGCTGAAATGTAGGGTTTCGCAGGGATCGAATGAAGGGTAGAGCCACGGATCGTAACACATCTGAACTGTAACGTCCACTGTTCAAAGTTCCGTCAATGCGAACAAGAGGTGACCGAGACGTGTAACCAATGGCACCCCATACCATCATGCATTCAGAACCTGCATTCATCCGAAAAAATGACGTTTTGCCATTCGTGCACCCAGGTTCGTCGCTGAGCACACCGTCGCAGGCGCTCCTGTCTGCATGAATCGTCAAGGGTAACCGCAGCCATGGTCTCCGAGCTGCTGCTGCTGCAAAAGTCGTCGAACTGTTCGTGCAGATGGTTGTTGTGTTGCAAACGTCCCCATCTGTTGACTCAGGGATCGAGACGTGGCTGCACGATCTGTTACAGCCATGCGGATAAGATGACTGTCATCTCGACTGCTAGTGATACGAGGCCGTTGGGATCCAGCACGGCGTTCCATATTACCCTCCTGAACCCACCGATTCCATATTCTGCTAACAGTCATTGGATCTCGACCAACGCGAGCAGCAATGTCGCGATACGATAATCCGCAATCGCGATAGGCTACAATCCGACCTTTATCAAAGTCGGGAACCTGATCGTACACATTTCTCCTCATTGCACGAGGAATCACAACAACGTTTCACCAGGCAACGCCGGTCAACTGCTGTTTGTGCATGAGAAATCGGTTGGAAACGTTCCTCGTGTCAGCACGTTGTAGGTGTCGTCACCGGCGGCAACATTGTGTGAATGCTCTGAAAAGTTAATCATTTGCGCATCACAGCATCTTCTTCCTGTCGGTTAAATTTCGCGTCTGTAGCATGTCATCTTCGTGGCGCAGCAATTTTAATGGCCAGTAGTGTATATTCTGTATACTGTTCGTCTTTCTCTACAGTTCATCCCTGTTCTCAGAATTTCGAACATCCCGCGCCGTTTTACTTTGTGGAGTACTTTCTCCACGTCGACGAAACCTACGAATGTTGGTTTTCCTTCAGTCTTGCTTTTCAGTCTTGCTTCCGTTAACAACCGTAGCGTCAACACTGCCTCCCGCCATGACACGGACACCGCATCCCTCCTGCCGGAAGTTCGGGTCCACATGGTGTGTGTGAGTTGTTCTTAGCGTAAGTTAGTTTAAGGTGATTTAAGTAGTGTGTAAGTCTAGCGACCGATGACCTCAGCAGTTTGGTCCCTTGGGAATTCACAAACATTTGAACGTTTTTTTTTGAACTGCCTCTCTGGTGTCTTTACTTGTCCTAAAGCCATTGCTGTTGTTGTGGTCTTCAGTCTAAAGACTTATTTGATGCAGCTCTCCAAGCTACTCTATCCTGTGCAAGCCTCTTCATCTCCAAGTAACTACTACAACCTACATCCTTCTGATTCTGCTTAGTGTATTCATCTCTTGGTCTCCCACTACGATTTTTACCCTCCATTCCTCCATCCAATACTAAACTGGTGATCCCTTGATGCCTCAAAACGTGTTCTATCAACCGATCCCTTCTTCTAGTCAAGTTGTGCCACAAACTCCTCATCTGCCCATTTGTATTCAGCACCCATCTTTTTTTTTTTTTTTTTTTTTTTTTTTTTTTTTGGGTAGCGCAACATCTCATAAGCTTCTGTTCCCTTCTTGTCTAAACTGTTTTACCGTCCATGTTTCAGTTCCATACATGGCTACACTCCATACTGATACATTCAGAAAGGACTTCCTGACACTTCAATCTTTACTCGAAGTTAACAAATTTCTCTTCTTCACAAATGCTTTCCTTGCTGTCATCGCTCTACATTTTATACCACTCTACTTCGACCATCATCACTTATTTTGCTCCCCAAATAGCAAAACTCCTTTACTACTTTAAGAATCTCATTTCCTAATCTAATTCCCTCAGCATCACCCGACTTAATTCGACTACATTACTTTATCCTCGTTTTGCTTTTGTTGATGTTCATCTTATATCCTCCTTTCAAGACACTGTCCATTCCGTTCAACTGCTCTTCCAAGTCTCTTGCTGTCTCTGACAGAATTACAATGTCATCGGCGAGCCTCAAAGTTTTTATTTCTTCTCCGTGGATTTTAATACCTACTCCGAATTTTTCTTTTGTTTCCTTTACTGCTTGCTCAATATACAGATTGATTAACATCGGGGAGAGGCTACAACCCTGTCTCACTTCCTTCCCAACCACTGCTTCCCTTTCATGCCCCTCGACTCGTATAACTGCCATCTGGTTTCTATACAAATTATAAATAGCCTTTCGCTCCCTGTATTTTACCCCTGCCACTTTCAGAATTTGAAAGAGAGTATTCCAGTCAACATTGACAAAAACTTTCTCTAAGTGTACAAATGCTATAAACGTAGGATTGTCTTTCCTTAACTTCTTTTCTAAGATAAGTCGTAGGGTCAGTATTGCCTCGCGTCTCCCTTCATTTCTACGGAATCTAAACTGGTCTTCCCCGAGGTCAGCTTCTCCCAGTTTTTCCATTCGTTTCTATGAGATTCGTGTTAGTATTTTACAACCGTGACTCCTTAAACTGAAAGTTCGGTAATTCTCACACCTGTCAGCACTGGCTTTCTTTGGAACACGGATTATCACGTTCTTCTAGAAGTCTGAGGATATTCCGCGTATCTCATTGCTCACCAGATGGAGGAGTTTTACCAAGGCTGGCTCTTCCAAGGCTATCAGTGGTTCTAACGGAATGTTGTCTACTCCCGGGGCCTTGTTTGGACTTTGTTCTGTCAAATTCTTCACGCAGTACCATATCTGCCACCTCATCTTCATCTACGTCCTCTTCCATTTCCGTAACATTACCCTCAAGTACATCGCCCTTTTCGCCTGTTTCCTTTACTGCATTTTTATGTTTTCTCCTTTCATCAATTAATTTCAATGTCTCTTGTGCTGTTCAAGCTACTAACTGTCATCTTTTTACCTTATTGATCCTCTGCTGCCTTCACCATTTCATCTCTCAGAGCTACCCATCCTTCTTCTACTGTATTCTTTTCCCCTGTTCTTGTCAATCTTTCCCTAACGCTCCCTATGAAACTCTGTACACCCTCTGGTTCTTTCAGTTTATCCAGGTCCCATCTCCTTAAATTCTTACCTAAAGCCATCCTGATCGTCTAACAGATCTTCAGTTTTCTTTTACATTCCTCTGTATACTATTCTTGTCAGTAACTTGGATGCATGAGCTGTTAAGCCGATTGCGCGGTAATTCTCGCACTTTTCGGCTCTTGCATCTTTGGGAATTCTGTGGATGATATTTTTCCGAAGTCTGATTGTATATCGCCAGTCTCATACATTGAACACATCAGCGTGAATAAGCGCTTTGTTGCCACTTCCCCCAGTGATGTAAGAAATTCCTACGGAATGCCATCTATCATTTCTGTCTTATTTGAATTTAAGTCCTTCAAAGCTCTTCCAAATACTGATTCTAATACTGGATACCCTATCTCTTCCCTATCGACGTTTGTTTCTTCTTCCATCAAGTCATCAGCTAATTCCTCCCCCTCGTAGAGGCCCTCAGTGTACACTTTCGACATATCCGATCTCTCCTCTGCATTTAACAGTGTAATTCCCTTTGTATTCTTAATGTTACCGCCCTTGGTTTCCATCTCACCGAAAGTTGTTCTGACAATTTTGTATGCTGAGTCAGTCCTTTCGACAAACATTCAATCTTCGATTTCTCCATATTTTTCACGTAGCTCTGCAGTTCCTACTTATTTCTTTCCTAAGTGGCTTGTATTTCTGTATTCCTGAATTTCCTTTAACATTTTTGGACATTGTTCTTTCGTCGATCGGCTGAAACATTTCTTCTGTTACCCATAGTTTCCTCGCAGATACCATCATTGTACCTGGTATTTTCTCTCCATCTTCTGTGGTTGCTCTTTTTAGAGATGTCCATTCCTCTTCAACTGTACTGCCTATCGATGGTGATGATGATGTTTGGGGCGCTCAGCTGCGCCGTCATCAGCGCCCGTACAAAGCCCCAGTTTTTACACACTCCAATTTTGCCACTGTCACGAATGATGATGATGATGATGATGAAATGATGATGACAACACAAACACCGAGTCCTCGGGCAGAGATAATCCCCAACCAAGCCGGGAATCGAACTCGGGACCCCGTGATCCAGAGGCAGCAACACTAGCCACTAGAAC
Organism: Schistocerca cancellata; assembly: GCF_023864275.1. Classification (NCBI taxonomy): domain Eukaryota; kingdom Metazoa; phylum Arthropoda; class Insecta; order Orthoptera; family Acrididae; genus Schistocerca; species Schistocerca cancellata. Next base: position 19,693,105 of record NC_064633.1, on the reverse strand, counting down.
ACGGCGTGTGGACCAGCCTATCGAGATATCCATTATCGTAGTACCTGTAGCCTCAGAGGACTTCAAGCGTATCACTTTATTCCTTACAAGGGAACCTCCCCATCGCACTCCCCTCAGACTTAGTTATAAGTTGGCACAGTGGATAGGCCTTGAAAAACTGAACACATATCAATCGAGAAAACAGGATCACTCTCTAAAGGCACTAACAGTGCCCCATGCACTCGTAAGTGAACAAACTTTCTGAAAATTTAAACATGGATGTCATGTGAACATAAAGAACATTGAGGATACGTATCTTCCTTTTGGGATAAGAAGGCATTTCTAAAATCTGTAGTGCGAGAGGGCAATAAGATACGACTACATATGTAGACGGCGGTGTATGCTTTGTCACATTAAGTTCAGAATTGCCATTTTTGTTGCTGGGAAATTTTTGTGTACTCTTTCGTGATGTCTTATTGAAATTCGAATAGAGACTTGCTCTCTCTTGCCAAGCATAACTGAACACACTTACCCATTAACCAATAGGTTGAATGTCGTTTCTGATTTGGACAAGACCATCATGTTGGAGCGAGCAGTTCTTCCAGATTTATATTGTTATCAGTCGTGCGGCTCATGATGACACGTTTATGACATGTACATTGCCATACCTCGTTAGCGGCGCCGCAAGTAAAACGGTGAAATAGAGCATCAGTCCGCTGACAGTCCAAACATTAGTCGGTATTTGACAAGCCGATCCTGACCATACGCTCATTTGTGCTTATGCTGCTGTATAAAGCGCAATACTACGTAGCTCTCACGTGTGACGGTAAGATTTTCACACGAATGTTTTGTCTAGCTCTACTACAAGTGATTGCGTGAAGTTCTTCGCTAATTTGCTTATACATTTACCTTCCATCAGCACTTTATAAACTTCCTTGCTTGTGTACTTCCTTACCCTTTGTCTGATGTAGCTGTTCTCAGTAATACACGTTTTAATACGTGGAAACATATAATTAATATGGCCGACCATAACTGGCACCCTGTTATCTGGAGGAGACACTGCATTCACAAACCAAGCTGTGAGATTTCCATCACATGCTGCTACGGCCTTTGCCGTCCTACATATCAACAGAGATCTACATCTATGTCTAACGTTGGCAAGACATAAACCACCTTTTGTTTCATGTAGAGTCATGGTTTGATGATAAGCAGCCCTAAGGACTCGACTTGTCCATATAAACCACGCTAGAGCAGATTCGCTTCCCTGCTCTTGGTGGCGAAGGGAGGTAGTAAACCTTAGGAAGTATGGCGAAATTTATCAGCATATTTTTTTTTTTATCATATCTAGAGAACGGGTGGAATTCTCTCTTAATACCGCTCGGAGACTGTTCAGCTTCATTTTCCAGTTCTAGGCCGCTGCCTAGATAGGATATTTGCTAAACCGTATCCCCAGAAGCCTGATGTTACCTGCTTCTTCAACTGGTCCTGTTTCAAAGAATCCTGTTCCTCTGTCTAACACTAAACTGCTAGATTTACCTACATTAATTTTATCTCCAGAACAAGAACTATATGTTTGAATCACGTCCTGTACCTTCATAACGTCGGTTGGATCAGTCACGTACGCGGCCAGGTCATCAGCGTAACATCTACATACATATTTGTTACATCCAATTTCAGTTACGGGGAGCTTGACAAATACTGATCGTAGAAGAGGCTTGACTGATAACGCAGCAGCAGCATCGAAATGGGCAACCTTGTCGTATCGACGATAGGACAGTAGGACAGGAATTCTTGCAGTGCATTGTCGATTGACAAGAATTCTTGAAGTTACATGCGTGTATAACCTCCTGACGGTATTGACAAAAACTGGCTTAGTTCTTATTTTCAACGTGACACGTAGCAGGTAGTTGCGACGGACCCTGTCAACGACAGGACGCCGTCTAACGACATGATGGCCACTCTGCCAAGGCGACAGCCGTTACATCCCGTTATTCCTCCAGATCTTGCTGTATTGTCTTCCTTGGGACGGCATACGTCTGATATTGAGCGATGAGGCGAAGCAATACCCTAGCAACTAGCTTGTCGTCAGCGTTTAGGAGTCACATAGGAGGCATGGTTTGCAAATAATTAGTGGATCCACTTCTAGGAACCAACACTATGAGTCCTTCTAAAAACTCACAGGGAACAGTGGACGACGCGCGTATTTTGTCGAGCACTGCAGTCAACACACTACCGATTAAGCTCCAGTACTTTAAGCAAAACTCGACTGATAACCCATCGGGTCCTGCAATTTGTTCCTTGGGGTTGCTTTCAACGGTTCGTACAGTTCTTCTACAGTGACAGGAGCTTCCAATTCTGCGTTTTCTGCATCCGTCACGGTCTGGTTAATGCAACTGAAAAAGGTCTCACAAATGTCGTTGTCGTCAGTGTCCCCTTCAGCATACAATCTCGTGAAATAATCATGTACAAAATTTTAAATATCCTGTTAGTGGACAGTCTTCCATCACCATTTCGGAGAGAACTTAGATGCAGACGGCGTCCTCTTTTGAATTCGGCCAGAAGGTGAAAAAGCGCAGTTTTATGATGCATAATGTCGCTGTTGTCTCTCGATCTTATTTTAACTCTCTCTCTTCGCTGGCGTTCCAGAGCGGTTATTTTGGCCTTGATCCGTTTTATTCCCTTGAGATGACGTTGTACATTAGCGGTATCTGCGTACAGTTCCCTTAGGCACAGGATGTAGCGTTCTATTGTGTGTCTTTCCTACAGTTTCTTTTCAAAAGCGAAACTTTTAAGTGAAGAACGTGTTTTAGATTTTGCATGCGTTATTCTCCATTCCATTTTAGCTCTGTAGCACCATATATTCCTTACTCACATTTCCCAATCTCGCATTAAGTCGTGCTCAAACTCTGTGCCCATCAGATGCGAGATATTGTATTTCCAGACCACCTACCCTTAAATGTCCTCTGCCTGGGCATGTTAATCTTATCTGCAGCTGCCAAATGGTCAGAAAAACTGACTGGACATGTTTCGACGCTGAGAGCACTATTTTTCAGGCGTCTAGGTTCGATCTATCCTACTCATGGACTGGCTGGTAATATAAGTGGACACTGGTTTCCCTCTTGGCTGGCTGTGCCAGGTGCCGATGAGATGCAATCATTTCAATAAGTCTCCCAGTTCCAGGAACATGTTGGGATTGCGCGTTTGGTCGGAGGAGGAAAGAACACAATAGAAAACTCCAGCATGGATGATGTTAGCTTCCGCGGGACTGATTAACTCAACTATGCTTTCCTGAAAGAAGGTAGATCTATCCAGTCTGGCTTGCGAAAAAGGGCGGAGCGTAGACGGTAAATTCAGTGTCTGTTGTTTGTGATGCGGGGCTTGTCTTTACCGGAGTCCTTCTCCTCCGATTCTTCGTGCCTTATCGTCAGGAGTTGTCGAAATTGCATGGTTTTGAATACCTGCTTCCTTATCCTCCCCCAATGACTCTTAATGAGGCCGGCCGGAGTGGCCAAGCGGTTCTACGCGCTACAGTCTCGAACTGCGCGACCGCTCCGGTCGCAGGTTCGAATCCTGCCTTGGGCATGGATGTGTGTGACGTCCTTAGGTTAGTTACGTTTAAGTAGTTCTAAGTTCTAGGGACTGATGACCTCAGAAGTTAAGTCCCATAGTGCTCAGTGCTTTGACTCTTAATGGTTGGCTTTCCGTGTCCCTTTTCTCCCCTTCAGTGCGTCCATCGGTTGTTCGTGTTTGCTGCAACTTTCTCAATCATTATGGTGTTTTCGATTTCTCTAATTTTCATGTTCCTCGGTCTGACAGTTCTTCGTGAGTTCTTCGACATTTACTAATGTTCTTCCAGGCTATCCCTTGGCATGTCATGTAGTTTCTTTCGTACCTGCTTCGCTTTTTCTCTCAAGGTAGGCGTACTTTTTTCAGATCCGTCATGGACAATCCTGCGTTTTTTGTTTTCGTTTTCGTTGGTGGAGCTTACTGTTGTTTCGTCGTTTGTCATCTGTGAAGGCTGCTTCTCATTGTTCGGAGCTACGGTCATAGCATCGTTGTTTGCGCTGTTGCCATCAATATCTGCCTCGCTGCCTTGTTCAGTGTCACAGGGATGAACTGAAACTGTATTTTTTAGAGTTTCTTCTGCATTTGTAGTTCCCATTCGTGTTTCCTCTTCGACGTGGCCCGTAGTGTCATCAATAACTGCCTCTGATGTCGTGGCAGGGGTTCCAGGAGCTGCTGCGACGTACTTTATCGGTAGCTGTGACATAGTCGGTGGAACAGGTTGCCTCCCCTGTCGGTATTTGTGTCACTCGGCGCTGCAGACACTTGAGAGCGTACATGTCCCGTGGAAGCGCATCCAGCGCACGTTCGTCGCTGCCCCTCATAAACTGCGTTATATCCACAAACGTTAATACATGCGGAAATATACGGGGTCTTCAAAAAGTCTGTCCGCAGTGCCGTATGATTTTTAGCCGCGCGTGCCGTATGATTGTTCGCCTGCCTGGGTTACTTCCCTTCAAGTGGACTCTCCTAACATTCCACTGTTTCGTTTATCTCAGCCAGCGTCAGTAGTATTGTTGGTGTGTGTCGTTACGTGTTGACGTGAACATTTAATTCCTTTCTTCGTTTGTTTCGTTTTTGTCACTGTTAAAATGCTAACCATTGAAGAACGTGTGTTTTTAGTCGAACAAGTGTTCAAAGCTGGCCGTAAATACACAGTTTCAGTTCGTCAAACATTTAAATCAGTTTCGCCAGAGACAACATTCCCACATCGCGATACTGTGCGAGATTTCATTAACAAATTTCGAAGTACGGGTTCAGTGACAGATGCACCGAAAAGTGGCCGTTCTAGCGTTTTTTCTGAGGATAAACTACTCGATATTTCCGATAAAATGTCCATGAGTCCGAACAAGGAAATCGATGTTAGTGTCGGAACGGCCCACACAGCTGTAAGGAAAAAAATTAGACCTTTGCCCATACAAAGTGACGGTCGTGCAAAAACTGAAAAATACTGATCATGGCAAGAGACTGCATTATTGTGAATGGTTCAAAAATTTCGTTCAACAAAATGGAAGGGATATTCTTAATGAAACGTTTGTCACTGATGAGGAGTGGTTTCATTTATCCGGGTACATGGACTCTCAAAATTGTCATATGTGGAGTACTGCAAATCCTATTGTGTATTCATGAGGAATCACTTCATTCTGTGAAAATAGGAGTTTGGATTGCAATTTCTAGACGTCGGATTGTGGGTCTCATATCTTTCAACGAAACAATAAATGAACAACGGTACTGCAGTGATATTCTGTACCCATCCATAGGAGAACTTGTGTCAAGTGGAATACTGAACGGTTATTTTCCACAAGATGGTGCAACCGCGCATACAGCTCGCGTTTCAATGTCACTGCTTGCTGATGTTTTTGGTGATCGAATAATTTCACAGGGACTTTGGCCTCCACGTTCGCCTGACCTAACACCACCTGACTTTTTCTTCTGGGGTGCAGCGAAAGCAACTGTCTTTAAAAACCATCCAAAATCCATCGATGAATTGAAAACTGCAATATCCACTTTCACTGCTTCTGTTAGAAGAAATGTTACATATTGTGTTTGGAAATATGATTTGAAGAATTGGATTGTGTATTCAACAACAGGGGATACACTTTCAACACTTAATGTGAAAATTTGTAAGTGAAAGTGAATATTCAATAAATTAATAACTTGTATTTCACTGGGTTTCATTTCGGTATATTTACTGTGGCATACGGCACGCACAGCTAACAATCATACGGGACTTCGGAAAGACTTTTTGAACACCCCGTACTTTATCATGTCAATTTTAATCTGCCTCACACCATTTAAGACCGGGATTTTATGCGCACCGGGCCACTTCTCAGCAATGTTGCCTAGAATGGTGTCATAAGGCTGCAACACTACAGTAATTTGCACTGACGTTATTTCAAACGGTAGTTCTAAAACTCATACTTCTGATTCCAAGACTGCATGAGTAACTTTAACATTACCGACATTGCAGTCAGAATGTTTGAACTTTAAGTTGTTTCCATATAATTCTACAATTTAGTCACATTTTTCGGGGACTCCTTAAGACAGACGGTGCCACTACTAATCGACGGAGGAATTCCAATTACATCCTCAGCTGTTAACTATTTCTTAAAGAAAGTCGTTTACTTTAAACGATTGAGGTCGTGCATAGTTATTGTCAGCCATATACTTCAGAGCGTCTTTTCTCACAGGTTCTGCCATTAGAAGCTCAGTGTGATCTGTGTCTTAATTTACGAACGCTCTGCGGTGTTACACTCACCGACAACAGCAGCCCACGATCGCTGGCAGCGGAGACGTCAACTCGGCTCACTTCCGAACGCAACGGCCGCCAGGGGCCGACTAGGTGCCAGATCATGCGAAGTACAGACAAATCAAGAAATACATAAATGTTCTAAAAATTTATGTCTGTATATATGTCTTTGTGTGTATGTCTGTATGTATGTATATGTTTGTATGCTCCACATTTCCTAAACCACTGGACAGATTTCAACAAATGTTGTTACACATAACGCTCAGTGTCAGTAGCAATCGCTGTTGGAGTGAGAACTACTTACCAGCCACACGTCAGGGGATATGACGTAATAAATAATGAGATGCGTGAAAAACTGCCGCATCTTACATGACACTGAAGTTCATTAGTTCTGTGCTACTGAAACTTCTCGCAATAAATTTCGCAAACGGTATCCACAAATTCCGCTACATGCACCTACAAAACTATGTCATGGTACTATATATAGTTGCCGGCCAGAGTGGCCGAGTGGTTCTAGGCGCTACAGCCTAGAACCGCGCGACCGCTACGGTCGCAGGTTCGAATCCTGTCTCGGTCATAGATGTGTGTGATGTCCTTAGTTTAGTTAGGTTTAAGTAGCTCTAAGTTCTAGGGGACTGATGGCCTCAGAAGTTAAGTCCCATAGTGCTCAGAGCCATTTGAACCATTTTGAACTAAACATAGTTCACGAGATGAGAAAAAAATTATCGCATTGTGCATGACGTTTAAATGTACTACTTCTTTGCTCTATTCGCAACACATTTTGCAGACACCATCCACATACACTCCGCTGAATATACCCACAGAATTAAATCATTGTATGACACATAGATCAGGGGATATGACGTCATAAATACTGAGACGCGTGAGAAAACGCTGCACCATGTGTGACCTTTAAATATGTTATTTGTTTGCTACTAACTCTGTTCGTAATATATTTCGGAGGCAGTATCCACACATGTCGCTGGATGTACACAAATCTATCGTTGTACGATAAAAGCTAAAGATATATGACGTCATAAAGACTGACATGTGTGAAAAAATTCAGCATCTTGCGTGAAGTTTTAATACATTTATTTTTTACTACTAAGACACTGCTCAGTTGAATCATCTTCCAGGAATCCGTCACACCTGGTAACTCTTCTGACAGCTTTCAATGCGAGGCGCAAACGGCTGTAGGCTAAAACAGTAGCCGTCTATAGAGCAATGATGAAACGTTGTCTTAGAGACGTTTACAAAATCGCGTTGTAGACATGCGAAGCAGTTGCGCCTAGCGTACAGAAACTATCCAGAACAGTGCACTTATACAACTGTACATCATGCCTATTTCTTTGTACGATGGTTTACTTTTAACGCTGTCAAATGCTTTGATGAAGACCACAAATGATGTGAGTGTTACAAAAATACACTTGCCAGCATAATGGTGGGTTCTCCAGGAAGAACTTGAGCAGAACTTTAACATATAAAATATTAGTTCACTTCATTACAGAACAGACACGTAGATTAAGTAAAATTTGTGTAATCCATTTCCACAGGAATCTTGTATGTGTTTAATATTCTATGAATATTAAAGTATCACTTGGTGCTGGCACTTATTTACTTAAGTAATCGTCTATGGCTATATATCCTCTTTTACACCAACTATTTTTTGTGAATATATTATTTCCCCAAAGACGGTGCTTGCGATGTGTAAACAGTTCATGCAGACAAATTATCTGAGTTGATAACCATTACTATTTAGACAGCTCTCTACAAACATTACAACTTTTTCTGTTACCAGTCGCGATTTTCTTTCGTTTATTTTTCACATGATGTGTTTCAGGAAGTTACGCTCTTTTTCAAGTGCGTTTTTCATATATTACTCCATTTATTGGGATCTTTTCGGTCGCACTTTAGTAATTAATGGTCCATCTTTATACAGAGTGTTTCTTATATATATATAGAGTGTTTCTTATATATGGAGTGTTTCTTATATATGGAGTGTTTCTTATATATGGAGTGTTTCTTACATATATATTTTATATAGAGAGAGTATTTCGCGTGTTTTTATTTATTACATTAAAGGCAACAGAGCATTTCAACACATCACACATCGAAAATGTCACAAAGAGAGGCCATAACATACAAAAACTGCATTTGAAAATGGGAATGTCCAAAAACGTGATGTTCAAAAGACAAATAAAACAAGAATAGTCAGTGGTATCATAAAAATTATTTTGTAAGCCAATCGGTTGCTTTTACAGTCGCAGTCTTTCACCAACAATTTCTAATTGATAAAACGAAAATAATCCAACGGTATCTTCTGTTGGAAGACTGCACATTTATGCAGTGAATTCTCCGCAGACAATAAGAGAGACTTTTTCAGTCAGTTTATCTATTTCACGTTACAGCTGCTAATAGAATACTTCAGTGTCGTTCACTTTCCATCTTCTGGAGGATATATGCCTGGAGAGTCAGGTAACTTTCTTACTAATATAAGCCTTGTACTGCTCACGATAAATCGTAGCAAACACTCATATGTCCCGCTGAGTGTCGTCAGACAAGTAGAAATACGTGTTATAATTTTGTATTATAGATATTATATACATTGATGTACAAAGAACGTCTGCTTTGTTTTTGTTTCATGGTCCACGATAGAGTTCCGCAAGGAGTTTTGAAGACATGACAGCGAGTATAGCAGGCGCTTTTGGAGTCCAACCGACTGTCTGCGGTCGGAAGACGATCTCGAATATGTTGACTTTAATTATTAAAAATATCTTGTTAGTAAATTAAATGATGAATCGTATTCACTGTTGTACCTGAGGTCCGCCTGTGGACCTAAAAATGTTGTGATGTATCAGATATGTATATGTTGGTGTTTGATTGTACGTAATAAGTGCCCAGAAGATACATTAAGATATCTAAGTAGTGAAATTACTTAATACGACAATATTTAATTTCGAGGCTTTCTAGTTGAAAATATTTTAGCACATCAACTTTAAAATGGTGATTCTTGTATCTGAGAGGAAGTAAATGGAAGTTTAGATTGCAATTTAAATGACAGTGTATATTCTTAAGCACTGCGTAGGATCGGAAGTGCAGAAATATCTCTAACAGTTAAAATTGCGAAGATTTAGACTGATTATTTTGCAATTGAGTAATCAACTTATACGAAACTTTAAGGATGCTTTATGAACTGTTAACGCTCGTTTAACCAGGTAATGTACAGTTAAATAGAAATCAGCTATACTACGACGGTTTTAAATTCAGTGCACGTGAGTTACGTCGAGTAAACTGAATGGAACTGATAACGGCACTTAGGCTCTGTTGAAGAACTAATACGATCAAATTGTGACTTTTGTAGGTTACGGGTGTCTTGCAAGCCAATTATAATTAATAGAAGAGTGATACTTTGTCACGTATTATTCCAGTTGCTAGTGAGAGTGTAATCTGTGACTGCGATTCATAGCTGAAGCGAACACTGACATTTAAACTCTACTAACGAAATTTAGCTAATGATGTCACTTATCAGTGAGTTATTAAAACGCCTAAGTATTCACGAATAGTTTTATCGTTAAATACTTTCATTATAGAAGTGCGTGAAAGAGGTTATTGATATTAAAGATTATCGTGTTGTTGGAGTATTAATATCATAAACTATTCCGACAAGCGTAATTCAACTTTCTATTTCCAAATTATCCACGTTTTAGCGAAGGGAGTCTGCTACAGAAGAATCGCATTTGAACAGAAGAAGATTTTGCTATTATTGCGGGTTTATCTGAGTCCTGGTTATACTGCGAACTGTACCTACGGTGTGGCGATACACGGTCACAACAGCTGCTACACGAGAAATATAAGTCCTTACATGTTCTTCGCAGGAAGACTGCAGTTGGCGTCAGGAGAGAAAAGACAGTGCAGCCTCGTATTAATATTAAGATTTTCACCTTTTACGACATCCTGGGGCACTCTACTGTTTATTATTAAGCATTCTTTAAGTTCTTTTCTATTTTTAAATTTCTATGTTTCTGTGATAATGGCAATCTCCTTCTTTTTCTTCTTCTCCAACGCTGCAGGTCTTGAAAGGCTCGAGTCTTGTCGACCACCTGTCTCATCCAAACCTCTCTCAACTTCGCCAGCCTTCTCCAGTTCCGCACTATGGCTTTCTCAGAACCCTATCTACATCATTCATCCATCGCCATCTTGGACAGCCCACTGAAAGGGTACCCTCTGGCTTTGCAGTTAGCACCTTCTTTGACACTCCCTGTTCTTTCATTCTGTGCATATGCCCCAATCATTGTAACATTGGTGCCTCTAGATCTACGGTGATTGGGGATTATTGCAAAGTTCACACTGTTCTATATATATATATATATATATATATATATATATATATATATATATATATATATATATATATATATATCTGTTGGTACAATCTTTTGTAACCATTCCTCAGAAATACTTAAACTGATTAACTCTTTCAGACCGTTCGAATTGACCAACGCGTCTCCACTTTGTTTTGTTTCTGGAATTGATCATATATTTTGTTTTCTCCTTACTTATAAGCAAGTGAAGTACAGCCACTTTGCGTTCCAAAACTACATAGTTTTCCAACAAATAGTTTCTATTTCTCCCAAGTATGGCTATGTAGTCCGGCACAAATTCTGTATTCTAAGACGTCCTGTTGAAAATAGTACCATCTATTTTGGTTGGCAGTTTGCGCACGACAGCCTGCATAGCCAAGTTATGTTGGCAGTACTGAATCTCCTTGCTTAAGTCCTGAAAGATAGGAAGAGTATTAAAATTTTTGCAATTAGCTTATATTTTGCAGCTTGTGTTGTTTAGGATCCCTATCAAGAGTGTTATTAGCTCTAGTGGTATATCCAGCTCTCCCTCCACCACGTTTTTTTTGTCATCAGTTTTCTGCTTCTGACTGGTTTGATGCGTCCCACCTTGAATTCCTGTCCCATGCCAACCATCTCATCTCAGAGTAGCACTTACAACCTATTTCCTCAATTATCTGCTGGATGTATTCTAATCTCTGTCTTACTCTACAGTTTTTGTCCTCTACAGCTCCCTCTAGTACTGTAGAAATAGGTCCCTGCGACAAACGTACATACTCAGAAATTTATTATTAAATTATGTTTGATACTAGTAGAAAATCCAGGATGGAATGTGAGAAAATTATGAGAACGAAAGTTGCTACCCACCATATAACGGAGATTCTGAGTCGCAGATAGGCACAAGGAGAAGAGTTTCACACGTAAAGCTTTCGGCCAGTGGTCTTTGTCAACAACAGACACACACACGCGCAAATACACACAAACACTCAGGCAAACGCAACTCAAACACACGACTGCAGTCTCAGGCAACTGCAACCACACTGCGAGCAGCAGCACCAGTGCATGATGGGAGTGGCGACTGGGTGGGGGTAAGGAGGAGGCTGGGGTGGGTTGGGGGACCATCCGGTGCCTGAGACTGCAGTCGTGCGTGTGAGCTGCTTTTTTGTGAGTGTGTGTGGCGTGTGTGTGTGTGTGTATGTGCACGTATGTGTGTCTATTGTTGACAAAGACCATTGGCTGAAAGTTTTAAGTGTGAAACTCTTTTTGTTGTGCTTATCTACGACTCAGCATCTGTTCTACATAGTGAGTAGCAACTTTCCTTCTCATAATTTTTATACTAGTAAACTTCTCTTGTCTACTGTCCTTCTGCCAGTGTCAATCTGCTTTTTATGTCCTTTTTTGCTCGTCTGTCACCGGTTATTTTCCTGCCTAGGTTGCAGAATTCCTTAACTTTATCTACTTCATAGTCACCAATTCCTGTGTTAAGTTTCTCAATATTTTCATTTCTGCTACTTCTCATTGTCTTCGTCTTTCTTCCATTTATTCTCAATTCATATTCTGTACTCGTTACACTGTGTGTCTTTAAATCCAACAGGTCCTGTAATTCTTTTTCATTTTCACTGAAAATAGCATTCTCGTCAATGAATCTTATAATTGACATCATTTTGACCTTGAATTAATCTAAGGGCGAAAATCTGATCTGTTATTACTTTTCCTCACTGAAACATCGCTGGGATTTCCCAATAGTGGCTCCTGTTCATGGTCAGTATCCTATCTTGTAGGGAGCATTCACTAGCTCTGTTTGGTTATTGCAATTTCTTCTAAGGCCATTATGTGTTGTTATATGATGGTTGTATTCCAGTTTGTTGGCATTTTTTCAGTTCTAAACGCTCTGCTATCCAGTTGATGCAGTTTCTTTAACGTCTTCATACCACCATTCATGAAAATTTCACTTTGCATCTTATCTTCCTCCACAGCTCTGTAGTTCCTCATCTTCTTAACAGCTATAATCACTTCTTCCAACACTGGTGCCTCTTCATCACCATTTCTACCAGCTTGTTCCACCTGTCCCTCTTTTTCACATTCCTGGATTTCCCTAGATTTCTATAGATCTTAAAAATATTCTTACCATCTTTCTATGATTTCAGTTTCATCATCGACCAAGTTTCCCCATATCCTTGAATATCATTGTCCAAGTCCACGAACCTTGTTTTATCTCTTTTATTCCCTTAAACACTTTACTAACATCCTATTCACTTCTATATTCCCTGATGTCTTTTAATTTAGTCTCTGTTTTACCTTCTGCAAATAGTTTCTGCTTTCCACCTCATTTCTTCCTAATTTTGTCTGAAGGCCATTGTATCTCACTGGAACATCTTCGTCCTTTTGCTATTTCGTTCCTCAATAGCCTGTTCACAGTCATCATCGTACCACCCACTTTGTCTTACTCCGTTTTCCAGTTCGAACTAGACTTCCATGATGTGCTTTATTGTTCTTTCTATTACTTGCCTCTGCACTTCAGAGCTAGCTTCCTCTTCAGTGGCAATGACTTCTAACCCTTCATCCATTTGTATTTGGAATTTCCCTCTCACTGGTGCTGACTGTGTCAACATTATATTTCCTATTCTTTTCTAGATCGTTATAGATGTTTGTTGAGATCCTCAGCCTATACTTGACCATCACCATATAATAGTCCGATAGTACATCTGCCTCCCTCATCACCTTAACATCCTTAAAATCTGAGCCACGCCTTCTTTGGGTAAGTGTGTGATTCTCTGTTGACTGTGTCTCCATCTGGAAATTTCCATGTCTCTTTACTGCTATTCATTTGTGGGACTGTATTGTCGTTTATGGTGAGACAAAACCATCCAGCGTCAGCCCGTGGTGACACTCTTCATGTATAATGTACTACCACACATTAGTTCTAAACACTGTTTCTCTCTCGCGAAATCCGGAAGATTGGCTAAAATTTACAGACGCGCGAAATTTGGCACGGACTTCAATGCGAGATGCCTTTAATAGGTTCCACAACGAAACATTGTCTCGAAATTTGGTAGAAAATCCGAAGAAATTCTGGTCGTATGTAAAGTACACAAGCGGCAAGACGCAGTTAATACCTTCGCTGCGCAGTGCCGATGGTACTGTTACCGGCGACTGTTCCGCTAAAGCGGAGTTATTGAACGCAGTTTTCCGAAATTCCATCACCAGGGAAGACGAATGGAATATTCCAGAATTTGAAACACGAACAGCTGCTAGCATGAGTTTCTTAGAAGTAGATACCTTAGGACTTGCGAAGCAACTCAATTCGCTTGATACGGGCAAGTCTTCAGGTCCAGATTTTATACCGATTAGGTTTCTTTCAGATTACGCTGATACAATAGCGACCTACTTAGCAATCATATACAACCGCTCGCTCACCGGTAGATCTGTTCCTACAGATGGGAAAATTGCGCAGGTCGCACCAGTGTTTAAGAAGGGTAGTAGGAGTAATCCATCGAACTACAGACCTATATCATTGACGTCGGTTTGCAGTAGGGTTTTGGAGCATATACTGTATTCAAACATTATAAGTCACCTCGAAGGGAACGATCTATTGATACGCAATCAGCATGGTTTCAGAAAACATCGTTCTTGTGCAACGCAGCTAGCTCTTTATTCGCACGAAGTAATGGCCGCTATCGACAAGGGATCTCAAGTTGATTCCGTATTTCTAGATTTCCGGAAGGCTTTTGACACCGTTCCTCAGAAGCGACTTCTAATCAAGCTGCGGTCCTATGGGGTATCGTCTCAGTTGTGCGATTGGATTCGTGATTTCCTGTCAGGAAGGTCGCAGTTCGTAGTAATAGACGGCAAATCATCGAGTAAAACTGAAGTGATATCAGGTGTTCCCCAGGGAAGCGTCCTGGGACCTCTGCTGTTCCTGATGTATATAAATGACCTAGGTGACAATCTGAGCAGTTCTCTTAGGTTGTTCGCAGATGATGCTGTAATTTACCGTCTAGTAAGGTCATCCGAAGACCAGTATTAGTTGCAAAGCGATTTAGAAAAGATTGCTGTATGGTGTGGCAGGTGGCAGTTGACGCTAAATAACGAAAAGTGTGAAGTGATCCACATGAGTTCCAAAAGAAAACCGTTGGAATTCGATTACTCGATAAATAGTACAATTCTCAAAGCTGTCAATTCAACTAAGTACCTGGGTGTTAAAATTACGAACAACTTCAGTTAGAAAGACCACATAGATAATATTGTAGGGAAGGCGATCCGAAGGTTGCGTTTCAGTGGCAGGACACTTAGAAGATGCAACAAGTCCACAAAAGAGACGGCTTACACTACACTCGTTCGTCCTCCGTTAGAATATTGCTGCGCGGTGTGGGATCGTTACCAGGTGGGATTGACGGAGGACATCGAAAGGGTGCAAAAAAGGGCAGCTCGTTTTTTATTATCACGTAATAGGGGAGAGAGGGTGGCAGATATGATACGCGAATTGGGATGGAAGTCATTAAAGCAAATACGTTTTTCGTCGCGGCGAGATCTATTTACGAAATTTCAGTCACCAACTTTCTCTTCAGATTACGAAAATATTTTGTTGAGCCCAACCTACATAGGTAGGAATGATCACCAAAATAAAATACGAGAAATCAGAGCTCGAACAGAAAGGTTTAGGTGTTCGTTTTTCCCGCTCGCTGTTCGGGAGTGGAATGGTAGAGAGATAGTATGATTGTGGTTCGATGAACCCTCTGCCAAGAATTTAAATGTGAATTGCAGAGTAGTTATGTAGATGTAGATGTAGACCTCGTTACTGATACCTGTTAGAATCACTTTCATGTAATTTTCCGCTACCGCCTTGTATGTGCCTTCAAGCCGTTCATACAAGGAGTCTTTGGTTTCATAAAAGGCTTCATCTGTTGCGGTATGGGTGCAGATCAGAGCGATATTGAAGGATCTCATTTTTATTCTCAGTTTGTATGCCCTACCATTTATGGTCTCCAAATTTGGCATCGCCGACTTGTATGCCCTGTGTACTAGGAAACCTGTTCCAAGGTTGGCTGTACCATTACTGCCGCAAAACATTGTGTTGTCACCAGAATCCAATGTGCAGGTCTCCTTCCACCCGTTGCTCTATTAAGACTCAGTAGATTCCAAACAGCCGTTTACAGATCAGCCAGCGCCCGTCGCTTGGTACCCCACCGCCATCTGAGGCGTCTCCAGACACGTTTTCGCTGATCATCAGGGCTCAGTTCGAAGCGGCACTCAAAACTGGAGACAATCCTGTCCATTAAATGAGATTCCAGACCGAATATGTGTCTGAATTAGCCGCAGATAACGGTGACATACCAACCGCTGTAAGGCCCGACAACACGTAGTGACGCTCTTGATTGCCATTTGTTTTCATACGAGGCATGACCCTTTCATCGTCATCCGTGGCAGCCTCACAGCACAGCGATGCGTCGACGATATTTTACACTCCTGGTCTTACGTTTCAGCAAGATAACGCCCGCCTGTATGCAGCGAGAGTTTCTACTGCTTGTTAATCAATGCCAAGTCTAATAGCTGCTTGCGTAAGAGCCAGAGATGGTCCAATACGTTATTGACTTTCACGTGAACAAAACACCGAAGCCTTTACATGTACAGTCGTGGACAAAACGAGCGAGACCCCTCGC
This sequence comes from Schistocerca cancellata, assembly GCF_023864275.1. Classification (NCBI taxonomy): domain Eukaryota; kingdom Metazoa; phylum Arthropoda; class Insecta; order Orthoptera; family Acrididae; genus Schistocerca; species Schistocerca cancellata. The sequence goes on along the minus strand of NC_064633.1, from coordinate 19,676,813 downwards.
CTTTTCGTTATGCTGATCCGCACGGCTTTAAAGTCTGCTACACAGCATAACAGGCAAGGCGACGAAGTGCTATCAACATACTATGCACTTGCGTGAAATTGATAAAGTATCTGAACTTTTTTAGGCTGTTTTCAATAATTTGTAAGACTATATTAATGCTGATTAGTGTGTTAAATACAACACGTAAATATAAGACTGAAAGAAGAAACGCTAATTGGTATGAACTGTACCAATAAAAATGAATTTCAACTCATCGAGATAACATAATTGTTTTAGTAATACAAAGAACGCCGGATCGTTACGAATTAGCAAAATATTATCCGCTTTCGGCCGCGAAACGGTCTGTGTCAACATTCAGACCAGTCATACTGGATTACCGTTGCTGACCTACCATGAAAGTGTGCAAATTTAACAATGCGTGAAGATTCATAACGAAATTCAGTTAAAAATCATTCAGCGCCACACTTAAGTAAATTCCATTATTGACAGAAGCGGAAAAAGTAGGCAGTAACATGTATGAAATTCTACAAGAGTGTCATATTGACATGCACAGGGCGCCAGTACAGAATAAAGGTAGCGATAAAACGTATTGGGGCCGCGAGAATTTCTTAAAATTGCTTTACTGATATTCTACCTGCCTCCATCGAGATTAGAACCGAAAACAAACCAGACCTTCCTTTCACTACGCTATCAGACAACCCATGCTGCTCTCTATTATTACCCCAGACATGAATAAGCCACCAATTTCGCAATCAAAATGGCAAAATGATCTGCAGTTTCTGTTGCACAGAGCTTTCTGGACTCAAAAACATGAATTTTCTTCCTTTATGTCACCGCATATGTGACAACCATTCGGGATGTTTATCGAAATAGCAAAATACTGTTATTAGAGAGTAAATTTAGTAGGATATTTCTGCACCACCCCAGGAAATAAACGGCTACACAGCTGCCAAACGTATTCTACACTGTTTCGAATTCTCCACTAGACTCGCCACAGCCGCAAAACGGTCATTAGCCTAAGTGTTTCTTAAGCTAGCTAGCAATGGGAATGTTGACACTTCTAAAACGCGGTAGCATTAATACTGGGATGTGAACTACCACGTGTATAGGCAAATGGATTCTATTTGCATTCCTGTAAACGTGATTTGGATCGAAAGCGTAGCTACGATTAATATGCTGATGTATCGACTGCAACTAGAACATTTCGAATAAAGAGTAGGGGGTGTTATTTATGCAGCCCTCATCTTCAGTATCTGTCGTAGCTGTTTTCGTTGTTAGGACTTCGTCACCTAAACCGGTAAAAACGGAACCCTACAAGTCTCACTTTCTTGACCGTCTATCGGTCTACCCAACCTTTAAAACCCGTTTACCTCCAGAACGGGTAGACATAATAAGCGGAAATGTATCGCACTTCTTGCGGTAACCGGTCCCTTGGTGGTGTAAAAAAGTGAGCTTCTATGTCAACGCAATCTAAAGATACGGCCGCTTATGAAAAGAAAATTTACGTGAAAGGTCAAAAAATGGCTCCAAGAACTATGCGACCAAACTGCTTACGTCATCAGCCCCTAGACCTAGAACTACTTAAACCAACCTAACTTAACAAACATCCACGCCCGGGGAAGGATTCGAACTGACGGCGCAAGCAGCTGTGCGATCCGCGATATGACGCCGTTGAAAGCACGGCTAACCCGCGCCGGAAAGCTGTTAATATGATCTGATGTTGCTAACAAGTTATTTACTTCTGGTGAATGATTTTCTGCGCAGTTCATTTCAGATAGAAAAACTAAAATACACTCCTGGAAATTGAAATAAGAACACCGTGAAATCATTGTCCCAGGAAGGGGAAACTTTATTGACACATTCCTGGGGTCAGATACATCACATGATCACACTGACAGAACCACAGGCACATAGACACAGGCAACAGAACATGCACAATGTCGGCACTAGTACAGTGTATATCCACCTTTCGCAGCAATGCAGGCTGCTATTCTCCCATGGAGACGATCGTAGAGATGCTGGATGTAGTCCTGTGGAACGGCTTGCCATGCCATTTCCAAATGGCGCCTCAGTTGGACCAGCGTTCGTGCTGGACGTGCAGACCGCGTGAGACGACGCTTCATCCAGTCCCAAACATGCTCAATGGGGGACAGATCCGGAGATCTTGCTGGCCAGGGTAGTTGACTTACACCTTCTAGAGCACGTTGGGTGGCACGGGATACATGCGGACGTGCATTGTCCTGTTGGAACAGCAAGTTCCCTTGCCGGTCTAGGAATGGTAGAACGATGGGTTCGATGACGGTTTGGATGTACCGTGCACTATTCAGTGTCCCCTCGACGATCACCAGTGGTGTACGGCCAGTGTAGGAGATCGCTCCCCACACCATGATGCCGGGTGTTGGCCCTGTGTGCCTCGGTCGTATGCAGTCCTGATTGTGGCGCTCACCTGCACGGCGCCAAACACGCATACGACCATCATTGGCACCAAGGCAGAAGCGACTCTCATCGCTGAAGACGACACGTCTCGATTCGTCCCTCCATTCACGCCTGTCGCGACACCACTGGAGGCGGGCTGCACGATGTTGGGGCGTGAGCGGGAAGGCCTAACGGTGTGCGGGACCGTAGCCCAGCTTCATGGAGACGGTTGCGAATGGTCCTCGCCGATACCCCAGGAGCTAATTTGCTCGGAAGTGGCGGTGCGGTCCCATACGGCACTGCGTAGGATCCTACGGTCTTGGCGTGCATCCGTGCGTCGCTGCGGTCCGGTCCCAGGTCGACGGGCACGTGCACCTTCCGCCGACCACTGGCGACAACATCGATGTACTGTGGAGACCTCACGCCCCACGTGTTGAGCAATTCGGCGGTACGTCCACCCGGCCTCCCACATGCCCACTATACGCCCTCGCTCAAAGTCCGTCAACTGCGCATACGGTTCACGTCCACGCTGTCGCGGCATGCTACCAGTGTTAAAGACTGCGATGGAGCTCCGTATGCTACGGCAAACTGGCTGACACTGACGGCGGCGGTGCACAAATGCTGCGCAGCTAGCGCCATTCGACGGCCAACACCGCGGTTCCTGGTGTGTCCGCTGTGCCGTGCGTGTGATCATTGCTTGTACAGCCCTCACGCAGTGTCCGGAGCAAGTATGGTGGGTCTGACACACCGGTGTCAATGTGTTCTTTTTTCCATTTCCAGGAGTGTATATTTGATGTTACGGAAAACGAGGGACGCCTAATTCATTTCCCTCTCTTTACTTATGATGTTACATTCGCAATCTGAGCATACGTATTATCCATAACCACACTTTAGCGCCACACAGATACGTGAATGAAACACATTGGCGTACAGTTTTAGACATAAAAACTGACCGCCGGCCGCCTGCCACAGAGACTAAGTCCGAGTCTATTCACTTAACGTAGCCAATAAAACTGACCGGCCATCTGCACAATCTGGCAACACTGTAAGATGCGGAAGCGTTAGGAGGAAGTGTTGTCTACTTCCGAGATGTTATCGGATTGTGTGAGCCCGTGGTCTAGTGCTAGCCGGCACGGTAGCTCAGCGTGTTCGGTCAGAGAGCCGGTTGGCCTCTGTAATAAAAAAACTGAGTGGAAGGATCAACCACCGAACTTGAACAGGATGTCCTGCGACGTCCGCAACGACCAAACACAACGATCAATAATGAACAATAAGAAAAAAAAGATAAGAAAAAAATGGTAATCGTCATGCATTCTAAGCTTATGGTCGCCTGTTCGTGTCCAACTATTTTTTTTTTTTTACCACATTTCGGTCCTAAGTTATGATTCTGATTGAGCATCGAAGATAATTCGCTTAACATTCTACCCACCAGAAATGACAAGTATTCCAGAAACAACTCCGCAGGACAGCTCGTGGCTGCGCCGCGATCATAACAGCTTACTTACGCTCGAGCGCTTCCTCGCGCTGCAGCGGCTACCGGCCACCAGCCGGACGCCACCCGCCGCCTGAAATCCGGCTCCGCCCATGTGAACGCGGCGCCACGCTGTCAGTGTATGTATCAACTGTCATTTTCGAATTTGAAGTTCTAGTTATCATCTTGCAGTTAAATATTCGATTTTGCATACTTGAAAATCATGAACTATAGTTAAGCATTGTAAAATTGAGTAGCAAGTGGAAAAAGGTGTAACACCTGAAACACAACGTTTACTTTTGGTATAACAGAGGGGTGAATGCAGAGGAGGCAGCTAGAAAGATTTGAACTGTGTTTGGAGCGAGTGCTTTTGGTAAAAATACGCCAGAAAAAGATATTCGTGTTTCAACAAACATCGTTCTGGCATGAATGATTTTCCACATTAAGGAAGTCTCGACTACTGATATATGTGATAGATTACTATTTAACCATCATGCGACGTTTGCATTCAACAGGCAAAGTTCAGATGTCTGGTGTAGGAGTACTGCATGCTTTAATTCGAAACAACAAAAATCAATGGAGTCACTATTATTGAACCTTTCGGTCGGAGTGTAAGAAAATCGAGCAACAAAACTACATCACCTGTGCTACTGCATGATAACGCACTATGTTGATTTGAGAAACAAAACTATCCAGGAGATTGATAGAAAAGTCGTCTCTCAGGTACTTGTATTGATAGGGAAGTCCTCTCTCAAGCACTTGTCCCTCTCGTCATATATTTGTAAAATTTTACCTTTCCCGCTCTTGATCGATCAACCGTCAAGGCAATTCATTCCTAGACGGAAATACTCTTAAAACTACTCTGGTTTAATGACATCGTTAGAACCAGTAGGTTTCTACAGGCGTAGAATTTGTAAACAACTTTAGCATTGTCAGATCGTTTTAGATATCGTGAAAGAAAATTCTGCTGCTGATTAATTTCTCTTTGATAATTACTGTTGCGTTTAGTAAACTAATGAAAAATGCAATTAAAATATTCACTGTACTAATACAAATTAAATTCAGCTTACTACAGAAACATCACGACGGCAGTCTATCTTAATAAAGCATTAAGTGTCTGTGAGACGATTGAACCTATTTTAACACGAATTAGTAGGATATTACCAACTTTTGACTTCGAAACGATCTGTATTTATTTCATTTCCTGTACCATTCGTAAGTATTATGAAAATGTGACATTTCATAGATAAAATTATGTATTCACAACAACAAAAAATATGTCGGCAGAAAACAAAAGTGGCATTATGAATTTGGCAGTACCGTAAGGTTTTCGCTCTGACACTAAGAGTTACTGAAAGTAGCAAGACGAATTTTGCTCGAGCGGTGTCTTACGATTCCCTTATTGAGTTTTTATCAGCCTGCTTGTAGCTGTGCTACAAAAGAATTAAAAATCTGGCTTTCAGCGAGTCGCGAAAGGCGAACGAAAGCAGCTTTTACCTGTTAGCTAAGCATGTTACCTGGGAACTGGTTTTTTCCTAAAGTGGGAAGACGTCCTTTTGTGGTTGAATTGTTGGCAAATGTCAGTCAGACGTGTGCCGTTGGTCTAAGCGTTTCGGTGTGTTGAATTTGTGCCAATGATTTTTCTACAGGTTTCTTCTGTCCCAAATAGAGAGTTGAAGTCTCCCACTAGTATTTTCACGTCATCCTGGTGAATTTTGCTCATAGTATTTTCGAGTGTGTTCCAGAATTTTTCGACATTTTCGGAGTTTTTCTTATTTTCGATGTTGGTGGGGACACGTGCATTGATGAGCGTATATTTTTTACTGTGGGTCTGAATGAGCATAGTGATAAGTCGCTTGTTGATGGGCCGGCCAAGGTGGCCGAGCGGTTCTAGGTGCTTCAGTTCGGAACCGCGCGACTGCTACGGTCGATGGTCCGAATCCAGCCTCGGGCATGGATGTGTGTGATGTCCTTAGGTTAAGTTAGGTTTAATTAGTTCTAAGTTCTAGGGGACTGATGACTTCCGGTGTTAAGTTCCATAGAGCTCAGAGTCATTTGGACCTTTTCATTGTTGATGGGTGTGATTTCTTTGACAGAGTTGATGATAGATCTGTGTTCGAGAAATGCAATGCCGAAGATTGGTACGCCTTTCGCTGACTTTTGTTGTATTTTGCTTTTGAAGACGCAATGGTTTCCCTAATGCAAGGTTTCATTGTCAGTTAGTCGTGGTTCTTGAAGAGCAAGGCTGAGAATTTTTTGTCGGTGGATTTCTTTTGTGAGATTATTTAGTTTTCGTGTTTGGATCAATGTATCGATGTTTACTTTTGAATGCATGTTTCTTCCTTGTAGGGAAATTTACCAGAGATCTTCGATATTCTCTGCCGTGCTAACCTGGACTCCCCAGAATCCGAAAATCCAACTGCCGCCTGTCGACAGCCGGGTTGTGTACCACCTGGGGTAAAGTTGACTTTGCTTGCATAGTTCATGTTTGCTTGTGTTTCATTGGTTTGGCTTGGGTGATACGAGGACCGGACAGGACCAGAGAGTGTTGAAGCCTTTGAAAGCAAATATTTTCAGCCAAGCTCATTGAGCTAAGAGACGGTGACCAGAGCAACGGTGATTTTCACTCAGACGTGTCTGGATTTTGGGTTCAACGGATTTGGTAGCCGTTCAGGATTGTGTTAGTATTTGGTTCACCCCTAGTATTTGATTTCCTCGGTACCACCCATATGGGGGAGGGTTTCCCCTATCCGCCACACGCGATTATTATTATTATTATTATTATTATTATTATTGTCATTATGTCATCAGCAAATCCGATATGGTGTATCTTCCCACCACTGAAACAGATGTGTATTGTTCGATTCAGTATTTCCATCACATAAATGTGGGTTATAATTACGTTACATTGCTGCTAGAAGACATATTTCTCACTTTTTCTTAGTTGCTACCTGTTACTCCATCATAGGAATTTATGTGCGCAGCATTGTTGCAATACAGACGTTCAAATTATCCGATTTCTGTAATTTCGTTTCGATACCAGATAGTTCTAATCGGATTCAGCTAGGCAGTCTTAATGTGGATATCTGACTACGACTCTCATCATGTGATACTCTGGGCAAATCACATTCTTAATCGGACTGTTGAATATAGATCACTTATCTATGACAGGGCCTGAATTCTTAAACACTGTGGAAAATAATAATCCAATGTGCTTATTACAAATACGTTATTTAAATATAAATACATGGACTAACGAGATAATAGTTTATTTACAGGAGCAGAGCCCTATCCATCATAGCAGAGCAGTGCGAGATTGGTTTCAGGCCCAAGAGAGGATAAAGCTGTTGCCGTTTGTTCCACGATCACCAAACATCAACCAGATAGAGAATATGTGGGCAGAGGTAACAAGGCCATTGCCACGTGGATCTACAGAAGCAAGCGACCTTTGGAAAAATATAGAAAACATATGTTGGGAAGTAAACCATCACGCTACACTGTCGACGACTTAATGAAATCAATTCCCTAAGCCTTCGAGAAATCTTACGTAATGATCGTGGGTGGGTTGGTTACTAAAAGTATAAAAAAATGTTCAAATGTGTGTGAAGTCTGCAAATTTATCATGTCGCAGCAGTCTTACCGATACTGCAGGTCACTGCACATAAAATATTAGCTGTAGCCTCTCGGTATGTGTGGAAACAAAATATCTTCAAAGTACCCTTCCACACGGCGACTTTGCAGAGGCAAAACACGGGACTTGGAATTAAGACGTGCTTTTAAACTAATACACGTCACTAAGACAGGAGTCACGAAACTTCTGCTCCCCTCGTTAGATCCTGGAGATAGGAACGCTCCTGTTAATGTAGCACGCCAGCCTATATTACGTCCGAAAGTACTATGGCGATTGGAGCTGTATAAGACTTCCACCAGCACAAACCAACACTAGAACCGTCTATGATTATATTACCAGACATCGTCTACACAAACCAATTCCGGTGAATTAACCTACAAAAAACTGGAGAAACGTCTGGAAAAATATCAACAGTAAAATTATACCAACTAGAGTCAGTGCCGTATGGTGCGACGTTGTAAACGAAACCATACCCACAGCGGAACGGTTATGAAAAATCAAATTGAGACCATCTTCATACTGCGACAAATGTGGGCTTGTAGAAACTGTAGCGCACACCTTCTTATGTGAAAATAGAATCAGAATTTGGAACTGGACTACGAAGAAATTAGCACTAGCCACAGAACCGCAGAAAGTCATATACCGATAACTGAAGCTTTACAACCCGACTGGAAATGTTACCCGTCCGCAAAGAATAACAGTTATTCGTGGCTTCTGGGACAGTTTGTGTTGTACGTCGTAATAAACAAAACATAGAACTTAGAAGAGTGCATGTTTTATATTGCAGAAGAACATTTTAAGCTGAAGAAGAATAACAAATGTAAGGAATGTTTCAAAATTTTTTTATCTATTGCTTTATGTGGGCTACAAAGAGATGGACAGTTTTATTGATTAGAAGCAGAATACTATACTTCTACTTTTTTTATTCCTGGAATATTCTTTTACGTCGGTTCTTAAATCACAACTGTTCTAATTTGGCAAACCCCCTCCGGCTCCGAAACTTCTTCCATTTGTTGAAAAATATATGGCTTCCTTACAGACTTCATATGCATCCAGTGCATAATAACTTAAATTGTGAATATATTTCTGAATGAATGTTTGTTATTTATTTTTCCGTCACCCTGTTCACTGTTATAAGTTATGTTCCACAAGGAACGCACGCCATTGGAGGCGACAATCTGTAATTTATTTTACCTTAATTACTACTTCAATTTTGTTCAACAATTTAAAGGAATATATGAGTGCAAACATGGAATACATGTGAATAATGCAGCTGCTCAGTGACAGGTATGGGGGAGGCACTGTGGCCAGGCCTCGGATTTTCGACCCCTGCCCTCTTTGCTTCCACCTACCTGGTGCTGAAAGACTTCTCAAACTTAAAAAAAAAAAATAGTAGTGCAGTGGTTAGCACGTCTGTCTAGTAAGCAGCAGGTCTAGGTTCGAAGCTCAGTCGGTCACAAATTTTCATCTGCTGTCGTTGCTGTATTTCAACGCGCTGTGACAGTGCGGACGTCGGTCCTTCGATATTTAAGATGCAATTGTTTTTTGAGGCAATAGAGGTGATTTGCGAACATTAGTCTTGCCATCAAAATAATGGGACTCCAACGGAATCCAATCCTTAGTCATACCTTCGTGCCGGAGCTAACCCATGCCATATACATGCGAATTAGATTGTAGTTCATATTTAGTCAAATAACGAATGGTCAGTATACAAGTATGCCGGCCAGGGTGGCCGAGCGGTTCTAGGCGCTACAGTCTGGAGCCGCGTGAGAGCTACGGTCTCAGGTTCGACTCCAGTCTCCGACATGGATGTGTCTGATGTCCTTAGGTTAGTTAGTTTTAAGTAGTTCTAAGTTCTAGCGGACTGACCACCTCAGACGTTAAGTCCCATAGCGCTCAGAACCATTTGAACCATTTTTGACGTATACAAGCATTTACAAACAGAAGAAGCAGGATTGCAGCGAACTGATCACTTAACCAAGTGCAACATAGAGTACCTGTGTAATGAGTCATTCCAGCTACATAGCTGAGGCTAATATTTTTTAAGCAATTCATTGCAGAATTAATGTAATACCCGCACGATGATCTCTGTAGTCATACTGTATCATTAGCAGCCCGCAAATGTAGTACTATGTTCGTTAAATCGGATTACTCAAGCTGAGGCCAAATAAAGACAAGCGACGACGCCACAACACTATCTTTACTTAAGTAGGTAGTCAGCGCTAAATTATGTGCGCCACCATTAACGTTGCTGTAAGCAGTTTGACAGCATAACACCACCACAACTACTGACAACCTGAACCATTATCGTCACGCAGTTGTAACTCGCAGTGATTACAAGTTTCTCATGTTTGTCAAGAATAGCGAAAGCGCCTCTCAAGCTAAAAAAAAAAAAATGGTTCAAATGGCTCTGAGCACTATGGGACTTAACTGCTGAGGTCATCAGTCCCCTATAACTTAGAACTACTTAAACCTAACTAACCTACGGACATCACACACATCCATGCCCAAGGCAGGATTCGAACCTGCGGCTGTAGCGGTCGCACTGTTCCAGACTGTAGCGCCTAGAACCGCTCGGCCACCCGGGCCGGCGCCTCTGAAGTTCCATTTCCACTACGGCTAGGACGGAGAGAATCCAAAATATCAGTAACAGGTCACCTAGCGAAGAGAAGAGTCCACGTATTGTCTCAAGTTCTTGCAGTTTGATGTTAATGCAGTTCCAGATGGTTTCGCACTAACGGGTTCTTTTGTCTATGGGAATACGCATATGGGAATTATAGAAGTGTAATTGCTACAACGTTCAACTATCTTAATAACACCTCATTCTGGATTGAATACGCACGCACGCACAGTTGTGTTGCCCGCCGCAAGGATTCTGTGAAGTGTTGTGGCAGCTGGCGGTCATTGCTGAATACAGACATGTGCTCCAGGGGAACTCGTCTTTGTTGCATTTTTTCCATACCGTAATTAGCACAATAACATAAGGCTTGTTCTGCTGAAGTACTTGATGCCCACAAGTCCTTAAATAAGAATCTCCTAACGTGAGTAATGCATGAAAGGAAACAGACTTTTGGACAAAACAATGGACAGCTCCCTGCTTTTTGCGTTTCCGATAGCGCCTACGATAAGAATCTGGTGTCATATTATGTTTCAGAACCCTAAACTGTTTATTTTTTTACCTCATACTAAAACAAAAGTTATGATATGAGAAGAGGAAATGACATATGCTTCTCAGGAACTTGAGTTTTTCGTGTTTATTTTCCCACTTCATACTAAAACAAGGGCGTTAATATGAGAAGAGGAAATGAAATATACGCTTCCAAGACATAATATTTCCTTGCGTGCTACTACTGCATACATGAAAGCCCTGCAGTTAATTTTTGTATGTTGGATAAATTTTGATATCACCTCACATTCCTTTGTGAGAAGGTTCCTATTTTCTTGGGATTCAAATAGAGTGGACATTTCATCACTGTTTAATATTCTGATGACTAATGACATGATTCCCGTTGCAATTGCTCCATGGCACCTGTGAGTAGAGTCTCACGTTGGTTACTATAAGAACACGCAGGCAGTGATATCCGCTCACTGTGGTCAGAGACAAGGTGATTTCTTTCTGTTTATGGCGAAGCGTCTGCTGCAGTGTCCACGCTCAGCCAACATAAACAAATCGCGGCGGCATTGGGCACTGCTGATCGCTGCGCTTGTCGCGAGCCTCGCCAACAAGAGCGCACTGTCTCTGCTAACGATACTATGGAGTTAATACATCTTACTTAACTTAATATGCAGGACGTGGGTTGGGTGAAAATTCAGTTAGTAACTTCCCATCGCATTAAAATACTTTAGTCATATTTGATGAATTATTTATTGTTGTTTGTCTCTCTAATGTTAATAGTATTGATTCAGATTGTGCATGAAAACGAAAACACACACATACACACACACACACACAAACACACACACACACAGACACACACACACACACACACACACACACACACACACACACACACACACACACACAGACACACAGTCATTGATTCTCGTGAGGATGACAACTACTGTGTGTTGGACAACACATGCAGCAGTCAGTTCCTCAGTTGGCGTCGAGTGGATGGGATTTTTCAATTACCTTGCATTGCAAGAATTGTAAGGAGGAGCCTGAAAGTAAATGTACTTGTATGCTAAAGAGCTGCGACAAAGCGAAGCTTGACCGATTATCAGATAATTGTCCACATGGGTTTTGTGGACGAGTATACTTTTAGTAGCCGCGCGGGATTAGCCGAGCGGTCTGGGGCGCTCCAGTCATGGGCTGTGTGGCTGATCCCGGCGGAGGTTCGAGTCCTCCCTCGGGCATGAGTTTGTGTGTTTGTCCTTAGGACAATTTAGGTTAAGTAGTGTGTAAGCTTAGGTACTATGCTCATTCACAGCCCCAGTAAAAAATATACACTCATCAATGCACGTGTCCCCACCAACATCGAAAATAAGAAAAACACCGAAAATGTCGAAAAATTCTGGTTCAAAATGCTTCAAATGGCTCTGAGCACTATGCGACTTAACTTGTGAGGTCATCAGTCGCCTAGAACTTAGAACTAATTAAACCTAACTAACCTAAGGACATCACACACATCCATACCCGAGGCAGGATTCGAACCTGCGACCGTAGCAGTCGCCCGGTTCCAGACTGTAGCGCTTAGAAGTGCATGGGAAAAATTCTGGAACCCAGTCGAAAATACTATGAGCAAAATTCACCAGGATGACGTGAAAATACTAATGGGAAACTTCAACTCTCTATTTGGGCAGAAAAAACCTGTAGAAAAATCTTTGGTACAAATTCAACACACCGAAACGCTTAGACCAACGGCACACGTCTGACTGACATTTGCCAACAATTCAACCACAAAAGGACGTCTTCCCACTTTAGGAAAAAACCAGTTCCCAGGTAACATGCTTAGCTAACAGGTAAAAGCTGCTTTCGTTCGCCTTTCGCGACTCGCTGAAAGCCAGATTTTTAATTCTTTTGTAGCACAGCTACAAGCAGGCTGATAAAAACTCAATAAGGGAATCGTAAGACACCGCTCGAGCAAAATTCGTCTTGCTACTTTCAGTAATTCTTAGTGTCAGAGCGAAAACCTTACGGTACTGCCAAATTCATAATGCCACTTTTGTTTTCTGCCGACATATTTTTTGTTGCTGTGAATACATAATTTTATCTATGAAATGTCACTTACGAATACTTACGAATGGCACAGGAAATGAAATAAATACAGATCTTTTCGAAGTCAAAAGTTGGTAATATCCTACTAATTCGTGTTAAAATAGGCTCAATCGTCTCACAGACACTTAATGCTTTATTAAGATAGACTGCCGTCGTGATGTTTCTGTAGTAAGCTGAATTTAATTTGTATTAGTACAGTGAATATTTTAATTGCATTTTCCATTAGTTTACTAAACGCAACAGTAATTATCAAAGAGACATTAATCAGCAGCAGAATTTTCTTTCACGATATCTAAAACGATCTGACAATGCTAAAGTTGTTTACAAATTCTACGCCTGTAGAAACCTACTGGTTCTAACGATGTCATTAAACCAGAGTAGTTTTAAGAGTATTTCCGTCTAGGAATGAATTGCCTTGACGGTTGATCGATCAAGAGCGGGAAAGGTAAAATTTTACAAATATATGACGAGAGGGACAAGTGCTTGACAGAGGACTTCCCTATCAATACAAGTGCCTGAGAGACGACTTTTCTATCAATCTCCTCGAAAGTTTTGTTTCTCAAATCAACATAGTGCGTTATCATGCAGTAGCACAGGTGATGTAGTTTTGTTGCTCGATTTTCTTACACTGCGAAAGAAAGGTGTCTCAGTTGTGGCAACAAATGCCAGCTGTGTTGCACACACCCTGGGGGCAGAATTCGTAGCCCAAAACACACTTTTGGAATTATCAGATGTAAAATATCATGTTCACGTTACTCTTTCCTCGAGTTTACGTCTTTTGGTGGGGCACAGCCTTTATTTCTTCTGAGGAAGTTGACAATAAAGGCAACAAAATACGTCACCAGTAACAGTACTACATAGGAATGCTCGATGAGTGACCTGATGACGTTCAATAATAGTGACTCCATTGATTTTTGTTGTTTCGAATTAGAGCATGCAGTACTCCTACACCAGACATCTGAACTTTGCCTGTTGAATGCAAACGTCGCATGATGGTTAAATAGTAATCTATCACATATATCAGTAGTCGAGACTTCCTTAATGCGGAAAATCATTCATGCCAGAACGATCTTTGTTGAAACACGAATATCTTTTTCTGGCGTATTTTTACCAAAAGCACTCGCTCCAAACACAGTTCAAATCTTTCTAGCTGCCTCCTCTGCATTCACCCCTCTGTTATACCAAAAGTAAACGTTGTGTTTCAGGTGTTACACCTTTTTCCACTTGCTACTCAATTTTACAATGCTTAACTGTAGTTCATGATTTTCAAGTATGCAAAATCCAGTGCTTAACTTGGAGATAAGAGAACCGCTTGTATGAACATCAAGAGCTCAGATGGAAACCCAGTTCTAAGCAAAGAAGGGAAAGCAGAAAGGTGGAAGGAGTATATAGAGGGTCTATACAAGGGCGATGCTCTTGAGGACAATATTATGGAAATGGAAGAGGATGTAGATCAAGATGAAATGGGAGATACGATACTGCGTGAAGAGTTTGACAGAGCACTGAAAGACCTGAGTCGAAACAAGGCCCCCGGAGTAGACAACATTCCATTGGAACTACTGACGGCCTTGGGAGAGCCAGTCCTGACAAAACTCTACCATCTGGTGAGCAAGATGTATGAAACAGGCGAAATACCCTCAGACTTCAAGAAGAATATAATAATTCCAATCCCAAAGAAAGCAGGTGTGGACAGATGTGAAAATTACCGAACAATCAGTTTAATAAGCCACAGCTGCAAAATACTAACACGAATTCTTTACAGACGAATGGAAAAACTAGTAGAAGCCGACCTCGGGGAAGATCAGTTTGGATTCCGTAGAAATACTGGAACACGTGAGGCAATACTGACCTTACGACTTATCTTAGAAGAAAGATTAAGGAAAGGCAAACCTACGTTCCTAGCATTTGTAGACTTAGAGAAAGCTTTTGACAATGTTGACTGGAATACTCTCTTTCAAGTTCTAAAGGTGGCAGGGGTAAAATACAGGGAGCGAAAGGCTATTTACAATTTGTATAGAAACCAGATGGCAGTTATAAGAGTCGAGGGGCATGAAAGAGAAGCAGTGGTTGGGAAGGGAGTAAGACAGGGTTGTAGCCTCTCCCCGATGCTATTCAATCTGTATATTGAGCAAGCAGTAAAGGAAACAAAAGAAAAATTCGGAGTAGGTATTAAAACCCATGGAGAAGAAATAAAAACGTTGAGGTTCGCCGATGACATTGTAATTCTCTCAGAGACAGCAAAGGACTTGGAAGAGCAGTTGAACGGAATGGATGGTGTCTTGAAGCGAGGATATAAGATGAACATCAACAAAATCAAAACGAGGATAATGGAATGTAGTCGAATTAAGTCGGGTGATGTTGAGGGTATTAGATTAGGAAATGAGACACTTAAAGTAGAAAAGAAGTTTTGCTATTTGGGGAGCAAAATAACTGATGATGGTCGAAGTAGAGAGGATATAAAATGTAGACTGGCAATGGCAAGGAAAGCGTTTCTGAAGAAGAGAAATTTGTTAACATCGAGTATAGATTTAAGTGTCAGGAAGTCATTTCTGAAAGTATTTGTATGGAGTGTAGCCATGTATGGAAGCGAAACATGGACGGTAAATAGTTTGGACAAGAAGAGAATAGAAGCTTTCGAAATGTGGTGCTACAGAAGAATGCTGAAGATTAGATGGGTAGATCACATAACTAATGAGGAAGTATTGAATAGGATTGGGGAGAAGAGAAGTTTGTGGCACAACTTGACCAGAAGAAGGGATCGGTTGGTAGGACATGTTCTGAGGCATCAAGGGATCACCAATTTAGTATTGGAGGGCAGCGTGGAGGGTAAAAATCGTAGGGGGAGACCAAGAGATGAATACACTAAGCAGATTCAGAAAGATGTAGGTTGCAGTAGGTACTGGGAGATGAAGAAGCTTGCACAGGATAGAGTAGCATGGAGAACTGCATCAAACCAGTCTCAGGACTGAAGACCACAACAACAACAACTGCAAGATGATAACTAGAACTTCAAATTCGAAAATGACAGTTGATACATACACTCACAGCGTGGCGCCGCGTTCACATGGACGGCGCCGGATTTCAGGCGGCGGGTGGCGTCTGGTCGGTGGCCGGTAGCCGCTGCAGCGCGAGGAAACGCTCGAGCGGAAGCTGTTATGATCGCGGCGCAGCCACGAGCTGTCCTGCGGAATTGTTTCTGGAATACTTGTCATTTCTGGTGGGTAGAATGTTAAGCGAATTATCTTCGATGCTCAATCATAATCATAACTTTAGACCGAAATGTGGTAAAAAAAAATAGTTGGACACGAACAGGCGACCATAAGCTTAGAATGCATGACGATTACCATTTTTTCTTATCTTTTTTTTCTTATTGTTCATTATTGATCGTTGTGTTTGGTCGTTGCGGACGTCGCAGGACATCCTGTTCAAGTTCGGTGGTTGATCCTTCCACTCAGTTTTTTTATTACAGAGGCCAACCGGCTCTCTGACCGAACACGCTGAGCTACCGTGCCGGCTAGCACTAGACCACGGGCTCACACAATCCGAGAACATCTCGGAAGTACACAACACTTCCTCCTAACGCTTCCGCATCTTACAGTGTTGCCAGATTGTGCAGATGGCCGGTCAGTTTTATTGGCTACGTTAAGTGAATAGACTCGGACTTAGTCTCTGTGGCAGGCGGCCGGCGGTCAGTTTTTATGTCTAAAACTGTACGCCAATGTGTTTCATTCACGTATCTGTGTGGCGCTAAAGTGTGGTTATGGATAATACGTATGCTCAGATTGCGAATGTAACATCATAAGTAAAGAGAGGGAAATGAATTAGGCGTCCTTCGTCTTCCGTAACATCAAATATATTTTAGTTATTCTATCTTAAATGAACTGCGCAGAAAATCATTCACCAGAAGTAAATAACTTGTTAGCAACATCAGATGATATTAACAGCTTTCCGGCGCGGGTTAGCCGTGCTTTCAACGGCGTCATATCGCGGATCGCACGGTGCTTGCGCCGGCGGTGTTTTTATGTCTAAGGCTGTACACTTGAGATATTTCGTTGCTCGTGAAATGGTGGCAGACGATGCTGTGGTGCCTTCTAAGCGCGAGCTTCGTCAGTGGAAGATATCTCAGCACAGCTGAGCGTACGTTTTCTTCCTGCTGCTAGTCTAATGGTCAATGGCAATACTGTAGAATACTTTTTGACAACTATGTGATCATCGATTTATGTTCGTGGTTGGTTTATAATTATGTTAGTAAAATCACTCGATATTTTTATGTCCATTAAATTTTATTTGCTTCATGATTCGTATTGAAGACGTAGGAAACGTATGTTATTTGGTCCAGGAAGCACGTTCCAACATAAATTGATGCTTACACTGACATTTATGTTGCGAATTAGTCGTCTTATCGATCACATGGATAACGAGGATGCTCCGTTTTGCTACAGTTGTTTCATAGCTAACAAGGGAACCTCCCCATCTCACCCTCCTCAGATTTAGTTATAAGTTGGCGCAGTGGATAGGCCTTGAAAAACTGAACACAGATCAATCAAGAAAACAGGAAGAAGTTGTGTGGAACTATGAAAAAAAAAAGCAAAATATACAAACTGAGAAGTCCATGCGCAGGGATAGTGTGAGTTCGGGAGCGCCGTGGTCGCGTGGTTAGAGTGAGCAGCTACGGAGTGAAAGGTCCTTGGTTCAAGTCTTCCCTCGAGTGAGTCGTTTCATTTTTTGTTTTCAGACAAACGTCACCACACGTACTGTTTATCAACAAATGTAGGAAATAATCATACAAATGTTCGACAATCGTTCGATCCCTTAAGGAACTTTCCGATGCCTTACAGTTCGGAAAATATTCATTGACAGTGTTATTGAAGTCGCAAGCTATATTTGCTGGATTCATATTGCCCACGGAATGCATCTCACGTATTTAATGCACTCCCTTCTAAAGTAGCGAACAGTCAACTGCCAGCCATGGAGCCTCATTAGCAGGAATACTCTCTCTTCCGTGCGCTGTAGTCGACTGACGTCATGTGTTTCGATGTTTGTTTCGGTGTAGCGTCATCATACTACGGCGCAGTTACCTCGCATCGGACGGACGGACGGACAGATAATAATTGTCTGAAAAGAAAAAATTCAAATTTTCACTCGAGGGAAGACTTGAACGAAGGACCTCTCGTTGCGCAGCTGCTCACGCTAACCACGGGATCAGGCGCTCCTGAGCTCCCTCTGTCCTTGTTGTTGCGTATCTTGCGCATGGACTACTCAGTTTGTATATTTTGCTTATTTTTTTCATAGTTCCACACAACTTCTTCCAGTTTTCTCGATTGCTCTGTGTTCAGTTTTTCAAGGCCTATCCACTGTGCCAACTTATAACTAAATCTGAGGGGGGTGCGATGGGGATGTTCCCTTGTTAGTGGTATTGTGTGTTGGTGGCGTTGCCAGTTTACATACTGTGCATGTAACACACAATAAATGTGTTGGATTCCTCCTGTGATCAGTTTACTTGAAAAACGTTTGTTGCCATCGTAATTTATGTAACTGGCTCGCGGCTTCCAATTTGACAATTTGTGGAAAAATTGTTTACCTTGCTAGCCCTAGTTTCAAATATTGTCTGACGGAAGACGTAGGCATGAAGGAGTCAGTAAAAGCAATTATTCGCTATTATAGCAAACTTTTGAATCCATTGGACACTTGAATTCTCTATATTGATTCTGAGAGTTTTGTTATTTCTCTTGTTATTTACTGTCTCAATGTCATCCGTGAGAATAAAATTAAAGGCAGTTGGATTAGGTTCCTGATCTATAAACTATGATTTAATAGCCGGCCGCGGTGGTCTAGCGGTTCTAAGCGCGCAGTCCGGAACCGCGCGACTGCTACTGTCGCAGGTTCGAATCCTGTCTCGGGCATGGATGTGTGTGGTGTCCTTAGGTTAGTTAGGTTTAAGTAGTTCTAAGTTCTAGGGGACTGATGACCACAGATGTTAAGTGCCATAGTGCTCAGAACCATTTGAACCATTTAATATTCTGCGCTGCTAAATAAATTATGAAGGTTGTATTCTTTACGTAAAACAGAGTATCGGTTTCAGTCCTAGGATTGACGATAAACTTCAGAAAAACAATTACAGAATAGTGGCATATCGATTATTGAAACTTCTTGGCAGATTAAAACTGTGTGCCCGACCGAGACTCGAACTCGGGACCTTTGCCTTTCGCGGGCAAGTGCTCTACCAACTGAGCTACCGAAGCACGACTCACGACCGGTATTCACAGCTTTACTTCTGCCAGTACCTCGTCTCCTACCTTCCAAACTTTACAGAAGCTCTCCCGCGAAGCTTGCAGAACTAGCACTCCTGAAAGAAAGGATACTGCGGAGACATGGCTTAGCCACAGCCCGCGAAAGGCAAAGGTCCCGAGTTCGAGTCTCGGTCGGGCACACAGTTTTAATCTGCCAGGAAGTTTCATATCAGCGCACACTCCGCTGCAGAGTGAAAATCTCATTCTGGATATCCATTTTTGCTCCTCACCATCAACAATAGTTGTTACCCATAGTTTCGTATTTGTTATTTTACCGTCGTTATCCTTTAGAAACCAACCTGATCTTTCCACAATGCCATTTTTGACTTGCTTCTTAATATGTCCTATAAGCACAGATTTGTTGAAAATATTAACTGTTAAATACGCTATTCCACAAATTAAAAACTTCCAGTTATTCTTCATATCTTGAAACTTACTACCGTTGACTTTCACTGAAGAAAAGATACATGATAATAAAATGAAATCAAAGATTAGAATGTCAAAGCATAGTGTGAATGGTTAAAATGAAATGAACTAAAAATCATCTTCTTGTCTAAAACACGTTACTCTTCCAGAGAACTTCGGCATCTCTCAAAATTTTTTACACCTATGATGTTTAGCCACATGTGGACAAATAGTGGGTCTCATGATACAGCACTGTTTAGCCGTCACAAAATAAAGCCTCAAAAATCAGAAAATAAAACTATTCTTCTACTGTTGCTACGAATCGCATATACCAACCGCCCTCTGCAGCGACAACGACTCAAAGTCTACTGGGTATTTGATTTTTCTCTGCTTTCTCGGGCCTCATTACCTCTCCTTCTAGCCCAACCTTTGTTCTCCAATTACGCCTTCATCGGCGAGCTTCTCCTCAATATTTTTCATTTGTGCTGAATTGTTTTGTACCCTTCTTGAATATACACGTGTGTCATGTATTTTTTACAGACTGCATGAATATATAAGGTGTGTATTTCTTCTCTTGTAAAATTAAATATTACATATCTTGCTGTGAATTAATTTGTTTGTCCACATTCCACTTACTGCGTTTCCTTGAAATTATATAAAATATACTTCTGTAAATAAAGAAAAAACTTGAAACAGCTGTTGCAGCTGATTGGTGAAGGGCTGAAAAAAAAACCTCCTCCGCTGATGCTGCTTAGTATCGCGTATAGCCTCCTTCGGCTTCCACAACAGCTCGAAGTCTGTTGGGCATTGAGCCCACAACTCGAGCCACATAACTAGGAGATTCAAGTAACTCATTCCAAGCGTCATGAATCACATCAGAAAGCTGTCGGCGAGTCGACGGTGACTGCCCCTTTTCTCGTATTACTCTGACAATTTCTGCCCAAATATTCTCAATGGGATTCATGTCAGCTCCTTTACGTGGCCATTCCATTACAGTAATATTACTATGGTCGTCGAACCACCTCTTAACCACACGTGCCATATGAATAGGCGAGCGATCTTATTGGAACATGATCTGATCATCGCCAAATCTTGCTGTCACAGAAGGCTACATCACGTTCTCCAGAATTGATACGTAATTGCGCGCATCGAATCTTCCTTCCACTTCCCACAGGAGCCCACACCCTTCCGCCGATATCCATGCCCATGCCGTTACCGACTCCCTGCCATTCCTTCGGCAACTGTAATATATTTTCGATTATACCAAGCACCTTCAGGCCGGTAAACAAGTACTTTTCCGGTTGATGCCGTAGAGAAAACTTTTTCGTCCGTGAAAATCACTCGCCTCCAAAACTGGAGAGGTTTGTCGACATTTTCAGCAGCAAAAGCAAGGCGAGCTTCTCTGTGGGAAACAGTCAATGTCTCTTTCACAGCAGCGCTTCTTGCTCTCAGTCCACCTTCCCTTAGACGACGAGTGACGGTCTTACTGCTAACATTGAGACCCAAAGTCTGCTGAATTTGTCGTGGGGTGACAAATGGGTGGTTCTCACTGAAACGGCGTATCTGCTGATCCTGAGCTGCTGTTGTTTTGCGGCGACGCCCATGAGGCCTCCCATTCAGGTTACCACTCTCTTCCTTTCGTCTGATCCACCTGGCTACCGTCGGCTTGGGAAGACCCATAGATCGTGCTGTATAGCCATTTGAAGATCCCTCTGCATGGAGTGCTATTATAGCGCCCTTGTCTTCCTCAGCCAGATGGGCCATTTAGCGTTGACTGAATGATTCGTCGCGGTTAATATCTGCTGCGGAAACAGCGCTAGTAGGAAACAGACTGCCTCCTCCACGACGGCAGCCACAACGCAGTGGCCAAGTATGTGTAACACGGAAATCGATGGCATAAACGAGAGGTCGCAAGCCCGTACCCGTGTCATTACATAGTGGCGCAACTTAGAATCTGTAATTTTTCTCAGAAGGGACTGGTCCACTCTTGTCATGTCTTATCCTGATAAATATTACATGAAATGAAATGTTTACGTTTTGCATATGCGGCAGGCCTAAAGCAAGAAACATTTCTGAAATATATGAGGCAACCTGAAGAACACTTCGTGAATTTTAGCTGTACAAGGTTGCCTTATAAGAAGGAAAACGTGTTTATCCTCGCTCGCCGTGTTTCCAAGTGGCGCAGTTTTCTCTGAGGCATACATAATTCTCGCCGGGCGTAAGAAGCGACTCGACTAACGAGGAGAACTCGCCAGGTGTCATAGGCTGATTGTCCGGAAACTTTGCTCATTGAAGGAGAGGACAAAATAAGCGAACATGTGTTTCGACTTATCTGCAGACACTCGACCGTTTCCGAGAAAACGACGGTCAAAGTTATCAACGCGCTCTTGCTATAGTGTAGATACCATCTGCAGCCGAGAACGCAATTGAAGCGGTGGCTCAGTGGCTACCGTCGTTCCTTCTTAACTTTGATTCCCGTGTTCGAGACCATATTGGGTTTTTTTATTACTATTTTTTCCTGCCTCTCTATCAGAATTATCTACGAATGTTTTTTTTCTAATTTATGTTGAAATAATGTTGTCATTATTCGCCAATTAACTTGTAATAAATTAATTAAAAAAACAATAAACGAATGAGACAAGCTGATCTAAAATCATCTGGTCTGCCTCATGTATCGTTATATCCAAATGGTTTATAAATGTTAATCTGCATTCAGATCCGATGACGGCACCTTTAGTGTGTTGAACCCGGTTACCCAGTAAACACTATTTACGCGATCTTGGCTTCTGAATTATTTCTACAACAGAGTGATCGCCCCACTACGCACTATGTGTTCCCTTTTTAACTTATTTCTTTACACAGTAAATTAACTGACGAATAACGACAACAGTGTTTCAACATAAATTGGAATAAACATTCGTAGATAACTCAGTGAGTGAGGGGGGGGGGGGGGGGGGGGGAAGGAAAAACAGGGTTTCGAACTCGCAGCGCAAAGTTCCGAAGTCGCTATGGTAGCCGCAGAGCCACCGCTTCAGTTGAATCCTTACCCGCTAAGAGGTATCTACACTATAGCAACAGCGCATTGAAAACTTTGACCGTCGTTTTCTCAGAAGCGGTAGAGTGTAAGCAGATAAGCTAAGACACGTGTTCGCTTATTTTGCCCCCCCTTTCACTGAGGGAAGTTTCAGCAAGATCGGGGTATGACGCTTCGCGTGTCCCCTCGTGAGTGGCGTGCCTTGGGATTCAGTAGACAGAATGCGTCCACTTTCCTCGACTACTCATTGACATGTTTGGAAACTTTCTTTCTTGTAGTGGCACTTTGCATTATGAGGGCTGATTTTCCTGATAACTATCTACTAATGGACTTTGCTCCTAATTTACGTTACTGTGTAGTAGACCTACTGCAACTACTTAAACCGGAAATGTTTTTTTATTTGGATACTCCGCTTCTTAGTTGCTACATTTCGCTATAATATTTTCCTTTGTTTCAAAACGGCAAGTTAAGATGACCACTGCAACTTGGTAACATCAGTAACAATTTAATACTTTGAAACAGTTATATGTGGTGTAGGAGGGGTGTACTCTGTTGAATGAGGAATACATTAAACACGAAAGCTGCGTTCAATAACAATAATTAACTTTCGGTTACATGACAAAACACAAGTCGAAGCACTGTAAATTCATCTCAGTACCCAGTAAAACTCATACTGGAACGATCGAAAACATACTTTTGTGAGGAAGGCAAACGAATGACTGCGTTTTATTGGCCGCACACTAAGAATACGCAACAGGCCAACTGAAAACACTGCCTACACTACGTTTGTCCGTCCACTGCTATAATATCCTTGACAGAAGTGATTGACTGCGCTCGCAAAAACGTCCAAGGAACGGTAGCACGATTTGTAATGTCACGAAATAGGGGAGAGAGGGTGCCAGGTTTGATAATCGAGTTGGGGTAACATTCATGAAAACAAAAGCGTTTTTCGTTGCTTCGAGATCTTTTCACGAAATTTCAATCACCAACATCTGTTCTGAATGCCAATCCTCGGGAACTTACACAGGAAGAAACCATAGTAGTAATGTAATTCAAGGCTCGCAAGAAAAGATTTAAGTGTCCCTTTTTCCCGCACACTGTTAATGACTGGGACGGTAGAGAAATAGTCCGAACCTTCTGCCAGGCACGTAAGTCTGGATTGCAAAGAAATCTTGTTGATGTAGTCATGTAGATGTAACAACGAAATTATGTTGTAATTGCAACATGTGACTTTCATTTGATTTCAACATCGAAGTTGTTTGCTATTTATTTACTTTTTGTTCATTAGTTTCAGCCATATATGAACACCTACGCACGTTAAATTGATATTGAAATAAAGTGTGATGCATGGACCAATAACAATAAATTCTTACCTACTTGTTATGGTACTGCAGTATCTGCCAGCGTCTTCAGAAGTGGATATCGCATACGACGTTCCTAGGGTGTTTATAAATGGATATTGCAGACGACTTCGAACAAAGTTTGAATGTAGCTTCGTAAAAGTTCCGTGATCAAACGATCTGAGTTGCTGGCGAATACAGTTTATCATTATACATGAGGTGAATAGGGCTCCGCCGGGTGCTGTGGTCGAGCGGTTCCAGGTGCATCAGTCACGAACCGCACGGCTACTTCAGTCGCGGGTTGGAATCCTACCTCGGGCATAGATGTCTGTGATGTCCTTAGGCTAGCTAGGTTTAAGTAGTTCTAGGTCTAGGGGCTGATGACATAAGCAGTTTGGTCGCATAGTTCTTGAAGCCATTTTTGACCTTTCGCGTAAATTTTCTTTACATAAACGGCCGTATCTTTAGATTGCGTTGACATAGAAGCTCACTTTTTTACACCACCAAGGGACCGGTTACCGCAAGAAGTGCGATACATTTCCGCTTATTATGTCTACCCGTTCTGGAGGTAAACGAGTTTTAAAGGTTGGGTGGACCGATAGACGGTCAAGAAAGTGAGACTAGTAGGGTTCCGTTTTTACCGGTTTAGGTGACGAAATCCTAACAACGAAAACAGCTACGACAGCTACTGAAGATGAGGGCCGCATAAATAACACCCCCTACTCTTTATTCGAAATGTTCTAGTTGTAGTCGATACATCAGCATATTAATCGCAGCTACGCTTTCGATCCAAATCATGTTTACAGGAATGCAAATAGAATCCATTTGCCTATACACGTTGTAATTCACATCCCAATATTAATGCTACCGTGTTTTAGAAGTGCGAACATTCCCATTGCTAGGTAGCTTAAGAAACACTTAGGCTAATGAACGTTTTCTGGCTGTGGCGAGTCTAGTGGAGAATTCGAAACAGTGTAGAATATGTTTGGCAGCTATGTAGCCGTTTATTTCCTGAGATGGTGCAGAATTATCCTACTAAATTTACCCTCTAATAAGAGTATTTTGTTATTTCGATAAACATCCTGAATGATTGTCACATAAGCGGTGACATAAAGGAAGAAAATTCATGTTTTTGAGCCCAGAAATCTCTATGCAACAGAATCTGTAGATCATTTTACCATTTTCATTGCGAAATTGCCGTCTTATTCATGTCTGGGGTAATAATAGAGGGCTGTTTGCCTGGGTTGTCTGCTAGCGTAGTGAAAGGAAGGTCTGGTTTGTTTTCGGTTCTAATCTCGATGGAGGCAGGTAGAATATCAGTAAAGCAATTTTAAGAAATTCTCGCGCCCTCAATACTTTTTATCGCTACCTTTATTCTGTACTGGCGCCCTGTGCATGTCAATATGACACTCTTGTAGAATTTCATACATGTTACTGCCTACTTTTTCCGCTTCTGTCAATAATGGAATTGACTTAAGTGTGGCACTGAATGATTTTTAACTGAATTTCGTTATGAATCTTCACGCATTGCTAAATTTGCACACTTTCATGGTAGGTCAGCAACGGTAATCCAGTAGGACTGGTCTGAACGTTGACACAGACCGTTTCGCGGCCGAAAGCGGATAATATTTTGCTAATTCGTAACGATCTGACGTTCTTTGTCTTACTAAAACAGTTGTGTTATCTCGATAAGTTGAAATTCATTTTTATTGGTACAGTTCATACCAATTAGCGTTTCTTCCTTCATTCTGTCTTATATTTAGCTGTTGTATTTAACACACTAATCAGCATTAATATAGTATTACAAATTATTGAAAACAGCCTAAAAAAGTTCAGATACTTTATCAATTTCACGCAAGTGCATAGTATGTTGGTAGCACTTCGTCGCCTTGCCGGTTATGCTGTGTAGCAGACTTTAAAGCCGTGCGGATCAGCATAACGAAAAGGCGAGGGGTCTCGCTCGTTTTGTCCACGACTGTACATCATCACATCTAACGATTTTCGTCCTATGTAGAAAATTCCTTCGTCTTGCGTCGCTTTTTTTTCTTTTTTTTTGCGTATTATCCTTCAATGCTTCAGCTTAATAGGCACCCATGCGTATCGTAGTCACATTGTATTTAGTAAAGATCCATGCTATCTTACATGGAAATATCAGTGAGACAAACATATCTGTAAGAACTGCGAATGGCAGATACCAAATAGAGCATGCAATAAAAAATAGATAATCCGTAATACCGTGATCTAAAGATGAAATTCATGAAACATTCTATAAAATTAATTTGGGGAAGTGCTGAGCTGACAGTATCAAGACTCGCGACCTGCAATTTTTCCCAAACGAGTTTACGGAATCTATTCGACAAATAAATTTGATGTCTACATTACTTGTAGCTTTGTATGTCAGCTTCATGGTGAAGTGTTCATAATTTCGTAAATAGTGAAATTTCACATAGAAGAAACAATTTCGAAAACGTTGCAATAAAAAATATCGGTCGCTGTAAATTTGGAATTGATGTGTATTGCACCATATGTTGCCGTGTATCAAATTGAACTGAAATTTCGGATTTTTTTTTAATCTTGGGAGGGGATCAATTGCTACCTCCACTCTAGCGAAAATGGATTCTATGTAGCGCATTAATTATCAATCGCATGCGCACAGGAATGAAGTATTCACAACATCCCCCATATTTCGTAAACGGTTCAACAAATCATAACGAGATTTTGGCAAATGACGGCACAGAAAGAGGAAAGTATTTTGTCATATGGTTAACATAAAGAAATTATCTATGGCCATGTACTGGAAGTTACAGATTTTATTTAATTTTTTTCAAAACAGTACTGTAATTTTTTAAGATTCATCGACAGCTAGCGAAAAAAGTATTTGCTAACAAGAAAAACATAAAATTCTTCTTGTGCTACTATTAACCAGAACACTGTAATTTCCTGCAAGCTGCTGCCCTCTCTGTTGGTTGCTCAACTGCTTATTTAATAACACAGTCTATTTCAGGATTCTGCTGCAATAGCTACTTCAAGGCGAGTTTGCGCAAATTATACCGTTTTGGCAAAAGAAACAAAATGAAACCTGTCAACAACAGAAATGCAGCAATAACTAATAACAGATGATGGTTCTGCAAAGGAGAAAAGGTTAACGTTTGAGAGAAAAATTAATCGCCAATTCTGTTGCAATTTTGGCGGAATCGTGTGGTCCATCGTAGAAACCTACAAAAGGACTTTCTTCCCGTTCTTCATTTAAGAAATATGAAAATAGTGTATCTTCTTTTCATTTCTGTACCCATTGTTTTAACCTTAATGAGTTAGAGAAACAGACATTAAATTTATTGTTTCTGATAGAATAATTCTGCATTTTTGTTGCAGGCTTGAACTAGCCCAATAAAACTCTCTCATAAAGCTGAAACGAATTGCAGAACCTTGGCAACTATTCGTCAAACTCACTTTCACTGATAACTCAAGCTATTTTTGCAATAAAAAGATTCACTCCCTTACTTTGTACAGGGATAGGAACAGAAAGATGGTACATCATTTTCTGTAATTTTTCATGCGTCATAGGTAGCTGAAATGTAGAAAGAAATTCCTTTGGTAAATTTCATTTTATGGGTTTACAGTAACGTAAGAAGAAATTTCATATTTTTCATAATAGCAAATTCTCTCTCCACTAGTTGTCGATGAGCCTTAAAAATTACAGTATTGGCTCGAAAAAAAAAACTAAATAAAAATAAAAACCGTAGCTTCTGCTACATAACCGTAGATAATGTTCCATATGTTAACGATGTGGTAAAATCTTCTTCTCTTGGCATGCTATAATTTCGTTTCGATATCTCGAACGGTTAATTGTGGGACATTATGAATATTTCATTCCCATAAGCTTGTGATCGGAAATGAACATGCTACATATTATCCATTTTCTTGGGGCTGATCACAGATATTCATCAACTCCTAAGTTTAAGGAGAAACTCTTGTACTCAACAGATGAATTCTTAGATATGAAGTAGTAACTGTAAAAAAATTAATTAATTAATTCTTTTGTGTAAAGAAAACTTATGTTAAAGTGACACGTTCCACATCATTACGAAATGTCGTATTCATGTCCTATGGAACAAGAATTAATGTATGCATGTATGTACTCGTAATGTTGGCTGCATTGCATACAGACCAACATATGGTCTAATATGAAACAAACGCAAGTTTATAGCAACCCCTAATTTTTGGTTGCTACTTTTTCGATTTTGATACTTACATGTGAAGCATAACAATAATGCCCCCCCCCCCCCCCCCCCCCCCCAGGGAACCATGGACCTTGCCGTTGGTGGGGAGGCTTGAGTGCCTCAGCGATACAGATAGCCGTACCGTAGGTGCAACCACAACGGAGGGGTATCTGCTGAGAGGCCAGACAAACGTGTGGTTCCTGAAGAGGGGCAGCAGCCTTTTCAATAGTTTCAGGGGCAACAGTCTGGATGATTGACTGATCTGGCCTTGTAACACTAACCAAAACGGCCTTGCTGTGCTGGTATTGCGAACGGCTGAAAGCAAGGTTTCAGATAGATTACATAATGGTGAGACAGAGATTTAGGAATCAGGTTTTAAATTGTAAGACATTTCCAGGGGCAGGTGTGGACTCTGATCACAATCTATTGGTTATGAACTGTAGATTGAAACTGAAGAAACTGTAAAAAGGTGGGAATTTAAGGAGATGGGACCTGGATAAACTGAAAGAACCAGAGATTGTACAGAGTTTGAGGGAGAGCATAAGGGAACAACTGGCAGGAATGGGGGAAAGAAATACAGTAGAAGAAGAATGGTTAGCTTTGAGGGATGAAATAGTGAAGGCAGCAGAGGATCAAAATAGGTAAAAAGACGAGGGCTAGTAGAAATCCTTGGGTAACAAGAAATATTGAATTTAATTGATGAAAGGAGAAAATATAAAATACGGCCGTAATTTTTCACGAGGGCATGCAGCTTTATTGGTTAAATGATGATTGGTTAAATGATGATGGCGTCCTCTTGGGTAAAATATTCCGGAGGTAAAATAGTCCCCCATTCGGATCTCCGGGCGGGGACTACTCAGGAGGACGTCGTCATCAGGAGAAAGAAAACTGGCGTTCTACGGATCGCAGCGTGGAATGTCAGATCCCTTGTCGAGCAGGTAGGTTAGAAAATTTAAAAACGGAAATGGATAGGTTAAAGTTAGATATAGTGGGAATTAGTGAAGTTCGGTGGCAGGAGGAACAAGACTTTTGGTCAGGCGAATACAGGGTTATAAATAGAAAATCAAATATGGGTAATGTAGGAGTAGGTTTAATAATGAATAAAAAAAAATAGGAGTGCGGGTAAACTACTACGAACAGCATACTGAACGCATTATTGTGGCCAAGATAGACACGAAGCCCACGCCTACTACAGTAGTACAAGTTTATATGCCAACTAGCTCTGCAGATGACGAAGAAATTGAAGAAATGTATGATGAAACAAAAGAAATTATTCAGGTAGTGAAGGGAGACGAAAATTTAATAGTCACTGGTGACTGGAATTCGGTAGTAGGAAAAGGGAGAGAAGGAAACGTAGTAGCTGAATATGGATTGGGGCTAAGAAATGAAAGAAGAAGCCGCCTGATAGAATTTTGCACAGAACACAACCTAATCATAGCTAACACTTGGTTCAAGAATCGTAAAAGAAGGTTGTATACGTGGAAGAAGCCTGGAGATACTGACAGGTAATAATGATAAGACAGAGATTTAGGAACCAGGTTTTAAATTGTAAGACATTTCCAGGGGCAGATGTGGACTCTGATCACAATATATTGGTTATGAACTGTAGATTAAAACGGAAGAAACTGTAAAATGGTAGTAATTTAAAGAGATGGGACCTGGATAAACTGAAAGAACCAGAGATTGTACAGAGTTTCAGGGAGAGCATAAGGGAACAACTGACAGGAATGGGGGAAAGAAATACAGTAGAAGAAGAATTGGTAGCTTTGAGGGATGAAATAGTGAAGGCAGCAGATGATCAAAATAGGTAAAAAGACGAGGGCTAGTAGAAATCCTTGGGTAACAGAAGAAATATTGAATTTAATTGACGAAAGGAGAAAATATAAAAATGCAGTAAATAAAGCAGGGAAAAAGGAATACAAACGTCTCAAAAATGAGATTGACAGGAAGTGCAAAATGGCTAAGCAGGGATGGCTAGAGGACAAATGTAAGGATGTAGAGGCTTATCTCACTAGGGGTAAAATAGATACTGCCCACAGGAAAATTAAAGAGACCTTTGGAGAAAAGAGAACCACTTGTATGAATATCAAGAGCTCAGTTGGAAACCCAGTTCTAAGCAAAGAAGGGAAAGCAGAAAGGTGGAAGGAGTATATAGAGGGTCTATACAAGGGCGATGTACTTGCGGACAATATTACGGAAATGGAAGAGTGTGTAGATGAAGATGAAATGGGAGATACGATACTGCGTGAAGAGTTTGACAGAGCACTGAAAGACCTGAGTCGAAACAAGGCCGCGGGAGTATACAACATTCTATTAGAACTACTGACGGCCTTGGGAGAGCCAGTCCTGACAAAACTCTACCATCTGGTGAGCAAGATGTATGAGAAAGGCGAAATACCCTCAGACTTGAAGAAGAATACAATAATTTCAATCCCAAAGAAAGCAGGTGTTGACAGATGTGAAAATTACCGATCTATCAGTTTCATAAATCACGGATGCAAAATACTAACGCGTATTCTCTACAGACGAATGGAAAAACTGGTAGAAGCTGACCTTGGGGAAGATCAGTTTGGATTCCGTAGAAATATTGGAACACGTGAGGCAATACTGACCCTACGACTTATCTTAGAAGCTAGATTAAGGAAAGGCAAACCTACGTTTCTAGCATTTGTAGACTTAGAGAAAGCTTTTGACAAAGCTGACTGGAATACTCGGGGCATGAAAGAGAATCAGTGGTTGGGAAGGGAGTGAGACAGGGTTGTAGCCTCTCCCCGATGTTATTCAATCTGTATATTGAGCAAGCAGTGAAGGAAACAAAAGAAAAATTCGGAGTAGGTATTAAAATCCATGGAGAAGAAATAAAAACTTTGAGGTTCGCCAATGAGCAGAGACAGTAAAGGACTTGGAAGGGCAGTTGAAAGGAATGTACAGTGTCTTGAAAGGAGGATATAAGATGAACATCAACAAAAGCGAAACGAGAATAATGGAATGTAGTCGAATTAAATCGGGTGATGCTGAGGGAATTAGATTAGGAAATGAGACGTTTAAAGTAGTAAACGAATTTTGCTGTTTGGGGAGCAAAATAACTGATGTTGGTCGAAGTAGAGAGGATATCAAATGTAGACTGGCAATGGCGAGGAAAGCGTTTCTGAAGAAGAGAAATTTGTTCACATCGAGTATAGATTTAAGTGTCAGGAAGTCGTTTCTGAAAGTATTTGTATGGAGCGCAGTCATGTATGGAAGTGAAACATGGACGATAACTAGTTTGGACAAGAAGAGAATAGAAGCTTTCGAAATGTGGTGCTACAGAAGAATGCTGAAGATTAGATGGGTAGATCATATAACTAATGAGGAGGTATTGAATAGGATTGGGGAGCACTTTGTGGCACAACTTGACTAGAAGAAGGGATCGGTTGGTAGAACATGTGCTGAGGCATCTAGGGATCACCAATTTAGTATTGGAGGGCAGCGTGGAGGGTAAAAATCGTAGAGGGAGACCAAGTGATGAATACACTAAACAGATTCAGAAGGATGTAGGTTGCAGTAGGTACTGGGAGATGAAGAAGCTTGCACAGGATAGAGTAGCATGGAGAGCTGCATCAAACCAGTCTCAGGACTGAAGACCACAACAACAACAACAACAACAACAATTATGACCATTAACGAAGTGGTGATCACTACATGAAGCTGACATATAAAGCTACAAGTAACGTAGAAACCATCTTTTTTTTTTATGGAACAGATTCTGCAATTGCGAAATCCTCTTCGATTCTGTCAGTGAAGTGCTTCGCCAGGGCTGGCCCGCTGTGCGTGTCGTCACACAGAGCGCACCGCGGCCTTCGCTGTATGTGACAGTAATAGGATTATGTGTACCGTCTGCAGCTGGAGGCTCTGTCGCTGTGGTAACGACGCAGTGTGCTACACAGTAGTGTAGTGAGGCCAGCCCCAGACAGCAGAACACTGTGTCTCTGGTTTGTGGCAGCTTAACGACAGCTGGTAACGCGTGCAGTTGCAGACTCACGTTCGTGGCTCACGTTATCCGACTCGGCTGGTAGTGAAAGTCCCAGCTTAGACCAATTTACTGTATGTGTTTACATAGTCCTTTGCTAATATGTTTTCACGTTCGTTTTTCGACGGCACCACTTCCTGCAGTAACTTCATTGTCTTGTACTAGTTGTACTGACGGTGGCAAAAGGAATTTGTTTGAATTCTTCATCGTAGCCACAGTCACAGTACAGAGATTGGACCCACACTGAGTTGGTTATTGTTCTGGTGGAACTTCCTGTGATTGAATCTATGTTCCGATATTTTCACTTGACGGTCTATATTGCAAAAACTGTTGTTTTTGTGGCTGAGTGTCACAGCTGCGTGATCTGCTCTCCTATTTCCGTATGATTGCTGTAGCACGCCATTGTGTGGTGCCTAATTTTGGCCCTGATGGTGAAGAGGAGTTTGAATGGTGGCAATGCGTCGTATTTTAGTGACTTCCTGAAAACTTTCGATACACTTTCACACTGCTGGCTAATGAACATATCTTGAAGAGCCAAAGAAACTGGTACGCCTGCCTAATATCGTGCAGGGCTCCCGCGCAAAAGTCCGGCAGCACGGCGTGGCATTGACTCGACCTTGAAGTAATGCTGCATTGACACCATGATTCCTGCAGGGCTGTCCATAAGTCCATAAGAGTACGAGGGGGTGGAGATCTCTTCTTAACAGCACATTGCGAGGCATCCAACATACGCTCAATAATGTTCATCTCTGGGGAGGTCGGTGGCCAGCGGAAGGGTTTAAACTCAGAAGAGTGTTCCTGGAGCCACTCTGTAGCAATTCTGGACGTATGAGGTGTCGCACTTTTCTGCTGGATTTTCCCAAGTCCGTCGGAATGCGCAATGGATATGAATGGATTCAGGTAATCAGAAAGGATGCCTACGTACGTGTCACCTATCAGAGTCGTATCTAGACGTATCAGGGGTCCCATATCACTCCGACTGCACACGCCCCACACCGTTACATAGCCTCCATCAGCTTGTACAGTCCGCTGCTG
The DNA here is from genome assembly GCF_023864275.1 of Schistocerca cancellata. Taxonomy (NCBI): domain Eukaryota; kingdom Metazoa; phylum Arthropoda; class Insecta; order Orthoptera; family Acrididae; genus Schistocerca; species Schistocerca cancellata. The sequence continues at coordinate 19,643,745 of NC_064633.1, read as the reverse complement.
ACATGCAGGGTCATGGATTCATGATGTTGTCTCCATACCCGTACACCTCCATCTGCTCGATACAATTTGAAACGAGACAGGGTTGCACTTCCGTCACGTTGAACGTTTCTCTCCAGTCGTCGTTGGTCGCGTTCTTGCAGGATTTTTTTCCTGCCGCAGCGATGTCGGAAATTTGATGTTTTACCGGATTCCTAATATTCAAAGTACACTCGTGAAACGGCCGTACGGGAAAATCCCCACTTCATCCCTACTTCGGAGACGCTGTGTCACATCGATCATGCGGTCCGCCCCCAGTAGCTGAGTGGTCAGCGCGACAGAATATCAACCCTAAGGGTCCGGGTTCGATTCCAGATTGGGTCGGAGCTTTTCTCCGCTCAGGGACTGGGTGTTGTATTGTCCTAATCATCATCATTTCATCCCCATCGACGCGCAAGTCGCCGAAGTGGCGTCAAATCGAAAGACTTGCACGCGGCGAACAATCTACCCGACGGGAGGCCCTCGTCACACGTCATTATTATTATTATTATTATTATCGCTCATGCGCCGGCTGTAACATCACGCTCAAACTCACTTCCATCTTGATAACTTATCATTGTAGCAGCAGTAGCCGATCTAACTGCGCCAGACAGTTGTTGTCTTATAAAGGCGTTGACGACCACAGCGCCCTATTCTGCCTGTTTACATATACCTGTTATTTGAATACGCATTCCTATACCAGCTTCTTTGGCGCTTCAGTGCAGTACAAGCGTACGGAGTATCATATCAGCTGTGTGACTGGCTCGAAGCGTGCCTGGCAAACAGAACAGAGCATGTCATTTTCAACGGAGAGAAGTCTTCAGACGTAACTTCGAGCACGCCGCGAGAGAGTGTCATACGACCAGTGCATTCCATAACATACGTAAGTAAGCTAGTGGATAACATCGGAAGTTGTACGAGGCTTCTCGCGGGTGATGATGTTGTATACAGAAAAGGCGCGTCGCTCGGTGAAGGGACAGGCTGTTGACCCTCGACATAAACAAATGTAACGCACTAAGCGTAAATAGACGGAAAGACCCACTAAAGTACTATTACAATATTGCAGAATGATCACTGAAAGCAGACACGTTCATTAAACATTTAGGAATTTGCATACAGAGTGATTTAGAGTGAAACTACCACATAAAACCAATCGCTGGGAGACAGATTAACTGGAAGAATCCTCAAGACGTGTGCTCCACTCGCAGAGGAGCTACTTTACAAAACTCTCAATCGCTCAATACTTGGAAGTCGCTCATTAGTCTCTGATCTGTACCAGTTTGGATTGGTGGAGGAAACAGAGGAGCTCCAAAGAAGATCAGCACATTTCGTTACAAGTTGATTTAGTTAACGCGAAGGTGTCGCGGACATGCTCAGAGAAATCCGGCGGTAGCGACTAAAAGATCGTTGTTCTGCACGACGGTGTGATTTATTGTTAAAATTCAAAGAATATTAAATTTTTAGGTGATCTGGAGATACACATGGTCCGAAATTTCTTTCATGGAGTTGTCGTCTCGGAAAGCAAGAGTGGGTTTAACCCGGTTGGCCATCCATTTGGATAGAGCTAGGATGACAGGTAGAGCAGGTACGCTACCGTGCTGTCCCAGAGTTCATCAACCATAGTGGGTGACGAGTGCGACCGTTCTCTCATAAACCCATTAGCAGACATTTTCACAAAGCGAGAGATCTGGAGATGGTGATGATGCTGTGTTGATGTGTGTGTACGACAGGGCCCGTACTAAAATTTTATGAGACGATATAGGTCATGAAATTATCGAAATCTGAACTGCGAAGAAAAACATAAAGGACGCCCTAAAACATGGTCTCTCACACACACACACACACACACACACACACACACACACACACTCAAGCAGACACACACAGAACATCAAAAAACATGGTTTTCTGATCTAAAACTTACGGTAACAAGGGAAGAAGCAATGGAAAGATTTAATGTTATAGAGAAGATAGCTGCTGCTGGGTGACCGCTGGAATACGAGGGATGAGCCAACCTCTCTGCAGTACACTAAAATCTCCAGCCTAAAAGCTTAGACCGGGGTCGAGGCACTTCACAAAATTCTAAAAGCTTTGTTATGGGGAGTCGGGGGCATTTTTGTACAGAATTTTGTGTACCATTATTTCATATATCTGTGGAACATAATTTAGATATCTTCTTTTGCTGGATTTCTGCAGCTCCTAAATATCTCAAACAAAAGAAAAGAAATGCACCAAACTTTAGGGGTTTTCTCTCACATAAATGCCTTACTATTGAATTAAATAAAAATTCTTTCCACAGAAGATTTCACTATAGTATAGATTAGCTACACGCCAAATTTAAGTACTCTAATTTTAGTGGTTTGTGAGGAAAGGAAGACAATGTTTCCAAAAGGTAGGTTAGAGGAAATCTGAATCAAAGATTTGACAGGGTTTTTATAAGGCTTTACCTTCTGTGGGTGAACTAGTGCAGACAATATGCATACATGTCTTCATCCTCAAGAAATCTCTGTTTTCATTTTCTTCTTCGGTTCATCTGATTTTCAAACTGTGCAGCAATAACGTCAGCTGCAGCAATTCTCCTGTCACCGATTTCCTTCAATACCGACAGTACGAAAGCTTCTGGATCAAATAGCAGCCTCTGTAGAGTTGCCAAGATTATTAAAGTATAGTAATTACACTTTACTGGAATGAGCCACGTTGCAAATTATAATAACAGATCTACACACGACTCCCGTAATCTTTACTTCTTTGTAGCTACTTGTAAACAAACACCAGAAACGAAAGAACACAAAACCACTGGCAGTGATGCTACACTAGAGCCTTCTTGATGTACTACACAAATATTCCCTGCATGGTGGTTGAATAAAACTAAACGCCGCAGGAATAAATAATATCAGGAAATACAGGGCAAGAAATGGGCGTCGGCGCGTATAAGCTTTCGCCAATTATTATTTTTGTCACACTTAAGAATGGAATAGAAACGTAATATTCAGGAATTGAAATTTCAGTACCATGCATTAAATGAAGAGCCAATAAAAAAATCTCACAATTTTGGTCGCTTTCACGTACGTTCCCCCTTAACCCATCTCGTCATCTGTTACAGTAGAGGGCAGATTCCCACCTAAATTTACTTCTGCCTTCTTCTCACAATATAAAGTGCACTCATCTGAAGTGTGGCTTATAGTGATTTGCACGCCGCTGGCATCACATATCGTTGAGGGAGGGAGGGGGGGGGGAGGCATCTCTCTACTCTCTGGAGTAAGAAACCATGTGTTACGGGTCAGTGCCCAATATGAAGCGGATCGGGGCCATCGGCATGAGGAACGCCACGGCCCTGATAGCTGCCTTCACCACCCTCAGCTTGTCATCCGACACTGCAAGCCACACGCCTCCTTCCACAACTGCATGGATCTCTGACTCATCAGCGAAATGACAGCCTGCAGGGGAATGGTGCATTGTGTAACGCCGCGTTCCCTGCAGATATCCGTGGCTGCTTGGTCTGTTTGTCCGTTATCCCAAATTTCCACATCCCCCAATACCGAGCAGAATAATATCTGATTCCCCCGCTGTTGAAGTAAACACTGTAGGTGGTGTATTAGATGCAACATTTCCTCTTCTGTGTACCTCTGCTGCTATGTGATTGTGTTTCCAGTGCAGTCCTGACCTCACCCTGCGAAAAAAGTGGCAATTGATCGAGAATTGGAGCGTCACCACCCACCAGCCACAACGATTGGTAAACTCTAGGACGGAGTCGCAGCAACATGAAAATACGTGTCATCACGTCAGGTCAGCTCAGTCCGATGGGACGACCAGTTGGGCTCTCTCTCTGAACGAAACTTCGCTCCATCGATACCAGCAAAACACCTACAAACCTTGTCATTTATTCTTCGTGCTATGCTGTACACACAATAAGTAAAGTTTGGCTGTATACAGTCCTCCTGGCGTTGCGATTTAAATGATCAGTAGTTTATAATAAATTCAAATGCGAGATTTTACGTTAGGCTTTACAGTGACCGATATTAACATCAGCTGAAACTGCAAGTTCAGTGTTATCAGTTATTTTATCCCAACTACGCATTTCAGAGGTTTAATCCATATTCATCAGGTGACTTCATGTTAATTTATGTTAATTTGTAAGACATGTTTTTGTTGTCTGCACTTCTTTGTGGTAACCTGCGGCACTGTTTAGTATCACAACACTAAAAGCACAGATGGCATCTACAAGCTAATAAATGCGAAGATCTTTCACAGAGGAAGACCGCACTGCAGTTCCTTCTCTAAATCTTCGTACGAACGAAAAACTGGCTGACATCGAAATAAGTGTCCAAGGAATAGAAAAGCAACTGGAATCACTCAACAGAGGAAAGTCCACTGGACCTGACGGGATACTAGTTCGATTCTACACAGAGTACGCGAAAGAACTTGCACCCCTTCTAACAGCCGTGTACCGCAAGTCTCTAGAGGAACGGAAGGTTCCAAATGATTGGAAAAGAGCAGAGGTAGTCCCAGTCTTCACGAAGAGTCGCAAAGCAGATGCGCAAAACTATAGACCTATATCTCTGACGTCGATCTGTTGTAGAATTTTAGAACATGTTTTTTGCTCGTGTATCCTGTCGTTTCTGGAAACCCAGAATCTGCTCTGTAGGAATCAACATGGATTCCGGAAACAGCGATCGTGTGAGACCCAACTCGCTTTATTTGTTCATGAGACCCATAAAATATTAGATACAGGCTCCCAGGTAGATCCCATTTTCCTTGACTTCCGGAAGGCGTTCGATCAGTTCCGCACTGTCGCCTGATAAATAAAATAAGAGCCTACGGAATATGAGACTAGCTGTGTGGCTGGATTGAAGAGTTTTTAGCAAACAGAACACAGCATGTTGTTCTCAATGTAGAGACGTCTACAGACGTTAAAGTAACCTCTGGCGTGCCACAGGGGAGTGTTATGGGACCATTGCTTCTCACAATATATATAAATGACCTATTAGATAGTGTCGGAAGTTCCATGCGGCTTTTCGCGGATGATGCTGTAGTATATAGAGAAGTTGAAGCATTATAAATTTGCAGCGAAATGCAGGAAGATCTGCAGCGGATAGGCATTTGGTGCAGGGAGTGGCAACTGACCCTTAACGCCGGCCGGAGTGGCCGAGCGGTTCTAGGCGCTACAGTCTGGAACCGCGCGACCGCTACGGTCGCAGGTTCGAATCCTGCCTCGGACTTGGATGTGTGTGATGTCCTTAGGTTAATTAGGTTTAAGTAGTTCTAAGTTCTAGGGGACTGATGACCTCAGGAATTAAGTCCTATGGTGCTTAGAGCCATTTGAACCATTTTGACCCTTAACATAGACAAATGTAATGTATTACGAATACATAGAAAGAAGGATCTCTATTGTATGATTATATGATAGCGGAACAAACACTGGTAGCAGTTATTTCTATAAAATATCTGGGAGTATGCGTGCGGAATGATTTGAAGTGGAATGATCATATAAAATTAAATGTTGGTAAGGCGGGTGCCAGGTTGAGATTCATTGGGAAAGTCCTTAGAAAATGTAGACCATCAACAAAGGATGTGGCTTACAAAACACTCTTTCGACCTATACTTGAATATTGCTCATCAGTGTGGGATCTGTACCAGATCGGGTTGAGGGTTGAGGGTTGACGGAGGAGACAGAGAAAATCCAAAGAAGAGCGGCGCGTTTCGTCACAGGGTTATTTGGTAAGCGTGATAGCGTTACGGAGATGTTTAGCATACTCAAGTGGCAGACTCTGCAAGAGAGGCGCTCTGCATCGCGGTGTAACTTGCTGTCCAGGTTTCGAGAGGGTGCGTTTCTGGATGGGGTATCGAATATATTGCTTCCCCCTACTTATACCTCTTATACCTCCCGAGGAGATCACGAATGTAAAATTAGAGATTCAAGCGCGCACGGAGGCTTTCCGGCAGTCGTTCTTCCCGCGAACCATACGCGACTGGAACAGGAAAGGGAAGTAATGACATTGGTACGTTAAGTGCCCTCCGCCACACACCGTTGGGTGGATTGCGGAGTATAAATGTAGATGTAGATGTAGAGTAATAATGTTACCAACAGTGGCAAAAAAACAGTTTTAGTGCAAGCCTCTCAGTTTTGTGATAGTTGCAATGATGAATCGATTATAACAATGGAGGTACGTATGTATGTATTTATGTCTGTTCCACATCTCCTCGTAAACAACTGTACCGATTTCAACCAAACTCGGTACACATATTTACTGTCTGGAAAGAATCACTATGGCAGTAAGAACCACCCGTCTATCGAAGGGATGAAGGAGGTGGTGAGGAAGGAGTGTTGCCCACGATGCGAGAATACTCATACGTTAGCCATCTAATATTAGACAATGAGAACGCTTAGAGACTTGCAACGAACATAACACTTAATTTCAAACCTTAATGAAATGTTTTCTTGCTGACGACCTCGACGAAATGATGAAAGAATAAAAGTTTATCGATTACCAGATTTTCGTTGTTCATGCAGTAAAAATGTCACATGAAGCAAGACGTAATTTATTATTTCCTTCGTATTAACTGTATTCATGAGATATTTTGCAGACAATTCTTACATACACCCCCCACCCCACCCCATGAACCATGGACCTTGTCGTTGGTGGGGAGGCTTTGGTGCCTCAGCGATACAGATAGCCGTACCGTAGGTACAACCACAACGGAGGGGTATCTGTTGAGAGGCCAGACAAACGTGTGGTTCCTGAAGAGGGGCAGCAACCTTTTCAGTAGTTGCAAGGGCAACAGTCTGGATGATTGACTGATCTGGCCTTGTAACAATAACCAAAACGGCCTTGCTGTGCTGGTACTGCGAACGGCTGAAAGCAAGGGGAAACTACGGCCGTAATTTTTCCCGAGGGCATGCAGCTTTACTGTATGATTAAATGATGATGGCGTCCTCTTGGGTAAAATATTCCGGAGGTAAAATAGTCCCCCATTCGGATCTCCGGGCGGGGACTACTCAGGAGGACGTCGTTATCAGGAGAAAGAAAACTGGCGTTCTACGGATCGGAGCGTGGAATCTCAGATCACTTAATCGGGCAGGTAGCTTAGAAAATTTAAAAAGGGAAATGGATAGGTTAAAGTTAGATATAGCGGGAATTAGTGAAGTTCGGTGGCAGGAGGAACAAGACTTCTGGTCAGGCGAATACAGGGTTATAAATACAAAGTCAAATAGGGGTAATGCAGGAGTAGGTTTAATAATCAATAGGAAAATAGGAATGCGGGTAAGCTACTACAAACAGCATACTGAACGCATTATTGTGGCCACGATAGATACGAAGCCCACACCTACTACAGTAGTACAAGTTTATATGCCAACTAGCTCTGCAGATGACGAAGAAATTGATGAAATGTATGATGAAATAAAAGAAATTATTCAGATAGTGAAGGGAGACGAAAATTTAATGGTCATGGGTGACCATTAAAGGGAGAGATGGAAACGTAGTAGGTGAATATGGATTGGGGCTAAGAAATGAAAGAGGAAGCCGCCTGGTAGAATTTTGCACAGAGCACAACTTAATCATAGCTAACACTTGGTTTAAGAATCACGATAGAAGGTTGTATACATGGAAGAACCCTGGAGATACTAAAAGGTTTCGGGTAGATTATATAATGGTAAGACAGAGATTTAGGAACCAGGTTTTAAATTGTAAGACATTTCCAGGGGCAGATGTGGCTTCTGACCACAATCTATTGGTTATGACCTGTAGATTAAAACTGAAGAAACTGCAAAAAGGTGGGAATTTAAGGAGATGGGACCTGGATCAACTGAAACAACCAGAGGTTGTACAGAGTTTCAGGGAGAGCATAAGGGCACAATTGACAGGAATGGGGGAAAGAAATACAGTAGAAGAAGAATGGGTAGCTTTGAGGGATGAAGTTGTGAAGGCAGCAGAGGATCAAGTAGGTAAAAGACGAGGGCTAGTAGAAATCCTTGGGTAACAGAAGAAATATTGAATTTAATTGATGAAAGGAGAAAATATAAAAATGCAGTAAATGAAGCAGGCAAAAAGGAATACAAACGTCTCAAAAATGAGATCGACAGGAAGTGCAAAATGGCTAAGCAGGGATGGCTAGAGGACAAATGTAAGGATGTAGAGGCTTATCTCACTAGAGGTAAGATAGATACTGCCTACAGGAAAATTAAAGAGACCTTTGGAGAAAAGAGAACCACTTGCATGAACATCAAGAGCACAGATGGAAACCCACTTCTAAGGAAAAAAGGGAAAACAGAAAGGTGGAAGGAGTATATAGAGGGTCTATACAAGGGTGATGTACTTGAGGACAATATTATGGAAATGGAAGAGGATGTAGATGAAGATGAAATGGGAGATACGATACTGTGTCAAGAGTTTGACAGAGCACTGAAAGACCTGAGTCGAAACAAGGCCCCCGGAGAAGACAACTTTCCATTGGAACTACTGACGGCCTTGGGAGAGCCAGTCCTGACAAAACTCTACCATCTGGTGAGCAAGATGTATGAAACAGGCGAAATACCCTCAGACTTCAAGAAGAATATAATAATTCCAATCCCAAAGAAAGCGGGTGTTGAGAGATGTGAAAATTACCGAACAATCAGTTTAATAAGCCACAGCTGCAAAATTCTAACACGAATTCTTTACAGACGAATGGAAAAACTAGTAGAAGCCGACCTCGGGGAAGATCAGTTTGGATTCCATAGAAAAATGGGAATACGTGAGGCAATACTGACCCTACGACTTATCTTAGAAGAAAGATTAAGGAAAGGCAAACCTACGTTTCTAGCATTTGTAGACTTGGAGAAGGCTTTTGACAATGTTGACTGGAATACTCTCTTTCAAATTCTAAAGGTGGCAGGAGTAAAATACAGGGAGCGACAGGCTATTTACAATTTGTACAGAAACCAGATGGCAGTTATAAGAGTCGAGGGACATGAAAGAGAAGCAGTGGTTGGGAAGGGAGTAAGACAGGGCTGTAGCCTCTCCCCGATGTTATTCAATCTGTATATTGAGCAAGCAGTAAAGGAAACAAAAGAAAAATTCGGAGTAGGTATTAAAATCCATGGAGAAGAAATAAAAACTTTGCGGTTCGCCGATGACATTGTAATTCTGTCAGAGACAGCAAAGGACTTGGAAGAGCAGTTGAACGGAATGGATGGTGTCTTGAAAGGAGGATATAAGATGAACATCAACAAAAGCAAAACGAGGATAATGGAATGTAGTCGAATTAAGTCGGGTGATGTTGAGGGTATTAGATTAGGAAATGAGACACTTAAAGTAGTAAAGGAGTTTTGCTATTTGGGGAGCAAAATAACTGATGATGGTCGAAGTAGAGAGGATATCAAATGTAGACTGGCAATGGCAAGGAAAGCGTTTATGAAGAAGAGAAATTTGTTAACATCGAGTATAGATTTAAGTGTCAGGAAGTCATTTCTGAAATTATTTGTATGGAGTGTAGCCATGTATGGAAGTGAAACATGGACGGTAAATAGTTTGGACAAGAAGAGAATAGAAGCTTTCGAAATGTGGTGCTACAGAAGAATGCTGAAGATTAGATGGGTAGATCACATAACTAATGAGGAAGTATTGAATAGGATTGGGGAGAAGAGAAGTTTGTGGCACAACTTGACCAGAAGAAGGGATCGGTTGGTAGGACATGTTCTGAGGCATCAAGGGATCACCAATTTAGTATTGGAGGGCAGCGTGGAGGGTAAAAATCGTAGAGGGAGACCAAGAGATGAATGCACTAAACAGATTCAGAAGGATGTAGGTTGCAGTAGGTACTGGGAGATGAAGAAGCTTGCACAGGATAGAGTAGCATGGAGAGCTGCATCAAACCAGTCTCAGGACTGAAGACCACAACAACAACAACTCACATACACCACTGACTTGACTTATTGCCTGTTGTTCCTGTTGGATCATAGGGCAGCAGTAAAGACCTTCCATCTGGTTCTGTTGGCAGCCAAACATTTCACTTCACTCCATGTTTTAACAGCTTTCAGAGCTTCTTCTTCCACCGTTCTTAGCCGGCTGAAGTGGACGAGTGGTTCTAGGCGCTTCAGTCTCGAACCGCGCTACCGCTACGGTCGCAGGTTCGAATCCTGCCTCGGGCAAGGAGTTGTGTGGTGTCATTAGGTTAGGTTTAAGTAGTTCTAAGTTCTAGGGGATTGATGACCTCAGATGTTAAGTCCCATAGTGCTCAGAGCCATTTGAACCACCGTTCTTTACCATGTCTTCTTCGGGCGGTCACGTCTGCGTGTTCCTTGTGGGTTCCAATCCAGTGCTGCCTTTTCGACAGATCCTTGTTGTTTGCGTATTGTGTGACCAATCCACCTCCATTTTCTTTCCTTTATTTGTTCACGGATTGATCGCTGGTTTGTCATCTCCCACAATTCGTCATTTGATATAACATCTGGCCACCTCACATTTATAATTTGCCGAAGACATCGGTTTATGAAGACATGTAGCTGGTTTACAATCATGAAACTTCCTGGCACATTAAAACTGTGTGCCGGACCGAGACTCGAACTCGGGACCTTTGCCTTTCGCGGGCAAGTGCTGTTCCATCTGAGCTACCAATGCACGACTCACGCCCCGTCCTCACAGCTTTATTTCTGCCAGTATCTCGTCTCCTACCTTCGTGCTTGGGTAGCTCAGATGGTAGAGCACTTGCCCGTGAAAGGCAAAGGCCCCGAGTTCGAGTCTCGGTCGGGCACACAGTTTTAATCTGCCAGGAAGTTTCATATCAGCGCACACTCCGCTGCAGAGTGATAATGTCATTCTGGTTTACAATCATGTTTGTTAGCTTCCATGTTTCGCAACTATACAGGAGGACTCATTTTATTTTGCTATTGAACAAGCGCAGCTTGATTCGTCTCGAGATGTTCTTATTACGCCAGACAGAGTATAGTTGTACAAAGGCTCCATTTTCCTTCCGTATCCGACTCTTTACATCCTCCTCGACCCATCCATCTTTACAGAGGGTACTTCCCAGATATACAAAGGAGTCTACGTGTTCCAATTCCTTTCCATACACTGTTAGCTTTACTTGTTTTTCAGATCGCATTCTCATTTCCATAGTTTGCTGGAGATTTATTTTAAGTCCTGCAATTTCTGCTTCCTCTTTCAGTCTTTCCAACTTTTCTTCCGTGTCACGCAATCTTTGCGAGAGCAGACAGATATCGTCAGCAACGTCAAGGTCGTCAAGCCCGTCTTGCATTCCCCACTGAATACCTCTTCTCATGCCATCAAGAACTCCTTTCATTACGCTGCCCGGTACCAACAAGAACAAGGTAGATGACAGAACACATCCCTGCCTCACCCCAGCATTTGTTTGGATAGATTCAGTGAGTTTCCCATTGTGTAGCACCCTACATTCATATCCATCATATATGGCTTTAATAATATTTATTATCTCTGATGGTATACCATATTTCTCCAAGGTATTCCACGTAACTCTCCTATTAGGAGAGTCAAATGCCTTTTCAAAATCAGTAAATGTAAGGTAGAGTGTGTTCTGCCATTCTTCACCCTACTCTAGTGTTATACACGGTGTGTTGATGAGATCGACACAACTTCAGTGCTCTCTAAGCCCAGCTTTCTCTTTTCTCAGTCGTACGTCGACTGAGTCCTTGATAAGATTTAGCATCAATCTACAGAGTACTTTACCTGGTACAGATAGGAGGATGATGCCTCGCCAGTTATTGCATTTGGTAGTATCGCCTTTCTTTGGCAACTTAATAATCAGCCCTTATTTCCAATACTTTGGTATTTTCTCCTCTGAGCATATATTCTTAAATAATGGATGCAGTAGATTTATATACACCACTGAATGTAACAGAAAAGTTACATTATTTTACGACGTTTACTCCAGGAGACATGACACCATAAACAATGAGATACGTAAGAAACTGCAACATCATGCATGTCATTTTAATTCACTTGTTCTTTGCTGTTAAGTCTACTCACAACATAATTTGTAGACAATAGTCACATACAACACTGAATGTAGCTGCAAAATTATATCATAGTACAGCACATAGTCCAGGAGATACGACGTTATAAACATTGATCTGCGTTAAAATGAAACTGCAGGGCGAAATTCGCTGCATATGCAGGAGAAATATGTGTACAAATACGCGTGAAATAAGTTAAATATGTGTGAAATATATTTTACATGTATGTATGCAGATAAATCAACAGGTAAAAAAGCCCGTCCTAAACTCCTGGAACGATTTGAAGCGAATTTGTTAAACGGATTACTTACAATCTGGAAAGAAATATTGTTGGGGTAAGAACCATCATCCACCTAATGGATGAGTGTGATAATGTGGACAGACAAGGGAAGAAGAAGATATGTGCGAACAACGAGTGTAGAGGACGAAATAGGCACAGATACGAGGAGGAAATGGATAGAGGTAGGGGAGGGGTAAATGGACAGAGAGGGGGTAGAGGAGGAGATGGACAAAGAAAGAAGAGAGGGGTGAATGGACGGGTACAGGGGGAGGAAGAGATAGGCAGAGAGATGGGAGAGGAGGAGATGAGTAGACAGAGGGAGCGGAGGCGATGGACAGAGAAAGGGAAACGGCTGAGACGGACAGAGAGAGGGGAGATGGACACAGAAAGGAAAAGGGATGACATGAACAGGCAGAAGGACAGAGAGAAGGGCGAGGATTGACAAAGAAAGTGGAGAAGATGGAATTAGAGGGGGTACGAGGAGATGTACAATGTAGGAAGGAGCAGATGGACAAAAGGAGGAGGAGGCGAAGGAGGAGGAGATGGACAAAGAAAAAGGAGAGATGGAGAGAGAGTAGTGGGAGTAGGACTAATAATAGACCAGAATGAGTACAGACATTATGTGATCAAAAGTATCCGGACACCCCCAAAAACATACGTTTTTCATATTACGTGGATTGTGCTGCCATCTACTGCCAGGTACTCCATATCAGCGACCTCAGTAGTCAATATACATCGCGAGAGAGCAGAATGGGGCGCTCCAAATAACGTGGTCAGTTGATTGAGTGTCACTTAGACTTCCACACTCCTAAACATCCCTAGGTCCACTGTTTCCGGTGTGATAGGGAAGTGGAAACGTGAAGGGACACGTGAAGCACATAAGCGTTCTGGCCGACCTCGTCTGTTGATTGTCACGAGACTGTCCACTGTTGAAGAGTGTCGTAATGTCTGGTAGGCAGACATCTATCCACACCATCACACAGGAACTCCAAACCGCATCAGCATACACTGCAAGCACTATGACAGGTAGGCAGGAGGTGAGAAAACTTGGATTTCATGGTCGAGCGGCTGCTCATAAGCCGCACATCACGCCAGTAAATGCCAAACGACGCCTCGCTTGGTGTAAGGAGTGTAAACATTTGAAGATTGAACAGTGGAAAAACGTTGTGTGCAATGACGAATTACAGGGCAGGGTTGTGGGTATGGCGAATGCCCGGTGAACGTCACCTGCCACATGCCTGCGAGAGTGGAAGCTGTCATCAGGCTAAGGGTGGGCCAACACCACATTGAATTCCAGCATTACCGACAGAGGGCGCCAAGAACTTGTCAGTCACTTTCAGGCAGGTGTCCGGGTACTTTTGATGACGTAGTGTACTCTGGCAACTCCGCGTACTCAGAAAGTAGAAATATAAATTTAAACACCTGCAGTGGTCCATGCTCTTCTTCTGCTGTGTTTACACAACATGTACTCAAGCAAGCAAAGATGAAGTATTAGAAAAAATTATATTAAAACAACAAATAAGCTGACAATTTTCTGACTGTGATAAATTTATACAAACATTTTAATTATTACTATTGTACTACATTGATACTGTGTGTGCGCACATAGACGGAAGACAGGAATAACGTTTAACTATAAAGGTCACACGTTTCGTAGTATCAAATTAGTTGTCACATACAAAGTGCCTTAAAGAGTACTTTCAAAACGCAGAAGAACTTTCAAGTCGCCAGTCTCGTTTCACGCAGTGCAGCGGAAATTCACGTAATGTAATTTCAAGAGTTCACGTTAAACAAACAACTCCAATTATTTACGACGAAGTAACTCAGGTTGTAAATAAGGCAAGAAATTCACGAGAATACACACATAAGAAATGAAATATTACTGCGGGAACAAGTTACAAACTTGGGCATGACATACGGCCTGAGGGTAACAAGACGACTGAGGCGTTGCTGATCTCCATCTCTGAATGCATTTGTAGAGATACACCAAACGCAAAATCTCTGGAGGCGTTGCAGGCGAACAGAATTAATAATTAAAACGTCTGCAGAACCGTAACGGTCTTCGTTAATGCTAGTTTCAGGAAACGTAAGAACAGTGGCTTCCAGTCCAACCACGCACAGGGGGTGTCTGTTTTACTTTAATTTTTTAAATATTTTTTTTTTCTGATTTCCATTACCCTAAATTGACTTCTGTATGGAGGTAACCAAATATCCAGAGAGTTCGCCGTTCTATGTCCATATCGAGGATGATAACCTAAACTAAGAAAGGCACCCATAAATTCTCCAGAACGAGTAAGTACACACAGCAGATGCTTTCGCTAAATTATAGGGAACGCCGTAGTGGAGTTTTGTAACGTACATCATTAATTGTTAGCTCTTAAAGATGCCGAATTATGACACCACCTGTGTTTCCTTCTGTCTTTTTTTAATGGAATTATATACTGTTTTTCTTTGGGATTGTATATGACCTGTAAAGGTAAAAGGTAAAGTTCCACGTTGTGTCCCTAGACGGTTCAATTAGGCCTGACCGAGCGCCATGTCATGCTCTACCAATGGCGTCATCGGATGCGTTATGAAGGGGCATGTATATGGTCAGCACACAGCTCTCACGGTCGTTGCCGGTGGTCTTGACCTTAGAACCGCTACTAATTGGTCGAGTAGCTCGCCAGTTGGACTCTCGACGCTCAGTACAATCCGTGCACCGGGAATCTAATCCGAATCGCCTAGCGAGGAGGCGCAATGGTTAGCACACTGGACTCTCATTCGGGAAGAGGACGACGCAGATCCGCGTCCGCCATCCTGATTTAGGTTTTCCGTGATTTTCCTAAATCACTCCAGGCAAATGCCGTGATGGTTGCTTGAAAGAGCACGATTCATTTCCTGCCCCATCCTTTGAAACGATCCGAACTTGTCCTACGTCCACAACGACCTCGATGTCGACGGGACGTTAAACGCAGTCTCCCTTCGTTCTTTTCCTTTCTAAGGTCGCCAGCATGACGTCATCCGCCCTGACTACTCAGCCTGAAGCCTGAATGCAATAGATTACGGTATATTGGTGAGAATAATTAACTGAATTAGCTCACCTATCTGTTACCACTTCCCTATCAGCAGATAAAATCTATCTTCTTCTTCCTGACCGCGGTTGCAGCGGAGATCGGGCCTACAGAAAAAGTTTCTCAACAAGGGACGATGGGAAGACCAGAAACACGCAACAAGCAAGCAGTAAACCAGTGGAATAATTAATAGTGACCATGTAAAAAACCCCCCATGAACCATGTACCTTGCCGTGGGTGGGGAGGCTTGCGCGCCTCAGCGATACAGACGGCCGTACCGTAGGTACAACCACAACGGAGGGGTATCTGTTGAGAGGCCAGACAAACGTGTGGTTCCTGAAGAGGGGCAGCAGCCTTTTCAGTAGTTTCAGGGGCAACAGTCTGGATGATTGACTGCTCTGGGCTTGTAACACTAACCAAAACGGCCTTGCTGTGCTGGTACTGCGAACGGCTGAAAGCAAGAGGAAACTACAGCCGTAATTTTTCCCGAGGGCATGAAGCTTTACTGTATGGTTAAATGATGATGGCGTCCTCTTGGGTAAAATATTCCGGAGGTAAAATAGTCCCCCATTCGGATCTCCGGGTGGGGACTGCTCAGGAAGACGTCGTTATCGGGTGAAAGAAATCTACGGATCGGAGCGTGGAATGTCAGATCCCTTAATCGAGCAGGTAGGTTAGAAAATTTAAAAAGGGAAATGGATAGGTTAAAGTTAGATATAGAGGGAATTAGTGAAGTTCGGTGGCAGGAGGAACAAGACTTTTGGTCAGGTGAATACAGGGTTATAAATACAAAATGAAATAGGGGTAATGCAGGAGTAGGTTTAATAATGAATAAAAAAATAGGTGTGCGGATAAGCTACTACAAACAGCATAGTGAACGCATTATTGTGGCCAAGATAGACACGAAGCCCACGACTACTACAGTAGTACAAGTTTATATGCCAACTAGCTCTGCAGATGACGAATAAATTGATGAAATTATTCAGATAGTGAAGGGAGACGAAAATTTAATAGTCATGGGTGATTGGAATTCGAGTGTAGGAAAAGGGAGAGAAGGAAACATAATAGGTGAATATGAATTGGGGGGGAAGAAATGAAAGAGGAAGCCACCTGGTAGAATTTTGCACAGAGCATTAACTTAATCATAGCTAACACTTGGTTCAAAAAGGTTGTATACATGGAAGAATCCCAGAGATACTAAAAGGTATCAGATAGATTATATAACGGTGAGACAGAGATTTAGGAACTAGGTTTTAAATTGTAAGACATTTACAGGGGAAGATGTGGACTCTGACCACAATCTGTTGGTTATGAACTGCAGATTAAAATTGAAGAAACTGCAAAAAGGTGGGAATTTAAGGAGATGGGACCTGGATAAACTGACTAAACCAGAGGTTGTATAGAGTTTCAGGGAGAGCATAAGGGAAGAATTTACAGGAATGGGGAAAAGAAGTACAATAGAAGAATAATGGGTAGCTCTGAGGGACGAAGTAGTGAAGGCACCAGAGGATCAAGTAGGTAAAAAGGCGAGGACTAGTAGAAATCCTTGGGTAACAGAAGATATATTCAATTTAATTGATGAAAGGAGAAAATATAAAAATGCAGTAAATGAAGCAGGCAAAAAGGAATACAAACGTCTCAAAAATGAGATCGACAGGAAGTGCAAAATGGCTAAGCAGGGATGGCTAGAGGACAAATGTAAGGATGTAGAGGCTTATCTCGCTCGGGGTAAGATAGATACTGCCCACAGGAAAATTAAAGAGACCTTTGGAGAAAAGAGAACCACTTGTATGAATATCAAGAACTCAGATGGAAACCCAGTTCTAACCAAAAAAGGGAAAGCAGAAAGATGGAAGGAGTATATAGAGGGTCTATACAAGGGCGATGTACTTGAGGACAATATTATGGAAATGGAAGAGAATATAGATGAAGATGAAATGGGAGATACGATATTGCGTGAAGAGTTTGACAGAGCACTGAAAGACCTGAGCCGAAACAAGGCCCCGGGAGTAGACAACATTCCATTAGAACTACTGACGGCCTTGGGAGAGCTAGTCCTGACAAAACTCTACCATCTGGTGAGTAAGATGTATGAAACAGGCGAAATACCCTCAGACTTCAAGAAGAATATAATAATTCCAATCCCAAAGAAAGCAGGTGTTGACAGACGTGAAAATTACCGAACTATCAGTTTAATAAGTCACAGCTGCAAAATACTAACACGAATTCTTTACAGACGAATGGAGAAACTGGTAGAAGCCGACATCGGGGAAGATCAGTTTCGATTCCGTAAAAATATTCGTACACGTGAGGCAATACTGACCTTACGACTTATCTTAGAAGAAAGTTTAAGGGAAGGCAAAAATTCGTTTTGTAGACTTAGAGAAAGCTTTTGACAATGTTGACTGGAATACTCTCTTCCAAATTCTAAAGGTGGCAGGGGTAAAATACAGGGAGCGACAGGCTATTTACAATTTGTACAGAAACCAGATGGCAGTTATAAGAGTCGAGGGGCATTAAAGGGAAGTAGTGGTTGGGAAGTGAGTGAGACAGGGTTGTAGCCTCTCCCCAATGTTACTCAATCTGTATATTGAGCAAGCAGTAAAGGAAACAAAAGAAAAATTCGGAGTAGGTATTAAAATCCATGGAGAAGAAATAAAAACTTTGAGGTTCGGTGATGACATTGTAATTCTGTCAGAGACAGCAACAGACTTGGAAGGGCAGTTGAATGGAATGGACAGTGTCTTGAAAGGAGGATATACGATGAACATCAACAAAAGCAAAACGAGGATAATGGAATGTAGTCGAATTACATCGGTTGATGCTATGGGGATTAGATTAGGAAATGAGACACTTGGAGTAGTAAAGGAGTTTTGCTATTTGGGGAGCAAAATAACTGATGATGGTCGAAGTAGAGAGGATATGGCAATGGCAAGGAAAGCGTTTCTGAAGAAGAGAAATTTGTTAACATCGAGTATAGATTTAAGTGTCAGGAAGTCGTTTCTGAATATTTGTATGGAGTGTAGCCATGTATGGGAGTGAAACACGGACGATAAATAGTTTGGACAAGAAGAGAATGGAAGCTTTCGAAATGTGGTGCTACAGAAGAATGCTGAAGATTAGATGGGTAGACCACATAATTAATGAGGAGGTATTGAATAGAATTGGGGAGAAGAGGAATTTGTGGCACAACTTGACGACAAGAAGGGACCGGTTAGTAGGACATGTTCTGAGGCATCAAGGGATCACAAATTTAGCATTGGAGGGCAGCGTGGAGGGTAAAAATCGTAGAGGGAAACCAAGAGATGAATTCACTAAGCAGATTCAGAAGGATGTAGGTTGCAGTAGGTAGTGGGAGATAAAGAAACTTGCACAGGATAGGGTAGCATGGAGAGCTGCATCAAACCAGTCTCAGGACTGAAGACCACAACAACAACATGTAAAAACACAGTCGAACGCGATGTAGCCTTCTCACTGTAAAGGACTACTTCGACCCATAATTCTGGATTACTCGGAGGACAGCCAGTCCTCCACGGGGATTGAAAGTTACAACAGAAAATGGTACGTTAGAGTCTATTGCTGGACTTATACGTACCATGTTTCAGTTTCAAACGTTATTTGAAACTCATTTGTGGTGAGTTCGATCGATGTCAGTGAACAAATGCCGATGGAATCTCAGTAATTGTGGAGATTAGTACGTCAGTTAATATCTTACTTCTCGCTTCACAGGGTGAGCCGGAAGGAAATGTATAGGCTTTGAGGGGTGATAGTACAGGTGACTCTGAACAAAAAACTTCAAATGAACATACGACTTTTCTTAACCGCATCTACATACAACTGTTTGAAAATCACGTTCCTCACATATCCTTCTTGACCAGCATTCACATGAGAATACAATCAAAGCGACATAGGGCTACGTAGTGTTGACTTTACTGACCGTTTCAATGCGGCGACGAGTCCTGAAAGTATACACGTAGTTTATCTCACGTCTCACGAGAAGAACACGACAAGTGACATATTGCAATTTTCCAGACACATTGCCCAGTGGAAGAGGGGTCAAAGTAAGTGAACGCGTGTGTCCGCTTATCCACAGGTATTCGACCATTTATGAGAAAACGACTATCAAAGTTTTCGAGATGGTTTATGTGCCTTTCAAGGAGTAGACAGTTCGACCGAGGCGATGGCACAGTAGCTTGCATCACGGCTTTACAGTTTCGCGCCCCGTGTTCGAAACCCGACTGTTACTTTTAGTTTTGTTTCTCGTTTATCTACCCATGTCCGTAGAATACTACGACGCAAATGCTTTCCAATGCATATTGAAAGAACTGTGTCCTTATCCGTCTATTAACTGTATGTCTGGTTAATGAATTAAAAGAAGACCAATAAATGAACGAGAAAATTGTTTGAAATAGTTTTCGGCGAAATTCCTGTAGCGTATCTTGATCTATAATCAACTGAAAACTTCACTTTTCGAGTTTCCCACGAAATTATTGCCAACGCGGAAATCTTCAGCAGTGTTAATGACGTTTCTTTCCGAGTGTGATTCATACGAAAAAACATCACTGGTAAACCTGCCTCATCCAACGGAATGCAACTAATCTTTCTGAAGAATAAAATATAAGAATTAATATAAGAATTGATATAAGAATGAAATATAAGATTACAAGAATTTAAAAAGGTTGTAATCTTTGAAAATAATACACACACGTATTATGTGTTTGCTAAAGTCATCGAGAGGGTTGTATATACAAGGTTACTGGAGCATTTAAATTCACATAATTTGCTATCAAATGTTCAGTTTGGTTTTAGAAATGGTTTAACAACTGAAAATGCTATTTCTCTTTTCTCTGTGAGGTTTTGGACGGATTAAATAAAAGTTTGCGAACGCTAGGTGTTTTCTTTGATTTAACGAAGGCTTTGACTGTGTTGACCACAAAATATTACTGCAGAAGTTGGACCATTATGGAGTAAGGGGAGTAGCTTACAATTGGTTCGCCTCTTACTTTAAGAACAGGAAGCAGAAGATAATTCTCCGCAATATTGAGAGTGTTGGTGATGTTCAGTCCCAATGGGGCACTGTTAAGTGGGGTGTTCCCCAAAGGTCGGTGCTGGGGCCACTGCTGTTTCTTATTTATATAAATGATATGCCTTCTAGTATTACAGGTGATTCAAAAATATTTCTGTTTGCTGATGACACCAGCTTGGCAGTGAAGGATCTTGTGTGTAATATTGAAACAGTATCAAATAATGTAGTTCATGAAATAAGTTCGTGGCGTGTGGAAAATAATTTGATGCTAAATCACAATAAGACTCAGTTTTTACAGTTTCTAACTCACAATTCAACAAGAACCGATATTTTGATCAGACAGAATGGGCATATTATAAGCGAGACGTACAGTTGAAGTTCCTAGGCGTTCGGATAGATAGTAAGCTGTTGTGAAAAGCCCATGTTCAGGATCTTGTTCAGAAACTAAATGCTGCTTTATTTACCATTAGAACAGTATCTGAAATAAGTGACAGTTCAACACGAAAAGTAGTCTACTTTGCATATTTTCATACGCTTATGTCATATGGTATTATTTTTGGGAGTAATTCTTCTGATTAAAAAAGGGTATCTTGGGCTCAAAAACGGGCTGTTCGAGCTATGTGTGGTATAAGTTCGAGAACCTCTTGTCGACCCCTACTCAATAGGGAATTCTGATATTGGCCTCACAGTATATATTTTCTTTAATGTCGTTTGTTGTTAGCAATATTAGCTTATTCCCAAGAGTTAGCAGCTTTTACTCAGTTAATACTAGGCAGAAATCAAATCTGCATGTCGAATGCACTTCCTTGACTCTTGTGCAGTATTCTGCTGCAACCATTTTCAATAAGCTACCACAAGAACTCAAAAATCTTAGCAGTAGTCCAAACACTTTTAAGTCTAAACTGAAGAGTTTCCTCATGGCTCACTCCTTCTATTCTGTCGAGGATCTCCTGGAAGAGCTGAAAAATTAAGCAAATTCCAGTGTTACGTTGTTGATTTTCTTTATTTAAACTTACGAATTGTAGCCTGAATATGTTACTTATATTTCATTTTATCTGTTTCTACTATCGTGTTATAATTTCATGTATTCACTCGTTCCATGACCATGGAGACTTCTTCTTAATTTGGTCCCACGGAACAATAAATAAATAAAAATAATAAATCTAATAAATGTATGATGCCTATTGTGAGACACAGTTTTAATGCTGCAATTAATATAAGGCCCGTGTATCCCCTAACTTGATAACAAAACCACTGGTGCAGTGAACTTCTACGGACATGGTTAGATAAATGAAGAATAAAATAAATAGAAATGACAGCCATGTTTCTAAAGTATGGCGCAGAAGTAAGAGGCCGTGACGCTAGCCACTTTGCCACGATTTCTGCTTAAGTTATCGAGCGCTAAAAAGCATGTAAAGTACATCGAAAACTTTGACAGTCGTTTTCTCAGAAACGGCCGAAAACCTACAGATAAACCGAGACGCATGTTCGCTTATTTTTATTCCTCTTCACCTGAGCGATTTTCCTGGGAAATCGGGTTATGGCACTTTCCCTGTTTTCCTCGTCAGTACCGCAGTAATGCGTGGTATCTGTTCTTTCCGAGATGTCAGAAAGAAGCGACACCACGCGTTTATGTAATTGATTCGCCCTAATGGACAATGAGGGCGCCTTATTCAGTGTGCAGATGCACAATTACTTTCGACCTCCTGCGGAATTCTCAGAGTAGCGAGCATGGAGGAAATGGAACAGCGACTGCCAACAGGTGGCGCTCGGTGGGGGTGGGGATCAGGCGAGAGGCGTGCCAGGATGGTCCAAGCAACAGCGACAAACACTCTGTTTGGGAGGCGCAGCAGGTAACGCTGAAAAAACAAGGTTTTATAATGAAAGGAAAAAATCTGAAAATTATTCAAAAAATGGTTCAAATGGCTCTGAGCACTATGGGACTCAACAGCTGAGGTCATCAGTCCCCTAGAACTTAGAACTACTTAAACCTAACTAACCTAAGGACAGCACACACATCCATGCCCGAGGCAGGATTCGAACCCGCGACCGTAGCGGTCTCGCGGTTCCAGACTGTAGCGCCTAGAAACGCTCGGCCACCCCGGCCGGCTGAAATTAACAAAACCACCAAAGAGCACCGTACAGCTGCTGAGTTACTGACACACGCTGTCTTTTCCCGTTCATTCAACTGCCGCGTGTTGTGGAGTCCCATTTGGCGTTAAAATCACTCTGACCTCACACCATGTGCGGTCCTGATTTGTGTGCACGACTGTCTGGTACCATGCACCCATAATTGCGTTAACCTCACTATGTACTTAATATACACTCCTGGAAATGGAAAAAAGAACACATTGACACCGGTGTGTCAGACCCACCATACTTGCTCCGGACAGTGCGAGAGGGCTGTACAAGCAATGATCACACGCACGGCACAGCGGACACAGCAGGAACCGCGGTGTTGGCCGTCGAATGGCGCTAGCTGCGCAGCATTTGTGCACCGCCGCCGTCAGTGTCAGCCAGTTTGCCGTGGCATACGGAGCTCCATCGCAGTCTTTAACTCTGGTAGCATGCCGCGACAGCGTGGACGTGAACCGTATGTGCAGTTGACGGACTTTGAGCGAGGGCGTATAGTGGGTATGCGGGAGGCCGGGTGGACGTACCGCCGAATTGCTCAACACGTGGGGCGTGAGGTCTCCACAGGACATCGATGTTGTCGCCAGTGGTCGGCGGAAGGTGCACGTGCCCGTCGACCTGGGACCGGACCGCAGCGACGCACGGATGCACGCCAAGACCGTAGGATCCTACGCAGTGCCGTAGGGGACCGCACCGCCACTTCCCAGCAAATGAGGGACACTGTTGCTCCTGGGGTATCGGCGAGGACCATTCGCAACTGTCTCCATGAAGCTGGGCTACGGTCCCGCACACCGTTAGGCCGTCTTCCGCTCACGCCCCAACATCGCGCAGCCCGCCTCCGGTGGTGTCGCGACAGGCGTGAATGGAGGGACGAATGGAGACGTGTCGTCTTCAGCGATGAGAGTCGCTTTTGCCTTGGTGCCAATGATGGTCGTATGCGTGTTTGGCGCCGTGCAGGTGAGCGCCACAATCAGGACTGCATACGACCGAGGCACACAGGGCCAACACCTGGCATCATGGTGTGGGGAGCGATCTCCTACACTGGCCGTACACCACTGGTGATCGTCGAGGGGACACTGAATGGTGCACGGTACATCCAAACCGTCATCAAACCCATCGTTCTACCATTCCTAGACCGGCAAGGGGACTTGCTGTTCCAACAGGACAATGCACGTCCGCATGTATCCCGTGCCACCCAACGTGCTCTAGAAGGTGTAAGTCAACTACCCTGGCCAGCAAGATCTCCGGATCTGTCCCCCATTGAGCATGTTTGGGACTGGATGAAGCGTCGTCTCACGCGGTCTGCACGTCCAGCACGAACGCTGGTCCAACTGAGGCGCCAGGTGGAAATGGCATGGCAAGCCGTTCCACAGGACTACATCCAGCATCTCTACGATCGTCTCCATGGGAGAATAGCAGCCTGCATTGCTGCGAAAGGTGTATATACACTGTCCTAGTGGCGACATTGTGCATGCTCTGTTGCCTGTGTCTATGTGCCTGTGGTTCTGTCAGTGTGATCATGTGATGTATCTGACCCCAGGAATGTGTCAATAAAGTTTCCCCTTCCTGGGACAATGAATTCACGGTGTTCTTATTTCAATTTCCAGGAGTGTATTGTGTTCCTTTATCTATCTCGTCCTTTAGTTGTGCAGAGCAGTGGATATTTAAATAATGCAGAGGAACCCCCTCCCCACACACACACGCCTGCGCGCACGCACACACACACACACACACACACACACACACACACACACACACACACACACACACATGCAAGCACACACATACAAACACGAAAGAGTTTTCGCCACTTGGAAGGCTGTATACGAAGATCGCAATATCACAGATAACAGTGCCAGAGAATTTCTCTCTCAGACAAGTTACAATATGGTTCAAATGGCTCTGAGCACTGCGTGACTTAACATCTGACCCATCTCGCCGTTTCCTGCGGCCTTCCGTGAGCCATTCTGCACACGCCCGTTGCACCACCGAAACACTCTGTCCCACACGAGCAGCAATTTCCCAAACGGCTTTGAGCACTATGGGACTTAACTTCTGAGGTCATCAGTCCCCTAGAACTTAGAACTACTTAAACCTAACTAACCTAAGGACATGACACACATCCATGCCCGAGGCAGGATTCGTACCTGCGACCGTAGCGTCGCGCGGTTCCAGACTGAAGCACCTAGAACCGCTCGGTCACAGAGAACCGCTCGGTCACAGCGGCTGGCAGTTAAAATATGTTCGTAGATGTGGCAGTAGAGAATTTACAAATTATAAACGTTTAATGGCACGCAATTTAGACGTGGTGATCATTGATTACAAATGTAATAAACAATGCAACTATTTTGTTAGAAAACATTAGTTAAATGATATTATATAAATAGTGTGGTATACACAGCGGACAAAGTAAACCATCAGAAACAATTCCGCGTAAATGAATACATTACTCAACAGTGGACGATATATTAACAAGAGATAACCAGTTGAAAATTCAAATTAATTAACTACTGTATTAATGTATGACTGAGAAGGCTGTTATATTTTACTATAGTGTTTCTGTTAGGTTACTCCCTCCACATGTTGTTATTATCCAAGGAAGTACTGCTTACTTACGTTTCACATTGGAAAGCAGGTGAATGACATATTGTACAAATGCTGCATAGCTAACACAGTCTGCTAATTGAGGAAATGATGTGATGATTTGCTTTTATGTACATATATTTCTGTCTTTTCGAGAGTATTCATAAGGCTACGTTACAATATCTGGATATGATCTTCAGTGCTTTTTAGTCCGTGTCTGTTGAGAATTGTGTGCATCATCAATGTGGGTTTTGATACGTTGTTCAAACACGTGACAGCTAAATGCTCTTTCAATCTAGTCACCAAACTCCTCGTAGTTTGTCCTACATACAAGGAGAGACAACTCTGAGAACTGATTTGTATATGTCTGATCTTTTGTATTAAAAATTCTTTGTTATATTTGTAAATTCACCGTGTTTTATGTACAGTCTTCCATGTCGCAAAGAAGCGAGTGAGTGTGTGAGAGACAGAGAGAGAGAGAGATAGATAGATAGAGAGAGAGAGAGAGAGAGAGAGAGAGAGAGAGAGAGAGAGAGAGAGAAAGGGAGAAATATTTTAAAAAGTGCTTCGTATACTCTTCACTATTTAATGAACACTAGCAGTCAGCATCGAAATATAGTCACGCGGGATTTTTGGCATAAGTAACCTAAAGCTAAAACAGTTCCACCTTAAAGATTTGTTCACATTGTACTGATGTCGCAAGTGTACAATTGCAAGCGGAGTACTCTAAGGCCTTCCTTAAAGCCATTTCATTGACAGCATACGATATTTCCGGTAGTTTGTTTAGCTGAATCAGACATAAAAGCGCTTTTTTCCTCATGCTTTCGTCACAGATGCTTTACCTTCACCAGCCACTCCATCACTGCCATTTTCGAGTCAAATGGCTCTGAGCACTATGGGACTTAACATCTGAGGTCATCAGTCCCCTAGAACTTAGAACTACTTAAACCTAACTAACCTAAGAACATCACACACATCCATGCCCGAGGCAGGATTCGAACGTGCGACCGTAGCGGTCGCGCGGTTCCAGACTGAAGCGCCTAGAACCGCTCGGCCACCAGGGTCCGGTATTTTCGAGTCACTCCTTACTGCTGTTTTATCGAGATGCTTGTTATGAGACGGAGGTCTGTCGAAGTCAGTCACCAGATTCGGAGGAAGACTCAGCGAAACAAATTCCTGAAATCAGTTTTACAAATTTGTGGTTTTCATTTCGCCACGATAGTTTCGTTGGTCTGATATAGTCCAGAACTGTAGCTAAGCATTCTTTAGGAAACCATTTTTGTAACCCAGACTTGCCACTATAATCCTTCTGGAGACTCTTCCCCACGCTGTAACACCAAATATTTGTATATGTGAAGACAGTAACTGTTCTCGAAAGAACAGAATACTGTTGATGACCGTGCAGCTTTTCCCTGGAATAAATGATGACTAACTGAAACCATCAGCCGCCGACAGGTGTCGTTGATATACCTCGATTTGGACAGTTGAAAATGTGTGCCCCGACCGGGACTCGAACCCGGGATCTCCTGCTTACATGGCAGACGCTCTATCCATCTGAGCCATCGAGGACACAGATGAATAGCGTGACTGCAGGGACTTATCCCTTGCACGCTTCCCGTGAGACTCACATTCCGAACTGTCCACAATTCTACATATGCTTTATAGACATTTGCCCATCCACTCATTACTCGCGCACGCTTTGTCGATTCCCGTAAGAGTTTGGGCAACCTGTGCGCATTCGCACAGGCGAAGGTCAATGGCTGGGTAGCCTTTAACTATATATGTGTCGAAAGAACAGAATACTGTTAATGACCGTGCAGCTTTTCTTTTGCTTTTGAGCCACTACTAAACGAGGTAAAAATTTCGTCGCCTTCTCCGTAAAGTCCTTTCATTTTCGCAAGGAATTGTGAATGCCACTCAATAATATCTCTGTGTATTAACACTTTAACAGCGAACACAGAGAGGTTGTATCCCAGCTCCCCCCTATTTTGAACGTAAAACTGAGAGAAATTTAAAGTCATGTAATTCATACTGTATTTCACCTACAATCCTGCTAAAGACAGAAAGGTGAAGAAAGATGTACTGTAGAAACTTTGAAAGCCATCTACGCTCAGTGAGCTGAGACTTGAGCCGTGCTCTCTCCCAACTATGCGTTTTCGTGAACTTTCCGGCAAGGGGGTCTGGAGTGAGTCGGTCGGTTGTTGCGGATGAGGGAAGTTATCTCTGCGCGCTGCAGTCGGCTGGGTCCGCTGGCGGTCCCTGCCCAGTGTCGGAGCGTGTGTT
This sequence comes from Schistocerca cancellata, assembly GCF_023864275.1. Lineage (NCBI taxonomy): Eukaryota > Metazoa > Arthropoda > Insecta > Orthoptera > Acrididae > Schistocerca > Schistocerca cancellata. The sequence goes on along the minus strand of NC_064633.1, from coordinate 19,616,401 downwards.
GAGCTGTCCGATCGCTACGAGCTTCGTGGTGGTTCACCGACATGGACGTCAAAGTTGAGTAAGGGTTTCAACTACCCAAGCCACGCCTATTCATGTTGTGGTGGTTCGCTTTGGTGGTTTGCTGTTGGGGGGTTTCCCGGTGAGCAACACTGAGTGGTTCTACTGCTGAGATTTAGCCGCCATGCGGTGCAATTAACTATTCTGGACGACTACGGTTTGAGTGCACCAATGGAATTTTCTGTCTTGTGGCCGTTATTGTTCTGGTTACCTGCCCTAGGCACTGACGTAAATTGAGGCAGTGTTCCTTTGAGCGAGTTAACTATTACCGTGTTTCAAATTCAAGTGTACCAGCGGAATTTTTTGCATAGTGGCCGTTAGTTTTCCGGTTACCTGCCCAGGCCAACTAACTTAATTTTAGGCAGCGTCCTTTCCTCACCTGTTGTCGCTGTCCAACATGGTGTGTAATTTTGACAGCTAATACAAGCTCCATTGTGGATTATCACGTTTGTAACATTGCCAGTTTGAGTTCTCATGTACTGATTGACGGGTGTTGTATGAGTTGGTCCGTAGCTGTCCCCTGGTTGGGTCCGGCGGATCAAGTATAGTTGGGCTCACCAGCTGAGGCAGACCGACCTCCCTGGTGGCCTTGTGAGTGCCACCACTGTTTAATTATATGTTGTCAGCTGTTTTAAATATTAGGCTTGTGGTTATTGTTTTTTTTAATTTTGCAAAATTAATTTGTAAATTTATCTTTCAAGCTTAAACATTGCAGCCTTTTGCCTTTAAAGATTATGGTAATATATTTTAAAATTTTGAAGTTTAATTGTGGCCCTCAGCCATTGGTATTGCACCTTGCATATTTTGCTTCTTTAAAGTATTTTATTGCTATCTTAATTGGATTTTTATCTTGTTGATTTTTAATGTTTCTTGTTGTTAAACATGCTGGCCTTCTGCATTTAAAGGTCTATGGTAATATATTCTGTAGTTTTGAAATTTAATCGTGGCCCTCAGCCATCTGTGTTGCACCTTGCATATGTTGCTTTTTTGGGTTTTAAATTATTTTATCACTATCTTAACTGAATTTTTGATTTGCTTTAAAGATTTCTTGTTGCCTTCTGCCTTTAAAAGTCTATGGTAATACATTCTAAAATTTGGAATTTAATTGTGACCCTCAGCCATTTGTATTGCACATTACGTATGTTGTTTTTTTGAATTATTTTATTGCTATCTTAATTGGATTTTATCTTGTTAAGATTTCTTGTTGGAGGTCTTCAGCCGTGAAAGAGTGGCATTCAGTACAGATTCGGCTATGTGCCGCTTTGGTTGTAAGGGTTATTAAATTAAAATAAATAACAATTAGAAGCAGAAACTGACCTCAACGCTTGGCCCTTACCACAATCTTATTACCTGTTCTGCCCAGTGGGTTTAGCGGGCGTCCCAAAACTATATCACGTAATCTATGTAACATGCAGCTGTACTACGCGTATTAAACAATTCTCAATGGATTAGGTGGGTTTCCGAAGACCGTCGAATAGAAGAAATACTGAAAGTGACCTCTTCTTTCCAAGAGTTCCTGGATGTTATTGACCTTCATGAACCTATCCACATTCGCCACTCTGTCTAGTGAAAGCAGTTGCTAGTTTTAGAGGTCACGGCATTTTACGACATAAAGGGTCGTTTGAGAGCTTCATTCCGAGTCACAGCTCTCTTTCCACGAATAGGAATAGAAGAAATCAAAGGTGTCAACGTCGAATCATACTCATCACTCATTGTTAGAATAAATGCAATTCACACTTCACATACTACACCTCGGCTCAGCATACTAAAACACATTATTGAAAGTTAAGATTGGTGGCGACCGGAACCAAGTGAATATCGATCTGTACTCAAACAGTCTTTCGATTTCCTTCGAAACAGAGACTTCCGTGAGCCACCACACCAGTGAACGATTATTACACTTTTAGCCACGGCTATTTTATTGTGCTTAAGGTACACAACAGGCTTACACAGCTAAAGCGGTCCGCTTACTTCCATACGTCGGAGCCGTAAAACGGCTGCCACGAACACACTTCAAGTTATAATAGAACAGGCAAAAATATCAACTGAGTGGAAACTTCGACAGCTTGTTACGCACGTTAATAATAAGTAGACCCTGTCACTCACATAGCGGCCTGTCGCTACTCCCTAATAACTAATATCGCCTCTTTAACCTGTCGCTCACACACTCAACACGTGGCAGCGCAATTTCCAGAACATCGCTTCGATAATTAAAGACTGTTGGGAGAGTGTACAACTTAGTCGCCTAAACAGGTGACTTAACACTAGATTAGCAACGCTCCAGATATAAGTACCACCTAAGTTTGGCGAAGGACATACAGGAACGTGTCATAAAAAAGTACTGTTGTTGCTGATGCGATAGTAAGGTTACCCGACGGAGTGGAGATTGACGGTGTGTCACAGCCGACTGCTGAAAGTAATTACAAGCGTTTTATAGAGGAATTAGACGAAGAAACATAGCTGTGAAGCTTAGTCAGGTATACAGTAGTAGAATAATAAGCAAATTCCATGTTAAAAATTATTAAAGAAAAATATTAAGATACCAGTGAAATCAAGAGTTAAATCTGTTACTTGATGCACCACAACTACTATACTGAAGAATAAATCCGAATTCTGACCGATTGCTTACCTGCATACCAGACAATCCTATGGATTAGCTTCTCTAATATTACATTTAAGTGTGTTTTCAAGTAGGAAAATATTAAGATATTGCGATAACTGTCAGAAGAACAAGTCACCCACCACACAGTGTAACAGTAAAATGCATGATACCATTCCAGAGAGATTAGAAAAATTGTTTGTATAGTTCTTTTCTGTCCATTGTCTCGTTCTGGTGAAAATGTAACACAGATCACGGTAGTCATGAAAACCTTATCAAAATCCTTTATTTTATATCCACAGCAAAATGCCACTGTTAGTGCAATGATCAAGAACAGATGACAATTTCCTGTGAACATCGTAAAACCAGAAAGCATCATGACTCTAGCAGATCATAGTTTATGTATGAATCGTGGCATCGTTTTGTGGAAAAACAAGGAATTCGGCAGATATGGATTTCGTTCTACCACGGGGATACGAACATTGTTGAGAGGACAAAGAGGGAACTAGGAAGTTTATTCAGGGAGTAACACCTATATCGATTAGAAGTAGGTTTGTACTATGTAACTGTGTATCTGTGATAATGAAGTGTTTGTTCTATCTTAGTTAAGATCATTGATTTGTGACAGGAAATTTAAAGTTTGTTATGTATGTATGGAAAAAACTAAATAATGTTTAAAATAATGAAATTTTATAATATTTGTATGTTTATGAAGAAAACATTGTATATTGGAAGCTGGTTCATTCTTAGGACACTTGTATTGTATAACGTAAAAGATGTAGAGAAGTCCCTCCGCAACGGAAGTGGCTTTGCGATGTAAAAGGCAGTTTTGGCGGTCGAACTGGGCGGCTTCTTGGTGGGAACGGTACGCAATTGGAAACCGTTTTGCAAGGAATTTTGCCTCGGATGTGGATTTGGCTGTTGCATGCTACTCTCGGCAATAAGGAATGGCATTAACACGTCAAAAATCCGTCGCCAAGAAGAAATTGTAAAGAGCATTCAAATATCAAGAGCCCTGCATACAGTCAGCCGCCACATCGCTTGCCAGCGCTACGTAACGTTGCCAATAAGAAAACATAAACAGCCTACTTACATAAAGAAAACATAAACATCCTACTTACACAGCCTACTTACATAAAGAAAACATAAACAGCCTACTTACACGGTCGCAGGTTCCAATCCTGCCTCGGGCATGGATGTGTGTGATGTCCTTAGGTTAGTTAGGTTTAAGTAGTTCTAAGTTCTAGGGGACTGATGACTTCAGCAGTTAAGTCCCATAGTGCTCAGATCCATTTTTTGAAGTTCTTCTTCCAGTGTCCTCAGGAACACCACTGATTCTATTACAATTTCGTGGACTGCGCTGCAGATTACGTTATTATTTCTCTCTATTGCTCACTACTTTCCGTTAAAACTGAACCATCAGGAAAGACAGCAAGTTACGAAATTTTACTATTATGTGTATACAACATTGCGCGAAGAACACATGATTAAGTTCGTAAGTAATTAGGCAGTATACAGGATGAGAAATTTACTACACAGAGCATCCACCTGTAACAGAAACAATAGCCGTAAGCCAACGGGCATTGATTGGAACTGAGCTTGTATGACAGATTGCAAACGTCATTCCACGCCCCTCCAGCTTCATTCCAAAGTTTCGCAAACGTAATGGCTGCCGAGTGTTGCTGCACCAGTCTCTCGACAGTCGGTGACTAAAATAGATGGATGGATGGATGGATGGATGGAGGGAGGGATGGATGGATTGATGTGGTTAAAGCGACCAAACTAAGAGGCCGTCAGATCCTCTCTCCTTTGTGTGTCAAGCCAGGAATAGTTCTCAGAGAGGAAGGACGCAAGAGACAAACCCCAATGAATGATTGTATCCGAGAATCAAGAAAACCAAGAAATAGAAGAAAGAGGAGCTGACAGAGGTGTAAGAGGGTGACGCCCCTGGGACATGTCACGCGACGGGAGATGCACGCTCTGCATCCAACCAGCGCTTCCACACGCTCCATTACCACAAGAGAACTAGCTAGATATACAAGCTGATAAAACCTCAGGAAAGAGAACAACGACGACGAGACAGAAAACCTCTAACAGATACAAAAGAATAAGAAGAATTAAAAAGGTGGGAAAGGCAGGAGCCAGGGCAGACCACCAAGCGAGGAAAGCTGTGGGCCCGCAGGGTCAGAGGAGACGAAACAGCACCCCTCCAATCCCTCAAGCGACCGACGACGCTAATTTGCCCTTTGTCAGAGAGGAGTAGAAACCACATTCAAAGGTAAAACGTAAAGCCAGATCAGCTGCTTTGACGTCGTCCGCAGCACCAGAGGTAGCGTCTAAGCAAGTTTAAGGTTTCGCCATAAGGTGGCCAAATTAGGGCAGTCCAGTAGAATGTCATCCACCATTAAAAATAAAAAAAATTTCCAGGCATCTGTCAGGAGCATCAATATAAAACTTCCTGGTAGATTAAAACTGTGTGCCAGACACACAGTTTTAATCTGCCAGAAAGTTTTATATCAGCGCACACTCCGCTGCAGAGTGAAAATTTCATTCTGGAAACATCCCCTAGGCTGTGGCTAGGCCATCTCTCCGGGATATCCTTTCTTCCAGGAGTGCTAGTTCTGCAAGATGTGCAGGAGAGCTTCTGCGAAGTCTGGAAGGTAGGAGACGAGGTACTGGCGGAATTAAAGCTGTGAGGACGGAGCGACAGTCGTGCTTGGGTAGCTCGGTGGTAGAGCACTTGCCTATTAAAGGCAAAAGTCCCGAGTTGGAGTCTCGGACCGGCACACAGTTTTAATCTGCCTGTAGGTTTCATATCAGCGCAGACTCCACTGCAGAGTGAAAATTTCATTCTAGCAACAATATATTCTGAGAAATGTATGGTAAACACTGTGATGTTTCCCAGTATATTTATTCACAACCGTTTTCGATCACTGATCATCTTCACAGCGGAAACATATTGACAACTTCAGATGTCATACATCTTTTCTGGTTAAATAGCATATGACAAGTGAAGTTGCCACAATATTGTTTCACTGTGAAGAAGCTCAGTGGTCGAAACTGGTTGTGAATAAATACACTGGTATCCAAAATTAATGCAACAAGCGTTTATTTCCCCGACCTTTGTCTAATTCACGATATCATCATACAAACTGTGTTCTGTATGGATGGCATTCCGATCAAAGGACAACAACGCCAGCAATGACGCCAGGTACCTATCGAGCGGGGTAGTGTTTGCAGGGTAGTCCCATATCCACAATCGATATGTATACGTATTATGTATATGTATATGTCACAGACGGTGCACCATGGCACAAAGAAGATCCCCTACAGACTCTTTGCTGTGGAGAGCCATAGGAAAAATTGAAGCCAGAGAGCAGCAAACTGTTGTGGCCCAATGGCTTAATGTGAATCGTTCTGTTGTTTCTTGGATAAGGCGACAGTCTATACAGACCCAAACTGTATCCCGGAGACCATACAGGGCCGACAATCTGTGACATCAGAAAGAGTGGACCGTTATTTGGTTAAAGGCACGACGGTACCGCCTCAGCATGCACTGCAACTACCATCTGACCTCGCAGCATCCGTTGGACGTGTTGTATCGAGGCCAACGGTGTAAACAAGGCTTCAGCAGAGTGGGCTTTATTATTGGAGAACTGCTGTCTGTTTACCACGGTGAGTTTTCACAAAAGGGTGGAGATGTCAACATGCCATCTGGACGGTCGAACGGTGGGTTAAAAAATGGTTCAAAAGGCTCTGAGCACAATGGGACTTAACTGCTGAGATCATCAGTCCCCTAGAACTTTTTTTTATTGGTCATCAGTTTACTGACTGGTTTGATGCGGCCCTCCACAAATTCCTTTCCTGTGCTAACCTCTTCATCTCAGATTAGCACTTGCAACCTACGTACTCAATTATTTGCTTGACGTATTCCAATCTCTTGTCTTCCTCTACAGTTTTTGCCCTCTACAGCTCCCTCTAGTACCATGGAAGTCATTCCCTCATGTCTTAGCAGATGTCCCTTCTCCTCATCAGTGTTTTCTACATATTCCTTTCCTCTCCGATTCTGCGTAGAACCTCCTCATTTCTTACCTTATCAGTCCACCTAATTTTCAGCATCCGTCTATAGCGCCACAGCTCAAATGCTTCGATTCTCTTCTGTTCCGGTTTTCCCACAGTCCATGTTTCACTACCATTCAATGCTGTACTCCAGACGTGCATCCTCAGAAATTTCTTCCTCAAATTAAGGCCGGTATTTGATATTAGTAGTCTTCTCTTGGCCAGAAATGCCTTTTTTGCCATAGCGAGTCTGCTTTTGATGTCCTCCTTGTCCGTCCGTCATTGGTTATTTTACTGCCTAGGTGGCAGTCTTCCTTAACTTCATTGACTTCGTGACCATCAATCCTGATGTTAAGTTTCTCGCTGTTCCCATTTCTACTACTTCTCATTACCTTCGTCTTTCTCCGATTTACTGTTAAACCATACTGTGTACTCATTAGACTATTCATTCCGTTCAGCAGATCATTTAATTCTTCTTCACTTTCACTCAGGATAGCAATGTCATCAGCGAATCGTATCATTGATATCCTTTCACCTTGTATTTTAACTCCACTCCTGAACCTTTCTTTTGTTTCCATCATTGCTTCCTCGATGTACAGATTGAAGAGTAGGGGCTACAGCCTTGTCTTACACCCTTCTTAATACGAGCACTTCGTTCTTGATCGTACACTCTTATTATTCCCTCTTGTATGTTGTACATATTGTATATGACCCGTCTCTCCCTATAGCTTACCCCTACTTTTTTCAGAATCTCGAACTTAGAACTACTTAAACTAACCTAAGGACATCACACACATCCATGCCCGAGGCAGGATTCGAACCTGCGACCGAAGCGGTCTCGCGGCTCCAGACTGTAGCGCCTAGAATCGATCGGCCACCCCAGCCGGCAAACGGTGGGCCGATGTTCTTTTCACAGATGAGTCTCGATTTAGTCTGGAGAGTGATTATCGACGGAATCTCATCTGCAGCGCACGTAGAACGCGATTTCGAGACGTCAGAACTACGGAAAGAAATCGCTATCGAGGAGGATCCCTAATGGTGTTGGCAGGTATTATGTTGACCACTCGAACACCTCTTCATCCAATTGTATGTGTGAATCAGCAAAATTTAACTGCTGTCAGGTACCGTGAGGAGATCTTGGATACTATGCGCGGTTGTTACGAGATTCAATGACCCAGACTTCGTATTGAAGGACGATAGGAAAAATGGAAGCCGGAGAGTAGCATAGAACACAGGTAGTTGTTGTTTTTTTGGTCTGCTCGCTCTATCGATTTGTATCCCATAGCCGGCCGGTGTGGCCGTGCGATTCTAGGCGCTACAGTCTGGAACCGCGTGACCGCTACGGTCGCAGGTTCGAATCCTGCCTCGGGCATGGATGTGTGTGATGTCCTTAGGTTAGTTAGGTTTAAGTAGTTCTAAGTTCTAGGGGACTGATGACCTTAGATGTTAAGACCAATAGTGCCCAGACCTATTTGAACCATTTTTTTTTTTTTTGTATACCATAGAGCATGTATGTAATGCACTAGGGAGACGGGCTGCATCACGTCACCATCCACTAGTAACTCTTGAAGACTTGTGAGCAGCTCTGCAGGAACAATGGGCTTTATTGCATCAACATGAAATTGATGACATCATTCACAGTATATCCCGTGGTTGTCAGGACTGTATTGGTGCTAAAGGTGGGCCCACCCTATAGTGAGCTCATTAACCAGTTGTCAGAATGTGTGTGCAAATCCGTTATGTTGGAAGAAGCGAAGAACATTTTTGTCTGCCATTATGCATGTTAAAGTTGTTTGTGTTCTGTGTTCTTTTCATTGTTTCTACTTTACTATCTCCTGTTTATACAGTTTCGTGGCAAAGTAAACGTAACGTTGCAAATTTTCGGTTTGTTGCTTTAATTTTGGACACCAGTGTCTATTGTAAGACAGCACAGTTAAAGCGGTACCACACTGACAATGAGGTATATCCCCACGTCAGAGAATGTGGCCATGAGTCAGCCAAGTGTGGCCAATGCGAAGCCGACAGAGAGCACTAGATTCCCTGCGAGAATAACGGAGACTGTCACATCGTCGTGGTCTCCTTTAGGGTTCGCAGTTTACTCGGAGCAATAAGGCACCCCAATCTGTGCTCTAAGCCTCCAACAACTGACAGCTTAGCGTCGACGGTAGATCCGGTTCTGGTACCCCATGTCCAAAGTCGACATCCTGATAGCCAACTTGGCCAACTGGTCAGCATATTCTTTCCCTGGGATCCCAAAGTGAACATGGGTCCAAATATAGACGACGGACCGTCCAGCTTGCTGGATGTCATACAAAGATGCTGGATCGTCACAGCCGAAGTCTGTTGAGAGTATCTCTGGTCAATTGCATGAGGAGTACTCAGGGAGTCACTGCCAATTAAGAACGTATCGCCAGTGAAAGAACGAAAGTGACTGAGGGCTTGAGCAATGGCTACCAATTCTGTTGTGAATACACTGCGTCCGCTCGGCAGGGAGAATAACCTACCGCATCATGCATGTTTGTAGGCAGAACTTTCATAGCTTTCAACTGTGAAGCGCTAACAAGTGTAGGCGAAAACAGTAGGCGTCTAGAGAGCTATGAAGAGGCGTTGCCATAGAGACGTTTACAAATGGTTCAAATGGCTCTGAGCACTATGGGATTTAACTTCTGACGTCATCAGTCCACTAGAACTTAGAACTACTTCAACCGAACTAATCTAAAGACATCACACACATCCATGCCCGAGGCAGGATTCGAACCTGCGACCGTAGCAGTCGTGCGGCTCCGGACTGAGCGCCGAGAACCACTAGACCACCGCGGCCGGCAGCCTGGAAAACATGTCTCCTTAAGCTGGCTTCTCCGACTCCAGGTTCCCTACCTTAAATTGTTCAGTGGGGTATTCTCTATGTCCTTTTACATATTTGCACGCTCTTACGAAAACACCCTGTATGTGGATGCCGTCTGCGAAATATGTTGTGAATAGATTAGCAAAGACGTAATAAATTGAGACGTCATGCATGATGTGGCAGTTTTCCATGCATCTCATTGTTTACGACATCATGTCTATCATATCTCCTGAATTATAATAGGTTCTTTCCTGCACCTGACAGTAACAGATATGTGTGCGAAGACTGGTTGAACTGGATCCAGTGGTTTAGGAGGAGCGGTGAAATATACACACATACATCCATTTTTTTAATAATATGTGAGGTCTTCAGAAAGTAAGAAATGATGGATCGCGATATGGAAACTACAGTGAATATCCGATCTAACTTTGCACAGATGTGTTGGGCAGTGCCTCTAGTACGCCCACAGATAGCGTCACGGCGCTCTTCTTAGTTCTGAGCTCAAAGTGAGAGCGTCAAAATGCTTAGGAAATAGTGTCTGCGGCCAAGTATGTGTCGCTGCCATGAGATGTCATGTAAGCCTACATGATATAACTGTGACGCACTTTCTTTTTTCGTAACAGTTCCCTGCCACACAGTGCATGGGCAACGAGGAGGCCTCTGTAGCGTTTTCGATGAGAAGTTGTGCAAAATATATATATATATAAATTATTTACAATCGTACCAAATTCGATTTTTATAAACTATGAAGTGAATGAATTGAATCTAATGGATTTTCTTTCGGTCTTAATTAACAACTCTTGTAAACTATAAGTCACTAGTAGTGTGAACTTAGGTCGATATTAGCGTTCTCTACGCCGTTGAGATTTCCGTAAATTAATTATGTATATATTTCTTCTTCCGCCCTAAGTACTTCTCATTTTTGACGGAGAATACAATGCTGATTTTTATCGGACTTCCTCTTCAGATGCAGACAGCTGCAGTGACATGACATTATAATGTGCGGAAGGAAATGAAAACTTTCGTGGTTTTGCACTAATAAGAATCCTCACACTTAATATTTTCATAAAAATTATTATTCAGATAATACAATGTCTACTACACACTTCTCATAAGAATACGTCTTCTCCCTATGAGAACTAAAGACAGAGTCTATTAAATAATTAGCAAAAAAAATTGAATGAAATTTCCATCATTTGTCATTCGCCTTCCGGCGTAGCAAAATACATCTTCTCCGACGCTTACAGCGGTCGCGCTAGTGTTTATTATCATTGGTTTTTAACATTTGTCGCAGCGTGTTCGGGCTTTTCCTTATGTATCTATCCAAAGTGTTTGATCACCCACCATACAGCCCGGACTTGGTTCCCTCTGATTTACATCTCTACTGAGATGGACCGCTGGCTGTGAAGACAATATTTGGGCAGTAGCAGCTCAGCGTAGAAAATTGTCGGAAAGCACAGGAGGCTGCGTTCTACGACCAGCGTAATGGCAAGCTGGTGCAATTCTACGACAGACTTCTGTGTCGGAGAAGCGACTGTTTAAAGAAGCAGCTGGAAGTTGTAGCTAACGGTTGCAAATAAACAGTTTTGATTTTCACTGTTTTCCATTTCGCGACCGATCGCTTCTTCTTTCCGATTAGCCCTCGTATGTATAGACGTTCTCGCGTCCGTCGGCCGTCGTAATTTAATATATATTGTTATTATTATTATTATTATTAATATTATTTTGATTGTTGCTGACTTACGTGGTGGGCCTTAATAAAAATGATATTTCATTCAATTTTGATTTACGATTAAATGCTTTTGTGAAGTTCTTCTTTTTAACAATATTAATCTTAAATTATTTGTTACGTTAATGAATGTTAGACTCGCTGAATCTTAAAACATGATCATATAAGTTGAACAATGGAATAAACTATTCATATTAATTTCCTCGGCTAGTCAGTTCACTTTAAAGCAAAAAATCTAATTACAATTGCGGCACACACACGCGCGAGAGTATTTTTTCTTACCTCCGTTAACCATTGCATTGTAGTCAGAGTCGTGGGTCTGGCTCTCGGCTGTGGTACTGAAAATAAGAATCTCAAAGCTACGTATTTTCTGCAGCGTCGAGCGGCTGTGGAGAAAATTGTATATTATGTTAATAGCGGGCGAGTATTTCGCTTCCGCTAATTTTTGTAAGTTAATATCGCCACGTAATGGCGTCGTTGGCTGCATCGGCCGCTGCGATTGTTGAACTGTAAATTACTCGAATGTAGGTTAATTCAAAGGAAGGCGGACATGAAATCGGGATTACCTCTTACAAATTAAAAGTGAACAATAATATTAAATCAGTATATTATCTGCTTAATTAGTACAAATATGCTTACATTTGCCAGCGCTCGCAAGATGTCCGTCTACATGCAACCAAGACAAGTGAAGAAGACTAAAAAATTAACAAAAGAGCGTATCTTGTCGTCTCCTTAGACCATTTTGTTATATTTCTTTGCACTCTAAACTTACACAGAGAAATTATTATTTTACGGGTGCATAATACAAATACATATTATTCAATTTTTAAATGTCTCTTCTTTCTAAATACTGTTTTTTAAGTCTTTTCGTATTATTTCACTGGGGACGCTATAACGTAAATGAATTTAACGATTTTCGTATCCAAACACTTTAAGCCAATCTGGGGTTGTTCGCCTGCGTCCGCAGCTCGTGGTCGTGCGGTAGCGTTCTCGCTTCCCGCGCCCGGGTTCCCGGGTTCGATTCCCGGCGGGGCCAGGGATTTTCTCTGCCTTGTGATGACTGGGTGTTGTGTGATGTCCTTAGGTTAGCTAGGTTTAAGTAGTTCTAAGTTCTAGGGGACTGATGACCACAGATGTTAAGTCCCATAGTGCTCAGAGCCATTTTGTTCGCATGCCGCCTGCGTAGAGTTACAGTATTGATGACTTGTAGTGTACGTTCATTTGTCCTGTTATCAAGCAGGCTCAGTCTGTTACAGTTTTGCTGCCGCAATCAGTTACTATCAAATTCTGAGCTGTATAAAATTCAGCAGCACCTTTACTGAGAAGTAAGCCCCGGCGTCGAATTCTCGACGCGGATTCGCTGAATCTGGAGGCTGCTGGAAGCTTCGCCGTCGGGCTGACGTCAGAGTATTTACGGTAAGTGAGCCGGCTGTCGCGCGCCGCGCCGCTCCGGGGCCCTAAGGGTGGCCCGGGAGACGGACGCCGCGAATTTCGACAAGCTGCTGCATTATTTAGGGCGGTGCGTCCGCCTGTTTACGCCGCCAGCGTCACCGGGCGACCATATTAGGCCTCATAAAGACGGCGCACGCACGGGCCGCGCCCTATACCGGGAGAAAAGTGGCGCCGGCGCCGCCTTTACGGCGCAGTTGGCCACTATTGTTTCGCGTCCGCATGTCGCCCCCGGTGCCACTTCCGCTGTTCCGAAGAAATTGCAACGTCCGCTGCAAATATTCACTTAGGTGGCTTACTTTTGTCGGGCTTCTCGGCGACACCATCCGTAACAAGGCATACGCCAAAGTATCATTTCATTTCGATATCACCATACATTATAACAAACGCAGTTTATCCGTGCGGCGCACGTACAATACCGCCATTAAAATTGCTACACCAAGAAGAAATGCAGATGATAAACGCGTATTCATTGAACAAATATATTAAAACTGATGTGTGGTTACATATTCGCGTAATTTGGGGGCATAGACCCTGAGAAATCAGTACCCAGAACAGCCGCCTCTGGCTGTAATAACGGCCTTGATACGCCTGGGCATTGAGTCAAACAGAGCTTGGATGCCGTGTACAGGTACAGCTGCCCTTGCAGCTTCAACACGATACCACATTTCATCAAGAGTAGTGACTGGCGTATTGTGACGACCCAGTTGCTCGGCCACCATTGACCAGACGTTTTCAGTTGGTGTGAGATCTGGAGAATGTGCTGGCCAGGGCAACAGTCGAACATTTTCTGTATCCAGAAAGGCCCGTACAGGACCTGCAACATGCGGTCGTGCACTATCCTGCTGAAATGTAGGGTTTCGCAGGGATCGAATGAAGGGTAGATCCACGGGTCGTAACACATCTGAAATGTAACGTCCACTGTTCAAAGTGCCGTCAATGCGAACAAGAGGTGACCGAGACTTGTAACCAATGGCACCCCGTACCACCATGCCGGGTGATACGCCAGTGTAGCGATGACGAATACACGATTACAATGTGCGTTCACCGCGGTATCGCCAAACACAGATGCGACCATCATGACGCTGTAAACAGAACCTGGATTAATCCGAAAAAATGACGTTTTGCCATTCGTGCACCCAGTTTCGTCGTGGAGTACACCATCGCAGGCGCTCCTGTCTGTGATGCGGCGTCAAGGGTAACCGCAGCCGTGGTCTCCGAGCTGATAGTCCATGCTGCTGCAAACGTCTTCGACCTGTTCGTGCAATGGTTGTTGTCTTGCATACGTCCCCATCTGTTGACTCAGGGATCGAGACGTGGCTGCACGATCCGTTACAGTCATGCGGATTAGATGCCTGTCATCTCGACTGCTAGTGATACGATGCCGTTGGGATCCAGCACTGCTTTCCGTTTTACCCTCTTGAACACACCGATTCCATATTCTGTTAACAGTTCTTGGATCTCGACCAACGCGAGCAGCAATGTCGCGTTACGTCAAACAGCGATCGTGATAGGCTACAATCCGACCTTTATCAAAGTCGGAAACGTGATGGTACGCATTTCTCCTCCTTACACGAGAGAGTTTCACCAAGCAACGCCGGTCAACTGCTGTTTGTGTATGAGGAATCATTTGGAAACTTTCCTCATGTCAGCACGTTGTAGGTGTCACCACCGGCGCCAACCTTGTGTGAATGCTCTGAAAAGCTAATCATTTGCATATCACAGCATCTTCTTCCTGTCGGTTAAATTTCGCGTCGGTAGCGCGTCATCTTCGTGGTGTAGCAATTTTAATGGCCAGTAGTGTATTACGTGCTAGACGCCGCACACTCTCTTAGGCTCCACACGAGCACTATCTAGTTTTTTCAACGAAAATTAATCGTCAGCAGTTCTGAATTCATAATAGTAACAGTGTTTTGAGTTATGCCAGTATGATCACGATGCAGTGGTTCTCTCTCTCTCTCTCTCTCTCTCACTCACACACTCACACACTCACACACGTTTCCTCTCTAACTTTTACTCAAATAGGATGATGCTGATTGACAGTTTATTAGGGCAGAAAACTAACTTTAAAAATGAATTACATTTTCATTTTCACCACTATCGTAAATATTAGCCTGTTTTCTTGCTACTACCCTAGTAACACCAGACAGTAACTGTCTTGATATTATTTGAGACAGGTTTTATGTGCGTGTGAACTAGGAAATAGTGAGAGGAACCTCACAAAAAGTTTGGAATTAAAAAAAAATCATAGTCTGCAGTGAAACTTCCTGGCAGATTAAAACTGTGTGCCCGACCGAGACTCGAACTCGGGAGTTCGAGTCTCGGTCGGGCACACAGTTTTAATTTGCCAGGAAGTTTCATATCAGCGCACACTCCGCTGCAGAGTGAAAATCTCATTCTGGATAGTCTGCAGTGTCCAATAAATGGACGCTGAGTCTTGGTGACATGTAAGTGTCATTAGAAAGAAAGTGAAAAAGGTAAAATGTAAAAAAAGTACTTTGTTGGTACTTTAGTTAGCAAAATACAGTCTTATTAAGCAATATCAGTTGTATCGAACACCGATTAGAAAATTTTTTAAAAATTGTCACAGCTTCATTTCTGACGATACTAAGAGAAATATTTGTTTTACGAGCGTCGTTCAATAAGTAAGGTCCCACATTTCTTAAGAAGCTATTAATGTGCATAGACAAACGTCCTTACTGGTGCTTCACATCTGATGTTTGTTCTGTGTGCTCATGAAGTTTCGAACCGTTCTAGCACGTTACGAGGAGCGTGCTGTTATTGAATTCTTGTGTGCAGAAATAGAAACCGTGGTGAACATTTATAAACGTTTGAGTGCAGAGTATGGCGATATGAGTACAGTTGGGCGATGGGTAAGGAAAGTTACAGTCTCAGTAAATGCAGAAACAGAGCTCCATGATCAGCCACGCTCGGGATGTCCTGTCAGCCACTGCTCCAGACATGCTGAATCGTGCGGTCGCCATTACTCTCGCCGACCGGCGCATCGCAACTCGACAACTGGCTCTACAGTTGTCGGTCAGCATTGGAAGTGCGTCTGCAATGATCGAGACTCTCGGATATCCAAAGAGGTGCTCACGATGGGTTCCACGAATGCTTCATCCACCCTACAGCCCAGACCTGGCACTCTCGGACTTCCATCTCTTTGGGCCGCTTGAAAATTCTCTATGGAGAACACACTTTGAAGATGTCTTGCAGTGAAAACATGACCACGCCTACAGAACAAGAGCTGTTACCAACTGGGAATACATGCTCTTCCACAATTTTGGCGTAAGGCCATAGAACGTGATGGAGACCACGTAGAAAAATAGGACGTGGACAATACATGTTGATGTATATTGTCCCCAGATTCTGACTTTTGATAGTAAATAAGAAAAAAATGTGGGGCATTACTTATTGAACGACTCTCGTATCATTTCAGACAGAGGAAAGCTGATTTTCTTCATGCAGCCAGTGTTCTTACAACTCATGCTATTTTTCAGCCCAATAATTTGTGGACAATGGGCCGCAGCAAGTGAAAGTGATTGTGAGGACTACAGTCTTCGCCTTTTAGCAGTTGAGCCCTCATTTTCTTTTTCAGAAGGATTGGTTGGTGGTTTGTCTGTAGTGTAAAGAGACCGAACTGCATGTGTAAGTAGGCTGTTTATATTTTCTTATTGGCAACGTTACGTAGCGCTCTGTATGAAAATCACTGGCTGTGCTGTGTGCAGCCTGTGGCTAGTTTGCATTGTTGTCTGCCATTGTAGTGTTGGGCAGCGGCAGTTGGATGTGAACAGCGCGTAGCGTTGCGCAGTTAGAGGTGAGCCGCCAGCAGTGGTGGATGTGGGGAGAGAGATGGCGGAGTTTTGTAATTTGTCATGAACTGCTATGTATATTATGACTACTAAGGTAAATACATTGTTTGTTCTCTATTAAAATCTTTCATTTGCTAACTATCCCTATCAGTAGTTAGTGACTTCCGTAGTTTGAATCTTTTATTTAGCTTGCAGTAGTGGCGCTCGCTGTATTGCAGTAGTTCGAGTAATGAAGATTTTTGGTGAGGTAAGTGATCTGTGAAAGGTATAGGCTAATGTTAGTCAGGGCCATTCTTTTGTAGGGATTTTTGAAAGTCAGATTGCGTTGCGCTAAAAAATATTGTGTGTCAGTTTAAGGACAGTCTTGTACAATTGTTCTAAGGGGACGTTTCACATGGTCATCAGTCCCTTTTACCGTATTCACGTAGGTCTCAGATTAAAAACATACCCCAAAGGAATCCTATAGCCTGAAATCCGGGGAAAGGACAAAATACGTAAAATTATATGCCTAACCACAATGAAGTAGGAAACGTAAGTACGAAGACAAAATTGAAAACATTAACGAAAAGTAAAAAAACGGTAAAAGGTGTTAAAAACAATATAGCTGATGGTTTTGGCTGGCTGAAGCCAAGAATAAAAAAGGATGAGCCAGCCTCTCTGCAACACACCAAAATCCTCAGCCTAAAAGCACAAGGCAAGATAATCACAGATGGGGAAAAAACGAACACCAAGTCGAACAGACAGCGCCAGAGGGGGCGAGGAAGAGTTAAGATGCAGGTAGGATGGAGGCCTGGGAGAGATCCACACGCTCACTCTTAGACTGAGCGATAAGAACACCTCTCTCGAATAAAACTTAAAACTAGATCCACCGTTGAGACACTGTCACCTAACACAATAGGCAGTGCGTCAAAAAGGTCAGAGGTCAATCTCAGGGCGGCTAAATTTGATTTGGACAGTCCAATAAGACATGGACCACTGTCAAGCGTCAACCACTGCTACACTGAGATGGGTCCTCGCGGCCTAGGAAGCGACCATTAGCCATCCGAGTCCTTCATAATGCTGTTACTCTTGCCGACCTTACAAATGCTCTACAATTATTAGTTTAAAATCAAGATACTGCGGAACTCTTCTTTGGCTTATCATTGAGTAATAAATAGTTTTTCCGGTCCACTTTTGGCTCTGGTGCAGATACTGTAAAAGCCCATGGTCTTGTCAATTAAGTCTATGGCACCCATATTTTTATTGTAGCAGCTAATTACATCTGGACGCAGGACCTGAATGTATCTTCCATCTTTCTTCGGCCATCTGTTATATTAATTCGTAGACTCATTCTCAAGTCTGATCGATGCATTTGTCGTTGTGCATTTAGTCATACCATTTTATTTTAGAAATTAGTCATTTCTTACTCTCTGGTAAACAAAACCAAGTCCGTCAGTTGCAATAGTTTTGTCTGGGTAGTCATGACTTCATTATTGTTCCAGATAATTACTATATTAACATGCTACCCCACTCTGCTTTCAAAAAAAAATACTAATACCATTTAGCAATAGTCACACAACTATAACGTACTGGAAATTAGCGAAGCTAATTACCACTGATGCCTAGTAACCATTGCTCGGAAATGTGGCACTAAGTCTCAGCGCCCATTACAGTTGACAACAATATTTAGTAACCATAACTTAATACAAATCCCATGGTTGTTGTTGTTGGTGTTGTGGTCTTCAGTCCTGAGACTGGTTTGATGCAGCTCTCCACGCTACTCTATCCTGTGCAAGCTTCTTCATCTCCCAGTACGTACTGCAGCCAACATCCCTCTGAATCTGCTTAGTGTATTCATCTCTTGGTCTCTCTACGATTTTCGCCCTCCACGCTGCCCTCCAATACTAAATTGGTGATCCCTTGATGCATCAGAACATGTCCTACCAACCGATCCCTTCTTCTAGTCAAGTTGTGCCGCAAACTCCTCTTCTCCCCAATCCTATTCAGTAGCTCGTCATCAGTTATGTGATCTACCCATCTAATCTTCAGCACTCTTCTGTAGCACCACATTTCGAAAGATTCTGTTCTCTTCTTGTCCAAACTAGTTATCGTCCATGTTTCACTTCCATACATAGCTACACTCCATACAAATACTTCCTGACACTTCAATCTATAGTCGATGTTAACAAATTTCTCTTCTTCAGAAACGCTTTCCTTGCCATTGCCAGTCTACATTTTATATCCTCTCTACTTCGACCATCATCAGTTATTTTGCTCCCCAATTAGCAAAACTCCTTTACTACTTAAGTGTTGAAAGGTGGCTACACTGAGCCACAGCGCCAAAAATCGCGCCAGAGAGAGTATTGTTCCGCCGCCTCCACTGGCAGTGCGTGTTGAGAGGTAGCGGCAGGCAGTTCTTGCCGAGAGTTCTTGCCGAGAAGTTGTGGTGGACACTGCTTGTAGCGGAAGTTGAGATGAGATAGTGCAGAGTGTTGTTCCATGTTATGCAGCTATGTGATGGGAGGGATAGCAGATGTTATTCTAATGGAGATATTGTAATGATCTGAGTGCTTTTCGTCAATATAAATTAAGGTAACTAACTACTGTTCTTTATTTTCTTATTATTTGTGTGTCCTGAATAATGTGTCATTACAGGTTCAGTCAACAAAGCATCTGGCTTGTGTTCTTGTATTAGAGTGTAATTCTGATTTTCTTGCGCCATTATAGTATTTCCAATTTTCTTTTATCACGTCAGTATAATTGGTATTTAACATTTCGTGTCTTGTTGAAGAAGAACCGTGCCAGATGTGCGTTGAGTCACACTACCACACACAGAACAGCGACACTTGTGCTTTGTTGGTTTCATAGATTTTATAGTTGCTGGGGACTTAATTAATTAACTGTGTTAACGAAAATTTTCATTTCATTGTTTGTTGTTATTCTAAGCAGTCAGATTGCGTAATAATACTAGTCAGGGCCAGCCGTTTACGAGACTTGCGTAACCGGACATACAGCTACAAAAAAGATTTGCATTTCATTTATTTTTATTTAATTAAGCCCCCATGCACGTGGCGACCGCTGCTTCGGATCGTCCCTTGGAATCTTCTGATTGCAAAAATAGTAGACAGTAGTATTGTTGTAGTAATTTGTAGTTTAGTAATTGTAGTCTATTTTGCATGTGTAGATTTGGTAATTGGCATTCTTCTAATGGTATTTTTCAAAATTTAAATTTTATTGTCTTGTCTATGGGTTTGACAATTTAGTGCAATTATTTCAATGGTTCGTTAATCGTGTTTGAGGGAAGCATATCGTGTGAATGGTATTGTTGGTGATAACGTGTTAAATTCTCCGTAATTTTCGTATTGTAACGAGTTTTGTATGTTTTGCAAATGATTACGCGATCGATGAAAAAGGCGAAAATGATAGACAGTCAGAATGACGAAATTGTTGACCTGGCGAACTCGCCAACAGAGGACAACAGTATCATGAGTAATGGAGTTGAAAACAATTTAATAAGTCGGGAAGACAGTCCGGAACCAGTTCGAGATTTTTCTCAATCAGAAAATTCACAGAATACGAGAGTAACGATAGAAGATTCTGGAATAGTATCGAACACAGATAGCTTTACAGCCATGACGAAGGAAGCTGGTTTTGTGGGAAATGTTAGGGGCGAAAGGAATCTCGAACAAGTTAGTATGGAGCAGTTGATGAGTGCAATATTAAATTTTCGATCTGAATTAAAAACTGATATGGGAACAATGGAAACACGGTTTAGATCTGAATTAAAAACACAGATGGGAACAATGGAAACACGGTTAGACTCACAAAGGGAAACAATGGAAACACGGTTAGACTCATTGGGATCACAGTTAGGATCTGAATTTAAAACAGAGATTGGAACTTTGGAAACACGGTTAGACTCACGAATAGGGACATGTTTCAAAAACATGAAAGATGAATTAAAGAAAGAAATTCGAGAAGAAGTACAACCGATTTTGAATGCTCACAATAATAGATTAGTTGCAGTAGAGATTAGACAAAGGGAACAGGATAGAGAACAGGAAGAAAGAGATCGCGTGATAGTACAGAAATTTTCGGAGTTAAATTTACAACGTGCAAAAGATAAGGAAGAAATATTTGAGAGAATCGAGGAATCCGTACCAAATGATAGAATAAATAATCTAACACAACAATATGAACAGTTAGCTACTAAATGTGTTAATACTGAAACCCGAGTCGCGACACTTACGGAAGACGTAAATAAACAGAAAGAACAAATAGGTGACTTATCGGAAAGAGTGGAGGAGATTTCAGATAAATTGACAAATCGTAGTTTGAATGGGGACAGAGATTCAGATGACACAGCTCCATTGCCATTTTCAGAAACCGAAGAGTACCAGAGCATAAATAAACATGTTGAAAATCAGGGAAAATTTAATGAACGCGTTAAAAGGGAAGTTGAGGCTTTACGAAAGCAAGTCAAACAAATCGAAGGCGAAATTGTAGGAAAAGACAGTAAAAGAAATTTGCAATCACAGATAGCAGAGGGGTTTGAAGAAAATAATTTGTTTCATTTACGGGATGCAACAAGAGAGCGCCAGGCGCGCGAACTTGACAATAATCGACATTCGGACTGGGACAGACGCGGTAGGTCTTTGTCGCCACGAGGACAAAACTTTGACTATAAACACTTTTTGACTGTTCGGAAGATTAAGGTATTTCGCAATTCTAAGAATGACATACATCCATGTTCTTGGTTAGATCAATTTACGTACGCACTTCCACCAAATTTGCCACTAAGTCATAAACTGAAATTAATGTGCAGCTATTAGTGTCCTCAGGGGATTCACTACTCTTAAGTGAATATGTGCCGTAGCGTGCACAGGGCCTCGAGCTGTAGTGGTGCTATTTCTCTTTTAGTTTTCTGTACCGCTGCCTACTCTTTCACTATTCTTTGCATCTATCGAAACAACTCTTCTACTATCAATCTATCTAGAGAGTAGATAAACAATAACCGGATATGACTATTTACCTAAATGTGATTTCGTAAATTACCGTTTGGACTTTACCTTCAGCAGCATTCATTCGTAGCTTAAATGAAATTTTACCTGTTTATCTTCGTGACAATATTACTTCATATGTTGACGATATTCTTATTGCTAAACATTCTTGGAGTGAGCACAACAAAATTTTGGATTCATTATTACGTATTTTTGCAAGAGTTGGCATTACAGTGAACTTAGAAAAATCCGAATTTGGTCGTTCTCAGGTGAAATTTCTCGGTCACATTATTTCTACAGAAGGTATTCTTCCTGATCCAGAAAAATTAGACGCTATTCGTAATTATGCTGTTCCTACCACAAAACGTGATGTTCGTAGTTTTCTTGGTGTCTGTAATTTTCTTAGACGCTTTGTTAGATTGGACGATTTGGCCACACCTCGTTTATGTGAACTATCTGGAAAGAAATCTAATTGGTGTTGGGATGAGGAAGCTCAGTCAGAATTTGAACAACTTCGTGATGCTTTAGTTGCTGCTCCACTTCTTTCACACCCGGATTTATCTAAAGATTTTTGTTTGGCGACGGACTCATCATACAAAGGACTAAGTGCACATTTATTTCAAGAGATAGAAGAAGACGGCGTTGTAGTACAAAAGACTATTGCATTTGGAAGTCGTGTTCTCTCGAAATCTGAAAAGAATTATTCGATTACGGAACTTGAAGCTTTGGCTGTTGTTTGGGCTTTTACAAAATTTCGCACATTTTTGTTTGGCAGACATACTAAGGTTTACACCGATCATCGAGCTCTGGAATTTCTTATGTCAACAAAATTAACTCACGGCAGATTGTCACGATGGGCGTTGTACCTACAGGAATTTGACTTTAGTATTGTTTACATACAGGGTTCTTCAAATATTGTTGCTGATGCTTTATCACGTGCACCTATGGGTTTGAAACAAAGTGCTGAAGAGGACTGCAAGGAAAACAATTATTGTTTGATGTATATTCAAGGTGTTGCGTTTGAGAACTTTATTTCGTCTTCGCTCCAGGACATCGCTAAGGAGCAAAATAAAGATCGAATCTGGAAGGACATTAAGGAGAAGTGGAAGAGAAAGGAAAGCGCAGCGATTAGACAGCATTATTTAGTTCGCAATGACATTCTTTTTAAACGAAAATCGGTCGACAACTCTGTTTGGTTAGTTTG
Source organism: Schistocerca cancellata (assembly GCF_023864275.1). NCBI lineage: Eukaryota > Metazoa > Arthropoda > Insecta > Orthoptera > Acrididae > Schistocerca > Schistocerca cancellata. The sequence goes on along the minus strand of NC_064633.1, from coordinate 19,593,668 downwards.
TATTCCTGATGAGTGGGTTAATAAGCTGATTTGGTATACGCATTTCAGTTATGCACACTTTGGTCCCAGAAAATGCTTTCATAAATTACGAGAAAATTGCTACTTCAATAATATGGAAAAACGTATCCGATTTGTTCTTGCCAAATGCAAATTATGTCAAAAGGCTAAACCGCCGACAGTTTCTCATAGAGCACCGTTGTTTCCTATCATTCCAGCAAAATTAAAGGACATGACTGCAGTTGATTTGTTCGGTCCAGTGGTTCGATCTACTAATGGTTTTGCGTACATTTTTGTAGCAGTGGAGTTGACATCAAAATATGTGTGTTTTACGCCGTTACGCAAAGCAACAGCTCGTTCAGTATCTAATGCTTTCATCAAACATTTTCTTAAAGAAGTGGGTCATGTTGATAAGGTTATATCAGATAATGGATCACAGTTTCGTTCTAAAATTTGGCTTCGTACTCTACAGCGTCGTAAAATTAAACCAATCTTCATTTCACTTTTTCACCCTCAATCTAACGCTTCAGAGAGATGGATGAAGGAAATCAATAAATTGTGTCGTCTTTATTGTCATCAGAATCACAGAACTTGGGATCAGTATCTTCATATTTTTCAAAACATTCTGAATGAACTTCCTAACGACTCAACTTCTTTACCGCCTTTACTGATATTAAAAAACAAAGCACCGACAAATCGCATTTCTGAAATCGTTCCTTTTCCGCCTTCACGGAAACTGCGGCATTCTGAAGTTGTGAACCTGGCTCTGCAAAATATTGCATCTGCGGCTGCTAGAAGAGAGAAATCAGCAAAGCGTCCTGGTCGTTTAAAAATTTTGTCAGTTGGTCAGAAGGTGTTAATTAAGTCTCATCGATTGTCTCACAAAGGAAAAGGCTTGTGTCGGAAATTTTTTCTGCTTTATAACGGTCCATATAGAGTTCGCAAAATTATTCATGATAACACTGTCGAAGTAGAAACTCTTAAATCACGACGCTCTAAAGGAATACATCATATATCAAACGTTAAAATTTTTGTGGAATGATATACTTTTGAAAAATTTTTTGTAGAATGACATACTGGTGAGAAACTAACAGCTACATGTAAACATGCGGAGAGTACAAGGACACCGCGCTGTGTTTTGGCGGCGGCGTTTACTCAAAGCAACAGTCAAGTCTGCGCGCCGCAAAGGCAGTCGTTTACCGCAAACAATCACTTTCTACGTCACGCGCCTACAGCTGATCGAGCGCTCAGTGCGAATGCACTGACAGCCGTAAATAAATACACAGTCTAATTTCTCCAACTAAATTCAGTATAAAGCTATAGTGACTTGTTGAATTCTGTTATTAACATTCAGTATTTTTCAGGATACGGTTCTATATAATATTTAAGAACTTCAGGTAAATTCTGTGCGTGTCCGACGTTAAGACGACTTGCTGTCGAGAAAATTTCAGGAAAAATGTCATTTCAAAGAAGAAAGTAATAAAGTAAAAAAGGTAACTATTAATTGAGTTTATTTTTCAGGTAACATATTTCCACTTAGGTACGTACTTTAGACGTAATTTGCTGCTCGCGATTACGTGATTCATACTTTGTGCTAATTACATGTTCTATGACATTACTTATGAAGCGACGTGCTTGCGTATGTTAACTGATTTTGACAATTTTTATTAATGAACTGAGTTGTAACTTGTGTATATTATGCATCGCTTGGCTGCTATGCTTTTTCACTGATGTCATATTTTTAATTATGTGCCTGCTGTGCTTATTTATTTAAATTATAATTGTCACCTGATTAATTGTGCTGATGTGGTTAGGTATGTAAGTTATACTTTGTGATTTATCTGCTTGCGCCTTCATGTTTACTTATTTGCTTGCGCCTTCATGTTTATTTATTAGATTACATATGAACATTTATTTGCTTACGGTTATACGATGCTGATGACCTGTTTATTACGTAAGATATGTTTGCTGCTATGCGTATGGATTGCATATTTATACATTTCTGTTTGTTGTCACAACTACTCTTTAATTTTGTATATAGAAATGCTATTATACTATGTATGAACATATAGTTTAGGTTACACTATGGTACTATTTACAGATTGTTCGCTTGGCAGAGCCTCGTTGTAAGATTTGTGCTGCATCCACTTGTTGACATTCTGTTCTCTACTGGTACATTTACTCGCTGTTGCTTGTTTTGCTTACGCTCAGTGCTTCATATTTTAACATAAGAAAATGAACTGCAGTAATTCGACGAACGACATTAGTACAAGAAACTTCATAGAAGTCACATGAGCTGGAGGTTTTATGAAAGCTGTATAAATGTATGCCAATAGGAAGGAAGCTAACGACATGACATACCAACACAGTTATTACACTGCATTTTTCGTGAGCAATTGAAAGAGGATGTGACACTTGACACAAGAAATACTCCACATGTTTGCTTCTGTTTGCCATAATTCCTGAAGTGGTGTACACACTGTGAAATATTATGATCATTCACACTCCGTAATCGTACTTAATTACTGAGGGTTATTCGAACTAAGTCTGTTAGAGGTCATGTATGCATTCTTTGTTTATAATTCATAATGAGTAGAAGAATTTGGTCAGATGGATTACACAGAGGTTGTGTGTTGACAGTGTGTCTTCGGATTGTATGGGATGAGGAGGTTTGCATTAGGATTTTATCGACGAAACTGACTAGAGGAAAGAGTTATTATGGAAGTGAAATGAAACTGGCAATAAGGTTTATATGTAGCGACGTATGGAAGAGGTATTATAGAGGTATTGAGATTATATGAAGTTGATTTGAGTCTTAGTGGATAAGAGGCAAGTAAGTGAGGTGCGTATTTTTTTGTTGTTGGTCTATATGGAACAAGGAGGATGAAGATAGCAGACTAGAACACTAAAATGGAAGTAAGATTGTCTACACACACTTTGTTAAATCACTAAGCAGTATGTATTTTTTTTTGGAGAGAGGAAGCATTGCATATCTTGGCACACTGACAGTTGTTCAACAACCGTACATTTTGATCTGGCTTGGCAAACATTGGTCTTGACATGATGACTATGACGTTGACTTAACTATTATTGACTGTTATACATTGCTGTCACTACTACTTGATACACATGAGGAACATGAAATTCGACAGAAGTGGATTCAGACAGTTAACACTATACAATTACACAGTAGTACTTAATGTGGATGAAAGATGAGTGAGTGTGTTTTGTGTGTTTTCCTTTCCTAATCCTACCCACCTATCTCCTAAATATTATTTTATTTGTTTGTAGTGGCTTGCACTGACACCCATAATTATTAACTGATGTTTGTGTATTTGTAATAGTAATATAACAATTATCTGATATCATTTGTGTGTTGTTATGTTTTGTATGTTTAGTGTAAAAGCATTGTAAAAGCATTTGTAAGTGTATTCAAACTATTGTTCATGCTTGAACTGTCTGAGTAGGGATGAAATTATGGACTGTTACTTGTACTGTTTCTACATGATTGGTGCCACTAGGACATGTTTAATTTGTGCTTAGGAACAGTGTAATCAGTGATAGTTGTTTAATGTCATTTGTTGGGGTCTGCATCTACTCCACAATGCTGGGTGCCACTGATGGAACTGCTTCTACTGACATAATGTCACTTGATGGTGTCTGCACCTGCTCAACATTGCTGGGTGCCACTGATGGACTGATTCTACTGAGATGATGTCACCTGTTGCTGTTTGCACCTACTCAACATTGCTGGGTGCCATTGATGGACTGCTTCTACTGAAATGATGTTACTTCTTGCTGTCTGCACCTGTTCCACAATGCTGGGTGCCACTGATGGACTGCTTCTACTGAAATGGTGTCACTTGTTGCTGTAGCACCTGTTCAACATTGCTGGGTGCCACTGATGGACTGCTTCTACTGAAATGAAGTCACTTCTTGGTGTCTGCACCTGCTCAACATTGCTGGGTGCCACTGATGGACTGATTCTACTGAGATGATGTCACCTGTTGCTGTTTGCACCTATTCAACATTGCTGGGTGCCATTGATGGACTGCTTCTACTAAAATGATGTCACCTGTTGGATTTTGCACCTGTTCCACAATGCTGGGTGCCACTGATGGAACTGCTTCTACTGAAATGAGGTCACCTGTTGGAGTCTGAACCTACTCCACAATGCTGGGTGCCACTGATGAACTGATTCTACTGAGATGATGTCACTTGTTGCTGTCAGCACCTATTCAACAGTGCTGGGTGCTACTGCTGGAACTGTGAACTACTTGTTGTGAATATTTGTATTAACTGATTTTTTGTGTATTACTGTTTGTGAAAAGTTATAAGACTGCTCATATTCGTCATTGCTGACGTTATCGATTGAATTGTTTAACCACATGATATTTCTGTAAACTAATATGTAAAGTCACATGTATGAAAGAATTTGTATTGCTTAGTGTATTTTATATATTAGGCTATTGTAAGGTCAGTGCAAAGCCAAAATTTTATCTAGTTTACGTATTAATATTATCTTTTATTTTTGTCTGTATTTTTTTTTGACGAATTTGGTGGTATTTTCACCACCAATGCTGGCAAAAATACCATCAAATTCTAGCCCGTGGAGGAAGGGCATATGAAAGGTGGCTACACTGAGCCACAGCGCCAAAAATCGCGCCAGAGAGAGTATTGTTCCGCCGCCTCCACTGGCAGTGCGTGTTGAGAGGTAGCGGCAGGCAGTTCTTGCCGAGAGTTCTTGCCGAGAAGTTGTGGTGGACACTGCTTGTAGCGGAAGTTGAGATGAGATAGTGCAGAGTGTTGTTCCATGTTATGCAGCTATGTGATGGGAGGGATAGCAGATGTTATTCTAATGGAGATATTGTAATGATCTGAGTGCTTTTCGTCAATATAAATTAAGGTAACTAACTACTGTTCTTTATTTTCTTATTATTTGTGTGTCCTGAATAATGTGTCATTACAGGTTCAGTCAACAAAGCATCTGGCTTGTGTTCTTGTATTAGAGTGTAATTCTGATTTTCTTGCGCCATTATAGTATTTCCAATTTTCTTTTATCACGTCAGTATAATTGGTATTTAACATTTCGTGTCTTGTTGAAGAAGAACCGTGCCAGATGTGCGTTGAGTCACACTACCACACACAGAACAGCGACACTTGTGCTTTGTTGGTTTCATAGATTTTATAGTTGCTGGGGACTTAATTAATTAACTGTGTTAACGAAAATTTTCATTTCATTGTTTGTTGTTATTCTAAGCAGTCAGATTGCGTAATAATACTAGTCAGGGCCAGCCGTTTACGAGACTTGCGTAACCGGACATACAGCTACAAAAAAGATTTGCATTTCATTTATTTTTATTTAATTAAGCCCCCATGCAGTGTCTCATTTCCTAATCTAATTCCCTCAACATCACCCGACTTAATTCGACTACATTCTATTATCCTCGTTTTGCTTTTGTTGATGTTCATCTTATATCCTCCTTTCAAGACACTGTCCATTCCGTTCAGCTGCTCTTCCAAGTCCTTCACTGTCTCTGACAGAATTACAATGTCATCGGCGAACCTCAAAGTTTTTATTTCTTCTCCATGGATTTTAATACCTACTCCGAACTTTTCTTTTGTTTCCTTTACAGCTTGCTCAATATACAGATTGAACAACATCGGGGAGAGGCTACAATCCTGTCTCAACCCCTTCCCAACCACTGCTTCCCTTTCATGTCCTTCTACTCTTATAACTGCCATCTGTTTTCTGTACAAATTGTAAATAGCCTTTCGCTCCCTGTATTTTACCCCTGCAACTTTCAGAATTTGAAAGTGAGTATTCCAGTGAACATTGTCAAAAGCTTTCTCTAAGTCTACAAATGCTAGAATTGAATTTTTGCCTTTCCTTAATCTTTCTTCTAAGATAAGTCGTAGGGTCAGTATTGCCTCACGTGTTCCAACATTTCTACTGAATCCAAACTGATCTTCCCCAAGGTCGGCTTCTACAAGTTTTTCCATTTGTCTGTAAAGAATCGGCGTTAGTATTTTCACATCTGTCAACGCCTGCTTTCCTTGCGATTGGAATTATTATATTTTTCTTGAAGTCTGAGGGCATATGGTCTGTCCCATACATTTTGTTCACCAGATGGTAGAGTTTTGTAAGGACTCGCTCTCCCAAGGCTGTCAGTAGTTCTAATGGAATGTCGTCTACTCCCTGGGCCTTGTTTCGACTCAGGTCTTTGAGTGCTCTATCAAACTCTTCACGCAGTAACACATCTCCCATTTCATCTTCATCTACAACCTCTTCCATTTCTATACAACTGCCCTCAAGTACATCTCCCTTGTATAGACCCTCTATATATTCCTTCCACCTTTTTGCTTTCCCTTCTTTGCTTAGAACTGGGTTTCCATCTGAGTTCTTGATATTCATACAAGTGGTCCTTTTTTCTCCAAAGGTCTCTTTAATTTTCGTGTAGGCAGTATCTATCTTACCCCTAGTGAGATAAGCCTCTACATCCTTACATTTGTCCTCTAGCCATGTCTGCTTAGCCATTTTGCACTTCCTGTCTATCTAATTTTTGAGACGTTTGTATTCCTTTTTGCCTGCTTCATTTACTGCATTTTTATATTTTATTCTTTCGTCAATTAAATTCAATATTTCTTCTGCCACGCAAGGATTTCTACTAGCCCTCGTCTTTTTACCTACTTGATCCTCTGCTGCCTTCACTACTTCATCCCTCAGAGCTACCCATTCTTCTTCTACTGTATTTCTTTCCAGCATTCTTGTCAATTGTTTCCTTATGCTCTCCCTGAAACTCTGTACAACCTCTGGTTTAGTCAGTTTATCCAGGTCCCATCTCCTTAAATTCCCACCTTTTTGAAGTTTCTTCAGTTTTAATCTACAGTTCATAACCAATAGACTGTGGTCATAGTCTGCCCCTGGAAATGTCTTACAATTTAAAACCTGGTTCCTAAATCTCTGTCTTACCATTATATAATCTATCTGAAACCTGTCAGTATCCCATGGTGCCACAACTAATTACGCAGCAATGCAAGATATATAACAATCACAGATATTATCAGTAGTTGGGCAACCAATGCGTCAAGACACGCTGCATTGTTCCCAAATTTATTCAAAAGACGTCATCCAAGATGGCGGCATGTAGACTTGGCAATAACGCTTGACGTCATCCAAGATGGCGGATTTTTCCGGGAAAATAGGCCAATTGTCCTATGTCCACTAACCTAACCTCCAGAAAAAATGGCGGCAATTTTGAATTTTGGCGGGAAAATAGACCAATTGTGCGATATCCACTAACCTAAGCCTGCAGAAGAAAAAATGGAGGGAAGTTGGAATTCCAACAGGATATGCCAGCAAAACTGTACTTATCTCTCTTATTAATCATTACCATTTATTAACATTCATTATCATTTATTATCATTTATTATGATTTATTATTATTTATTATTATTGACCTGCCTCCACTAGAAAATGCCCTCCAAATTCAAATTCCAACACGATAATGTCTGCAAAACCTTACTTTTGCTTATTATTATTCCTTATTATTCATTACCATTTATTAACATTCATTATCGTTCATTATCATTCATTATCATTTATTATCAATTATTATTTATTATTATTATTATTATTTATTATTATAGGCCTACCTCCACTCGAAAATTGCGCCAAATTCAAATTCCAACACGATAATGTCTCGAAAACTGTACTATTTATTATTATAATTTATTATTTATTCAAGACGTCCAATTTTCTCGGCGAGAAAGCCATTTTCCTTACATCCATAACAAAAATCTATCACAAGTTCTAATCCCAACACCATAATTGATCACACGTATGAACTTTCTCCGTCACTTATCTTTTTTCCACTGGTAGCCTATCATAATCGCATCAAATAATAAACTCGCCACCCCCTGGCCAGTGCGCGGAGACACTGCCGACGCCTGTCACGTGAGGAAGTTGGCCACTCGCGCTGGACTGCCGGTATGCTGGGGGCGAGCACAGCGATCGCTCCCACGTCGTAAACGTGTTTTCGCTGGACACACTGGAACTTTCCGAGTCTGACGTCACAGCAGTCTCTTGTCCGCTCACCACGTGTATTCGTCGCCTCCTCACGTTTCCCGCCAAAATTGTTTGCCTCGAAGCTGAATCACACAAAGGTCGGCCGGTCCCTGCCAAACTTCTGGCGCCAAAGTTGTTTTCCTGGGCACGTTCAAACCTGTCGATGCCGACTACTCACCGTCCACCACATGTCCTTGTGCAAGCGAGAATGCAGTGCTACACTTTTGGCGGCAAAGTTGGCTCGACATTGAAATCTGCCATGACTATATAACAGCACGTTTGGTCCGCACTAGAACGCTCGCTAATTGACTCTCTCTCGCGCGCGCGTAATAACTGTACAATCGCTGCGCCGACGCCGCGCTTACGTAACACACCCTCCATACACGCGACGGACATAGTCTTCTGCAAACACCAAAGTACTTAATTCCATTTCGTTTTTAATCATATTAAATAATTCAATTTACAATTTCATATACATATGCAAAGGTGTTCAACTACCTAATTTCAACTACTTCTCGACGACCAGACAGCCACCTCTCCCTAGGAACCAGAGCCGAGTTTGAATACTGGCAGTAAAGAAAGGTCACTTCCGCTTTCTCTACCAACGTAACACATTTGTTGGAAAGAAGGGGCACTTGTACTAACCTCAGCCACCCGACCGCCGCTTCCTCCTAGGAACCAGCGCCATGTTTGAAAACTGCCAGTAAACAAAGCTCACTTGCGCTCCCGCCACCAACCTGAGAAAATTGTTGCAAACGAAGCTCATCACCACTAAACTAAGCCACCAGCACTCAACCTCTTCCTACACGTTTTAGGTAAAAGGACTCACCCTGCACTAGGCCCATGGATGGAGGAACCAATTTACTTTATTTAGGAATGGAGTATATGTATCACACCGACATGTTCCACACCATACAGATCTGCAAAATACTTCTACATATCTCATTTATAATGCTCTAGACACACGCTTGCTAATTGTAAACAGTTAAAAATAACTCATAGCACAGCCTACCGACATTACAAACGCTCGTAAATAATACAAAACATTTACGTCCCAATAGCCAAACAACTCCTAATTTTCGGTAATAATTTCAGTCCATAGGCTGATGGAAAGAGTGTACTTTAGTTATTTGGGACATATCTTTTTGAAACTTTTGCATCTCATAGGTTTCGGTATGTACGGCTGACAGAAGGCAGTTTCTGGACTCCAGTAGCGCACTACACCTGCAACACAACCACACCCACCAAGATACTCATACCAACCCAGACCTCTAACTCCTCTACAGATAAATTTGTCCAGTTATTTGTTCACTCACTCACAGTCTGACCAGATTGCTGTTATTGCGCAAAAACAGCTCAGACTGCGCTGTGCTGCTCGGGGAAGTAAGGAAGGACTGCACTCTATTTATTTCAAGCCCTTTTATTTAGTAGTGGAGTATATTTGTCACAAAACACCCACACTGATCCGACTGTGCTCATCTGACACAGGCCACAAACATGTAAACAACTCCCAATTTCAGCACACAATAGCAAACAGCTCTTAAATAATTCAGTACACAATATCGGCAGACGAGCTCTGTACTCTTAAACTCTCCAAATAAAGCACCGCACAGTGCACAGACATGCTCGCAAAATAGTGCAAAAGGCGCGCCCAAACATCCCCAGCTGCCAAACCAACCAAAAGTCTCTGCTCGGCCTCCCCCAAACATGACCTCAACACAGTCGCATTCGCACCTAACACCGGAGAAACTGATATCGCCTATGCGCCTTAGATTACGCTCCAAGGCAGGCCACTCGCGCGTGCGGTCGGTGGCGAAGGGGTTTCCAGAGTCTCCAGCCAAGTTCAGCTTCCGACCGCTCGTGACAGCCGACCAGAAAGGGCACTCTCATCTGACACATGTGAAAGCTGCATTGTTCTTCTCATGTATACCGCCGGCGTCTCAGGTCTGGACCTGCCTTCACGTCTATTGTCAGAATAGCTCATAGCTCATTGACACACACGATTAACGCGGCTGGGAAAACATTTACTACTCGCATGCAACCGAGATGGTGCCGCAAAACCAGTCACTCTGATCTGCGCTGCAGGCGCATGTAATCATTGAGAACACTACTTATTTTTTCGAACCATTTATTTAACCATACAGTATATCTACCACACTATCACAAAACACCCACCCGATGTGCCCTGTGGCATGTTGCACAGCCCACAGACACGCACCCAATCATAATTGCAGTACACACTATAGCAAACGTCACTTCGGCGACCTGCGCGTCGATGGGGATGAGATGATGATGATTAGGACAACACAACACCCAGTCCCTGAGCGGAGAAAATCTCCGACCCAGCCGGGAATCGAACCCGGGACCTTAGGATTGATATTCCGTCACGCTGACCACTCATAATGATTAATAATAAAGGTAAGTACAGTTTTGCATGCATTATCCTGTTGGAATTCAAACTTCCCGTCATTTTTTCTTCTGGAGGCTTAGGTTAGTGGACATAGCCCAATTGTGCTATTTTCCCGCCAAATTCAAATTTTACTGGTATAATAGTATGCAGTTCACTGAATTGTGATCTGTTTAAGTGTACGGTCTTTTGACAGATTACACATTTCTTAATAAATTTTTGTACTCTACGTCTAATGTTAGAGAAACAGAAGGATAACATTGTTTTCTGAGCACACTTGGCTACACCTTAGTGACCCGATGAGTTATGTGTATACCTAATAGAACTGTCTACATGTTCTTCGGGTAAACTAACACGCCAATTACCAGACTGAGGCATTCGATGGTGAAACAAAACCCCATTACGCAACTTAAACGTGTTCCCAAGTCTGCGTCGGCAGTACTTGTTAGTTGTTGCCTTTCCTTGTTCCATCACTGTATAGATAGTTTCAAAAAGTCGATCACACAGCTGAGGACCTCTCGTTGTAAGTAGATTATGTGTGTCAATATAGACTCACCGTTTTGCGTTCACGCATCCACGCTTCAACATCTTCTGCCCAGAGGATATCAGGTATTATTTGGTTTGCTGTTGCCACACATATGGGGTGACCAAAAAGTCAGTATAAATTTGAAAACTGAATAAATCATGGAATAATGTAGATATAGAGGTACAAATTGACACACATGCTTGGAATGACATGGGGTTTCACTAGAACCAAAAAAATACAAAAGTTCAAAAAATTTTCGACAGACGGCGCTTCATCTGATCAGAATAGCAACAATAAGCATAACAAAGTAAGACAAAGCAAAGATGATGTTCTTTACAGGAAATGCTCAATATGTCCACTATCATCCCTCAACAATAGCTGCAGTCGAGGAATAATGTTGTGAACAGCACTGTAAAGCATGTCCGGAGTTATTGTGAGGCATTGGTGTCGGATGTTGTGTTTCAGCATCCCTAGAAATGTCGGTCGATCACGATAACTTGCGACCTCAGGTAACCCGAAAGCCAATAATCGCACGGACTGAGGTCTGGGGACCTGGGAGGCCAAGCTTGACGAAAGTGGTGGCTGAGCACACGATCATCACCAAACGACGCGCGCAAGAGATCTCTCACGCGCCATCCTGCATAAACATCGTACGTTCCAGCATGTGTTTATCAGCCACGCTGGGGATGATGCGATTCTGTAACATATCGGCGTACCTCTCATCCATCACGGTAGCAGTTACAAAACCAGAATCACGCATTTCCTCGAACAAAAAAGGCCCGATAACGGTAGATATGGTATATACTCGTACAACCCATACCGTGACTTTCTCGTCGTGCAATGGAGTTTCCACGACAGTACTAGGATTTTCGGTAGCCCACATTCTGCAGTTGTGGGCGTTGACAGACCCTCGGAGCGTGAAATGAGCTTCGTCGGTCCACAACACGTTACTCAACCAATCGTCATCTTCCGCTATATTTTGAAACGCCCACACCGCAAATGCCCTCCGCTTCACTAAATTGCCAGGTAAACGTTCATGATGCCGATGGATTTTGTACGGATAGCATCGGAGGGTACGCCTAAGTGCCAACCAAACAGTAGTGTATGGAATGCCGGTGCGACGTGCGACTGCACGAACGCTGACTTCCCCGTGCATAGACGAACCCGCTACAGTCTCCATTTCTTCCTGAACTGTCTCAGCAGCATTACGCCTTGTGCTCGGTCGGCCACAACGGGGTCAATCGTCTAAACAACCCGTGGCTTCGAACTTCGAAATCATTCTCGCCACAACTGCATTTGTCAACGGACATTTACCCGTTCGAATCCCCTTCCTATGGTGATAGGATCGTGACGCTGAACTAGCACATTCCCCATTCTGACAATACAGCTTCACTAAAAGCGCCTTTTCAGGTAACGTCAACATGCTGCGATTGCTGGCGCATCTGATTCTCTCTCTCATTACAACTCCTTTTATACACGATTGTCATGCGCAGTCACTGACGTTTTGCTGCCCAGCGCCATCTGTCGGACATTTTGTGAACTTTTTTGTTCTAAAAAACCCCATGTCATTTCAAGTATGTGTGTTAATTTTTACCTGTCTATCTATATTATTCCGTGGTTTATTAAGATTTCAAATTTATACTGACTTTCTGATCACCCGGTATTTAGACGTACCAACCAACCTAGAAATACTCATTTAATGTTATTCAGTGCACCGTCCTCAGTCACCAATAGAAATATCTGCCTTTATAGACGTTATATCCTGTATATGTATAGAAGAACTTCAACCGAAAATAAATTTCTGAAGGGACGACTTTAGGAACAGTGACAAAGCGTTTGATTATATTCCTGGTCTAATTATATAAGTAATTGGTAGTAGGCGTCTAGAAATGACAGAACAATAACTTGTAAATACATATCCATCAACTTAACTTAGTATATTGCTTCTTAAGAATAATAACGTATTATACTTCCACTGCGCAAATGAATGAAATGATCCGCAATGTCGTAAAACAAATTCCGTGAAACTGAGTACCGTAAGAGGATAATTTTCTGTTCTTATTGAGAAACGGGGTGTCGAGGAAAGAGAAGCACTTCTCTTAGCGAATTTGAAGGGAAGAAAAGTTTCCGAGAGCAGCTGACGTCTTTTTAAAAATTCTCGCTGGTGCCGGACTGGGGCAACACCAGAAATTGGCGGACAAACAGGTAATTACAAAGTTGGCGAACTTAATAAAGCAGCCGCGCTGTTCGTGACGTGGCAACGGCGCCGCCATCGCCTCGTGAACACTGGCCGGTGCGAGGCAGAGCCAGGTCTTCAGAAACGAAGCTCTCCCCCCCCCCCTTCCCCTCCAGCGCCGTCTCTCTCTCTCTCTCTCTCTCTCTCTCTCTCTCATCTATCTATCTCTCTATCTCTCTCACACACACACACACACACACAAACACATGCACATACTTGAGCTGGCGGCACATTTACTTGAGTGGTTCGGCTGCTTGAATAAACGTGTGACCGCACTTTCGTTGACCCGTCCTCCACATTATTTCACCAAGTCAAACGCGAAGCTGGTCCCGTTTACTATACAATGTTTCCACTGTATGTCACCTCGGTGTGCATTAAGAGACAATGTGCTGGTGGGAACTGAACGTTGAACTACGTGATCCTACGTACAATATAAACACTCCGCGTCAGGAACATTCCTCTTCTGTGTGTACCTTGACACGGGTTCCCAGGTAGATGCCGTGTTTCTTGACGTCCGCAAGGCGTTCGATACAGTTCCCCACAGTCGTTTAATGAACAAAGTAAGAGCGTATGGACTCTCAGACTAATTGTGTGATTGGATTGATGAGTTCCTAGATAACAGAACGCAGCATGTCATTCTCAATGGAGAGAAGTCTTCCGAAGTGATATCAGGTGTGCCGCAGGGAAGTGTCGTAGGACCGTTGCTATTCACAATATGCATAAATGACCTTGTGGATAAAATCGGAAGTTCACTGAGGCTTTTTGCGGTTGATGCTGTGATATATCGAGAGGTTGTAACAATGGAAAACTGTACTGAAATGCAGGAGGATCTGCAACGAATTGACGCATGGTGCAGGGATAGGCAATTGAATCACAATGTATACAAGTGTAATGTGCTTCGAATACATAGAAAGAAAGCTCCTTTGTCATTTAGCTACAAAATAGCAGGTCAGCAACTGGAAGCAGTTAATTCCATAAATTATCTGGGAATAGGCATTAGGAGTGATTTAAAATGGAATGATCACATAAAGTTGATCGTCGGTAAAGCAGATGCCAAACAGATTCATTGGAAGAATCCCAAAGAAATGCAATCCGAAAACAAAGGAAGTAGGTTACAGCACACTTGATCGCCCACTGCTAGAATACTGCTCAGCAGTGTGGGATCCGTACCATAGGGTTGATAGAAGAGATAGAGAAGATCCAACGGAGAGCAGCGCGCTTCGTTACAGGATCATTTAGCAATCGCGAAAGCGTTACGGAGATGATAGATAAACTCCAGTGGAACACTCTGCAGGAGAGTCGCTCAGTAGCTCGGTACGGGCTTTTGTTGAAGTTTCGAGAACATACCTTCACCGAGGAGTCAAAAAAAAAAAAAAATGTTCAAATGTGTGAGAAATCTTATGGGACTTAACTGCTAGGGTCATCAGTCCCTAAACTTACACACCACTTAACCTAAATCATCCTAAGGACAAACACACACACCCATGCCCGAGGAAGGACTCGAACCTCCGCCGGGACCAGACCGAGGAGTCAAGCAGTGTATTGCTCCCTACTACGTATATCTCGCGAAGAGACCATGAGGATAAAATCAGAGAGATTAGAGCCAACACAGAGGCATACCGACAATCTTTCTTTCCACGAACAATACGAGACTTGAATAGAAGGGAGAACCGATAGTGGTAGTCAAAGTACCCTCCACCACACACCTTCAGGTGGCTTGCGAATTATGGATGTAGATGTAGATGTTAACTTTTATCAAATAATTCTGATCTCCATACGCTTCCACATGCCAGCCCGAAATAGTCAACGTAAACTGAATGTATGTATACCCTTAACTAATGCTTATTGAAATGGACCCTAAGCCTAAATCCGCGATGTCATGTTCTTCTACGAGTGAATTGCTTGGGCTAGCAGGCCAGAGGGAGTTAGGTTGTGGAAAGGGGCCAAAATGAGGTTGCTGTCAGTTGCACTCAACATAAAAACTTTATCTGTCCACACACAATATTACACAAGAATGCAAAACACGCAAAGTTGTAATGGGTCTCCTTTGATTAACGTTAGATCGGCTGAAAGCCACATTCAAAATCCAAGACGCTGGGCCTAAGTAAGAAATTGACGTAGAAGCTTCTTCTGGAGGTGTCACCCAAAAATAATTTCTAAATCATCAATCTAAACAGGCTGAACGCCATAGCACTTTAATTTTAATGGAACTCGTCTGGAGGCCGCATATTATGCAATAAGAAGTGTTTCAAGGCCTAATCATAAAACAATTGAAGCAAATTCGGCAGAGCTCCCCATACAAAAACATCACGACCGTATGCCTTAAGGGCAAGACAAGAACATTAATTCACGTGATATTAAAACTCGGCTGAAGGCCATATGTCAACACAATAATTTAACGGCTTAAAGTTTTAAAAGATTTGATATAAAATTCGGGTGAAACTCAAACAGGGAAGTCACTATGTAAAAGACACGGAACGGCGCTCAGTAGTTCCAAGAGTCGGCCTGGAATTGTGACACTAACGCGAGACAGGCAGCCTAACCAACAATCTGTTAATCGGAAGGCAACCCAACCGACAGACAGCCGAACGACCAATCGACCAAATCAGTTCCGCTCGACGCAAGCAGCAAAACGACCACAAGATTTGCGGGAATGCCCCAAAAGCGACAACTAGGATCAAACGAAGAAATGTAAACAGTTGAGGCTCGGTAGTAAGTTAAGTGAGGACTCAACTTTCATGTCCAAGATCGGAGGGCGACGAACTTCATAGCAATCTGCTCCTCACAATCTAACCGCGGTCCCGCCGGCCTGCGCGACGGGGGCTTGCTTGCTGCTCCATGCCAACCGACCAACTGGACTGCTGGTCCGTCCGCGACTGTTGATGCGTCGCGACTGCCCTGCTGGTGCGCCTCTAACTCCTTCCGACGTCGCGGAGACACTGGCTCGGACCCCACCATGCAGAGGGAACACAACCGACATCTCTGCACAGGAAGGAGCCGACACAAAAACACGTCCCCTATGAGACGACCGACCGAACGACCAACCAATGGTCGTCCCCGCTGGTACTGGCTGTGCGGACCTCACTGGGGTTCCGTCCCGGTCTGCACTGCTAGTCCGTCTCGAACTGACTGCCAGACATATGACGACCCGGAAATACTATCGGTCGCTCCATCCAGAGATGGTATGACAATGCACTTATCGATACGCGCTGCTGCTGCTGCCGGTCATGGGCAAGTAAGGCAGCAAGTTAGTGACCCCAGTAAAAGGAATAAGAAAACGAGGTGGCAGTACCGTAATAGAAGATGACCAACCATAAACGGCATGAACACGAGCCGTGCGCGGCATAACTAGCTTCTCGTGATTCACCCAAGTTATTACTTGGCAAATCATCATTGCTCATGTCCTTTATGGGTCGTATTTATCACTATAAATTGGTATGATGAAGGAAACATGTAGTTGATGAATGTGCATGAGCAGATTGAGACCCTTGGGAGGAAGGAAGAATTCATGACCATAATCCCATTTATTGAGTTTAGGTATTATAAAACAAAGCCTTTTTCTTTATCAGGTGTCCCTGCCTAGGTTAATGGTAACAATCGCTGTAAAACACCGAAATTTCAACATACTCCAGTAACTTCTCCACATTTTCGATGGGTTGGGCAAACATCTATGTCTTCAAATGTCCCTGCAGCCAGGAACCAACTGATTCAGGATCCCGTGAACCAAGCGGTCAATTCATCACCCTCCAAACGTAGCAGGGAGGCACTGTCGCACAATCTGTGCAAAATGAGACGGTGCCCGTCGAATACCAACAGCAGTCGTTGTGTTTTTGCAAGGATAATGTTCCCTGATAGCTGTAGTAAATCATCATGCAGAAATCGGTGATAAGCAGCACCTGTTAATCTATTCGGTAAAGCGTATGGTCCCATATGAATGGCACTGACCATTTCTGTCTGTACATTGATACTGAAACGGTGGTGATTCCTCACTGCCACGATTGCTCGATGATTTTCCTATTTTGCGTATTTTGGTTATTCGCTATGCCATCTCTTGTGAATGTAAGTACCATATATTCGTCACAAGTAACACGGTCCATGTCTCAACAGGTATTAGTTTCCGGGAATATAGTTACAGGAACGTTTCTCCTAGTTTTGTCCAAAAGTCCTCCCTGCCGGAATATGTAACTTTTTCCTTTATTAAAAAGAAAAAAAAAATCCTGTCTGTATACCTTTCTCTGTGGGGCAGAATGTGTACGACGTGCATGGGGCTCAACATCATTTCAGTACTAATGCCTCTCGCAGGATAAATAACACATTCTGTGACAGTAAGGCTGGAAGCAGTTCGCTTGCCTCCACGTTCTCTGGAACGGAAACCCAGTAGTCTTGTTTGAAAGGCATCGAAACCCACTTGATGATGCTTAGAGTCATGGAGACTGTACTGTGAAAGGCCAACACTCTTGGTATAGATAAGCCCGTTCAGGATTCCATGTGACGCCAGGTTGTTGCATGTTCCAGTGCTAATGATGGACTGCGCTAGGAACATTTCATTTAGGAAAGCATTTCATGCGCTATGCTTGTGTGTTCTGCTCCTTCGTTCATAACATTCTTAATGTACTATACCGTGTTGAAGAAAAAGGTTCTGAAATGGACTTTACTTTGTTCTTCCACCCGCCAAGAGAGCCGAGCGCATTAAACGCACCGCTTTCGAGATTCGGAGAACTTATCCCCTATGTAACGCGCCTTGCGGGTTAACGACAAGAGCTAGTGAGTCGGCCACACTTGGAGTGGTTCCCTGGTGGTTTCCCACATCCGATCACGTGAATACAGGTCTGGTACCACGTCTCGCTTCAAATAGGGCCTACACGCTACACAAACATATAGAAAACTTTCTCATCGTTAAATATGAGATCTGCACTAGACTCAGAAAAACTGGGTGCACCTGTTACGTCCCCGGGGGGAGTGGTGGCATCCGGTCACCAGCTGTCACTAAGATCGCCAAGCTCCGTATAACAATGGCTACTGTGCAGACAAACGGGAAAAAGCAAGAAAGAAGAAGAGACTCTGCTCTTGTACGTGTGAAAGTTGATTTTGAACAGAACGGCAATCAAACCTTAACGGACGAACTAACTATAAGTACGTGTGAACCGTGAATTTACTTTCAAAACCTTTTATTAAGAATTTAATTTACTAGCGATTCATCAAGAACATTAACACATTTAATCACACTATGTGAGCGTGGAAGTAGTTGCCAGTGGGTAACTGATGAAATAAATTAAATTTCTTTCAACAAATGGAAATTTTATTCCTAAAAGCGCCTTTTTTAAAAACAGATTTAAAATTATAAGCAGAAAGCACCCTCTAAATATCAAGTTACAATTTATTCAGAGGCAGAAAGAACAAGTGTTGACTGTATGAGCTTTCGGGCTGAGAACCTTGCTGCTCCTTTTGACACGGCCGTAGTCACGACTGCTCACAACAACCTCTGAAAGACTACACTGGTGCAAAACTGCAACAAACCAGATTACTTAGAACTAAAAATTTTTAACAACTCACACGAGCACATAAACTATGCACCCCGTAGGAGGGATGGAAATGGTACAAAACACTATCATTAAAAAAATTAACTTGCCACCGAAGGTGCAACTTGATTAAAAAAAATGCTTACAGTGGAAGGGTGACAACGTTATATACTAAAATGACCATTTAAATAAAAAATACATGAAATGCAGTCTTAGCCGGCCGAAGTGGCCGTGCGGTTCTAGGCACTGCAGTCTGGAACCGCGAGACCGCTACGGTCGCAGGTTCGAATCCTGCCTCGGGCATGGATGTGTGTGATGTCTTGAGGTTAGTTAGGTTTAACTAGTTCTAAGTTCTAGGGGACTAATGACCTCAGAAGTTGAGTCCCATAGTGCTCAGAGCTATTTGAACCAAATGCAGTATTACATAAAATATACAAATATGGTCTACATTACACATATACCGCCTCTCAAGATGTTGGCAAGATAAAACCATATTTCAGGAATTCGGCCGTTACACTTCAAGGAATAAATTCGTTAACACCGAATCCGACAAACATGACAGACGCAGGTATTAACGTATGGCAGATTGACAGGGAGATTGCGAGGTGCCGGGGCAAGCAGTGTATTTAACACTAAATTCTTCTAGAATCACCATATGTAAATGATGCTCTAAGCCCCCTCTATTCTAACTCCGACTTTTGCTGTTGCACATGGATTAAAAAGTATACGCGAACTGACTGTAATCAACCCTGCAAGTGGAGTAGAAAAGAGTTTGGCACCTGCAATAATTTAATTTGATAAATAAGTTAAATAAAGGCAGGTTTCATGAACGTAGTGAGAAATGATGGGTTGCTCTACTGATTAACAGAATGAAAGTTCTCTCCAAAATATCAATATGATTTATTAAGACTAAACACAAAATAATAAACAAAAACACATGAAACATTCATAATACATCAAATTGGCTCAAATTGGATACTCAAACAAACGCTATGAAGGTGAAGTTGTCCCTAAACTAGATTGTGAGGTTTAAGATGAAGTGGTATGTGGAGCCAATTCCTTGCCACTCAAATCTTAAGAGAGACACACAGCTAACCCAACATTAATTGCTGCTACTCAAGACAGAACAAAGTTAGAAAAAGACGAACAGGCGCGCTCTGCTGAGCTCTGATTATCACCTAGGAAAATCCCTACCTGCCGGTGCTGCGGACATACATTACCAAACTGTCTTCTTAACTGCCAGAACACGATCTGGCGTACCGGAGGCGATGGCTGGTTGCTTCGACGTCCTCGACCGAAAGGTGAGAGCCGACTACCTAGAGCACCCATACAGGCCGAACACACAACATTCCCGCCCCCACGACAGTGGCCGTGGTTAAACGTTCCAATCAGCAACTCGAAAACCGGCGGAAAATTCCAGTCTATTGCCGGAGCACTACCATTCCACCAATGGAGATTCTTGGCGCCAATTTCTGCGCTGATTTTGCTACGTCACGGAGCTATGCCCTGAGCAAGCCAATCACAGTTACTATTTTGCAGAAAGCGCGGGAATTTTCCCGCCACAACTACCTGGGTACACAAGTCATTCCCACGCCTCGCTGGTAGCCCGCCAGAAAGTGTTTTCGCTAAGTTTCTGCGAAGTAACGGAACCTCTAGCCCAGCCGCTACTTCAGACCCCTCCGGGCGTGTCTTTTGACAATGTCGGCGTTTGCAAAGCATTCACTCGACTTCCTCACACCCGTCGGCTTAACCCTTTCCATAACAGCAGAGCCCGCCTGTCACCGGACCACCCGGGTGACGAGAGACGCTGCGTGGGAAGTCCGCGTGTGAAGGAATAGCGACTTTTCACTGCATGCAATTAGAGAGGAAAATCGTAAGATAGAAATATGAGAGGGGGCTCATGCCACCTCTCAAGATTACTGAACAACCCGAACCGCAGGTTGCTCTAACCTGCCCCAACTCCACAAGGGATAAACGGACCACCCAATTCATAAGTAGCCACCTTCCCGCAGGTGGGCAAACGGAGAAGAGTGGTGGGACGACGCCAAAACAAAGCGGCTGGTGACCTCACCAACCAAACAAGTAGAATTTAACAAGTAAATGAAACATATCTCCAATCACTTGACTTCTAATAAACTGCGATTTCTGGCGAAGACCTGCCGCAGCACCCCCAACGCTCTCCAGAACCGTCCGCTGCCAGCCGCTTCAACGGACGCAGGAAGGCTCGCCGATCTCCAGTCTCATGGCGTCGCAGCTCGAACTGGCCAGCCCGATGTCGTGGGTTGACTCCTGTTCCTCTTGTGTCGACCGCGAAGCCACTACCCCTCGCTATACGGCGCGGCCTACTGGACTCACGTGGTGACCTCACATTCGCCGATGCTCAAGGCGGACAAGTCATCTCGTGTGTCAGTGCGCGACCGACCAACCGATCGATCCAACCGCCAACCGCTCTTCAAAACAGCAATTTTTACCACGGCTCAACCTCCTCCCCTCAAACTAGAACTTAGGGACTTAACTTGGCTCAAATGGACTCGATATTCCCTACCGGCCTGATCATGTCAGACTAGCAGGTTATCCGCCCCCAACACACGGAGCACCGTGCATGGACCTATAAAGCGGGGTGTCAACTTCCCTACTCGGCCCCCCCATCCTTCCTCGACCCTGAACATTCTTAATATAGACTTGATCCCCCGGTTTTCCCTGATAAGGACGTCTACTGCGGTTGTATCGCACGGCTTGACGACCATGGGCAGCCCCTATATTGCGACGAGCCCGATTCCAGTTCCTTCTAATTAACCCCAGGGATACCCGCTCAGGAAGTAAGTCTTGGATGCTCCGTAAGTTAGACAAAGGCGAATTGATAGGATAGGCCAATTAGAGAGAGACCAGAGTAGTCTTCAGTGCCTCATGAACCGCAGTGTTAAACGCAAAATTAATCCAGGGCAAGTTAGTATCTCACTTACTCGGTTTCACTTGATGGTAAATTATTAAAGCTCATTTTAGGTTGCGATTCACACGTTCAGCAAAGGACCCCTAAGGATAATACGGTGTTGTGTTTCCATGCTTGATGCCATTCCCGAAACAAAAGGCCTTAAACTTATCTGACACAAAAGGTGTAAGTAGGCTGTTTATGTTTTCTTTATGTAAGTTTGCTCTTTATGTTTTTTATTGGCAACGTTACATAGCACTCTATATGAAAATCACTGGCTGTGCTGTGTGCAGTATGTGGCTAGTTTGCATTGTTGTCTGCCATTGTTGTCATGAACTGCTATAGCTGGATGCGAACAGCGCGTAGCGCTGGGCAGTTGGAGGTGAGCCGCCAGCAGTGGTGGACGTGGGGAGAGAGATGGCGGAGTTTTGATAATCTGTAAGACTGAATGTCAATTATGAATATTAAGGTAAATACATTGTTTGTTCTCTATTAATATCTTTCATTTGCTAACTATCCCTATCAGTAGTTAGTACCTTCAGTGGTTTGAATCTTTTATTTAGCTGGCAGTAGTGGCGCTCGCTGTTTTGCAGTAGCTTGAGTAGCGAAGATTTTTGTGAGGTAAGTGATTTGTAAAAGGTATAGTTTAATGTTTGTCAGGGCCATTCTTTTGCAGGGAATTTTGATAGTCAGATTGCGTTGCGCTAAAATTATTGTGTGCCAGGTTAAGCACAGTCTTGTACAATTGTTCTAAGTGGACATTTCATATGTACAATTGTTCAAAGGGGTCGTTTCATATGTCGACCCTTAGCCTAGGATACCTCACTGGAATCTTCTGATTTTTTCTTGTAGTTTGTGTATTTAGTGTAGCTTTTGTTTATTGCTAGCGCGTAATTGTAGAGAGAATCTCCTTTGTAGTTGCAGTCTTTCATTGTTGTACTGTAAAACAGTTGTGGCATGCATGTAGATTTGCACCAAGTATTTCGCAGCTGCAATTAACTAGATATTATTTTCAGTGCTATGTTAATGTGTTCTCTTATTTTTGCTATTCAAATTGTGCTTTTCTGTGTTATCGTGTGAAATATTGTCACAATAATGGCGTGTGAAAAACGTAACACTCGGCTCCAAAGTAAAATGAGAAACGACAGTGAAGACGAAAGCAATGTGTTAGCGCCACTGTGTAATGAGTTAACTAATGTTCAAAGTAGTAATTTGGTAACTGTGCATAGGGAAATGGAGCGGGCGTCAAACAATGGCGTAGACAGTCAAACAGGTAGTGAACAGGGAAGCATTATCGATCGATCGGTCGGCAACAGCTCGCCTCAGGAATCCGAAATGATAGGACACAATTTTGCAAATACTGTAGATTCAGGTTTTGCGTCCTCACCGTCTTCTCAAATGAGTCAAGACACATTTTCTGCTTGTCAAAATGTGAATGTTGCTGGTGCAAATGCACTGCCGAAAAGCGTAGAGGAACAGATTCCAGACACTAATGCATTGTTATTACAATTAATGCAACAAATGGGACAAAATCTCCTAAAGTTAGACACAATGGAACAAAATCTTAAAAAGTTAGACACAGTGGAACAAAATCTGCAAAAGTTAGACACAATGGAACAACACCAGAGACAAACACAGCAACAGTTAGACACAGTGGAACAAAATCTTAAAAAGTTAGACACAATGGAACAAAATCAGAGACAAACACAGCAAAAGCTTCAAAAGTTAGACACCACACTTGAACAAACACGTGAAGATTTAACTACTGAGTTACATAACATTGAATCGAAATGTCAAAAAGTCTGTAATGACGTAAAAACACAAATTTGTGAGCATTTTCAGCCTATTTTTTCGCGGCATGAAAATACATTACAGAATCACGAAGCAGCCATAAAAGAACTGCAAACTATTGCTCATGAAAATCATGAGACCTTGCAAGCTAAAATGGACTCAGTTGCATCTACCGATTCGGTTACGCAACTTGCAAAAACTCAGGAAAACTTAAAGGACACAGTAGAAAGACACATGGGGGAAATTAGTTCATTATCAGAGAAAGTAGCCGAACTTTCGGATCAGGTCACTAACTTATCTACAAAGGTAGATGATGATCTGAATGACACAAGACCCGTAGCCTTCACTGACACAGAAGAGTATGAACAAATAAGAAAATTCAAACAAAATCAGAATCAAATTAATACGCAATACAAAAGAGAAATGCGGGAAGTACAAGATCAGCTGACACAGGTAATACAAGAATTACGTATTTCAGAGGACACTCGCGCCCCAATAAGGGAAGAGGGACATAGAAATACGGAACAGCCACAAAATAATAACACAGAGCATTTCGGTAATTATGAAAGGAATTGGCAAGGTGCACCGAATTTTGATATGGAACCGCCGACACGACGTAACAATGACCGATATGTGACTCGCCGACATGATGATTTTGACTATAAGCTGTTCATTACTACACGTAAATTCAAAACATTCAAGAATTCTGCCAACGACATTCATCCACAAGCGTGGCTCCATCAATTCTCTCATTGTTTTCCTCCCAACTGGTCATTAGAACACAGATTAGAATTTATGTGTGGCTATTTGGAGAATGAACCAGCTGTAAGAATGCGATCGGTCATTCACGATTGTCACAGTGAAGGAGATTTTTATCATGCCTTCCTCTCAGCATATTGGTCTCAAGCTACACAAGACCGTGTAAAACATAACATCATAATGATGAAACGTTTCGAACAATCTGAATTTTCCAGTCTTGTGAAATATTTTGAAGACATGTTGCACAAGAATCAATACCTGTCAAACCCATACAGCCCCTCAGAACTCATCCGCATTTGCTTAATCAAATTACCTGAACACTTACGGCATATTATTTTAGCAGGACGTTGCAAAGACGACATTGAAGCTTTTCAGGGACTGTTACAAGAACTGGAAATTGACACAGACAGTCGCGGGATGCGAAAACAGGAAAACAATCATTACAGGTCACATCCGTCACAATTCCGTGACGACAGAAACAATAAATGGCCACGACAAACCTATTCTTACAACGTAAATCGTGACCAAAACAGACACCACCCATATGACAACCACTGGCAGAGTAATAGTTACAGGGAAAGATCACCTTTCCGCGGTAATGACTATCACAGAGACAATCAGAGAAACAGACAATATGGGAACCAATATAACTATTATCAAGGGAGACAGAATAACTTTAGACGCAACGGTCCAGCGCGCAGTTACGACTCAGGCAGAAATTCTCCACCACGTGACAGACAAGAAAGAAACTATGTAAACTACCGACATGACGACAGACGATATGATCGTAACGACAGACCTGAACTGCATCAGAACTGGCGAGTTTTAAACAGAGCTGGGCCCTCTCGGCAAGGCGAATTTATGGAAGTTAGGCCTCCTAATCCCAGTAACGGCGCGCGCCAACAAAGAAACAGACAATGACTCGCACCGCAGGCAGCTGTGTGCGCCGGCTGGCTCCGAGAAAAATAACATTGACGCTAACCTTGAGCAAAATTCCCGTATTCTTTACGGACGAATACCGCATGATAATTGCATTCAAGTTGAAACTCTGCGTACTGAGAAGAGGAAAAGGTTTTCACCACATTTCTCATGTAAAACCATTTATTGACAGATAATCTGCTTTTTAACTTAGTCTTTGCAATTTTCACTTCACGCTACTAGTACAATTTGTCAGACTTAAGAAACTGTTAACATGCAACATTTTGGTTTGCTTGAGAGTGGATTCTGGATTTGAGGTGCTTTCTGTGAAATGCCAGATGACACAGTGGTTAGTTTATGTGACAGCTACACGATTTTATCACGACGCTGCTAATGCGTGGCAATTTACAATGTTGCTTTTGCGGTGTATCTGTTTTATATCTGCACAGTTTTTTCTGAATTCTTCTCTAAAGTAAAACATGTTTTAGTAGTAACTCTTGTGCTATTGCTACAAGGAGACAGCCTTTTCCGTAGGACAACAATACGTTACAGCACAGTACTTTCCTCACCACGGCAATAAGCGTAATAACTAAGTTATCTATACGCAAAGCATTTCACTTTTGTGTATCATGAGGTAAGTACATTGGCTTCTGCTGAACTTAGCTTTTGGAGGACGATAACTACGACACTTCCCAGAGATTATCTTACAGCAAGACGCATATTTAGCGCTACAGGACACGTATTTGAGTGATTAATTTTGTACTTAAAACATTTATTTTTAAAGATTTTTGAATTACAAAGAAAGTTTTTCGTGATACATTTCATTTCATTGCTGTAAGCTGTAATACCTGAGGATACAATTACAATAAACCTCAGGGGGGTACACGCCTACTTTGTGTACCATGTGTTTGGCAAGCACAAGGAGCCCTAGCTAATGTGGTATTTGCTTATACAATTTAACACATCGGTACCATATTTCTCTAACACATAAATTACACAGCTATCTGATCATTTAACAGAGAAACAAACATCTTTTTACTACGTCAGTGACACATGTTTACGCAATTACAGAGTTGGATTACTTCACACTTAAGAAATTGTACTTTGTCTGCACTTTGTGAACTGTTCATAATTTTTTTGAAACCATTGTGATACTATGAGAACTTTGAATGATGTATTTGGTAAGGGAGTATGATTTTAAAGTACGTTGGAGGCAGGTGACACTTTTGACATGAGCAGAGAATTTTGTTAGGTTTTGAAATTATTGGAGGAAGCTACGACGATTTTGAGATTTGACTGAGGTGTTATGATGTAATTTTTATGACGACGATGTGTATTATGCTGTTGAGGTATGTTTATGTCAATAAAATTCTTGACCTGTGAAATATTTTTATATGAGACTGTCACTGTAGCGGAAACTGCTGTCGTAAATATTTCCGTAAGAAAGTTAAGTGACCACCTGCACATAATGCGACGTGGGCACCCAGGCGTGTCAGACACCTGGAGAACAAGCCTTTTCAGACGCTCAGGTAGAAAAGAAAGCCATTAGGGTGTGCCAGAGGCACAGGTGGAAGAGAAGGACAAAGAGAGGCCTACACTTTTGTTAATGACATTCCTTTGTAGAGGGCATCGCTAATGCGACACGCTCGTTACTTGAAAACATATGATTTTTGTAATGCGTTGTGGGCACACAGCTGTGTCAAACACCTGGAGAACAAGCCATTAGGATGTGCCTTTCATCGCTAATGCGACACCCTCGTTACTTAAAAACGTATGATAACTCGCACTTTGTGCTAATTATTGAAATGCTTATGAATTGATGGGAAATATTCGTACATCTGCACACCTGATTATGACAAGCGTCTTTCTACGATAGTTGAGAGCTACTGACTTACGAAATGCCACCTGACTATTGAATGATATTTTTATGCTTTGCTTTTCGGAGTTGCTTATTTCATTTGATATCTGGTTTCCAGCTGTGTTGCAGCATTGCTTTTATAAAATGAGATGCATTTGCTAATGTGAACTCTTTCTATCAACAGATCTATTAAATGATAATTTTGTAATCCACATTCTTTAAAAAAGGAGCACTTGGAAAGGAAAGAACAATAAGAAGTAACTAGTAACAGTAACACTTAATTTTCTTTTCAGGTACATGGTAATATTTTTTTACAATCAGTTGTTATGGTGCACCACTTTAATTACATAGACATTAAGATGTGAATATGCATTTCCCTTGTCTGCATTGTTGTTTCCTGTAATATTTTTTCTGCTTGAGCTATGTCATGTTTAGGTATAAGTTGCTGCTGTTTGTCAGGCATAGTGTTACTGAATTTGACTATGTGTTACTCTTCTAAGCTAGTTTTTCTTGTTTCCTGCATTGCCTTATATTAGTTGTAATATTGCACTTGCTTTGCTAATTTATGCTGCTAGCTTTGCCAATTTGCATTTTTTTTGTCATTTCTGTTTGTGTTGATTTGTTGTCATGCTGCATTGCCTCGTCCCTTGGTATATATATCTGAGCTCAGTAGATTTAAGTTAGCTTAAGAGGGGGTAGACTATATAAGAAACTGACTATGGAGAATAGGTAAAGAATGCATTGCGAAGTTATATGAAAAAGATTTGGACCCAAATGTGTATTGTACAATCAGAAATAATTATTTTGAAAGAAATATGAATAGAATACAGGAAGGAGGTATAGATAGGACTTTTTGGGAATAATGATGAATGAAGGGAGATCTCCAAGAAGCAAAGAAAGTTTTGTTTGCCAAATACTGCAGTAAAACAAACCCTGTCCTTTCCTTGTGTTATCCCACTATGTCTTTGTGTACCCTTGTGTATTTGTTTTCTTCCTGTCTCTGTGTAGTTTCATAGAATTTTTTCTTCTAATATTAAGCTACATTCACTATGATGAGGAATACTGTTCTCCTCAAATATAATTGGCATTAATAATATGGTATTTTCTTTGTAAAGATGTTAGACATTATTTATTCTGTTTTGTTTTAATGCTCATGTGTGAAGTTGACGTTTCAAAAGTGATTCTGATCTTTTATTTTTGTACTCATGTCATCATTCCTGTAACACTGATGTATCTGTTTATTTCTATTGTTTTGTAAAGCCTGTACTACAAATGTTATCTGTATTGTTATGTTTTTAATGATGTATTTTGTACCTTTGTAATTGTATTCTTACGTCATAAAATTGTAATTGACACCAGTTCATCTTGTTATTAACTTGTAAGCATTCATTTCACTGCACACTTTTCTGTTGGTCATAGTATATGGAAAATATGTGAGAAGTAGGGACTGATAGTGTTTGCACGTGTGTTACTAATTCAGCAAGGGACTGGATAACAGCATTGCTGGTTCTAAGGACAATTCCCAAAAACTTTGTGCGTGCACAAGTGGTGGTTTATGGACTTGCTATCTTCTCTGCAAGACTCTTCGATGGTGATTGTGCACCTGCACAGTCGCAGCAGATGGCTGCTGGCCATCTCTACCAGGACTACAGTGGGTCTACACCTTTGCTGACTCACCAGTACCACAATTTCTACAAGGACTACAGTGGGTCTACACCTCTGGTGGCCCACCAATACTCTCTACAAGGACTACAGTGGGTCTGCATCTCTGGAGGCCCACCAATACCACAATCTCTACAAGGACTACAGTGGGTCTGCACCTCTGGTGGCCCGCCAACACCAATACTCTCTACCAGGACTGCAGTGGGTCTGCTCTGTGATGACCTACCTACCAATCTTCTTCAACACGTCGACTGACTCTGCTGTGGGTTTGCTCCATTGTGGCGCATTACCTGTCAGCATGTCAAGAGTCAGCACTGTCTTTCTGTTAGAAGGACAACACTACTTCTTCAAGACTGCATGGACATCCACTACTTCCGTGTGCATTGCCTTTTATTGCTCAGACTTTGATAAAAGAAACGGCAGTTTTACTGTGGTGAATGATCAGGACTGTCTTTATTGACTGTGAGAAAATTTTAGCTTTTGACCAACATTGTATTAATCAGTGTGTGCATTTGATATCTTTGTGATTGTAATTATGAAAAATTTTTTCAAATCTGTATTGGCCAGTGCCCAACACCATTTGTAAAATTTTTTTGTGGGGAGCATGGGGGCTATGTAAGTAGGCTGTTTATGTTTTCTTTATGTAAGTTTGCTGTTTATGTTTTTTATTGGCAACGTTACACAGCACTCTATATGAAAATCACTGGCTGTGCTGTGTGCAGTATGTGGCTAGTTTGCATTGTTGTCTGCCATTGTTGTCATGAACTGCTATAGCTGGATGCGAACAGCGCGTAGCGCTGGGCAGTTGGAGGTGAGCCGCCAGCAGTGGTGGACGTGGGGAGAGAGATGGCGGAGTTTTGATAATCTGTAAGACTGAATGTCAATTATGAATATTAAGGTAAATACATTGTTTGTTCTCTATTAATATCTTTCATTTGCTAACTATCCCTATCAGTAGTTAGTACCTTCAGTGGTTTGAATCTTTTATTTAGCTGGCAGTAGTGGCGCTCGCTGTTTTGCAGTAGCTTGAGTAGCGAAGATTTTTGTGAGGTAAGTGATTTGTAAAAGGTATAGTTTAATGTTTGTCAGGGCCATTCTTTTGCAGGGAATTTTGATAGTCAGATTGCGTTGCGCTAAAATTATTGTGTGCCAGGTTAAGCACAGTCTTGTACAATTGTTCTAAGTGGACATTTCATATGTACAATTGTTCAAAGGGGTCGTTTCATATGTCGACCCTTAGCCTAGGATACCTCACTGGAATCTTCTGATTTTTTCTTGTAGTTTGTGTATTTAGTGTAGCTTTTGTTTATTGCTAGCGCGTAATTGTAGAGAGAATCTCCTTTGTAGTTGCAGTCTTTCATTGTTGTACTGTAAAACAGTTGTGGCATGCATGTAGATTTGCACCAAGTATTTCGCAGCTGCAATTAACTAGATATTATTTTCAGTGCTATGTTAATGTGTTCTCTTATTTTTGCTATTCAAATTGTGCTTTTCTGTGTTATCGTGTGAAATATTGTCACAATAATGGCGTGTGAAAAACGTAACACTCGGCTCCAAAGTAAAATGAGAAACGACAGTGAAGACGAAAGCAATGTGTTAGCGCCACTGTGTAATGAGTTAACTAATGTTCAAAGTAGTAATTTGGTAACTGTGCATAGGGAAATGGAGCGGGCGTCAAACAATGGCGTAGACAGTCAAACAGGTAGTGAACAGGGAAGCATTATCGATCGATCGGTCGGCAACAGCTCGCCTCAGGAATCCGAAATGATAGGACACAATTTTGCAAATACTGTAGATTCAGGTTTTGCGTCCTCACCGTCTTCTCAAATGAGTCAAGACACATTTTCTGCTTGTCAAAATGTGAATGTTGCTGGTGCAAATGCACTGCCGAAAAGCGTAGAGGAACAGATTCCAGACACTAATGCATTGTTATTACAATTAATGCAACAAATGGGACAAAATCTCCTAAAGTTAGACACAATGGAACAAAATCTTAAAAAGTTAGACACAGTGGAACAAAATCTGCAAAAGTTAGACACAATGGAACAACACCAGAGACAAACACAGCAACAGTTAGACACAGTGGAACAAAATCTTAAAAAGTTAGACACAATGGAACAAAATCAGAGACAAACACAGCAAAAGCTTCAAAAGTTAGACACCACACTTGAACAAACACGTGAAGATTTAACTACTGAGTTACATAACATTGAATCGAAATGTCAAAAAGTCTGTAATGACGTAAAAACACAAATTTGTGAGCATTTTCAGCCTATTTTTTCGCGGCATGAAAATACATTACAGAATCACGAAGCAGCCATAAAAGAACTGCAAACTATTGCTCATGAAAATCATGAGACCTTGCAAGCTAAAATGGACTCAGTTGCATCTACCGATTCGGTTACGCAACTTGCAAAAACTCAGGAAAACTTAAAGGACACAGTAGAAAGACACATGGGGGAAATTAGTTCATTATCAGAGAAAGTAGCCGAACTTTCGGATCAGGTCACTAACTTATCTACAAAGGTAGATGATGATCTGAATGACACAAGACCCGTAGCCTTCACTGACACAGAAGAGTATGAACAAATAAGAAAATTCAAACAAAATCAGAATCAAATTAATACGCAATACAAAAGAGAAATGCGGGAAGTACAAGATCAGCTGACACAGGTAATACAAGAATTACGTATTTCAGAGGACACTCGCGCCCCAATAAGGGAAGAGGGACATAGAAATACGGAACAGCCACAAAATAATAACACAGAGCATTTCGGTAATTATGAAAGGAATTGGCAAGGTGCACCGAATTTTGATATGGAACCGCCGACACGACGTAACAATGACCGATATGTGACTCGCCGACATGATGATTTTGACTATAAGCTGTTCATTACTACACGTAAATTCAAAACATTCAAGAATTCTGCCAACGACATTCATCCACAAGCGTGGCTCCATCAATTCTCTCATTGTTTTCCTCCCAACTGGTCATTAGAACACAGATTAGAATTTATGTGTGGCTATTTGGAGAATGAACCAGCTGTAAGAATGCGATCGGTCATTCACGATTGTCACAGTGAAGGAGATTTTTATCATGCCTTCCTCTCAGCATATTGGTATCAAGCTACACAAGACCGAGTAAAACATAACATCATAATGATGAAACGTTTCGAACAATCTGAATTTTCCAGTCTTGTGAAATATTTTGAAGACATGTTGCACAAGAATCAATACCTGTCAAACCCATACAGCCCCTCAGAACTCATCCGCATTTGCTTAATCAAATTACCTGAACACTTACGGCATATTATTTTAGCAGGACGTTGCAAAGACGACATTGAAGCTTTTCAGGGACTGTTACAAGAACTGGAAATTGACACAGACAGTCGCGGGATGCGAAAACAGGAAAACAATCATTACAGGTCACATCCGTCACAATTCCGTGACGACAGAAACAATAAATGGCCACGACAAACCTATTCTTACAACGTAAATCGTGACCAAAACAGACACCACCCATATGACAACCACTGGCAGAGTAATAGTTACAGGGAAAGATCACCTTTCCGCGGTAATGACTATCACAGAGACAATCAGAGAAACAGACAATATGGGAACCAATATAACTATTATCAAGGGAGACAGAATAACTTTAGACGCAACGGTCCAGCGCGCAGTTACGACTCAGGCAGAAATTCTCCACCACGTGACAGACAAGAAAGAAACTATGTAAACTACCGACATGACGACAGACGATATGATCGTAACGACAGACCTGAACTGCATCAGAACTGGCGAGTTTTAAACAGAGCTGGGCCCTCTCGGCAAGGCGAATTTATGGAAGTTAGGCCTCCTAATCCCAGTAACGGCGCGCGCCAACAAAGAAACAGACAATGACTCGCACCGCAGGCAGCTGTGTGCGCCGGCTGGCTCCGAGAAAAATAACATTGACGCTAACCTTGAGCAAAATTCCCGTATTCTTTACGGACGAATACCGCATGATAATTGCATTCAAGTTGAAACTCTGCGTACTGAGAAGAGGAAAAGGTTTTCACCACATTTCTCATGTAAAACCATTTATTGACAGATAATCTGCTTTTTAACTTAGTCTTTGCAATTTTCACTTCACGCTACTAGTACAATTTGTCAGACTTAAGAAACTGTTAACATGCAACATTTTGGTTTGCTTGAGAGTGGATTCTGGATTTGAGGTGCTTTCTGTGAAATGCCAGATGACACAGTGGTTAGTTTATGTGACAGCTACACGATTTTATCACGACGCTGCTAATGCGTGGCAATTTACAATGTTGCTTTTGCGGTGTATCTGTTTTATATCTGCACAGTTTTTTCTGAATTCTTCTCTAAAGTAAAACATGTTTTAGTAGTAACTCTTGTGCTATTGCTACAAGGAGACAGCCTTTTCCGTAGGACAACAATACGTTACAGCACAGTACTTTCCTCACCACGGCAATAAGCGTAATAACTAAGTTATCTATACGCAAAGCATTTCACTTTTGTGTATCATGAGGTAAGTACATTGGCTTCTGCTGAACTTAGCTTTTGGAGGACGATAACTACGACACTTCCCAGAGATTATCTTACAGCAAGACGCATATTTAGCGCTACAGGACACGTATTTGAGTGATTAATTTTGTACTTAAAACATTTATTTTTAAAGATTTTTGAATTACAAAGAAAGTTTTTTGTGATACATTTCATTTCATTGCTGTAAGCTGTAATACCTGAGGATACAATTACAATAAACCTCAGGGGGGTACACGCCTACTTTGTGTACCATGTGTTTGGCAAGCACAAGGAGCCCTA
This sequence comes from Schistocerca cancellata, assembly GCF_023864275.1. Taxonomy (NCBI): domain Eukaryota; kingdom Metazoa; phylum Arthropoda; class Insecta; order Orthoptera; family Acrididae; genus Schistocerca; species Schistocerca cancellata. Next base: position 19,560,171 of record NC_064633.1, on the reverse strand, counting down.
GCTAATGTGGTATTTGCTTATACAATTTAACACATCGGTACCATATTTCTCTAACACATAAATTACACAGCTATCTGATCATTTAACAGAGAAACAAACATCTTTTTACTACGTCAGTGACACATGTTTACGCAATTACAGAGTTGGATTACTTCACACTTAAGAAATTGTACTTTGTCTGCACTTTGTGAACTGTTCATAATTTTTTTGAAACCATTGTGATACTATGAGAACTTTGAATGATGTATTTGGTAAGGGAGTATGATTTTAAAGTACGTTGGAGGCAGGTGACACTTTTGACATGAGCAGAGAATTTTGTTAGGTTTTGAAATTATTGGAGGAAGCTACGACGATTTTGAGATTTGACTGAGGTGTTATGATGTAATTTTTATGACGACGATGTGTATTATGCTGTTGAGGTATGTTTATGTCAATAAAATTCTTGACCTGTGAAATATTTTTATATGAGACTGTCACTGTAGCGGAAACTGCTGTCGTAAATATTTCCGTAAGAAAGTTAAGTGACCACCTGCACATAATGCGACGTGGGCACCCAGGCGTGTCAGACACCTGGAGAACAAGCCTTTTCAGACGCTCAGGTAGAAAAGAAAGCCATTAGGGTGTGCCAGAGGCACAGGTGGAAGAGAAGGACAAAGAGAGGCCTACACTTTTGTTAATGACATTCCTTTGTAGAGGGCATCGCTAATGCGACACGCTCGTTACTTGAAAACATATGATTTTTGTAATGCGTTGTGGGCACACAGCTGTGTCAAACACCTGGAGAACAAGCCATTAGGATGTGCCTTTCATCGCTAATGCGACACCCTCATTACTTAAAAACGTATGATAACTCGCACTTTGTGCTAATTATTGAAATGCTTATGAATTGATGGGAAATATTCGTACATCTGCACACCTGATTATGACAAGCGTCTTTCTACGATAGTTGAGAGCTACTGACTTACGAAATGCCACCTGACTATTGAATGATATTTTTATGCTTTGCTTTTCGGAGTTGCTTATTTCATTTGATATCTGGTTTCCAGCTGTGTTGCAGCATTGCTTTTATAAAATGAGATGCATTTGCTAATGTGAACTCTTTCTATCAACAGATCTATTAAATGATAATTTTGTAATCCACATTCTTTAAAAAAGGAGCACTTGGAAAGGAAAGAACAATAAGAAGTAACTAGTAACAGTAACACTTAATTTTCTTTTCAGGTACATGGTAATATTTTTTTACAATCAGTTGTTATGGTGCACCACTTTAATTACATAGACATTAAGATGTGAATATGCATTTCCCTTGTCTGCATTGTTGTTTCCTGTAATATTTTTTCTGCTTGAGCTATGTCATGTTTAGGTATAAGTTGCTGCTGTTTGTCAGGCATAGTGTTACTGAATTTGACTTTGTGTTACTCTTCTAAGCTAGTTTTTCTTGTTTCCTGCATTGCCTTATATTAGTTGTAATATTGCACTTGCTTTGCTAATTTATGCTGCTAGCTTTGCCAATTTGCATTTTTTTTGTCATTTCTGTTTGTGTTGATTTGTTGTCATGCTGCATTGCCTCGTCCCTTGGTATATATATCTGAGCTCAGTAGATTTAAGTTAGCTTAAGAGGGGGTAGACTATATAAGAAACTGACTATGGAGAATAGGTAAAGAATGCATTGCGAAGTTATATGAAAAAGATTTGGACCCAAATGTGTATTGTACAATCAGAAATAATTATTTTGAAAGAAATATGAATAGAATACAGGAAGGAGGTATAGATAGGACTTTTTGGGAATAATGATGAATGAAGGGAGATCTCCAAGAAGCAAAGAAAGTTTTGTTTGCCAAATACTGCAGTAAAACAAACCCTGTCCTTTCCTTGTGTTATCCCACTATGTCTTTGTGTACCCTTGTGTATTTGTTTTCTTCCTGTCTCTGTGTAGTTTCATAGAATTTTTTCTTCTAATATTAAGCTACATTCACTATGATGAGGAATACTGTTCTCCTCAAATATAATTGGCATTAATAATATGGTATTTTCTTTGTAAAGATGTTAGACATTATTTATTCTGTTTTGTTTTAATGCTCATGTGTGAAGTTGACGTTTCAAAAGTGATTCTGATCTTTTATTTTTGTACTCATGTCATCATTCCTGTAACACTGATGTATCTGTTTATTTCTATTGTTTTGTAAAGCCTGTACTACAAATGTTATCTGTATTGTTATGTTTTTAATGATGTATTTTGTACCTTTGTAATTGTATTCTTACGTCATAAAATTGTAATTGACACCAGTTCATCTTGTTATTAACTTGTAAGCATTCATTTCACTGCACACTTTTCTGTTGGTCATAGTATATGGAAAATATGTGAGAAGTAGGGACTGATAGTGTTTGCACGTGTGTTACTAATTCAGCAAGGGACTGGATAACAGCATTGCTGGTTCTAAGGACAATTCCCAAAAACTTTGTGCGTGCACAAGTGGTGGTTTATGGACTTGCTATCTTCTCTGCAAGACTCTTCGATGGTGATTGTGCACCTGCACAGTCGCAGCAGATGGCTGCTGGCCATCTCTACCAGGACTACAGTGGGTCTACACCTTTGCTGACTCACCAGTACCACAATTTCTACAAGGACTACAGTGGGTCTACACCTCTGGTGGCCCACCAATACTCTCTACAAGGACTACAGTGGGTCTGCATCTCTGGAGGCCCACCAATACCACAATCTCTACAAGGACTACAGTGGGTCTGCACCTCTGGTGGCCCGCCAACACCAATACTCTCTACCAGGACTGCAGTGGGTCTGCTCTGTGATGACCTACCTACCAATCTTCTTCAACACGTCGACTGACTCTGCTGTGGGTTTGCTCCATTGTGGCGCATTACCTGTCAGCATGTCAAGAGTCAGCACTGTCTTTCTGTTAGAAGGACAACACTACTTCTTCAAGACTGCATGGACATCCACTACTTCCGTGTGCATTGCCTTTTATTGCTCAGACTTTGATAAAAGAAACGGCAGTTTTACTGTGGTGAATGATCAGGACTGTCTTTATTGACTGTGAGAAAATTTTAGCTTTTGACCAACATTGTATTAATCAGTGTGTGCATTTGATATCTTTGTGATTGTAATTATGAAAAATTTTTTCAAATCTGTATTGGCCAGTGCCCAACACCATTTGTAAAATTTTTTTGTGGGGAGCATGGGGGCTATGTAAGTAGGCTGTTTATGTTTTCTTTATGTAAGTTTGCTGTTTATGTTTTTTATTGGCAACGTTACACAGCACTCTATATGAAAATCACTGGCTGTGCTGTGTGCAGTATGTGGCTAGTTTGCATTGTTGTCTGCCATTGTTGTCATGAACTGCTATAGCTGGATGCGAACAGCGCGTAGCGCTGGGCAGTTGGAGGTGAGCCGCCAGCAGTGGTGGACGTGGGGAGAGAGATGGCGGAGTTTTGATAATCTGTAAGACTGAATGTCAATTATGAATATTAAGGTAAATACATTGTTTGTTCTCTATTAATATCTTTCATTTGCTAACTATCCCTATCAGTAGTTAGTACCTTCAGTGGTTTGAATCTTTTATTTAGCTGGCAGTAGTGGCGCTCGCTGTTTTGCAGTAGCTTGAGTAGCGAAGATTTTTGTGAGGTAAGTGATTTGTAAAAGGTATAGTTTAATGTTTGTCAGGGCCATTCTTTTGCAGGGAATTTTGATAGTCAGATTGCGTTGCGCTAAAATTATTGTGTGCCAGGTTAAGCACAGTCTTGTACAATTGTTCTAAGTGGACATTTCATATGTACAATTGTTCAAAGGGGACGTTTCAAAGGAGGGGCATTATCACCAACCAAGCTCTTAGGAGGCCACAAAGATCGAAAAGATGTTAGTAAGGGGAGAAGTAGTTACGTTGGTAGCACTGGGAATAAGCCAAGTAAAGCGAGAAAAGGCATCAGTTACCATCAAAATATACATATTCGCTTTACTGGAACGTGGCAACGGACCCACATAATCGATATAAAGACGATCCATCGGGTAATTTTCATGGTCCGAAGACAGACCTTGCTGTAGGGCATTGCTACGTTTCGCGGCCCGGCACAAATGACAACCGGCTACTAATGTCTTAATGTCACGCTCAAGATGAGGGCAGGTCACATACTGCTTAATTTTCTGAATCGTTTTATACGTGCCTAAGTGACCTCCCATCGAAGAGCGATGATAATACTCGAATATTGGCTGGATTAATATTTGTGGCAGACAAATTCGGATGTCGCGATCTCGACACACTGCCTTACACAGAAAACCTTTCCTCAAGCTATAACCTTCGACTACCTCACCCGACGTAATCCGCTCTTTGATGTAACCAAATTCAACATCCTGTTCCTGGTTTTCTTCGAGATTACTAGACAGTTGGGGTACTTCCCCCAAAACCAAAAGTTGACCTTGAAGTGGACCCTGGTGGTGTTCCTCCGAACAATCGGATGGTGGGTCAATCAACCGGCTGAGGGCATCAGCGATCACATTCTCGGAACCCTTGATGTGCCTAATCTTAAATTTAAAGGCTGAAATTCTCATGGCCCAGCGCGCGATCCGACCGGCCTTACGTGGCCTAGCCAAGACCCAACTCAAGGCTTGATTATCAGTCTCCAGCAAAAAAGGTTTGTGCTCAAGGTAAAACCGGAATTTTTCTAATGCAAATAGGACCGCCAAGGCCTCATATTCGTATATTGAGTATTTTGTCTCAGCATCATTCAAACGGCGTGAGGCATAGGCCAAAGGTTGCCGCTGACCTTGCCATTCTTGTAATAAGACGGCTGACACACCCGCACTCGACGCGTCCGTCTGAACTATAAAAGGCTTATCAAAATCAGGCTCCCCAAGCACCGGTGGATTAGCAATGGCGGTTTTGATCTGTTCGAAGGCCGCCTGCTGTGTGGGACCCCAAGTAAATTTAACTCCTTTTTTACGAAGCTGATTCAAAGGGGCAGCTAAGGCCGCAAAATTCGGAACGAACCTCCTGAAATAATTTGCCACACCAGTGATAATAGCGACTCCTCGATTATCAGTCGGGGGTGGGAGTGCGCGCAAGGCTTTAGTACGATCTTGATCGATCCGAACCGCATCGCCTGAAACAATATGGCCTAAGAATGAAATCAGGGGCCTCGCAAGTGTGACCTTGGAGTGTTTAACGGTTAGACCAGCCTGCTAACGTTTAGTAAATACTTGGTGCAAATGGCTCAAATGCTCTTCAAACGATGTACTGTATACCACAAGTTTATCCAGGTAATTACAGGCAAAGCGTAGTTTAAATTCACACAGTATACTATCTGATAAACGAGTCAAAGCAGCGGCTCCGGTGGCCAGGCCAAAGGGCACGCGGCTGAATTCAAATAGATTCCAATCGGTGCAAAACGCTGTGACATGTTTACACTCCTCTGTCAGCGGGATCTGGTAATAAGCCTGATTTAAGTCAAGAACCGTGAACCAAGACGCGCCTGAAAACCAAATAAAGGAATTGTGTATCAAGCAATGGCACTGATTCCCAAATCAGCTTTTCATTTAAACGACGGTAATCTACCACCGCCCTGAAATCACTACCCTGATCCTTCGGTACCAAGAATATCGGAGAGGCATACGGAGAAGTCGAGGGACGGATAACCCCTTGATCTAACGTCTTCTGTACCTTTTCCCGCAATAGTTTCATCTTAGGTGGTGAGAGACGATATGGAGACTGTCTAACTGGAATATTGTCACTCAAACGAATATCATATTCCATTTTATTCGTTACCCTAAGTTTATCATTAAAGAAGCCAGGAAACGCATCCAGCAACTCATGGACCTGTTGGCCCTGCCGCGGAGAAAGATGACAGAGATCAATATCATTAATAGGAGTGACTGACAAGGAAGGAGGCGTGGCTGTTAACGCCGCTCGACATTCACAAAATCCAAACTTCTGATTTGGCGCAAACTTAAAAGAAAACTTACCCCCTGAATAATCCAAAACTAGTTGAGTTTTAGAAGTGAAATCACAACCCAGCACCATATTTACCGTCAAGCTAGCAACGAGAGCAAAGGTCATTGGTGACGAAGACTGTCCTACGGTAACTCTACCCTTAACCCACCACGCCAGAGGCAACACCTGACCATTGGCCACACATGTCCGAAGCGGGATTTTTTTAGGTCCCAGTTTGGCAAGATTGCCAAATTCCAGAAACTAAGCCTCATTAAGCAAGGAATACGTGCTACCCGTATCTAATAAAGCGTACAGAGGTTCCTGATTCAAATTAAGACAAATATGGGATAGGCGTAACCGGGAATCGGCAACTACGGCACGCCCTTCACTAAACAATAAGTTACTACCGGAAACGTGCCGTCTGCCCTTATGTCGTTTAGTATTTCTTACCCCACGTCAAACTGGACAACCCCTAACTAAATGCGTAATAGCACCACATCGAAAACATTTCCTAGGTATGCTCTGATAACTTCTTCTTGGATTGTGTCTTTCCACCTCAAAATTTTGCTTCTCTCGCCCCAACACATTAACACTCTTTATGTCCTCACTCAACTTTAATACAGAAGCAGAAGTAACAGTAACAGAGAGTGCTTCCCATGTCTCACTATCGGAAACGTGCCGTCTGCCCTTATATCGTTGAGTATTTCTTGCCCCACATGAAACCGGACAACCCCTAACCAAGTGCGTACTAGCCCCACATCGAAAAAATTTCCTCTTTACGCCTTGATAATTACTACTCGGACGATCTCTCTCCATTCCAAAATTTTCCTTCGCTTGTCCCTACACACTAACATTCCTAGAGCCCTCGCTTAACTTCAGTGCAGATGCAGAAGTAACAACAACAGAGAGTTCTTCCCAGGTCTTCGGGGGTGACTTGAAAATAAAATTTATTTTGACAGCAGCCGCCATCCCTTCCAAAACTGCTACAATTAATTGTTCTTCTGACAAATCAATTAGCAAGGCCTACACCTTCCAAATATACTGACATTCTAGATGTTTCCTAAAGCCCTCTGTGAGTCTCTCAGCGATTATTAGTTGTCTGTCGTAACGAGAATCCCTCCGAAAGAGCTCTAGAAATTAATTCGTTACACTTCCCCTTTGCTAACGGTTACAGCAGAGCTAACAGGGTGGAGTGATATATTCGAAAAGCAAAGGAATGCTGCTCAAAATAAACCAGTAACCACAGAATTTCCTGTATCTTCGCCAACGATTCTACACTTAATTCTCCTACATCCTTTTAAGAAGTTCAATCGGGTTCCTTATTTAGTTCGCTTCCTGTCCGTGCTGGACCTGCCCACTAGATTCTTCGGAGCTAGACTCTAACCCAGTTAACCTAATCTGCAACGCAGCCACCTTTCGCTGCAACTCAACCACTTCCTTACGATCAGCCTCGTTTACAGCAAGTTGTTCTAAATCAGAGACACGGTTAAACACGTGCACCAAATGCGCGCGTAGTCTAGCTAATTGCTTGCGACGCAGTTGATCAACACAAAACCAGTCTAAATGTTATTGCAACTTACCGACCTCTCCTGCCACCGTTGCCATGGCTGTCGGAAAGGAACCAATAACTTCCGGTGAAATTTGGACCGGGTTGAGCAAGGCATCTTTTAAATAAGCAAGCAACTCGGGAACAGTGCCTTGTTTGTTTATATTACGAATGCGCAACTCATAATATTTGATTTTTCCGCAATAGGCCGAATCCTGGATATTCTCTGGCCGCCATGACAACCTGAAACATGCAGCTAAACACTTAGCCAAAGCGAAATATCACTAAATTATAAAATAAGTACAATTATAATTCCATCAGTTACTCAATGAGCAGTAGCAAAAACGCTAACCACGCTCTGCTACCAGTAATGAACCGTGAATTCGCTTTCAAAACCTTTTATTAAGAATTTATTTTATTTGCTAGCGATTCATCAAGAACATTAACACATTTAATCACACTATGTGAGCGTGGAAGTACTTGCCAGTGGGTAACTGATGAAAAAAATTAAATTTCTTTCAACAAATGGAAATTTTATTCCTAAAAGCGCCTTTTTTTTTAAAGCAGATTTAAAATTATAATCAAAAAGCACCCTTTAAATATCAAGTTACAATTTATTCAGACGCAGAAAGATCAAATATTGACAGTATGAGCTTTCGGGCTGAGAACCTTGCCGCTCCCTTCTGACACGGCCGTAGCCACGACCGTTCACAACAACCTCTGAACGTCTACACTGGTGCATATCTGAAACACACCATATTTCTTTAAAAATTTTACAACTCACACAAGCACATAAACTATGCACCCCGTAGGAGGGATGGAAATGGTACAAAACACTAACATTAAAAACATTTGACTTGCCACCGAAGATATAAAAACAAAATTCTTACGGTGGCAACTTTATGTACTAAAATGACCATTTAAATAAAAAAATCCATGAAATGCAGTCTTACATAAAATATACACATATACCGCCTCTCAAGATCATAGAAAAGACAAAAACATATTTCAGGAATTCGGCCATTACACTTCAAGGAATAAATTCGTTAACACCGAATCCGACAAACATGAAAGAGGCAGCTATTAACGTATGGCAGATTGACAGGGAGATTTCTGAACAACCCGAACCGCAGGTTGCTCTAACTCGCCCCAACTCCACAAGGGATAAACCAGTGATCTCTACACTACCTGGATGTTGAACTTCCGCTGCCTGATCGTGCCAACCACAGATGCTAATATTTCGTTTCTTGGTTCAAATGGTTCAAATGGCTCTGAGCACTATGGGACTTAACATCTGTGGTCATCAGCCCCCTAGAACTTAGAACTACTTAAACCTAACTAACCTAAGGACATCACACACATCCATGCCCGAGGCAGGATTCGAACCTGCGACCGTAGTAGTCGCGCGGTTCCGGACTGAGCGCCTAGAACCGCTAGGCCACCGCGGCCGGCTTTCGTTTCTTGCCAAACTATAATATGGCTGCTAGGAAATGTCAAAATCAAGAAAAGAAAATACTTTTCGATTCCGCTCCCACATCAGCCTGTTATATCACATATTGACATGAAATTCAAAGCAAGAAATCAGTCTGCAAGTCTTTGTCACGTAGAGACCAATGGAAATTTCTTTGCCAAACTACAACATGGCGGACGATACGAAGCGCATGAATCTCCAGACACGCTTCACTTGTATACTCAGAAACCAGACTTATACATCCAGGTTGTATAGAGATCACTGGGATAAACGGACCACCGAATTCATAAATAGCCACCTTCCCGCGGGTGGGCAAACGGAGAAGAATGGTGGGACGAGCCGAAAGCAAAGCGGCTGGTGACCTCACCAAGAAAACAAGTAGAATTTAACAAGTAAAGGAAACAACATATCTCCAATCACTTCACTTCTAATAAACTGCGATTTCTGGCGAAGACCTGCCGCAGCACCCACAACGCTCTCCCGAACCGTCCGCTGCCAGCCGCTTCAACGGACGCAGGAAGGCGCACCGATCTCCCGTTTCACGGCGTCGCAGCTCGTACCGGCCAGACTGATGTCGTGGATTGATTCCTGTTGCTCTCGTGTCGGCCGCGAAGCCACTACCCCTCGCTATACGGCGCGGCCTACTGGACTCACGTGGCGACCTCACAATCGCCGACGCTCAAGGCGGACAAGTCATCTTGTGTCCCAGTGCGTGACCGACCAACAGATCGATCCAACCGCCAATGACCGTTGCCCGAGCAACTCGAGCAGACTGGCGGCCTAACGAGCAGACTCAGATGCAGGATCTCAGCCCCGACCGGGCGACCCCTAGCTGAGTTCTGTTACTGGCGGAGTGGCAAGACTCTCATTTTCCGGCTTTAAAGTTTGATCCAAACGACAGACATACTAGCACTCGGATGACAGACAGACACTAACTGCCGCACAAAGGCGAACGAGAGACACACCAGCAACTGGTGACGCAAAACTGACCCGGACTCACTCCGACTGACCAACCTCCGAGTTTTTTTTTTTTCCTTTATTGAATTTCAATTCCCCCCGAAGGGGGGCGGGCTGGCAGTAGCTTATTATGCCCCTCTTCAGCCTACATACTTTGTTAAAAAGATGAAGAGAATAAATAATAAAAACAGGCGATAAAATCGGAGACTTAAAGAGTAACATGGTGAAAAAAAAATCGTGGAACTTAAAACAAAGAACAGAGGGATGATGATGCTAAAAAAATACATACGAAGCAGACAGGTAAAACAATAGACAGACAATTAAAAAACACGGCGACAGTCTGGTTTCTGTTCGCAAGAGACATAAAATTCACACCTAGCGACAGCATGGTTTCTGTTCGCAACACGAGAAAGACGAACAACAATGAACAGTCACTGGAACACTGCACTAAAAAGTTTGCAAATGTGACAAATCACAGCCGAGAGCAGGTGGGGGGAAACTGGACAGATGATGGAAAAATAAGAAAGGGGGGAAGGAGAGTAAAAGCAAAGGGGGGAGCCGGGTAAGGAGCTGATGGAGGATGAGGACCCATGAGAGGGGTGGGGGAACCTCCGAGCTGATAGCGCCCCTTAAATGCACGTGAACACGCAACCTTTCCCCTTTCCCAGCAGAGGGAGACACCAAAGCTGCGACTGCCACAGCGGCGCTACCGCCAGAAACGGAGGGCGACTGCTTCACACAACGCGGTGCGGCGCGCTCTTCAAAACAGCAATTTTTACCTCGGCTCAACGTGATTACTTTAAGTCTATTTGAGAAGCCTGTTATACGTAATACCTTTCCCCTTTCCCAGCAGAGGGAGACACCAAAGCTGCGACTGCCACAGCGGCGCTACCGCCAGAAACGGAGGGCGACTGCTTCACACAACGCGGTGCGGCGCGCTCTTCAAAACAGCAATTTTTACCTCGGCTCAACGTGATTACTTTAAGTCTATTTGAGAAGCCTGTTATAGGTAATACGTCCTGGAGCTAAGAAATTTTGAGGAGAGGTTCCATGGAGTATAGAGACTGCTAATTTAAGCCATTGTCATGGAGTTAACGATCAATAATAATTCCGTTCGGTTTTTTTCAGGGTGCATGTCTTTGAATTGGACGCCATTTTGGTGATTTGGGTATCCCTAAAGTCTCCCACTTGTCCAGCCACGATAAGATGCAGCTTAATTTGAACTCATCATGTCGTTGAGAAATGGTCTAGATTAAAGGCAGTACGAAAAATTTCATGCTATGACTGGGATTCGCATAAAGTTACGTATTAGAAGGTGAATATCTACACTGAAGCGCCAAAGAAACTAGTATAGGCATGTGTATTCAGATGCAGAGATATGTAAACAGGCAGAATAGGGTGCTGACGTCGGCAATGCCTACATAAGACAAGTGTCTGGTGCAATTGTCAGATGGGTTACTGAAGCAACAATGGCAGGTCAGCAAGATTTAAGTGAGATTGAACATGGTGTTAGTGTCGGCGCACGAGTGATGGGACACAGCATCTCCGAGGCGGCGATGAATTGGGGATCATCCCGTACGACCATTTCACGAGTGTACAGTGAAAATCAGGAATCCAGTAAAACATCAGATCTCCGACATCGCTGCGGCTGGAAAAGCATCCTGTAAGAACGGGACCACGGACGACTGAAGAGAATCGTTCCGCGTGACAAAAGTACAACCCTTCCGAAAATTGCTGCAGATTTCGATGCTGGGTGATCAACAAGTGCCAGCGTGCAAATCTTTCCACGAAGCATCATCGATATGGGCTTTTGGAGACCAGGGTCCACTCGTGTACCTTTGATGAAGCACGGCACAAAGCTTTACACCTCGTCTGGGCCCGTCAACACCGACATTGGCTGTGGATGACTGGAAACATGTTGCCTGGTCGGACGAGTCTCGTTTCAAATTGTATCGAGTGGATGGACGTCTGCGGGTATGGATACAGCCTGATAAATCAATGTACTTTGCATGTCAGCAGTGGACTGATCAAGCTGATGGAGGCTCTGTAATGGTGTGGGGCGTGTGCTGTTGTAGTGATATGGAACCCCTGATACGTCTAGCTACGACTCTGATAGGTGACACCTAAGTATCCTGTCTGACCTCTTGCATCCATTCATGTCCATTGTGCATTCCGACGGACTTGAGCAATTCCAGCAGGACAATGTGACACCCCACGCGCCCAGAATTGCTGCAGAGCTGCTCCAGGAACAGTCTTCTGAGTTTAAACACTTAAGCTGGCCACCAAGCTCCCAAGACACGAACATTATTAAGCATATCTGGGATGCCTAGCAACGTGCTGTTCAGAAGAGACCTCCACCTCATCGGACTCTTACGGATTTATGGACAGCCCTTCAGGGTTAATGATGTCAGTTCCCTCCACCACTACTTGAGACATTAGTCGAGTGCATTCCACTTCTGCGTGATAGCGGGGGCCCTACACGATGTTAGGCAGATGACCTGTTTTTTTGACTCTTCAGTGTATATTACGTTACAGCTATAGCTATCGCTGTGATACACGCTACTTGGCTAAGACGAAGTACAGACAGTTCGTACCTCTCTCGAAACCACAGCTCCCTAGAATATAAAAAATCACTGGGAATAAGGGAAGAATTGTCGCTGAAGGTACTTGCATTTAATATTCGACTTACTCGCAGTAGGTTCACTTCCACTTTAGTAACTTGTAGTGATCTAACGGACAAATCTTTGAATATCTAACGTATCGGCTATCTGGTTAAAATGATAAATTCGACAGAATGAACACCCCTAGGTTTGCGAGAAAATACGCATTCAAACTAGTGGCAAGCAGCTCGTTAATGACTAAACACGCTATGTTATAAGCGTACCAGTCAATATCAGAAAGAACAAAGCAAACCATAATAATTGGAAGCTACTTTTTGTACGCAAAAATAAATAAAAGGAATTAATTAAATCAAGAATCACTTTCTCAATCGCAGCGCTGCTTTAACACACAGATTAACCACTATTATGAATTAATCGCACTCATTCCAGTACCTGAATCTATAATCGAATACAATCACTCACGAGAGCGTCACCACAGACTTACGAAGCTGAGAACAATGTTGAGTCGTGCGCTCACGCCGTTCCTGTCTCGGCTAACGAAAGCTGCAGGATGAAAGTTGCCGTGACCAGTGTGACGAGCCCTGCAGTGTGTTGCGCCGAACGGCCGTTCATCGCTTACACTGACCACAACTATCTGCTATTCCTTTCCACCAAACTAAGTTGGCATTACTAACACTAGTTACTCGCAGTAACTTTTAAGATGGACTCATTCTCTCATTCAACCATTCGCGAACATTTTTAGGCAAATGGGGAGCAGACAGGTAGTATAGAAATACACTAAATGAATGTGTTAGCTCGTCCATTCAACAGAGGCACCTTACTGACTTAACTAAGCAACGTGTGTTACCAACTCTGCACTATACATGCAAGATTCGTATTTGTGATATTGATGAAATGAACCTGATCGCCCCGTTTCAGGACGACCAGCACATATGAAGCAATCTGAATGGTGTCAGGTTTGTTTGAAAGAGTTCTTGAATCATGCGCAGAAGTGTAAAAGGATGCGTGACAGTAACATGCAGTGCTGCCTGCCAATGGCGTCTGCTTCTATGTAGATGGGAATGAGATGATAAACTGGCTCATATCTTACGAGGTATTGGCTTCTGGACACATTACTATGAGACATTTTCTTCTAATTTTGACCAATATCACCTCCTGTAGGAATATATGATACATTTTTAAAACGCCCTGTATATTCTGGCACATCAGGTAGAATATTCTACGTGAAAGGAAAGGTTTGGCCGATGAGGCTGGGAGGAAGAACATGAAGATCTTGAAATACTAACACCGCAGATCTAAACACTGAGAGAAAATCTTTCTTGTTGACACACTTCAACAGTTGTGTGAGGATCCATGTCTGCTCACATGTGCTGATGGCGGAAAGGCAAGTAAATCAGCTGCTGATGGTGCCTGCACACGCTTGAACAGTAAAAAGAAAGAGAGACTATGGTTCGAGTTGCCGCCGACGACGAGGTCGACAGCTACGTCTACATGCATTCTCTGCCAGCTGCCTTACGTGGCGTAGGAGAAACTCGTGCCACAGTCGCCTCCCCTCCTCTCTTTTCAGTCGCAAATGACGCTCGGGAAGAATTGTTGGCAAGCCTCTACATCTACATCTAAACCCACGCTCTGCAGACCACTGTGAAGTATACGGGAGAAGGCAGTTCCTAGTGTAGCAGTTATCAGGATTTCGTCCCGTTCCATTCATGTATTGAACGCATGAAGAATAATTGCTTGAATGCCTCTGAGTTTGCTGTTATTAATAAAATCTCATCTTCACGATCCCTACGAGAGCGATACGTAAGTGGGTTGTAGGATATTCCTAGATTCATCATTCAAAACTGGTTCTCTAAGCGGTGTACGTAGGCTTTCTCGGAATAGTTTTCGCCTCTCTTCACTAGTCTACCAGTTCAGTTTATTCGGCATTTCCGCGACACTTTCCCATCAGTCAAACAACATTGTGACCATTCGTACTTTCTCTCCAAGTGTTCAGTATCTTCTATTAAGTACGAGTCCCACACACTGGACCAGCTTCCCAGGATGGGTCGTATGGGTGATTCGTAAGAAATTTCCTTTGGAGACTAGCTGTGTTTCCAAAAAAGTGTGTCACCTGCTTTAGATACGACGCACCCTAATAAAGTATTCCATTTCATGTCCCTGCAAAGTGTTACTCCCAGGTATTTGTATGAGCTGACCATTACTAGCTGCCACTCACTGATATCATACCCATAGCATACAACTCTTTCTGCGTTTTGTGATGTGCGCAATTTCATATTTCCGAACATTTAAAGCACTATGCCAATCTTTGCACCCCTTTGAATCTTACCAAGATCCGACTGAAAATTTGTGCCGCTTATTTTCAGGCAGTGCCTCATTATAGGTAACTGCATCACCTGCGAAAAGACTGAGGTCTGCAAGGTCATTCATACACAACATGAATAGCAAGGGTCCCAACAGACTTCCCAGGGGCACACCTGAAGATATTTCTACATGTGTCGATGACTCTCCATCCGAAGCAATATACTGTGGTCTTCCTTCCAAAAAATCATCAGTCCAGTCAAAAATTTTCCATGATAACCCGTACGATAGTGCTTTTCATAATAAGAGCAAGTGTAGTACCAAGTCAAATGCTTTTCGGAAAGCAAGAAACACTGCATCTGCCTGACAGCCTTAGCCTTGATCCATGGCTTTCGGGACGTCATGTGAGGTCAGGGGGAGATGGGATTCACATGATCGATCAATACTGGTTGGCGTGAAGGAGGTCATTCTGTCCGATATGCCTCATTATGTTCGAGCTTTGAGCATGTTCTAAGATACCAGAACAAATGGATATCAAGGATATTGGACGGTAGTCTTGTGGACCACTTTTGCTATCCTTCTCCTAGACGAGTGTGCCTTGTGCATTCTTCCAACTACTTTGCACGTGCTCTGTTTGAGAGGTCTACGGCAGATTATGGTTAAAAGAGGGGCTAATTCGACTGCAAATCAGATATAGAATTTAACAGGGATTCTATTGGGCCCTTAAGCTTCGTTCCAGCTTATCGATTTCAGCTGCTTCTCCGCACCACTGACGCTAACTCTTATTTCACTAATCTCTGCAGTGGCGTTGCAATTCTCCTGGGCTTTTCTTTTTAAAGAACACTTGAAAACGGAGCTAAGAATCTCCGATTCTTCTTTGCGACCCTACATTTCATTCCTATCTCGTCCATGAATGTCTGGGCACTAACTTTGGTGCTAAAAACAGCCTTTACCTACGACCAGAATTTTTTTCGGTTTTGTGAAAGGTAATTTAGCAATATTCTACTACAGTAGTCACTGAAGGTTTGACGCATTCCTCTGTTAATAGCCAAACGCATTTCACTCAGCATCTTTCTGTCTATAGCCCTATACTTTGTTTTACAAACGGTTCAAATGGCTCTGAGCACTATGGGACTTAACTGCTGAGGTCATCAGTCCCCTAGAACTTAGAACTACTGAAACCTAACTAACCTAAGGACATCACACACACACTTGTCCGAGACAGGATTCGAACCTGCGACTGTAGCGGTCCCGCGGCTCCAGATTGTAGCGCCTAGAACCGCTCGACCACTCCGGCTGACCTTTGTTTTACACATATTGTATAGTAGTCTGTGTTTCTTTAGAAGTTGGTTTAGAGTTACTGCGTACCACGGTGAGTTTTTCATATGATGAACTGCTCTAATAGTTTCATATCTATCAAGTATATGATCGACTGTTGTTCTAAACCTGAGCCGTAGTACTTGCACATGCTACTCCAAAGCGCTAAATGTTTTGAGTTCCTTAATGAGATACGAAAATAGTGGATCTTTATCTACTTTTCTGCTCGTGTAGATCCTTCTGCTTTGTTTAATTACCCTTTGTATTTCCGCAGTCATTGTTCCTCATGGTCATTGATACCAGTTTCTTTCTGAACACCAATTATATTATTACACTACTGGCCATTAAAATTGCTACACCAAGAAGAAATGCAGATGATAAACGGGAATTCATTGGAAAAATACATTATACTAGAACTGACATGCGATTACATTTTCACGCAATTTGGGTGCATAGATCCTGAAAAATCACTACCCAGAACAACCACCTCTGGCCGTAATAACGGCCTTGATACGCCTGGGCACTGAGTCAAACAGAGCTTGGATGGCGTGTACAGGTACAGCTGCGCATGCAGCTTCAACACGATACAGTGTGCTCCCTGCCGCCGTTGGATAAGCAGCTGCAGCAGCAAGTCGTATACTCCTAGCTCACTCATTTGTTACATAGTTTAATTCTTAATTTCTTTGCGTGTTTTTGGTACTTGCATTGTTTACTTCATAAATTTCAGGCGTATTATAGTATTTGAGAGTTGTAGCATCGCGTTTTAGTACCTGAATAGTGTAAATTCGCGTAGTCGTCTGTCTTCTGTTTTTGTTTAGAACGGCCAGTGTCGGTTGGTCAGAGTCAGTGTACTCCCTGCCGCCGTTGGATAAGCAGCTCCAGCAGCAAGTCGTATACTCCTAGCTCACTCATTTGTTACATAGTTTAATTCTTAATTTCTTTGCGTGTTTTTGGTACTTGCATTGTTTAATTCATAAATTTCGGGCGTATTATAGTATTTAAGAGTTGTAGCATCGCGTTTTAGTACCTGAATAGTGTAAAATCGCGTAGTCTCCTTCCGCCGCCGAGCAGTGTGTCAGCAGTGCGCAAGTAGCAGCATTACTGCATTTACTAGGCAATCTTGTATTTTAATAACCATTTAAATTTTGTCGATTTGTTTGCGCTCTCCGTAGATTAGTTCAGAAGTTCTTTGCACAACAGTTTTTAGCATGGATAGGGACTGCAACTGCTGTGTTCGGATGCAGGCTGAGTTGGCATCCCTTCGCTCCCAGCTTCAGGCAGTGTTGGCTTCTGTCACACAGCTTGAGGCTGTTGCCAATGGGCATCACTGTGGGGGTCCGGATGGGGGTTTGTCGGGGACGGCCAGCTCGTCCCACGCATCCCCCGATCGGACTACGACTGTGGTTGCCCGGGATACTGCCCGCATTGAGGCTGATCCCTCACCTGTGGTAGAGTGGGAGGTCATCTCAAGGTGTGGCAGGGGGCGAAAGATATTCTGGAGGGCTGAACGGAAGGCCTCTCCAGTTTGTCTGACGAACCGGTTTCAGGCTCTGTCTCAGGCTGCTACTGATCTTCGGCCTGACATGGCTGCTTGTCCTTTTCCAGAGGTTGCCCCTCAGTCTGCAAAATCCGGGCGGTCGCAGAGGGTGGGCTTACTGGTAGTTGGGAGCTCCAACGTCAGGCGCGTAATGGGGCCTCTTGGGGATATGGCTGCAAGGGAGGAGAAGAAAACCAATGTGCACTCCGTGTACATACCGGGGGGAGTCATTCCAGATGTGGAAAAGGTCCTTCCGGATGCCATGAAGGGTACAGGGTGCACCCATCTTCAGGTGGTCGCTCATGTCGGCACCAATGATGTGTGTCGCTATGGATCGGAGGAAATCCTCTCTGGCTTCCGGCGGCTATCTGATTTGGTGAAGACTGCCAGTCTCGCTAGCGGGATGAAAGCAGAGCTCACCATCTGCAGCATCGTCGACAGGACTGACTGCGGACCTTTGGTACAGAGCCGAGTGGAGGGTCTGAATCAGAGGCTGAGACGGTTCTGCGACCGTGTGGGCTGCAGATTCCTCGACTTGCGCCATAGGGTGGTGGGGTTTCGGGTTCCGCTGGATAGGTCAGGAGTCCACTACACGCAACAAGCGGCTACACGGATAGCAGGGGTTGTGTGGCGTGGGCTGGGCGGTTTTTTAGGTTAGATGGCCTTGGGCAAGTACAGAAAGGGCAACAGCCTCAAAGGGTGCGGGGCAAAGTCAGGACATGCGGGGACCAAGCAGCAATCGGTATTGTAATAGTAAACTGTCGAAGCTGCGTTGGTAAAGTACCGGAACTTTTTAGAGATAAATTCTGCCGAAATTTTTACAAAGGTACAGACGGTGTTTAGAAAGGATAGATTGCATGCAACCGGTGGTGGAGTGTTCGTCGCTGTTAGTAGTAGTTTATCCTGTAGTGAAGTAGAAGTGGATAGTTACTGTGAATTATTATGGATGGAGGTTACACTCAACAACCGAGCTAGGTTAATAATTGGCTCCTTTTACCGACCTCCCGACTCAGCAGCATTAGTGGCAGAACAACTGAGAGAAAATTTGGAATACATTTCACATAAATTTTCTCAGCATGTTATAGTCTTAGGTGGAGATTTCAATTTACCAGATATAGACTGGGACACTCAGATGTTTAGGACGGGTGGTAGGGACAGAGCATCGAGTGACATTATACTGAGTGCACTATCCGAAAATTACCTCGAGCAATTAAACAGAGAACCAACTCGTGGAGATAACATCTTGGACCTACTGATAACAAACAGACCCGAACTTTTCGACTCTGTAAGCGCAGAACAGGGAATCAGTGATCATAAGGCCGTTGCAGCATCCCTGAATATGGAAGTAAATAGGAATATAAAAAAAGGGAGGAAGGTTTATCTGTTTAGCAAGAGTAATAGAAGGCAGATTTCAGACTACCTAACAGGTCAAAACGAAAATTTCTGTTCCGACACTGACAATGTTGAGTGTTTATGGAAAAAGTTCAAGGCAATCGTAAAATGCGTTTTAGACAGGTACGTGCCGAGTAAAACTGTGAGGGACGGGGAAAACCCACCGTGGTACAACAACAAAGTTAGGAAACTATTGCGAAAGCAAAGAGAGCTTCACTCAAAGTTTAAACGCAGCCAAAACCTCTCAGACAAACAGAAGCTAAACGATGTCAAAGTTAGCGTGAATTCGATAGTAAAATTCTATGTACCGACTTGACAGAAAATCCTAGGAAGTTCTGGTCTTACGTTAAATCAGTAAGTGGATCGAAACAGCATATCCAGACACTCCGGGATGATGATGGCATTGAAGCAGAGGATGACACGCGTAAAGCTGAAATACTAAACACCTTTTTCCAAAGCTGTTTCGCAGAGGAAGACCGCACTGCAGTTCCTTCTCTAAATCCTCGCACAAACGAAAAAATGGCTGACATCGAAATAAGTGTCCAAGGAATAGAAAAGCAACTGGAATCACTCAACAGAGGAAAGTCCACTGGACCTGACGGGATACCATTTCGATTCTACACAGAGTACGCGAAAGAACTTGCCCCCCTTCTAACAGCCGTGTACCGCAAGTCTCTAGAGGAACGGAAGGTTCCAAATGATTGGAAAGAGCACAGGTAGTCCCAGTCTTCAAGAAGGGTCGTCGAGCAGATGCGCAAAACTATAGACCTATATCTCTGACGTCGATCTGTTGTAGAATTTTAGAACATGTTTTTTGCTCGAGTATCATGTCGTTTTTGGAAACCCAGAATCTACTATGTAGGAATCAAGATGGATTCCGGAAACGGCGATCGTGTGAGACCCAACTCGCTTTATTTGTTCATGAGACCCAGAAAATATTAGATACAGGCTCCCAGGTAGATGCTATTTTCCTTGACTTCCGGAAGGCGTTCGATACAGTTCCGCACTGTCGCCTGATAAACAAAGTAAGAGCCTACGGAATATCAGACCAGCTGTGGGGCTGGATTGAAGAGTTTTTAGCAAACAGAACACAGCATGTTGTTATCAATGGAGAGACATCTACAGACGTTAAAGTAAACTCTGGCGTGCCACAGGGGAGTGTTATGGGACCATTGCTTTTCACAATATATATATAAATGACCTAGTAGATAGTGTCGGAAGTTCCATGCGGCTTTTCGCGGATGATGCTGTAATATACAGAGAAGTTGCAGCATTAGAAAACTGTAGCGAAATGCAGGAAGATCTGCAGCGGATAGGCACTTGGTGCAGGGAGTGGCAACTGACCCTTAACCTAGACAAATGTAATGTATTGTGAATACATAGAAAGAAGGATCCTTTATTGTATGATTATATGATAGCAGAACAAACACTGGTAGCAGTTACTTCTGTAAAATATCTGGGACTATGCGTGCGGAACGATTTGAAGTGGAATGATCATATAAAATTAATTCTTGGTAAGGCAGGTACCAGGTTGAGATTCATTGGGAGAGTCCTTAGAAAATGTAGTCTATCAACAAAGGAGGTGGCTTACAAAACACTCGTTCGACCTATACTTGAGTATTGCGCATCAGTGTGGGATCCGTACCAGATAGGGTTGGCGGAGGAGATAGAGAAGATCCAAAGAGGAGCGGCGCGTTTCGTCACAGGGCTATGTGGTAACCGTGATAGCGTTACGGAGATGTTTAACAAACTCAAGTGGCAGACTCTGCAAGAGAGGCGCTCTGCATCGCGGTGTAGCTTGCTCGCCAGGTTTCGAGAGGGTGCGTTTCTGGAATAGGTATCGAATATATTGCTTCCCCCTACTTATACCTCCCGAGGAGATCACGAATGTAAAATTAGAGAGATTAGAGCGCGCACGGAGGCTTTCAGACAGTCGTTCTTCCCGCGAACCATACGCGACTGGAACAGGAAAGGGAGGTAATGACAGTGACACGTAAAGTGCCCTCCGCCACACACCGTTGGGTGGCTTGCGGAGTATAAATGTAGATGTAGATGTAGATACCACAGTTCATCAAGAGCACTGACTGGAGTATTGTGACGAGCCAGTTGCTCGGCCACCATTGACCAGATGTTCTCAGTTGGTGAGAGATCTGGAGAATGTGCTGGCCAGGGCAACAGTCGAACATTTTCTGTATCCAAAAAGGCCCGTACAGGACCCGCAACATGCGGTCGTGCATTATCCTGCTGAAATGTAGGGTTTCGCAGGGATCGAATGAAGGGTAGAGCCACGGGTCGTAACACATCTTAAATGTAACGTCCACTGTTCAAAGTGGCGTCAATACCAACAAGAGGTGACCGAGACGTGTAACCAACGGTACACTATACCATCACACTGGGTGATACGCTAGTATGGCGATGACGAATACACGCTTCCAATGTGCGTTCACCTCGATGTCGCCAAACACAGATGCGACCATCATGATGCTGTAAACAGAACCTGGATTCATCCGAAAAAATGACGTTTTGCCATTCGTGCACCCAGGTTCGTCGTTGAGAACACCATCGCAGTCGCTCCTATTTGTGATGCAGCGTCAAGGGTAGCCGCAGCCATGGTCTCCGAGCTTATAGTCCATGCTGCGGTAAATGTCGTCGAAATGTTCGTCCAGATGGTTGTTGTCTTGTAAACGTCCCCATCTGTTGACTCAGGGATCGAGACGTGGCTGCACGATCCGTTACAGCCATGCGGATAAGATGCCTGTCATCTCGACTGCTAGTGATACGAGGCCGCTGGAATCCAGCACGGCGTTCCGTAATACCCTCCTGAACCCACCGATTCCATATTCTGCTAACAGTCATTGGATCTCGACCAACGCGAGCAGCAATGTCGCGATGCCTTTATCAAATTCGGAAACGTGATGGTACGCATTTCTCCTCCTTACACGAGGTATTACAACAACGTTTCACCAGGCAACGCCGGTCAACTGCTGTTTGTGTATGAGAAATCGGTTGGAAACTTTCCTCATGTCAGCACGTTGTAGGTGTCGCCACGGGCGCCAACCTTTTGTTAATGCTCTGAAAAGTTAATCATTTGCATATCACAGCATTTTCTTCCTGTCGGTTAAATTTCGCGTCTGTAGGACGTCATCTTCGTGGTGTACCAATTTTAATGGCAAGTAGTGTATATCCAATACACACACATCAAAAAATGTTTGACATCACCCCAGTTCCCAGAACTTATGAAGATAGACGTTGACTGCGGATATTGTATCACAGATATAGTCCCTTTGACTGGTCAGAGACGTCACTAAACGTGCCCAAACATGTAAACAACTATGTATGAGAAGCGCCTACTAGACGGAGGGGGTCCGACATCCGATCAGTTCCAGTCATTCCACCAGGAATGAGGTACACGGTTCGTGTTGTCTGTAGTTCAATCATACTTAGAAGTTCAACACCGCGGTTCGAACGCGTCCTAATGGTTCTCAACAAGGGAAGTGTGCGGGCATCTCGGAGTGAACCAAAGCGATGTTGTTCGGACGTGGAGGAGATACAGAGAGACAGGAACTGTCGATGACATGTCTCGCTCAGGCTGCCCAGGGGCTACTGCTGCAGTGGATGACCGCTACCTACGGATTATGGGTCGGGGGAACCCTGACAATAACGCCACCATGTCGAACAATGCTTTTCATGCAGTCACAGGACGTCGTGTTAGACTAAAACTTTGCGCAATAGGCTGCATGATGCGCAGCTTCATTCCCGACGTCCATGGCGAGGTCCATCTTTGCTACCACCATACCATGCAGCGCGGTACAGATGGGCCCAACAACATGCCGAATGGTCCGCTCAGGATCGGCATCACGTTCTCTTCACCGATGAGTGTCGCATACGCCTTCAATCAGACAATCGTCGGATACGTGTTCGAAGGCAACCCGGTCAGGAATGAGCTCCTTAGACACATTATCCAGCGAGTACAAGAAGGTGGAGATTCCCTGCTGTTTTGGGATGGCGTTATGTGGGGCCGACGTACGACGCTGGTCGTCATGAAAGGCGCCGTAACGGCTGTACAATACGTGAATACCGACCTCCGACCGATAGTGCAACCACATCGGCAGCATATTGGCGAGACATTTGTCTTCATGGACGACAATTCGCGCCCCCATCGTGCACAACTTGTGAATGGCTTCCTTCAGGATAACGACATCGCTCGACTAGAGTGACCAGCATGTTCTCAAGACATGAACCCTATCGAAGATTCCTGGGATAGATTGAAAAGGGCTGTTTATGGATGACGTGACCCACCAACCAGTCTGAGTTACCTACGCCGAATCGCCGTTGAGGAGTGGGACAAACAGTGCCTTGATGAACTTGTGGATAGTATGCCACGGCTAATACAGGCCTTCATCAATGCAATAGGACGTGCTACTGGATATTAGAAGTACAAGTGTGTACAGCAATCTGGACCACCGCCTCTCAAGGCCTCGCTGTATGGTGGTACAACATGCAATGTGTGGTTTTTATGAGCAATAAAAAGGGCGGAAATGATGTTTATGTTAATCTCCATTCCAATTTTCTGTACATCTTCCGGAACTCTCGGAACAGAGGTAATGCAAAACGTTTTTTTATGTGTGTATATTTTCATCATAACTGAGCTTCCGAACCAGCTGTTGTAGACTTTTCTCAGAGAAAGTGTTTAGTAATGTTTCATAGGATGCCTTGTCACGCCCACCACTAACAAAACTACAACTATGCCAATCGGTTGTTGGATGATTAAAGTGTCCTCTGATGGTAACAGTATGAGTGTGGAAATGAGGCACAATTGAGGTTTAACATTAGGAGGTGAGCCTGGTAGTCGATAGAAGGATTCAGTCACAGTTTTATGCCCACCCTAATACTGAGACTTGCCCATACAATCTGGCATGCATTTACAGTTTGTATCTAGTTGGATCTGAGATTCTTGTCTACTGCCACAAATATGGCATCTCGATTTCCTATTAGCATATCGTTTCGATATACACTTCAACTTTCCCCAAAAATCTCAGTATTATAGGTTATCGGTTTTGACCAGCTTTCTGTATCTACAATAACGTGAAGTCCACAGCTTTTTCGGACAGTTTCAGACTCTACCTCTTCGATGTGGTTGCTTCGTCAGTTAACCACTAGGATTTTAATACTTTCCCCCGTAGCGGACATTTCTTCGTACGTAATTCTGATACTTCTTTCAGACTCTACCTGTTTTCTGTGGAAGCTTTGGCAGTTAACTACTAGGATTTTAATAGTTTCCCCTGTAGCAGACATTTCTTCCCACGTTATTCTGATACTTCTGGATCCGCTGCATACATCGTTATCTGGATTGGATGTACCGTCACCTAATCTAAAAGATTCTTGTGTGCAAGCCACACACAGTCAGTTGTCTGGATAGCAGCCTCTGATGTTCAGTGCACACCTGACCCATTTAGGGGGACTCTACAGTTCGCACGTACGGCGCAAGTCCAGAAAGTTGCAGCCTAGTTTGTCACAATATCTTCGAAGTCTCCGGTTCAGTCCTTCCACTCTAAGCAAAGGCAACAATCAATTTTAGGGAGAATACTGCAAATCATGAGCCTCGTTGAAACTCCGTGAGCAAAGTCTCCATGTGTTCTCGAACGACTCTGATTTTACTGTCATTGTCTTTCAGCGAGATATATCTTAGGCGAATGCAATACATTGGTATATCCTTTTAGGAACGTACGCTCTCGAAATTTTAACCATGAATCACACCTGACGCACAACGCCTCTTTTGTAGCGTGTGCTATTGGTGCTGGATGAGCATCTACGTGACGCTTTCGCGCTCACTAAATGAATCCCTGCAAGATGAACGCATTGCACTGCTCTTCTTTGGATCTTCTCTATTTCGTACATCAATCTTATTAGGTACCGATCACAGAGTGGTGAGTAGTCTTCAGGTACTGGTCGAAAGAGGATTTTGCAAGTACCTCCTTCGTTTGTGGACTACACTTCCTGAGAATTCGTCCAATGAACACCAGTTTACCATTCGATCAATGTGGTCATTCCACTTAAATCGCTTCTTACGCATTCTCTGAGGTATCAGGTGGATGTGATTGTTCTGCAATAGTGCAATTGTAAAAAAGTGTGGTTTTCTGCCTATATGTGCGTAATACGTTACATTTGTTTATGTTGAGGGTCAAAACCCAATACTTGCACCAAACTTCGATCTTATGCTGGTTGTAGACGATGTAGATATTGAATGAATGAAAGCATCAGCTGTACTACCTACCACCATTTCTCTGTTATCACATAAAGGATTTCTCATCTGCTAACCTTGCGTCCACTGACTGTGTGGACATTAGAGCTGTTCAGTTAATGCAAGTGTTTCTATGCCAGATTAATAACACAAACGGAGAGATGGGAGGGGACTACAGACCAGTAACGGACATGAATTTTAATAAGTCCAAGTAGCTATATGGTTCGTCTAAAACATAACAAATGCGATGTACTCTGTTACACGATTAGACTCAAATCAGCTTACAATTCAGGATTTACTGGCACACAGTTGTATGTCTGTAGGAAGGAAAGTACTTGGCAGATGCGGTATCGTTCAGAGATCACTGTGCCACATGAAAGTCGGCAGTGCATATCGATACCACAGATGTTAATGAGGGCTCGCTGCCACCCGCAACGAAGTATGCTGTGAATGGTGCTCCTGAAGACCCACCTGCATTTCAGTGCCCTCTTATTGAAGTCAATATAGAGCCGAGCATGGAAGAGATCTGCCACAGTTAGTGACCTCAGCTGCAGCATTATCATCGTTTAGAACAGTGACAGTTACCCTTAGATAAAATATACTTTAGTAAATGTTATATTTTGTTATACAAGAGAACAAACTTCCTGCCAGATTGAAACTGTGTGGCAGACAGAGACTACAATTCGGGACCTTTACCTCTCGTGGACAAGTGTTCTACCGCGCCGTTTTTTTCTCTCTCTCTCTCTCTCTCTCTCTGTGTGTGTGTGTGTGTGTGTGTGTGTGTGTGTGTGTGTGTGTGTGTGTGTGCAGGAATGGACAAGTGGGGGCTCAGGGAGCAGTGTGGGCAGGGGTTGAATCCCAAGGTCTGGCCACAGCGCCCTCCTCGCTTCCACACGGCCTGTGGGGCATAGGAAAGTGGGAGACACGCAAATAAACAGAAGTGGGAGAATTTTTTATTTATTTATCTTTATTAATTTTTTATTTTTCTAATTTTTACAATTATTATGAAATTATGTGGAACAGACGTCATCTACATAGCTAAAAAAAGATTGGGTAAAAAAGCATTTGCGAATTTGCAGTGCACTATCCCATCACCAGGGGTCAGGGGAAGAATCGATTATAGGCGGCTGAAACTCAGACACCGCCAGAGGGGGTTGTATGTGCCCAAAGCTCGAGGCAATCCTCAACTAAGTGAAGATCTAATAAATGGTCTTCGAAGATAGTTGGCAAATAAGAATCGGTAACGTGGCGTGTGTTCGAGCACTGCGTGGGCTGTTTGTAAATAAGTCCAGCAGTCGTGGCGGAATTTTGATACCTCATAGAATAAGTAACTGACAGCCCACTCCTTGACTCTCGTAATGGCGTCATACAGGGTGTTTCAAAAATGACCGGTACATTTGAAACGGCAATAAAAACTAAACGAGCAGCGATAGAAATACACCGTTTGTTGCAATATGCTTGGGACAACAGTACATTTTCAGGCGGACAAACTTTCGAAATTACAGTAGTTACAATTTTCAACAACAGATGGCGCTGCAAGTGATGTGACAGATATAGAAGACAACGCAGTCTGTGGGTGCGCCATTCTGTACGTCGTCTTTCTGCTGTAAACGTGTGCTGTTCACGACGTGCAAGTGTGCTGTAGACAACATGGTTTATTCCTTAGAACAGAGGATTTTTCTGGTGTTGGAATTCCACCGCCTAGAACACAGTGTTGTTGCAACAAGACGAAGTTTTCAGCGGAGGTTTAATGTAACCAAAGGACCGAAAAGCGATACAATAAAGGATCTGTTTGAAAAATTTCAACGGACTGGGAACGTGACGGATGAACGTGCTGGAAAGGTAGGGCGACCGCGTACGGCAACCACAGAGGGCAACGCGCAGCTAGTGCAGCAGGTGATCCAACAGCAGCCTCGGGTTTCCGTTCGCCGTGTTGCAGCTGCGGTCCAAATGATGCCAACGTCCACGTATCGTCTCATGCGCCAGAGTTTACATCTCTATCCATACAAAATTCAAACGCGGCAACCCCTCAGCGCCGCTACCATTGCTGCACGAGAGACATTCGCTAACGATATAGTGCACAGGATTGATGACGGCGATATGCATGTGGGCAGCATTTGGTTTACTGACGAAGCTTATTTTTACCTGGACAGCTTCGTCAATAAACAGAACTGGCGCATATGGGGAACCGAAAAACCCCATGTCGCAGTCCCATCGTCCCTGCATCCTCAAAAAGTACTGGTCTGGGCCGCCATTTCTTCCAAAGGAATCATTGGCCCATTTTTCAGATCCGAAACGATTACTGCATCACGCTATCTGGACATTCTTCGTGAATTTGTGGCGGTACAAACTGCCTTAGACGACACTGCGAACACCTCGTGGTTTATGCAAGATGGTGCCCGGCCACATCGCACGGCCGACGTCTTTAATTTCCTGAATGAATATTTCGATGATCGTGTGATTGCTTTGGGCTATCCGAAACATTGGCCTCCCTATTCGCCAGATATGAACCCCTGTGACTTCTTTCTGTGGGGACACTTGAAAGACCAGGTGTACCGCCAGAATCCAGAAACAATTGAACAGCTGAAGCAGTACATCTCATCTGCATGTGAAGCCATTCCGCCAGACACGTTGTCAAAGGTTTCGGGTATTTTCATTCAGAGACTACGCCCTATTATTGCTACGCATGGTGGATATGTGGGAAATACCTTACTATAGAGTTTCCCAGACCGCAGCGCCATCTGTTGTTGAAAATTGTAACTACTGTAATTTCGAAAGTTTGTCTGCCAGAGGACGTGGAGGACGCATAAATTGGCCAGCCCGTTCTCCTGATATTACACCTCTGGACTTCCTTCTGTGGGGTACGTTAAAGGAGAATGTGTACCGTGATGTGCCTACAACCCCAACGTATTGTGGCAGCCTGCGGCGACATTACACCAGATGTACTGCGGCGTGTACGACATTCATTACGCCAGAGATTGCAATTGTGTGCAGCAAATGATGGCCACCACATTGAACATCTATTGACTGACATGTCGGGACACACTCTATTCCACTCCGTAATTGAAAAAGGAAACCACGTGTGTACGTGTACCTCACCCCTCATGGTAATGTACATGTGCGTCAGTGAAAAAGACCAATAAAAAGGTGTTAGCATGTGGACGTAATGTGCTGTTCTAGTCTCTTCTGTACCTAAGGTCCATCACCGTTCCCTTTGGATCCCTACGTAATTCGGTGCTCTCCGATACACACGATCGAACAGCGGAGGAGTGGTACTCAAGCGTCAACTTTAGGTTACAATATCTCCGGATGTAACAAACATTTTACAATGCAACAAACGGCACTGATTACGTATTTGTTTATATGTTCAGATGTGCTAACAAAACTAACGGGTTCCATTTAAAGAAACGTAGGTTTGTGTTAAAAAACACACTTCCGTGCATTTTTTTTATGGTTTGTATTTACCAATTACACTAGCCCCTCTCCTCACGTTCAGTCTGTGGAATCGATTCGTCAGTATTTGATGTGGTTTACGAAATATATCCAGCGGTAATGTTAGGTGACTCACCCTGTATAACGACCTTGATTGTTCCAGGAATGTAGCGGCTGCAGCAACTGGGTTGCATCGCCATCGCTTGCCACGGTAATGATGCATGATACCCATACTAACAAATCCAACCTTGCGTGAACTATCGCAGCTAGTAAGCCACTACTGCTCTTACTATCCATCCCATTGTTGCAGAGGTTTTTTTCCCACGGCACGAGCCTTGGCACTTTTTTCCCTCTGCTCTTCAAATCGCTACCCTCACTCGCGTTTCGTCCACTATCTATCACCTGATGGACCGTGTTAATGCGTAGTCTTACCCAGACGCACGGATAACATCACAGCCCAGCATCCTGTGATCCACTTATTAGATAACTAACATGTTGACGGAGGTGACAGTAGAACTTTTGGTCTGGTTGCCACGTTGGTGCGGGCGTGGAGGGGCCCCATCTCTTGGCCTCAGTTGCGTCCGGGCGTCGTTGCGAGGCGGCAGGAGAAGCGAGAGCAGCGGCCTAGGCAGCTGCTCGCGGGTTGTCCGTTGGCGGCTGGAAGTAGCGTAATACGCCGTTGCAGGTATTCAGATCTGTGGTAGCCCTCTTCGCCGCAGCTGGAACAGGTCCGACGCTGGCCGTCATGCATAATTATTGCACGGTATTCGCCCATTTGTAGATAGCACGGAAAGTGGCTGTCGGACTCGGTTTGGGACGGGATACGTCCGAAAATGCGTTCATTTCTCCATAGTATGGCCGTGGATTATGCCGTATGGTCGAAAGGCCGCGACGACCTCCTGTGCTGTAAGTTCGAATGGCAAATCGAAATCGTGTCACACGCATGCCTAAGACTGAGTTGTCGACGGTTACAACCCCGACATTGCTAGCCGTGCGGTCGGGGGCGTCTTGTAACGGTTCGCGTGACTCCCCGCGTCAGAGGTTCGAGTCCTCCCTCGGACATGAGAGTGTGAGTGTGTGTGTGTGTGTGTATGTGTGTGTGTGTTGTCCTTAGCGTAAGTTAGTTTAAGTTAGTTCAAGTAGTGTGTAAGCCCAGGGACCGATGACCTCAGCAGTTTGCTCCCATATTCCTTACCACAAATTTGCAATGTATCCCGACAATGCTGTCAGCATGACAGAAGCGGAGTCCCTGCTTGCCTCGCGCGGGATACGTTCGCAAGCGTCGTCGTTAACGATTTTAATACAGACTGTGTTGTCCACGACCGACAAGTGTATTCCTATGATGTTCGTCGTTAGGATCTTGACTTCATCTCGCAGTAAATGCTACAAAAAATGGTTCAAATGGCTCTGAGCACTATGGGACTTAACTGCTGTAGTCATCAGTCCCCTAGAGCTTAGAACTACTTAAACCTAACTAACCTAAGGACATCACACACATCCATGCCCGAGGCAGGATTCGAACCTGCGACCGTACCGGTCGTGCGGTTCCAGACTGTAGCGCCTTTAACCGCTCGGCCACTCCGGCCGGCGTAAATGCTACACCTCGAGTGGTTTGGGTCAGGTATGGTCGTTGCACTGAGTAAATCGGAGTGCAGATTTAGAGTAACGGTTAGCCACGTGTCGTAGACGCTAAGTCGGCACGTGAGCAACGACCGTCAGGACGTTAACAAGGCGAGCTTCCGCTCCGCACACGGGAACACTAGCGCGTCCGTTCTGTTCCTCTGCCAAAGGCAGACTGACTGAGCGACCCAAGCGCGATCCACGATCCTTCCTCACAGCTTTACTTCCGCAGGATTCTCATCTCCCACCTCCCAAACTTCCCAGAAGCAGTGGTGTGAAACTTGCAAGACTTTGCGGCAACATGGCTAACAATAGGCTGGGAGATGTTTACAGAATGAGATTTTCCTTCTGCAACGGAGTGTGCACTGATATGGAACTTCCTGGGAGATTAAAACTGTATGCCGGACAGAGACTCGAACTCGGGACCTTTGTCTTTGGCGGGCATGTGCTCTACAGGAGAGCTTCTGTGAAATCTGAAACGTAGGAAATGAGGTACTAGCGGAAGTGAAGCTGTGAGGAAGAGCTGTAAGCCGTTCGTCGGTAGCGCAGGTAGTAGAGTACTTGGTTGCGAAAAGCAAAGGTCCCACGTTCGAGTATTGGTCCGGCCCTCA
Source organism: Schistocerca cancellata (assembly GCF_023864275.1). Lineage (NCBI taxonomy): Eukaryota > Metazoa > Arthropoda > Insecta > Orthoptera > Acrididae > Schistocerca > Schistocerca cancellata. The sequence goes on along the minus strand of NC_064633.1, from coordinate 19,529,189 downwards.
GTTTTGATTTTCCGGGAATTTTTATATTAGATAGTTAATAAATGCATCAAGTAATGCTTTGCTTATCAGTGACAGCTGTAAATTATCCAGCAGTGGTGTGGCGAAGAAGTATTTCAAGATGATTATTAGTGTTTTAGGGCACACAACAGCGAGGTTATCAGCGCCCGAAGTATTTCAGTGAATCTGTTATTTATTGACGCAATAAAGTGGTCTAATATTTCATGCTTCCTAGTTTGATGAGCCTTCTCCCATAGCAATAAAAGAACCGATAGTTATAGCCGGACGAAGGTAGTTTCCACTGCTCACAACAGCAAAACTACAAGAAACGAATGATACGTCAACCACTCCCTAAAGATTGGTGTTTCTGGAACAGAGATAAGCTCTTGGCGGCAAATAACAACGAAGGAAGGTGGTTGTTCGTGGACAGTAACGGGTACGAACGTAAAGACAGGGGTAGCGTGACAATGCTTACTATGTCAGTACTAATGGAAAATCTGGTACCGATGCTCGCAGTCAAGTGGGACAATAGCGTAATAAAAACGACCGAAGTAACTGAAACGTCCGCTAAACCGGCTGGGCAGAACAGGCGTTAGCATTGTGGAAAGGGCGAAATAAGGTGTCGGTCATGTTCACTCAAATTGTAATTTATTGTAATTTAATAACACCTTTAAACCAAAACGGCACATAGCCGAACCTTTAGAACTACGAGTTTCAAAGAGGCAGCTACTTCACGGCTGAAGGCCTCCAAATAAGAAATCTTAAAGCAACAAGGTAAATCTCAAGAGGTAAAAACATGCAGTTAAACTTTGCAATAAAATAATTAATATATATTTATATACAGCGAGGTTGAAAGCCTCAAGGCAAGGGTGAATAGACAAACATAAACAAGATGCAATACAAACGGCTGAGGGCCCACAATAAAATTTTCAAGATTTTAAAATAAATTACCATAACCTTTCAAAGGAAGAAGGCCGCAATGTTTTTTTAGAATAAGGATTTAAGTGGCTAAAGGCCCACAATTGATTTCCCAAAATTCAAAAATACATAAAATCCAGTAAAAGCAAGAACCTTTCAAATCATTGGCTCTGTTAGATTATAAACAGACAATTAACCATTGGAGAGAAGGACAATAAAGAAAACGGCACTCAGAAGCCTCCAAGGAGGTTAGTCTGCCCTCGTTCACTTAGGTGAGACAGGTGGTGAGCCCGACTACACTTGATCCGTCGGAACCCAACCAGAGGGCAGCCACGGCCCGATCGACAAAACGACTTGCTTGCCACCAGTCGGTACATGAGAACTCAAACACAAAAAGTTACGAATGTAATATGTATTAAGGTGTCAAAACCACACACCATGTTGGACAGCGACAACAGGCGAGGAAAAGACGCTGCCTGAAATTACGTTAGTGGCCATGGCAGGTAACCGGAACACTAACGGCCACAAGGCAGAAAATTCCGCTGGTGCACTTGAATTGTAGTCAATCAATATAGTTAATTGCACCACATGGCGGCTAAATTTCAGCAATAGAAACACTCAGTGTTGCTCACAGGTAAACCTCCCCAACAGCGAACCACTGAAACGAACCACACAACATAAATGGTCGTGGCTTGGGTAGTTGAAACCACTACTCAACTTTGACGTCCTGGGTCGGTGAACCACGAATCTCGTAGCGATCGGACAGCACCACACACGCTCCGACACTGCTCAGGGACCGCCAGCGGACCCAGCCGACTGCACCGCGCGGAGATCACTTCCGTGGTCCGCAAGAACCGACCGACTGCCTGCAGACCCCCTAGTCGGAAACTATATGCGCAAAACCAAAGATGGTACACTGTGCAAATATCGATACACATCGCTGGTGCCACACATATAAGGAAGAAGAACCGCAACAAGGGCGGGAAACCAAGACAGCGAAGTTCACGAAAACGCATAGTTTGGAATGAGCACGGTTCAGTAGCCACAAGCATTCTGTCGCGATGGATCCTAACTAAAACTGACTGACACCACACAACGCTGATTCCAATGTGATGGAAGCCAGCTAATGTACAATAAAATGGCGGTGCTTCCTACGCTTTTAGCCGGCCGGTGTGGCCGTGCGGTCTGGGCGCTTCAGTGTGGAACCGTGTGACCGCTCCGGTCGCAGGTTCGAATCCTGCCTCGGGCATGGATGTGTGTGATGTCCTTAGGTTAGTCAGGTTTAAGTAGTTCTAAGTGCTAGGGGACTGATGACCAGAGAAGTTAAGTCCCATAGTGCTCAGAGCCATTTGAACCATTTTTTTTTCCTACGCTTTTGCCAGTAACGAAGTGATAACTTCTAAGATCAGCAACCGAATGGTGGTCAGAAAACATCTGTCCGTGGTTTTTTAAACTCTGATGCGGCATCTCCTCCGAGTGAAGAAAAGTTCCAACTTTAGTGCGAACGGCAGTGTAGACAGACCCTGCTGCATCAGAGCGACGTGACGTCTCGACCTCATGGCGTTTAAGTTGGGTAACCTGTTGTGGTGCCAGGACAACGAAAACGGGAGAAACTGTTGTCTCCGCGTGTCTGCAGAGAAAATTTGAACGTGATGACCGGAAACTTGACTGATTTTTGCCATTGTATGGCTTTTCTAATTTAATTGATTGGTGAACATGAAAAATGATACGTCCCAGCAATCCACTGGCGTTTCCCGTTGGCTGGGGAAAACTGATGTTAATGTCTAAATTGCCCTATTAATTTGACTGACTTTTCAATCTATCGTTGAAATTGTGATTACGTACGCAGTATGAATACGCGATTGGAAACTTCCTTTGTGTGGGATCCGACTGGATAACTGTTGAAGTTTCTTCATATGTTTTATGTGCCTCAGAAAATTCTCTCTCTTACAAGGTGCTCCTGCATTTCGCTAAAATTTTCTACCGTTGAGACTACTCTGTATACGACAACGCCATATACGTCCACAACTACATCGATTCTTCGCAACCCACCTTACGGTGCGTGGCGAAGGGTACCCCGTATCATTACTACTCATTTCCTTTCCTACCTCCATATCAGGCCTAATTTCTCATATCTTGTCTTCGTGGCCCTTACGCTCAATGTATGTTGACGATAACAGAATCCTTCTTCAGTTAGCTTCAAACGCCGATTCTCTATATTTTCTCAGTAGCGTTCCTCTTCATACTTCCCCTTAGAAAAATTAATGAATTACTGAGCTGATAAACCTCTTACATTATTTGATTTTCAAACAGCTGAGCAGAACTGAACGTACTCAGACATTTCGCTCTTTACCTATTCTGATCAACACTAAACTGACACACAATATATTTAGCGCAACGCAATCTGACTTTCAATAATTCCTACAAAAGAACGGCCCTGACTAACATTAACCTATACCTTTCACAAATCACTTACCTCACAAAAATCTCTCACAAAAATCTTCGTTACTCGAACTACTGCAACACAGCTAGCGCCACTACTGCCAGCTAAATAAAAGATTCTAACTACTGAAGGCACTAGCTACTGATAGGCATAGTTAGCAAATGAAAGATTTTGATAGAGAACAAACAATGTATTTACCTTAATAGTGTTCAAAAGTCATAATATATTTAGCAGTTCATGACATCCAGTCTTACAAATTTACTGATGGACACACGTCCAGATCATCCACTGCTAAGACTCCGCCATCTCTCTCCCCACATCCACCACAGCTGGCGGCTCACCTCCAACTGCGCAACGCTACGCGCTGTTAACAGCCAACTGCCCAACACTACAATAGCGAATATTACAACAATGCCAACCAGCCACAGACTGCACGCAGCACATCCAGTGATTTTCATACAAAGCGCTACGTGGCGTTACCAATATAAAACCTAAAGAGCCTACTTACACTCTAAAAGAACGTATCCTTCCCTCCAGGGATTCCCATTTGAGTTAGCGAAGCATCTCCGTAACACTTACGTGTTGTTCGAACGTACCAGTAACAAATCTAGCAGCCCGCATCTGAATTGCTTCGATGTCTTCCTTTAACCCGAACTGGTACGAATCCCAAATTCTCTAGCAGTGCTCAAAAACAGATCGGACTAGCGTCCTACATGCGGTCTCCTTTACAGATGAACCACACTTCTCCAGAATTCTCCCCATAAACCAAAGTCGACCATTCACCTGTTCTGCCACAGTCCTCATATGCTTGTTCCATTTCATATTGCTTTGCAACGTTGCGCCGATGTATTTTTAAATGACGTGACCGTCTCTAGTGGGACACTACTAATGCTATAACGGGTTTGTTTTTCCTACTCATCCCCATTAAGGGGCTCCGGAACGCCCTATACTTGCAATGTTAAAATAACGCTTATAAATTACATCTTTCCTCACAAAGCATTTGAGGTAGGAAGTTGAACTTTTTACAGATTATTTATTGGAATATGGGCTACAACTCAACACAGGGATTTTACAAAATTTTAGTTCAGTTATTAAAGACGATTTTTTTTCAATTGTAATGAAAATTCACAACATTTTGTTGCAATTTTTTATTTATATATTCAAAAATATACAGTTTTTTGGAAAAAGGCTGTGTTAAATTATGCAGAAGGTAATGTGTAACATTTACTGAAAGTTTGAAACAAATATGTTTGGAAGATCCTTAGAAAACATGTAATTAGTATGAGAAAATAAAAGTTTTGGGAATCGAGCGACAAAGATTGGATTAACTTTTTAGCGCATTCCAGGTCCATAGGATGGATTATCTTCATCCTCTGCAAACTCCTCCTCCAGCTTCCTCTTGTTCCTCCTCCTGTTTCCTCTTGCTTGTATTTCTAGACTCTTTACAGCCCTGTCTGCAGCCCGAAGGCGTTCCTTGTCTAAAGCAAGCATCGCTCGTACCATGTTAGAACCTATCTTCATTCCCACATTTCTAAATACCTTACACCTTTAGCTTTCCAACATTTCTCCTTTTCTTAAAAGCCTTCAGAGGATTTCTAATAACTTTACTTTTACTCATTATTATACTTCAACAAAACAGAGACTCAAGAAACAGAATTAATTACGAATATTTTCGAGATAACGACAGAGTAAATAAACATGAAACAATCGACAATCACACCATCACAGGTTAGCCACAACACATACTTTATCTCACATCACTAAAATGTACCTGATGAACACGGACGTTAATAATAACACCATTTGACAGCAGTTTAACAGCGCCACAGTGGGTCACGCCCATGTAGAACACATTTCAAAAAAAATTTAAAAATAGTTGTAGTCTTCGGAATTGAATAAATTATATATCTATTAAAAGGTAATAGTCTGCAGATTCAGAAAACGCAAAAAAGGAAAAATTGAACTTTTCATGATTTTGAGCCTTTCCGGAGCCCCTTAACTTACATTTTTCTGTATTTAGAGCTGACTGTCGTCCATCACACCAACCAGAAATTTTGCCTAAATCATCTTGTATGTTCCTGCAGTCATTCAACTTCGACACCTCACCGTACGCCACAGCATCATCAGAAAACCGCCGTAAATTGGTGCTCACCCTGTCCGCCAAATCATTTATGTGTATAGAGAGCAACAGCGGTGCTATCACACTTTCTTGTGGCACCCCTGACGGTACCCTTGTCTCTGATGAACACTCACCGTCAAAGACAACATACTAGGTTCTATAGCTTAAGAAGTCACTCATATCTGTGAACCTATTCCATGCGCTCTCGCCTTCTATAACAGCCTGTAATGGGGCACAGTGTCGGATGCTTTCCGGAAATTTAGAAATATGGAATCTGCCTGTTGCCTTTCATCCAGAGTTCGCAGTACATCATGTGAGAATATGGCAAGCTGAGTTCCGCATGAGCGGCGCTTTCTGAAACCATGTTGACTCGTAGGCAAAAACTTCACGATCTAAGAACGAACTGAGAATATGTTCAAAGATTCTGCAGCAAAACGATGTAAGAGATATTGGACTGTAATTCTGTGGTCCGTTCTATTGACCTTCTAGTCATACGCGCTTTTCCAGTCGCTTGGGACTTTGCGCTGGGCGAGAGATTGGCGATAAATTCAAGCTAAGTAAGGGGCCAGCGCCGTATAGTACCCTTTGAAATACAGAACTGGGGTTCCATCCGAACCTGATCACTTATTTGTCTTCAGTTCCTTCAGTTGTTCCTCTATGCAAGAGATGCTAATTACTATGTCATCCATAAGGGAGTCTATTCGATGGTCAAACGCCTCATGTACAGCATCTTCCGACTTTATCCAGCAGGTTGTTTACGTACATAGTCATCGGAGAGAACACACATGCGTGCGTTGGTGGAACGTGGGGAACGAAATCGTTCATGCCCATGCAAACCAACTATCCCCACATCGGTTTAGGGACATAACGAAGAACAAAAATTGGGACGTTGGTAAGTGAACCACCAGGTTCTATAATACGAGTCGAGTTTCTCACCACTGCGTCACCTAGCTAGATGCTATAAACAGTATGGACACGGGAGGTTGTCGTGTGACGTTCAAAGTTCACTCACGTCACTAAGGTTGTTTGTCGCATCTACCTCTCTTATGATGACACTGGGGTCGTTGTGAACTGTATGAATAACTCTCTCATGCCGCGGTGTTCTCGTATTTCTAAACGTTCTTTAGTTGAGGAATCAGGTTTGAACGTTCCTTGCTCCATATGGCGACCGTCAGTTGCATCATACTTCCTCATGCCAAGAGATTGAAGTGCCTATACAAAAGCTGTGCAGCATGGCGATTACCGTGCAGTACCTAAACACACACATCAAATGGGCATCTGATAATTACGAGTTTGTGTAACACGTCATTACACCGTACCATATACCAAGTCCGTGACAAAAGCTAGCAAACCGTTATATTAACCTTTGACATTGTCAGTGAGTGGAGATACGGGATTGTTGATTTAAAACGTGCGAATAAAAATCTCACCTCAAGATAGCAAATTTTCTTTACTGACTACCGGTTTTGCCTCATTACCATGCCACCTTCAGATCAATCTGAAATGTTGTTCAGTGTGTGAGGCTCATTTTACAGTTACAGTTGGCCAGCTGGTTGACAGCTGTCGCACAGCCCCTTGCTTCCTCATGATGTGAAAGTCAGAAATGATACCTTGTTTACATCCATTCACGGACGATGCAACTATCATTGCTGTCGATCGTTTGTACATATATGTGGCACAATGGACACTGTAACAACACTTGATTAGTGGTCAACTTTTTCAGTTTACATAACCAACTAGGATTTTTCATTTTAGGGCGACCTGACTCTAAGCAATACGACGATTTATAATGACTGTCGCACACTAAACATTTTATATTGATCATAAGATGTATTGGTAACGAGCTGAAGTCTGTAATCAGTAAACAAAATTTGTCATCTTGACGTAGGATTTTTATCTACATACACTCCTGGAAAAGGAAAAAAGAACACATTGACACCGGTGTGTCAGACCCACCATACTTGCTCCGGACACTGCGAGAGGGCTGTACAAGCAATGATCACACGCACGGCACAGCGGACACACCAGGAACCGCGGTGTTGGCCGTCGAATGGCGTTAGCTGCGCAGCATTTGTGCACCGCCGCCGTCAGTGTCAGCCAGTTTGCCGTGGCATACGGAGCTCCATCGCAGTCTTTAACACTGGTAGCATGCCGCGACAGCGTGGACGTGAACCGTATGTGCAGTTGACGGACTTTGAGCGAGGGCGTATAGTGGGCATGCGGGAGGCCGGGTGGACGTACCGCCGAATTGCTCAACACGTGGGGCGTGAGGTCTCCACAGTACATCGATGTTGTCGCCAGTGGTCGGCGGAAGGTGTACGTGCCCGTCGACCTGGGACCGGACCGCAGCGACGCACGGATGCACGCCAAGACCGTAGGATCCTACGCAGTGCCGTAGGGGACCGCACCGCCACTTCCCAGCAAATTAGGGACACTGTTGCTCCTGGGGTATCGGCGAGGACCATTCGCAACCGTCTCCATGAAGCTGGGCTACGTTCCCGCACACCGTTAAGTTACGTTGTGCAAGACGCGACAGTTGGCTGCGACTGCGACGCTGCCCCCTCCTCTTTTCCCACCCTGGCAGACGGCGGCACGGCCGCAAGACGACTGGAGTCGTCGCCGTTTCCCAAGCTGCGGCCGGCGGCGGCGGATTCAAATACATAAGAAAAATAAGAATTCCGATTTTCTTGCTGTAAAAAATACTGTATGTTAATGCAACAAAGTTACATCGGCTCCCAGAGTTAGTTTTTCGATACAGATTCTCCTTTTACTTTAAAAAATTGAAAAGTATCTCTTCCGGTTTTGCGTGTTTTTTTCGCTGTATATTACTTCTCTATCAATTGTGAGAAAAGTAAAAGGCACAAAAAATTGATGTTTGCGTATCTTACAGTTTCACATCACAGCTTGATAATGAGGTGTCTATTTTTCCGATATTCGTCACAGTTATCCCGATACTTAATTTACAAGTAACCTACTGCATAAAATTTGAATTGTGTACAGTGAAAAATGTGGTCGCTGGCTACTTTTCGTATGGTTTACGTTAGGTCATACATCGTTGCCGATGAAAAGAAGCTAACATATTGAAATTATTTTTAAAGTTGAGATCAGAATGATATCGAACTTCGTTACCGAGATTTGGGCTCATATATCTCCGGGAGCGTCGCGACTAGCCGCCAGTTCTATCGACGCGCAACGAGAATCGTGTGGTCATCACACGACAGAGAATGCATTTCTTTTGTTTCGCTGACACATTTGGACCTAATGAAACCATTTTATGTCATATTTCTCCGGTATGAGTTACTAATATTTCTCCATATGCTCTTGACAATTTCATTTAAAATGCCACGAAATGTAGGTTTCTTAAACCCAAGTGATCAAGCAGAACCCATTTTCGTGGTTTTGCTGAGGCATCTGAACCTGTTCCAAGCTTTCTTTCTCGTTTATTTCTCTGATACGAGTCCCGAATATTCCTCCATCTGTTTTTGCACATTTCACCTAAAATTCCAATGAAAGATAAGTTTATTAACAATAACCGCACGCTTGCGTCATTGCATTGTTTCAAGTTCCTGACAACAAGATAGGGTTACACCTTAAACATCTCTAGAATTTTCATTCTGAACGTCTACAGTATACACTGGCAGAAATGTGGAAGAAATAATGTCCGTGCTTGTTCACAAAATTTCCCCAAATTATACTTGTCAGTTTCTCCCATGCAGAAACTTTTGGAACAAGCTAAGGCAACTTTCATAGCCGACTGAGTCTTTATTCCCATCCAAATGAACTTCCATATTCTTATATTCTGACAGCATACATCGTTATGGATGACATGAACATTTAATCTTGCCAAGCTGCACTCAAAAGATGACTCCAGGATTTACAAAAGACGAATTTCAATTGTGAACTGTGTCAGACCAGAAGGGCCTTGTAAAACAGTAGTGCACTTTTGGCACAATTTTTTGAGCACCATCTTCTACCAATGAATTGAAGCGAATGTGACAAATTACTTATTGCAGCATACTGTTTGCGCAATCTGTTGAGAAACGCCTTCCTCAAAAACGAGCATCTATTGATTACAGAAAGCTGTACAACAATCTGGTGGTGGTTTTTCACAACTAGAAGGTATCATCAAGACACCAATCTACCGTTTACTTTCAAAGTGAAGGTATTGTAAAATGTAACTTTCTCGTTGTTCTTTAGATTGTTCATTTTATAATGTACTTGACGTTTTCAATTTTTATCGTCACAAAAAAGAGTAATGCGAAAATTGACCTTCAAGTTCATTTTCATCACTCTAATTCTACATCTGCATGGATTATACTGATTTTCATAACAGGCCTGAAAAATTTGCATTAATGGGAAAATATTATATATTTCACTCACCTGCCAGTTTCAACTGTGCACTAATTTCTTCGCAAATTCTGTCTCTGAACATAGTGTCTCTATATTTAGGGTTCTTCAAATCGTATAGGCAAGGATGTCGCGAGACCAGCTCACAGAGCATCACATCCTGTGGGTGGCTCATTTCAGTTTTCCTTGACTGGCTCGACATCTTTCTGGCAGCCGTACGTCTTTGTGTCGTGCGACTCCCGTCGCAACACTGCTCACTGGTGCAGTGCTGCGGCAGCTGTCGCAACAGCCGCGCGTCGCATCCCAAACTCGAACTGCGCATGCGCCAGCAAGCAACTTCTGACGTCACGTAGCGACCCGTCGCAGTCGCTAGTGTGCGTCGCGTCTTGGACAACGTACCTTTAGGCCGTCTTCCGCTCACGCCCCAACATCGTGCAGCCCGCCTCCAGTGGTGTCACGACAGGCGTGAATGGAGGGACGAATGGAGACGTGTCGTCTTCAGCGATGAGAGTCGCATCTGCCTTGGTGCCAATGATGGTCGTATGCGTGTTTGGCGCCGTGCAGGTGAGCGCCACAATCAGGACTGCATACGACCGAGGCACACAGGGCCAACACCCGGCATCATGGTGTGGGGAGCGATCTCCTACTGGCCGTACACCACTGGTGATCGTCGAGGGGACACTGAATAGTGCACGGTACATCCAAACCGTCATCGAACCCATCGTTCTACCATTCCTAGACCGGCAAGGGAACTTGCTGTTCCAACAGGACAATGCACGTCCGCATGTATCCCGTGCCACCCTACGTGCTCTAGAAGGTGTAAGTCAACTACCCTGGCCAGCAAGATCTCCGGATCTGTCCCCCATTGAGCAGGTTTGGGACTGGATGAAGCGTCGTCTCACGCGGTCTGCACGTCCAGCACGAACGCTGGTCCAACTGAGGCGCCAGGTGGAAATGGCATGGCAAGCCGTTCCACAGGACTACATCCAGCATCTCTACGATCGTCTCCATGGGAGAATAGCAGCCTGCATTGCTGCGAAAGGTGGATATACACTGTACTAGTGCCGACATTGTGAATGCTCTGTTGCCTGTGTCTATGTGCCTGTGGTTCTGTCAGTGTGATCATGTGATGTATCTGACCCCAGGAATGTGTCAATAAAGTTTCCCCTTCCTGGGACAATGAATTCACGGTGTTCTTATTTCAATTTCCAGGTGTGTATGTTTTAAACAGTTATGTACGCGCCATGTCCGTAATAATCACAAAACATGACGAAATGAAAATTCCGATTTCAGCAGTAACCGGGTATTGAAATGATTTCAGTGACATCAGGTGCAAATTTATGCTGGAGCGGGACTAGAACTCATATTTCCAGCTTTACGCGAGCGGTCGCAGCGCTTCGGCTATCCGAGCACGCTTCACGTCCATCCGAAAGTCCCAGCTGGTCGCACACTACATACGTAGCACCCCCTGTCCGTTGCCCTCATTGCTTGCAGTCTCACGCTGATAACCGCAAGATATCGGACGAAGAGTCCATCTGCACTCAACGATTATTGATTGCCGTCAAGGCAATGTTAGTGTATGTGTCGTGTCTGCTCTTTCTGACATGTCCGAAAGAACACTACCATACATGAAAAAATCACTTAAAGAGTTGCTGCTACATGTAAGTAAGGCAATACAGGTATCTGCACGCTGTGGGAGACCCCTTTGTAAAAAAAATGGAAGGAGAATTTATTTAAAAGTATCTTAAGCCTACCTTCAATCTAGAGCATGGAAGTTATTCTAATTTGTCTCGAGTGATTCACCGTTATTATGGGCCTAAAATAATGGTACCCCGGGACGTTTAATGCACCAGTCCAAAAATCGTATCTGCGGCCCTAGGATTCGAATACGACTGCATTCAGTAATATTCCGGCGTTCCTAGCGGTGTTAACCAAAGCAAAGAGTACTAAATGACAAAATAAAGAGTAAAAAACTTTCTCAGTTTCACACAGAAAATTAAAACCTGCACACTACGCAAATTGTTTCAAAAATTAAAATGAGAATACTTTCATTCAGCTCACTATGTAAAATAAACAACTCATCAGTGAACTGAAAACGAAGGGTATATTTTTCCAATTATATTACACGCACTGCGGCTGGTAGTAATAACTTCCTAACAGCGTTTAAAAAGAAATCATTTATAACTGCAATAACTCTGGCGCAGATATGTATCGGTCAGTCCAGAATGGACTCACTTCCAATTACAAAACCTGCTTATCCCTGCGGGGCAACTGCGGGTTGTGGATCCTCTGCCTTTCGGACCATCGTCTTCTGCCTCCACTGCCCATTGACATCGCTCTACTGGGAACTGCGTTCTCCGGAACCAGAATCTGGGTGACGTCTCGAAAGTTCTTTCCCTATTGCACGAAACAATTTTTTTCTGAAATTATTAATAAAAATATTTCTTTATTCACATGTCGCCCTTGTTCCATCACTCAGCAACAGTTTCAAATTCATATTTTCCCAGTCATGTATTTGACATCAATATTTTAGTTGGAAGTAAAAGAATGTATGTAACTGGACCGTTATAACGTCTACAAAGCATTCAGCCGAGACGCATATCAACATTAATGTTTTTTGAATTGCAACAGTGTCGATGAACCGAAGAACTGCAACTTAACCAAACGTAATCATAAGGGTATTTCGACATTTCCTGCGTGAATGAGCTTCGTGCGATGTGCTGGATTGTTTGTTTTTTGTTACTGTATCTTGTCATCAGCAACGTCAAAGTATAGCCTTCATATTTGGCAAAATTAGTATTTATTTTTTTCGAAGTTCGAATCAATTTTTATTTCATTTTTTATTTATTTATTTATATTGGTAAATGATTAGACCTACAAATTTAGAAGGTTTTTCGTAAAGTGTCTGAAGACAAAGTCTCAATGCTCTGAAATTCATCGTTAAAGAAAGATGAAGTTCGTGGGCTTTTTGTCCGTAATGTTTACTTTTGCAAGAACTTACCAAGTGGTCTTTGCTTGCATTCTTCTTTAGGCTCTGTTTCAGCTTCCAACAAAGATCGTTTTTATTGAGAACCAGAAGCATTTTCCTGCCGTTGAACAGAATTTTTTTCTGATTTAAGAAGTTTATCTTATTTCTCTTTCCCGTCCAGTTCGACAGTTACATAATCGGCAGAATGTTGATTTCGACATTTCGTGGGCATTTATAGCATTGAGAACGCTACACCTAGAATTGATAAGGTATTCAACGAAGAGGAACAACCGAAAATAACTCTATTCGCACGTTCGGGGAAGACTTTCGCCGTGATCGAAGGCTGACAGGTTTCGTTTCTCGGTCGCTGTAGTGCTGAGCCCGGAAGCAGGCTGGTGCGGGGTAACAGGTCGTGCCTTACTCTCACAGGCCTGCCAACCTACACCCATGTTCTGTGTTTCTGCGAAAGCAGTACACACACATGGTCACAGGGATCGTCGGTCCCTTCTGGTGTTTGAGGATCGTAATAGAGCTCTGTGGTGGAGGAAGATTAGTCTATTCAATTTTTCAAAAATGCTGTACGAAAACAAAACAACTAGCAGTTCATAACTTTCTAAGCATTCGGTTTTGGCTACCGCGCAATTGCTTGCTGAGATTGGTAGTGTTGTTAAACGAGCTAGTTCATGCCAGGCTTCTACTGGTATTTAACGCAGCTACAGCTCAAAGCACGCGCCACCTGAAACTGCTGAGTTAAAGTGTTCGCATAATGTCAACTTTTCAACTTCAGAAAGAAGCCAAAGGTACGTCTTTCTTTGTTCTAAGGCACGAGGCCCTATATTGTATTATGCGGCTTGTTTCTGGTAGAGACCATTCAAGCAGATACAACTGATGTAACACCAGAGCATCGAACACACCAATAGATCGCTGCGTTGGTGCACTGTTTATTTGGCAAACACATCCTTTCGCATATTATCTTTCCAAACTGGTTTCCGTCAGATGATGTTCAGTACCAGTAACCCCAAATTAGTTACATTTTCGATATTTATATCTGATAAATAAACCTATTTTAAAGTATCTCTTATGCAACAGTTCATCTGGATACAGTTCACTATAAAATATCATTTTTTTTTTCTTTTTGATGATTGGTAATTCGTTGAAGAAAATGAGTTGTAAAGTCTACATGAAGTGTTTCAGAACCCATGTCCATATCATACACTTCCTTTTTCTATGCGTGAGGAACATGTCTTGGAAGGTTAGCAGCACTTCTCTTTTTTTCATCCAGTATACTCATTTTCTCACCCAACACAGATACCGCCTAGGAGAAAATTACGGAGACGTTTGGAGAAAACGAAAGCAACTGTATGAATGTGAAGAAGTCAGACGGAGAAGGGAAACCTGAAAGATAGAAGGAGAATATTGAAGGTCTATACAAGGATTAAATGTACTTGAACGCAATAATGTGGAAAGATAAGAGAACGTAGATGCAAGATGAGATAGAAAATATCATACTGCGAGAAGAATTTGACACTCCACTGAAAAACCTAAATTGAAACAAGGCCTCTGGTGCAGACGACATTCCCTCAAACCTACTAACATCCTCGGGAGAGCTAACCATAACAAAACTATTTCATCTCGTATACAAGGTGCATGCTCAGAGTTCAGGAAGAATGTAATAGTTTTAAATTCAAAGAAAGCACGTCCTAACAGATATGTACATTACCGAACTATCAGTTTAATAAGCCATGGATGCAAAATACTAACACGAATTCTTTACAGATCATTGGAAAAATTTGGAGAAGTCAACATCAGGGAAGATTAATTTGGATTCCAGTGAAATATAGAAACCCGTGAGGCAATACTGAACCTACAACTTATCTTAGAACAGAGATAAATGAAAGGCAAACCTACACTGCTGGCCATTAAAATTGCTACACCACGAAGATGACGTGCTACAGACGCGAAATTTAACCAATAGGAAGAAGATGCTCTATTATGCAAATTATTAGCTTATCAGAGCATTCACACAAGGTTGGCACCGGTGGCGACACCTACAACGTGCTGCCATGAGGAAAGTTTCCAACCGATTTCTCACACGCAAACAGCAATTGACCGGCGTTCCCTGGTGAAACGTTGTTGTGATGCCTCGTGTAAGGGGGAGAAATGCGTACCATCACGTTTCCGACTTCGATAAAGGTCCGTTTGTAGCCTATTGCGATTGCGGTTTATCTTATCGCGACATTGCTGCTCGCGTTGGTCGAGATCTAATGACTGTTACCAGAATATGGAATCGGTGGGTTCAGGAGGGTAATACGGAACGCCTTGCTGGATCCCAACGGCCTCGTATCACTAGCATTCGAGATGACAGGCATCTTATCCGCATGGCTGTAACGGATCGTGCAGCCACGACTAGATCCCTGGGTCTACAGATCGGGACGTTTGCGTGACAACAGCACTCTGCACGTTTGACGACGTTTGCAGCAGCACGGACTATCAGCTCGGAGACCGTGGCTGCGGTTACTCTTGACGCTGCATCACAGACAGGAGCGCCTGCGATGGTGTACTCGACGACGAACCTGAGTGCACGAATGGCAAAACGTCATTTCTTCGGATGAATCCAGGCTCTGTTTACAGCATCATGATGGTCGCATCCGTGTTTGGCGACATCGCGGGGAACGCATATTGGAAGCGTGTATCCGTTATCGCCGTACTAGCGTATCACCCGGCGTGATGGTATGCGGTGCCATTGGTTACACGTCTCGGTCACCTCTTGTTCGCACTTTGAACAGTGGACGGTACATTTCAGATGTGTTATTACCCTTCAATAGATCCCTGCGAAACCCTACATTTCAGCAGGATAATGCATTACCGCATGTTGCAGGTCCTGTACGGCCTTTCTGGATACAGAAAATGTTCGACTGCTGCCGTGGCCAGCACATTCTCCAGAATTGTGGCCGAGCTACGGGCTCGTCACAATACGCTAGTCACTACTCTTGATGAACTGTGGTATCATGTTGAAGCTGCATGGGCAGTTGTACCTGTACACGCCATCCAAGCTCTGTTTGACTCAATGCCCAGGCGTATCAAGGCCGTTATTACGGCCAGAGGTGGTTGTTCTCGGTACTGATTTCTCAGGAACTATGCACCCAAATTGCGTGAAAATGTAATCACATGTCAGTTCTAGTATAATACATTTGTCCAATGATTAGCTGTTTATCATCTGCATTTCTTCTTGGTGTAGCAATTTCAATGGCCAGTAGCGTATGTTTACAGTTTTTGTAGATTTGGAGAAAGCTTTTGACAATGTCGAGTGGAATACACTCTATGAAATTATGTAGATATTAAGGGTAAAACTCAGGCAGCGAAAGATTATATACCACTTTTACTGAAACCAGACGGGCATGAAAAGGAAGCAGTCATTCAGAAGGGAATGAGACAGGGTTGTAGCCTATTCCCGAAGTTATTCGACTTGTACATTGAGTAAGCTGTAAAGGAAACTGCTGTGTCGTCAGAACCAGACACAGCCATGGAAAAAGCACCACAGGCGCAAAGATGCGAGCTGGAGCTAGTGCCATAGAGACTCGCCACTCGCACGAATTCCACCAGCGCCACGGCCGGTGCTGAGGATGAAGATATCTACTTTGCCTCGGACAACTGCCGGCCGAGTACAATCCGACAACGACCGGACCACGACGGACAGAAGTCTACTCGGAAGGTAGAAGAGCAGCTCTCGCCATCTTGGTTATAGATCATTGTCCAGAGATGACTTAGACAGGAAACGTTGTTTAGTGAACTCTTAGAAGTGAAGTCAGTTGTTGTAAATTGCGTTTGCTATGTGCTGTGAAGTTTACGTACGATTATTTGTACTTAGCCATTGAGGGTCTTTTTGTGTTATATTATGTGCAGTGTTGCAGACTTCATTATTCAACAAGTCACAAAGATACGTAAACCTTTTTAACTCATTTGTGTGACTTTGTTATTAATTTGTCGGAGTGTTGTAGAACCTTCGTTCTCCTGTCCTGTTACCTGACTCTGGGGCATGGCTGTGTAATAACGGCAGGAAGAAATTGTCTTAGCGGTGTACTGCACCAGAAACCGTTTCATGAACTCACAAACTCTGCCTACCGTAACAACAATGACAACTCGGCCTCCACAACAGAAGCTATGAGGCCTCTTCAAAACTGGCGACGAGGGTTTACAACAGAAACTAAAGAAGAATTTCCTGAGGGAATTAAAGTTCAAGAGGAAGAAGTAGGTTTGTCGATGACATTGCAATTCTGTCAAAGGCAGCAAAGAACTTGGAAGAGCAGCTGTACTGAATGGATAGAATCTTGAGAGGATATAACATGAACATCAACAAAACGAAAACAAGGGTAGCTGAATGCAGTCGCATTAAATCAGGCGGTGCTGAGGGAATAAGACTAGGAAACGAGACACTAAATGTAGTAGAGCAGTTTTGCTAGGTGTGCAGTAAAAAAGTTGATGGTGGCCGCAGCAGAGATAATATAAAATGTAGACTGGCGTAGCAACGTTCCCGTAAAAGAGAAATTTGTTAACGTCGAATATAAACTGAAGTATCAGAAAGCTTTTTCTTTTCGACGGTTTTTTTCTCGAGTGTAGGCTTGTACAGAAGTAAAAGTTGAAAATCTCACAAACAGATTATCAACCAATGAGGAGGCACTGAATGGAATTGGAGAGCGGTTGACAGGACATATTCTTAGACGTGAAGAGATCACTAATTTATTATTCGAGGTAACTGTGTGGGGTCAAAATTGTAGAGGGAGACTAAGAGATGAAGCAGGTTCAAAAGGATGTAGGTCGCAGTATGTTGTTCGGAGATAAGAAGCTTGCATACCATAATTAGCTTGGGGAGTTGCATCAACCCAGTCCTTTGGCCGAAGACCACGACAGCAACAACGACAACAGCAGTTGCAGCTCGGTGTTTGCCATGTGGTTCATTAATGCTTTTGCTTTGCTCGGAAACTGCTATTGTAGTCATTTACAATTTTCTTGTAATGGAAAGTGGAGTAATAGCGCCAACTTAAACAAAATTCACTGCTGTGATATATATACGATAAGTAACCTGAAACTAACTGTACCGTAGATTCTCTACTTTTATTATACTTTTTGTGTTAGCAGAAGAGCCAACACCGTGTTACGAATGGAGGCCGAAATGTACGCGTTTTAGCTCACGCCTGCTGGCATGAGGAGGGAAGAACTATACTGACGTGAGGTCTGGAACATGACAAAGAATTAAAATTCAGAAAGCGGACGTAATTAGTTTGATACTTAACTTTAATCCAATAATGATGAACGTCGCTCTTGACGGTACATGATTCACAATATTATCTGTTCAGAATACATTCTTGAAGATATTTCTTATAGTAACTGAATATGGCGTCTTGCTAGGTCGTAGCAAATGACGTAGCTGAAGGCTATGCTAAACTGTCGTCTCTGCAAATGAGAGCGTATGTAGACAGTGAACAATCGCTAGCAAAGTCGGCTGTACAACTGGGGCGAGTGCTAGGGAGTCTCTCTAGACTAGACCTGCCGTGTGGCGGCGCTCGGTCTGCAATCACTGATAGTGGCGACACGCGGGTCCGACGTATACTAATGGACCGCGGCAGATTTAAAGGCTACCACCTAGTAAGTGTGGTGTCTGGCGGTGACACCACAGTACTAAATTAATTTTGATGGGAGAAATAGCACAATGAAGTTCAACACGGAATATCACAAAGCTGTGATTGGGCGCTGTTCCTCACTCAGTGGTCGGGGAATCAGACATGGAAGTTGAGCGTACGTCCATAACAGTATTGTAGTCTCATTCTTCCTAGGTGGGAATCCAACTAACAATGTTGGCGAGCATTAGGTAATGAATATAGTGGCCATGGCGTAAGATGTAGACATTGTGACATATGAAGGTTTGGATCGGTAAAGGGAGTGAACACCGAGAGCCGAAGCGGTTACGATGGACCTCAACGTCACTGCGATGTGGTTTATTGCGGTTAACGGCAAGCAGGCTAACAGATCGAGTCTACACGTGATCCTAATAGTAGGTTCATCACTGTTCACGGGTTGAGAAGACCAAGGTAACGATGAACACTGTGATAGTTGCAGTATAGCACTTGGTGAAGCACATGTTGGCGTACTTTCTCCGAGTGATACCAAATCATGTTGAACCGAAGACTCTACTATCTCCGCCTGAGACATATTACCCGCGTACCAAAACTAGTGGTGAGATGTAGCTTCGCGGGCAAGCAGTGCATTATCTGCCTCAAGTCGGTACTAAGGATGTGGTGTCACCACTTGCTAGGTGGTAGCTTTAAATCGGCCGCGGTCCATTAGTACATGTCGGACCCGCGTGTCGCCACTGTCAGTAATCGCAGACCGAGCGCCACCACAGGGCAGGTCTTGAGAGACGTACTAGCACTCGCCCCAGTTGTACGACGACTTTGCTAGCGACTACACTGACTAAGCCTTTCTCTCATTTGCCGAGAGACAGTTAGAATAGCCTTCAGCTAAGTCCATGGCTACGACATAGCAAGGCACCATTAACCATATCTAGAGAGAGTCTCACTTGTATCTTCAAGAATGCTGTATACAAATGATGGATTAAAGTTAAGTATAAAAGAAGCTACGTACTTTTCTTTATAGCATTCATTACGTATCCTGTTTCAGACATCACGCCAGCCGGCGTGTGTAACGCGTGCATTTCGGCTACTTCCGAGTGGCGTGGCTGTCTTGCTACGCCACAACAGATACCAAATCATGTTGAACCTAAGACTCTATTATCTCCGCCTGAGACATATTACCCGCGTACCAAAACTAGTGGTGAGATGTAGCTTCGCGGGCAAGCAGTGCATTATCTGCCTCAAGACGGTACTGGGGACACCTTCGAATTCTGGAACTACTTGCAGGAACGACGTTGTTAGATCCGCCGTAACCCAAAATGTAGACAGTACTTGCAAATTTTTGGAAGGTGACTATCAACAGCCGTCAAGTAATATATAAAATTCATGCTTGACCATCAGCTTTTTTTTAATTTTAAACCAAAATATCAACCGGTTTCAGTCATGGACCTACTTCAGAGATAAGGCCTGAAATAGCTGTAGCCGCCGCATTACACTCGTCATTACTTAAATAATGTGTAGAGCATGCCATGAATATAAATATGCGACACAGAACGTTTAGAAACAGACATACAATTTACACTAATAATAATTTACGCTTAGTATTAGTATGCCTGCTTCTAAAATTTCTGTGTCTTGTATTGACATTCGTGGCACGCTCTACACATTATTTAAGTAACGACAAACGGAATGTGGCGGCTTAAACCATTTTAAACCTTATCCGTGAAGACGGTCCATGATTGAAATTGGTTGATATTTGGGTTTAAAATAATAACAACGGATAGTCAAACATGTATTTTATACATAGACAGTATTTGTCTAATTATTCGTGGAGTACAGTTCACGATCTTCAGCGCAGCTGGCTCATAGCGAGTAGGAGAAGCTAGAATTAAAAGACGATGATGGAACAATGCACAATTCACTGTGGAATATTGGTTTCGATTCATTGTAGTCTCATTCTTCCTGGCGTGGCAATCCAATAGTCAGTACGAGAAGCTATACCTGGATGATCAAGCAATAGGAGAATTTCATCGTGATCTTTCCACTGTGCTGCGGTATGTGCCCCCTTTTATTTTCCGTCTTAACTGAGGAAGGATTCTCGGCAGTATTTGTTTGCAGTCCAGTGCACAGTGCAGTACCCGTCACTTGGAGTATGGATTCCAGCATCCGATTTTACTTCATGGCTTCCTTATGCACACTCCTTTCTCTTGATGCGACAATAGCTGTACCTTATATTCTGTCAGTCATCTCCATTTGTTTCTCAGTTGTAGTCTTTTTTGTTAAAAAAGGACAAAATTTCTGAAGAAGGAGCATATTTTTAATACAATACAGAAGACATAGAAAAGGAGCTAAGTCGACCGCTCGTGATAAATGCGAAATCCGGATTTCAGGTCCGGTGCGTCAAAAATTTTCATGTGTCACTGATAGTTTGTACCACAGCTTATGTCAAAGAGTTCCCAGTCATCGAACAAAATTTCAAATTATATGGTAAATATCTCCCACATTCGATTGTCACACTTCAAGAGTAGGAATCAGACGAGCGATTTTGTGACTTCAGTCGGAAGTGGGTATTGAAACAGCGCTATAGAGCTTACAGTGACAAGGGAAAAATGTTGTCCTCAATAGTCACTGACCTACATTGGATCTGAATAGACGACCTCGAGGCAAATACTTCGTTTTCCTTCAGTGTAAGATCAAAGCCCTTGTCCTTCGTAGCAGATGCTGAGTTGGGATATGGTTGGAAATAATATATTACTATGTTTATCGTCCCACCTCTGTGAGTCAAATGAGAGGATGACCCCATTTTCGCAAAATCTGTAATTTTCTTACGAACGAGCTTGCCATTGAGGTGGAGTACGACCTTCAATGTTGTTAAGTGCAGTATTCAGCCGAGCTCGAGCAAGGCAGCGGGGAGGCCCCATATCCGCCTAATTGTAGCCTAGCGCGGGTATACCAAGCAAATTGACCTGTTGCAAGTGTTTCGCAAAGGTCACGTCGCAGCATAACGCGAATCTGCAGAAGCTTGCAGAATTTTTACAGTTCAAAACATTCGCCAACGTATCTTTTCTTGAGGCTTTTTAGGCCAAACGTAATGTCTATGACGTTCCGTAAGTTACGTTTATAGCCAAAGACCCTTTGTTTGTTTATAAAACATTTAGCTTCTAACATTAATAAAGATCTTCTCAAGTTATTGTAGAACGCAAGTTAATCTCAGTTGTTACAACTGTAATAACTCTGTGAACTGTCGTCTCTGCAAATGAGAGCGTATGTAGACAGTGAACCATCGCTGGCAAAGTCGGCTGTACAACTGGGGCGAGTGCTAGGAAGTCTCACTAGACTAAACCTGCCGTGTGGCGGCGCTCAGTCTGCAATCACTGATAGTGGCGAAACGCGGGTCCGACGTGTACTAACGGACCGCGGCCGATTTAAATGCTACCACCTAGCAAGTGTGGTGTCTGGCGGTGACACCACAGTAGTGTTGGGCAGGTGGATGTGAACAGCGCGGGCCGGAGTGGCCGAGCGGTTCTAGGCCCTTCAGTCTGGAACTGCGCGACCGCTACGGTCGCAGGTTCGAATCCTGCCTCGGGCATGGATGTGTGTGATGTCCTTAGGTCAGTTAGGTTTAAGTAGTTCTAAGTTCTAGGGGACTGATGACCTCCGATGTTAAGTCCCATAGAGCTCAGAGCCATTTGAACCATTTGAACATGAAGGCGAAATGACCACTCCTGAACAACTTGTGAACTTACTCCTACTAACATGAAGGCCAAATGATCATGACTGGAAAATCAAGGAAATCAGAGCTCACTCGGAGTCTTATCGACACTTTTCCTTCCCAGGCACCACACTGAAACGGGGCAACAAAGAGGGGAAATGATAGTTGTGACAGAAATGTCATCGGCCACCCACCGTGAAAACATCTGCGGATTATGAATGCATATGTGGAGCTGCGTAGGGTAACCTGCCCATTTGCTATACAACAGAAATTTAGAGCTCTATTTTAGCAGGAACGCCTTCACAGCGAAAGTACTTGTGGTTACAAGCTTTGCACGTTAGTAAAGTTCTTTTTTGTCTCTGCACAAACACACACACACACACACACACACACACACACACACACACACACACACACACACTGATAGACAAATGGTTGCCTAGCACGTGTGATCAGCGTGAGATGACTGTGATATGCTCCCTGCCTTCACGTCTGCTTCAACGTTATATATCTTTAATTATTTGTTATTAGCAATACGATTAAATGTGTCCACATCGTTAACAAAAATTTCGATGTATTAAACACAACGTAAACTACGTAGTTTTCTCATTTTTAGTACAAGGTTCTTCCTAATCTTTTAGGAAGTGATTCTGTAGTGCCAGGGACTGGGATAGACCTTAGGAAAGCAGAGGCTTGTACTAACTACACTCTCAAAAGTGTGCAGTAATACGAATAAGGAAATGTTTATCCTCCAATGAGAAACAAGAGCAATGCTGAACAATAACATGATAATCTTCATTCTTCTCAGCATGCAGAGTGGGTACCCCACTGGAAGAAGGAACCTGAAAGTGGTGGTATGCGAAGATTATTTGACTTTTCGAGTATTAAGGGATTGTTGAATGCATCAGTGTGTTTCGATATTGACGGCACTTTCAGTGACACAGGATGGTTTATTACTTTATTTTTGGCGCCGTAGTGAGGACGTAGCCACACAGTTCGATATAAATAATTTTATGTTATATAGTAGATACTATTGACACTTAAAGTAGTAAAGAAGTTTTGCTATTCAGGGAGCAAAATAACTGATGATGGTCGAAGTAGAGAGGACATAAAATGTAGACTGTCAATGGCAAGGAAAGCGTTTCTGAAGAAGAGAAATTTGTTAACATCGAGTATAGATTTAAGTGTCAGGAAGTCGTTTCTGAAAGTATTTGTATGGAGTGTAGCCATGTATGGAAGTGAAACATGGACGATAAATAGTTTTGACAAGAAGAGAATAGAAGCTTTCGAAATGTGGTGCTACAGAAGAATGCTGAAGATTAGATGGGTAGATGATATAACCAATGAGGAGGTATTGAATAGGATTGGGGAGAAGAGGAGTTTGTGGCACAACTTGACTAGAAGAAGGAAACGGTTGGTAGGACACGTTCTGAGGCATCAAGGGATCACCAATTTAGTATTGGAGGGCAGCGTGGAGGGTAAAAATCGTAGAGGGAGACCAAGAGATGAATACACTAAGCAGATTCAGAAGGATGTAGGCTGCAGTACGTACTGGGAGATGAAGAAGCTTGCACAGGATAGAGTAGCATGGAGAGCTGCATCAAACCAGTCTCAGGACTGAAGACCACAACAACAACAACACTAAAGGTTTTATTCACCATCAGATCTTTGGTGGTGCTGAAATACATCCTTTTTTAAAAAATATATTTAAAACCTGTGGGTTGGCAGTTGCACAAACCGGACTGCTTATATATTAAATATCGTTTTGCTTTATTTCTAGTTCCATAACATTTATTCTTTCAATAGCCCCTCCTGTGGAAACTATTCTTACAACGGTTACGAAAGGTTTTTCATGTTACTTATAACAAATTTGGGAAACTAATAACCAGAAAAGTTGACTTCAGGGATAACACTCTATCTACTTGCAGCAATGAAAACATTTCCATGTGTCACTCTTTGCTCGGATGTTGGGAAAATCTCATCATTAGCCTAAGCTCGACGACAAATGGGCTGTGGCAACACTGTTTTGATTCGGAACGTCTTCCAATGACCCCGTTATGACTCGTGCCTCTTCCAAGTGTACAACGGTTTGAGTATACGCAATTCAAATGGTTCAGAGCACTATGGGACTTAACATCTGAGGTCATCAGTCCCCTAGAACTTAGAACTACTTAAAACTAACTAACCTAAGGACATAACACACACCCACGCCCGAGGCAGGATTCGAACCTGGGACCGTAGCGGCCGCGCGGTTTCAGACTGACACGCCTAGAACTGCTTGGCTACAGCGGCCGGCTAGACACAATTACTTTCCTGACGCGATGATTACTCCGCCAACAGCTGATCCCGTGACAGCATGCCAGGTCGTTTTGTCCAGAACTAGGAAACAACATTTCACAATGTCTGACTCCGCAGTAGTAAAAGAAGTCGCTGCACGTTGTGAGTTGCATTAGTGGAAGGAAAACTGTGTACGCAGCCTTTTGGTCACAAGCATACATCCACACACGTCTTAAAAATGGATGTAAATATGTGTATATACCTGTTTCTATGTTCCACATCTCCTCCTAAATCAATGGGCCGATTTCAACAAAATTTGGCATACCAATGCCCTACTGTCAGGTGACAATTGCCATGGACCTAAGACCACCTACCTATCACAACGCAGTACATGAAACAGCATAAGCAGTAGGTGAGTAAAAAACTCCGCATCATGCATGACGTTTAAATTTATTAAATACTAAATCTACCACGCCGAGCTTTGCTATGACTCAGTCTGCTTAAATGGAAAAGACAGACAACAGGAAGCACACATATCTCATATGTATGGGGATTGTACATACGTCCTGATCTTCTCTACCGTGTCTCTGTCCATCTTACCTCCCGATTTTTTTGCCTATCTCCTCCACTTTCCCCCTCTCTCTCCCTGTCCATCACCTCCTCCTCCTCCTATCTCTGTCCATCTTCTCCTCCTCTCCATCTCCTCCTGTCATTTCTCTCTCTCTCTCTCTCTCTCTCTCTCTCTCTCTCTCCCCATCACTCAGTTCAATCCCACTACTCATCTCCTCTTTCCATCTCTCTCTTACTTTGAGGCTCGATTATTGTTATTGCAAATTCAGATTTTGTACTGGTGGTAATAGTAATATTCCAAATCATAAACCAATAAGCCACAATTACAGCTTTATATATACAGGGTGGTCCATTAATAGTGACCGGATCAAATATCTCACGAAATAAGCATCAAACGAAAAAACTACAAAGAACGAAACTCGTCTAGCTTGAAGGGGGAAACCAGATGGCGCTATGGTTGGCCTGCTAGATGGCGCTGCCATAGGTCAAAAGGATATTTTTATTACATATTCGTGTAGTACGTAAAGAAATACGAATGTTTTAGTTGGACCACTTTCTTCGCTTTCTGATACATGGCGCTGTAATAGTCACAAACGTATAAGTAAGTGGTATCACGTAACATTCCGCCAGTGCGGACGGTATTTGCTTCGTGGTACATTATCCTTGTTAAAATGGACCGTTTACCAATTGCAGAAAAGGTCTGTATCGTGTTGATGTATGGCTATTGTGATCAAAATGCCCAACGGGCGTGTGCTGTGTATGCTGCTCGGTATCCTGGACGACATCATCCAAGTGTTCGGATCGTTCACCGGATAGTCAACGTTATTTAAGGAAATAGCAAGTGTTCAGCCACATGTGAAACGTCAACCACGACCTTCAACAAATGACGATGCCCAAGTAGGTGTTTCAGCTGTTGTCGCGGCTAATCCGCACATCAGTACCAGACAAATTGCGCGTAAATCGGTAATCTCAAAAACGTCAGTGTTGAGAATGCTCCATCAACATCGATTGCACCCGCACCTCATTTCTATGCACCAGGAATTGCGTGGCGACGACTTGTACAGTTCTGCCACTGGGCACAAGAGAAATTACGGGACGATGACAAATTTTTTGCATGCGTTCTATTTAGCGACGAAGCGTCATTCACCAACAGCGGTAACGTAAACCGGAATAATATGCACTATTGAGCAACGGAAAATCCACGGTGGTTGCGACAAGTGGAACATCAGCGACTTTGGCGGGTTAATGTATGGTGCGGCATTATGGGAGGAAGGATAATTGGCCCCATTTTATCGATGGCAATCTAAACGGTGCAATGTATGCTGATTTCCTACGCAATGTTCTACCGATGTTACTACAAGATGTTTCACTGCATGACAGAATGGCGATGTACTTCCAACATGATAGATGTCCGGCACATTGCTCGCGTGCGGCTGAGGCGGTATTGATAGCATATTTCATGACAGGTGGACTGGTCGTCGAAGCACCATACCATGGCCCGCACGTTCACCGGACCTGACGTCCCCGGATTTCTTTCTGTGGGGAAATCTGAAGGATATTTGCTATCGTGATCCACCGACAACGCCTGACAACATGCGTCAGCGCATTGTCAATGCATGTGCGAACATTATGGAAGGCGAACGACTCGCTGTTGAGAGGAATGTCGCTACACGTATTGCCAAATGCACTGAGGTTGACGGACATCATTTTGAGCATTTATTGCATTAATGTGGTATTTACAGGTAATCGCGCTGTAACAGCATGCGTTCTCAGAAATGATAAGTTCACGAAGGTACATGTATCACATTGGAACAACCGAAATAAAATGTTGAAACGTACCTACGTTCTGTATTTTAATTTAAAAAACCTACCTGTTACCAACTGTTAGATTAAATTGTGAGCCATATGTTTGTGACTATTACAGCGCCGTCTATCACAAAGCGAAAAAAGTGGTCCAATGAAAACATTCACATTTCCTTACGTACTACACGACTATGTAATAAAAATGGGGGTTTCTATTTTAAAAAACGCATTTGATATCCATTCGACCTATGGCAGCGCTATCTAGCGGGCCAACCATAGCGCCATCTGGTTTCGCCCTTCAAGCTAGACAAGTTTCTTTCTTTGTACTTTTTTCGTTTGACGCTTATTTCGTGAAATATTTGGCTCGGTCACGATCAGTGGACCACCAGTGTTCAGTGTTTCCCTTTATATATTGACTGTGTGTTTTTCATATTTGGTGCATTGTGCTGCCGCCTACTGCCCGGTACTCCTTTACTCCATATCAGCGACCTCAGTAGTTATTAGACATCGTGAGAGAGCATCATGGGGCGGTCCGCGGAACTCACGGACCTCGAACGTGGTCAGGTGATTGGATGTCACTTGTCTCATACGTCTGTACGCGAGATTTCTAAACTCCCAAACATCCCTAAGTCCACTGTTTCCGGTGTAATAGTGAAGTGGAAACGTGGAGGGACACGTACAGCACAAAACCGTACAGGCTGACCTCGTCTGTTGAGTGACAGAGACCGCCGACAGTTGAAAAGGCAGACATCTATCCAGATCGTTACACAGGAATTCCAAACTGAATCAGGATCCGCTGTAAGTACTATGAGAGTTATGCGGGATGTGAGAAATCTCGGATTTCATGGTCGAGCGGATGCTCATAAGCCACACATCACGCAGGTAAACGCCAAGCGACGCCTCGCTTGGTGTAAGGAGCGTAAACATTGGACGATTGAGCAGCGGAAAAACGTTGTGTGGAGTGACGAATCACGGTAGACAATGTGGCGTTCCGATGGCAGGGTGTGGGTATGGTGAATGCCCGGTGAACGTCATCTGCCAGCGAGTGTAGTGCCGACAGTAATATTCGCAGGCGGTGGTGTTATGGTGTGGTCGAGTTTTTCATGGAAGGTGCTTGCACCCCTTGATGTTTTGCGTGGCACTATCACAGCACAGGCCTACATTGATGTTTTAAGCACCTTCTTGCTTCCCACTGTTGAAGAGCAGTTCGGGGACGGCGACTGCATCTTTCAACAAGATCGAGCACCTGTTCATAATGTACGGCCTGCGGCGGAGTGGTTACACGACAATAACAGCCCTGTAATGGACTGGTCTGCACAGAATCCTGACCTGAATCCTGCAAAATACTTTTGGGGTGTTCTGGAACGCCTGCTTTATGCCAAGTATCACCGACCGACATCGATACCTCTCCCAGCGAAGCGCTCCGTGAAGAATTGGTTGCCACTCCCCAAGAAACCTTTCAGCACCTGACTGAGCGTATGCCTGCGAGAGTGGAAGTTGTCATCAAGGCTAAGGGTGGGCCAACACCGTTCTGAATTCCAGGGCGCCAGGTGTCCGGATACGATTACGATTTACGAAGATATGCAGATATTTTAATATGTTTCTGTACAAGTAAAACTAAAGAAAAAAGTTAATATAAACATAGGTCCGCAAGTGTTTAGTTACGGAGTTACGGCTAATAAATGATTTTGCCTGAAATTTAGCAACTTTGCGAATATAAAGCTACCACAAAACAATACGCAGTTAAAGTAAAGCACGATTTCCATTTATTCCTTTGTTATTGGTCTGCTGAATCTAATAAAACATGTCCCAGACGTGTATTTGCAGTAATTTTCCAGAACATCCAGAGAAGTAAAGGTTATTATACAAATAAATTTGTTTACCTCTCATTAAGAATGTAGAAACTTTTACGTCATTGTTGGCAACAGTTAGTGAGTTGTTTCAGTCGTTTCCTAACCTTGAAACTAGTTGGTTTTCTGTATTGTTCAGTGAAAGAACATAATAAGAACAGTGTATTTAAGTGGAACCACATGGTAACTTTCGTAGATTATTTATAAACTAGGGATGTATTGCAAATTTACGACAAAGAAATACGCCGATATGGTGTTTATTTGTGGCAAATGTGATGGTAATGCTACGGCTGCAATTAACGAATATCACGTACGTTCTCCAACTCGGAGGATTCCGAATGCACGAACCATTAGTGGAGTATTTCGAATGTTACAGGAGACAGGTTCTGTACCTAGTGCTCATAATCAGTACGAGCGCTCGATACGTGAACACGATGATGAGGATATTATGGATGTTGTTCAGCGTAACCCGAGTACCTGCACGCGACATATCTCTCAATGATTAGGCATTTCACAATCTAAGATATGGCGTACACTGAAGTAGAATAATCTGTATCCTTACCATAAACAAAATGTGGATCATTTACATCCGGGAGATCCTGCCCTTCGCTTGGAGTTGTGCAACTGGTTAAATACTAATCAGCAGTTACACAAATACAATTTATTTACTGATGAGGCACAGTTTACTCGAGATGGTATAAACAGTTTAAAGTGCACCTATGGTCTGAAGCAAACCCACATGCAACAGTAAAACGCACTTTCCAGCAGCGATTTAGCATAAATGTGTGGTGTGGTATAATCAACACACAATTTACTGGACCACTCATTTTCCCAGGACGTCTAACTGATGAGACGTACTTACAACTCCTTCAAGAAGAAATGTCCCGCTTGCTCGAAGATGTTCCACTTGCTACGGGATTGCAAATGCATTTTCAATGTGACGGCACGCCTCCACATTTCACCAACGCCGTTACCACACATTTAAATGAATATTTTCCCCAGAAATGGATTTGTCGTGGTGATTTTTCAAAAATTAAATTCTCTACAACTTCTTTTGACAAATTTGTGCAATTGTCTGGAATTTAAAAAACAAATTTGGTCAAGTAGTTAATAAATTTAAAAAAAATTACGAAATTGCTTCTTTGCTTCTCTGCATGTTCTGGAAAACTACTGCAGATACACATCTGGGACGTGATTGTTATTAGATTCACCAAATCAATAACAACAAAATAGATGGAAATCGTGCTTTACTTTAACCTTATACAATTTTGCGATGGCTTCATGTTACCGAAGTTGCTAAATTTCAGTCAAAATCTTTTACTAGCCGTAACTCCGTAACTAAACATTTGTGGACCTATATTTATACGAACTTTTTTCTTTACTTTTACTTATAGAATAACATATTAAAATATTTGCATGTCTTCGTGAAACTCCCTGTATATAAACGCTCTAGGAGACAATCTGAGCCGCCGTCTTACGTTGTTTGCAGATGACGCTGTCAGTAACCGTCTAGTAAAGTCAACAGAAGATTTAAACAAATTACAAAATGGTTTAGAAAAGATCTCTGTATGGTGCGTATGTATATATATATATATATATATATATATATATATATATATATATATATATATATATATATATAAGAGAGAGAGAGAGAGAGATTTTTCTAACAACGTTACCCTATTTGTCCAAATTTCAAAACAGTTCTCTGGTCCTGCTGAAATATATACTTTTTTAAAAATACTTACAGTATACGGGATGTCACTTGTACAAACTGAACTGCTTTTATATTAAATATTATTTTGCCTTTAATTCTCAGTGAAACTGTTTTTCTGACTCCATAACACTTATTGTTTCAACATGCACTGCTCTGGAAACTAAGCTTACAACGGTTACATCGCAATTGCTCAAGCGCTTTTGGGGATGATGATTGTGAACAAACGAACATTCACATTTTTATTTACATAGGTTTGCTACTAACTCTATTCGTAACATATTTCGCAGACAGTGTCCTCATATGCCACATCTGAAAGTACCTACAATAATACGTCACTGAATGACAGAAAGTGTTAAAGGATTTGTTGTTCACTACTAAGACACCCCTACAGTTGATTCATACTAAGGACCATTGGCTTTTGACAACGTTCAACTGCAAAGCGTAAACGGCTGTAAACGGAAACAACAGCCGTCTACGGAGCTAAGAAGCGGCGTTGCCATGGAGACGTTTACAAATTCGCGTTGAAGACACGCGAAGCGGATGCGTCCAGCATGCCGAAACTCTTTGATAATTTGAAACGTGTCTTCACGGACACTTTTTCTTTTTTTCTTTTTTTTGGTCATCAGTCTGCCGACTGGTTTGATGCGGCCCGCCACGAATTCCTTTATTCCTTTCCTGTGCTAACCTCTTCATCTCAGAGTAGCACTTGCAACCTACGTCCTCAATTATTTGCTTGACGTATTCCAATCTCTGTCTTCCTCTACAGTTTTTGCCCTCTACAGCTCCCTCTAGTACCATGGAAGTCATTCCCTCATGTCTTAACAGATGTCCTATCATCCTGTCCCTTCTCCTTATCAGTGTTTTCCACAGATTCCTTTCCTCTCCGATCCTGCGTAGAACCTCCTCATTCCTTACCTTATCAGTCCACCTAATTTTCAACATTTGTCTATAGCACCACATCTCAAATGCTTCGATTCTCTTCTGTTCCCGTTTTCCCACAGTCCATGTTTCACTACCATACAATGCTGTACTCCAGACGTACATCCTCAGAAATTTCTTCCTCAAATTAAGGCCGGTATTTGATATTAGTAGACTTCTCTTGGCCATAAATGCATTTTTTGCCATAGTGAGTCTGCTTTTGATGTCCTCCTTGCTCCGTCCGTCATTGGTTATTTTACTGCCTAGGTAGCAGAATTTCTTAAATTCATTGACTTCGTGACCATCAATCCTGATGTTAAGTTCCTCGCTGTTCTCATTTCTACTACTTCTCATTACCTTCGTCTTTCCCCGATTTACTCTCAAACCATACTGTGTACTCATTAGACTGTTCGTCCGTTCAGCAGATCATTTAATTCTTCTTCACTTTCACTCACGATAGCAATGTCATCAGCGAATCGTATCATTGATATCCTTTCACGTTGTACTTTAATTCCACTCCTGAACCTTTCTTTTATTTCCATCATTGCTTCCTCGATCTACAGGTTGAAGAGTAGGGGCGAAAGGCTACAGCCTTGTCTTACACCCTTCTTAATAAGAGCACTTCGTTCTTGATTGTCCTCTCTTATTATTCCCTCTTGGTTGTTGTACATATTGTATATGACCCGTCTCTCCCTGTAGCTTACCCCTACTTTTTTAAGAATCTCGAACAGCTTGCACCATTTTATACTGTCGAACGCTTTTTCCAGGTCGACAAATCCTATGAAAGTGTCTTCATTTTTCTTTAGCCTTGCTTCCATTATTAGCCGTGACGTCAGAATTGCCTCTCTCGTCCCTTTACTTTTCCTAAAGCCAAACTGATCGTCACCTAGCGCATTCTCAATTTTCTTTTCCATTCTTCTGTATATTATTATTGTAAGCAGCTTCGATGCATGAGCTGTTAAGCTGATTGTGCGATAATTCTCGCACTTGTCAGCTCTTGCCGTCTTCGGAATTGTGTGGATGATGCTTTTCCGAAAGTCAGATGGTATATCACCAGACTCATATATTCTACACACCAATGTGAATAGTCGTTTTGTTGCCACTTCTCCCAATGATTTTAGAAATTCTGATGGAATGTTGTCTATCCCTTCTGCCTTATTTGACCGTAAGTCGTCCAAAGCTCTTTTAAATTCCGATTCTAATACTGGATCCCCTATCTCTTCTAAATCGATTCCTGTTTCTTCTTCTATCACATCAGACAAATATTCACCCTCATAGAGGCTTTCAATGCATTCTTTCCACTTATTTGCTCTCTCCTCTGCATTTAACAGTGGAATTCCCGTTGCACTCTTAATGTTACCAACGTTGCTTTTAATGTCACCAAATGTTGTTTTGACTTTCCTATATGCTGAGTCTGTCCTTCCGACAATCATATCTTTTTCGATGTCTTCACATTTTTCCTGCAGCCATTTCGTCTTAGCTTCCCTGCACTTCCTATTTATTTCATTCCTCAGCGACTTGTATTTATGTATTCCTGATTTTCCCGGAACTTGTTTGTACTTCCTCCTTTCATCAATCAACTGAAGTATTTCTTCTGTTACTCATTGTTTCTTCGCAGCTACCTTCTTTGTACCTATTGTAAGTAGGCTGTTTATGTTTTCTTATTGGCAACGTTACGTAGCGCTCTATATGAAAATCACTGGCTGTGCTGTGTGCAGTCTGTGGCTAGTTTGCATTGTTGTCTGCCATTGTAGTGTTGGGCAGCGGCAGCTGGATGTGAACAGCACGTAGCGTTGCGCAGTTGGAGGTGAGCCGCCAGCAGTGGTGGATGTGGGGAGAGAGATGGCGGAGTCTTGAAATTTCTAATACTGGATATTATGAACTGCTATGTATATTATGGTTTTTCAACACTATTAAGGTAAATACATTGTTTGTTCTCTATTAAAATCTTTCATTTGCTAACTATGCCTATCAGTAGTTAGTGCCTTCCGTAGTTTGAATCTGTATTTAGCTGGCAGTAGTGGCGCTCGCTGTATTGCAGTAGTTCGAGTAACGGAGATTTTTGGTGAGGTAAGTGATTTGTGAAAGGTATAGATTAATGTTAGTCAGGGCCATTCCTTTGTAGGGATATCTGAAAGTCAGATTGCGTTGCGCTAAAAAAATATTGTGTGTCAGTTTAAGCACAGTCATGTATAATTGTTCTAAGGGGACGTTTCACATGACGACCCTTAGCCTAGGTTACTTCAGTGGAATCTTCTGATTTTTTCTTGTAGTTTGTGTAATTAGTGTAGATTTTGTTTATTGCTAGCGCATAATTGTAGAGAGAATCTCCTTTGTAGTTGCAGCCTTTCATTGTTGTACAGCGAAACAGTTGTGGCATGCATGTAGATTTGCACCAAGTATTTCGCAGCTACGCTTGCAATTAACTAGATATTATTTTCAGTGCTATGTTAATGTGTTCCCCTATTTTTGCTCTTCAAATTGTGTTTTTCTGTGTTGTCGTGTGAAATATTGTGACAATAATGGCGCCTGAAAAACGTAACACTAGGCTCCAAAGTAAACTGAGAAATGGCAGTGAAGACGAAAGCAGTGTGTTAACGCCACCAATAACTAATATTCAAAGTAGTAATTTGGTAACTGTGCATAGGGAAATGGAGCGGGCGTCAAATAATGGTGTAGACAGTGAAACAGGTAGTAAACAGGGAAGCATTATCGATCGATCGGTCGGCAACAGCTCGCCTCAGGAATTGGGAATGACAGAACACAATATTGCAAATACTGTAGACTCAAGTTTTGGGTTCCCACCGTTTTCTCAAATGAGTCAAGACACATTTTCTGCTTGTCAAATTGTGAATGTTGCTGGTGCAAATGCACTGCCGAAAAGCGTAGAGGAACAGATTCTAGACACTAATGCATTGTTATTACAATTAATGCAACAAATGGGACAAAATCTTCAAAAGTTAGACACAATGGAACAAAATCAGAGACAAACACAGCAACAGTTAGACTCAATGCAACAACACCAGAGACAAACACAGCAACAGTTACACACAATGGAACAAAATCAGAGACAAACACAGCAAAAGCTTCAAAAGTTAGACTCATTGGAACAAACTCTCGAACAAACACGTGAAGATTTAACTGCTGAGTTACATAAAATTGAATCGAAATGTCAGAAAGTCTGTAATGACGTAAAAACACAAAACTGTGAGCATTTCCAACCTATTTTTTCGCGGCATGAAAATGCATTACAGAATCACGAAGCAGCCATAAAAGAACTGCAAACCATTGTTCATGAAAATCATGAGACCTTGTGGGCTAAAATTGACTCAGTTGCATCTACCGATTCGGTTACGCAACTTGCAAAAACTCAGGAAAACTTAAAGGACAAAGTAGATTCGATTTCAACACAAATGGACACTCTGAAACTTGGTTCAGAAAAACACACTGAGGAAATGTGTTCACTATCGGATAAAGTAGCAGAACTTTCAGATCAGTTCACTAACTTATCTTCAAAGGTAAATGATGATCTGAATGACACAAGACCCATAGCCTTCACTGACACAGAAGAGTATGAACAAATTAGAAAATTCAAACAAAATCAAAATCAAATCAATACACAGTACAAAAGAGAAATCTGGGAAGTACAAGGTCAGTTGGCACAAGTAATACAAAAATTTCATATTTCAGAGGACACTCGCGCTCCAACACGGGAAGAGGAACTTAGAAATACGGAAAAGCTACAAAATAATAACACAGGGCATTTCGGAAATTATGAAATAAACTGGCAAGGTGGACCGCCGACATGACGTAACAATAACCGATATGCTACTCGCCGACACGATGATTTTGACTATAAGCTGTTCATTACTACACGTAAATTCAAAACGTTTAAGAATTCTGCCAATGACATTCATCCACAAGCGTGGATTCATCAATTCTCTCATTGTTTTCTTCCCAACTGGTCATTGGAGCACAGGTTAGAATTTATGTGGGGCTATTTAGAGAATGAACCAGCTGTAAGAATGCGACCGGTCATTCACAATTGCCACAGTGAAGGAGAATTTTATCATGCCTTCCTCTCGGCATATTGGTCTCAAGCCACATAAGACCGAGTAAAACATGGCATCATAATGATGAAACATTTCGAACAATCTGAATTTTCCAGTCTTGTGAAATATTTTGAAGACATGTTGCACATGAATCAGTACCTGTCAAACCCATACAGCCCCTCAGAACACATCTGCATTTGCTTACTCAAATTGCCTGAACATTTACGACATATTATTTTAGCAGGACGTTGCAAAGACGACATTGAAGCTTTTCAGGGGCTCTTACAAGAACTGGAAATTGACACTGACAATCGCAGAACGCGAAAACAGGAGCACAACAATTACAGGTCACATCCGTCACAATTCCGCGATGACAGAAATAATAACTGGACACGACAAGGCTATTCTCACAACACAAATCGTGACCAAAACAGACACCACCCGTATGACAACCGCTGGCAGAGTAATAGTTACAGAAAAAGATCGCATTTCCGTAGTAATGAATATGACAGAGACAATCATAGAAACAGACAATATGGCAACCAGAACTATTATTATCACGGGAGACACAATAACTTCAGACGCAACGGTCCACCGTGCAGTGATAATTCAGGGAGAAATTCTCCACCACTTAACCGACAAGAAAGAATCTACAGGAACTACCGACAAAACGACAGACCTGAATTCCATCAGAACTGGCGAGCTTTAAACAGGGCAGGGCCCTCTCGTCACGGTGAATTTGTGGAAGTTAGGTCTCCAAATCCTAATAACGACGCGCGCCAACAAAGAAACAGGCAATGACTCGCACCGCAGGCAGCCACTTGCGCCCACTGGCTCAGGGAAAAATAACATTGACGCTAACCTTGAGCAAAATTCCAGTATTCTTTACGGACATATACTGCATGATAATTGCGTTCAAGCTGAAACTCTGCGTACTAGGAAGAGTAAAGGTTTACACCACATTTCACATGTAAAACCCTTTATTGAAAGATAATCTGCTTTTTAACTTTGTCTTTGCCATAAAATCTTTCACTTCACATTACTGGTACTCTTTGTCACACTTACAAACTGTTAACATGTAACTATGTTTTATAGTTAACTATCCATTCAAGAACCTAGGGAATTAAACAGAAATTACGAATCCATTGTTATTGCGAACAGAGCAGTGTTATTGTGTGTGTACATTCTTTCTTGTTTGTTGCACGATTACGTAACGGTTATAAGGCTCACATACATAGAACATATACTGGTACTGCTAATGAGATTCTAATGCAACATTTTGGTTTACTTGAAAATACACTCCTGGAAATTGAAATAAGAACACTGTGAATTCATTGTCCCAGGAAGGGGAAACTTTATTGACACATTCCTGGGGTCAGATACATCACATGATCACACTTACAGAACCACAGGCACATAGACACAGGCAACAGAGCATGCACAATGTCGGCACTAGTACAGTGTATATCCACCTTTCACAGCAATGCAGGCTGCTATTCTCCCATGGAGACGATCGTAGAGATGCTGGATGTAGTCCTGTGGAACGGCTTGCCATGCCATTTCCACCTGGCGCCTCAGTTGGACCAGCGTTCGTGCTGGACGTGCAGACCGCGTGAGACGACGCTTCATCCAGTCCCAAACATGCTCAATGGGGGACAGATCCGGAGATCTTGCTGGCCAGGGTAGTTGACTTACACCTTCTAGAGCACGTTGGGTGGCACGGGATACATGCGGACGTGCATTGTCCTGTTGGAACAGCAAGTTCCCTTGCCGGTCTAGGAATGGTAGAACGATGGGTTCGATGATGGTTTGGATGTACCGTGCACTATTCAGTGTCCCCTCGACGATCACCAGTGGTGTACGGCCGGTGTAGGAGATCGCTCCCCACACCATGATGCCGGGTGTTGGCCCTGTGTGCCTCGGTCGTATGCAGTCCTGATTGTGGTGCTCACCTGCACGGCGCCAAACACGCATACGACCATCATTGGCACCAAGGCAGAAGCGACTCTCATCGCTGAAGACGACACGTCTCCATTCGTCCCTCCATTCACGCCTGTCGCGACACCACTGGAGGCGGGCTGCACGATGTTGGGGCGTGAGCGGAAGACGGCCTAACGGTGTGCGGGACCGTAGCCCAGCTTCATGGAGACGGTTGCAAATGGTCCTCGCCGATACCCCAGGAGCAACAGTGTCCCTAATTTGCTGGGAAGTGGCGGTGCGGTCCCCTACGGCACTGCGTAGGATCCTACGGTCTTGGCGTGCATCCGTGCGTCGCTGCGGTCCGGTCCCAGGTCGACGGGCACGTGCACCTTCCGCCGACCACTGGCGACAACATCGATGTACTGTGGAGACCTCACGCCCCACGTGTTGAGCAATTCGGCGGTACGTCCACCCGGCCTCCCGCATGCCCACTATACGCCCTCGCTCAAAGTCCGTCAACTGCACATACGGTTCACGTCCATGCTGTCGCGGCATGCTACCAGTGTTAAAGACTGCCATGGAGCTCCGTATGCCACGGCAAACTGACTGACACTGACGGCGGCGGTGCACAAATGCTGCGTAGCTAGCGCCATTCGACGGCCAACACTGGTTCCTGGTGTGTCCGCTGCGCCGTGCGTGTGATCATTGCTTGTACAGCCCTCTCGCAGTGTCCGGAGCAAGTATGGTGGGTCTGACACACCGGTGTCAATGTGTTCTTTTTTCCATTTCCAGGAGTGTACATTCTGGATTTAAAGTACTTGCTGTGAGATACCAGATGACACAGTGGTTAGTTTATGTGACAGCTACACGATTTTGTCACGACTCTACTAATGAGTGACAATTTACAATGTTGCTTTTGCGGTGTATCTGTTTTATGTCTGCACAGTTTTTCTGAATTCTTCTGGAAAGTAAAACATGTTTAATAGTAACTTTTGTGGTATAGCTACAATGAGACAGCCTTTTCCGTAGCACAATAACACGTTACAGCACAGTAATTTCTTCATCACAACAATAAGCGAAGTAACTAAGATATCTATACGCAAAGCATTTCACTTTTGTTTATCATGAGGTAAGTACATGGACTTCTGCAGAACTTAGCTTTCGGAGGACAATAACTACGACACTTCCACAGAGATTATCTTACAGCAAGACGCACATTTAGCGCTACAGGACACGTATTTGAGTGATTAATTTTGTACTTAAAACATTTATTTTTAAAGATTTTTGAAATACAAAGAAAGTTTTCCGTGATACATATCATTCCATTGCTGTAATCTATAACACCTGAGGGTATAATTACATTAATCCTCAGGGGGGTACACGCCTACTTTGTGTACCATGTGTTTGGCAAGCACAAGGAGCCCTAGCTAATATGGTATTTGCTTATACAACTTTACATATCGGTACCATTTTCTTCTAATACATAATTTACACAGCTATCTGATCATTTAACTGAGAGACAAACACTTTTTTTACTACATCAGTGACATATGTTTACGTAATTACACCGTTGTACAACTTCACACTTACGAAATTATATTTTGTCTGTACTTTGTGAACTGTTCATATTTTTTCAGACCCATTGTGATATTATGAGAACTTTGAATGATATATTTGGTATGGGATCACGATTTTTAAAGTATGTTTGAGGCAGAAGACACTTTTGACATGAGCAGAGAATTTTTTTTAATTATTGGAGGAAGCTACGACGATTTTGAGAATTGACTGAGATGTTATGATATTATTACGACGACGATGTGTATTATGCTGTTGAGGTATGTTTATGATCAATAAGCCGATGTTATATGAGGAATTTGATTATCCTACGTATTTATTATGAGGAAATATTGAAGAAGTGCCGACGAATATGTATATGTGTAATAAGGTAAGGAATAATGAGTAGTGGTTAGGGACTCTGACTTGTGATAAAGGATGTTGGAAACCAAGAATCGTACTTTAAGAGTTATGAAATGTGTGTAAATGCATGAATGTATCACAATGCCGGCGAAAATTTTTTGGACACTGTTATATTCATAAGATTTTGTTTCTACACATTTGCAACGCAAATTCTTGACCTGTGAAATATTTTGTATATGAGACTGTCACTGTAGCGGAAACTGCTGTCGTAAATATTTCCGTAAGAAAGTTAAGTGACCACCTGCATGTGCGTTGTGGGCACCCAGCTGTGTCAGACACCTGGAGAACAAGCCATTAGAGTGCATGCCTTTTCAGAGGCACAGGTAGAAAAGAAAAAAAAGGGAGGCCATTATCCTCACTTTTGACATTCCTTTGTAGAAAGCACCGCAAATACGACACGCTTACATCTGCACACCTGATTATGACAACCGTCTTTCTCTAGAATTGAGGGAATTTTTACTGCGTTATGAAATGCCATATGGCTAATTAATGATGTTTCATGCCGTCCTTTGTACATATTTGCTCATTTTCTTTAATATCTAGTTTCTAGCTGCACTGCAGCATTGGTTAAAATAAAATTTAATATATGTACTAATATAGTTATTTTATGCCTACAGATCCAGTCAATAAGAAATTTATGATCTACTTCCAAGAAAATGAGGGCACATAAATAGACATTTCCCTTCACAGGAATTGCATAAATAATTTCTTTACGATTTGGTAACTTATCTGCTAGTGTAAGTTCTTGTGATGCATCACTCTAGTGTTAAGATGTGACATAAGTATTAAACATGGCCATTTTTACTGTAATATTTTTTCTGCTTGAGCTTTCTCATGTTTAGATATAAGTTATTAAGCTAGTTTTACTACTGATTTATTTTTCTTGTTTGCTGCACAGTGCCTTATATTAGTTGTAATATTGCAATTGCTTTGCCTATTTAAATTTTTTGTCATTGAGGTTTGTGTTAATTGTTTTGTGCTGCTGCATTGCCTCGTCCCTTAGTTTAGCATATGAGCTCAGTAGATTTAAATTAGCTTAAGAGGGGGTAGACTATATAAGAGAATGAGTTGCGATGAACTGGTAGAAATGCATTGAGAAGTTATATGAAAAAAGTACAGAAAGCAGATATAGATAGGACTTTTTGGGAATAATGATGAATGAAGGGAGATCTCCAAGAAAAAAAGGTTTTGTTTGCAAAATACTGCAGTACCAAATGTTACACTGAAAACAAACCCTGTCCTTTCCTTTTGTGTTATCCCAAAATGTGTTTGTGTACCCTTGTGTATTTGTTTTCTTCCTGTCTCTGTGTAGTTTCATAGAATTTTTTTTCTTCTAATACTAAGCTACATTCACTATGATGAGAAATACTGTTATCCTCAAATATAGTTGGCATTAATAATATCTTATTTACCTTGTAAATATGCTTAGACATTATTTATTCTGTTTTGTTTTAATGCTCATGTGTAAAGTTGATGTTTCGAAAGTTATTCTGATCTTTTATGTATGTACTCATGTCATAATTCCTGTAACACTGATGTATATGTTATTTCTATTCTTCTGTAAAGCCTGTATTACTACAAATGTTATCTGTATTGCTATGTTCTTTAATGATGTATTTTGTATCTTTGTAATTGTATTCTCATATTATAATATTGTAATTGACACCAGTTCATCAAATTAAGTATCTTGTAAGCATTCATTTCACTGCACATGTTTCTGTTGGTCTTAGTATATGCGCAATATGTGAGAAGTAGGGACTGATAGTGTTTGCATGAGTGTTAATAATTCAGCAAGGGACTGGATAACAGCATTGCTGGTTCTAAGGACATTTCAAAAAAAAAAAATTTTGTGAGTGCACAAGTGGTGATTCATGGACTTGCTATACTGTCCACAAGACTCTTCGATGGTGATTGTGGCACCTGCACAATCGCAACAGATGGCTGCTGGCCATCTCTACAAGGACTACAGTGGGTCTGAATCTCTGGTGGCCCACCAATACCACAATCTTTACCAGGACTACAGTGGGCCTGTCCACCATTTCTACAAGGACTGCAGTGGGTCTGCACCTCTGGTGGCCCACCAATACCATACTCTCTACCAGGACTACAGTTGGTCTGCTCTGTGATGACCTACCTACCAATATTCTTCAAAACGTCGAATGACTCTGCTGTGGGTTTGCTCTATTGTGGCCCATTACCTGTCAGCATGTCAAGAGTCAGCACTGTCTTTCCGTTGGAAGGACACCACTACTTCTTCAAGACTGCATGGAAATCCACTACTTCCGTGTGCATTCTCTTATACTGCTCAGACTTTGAAAAAAAAAACACTGAAATTTTACTGTGATGAACAAACTGGACTTTCTTTATGGACTGTGAGAAAATGTTAGCTTTTGACCAACATTGTATAAATAAGTGTGTGCATATGATATCTTCGTTATTGTAATTATGAAATATTTTATCAAATCACTATTGGCCACTGGCCAAAACAATTTGTAAAATTTTATTGTGGAGAGCATGGGGGCTATGTAAGTAGGCTGTTTATGTTTTCTTATTGGCAACGTTACGTAGCGCTCTATATGAAAATCACTGGCTGTGCTGTGTACAGTCTGTGGCTAGTTTGCATTGTTGTCTGCCATTGTAGTGTTGGGCAGCTGGATGTGAACAGCACGTAGCGTTGCGCAGTTGGAGGTGAGCCGCCAGCAGTGGTGGATGTGGGGAGAGAGATGGCGGAGTCTTGAAATTTCTAATACTGGATATTATGAACTGCTATGTATATTATGGTTTTTCAACACTATTAAGGTAAATACATTGTTTGTTCTCTATTAAAATCTTTCATTTGCTAACTATGCCTATCAGTAGTTAGTGGCTTCCGTAGTTTGAATCTGTTATTTAGCTGGCAGTAGTGGCGCTCGCTGTATTGCAGTAGTTCGAGTAACGGAGATTTTTGGTGAGGTAAGTGATTTGTGAAAGGTATAGATTAATGTTAGTCAGGGCCATTCCTTTGTAGGGATATCTGAAAGTCAGATTGCGTTGCGCTAAAAAAATATTGTGTGTCAGTTTAAGCACAGTCATGTATAATTGTTCTAAGGGGACGTTTCATACTATGTTTTCCTTCCCAACTTCTATGATGGCCCTTTTTAGAGATGCCCATTCCTCTTCAACTGTACTGCCTACTGCGCTATTCCTTATTGCTGTATCTATAGCGTTAGAGAACTTCAAACGTATCTCGTCATTCCTTAGTACTTCCGTATCCCACTTCTTTGCGTATTGATTCTTCCTTACTAATGTCTTGAACTTCAGCCTACTCTTCATCACTACTATATTGTGATCTGAGTCTACATCTGCTCCTGGGTACGCCTTACAATCCAGTATCTGATTTCGGAATCTCTGTCTGACCATGATGTAATCTAATTGAAATCTTCCCGTATCTCCCGGCCTTTTCCAAGTATACCTCCTCCTCTTGTGATTCTTGAACAGGTTATTCGCTATTACTAGCTGAAACTTGTTACAGAACTCAATTAGTCTTTTTCATTCCTTGTCCCAAGCCCATATTCTCCTGTAACCTTTTCTTCTATTCCTTCCGCTACAACTGCGTTCCAGTCGCCCATGACTATTATATTTTCGTCCCCCTTTACATACTGCATTACCCTTTCAATATCCTCATACACTTTCTCTATCTGTTCATCTTCAGCTTGCGACGTCGGCATGTATACCTGAACTATCATTGTCGGTGTTGGTCTGCTGTCGATTCTGATTAGAACAACCCGGTCACTGATCTGTTCACAGTAACACACCCTCTGCCCTACTTTCCTATTCATAACGAATCCTAGCCCTGTTATACCATTTTCTGCTGCTGTTGATATTACCCGATACTCATCTGACCAGAAATCCTTGTCTTCCTTCCACTTCACTTCACTGACCCCTACTATATCTAGATTGAGCCTTTGCATTTCCCTTTTCAGATTTTCTAGTTTTCCTACTACGTTCAAGCTTCTGACGTTCCACGCCCCGTCTCGTAGAACGTTATCCTTTCGTTGGTTATTCAATCTTTTTCTCATGGTAACCTCCCCCTTGGCAGTCCCCTCCCGGAGATCCGATTGGGGGACTATTCCGGAA
Source organism: Schistocerca cancellata (assembly GCF_023864275.1). Lineage (NCBI taxonomy): Eukaryota > Metazoa > Arthropoda > Insecta > Orthoptera > Acrididae > Schistocerca > Schistocerca cancellata. The sequence goes on along the minus strand of NC_064633.1, from coordinate 19,485,858 downwards.
TCTTTTGCCAATGGAGAGATCATCATGACACTTCTTCAAATACAGGCCACATGTCCTGTGGATACACGATACGTGTCTTTAATGCAGTGGTTTCCATTGCCTTCTGCATCCTCATGTCGTTGATCATTGTTGATTCTTCCGCCTTTAGGGGCAATTTCCCACCCCTAGGACAAGAGAGTGCCCTGAACCTCTATCCGCTCCTCCGCCCTCTTTGACAAGGCCGTTGGCAGAATGAGGCTGACTTCTTATGCCGGAAGTCTTCGGCCGCCAATGCTGATTATTTATCAAAATTTAGGCAGTGGCTGCGATCGAACCCGGGACCGAAGACGTTTTGATTATGAATCAAAGACGCTACCCCTAGACCACGGGTATTTCGATGTTTCACAAAAAGATCATTTTTGGATTTTGTTTATAATTGATAATTGGCAAAATTAATAGGGGGGCAATGTCAGGATTGTCAGTGTTATTCAATAAAAAAAGTGATATCATCAGCGCTTTTGAAAGTTTTTTTCATATTAGAGAAAGACTGTGCCCTACGTTCCATAATGCGCCAAGGAAACAATACCACACAAGAGTGTTTTAGTGTTGGAAGCTGAATCAGGAGCCAACATGAGGTTTCAGTGTGGTGTGCTTATCGTTTGCATTGGCATGTATTTAAATTCATATGTTTTATAACAGGCACAGTGAGGGGATTTTTAAAGGTAGTATCCTCTCCGTGAATGAAACGATTTCTAAATTCCAAACTTATAAGCGTGAAAAGGGAAAAGCACAGTCAACCGAGCTGCCTTTAACGACAGTCAGTATTTTTTTTTTTTTTAGAATACTTTTCGTCACGTCTCTCTAATTAAACCGAATTCCATCACGTACGAATTCACCAAGTTGTCCCTTATGAACTCCGCTTCCCTCTGCACAGAGGAAACGGCAGTTTCACAGTAATTAGAGGAAGGAATACCGCAGAAGGCCCCCTCCCCCCTCCCCTGTCTGGCGCCACTGGGTGACCGCGGAATTATGAGCCGATCAAGGAAACCTATCGATCGCGCCTCCCCCTTTCCTCTCTCTCCCTCTCCCCTTATGTTTCCGTTAAATATCGTTAGAGCAGTTTCCTCGCCGATTTCTTTCTCTTTTTTTTCCCCTCCTGTCCCCTTTTCCGTACGAGCGAGCGTATATTACTTAGAACGGAATTCGCTGCGGCCGGCCCAGTGGTGAATGCACTTTGTGTGTTTGCCAAAGCGAAAGGCTGCGTGCGGGGTGTGACTGAATAATTGAGGCTGTGGCTTTGGAAGCGGCCTGGGGTGAAGGGAGGCGGCGGCGATGATTCACGGAGTTATTCGCCGGAGACCGCAAGTTTGCGGTATTCAATAAGTGTCGGCCCGGCCAGTGAATCATTGGAGCGCAGCCCCACGGCGGTGGCTGCCGCCGAATTGAAACCTGCCGGCCGGTCGATGCGAGAGGAGCGGCATTAATTTTTAGGGCTTGTTTATCGGGCCCGCCGGCGCACGAGTCGGGACGCTTAACCTGCCAGCGCGCCGAGTTACGGCGGCGTGGGACGCCGCGTCTCGCAAACCGAGGACCTGCCACCGTCTTACGTTCCGCGGGTTTGTGCGCGCCCGCGGTCGTAAAGTCCCCGGGGGCTGCGCCTTACCGATAGCTCTGCGGCATTCGCTTCACCTTGTTTAATGCGTTCCGCGTTCCGCTCCGTGATGAGGCAAACGGCACGTCGACCGCGTGCGGATTTTTGTTCGTCTTATAAGGCGACCACATTTTCTTTTTTTACATGGGTTGGATGAAAAGTAGTGGCAACTTTTTAGTAATTGGTACCAGACATTACTGATACAGTACACTACTGGCCATTAAAATTGCTACACCAAGAAGAAATGCAGATGATAGCCGGCCGGGGTGGACGAGCGGTTCTAGGCGCTACAGTCTGGAACAGCGCGACCGCTACGGTCGCAGGTTCGAATCCTGCCTCGGGCATGGATTTGTATGATGTCCTTAAGTTAGTTAGGTTTAAGTAGTTCTAAGTTCTAGGGGACTGATGACCTCAGAAGTTAAGTCCCATAGTGCTCAGAGCCATTTGAGCAGATGATAAATGGCTATTCATGGGACAAATATATTATACTATGACATTGACATGTGATTACATTTTCACGCAATTTGGGTGCATAGATCCTGAGAAATCACTACCCAGAACAACCACCTCTGCCCGTAATAACGGCCTTGATACGCCTGGGCATTGAGTCAAACAGAGCTAGGATGGCGTGTACAGGTACAGCTGCCCATGCAGCTTCAACACGACACCACAGTTCATCAAGAGTAGTGACCGGTGTATTGTGACGAGCCAGTTGCTCGGCCACCGTTGACCAAACGTTTTCAGTTGGTCAGAGATCTGGAGAATGTGCTGTCCAGGACAGCAGTCGAACATTTTCTGTATCCACAAAGGCCCGTACAGGACCTGCAACATGCGATCATGCATTGTCCTGCTGAAATATAGGGTTTCGCAGGGATCGAATGAAGGGTAGAGCCACGGGTCGTAACGCATCTGAAATGTAACGTCCACTGTTCAGAGTAACGTCAATGCGAACAAGAGGTGACCGAGACGTGTAACCAATGGCACCCCCTACCATCACGCCGGGTGATACGCCAGTATGGCGATCACGAATACACGCTTCCAATGTGCGTTCACCGCGATGTCGCCAAACACAGATGCGACCATCATGATGTTGTAAACAGAACCTAGATACATCCGGAAAAAATGACGTTTTGCCATTCGTGCACCCAGGTTCGTCGTTGAGTACACCATCGCAGGCGCTGCTGTCTGTGATGTACCGTCAAGAATAACCTCAGCCATGGTCACCGAGCTGATAGTCCTTGCTGCTGCAAATGTCGTCGAACTGTTCGTGCAGATGGTTGTTGTCTTGCAAACGTCCCCATCTGTTGACTCAGGGATCGAGACGTGCCTGCACGATCCGCTACAGCCATGCGGATAAGATGCCTGTCATCTCTACTGCTAGTGATAAGAGGCCGTTGGGATCCAGCACGGCGTTCCGTATTATACTCCTAAACCCAGCGATTCCATATTCTGCTAACAGTCATTGGACCTCTACCAACGCGAGCAGCAATGTTGCGATACGATAAACCGCAATCGCGATAGCCTACAATCCGACCTTTATCAAAGTCAGAAACGTGATGGTACGCATTTCTCCTCCTTACACGAGGCACCACAACAAGGTTTCATCAGGCAACGCCGGTCAACTGCTGTTTGTGTATGAGAAATCGTTTGGAAAGTTTCCTCATGTCAGCACGTTGTAGGTGTCGCCACCGGCGCCAACCTTGTGTGAATGCTCTGAAAAGCCAATCATTTGCATATCACAGCATCTTCTTCCCGTCAGTTAAATTTCACGTCTTTAGCACGTCATGTTCGTGGTGTAGCAATTTTAATGGCCAGTGGTGTACATTCAAGAGCCAAAGGATCTGGTACACCTGTCTAATATTGTGGAGGGCCCACACGAGCGGGCAGGAGTGCCACAATTTGACGTGGAATGGACTCGACTAATGTCTGAAGTGGTACTGGAGGGAAATGACACCACGGATCCTGCAGGGCTGTCCATAAATTCGTAAGACTACGCTTCTGAACACCACGTTGCATGGCACCCCAGATATGCTCAATAATATTGATGTCTGGGCAGTTCGGTGGCCAGCGGAAGTGTTTAAGCTCAGAAGAGTGTTCCTGAGGCCACTCTGTGGCAATTATGAACGTGTAGGGTGTCACATTTTCCTGCTGGATTTGCCCAAGTTCGACGCAATGCACAATCGACACAAAAAGGTGCAGGTGATCAGACAGGATGCTTACGTACGCCAACTGCATACACCCGACGCCATTTCAGAGCCTCCTCCAACTTGAACAGTTCCCTGCTGACATGCAGGATCCATGGATTCGTGACGTCCATCTGCTCGATACAATTTGAAACGGGACTCGTCCGACCAGGCAACATGTCACCAACAGTCCAACGTCGGTCTTGACGGGCCCAGGCAAGGTGTAAAGCTTTGTGTCGTGCGTGCCCTCTTCAAGGGAATACGAATGGGTCTTCGGCTCCGAAAGCCCATATCGATTATGTTTCGTTGAATGGTTCGCATGCTGACACTTGTTGATGGCTGAAATCTGCAGCAATTTGCGGAAGGGTTGCATTTCTGTCACGTTGAACGATTATCTTCAGTCGTCATTGGTCCCTTTCTTGCAGGATCTTTCTCCGGCCGTAGAGATGTCGGAGATTTGATGTTTTACCGTATTCCTGATATTCACGGTACACTCGTGAAATGCTCCTACGGGAAATTCGGCACTTCATCGCTACCTCTAAGATGCTGAGTCTCATCGTTCGTGCGCCGACTATAACATCACGTTCAAACTCTCTGAAATCTTGATAACCTGCCATTGTAGCAGCAGTAATCGATCTAACAACTGCATCAGACGTTTACAGAAGTTCGAAATATACCTCGTACTTTAATGCGAGATGCTTTTAATAATTCCCACAACGAAATTCTGTCTCGGAATCTGTCAGAAAACACGAAGAGATTCTGCTCATACATAAAGCACATCAGTGGCCAGACGCAATCAATACATTCACTGCGCGATGACAACGGTGAAGTCACTGATGACAGTGTCACTAAAGCAGAGTTATTAAACACGGTTTTACGAAACTCCTTTACCAAAGAAGACGAAGTAAATATTCCTAAATTCCAATCAAGAACAACTGCCAAGATGAGAAACATAGAACTAGATATCCTCGGAGTAACGAAGCAGCTTAAATAACTTAATAATGGCAAGGCCTCCGGTCCAGATTGTATACCAGTCAGGTTCCTCTCAGAGTATACTGATGAAATAGCTCCATATTTAGCAATTATATACAACCACTCGCTCACAGAAAGATCCGTGCCTAAAGACTGGAAAATTGCTCAAGTCACACAAATACCAAAAAGGGGAAGTAGCAGTAATCCGCTGAATTTCACTTCCATACCACTAACATCGATTTGCAGTAGTGTTTTGGAACATATACTGTATTCGAACATTATGAAGTACCTCGAAGTAAACAGTTTATTGACACATAGACAGCACGGCTTCAGAAAATATCGTTCTTGTGAAACACAACTAGCTCTTAATACTCACGAAGTAATAAGTGCTATCGACAGGGGATGTCAAATTGATTCCATATTTTTAGATTTCCAGAAGGCTTTCGACACCGTTCCTCACAAGCGTCTTCTAATCAAACTGCGTGCCTACGGAATATCGCCTCAGTTGTGCGACTGGATCCGTGATTTCCTGTCAGAAAGGTCACAGTTCGTAGTAACAGACGCAAAGTCATCGAGTAAAACAGAAGTAATATCCGGCGTTCCCCAAGGATGTGTAATAGGTCCTCTATTGTTCCTGATCTATATTAACGACACAGGAAACAATCTGAGTAGCCGTCTTACATTATTTGCAGATGATGCTGTCATTTACCGTCTTGTAAAGTCATCAGATGATCAAAACGACTTGCAAAATGATTCAGATAAGATATCTGTAATGAGCGAAAAGTGGCAATTGACCCTGAATAAGGAAAAGTGTGAAGTTATTCACATGAGTACTAAAAGAAATCAGCTAAATTTCGATTACGCGATAAGTCACACAAATCTGAAGGCTGTAAATTCAACTAAATACTTAGGGATTACAATTACAAATAACCTAAATTGGAACGATCACATAGATAATATTGTGCAAACCAAAGACTGCGATTCATTGGCAGAACACTTAAAAGGTGCAACAGGTCTACTAGAAAGACTGCTTACACCACACTTGTCCGCCCTATTCTGGAGTATTGCTGTGGAGTGTGGGATCCGCATCAGGTGGGACTGACGGATGACATCGAAAAAGTACAAAGAAGGGCACCTCGTTTTGTATCGTCGCGAAGTAGGGGAGATAGTGTCACAGACATGATACGTGAGTTGGAGTGGCAATCGTTAAAACAAAGGGGTTTTTCGTTACGACGGGATCTTCTCATGAAATTTCAATCATCATTTTTCTCCTCTAATTGCGAAAACATTCTGTTGGCACCCACCTACATAGGGAGAAATGATCATCACAATAAAATGAGAGAAATCATGGCTCGCACAGAAAAATTTAAGTGGTCGTTTTTCCCTCGTGCCGTTCGAGAGTGGAACGGTAGAGAGACAGCTTGAAGGGCCGGCCGCGGTGGCCGTGAGGTTCTGGCGCTGCAGTCCGGAACCGCGGGACTGCTACGGTCGCAGGTTCGAATCTTGCCTCGGGCATGGGTGTGTGTGATGTCCTTAGGTTAGTTAGGTTTAAGTAGTTCTAAGTTCTAGGGGACTTATGACCTAAGATGTTGAGTCCCATAGTGCTCAGAGCCATTTGAACCATTTTTGAACGGCTTGAAGGTGGTTCATTGAACCCTATACCAGGCACTTTATTGTGAATAGCAGAGTAATCACGTAGATGCAGATCTACATATAGCCGTTGGCGACCGCAGCGCCGTATTCTGCCTGTTTCAAATGGTTCAAATGGCTCTGAGCACTATGGGACTTAACTGCTACGGTCATCAGTCCCCTAGAACTTAGAACTACTTAAACCTAACTAACCTACGGACAGCACACAACACCCAGCCATCACGAGGCAGAGAAAATCCCTGACCCCGCCGGGAATCGAACCCGGGAACCCGGGCGTGGGAAGCGAGAACGCTACCGTCTGCCTGTTTACATTGTATTTTAATACGCATACCTATAGCAGTTTCTTTGGCGCTTCAGCTACATGCCCTAAGTATGATCGCCCAGAATTTCGATCACCTACCCTCTCACCGATGGAAGGCATCGTATAACATTACAGCGTCCGTCTCCGTCGACGTCTCGCAAGGACCACTGGTTGACATGGAGGATGTCTTCTTTTCTCTTGTAGTTCTTGCCACGAGGATGTTCGTTTATTCTGGCGAACAGGTCGTAATTGCACGTCAATACGAAGGCTGTCCGAGTATCTCCCATCCCTACATGCGCGCGAGCTCCTGCACGTGGTTCACCGTCTGGCATTGTGCATTGTCATGAAGAATGATAGGATGCACTGCCAGAAAGTGCTATTGTTTTGTTCTCAGTCTGGTACGAAGCTGAAGTCGCAGGAAACTGCAGTAGTAGGCTACAGTGACCGTCTGCCCCTGCGGTATAATGTGATGCAGCAGTGACCCATGAATATCGTAAGCCACAATAATCATCACTTTGCTACCAGATGGTTCGCGATGCATGTTCAGTAGTTCAGGAGAATCATGGTGTTTCACTTCACTGGGTTGATCTGGAGAGATATCTCATCCTAAACACTTTCACCCATCTCGCCACCGTACGATATGGTAATTCTGCATCACCAAACGCCTCATGCAGTCCCTGCCAACATTATTGTGCTCTCCGACCACAAACATTATTGTGCGCTCCGACCACATGCCGCTCTAGTCTTGATCCACGCACGTCTTCGTGTTTCCTGAACATACTGTCATGGCGCCTGAACTGGCCTCTCGCACTTTCAGACTGCATCTGACTGAAGCACAATCGACACTGCTCATTGCAACAAATGTTCAAATGTGTGTGAAATCTTATGGGACTTAACTGCCAAGGTCATCAGTCCTTAAGCTTACACACTACTTAACCTAACTTATCCTAAGGACAAACACACACACTCATGCCCGAGGGAGGACTCGAACCTCCGCCGGGACCAGTCGCACAGTCCATGACTGCAGCGCCTTAGACCGCTCGGCTAATCCCGCGCGGCAGCTCATTGCACTACTTCAGCTACCCTTCTGTAATCACCTATACATAAATTACATGCCATTCGACACACATCCTTCATGTCATGGCAGTGATACTTCTTATCCAACACTAGTACTTATGGTACATGAAATTCAAAACTCGACCATCAAACATCCATACCAGTTAGATACAAATCTAAAGAAGTCTCGAGAAAATCCGTTGTAATTTTTTGAAGCGTCTTTAATACTGTGGATTTTCCGATAGGTGGCGTAGTTATGCGGGTGCCACAGGTTCCATACTCAGATGATATTTTTTAAAGAAAGTTGCATGTTCTACGAGCATTTCCATGAAGTGTGAAAATACATAAAGAGGTAGAAAAAACTATTTTGTAATGTTATTTACAGTTTATAGAGTATAATCTTTCGTAACGATCTTTTGCCGCCTCGCGGGATTAGCCGATAAGGGATTGTGATGCAGATGATAACTTCATTTTCACTCCCGTCCGTGACTAGGATTGTCATTTACTTTATTCCTGTTAAAAAAAAAAAAAAAAAAAAAAAAAAAAAAAAAGAGGGCGGCCTTTGCGTTCATTTTATGGTTTCCAAATTGTTTTTGCTGTCTCGATACTTTTCTTATCCCTAGGACAGCACAATTGCACGAATAAAGATTGTTTGTTTACCCTATCTTCCTGTTCCCAAAAAAGTGGTCGCATTGTTGGACCATAAAGCGGAGGAACCGCGTTTTTATTTTTATTTAATTTTTTTAGAAAAAAAAAGCGGTCTAGGGCGCTGCAGTCATGGACTGTGCGGCTGATCCCGGCGGAGGTTCGAGTCCCCCTTCGGGCATGGGTATGTGTGTTTGTCTTTAGGATAGTTTAGATTAAGTAGTGTGTAAGCTTAGGGACTGATGACCTTAGCAGTTAAGTCCCTTAAGATTACACACACACATTTGATCTTTTGCCAAAGTGCAGTAATTAAGAATTTATGAGGTCTACAACTTCGCTTCCGCCATTTTTCAATAGGTGACAATAGTGGCAAATGGTGGTGCAGGTGATAGGTGACAAGTGTCATACAATAAGCTTAGGCATTTATAATACTAATGACATCAAAACACTGGCCGATTTGTGATAGCATTATAAAGTTGAATATGTCAGCTTACGAGCCCAGTTCTCGTCATTTGCGGGAAGTTTTAATTTTCTGCGGCTGAGGCATATAATATGTTAGTTAAGACTTACGGTGAGGCACCTATTAGTGAAAGAACGTTCAGAATGGTTTCAGCCCTTCAAGGACAGTGATTTTGACATCATGGCGTTGAAAGAGAGGGAGTTTTCGAAGCAACTGAAATCGACGGAAACAACCACAGGACATCGTTATCGAAAGCATTTCATGCGTCTGAGCGGAGCACTGAAAGAGAAAAGGCAATACAACAATAGACACGAAAAGGTGATTTTTGCAGCATCACAATTCCCGACTCCATTTTGCAAAAGCCATCAGAACATACTTGGAAACGTTGAAGTGGGAAGTTCATTCTCCAGACATTGGTCCCTCTGACTATCATCTTTTTTTACCAATGGCACACGGCCTGGCTGACTAGCACTTCAGGGCGTATGAACAAGAGTAAAATAGGAGCGACTCGTGGATCTCCTCAAAAGACACCCAGTTCTTCCGCCGTAGGGTTCATATTAGGGCTGCAGAAAAATATTGATACATCTATACAGCGATATTTTTTCCAAAAGTTATATGTCGGTGATACTGAACTCCCCGACATATCGATATGGAAACGGCAATATCGAGTGCCGATATTTTTCTTTTATATTATTTTTTTCACAATTATCGGTGAATATTTGAAACTGTTCTGCTAAAATTGTAGTTGAACATGATTTTACTTTCGCTAAGTGTAGGTATCTTACCACTCTTTGAGCTTTCATCACTTCCAGTCTGTCTCTTTGACTTGTGAAGCAAATATAGGCAGTACATAGAAGATGTCAGATTGCACTGAGTGTTGAATGGAATAATATGATTTCCTGTGTGAAGAAATAGCACGCGAGCTGCGTTAAAAAACAATTTGTAACGCAACTAGTGTGCAATTTCTTCACATCGGCATTCTTCAAAAACAGTTGCTGAAAATGATGAACAAAAATTTAAATGATAAGATTGGTCTTAGTAGTGGGCGCAGACGTGTGAGGGAAATGCTGACGTAAGCCGTGCTCGGAGCTAGCAACAGAAACAGCAACGTTTAGCTACACCTCGCAATGTTGACACTCCAACTGATAGGTTGCTGCCATTTGCAAAAATGAAAAAGTGGTCGTCGACATGAAGTGTTAGGGACAAATCAGATATGGGACGAAACCGAACGATGGACACATCGGACACCATTTGTTGTTCCACTTACATGCTGTTACCAATGTTAGCAAAGTGTTCATCGCCAAGCGTGAACTTGCATCGCTTTCTTGCTCTAAGGGGGATAAGCAGGCTCTTAGCTTGTTGATGTCTAGAATATGTAATAACAAATCAGCACTTAAATATACGGCTCTAAAACCGGCAGTATATTTACAATGTGCAGCCGATAATTTTAATGACTGGTACGTCGATACTTTTTCATTTGATATATCGGTATTTTTTCGATGTATCGACGGCTGATAATAACATTTTTTTAAATACCGCTATATTGGACTCCCAATATTTTTAAAAATATTAACAATCCTACCCAAAAAGCAGGAGAAAGTAGTGGAGAGTACTGTGAATCGAAATTTTTTTCGTAAGTTGTTCACAATAACCCCTCTAATTTCAAGAAAAAACGTTGGAAGAAAAGTTGCAGACTTATTATATTTGCAGTTAAAAGCGGATTTTTGTATGAGACATGTAATTAGAAACAGGAAGACACACATCTTTAATAAAAATCACAATTACGTTTTTTAAAGAAAAATGTTCCATTTCGATTGTAAATTACTATTCATTTATTTATGTCCCGCAGTGCAGAGCATAGGAACAAGAAAACAGCCACCTTCACTTTTCTGGCAATGCCCCTGATAATTATCCGAAGATCATGTGAAGGGCTTATTTCAATAGTGGTACAAGTCCATTACTTCCACTTTTCTGTCTATAATGCTTCTGAAATTAACGATCCAAACAAACAGAAAGAAAGGTTCATGTCCAGCAAGAAGCCATATGCTTGAATATTTCTGGTATCTCAAATGCAGATTTTTCAGCGCTCATTTAACTTTAGGACTCTGTACCTCAATATGAACAAAAATGGACTTGTACCACTATTGAAATAAGCCCTTCATGTGATTCATACAGAAGTGGCGCTCTGTTACGATCTCTGCCACTGTTTTGACAACTGTTAACGTCAGTTGATGTACGGTAGTGACGAATGTAGGTCGCAGCAATATATTGGCTGTTAACATGCCACATGGTGTGCTAATGGTTATTTATTGCAGACACTGTCAGCCATACCATGCATCTGCGATATATACCCATATCCTGTAATAGGGCAACTGATTTATAACACCAGAAAGTTGTTTTTTCAATGATAACACGTCACTTAGACAGGTCACATGCACTGAAACATGTAAGTACTGTTTTTAAATAGGTTATGATTTTATTCTTGCGCACTGCACTGCAGTGCATTGCACTGTATGATACGTACTTTTTATTAATCACCAGCTCAACGTGCACATGAGAATGGCTATGATGCCGAAATAACGATTGCGTCAAGTAAATGAACAGTAATGTACAGAGAAATGGCGGAAATTTCCTTCAAAAGTTCTACATCACTGTGGTCCCCCACAAACAAACAAAAAATGCTATGTGTTAATTAATGAAGTCTGAATTTCATATTTAAGTGGTATAGGTATTCGAAACGAACGGAAAAAAGAAAGAAATTTTTTATTTTCCGCTTCACGGAAATGCTCGTAAGACATTCACCTTTGTTTAAAATTTGCAACAGCCAGGAATCGAACCCAGGCGATTTTGCTGGTAGGCGAACATTCTAACACAGACCCACACCGTCTATGCAAAATTGCGTCTTACTTTAGGGTATTAAAGGCGCTCAGAAAACTTAAAATCGATTTTATCTATAGTTTTCGGGAGTTCCATTGCGGTGCTTTGTGTGACTGACATTTGGATTCTGAACTTTACGTGCAACAAATGTAAAAAAATTGTAATACATCGGATTGCCTTGTGGTTTCCTTATTAAAATTATTCATCACGGAATCATAATACAAACTTGATCGAAAACAAAATCACCTACATATTACGTAATAAGAAATCGAGCAGTTGTGTCTCGTGGCGATTAAATCAAATTGCGAGTTATGATCTGTCATGTTTTACAGAACTGTATTCACTGGTGTAGCTTTGCGAGGTCATCCTCTCCACAATTACCAGATGTAGCGGCGGCTCGTGAGTATGCATTCTGGGTGCTCACAAATTTTTCGATGCAGATAAATCTGAGAGTGAGAAATTAATAGTATCTATCGTACAACAGTTATGCCTGCCAACAAGTTTATACCACAACAGCCACTGATAATAATAATAACAACAGTAATAATAATAAGATACATAACTTATCTGACAAAGGAGAAAATTGTTTCTGTGAAATTTTGTTGCTTTGTGCATAATTAAGTACAGTTTATGGCAATAACGAAAAAATGTGCAGCCTTTCGCAACTCTCCAGTTCGCATTTTTGTGTAACTGGGAGTTTGAGAGCTTTTCCATTTTTTCAGACAAATGTACAAGATCCATAACAGATATATTAGTTCACGAATTTACTTCCAGGTTGAAGATCAGATATTCTGACGCTGCACCCACACAACAACTTTGCTAACTGTAAACTTCCTTGCTCAATGTTCGCTTGTAGTCACGCTTATTTGATTTGTTCACTTTCTCAATCAAACGATCTGTTTTTGGAGCCCCTAGTACCTTTACTGCTAACTTTTCCTGGTAATTTACTTTTCTGTTCCCAGTATGAGATTTTCACTCTGCAGTGGAGAGCGCGCTGAAATGAAATTTGATGCAGATTATAGCTGTTTGCCAGACTGGGTCTCAAACTCTCGACTTTTGCCTTTCCCGGGCAAGTGCTCTACCGACTGATCAACGCAAGCACCACTCACGAACTGTCCTCAAAGCTTTAGTTTTCTCTTAGCATCTAAAATAGATTCAATATAGTCCACGTTTACACTTCACACAAAAGCCGAATCCCGTCCAGTAAACAACCGACTCCAAACACAAAGTGCCGTTTGTGGAAATGATTAAACTCAAATAGTAATGTCTACCAACATGGTCCCTTGACTATAATACAAATGAGGCGCTGAGATTCATAAGGGCCTAAAGCACACCGCCGTCGATGCCACCTTTAAGTGAATCGCAGAGAAAGCAGCGATACAGCTTCTCGGGAATTTTCAAATATATAATGTAGGCCTGCAGCACAGATAAACCTGACTCACCATAAAATTAACAGACTTCAAAAGCACAAATAAGTGCTACAATACAGAATCAACGGTAATGTGCTTTAGGCCCTTATGATTCTCAATCCCTCAAATGGATTACTGTATGATAAAATTCATAACTTAATATACTATAAGTCATTCAGAAACCGACAAAAAGGGTTTACTATCAATACAACTTTAACGTATATTGACGTCCAATCTAATTTTACCACAGCATATAGTGAGTGAATTAGCATACCTGAGGGGTGTGATTTTTTTTTTTTTTTTTGTTTTCTTTATTGAGTTTCAATTCCCCCCGAAGGGGGCGGGCTGGCGGCAGCTTACTACGCTGCTCTACAGCCTACAGACTTTTTTTTTTTAAAAAAAAGGAAGAAGAAAGAAACAAGAAAAAACAGGCGATAAAATGGTGATTTAAAGTGTAAAATGGCGTAAAAATGCGGAAAGTTAAAACAGAAAGCAAAAGGGGTTGGCAATGTTGATAAAATACACAGGAATCAGACAAGTAACATAGTAGACACACAATTAAAAAACATGGCGACACTCTGGTTTCTGTTCGCAAGAGATAAAAAAAATTCACACAAGCGACAGTATGATGGCTGTTCGCTACACTTCCCAAAAGACAACACGGAACACTCACTGGAAAACACACCGTAAAACACTGCACGAAAATGGCGGCACAAATATGGCACTCCCGATCCAAAGGCAGATGGGGGGGGGGGACCTGGAGAAGGGGGAAAAGCAAGGAGGGAGGAGAGGAAAAAACGAAAAGGGGGGGGGGAACCAAGGAGGGAGAGGACTAATAAAGGGGGAGAAGGGCAGACGCAAGAGGGAATGAGAGGAGGCAGAGGAGGGAAATGTAAAAGGACTCAGGGGAGAGAAGGGGGCAAAGAGAGGGGAGGTGGGGAAGAAGGAGGATGGAAGGGGGGAAAGGGAGCCCGGGAAAAGGACAGAGGAAAGGAGGGGGAGTGAGAATCAGAGTTGATATGAGGGATAAATGGAGGGAGAGAGGGCATCATCCGGGAGGGGGAGTTGATGGAAGCCACCTTGGGAAAGGAGATGTAGGGTGTAGAGATGGAGGGTAGGGGGGACACAACGGTGAAGACGTGACAGGGGGTGGGGATCAGAGAGGAGAGGAGCAACCAGGGGGTGAGGGGGTTCAAGACGGCGGGAGGTGTAGAGGATGCGGATATGTTCGAGGAATAGGAGCAGATGGGGGAAAGGAATGAGATCATAGAGGATCCGCGTGGGGGACGGAAGGCGTATACGGAAGGTGAGGCGGAGTGCATGACGCTCAAGGATCTGGAAGGACTTACAGAATTTGGGGGGGGGGGGGGCAGAGGAGTGTGGTGTCATCTTGCAGGATTTATGGCGAGCGAGAGGGGATAAAAGTCTGCCACAGCGTGCTACCACCTGGTGGCACCGGCGTAAACTTCTAATTGGGCGGCAAGGGCTAGCTGTGCACAACGTGAGTCGTGCACATTGCTTATCAAAGCCGTATGTATTTGGCCGGTAAGGCAATTACGTCACGCTAGTTACGCATTCCCAAAAACTCGTTAAAATGCGCACAACTATAGATATGCTCGTGGCCCTGATGCCGCTTTTCACGGAGTCTAGAGGGGGAATAGCCCGGTAGATATAGGGGCCGTATGTTTCAAATTGTAGCACCTATGTTACGTTTAACAGTATTCAAAGAAAAATAACCAAGGTGTCAAAAGTTTGGCTGTTCACGTGCTCTTGGGCTCTTACACAGTAGCCACCACTGGACAGATGTTCATATCATGTGAACCTGGAGTGTGGGAAATCTCTAATAGCAGGATACTTCATCCCTCAAAGAAGGCAGATAGAAAGAACTCTCGTAATGGAACTGGCACCAAGAAGCATATGGTCCAGTATTAATGTTTAATGGCTGATTTATTATAAATCAATCTGACTATGCTGAAGGTTTTACCCCTACCAATTTCCTTGCAACAACATCTTCATTTATTAAAAAATAACCCGCAAACGTCAACAAAAGAATCAGATCACTGTCATGAGTAAGAGCGGAGATGGTCGAACTATTACATGCAGGAAACTGAAACAGTTTACTATTACAGGGTGTCTACGTGGACAAGAAAAAAAAATTCCCGGATTTTTCCCGGATTTCCCGGTTAAAAACACAATTTCTCCCGGATGAAATTAAGTATGAAGGGGGTGAAAATACATCCGTGTTAAGTAACAGTATACTTTCCCTCGGAGCTGTAAAACCTATCAGTCCTTTGAATCTTAAAGGTCTTATACCGGCGGAGGACGTCCCAGCACTTTAGGAAACGAAATCCCGGAAAAACAATGCGTTTGGAAAGTTGTTTGATGCGAGACAATATGCACAGAGTTTATTTTCGTATTGCTGAAGTATATGCACAAATTCCACAAATTACAGCACGGTAGCTTCCGAAACTCTAAAATAGAGATTGCGTTGGGCGATGCACTTTTGTCAGCCAGTCATAGCTCATGTCACGTGACCTCGCTAGCGAATGACGGCAGTTACTCAGAGCACGAGGCCTACGAAGGTAGGCCGAGCTCGCTCAATTCAGCAAAGTGCGTTTCTACACCGGTTAACTCGTAAGCAGATGTGTATGTACGAACGAGAATTGCATCCTCTATTGGCATCCACTGTTATTAGTCCTACAATGATAGGAAGTCCGTAGGCCTACTAACAGGCTCCAATTTGGCAATTAAAATCGTGCCAAAATGATTATCAGTTGCTTAGAAAAGTCGAAGTGTTCTGACATGAAGGGACTTGTGACATTGCTCAGTAACACATTATACACATTTTTTTGAAGGTCAATGGAACTTTTTGCCATCGATTGCATAATTTTTTATCTATGAAAGTACAACATTAAATATGAAAACTAACTTGAAGCTCGGTCTTTTTTTAGCGTGTGTTACACGTTAAGTCATATCAAATACAAATGTGCCGGTAAAATTTTAAATAGTGGCATAAATGACTTATCTTCTGGGCCCGACATTTTTCAAATGGCTGATCCTCAAAGTGTTACGTTTTGAATGACAGTTACAACGCCCTGTGATTTAAGAAATGCACTGAACATTCTCACACGTAACATAAATCATCTTGCGTGGAAATTTACTTCGAAAGTAACGCATCTCAAGCCACTATTCGTAATATTTTCTGGTGATCTGTTAGAAATGTAAACAATTGTGACGTCACTCACATCGAATGCATATTAGTTGTTACGGACGTACTGCATAATCTTCGACCTAAATCCTTTGACACTATTTACCCATTTTCTACGCAACTAAACTTTTATTTTGGTGTTATTCTCTGATTTGTGTTTCATTGCTGCAATATTATTTAGCAGTAGTGGACTAAAGTTCTTTGTCAGCGTATCAGATCTTACACGTCACACCTACAAAACTTTAACTGCAATCTAAAACAACGAAAAATCCCGGAATTCTAAAAAATTCCCGGGTTTTTCCCGGATTTGTCCCGGATGAAAAAATTCCCGGGTTTTTCCCGGAATTCCCGGATGTCCCGGGCCGTATACACCCTGTATTAGCCTTGGACGACTCATCGGTCAGTATCCATGATGTAAACACGTATCACTTATGAATAGTTATTTTCACTTAGGTGAAAGTGATATAAATTGTGGACTTGCCACGGGAAACATAAGATTGCACTTAAAAGACAGGGACGTAAAGGCAATGAATTAACGTTTATTATTTGTGGTTCTCTAAGTAGTACGAGCAAACTTTGTCATCATTGCATTGGTTTATAAGCTTTGAGTAACTCTCACGTAGGACTGATTACGTTACAGCGACGAAGTGTTCCCTTCTTTCAGTTGAAGCAATAAATATGATAGCATCCCATTTTGTTAAAGACTTGCAACATTTTTCTAGTGTCTGTAATAACAATACTAAAGCCACACTGAATTTCACTGATTAAAACAGGGTCCTCGGAGCCGCTGTCTACGGACAAGAATACCACTGGGGACGGAGAGACTGATTTAGAAAATTCGAGGTAAGCAGCACGCTGCTCTAAAAATGAAACACCGGCTGATAACGGCTAATATTTACCCTTGCAGTTCCTCCATAGTGGTCCTCCATATGCAGCATGAACTTAGGAACAAGTTACGACGTCAGTGTATTTAGGTGCAGTACTGTATCGCCGCAGATAGATTCCCTACATCTATCTATGCAAACGAAAGAGACAAGTAAATTTAATTTTGTTATAGCAAACGCTACAGTCCCCTGAGACCGTGGTTGTGTCTCAGTATGTCTGCCTACAACTAAGAAACGTGTATGATCTGTAACGATTCAGCCTCCCATGTCCTACTTAAAGCACTTTCTGTTGATCTGTACTAGAAGCGAAATCTGTTGAATCTTTGTAAAACAAAGGAAGTAGCCTCTGGTCTGTGCTGCTTTCTTTAAGAAAAAGTGTTAGCCTGGTAAAATATGTTTATGAATTACGTAATTAATTTTTGTTTGCATCCGATAACTGTCAATATGTATGCAATGTAATGTGACAATTTGTATAATTATATAACTTCCACGATGGAAGGAGAACTTTATTGTACAGGGTGTATCAAAAAGAATCATCCGATTTGGCTCGTCTGTATCTCCGAGACTAATAAACAGATAAAAAGAATTTTGTTTTTTGATGAACGGGAAACTCGAAAAGTTGTTTTTCATACCTTTTCATAGGTGTTCAATTTGGCCCCCCTGAGATGCACGTCAAGTGACAATGCGGTATTCAGATTGTTCCCACATTGCACCGAGAATGTCTTGAGTTACAGCTGCCGTTATGCGATGTCTCAGTTAATTAATTGTTGTTCGTAACGGAGGCACATAAACAGAGTCCTTTATAAACCCCGACAGGAAATAATCACATACATTCAGGTCTGGTGACTTTGGAGGCCAGTAATGTAACGCTGAATCATTTCGTCCAGTGCGAACGATCCAGTGTTCAGTAATCCTTTGATTTAAAATTTTCCGCACTTCCAGATGACAGTGCTTCTACCTAGCGGGAACCATGTAAAGCTCAAGAGTTTGCTCTTTCCAACGGTACGTTGTTGATGCACGTATCTCAAATAACATAACAATGATGATTTTTTTTTTAGAATCGGATGATTCTTTCTGATAGATCCCTGTAGTTTAAAATATAGCAATATTAATTGTTTAAATATTAGAAGCAATATAGGAATTTGATATAGTAGTGTTGAAAGTACTCTGGAGTGATGAGCTGCGTGCCATGGGTGACTTGAAAAGGCCCATACAGTTGAGATGTCACCACTTGAAAGCGTGTAGTGTTAAGTATGGTAGCAATGAAAGAGGAAGATCAGCATAACGGGCTAAGGACGGAGTAATTACTCCATGACGTAGGAAATCGGAGCGACGTCCGAGGGAAATGTTATCAGGTGATACCTGTTGCTCTATTAACACCTTTAAAATGGCTCACCCTCATTTAAATACGTCTCCATTGATAAACAATAATTCAATCAAAAATAATTTGTGTCTAGATGCAACGTATCTACATTTTTGCTTTGGCTTCCACAGCCAGCATCAGTTGATATAAAAGTTCTCCGGGCTTACTGGTGAACCCAATATTTCAGCCACGCTCTGCGATGAGTTTTTGCTGTCCAGTGTCATTTATATTTTATGGTGACTGCTCACTTGTATTGTGAGGCCGAAAGTGCAGGAAGTTAGGTCCATATGTAGGAGGATAAGAATGGAGAAACTTCAGGATAAGGAAATCAGGCACAAGTACATAATAGTGATCTCAAAAAGGTACCAGTTAGTTGAATGTAGTCAATTACAGTCATTGGAAAAGGAATGGACAAGGTACAGGGACACAGTCCTAGAAGTGGCTAAAGAATGTCTTGGAACAGTAGTGTGTAAAGGTAGGATCAAGCAAACAGCTTGGTGGAATGACACAGTCAAGGTAGCCTGTAAAAGGAAAAAGAAGGCGTACCAAAACTGGCTACATACTAGAACTCAGGTAGACAGAGAGTGTTATGTTGAAGAAAGAAACAAAGCCAAACAGATAATTTCTGCATCCAAGAAGAAATCTTGGGAAGACTTTGGAAACAGGTTGGAGACTTTGGATCAAGTTGCTGGAAAACCATTCTGGAGTGTATTAGCAGTCTTCGAAAGGGAGGCAAGAAGGAAATGACAAGTATTTTGGACAGGTCAGGAAAACTACTGGTGAATCCTGTTGATGCCTTGGGCAGATGGAGGGAATATTTTGAAGAGTTGCTCAATGTAGGTGAAAATACGATCAGTAATGTTTCAGATTTCGATGTACAATGGGATAGGAATGATGATGGAAATAGGATCACTTTTAAAGGAAGTGGAGAAAATGGTCAATAGATTGCAGTGCAATAAAGCGGCTGGGGTGAATCAAATTAAGACGGAACTCATAAGAAAACAGTGGAACGTCAGGTCTTAAATGGCTACACAGGATAACCGAAATGGCGTGGGAGTCGGGACAGGTTCCATCAGACTGGGCGAAAGCAGTAATCACACCAATCTTTAAACATGGAAACAGAAAAGATTGTAACAACTACAGAGCTATCTCTTTAATCAGCGTTGTGGGTAAAATATTCTCAGGTATTTTTGAAAGGAAAGTGCGAGTATTAGTGGAGGACAGGACCAGATCTTTAGCTTACAGCAAATAATGGAGAAGTGTTAAGAGTGGAACAGGGAATTGTATCTATGCTATATAGATCTAGAAAAGGCATATGACCGGGTTCCTGGGAGGAAGTTATTGTCTGTTCTACGAGATTATGGAATAGGAGGCAAACTTTTGCAAGCAATTAAAGGTCTTTACATAGATAGTCAGGCAGCAGTTAGAGTTGACGGTAAATTGAGTTCATGGTTAAGAGTAGTTTCAGGGGTAAGACAAGGCTGCAACCTGTCTCCACTGTTGTTCATATTATTTATGGATCACATGTTGAAAACAATAGACTGGCTGGGTGAGATTAAGATATGTGAACACAAAATAAGCAGTCTCGCATATGCGGATGACTTAGTTGTGATGGCAGATTCGATTGAAAGTTTGCATAGTAATATTTCAGAGCTAGATCAGAAATGTAAGGACTATGGTATGAAGATTAGCATCTCCAAAACGAAAGTAATGTCAGTGGGAAAGAAATATAAGCGGATTGAGTGCCAAATAGGAGGAACAAAGTTAGAACAAGTGGACGGTTTCAAGTTCTTAGGATGCATATTCTCACAGGATGGCAACATAGTGAAAGAACTGGAAGCGAGGTGAGCGCTCAGCTACGATCTACTCTCTTCTGCAAGAAGGAAGTCTGTACCAAGACTAAGTTATCTGTGCACCGTTCAATCTTTCGACCAACTTTGTCGTATGGGAGCGAAAGCTGGGTGGATTCAGGTTACCTTACCACTAAGGTTGAGGTTACGGATATGAAAGTAGCTAGGATGATTGCAGGTACTAGTAGATGGGAACAATGGCAGGAGGGTGTCCACAATGAGGAAATTAAAGAAAAACTGGGAATGAACTGTATAGATGTAGCAGTCAGAGCGAACAGGCTTAGATGGTGGGGTCATGTTACACGCGTGGGAGAAACAAGGTTACCCGAGAGACTCATGGGTTCAGCAGTAGAGGGTAGGAGGGGTCGGGATAGACCAGGGAGAAGATACCTGGATTCGGTTAAGAATGATTTTGAAGTAATAGGCTTAACATCAGAAGCGGCACCAATGTTAGCACTGAATAGAGGATCATGGAGGAATTTTATAAGGGGGACTATGCTCCAGACTGAACTCTGAAAGTCATAATCAGTCTTGATGATGATGATGCTCACTGATCATGACATTACGTCGTGATTTTAAAATTGTTGATATGATTGGTCACATGAGGCGAATTAAGCGGAAACTTTATTGCAATAAGTTACTGGTAGAGATCTGCTGTTGTCTGTTGTTTCTTGCATCGTTTTCTATGATTGGTAGTCATCGGCGAATGAATCGTGGGCTCCCGTTTTCCTCCTGCTGAACGCAGTCACTCGCTGGCAGCGGTCGCATCACATGTTGTTGGTGCCGCAATTGGACTCTCGGGGATGGCAGCCAGGAAGGGGCAGGTCTGAGTCCATCCATCTCTTAGAACGCTGTTCATGAATTGAAGCACAACAGATCGAATCATCAGACTGTCGTACAAATTTGCAGTCAGGCTGCGCGGGATAGCCACGAGAGTGCCCCTGCTGTCATACGAAATCGGTCTCCAGACCATAAGTCCAGCTGCAGGTCCAGTGTGTTTAGGCCTCAGAGCGGTTGCAGGTCCTCAACTGGTCTCCTTGTATCCTACACACGGCCACCACTGGTACCAGGGAGGAATCAGCTTTTATGAGAAAACACAGCAGGCCTCCATCCTGCCCTCCATTGAGCTATCCGTTGACACCACTGAAGTCGCAACTGGCGGTTGTTTGGAATCAGGATAATGCAAATAACAGGGCATCTGGATCGAAGCTATCCTTGAACCGATTTGTAACAGTTTGTTGTGTCGCTCTGATGCCAAAGTGCTCGTAACACCAAAAATGCAGATAAAATACTTTCTGCACCATCCAAAATTTTTCCGTATTTAGTATCCATTGATAACTTCTACTTTCTGTGGTGTGCGTACTATAAGACCTTCTGTACACACACCATCAGATTATTTGACTTGTCGCTCTAACGAAGTAGTCGAGTGTCAGCAATATGTCTCGTGGTCTTATCGTGGCGTATTTATCTTCTGCCGTTATGTCAGTCGATAGAAATGCCACTTGCACGCTTAGAGTAGCAGATTGACGGTGACCAACTTTAAACAGAACTTAATTAATTTTCATACACATTTATTAAAATAATAACAAGCATAAAAATTACTTAACTTGGTTATGGATGCTATTTACAATTGACAATCTGAAGTTCCTTTGGTATTGGTACGTTAATCTTATTCTCACATATATCTCTGATACTTGACAAAAGTGTCTATACATTTATCTTCATGGCTATGTACAGGAATATGGTAATCTTATTAGGCGCAGACTGAAACTTGACTATCGACTGGTACAGACAAATGCAGACTGCTACCGACTGGTGCAGACAAATGCAGACTGACTAATCAGAGGTCTGTGCACTCGTTATAATACCTAGTGCGTTCATGTATCACTGCGCGAGTGTGATCCGCAAGGAGAAAAGGTTCTACGTTAGCAGCAATCTCATTGGCTGCGTTACATATTAATACGCGGATCGGCAGAAGCAGAATTTGGTCCGTCTCTATGGCAGCGCCATCTCTTAGTGTGGAGACGTACGAGCGCTGCGCCTGCGCTGTTGTGCTTAGTGGGGCGCGCTCTAGTGGGAAAGTTGCGTATGCGCTGACTACGCGGAACTATGTACGCAACACTTTCTAATCATGAATCTGTAACCTTTATCACAGAAACTATGTTTAACACGTAATGGGTGTAATAGCTTACTTATTTCTGACTGTATGTAATTCATTGTAAATATAATGTAGATATTGTAAATTGGTGGGTAATAGCCAAGGGAACTTTTATTTTAATGTATCGATGGCAATGACAAAATGGCAGTAGCTGTGCAATTGTTTATCTTTGCGTATGGAGCATCTCTGTCGCGCTGCCAGCAGAGAAGAAGCAGAGCAGCTTCACTGATGAATGCGGAAGTATTTTTGGACGCTCCCGCAGGCACGGTGAGCAACTATGATCGCCCCAGTGTAGACGCACCTAATTCGTAAACCCACGAGTATAATAGGAGTGGATAGGCAGAGAAAGCGGCAATCTTAACGATTGCCTGTCCCATAATTCTCCGTGGCTCTGGAGATGTCTCGGGGTTCTCAAACAGCACGAGCAGTAACAGCGGCAGCCCTGCATTGTCATTGGCTACGTTCTTCGCACAGCTGCAACATTGCAAGACCGTAAAAGCACAAAATATAAGTAATCTTGTAGAGGCATTACCCAGTGACATTTCTTTCAAAAAGTAGAGCTAACCTGAATAATAAATAACCTGTAATAGTGAAAACTTGTAGGGCACTTATGTTGTCATTGTCCTCAGACACTATTACCAAGCAGGGTTTCTTTCCTTTCCATGCAATCTCCGAGTGTCGTAAGAATATGAAAAACTGATTTAGTACTTACTGCCAGTTTTGTTTGTTTGGTAATGACCAATTCCAGTCTAAATTTTCTTCCATAGTAACTGTTCATTCTTGTATTTCATAACAGAGGCTTAACTAATTTACAAGTAACGTAAAATTTCGCTGGCGAAACTAATAACTAAAGATGCAGCACAAATTAAGATTACGCAATTTCATTTATCCCGTATTTAGCTTAGCGAGTGACTTCTGCTGGCTCAGTATGTATGTTACTGTTATTATATTAAAAGTAAAATCAGTTGCCCATTTGCTTAAAATAAATTCAATTCAGTCTTTCATCACTCAAAAATAAATTGATTGCCTTTTTCTAAATTTTGCATTACGTTACACTGAGGTTCTTAAAGTATTGCCGTACGGGGTATCCACGCGGTCTATGGGTGCCTTGCCACGGTTCGCGCGGCTCCCCCGTCGGAGGTTCAGAACGAAGTTTAAGTTAAAGCCAGTCATTTATTTTTAACTGGCAACTTCATTTAACTTTACATTCAAATTTTAGTACTTCGGAATAAATAACTGCAAACTCAGTGCTTTCTGATTCATTTATTTTTTCGTGAACTGTTGTGTTGCGGAAAAGCGTCACAACCTTCTGTTGCCACGCCAGTGATTATTTGCTTAAACTTCTTTACCTAACATTCTGGAGATTCATTATCCTAGTGGGCTGATGACCATTTAATTACCCCCTTTTAGCTAATCAATACTTTTTTGTATTATCAATATTTTTTGTATTAAACATTGCTTGGTACCCTTTTTGCTCTGTGTGGTTCGCGAGCGATTGCACTATATTCCACGCGTTTCAAAATCATCTCAGTATTTAGATTCGTTTTAGAATAGATACTTTCTTGAGAATGGTCTGTTGGACACTTTGCTCCTACTAACCGGTATTATTTTCCTTCGGTAACGATAGCCTTACTCACTGTAAAATTTCATGAGGCGTACGCGATCACAGCCAATTATATCGCAATCCAGTAGGCGCCACGCGGGGTAGCCGTGCGGTCTTGGGCGCCTTGCCATGGTTCGTCAGAGGTTCGAATCCTCCCTAGGGCATGGGTGAGTGTGTTGTCTTTAGTGTAAGTTAGCTTAGGTTAGATTAAGTAGTGTGTAAGCCTAGGGCCGATGGCCTCAGCAGTGGTGCTCCCATAGAACTTACCACAATTTTCCAATTTTCCAGTAGGCCGGTTAGGAAGCGAGAGATTACATGCTGCTCGAATTGCTGCATCAGACGCAGTATGATGTGCCACAGACATACGCCGAACACGATGGCCTTCCCTCTCGGTAGTGAAGCCTGGTCTTCTTGCCCAAATGGTTCAAATGGTCCTGAGCGCTATGGGACTTAACACCTGACGTCATCAGTCCCCTAGAATGTAGAACTACTTAAACTTAACTACCCTAAGGACATCACACACATCCATGCCCGAGGCAGGATTCGAACCTGCGACCGTAGCAGTTCCAGACTGAAGCGCCTAGACCCGCTCGGCCACCGCGGCCGGCGGTCTTCTTGCTACCGTACCTACTCGAGACAAGGACATGCGGGGACCAAGCAGCAATCGGTATTGTAATTGTATACTGTCGAAGCTGCATTGGTAAGGTACCGAAACTTCAAGCGCTGATAGAAAGCACCGAAGCTGAAATCGTTATAGGTACGGAAAGCTGGCTGAAGCCAGAGATAAATTCTGCCGAAATTTTTACAAAAGCACAGACGGTGTTTAGAAAGGATAGATTGCATGCAACTGGAGGTGACATGTTTGTCGCTGTTAGTAGTAGTTTATCCTGTAGTGAAGTAGAAGTGGATAGTTCCTGCGAATTATTATGGGTGGAGGTTACACTCAACAACCGAGCTAGGTTAATAATTGTCTCCTTTTACCTATCTCCCGACTCAGCAGCTTTAGTGGCAGAACCACTGAGAGAAAATGTGAAATACATTTCCCATAAATTTCCTCAGCATGTTATAGTCTTAGGTGGAGATTTCAATTTACCAGGTACAGACTGGGACACTCAGATGTTTAGGCCGGGTGGGAGGGACAGAGCATCGAGTGACATTATACTGAGTGCACCATCCGAAAATTACCTCGAGCAATTAAACAGAGAACCGACTCTTGGAGATAACATCTTGGACATACTGACAACAAACAGAAACGAACTTTTCGACTCTGTAAGCGCAGAACAGGGAATCCGTAATCATAAGGCCGTTGCAGCATCCCTGAATATGGAAGTTAATAGGAATATAAAAAAAGGGAGGAAGATTTATCTGTTTAGCAAGAGTAATAGAAGGCAGATTTCACACTACCAAACAGATCAAAACGAAAATTTCTGTTCCGACACTGACAATGTTGAGTGTTTGTGGAAAAAGTTCAAGACAATCGTAAAATGCGTTTTAGACAGGTACGTGCCGAGTAAAACTGTGTGGAACGGGAAAAACCCACCGTGGTTCAACAACAAAGTTAGGAAACTACTGCGAAAGCAAAGAGAGCTTCACTGCAAGTTTAAACGCAGCCAAAACCTCTCAGACAAACAGAAGCTAAACGATGTCAAACCTTGCGTAAGGAGGGCTATGCGTGAAGCGTTCAGTGAATTGGAAAGTAAAATTCTATGTACTGACTTGACAGAAAATCCTAGGAAGTTCTGGTCTTACATTAAATCAGTAAGTGGCTCGAAACAGCATATCCAGACACTCCGGGACCATGGTGGCATTGAAACAGAGGATGACACGCGCAAAGCTGAAATACTAAACACCTTTTTCCAAAGCTGTTTCACAGAGGAAGACCGCACTGCAGTTCCTTCTGTAAATCCTGGCACAAACGAAAAAACGGCTGACATCGAAATAAGTGTCCAAGGAATAGAATCATCATCATCATCATCATCATCATTTAAGACTGATTATGCCTTTCAGCGTTCAGTCTGGAGCATAGCCCCCCTTATACAGTTCCTCCATGGTCCCCTATTCAGTGCTAACTTTGGTGCCTCTTCTGATGTTAAACCTATTACTTCAAAATCATTCTTAACCGAGTCCAGGTACCTTCTCCTCGGTCTGCCCCAACTCCTCCTACCCTCTACTGCTGAATCCATGAGTCTCTTGGGTAACCTTGCTTCTCCCATGCGTGTAACATGACCCCACCATCTAAGCCTGTTCACCCTGACTGCTACATCTATAGAGTTCATTCCCAGTTTTTCTTTGATTTCTTCATTGTGGGCACCCTCCTGCCATTGTTCCCATCTACTAGTACCTGCAATCATCCTAGCTACTTTCATATCCGTAACCTCAACCTTGTTGATAAGGTAGCCTGAATCCACCCAGCTTTCGCTCCCATACAACAAAGTTGGTCGAAAGATTGAACGGTGCACAGATAACTTTGTCTTGGTACTGACTTCCTTCTTGCAGAAGAGAGTAGATCGTAGCTGAGCGCTCACTGCATTAGCTTTGCTACACCTTGCTTCCAGTTCTTTCACTATGTTGCCATCCTGTGAGAATATGCATCCTAAGTACTTGAACCCCCCATGAACCATGGACCTTGCCGTTGGTGGGGAGGCTTGCGTGCCTCAGCGATACAGATGGCCGTACTGTAGGTGCAACCACAACGGAGGGGTATCTGTTGAGAGGCCAGACAAACATGTGGTTCCTGAAGAGGGGCAGCAGCCTTTTCAGTAGTTGCAGGGGCAACAGTCTGGATGATTGACTGATCTGGCCTTGTAACATTAACCAAAACGGCCTTGCTGTGATGGTACTGCGAACGGCTGAAAGCAAGGGGAAACTACAGCCGTAATTTTTCCCGAGGACATGCAGCTCTACTGTATGATTAAATGATGATGGCGTCCTCTTGGGTAAAATATTCCGGAGGTAAAATAGTCCCCCATTCGGATCTCCGGGCGGGGACTACTCAGGAGGACATCGTTATCAGGAGAAAGAAAACTGGCGTTCTACGGATCGGAGCGTGGAATGTCAGATCCCTTAATCGGGCAGGTAGGTTAGAAAATTTAAAAAGGGAAATGGATAGGTTAAAGTTAGATATAGTGGGAATTAGTGAAGTTCGGTGGCAGGAGGAACAAGACTTTTGGTCAGGTGATTAAGGGGTTATAAATACAAAATCAAATAGGGGTAATGCAGGAGTAGGTTTAATAATGAATAAAAAAATAGGAGTGCGGGTTAGCTACTACAAACAGCATAGTGAACGCATTATTGTGACCAAGATAGACACAAAGCCCATGCCTACTACAGTAGTACAAGTTTATATGCCAACTAGCTCTGCAGATGATGAAGAAATAGATGAAATGTATGACGAGATAAAAGAAATTATTCAGGTAGTGAAGGGAGACGAAAATTTAATAGTCATGGGTGACTGGAATTCGTCAGTAGGAAAAGGGAGAGAAGGAAACATAGTAGGTGAATATGGATTGGGGGGAAGGAATGAAAGAGGAAGCCGCCTTGTAGAATTTTGCACAGAGCATAAATTAATCATAGCCAACACTTGGTTCAAGAATCATAAAAGAAGGTTGTATACCTGGAAGAATCCTGGAGATACTAAAAGGTATCAGATAGATTATATAATGGTAAGACAGAGATTTAGGAACCAGGTTTTAAATTGTAAGACATTTCCTGGGGCAGATGTGGATTCTGACCACAATCTATTGGTTATGAACTGCAGATTGAAACTGAAGAAACTGCAAAAAGGTGGGAATTTAAGGAAATGGGACCTGGATAAACTGAAAGAACCAGAGGTTGTAGAGAGTTTCAGGGAGAGCATAAGGGAACAATTGACAGGAATGGGGGAAAGAACTACAGTAGAAGAAGAATGGGTAGCTCTGAGGGATGAAGTAGTGAAGGCAGCAGAGGATCAAGTAGGTAAAAAGACGAGGGCTAATAGAAATCCTTGGGTAACAGAAGAAATATTGAATTTAATTGATGAAAGGAGAAAATATAAAAATGCAGTAAATGAAGCAGGCAAAAAGGAATACAAACGTCTCAAAAATGATATCGACAGGAAGTGCAAAATGGCTAAGCAGGGATGGCTAGAGGACAAATGTAAGGGTGTAGAGGCTTGTCTCACTAGGGGTAAGATAGATACTGCCTACAGGAAAATTAAAGAGACCTTTGGAGAGAAGAGAACCACTTGTATGAATATCAAGAGCTCAGATGGCAACCCAGTTCTAAGCAAAGAAGGGAAGGCAGAAAGGTGGAAGGAGTATATAGAGGGTTTATACAAGGGCGATGTACTTGAGGACAATATTATGGAAATGGAAGAGGATGTAGATGAAGAAGAAATGGGAGATAAGATACTGCGTGAAGAGTTTGACAGAGCACTGAAAGACCTGAGTCGAAACAAGGCCCCGGGAGTAGACAACATTCCACTGGAACTACTGATGGCCTCGGGAGAGCCAGTCATGACAAAACTCTACCATCTGGTGAGCAAGATGTATGAGACAGGCGAAATACCCTCAGACTTCAAGAAGAATATAATAATTTCAATCCCAAAGAAAGCAGGTGTTGACAGATGTGAAAATTACCGAACTATCAGTTTAATAAGTCACAGCTGCAAAATACTAACGCGAATTCTTTACAGACGAATGGAAAAACTGGTAGAAGCCGACTTCGGGGAAGATCAGTTTGGATTCCGTAGAAATGTTGGAACACGCGAGGCAATACTGACCTTACGACTTATCTTAGAAGAAAGATTAAGAAAAGGCAAACCTACGTTTCTAGCATTTGTAGACTTAGAGAAAGCTTTTGACAATGTTAACTGGAATACTCTCTTTCAAATTCTGAAGGTGGCAGGGGTAAAATACAGGGAGCGAAAGGCTATTTACAATTTGTACAGAAACCAGATGGCAGTTATAAGAGTCGAGGGGCATGAAAGGGAAGCAGTGGTTGGGAAAGGAGTAAGACAGGGTTGTAGCCTCTCCCCGATGTTATTCAATCTGTATATTGAGCAAGCAGTAAAGGAAACAAAAGAAAAATTCGGAGTAGGTATTAAAATTCATGGAGAAGAAGTCAAAACTTTGAGGTTTGCCGATGACATTGTAATTCTGTCAGAGACAGCAGAGGACTTGGAAGAGCAGTTGAACGGAATGGACAGTGTCTTGAAAGGAGGATATAAGATGAACATCAACAAAAGCAAAACGAGGATAATGGAATGTAGTCAAATTAAGTCGGGTGATGCTGAGGGAATTAGATTAGGAAATGAGACACTTAAAGTAGTAAAGGAGTTTTGCTATTTAGGGAGTAAAATAACTGATGATGGTCGAAGTAGAGAGGATATAAAATGTAGACTGGCAATGGCAAGGAAAGCGTTTCTCAAGAAGAGGAATTTATTAACATCGCGTATAGATTTAAGTGTCAGGAAGTCGTTTCTGAAAGTATTTGTATGGAGTGTAGCCATGTATGGAAGTGAAACATGGACGATAACTAGTTTGGACAAGAAGAGAATAGAAGCTTTCGAAATGTGGTGCTACAGAAGAATGCTGAAGATAAGGTGGGTAGATCACGTAACTAATGATGAGGTATTGAATAGGATTGGGGAGAAGAGAAGTTTGTGGCACAACTTGACTAGAAGAAGGGATCGGTTGGTAGGACATGTTTTCAGGCATCAAGGGATCACAAATTTAGCATTGGAGGGCAGTGTGGAGGGTAAAAATCGTAGAGGGAGACCAAGAGATGAATACACTAAGCAGATTCAGAAGGATGTAGGTTGCAGTAGATACTGGGAGATGAAGAAGCTTGCACAGGATAGAGTAGCGTGGAGAGCTGCATCAGACCAGTCTCAGGACTGAAGACCACAACAACAACAAGTACTTGAAACCGTCCACCTGTTCTAACTTTGTTCCTCCTATTTGGCACTCCATCCGTTTATATTTCTTTCCCACTGACATTACTTTCGTTTTGGAGATGCTAATCTTCATACCATAGTCTTACATTTCTGATCTAGCTCTGAAATATTACTTTGCAAGCTTTCAATCGAATCTGAAAACAGAGTACGCGAAAGAACTTGCCCCCCTTCTAACAGCCGTGTACTGCAAGTCTCTAGAGGAACGGAAGGTTCGAAATGATTGGAAAACAGCACATGTAGTCCCAGTCTTCAAGAAGGGCCGTCGAGCAGATGCGCAAAACTGTAGACCTATATCTCTTGACGTCGATCTCTTATAGAATTTTATAACATCTTTTTTGCTCGTGTATCATGTCGTTTCTGGAAATCCAGAATCCACTCTGTAGGAATCAACATGGATTCCGGAAACAGCGATCGTGTGAGACCCAACTCGCTTTATTTGTTCATGAGGCCCAGAAAATATTAGATACAGGCTCCCGGGTAGATGCCATTTTCCTTGACTTCCGGAAGGCGTTCGATACAGTTCCGCACTGTCGCCTGATAAACATCGTAAGAGCCTACGGAATATGAGACCAGCTGTGTGGCTGGATTGTAGAGTTTTTAGCAAACAGAATGCAGAATGTTGTTCTCAATGGAGAGGCGTCTACAGACGTTAAAGTAACCTCTGGCGTGCCACAGGGGAGTGTTATGGGACCATTGCTTTTCACAATATATATATAATTGACCTAGTACATAGTGTCGGAAGTTCCATGCGGCTTTTCGCGGATGATGCTGTAGTATACAGAGAAGTTGCAGCATTAGCAAATTGCAGCGAAATGCAGGAAGATCTGCGGCGGATTGGCACTTGGTGCAGGGAGTGGCAACTGACCCTTAATATAGACAAATGTAATGTATTGAGAATACATAGAAAGAAGGATCCTTTATTGTGTGATTATATGATAGCGGAACAAACACTGGTAGCAGTTACTTCTGTCAAATATCTGGGAGTATGCGTGCGGAACGATTTGAAGTGGAATGATCATATAAAATTAATTGTTGGTAAGGCGGGTACCAGGTTGAGATTCATTGGGAGAGTCCTTAGAAAATGTAGTCCATCAACAAAGGAGGTGGCTTACAAAACACTCGCTCGACCTACACTTGAGTATTGCTCATCAGTGTGGGATCCGTACCAGGTCGGGTTGACGGAGGAAATAGAGAAGATCCAAAGAAGAGCGGCGCGTTTCGTCACAGGGTTATTTGATAAGCGTGATAACGTTGCGGAGATGTTTAGCAAACCCAAGTGGCAGACTGTGTAAGAGAGGCGCTCTGCATCGTGGTGTAGCTTGCTGTCCAGGTTTCGAGAGGGTGCGTTTCTGGATGAGGTATCGAATATATTTCTTCCTCCTACTTACACCTCCCGAGGAGATCACAAATGTAAAGTTAGAGAGATGCGAGCGCGCACGGAGGCTTTCCGGTAGTCGTTCTTCCCGCAAACCATACGCGACTGGAACAGGAAAGGCAGGTAATGACAGTGGCGGGTAAAGTGCCCTCCGCCACACACCGTTGGGTGGCTTGTGGAGTATAAATGTAGATGTAGATGTAGATGTAGACCACTACTGCCAGCAATGTGAACAGTTGCTACATTCCTACCAAGTCTTTCTGCCCTCTAGTGAAAATAACAACCAGCTTCTCATAGCCCTATTACACGGTCTCGTTGGCATTCAGTGAGATGTTGATAGTGGCGTCTTTGTCGTCTTAAATGCATTCTTGACTGACATCAACTCAATACGTCCAATCTCAAAGGTAACTTACGCTCGTGGCCATTATAGCGTGTATTTAACCCTTTCGGTCACGAATTATTGTTCTCCTAAAAAAAATCATGGCTTTACTATCCAGTTCTTCGAATTAAATTATGATTTTTCAGACGTAATGAGGACATTGTGTTTAAGTGGGTGCAGTATAAGTCCAAAAGTCAAAGTATTTTATTTGATTTTATTTCACCAAAATACATAAATTACACAAAGCTTACTTAATGATTATACACATAAACTGATAATCAAAGAATCAATGTCTTTTTTCCATCCAGACATAAGCGAATATTACATTTAACACGATAAAATTTGTTTTTGACTCTGCAACTCGGTTTCTTGCACCTGTTGTATGATTTTGTTGTCATTGAGCACTGGAAGACGTCCAAATGAACATCAGCTTCTGGATGAACTTCCGCATTGTCTCGCTTTGAAGTACTTGGACTCTCACTAGTGAGACGTCCCCTTTTCCTCGCAGCTGGCTTACCTATTTTTGTCAGTACTTTGGCCACACATGCCATAAAATGATGCAAACCAAGGGTTATTTTCAGGAACACCTAATTCCGTTGTGTTTTTCTTGTACTCAGTCCATGCATTTACACATGCAATACCAATTGTATGAGCAAACATGCGAAGCCTCACTTTCGCGATATGATGAATGTGCGATAAATTGTGATCAGAAAGTCCATCTTGTCGACCCCACCCATATGTTAATTGTAAAGTTTAACGACTTCTGGCTGGTCGATTTCAACATATTTCTACAGAATCTATAATAAAAAATGTTACCACAAAAAGAAAAACTCATAAAAATCGTACATCCAGATGAAAAAGCTTCTAAATTAATTTTATTTCGATTTTGAGGTGGGCACACGGCTGTATAGACTTAATCTGGACATTCAAAGCTACTTCTCAGTCTGTTACGATTAGAATGGATATTTTTCTTATTCAGCCTTAGGTTGGCTACGCTGTAACAAATTCGTACGCAACAATAACATTCTCCCTGCCAATACATTGTCGTTTGAATGGGACGAGTGTTTCGTAATTATCTCAGTGTCACTTATCATGGCTCTATATCTTCTTCTTCTGTAAGTGGCCCACGTATATCAAGGACTCGGGGCATTGTGAAATCACCGTAAGATGACTAAAAAGACAGCGAAATAATGTCCTAAATTTCTATGCAATTATAACTTTTCAATCTCAACGGCCTCATTTCGAGACATGTATAACGTTGTAAATATGTCACCTTTCGTTCTGAAAGACACCTTTAGTTTTCACTTTCAAGAGCGCACCTTTCTAAGAACAAATATTTTTTTTACCTTAACTCAGAAGATATTAACCGGCTGATTGGAGGTACAAAGATTACTGGGAAGCGCCCATGTGACTGCACATTTAGTTTCGTTTTTCGGTACCACAGATTGACAGGAGATGTCGACACTGTTGTCAAATAAATTCTCTGCTTGTGACAATATGAGGACAACAATCACAAACGGTAAAATTTAACGAATTTTAATATACTAAGCATTTATTTAGAATGTCCTTATATGAGGACGCCATGACCAAAAGGGTTAACGCAAATCTGATTTGCGTCCTCATATTGGAGTATTTTCCATCTATCGCTTTATATTTTCCATACATGACTTTCCTGTCCGATTATGCGCAGATTCTCCTCATTCATTACCCTTTTAGTCCACCTAATTTTCAACATTCGTCTGTAGCACCAAATCTCAAGTGCTTCGATTCTCTTCTGTTCCGGTTTTAGTCCATGTTTCACTACCATACATTGCTGTGCTCCAAACGTACAGCCTAAGAAATTTCTTCCTCAAATTAAGGCCTATGATTGGTACTAACAGACTTCTCTTAGGAATGTCCTTTTTGCCAGTGCTAGAATGGTTTTTATGTCCTTGTTCTATCCGTCATGGGTTCTTTTGCACCCATTCCGGTGTTAAGTTTCTCGCTGTTCTCATTTCTGCTACTTCTCTGTATTTTCGCTTTTTTTCGATTTATTCTCAGTCCACGTTCAGTACTCGTTAGAATGTTCATTCCATTCAACAAATCATGTAACTCTTCTTCACTTTCACTGAGGATAGTAATGTCATCAGCGAATCGTATCATTGACGTCCTTTCAACTAGATTTTAATTCTACTCTTGAACCCTTCCTTTATTTTCGTCATTGCTTCTTCGCTATATAGTGCGAAAACAGGTGTCAAAGATTACATCCATGTCTTACACCCTTTTCAATTAGAGCGTGTGTATCATTTTACATTACCCGTCTCTTCCTGTAGCTTACCCCTATTTCCTCAGAATTTCGAATAATTTGCACCATTTTACATTGTCGAACGCTTTTTCCAGGTTGGCAGATCCTCTTAACATGTCTTGACTTTTCTTTAGTCTTGCTTCCATTATGAATCGCAACGTCTGAACTGCCTCTCTGGTGCCTACACCTATCCCTAAAGTCAAACAGATTGTCATCTAACACATCCTCAATTTTCTTTGCCATTCTTCTTCTTTTTCCATTATGAATCGCAACGTCTGAACTGCCTCTCTGGTGCCTACACCTATCCCTAAAGTCAAACAGATTGTCATCTAACACATCCTCAATTTTCTTTGCCATTCTTCTTCTTTTCAGCAACTTGTACGGATTAACCGTTAAGCTGATTGTGCGATAATTCTCGCACTTGTCAGCTCTTGCAGTCTTCGGAATCGTGTGGGTGATTTTTTTTCCCGAAGTCGTATGCTATATCGCCAGACTCAAACAATCTACATACCAACTAAAGAGACGCTTTGTTGCCAGTTCCCCGACCGATTTTAAAAATTAAGCTTTCCAAAGATCTTTTAAATTCTGATTCTAATACTGGATACCTGTCTCTTCCATATCGACAGTTGTTTCTTCTTCAATCATATCAGTCAAGTCTTCCCCCTCATAGAGGTCTCAACGTACTCTTTCCAACTATCGGCTTTCTCCTATGCACTTAACAGTAGAATTTTATTGCACTCTTAAAGTTACCACCCATGCTTTTATTTTCACGGAATGTTTTTTTACTCTTCTATAAAACGAGTAAGTCTTTCAGACAATCATTTCTTTTTCGATTTCTTCACATTTTTAATGCTGCCGTTTCGTCTTAGCTTCCCGGCGCTTCCTATTCAGTCCTAGGTGACTTGTATTTTTGTATTCCTGAATTTCAAAAAATGGCTCTGAGCGCTATGCGACTCAACTTCTGAGGTCATTAGTCGCCTAGAACTTAGAACTAATTAAACTTAACTAACCTAAGGACATCACACACATCCATGCCCGAGGCAGGATTCGAACCTGCGACCGTAGCGGTCGCTCGGTTCCAGACTGTAGCGCCCAGAACCGCACGGCCACTCCGGCCGGCATTCCTGAATTACATTGAACGTTTTTGTACTTCCTTCTGTCATCAGTCAGCTGAACAGTTTCTTCCGTTACCCATGGTTTCTTCACTGCTGCCGTCTATGTACCTACACTTTTCTTTCCATCTTCTGTGATTGCACTTTTTAGAGATCATTACTCTTCAACTGAATTAGCTACTGAGCCACTCCTTATTGCCGTATCTACAGCCTTAGAGAACTTCAAGCGTATCTCTTCAGTTCTAAGTACTTCCGTATCCTACTTCTTTGCTTATTGATTCTTCCTGACAAATCTCTTAAAATTCAGCCTAATCTTCATCACTACTAAATTGAGATCTGAGTCTATATCTGCTACTGTGTATGCCTTACAGTCCAGCCCTGATACAGAGCGAGGTGGCGCAGTGGTTAGCACACTGGACTCGCATTCGGGGCGATGACGGTTCCATCCCGCGTCCGGCCATCCTGATTTAGGTTTTCCGTGATTTCCCTAAATCGCTCCAGGCAAATTCCGGGATCGTTCCTTTGAAAGGGCACAGCCGACTTCCTTCCCATCCTTCCTTGATCCGATGAGACCGATGACCTCGCTGTTTGGTCTCTTCCTCCAAACAACCCAACCCAGTTCTGACTTCGGAACTTCTGCCTGTCCATAATGTAATGTAACTGAAATCTCCCGAGACGCACCACATCTGTCGTGCTTCAGACCAAAATAGAACTGACGAAGGACATGGCATCTTATTTGATAATTGGTGGCACGCGGGCGGTCGTAATGTACGACGGTCAGCCGTGAACTTATGCGAGCTGTGGTCAGGAAGGCCACGTCCGGTCGGACTGCCTCCGCAGAAGTCCGATTCACACGCCGATAGGAGATGTCGTACCATCTTTGCAACCTACATTGCTCTCTGTGACGTACGCCACTGTTGCGTTGTTGTCTGAAGCACCGGTCCAGATTCCTTCCAATCTGTCATTAGTGCGGAACACTCTCAATCGCCTCCGGCGGAAATGAAGCCCTCGGACGCCTGTCAGAACCTGGATAGGGAAGTTACAGTTGTGGTGGCTGCCGTACCAAGCTCTGCTTTTTTCCAGCTGAGGCATCGTCAGATGACAGCCGATCCCACTCCGATACCGAACAACACGTTCGGAAGCAGTGGTCACCGAGGAAGCGCGAGAAAAGCAGTTGTACACCATTGAGAATTGTGTCCTCAGAACTGCAGCCTGGGATGGCGAACCGACGCATCGATCTCGGAAGACCTACTGCTTCCCCACCTACCTCAACAGCTTGTTCTCCATAGCCTGTAACACCTTATTCTCCGCCGCCTGCGCCCTCTGTCGTGGCTTTTACTGTGTTGCGCCGTCTTCCCGGGCTGGATGCCGCTGATGGACCCCATTTCTCAATAGCAAAAATACCAGAACAGACATACCGCCTAGCTATGGTCAATACAATGCCATCCGGACCCAGCATAAACTGACGATGCTCCACGATACTCTTCATGCAGCGGACTTAAATGTGGTCGTCTTACAAGAAATGCATATCGATGGTTTTCTTAACACATTTGAGTACATCCCTCTCATCTCCCACGTGACAGATACTGGTAGCGGTGTGGCGATCCTCATCCGTGAATGGTTACCCATCGACTGGCTCTCATCCTCTTTGGTGTTGATGAAGATGACGTTTAATTTGTGGGGCGCTCAACTGCGCGGTCAGCAGTGCCCGTACAAAGTCCCAATTTTTACGCAGTCAAACTTTTTCACAATCCAATCTAGCTACTGTCACGAATGATGATGATAATGAAATGATGAGGACAGCACAAACACCCAGTCCCTGGGCAGAGGATCCCCAACGTTGCCGGGTATCGACCCCATGATCTAGGGGCAGCAACGCTGGCCACTAGACCAGCTGCAGACCTCTTTGGTGTGAGAAGTATTAACATCTATGCTACTCCATGAACGGGTAGACGAAGAGAACGCTCTGTCTCCTTTGTAGAGGCTGTCTTACCTTTCTATGAGATGCTGCAAGATGTACTGGTGCTGGGTAGTTGTTTTAAATCCATGGTACTACAAACATCATAGAATATCTTTATACAGATGACAAATTTAAAACAAATGGAATATTTTTTCTAAGCTGAGAGACACCCAATGTAAGTCCTGAATTGCTTGTCTTTTTGGAGTAAATCCAGGAGCTTGATCACCCATTTCCAAAGTCTTAATGGTCACAATAACATACACTGCAGCAAAGTGATATCATTCAAGAAATAAATGTTCAACATGAACAGCAGGGTCCAAATGCAGCCAATGGTGGCCTAGAGTTGCAGGCTTCGGCGGCCACAGCTTCTACACTTTGTGGCGGGTGTAGCTGGATGATTTTTCCAGATGTGGGTTCCTAGCCCCAAAGATCAGCTGCCATGTCATTCGCCTTGCACAGAGATTGCCACGATCGTCGCGAGCACATTCATGGTGACCGCCCCAGTTCCACGCACTAACTACACTACACATTCTTCCAGTCGTCTTGATCGCTTTTGAACGTCGTCATCACTGCTGGGATGAACATGACTGGCTGAGGTTTGGCCCGTCGCTTTCTCGGACCATGTGGCTTATTTCTGCGCAGTCACACTGGATCACCAGACGCCTCCCTGTACATTGTCATGGTGACTGTCTTGTGCAAAACTTATCCTTACTCAGGCTCTGATGGCGTAAGGCGGAGACGCGGCATCTCAGAGAAAGAAAGCCCTGAACCTTTATTACCAGGTGTTGACGGACTGCTCTACGATGCCTTTTTCGCATGTACGATGTGCAATAGTGAACCATGTGAAAGCAAAGATCACAGCCCACACGCGCCACCACTTTGAAGGGATAGCGCTGTGAGGCTGCCCTTGTGACCATATAGTTTTGAAACTCCATCGATGTAGCACATGACGAAAGCAGGTAACATGACACCCAATGTTGAATTGGGGTCGCCCTTCACGGCCATTACGCTAAGTTGGATGCTAAGCATCACTATTCACCGGCTGTCATTGAACAAGACTCTTGGCTCACGTTCAGTACGATACTAGAGGAAACAGCATTGGCACTGAGGGTACCAGTACAGAATATGAAGTCCCTGACGCTGTCAAAGTGAGAGTTGCTAACAAATCACCTGGTCCTCATGGCAACCCACTCGACTTGTGTCGTACTTTCTGGCATCTATTAGCGCCCAGAGGGACTGTTATTTGTGTAGAACTAAAGTCCCCCGCAGTGAGGGGACCTCATTGTCACTATTCACAAACCATGTAGGAGTCCACACAGCAGACACTATTGCTCCTTGATCTAAATAGCACCATGAGGGTATTTACACGCCTTTTGGCAGCACTACTTTGAGGGCAGTGCGTCATGCCGTGTCTTACAAGCAGGCGTCGCTAGGTGAAGCGTTCAACATTCAGACAGCGGTCTGCCTCTACAGAGATCTGACCACCCTCGTTCGAGCTCAACATTTGCCTGTAGCTATGGCATCCTTATACTTCAGCCAGGCATTTAATCAGGTTAATCGTTTTTCTTGCGGCTGTCCTCCATCATTTAGGATACGCAGAAATAATGTCAAGGTGGAGATATATCTCCTGCATGGAGTGACATCCTGTATGCTGCATAATGGTAGGCTCACACAACCATTTGCCCGCATCTCGTGGTCGTGCGGTAGCGTTCTCGCTTCCCACGCCCGGGTTCCCGGGTTCGATTCCCGGCGGGGTCAGGGATTTTCTCTGCCTCGTGATGGCTGGGTGTTGTGTGCTGTCCTTAGGTTAGTTAGGTTTAAGTAGTTCTAAGTTCTAGGGGACTTATGACCACAGCAGTTGAGTCCCATAGTGCTCAGAGCCATTTGAGCCACACAACCATCAGGCGTTCGGTACGGGAATGTCGCTATGTGGACATTCATACAGCTCCCTCAATATACTTAAATCGCAAGCTATGTATATCGGTACAGGCCTGTCTGAGGGAAGCGTTGATGTGCTCATCGTGACTGATATCTTAAGCTGTCTTGGCACCGATTTCATGGCTGACCTGTGGCGCTCTGTGGTTCTCAACTGCAGATGATGTGCTACAACGGAACACGTTTGGATTCGTTGAACATCCCCTGTGCTCCCTTGACCTCCCGCAATGTACACCCTATGCCAACACCTATATAGCGTTGCAGCTCCCTTACTCTTGCAGTCCCGCAGACCCTGGCTCGCTGCATGTTAGCTGTGATGGATTCCTTAGTTAGCCAGAGGATGAGCTTCGAAGTGCGCTATGAGCCCCCCCACCCTTCCCCAGGCTGGGGAGTGGGTCTTTACCGTATTCCGGACAGAGCTCGGGTAGTTTCACAGCCGAAGATGTGGGAGCGTTGCCCGACGTGCCTCACCAGCTTACTGCTTGATGCATATTCCCGGCTTCATTGGATGCTTCTGTAACACTGTCGGACGTCCCAGCACCTTTCTGTCACGTCGGACTCTTTTTTTTCTGGATCACAGCTACATGTCTGCCTCTTTGCCGCCTGTGCTCTTGTTGTCGACCAAGGCGGTCTACACTGAGATGCAACTGGCCAGCGCTCAGTTTATCATACAACGGAAGTACCGGCACAAGTGGCGTAGTATATGACGGTAGGTGAGCGCCCATTTTTTGAGACTGCTGCACGCTCCGCGTTGCGTGTCCCTATCAACGGGAAACAACCAGATCATTCCCTCTCCACCAGGTATACCTCGCCAACTCCCTGCTTTACGTCATGTGCAGGCTGCCGACCACGGACGACCATCGTTTCATTTGTTGTCCGGTAGTAGACGTCTGGCACTTGGTCTTTGGAATTCCGGCACTTCTCACTCATGCTGCTCCTGACCGAATAACAATGTATACGAAGTTGTTCCCAAATGATATGTACTACCCGCAGACGAAGATTCACTCTGTGAATTCGTTCCGCGGCCTTGCAGTTCAATATTTTTTGCCACTGGCGAGAAGAGTGATCTCGATTTTTGGACTTTTGCACCATTGTCCGTAAACCGAAATTCGGGGAATACTTTTCCAATTTCCTCTGGAGTACTTTCTACAGCCCGCCGTGCTGTTATATATAAAACTCAACATCAGCGCATCAGATAAAGTGCTCATTGCAGGGACATTTCGTGGTACAACAGAAGTATCGGTGCAAGTGGCATAATATATGACGGTAGGTGAGCGCCACTTTTCTTGAGACTGTTGCACGATCCGCGCTGAAGATGAAGACATAGAGAAAGCATTTGAAGATATTCAAAGGGTAATGCAGTACGTAAAAGCAGTTATTCAAAATGACAGTCACAATCGCATTATTTATTTTGCCGCCAACCGTGCACAGGCAGGGTGACGACTCGAGCGAGCGACCAAATGGTGTAAATTGCCCTGAAGATGACCCCATAGCGGGTTGAAACCGGTTGGCAGCAAAATAAATAATGCGATTGTGACTGTCATTTTGAATAATTGATTATAAGTAAATTAATCGCTCTTTATCTCCATATAAGTATGTTGTGTAAAAAAATTACGTAAAAGGAAATGAAAATCTAATAATCATTGATAACTGGGATGCGGTTTTGGGGGAAGGAGCAGTTTACAGGAGAAATGGGCTTGGGACAAGGAATGAGAGAAGAGAAAGACTAATTGATTTCTGTAATAAATTTCAGCTAGGAATAGAGGATACTTTGTTCAAGAACCATAAGAGCCAGAGATATACTTGGGAAAGGCAGGGCGATACGGGAAGATTTCAGTTAGAGTTCATCATGGTCAGGCAGAGATTCCGAAATAAGATACTGAGCTGTAAGACGTACCCAGAATCAGATATACACTCAGATCACAATCCAGTAGTGATGAAAAGTAAGCTGAAGTTTAAGAGATTAGTCAGGAATAATCAATACGCGAGGAAGTGGGATATAAAAGTCCTGAGGATACGCTTGAAGTTCTCTAAGGATATAGATACGGCAATAAAGAATAAAGCAGTAGGCAGTACAGTTGATGAGGAATGGACATCTCTTAAAAGGGCAATCACAGAAGTTGGAAAGAAAAACATAGGTACAAAGAAGGTAACTGTGAAGAAACCGTGGGTAACAGAAGAAACACTTCAGTTGATCGATGAATGAAAGAAGTACAAAAATGTTCAAGAAAATTCAGTACAGAAATACGAGTCACTGAGGAATGAAATAAATAGGAAGTGGAGGGAAGCTAAGACAAAATGGCTGCATGAAAAATTTGAAGAAATCGAAAAACAATTGATTGTCGGAGGGACTGACTCAGCATTAGGAAAGTCAAAACAACCTTTGGTGAAATTAAACGCAAGGATAGTAAAATTAAGATTGCAACCGGAATTCCACTGGGAAATGCAGAGGAGAGAGCAGATAAGTGGAAAGAGTACACTAAAGGCCTCTGTGAGGGGGAAGATTTTTCTGATGTGATAGAAGAAGAAAAAGGAGTCGATTTAGAAGAGATGGGGAATCGAGTATTAGAATCAAAATTTAAAAGAACTTTGGAAGACTTAAGATTAAATTAAGCAGAAGGGTTAGATAACATCCCATCAGAATTTCTAAAATCATTGGTGAAAGTGGCAACAAGCGACTATTCACGTTGGTGCGCAGAATATATCAGTCTGGCGACATACCATCTGACTTTCGGAAAAACATGATCCAGACAGTTCCGAAGAGTGCAGGAGATGACAAGTGCGAGAATTATCGCACAATCAGCTTAACAGCTCATGCACCTAAGTTTCTAACAAGAATAATATACAGAAGAATAGAAACGAAAATTGAGGATGTGTTATATGACGATCAGTTTGGTTTTAGGAAAGACAAAGGCACCAGAGAGGCGGTTCTGATCTTGCGATTGATAATGGAATCAAGAATAAGAAAAATCAAGACATGTTCATAGGATCTGTTACCTGAAAAAAGCGTTCGACAACGTAAAATGGTGGAAGATGTTCTAAATTCCGAGAAAAAAAGGGGTAAGCTACAGGGATAGAGCCAAGAGAGAATAATACGAGTCGACGACCGAGAACGAAGTGTTCGGATGAAAAAGGGTGTAAGATAGGCATGTGGTCTTTCACCTCTGCTGTTCAATATGTATATCGAAGAAGCAATGACGGAAATAAAGGAAAGGTTCAGGAGTGGGAATAAAATTCATGGTGAAAGAATACCTATGATACTATTCGCTGATGACATTGCTATCCTGAGTGAAAGTGAAGAAGAATTACAAGGTCTGCTGAATGGAATGAACAGTCTAATGAGTACAGAATAGGTATTGATAGTAAATCGAAGAAAGACAAAAGTAATGAGTAGTAACAGAAATGAGAACAGCGAGAAACTTAAAATTAGGATTGTTGGTCACAAAGTTGATGACGTTAAGGAATTCTGCTACATGGGCAGCAAGGTAACCAATGACGGTCGGAGCAAGGAGGACGTTAAAAGGAGACTAGCACTGGCAAAAAAAGATATTCCTGGCCATGAGAAGTCTACTAGTATCAAACAAATGCCTTGATTGGAGAATGTACGTTTGGAGTAAAACATTGTATGGTAGTGAAACATGGACTGTGGGAAAACCGGACCAGAAGGGAATCGAAGCATTTGAGATGTGGTGCCATAGACGAATGTTGAAAAGTAGATGGACTAATAAGGTAAGGCATAAGGAGGTTCTGCCCAGAATCGCAGAGAAAGGAACATGTGAAAAACACTGACACGAAGAAGGGGCAAGATCATAGGACATCTGCTAAGACATGAGAGAATGACTTCCATGGTATTAGAGGGATCTGTAGAGGGCAAAAACTGTAGAGGAAGACAGAGATTGTAATACATCCAGCAAATAATTGAGGACGTAGGTTGCAAGTGCTGCTCTGAGATGAAGAGGTTGATACATGTGAGTAAATCGTGGTGGGCCGCATCAAACCAGTCAGAAGACTGATGACTGAAAACAAATATGTATATATATATTTTACTATACAGAGCTCAACGGTATTCCCCTTTGTTTCGACGTGCAAGGATTTGTCCACGGCTACTTGCAGTTTACGGGCGGCTTTCATGAGCTTCACTACAAAGGTCTGAGAAAAAAAATCTGTTACATACTTTTGTTATCCTCTCCCTCTTTTCCTTTCCTCCTTTCTTAGTTTAGGTGGAACTGTTGGGGTATATGCAGTTAGGGGCCAACGCCTGAAGTAGTAAAGATATTTTTGTTTTTAGGGTCAAAGCGGCAGTGGCAAATAGGCCCCTATTTGACGAGTTCCTTTATAATCGTGGAAGTGAGGGGGGAGGGGACAAGCAAAAAATATGTCGGCAGAGAACTTGTTCGTGAAAGGCAAAGGTCCACACAGTTTTAATCTGCCAGGAAGTTTCATATGAGGGCACACTTAGTTGCAGAGTGAAATCTCAGTTCTGGAAACATCGCCCAGGCTGTGGCTAAGCCATGTCTCCATATTATCGTTTCCTGCAGGAGTGATAATCTTGCAGGTTTTGCAGTAGGCCTTCCGTGGCGTTCAGAAAGTGTGAGACGTGGCACTGGCTGAAGTAAGGCTGTGTCGTGCTTGAGTAGCTCAGGGATAGAGAACTTGCCCTTATTTCGAGTCTGGTTTCACCACACGTTTTAATCTTCCAGGAAGTTCCATATCAGCACACAGTCCGGTGCAGAGTGAAACTTACATTCAGGAAACGTAAAAATTAAATTTAAGGGAAATATTATTTTACTTATTTGTTGTGGCTTGCACTGACACCAATAAATATTATAGGTTTACTTATATTTGTGTGTTTGTAATATTTAATATGACAATTATCTGATATCTTTTTTTTTTTGTTTTTTTTTTTGAGAGAGGAAGCATTTGCATATCTTGGCACACTGACAGTTGTTCAGCAACCGGAAACATTAGTTATTGACTGTTATACATTGCTGCCACTACTACTTGATACACAAGTTGAACATAAAATTTTGGACAGAATTGCATTTACACAGTTAACACTATTCAATTACACAGTGGTACTTAATGTGGATGAAAGATGAGTGAGTGTGTTTTGTGTGTTTTCCTTTCCTAATCCCAAATAATTGGTACCGACCTATCTCCTAAATATTATTTTACTTGTTTGTTGTGGCTTGCACTGACACCCATAAATATTATAGGTTTACTTAT
This sequence comes from Schistocerca cancellata, assembly GCF_023864275.1. Lineage (NCBI taxonomy): Eukaryota > Metazoa > Arthropoda > Insecta > Orthoptera > Acrididae > Schistocerca > Schistocerca cancellata. Next base: position 19,441,403 of record NC_064633.1, on the reverse strand, counting down.
ATTTGTGTGTTTGTAATATTTAATATGACAATTATCTGATATCATTTGTGTGTTTGTTATAATTTGTATGTTTAGTGTAAGAGCATTGATAATGATTTTGTAAAAGCAATTGTGTATGCATTCAAACTGTTGTTCGTGCTTGCACCTATTCAACATTGCTGGGTGCCACTGGAAATGTTTAATTTCTGCTGATAAACTCTGATGAACTGTCTAATTAGTGATAGTGAATATTATGGACTGTTACGTACACTTGTTCAACATGAAGGGTGCCACTAGGAGATGTTTAATTTGTGCTAATGAACTTTGATGAACTGTCTAATTAGTGATAGTGAATATTATGAACTGTTACTTCCACCTGCTCAACATTACTGGGTGCCACTAATGGACTGCTTCTACTGAAATGATGTCACTTGTTGGTGTCTGCACCTGCTCAACATTACTGGGTGCCACTGATGGACTGCTTCTAATGAAATGATGTCACTTGTTGGTGTCTGCATCTGTTCAACATTCCTGGGTGCCACTGTTGAAGCTGTTTAAATACTGCTGGTGAAATGTTGAGACTGCTATTTGCACCTGTTGATCATTGCTGGGTGCTACTGTTGGAACTGTCAACTACTCTGAGGAGTCCTACTTGTATTGAACTACTGAAAGAATTTTATGTGAATATTTGTACGAACTGATGTTTTGTGTGTTTACTATTTATGAAATGTTATGAGACTCTTCCCTGCTCCTGTTCGTCATTTCTGGTGCCATTGATTGAATAATACTTGTGTAAACTATTATCTAAATTCATATGTATAAAGCATTTGCATTCCTTACTGTATTTTATATATTAGGTTATTGAAGGGTCAGTGCAAAGCCAAAATTTATTTAGTTATGTGATATTTACTTATTAATATTACTTTTTAATTTTTGTCTCTATTTTTTGGACGAATTTGGTGGTATTTTCACCACCAATGCCGGCAAAAATACCATCAAATTCTAGCCCGTGGAGGAGGGGCATATGAAAGGTGGCTACACTGAGTCACAGCGCCAGAGATTGCGCCAGAGAGTATTATTCAGCCGCCTCCACTGGCAGTGCTTATTGAGAAGTAGCAGTGGAGAGTGCTTGTTGAGATGTTGTCATATTGTTTTGATGGGCTAGACACCAGATATTGTTGGACTGAGGATGCTGTAATGATCAGAGTGTGCTTTTCGTCAATATATATGAAGGTAAAAAATTCCTTTTTTTATTATTTCAATGCCTTAATCAATAATGCCTCTTGGTCACAGGTTCAGTCAACAAAGCATCTGGCTCGTGTTCTTGTATTAGACTGTATTTCTGGTTTCTATGTGCAGTTATAGTATTTCTGTTTTTTTAATTACTTCAGTATAAATGGTGTTTAAAATATCTTGTCTTATTGAGGAAGAACCGTGCCAGATGTGTACGTTGAATCACACTTCCACACACAGAACAGTTACACTTGTGCTTTGTTGTTTCGTAGGTTTTATAGTTGCTGGGGACTTAATTAATTAATTGTGTACACGGAAATTTTCTTTCATTCTTTGTTGTTATTCTATGCAGTCAGATTGCGTACTAATACTGGTCAGGGCCAACCGGTTACGAGACTGCGTAACCGGACTGACAGCGATTAAAACTTAAAATTATTTGCATAATAAAATTTAATTAAGCCTCCATGCACCGTTGCTGTTTACAATATATATAAATGATCTAGTAGAAAGCGTCAGATGCTCTTTAAGGCTATTCGCAGATGATCCAGTTGTCTATACCAAAGAAGCAACGTCAGAAGATAGTAAGAATTTTCAGAGCGACCTGCAGAGAATTGATGATTGGTGCTGGCTCTGGCAGTTACCCCTGAACGTAAATAAATGTAAAATATTGCTCATACATAGGAAAAGAAACCCACTAAGGTACAGCTACACGACTCATGACAAACAGCTGGAGACAGCATCTGCCGTAAAATATGTAGGCGTCGCTATCCAGAGTGGCCTTAAATGGAATTGTGGTGTCACCGCCAGACACCACACTTGCTAGGTGGTAGCTTTTAAATCGGCCGCGGACCGCTAGTATACGACGGACCCGCGTGTCGCCACTGTCAGTGATGGCAGACCGAGCGCCGGCACACGGCAGGTCTAGAGAGACGTACTAACACTCGCCCCAGTTGTATAGCCGACTTAGCGAGCAATGGTTCACTGACAAATACGCTCTCATTTGCCGAGACGATAGTTAGCATAGCCTTCAGCTACGTCTGTTGCTACGACCTAGCAAGGCGCCATTACCAATTGATGGAGATTGCACTTATGTATAATCAAGACCTATGTTCTCCAATTATGGAATAAAGTTAAGTATTACTTCAACGACGTACTTTATTTGCTATATTAATAATCTTGTAATGTTCCTGACCTCACGCCAGTCTGTGTGAGCTTATCGCGTGCATTTCGGCCTCCTTTAACTACAAGGTGTTGGCACTTCTGCCAACACTTCAGGAATGACCATATGAAACAGATAGTGGAAAAACTAGACACCAGACTCAGATTCATCGGAAGAATCTTAAGTAAATGTAACTCATCCACGAAAGAAGTGGCTCATAAGGCGCTTGTTCGCCAGATTCTTGAGTATTGTTCATCTACACTCCTGGAAATGGAAAAAAGAACACATTGACACCGGTGTGTCAGACCCACCATACTTGCTCCGTACACTGCGAGAGGGCTGTACAAGCAATGATCACACGCACGGCACAGCGGACACACCAGGAACCGCGGTGTTGGCCGTCGAATGGCGCTAGCTGCGCAGCATTTGTGCACCGCCGCCGTCAGTGTCAGCCAGTTTGCCGTGGCATACGGAGCTCCATCGCAGTCTTTAACACTGGTAGCATGCCGCGACAGCGTGGACGTGAACCGTATGTGCAGTTGACGGACTTTGAGCGAGGGCATATAGTGGGCATGCGGGAGGCCGGGTGGACGTACCCTTTAATTGCTCAACACGTGGGGCGTGAGGTCTCCACAGTACATCGATGTTGTCGCCAGTGGTCGGCGGAAGGTGCACGTGCCCGTCGACCTGGGACCGGACCGCAGCGACGCACGGATGCACGCCAAGACCGTAGGATCCTACGCAGTGCCGTAGGGGACCGCACCGCCACTTCCCAGCAAATTAGGGACACTGTTGCTCCTGGGGTATCGGCGAGGACCATTCGCAACCGTCTCCATGAAGCTGGGCTACGGTCCCGCACACCGTTAGGCCGTCTTCCGCTCACGCCCCAACATCGTGCAGCCTGCCTCCAGTGGTGTCGCGACAGGCGTGAATGGAGGGACGAATGGAGACGTGTCGTCTTCAGCGATGAGAGTCGCTTCTGCCTTGGTGCCAATGATGGTCGTATGCGTGTTTGGCGCCGTGCAGGTGAGCGCCACAATCAGGACTGCATACGACCGAGGCACACAGGGCCAACACCCGGCATCATGGTGTGGGGAGCGATCTCCTACACTGGCCGTACACCACTGGTGATCGTCGAGGGGACACTGAATAGTGCACGGTACATCCAAACCGTCATCGAACCCATCGTTCTACCATTCCTAGACCGGCAAGGGAACTTGCTGTTCCAACAGGACAATGCACGTCCGCATGTATCCCGTGCCACCCAACGTGCTCTAGAAGGTGTAAGTCAACTACCCTGGCCAGCAAGATCTCCGGATCTGTCCCCCATTGAGCATGTTTGGGACTGGATGAAGCGTCGTCTCACGCGGTCTGCTCGTCCAGCACGAACGCTGGTCCAACTGAGGCGCCAGGTGGAAATGGCATGGCAAGCCGTTCCACAGGACTACATCCAGCATCTCTACGATCGTCTCCATGGGAGAATATCAGCCTGCATTGCTGCGAAAGTTGGATATACACTGTACTAGTGGCGACATTGTGCATGCTCTGTTGCCTGTGTCTATGTGCCTGTGGTTCTGTCAGTGTGATCATGTGATGTATCTGACCCCAGGAATGTGTCAATAAAGTTTCCCCTTCCTGGGACAATGAATTCACGGTGTTCTTATTTCAATTTCCAGGAGTGTATTTGGAATCCCTATCAGGTAGGACTGATAGAGGAGATAGAGATCCAACGAAGAGCGGGGCGTTTCGTCATGGGATCATTTAGCTGGCGAGAGAGATGCTAAACAAACTCCACTGGCAGACGTCAAAGACGTCAAAATATATCAGACGTGTTTTCCTGTGGAGGAATCGGTTGACCTATGACCTTGCGATCAAATGTTTTCGGTTCCCATTGGAGAGGCACGTCCTTTCGTCTACTAATCGCACGGTTTTGCGGTGCGGTCGCAAAACACAGACACTAAACTTATTACAGTGAACAGAGACGTCAATGAACGAACGGACAGATCATAACTGCGAAAATAAAGAAATTAAAGTTTTCACTCGAGGGAAGACTTGAACCAAGGATCTCTCGTTCCACAGTTGCTCACGCTAACCACGGGAACACGGCCCTCCTGATCTCCCGCTGTCCTTGTGTTGCTTATCTTGCACATAGACTACTGAGTTTGTATATTTTGCTTATTTTTTTCATAGTTCCACATAACTTCTTCCTGTTTTCTTGATTGATCTGAGTTCAGTTTTTCAAGGTCTATCCACTGTGCCAACTTATAACTAAATCTGAGGGGGGTGCGATGGGGAGGTTCCCTTGTTAGTCACTGGATTAGACACGCCAAACTAACATGTTCTATCTCGAAGCTTCAACTACCCATATCCCACTTGAACACGATAGTTTTGTTCTCCATGGCTGACATGTCACCCAGTTAATAATTCCAAGGTATAACTAAGGTCCTCCAGCAACCGCCGTTAGTGCTTCATGGACTTGCTTACAAACCGCAGTGAGCTATATGGCGCACTGGACGACTGTTCCGATCCCCTTTCGGCTATCCATATGAAATTTTTCCGTCTATTGCGTAGCTGTATATTGAGCAAGCAGTGAAGGAAACCAAAGAAAAATTTGGAGTAGGTATTAAAATCCATCGAGAAGAAATAAAAACCTTGAGGTTCGCCGATGACATTGTAATTCTGTCAGAGACAGCAAAGGACTTGGAAGAGCAGTTGAACGGAATGGATAGCGTCTTGAAAGGAGGATATAAGATGAACATCAACAAAAGCAAAACGAGGACAATGGAATGTAGTCGAACTAAGTCGGGAGATGCTGAGGGTATTAGATCAGGAAATGAGACACTTAAAGTAGTAAAGAAGTTTTGCTATTTTGGGAGCAAAATAACTGATGATGGTCGAAGTAGAGACGATATAAAATGTAGACTGGCAATAGCAAAGAAATCCTTTCTGAACAAGAGAAATTTGTTAACATCGAGTATAGATTTAAGTGTCAGAAAGTCATTTCTGAAAGTATTTCTATGGAGTGTAGCCATGTATGGAAGTGAAACATGAACAATAAATAGTTTGGACAAGAAGAGAATAGAAGCTTTCGAAATGTGGTGCTACAGAAGAATGCTGAAGATTAGATGGGTAGATCACATAACTAATGATGAGGTATTGAATAGAATTGGGGAGAAGAGGAGCTTGTGGCACAACGTGACTAGAAGAAGGGATCCATTGGTAGGACATGTTCTGAGGCATCAAGGGATCACCAATTTAGTACTGGAGGGCAGCGTGGAGGGTAAAAATCGTAGAGGGAGACCAAGAGATGAATACACCAAGCAGATTCAGAAGGATGTAGGTTGCAGTAGGTACTGGGAGATGAAGAAGCTTGCACAGGATAGAGTAGCATGGAGAGCTGCATCAAACCAGTCTTAGGACTGAAGACCACAACAACAACAACATTGCGTAACTCGCTTAAACTAAATGACAAGATGGTTTACAGGAAAGGGGCACGGCGTACATCTTTCCCAGTTCTTCTACAATTCAAGTTCGCCACCGAAGAGACGTTAAAACCTCTTTCCTTCCTTCATACAAACCGCGTGCTGGACGTCCCCCAGAAATATGTTCCGATCCACCTTCTTTATAAGCCACGATATTTAACTGATCTCATTGCAGCACTTGGATGTTCAAAAATATACTAAAGTAAGAGGCACAAGGTAGGCTACAGTTTTGTAACTAGAGCATTTGCATAATTCCATTCGCCTGACTTGTTATATAAATTGTATTTTGGCCACAACTATCCTTTTTAGCGTTAAACTTTCACAAAACACGTTCGGGTAACCTATTCCAAAGTCAGTTTCTTTCAATCTCAATATTATGTTCTAAATTGTAACCGTAGTTAGCCGGTTCATTATGAATTTCTCAGGACTAGCTTGTAGGCTTTCTCGCTCGCAGATGGTATACGTGCAGACTGTTACCTCACACGTCAATTATCCGTGACGACGTAGATGTATCAGCTGCACATGTAATTTATGTATGTAGCACCTGACAGTGCAGTGAGAAATCCATAAGTCAGCACTGTAACTCCACTTCATGGTATGGTGATTGAAGATCAGATTCAATCACTAAGTGGGTCGTATAACTATGGTGGAATGGTCTGATCTTTGCAATAGATAGCAGCTTTAACCATTCTTCTATCTTTAATTTTGCATATTAGGTATTGTGTTAAGAACCTCAAATCAGAATCTTAAGATAGTTCATACCCTTTGGTATCAATCACATGACGCTCTTTCATTACTGCCACACATAAAAAAACTTTACAACTTTGGCAGCGAATGTTTTGCATCTGACAAAAATGAACAATGTTATACTGTGTAGCACTAGTCTGATATATATGAAACTTTGTGAAGATGTTTATGAAATAACGGTTATTAAGTGGCTAAATTTTATGTACATTCTCAATTTATGATCCACAAGCGCGCAAATATACACTTGTACTCATTGTGGCGTGAACGCAAACTCCCTCAAAATGTCATATTAAGGAATTTCTTGCTTTAACAGATGAGCTGTGGCATGCTATGTTAGCGCACTAAGATTTTTCCTTGGCTGATGATATGAAAATATACTTTTCGATGCTCTGTTGGTGACAAAGGGACCGCTTAGGCCGGTTTACACTTCTCAGGACTCTTGTGCTGTAAGCTGAAGCCTCGTGTCTTGTGTTATCCTACTGAAATAAGCTGCTTTGTACCCTGATATAGCAGTAGATGACAAAATGATTTACTATTCTTTCTACGTACTGATGAGCATTCAACCTGTCTTCAACAATTATCAAATGACTCATGTTGTCATGTGCAATAGCTCTCCACACCATGATCCCATGGACTGGAGACGTGTAGGTATTGTTACCTCCTCGCAAAGAATATTAAATGACAATGATAATGAAAACGTGTGCCAAATGTCGTCTTCCCACAAAACTGAATAATAAAAATGAGCCAAGCGTAACCTCCTTGCAGAATTAAAGAATAATAATGGCCCAAATGTAAACTCCCCACAAAATTAACGTTAAGAAATGAAGATTGCTCATTAAACCCACAATAATGTTAATTAAATAATGAAGCATGAACTGAATGTAACATCTGAACAGCAATAATTAAACCTGATAAATTTTATAGGCACAGCAGCGCTGACCTACGGCCCTGTGAAATAATCAAACCTGATAAATTCTTACTTCAGTGAAACTCCATCTGCTCTTATTTTTGGCACAGCTTCGTGCAATGCTGGCGTATATTTAATTCTGATTCTTGGAGGAAATGCATAGGAAATATTCTTTGAATTGAAATGAATCTTTTTCTTCAAAAGGGTGGAAGAATTCTTTAAATTGAAATGATTACTTTTCTTTAAAAGATTTACTTTATAAAAAAATTATTATTGGGGATCTCTTGAACAAATTAATTACAATTAACAGATGTTATTGGCTGAGCGCAATGCTGCTTCATTACCTTCGATAACAATATACCTCGTCCTGAATCGTGACCAGAGACGGAGGGAGAGCACGCCGCCGACCCATGTCGACGCCCGCTCAGTACAACCGTCCACTCGCTACAACTACTGCCGACAGAGTGCAACTCGCAACTGAACCATTCTCTCTGCCGACTCCACACACACTACTACCGTCGTCTCGCGCGCGCTACTACTACTCTCGGACTGAACTCTCGCGCGGTCAAGCGCAGACTAGTAACGATAAATAACTCTCTGGTCAGAGATTCTCTCATGCCTCGCCATCGCTGGTACTGAATACAAATTGGAACGTACGCGTTTCAGTATCAAGAATCACTGCTTCCAGCGACATTTCGCCTGCTTTTATACTGATACATTGCTGTCAACCTGATCGCCCTAAGAAGAAGTGAGACTGATTGCTGAACGGCACAGAATTCCACTCACTACCCCAGTTGACTCTAGCAGGCTCTACATCATGCAATTCCCTGTCATCTATGGTACGATCTCAGTAGCAACAGGCGCATTATATCTCGAAATCTCAACGCAGCGTAAAGGAATCCATTCCCTAAGGTTCATGGTGACACACTGCCTGTACCGTTTGCCTTCATTTCAGCTGTTGTCATCCGTTTATTCGTCGGAGACTATCGAGCAGCCCTACAACCTTCTCGTGGTGAAGTCCTTCGGGAAATACCTATGCCTACTGTTCGTGCTGTACCGTTGTCCTGAGTCCACCTCACTACCGCTATCTCGGCAGTCTTCACACCGCAGCTATCTGTCTGTGCGGTTTGTCGGTATGATGCTCCCATGTTTCCCATGCTGATGATTCGTCCATTATTAGCGTCCAGAAAATGGCGACGAGATGAATGTGCACGTCCTCTGAGCCTGCTGTGCTGTGATCTCTACCCGAAGACTGGCAGTGACGTCGGACACAGCCTGTAACCATGTGCAGTCACACTATTCTTCGTCTACATCTACATCTACATCTACGTTTATACCCCGCAAGCCACCCAACGGTGTGTGGCGGAGGGAACTTTACGTGCCACTGTCATTACCTCACTGTCCTGTTCCAGTCACGTATGGTTCGCGGGAAGAACGACTGCCGGAAAGCCTCTGTGCGCGCTCGAGTCTCTCTAATTTTACATTCGTGATCTACTCGGGGGGTATAAGTCTGCCACCTGAGTTTGCTAAACATCTCCGTAACGCTATCACGCTTACCAAATAACCCTGTGACGAAACGCGCCGCTCTTCTTTGGATCTTCTCTATCTCCTCTGGCAACCCGACCTGGTACGCATCCCACACTGATGAGCAATACTCAAGTATAGGTCGAACGAGTATTTTGTAAGCCACCTCCTTTGTTGATGGACTACATTTTCTAAGGACTCTCCCAATGAATCTCAACCCGGCACCCGCCTTACCAACAATTAATTTTATATGGTCATTCCACTTCAAATCGTTCCGCACGCATACTTCCAGATATTTTACAGAAGTAACTGCTACCAGTGTTTGTTCGTCTATCATATAATTATACAATAAAAGATCATTCTTTCTATGTATTCGCAATACATTACATTTGTCTATGTTAAGGGTCAGTTGCCACTCCCTGCACCAAGTGCCTATCCGCTGTAAATCTTCCTGCATTTCGCTGCAATTTTCTAATGCTGCAACTTCTCTGTATACTACATCATCAGCCGCGAAAAGCCACATGGAACTTCCGACTATCTACCACGTCATTTACATATATTGTATATATATATATTCTTTACTCATAATACTGAAAATAAGCTCGCATAAAAATGAATGAAAGTCATAATGCGAAATAGTTCTGCAAAACACAAAGATCAAATTAAACAGAAGGATAGATGACATTCTAAAGCTAATGGGGGAACTGACAACTAAGCGACTATTCAGGTAGGTCTGTGGGATGCATGAGACTGGCAATGTACCATCAGGGTTTCACAAAAATATCATCCACACAATTCCGAAGACAGCAAGGGCAGATAAGTGCGAGAACTACCCCACAGGCAGCTTAACGGCTCATGCATCTACGAGGGTTGAATGAAAAGTAATGCCTACACCTTCTTTACTTGGATGTGGATGGGAATATTTTAATAAATCAACTGCAGAGATAATCCTTAGAATGTGATCTGTAATTGCCAATATTCACTTTTCCACATAATCACCAGCCAATTAGATGCATTTCTGCCAACGATGAACAAGTTTTCTGAAGCCATCACGGAAGAAGTCGACACTCTGTTTCCGCAGCCACAGTCTCACAGTTCTCTCAACGTCTTCATTAGAAGCTTAATCATGTCCCCGCAGATCTTCTTTCATTATCGGAAACAGATGGAAGTCAGATGGTGCTAAATCTGGACTGTATGGAGGATACTGTATGGTGGTGAGATTCAGTCTCTGAAATTCTGCTGTGGAGGGACGTGAAGTGTGTGGTTTGGCATTGTTAAGCAAAGTAGTAATGTGACCCACACGTTCTTGTGAAATGCCGATTGTGCCTGCAGTTTCTCTGTGAGTAATACGACGATCGTCCTGAATCAGTCAACATTTTGCTTGTGAAACTCGGTGGTTGCTGTCACAGCGACGTCCAACTCTTTGTCACACGGGTCAGATATTCCCGCCTCAACACCTTTAAACTTACTCGCCCAACGACGCACAGTACTCACATCAACACAATGACCTTAAACTGCTTTCATTCTCTGATGAATCTACCTTGGGGTGAAATATTCTGCGGTCAAGAACTCAGTGACTGCACGTTGCTTAAATCGCATATACCGAAAGTCTGCGCAGGTTTCCATACTTTATAGAGTAACAACACAACTGTTCAATTCTAAGGCTTCCAGACAACTGGAGCTGTAGAGAAGAGGCTACGGAACAAGCCAGTACCTCAATCAATATACACTCCTGGAAATGGAAAAAAGAACACATTGACACCGGTGTGTCAGACCCACCATACTTGCTCCGGACACTGCGAGAGGGCTGTACAAGCAATGATCACACGCACGGCACAGCGGACACACCAGGAACCGCGGTGTTGGCCGTCCAATGGCGCTAGCTGCGCAGCATTTGTGCACCGCCGCCGTCAGTGTCAGCCAGTTTGCCGTGGCATACGGAGCTCCATCGCAGTCTTTAACACTGGTAGCATGCCGCGACAGCGTGGACGTGAACCGTATGTGCAGTTGACGGACTTTGAGCGAGGGCGTATAGTGGGCATGCGGGAGGCCGGGTGGACGTACCGCCGAATTGCTCAACACGTGGGGCGTGAGGTCTCTACAGTAAATCGATGTTGTCGCCAGTGGTCGGCGGAAGGTGCACGTGCCCGTCGACCTGGGACCGGACCGCAGCGACGCACGGATGCACGCCAAGACCGTAGGATCCTACGCAGTGCCGTAGGGGACCGCACCGCCACTTCCCAGCAAATTAGGGACACTGTTACTCCTGGGGTATCGGCGAGGACCATTCGCAACCGTCTCCATGAAGCTGGGCTACGGTCCCGCACACCGTTAGGCCGTCTTCCGCTCACGCCCCAACATCGTGCAGCCCGCCTCCAGTGGTGTCGCGACAGGCGTGAATGGAGGGACGAATGGAGACGTGTCGTCTTCAGCGATGAGAGTCGCTTCTGCCTGGGTGCCAATGATGGTCGTATGCGTGTTTGGCGCCGTGCAGGTGAGCGCCACAATCAGGACTGCATACGACCGAGGCACACAGGGCCAACACCCGGCATCATGGTGTGGGGAGCGATCTCCTACACTGGCCGTACACCACTGGTGATCGTCGAGGGGACACTGAATAGTGCACGGTACATCCAAACCGTCATCGAACCCATCGTTCTACCATTCCTAGACCGGCAAGGGAACTTGCTGTTCCAACAGGACAATGCACGTCCGCATGTATCCCGTGCCACCCAACGTGCTCTAGAAGGTGTAAGTCAACTACCCTGGCCAGCAAATCTCCGGATCTGTCCCCCATTGAGCATGTTTGGAACTGGATGAAGCGTCGTCTCACGCGGTCTGCACGTCCAGCACGAACGCTGGTCCAACTGAGGCGCCAGGTGGAAATGGCATGGCAAGCCGTTCCACAGGACTACATCCAGCATCTCTACGATCGTCTCCATGGGAGAATAGCAGCCTGCATTGCTGCGAAAGGTGGATATACACTGTACTAGTGCCGACATTGTGCATGCTCTGTTGCCTGTGTCTATGTGCCTGTGGTTCTGTCAGTGTGATCATGTGATGTATCTGACCCCAGGAATGTGTCAATAAAGTTTCCCCTTCCTGGGACAATGAATTCACGGTGTTCTTATTTCAATTTCCAGGAGTGTATATACAAGAAGTTTCCGATATGTCGAATGCTGCATCTGTGCCGACAGGTAAACGAGACAGTGTGTCGGTGTTTGCGTGTTGCACCGTCGGGCGCCATCGAATTTCATACTGGTAATTTGTCAAAACTAACGACCAACTTTCAAGCTAGTCCACCGTGTGGTCGGCAACTTCTTAGACGGCTGAAACAGAGCAGTCAAAGGCTTATGGACCGTGACCACGAAAAATTTGGTGATACTATATATCATATCCAGGGCTTCTTTTTTCCAGCTGACTATAATTAATCTGAGCACTGTTCAAAGTTTTGGAAGCAAATGCGGTGGGACGTTCTGTTTTGCCAATTTCAGTGGACAAAATGGTCTCGATGCCGTGGGACGATGCTTTGACTGCAAGCACAAGTGGTTTGAGCGTAAGACAAGGTTGACGAAAGGCAGGGTTGACGGATCAATGCATTTTTCAGTTTTGATGGAGCTTGGTCGTAGTCTTCTGTCCAATGGAACGGAACATTTTTTCTTCTCAGGCGGTTAATAGGTTCGGCAATTTGCGCTGCATTAGGAATGGGCATTATGTAGTAAATCAATTTCCCATAAACAGCTTGCAGTTCACGTAAATTCTTAGGAGACGGCACATGTTGAATTGCTTGCAAATGTTTCGTCGAAAGACTAGCACCATTGGCGTCGATGATATGTGCTAAGTATTCAACAGTTGTGTTGAAAAAAGAACATTTCTGCATGTTTTATTTGAGGTCTGACTCAGTTAAATCTTGAAAAGGACAGTCCAAACTTTTAAGGTGTTGTTCCGGTGTTTGTCCAGAGACGATTATGTCGTCAAGATAGTTAAAAGGGGTAGGCACCTTGGACGTTACTTGTGCGAGAAGTTTTTGAGACAACGCAGACGCGGAAGCACTTCCGAAAGATAGGCGTTGTTATTCAGACAAGGCCACATGAGTATTCACAACAAAAATTTTCTTTGCGTCTTCGTCCAGTGGTAATTGAAGATAGGCTTCTTTTTGAGAAGAATTGTCCTCCCGCTAGGCGACCCAAGAAATCAATAATTGTCTGTGAATTTACTGTGTGTTTGAAATCCGCACAAAGGCGAATTTTCCCATTTGGGTTACGAAAGACTACTAAGGATGATACCCACTGAGTTGCTGAAATAGGTTCTAAGACGCCAACGGGTTCCAGTCTCTGAATTTCCGTAGCCACGTCGTCGGGCAATGGGGTCGGCACAGGGCGTGCGCGGCAAGATTTGGGTTGCTCATGAGCTTCAGCGTAATGTGAACGTGAAAATCTTTTGCACATCAAAGAGTGCCGTCGAACAAATGTTGATACTCGTCTCAGAGTTATCCTGTGTGTCTCAACTGGAGGAATCAAACGCATCCATGCCGAAAATATTTGAGCTCGTGCGTGAGCAGACTACAGTGAAAGAGACTTCCTTAGTCGTGTTTTTGTATTTTTCAGGTAAGTGGAATATTACAAGCAGCGAAATGCTGTCCCCGTTATAGATGATGAGACGCAGACGTGATGCTTCCTAAGGGTCTTGGCCAATTTTTTCACATGTGTCTAGGCTAAGCAACGTGACAGAAGCTCCAAATTCTAGTTGAAAAGGCACTGATTGGTTACAAATTCGCAATGTAATGCACAGTCTGAGGGGTGCTCGCTGAATACAATTGTCCATTCTGTGTTGGGGAAAACTGTTCTCTGTTTCCACCTGCGCACTAGAGCGCTTTCATGATTTTCAAGATTGGAAGAGCCGTGTTGAAGTGTGTGGTATTCGCGTTAAACACATGAATTTCCGTTTTCTGCGTCTTCGCTTGTCTGATTTTTGAGCCGGGGGTGGTGCAGAATCTGAACCGCAAATGGCATTGATTTCCACCTGTTCCTTCTTAGCATCATTCCCGCGTGAAACAGAAGAGTACTTTTTCTAGTCTTTTGCAGGCAGATCGGTTTTGTATGTCCCGTGCCTGACCAAATTTGCACTCAGGGTGACTGAAGATGATGTTCTTCAGATTATGGGTGACACAGCATTTCACACATGACGTAGCTGGCTGGGGCAGTGTTACCAGCGTTTCGCCGGCGCGGCAACCGCTCTACGCAGCGTGTCCGGCCTTGTCTGCGCGGACCTAATTTTCGACTGCTGGTGGCGGGGCTGTGGCAGGGGCACGGGTTTTTTGTTTCAAGTGAAGTGATAACTGGTAGACAGTACTCTTCCTCGGCTATATTCTGAGCGTCGCATGCAGCGATACCTTTAAACATATCACTGAAATTAGGGTTGCGATGCTTTAGAATTTCTGCCCTCAGTCTCTGATCTGATAGATTCTGAATTACAGTATCGAGAAGTATTTTATCTTGATAAGTTGCGCCAGAAGACCAATTGAATTTTTCAGTCTCTAGTGACGCCCTGCAATTCTGTGGTCCATTCCTTACAGGACAGATCAGTAGGACGTTGCGTGCGGAAAAGTTTCTACCGCGCAGCAGCAACTTGTGTTTGGCTCTAAGAAATTCGTCTAATTCTGCAATTATGACCTCTTGGGGCTCAATGAGGGGAAACAATTTCACTAGGAGGCGGTAGGTGTATAGTCTACACACGAAAAGAGAAAGCCACGACGTGATTCAACTGTGATTTTGTAGACATCGAGAAGTTGATGCAGTTGTGTTACGTATTCCCTTCGTCCCGTCGAACTGTCGGGAGCAGCAGCTGAATTGCTTCCTTAGATTATGGCTCCTTTTGCTACTGGGCTGCGTGTGCTTATACGAGGCAAGAAATTGTTCTCTTTTTGCTGACTCTGAAAATGAATAAGATATGTTACACTCTGCTCAGCACTTAGATGTTGCTCTCCCTGGTTTGTCATGAAACTTTAAATATCTCAAATATTTCAACTTATGCATTTGAACTTCATACACTCCTGGAAATTGAAATAAGAACACCGTGAATTCATTGTCCCAGGAAGGGGAAACTTTATTGACACATTCCTGGGGTCAGATACATCACATGATCACACTGACAGAACCACAGGCACATAGACACAGGCAACAGAGCATGCACAATGTCGGCACTAGTACAGTGTATATCCACCTTTCGCAGCAATGCAGGCTGCTATTCTCCCATGGAGACGATCGTAGAGATGCTGGATGTAGTCCTGTGGAACGGCTTGCCATGCCATTTCCACCTGGCGCCTCAGTTGGACCAGCGTTCGTGCTGGACGTGCAGACCGCGTGAGACGACGCTTCATCCAGTCCCAAACATGCTCAATGGGGGACAGATCCGGAGATCTTGCTGGCCAGGGTAGTTGACTTACACCTTCTAGAGCACGTTGGGTGGCACGGGATACATGCGGACGTGCATTGTCCTGTTGGAACAGCAAGTTCCCTTGCCGGTCTAGGAATGGTAGAACGATGGGTTCGATGACGGTTTGGATGTACCGTGCACTATTCAGTGTCCCCTCGACGATCACCAGTGGTGTACGGCCAGTGTAGGAGATCGCTCCCCACACCATGATGCCGGGTGTTGGCCCTGTGTGCCTCGGTCGTATGCAGTCCTGATTGTGGCGCTCACCTGCACGGCGCCAAACACGCATACGACCATCATTGGCACCAAGGCAGAAGCGACTCTCATCGCTGAAGACGACACGTCTCCATTCGTCCCTCCATTCACGCCTGTCGCGACACCACTGGAGGCGGGCTGCACGATGTTGGGGCGTGAGCGGAAGACGGCCTAACGGTGTGCGGGACCGTAGCCCAGCTTCATGGAGACGGTTGCGAATGGTCCTCGCCGATACCCCAGGAGTAACAGTGTCCCTAATTTGCTGGGAAGTGGCGGTGCGGTCCCCTACGGCACTGCGTAGGATCCTACGGTCTTGGCGTGCATCCGTGCGTCGCTGCGGTCCGGTCCCAGGTCGACGGGCACGTGCACCTTCCGCCGACCACTGGCGACAACATCGATTTACTGTAGAGACCTCACGCCCCACGTGTTGAGCAATTCGGCGGTACGTCCACCCGGCCTCCCGCATGCCCACTATACGCCCTCGCTCAAAGTCCGTCAACTGCACATACGGTTCACGTCCACGCTGTCGCGGCATGCTACCAGTGTTAAAGCCTGCGATGGAGCTCCGTATGCCACGGCAAACTGGCTGACACTGACGGCGGCGGTGCACAAATGCTGCGCAGCTAGCGCCATTGGACGGCCAACACCGCGGTTCCTGGTGTGTCCGCTGTGCCGTGCGTGTGATCATTGCTTGTACAGCCCTCTCGCAGTGTCCGGAGCAAGTATGGTGGGTCTGACACACCGGTGTCAATGTGTTCTTTTTTCCATTTCCAGGAGTGTATATTCACACACACACAAAAAAAGATTCAATGGGAAGAAAAATATTGTCCTGCTGTGGCGTCCAAACCTCCGTGTTTCATTCCCTTTTCCTCATCTTCCGTGTTTTATAACTTCCTTTATATACTGTGTGGTTCTCTTAGTGATGAGCGAGGAATAGATGCCATTCATGAACAGAGAATTCAGATATTAATTTATTCTACATGTAACACCAAATAATAAAAATAATACATTACTTTGTTACTGTAGTTGCAGCGTCATTTGCTGACAGGATACACTAATACAAAAGAGTTATAAATCTGTCATTCTTCAATACAATGTCTGTTCAGAAGATGTCTAGCCCTGGTCACTATGAAAGTCTGTAAATGTTATTCAACTGGCAAACACACAAAATGGGGTTGGGCCGGTATTACACTATCAAATTTATTTGTCCAATATCTTTGTCAAATAGAAATTTGATCGTGTAATAGGGAACTTTCTCAAATGTCGTCAAATATTTGATCAAATCTAGGGCCTCGCTGTAGATTTGATCAAAGAAGTCGCTTGTCTTTTGTTCACTGCAATGTGACATGTTACCACGTGGAAGGCCGGCATCGCTGCAGCGTTCTGTCGTCTGTAGTGTTTTTATAAACATTGACGGTAAATACAATTGGTGTGTGCCGACAACTACAAAATTAATAGAGATGTATGAAGCTGATGAGGCGCTTTACAACGTGAGGCACCCTGAATACAAAAATAGATTAAGAAGATTGGAGACCTGACCTGACCTGACCTAACCTAACCTAACCTAACCTAACTCTCTCCTGCACCAAGGAATCGGAGTGTTACAGTGAGCCTCGCTTCTGCAGATATAGCAGTTCTTAAGTGAGTATTTTGCTTTGTGATATGAGGATACACTTCACTGAGCACATACAGAAATGTATGTTCATCCATTGTTAAGTAATTGATGTACGACTTGACGTCCTCCACTATAAGCTCACGTAACAAATTTTGTTGAATGCTTTTATGGTGTCGTCGTAAAACGCACGCCTTCACCCAGGTACGTTTCCTTTTCTGTCCCCCGCTTCTCTTCCGCATGTGCACACAGTGCAATGGTGGTACCTGCAACTGCTGCGGTTAATACCAAGTTGTTGTTGTCAGCCATTTTGAACTTTGACGAAAAATATGATGACAGTGTAATACCATTCTTTAGCGCCACGTCATAGATCTTTGTCAAATATGTTTGACGAATATTTGATCACATCTTTGATCAAATCTTTTACAAAGAAATTTGATAGTGTAATACCGGCCTTAGTGCATGTACGAGGTGTGTTTTCAAAATAAGTACCGTTTTAAAATTGAAAAAAGACGTGCTAAGATATCTCAATAATTTTATTTTTTACCTGAAAGCCTGTACCTTAATCTATGCACCGACGCCGTTAGAGTCTGATTCTTCCTTGTTTACGTTGTGTACTGAGTGTTTAATATGCCTCCGATAATCTTGAGCCCCGCCGACTGTCAAGTACGAACTGTTACAAGATTTTGTAGTGCTAAAGGCCTAAAAGCGATCGATATTCAACGTGAGATCTGTGCAGTTTACGGAGAAAACATTATGGGTGATGGAATGGTAAAAAAGTGGGTGAGAGCATTTAAAGATGGCCGCACAAATGTACATGATGAACGACGGAGTGGGCGTCCTTCGGTCGTTAATGAAAGTTTGGTGCAGGAAGTGGACAATAAGATGTGAGAAAACAGAATCTTTACGAGTTCCTCCTTGCAGCATGAGTTTCCTAACGTTTCTCGTAGTGTTTTGTATGGAATTGTGACCGAGCACTTGAATCACCGAAAATTGTGCGCACGTTGGGTACCGAAAATGTTGACGGATGTGCACAAAACCAAACGTTTGGACAGTGCATTGACTTTCCTTGAGCGATACCACAACGACGGTGATGATTTCTTAAGCAAAATTATTACGGGCGATGAAACATGGGTGGCCTACGCCACACCAGAATCAAGGCAACCGTCCATGGAAATTGAGCAAGGGTATCGTTTTGCTGCGAGACAATGCCCGTCCGGATGTGGCGAATCAGACGAAAGATCTCATCACATCTTTTTGATGGGAAACTCTAGATCATCCTCCGTACAGCCACTATCTTGCGCCCAGTGACTACCATCAGTTCCTGCACTTGAAGAAACACCTGGGCGGTCAGCGTCTTCAAGACGATGACGAAGTCAAAACAGTGGTGATGCAGTGGTTAACAAGTCAAAAAAATGGTTCAAATGGCTCTGAGCACTATGGGACTTAACTTCTGAGGTCATCCGTCCCCTAGAACTTAGAACTACTTAAACGTAACTAACTTAAGGACATTACACACATCCATGCCAGAGTCAGGATTCGAACCTGCGACCATAACTGTCGCGCGGTTCCAGACTGTAGCACCTAGAACCGCTCGGCCACTCCGGCCGGCTTAACAAGTCAGGCGGCAGACTTCTATGAGGAGTGTATTCAAAAACTGGTACAACGTTATGACACGTGCCTCAATGTTGACGGAAATTATGTAGAAAAGTAGATTAAGGTACAGGCTTACACGTAAAAATAAAATTATTGAGATATCTTAGCACGTCTTTTTTAATTTCAAAACGGTACTTACTTAAAAAACACGCGTGTATGTTAGAAATTAAGTACAACCGCCACTGAAGATACGGAGAGAGGATGCTTGCATCTCATTGGCAGTGACGTAATTGTTTGTGGCAGCGCTCTCGTGCCGCGGTGGAGGCTGTAGGAAACGTGGCGGCCTTAACTGGCGGCGGGCTTGCTGGAAGGTGCCGCCGGCCGAATAAAGGCCTATACCGCAATATGCAGAAGAATAGGAAAGAAAATTGAAGGTATGTTGGTTTTAGAGAAGGTAGAGGCACCAGAGAGGCAGTTCTAACGTTGTACTTGATAATGGAAGCAAGGCTGAAGAAAAGATACGCTCGTGGTAATTGTCGACCTAGGAAAAGCGTCCGACAGTGTAAAACGGTACGAGATGTTCGAAACTAAAACAAAAGAGGGAGGGGGGAGTAAGCAGTAGGGAGAGACATGTAATATAGGACTCTCCAGCTTACATGGCAGACGCTCTATCCATCTGAGCCACCGAGGACACACATGAATACCGCGACTGCAGGGACGTATCCCTTGCACGCTTCCCGTGAGACCCACATTCCCAACTGTCCACAATCTACACAGCCGGCCGCGATGGCCGAGCTGTTCTAGGCGCTAGCGTCTGGAACCGCGCGACCGCTACGGTCACAGGTTTGAATCCTGCCTCGGGTATGGATGTGTGTGATGTCCTTAGTTAGGTTTAAGTAGTTCTAAGTTCTAGGGGACTGATGACCTCAGAAGTTAAGTCCCGTAGTGCTCGGAGCCATTTGAACCACAATCTACATACGTAATTTCCTAATAGATACTTTTCACACGTTTTCAGCTGTCCCCATCAAGGTATGTCAACAACACCTGTCAGCAGCTGAGGCTTTCAATTAATTATCATTTATTCTAGAGAAGCTGCACGGTCATCAATAGTATCTGTTCTTTCGAGAACAGTTATTATCTTCATATATAGTTAAATGGCTACCCGGCCATTGACCTTCGTCTCTGCGAGTGCGCACAGGTTGCCCGAACTCTTACGGGAATCGTCAACTTAAGTGGGCACTAGGAACGAGTGGATGGGGAAAGTATCTATTAGGAACATTACGTTTGTAGATTGTGGACAGTTGGGAATGTGGGTCTCACGGGAAGCGTGCAAGGGATAAGTTCTTGCAGTCGCGCTATTCATCTGTGTCCTCGGTGGCTTAGATGGATAGAGCATCTGCCATATAACCAGGAGATCCCGAGTTCGAGTCCCGGTCGGGGCACAAAAATGGTTCAAATGGCTCCGAGGACTATGGGACTTAACATCTGAGGTCATCAGTCCCCTAGAACTTAGAACTACTTAAACCTACATAACCTAAGGAGATTAAACACATCCATGCCCGAGGCAGGATTCGAACCTGCGACCGCAGCGGTCGCTCGGTTCCAGACTGAAGCGCCTAGAGCCGCTCGGCCACACTGGCCGGCTCTGGGCACACATTTTCAGCTGACCCCATCAAGGTATGTAAACAACACCTGTCGGCAGCTGAGGGTTTCAATTAATTACCGTTTATTCTAGAGAAGCTGCACGGTTATCAGTGGTATCTGTTTTTTCGAGAACAGTTACTATCATCATATATAGAAAACAATAAGACTGGAATACCAAGAAACGAGTGTTCGGATTTAGAAGGCTGCATGACAGGGATGCAGCCTGTCGCATCTATTGTTCAATCTGTACATCGAAGGAACAATGACGGAAATAAAATAAATGTTCAAGAGTGGGATTAAAATCAGAGTGAAAGGATATCAGTGATACAGTTCGCTGAGTAATGATGAGCTTCACTGAAAGTGAACAAGAATTAGAAGATCTGTTGAATGGACTGCTCACTCTAATGGATGCAGAATATGGATTAAGAGTAAACAGGAAAAAGGCCAAAGTAATGAGAAATAGCAGAAAAATTAAGGAATCCTGCTACGTTGGAAGCAAAATAACGCATCACTGATGAAGCAAGAATGGCATAGAAAGCAGACTTGTACTGCGGAAGACAGTGTTCCTGGCCAAGAGAAGTCTATTGGCAGAAAATACGGCTCTTAATTGGATGTTTGCATCACAGAATTGTATGGCAGCGAATCATGAGCAGTGGGGGAATCGGAACAGAAGCGAATCGAAGTGTTTGATACGTGGTGCTACAGAAGAATGTTAAAAATTAGGTGGACTGCTAAGGGATGAGGAGGTTTTCCATCGTATTGGCGAAGAAAGGATCATATGGAAACACTGACAAGAAGAAAAACGACAGGATGATAGGACGCGGGTTAAGACTTCAGGAATAACTTCAGTAGTACTTGATGGAGGTGTAGAGGGTAAAGGCTGTACGGGAAGACAGATACTGGAATGCTTCCAACTACGGGGTGCAGCCAACTGCATGTGGTGACCCATGTCGGTAGGAATGACGTGTGTCGTTGTGGGTCGGAGGAGATTCTCTCTGGTTTCTGGCGGCTAGCGAAAATGGTAAAGACTGCTAGTCTTGCTTGCTGCAGCATCGTCGACAGAACTGACTGTGGTCCTTTGGTGCAGAACCGAGTTGAGGGTCTGAATGAGAGGCTCAGGCGGTTCTGTGACCGTGTAGGCTGCAGATTCCTTGATTTGCGGGATCGGGTGGTTGGTTTCCGGGTCCCGCTTAATAGGCCAGGAGTTCATTACAGCCGGCCGAAGTGGCCGTGCGGTTAAAGGCGCTGCAGTCTGGAACCGCAAGACCGCTACGGTCGCAGGTTCGAATCCTGCCTCGGGCATGGATGTTTGTAATGTCCTTAGGTTAGTTAGGTTTAACTAGTTCTAAGTTCTAGGGGACTAATGACCTCAGAAGTTGAGTCCCATAGTGCTCAGAGCCATTTGAACCATTTGAAGTTCATTACACACAGGAAGCGGTTACACGGGTAGCGAGGGCTGTATGGAAAGGAATGGGCCGTTTTTTAGGTTAGAGGGATTCAGGAAACCACAGAAAGGGCGTCCGTCTAAAAGCGGGCAGGTAAAACTCAGTAAGGTATCGTAGTTGTAGAAACGACCGATATTGTAGTTCTAAATTGTGGTAACTGTGTTGGGAAAGAACCAGAGGTCCAAGCCCTAATAGCAAGCACTCAAGCTCAAATAGTTATAGGTACGGAAAGCTGGCTGAAGCCCGGAATAAGTTCATCCGAATTTTTTTTTCAAACGACCTAACAGTGTTCAGAAAGGATAGATTAAATACAGTTGGTATTGGAGAATTTATTGTTGTCAGAAGTAGTTTACCTTGTAGTGAAATTGAATTAGATAGTTCCTGCGAAATAGTATGGGTAGAGGCTATACTTGACAATCGGACTGAACTATTAACTGGATCGTTTTACCGACCACCGTCTCAGATGATATAGTTGCTGAACAGTTAAAAGAAAACCTGCGTCTCATTTCAAATAGGTACCCCACTCATACAATTATAGTCGGTGGCAACTTCAATCTACGCTCGATATGCTGGAAAAATTATACGTTTAAATCTGGTGGCAGGCATGAAACGTCATCCGAAATTGTACTGAATGCTTTCTCAGAAAATTATTTTGAACAATTAGTTCATGAGCCCACTAGAAGTGTAAATGGTTGCGAAAGCATACTTGAACTCTTTGCAACAAATAATCCTGGACAAATAGGATCATGACGAATACAGGGATTAGCGACCACAAGGCAGTTGCTGCTAGGCTGAATACCGTAACACCCACAACCATAAAAAAACGCGAAGTACATCTATTTCAAAAAGCACATCATATAAATTACTAAGTGATCGCACAGATCCCCCATGGGACACAAAACGGGTCAGATCGCTGTTACAGAAGCAACGAAAAAAGCATGCCAAATTTAAACGAACGCAAAATCCCCAAGATTGGCAAAGTATTGCAGAAGTTCTAAATATAGCGCGTACTTCAATGCTAGATGCTTTTAATAATATCCACAACGAAACTCTGTCTCGGAATCTGGTAGAAAACGCAAAGAGATTCTGGTCATACATAACGCACACCAGTGGCAAGACACAATCAATACCTTCACTGCGCGATAACAACGCTGAAGTCACTGATGACAGTGCAACTAAAGCAGAGTTATTAAACACGGTTTTTCCGAAATTCCTTCACCAAAGAAGACGAAGTAAATATTCCTGAATTCCTCTCAAGAACAACTGCCCAGATAAGAAACGTAAAAGTAGATATCCTCTGTGTAGTAAAGTAGCTTAAATCACTTAATAAAGGCAACGCCTCCGGTCCAGATTGTATACCAGGCAGGTTCCTCTCAGAATATGCTGATGCGATAGCTCCATGTTTAGCAATTATATACAACCGCTCGAAGACAGAAAGTTCAGTATCTAAAGAATGGAAAATTTTTCAAGTCACACAAACACCCAAAAAGGGAAATAGGAGTAATCTGCTGAATTACAGTCCCATGTCACCAACATCGATTTGCAGTAGGGTTTTGGAACATATACTGTATTCGAACATTATGAAGTGCCCCGAAGAAAACGATTTATTGACCAAAAAACAAATTGTTCAAATGGCTCTGAGCACTGTGGGACTTAACTTCTGAGAGCATCAGTCCCCTAGAACTTAGAACTACTTAAACCTAACTAACCTAAGGACATCACACACATCCATGCCCGAGTCAGGATTCGAACCTGCGACCGCAGCGGTCGCGCGGCTCCAGACTGTAGCGCCTAGAACCGCTCGGCCACTTAGGCCGGCCGATTTATTGACACATAGCCGGCACGGATTCAGGAAACATCGTTCATCTGAAACACAACTAGCTCTTTATACTCATGAAGTAATGAGTGCTATCGACAGGCGATGTCAAATTGATTCCATATTTTTAGATTTCCAGAAAGCTTTCGACACCGTTCCTCACAAGCGTCTTCCAACCAAACTGCGTGCCTATGGAAATCGCCTCAGTTGTGCGACTGGATTCGTGATTTCCTGTCAGGAAGGTCACAGTTCGTAGTAATAGACGGAGAGTCATCGAGTAAAGCACAAGTAATATCTTGTTCCCCTCTATTGTTCCTCATCTATATTAACGACATAGGAGACAATCTGAGTAGCCTTCTTAGATTGTTTGCAGATGATGCTGTCATTTACCGTCTTGTAAAATCATCAGATGACCAAAACGAATTCAAAAATGGTTTCTATAAAATACCTGTATGGTGCGAAAAGTGGCAATTGACCCTGAATAAAGAAAAGTGTGAAGTTATTCACATGAGTTCTAAAAGAATTCCACTAAATTTCGATTACGCGATAAGTTACACAAATCTTAAGGCGATAAATTCAACTAAATACTTAAGAATTACAATTACAAATAACCAAAACTGGAACGATCACGTAGATAATGTTGCGGGTAGAGCAAACCAGAGACTGCGATTCTTTGCTAGAACACTTAGAACGTGCAACACGTCTACTAAGGAGACTGCTTACACCACGCATGTCCGCCCTATCCTGGAGTATTGCTGGGTGGTGTGGGATCCGCAGCAGGTGGACTGACGGAGGACATCGAAAAAGTTCGAAGAAGGGCGGCTCGTTTTGTATTATCGCGAAATACGGGAGATAGTGCCACAGACATGATACGTGAACTGGAGTGGCAATCATTAAAACAAATGCGTCTTTCGTTGCGACGGGATCTTTTAATAAAATTCCAATCACCAGTTTTCTTCTCCGATTGCGAAAACATTCTGTTAGGACCTACCTACATAGGGAGATATGATCATCACGATAAAATAAGAAAAACTCAGGGCTCTCACAGAAAAATTTAAGTGCTCCTTTTTCCCGCGCGCCGTTCGAGAGTGGAACGATAGAGACAGCTTGAAGATGGTTCATTGAACCCTCTGACACACACTTAATTGTGAATAGAATCACGTTGATGTAGATTTAGGTGAAATAATTGAGCACGTAGGGCGCAAGTGCTAGTCTGGGATGAAGAGGGTAGCGAAGGAGAGGAATTCGTGGCGGGCTGCATGAAACCTGCCAGAAGACTGAAAATTAAAAAAATTAAAAAAAAAGAGAACTTAGGTGGTTTTGTTACATTATAAGATAGCGTCAAAGAATTTCCTTCCCACCAATACGAAAATAAGGTAGAATCATTTTCCTATAATTCAGGTGTTGTGTTCATGGCGCAACACTTCAAATTTCCGTGAGTGTAATTTTCAAGCCTTTCGTGTAGTCAAGAAACGTATGTATAAACCATCACGCAGCTACTTATTGTGCAACACGTTGTCAAACTCCGCCGTGAGAGAGGAAGCCTTAGTATTAATGAAGCACCTGTAGGTGAGAACGAGGTCTGTTGGAGCGGAAGGCAGAGCGGTGGGCCGTAGTGAGGGGGGAGGGGGTTGTTCTGACTCCAGCATGGAGTCGCATTAGACTCAAAGGGCCGCCGCATTCGTCACCCTTGTGGTAGGATTTTCCTGGTGAACACTCCTCCCAAAGCGTCACACGGAACATCACCAGCACGTCGAGCGTAATAGGATCAGCGGCGCTTTAAGACCTCAGCAGACACTCCGTCTGCCGGAAAGCACTTCTGGAGCTTATGAACACCGAAAGTAAATCTCTTTGAATGTAGGTACTTGAGGCGTTTGCGATAGCAGTGAGTGACGGTAAGAGAGGATCCGTGCCATTCTCCAACGGCAAGAAACAAATAAAACATGCGTGAAACGCACCACACTAGTTAATTATCAATGCTTGTGAGAATTAGATTACAAGTTCTTATAGCGACACGCCCAGAAACCAGTATCTGTTGACATACAGTGAGTCCAAAAAGTATTCGTCTAGCTGCATATCTTTTAGAAACCGCAGTCTGTGTAACATTAAAAGAAATGAATACAAAATCTAAAGAGTAATCATGTAATAAATACTCCGGTTAGTCATTTTTGTTGAAAAGCAAGGAAAGAAATACATCCAAATCGACATCAAGGCTAACAAAACAGAAAATGTAATACAAGAGCTAGTTCATAAAGTATTCGTGCACCATCTGAACATGCCGAAATTCTGCGAGCAGTGATTAAACTACACTAGAGTCAACCGTGCGCGGCCCCACTCTATCGCTTGTTGTGTTTTTGTGGTTCTGAACGGCGCCGATACAGTGCAATTAGCGCCATAGGGCGTAAGGGTAGTGAGACGACGCTGATCGAAAGGAAACTTATTCTGCGCTTACATAATGAGTGCAAATCTTCTTACGACATTGCTAAAGTAGTCGATAATAGATTGATTTTGCGCAACAAAATCATTAAGAAACCAACCACGTAGCGGACGACCTCACACTTTGACTGATGCAGACTTGAGATTTATCACGAGGGAAATGAAGAAGAAACCTAAAATCAGCGCTCCTAAGTTGGCTGGGGAGTTAGAGTGTAGGGGAAAGATATGTGCCAATACAAACAGAAATACCTTCAATACATATGGGTATCATGGCCAGTGAACAGAATCTAAAGAAACATCTTCATTTTGCGATGGAACATAAAGGAAGACTTCTGGAATAGAGCAACATGTTCTGATGAGATCAAATATAACGTATTCGGGTCGGATGGCAGGTGAATGGTGTGGCGTAAGAAGAATGCGGAGATGTTGCCACACAAATCTTCTGCCAGTGGTTAAACACAGTGGTGGCTGCCTAATGGTGTGGGGCTGTATGAGTGCTGCAGGTGTTGGAAAATTACATTTCGTAGAAGGTACAATATATCATCATATGTATACCAACATTTTAAAGGACAATCTGAATCCTAGCGCAAAAAAATTAGGTCTGCAAAGAAATTACATTTTTTCAACAAGATAACGACCCGAAGCATACGGCTCTAAATACAAGGCTGTGGCTCCTGTACAATATCCCAAAACAACTTAAGACCCCTCCTCAGAGCCAGACAGTAATCCTATTGAACACCTTTGGAAAGTGCTGGAAGATAGCATTAAGAGACGACACATTTCTAACAAGAGAGACCTAAAAGAAGCACTTCAAGACGAATGGGACAAAATTCCCGCTTCTCTGACGGCATAATTGGTCAAGTCGATGCCCATACGACTACAAGCAGTAATAGCTACATAGGGAAACCCTACTAAATATTAATTTATGTAATTGAAATAATATTTTGAGATTGTAAATTTAAAAAAAATGAGTGGACGAATACTTTTTGAAGTAGCCCTTGAATAAATTCTCCATTTTGTCAAATTTGTTATCGCTATGGATGTATTTTGTGGTGTCACCGCCAGACACTACACTTGCTAGGTGGTAGCCTTTAAATCGGCCGCGATCCTTAAGTATACGTCGGACCCGTGTGTCGGCACTATCAGTGATTGCAGACCGAGCGCCGCCACACGGCAGGTCTAGTCTAGAGAGACTCCCTAGCACTCGCCCCAGTTGTACAGCCGACTTTGCTAGCGATGGTTCACTGACTACTTACGCTCTCATTTGCAGAGACGACAGTTTAGCATAGCCATCAGCTACGTCATTTGCTACGACCTAGCAAGGCGCCATATTCAGTTACTGTAATCTGAACAGATAATATTGTGAATCATGTACCGTCAAGAGCGACGTTCATCATAAATGGATTAAAGTTAAGTATCAACTAGCTACGTCCGCTTTCTGAATTCTAATTCCTTGTCATGTTCCAGACGTCACGTCAGTGTAGTCCTTCCCTCCTCACGTCAGCCTGCGTGAGCTAAAACGCGTGCATTTGGGCCTCCTCTAGTAACACGGTGTTGGATCTCAGGCCAACCCAACATATTTATTTCCTCGTCAATCAATAAAAATGAGTTACCAAGGTTCGTTGCACATGACTGGATGTTCACATTTTATGTTCCCTTCCTTTCACGTGATATATACTTAGTTTTTTTTTATTACAACTAAACGAATACTTTTTGCACTCAATGTATGTGCTGTTTTACTCGTGACGAGTAAAGAACAGTATTCAGGGGTGCAGGCCGTGTTACTGCCACAGCATAGTAAATTAGCACAACACGCACGTGTGGGCAGATGCAAATTCTCTAGAAATCATGGAGGTGAGGCGTCAGTGTCGCTTCACTATCGATGAGTGGGCAGGAATTTTTGGTCATAGACGCATATACACTTGCCCAAACAGATTAACGGGTGCTGCGCATTACCGACTTCTGCACGGTCAATTACCAGCGCTAGTGGAGTAAGTTATCCTTGCAGAAAGACAACGACTATGCATTATGCACTATGTGCACCTCTCTGTTTTCCACGTACTGTGCAACTGCACCTCACATCTGCGTCTCACGGGCGATCTATTGGCCGAAGAGGTCCTGTATCATGGTCTCCCCATTCACTGCACGTGAATCCGGTGGATTTCTAGCTATTCAGTGCCATTGGTGTGTGCACAGCACATCGACATTGAGCAGATGTTACAGGAGTGTGTGACCAATGCATGCGACGCAATGCGAAGGAAGCCAGGTGTGTATGAAAGAATGCGTGATTCACTGCGAAGGAGGTCTGAAGGACGTGTCAGAATGTCTGGTAACTACACGTAGCGCCACCTATGACGTCTACTTTACGTAACAGGCAGACTTGCCCATACCTGAAAAAATGTTGGTTTCCAGACATATCATTATTGAAGCTTTCCTCTAGTTTTCACCAGTACTACCTCCTGTGGGAATATGTGACACTTTCACCAAACGCCAGTAATACACAGAAGTGTACTAGAAGCATGCTGGTGCTCATTACTTTAGCATTAGTAACCAGCTGCAACGTACAGCGGCTTTCAAAATGAATAATCCCACTTCAACAATCAATATGTTTTACATTAGTAAAGAAAAGAACTTTGGGTGGATTTTAACTTACGCATCAAAACTAAAAGTTTGCCGCAGCATCAGTCGTAAGACGTTAGTTCATGTGATTGCTGCCAGGAGTCTCCCTGGAGCAGCCAACTCGTTCGCTCGCCAGTTCCTACTGCGTGGGCGTCAAGTCGAGGTGCTGATAGCACCATTGCCCTCAAAGTCAACTGAGATCATGCTGTATTGAAACTTCCCCTTTGATGAAAAGAATGACTGTGCTGGTAAAATTTCTACGTTACTTGAGTTTCAAACTCCAGAGTGAAACTGAACGCACTGAGACTGTTTTCTCTTTACTTATTACTTAACATTTCTAAACTGACAAACAATATTTTAGCGCAATCTGACTTTCAATAATCCCTACAAAAGAATAGCACTGACTAACAATAATCTATACCCTTCATGAATCGCTGACCATCATTTTGCAGGACAATGCTCAAGCACGTACAGTGCCAACTGTCACTTCCCTGACTTACGCCCTCGTAAGTTCAACCCGATTTCTAAACTGAAGGAAACACTTCGCGGCATTCGCTTCAGAACTGCTACAAACTCGTCGGGCAATAGACCACGCCGCTCGAACTGTCAACACAACTGGCACTGTTAAGAGTATCCTACGACTTCCACATCGCTGGCAACGGCTTATACACAATCCTGGTGACTGCTTTGGAGGTCAGTAAAACTTTGAAATACGTATCTATTTTGTACGAGTTGTAAATAAATAGTTGCCACTATTAAAGTTTCAACCCTCATACAACGCACAGCACTATTAAAGGGTCACGCTGCGATTGTCTCTCATTACGACGCAGAATGAACTTTGGCTCAGGGATGCCAACAGCGTTCCTCTGTAATTATTGGGCCCTGCGATGTCACCCTCGAACTTGGGAACGGTTCACGTACAAGCTGTCGACAAGGGCACTGATTACCATATATTTTGCGTTCGAAAACGGCAGTTCGCAGTTCGAGGAGCAACAGGTTCTTGACAACCTGCTGACAATACTTGTACTCCCCGGATGATTTAATCCTTCTCTAAGTGCATCGTGGCCTGTGGGCCCCCCTTCTTGCAGCGGTGTACCGTAGGTCTCTAGAAGAGCGTAAGCGTTCCAAAAGATTGGAAAAGGGCTCACGTCATCCCCGTTTTCAAGAAGGGACGTCGAACAGATGTGCAGAACTATACACCTATATCTCTAACATCGACCAGTTGTAGAATTCTGGAACACGTATTATGTTCGAGTATAATGACTTTTCTGGAGACTAAAAATCTACTCTGTAGAAATCAGCATGGGTTTAGAAATAGACGATCGCGTGAAACCCAGCTCGCGCTATTCGTCCACGAGACTCAGAGGGCCATAGACACGAGTTCCCAGGTAGATGCCGTGTTTCTTGACTTCCGCAAGGCGTTTGATACAGTTCCCCACAGTCGTTTAATGAACAAAGTAAGAGCATATGGACTATCAGACCAATTGCGTGATTGGATTGAGGAGTTCCTAGATAACAGAACGCAGCATGTCATTCTGAATGGAAAGAAGTCTTCCGAAGCAAGAGTGATTTCAGGTGTGCCACAGGGGAGTGTCGTAGGACCGTTGCTATTCACAATATATATAAATGATCTTGTGGATAACATCGGAAGTTCACTGAGGCTTTTTGCGGATGATGCTGTAGTACATCGAGAGGTTGTACCAATGGAAAATTGTACTAAATGCAGGAGGATTTGCAACGTATTGACGCATGGTGCAGGGAATGGCAATTGAATCTCAATGTAGACAAGTGTAAGGTGCTGCGAATACATAGAAAGAAAAATCCTTCATCATTTAGCTACAATATTGCAGGTCAGCAACTGGAAGCAGTTAATTCCATAAATTATCTGGGAGTGGGCATGAGGAGTGATTTAAAATGGAATGACCATATAAAATTAATCGTCGGTAAAGCAGATGCCAGACTAAAATCCTTTGGAAGAATCCTAAGGAAATGCAATCCAAAAACAAAGGAAGTAGGTTACAGTACACTTGTTCGCCCACTGCTTGAATACTGCTCACCGGTGTGGGACCGTACCAGATAGGGTTGATAGAAGAGCTAGAGAAGATCCAACGGAGAGCAGCGCGCTTCGTTGCAGGATCATTTAGTAATCGTGAAAGAGTTACTGAGATGACAGACAAACTCCAGTGGAATACTCTGCAAGAGAGACGCTCAGTAGTTCGGTACGAGCTTTTGTTTAAGTTCCGAGAACATACCTTCACCGAGAAGTCAAGCAGTATATTGCTCCCACCTACTTATATCTCGCGAAGAGACAATGAGGATAAAATCAGAGAGATTAGAGCCCACACAGAGGCCTACCGACAATCTTTCTTTCCACGAACAATACGAGACTGGAATAGAAGGGAGAACCGATAGAGGTACCCAAAGTACCCTCCGCTACACACCGTCAGGTGGCTTGCGCGGTATGGATGTAGATGTAGATGTAGAAATACAATTGAACGTGATCGCACCCCTTTGGAGTGCACTACGTACACGGCCGAATGTTTAGGGTCCAATCAAAATAATTGCATGAAATTTGAACGTCATCCGAAGCAGCAAAAGGTGCATATGCTTTTACAACTCTCCTGTTTTGGGCACTCCTGTCGTGTGATCATTGTGGGTTGGAGGTGGGGGTGGGGTGGGGGGGGGCGTGGGAAGGGCACGGGAGCTGCAGCATTGACACAAGCGTGAATAAAAAGCCAAGGTTTCCTTCTTATATGGACATTCAACCCCCTACCTCCACCCCCTCTCCCTTCCCGCTACAGTTCGGCATAACCTACGGTGTCATCCGTACGTATTTGTTGGGTACTTATTTTCCTGTGAGGATGTAGCCAGTCATTGATTCCTAGATGCCAGCGGGACAGGTATCCCTTTCGACACCCGCTTTATTTCTCATGCGGCCGGCAGGAAATATATCGTGGCGCCAGTCAGCTCCCGACTGTAGAAATGGTTGCCTGTCACACCGGCGCCTGGGAATTACGAGGGTTGTCTATCTGTGTTCAGGTACATTTCTAAAGTGCCCAGGAACGCTGTGCGGGCGGCTCCGATAGTGTTGTCGAACTGAGGGCACTTAGACGGACCCTTTACTGTTTTATTCACGCATGTGTCAATGTCGCAACCGCCTGTGATCACGACACAGGAGCGTTGAAAAACCATAGGGACCTTTCGCTGCCTCGGATGACGTCAAATTTCGTCCAATGGTTTTCAATGGTTCTTACTTGTTCCACCCTGTACACCATAGTACGGTGGCGTTGAGCAGAACTTGGGTGAACTTTGGTGCCAAAGTGTCATTATTAACCTCGTATGAACTTCTTTTCTTTTTTTAGCCCGTGACGACACTTTGATGTCTGAAGCATCGCCGAGGCCGAGCGTGACGTCACAGGGCGCCACGCTTTCACATCATAGCAGAGGAAGGTTGAAGGCACCTTTGAGTCGAATGTCAACCTTCTGCGTCGCAATGGGAGACAATTACGGCGTTTCGAAGAAGTGACACTTGTGTTGCGCATTCTAGGTTAGTGAAGTCCGCCAGCGAAATCTATTATTATTATTATTATTTCTTTGCACTGCTACAGCCTATGTATTATCAATATCAACTAAATTACAAAATTGTTCTGTTTGATACATTTTCTCCAGAAGGAGATGACGGATGTTTGGTGCGATGTGTTTAGGAAATAAGCTGCTATTTTTAGGTGCCCATCTCTAATTAATACGAGACTCTGTACGGAATACAGTTCTTTGTGGAGTGATGTTTTTGTAGGGGATCCAACTTCCACTGTGTGGCAAACCACTGTTGCCTCTGCTAAGACGACTTTCATGAATCTGAATCGCCTTTAGGTTCGTGTAATTTACCCATTGTAAATACATATTTGTGTGATTCAAAAAATGGTTCAAATGGCTCTGAACACTATGGGACTCAACATCTGTGGTCATCAGTCCCCTAGAACTTAGAACTACTTAAACCTAACTAACCTAAGGACATCACACACATCCATGCCCGAGGCAGGATTCGAACCTGCGACCGTAGCAGTCGCGCGGCTCCGGACTGAGCGCCTAGAACCGCTAGACCACCGCGGCCGGCTGTGTGATTCATATCAGTATATATCTATACCTGTATGGTTTACACAATTCTTACCAAATTGTTTCAACCACTTATGGGTAATGTCTACACGTATGTTTTCACTTCTTGATTTCTTTTCTCTGTCGTCGGTATTCCTCTAGGCTCTGACTCACTGTTGCTCGCGAAGCTTCAGGGGCTCGTATGTCAGATACTAGCGTAATTAATGTCATCTATTTCTCGTCACCGTCTACAGCAGCAAGGTGTCGTTTAGCTCGCGCTATTCGTCCACGAGACTCAGAGGGCCATAGACACGGGTTCCCAGGTACATGCCGTGTTTCTTGACTTCCGCAAGGCGTTCGATACAGTTCCCCACAGTCGTTTAACGAACAAAGTAAGAGCATATGGACTATCAGACCAATTGTGTGATTGGATTGAGGAGTTCATAGATAACAGATCGCAGCATGTCATTCTCAATGGAGAGAAGTCTTCCGAAGTAAGTGTGATTTCAGGTGTGCCACAGGGGAGTGTCATGGGACCGTTGCTATTCACAATATACATAAATGACCTGGTGGATGACATCGGAATTTCACTGAGGCTTTTTGCAGATGGTGCTGTGGTGTATCGAGAGGTTGTAACAATGGAAAATTGTACTGAAATGCAGGAGGATCTACAGCGAATTGACGCATGGTGCAGGGAATGGCAATTGAATCTCAATGTAGACAAGTGTAATGTGCTGCGAATACATAGAAAGATAGATCCCTTATCATTTAGCTACAAAATAGCAGGTCAGCAACTGGAAGCAGTTAATTCCATAAATTATCTGGGAGTACGCATTAGGAGTGATTTAAAATGGAATGATCATATAAAGTTGATCGTCGGTAAAGCAGATGCCAGACTGAGATTCATTGGAAGAATCCTAAGGAAATGCAATCCGAAAACATAGGAAGTAGGTTACAGTACACTCGTTCGCCCACTGCTTGAATACTGCTCAGCGGTTTGGGATCCGTACCAGATAGGGTTAATAGAAGAGATAGAGAAGATCCAACGGAGAGTAGCGCGCTTCGTTACAGGATCATTTAGTAATCGCGAAAGCGATACGGAGATGATAGATAAACTCCAGTGGAAGACTCTACAGGAGAGACGCTCAGTAGCTCGGTACGGGCTTTTGTTAAAGTTTCGAGAACATATCTTCACCGAAGAGTCCAGCAGTATATTGCTCCCTCCTACGTATATCTCGCGAAGAGACCATGAGGATAAAATCAGAGATATTAGAGCCCATACAGAAGCATACAGACAATCCTTCTTTCCACAAACAATACGAGACTGGAATAGAAGGGAGAACCGATAGAGGTACTCAGGGTACCCTCCGCCACACACCGTCAGGTGGCTTGCGGAGTATGGATGTAGATGTAGATATTCCGGCGTCCCAATAATTTAGTAACCATGCTATTATTTATTCAGTCTTCACAGGTAATGATTACCTTAATTAGCAATCGTCTACCACCCATAGGCGCGATATAACGACAAAATAAAAAAGAAATAAGATTGCCGTCAAGTTTGTTTGATTTATCATGCAATCGAAACTTTTCGGCATTTTATTATACTTCATTGGATTACCTAATATTTTAATTCCTCGGGATAAGTTGCCATAATTACCTCATTTAGACCGTTGCAGTTTCAAATCCTAGGCCTGGTTCAATATATTGCTGTTCGTATAAGAACAACTCGCATGTTAACATTCCTTAATATTGGGTATCAGTATATACAGTACAATTAAATGAATTTAGCTATTGCGCGGTATTTGAAACTGTTAGAATTGTGAAGTGTGCTTCATTCAGAGTCTAACAAAATTATTGTGAATGGGATTCAGGTCCAAAAGAACTGAGGCAGTCCTTCCAAATTGAAGTGAGCCAAGGAATGGGTCCGAATGAGGGATAGGGTGAGGGAGAAGAAGAAAGAGAGAGAGAGGAGGAGGAAAATGAGAGTTAGAAGGAGAGGGAAATAGTCAAAGATAGATAGACAGAGAGAGAGAGAGCGACAGAAAGAGAGAGAGATTGAGAGAGAGAGAGAGAGAGAGATAGAGCTGCCTTACGCAACCAACAATATAACAGGACAGCTCTTATGATAAGAACAAAGACAATTTACTTTATAGACGCTGTTCAGTTGAGTTATTGCAGGACCACAAGCAAGCTCACTGTAATGTTCAAGACCGAAGGTAATCACACCCTATGATTGATTGTACCAAGTAGCCAAGTACAACGGAACTTTATTTGAGTCTAATAAATAAAATACAGTAACAGTTTCTTGGAACGTGCTATTGCGCTACCCGATTCAGTCTAATAATTAATCATAGAAGCACTGGAATGTCCTAACAGGTAATCACTGACGTTGCGTAACCTCTGACGTTGCTCTGGAATGTCCTAACAGGTAGTCAGTGACGTTGCACAGGAATGCTGGTATGTGGACGAAGTCCATGTTTATACTGACCCGTGAGCCGGTGCTGTCGGAGACAAGTCGGAGCCGAAGACCCACAAAGCAGTTAGACGCAGTGTGATACAATTGATGGACCACTAGGTGCGGAAGGCACAGAGCACAGAGCGTAGAGCATGCTCTGCTTAATACACTACTGGCCATTAAAATTCCTACACCAAGAAGAAATGCAGATGATAAACGGATATTCATTGGACAAATATATTATACTATAACTGATATGTAATTACATTTTCACGCAATTTTGGTGCATAGATCCTGAGAAATCAGTACCCAGAACAACCATCTCTGGCCGTAATAATGGCCTTGAACGCCTCGGAATTGAGTCAAACAGAGCTTGGCCAGGGCAGCAGTCGAACATTTTCTGTATCCAGAAAGGCCCGTACAGGACCTGCAACATGCAGTCATGCATTATCCTGCTGAAATGTAGGGTTTCGCAGGGATCGAATGAAGAGTAGAGCCACGGGTCGTAACACATCTGAAATGTAACGTACACCATTCAAAGTGCCGTCAATGCGAACAAGAGGTGACCGAGACGTGTAACCAATGGCACCCCATACCATCACGCCGGGTGATACGCCAGTATGGCGATGACGAATACACGCTTCCAATGTGCGTTCACCGCAATGTCGCCAAACACGGATGGGACCATCATGATGCTGTTAACAGAACCTGGATTCATCCGAAAAAATGACGTTTTGCCATTCGTGCACCCAGGTTCATTGTTGAGTATACCATCGCAGGTGTTCCTGTCTGTGATACAGTGTCAAGGGTAACCGCAGCCATGGTCTCCGAGCTGATAGTCCATGCTGCTGCAAACGTCGTCCAACTGTTCGTGCAGATGGTTGTTGTCTTTCAAACGTCCCCATCTGTTGACTCAGGGATCTAGACGTGGCTGCACGATCCGTTACAGTCATGCGTTACAGCCATGCGGATAAGATGCCCGTCATCTCGACTGCTAGTGATACGAGGCCGTTGGGATCCAGCACGGCGTTCCGTATTACCCCCTCCTGAACCCACCGATTCCATATTCTGCTAACAGTCATTGGATCTCGACCAACGTGAGCAGCAATGTCGCGATACGATAAACCGCAATCGCGATAGGCTACAATCCGACCTTTATCAAAGTCGGAAACTTCATGGTACACATTTCTCCTCCTTACACGAGGCATCACAACAGCGTTTCACCAGGCAACGCCGGTCAACTGCTGTTTGTGTATGAGAAATCGGTTGGAAACTTTTCTCATGTCAGCACGTTGTAGGTGGCGCCACCGGCGCCAACCTTGAGTGAGTGCTCTGAAAAGCTAATCATTTGCACATCACAGCATCGTCTTCCAATCGGTTAAATTTCGCGTCTGTAGCACGTCATCTTCGTGCTGTAGCAATTTTAATGGCCAGTAGTGTAATTCCGATTGACCGATCACTAGGCACAGCCAGCGTAGAGTCAGGAGGACAAAGTGCAGTTTACGAAACAACTCTGATTTAGGAACCGCTAGGTCGGCGTAAACTGATTGCGGCTACCTAAGTACTCTTCCGGAGGAATGACATCCACAGAGGCACGTGACTCGCGGAAGCGAGGTAGTTACCCTAACAGCAGCACTGCGGCGATGCTTATTTCTCTGATGGCGAGAATTGTGCCGCATGGTACCGTCGCAGTTACTGGACGTTCACTTATAATTATAAAGAACCTGGTGTGTTTGTGGGCTGCTGAGGATTGTTTCCGTTTGAGGTGCAGAAGACGTATCGTTAGCGACCCGGACTGGCTGAAAACCGTGATACACAAGTGTATGGTTGTTAGCTGTGTTTACAGGGCATACAGCACTCATCGAACCAAGTGGTCATGTGATCCTCCAATACTGACATAAGTTATAGCAGTGACGTGGTGTATATGTGCCACTCAGTCATAGGAAATTAGGCAGAATGGTAGGAGATATCGCGTTTGGTCGTACCTGTGTACACATAGGATTTTTTGTGGTATCAAGGTTGACTTGCAGCCACTCGGAGTCATGTAAGAGGGTGGTCATAAAAATAACGTAATAGACGGAGGCATTGGACGAGTGTGAGGCCTTGGCAATGACAACAGGTGTCAATGTAGGTCGATCTCAACCAGTTTGAGTGCGAACATTGCTGAGAGAACGGTATGCAATAGACATTTGAAGATGGGTACCTCACAAGAGGTCATACCTGAGAGCAGCATATAAAACTGTAAGTCCTGAATGGGCGAAACAACACAGAAACTGGATAGTAGCTGGTTGGAAGCATGTAGTGTGGTCTCAAAACGTGATTTCTGCTCTTTTGAATGATGCAAGGCGAATAGTGTGCCAACGGCTCAATGAGATGTTTGAGTAATAACAATCAATTAACACAATAAATATTACATCATAAATAAGTAATTAATATCTACTGTAAGCTATCAATTGAAGGTTTCACATTTATTTGTAATTTTTCGCGTAAAAGAAAACATTCCATAGGGGCGAGTTTTGGACTAGGTTTTGTTTATATTATCGTATATTGTAAGTTATGTGATTATTTCAGTGAAATGCAGTTTGTGTTGTTAGTATATTCTTACACGCTATCCGTTTGATTCTCTAGTAAATACCCAAAGTGAAAAGTTCGAAAATAAGTGAAAAGTTCACATCGTGTAGGCTCAGTTCTTTGTTTACTTTTGTTTCGTCACGTAGACAATCAGATTTAATCGCTTCTGTTTCACTGCAAATTTTGAATATTAATTCAGTAGTCTAGGAAGCTATTATTGTTTAATTTAGACTAAAGATACAGTTTGTTTGCAATGAGTGAGAAGTGCATGATTTGCCATAGGCGTGTTAGTTCCGGGGTGTGTTGTGAGGCTTGTTGCAGTTTCTTTCATCTGGGTGACTGTAGCGGCGGTGATGATTGCGAAAATAAACAAGGCTCACTGGTTGCGTAGAATTTGTTGCAGAGATCAGAGATAGGAAGAGAGTGGAACAGGAGCAGAAGATTGCCGCCCTTCAGGTGACACTAGATAAGACAAAACAAGACTTGGAAAGGTTACGAGGGGAGAAGGGAAAAGAAAGGTGGGAAGTGACAACAAGTTATAGAAGAATTAGGAATAGGGTTTTCTCATACAGTGTCGCTGTCAATGTGGAAAAGGTCTGATCTGATGTAACAGTTGAAAACTGATGAGCCACAAATAGATGTAGGAGTAGACAGGATACAATAAACTTTCAAAAAGTGTTTGGGAAGTAAGAAGTCATAAAAAGTAGTGAAGAAGAAGGAAGTTTTTTTGTTAGATAGTAGAATAGTAGAGGTATTGGCCAACTGTTGCAGAATGGACTAGGGTCAGGTTACCAGGTTACAAGGTTTTTTGAACCTAGTGCATGTCTGGATCAGGTGACAGATAATGTAGATTCAATTTGCAAAGGCTTCACAAAGGAAGACACCATGATAACAGTGGGTGAGACAGACAACAGCATTCACAGCGACCGTAATTATTCAATTAAGGGTGACCTGATAAAGATAGCTTCAGCAACGAGACAAAATAGTGTTGGGATTACATCTATTCTTAGGCGCCGTGACCAGCCTCATTTACGAGGGACGTTTGAGAAGTCCGAGAGATGGCTCCACCGGCGCGTATCGAGGTCATGCTTAGTTAGTAGCATCTTTGGATAGAACGCCCACCAAGTTTCAGCTATATTCGTCTATTTCTTCGTGTTTGGCTCCCGTGTGAATCAAGGAAGTCAAGTGATTGTCAAAAAATGGACTAAAAAGAACTTCTTGTAGTGATTAAACATTACTTATGAAAGGCAAAATGCCTCAGGAGACTAAAGAGAAGGTGGATAAACATTACGGTGACTCTGCACCTTCGATTAGAACAGTTTATAAGTGGATTCAAAATTTTCGGAGTGGCAATACGGGCACAAGTGATGCTGAAAATTCTGGATGCCCTGTGGAGGTAACGGCTCCAGAAATCATTGATAAAATCCATGATATGGTGCTGGATGACAGAAGAGTTACGGTGCGTGAGATTCTAGTGCTGTGGGCATCTCGAATGAAGAAGTGCATAATATTTTGCATAAACATTTGGACATGAGAAAGCTATCCGCAAAATGGGTTTCGCGATTGCACACGCTTGACCAAAAACGGAATTATGTGAAGTGTTGCAAGGTGGTTTGCAGCTGTTCAGGAAGAATCTGCAGGGCATTAAGCGTCGTTTCGTCACTGTGGATGAAACATGGATACATTACTATACTCCTGAGACCAAACAACAATCTAAACAATGGGTTACCAAGGGAGAATCTGCACCAAAAAAGGCGAAGACCATTCTTTCGGCCGGAAAGGTTATAGCGACTGTCTTTTGGGATTTGCAAGGGATAATCCTCATCTACTATCTGGAAAAGGGTAAAACTATTACAGATGCATGTTATTCATCGTTATTGGACCGCTTGATAACCGAGCTGCAGGAAAAACGCCACCGATTGGACCACAAAATCTCCTTTTCAATCACGACAATGCACCGGCACATACCTCAGCAGTTGGGGTAGCAAAATTAGTGGAAATAGGATTCCAACTCGTTTCACATTCCTCCTATTCTCGCGACTTGGCTCCCTCGTACTACTATTTGTTCCCCAATTTGAAGAAATGGTTGGCGGGACAAAGATTTTATTTAAACGAGGAGGTGATTGCAGCAACTAATAGCTATTTTGCAGACTTGGACAATTCCTATTATTCGGAAGGGATCAACAAATTAGAACAGCGTTGGACGAAGTGTATAAGTCTAAAAGGAGACTATATCAAAAAATAAAAAAGGTTTACCCCAAACACGTAAGTAGTTTTTATTTTTGCATGGACTTTTCAAACGCTCCTCGCAAACTCTTCTGTTAGGAGAGTTCATTTAGAGGTGGAACTGCTGCTTGGGTCAGGTATAGTATCTCATATATGTGTGGAAATAAATATCTGACGAATGGCAAATAATTTAAGGGGAGGATCGCTATCACAAGTGGTAAAGTACCAACTGTCACAAGTGACAGAACAGCAGTTTGTTTAGGGAAGGGAGGGCAGAAGCAAAAGATGTTCAGAGACAGGCTGAAAGTGACATTCACATTGATAAAACTGACAGCCAGAAAGCAAATTTTAATGTACACAATTCATGCAGACAGCCTCTGATTGAAACTGGAGATATTCTAAAACTGATAGAAAAATTGTGTTCATCCAGTTGCAATTCAGCCAGTGCACAAAATCAGTTATCTTTATCGTATCAGAATATCCAAGGACTAAGGA
Organism: Schistocerca cancellata; assembly: GCF_023864275.1. NCBI lineage: Eukaryota > Metazoa > Arthropoda > Insecta > Orthoptera > Acrididae > Schistocerca > Schistocerca cancellata. The sequence goes on along the minus strand of NC_064633.1, from coordinate 19,400,675 downwards.
ATAAGGTTAATGAGTTAATTTTTTATGTTGAAGAATTAGAGTTGAGCAAACCAGTACATCCTGCCTCTCGGATCATGACGTGACCACTGGTGTAGCTATGTTAAATGTTGCAGGATTCAAGTTAGGTTCTTCCTTCTGTAGATAAAATATGGACAAAGGAGGATTTGCAACATTTGTCAGAAACGGTTTTGATTTCAAGAATACATTTTGCTTAGAGCAGCGCTTAGAAACTTGTGCAACAGAAGTGGTATTTCATAATATGTCCTTCATAATAGTAATTGCATACAGAGCACCTTCAGGCAACTTAAACCTCTTAATAAAAATCTGGAACTCTGTTGTCCCATCTCACAGTAAACAAACAAGGAAATTGTGGTTTCTGGTGGTTTTAATGTGGATTTATTGAAAATCTCTGTCAGTGAACACTGCTGTCATTCAATTTGATTTCTACTGTGAACTTCGCAACTAGAGTATGTAAATGCTCTGTGACTGCTATTGATAATATCTTTGTTGAGAAATATAGAAAAAAGTCATATCACAAAACCAGTAGTAAATGGGCTGTCTGATCATGACATACGGCATCTTGTGTTAAGTGTTTAAACTTGTCAAGATAAAAAATTTATTAAATCTGAGTACAGTAGAGTAATAGACAAAAATTGAAAATTTTAGGAGACTGCTAAAAGACATGAACTGGATAGATGTTTACAGTTCTTGTGACTCAGACGGAAAATACGAAGCATTCATTAATAAAGTTGCTTCCTCTTTTGAAAACTGTTTTGCCGTAATGGTAACTCAAATCAAACATAAGTATAAAAGTAAAAAATTATTTACACAAGGAAAAAGATATCATGTGGGATATAAAGGAGCCTGCATCCACCTTCTAGGAACAGCTCTGATGTTAGCATTTTTAATGTATTACAAAGACTACTGCAAAATATTGAAGCAAGTAATCCAGAAATCTAAGCAGCTTTATTGTGGGAAAAAGATAATTGCATCAGTCAACAAAATAAAAACTATATGGGATATAGTGAAGACAGAGATAGGTGGGACCAAAAAGGAAGAGAAACAGATAGCTCTAAAAATAAATGAGGCAATGATAACAAGTGCATGTAGTGTAGCGAACCTCCTAAACAAGTACTTTGTTTCTGTTACTGACAGCTTGGGATTATCAGGTTCGGCAAACAGCGCAATGGAGTATCTGAGACCAGTCTTTGCAAATAACTTCAGTAAAATGGAAATGACCTGTCTCTCAAAGAAGTAACACCCATCATAAAAGCCTTAACGTTTAAGTATTCTAATCGTTATGATAACATATCAACGAAGTTAATCAAAGAGTTCTCATGCGAGTTGAGCTCTATCTTAAGTTATTTGTGTAATCAATCTCTTACCAATGGAACATTTCCAGATTGGCTGAAATATGCTGAAGTTAAGCCTCTTTACAAGAAGAGGGATAAAGAGATAATATCAAACTATCGACCAATTTCACTTTTGCCAACTTTTTCAAAAATATTTGAAAAGGTTGTGTTCAAGCGTCTTCTTAAGCATCTGACTGCAAATAATATATTCTCCAGGTAGCAGTTTGCGTTTTCTAAGGAGTTATGATATAGAGGAAGCTATTTACACCCACAGTGACAACGTACTTAATTCATTAGATAATAAATTAGAGGCTACTGGCATTTTCTGTGACCTGTCAAAAACCTTTCACTGTGTAAATTATAGCATTCACTTAAGTAAATTAGAATATTATGATGTCACTGGCAGTGCTGCAAAATGGTTGGAGCCTTATGAAACAAAGAGGAAACAAAGGGTGTCGTTGTGAAATACCTGTGCAGTGAACAGTCAGTCTTCATCGGATTGGGAATAAATTACACGTGGTGTTGCTCAAAGTTCCATCTTGGGTCCTTTGCTTTTTCTTGTGTACATTAATGACCTCTAGCCTGTTATATTACCAGATGCTAAGTTTGTTTTGTTTGCGGGAGCCACAAACACTGCAATAAGTAGCAATTCAAGTACAGATTTAGAAAATATTGCTAATCAAATTTTCACTTACATTAATAAATGGTTTAAAGCTAATCCACTGTCATTAAACTTTGAAAAGACCCACTATATACAGTTCATAACCTGTAAGAGGTTTCCTTCCAGCATGTGTATAACGTACGAAGACATGCAGATCGAAGAGGTTGACCGTGTTAAATTTCTGGGATAACAACATGATAATTAATCCATTTGGGTAGGACATACCACAGAACTGCTGAAGCGCCTAAACATGTATGTATCTGTAGTGAGAATGATGTCAAATATAGGAGATATAAATATAAAAGAACTTGCCTATTTTCTTACTTTCATTCCATTATGCCATGCGGGATCATATTCTGGGGTAACTCGTCAAACCGAGAAAAAAAATTTTAGAGTGCAAAATCGTGCAAGAAGACTCATCTGTGGTGTAAATTCAAGAACATCACGAAGAAACCTGTTCAAGGAAATTTGTGTTATGACCACTGTTTCTGAGTATATTTATTCCTTAATGAAATTCGTTGGAAGTAATATATATCTATATCCAACCAATAGCTCAATACATAGTGTCAATACTAGGAATAAACATAATTTACTAAAGACCTAAAATCACTTACCTTGGTCCAAAAAAATGTCCAATATTCAGGAACACATTTTCAATAAATTGCCAGCAAACATTAAAAACGTGTTTACAGGTAAATGACGGTTTAAACAGAGTGTGAAAGACTTTTTGACAGGCAACTCCTACTCTTTGATGAATACCTTAACAGGGACTGTTCGACCAGCTTAAGTAAAAATGACTGTTAGATTTCACTTTTGACAGCACTGGGTCACAAGTCAAGATTAGGTATTTTATGATAGGTTTATTAAAAGTACATAACTACGTTTCATTCTTGCAGTTGTATTAATTCTGTAAATATTAGCAGTTTTAGTTTACTGCAATGTATTCATCTATTTTGACTATCTCCTGACAAATTTACAGGGTGGTGAGCATTATATTGAAACGTTTTATGTTTTTTATATAATACTTTCTGACTTGTTCGACACCCATGAAAATCATCTCATTTCTGGGTCTATGGAATGAAAACTTAATCTAATCTAATCTAATCCGCTGTGTGTAAAAGGTGTATCTTACGCTAAATGTGGTTTTGTGATATTTTATCAGTGTTTTTCGTACTAATATTTGGGCCCACTCATTTAGGTTACATGAATATGAACCAGTAGGTTTACTTTAACGTTCTCGTTGACCAATTGCTGGCGTTTACAATTTGAGGATGACAACAAGCATGTTCATACGACTGCAGGCATATATTCTTGCTTTCTACGTCTACGTGATTACTCTGCTATTCACAATTAAGTGTCTGGAAAAGGGTTCAATCAACCACCTTCAAGCTGTCTCTCTACCGTTCCACACTCGAACGGCATGCTGGAAAAACGAGCACGTAATTTTTTCTGTGCGATCCCTGATTTCTCTTATTTTATCATGATAATCATTTCTCCCTATGTAGGTGGGTGCCAACAGAATGTTTCCGCAGTCGGAGGAGAAAACTGGTGATTGAAATTTTATGAGAAGATCCCGTCGCAACCAGAAACGTCTGTGGCAATATCTCCCTTATTTCCCGATAATACAAAACGAGCCGCCCTTCTTTGAACTTTTTCGATGTCATCCGTCAGTCCCACCTGATGCGGACCCCACACCCCACAACAGTACTCCAGAAGAGGGTGGACAAGTGTGGTGTAAGCAGTCTCGTTAGTAGATTTGTTGCACCTTCCAGGTCTTCTGTCAATGAATCGCAGTCTTTCGTTTGCTGTACCCACAACATTATCTATGTGATCGTTCCAGTGTAGGTTACTAGTAATTGTAATCCCTAAATATTTAGTTGAATTTACAGCCTTCAGATTTGTGTGACTTATCGTGTAATCTAAATTTAGTGGAATTCTTTTAGTGCTCATGTGAATATCTTCACACTTTTCTTTTATGCATGGTTAATTGCCACTTTTTGCACCATACAGATATCTTATCTAAATCATTTTACAATTTGTCTTGGTCATCTGTTGACTTTGCGAGAAGGTAAATGACAGCATCATCTGCAAACAATCTAAGAGGGCTACTCGGATTGTCTCCTACTTCGTTAATATTGATCAGGAACAATAGAGGGCCATGACACTTACTTGGGGAACGCCAGATATTACTTCTGTTTTATTCTATGACTTTTCGTCTATTGCTACGAACTGTGTCCTTTCTGACAGGAAATCACGAATCCATTCGCACAACTGAGGCGATATTCCATAGGCACGTACTTTGGTTGGACCACGCTTGTGAGGAACGGTGTCGGAAGTCTTCTGGAAATCTAAAAGAATGGATTACTTTTGAATGCATTACGGGAACAGCAGTGATCAATGTCTTGTAAATAATTACTATTAAAAACAGTCTTGATCACGATTTATTTAACAAGGTGACCGGTTTCGACCACTACTGTGGTCATCTTCAGACCTACAAGATGTATACAAAGCACTAATTAGAGGGCTACATGCATTAATGAAAATACATAAAGTTATAAGGCTATGAAGGTAAAAAACGTTGAATTACCATTGAGTAGGAACCCCTTTCTGTTGGAGAATCACAACTGGAGAAACCAGTGCACGTCTTACTTTATATAATGGAGGCTCCACCCACTTCTGACTGCATGATGTCATTATTAACCAATGAGTTATAAGTCGAATTACAATTTAAAATTTCTTAGTTAAAAGAACATTGTCAAGAATTAGAAATAAATACACACTAAACTTAGCTTATTAAACAGCTATTGTCAATTAAAAAGCGTTAAAAATATTTAAATATGTAGGAAAATGAACTTCGGTTTGGCAGTACATGGGTTGCCCTCTCATGGCCTGTCAGTGAACCATTTGGAACCACTGGTTGCTATGGTGAAATTAGACGCCGTTGCAAAGATGAAGAAGCAAGCTTTTTCCACTGAAGTTGTTGTAGAGTCGATAGTCGAACTAGTGGTTGCCATGGTGAGGACAAACGCCGATGCAAAGATGTGGCAGCAGGCTTCTTTCCAACTAAGTTGTTGCGAAGTGGAATGGAAAAGACTATGGCGTCAGACGATGTATTATTGAGCAGCAACTTGTCTTTGTTGAAACGAAAAGAATAAGCTACAATAATCTGTAGCTGATATATATACTACATGCTGCACAAATACGCTACGAAGTAGTTGACCGTATATATGAAATATTATCTATGAAGTTAATATGTAGATTACAAGTGCCAATTTTTTTATAAGGCATTGCTATTCCTCAAGTTACATACCAGTCATATAAGCAAATAAAAATGAAAGAATTTAAAATTATAAAATTATGAGCCATTGTCAAAAATAAAATAAAACGATGTGAAGTAGCAAAATGCAGTCTAAAAGCATAAAAGCAATAACTCTAAAACAGATAGTCAATCATAAAATAATGTTTGGTAAAATACAATTACAATGTAAAGATAAAATATTTGCTAAAAGTCTTAATAATTTAAAAGACCTTTTTTAAAAACAAATACAGAAGAGTAGACATTCTAAAGCAGATCATCGAAAAGCTCAAAGAAATGTTTGTCTTTGAACTGAAGTTGTTCGTTTAAAACAGATAATGGATTACTTTTGTGAAGTGAAAAAATTTCAATTTCTTCTAAGGTATTTAGCAGTGGTCCTTTTGGCACAGTATGTAATATTTTCAAATTGCTAGAAATGCAACCCTCAGAATGATTGTATTCATCAAGATGTTGACCGAATATTGATTTGATACGTGCAGCACCAGTAGTATGTTCTTTGAAACGTGTTAAAAAGTTTCGGCCAGTTTGGCCAATATACTGTTTCTCACAGTCATTACATATTATTTTATAAACACCTGACTTTTGGTATCTATTTGAGTCTCCAATTGTATGTTTCAGTTTCATCTGTAGGGGGTTATTAGTTTTAAATGCTATTGCCACGCTTGTGTTCTTAAATAATTTATTTATTTTATCTGAGATAGGTCCCATGTATGTCATTTGTGTAAATCTCTTCTTGGAATTTATAACGGCATCATTTTTTTCTTGTAATTTTTTATATAACAGATCAACCTGATGGGACTTATAATTGTTAGCAACAGCTATCTGTTTTAATGTATCAATTTCCTTTTGGATTGCATCATGTTGGAGAGGTAATTTCAGTATCCTATGTATCATAGTTTTAAAAAATGCCATTTTGTATCTTAATGGATGGCATGATGTAGCATTTATTATTACGTCGGTTGATGTGGGTTTTCTATAAATAGAAATATTATGTCTTCCATTCTGTTTTGTATTTCTAATTCTTGACAATGTTCTTTTAACTAAAAAATTTTAAATTGTAATTCGACTTATAACTCATTGGTTAATAATGACATCATGCAGTCAGAAGTGGGTGGAGCCTCCGTTATATAAAGTAAGACGTGCACTGGTTTCTCCAGTTGTGATTCTCCAACAGAAAGGGGTTCCTACTCAATGGTAATTCAACGTTTTTTACCTTCATAGCCTTATAACTTTATGTATTTTCATTAATGCATGTAGCCCTCTAATTAGTGCTTTGTATACATCTTGTAGGTCTGAAGATGACCACAGTAGTGGTCGAAACCGGTCACCTTGTTAAATAAATCGTGATCAAGACTGTTTTTAATAGTAATTATTTAAAAGAATGGAATCAATTAGACACCCCCTGTCGATAGCACTCATTACTTCGTGAGTATAAAGAGCCTGTTGTGTTTCACAAGAACGATATTTTCTGAATCCGTGCCGACTATGTGTCAATAAATCGTTTGCTTCGAGGTACTGCATAAAGTTAGAATACAGTGTATGCTCCATAACCCTACTAGAGATCTACTTTGAAGAACAACCAGTCACTCTGTCGCATCTTCACTAATCTCTCGATCATAAACCTATAGATAATATCTGGGACTCTTTGGTTCAAAAAATGGTTGAAATGCCTCTGAGCACTATGGGACTTGACATCTAAGGTCATCAGTCCCCTAGAACGTACAACTACTTGTTTAAGTAGTTAGGTTTCTAACTAACCTAAGGACATCAAACACATACATACCCGAGGCAGGATTCGAACCGCAAACTTAGTGGTTCCAGACTGAAGCGCCTAGAACCACTCGGCCACCACGGCCGGCCCGTGCGCTGTTAGTCAACTGCTTTATGTGGTGGGCAGCCAATGTTGTTGTTGTGGTCTTCCAGCCTGAGACTGGTTTGATGAAGCTCTCCATGCTACTCTATCCTGTGCAAGCTTATTCATCTCCCAGTATGTACTGCAGCCTACATCCCTTTGAATCTGCTTAGTGTATTCATCTCTTGGTCTCCCTGTACGGTTTTTACCCTCCACGCTGCCCTCCAATACTAAATTGGTGATCCCTTGATGCCTCAGAACATGTCCTACCAACCTATCCCTTCTTAAAGTCAAGTTGTGCCACAAACTCCTTTTCTCCCCAATCCTATTCAGTACCTCCTCATTAGTTATGTGACCTACCCACCCAATCTTTAGCTTTCATCTGTAGCACCACATTTCGAAAGCATCTATTCTCTTCTTGTCCAAACCATTTATCGTCCATGTTTCACTTGAAATACATGGCTACAATCCATACAAATAATTTCAGAAACGACTTCCTGACACTTAAATCTACACACGATGTTAACAAATTTTCTTCTGCAGAAACGCTTTCCTTGCCATTGCCAGTCTACATTTGATATCCTCTCTACTTCGACCATCATCAGTTATTTTGCTCCCCAAATAGCAAAACTCGTTTACTACTTTAATGGTCTCATTTCCTAATCTAATTCCCTCAGCATCACCCGACTTAATTCGACTACATTCCATTATCCTCTTTTTGCTTCTGTTGATGTTCATCTCATACCCTCCTTTCAAGACACTGTTTATTCCGTTCAACTGGTCTTCCAAGTCCTTTGCTGTCTCTGACAGAATTACAATGTCATCGGCGAACCTCAAAGTTTTCATTTCTTCTCCATGGATTTCAATACCTACTCCGAATTTTTCTTTTGCTTTCTTCACTGCTTGCTCAATATAGAGATTGAATAACATCGGGGAGAGGCTACAAACATGTCTCAGTCCCTTCCCAACCACTGCTTCCCTTTCATGCCCCTAGACTCTTATAACTGCCATCTGGTTTCTGTACAAATTGTAAATAGCCTTTCGCTCCTTGTATTTTATTCCTGCCACCTTTAGAATTTGAAAGAGAGTATTCCAGTCAACATTGTCAAAAGCTTTCTGTAAGTCTACAAATGCTAGAAACGTAGGTTTGCCTTTCCTTAATCTATTTTCTAAGATAAGTCGTAGGGTCAGTATTGCCTCACGTGTTCCAATATTTCTACGGAATCCAAACTGATCTTCCCCGAGGTCGGCTTCTACCAGTTTTTCCATTCGTCTGTAAACAATTCGCATTAGTATTTTGCATCCGTGACTTATTAAACTGATAGTTCGGTAATTTTCACATCTGTCAACGCCTGCTTTCTTTGGGATTGGAATTATTATATTCTTCTTGAAGTCTGAGGGTATTTCGTCTGTCTCATACATTTTGCTCACCAGATGGTAGAGTTTTGTCAGGACTGGCTCTCCCGAGGCTGTCAGTAGTTCTGATGGAATGTTGTCTACTCCCGGGTCTTGTTTCGACTTAGGTCTTTCAGTGCTCTATCAAACTCTTCACTCAGTATCATATCTCCCATTTCATCTTCATCTACATCCTCTTCCATTTCTATAACATTGCCCTCAAGTACATCGCCCTTGCATAGACCCTCTATATACTCTTTCCACCTTTCTGCTTTCCCTTCTTTGCTTACAACTGGGTTTCCATCTGAGCTCTTGATATTCATACAAGTGGCTCTCTCTTCTCCAAAGGTCTCTTTAATTTTCCTGTAGGCAGTATCTATCTTACCCCTAGTGAGATACGCCTCTACATCCTTACATTTGTTCTCTAACCATGCCTGCTTAGTCATTTTGCACTTCCTGTCGATATCATTTTTGAGACGTTTGTATTACTTTTTGCTTGCTTCACTTACTGCATTTTTGTATTTTCTCATTTCGTCAATTAAATTCAATATTTCTTCTGTCACCCAAGGATTTCTACTAGCCCTCGTCTTTTTAGCTACTTGATCCTCTGCTGCCTTCACTACTTCATCCCTCAAAGCTACCCATTCTTCTTCTACTGTATTTCTTTCCCCCATTCCTGTCAGTTGTTCCCTTATGCTCTCCCTGAAACTCTTTACAACCTCTGGTTCTTTCAGTTTTTCCAGGTCCCATCTCCTTAAATTCCCAGCTTTTTGCAGTTTCTTCAGTTTTAATCTACAGTTCATAACCAATAGATTGTGGCCAGAGTCCACATCTGCCCCTGGAAATGTCTTACAATTTAAAACCCGGTTCCTAAATCTCTGTCTTACCATTATATAATCTATCTGATACCTTTTAGTATCTCCAGGATTTTTCCATGTATACAACCTTCTTTTATGATTCTTGAACCAAGTGTTAGCTATGATTAAGTTATGCTCTGCGCAAAATTGTACAAGGCGACTTCCTCTTTCATTTCTTACCCCCAATCCATATTCACCTACTACTTTTCCTTCACTCCCTTTTCCTACTACCGAATTCCAGTCACCCATGACTATTAAATTTTCGTCTCCCTTCACTATCTGAATAATTTGTTTTATATCATCATACATTTCTTCAATTTCTGCGTCATCTGCAGAGCTAGTTGGCATATAGACTTTTACTACTTTAGTAGGCGTGGGCTTCGTGTCTATCTTGGCCACAACAATGCGTTCGCTGTGCTGTTTGTAGTAGCTTACCCGCATTCCTATTGTTTTATTCATTATTAAACTTACTCCTGCATTACCCCTATTTGATTTTGTATTTATAACCCTGTATTCACTCGACCAAAAGTCTTGTTCCTCCTGCCACCGAACTTCAGCCAATATAGTGCTGCATTTAGAGAGTATCACCGACTAAAAGGTCTGAGGAGAGGTCCGATGACATTAATTAGTTTAAAGAAAAGGATAATAAATTAGAAAACAGGGGTGAGTTTCGCATTTCACATGGAAGAGAAAGGTGTCCTATCCCCGTTGGAGTTACTGACGAGGTTGCTGTTGCTGTAACTGACCATGGTACAGTTTCCCCTGCTAGTGGTAGAGCTCGTGCAATGTTATGACAATTATCCAGTCCATGGCGAATGGTAAGGAAAGTTTTGCTGTCTATCTTACACTGGTACCCATACGAGATGCAGACAGTGCAGCAACTGAAACTTCATAGTCCCCAGCACCATTTTGAGATTGCTCTGTGGTTTCTGGCACAGATCAGACTTGATGGCATGTGGCAGGGCAATGTTATGTTGAGTGATGAGGTAAATTTTATGTGGTGCGGATTCACTAACTGTCGTTTCGTTTTTCTTTCTAGAAAATACATCCTTAGGACCATTCCGAAATATCGTGATGTCTGCTCGTTATGGTTCAAATGGCTCTGAGCACTATGCGACTTAATTTCTGAGGTCATCAGTCGCCTAGAACTTAGAACTAATTAAACCTAACTAACCTAAGGACATCACACACATCCATGCCCGAGGCAGGATTCGAACCTGCGACCGTAGTGGTCGCTCGGCTCCAGACTGTAGCGCCTATAACCGCACGGCCACTCCGGCCGGCTTCTGCTCGTTATAAGGACCGCCTTGTACAGTATGTGATTCTTGCTTTGGAATGGCGCAACTCTGTGGAAAGCTCTGTTTTCATGCAAGATGAGGCAATGCCTCATGTCACTTGCTCAGTGAAAGACCTTCTTAATGCAACCTTCCACGAACATATGTCGAGAGGTTTTTCACATTCATGGCCTGCAGCATCATTCTCATCTGAATCCATATGACTTTGGCTCTGAGGATTTCTAAAAGAAGGCGTTTACCAAATTCACATTCTGGCTATACCTGATCTACAGGCCGGTATGCAGACATGTTGCTCAGAGTTTACATGAACTCATGCGAGCAACTATTGATCACATCGTTTTACGAATGCTGTATCTCGTCGTCGTCTCCGGTGCTCATATTCAACAAACTATGCAAGTGGCGCCTTAATGGTTTAAGAATTTCTGCCCACATCCCGTTCCTAATCCGTTACATATGGAAAATTTTGTATACGTTTTTCTAGTATTCACAACGCCATATTAGCATCTAGTGATCAAAACTGGAACTAATGGTTTTTTTTTTCAGCATAAATCGGTTCCACATTAAAGCATCAGAATACTTACAAGTACAATCATACGGTAATTGCAGTCCTCACAGGGACTCTCTGAGTAGCTGCACATTAATTACAACCACCCGGTATTTACAGATATATATTTATATTTTTGTAATGCAAGACTACACTGAATTTGCTGTTTGATTTGAAAGGCTACAAGCGATTATAAGTTTATGTTCTGATAGCAGTCACTTTAACCAGTAAGCCTTTCATGTGACTACCTGGCCCACGCGTGTGCTAGATGTATTCTGCCCTCTGACTGTGGTTGTTGTTGTTGGCCTGCATTTGAGGTTATGTCATTGATCAGCGTCTAAATGAACTTGAATTCTGAAATAATGTAATGGAATGGTGTCCTGTCATTATTGTAGTCAATAGTCCGCTTGGTTAGCCGCGCCATCTAATGCACTGCTTTCCGGGCGGGAAGGCGTGCCGGCCCCGGCACGAATCCGCTCGGCGGATTAGTGTCGAGGTCCGGTGTGCCGGCCAGTCTGTGGATGGTTTTTAAGGCGCTTTTTCATCTGCCTTGGTAAATGCGGGCTGATTCCCCATATTCCGCCTCAGTTACGCTATGTCGGCAATTGCTACGCAGACACTTTCTCAACGGTAAGCGTACACCATAATTACTCCACCATGCAAACATTGAGGTTACACTCGTCTGGTGTGAGACGTTTCCGGTGGGATCCACTGTGGGCTGAACCGCACAATAAGAAGAGGTTCGGTGTGGGGAGGCGTTGGGGTGACAGGACTGCCGTAGCCTGTTGTGGGGTTTTGAACCACTGAAGGCTACGGCAGGGGCGAAGCCTCTCCGTCTTTTCTAGGTCCCCAGTTCCATGCAATACAGTACATTACAAGTGTCGTCAATTGTTGGTGTATGATTAATATATCAACATCAATATTTTAATGCACAGGTTTATTGATCATAAAATAGGACGAACAACGCAAGTTAAGTGTGATGACTAAATAAATCATGAACTGTTGGCAACACGAATAGATGCAACATATAGTTAACACTCCACTGGGTGGCGATTGGTTGACAAAGACTAAAGTTTATTTACACTACTGGCGATTAAATTGCTACACCAAGAAGAAATGCAGATGATGAACGGGTATTCATTGGACAAATATATTATACTAGAACTGTCATGTGATTACATTTTCACGCAATTTGGGTGCATAGATCCTGAGAAATCAGTACCCAGAAAAACCACCTCTGGCCGCAGTAACGGCCTTGATACACCTGGGCATTGAGTCAAACAGAGCTTGGATGGCGCGTACAGGTACAGCTGCCCTTGCAGCTTCAATACGATACCACAGTTCATCAAGAGTAATGACTGGCGTATTGTGACGAGCCAGTTGCTCGGCCACCATTGACCAGACGTTTTCAATTAATGAGAGCTGGAGAATGTGCTGGCCATGGCAGCAATCGAACATTTTCTGTATCCAGAAAGGCCCGTACAAGACCTGCAACATGCGGTCGTGCATTATCCTGCTGAAATGTAGGGTTTCGCAGGTATCCAATGAAGGGAAGAGCCGCCGGTCGTAACATATGGTTCAAATGGCTCTGAGCACTATGCGACTTAACTTCTAAGGTCATCAGTCGCCTAGAACTTAGAACTAATTAAATCTAACTAGCCTAAGGACATCACACTCATCCATGCCCGAGGCAGGATTCGAACCTGCGATCGGAGCGGTCGCTCGGCTCCAGACTGTAGCGCCTAGAACCTCATGGCCATACCGGCCGGCTCGTAACACATCTGAAATGTAACGTCCACTGTTCAAGGTGCCGTCAGTTCGAACAAGAGGTGACCGAGACTTATAACCAATGGCACCCGATACCATTACGCCGGGTGATACGCCAGTATGGCGACGACGAGTACATACTTCCAATGTGCGTTCACCGCGATGTCACCAAACACAGATGCGGCCATCATGATGCTGTAAACAGAACCTGGATTCATCCGAAAAAATGACGTTTTGCCATTCGTGCACCCATGTTCGTCGTTGAGTACACCATCGCAGGCGCTCCTGTCTGTGATGCAGCGTCAAGGGTAACCGCAGCCATGGTCTCCGAGCTGATAGTCCGTGCTGCTGCAAACGTCGTCGAACTGTTCGTGCAGATGGTTGTTGTCTTGCAAACGTCCCCATCTGTTGACTCAGGGATCGAGACGTGGCTGCACGATCCGTTACAGCCATGCGGATAAGATGCCTGTCATTTCGACTACTAGTGATGCGAGGCTGTTGGGATCCAGCACGGCGTACCGTATGAAAGTGGGAAACGTGATGGTGCGCATTTCTCCTCCTTACACGAGCCATCACAACAGCGTTTCACCAGGCAAACCCGGTCAACTGCTGACTGTGCATAAGAAATCGGTTGGAAATGTTCCTCATGTCAGCACGTTGTAGGTGTCGCCACCGGCGCAAACCTCGTGTGAATGCTCTGAAAAGCTAATCGTTGGCATATCACACCATCTTCTTCCTGTCGGTTAAATATCGCGTCTGTAGTACGTCATCCTCGTGGTGTAGCAGTTTTAATGGCCAGTAGTGTATTTACTGTGGCTCAAAACATGGATAACGCATTCTGAAGCTACCTAACGTTGAATAGACTATGATGGATTCATACTACACAAACGTTATACTATATTGGTGCCTCTGAGAACAAGTGCTGCGACTGTAATTCTGCTAGTCCTATCAAGCCAAGCAGCAGTACCGCACCTCTTTCTCGAGGTGTAGCGCTGTCGCATGTGACGGTCGTGACTCAAGCATCTGCAGAGCAGCGATGTGCGCCGCCTGTAAATCGTTATTGCGGGTTGTTGTTGTTCTTGTTGTGGTCATCAGTCCTGAGACTGGTTTGATATAGCTCTCCATGCTACTCTATCCTGTGCAAGCTTCTTCATCTCCCAGTACCTACTGCAGCCTACATCCTTCTGAATCTGCTTAGTGTATTCATCTCTTGGTCTCCCTCTACGATTTTTACCCTCCACGCTGCCCTCCAATACTAAATTGGTGATCCCTCAATGTCTCCGAACATGTCCTACCAAGCGGTCCCTTCTTCTAGTCAAGTTGTGCCACAAGCTTCTCTTTTTCCCAGTTCTGTTCAATACCTCCTCATTAGTTATGTGATCTACCCATCTAATCTTCAGCATTCTTCTGTAGCACCACATTGCGAAAGCTTCTATTCTCCTCTTGTCTAAACTACACTCCTGGAAATTGAAATAAGAACACCGTGAATTCATTGTCCCAGGAAGGGGAAACTTTATTGACACATTCCTGGGGTCAGATACATCACATGATCACACTGACAGAACCACAGGCACATAGACACAGGCAACAGAGCATGCACAATGTCGGCACTAGTACAGTGTATATCCACCTTTCGCAGCAATGCAGGCTGCTATTCTCCCATGGAGACGATCGTAGAGATGCTGGATGTAGTCCTGTGGAACGGCTTGCCGTGCCATTTCCACCTGGCGCATCAGTTGGACCAGCGTTCGTGCTGGACGTGCAGACCGCGTGAGACGACGCTTCATCCAGTCCCAAGCATGCTCAATGGGGGACAGATCCGGAGATCTTGCTGGCCAGGGTAGTTGACTTACACCTTCTAGAGCACGTTGGGTGGCACGGGATACATGCGGACGTGCATTGTCCTGTTGGAACAGCAAGTTCCCTTGCCGGTCTAGGAATGGTAGAACGATGGGTTCGATGACGGTTTGGATGTACCGTGCACTATTCAGTGTCCCCTCGACGATCACCAGTGGTGTACGGCCAGTGTAGGAGATCGCTCCCCACACCATGATGCCGGGTGTTAGCCCTGTGTGCCTCGGTCGTATGCAGTCCTGATTGTGGCGCTCACCTGCACGGCGCCAAACACGCATACGACCATCATTGGCACCAAGGCAGAAGCGACTCTCACCGCTGAAGACGACACGTCTCCATTCGTCCCTCCATTCACGCCTGTCGCGACACCACTGGAGGCGGGCTGCACGATGTTGGGGCGTGAGCGGAAGACGGCCTAACGGTGTGCGGGACCGTAGCCCAGCTTCATGGAGACGGTTGCGAATGGTCCTCGCCGATACCCCAGGAGCAACAGTGTCCCTAATTTGCTGGGAAGTGGCGGTGCGGTCCCCTACGGCACTGCGTAGGATCCTACGGTCTTGGCGTGCATCCGTGCGTCGCTGCGGTCCGGTCCCAGGTCGACGGGCACGTGCACCTTCCGCCGACCACTGGCGACAACATCGATGTACTGTGGAGACCTCACGCCCCACGTGTTGAGCAATTCGTCGGTACGTCCACCCGGCCTCCCGCATGCCCACTATACGCCCTCGCTCAAAGTCCGTCAACTGCACATACGGTTCACGTCCACGCTGTCGCGGCATGCTACCAGTGTTAAAGACTGCGATGGAGCTCCGTATGCCACGGCAAACTGGCTGACACTGACGGCGGCAGCTAGCGCCATTCGACGGCCAACACCGCGGTTCCTGGTGTGTCCGCTGTGCCGTGCGTGTGATCATTGCTTGTACAGCCCTCTCGCAGTGTCCGGAGCAAGTATGGTGGGTCTGACACACCGGTGTCAATGTGTTCTTTTTTCCATTTCCAGGAGTGTATTTATCGACCACGTTTCACATCCATACGTGGCTACAATCCATACAAATACTTTCATAAACGACTTCCTCACACTTAAATCTATACTCGATGTTAACAAATTTTTCTTCTTCAGAAACGCTTACCTTGCCATTGCCAGTCTACATTTGATATCCTCTCTACTTCGACCATCATCAGTTATTTTGCTCCCCAAATAGCAAAACTCGTTTACTACTTTAATGGTCTCATGTCCTAATCTAATTCCCTCAGCATCACCCGACTTAATTCGACTACATTCCATTATCCTCTTTTTGCTTCTGTTGATGTTCATCTCATACCCTACTTTCAAGACACTGTTTATTCCGTTCAACTGGTCTTCCAAGTCCTTTGCTGTCTCTGACAGAATTACAATGTCATCGGCGAACCTCAAAGTTTTCATTTCTTCTCCATGGATTTTAATACCTACTGCGAACTTTTCTATTGTTTCCTTTATTGCTTGCTCAATTTACCGATTGAATAACATCGGGGAGAGGCTACAACCCTGTCTCACTCTCATCCCAACGACTGCTTCCCTTTCATGTCCGTCGACTCTTATAACTGCAATCTGCTTTCTGTACAAATTGTAAATAGCCTTTCGCTCCTTGTATTTTACCCCTGCCACCTTTAGATTTTGAATGAAAGTATTCCAGTCAACATTGTCAAAAGCTTTCTCTAAGTCTACAAATGCTAGAAACGTAGGTTTCCCTTTCATTCTAAGGTAAGTCGAAAGGTCGTATTTCCTTATGTGTTCCAACATTTCTACGGAATCCAAACTGATCTTCCCCGAGGTCGGCTTCTACCAGTTTTTCCTTTCGTCTGTAAAGAATTCGCGTTAGTATTTTGCAGCCATGACTTATTAAACTGTGGTTCGGTAATTTTCACATCTGTCAACACCTGCTTTCTTTTGGATTGGAATTATTATATTCTTCTTGAGGTCCGAGGGTATATCACCTGTCTCATACATCTTGCTCACCAGATGGTAGAGTTTTGTCAGTACTGGCTCTCCCGAGGCTGTCAGTAGTTCTAATGGAGTGTTGTCTACTCCGGGGGCATTGTTTCGACTCAGGTCTTTCAGTGCTCTGTCAAACTCTTCACGCAGTATCATATCTCCCATTTCATCTTCATCGACATCCTTTTCCATTTCCATACTATTGTCCTTAAGTACATCGCCCTTGTGTATGCCCTCTATATACTCCTTCCACCTTTCTGCTTTCCCTTCTTTGCTTACAACTGGGTTTCCATCAAAGCTCTCTTCTCCAAAGGTCTCTTTAATTTTCCTGTAGGCAGTATCTCTCTTACCCCTAGTGAGATACGTCTCTACATCCTTACATTTGTCCTCTAGCCATTCCTGCTTAGCCATTTTACACTTACTGTCGATATCATTTTTGAGACGTTTGTATTCCTTTTTGCCTGCTTCATTTACTGCATTTTTATATTTTCTCCTTTCGTCAATTAAATTCAATATTTCTTCTGTCACCCAAGGATTTCTACTAGCCCTCGTCTTTTTACCTATTTTGATCCTCTGCTGCCTTCACTATTTCATCCCTCAAAGCTACCCATTCTTCTTCTACTGTATTTCTTTCCCCCATTCCTGTCAGTTGTTTCCTTATCCTCTCCCTGAAACTCTGTACAACCTCTGGTTCTTTCAGTTCATCCAGGTTCCTTAAATTCCCACCTTTTTGCAGTTTCTTCAGTTTTAATCTACAGCTCGTAACCAATAGATTGTGGTCAGAGTCCACATCTGCCCCTGGAAATGTCTTACAATTTTAAACCCGGTTCCTAAATCTCTGTCTCACCATTATATAATCTATATGATACCTTTTAGTATATCCAGGGTTCTTCCATGTATACAACCTTCTTTCATGATTCTTAAACCAAGTGTTAGATATGATTAAGCTATGCTCTGTGCAAAATTCTACAAGGCGGCTTCTTCTTTCATTTCTTAGCCCCAATCTGTATTCACCTACTATGTTTCCTTCTCTCCATTTTCCTACTCTTGAATTCCAGTCACCCATGACTATTAAATTTTCGTCTCCCTTTATACCTGAATAATTTCTTTTATCTTATCGTACATTTCATCAATTTCTTCGTCATCTGCAGAGCTAGATAGCATATAAACTTGTATTACTGTAGTAGACGTGGGCTTAGTGTCTATCTTGGCCACAATAATGCCTTCACTATGCTGTTGGTAGTAGCTTACCCGCATTCCTATTTTCCTATTGTTTATTAAACCTACTCCTGCATTACCCCTATTTGACTTTGTATTTATAACCCTGTATTCACCTGACCAAAAGTCTTGTTCCTCCTGCCACCGAACTTCACTAATTCCCACTATATCTAACTTTAACCTATCTATTTCCCCTTTTAAATTTTCTAACCTACCTGCCCGATTAAGGGATCTGACATTCCACACTCCGACCCGTAGAACGCCAGTTTTCTTTCTCTTGATAACAACATCCTCTCGAGTAGTCCCCGCCCGGAGATCCGAATGGAAAATTTTACGCAAGAGGACGACATCATCATTTCATCATACAGTAAAGCTGCATGCCCTCGGGAAAAATTACGGCTGTAGTTTCCCCTTGCTTTCAGCCGTTCGCAGTACCAGCAGAGCAAGGCCGTTTTGGTTAGTGTTACAAGGCCAGATCAGTCAATCATCCAGACTGTTGGCCCCTACAACTGCTGAAAAGGCTGGTGCTTCTCTTCAGCACCACACGTTTGTAGATGTCGTGTTTCTTGACTTCCGCAAGGCGTTCGATACAGTTCCCCACAGTCGTTTAATGAACAGAGTAAGAGCATATGGACTATCAGACCAATTGTGTGATTGGATTGAGGAGTTCCTAGATAAAAGGACGCAGCATGTCATTCTCAATGGAGAGAAGTCTTCCGAAGTAAGAGTGATTTCAGGTATGCCGCAGGGGAGTGTCATAGGACCGTTGCTATTCACAATATACATAAATGACCTGGTGGATGACATCGGAAGTTCACTGAGGCTTTTTGCAGATGATGCTCTGGTGTATCGGGAGGTTGTAACAATGGAAAATTGTACTGAAATGCAGGAGGATCTACAGCGAATTGACGCATGGTGCAGGGAATGGCAATTGAATCTCAATGTAGACAAGTGTAATGTGCTGCGAATACACAGAAAGATAGATCCTTTATCATTTAGCTACAAAATAGCAGGTCAGCAACTGGAAGCAGTTAATACCATAAATTATATGGGTGTACGCATTAGGAGTGATTTAAAATGGAATGATCATATAATGTTGATCGTCGGTAAAGCAGATGCCAGACTGAGATTCATTGGAAGAATCCTAAGGAAATGCAATCCGAAAACAAAGGAAGTAGGTTACAGTACGCTTGTTCGCCCACTGCTTGAATACTGCTCAGCAGTGTGGGATCCGTACCAGATAGGGTTGATAGAAGAGACAGAGAAGATCCAACGGAGAGCACCGCGCTTCGTTACAGGATCATTTAGTAATCGCGAAAGCGTTACGGAGATGATAGATAAACTCCAGTGGAAGACTCTGCAAGAGAGACGCTCAGTAGATCGGTACGGGCTTTTGTCAAAGTTTCGAGAACATACCTTCACCGAAGTGTCAAGCAGTATATTGCTCCCTCCTACGTATATCTCGCGAAGAGACCATGAGGATAAAGTCAGAGAGATTAGAGCCCACACAGAGGCATACCGACAATCTTTCTTTCTACGAACAATACGAGACTGGAATAGAAGGAAGAACCGATAGAGGTACTCAAGGTACCCTCCGCCACACACCATCAGGTGGCTTGCGGAGTATGGATGTAGATGTAGATGTCTGGCCTCTCAACAGATACCCCTCCGTTGTGGTTGCACCTACGGTACGGCTATCTGTATCGTTGAGGCACGCAAGCCTCCCCACCAACGGCAAGGTCCATGGTTCATGGGGGGAGGTTATTGCGGGTATGAAAGTGCAAAGCTGCGGCTGGTGATCTATTAAATGGATCACATTTACTCACCAATAGAGCTCTGAAACATGGGCAGATTTAAGCATGTGACACTCCCATTCGCCGGTTATATCATGGACCAATTTGGCTCAACTATATGGCAGTGTGCACAAGGAGATCAAACATGGAGCCAGCAGGCGTGACACGAATAAGATTGGTCTCGGCGCAGCCAATTGTTTGAGAAGACTGAGGTCTAAACTGTCGCTACAGCTAAGTTCTCACCACAGCCTCCCCGGTGAAGACCAACGGTAGTGCAAAGTCATACTCAGGACATGTGCCCCACGTGCAACCCCGCTTATGACAAGAGTTAAAGACTTGAATCCTCTGCAGGCTGGAGTCTGAATCAGAAGAGGAAGTTTCTCTTCTCAACCCTTTCCATCAAACATCAGTAAACTCAACAAAAGCACTCATGCAACCGCCCCTACAAGGGTCTCTTGCGAATCACAAGACCCCACGAGCTCAATTCCCCCCTCTAGCTCATCTGCCCTACACACTAGTCAATCCTAACGAAAGATAAAAATATTCTTCTCTTTTCTGGAGAAGCAGCCAAATCCTGACTCGTAAATTCCCGTGTAGAGAAGAAAAAAAATTGTGCTCCCGACTTGTTTTTTCGTATGATCACTTTAGGCAGCGCGTTGTGAGCTTCTATTTAGCCCTAGTGTGAACAGCACATTTATCATGGAGATCATTATCTGGATGGCCCAAAAGTTACAGCATGTCTTAACAAGTGCCTTGTCTAAACTAAGAGAAGGGCCTTTGTGTCCCAACATAGACCTTTCGAGAGTCGCCATAAATGTTGTGCTCCATTATCAAATTGTTTCAAAAGCCTGAGGCTTCCCAAAAACTCGGAAGAAGGAGGGACAGCACCACCTGATGGGTCCTTCGGTTGCGTCCGGTCCACGTTGAACATGGAAACACGCGAATTTTTATGGCCACCATATGTGTTCACAAAAGACGTTTCGAACGCTATTGAAACGCTTCGCCAAGCGACCTAAATTGCTCTTGTGCCACTGCCCCTGACATTTCTAGAGGCGCCTAACAGGTAGATCCAGATTGGCGGTTTTTCCGCCTCTTCGGCCGTTAGCATTATCTACTCACCAGTGCAAGAAGTTCTTGGGACCAGCATTCTCTCCCCAGTAAGTGCATCGATACGTTCCTTTCCCCTAATAGCTGTATGTAGCCCCCAAGTCCCCAACGTCCACTGATAGATTTACTGTTAACTGACCAAACCAATTCCAGAAAATACTATTCAAAGGAGAGCCATGATAAAGGTTCCGCATGTATTAACAACATACATGCTCCCATCAATGCCTGTTCATGTTGCTAACTTCCTGTTGTCCCACAAAAATGATGTCTTCAGTGCCTTGAATATTAAAAATAGTGACTGAGTGACTCGTCCTCTCTGACTGCCACCACACCATGGATGACTTCCGCATGTGTTGTGTCTCACTTCGAAATGTCATAGTGTGACAAAGAATAGAGGGAATCATTAAATAGTGTTGAGATCTCACAACGATGTCATTAGCGTAGGGGCGTATTTGCGAACCAATACCATACATAGAAAAAACTTCCTAACTTGACCTCATTCACGCACACAAAACTGCATGCCTCCAAGAAGCACAGAAGAACATTGCTGAGTGTAGTATGATTCATTGGGACCCTCGTGTCGTTGCTATACCACATCCTTCAGATAAACAATTATTAAGCAGTTAAAAATGTTTTGCAGCAGTACCTTTACTCACTCATACAATTTCTGAAGTCATAGACGACTAACATAATCATAGGAGAATTACATGGACTTTGAACCATTCTCTGCATCAGTGATTTAACCCTGCTTAGTCATACACCATGTTTCATCCATCCATTATACAAAAACGGACACTAATTGTAACTGAAAATGGAAATGCCATGTGGCTAGCGTCTCCCGTCGAGTAGACCGTTCGCCTGGTGCAAGTCTTTCGACTTGACGCCACTTCGGCGACTTGCGTGTCTATGGGGATGAAATGATGATGATAAGGACAACACAACACCCAGTCCCTGAGCGGAGAAAATCTCCGACACAGCCGGGAATCGAACCCGAGCCGTTAGGTATGACATTCCTTCTCGCTGACCACTCAGCTACCAGGGGCGACATTATAACTGAACAAACACACTCATTCTCAGAATTGAAACAATCAAGCAACATGTGTCAATTGTTATGCTTATTTCATAGGGCAGGGTAATACAGTTTCTTTTACCTGCATGACACTTGAAAATCACGCTTTGCAAGTCAATTTTACATAAACGCTTGACAAATTATCTTCACTAGATCAGTTGCATCAAAAATTAAACCAGTTCTACAAGAAAATATACAGAATTACATGAGAACAAAATCATGAAACATCCTATTGCTCCCTCCACAAGGGCCCCTCGGGAGACAATTTACATTTAGAAAGTCACATAGATGGAACATGGCACTAGGCACACATGCAAATGGTCTCTTGGACTGCGTGAAAGCCGGCCAGTGTGGCCGAGCGCTTCTAGGCTCTTCAGTCTGGAACTGCGCGACCGCATCGGTCGCAGGTTCGAATCCTGTCTCGGGCACGGATGTGTGTGATGTCCTTAGGTTGGTTACGTTTAAGTAGTTCTATGTTCTAGGGGACTGATGACCTCAGATGTTAAGTCCCATAGTGCTAAGAGCCATTTTTTGAACTGCCTGAAGCATCAAGGTGCAGCGAGGTTGCACCAGAGTAAGCGTTGCTCCTCACTTAGCGCTTGCTTTTGGAGCAGCAGCGGATGTCTCTGGTCCCTCATCTGGTCCATGGCAGCATCAGCTGGGCTGTCAGCACCATCTCAACCTTGCAGCAATTGGCACTCTGGTGAGCTGTCAGACGCGATGAACATGTCATCTAGTGGGAGAGAATGAGACACCGGTGTGGTTGCATGGCGCCCAACATCTCCAACAGAAGTAGTGATGTCTCTTTCCCTGTCTCATATATCGATCAGGTAGCTGAAAGATTGCAGTCTTCCATTGGATTAGGCCGTGAGACAGCGCTGCGTTTGGTGTGCAGCCCGTCTCCTAGTGATGATTTCTCTCTCTCTCACCGTGCCACTGGGTATCTTGTGACGTTTCCACCGTTACCAGTGCTCGTCTGCGTCACAGTGCACGACTGCAGAAGCATCTCGTCCGAATCTTGGCCACCTGGTTCTGTACGCCATCTGTAGGGTAGCGTGTCTGTCCACCTGGAGGATGCCTCTGGGCCTTGTTGTCTGATCCTATTCCTGTCCCCAGTGACGTCACTGGATACACCATTTCCGTCTCGAATGTTTCTGCAGTTTCGTCAGATGTGGAGAAGTGGATGACGTGCACATAGCCCATGTCGCAATAAACGGCGACGGAGTGCAACCCCTAATAGAATACGATGTGTTATACCGTTCCACTGTTGCGCCAGAGCCGAGGAGAGCGCTGATCTGTCCTGCAATGCCATTTGTATGAGGTGTAGATCCTCTCAGGGGATGGTCCAGGTGGGGCGATCTGACACATCTTGCCGTTTTCTGCGACCTTCCGTGAACCATTCTGCACACGCCCGTTGCACCGCCGAAACACTTAATCCCACACGAGCAGCAGTTTCCCAAATGGCTCTGAGCGCTATGGGACTTAACATCTGAGGTCATCAGTCCCCTAGAACTTAGAACTACTTAAACCTAACTAACCTAAGGACATCTCACGCATCCATGCCCGAGGCAGGATTCAAACGGCAACCGCAGCAGTCGCGCAGTTCCGGACTGAAGCGCCTAGAACCGCTCGGCCACCACGGCCGGCCAGCAATTTCCCAGATTGGATGCACCACATTCTCTCACGCCTGTAATGCACCCTCTGTCAAACTCACTGATTTGACGGAGCGGTTCGCGCATACGTCTGCGACGCACCCTGCACGTCTGCTCAAGTCACAATGATCCATTACCTTCGGTTTATAGCTACAACGAGACCTGCAGGCACATTTTACCGGCTGGTGGTGTTGCGCCGCGATATCGATGTTGACCTTGAACCCGCGGACATGGTTGAAACGCTGATCACTTCTTCAGAACATTCCTGTGAATATGAGCGTCCTATCTCTAGTCGTTGAAGGTGTTCTGATTTTTCTGAACATGAGATAAGATTGTGTGTTGCACCCCGCCACATCTTGCGGCTGTGGAATCGAATCTTGCTCACAACATTGCATTTAACTCCTGCACGAAGGATCGACACAATACTCTTTCATCCATTCTAGACTACTGTCGATGGTTACTCCTGTTACTCCTGAAACGTCCCCTTAGAAAAATTATAAATGACTGTGCTTAAACTGTCGGTAGAGCACTTGCCCGAGAAAGGCAAAGATCCCGAGTTCGAGTCTCGGTCGGGCACACAGTTTTAATCTGCCAGGAAGTTTCATATCAGCGCACACTCCGCTGTAGATGAAAATTTCATTCTAACAACTTGTAAGTATTCGACACATTCTTGTGGGAATGGATTGTATCAAGTTAAGTAGACCTTTTTTTTATAATTCCTGTAACAAAGGTAACTAATGTTTCATATGTTGTTGTTCTAATCTCCCAGAGCGATCAAAGAACCCACAGTTAAGACCAGATGATTGTACCTCCGTCAGGTTTCATATGTTGTTGTTGCGATCAGCCGTCACTCGGAGCAATCAAAGAATCGACAGTTAGGACCAAACGATTGTACGTTCTCCTGGTGATAACAGGAGGGGTACCACCACTAACTTTTCGTTCGATGTGCACCAGTCTGGGCCCTCTCTGACACTTGGCTAGAGCGATTCAGGGAACAGATAGCGCCCCGAACGCAGCCTCTGCGTTTTAACTGCACCCCACGCCGTTCCGGGGCTCGGAGACGGCGAGACCCCTGTTCCTCGTCCTTCTCCCGAGGCGAGCTGCAGGAGGTGGTGCACTTAACGTGTGCGCGCGCCGCGGCCATTGCCTACCTGCTGCTCCCCTGCGGCGGCAACAATAGGTCTTCTATTAGACGCGTACCGCCCCGCCGTGCCGCCCCCGACAGCCTGAGCGGGCGCGCCTCTTGATGTCGCCATACTTTATTCATGCGGCCGCATCCCGATGTTTTATTTATTTACATCGCCGCAGTGGCGGTGAGTGGCTGCGTCGCCCTGTCTCGGGAAGCTCTCGAGACACACACACACACACACACACACACACATCTCCCAGCGTCGCCAAACTGCCGCGTGTCTTCCGTCAGCAATTGGCCTCCGGGACAAAGGCAATTCCACCCGAGAGCTCCTTCCGCTCCCAAGTACTTACTTCCTTTCATTCCAGATGCAAGTGGCCAACTTCGCTCCCCCTTCAACGGGCCCATTAACATACACCGAAGATAACTTATCCTTGACCTCCGAGGAGAAAATATTTTCTCGTGTCATAGGTTGGTTAGAATAAAGGTTGAAGAAGGGCAGCCTACGCTTCTAGATTTCATACATTTAGCCAAACCTTTCGACAGTATTGACGAGCATACACTTATTGCAATTCTGAAGGTATCGAGAAACGAATACAGCGAGAAAAGGGTTTTTACAAGATCTACAGAAACGAGACTGCAGCTGTAGGACTCGAAAGATGTGAAAAGAAATCCGTATTTGTGAAGAGAATGAGACAAATTTGTAGCCCTCCCCGATGACAATTAGTCTGTACGAGGAGCAAACGGTGAAAAAGACTAAGGAGTAATTTTGTGAGGGAACTAAAACTGAGAGAGAAAAAATAAATATTTGGAGTTTGCCGATGACATTGTATTTCTGTCAGAGACGGCAAAGGACTTGGAAGAGCTTTTGAACGAAATGGGTAGTGCGTTACATCTATGTCGTTCCCAGATCACGCTAAACGTAGTTTCTAACCAGATACTGAAATGGCTGAGCTTATTGTATTGTACAATCAAATTTGCAACCCTAAAGTAAATTTCGACCATAAATATCAACCGTTAGAACCCAAAGGTTTAAATTTTCATCGTAAATGAAACGTAGAACCAAATGCGTCGGTTCTTAATTTAAAAAACAGACACACTTCATATCTGCAGCGCAATGTACCCCAAATGGAAAACAATGGTTTCTGTAAACTGTACTTATTTTTTGGCGTAGAGTCCGAAAACACAATAAAGTGGGTCTTTCCATTTGAAAATATCAACACCGTCCACGCGTGGCTGGGGGAGGGGAGGGGGGGGGGGGAAGGAAAAGGGTGGGAGGGGGGCAATGGGGCAGTGCGTGAATATGAGGTGACTCGTTGTAGCACAGAAAGATACACAAATCGACAGATGTCCCGTTTAGCTTTTCACAGGTTATATATAATTTCATTTGATTTGGAGTAAAAAGAGTTGGACGCCAGCACAGCAGCAGCAGTAAACCCTTAGGCTTCTTTTCGGCTAAACTTCATCAGCAGTTAAACTTTTTATGATTGCTGGCAAGTTGGTGAAAATGTGCTGTAAGCGTCGTGGTAGTTTTTGAAATATGGATTACCTATGAAAGTAATTAAGGATAAGGTCTGAATTAAAAGAAATGCACTCTAAATTACAGTATCTAGCCTCAAGAAACAAATTAGCGACGTGATCTGATTGCTAATCTTGCAGAATATTACTTAGAAAATAAACACTGACTTTAGTGCAGTGTTTAACTACGGCCATAGCAAAAATAAACTGAATTTATGTGAACGTCAATAGCTTTAAAAAATATCTCACTCTGCAAGACAAAATCTATGCAAAACGGCTCATAGCCTCGTGCACTGCTGTGGGATTGTCTGCGTAATGGGTCAGAAATGCACTGAAGTGACAGAAGTCATCGGAACCTCCTAATATCGTGTCTGGTCTCCTTCTGCCCGGTGTAGTGTAGCAGCTCCACATGGCATGGAGTCAACAAGTCGTTGGAAGTACCCTGCAGAAATAGTGAGGATGTGTTGCGGATGTGTTGCCGGTCCAGGATTTTGTGCACGAACTGATCTCTTGGTTATATCCCATAAACACTCTATGGGATTCACGCTGGGTGATTTGGGTGACCAGATCAGTAGTGTCAACTGTCCGTAAGGTTCTTCAAACCAATCGCGAACAATCGTGGCCTGGTAAAATGGTGCATTGTCATCTATAAAAATTCTGTTGATGTTTGGGAACATGAATTCCATGACTGGCTCAAATGGTTTCCAAGTAGCCGAATATAACCATTTCCAGTCAGTGAGCCAGTTCGTTCCAAGTAAACACAGCCTACACCATAATGGAACCACCACCAGCTTGCTGTAATGTACTGATTATTCCTTGCTACTGTAGTGTTATCTTGAAGCTGTGAGAAAGGAGGACAGACGCTCCAAGGCGCGGAAACAGAGACGATGCTGAGCACAGACGAAACTAGGAGAGATATCGTTACGTGGAGTAAACCGTAAGGGGAGAGCCTTGCGAAAATGCAGACGCCCCCAGACGCGGTCTCAGGGCGCTAGTTACTCTTCAAGGAATTAACATGTAACTTCATATGTCGTCTAGACGCTGTGGTAGGTTACCACCGTAAAACTTTGTAACCAACAGACACGTACTAGCGTATAAAGCCAGCGTGATACCAGCCCTGAGAACAGCAACGTCAGTAGACTCACAAGGGTTAGAAAGAGGAGAAAAGGCCAAAAACTGTTGACCTAGCAGTCCATTACTCCGGGGAGCCCGAGGGGCGGGGCTAAATGACGTATAACAATAATGTTGCAAGTCGTATTTGGCAGAGCAGGTACGTTTAGCTTTCAGCTCAACAATGTTGAAATGTTGATACCACATACGGACTTAGTGCAACTGCATTAACATCCCCGCCTTAGGGGCAGTAGAGGAGACCTAACTAAACCGTGATTGGCAGGCACCTGCAAGAAACCTGTGGGATTGAGAACTTTTAACATTGCAGCGTGTCAGCAATCGTGAATAATTTAATGATTATATAGAATCCGCCTCGATTGCAAATAGAAACCGGATGTTGACCTAGGTTTCTGCGCGGATAACCACGCCTTCTTCGGAACACACTAAAACTACCTGAGAGCCCGCGGCCCACCGAACGTTGGCTGGGGTGAGGAAGCGCGCTTCTGACGTTCGAGCCAAGTACAGCTGTTGACACGGTACACACGTACCGTTTATTTTACATTTTATGCGAGTCTTTTGACCTTTTGGGCGTTCTATATTAATGTTGGACCATGCCTCTTTAGGCAGTTTGTACTTTTGTGTGTTCCCGCGCCGAAACCTAGGTCGACATCCGATTTCTATCTGCAATCGAGGTGGATTCTTTATAATCATTACCTGTGGGATTGGCTGGGTGGCTTTAAGTGGGAAAAACAGTGCTCCCACGCGACTCTTTAAAATCGCTAGATTCCGCATTTTGGCGGAGTTCTCAGTCAGACAATCTGGGCGCCGAATCCGCGTCTTTCGACTCCAGCCTCGGTCCAGCTCCGCGTACGTCTGCTCTCTCACTTGGAGTGCCTCAGTGAACAGTGTCAGATTCAGAATGTTTTGTTTTGCAACTACGTTGTTGCCTTAAGATGCTGCTAGTGTTTGCTACTGTGGTTAGCATCCACTCCTGGGACTTCTGCACTGGCTTCTGCTGCAGCAGTGTTATTCATGCTTTTACTAACCCTAGAACTAGCCTCCAGTGTATTAGTTAGTCCTGTCTGGAATAAACAACTATTTCAAAACCCTGCTTGTCCGAGAGTCTCCACAACGAGTTCCCTACCGAGTCTCACCACCTGCATTTCTAGTAAATGCCTGTACCAGTGTTGGCTCAGATGGAAGAAAACAATCGACTGCCTTCACTGTGAATTGTCCTTCTGCCTTCTGCTCTGTACCGCTCGGGAGCGCAGACTGACCAGTTACCCCTTTTCTCCTCCTCCCAATGTCCGGACACGACATTGCATAGTGCGTTGTGAACAACTTGGACCCATGGTTTCTTGGAAATTGCGACACACTCGATCTCTACCATAGTCTGTTACCAACTAAAATCGGGACTCATCTGACATAGTCACGGCTTTCCAGTCGTCTATAGTTCAACCGATATGGTCACGAGTCCAGAAGAGGCGCTGCAGGTGATGTGCTGTTAGAAAAGGTATTCGCGTCTGTCGTCTTGCTGCCATGGCCCATTAATGCCAAAGTTCACCACATTTCCATAACAGATACGTTCGTCGTATATCCCACATTGATTACTGAGGTTATTGCACACACTGTTGCTTGTCTGTTAGCACTGACAACTCTTCGTAAACGCCTCTGCTCACGGTCATTAAGCGGAGGTCGTCGGCCAACGCACTGCCCGTGGGGAGAGGTAAAACCTGAAATTTGATATTATCGGCACACTCTTGACGCTGCGAATCGGGAATGCCGAATTCCCTAAGGATTTACGAAATGGAGTGTCCCATGTGCCTAGCACCAACTATCATTCCGCAGTCAAAATCTGTTAATTCTCATCACGCGCCTGCAATCACATCGGAAACCTTTTCACATGTATCGTCTGAGTACAAACGGCAGTTCCACTAATGCACTGCCCCTTTTATGGCTTGTGTAAGAGATACTACCGTCATCTGTATATGTTCGTATCGCTACCCCGTAACTATTGTCATCTCAGTGTAAGCATCTGAGATAATCAAACTTCATATACAGGCTATAGATAGGACTATAAATGTGCTAAAATATTTGCTTGTTTCTCGGCATCTATAAGGTTTAAAAATGTATCTGTCCAACAATATACACAGGAGCTCAAACGTTTCTATGTTTGTTCGTACGTGCCATTGTGGGCACCATTTGTAGATCGACACATATCGAAACGGTACTCCACTTTTCGCCACATGTTAATAAGCATGACACGTAGGTCAGTAGCCGGCCGTTGTGGCTGAGCAGTTCTAGGCGCTTCAGTCCGGAACCACGCTGCTGCTACGGTCGCAGGTTCGAATCCAACCTCGGCCATGGATGTGTCTGGTGTCCTTAGGTTAGTTAGGTTTAAGTAGTTCTAAGTCCAGGGGATTGATGACCACAGATGTTAAGTCCCATTGTGCTTAGAGCTTTAAAGATCAGTCGTCTCAAATCTACCAGGTCTCTATCCCTTGTTCTGAAAATATAATGTCCTTGATAAACCGCCATACACTGAAATCCAGCAGTCAGATCGGACCAGTCAGACGGGGCCACGCAGTGCGGGCTCCCTTTTAATACACTACTGGCCATTAAAATTGCTGCACCACCAAGATGACGTGCTACAGACGCGAAATTTAACCGACAGGAAGAAGCTGCTGTGATATGCAAATGATTAGCTTTTTAGACCATTCACACGAGTTTGGCGCCGGTGGCGACACCTACAACGTGCTGACATGAGGAAAGTTTCCAGCCGATTTCTCATACACAAACAGCAGTTGACCGGCGTTGCCTGGTGAAACGTTGTGATGCCTCGTGTAAGGAGGAGAAATGCGCACCATCACGTTTCCGACTTTGATAAAGGTCGGATTGTCGCCTATAGCGATTGCGGTTTATCGTATCGCAACATTGCTGCTCGCCTTGGTCGATATCCAATGACTGTTAGCACATATGGAATCGGTGGGTTCAGGAGGGTAATACGGAACGCAGTGCTGGATCCCAACGGCCTCGTATCACTAGCAGTCGAGATCACAAGAATCTTATCCGCATGGCTGTAACGGGTCGTGCAGCCACGCCTCGATCCCTGAGTCAACAGATGGGGACGTTTGCAGGACAACAACCATCTGCACGAACAAATCGACCACGTTTGCTGCAGCATGGGCTATCAGCTCAGAGACAATGGCTGCGGTTACCCTTCACGCTGCATCACAGACAGGAGGTGCCTGTTTTGGCCACCAGTTGCGAATGCCAGAAAGACATGTAGAAATATTTCTACACTGCTGGGCACCGTAAATGCAACACCAAGAAAGACAAGAGGTACCACAACAAAATTTATTTTGTAGATAACATGTTGACCAAGTATCAAATGATTACGTTTACAGACGTCTGTGACATGTGGTTCCTGCCAGAATCAGTAGCCAGAGTAGCCGCCGTTGTTGGAGATCACCGCTGCCACACGTCTCGGCATTGAGTCAAAGAGACGTTGGATGTGTTCCTGGGGTACAGCAGCCCAAGCAGCTTCCACACGTTGCCAAAGATCATCTGGTGTGGCAGCTGGGGATGTAATCCGGGTCACTCGTTGAGCAACCATGGACCACATGTTTTCTATCAGCGAAAGGTCCGGAGAGCGAGCCGGCCAGGGAAGCAATTCAATCTGGTTATTGACGAAGAACCTTTGGACAATACGTGCCACGTGTGGTCGCGCATTATCCTGTTGAAATATTGCTGTGGCCGAGCCCTGAAGGTAAGGAAGGACAACTGGCTCCAACACCTCGGATATGTAGCGCCGGTTATTTAAAGTACCGGCAATGCGTACTAGAGGCGTGCGAGAGTGATGATGATGATGTTTGGTTTGTGGGGCGCTCAACAGCGTGGTTATCAGCGCCCGACGTGCGAGAGTAATATCCAATACCGCCCCATACCATAATACCCGGTGCAAGACCAGTGTGGCGGTGCATAATGCAGCTGTCCAGCATCCAGACGAAGCAATGGACGTCTTGCGGACAGACCACTCTGCTGTAAACGGCGTCGAATGGTACGCGCAGACACTGGATGATGCGTTACAGACGCAATGTTCTGTGCTATGGTTCGGGATGTCACTGAGCGATTCGTCACTGCCATGCGCACAATTTGCCTATCAGCACGTGCAGTGGTGCACCGAGGTGAATGCGATCGACCACGTCGGTCCGTCGTATCCTCCTGCATCCAACGGTCACATATCCGCATTACAGTTGTTTGGTATCGTCCAACACGACTAGCGATTTCTCTGTATGATAATCCACAATCTCGGTAAGCCACTATCCTTCCTCTGTCGAACTCGGATACTTGATCAAAAGATGTTCGCTGTTGTCTACGAGGCATAACTGATCGTCGTGTGAAACAACCACAAGGTAAACACTCGTGCCGAACGTACACTCGTCGAAATCGCCAAGCCTTAAATGGCGCTATGAGGTGGCGCCACAGGCGCGCGTGATGTGCGTCTGCGCTGAAATTCTAATCTGTTGCATATCTCATCGCTGCAAACCCATGGTGTAAATTTCATTTGATTCGGATGCTTCCTTCAGGGTGTTGCATTTACGGTGGCCAGCAGTGTATATATAATGGTTTAGAAATGGGACGCGAGCAGGAGAGGTGAAATAAGTGAAACGGCATATTGCCGGTTTTATTACTAGCCGCCTCTTAGACTATTTGTTCAATATGAGCACTGCAGACGTCGACAAGATATTGTGTAGTATCAGATTCGCACCTGCTGACCAAAACTGGAACTTTTTTTCAGTCGTGAATCTATTCCGGATTAGCGCATAAATATATCTACCAAGTTTCGCTGCCATACGATAATTACAGATCACGTTATCGGCAACGGCCTCTGTACGAAACTATCAACATGGTGTTGATCTTTCAGATCTGGATGGTCTGTGTCGTTTTATTTGATTTAAAGCTTAAACAGAGAGTGTGCAGTTTTATCGTCAAGCAATCATGACGACGTGATCTCGATGGTGGCACACTCTCTGGGTTTGAATTCTCGATTACCGGTACAGTTAATCTAACAGAATATTTCGTTTCACCTTTAGACTTAGAACATATTTTAGAAGCGTTGTAACCAGTTCCGCAATCAAATTACTCCAACTATCGAGGCAAAATCTAGCTCAATATCACATAAATTGTACAGCATTAGCTAAATGGCTATGAGCACTATGGGACTTAACATCTATGGTCATCAGTCCCCTAGAACTTAGAACTACTTAAACCTAACTAACCTAAGGACATCACGCAACACCCAGCCATCACGAGGCAGAGAAAATCCCTGACCCCGCCGGGAATCGAACCCGGGAACCCGGGCGTGGGAAGCGAGAACGCTACCGCACGACCACGAGCTGCGGACTACAGCATTAGCAAAAGGTTTTCTAAATGCGGTTGTTTAAATCTTGTTCAGAAACCTTTTACGCCTGACACCATCCCCAAAGGTCCTACACAGTGGAAGCTACGTTTGACAGTCGATACTTTTCATTTGGTTGCGAGAGTGCCTGGTTAATGCGTATATCATTAGTAACATGACAGCCAAGTGAAATTGCACAATCACTTGCTGACGACAGCAAGTCTTACACAGTTCATAAAGCCACAATGAGAATCAGCAAACAGCAGCAAGCCGAATAAAGTAGGGCATTAGCTGAAAAGTGCGCCACAAAGGAAAGAAAAGTAACAGACAGACAGACTTACCGAGCACAGGAGGAAATGACTGAAAAGATAAACCATTGTCCTCATTTACACTCTCGCAAAGTCGTAGTCTGCTGGCCTGTGTTGTACAGTGGACTACTCATACTGGTGAGTGCAAACATTGGTTTCATGTTGTGTAAATCATGGTTCAAATGGCTCTGAGCACTATGGGACTTAACTTCTGAGGTCATCAGTCCCCTACATCTTAGAACTACTTAAACC
Source organism: Schistocerca cancellata (assembly GCF_023864275.1). NCBI lineage: Eukaryota > Metazoa > Arthropoda > Insecta > Orthoptera > Acrididae > Schistocerca > Schistocerca cancellata. The sequence continues at coordinate 19,367,253 of NC_064633.1, read as the reverse complement.
TATCTAACGTAAGGACATCACACACATCCATGCCCGAGGCAGGATTTGAACCTGCGACCGTAGCGCTCGCGCGGTTCCAGACTGTAGCGCCTAGAACCGCTCGGCCACTCCGGCCGGCTGTAAATTATGACCATGTCATAGTTTCTGCATGCCACATGTTCTTCTCAAATTTGTGGACATATCTTTTTCAAATGCTATAGATCTCTGAACTGCAATTTCTGGGACGCTATTTTGACATTAAAATGCGTTATGTGTTTAATGTAATTATTAAAATCCGGAGCATTTGGTGCATATTAAAAGTGGGAGCAGTGGTAGTTTATATTTGGGTTGGGGGAAGAGGAGAAGGGAAAGAGGAGGAAGAGACAGTAAAATATTGTGAACGCTCTCTCTTCCGACCCCAAAACCGCATCCTCGATCTGCGACTGATATTACTATGATAAAACAATAAAGAGAGGTGAAGAGAAAGCAATAGGTGAACCTGAAAACTATTTCATCTGTATAACTGACCTAACGCATGCTGTCAAATATTAAAAAGGAGACTAATAACCTCAGCAGTTGAGTCCCATAGTGCTCAGAGCCATTTGAACCATTATTAAAAAGGAAACATTGTAGTACTAACGGAGTTCGAATCGATAATCTTTGCAACTGGAACCCACAAATGTTCGATATAGCTTCGAGAGCAAGTTACTTATAGTGCAGGTGAGTACTGAGATGAAATGAATCTACTTACTCGCCCCTTAGTGTTGCTACACGATATACTTAAAACAAGCGTTCCCCCCCAGAAAAAGATCATACTGTGACAGTAGGGGCTGTGAACCTGCTAAGAGTTGCCTGGGTGCTGAGAATTTTGTTGAGCTGTTTGTGGCTGGCAAGTTGCCGTGATGTGGCCGGGCTACGTGAGTCAGACGTCACACTAGGCAGAGCGGCCACGCGATCACCACTAGGACTGACTCACGCCAGGTGCTGGACAGCAGGTAGCAGCGAGTCGCGACTTGGAAACCTCGGCAGGGTGGGAACTTAAGCTGCGTCTCTGCTGAGCCAGGTAAGATGGGCAAGTGACTGAGTGTAATATATAAACCTGATGTATTCACTGAAAATAGCAAAACTACTTACAGACACGATGCAGAAAATCGAAAGACAGCTTCTGATTTGCGATAGGGAGACAAGCTAACTAAAATTTATACAATGCTTACAACCCTATTATTAACAAAGCTACTAGCATTTGAAATTATTATTTTTTAAGCAATTCATAACTAACAATGGAAAAATGTATGCATATCACACGTCGTTTTAAAGCTCTTGATACCAGCAATGAAGAGAACCAACTGCTAATATTGTTAGACATATGAGTAAATAATTATAAACAGATTTTAGAATTACAACAAGAAATATTATTCCACGTGAACACAGCTGGATAAAGTTATGGGGGAAGAATATAATATGAGAATTAATAAAGCAAAAATAAAAGTAATGGCATGCGACAAAAAAGATCAAGTGAAAGTCCAAGTTCATGTAGGCAATGATGATGATGATGAGCGTTTGGCGTCATTGGCCGGGAGGCCCCTCGCGGGGCAGGTCCGGCCGCCTTGGCGCAGGTCTTATTACATTCGGCGCCACATTGGGCGACCTGCACGCCGGGTGGGGATGAAATGATGATGAACACAACACAACACCCAGTCCCTGAGCGGAGAAAATCTCCGACCCAGCCGGGAATCGAACCCGGGCCCGGAGGACGGCAATCCGTCACGCTGACCACTCAGCTACTGGGGCGGACATGTAGGCAATGAACTGCTTGAACAAGTTGATAAATTTACTTATCTGGACAGTAATATTACCAGGGATGGAAGGAGTAAGGCAGCAGTGAGAAATAGAATTGCTCAAGCAAAGGCTGCTTTTAACAAGAAGAAAAACATCTTAACATCTTAGAGCATCAGCCTTGAAATCAGGAAAAGATTTTTGAAATCATATGTGTGGAGTGTGGCATGCTATGGGTGTAAAACATGGACTCTCGGGACAGAGGAAGACCAGAAGCTAAATTCTTTTGAAATGTGGTGCTGTAGACGCATGCTCAAAATAAAATGTATCGACAAGGTCACAAATGAAGTGGTTCTGGAAAGAGCAGGTGAGAAGAGAAGCTTTTGGAGTTTCATTGTTAAAAGAAGAGTGCAATTAGCAGGCAATCTATTGAGACATAAAGGACTCCTGAACACAATCATAGAGGGATATGTCGAGGGAAAAAGACCAAGGGGAAGATCACGGCTCAGGTACATGGATAAAATCGTGAAAGATGTGTGATGTAACACCTATAAAGAAATGAAGAGAAAAGCTGAAAGACGAACAGAATAGAGACAAGCTGCCATTGTAGCTGTTGAAAGGTGGCTACACTGAGCCACAGCGCCAAAAATCGCGCCAGAGAGAGTATTGTTCCACCGCCTCCACTGGCAGTGCGTGTTGAGAGGTAGTGGCAGGTAGTTCTTGCCGAGAGTTCTTGCCGAGACGTTGTAGTGGACACTGTGAGTAGCTGAAGTCAGAGTGAGATGTGGTAGTGGAGAGTGTTGTTCCATGTTTTATGCAGTGGTTTGATGGGAGAGATAGCAGATGTGATTCCAATGGAGATATTGTAATGGTCAGAGTGCTTTTCGTCAATATATATGAAGGTAATAAATATTATGTTGTTTATTTATTTGTGTGTCCTAAATAATGTGTCATTACAGGTTCAGTCAACAAAGCATCTGGCTTGTGTTCTTGTATTAGAGTGTAATTTTGGTTTTCTTGCACAATTATGGTATTTGTAATTTTCCTTTATCACGTCAGTATAATTGGTATTAAAAAATTCTTGTCTTGTTGAAGAAGAACCGTGCCAGATGTGCGTTGAGTCATACTACCACATACAGAACAGCTACACTTGTGCTTGTTGGTTTCGTAGGTTTTATAGTTGCTGGGGACTTAATTAGTTAATTGTGTTAACAGAAATTTTCTTACATTCTTTGTTGTCATTCTATGCAGTCAGATAGCGTAACAATTACTAGTCAGGGCCAGCCGTTTACGAGACTTGCGTAATCGGACATACAGCTACTAAAATTATTTGCATTTTTATTTTTCATTTTATTAAGCCCCCATGCACGTGGCGACCGCTGCTTCGGATCGTCCCTTGGAATTCTTCTGATTGTAAAAATAGTAGACAGTAGTATTGTTGTAGTAATTTGTAGTTTAGTAATTGTAGTCTAGATTGCATGTGTAGATTTGGTAATTGTCAGTCTTCTAATGGTATTTCATAATTTAATTTTGTTGTCTTGTATACGCGTTTGACGATTTAGTGCAATTATTTCAATTGTTTGTCAATCGTGTTTGAAGGAAACATTTCGTGTGAATGGTATTGTTGGAGATAAAGTGTCATTGTGTGCAATTATCGTATAGTGACGAGTTTTGTATATTTTGTAAATGATTACGTGATCGATGAAAAAGGCAAAAATGATGGATAGTCAGAATGACGAAATTGTTGACATGGCGAACTCGCCAACACAGGACAACAGTGTGATGAATAATGAAGTTGAAAATAATTTAATAAGTCGGGAGAATAGTCCAGAACCATTTCAAAATTTTTCTCAATCAGAAAATTCACAGAATACGAGATTAACGATAGAGGATTCTGAAGTAGTATCGAACAGAGATAGCCTTACAGCTATGCAGAAGGAAGCTGGTTTTGTGGGAAATGTGAGGGGTGAAAAGAATTTTGAAACAGTTACCATGGAGCAGTTGATGAGCGCTATATTAAGTGTGGGATCACAGTTACGATCTGAATTAAAAACAGATATGGAAAAACGGTTAGACTCACTGGGATCACAAATGGGAACAATGGAAAAACGGTTTGGATCTGAATTAAAAACAGAGATAGGAACAATTAAAACCGAGATGGGAACTTTGAGATCTGAATTAAAAAATGATATGGGAACAATGGAAACACGGTTAGACTCACGAATAGGGACATGTTTCAAAAACATGAAAGATGAATTAAAGAAAGAAATCAGAGAAGAAGTACAACCGATTTTGAATTCTCACAATAATAGATTAATTGCAGTAGAGATTAGACAAAGGGAACAGGATAGAGAACAGGAGGAAAGAGATCGCGTGATAGTACAGAAATTTTCAGAGTTAAATTTACAACGTGCAAAAGATAAGGAAGAAATATTTGAGAGAATCGAGGAATCCGTACCAAATGACAGATTAAATAACCTAACACAACAGTATGAACAGTTATCTACTAAATGCGTTAATACTGAAACGCGAGTCGCGACACTTACGGAAGACGTAAATAAACAGAAAGAACAAATTGGTGACTTATCGGAAAGAGTGGAGGAGATTTCAGATAAATTGACAAGTCTTAGTTTAAATGGGGACAGAGATTCAGATGACACAGCTCCATTGCCATTTTCAGATACCAAAGAGTACCAGAACATAAATAAACATGTTGAAAATCACGGAAAATTTAATGAACGCGTTAAAGGGGAATCGGAGGCATTAGAAAAGCAAGTCAAACAAATTGAAAGCAAAATCGTAGGGAAAGACAGTAGAAGAAATTTAGAATCACCGATAGCAGCGGGTTTTGAGGAAAATAATTTGTTTCATTTACGAGAAGCAACAAGAGAGCGCCAGGCGCGCGAACTTGACAATAATCGACATTCGGACTGGGACAGACGCGGTAGGTCTTTGTCGCCACGAGGCGAAAACTTTGACTATAAACACTTTTTAACTGTTTGGAAATTTAAGATCTTTCGCAAATCTAAGAATGACATACATCCATGTTCATGGTTAGCTCAATTTCTGTACGCACTTCCGCTAAATTTGCCACTAAGTCACAGACTGAAATTAATGTGCAGCTATTAAAGTCCTCAGGGGATTCACTACTCTAAGTGAATATGTGCCGTAGCGAGCATAGGGCCCCGAGCTGTAGTGGTGCTATTTCTCTTTTAGTTTTCTGCACCGCTGCCTACTCTTTCACTATTCTTTGCATCTGTCAAAACAACTCTTCGACTATCAATCTATCTGGTGAGTAAGTAAACAATAACCGGATATGACTGTTTTACCTAAAAGTGATTTCGTAAATTACCGTTTGGACTTACTGTATTTTCAGCAGCATTCATTCGTAGTTTAAATGAAATTTTACCTGTTTATCTTCGTAACAATACTACTTCATATGTTGACGATATTCTTATTGCTAAACGTTCTTGGAGTGAGCACAACAAAATTTTAGATTCATTATTACGTATTTTTGCAAGATTTGGCATTACGGTGAACTTAGAAAAATCTGTATTTGGTCGTTCTCGGGTGAAATTTCTCGGTCACATTATTTCTACAGAAGGTATTCTTCCTGATCCAGAAAAACTTGACGCTATTCGTAATTACGCTGTGCCTACTACCAAACGTGATGTTCGTAGTTTCCTTGGCGTCTGTAATTTTCTTCGAAGCTTTGTTAAATTGGACGATTTGGCCACACCTCGTTTTTGCGATCTATCTGGAAAGTTTTTTTAAACGAAAATCGGTCGACAACTCTGTTTGGTTAGTTTGTATTCCTGATGAGTGGGTTAATAAGCTGATTTGGTACACGCATTTCAGTTATGCACACTTTGGTCCCAGAAAATGCTTTCATAAATTACGAGAAAATTCCTACTTCAATAATATGGAAAAACGTATTCGATTTGTTCTTGCCAAATGCAAATTATGTCAAAAGGCTAAACCGCCGACAGTATCTCACAGAGCACCGTTGTTTCCTATCATTCCAGCGAAATTAAAGGACATGGCTGCAGTTGATTTGTTTGGTCCAGTGGTTCGATCTACTAATGGTTTTGCGTACATTTTCGTAGCAGTGGAGTTGACATCAAAATATGTGTGTTTTACACCGTTACGCAAAGCAACAGCTCGTGCAGTATCTAAGGCTTTCATTAACCATTTTCTTAAAGAAGTGGGTCATGTTGATAAGGTTATATCAGATAATGGATCACAGTTTCGTTCTAAAATTTGGCTTCGTATTCTACAGCGTCGTAAAATTAAACCAATTTTCATTTCACTTTTTCACCCTCAATCTAACGCTTCAGAGAGATGGATGAAGGAAATCAATAAATTGTGTCGTCTTTATTGTCATCAGAATCACAGAACTTGGGATCAGTATCTTCATATTTTTCAAAACATTCTGAATGAACTTCCTAACGACTCAACTTCTTTACCGCCTTTACTGATATTAAAAAACAAAGCGCCGACAAATCGGATTTGTGAAATCGTTCCTTTTCCGCCTACACGGAAACTGCGACATTCTGAAGTTGTCAACCTGGCTCTACAAAATATTGCATCTGCGGCTGCTAGAAGAGAGAGATCAGCGAAGCGTCCTGGTCTTTTAAAAATCTTGTCAGTTGGTCAGAAGGTGTTAATTAAGTCTCATCGATTGTCTCACAAAGGAAAAGGCTTGTGTCGCAAATTTTTTCTGCTTTATAACGGTCCATATAGAATTCGGAAAATTATTCATGATAATACTGTCGAAGTAGAAACTCTTAAATCACGACGCTCTAAAGGAATACATCATATATCTAACGTTAAAATTTTTGTGGAATGATATACTTTTGAAAAATTTTTTGTAGAATGACATACTTTTGAGGAACTAACAGCTACATGTAAACATGCGGAGAGCACAAGGATACCGCGCTGTGTTTTGGCGGCGGCGTATACTCAAAGCAACAGTCAAGTCTGCGCCGCACAGGGCAGTCGTTTACCGCAAACAATCACTTCCTACGTCACGCGCCTACAGCTGATCGAGCGCTCAGTGCGAATGCACTGACAGCCGTAAATAAATACACAGTCTAATTTCTCCGACTAAATTCAGTATAAAGCTATAGTGACTTGATAAATTCTGTTTTTAACATTCAGTATTTTTCAGGATACGGTTCTATAAGATATTTAAGAACTTCAGGTAAATTCTGTGCGTGTCCGACGTTGAGACGACTTGCTATCGAGAAAATTTCAGGAAAAATGTCATTTTGAAGAAGAAAGTAATAAACTAAAAAAGGTAATTATTAATTGAGTTTATTTTTCAGGTAACATATTTCCACTTAGGTACGTACTTTAGACGTAATTTGCTGCTCGCGATTACGTGATTCATACTTTGTGCTAATTACATGTTCTATGAAATTACTTGTGAAGCGACGTGCTTGCGTACGTTAACTGATTTTGACAATTTTTTTTTAATGTACTGGATTGTAACTTGTGTATACTGTGCATCGCTTGGCTGCACTGCTTTTTCACTGATGACATATTTTTAATTATGTGCCTGCTGTGCCTATTTATTTAAATTATAATTGTCACCTGATTAATTGTGCTGATGTGGTTAGGTATGTAAGTTATACTTTGTGATTTATCTGCTTGCGCCTTCATGTTTACTTATTTGCTTGCGCCTTCATGTTTATTTATTAGATTACATATGAACATTTATTTGCTTACGGTTATACGATGCTGATGACCTGTTTATTACGTAAGATATGTTTGCTGCTATGCGTATGGATTACATATTTATACATTTCTGTTTGTTGTCACAACTACTCTTTAATTTTGTATATAGAAATGCTATTATACTGTGTATGAACATAGAGTTTAGGTTACACTATGGTACTAGTTACAGATTGTTCGCTTGGCAGAGCCTCGTTGTAAGATTTGTGCTGCATCCAGTTGTTGACATTCTGTTCTCTACTGGTATATTTACTCGCTATTGCTTGTTTTGCTTACGCACAGTGCTTTATATTTTAAGATAAGAAAATGAACTGCTATAATTCGACGAACGACATTAGTACAAGAAACTTCATAGAAGTCACATGAGCTGGAGGTTTGAGGAAAGCTGTATAAATGTATGCCAATAGGAAGGAAGCTAACGACATGACATACCAACACAGTTATTACACTGCATTTTTCGTGAGCAATTGAAATAGGAAGTGACACTTGACACAAGAAATACTCCACATGTTTGCTTCTGTTTGCCATAATTTTTGAAGTGGTGTACACACTGTGAAATATTAGGATCATTCACACTCCGTAATCGTACTTAATTACTGAGAGTTATTCGAACTAAGTCTGTTAGAGGTCATGTATGCATTCTTTGTTTATAATTCATAATGAGTAGAAGATTTTGGTCAGATGGATTACACAGAGGTTGTGTGTTGACAGTGTGTCTTCGGATTGTATGGGATGAGGAGGTTTGCATTAGGATTTTATCGACGAAACTGACTAGAGGAAAGAGTTATTATGGAAGTGAAATGAAACTGGCAATAAGGTTTATATGTAGCGACGTATTGAAGAGGTATTATAGAGGTATTGAGATTATATGAAGTTGATTTGAGTTTTAGTGGATAAGAGGCAAGTAAGTGAGGTGCATATTTTTTTGTTGTTGGTCTATATGGAACAAGGAGGATGAAGATAGCAGACTAGAACACTAAAATGGAAGGAAGATTGTCTACACACACTTTGTTAAATCACTAAGCAGTATGTACTTTTTTTTTTGGAGAGAGGAAGCATTGCATATCTTGGCACACTGACAGTTGTTCAGCAACCATACATTTTGATCTGGGTTGGCAAACATTGGTCTTGACATGATGACTATGACGTTGACTTAACTATTATTGACTGTTATACATTGCTGTCACTACTACTTGATACACATGATGAACATGAAATTTGACAGAAGTGGATTCAGCCAGTTAACACAATACAATTACACAGTAGTATTTAATGTGGATGAAAGATGAGTGAGTGTGTTTTGTGTGTTTTCCTTTCCTAATCCTAGCCACCTATCTCCTAAATATTATTTTATTTGTTTGTAGTGGCTTGCACTGACACCCAAAAATATTAACTGATGTTTGTGTATTTGTAATAGTAATATAACAATTATCTGATATCATTTGTGTGTTGTTATGATTTGTATGTTTAGTGTAAAAGCATTGTAAAAGCATTTGTAAGTGTATTCAAACTATTGTTCATGCTTGAACTGTCTGAGTAGTGATGAAATTATGGACTGTTACTTGTACTTTTTCTACATGATTGGTGCCACTAGGACATGTTTAATTTCTGCTGAGGAACTGTGTGATCAGTGATCGTGAATATGATGGACTGCTCTCTGCACCTGCTCATCATTGCTGGGTGCAACTGATGGAACTGCTTTTATTGAAATGATGTCACCTGTTGGAGTCTGAACCTACTCCACATTGCTGGGTGCCACTGATGAACTGCTTCTACTGAAATGATGTTACCTGTTGGAGTCTGAACCTACTCCACAATGCTGGGTGCCATTGATGAACTGCTTCTACTGAAATGATATCACCTGTTGGAGTCTGCACCTGTTCCACAATGCTGGGTGCCACTGATGGACTGCTTCTACTGAGATGATGTCACTTGTTGCTGTCAGTACCTATTCAACAGTGCTGGGTGCTATTGCTGGAACTGTGAACTACTTGTTGTGAATATTGTATTAACTGATTTTTTGTGTATTACTGTTTGTGAAAAGTTATAAGACTCTTACCTGCTCATATTCGTCATTGCTGACGTTATCGATTGAATTGTTTAACCACATGATATTTCTGTAAACTATTATGTAAAGTCACATGTATGAAAGAATTTGTATTGCTTAGTGTATTTTATATATTAGGCTATTGAAAGGTCAGTGCAAAGCCAAAATTTTATCTAGTTATATGATATTTACGTATTAATATTACCTTTTATTTTTGTCTGTATTTTTTTTTTCACGAATTTGGTGGTATTTTCACCACCAATGCTGGCAAAAATACCATCAAATTCTAGCCCGTGGAGGAAGGGCATATGAAAGGTGGCTACACTGAGCCACAGCGCCAAAAATCGCGCCAGAGAGAGTATTGTTCCGCCGCCTCCACTGGCAGTGCGTGTTGAGAGGTAGTGGCAGGTAGTTCTTGCCGAGAGTTCTTGCCGAGACGTTGTAGTGGACACTGTGAGTAGCTGAAGTCAGAGTGAGATGTGGTAGTGGAGAGTGTTGTTCCCTGTTTTATGCAGTGGTTTGATGGGAGAGATAGCAGATGTGATTCCAATGGAGATATTGTAATGGTCAGAGTGCTTTTCGTCAATATATATGAAGGTAATAAATATTATGTTGTTTATTTATTTGTGTGTCCTAAATAATGTGTCATTACAGGTTCAGTCAACAAAGCATCTGGCTTGTGTTCTTGTATTAGAGTGTAATTTTGGTTTTCTTGCACAATTATGGTATTTGTAATTTTCCTTTATCACGTCAGTATAATTGGTATTAAAAAATTCTTGTCTTGTTGAAGAAGAACCGTGCCAGATGTGCGTTGAGTCATACTACCACATACAGAACAGCTACACTTGTGCTTGTTGGTTTCGTAGGTTTTATAGTTGCTGGGGACTTAATTAGTTAATTGTGTTAACAGAAATTTTCTTACATTCTTTGTTGTCATTCTATGCAGTCAGATAGCGTAACAATTACTAGTCAGGGCCAGCCGTTTACGAGACTTGCGTAATCGGACATACAGCTACTAAAATTATTTGCATTTTTATTTTTCATTTTATTAAGCCCCCATGCACTGTTCCAAACCAATCCTTGGATTGACCACTACAGAAGAAGAACACAGCTGATTAACAGTGGTAAGAATATCCCAGCCAATGTCCATTTAGCAATACTTCGATATTTTAATGTAAGTAAATTCATCATTTGACTAGCGTAGGGCTGCAGTACCAAGATGTGTAACGATACTGGTTTCATTAGTTCCACTGCAGCTCCGGTTGTAGCGAATACAGTTAATTAAGCTAACGGTTACTACTAAATTGAGAGGGAATGTTCTAAGATGTAATCGTAAATTAATCGATAATATTTAAACTATTTTATTAAATGTGTAAATGTCATATTATGACCAGTTTCCACAATACTCGTGTGACAAAGGTTTCAAGTAAGCAACCATATCGGGCTAGAGCTTTTTGTCGGTGAACGGTCGGTTCGGTAAGGGCTTTGGAGGTATTATGTGGTCAATGCGCAACGTGGGTCTAAGAGTGGTATTTCAGACTTAGAATATTTCGGTGTCCGCAAGTTGAGAACACTTTGTGACTCCGAATGCTGTTAGACTTAAAATCGCAACGTGGGTTTCAATGACTGAATGGTTTGTAACTGCACGAGCTTTTTTGGTGTTTAAATACTTGTAAGCAGCTGTAAACTAGAGTATGTTTTGAGCTCTGAGTAATTTTCTTAGTGGGCTAAACTTCATCGGCCTTTTTGCGCGGTAACTGTTTCAATGAACTTTATATTTTGCAGTGAATATTTGCGGATGTCTATGCTAATGAAATTTGAGATTTTGGTTGCACTTTTTCATGATTTTATTGCGCTGCTCGAAGCAGTTATTCTGCACTTGATAATTTCTGTGAATGCTCTGCTTGCAATACGTATCTGTACGTATTTTCATTTTCTATTTTAAAAAACTGATGTGTTAAATTATTATTTGATGTGAGGCCGCTATTTGCGTATACTTGGGACCTTATTCCAATAAACATATGCTGAGAAATTTAAGTCACCCACTGTAGACTATATTATTATGCCACGGGATTATTTGATTTTGTTTACCCTTTAGTTTTCATTATTCATTTGTTGCTTATTGCATTATTTCTATGCTAATGACAGGGCTTCATGTTTAATCAATTCTTCGATTAGAGCTTAAAAGCAACTGAGAATGACCGACCCCTTTTGATTCAGCGAGTCATGCATAAATTTATGGTCTTACACTTGCTCTCAGCCAGTTATGCTGCAATTAGTTGGTCTCGACATAACTTGTAAAAATCCAGCCCCGTAACATTGCTGTACAAAATTCTGACGAGGCCTTTGGTCTTAAAACTCGTCATGATATCGTGGCCAAGTGTTTAGTCACATAATGCGGGACAAAGTATTGTAGTACAGGCTGGACTCCCGCACATCTGTAGGCGTTAAATGATGAACTTTCATAGAGGTAGTTTAACGCTCCAAGGGATGATTAATTTACCACGTATACACTGCTGTGGATCAACTTCGCCTTTATTTAGCTGCGGTTTTTACTACGTCATCTACGAGGTGCTATACTGCTTGTATTTCAGCCTCGTAACTTCCTCGCTTTATGTCTCCCTTTAAGTAGAATTTACTGCTGTTTACGAGACATTCTACGCACTTACAGTTTCATACGGTGTGTGGCAACCTCACCTGAGGCACCCACGCCGATACGAAGAACACGAACATCCAGTGGGGTCGAAGCTCACCTACTGCTTCTCAAAAGATTTTTTTCAGAAACTACTTGCAGTGTATAAGCATTATAGTCCGTCTTTTCCCAAGCGTTTCTCCGTCTAGTATGGGGTTCGCTCTATCATGATTTGGCAAATTTATTTTATTACTTAACTTTGGGGCAGAATGCCTTTTCGACGACACAGTCGCCAAGAAAATTTAAGGGAGGGAGTCATACGTTCCAACAGTGTGTGAACCGTCCAATCTTTGTTGTGTGTCTTGTCATAGTTCATAATTTGAAAAACAACCCTGACAGTTAACGGGACTCGAAGATTGCGGTAAACTGCCGATCCCACCAACGGCAGAGGTTTCACGGAAGGATCTGCTCGTTTTTGAATGAGCTACATCTTCTGAACAATTCACTGGCAGAAAGTTGAATATGATCATCTCTGAAGATATGATGTTCAAACAATGCAGGGTTATTCGTAAGTACCAAGTGACAATAATTAAAGTGCTGTGAGCTGTATTATAGTGGGGCAGCGAAACTTGGTACATATGCTACTGCGTTAATGCGAAAACGATTTACGTTGGAAAAAAATAGTTCCAATTTTGGCCACCAGGTACAGCATCTCCTCGACGGCTGCGGTGCTCATATTGCACAAACTGCGTAAGCAGCTGTTAATAATAAAATCAACACTACGTTCTTCTCACTTGTTTGACCTTCCCTGACCACATTCCATTCCCCTCTTCCTAATCCGTTACATATGGAAATATTTCTATACGCTTTTCCTGCATTCACAGCGCCAGATTTGCACCTGGTGGCCAAGATAGGAACTAATTTTTTTTTTCCCGCATCACTCGTTTCCGCATTAACGCATTAGAATACTTACCAAGTGTCACTGTCATACAAAAGTTACAGCTCACACTGTACCTCTTGAGAAGCTATGCTTTAATTATAACCATCTAGTACCTCCAAGGCTTCAGAAGATGAAAATTACAAGATATTCAGCAAAATGACACATATCAGTGGATAGAGTAGCTCTCAGAGTTTAACATTACAGCATGAGCACCAATTATGATATGGCAAACGTCAATAGGACAGCCAGGTTCTTTCTACGATATATACATGGTGGTTACAATTCATCTTCGGCTACTTGAGAAAGCTCCTACGAAAAACGAGTGGTCCTAGGGCCACGAATTTCGTGGAAACCTTCGTAAGGACATATAGAAGCGAAATAACGAATAAACCATTAAAATAAACACTTTTTAATTTCGACATGAGACAGTATCATTTGTTAATTGTGTGCCATGTTTCCGTTCCAGGTTACAAACGTTGCCCGGTGTGACGACCATCAGCATCCACGACAGCCTACATCTACATCTACATCTACATTCATACTCCGCCAGCCACCTGACGGTGCGTGGCGGAGGGTACCTTGAGTACCTCTATCCGTTCTCCCTTCTATTCTAGTCTCGTATTGTTCGTGGAAAGAAAGATTGTCGGTATGCCTCTGTGTGGGCTTTACTCTCTCTCTGATTTTATCCTCATGGTCTCTTCGCGAGATATACGTAGGAGGGAGCAATATACTGCTTGACTTCTCGGTGAAGGTATGTTCTCGAAACTTCAACAAAAGCCCGTACCGACCTACTGAGCCTCTATCTTGCAGAGTCTTCCACCGGAGTTTATCTGTCATCTCCGTAACGCTTTCGCGATTATTAAATGATCCGGTAACGAAGCGCGCTGCTCTCCGTTGGGTCTTCTCTATCTCTTCTATCAATCATATCTGGTACGGATCCCACACTGGTGAGCGGTATTCAAGCAGTGGGCGAACAAGTGTACTGTAACCTACTTCCTTTGTTTTCGGATTGCATTTCCTTAGGATTCTTCCAACGAATCTCAGTCTGGCATCTGCTTTACCGACGATCAACTTCATTCCATTTTAAATCACCCCTAATGCCTACTCCCAGATAATTTACGGAATGAACTGCTTCCAGTTACTGACCTGCTATATTGTGGCTAAATTATAAAGAATCTTTCTTTCTATGTATTCACAACACAATACACTTGTCTACATTGAGATTCAGTTGCAATTCCCTGCACCATGTGTCAAATCGTTGCAGATCTTCCTGCATTTCAGTACAATTTTCCATTGTTACAACCTCTCGATATACTACAGCATCATCCGCAAAAAGCCTCAGTGAACTTCCGATGTTATCCGCAAGGTCATTTATATATATTGTGAATAGCAACGTGTAACCTCCCCCTCACTTATCGACCTTAATGACAGTGAAAAATTAAACCGCGTGTACCTAATGGAAATTTGGGAAAAGCAATTGTCACCGCAGTTAACCTGTCGGTAAAGAGGGAGGAAAGGGTTACATCTTAATGATAGGAAAAATGCAAATGAAACTGGTGGAAATTAATTTTGAAAAGGGGTAAAGTTAATAAAGAAAATAAATGTGCGGCCGTTACGTTAACAATTAACTAGCGGTAATTAGATATTTGAGATTTGGGGGAAATTACGATCGCCAGTCCTATGGACAATTACTATAGTAACTGAAAAAGGAAGGTTATTATACATATAATTAGCACTACAAGCGTGGCAACTGAAGATTGACGTGTAGTTTGAAAACTGAAAGTTTGTCAGAAGTAATAAATTTCGCTACACTCTGACTTAATTTAGTAAAATAATTAATAAAACCGGAAAATTGAAAGTTAATTTAGTGTCTGAAATTAATAGTGAGCTTTGTTTCTGAAGCACATCGAAATTCAGTAAAATACGGTTAGTCTTGGGCTACCTCAACAATCATTTCAAAAGCTACTTGAATCTACGCAATTTAGAAATAAGAGATTTAACTTTGAACTTGAATTAAATGATTCTGAACAAGTAACAATAGTAAAATTTAGTACGTACCAAGCTGAGCTGCAGTCACAGGTAAGCTAAAATACGGTAACAAAACTCGCACTCTTAATTTGTGCTTGTGTAATCTAAATATTGTAGCCAGCTATGAATACCTTAACTGAACTTTGAAATTAAAGCAGTGAAATCGAATGATATTACTTTAATGATGGCGTTTGAATTTCAACGACACTCGGGTTCATTCCGGAAAAGGAAGGTACCCTGCTTGGTAATGCAATTGGGACAATGAGCAACAAAGGTTCATGCTATGTTGCTGTAATTTAGTGAGAAAAATTTGACAGTTTGAAAAGCTGAGCTCTGCCATACAGTTCTAAAACTTTACGTGCTTCCAGTCTTCCTTGTTGGTTGATTGAAGGTTTGAAGTCGTCGATCGAGGAGGTGGCGACAGTCACTCATGGTCGGCCGTCGCTGTTGCAGAAGCTGGATGTTGGCGCGCCTTCTTCTCGACACGGTCTCCAGCCGAAACGGGCTCTTGATGTGTGCCAGCTAACGCTTCCCGTCCGCGACACAGTGTCAGAAACTATCATAGCAAGTCGGGCGCAATTACATGCTGCCAAACCCCGAAAGCGCGACTACTCGCGGGAGCGTCACACAACCCACCTGCTCCACTGCACTACTCCAGCCAGACCCTCCTGCCAGCGCTCCACGCGTCAGAGTTAACACTCTCAAAGATCCTAAACACAATGGTTCTCCACACGACCTATCGATGTAGTCGTTCCATAGCATAGTTTTCCCTAGGCAAGACCCAGCGAAAAAATATAAATAATATTTACAAAACAAACCAATTATACATCGACATAGATGCATATATATATATATATATATATATATATATATATATATATATATATATTAAAACAATTACAATATATAAGGGCACAGAAATGTCATATGTTCAGGTAACAAAATAAGGAAAAAATGTATAGTACAATAGATGGAAATAGGAGGAATGCATTTCCGACGTTACAAACGGTCCTACGACACTCCCCTGCGGCACACCTGAAATCACTCTTACTACGGGAGACTTCTCTCCACTGAGAATGACATGCTGCGTTCTGTTATCTAGGAACTCTTCAATCCAATCACACAATTGTTCTGATAGTCCATATGCTTTTACTTTGTTCATTTAACGACCGTGGGAAACTATCGAACGCCTTGCGGAAGTCAAGAAACACGACATCTAGCCTAGAAGCGCATTAGAGATTGCTCTACTGCTGCCTGGTGAGATATTGACTACCTCGCTCGCTATTATCGTTTCAGACTTCCAGACGTATGTTGATATCTCGTTGATAAATTCTATCCTCCAGAAATCACACGGGCTCAAATCTGATGACACTGTTGGCCACGATCGGCCAATGATTCAGTTTGCTCCAAATGTGTTACGTAGTAATCGACTGACCTCACGACCAATACGAGGTGGAGCTCCACAGAGCATCAAAACGTCTGAGTCCAAACCGTCTCTCCCGTAGATCATGGACCACAGTAACGTGTGCCGTTCACTCTCCAAGTCCTCCGTTCTTGGAGTCCGAGTTCCTGGAAGAAAAATGAACCAATCATGAACTGTGCCGTGAAGCCACGCCGCACAGTGACGCGTTCACTGTGCAAGGGAAATTCACGACGTTTTGCTGGCGGTGACGATCCCCAAATGCGACAACTGTGAGTGCTCACTACCCCAATGAGCGTGATTCACCACGCCACAAAATGTTCCAAGGCCCCATGTCGTCGAGTGGCAAAAGTTTCTGAGTAATGTGAAGTTTGTACAGATACTCTATCACAAACGTTGGCAGCTCTTTGCGAACTGTGAACCATGGAATGTTCAGCTGTTGTGACACACCTCGTGCACTGCTTAAAGATCACACATTCCATCTAGCATTCACGGCCATGACAACAGTAACTTCTTCAGAAATTTGTGTCGCTACTGGCCTTCGGCCTCTCGCAAGAAAAACTCCGAAATCGCCAATTAATTCGAAGTTCCCCCTGTAAGTAGGCTGTTTATGTTTTGTTATTGGCAACGTTACGTAGCGCTCTGTATGAAAATCACTGGCTGTGCTGTGTGCAGTCTGTGGCTAGTTTGCATTGTTGTCTGCCAATGTAGTGTTGGGCAGCGGCAGCTCGATGTGAGAGCATATCGTTGCGCAGTTGGATGTGAGCCGCCAGCAGTGGTGGATGTGAGGAGAGAGATGGCGGAGTTTTGAAATTTGTAATGCTGGATATCATGAACTGCTATATATATTATGACTATTAAGGTAAATACATTGTTTGTTCTCTATTAAAATCTTTCATTTGCTAACTATCCTTATCAGTAGTTAGTGCCTTCAGTAGTTTGAATCTTTTATTTAGCTGGCAGTAGTGGCGCTCGCTGTATTGCAGTAGTTCGAGTAATGAAGATTTTTGGTGAGGTAAGTGATTTGTGAAAGGTATAGGTTAATGTTAGTCAGGGCCATTCTTTTGTAGAGATTTTTGAAAGTCAGATTGCGTTGCGCTAAAAAAAAATATTGTGTGTCAGTTTAAGCACAGTCCTGTATAATTGTACAAAGGGGACGTTTCATATGGCGACCCTGCCAGGATACCTCACTGGAATCTTCTGATTTTTTTCTTGTAGTTTGTGTAATTAGTGTAGCTATTGTTTATTGCTAGTGCATAATTGTAGAGAGAATCTCCTTTGTAGTTGCAGTCTTTCATTGTTGTACAGTAAAACAGTTGTGGCATGCATGTAGATTTGCACAAAGTATTTCGCAGCTGCGCTTGCATTTAACTACATATTATTTTCAGTGCTATGTTAATGTGATCTCTTATTTTTGCTCTTCAAATTGTGCTTTTCTGTGTTATCGTGTGAAATATTGTGACAATAATGGCGTGTGAAAAACGTAACACTAGGCTTCAAAGTAAACTGAGAGATAATAGTGACGACGAGCATAGCTTACTAGCACCACAGTGTAGTGAATTAACAGACATTCGAAGTAGTAATTTGGTAATTGTGCATAGGGAAATGGAGCGGGCGGCAAATAATGGTGTAGACAGTGAAACAGGTAGTGAACAAGGAAGCATTATCGATCGATCGGTCGGCAACAGCTCGCCTCAGGAATCCGAAATGACAGAACACAATATTGCAAATACTGTAGACTTAGGTTTTGGGTCCCAACCGTTTTCTCAAATGAGTCAAGACACATTTTCTACTTGTCAAAATGTGAATGATGCCGGTAAAAATGCACTGCAAAAAGCATAGAGAAACAGATTCCAGACACTAATACATTATTATTGAAATTAATGCAACAAATGGAACAAAATCAGAGACAAATGGGACAAAGGCTTCAAAAGTTAGACACAATGGAACAACACCAGAGACAAACACAGCAACAGTTAGACACAATGGAACAAAATCTTCAAAAGTTAGACATAGTGGAACAAAATCTTAAAAAGTTAGACACAATGGAACAAAATCTTCAAAAGTTAGACACCACAATTGAACCAACACGTGAAGATTTAACTACTGAGTTACATAACATCGAATCGAAATGTCAAAAAGTCTGTAATGACGTAAAATCACAAATTTGTGAGCATTTCCAACTTATTTTTTCGCATCATGAAAATGCATTACAGAATCACGAAGCAGCCATAAGAGAACTGCAAACTATTGTTCATGAAAATCAAGACACCTTGCAAGCTAAAATTGACTCAATTGCATCTACCGAATCGGTTACGCAAATTGCAAAAACTCAAGAAAACTTAAAGGACACAGTAGATACGATTTCAACACAAATGAACAATCTGAAACTTGGTTCAGAAAAACACACTGAAGAAATGAGTACACTATCGGAGAAAGTAGCCGAACTTTCGGATCAGTTCACTAACTTATCTGCAAAGGTAGATGATCTGAATGACACAAGACCTGTAGCCATCTCTGACACAGAAGAGAATGAACAAATTAAGAAATTCAAACAAAATCAGAATCAAATTAATACGCAATACAAAAGAGAAATCCGAGAAGTACAAGATCAGTTGGCACAAGTAATACAAAAATTTCATATTTCAGAGGACACTCGCGCTCCAACACGGGAAGAGGAACTTAGAAATACGGAAAAGCCACAAAATAATAACACAGGGCATTTCGGAAATTATGAAAGAAATTGGCAAGGTGCACCGAATTTTGAGATGGAACCGCCGACACGACGTAACAATGATCGATACGCTACTCGCCGACACGATGATTTTGACTATAAGCTGTTCATTACTACACGTAAATTCAAAACGTTTAAGAATTCTGCCAACGACATTCATCTACAAGAGTGGCTCCATCAATTCTCTCATTGTTTTCTTCCCAACTGGTCATTGGAGCACAGGTTAGACTTTATGTGTGGCTAATTGGAGAATGAACCAGCTGTAAGAATGCGATCGGTCATTCATGATTGTCACAGTGAAGGAGATTTTTATCATGCCTTCCTCTCAGCATATTGGTCTCAAACTACATAAGACCGAGTAAAACATAGCATCATAATGATGAAACATTTCGAACAATCTGAATTTTCCAGTCTTGTGAAATATTTTGAAGACATGTTGCACAAGAATCAGTACCTGTCTAACCCATACAGCCCCTCAGAACTCATCCACATTTGCTTAATCAAATAACCTGAACATTTACAACATATTATTTTGGCAGGACGTTGCAAAGACGACATTGAAGCTTTTCAGGGACTGTTACAAGAATTGGAAATCGACACTGACAATCGCGGGATGCGAAAACAGGAGCACAACAATTACAGGTCACATCCGTCACAATTCCACAGTGACAGAAATAATAACTGGACACGACAAGGTTATTCTTACAACGTAAATCGTGACTAAAACAGACACCACCCGTATGACAACCGTTCGCAGAGTAAAAATAATTACAGAGAAAGATCGCATTTCCATAGTAATGACTATCACAGAGACTACCATATATTTTGGAGGACGTTGCAAAGACGACATTGAAGCTTTTCAGGGACTGTTACAAGAATTGGAAATCGACACTGACAATCACGGGATGCGAAAACAGGAGCACAACAATTACAGGTCACATCCGTCACAATTCCGCAATGACAAGAAATAATAACTGGACACGACAAGGCTATTCTTACAACGTCAATTGTGACCAAAACAGACACCACCCGTATGACAACCGTTCGCAGAGTAAAAATAATTACAGAGAAAGATCGAATTTCCATAGTAATGACTATCACAGAGACTACCATAGAAACAGACAATATGGGAACCAAAATAATTATTACTATGGGAGACAGAATAACTTCAGACACAACAGTCCACCGTGCAGTGATAATTCAGGGAGAAATTCTCCACCACTTAACCGACAAGAAGGAAACTACAGGAACTACCGACATGACAACAGACTATATAATCATAACGACAGACCTGAATTTCATCAGAACTGGCGAGATTCAAAGAGCGCAGGGCCCTCTCGGCAAGGTGAATTTGTGGAAGTTAGGTCTCCAAATCCCAATAACGACGCGCACCAACAAAGAGACAGACAATGACTCGCACCACAGGCAGCCACGTGCGCCGGCTGGCTCACCGAAAAATAACGTAGACGCTAACCTTGAGAAAAATTTTAGCATTCCGCAACGACGTATACAACATGATAATTACTTGGAAGTTGAAACTCTGCGCACTAGAAAGGGTAAATGATTGCACCACATTTCACATGTAAAACCTTTTATTGAAAGATAATCTGCTTTTTAACTTTGTCTTTGCCATATAACTCTTTACTTTACATTGCTAGTAGGCTTTGTCAGACTTAGAATCTGTTAATATGCAACAATGTTTGAAGTTAAATATCCAGTCAAAAACCAAGAGAACTTATTTCAACAGAAATTATGAATGCATTGTTATAGTGAACAGACGACACAATGTTGTTATTTGTACATTCTTGCTTGTTAGTTGGACGAGTATGTAACGACTATAAGGCTTACATACTTAGAACATATACTAGTACTGCTAATGAGATTTTAATGCAACATTTTGGTTTACTTGAAAATACATTCTGGATTTAAAGTACTTCAGTGACATACCACATGACACAGTGGTTAGTTTATGTGACAGCTACACGATTTTATCACGACGCTACTAATGAGTGACAATTTACAATGTTGCTTTTGCGGTGTATCTGTTTTATATCTGCACAGTTTTTCTGAATTCTTCTGTAAAGTAAAACATGTTTTAGTAGAAACTTTTGTGCTATAGCTACAAGGAGACAGCCTTTTCCGTAGGACAACAATACGTTACAGCACAGTACTTTCCTCATCACGGCAATAAGCGTAATAACTAAGATTTCTATACGCAAAGCATTTCACTTTTGTGTATCATGAGGTAAGTACATTGGCTTCTGCAGAACTTAGCTTTCGGAGGACGATAACTACGACACTTCCACAGAGATTATCTTACAGCAAGACGCACATTGAGCGCTACAGGACACGTATCTGAGTGATTAATTTTGTACTTAAATCATATATTTTTAAAGATATTTGAAGTACAATGATACAAAGGTTTCCCGTGATACATTTCATTCCATTGCTGTAATCTGTAACACCTGAGGGTATAATTACATTAATCCTCAGGGGGGTACACGCTCACTTTGTGTATCATGTGTTTGGCAAGCACAAGGAGCCCTAGCTAATATGGTATTTGCTTACACAACTTTACACATCGGTATCATATATCTCTAACACATAATTACACAGCTATCTGATCATTTAACTGAGAGAGACAAACTTTTTACTACGGCAGTGACAGATGTTTACGTAGTTACACCGTTGGATAACTTCACCCTTACGAAATTATATTTTGTCTTTACTTTGTGAACTGTTCATATTTTTTCGGACCCATTGTGATATTATGAGAGCTTTGAATGATATATTTGGTATGGGATCACGATTTTTAAAGTACGTTTGAGGCAGATGACACTTTTGACATGAGCAGAGAATTTTTTTTAGGTTTTGAAATTATTGGAGGAAGCTACGACGATTTTGAGAGTTGACTGAGGTGTTATGATGTTATTATTACGATGACTATGTGTATTATGCTGTTGCGGTATGTTTATGATCAATAAGCTGATGCTATATGAGTTATTTGATTATGCTACATATTTATTTAATGAAATATTGAAGAAGTGTCGACGAATATGTATATGTGTAAAGAGGTAAGGAATAATGAGTAGTGGATAGGGACTCTGGTTTGTGAAAAAGGTTGTTGGAAACCAAGAATCGTACTTCAAGAGTTATGAAATGTATGTAAATGCGTTAGTGTATTACAATGCTGATGAACATTTTTTGGACACTGTTATAACAATAGGATTTTGTTTCTACAGATTTGTAACGCAAATTCTTGACCTGTGAAATATTTTTATATGAGACTGTCACTGTAGCGGAAACTGCTGTCGTAAATACACTCCTGGAAATGTAAAAAAGAACACATTGACACCGGTGTGTCAGACCCCCATACTTGCTCTGGACACTGCGAGAGGGCTGTACAAGCAATGATCACACGCACGGCACAGCGGACACACCAGGAACCGCGGTGTTGGCCGTCGAATGGCGCTAGCTGCGCAGTATTTGTGCACCGCCGCCGTCAGTGTCAGCCAGTTTGCCGTGGCATACGGAGCTCCATCGCAGTCTTTAACACTGGTAGCATGCCGCGACAGTGTGGACGTGAACCGTATGTGCAGTTGACGGAATTTGAGCGAGGGCGTATAGAGGGCAGCGAGAGGCCGGGTGGACGTACCGCCGAATTGCTCAACACGTGGGGCGTGAGGTCTCCACAGTACATCGATGTTGTCGCCAGTGGTCGGCGGAAGGTGCACGTGCCCGTCGACCTGGGACCGGACCGCAGCGACACACAGATGCACGCCAAGACCGTAGGATCCTACGCAGTGCCGTAGGGGACCGCACCGCCACTTCCCAGCAAATTAGGGACACTGTTGCTCCTGGGGTATCGGCGAGGACCATTCGCAACCGTCTCCATGAAGCTGGGCTACAGTCCCGCACACCGTTAGGCCGTCTTCTGCTCACGCCCCAACATCGTGCAGCCCGCCTCCAGTGGTGTCACGACAGGCGTGAATGAAGGGACTAATGGAGACGTGTCGTCTTCAGCAATGAGAGTCGCTTCTGCATTCGTGCCAATGATGGTTGTATGCGTGTTTGGCGCCGTGCAGGTGAGCGCCACAATCAGGACTGCATACGACTGAGGCACACAGGGCCAACACCCGGCATCATGGTGTGGGGTGCGATCTCCTACACTGGCCGTACACCACTGGTGATCGTCGAGGGGACACTGAATAGTGCACGGTACATCCAAACCGTCATCGAACCCATCGTTCTACCATTCCTAGACCGGCAAGGGAACTTGCTGTTCCAACAGGACAATGCATGTCCGCATGTATCCCGTGCCACCCAACGTGCTCTAGAAGGTGTAAGTCAACTACCCTGGCCAGCAAGATCTCCGGATCTGTCCCCCATTGAGCATGTTTGGGACTGGATGAAGCGTTGTCTCACGCGGTCTGCACATCCAGCACGAACGCTGGTCCAACTGAGGTGCCAGGTGGAAATGGCATGGCAAGCCGTTCCACAGGACTACATCCAGCATCTCTACGATCGTCTCCATGGGAGAATAGCAGCCTGCATTGCTGCGAAAGGTGGATATACACGGTACCATGCTCTGTTGCCTGTGTCTATGTGCCTGTGGTTCTGTCAGTGTGATCATGTGATGTATCTGACCCCAGGAATGTGTCAATAAAGTTTCCCCTTCCTGGGACAATGAATTCACGGTGTTCTTATTTCAATTTCCAGGAGTGTATTTCGGTAAGAAAGTTAAGTGACCACATTCCACGTAATGCGTCGTGGGCACCCAGCTGCGCGACAGACGCCTGGAAAAAAGCCATTAGTGTGTGCCTTCCAGAGGATCAGGTAAAAAAGAAAGGGAGGCCATTATCCTTGCTGTTGACATTTCTTTGTAGAAAGCATCCTAAATACGACACGCTCAAACTTGAAAATATATGATTACACTGTGGAACTCTTAATTTATGATATTTACTAAAATGCTTAAAGAAACGATGAGGAACATTTCACGGCTATTGTCTTGCTAGTTGAGAGAAATGCCATGTGGCTTGCTTTATGTATTTATTTATTCATTTTCTTTAATATCAAGTTTCTAGCTGCTGCAGCATTGGTTAAAATAAAATTTTATAGATGTACTAATATTAATAATTTATACCTACAGAACCAGTAAATAACCATTTTCAAATCTACTACAAAAAACAAGGGAGTACAAAAAGACATTTCCCTTCACAGGAATTGCATACATAATTTTTGTCAATGACTGGGTAACTTATTTAGTAGTGTAAGTTAAGGTGATGCATCACCCTAGTGTTAAGATGTGACATAGGTATTAAACATGGCCATTTTTACTGTAATATTTTTTCTGCTTGAGCTATGTCATGTTTAGATATAAGTTATTGCATTTGCTGCTGCTGTTTGCCAGGCATAATGTTACTGAATTTGACTTTGTATTACACTGTTAAGCCAGTTTTACTACGGATTTATTTTTCCTGTTGCTGCACATTGGCTCATATTAGTTGTAATGTTGCATTGCTTGGTAATTTAGATTTACTGTAACTTGCTTTGCAATTTTCCATTTTTTTTTTTTTGTCATTGCTGTTTGTGTTAATTGTTTTGTGCTGCTGCATTGCCTCGTTCCTTAGTTTAGCATCTGAGCTCAGTAGATTTAAGTTAGCTTAAGAGGGGGTAGACTATATAAGGAACTGACTATGGACAATAGGGAAAGAATGCATTGAGAAGTTATGTGAAAAAGATTTGGGCCAAAATGAGTATTGTACACTGAGAAATAATTATTTTGAAAGAAATATGAATAGAATACAGAAAGCAGGTATAGATAGGACCTTTTGGGAATAATGATGAATGAAGGGAGATCTCCAAGAAGCAAAGAAAGTTTTGTTTGCAAAATACTGCAGTACAGCAAACCCTGTCCTTTCCTTTTGTATTATTCCGCTATATGTTTGTGTACCCTTGTGTATTTTGTGTTCACCCTATCTTTATGTGTTTATCTGATACGATTTATGTTGTAGAATTTTTCTAATACTCAGCTACATTCACTATGATGAGGCATACTGTTATCCTCAAATATAACTGGCATTAATAATATGTTATTTACTTTGGAAAGATGTTTAGACATTATTTATTCTGTTTTGTTTTAATGCTGATGTGTGAAGTTGATGTTTCAAAATTGATTCTGATCTTTTATGTATCAACTTATCTCATAATTCCTGTAACACTGATGTATATGTTTATTTCTATTATTTATTAAAGCCTGTATTACTGCAAATGTTATCTGTATTATTATGTTTTAATGATGTATTTTGTACCTTTGTTATTGTATTCTTATGTTATAAAATTGTAATTGACAGCAGTTCATCAAATTAAGTAACTTGTAAGTTCCATTTCACTGCACACGTTTCTGTTGGTCCTACTATATGGACAATATGTGAGAAGTAGGGACTGTTAGTGTTTGCACGTGTGTTGATAATTCAGCAAGGGACTGGATAACAGCATTACTGGTTCTAAGGACCATTCCAAAAACTTTGTGTGTGGTTTGTTGTGAGTGGTTTATGGACTTGCTGTATTCTCCGCAAGACACTTAGATGGTGATTGTGCACCTGCACAGTCGCAACAGATGGCTGCTGGCCATCTCTACAAGGACTACAGTGGGTCTGCATCTTTGATGACCCACCAATACCATTATTTCTACAAGGCCTACAGTGGGTCTACACCTTTGCTGACTCACCAGTACCATTATTTCTACAAGGACTGCAGTGGGTCTGCACCTCTGGTAGCCCACCAATACCGTAATCTCTACCAGGACTACAGTGGGTCTACTCTGTGATGACCTACCTACCAATATTCTTCAAAACTTCGAATGACTCTGCTGTGGGTTTACTCTGTTGTGGCCCATTACCTGTCTGCATGTCGAGAGTCAGTACTGTCTTTCTGTTGCAAGGACAACATTACTTCTTCAAGACTGCATGGAAATCCACTACTTCCGTGTGCATTTTCTTTTACTGATCAGACTTTGAGGAAAACACTGCAATTTTACTATGATGAACGATCAGGTCTGTCTTTATGTACTGTGAGAAAATTTTAGCTTTTGACCAACATTGTATCAATAAGTGTGTGCATTTGATATCTTTGTTATTATAATTATGAAAAATTTTATCAATTCATTATTGGCCACTGCCCAAAACAATTTGTAAAATTTTTTGTGGGGAGCATGGGGCCTATATAAGTAGGCTGTTTATGTTTTCTTATTGGCAACGTTACGTAGCGCTCTGTATGAAAATCACTGGCTGTTCTGTGTGCAGTCTGTGGCTAATTTGCATTGTTGTCTGCTATTGTAGTGTTGGGCAGCGGCAACTGGATGTGAGCGCGTAGCGTTGCGCAGTTGGAGGTGAGCCGCCAGCTGTGGTGGATGTGAGGAGAGAGATGGCGGAGTTTTGAAATTTGTAATACTGGATATCATGAACTGCTATATATATTATGACTATTAAGGTAAATACATTGTTTGTTCTCTATTAAAATCTTTCATTTGCTAACTATCCCTATCAGTAGTTAGTGCCTTCAGTAGTTTGAATCTTTTATTTAGCTGGCAGTAGTGGCGCTCGCTGTATTGCAGTAGTTCGAGTAACGAAGATTTTTGGTGAGGTAAGTGATTTGTGAAAGGTATAGGTTAATGTTAGTCAGGGCCATTCTTTTGTAGAGATTTTTGAAAGTCAGATTGCGTTGCGCTAAAGAAAAAATATTGTGTGTCAGTTTAAGCACAGTCCTGTATAATTGTACAAAGGGGACGTTTCACCCCCCTCCCCGGTACGGAGAGGACGTCACCGCAATCCTTTAATGCGTCGGCAGTCGCCTGAAGCACAAGCACTATTGTTCTTATTTTGATAAAACAGCCATACGAGTAAAGCGTTGCGCACCTTGTCTAGGTGCATGCCAACTGTCTGCAGCTGTAATGCACACTGATGTTTGTGTTTCAATCCTATGCCGTTCTACCAGTACCGACGTCTAACGGCAAGTCATCACACTGACATTAATAATGACGCAAATCCTACAACACACAGTCTAAGCATCAACACGTCATGGTCGGTATCAGCGAGCACACTAATTACGCTTCCTTGCAAATCTTCCAAATTATGTGACAGAAGAGGCAGGGACACACGATTTGTGACATAACCCCAAAAGAAATCACATAGAGTTAAGCTAGGTGACTGTGAGGGCTACAAAAGGAGACGAGAATCGTGATGGCAAACATGCCAATTCCAACAGTATGACAATCCTGAATGTCTAAATGGAAGAGTGATGGAACACTGTGTTTTTGGAAAGTGAAGTCTCCTCTGCCTTGTAATAATGCCATAGGCCACTGCTGTAGCATCCCCAGCTACGCGAAACCAGACACACTTTTCCCTAAAAAGAGAGATGTTCCATAAACTTTCGAAGAGGACATGGCACAAAAGGCTCTAACTTTAAGAAAATCAGGAATATGTTCGACAATCTTATGTGGATATTATGTGTCACAAACATACACATTATGATGATTCACCTTTCCAGCCATTGAAAATATACTTCTGTATTTGTTCGGCCTTCAGCAGCTGATATGGTTTTAGGCGTAGACGTTAGCGTAAAATGTGCCAGATAGTGTACTGCGGTGTCTGCAGTTATTTGCTTGGAGGTATCGTCGATTTCTTAGAGCCCCTGATGATTGATCTCCACATAAGCTCCAACTTCTCTGTTGACGGATAGGACCAACCTGTTTTCTTCGCACGAAATAAGCACCCAGTCTCATGGAATGTGCTGTATGTATCACACAGCGACTGATTTCTCTGTCGGAGCTCTTATCTGATGATTTGTACGAAATCGTCGCTGAACCCTGACAACTGATTTACATTTAGACAAGTCAACTACACAAAAAGCACGCATCTTTCCATTCTATGGCATATTTTGACACTCCTGTGCCGACGTGGTACGCTTTGTAACTATGTCACGACACACATTACGAATCAGAACTTGCAGAAACGCTCCGTCCGCTGATATATGTCTGTTGTCGATATGTTTTGTTTATTGGTTGGTTGGTTTGGGGTAGGAGACCAAACAGTGAGGTCATCGGTCCCATCGTATTAGAGAAGGATGGGGAAGGAAATTGGCCATGCCCTTGAAAAGGAACCATCCCAGTATTTGCTTGAAGCTATTTAGGGCAATCACCTAAATCAGGATGGCCGTACGCGGGTTTGAAACGTCGTCCTCCCGAATGCGAGTCCAGTGATCTAACCACTGCGCCACCTCACTCGGTGGTACGTCTTCTAATACTCACATAGACATCTACTAAAACCCTAGAGAAACTTATGAATAACCCTGTATAAATTGTCCAAAACCAGTTTTCCACTACATTCATTACCTACATAGCTTGTAGACTTCTTGAAACTTTTTTAACTACAAAGCTCTTTCTCAAGAATCTTTTAACTGGATGTAATCACTATGTACAATCACCTGCGTAATGTAATTAAAAGTTGTCAGTCTGCTGCTTCTTTTTAAATTTAATCTCGGTAGATAACTGGTTTGGCCTCGTGGTTAACGCCCAGAAAATATTCTCCTTCATGCACAAAATTTTGAGTCATGAATGAATAATAACTGAGACAGTCGTATGTAGGAAATTCTTTCATAACGCAGTACGGGATATGCTTACTACGAACACACCCTAACCTGTCGACACAATTCGAAAGTGTACATGCTATAAATATCTTTAACTGCTGCCGCTGCCTGTATCAACCCATAAAGCTAAAAAGGGACGATATGTTGCAAATGTTAGACATTTTTCTACTTGCCACTCTGTTGTGTAACACTTAAATAACTTAAGCGGTTCGTCTGCATGTAGTGAATGAAATTTTCACTACCAGTATTTGGACAGAAAGGGGAGGAGAGGAGACACCACAAAGCTCCTGTAGATTAGTCTTTGTCCCAATGTCCCAGACTAAAGTGAAACCTCTCAGCACTGTCTCATGAAGTGTGGGCCTGTGTCACTGTTGGTGGTGAACCGTCTGTCGGATGTGGACAGCAAGCACAGATGTCCCCTCCGTACACTTCGATACGCTTGGCAGTATGCAGGCACTGTGTTTCACCCTATTCATTCCCGCGTCAGTATCAGGCAACACAAGCGTAGCACGGCACATTCCCCACAATGTACCTGAGACGCAACTGTCACACGTCCGCAAGGACATGGGCAGCAGAACAACACACTTCCCGACTCGACAACTGAACCTATTCCTTGGGATCTCCTATTCAACAATCCCATACGATTTGACCTTCCTTTCACTTTATTAAATGGCACAAAGAAAAACAACACAAATGAGTGTAGTGGACGCATGAAGGTGTTAGCGGGGGTGAGCTGCATAAAATGCATTCACTTTCGTGAGCTCGTCGCTCATTTGAGTCAGCAACTACACAACGCAACACGGAGCAAATCATTCTCAGTTCCACGTCCCTTGTCCTATCTCCCCATATTACAGGCAGTATTATTTTTTTCCTGCACTTTCTATATGAGAGATATATGCTTGTGAGATTCTTACGCAGCTCAGCCTTCTCCTTACAAAAATATGAGTGCATAAGATTCCGACTCCTCACCACAGGATCTGTGGCACTGCAGAAATGTAAACAGACTTTTTTTTCGCTCTACGATAGAGAGAGAAAAGCCAGTATCTAACAAAATTGTCACACAAACCTTTTATTCTCTGCCTCTTGGAAACTGTTAATCAACAGTTATCAGCTATTGTCCAAAACTTGTTTCATTTTATTTTATTACAATAATATTAACGCACTGAAGCGCCATAGAAACTGGTGTAGGCATGCGTATTCAAATACAGAGACAAGTAAAGACTCAGAATACAGCCCTGCGGTCGGCAACGCATTTATAAGACAACAAGTGTCTGACGCAGTTGTTAGATCAGTTACTCCTGCTACAATGGCAGGTTATCAAGATTTGATTGAGTTTCAACGTGGTGTTATAGTCGGCGCACGAGCGATGGGCACAGTATCTCCGAGGTAACGATGAAGGGAGGATTTTCCAGTACGATCGTTTCATGAGTGTACTGTGACTATTAGGAATTCGGTAAAACATCAAATCTCCGACGTCGCTGGGGCCGGAAAAAAACCTGCAAGAACATGACCAACGACGACTGAATGGAATCGTTCAACGTGACAGAAGTGCAACCCTTCCGCAAACTGCTGCAGATTTCAATACTGGACCATCAACAACTGTCAGCGTGCGAACCATTCAATGAAATATCATCGATGTGAGCTTTCGGTGTAGAAGGCTGGAAACATGTTGCCTGGTCGGACGAGACTCGTTTCAAATTGTATTGAGTGGATGGACGTGTACGGGAATGGAAGCAACCTCATGAATCCATGGACCCTGCATGTCAGCAGCGGGCTATTCAAGCTGGAGGAGGCTCTGTAATGGTGTGGGGGATGTGCAGCTGGAGCAATATGGAACAACTGATACGTCAAGATATGATCCTGACAGGTGATGCATACTTAAGCATCCTGTCTGATCACCTGCATCCATTCATGTCTATTGTGAATTGTGCATTCCGACGCACTAGGGCAATTCCAGCAGGACACTGCGACACCACACACGTCCAGAATTGCTACAGAGTTGCTCGTGGAACATTCTTCTGAGATTAAACACCTCCGCTGGCCACCAAACTCCCCAGATGTGAAAATTATTAAGTATATCTTGGATGCCTTGCAACGTGCTGTTCAGAAAAGATCTGCGCCCCATCGTACTCTTACGGATTTTTGGACAGCCCTGCAGGATTCATGGTGTCAGTTCCCTCCAGCGCTACGTCAGACATTAGTCGAGTCCGTTTCACTTCGTGCTGCGGCACTTTTGCGTGCTCGCGGGTGCCCTACACGATATTAGGCAAGTGTACCAGCTTCTTTGGCTCTTCGGTGTATAACATACCGCTCCAACACCACACGTCAGTTGCTTCAAGAGATTTCATTTCGTTTTTGCCTATAGTTCATGTTTGAAGTCCATAAATTACTTAAGATACAGCTTCTAATCTGCTTTTTTCTCACTAGAATACTTACGTTTTTTGTGCTAAGATCTTACTTTCAACTCAAGATTGCTGATATTACTGCTGTAATTCTAACTCTTTTAATTGTTACTTAATTGTGCCTGTAATTCCAATTTTGCAGTTTTTGTCACTAGTTATCTTGCCACATAAGTAGTTTACGTTCCTGTTTGTTTCACCTCATTTCGCCCAATTTTAATGTTTACAATCTCCGAGTCTTGGAGGATACCATTATTTCAGTCTTTTTTATATTACTTGCTGTTTTTTATTCATGTCTTAGCCATCTCGTATTACTCTTTTACTCTGTATTGCATACAAGTGCAGTCGGTGGTCGCGATGCCGTTCGTCCGTTGTATCCTGACGGCCAATTGCCCCTGACACCTCCAGCTAACAGGGAGGCTTCCTGCAGTCGTGTTGCGAACTACGGCCGTGACCGCCGCTGGCCATAACAATGTCGGCAAGTACAGATATACAGCCGGCCTTCCCTCCAGCCTTTATCCACTGCGAGAGAGGTCCCACGTCCGCCCCCCTCCAGTTAGAGAAGGTTACTCTACGCCTCTGACACACTCACTGCGATTTCGTTACATTACTGAGATTTCCACTACCCGCTCTATCATCCTAAGAATGTCCTTTTACCTTCATTGCTAACCCGGTGATTCATCTGCTATGGGAGATAGTGTGTCTGTATATGGCGTGAATTTTCACTTTTGAAGATATTCAAAGCAGATAGACATTGCAATATCAGGAAAGATAGCGAATAACGAATTTTACTTATTCTCCGTATATAATACAGGTTGTAAACGATAACTGTTTACAATGTAGATTTGTGGTGAAGAGCTTTGCGAGGCAAACATTTTTATACGGGACACTTTTGACTGTCAAGTCTGGAAAGTATCTCAAATTGATCTACAAATTTGCATGTCAGGAGAGATTTTCACAGTCTCTCGCTGTTTAGGGGCAAACTATCAGCGCCAGAGAAAAAAAAATGAGAGGAACCTTTTGTTTAGGAAATGTAATGTACTTTAATTTGACTGTGGAATACGATTTCGCTAGAGGACGCAGTTTTCGAATTATTCAAGAAAAACATACAAAAGGTGACATTTGAATACACTCTCCCCCACTCACCCACCACCGGACACGATTTTTATTATGTTGTTTATGGTACTCTATGTTATCACTGTTCACAAATCTGCGACTACACGAATTATTTCCCATTTTCAACATTTTTTCGTCTTCACTGACTGAGCTATTGCGCTACCGGCTAAGTGGGCTATTTCTTTAACATCATGAATTTTAAGCCTGGCCTTGAGCACAATGAAGGAAAAACGAGTTTTGTAAAGGTTACGCAAAAACTACCTACGCTGACAATTCGTTTCAAAGTTAGTAGTTTCGTAGTCAGAAGTCGAGACAAACATAACGATTTGGTTGTTAATTTTATGCTGTAAAAATTTACAAAACCGTTGGGCAAAATTTACACAAACGACAATTTTACAGATTGTAAGTGTACGAATAGGCCGGTGTCGCAATATGTCAGTGTAGCCCGAAAAAGGTCGAATATCGGAAATAAGTCGTGTAGTCACCAAAGTTTTGTACAGTAGGTAGGTGGGAGTGCCATGAATAGTATGCGTAAAATTCGGACGGGGTGCGTCTGAAAGCCACTTTTTTACGATTTTCTAGAAGAACTCGGAAAGAGCGATCTCTATATCTCTATCAAAACGTGTCCAGAACCAAATTGAACTACATTAGAATTTCTACAAAAGGTTGTATTCGTCTTTTCTTTAGGAGTAAAAGCTAGTCCGTAGACAGAGAAAGAGAATGTGAAAATCTCGCGCGAAGCGCATGCACTTTAGCTTGTGTGAATTTTGTAGGGCAATTTGAGATTGGTATTCCTACTGGTATCGATGAGAAATGCAAAATTGTAAACTTTGGCAGCCGATGGATGAATGTGTGACGCTGCAATATAATTTCACCGTACAGCTGGCAAGGGCGCTTTTGCCTGTACTCAGATGGACGGTAACTATGCCTCGCAGACAGGCGAGTGTACAATGCACTCATATGTCAGCATTCGAGAGAGGACGTGTATTTGGGCTCAGAAATTCAAACTGAAGTAATCGGCGAAACGCTCCAGGTTTGAATAGGAGCGATGCCCCTATTCAACGATGTTTGCAGGAACGGGTGAACCATGGCCGAACACAACGTCAAGAAAGAAGCGGCCGATCTAGGGAAACAACATAACCTGAGGATTCATCACAGAGGCACCCAGAACCCCTGCTTCATCATTGTCATCCATAGTCGATCCGACACATCCAACTGACGCTTCAGTGACCACAATGACCATTAACAGGTGGCTCACAGAAAGGTGGTTGTGCTCATGGCGCGCCTTGCATCGACTACCTTTGATGTCTGTACAGCAGTGGTGCAGTGGTGTCGGATACATTGGACCTGGAATCTCATTGGCTGGAGTAGAATTGTATTCAGTTATGAGACCCACTTCGAAAAGAGCTCCTATGAGCAGCGAAGACGTGTCTGAAGATGCCCCAGACAGCGATGGGATACCAACCTAACTGACGCCAACCGTATGGCCCGACATGCACGAGTGATGGTCTGAGGTTTCACTTCACTTCACAGTTGGACCCCTTTGCTTCTCATCCGCAGCACACATACAGCACAGCAGTATGTCGACGATGTTCTACACCCTGTTATATTTCCCTTCACAGTAAGCCACCTTGGGCTTACATTTCAGCAGGATAATTCCCTCCTGCACACCGTGAGAGTTTCCACTGCTTGTCTTCGTACTTGTGAAACCCTACCTCGGCCAGGTCACCAGATCTCTTCACAACTGACAACGTGTGTAGTGGCACCACCGTTTAAGATGGGAAAAGGTTAGCTTTGGTGCAATATTTTTGAGCACACAAGGTACAGCCAGGTGTGGGCCTGTTGACAATAAGTTACGCTTACGGTTGTGAAGTGGAATGGAGGCTTCAGGGCCATAGAACTGCTGAAAAGATTAAATGCAGCGGTTTGCATGGCGCAAGTTACAGGCAGAAGGGGCCCATGGCACAACCCAGGTGTTATGAGTACATGACTCGGAGCAGCGCGTTAGCAAAACAGAGGTGCACAGCCGCGTATAAATAGGCGCCGGTTCACTAACAAAGCCGGCCGGGGTGGCCAAGCGGTTAAAGGCGCTACAGTCTGGAACCGCGTGACCGCTACGGTCGCAGGTTCGAATCCTGCCTCGGGCATGGATGTGTGTGATGTCCTTAGGTTAGTTAGGTTTAAGTAGTTCTAAGTTCTAGGGGACTGATGACCTTAGAAGTTAAGTCCCATAGTGCTCAGAGCCATTTGAACCATTTTTCACTAACAAGGCATTCAAGTGTGACAACTCCCGTGGGTGGCAGGGCGTGACACCACAGGGTACACGCAGCAGCAGATGGGGCGCCAGCCTTCCAGTCCATGGCAGATCGCTGGTTCGACCCTCTGAGGCCAACGTGGGGTCTGCAGCAAGCCAGCAGTGTGCCACGCCATGGCTCGCTAGTGTGGGCAGTCGACACACAGCGGAGGCATCCCGAGGTAAGGGCCACAGATTCGGATACTGGATCATGGGCGCTTGTTGTCACCGTGATCTTAGCCACGCCGGTGAGGAAGCACACCACAGCCCTGGCAGCTCCCAGCGGGTGACGCTGAGGCGGCAGGGACTGAGATTGCTGAGTCGACTGCCGGCGAATCCTGACGTCGTCACAATTCCGCGGCCGTACAAGGCCAACACATGCCGGTGCGCTGCACGGGCCACTGAGGCAGCCATTCCGTGCCAAGCCATTTCGCAGACAGCAAAGTAGTGTCCTCAGCATTGCGGGACCCAATTACGCAGACCGAGAGAAATGGGGACACTGTAGCTGAAAATAATAAATCACTTAAGAAGCTCGGACGAGTTTTAATACGGCGCATCCTGAAACTTTCCATGCTCGTCCAACGTTCCTCTACAGGAGCATTATGGGCAGGCTCCTCCAAAGAGCTCGAGATTTTGATGATGTAACATGCCAGTTGGGCAGAATTTGGCACGATTTTTCTCAGGAAGAGATCCAACAGCTCTATCGAACAGTGCCAAGCCGAATAGTTCGTTGCATAAGGGCTAGAGGTGGACCAACACGTTATTGACTTGCTGAATCTCTGAAGCTCTTTGTCTTCGAATTTTTCTGACATTATAATCATTTGTCTGTCTGTACATGTAAATGACATCTATCGATATCCGTCACATTCAGATAATTTTTTCGTGGTGCATCTTTTTTTCTCTTTTTTCTCTTACAATGTACTTTTCTGACTTTATGTATCACAAGTGTCCTGTTTACACCCTACATATTCAGCTAACCTCTTCACGGCAGGTAAACAGAGAGTGGTGGATCAGTGTTTAGCACACCGGACTCGCATTCGGGTGGACGGCAGTTCAGATACTCACTCGACCGTCCACATTTCGGTTTTCTGTGATTTCCCTAAATAGCTCCAACCAAATGCCAGCTGGCACGGTCCGCTTGAAAGGGCACGGACGATTTCCACCCCGACCTCTAAAACATTGCGAGCTTTTGCTCCGTCTCCAACGACCTCTACGTCTACAAGACATTAAACGCTAATCTTCCTTCCTCCTTTCACCTCAGATAATCTCCGAATCGTTTAAGTTATCGTAATTCTATGTTCACCCGAATGAATGATGAAAAAGTCATCACTAAATAAGGTATAATTTTTTTTATATAGCTGTGTTATTTGCAGGAAAATCGGTATCAACTTCGCTTTTTCAAGTGGAAACATAGTAATTTCTCGTTCTAAAAGAGATCTGTTCAACGGCGTTTCTCTCTTCAATACCAGATTATTAATATTGGAATAATTACTGTATTTTAAACCTAAAATTTATTTGTTT
The DNA here is from genome assembly GCF_023864275.1 of Schistocerca cancellata. Lineage (NCBI taxonomy): Eukaryota > Metazoa > Arthropoda > Insecta > Orthoptera > Acrididae > Schistocerca > Schistocerca cancellata. The sequence continues at coordinate 19,330,987 of NC_064633.1, read as the reverse complement.
TGAACATGAAACCCATTCTTAACTTACACGGAAGTTTATGTTGTTATACGGAACTGTCGCGTCAAGGTGATGGACCGCTACAGCTTGACGCAGGTAACATAGTCTATTTAAAAAAACTGACACTAATCGCACTTCACTACATGTGGTTGGACCGACACACTAACGGAAAGCCTAAGGATTTGTAATGTAGGGATACAGTGGGGTGGTCTGGACTGGAATAGGAACTGTGGTGGTGAGTGAAGGCACTGCAGCAGCACCTCTCCATGTTTAATGTCGTCCGCAATAAAGATGGCATCTTTCAGTAGGATCAGTAGGATCGAAGTCATTCTGTTGTAGCCGGCAGGAGTGGCCGAGCGGTTCTAGGCGCTAAAGTTTGGAACCGCGCGACCGCTACGGTCGCAGGTTCGAATCCTGCCTCAGGCATGGATGTGTGTGATGTCCTTAGGTTAGTTAGGTTTAAGTAGTTCTAAGTTCTAGGGGACTGATGACCACAGATGTTAAGTCCCATAGTGCTCAGAGCCATTTGAGCCATGCTGTTGTACTCCGAGAAGTATGAGAGTGAAGTTACGTTGATGTCTCGGCCACAGCTTCGTCTGATCAGAAACTGGTGCAACACGTGTGGGGCCCTATCCGTTGGCATTTCCGTGTTCACAAACCACCCATCTGCGCAGATATAGAGAGCTGCATACCTCCATAACTCTGTCAGATTTGCTGTGTTGCATTACAAAGGTGCATGCATATCCAAAGGAACATTGCATTGTAATTCGTAATAACACATGTACTACAATATCGTATTTATCCACCGACATCGGGCAAGCGACTTTCATGTAAAATGTCTCGCCTCGTTGCACATAATGGTTGTACAAGTACAGTTTGCAGGCAAATGATTGGCGACATATGGAAGTTTGGATGTGGTTGGGAGTCATGCTCGGATAGCGTAAGCGGGAAATCCGGGTTCGAGTCCCAGTCTGGTACAGATTATCATTGTCGTCATCCCATTCTGCAGCTAATGGTTGTTCATATTCGCAACTGCGAATACACACGTGGAAGTGAGTTCCAGTACTGCAAGCAGTTACGAAGACTCAACCGATTTCTCTAACCTATTGTCTAAGAAGCCTACATGAGAAGTAAGCTGTAACACGTATCTAACGGAAGTGAGAGCAGATTCATTTGCAGTTTGAAACTCTGCATCCAGTGACTGGGCGGCAAATCTCCCAACTCTGCCAACACTTGATATTATTCATTCCTTATCTTAAATTCCCGTCTTCATATTTTAGTCGGCCTTTTTCTCGGTTTTAAGCTTCTGCTTCTCTCTTATAAACATTAATAGCAAATTTTGGTACATGCGCCAGTTGTCTGTATTGTATGATTTGCTTGGGCAGTGTCTGGCGCGAACTACAGGCTACACAACCCCCCCCCCCCTCTCCCCAGACGGTAGCGTTGTAAGGTAGCAGTATTTTACACCTTACTGTAATATAATAATTGTTGCAAAGACGAGTTAGATATCGGTTATTGTGTTATTTATCACGCAATCAGCCTATTGAAATTAATATAGGGAGTATCAGACGGCATAAGACGCGTATTAACTTTAAGAAATTCACATGTTGCATGAAGTTGGGTTTCAGGTGATATTATCACGGAGTCTGGTTGGAGCGGACGAGCGGCACTGCCCAAAGGCACGGCAGAGGGATGCGGAAGTTTACTACCGACCATTACGAGTCGGCATGCGAAAGCGTCCCACTGGGAGAGGCGCGCCGCCGGAGCAGGTAGGCACCCACTGCGTGGACAACAGAGGTAGGCCTTCGAGGGCTGGGCGTTACGCTGACGCCACTATGTCGAGATGAGCTGGCGCCTAAGGGAGCCTTCCCACGAATCTTAACGTTTTCTGGGGCCTTCTAAGAAACGCGGTTAAGCTAGTGCAATGACCTTTCCCCGCGCGAGGGCGAACAGAGAGACACGATTGGTGGGTTCAATTTGTAACGGAGTTTCAGTTTGTTCCAGAACATTCTAGGCGCAATAAGGTGCAGAATGTCTTAATTGGCTGGAAGAAGCCAGGAAATAATAGTGGGAGCGAACTGTGCTGGTCTAGAGCCACGGGATTGGTCAGCTCGAAAAATAGTGTGAGGGTGCTGATTTATGCAGAGGGAAGCTTTTGGGGCTGTTATCGAGGAGAAGCGTCTTAGCTCCTGTAGCGTGCGGACGTCGTGCTTTCGGCTCTGCTGTAGGAGAGTAACTTCTTTTCAGTGTGCTGTGCAGAACTTTAAATAAGTCTGCCAGCTGCAACTGAAACTAGTATTCAGTTAGAGGTACTGTCATGTTTTACTGTTAGAGACAGGCTGATTCTGCTAATTACGGTTGGGAATACTGTCTCATAGGAGGCATACAGGAGCAGAGCAATTTCCTTGAGCCACACTTTATTAAAGACGTTACTGGATTCCGCCTTTGGGCTGGTGAGTCGCGTCTTAACGAGTGAGAGACGATTGGAAAGGAAGCAGAATTAGCTTTTGAATAGCAGTTTACGAACAGGAATCCTGTTCGCGAAAATAAATTCATTTTTGTTGCAATTGAGGCTCCTCGACGACGCAGACGCCATCGGCAGCTTGCAGACCTGTCCACGACGCTGCATTTGGTAACGTGATGCTCAGTTTCGGCATTTAATCCGATATTACGCACGCCTGTGATTACCAGAGCTCAGTTTTCCAGCCACGCTCTTATTGAGAATTTGGTAATTGCAGTAGGTTTGTCTGAAGTATTTTACGCCGTCTGACAGGGGGACAGAGTAGAGAATAACAAGTACAGATGCATTATCCGACCTTAAGAGTTAGTTTTGGAATTTAAGGGCCATTGCCATTACTAGCTTAATTTTATCACTTATAAATGTATGTCATTTTTGAGTTTGATGTTAGGAAGATTGGTGTTCAATAAATGTGTTCACTGCTATCCTTGTTTGTTTAGTAGTGATCAGTTCCCTGAACACTATTTAGTTATGAAATATTAATCAAAATTATTGAAGGGGCAGTTTTAATTAACAAGTTTGGGTCTCATAACACGCCTTCAGTCAGAGCCAACAACCCGATCCAGTAGGCAAAGTGAACAAGTAAAAGCATTCTTGTTAACCCCCCCGACATTTGGCTGACCCGAGTAGGGTCCCTAATCATCATTTTGTTGAAAGTAACCCCAGCCAGCGGTAGGTATCCTTCTCCGCATCTCATGCCATCAGGGGTGATATCATGCCTCTCTCCCCGTTGGGGTGAGTTTCGAGAATCTATGTGAGTGCTTTTACATGTAATCGCACCGTCACCATTAGTTCAGTTCTCCTGCATTAATCTTTCAAAAGCACAAGAACACAGCGTGCAGAATACGAGTGACTTTCGTCGTTAATTTTCACATTTAATACACTACACAACTAAGTTAAAGGATAACTTTTTTCGAAAACCCGTAATTGGCTGCCATTATTGCCTAACTGGGGCACCTAAAAAGGGTCCTTTGCCATTTTATTCACGCATATGTTAATGTTGTTCGCAGAATGACGGAAAACAAGAGGCTTTAAAAAGAACAACTATGCTTTGCTGCTTCTGATCAGCTTAAGATTTTGGTCAATGGTTTGAACTGTCCATAGTGGTTCCAAAGTGTACACGAGAGCAAAAATTGGGTTCGCGCTGCAGTCCAAAGGGATTCGACAACGTTCAATGGAGATGTAGCCCCCAATGTCCTTAGACAAGGGTTGACACGTTCGAGGGTGTCAGCAGCGTCGAAGGTTGTCTAGAGCATCTTCCTGTTGCTTAAGGAATTGCTAACTGTCGTTTCCGACTACGAAATGTGTGGGAATCAACGCCCCAATGAAAGGGGTTGTAATATTATGTGTGCCTCATTGCTTTTTTTAAACTAAATTGTGTCTGATCTGAGAAGGTCAGTAATGTTTGTAAATACTGTAAATGTAAATTTGATTCAAAAAGTACTTGAAGTGAAGTGATGCGCAGCTGGACAGCAACAAACTCTTTAGCACGCAATCCCTGCAACGATAGTAGTTGTGAATTATTATTAATTACATAGAATACACATTTTATATAACCTTTCCATAATTAATACTCTCGCCATGAAAGTCCACGCTAAACAAGAAATAATATACAGCAGATCGACAAAAACATAAATATTGACAGCAGAATTCTTTCACATCAGCTGTCCGGGAAGAAAAACAACTCCGCCTTCCGTACTCGCAAGTACAAAGAATGCCGACAGCGGCACAAGAGCCGACAGCGGCACAAGAGCCGACAGCGGCACAAGAGCCGACAGCGGCTCCGCCTCGCCACTATTGTTGCGCCCGCCTGTGCGGCACGCTTGATCCCACTCGCCTGTGTAACGGCATTTCCAGAACGTCCGTTTCACTGAATTCTTTAGGAAAAACTCACTCCCGAGTAATCTCAAGGAGTCCCTCAATACTATCACAGTGGATAACTCAACACTGTCCATCATCACACGCATGTACTAGCCTGAAACTTAAAACAGCGTCTAAGTACATCGGCAATGACTAGTAAAACACACATTCATGAAATCTTACAGCTATTTACAAAATCATATTTACATTCCTTAATCTACTGTGACTCAGCTGAAAACTTAAACTAGCAGCTTGGATTTTTCAGTTGATTAGATCATGATTAAAGTGATTAAAAATTAAATTGATTAAGCAAAATTAATTACTTATTAATTACAACTTTAATGACCTTGGTCAGTCAAAAACATGGCAATCTAGCAAATCGTTAAATCTTACACTCTATTTTACATACTGTACAAATTACCCATTGTGTGGTATTAATCGATCCTAGGTTGGTACAATTTCAAGTCTACAATGTTCCGTGTACCTAATAGCTTTCCAGAGCTTGGACACTCTAAGCAATAAGCATTTGTGTGAGGTATACCAATGACTTTATATGGTCCATTATAAACAAACTTAAATTTAGAGATTTCATGGTCTATCTCACTCGATTTCTCATGAGCTTTTACAAGTGCTTTAGCGTCATGACGACGTATGCGAGCATCGGCTTTTAGCTTCATTACTTCTCGCAAACGATCTTTTTTCACACCAATACTAATGTCAATCCGTGGAGCGAATTTGATTATCTCTTCCACTAAACTTTTACTTCTGTCATCCAACAGGATTTCCTCTGGAGAAAATCCCGTCGATTCATGTCTCAAGGTGTTCATAATTCTCTCAAATACTGCTACATATTTCCCCCTTGCCCTATGATTGTGATGGCAATAGGTACGGCAAAGTCGGCCTAGCTTGCGCATATACCTCTCAGCGGGATTTCCAGCCGGACAATAAGCTGAAATATGGATCACCTCGACCCCATTACTTTCCATGCCTTCATTCCACAACTTAGAAGTAAATTGTGCCCCATTGTCTGATAGAATCGCCTTGGGCTTGCCAATATTAACAAAATAATCGTTCACAAGCTTGCTATAGACCGCTTTGGCTGTAGCTTTCCTAATCGGGTATAGTTTGATGAACTTGGAAAAAGCTTCTAGCACTACTAAAATGTAGGCAAAGTTTCCTGATGACTTGGGCAAAGGTCCGTACAAGTCCACGCACAGTAATTCAAAGGTGTCGTTAGGCCTTATACTTTGCATAGGACCACGACTCGTACAGTTGGTAACCTTCACCTTCTGACATAAATCGCAAGTTTTCACTCTGTCAGTAACGCGTTTTAACATGTTGTTAAAATGCACTACTTCACTCAGCTTTTCCGTACATTTCTTTGGTCCACAGTGACCATACGCCAAATGGTAGTAGTCTATTATTTCCGTGATGTATTTGGTGGGCCAGCATACCCGCCAAATATTACTATCTTCACCCTTACATATGTGCAAGATATGATCGTATATCTTGTAATACTTCCTTAATTTCTCTACTTCTGGACTCCTTTCGTCATATCGGGTTTTCACCATATTTAAACAACCGTCCTCGTTCTGATGACGACGTAGATTCTTACAGATGTTCATTATTAATTTACGTCCCTCAACTTCTTTAAAATAGTATAATTTGACCACTCCGTCTGCCTCATCTTTCAATTCATCTTGATTAGACTCGGGCAAACGCGACAGCGCATCCGCTACGCAATTGTCGGTCCCTTTTACGTAACAGATGTCATAGTTAAATTGCTGTAAATACAGCGACCACCTAGTCAGTCTTTCGTGAAGTAGTTTACAATCCTTCAGATAAGTGAGCGCCTTATGGTCCGTATGAATAATCACCTTACGGTCCCATAGGTAACCCTTGAACTTCTTGAATCCCCACACGATAGCGAGACACTCTTTTTCAGAAATCGTGTAGTTTCGCTCACTTTTTGATAAAGTTCGACTCGCGAACGCTATCGTCCGGTGTTCCTTATCCTCCCCTTTACCAACTTCTTGGAACAGTTCTATCCCCACCCCATAATTCGACGAATCCATTCCCAGGTGGAAGGGTAGCGATAAATCAGGATGAAATAGTATGTTAGATCCTAACAACTCGTCTTTTAACCTCTCGAAAGCGGCCTGACACCCGTCAGTCCACACAAACGGAACATTTTTGCGTAAGAGGTTATTCAATTTTCATCATTAAACACTTGTCCTTTTACAAATTTACGGTAAAATCCTGTTAACCCTAGAAAACTTTTTAACTGTTTCCTAGACTTGGGTGGAGGACAATTCCTTATTGCCTCTAGTTTCTCTGGGTCCTTCGTAATACCAGCAGTGGTAATTACATGCCCTAAAAATTTCAGTTCCTGCTTCACAAATTCGCATTTCTTTAACTTTAGAGTCATTCCGCCACGGCGCAATGCTCTAAGAACTTCATCTAACAGGTCACAATGGTCATGCCAAGTGGCATTGGCCAACAATAGGTCGTCAACATACACAGTTAATCTTGAACTCAAAGCCGGTCCTAGCACTTTATCTAGGGCCCTGATGAATACGGACACAGATATATTAAGTCCGAACGGCAGTACTCTATACTGATAACACCTGCCCGCAAACAAGAAGGCGGTGTATGGCCTAGATTCTTCTTCGAGTTCTATTTGCCAGTAACTAGCCGTCAGATCGAGGTTAGTCATGAACTTAGCGTCATGAAAACGTTGCAAAATCTCCTCCATACTCTCTGGTCTGTCTGTTTCGCGTTGAACGACCCTATTCAACGTGCGTGCGTCAATCACAATACGCACATTACCATCCCGTTTTGCTACAATGACCAAACCGTTATTGTATGGACTCGTACTTCTTTCAATCCCTCCCCATTCGATCATCTTATCTATCTCCCGTTGCACTGCTTCCTTTTTGGACAGCGGTATAGCATACGGTCTCACGAAGAATGGTTCGTGCGGAATTACATGCAACTTGCATTTATATCCTTCCACAAGTGCCGGTTTGTCTGAAAACACACTCTTATTCCTCATTATCACTTCATACAGGCCTCGTCTTTGTTCGTGTGTTACGTTTGACACACCGTCTACAATACTTTCCAATTCACTTTCTACACTATTGTCAATGCCGAGATTCCTCACATTACAGTAGTTCAAATTCATACCTACGTCAATAGCATCCGGCCAGTTAACAATGTGTATAGGCTGGTATTGCCTATGCACACCGTCTCCTGCCTCGTCAAAACTAACTACTATTGTTTTATCTTGTGACGTACATGTCAAAGTTTTGCTTTCGCAATTAATCACTGCACGGTACTTTAATAGCCAATCTAACCCGATAATTACTTCCGTAGTCAAGTCTGGCACGACGACAAACTCTTGTTCAAATCGTGCCCCACATATCTCGAAGTTGACAAAAATCTGTTTTGTGACCGGTTAACTGGCCTTCCCAGTAGCACCGATAATTTTCACTCCTTTTACTGGCATAACTACGATGCCAGGTCTGTCTTTCAGTAACTCAAATATTTTCCCAGATACAGCACTCAATTCTGCACCTGTGTCAATCAACACGTTTAGTTGTAGGTCGTGCATATTAACAGACACTACTATCTGTCTACACTTGTCCTCGACTGTTTCTTTTATTTTCCCACAGTAAATCCTCGTCTATATCCAGGTCACTCCAGAAAAAACCATCCGGCTTTGATCCTAAAGCCGGCTTATCTGGCGGCCTTTTCAGCCTCTGTTCACATACCGTTTTAATTTCAACACGTTTGTTCTGAGGCGTAGTCTGTATCTTCGCCTCCAATACCGAAACCTTTTCCTGTAACTCGTCACCTAGTGAGTGTTGCCATGCTATCATTTCACTAATTGTCACCTTCGTTGATTCCTCTTTGGCCAGATTGATCTCATCCGCCAATCTACCTGGAGGAATGTGCCCAGTAGTTTCTGCAATTACTTCCGCTAGATCTGCGCAACCCACACTGCTATCGTCTGACCGTATAATGTCAGCTCTAACCTCATACACGCTGTAATCTATGTTCTTTTCTACCAATCGTGTCCGGCTATCACTAAAATTTTCGCAGTCTTTCTCCTTAATACTCTCGCAATGTTTAAACTGGAGGTTTGCGTCGGATGGGTCGGCTACTTCTACCACTGAAACTTTCGGTAAGGTCTGCCGGTTAGGGCCAGAACTTTCCGTTACTGCTTCAACATCCAACTCCTGCGGGACGAAACACGACGAATCTTGCTCGTGCTCCCCATTAACATCAACTATAAGTCTGCCGGTTAGGGCCAGAACTTTCTATCATTTCACAAACACTATCTTCCTGCGGGACGAGACGCGGAAAATCCCGCACGCGCTCCCCATAAACACTTCTCCCATACAGGCCCCTATAATCTCTTAGTTCGTCGTATAAGCGACCGAACTGCCTTAACCAGACCTCATCCCTCTCTGCATCCCCTCGCTCGATGACGGACGTTTTATCCATCTGATCTTCTCTCAACACTTGCGAATCATTCTTAAACTCAATCTCCAGTTCCGCTGTGGGTATTACAGCTGCCACTTTATAATCGATTTCCGGAACACTACTTAAATTGTTCTCACTGACAGTGAATGTACTTCCTACTGCCGTGTATACAGCTGATCTACTACTTGTGGGCGCACTCCTTTCTCCTAACACTGGCACACTCTCCCGCCGTTGATTATTCCACATGGAATTTTCATAACGACGACACCTGGGTTTTCTCCTGTCATTGGGCCGCCAAAATTTCTCCACGCCCGGTCGGCCCCTCACCGGCGCGGCTAATGGTTTCCCTGTCTCGTCCCAGCAGATACGGTCACCGGATGCTGCTGAGGCGGCTGATCACACCCTCTGGCGTTATTACTATTCTGTGAAGCCCGTATCACGTTAGTACGATACTGGTTTCCGTCATTCCTGTTATTATTTGCATTGTACCGATTGTTATTACGGTCCGAACCATTATTGTTATTGCTGCCATGGTTGCGGTATGCATTATTCCCATGGTTATCGTTGTTGTGGTTGCTGTGGTACCCGTTGTTGTTACCACGGCCTCTACCACTGTCGCGATTATTGCGCCAATTGTCCTCGTCCTCCACTCTTTCCAGGAAATCATTTATTGTCCTGTAATTGCTTCCTACGTAGCGTTTTGTATCATCTGGAAGCTTTTTGTAGAGTTCCCAGACTATTTCGGATTCCGTGCGGCGATCACGCAAATATTCCAACTTGCGGATCCAGCCCTCACAAAACTCCTTCATCGAACCGCGAGAATTCGCATCGAAAGGCCTCGATACGACAAATTCGCGCCAAACACTTTGCTGTTTTTGCTCTGACCAGTATTCAGCCAGAAACAAATTTTTAAATTCGTCAAAAGTCAGGTTCGTAATGTTGAGGTTTAAGCCCCAACGCTTGGCATCACCAGCCAATACGTCAATAACCGCATTAATTTTTCTCTCATTAGTCCATGATCTGGGTAAAACTCTTTCACAATTCTTAATGAAATCCGTCGCGTGTATAACGCCTTTTTTCAAGGGGTCGAACCGCTCCTCTTTCGTCAACAATTCCGAACTATGTGCATAGATTGGCACATAGCTCTGTTTTTCGTCAAGTTTCTCTTCTAATTCCGACACTCTCGTAATTACTTGGCAAGTGGTTGTCGCAAGCGTTTCTACTTCCCTTTTTTTCTCTTCGCAGGTATTAGACTGCTTCGTCACTTTGGTATCTACTTCGGATACTAAAGCCTTTAAAGTTTCCACCTTCTTTTGATCCTCTTTTTTCACTAATTGAATTTGTTCCGTCACCTTATTCTCGATGATCGGAGCAACTGATTCTCCTACACTTTTCTCGATTCTGCTAATTTCGGAATAAAAACGAGTATTTATGCTCGAAATTTCCGCCTGAACGCCTATCATTTCCTGTTTAAGATTACCGATTTCGGTATTAATCACAACAATATCTTCTTTGATTTTATCAACTTTTGTGTTAACAACTCCAACATTGTTGTTAACAACATTAATAGCTTTGTTCTGACTGTCTAGCTTTCGTTCAATTTTTTTCAGACTGAGCTTCTTGCTTGGCTGATTGACTCTTGATTTCGTTAATCAAAACATTCAATAAATCAGTTAAATTCCCGGAAACTACCGGTTTTACTTCCGTAGCGGCTTCATCTTTAATTGTCCCCCCGTATTCGTCATCAAGGGATTCACATATGATTTTCACTTCCGATTCCGAAACATTTTCTAAAGTTTGGAATTCCATTTCTGCCCTTTGTTGCGTTTCGGCGGTCGCGTCTTTCATGCTAGCCGCCTGCCCCTGAACAAACGGTGCGCGTTTCCCACAGTTCGACCGATTGTTCCTTATCCAAGCCTACCAAATTTTGGTAATTGTTGCCTTCACTCATTTTAATAATTTTCAATATAAATAACAAATCTCAAATCTAATTAGGATTGCTCACACTAATATTCTCGCTGACGTATCGACCATTTCGTAACCAGTACTTTGTTACGAGATTTGCACAATGCAAAATTCGTGTCCAGAACAACCTCAAATTTGAAGATTGTCCTGTCGCCAGGTCGCCACGTGTAACCTCCCCCTCACTTATCGACTTAATGACAGTGAAAAATTAAACCGCGCGTACCTAATGGAAATTTGGGAAAAGCAATCGTCACCGAAGTTAAACTGTCGGTAAAGAGGGAGGAAAGGGTTACATCTAAATGAAAGGAAAAATGCAAATGAAACTGGTGGAAATTAATTTTGAAAAGTGATAAAGTTAATAAAGAAAGTAAATGTGCGGCCATTACATTAACAATTAACTTGCGGTAATTAGATATTTGAGATTTGGGGGAAATTACGGTCGCCAGTCCTAAGGACAATTACTATAGTAACTGAAAAAGAAAGGTTATTACACATATAATTAGCTCTAGAAGCGTGGCAACTGAAGGTTGACACGTGCAGTGTGAAAACTGAAAGTTTGTCAGAAGTAATAAATTTCGCTACACTCTGACTTAATTTAGCAAAAGAATTAATAAAACCGAAAAATCGAAAGTTAATTTAGTGACTGAAGTTAATAGTGAGCTTTCTTTCTGAAGCACATCGAAATTCAGTAAAATACGGTTACTCTTGGACTACCTCAACAATCATTTCAAAAGCTACTTGAATCTACGCAATTTAGAAATAATAGATTTAACTTTGAACTTGAATTAAATGATTCTGAACAATTAACAATAGTAAAATTTAGTACGTACCAAGCTGAGCTGCAGTCACAGGTAAGCTAAAATATGGTAACAAAACTCGCACTCTTAATTTGTGCTTGTGTAATCTAAATATTGTAGCCAGCTATGAATACCTTAACTGAACTTTGAAATTAAAGCAGTGAAATGCTATATTATTACTTTAATGCTGGCGTTTGAATTTCAACGACACTCGGGTTCATTTCGGAAAAGGGAGGGACCCTGCTTGGCAATGCAATTGGGACAATGAGCAACAAAGGTTCATGCTAAGTTGCTGTAATTATAGTTACGAAAATGGTACAGTTTGAAAAGCTGAGGTCTGCCATACAGTTCTAAAACTTTACGTGCTTTCAGTCTTCCTTGTTGGTTGATTGAAGGTTTGAAGCCGTCGATCGAGGAGGTGGCGACAGTCATTCATTGTCGGCCGTCGCTGTTGCAGAAGCTGGATGTTGGCGCGCCTTCTTCTTGACACGGTCACCAGACGAAACGGGCTCTTGATGTGCGCCAGCTAATGCTTCCCGTCCGCGACACCATGTCAGAAACTATCATCGCAAGTCGAGCGCAATTACATGCTGCCAAACCCCGAAAGCGCGGGAACTCGCGGGAGCTTCACACAACAGACCTGCTCCACTCGCTACTCCAGCCAGACTCTCTCTGCCCTCGCTCCACGCGCCAGAGTTAACACTCCCGAAGATCCTATATACTTTGATTCTTCACACGACCTATCGATGTAATCGTTCGATAGCAGTTTTCCCTAGGCAAGACCCAGCGCAAAAATACAAATAATATTTACGAAACAAACCAATTATACATCGACATAAATGCATAAATATATATATACAAATTGTAAAACAATTACAATATACGAAGACACAGAAATGTTATATATTCAGGTAACAAAAATAAGGAAAACAAATTTATAGTACAATAGATGGAAATAGGAGGATCTAAAAAAATAAAAATTAAAAAAATTAAAAATTAAAAAATACAATTGATTTATTAAAAAAAAGGAGGACTGTTAATGTGAATCTTGTGGAAAGAGGACGTGTTGATAGGCCGTCGCTCAGAACGTATTGTTACATTTAATGAAAATTGATATTTTAGTGACAAAACCGAGTAAAGTATGTGTATGAGTTGCCAAACATTTAAGGATACAAATTTTATGGAAGTGAAGAATAGAAATATATTGTTTTTGGAAAAGGAGGTGAACTTCATTGTCGTCGCCGTCTATCTATCGACAGAATTGTAAGTGTACAAAGTTCACTGAAATACAGGAAAAGAAATGCATTCTCTAGTTTTCATTCAATAAATATTAACCTCTCATAATTTCTTAATTACAGTAATTGGATTATGTTCTTGTACTATAGTATGGTGCTGAACTCCACTGACCAATTTTTATGCAGCAGGACGTGTAGTTTGAAGGAAGTTTGTATGCCAAGCAATCTCCTTTTCTCACGAAAAGAAGACTGCTGTTTGATCTTATTTACTTACAACAGTGGTCCCTTAGGTATGAAAAGCTACGAAAACTTGGTCTCAAAGCTATCCGAAATACGGCCAAGTAACTAACAGAGTCGTATTTTAAACCTTGAAGAACAATAACTTCCTCCAAATTGTAACACGTCACCAACTGGTGCAGAAGCTAATCATTCAAGGTGGCAGAAACCAAAATTCAGTTACCAGTTACGACTTAAAGTAAAAATATCAACCAAAAATCAATCTCTCTCTCTCTCTCTCTCTCTCTCTCTCTCTCTCTCTCTCTCTCTCTCCAAACGCATATATAAATATTCATATTATTAAGATAAAAGTCGTTTTATAGGGTGGTTTCATTGGCGCCCTTTATGCCATCCATTGAGATCTTTTCACGTCTATTCAGAGCGGCGGTGTGTCCTAAATGTTTTTCTCGGCTGTCCATAAGAAAATGGCGTGTTTTCGACGCTGGGTGTCGCGATTCTGACCTCCAGCGCAGAGACGTCAAACGAAGGGTGGCGTCGGGCAGAATTGTGGTGAAATCTGGTGCCAATGTGACATCAGTAACCCCTGTTTCAGCTCACATCAACTTCTTAACTGTGTCCTTTCTTTCGCGTGTGTTGACACCTGGCTGTTTGAAGCGCCTCGGACTCCGAGGGCGACGTCATATGGCGCCGAGTTTTTGCACCGTTACAGAGGTAGGTTGTAGGCACATTCGAGTGAATTTTCAAACTTATCCATCACCATGGAAGGCAGTTACATATTTTAGAGGAAGTGATTCTTTAATTTAGTTGCGCAATGTAGCTACACGGGACCACAGACTCATTAAACCATTTAACTCTTCTGTTTGTTTCCGTCTCTTCGTATCCAGACGTAGTCATCAACTTCCTTGAATGCTAAACTCATTACCTGGTTCTAGGTCCTTTTATTTTTCTTGAAGTTCATCTGCGCTATAGGGAAATAGTAAGAGATGATGCGAATGAAGGTGGTTCATTTACGTTTCTTTGACACTAATTCCTTCCTGCTTTTTTTAAGTTCAAGGGTCTGAAAACCTCCCCTAGAACTCTTGCGAATGATGTTGCTGATGTAGAATGTCGATACCTGACTCATTTTCCAGGTTCTCACAGTTCCGATTGAGTCTGCTTGAAGATGTAACACTACAGAGTTCTGCTCTAGAGTCCGGAGACTGACTCGCCACTCTAGTCTATACTATGAAAGCTTGCATAACTGCTGCACGCTACACCGTTTGAATCTACTTACTGTATTCAAATCTTGATCTCTCTTTCTAAAATACCCCCTTCCTTATGTACATACGCACACCCTTCCATTGCTAAACAGACGATGCTTTCATGATTCAGGATGTGTTCTATCAGCTGACATCTTCGTTTAGCCAAGCTGTGCCACAAATTACTTTTTCCACGAATCCAATTCACTACCCACCCATCAACTATTGAATATACGCGTCCAATATTCAACATTCCACTGTAGCACTAAATGCAGAACCTTCTACTCCCTTCTTGTGAGATCTGTCCCACGTGTCTCTTCTGTACAACATTAGACTCCATACAAATATCTTCAAGTAAGACGTCCTAACACATACAGTTACACTGAAGTAGAGTGCCGCCCCGGGTTCGCACGTGTAGCACTAAATATCTACGATCCGACGACTTGTCTGACGAAGAGATAATAAATTATAAAGGATGTGGCAGGAGGAATGGTCAATATTCAGGGATATGACAGGAACGATCATTCGAAGCAAAAATGTCTGCTAAATATTTGCTTTAAAATAGTTACCTTAAGAGGTAAGATAAACAAATCTCATAATTCTTAAGGTATGCACTTTAAAACTCATGTTTATTGGACATTTTTCTTGTTTTGTTCCATTCAACCATAAATATGAAAAGCAAAGAGTTTGCAGTGGAAGAGATTTGTTTGACGGTATCGAAGATGAAGAAGTGCTCACAGTTCTTAAGGTATACATTTTCGAGCCCGTGTATACTAGACTTTCCTGCTTCGAATGATCGTTCCTATCATATTCCTGAATACTCACTTTTCCTAGTGGGACATCCTGTATACACCAACATTCTTCATGAATCAGTCAATCTAATAGTGGAATAATGAAAGAATAAGAAAATATGAATACACATAAGCTATTACGAACAATCTACTAAACTCATTACTGTAGCCAAGATAGACAGGAATATAACATCATCCTCAGTAGTACAAATTTATATACCAACTAACTTTGAAGATTATGAAGGGACTGAAAGAATATATTAGACAAAAGATATTATTGATTTAGTTAAGGGAGATGAAAATTTAATTGTGATGTGTGACTGGAATTCTATGGTAGAAAACCAAAGAGAAGGAGAAAAGTAGGAGAATATGAACTGGGAGAAAGGAATTTTCCACGGAGCATAATTTACTCACTGCGAACACTTGATTTAAGAGGAAACAAATAAGGCTGAATATGTGGCAAAGGGATGGACACACTGGAAGATTACAAATTGTTTCTATAATGGTAGAAAAGCGGTTTCGAAACCAGATTTTAAACTATAACACATTTCCATAGGCAGATATGAACAGTGACAACAATTTACTGGGTGTCAACTATAAATTAAAACTGAATAAATTGCAAAAATCTAGGAAATAAAGGAGGTAGGGCCTGGAAATTTTTGAAAGAACCACAGCTTGTTCGGAGTTTCAAGGGAGTATTAAACAAAAATTGACTGAAGCAGGGAACGGAATACATTAGAACACGAATGGGTAGCTTACAGAGATGAACAGCATAGGATGAAATAGGGCTAAAGACGTGGGTAGAACGGGTAGAAAGACAAAGCCTAGTAGGTAACGTTGGGTATTACAGGAGGTATTAAATTTAACTGACGAAAAGAGAAAATATAAAAATGTAACAAATGAAGCAGAAGAAACCGAATACAGACCATTAAAAAATGAGAGTGACAGTAAGGGCAAAGGGGCTAAGTGCAAATAGCTAGAGGACATATATTCATTTATTTATTTATCGTTTGGCATAAACACTTGGACAGATATGGTACGTTCAGCATTTAAAACACTAAAATAAGAAATTAAAAGAGGCAATAAAAAGATACAATAAAGTAAATAGTAAGATCAACAGTTGAATCAACATTAAAATCAGCAACAAAAGACATAATAATAATCAATCAAATATAGTAAAATGAAAAATAAAATGAACGATAATTTTGCACTGAAAAGTTGACAGAGGAGGATGGACATCAAACATAATCCTTAAATACTGGTGTCTAAGCCATCCAGCCAAGAAGCTGCGCCGGCTGGGATGGCCGAGCGGTTCTAGGCGCTACAGCCTGGAACCGCGCGACCGCTACGGTCGCAGGTTCGAATCCTGCCTAGGGCATGGATGTGTGTGATGTCCTTAGGTTAGTTAGGTTTAAGTAGTTCTAAGTTCTAGGGGACTGATGACCTTAGAAGTTAAGTCCCATAGTGCTCAGAGCCATTTGAGCCAAGAAGCTGCAGCACCCTTCAGTTTATGTAGATACCGTCACACTGAGAACTTGGTTGTTTGCGCCATTTGGACAGCTTTCCATTACCTAGCAGGTGTTTGTGTGGGGTGAGAAACGGGCAAGTGAATCGTCAAGTTGTCGGCGCTCGGTTCAGTCTGCCACATCGTGTTCGTTGAAGTCTGTATGTGATAGTTGCTTCGCTAAGACTAATGACGTTTCCTGGACCTCAGCCTTCACAGTGATATAAGGAATGTTCTTATCTACACGCAATTCGTTGAATTCTCTTCAGCTGACGGACCAAGAAGCCATTTCTGTTAGGCGGAAGCGAGGAAATAAAGCTCACAAGAAACCAATGCAAGGGTGTGATCTTGGTACACTCGCTGATGCGTTATGTAGCTTGGCATAAAGATCCGTTCAATGGCTGCTACTCAACAACAAACAGCAGCAGTATTCTGCGACAGAGAATACAAGTCCGAGGACAGAGCACTTTTGGTGTGGAAGCATATGCCCCAAAATATTGTTTCAAGAGGTGTTACTTTGTTGACTTTAGCTGCCTTTGCTTCCAGGTATTTATAAAGGACAGGATGCGATCCACTATGCCGCAAATGTACTTATGAAACGGATTTAGGAAGCACTTTATTCTTGAAGTATACTTTGGGAGATTTTGTGGCTTCCGTATTACTCAGGTGAAAATACTTCGTTTTCGTTTTCCTTGAGCTGACAGACAGTCTCCAGTCAGTATAGAATTTTTCAACAACTTTAAGTTCAAGGGAAAGGAGACTGTATTTCTAACTGGGGAAAGATACCGTCTACGGAAAAATTAAAGAGACCTTTGCAGGAAAGAGAAGCAGCTGTTTGAATATCGAGAGCTCAGATGGAAAACGCGTACGAAGCAAAGAAGAGAAAACTGAAAGGTGGAAGGAATATATAGAGGGGCTAAACAAGTAAAACGAACTTGAAGATAGTGTCATAGAAAGGGAAGAGAAAGTAAATGAAAATGACAGAGCACTGAAAGGCCTAAGTCGAAACAAGACTCCTGGAGTAGACGGAATTCCCTCAGAACTAGTGATACCCTTCAGAGAACCAGCCATGACAAAACTATTCCACCTGGTGTGCAAGATTTATGAAACAGGTGAAATACCTTCACACCTCAAGAACAATATCATGATTGCAGTTCTAAAGAAGGTAGCTATAACAAGCGTGAACATTAACGAGCTATAAATTTAATAAGTGATGATTGCAAAATGCTGGCTCGAGTTCTTCACAGAAGAATGGAAAAAATGATAGAAGCCTAAATCGGGGAAGACGGTTTGGCTTGTGGAGAAATGCAAGAGCACGCAACACAGTAATGACCCTACTGTCTCTATTAGATGATAGGTGAAAGAAAGGCAAACCTACGAATGCAACGTTTGACAATGTTGACGGAGATACGCTCTTTGAAATTCTGAAGGTATCAGGGATAAAATACAGGGAGCAAAAGGTTATTTACAACATGCACAGAAATCAGACCGCAGTTATAAAAGTCGAAGGACATGAAGAGGGAGCAGTGGTTGAGAATGGAATGGGATATATTGTAGCCTGTCCCCGCTGTTATTCCATCTGTTCATTGAATAAGCGGAGAAGGAGAGCAAAGGAGAGCAAAGGAATATCTCGAGAACAAATTATGCTTCAGGGAGAAAAAAATAAAAACTTTCAGATTTGCCGACGACATTGTAGGACCTAAACTGTAAAGGACCTGAAAAAACAGTTGAACGCAATGGACGCTGTCTTCAAAGGATATGCAATAAACATCTGAGCATCAACAAAAGCAAAACAAGTGTAATGGTACGTCGTCAAACTAAATTAGGCGATGCTAAAGCTGTTAGGTTAGGAAAATAAGTAAAAGTAGTAGATGACCTTCGTTATTTGGACAGTAAAATAAATGATGATGGTTGAAGTAGAGAGGATATAAAATGTAGATTCCCAATGGCCAAAAATGTGTTTCTGAAGAAGAGAAATTTGTTAACGTCGATTACAAATTTAAGTGTTAGGAACTCTTCCCTAAGTAGCCTTCTATGAAAGTGAAACGTAAACGATAAAGAGTTTAGACAAGAAGAGAATAGAAGTATTTGCAGTATGGGGCTAAAGGAGAATATTAGATGTGTATATCATGTAACTAATAAGGAGTTATTGAATAGAATCGAGAATAAAACAATTTTGAGGCACAACTTGAGTAAAAGTGAGGTCAATTGATAGCACATATTCTGAGACTTCAAAATTTAGCATTGCAATAAATGTGTGTAGAAGTTCGGGAGGGGAGGTGTAGTGGGTTAAAAGTTTAGAAGGAGGCCAAGAAATGGCTGCAGTAAGAGATTACCATGAATGCAGGTTGCAGTAGTTATCTAGAGATGAAAAGGCTTGCACAGGATAAAGCTGTTAAGATACAGAATAGAAAAAGAGAAGAAATTAAGTTTTTCGTAAGTTCACGCTAGCACAATCACAAGTGACACCAGAGATTGTGATATACCAACACAACAGAAATAAACAGTCAACACTATAAGCTGGTCGTGTACACGAGTACACATTGCTACATCAGTGCCAATCGCCAAGATCAACTTACACATTCAACAAACTGTCAAATGTGTGAAAGAGAGACAAAGATATATTCGTTAGCTCTAGTTACATGAAGCAATAAGCTATACCTCACATGCAGTAGTACCTTTCAGAGACTTGACAGTGCAGTTAATAATCTGAAACGAATTTTAAAGAAACATGGGGGAACAAGGACTGCTGGTCACTAGTAAAGAAGTAGACCGCATTTGGTCAAAATCAACAGAGCCTCACATCATTACCTCCTACCTGTCTTCACAAATACCACAGTTCTCCAGATCTAAACTCAGTTGTCATTAGGATCCATGACATTCACATAAAACCACTCAAGTCAATGATTATGATGGTGTGACATCCATGTGACAGATGCTCAAACTCTTCTTGTGACCATGCTGCCTGCAGTTCCTGAACATTCAAGTAACCATGACCTGCCATTAACAGGACTTTGCATTGGTCGCCACCTACCACATCACTGAGGGTCTTCCAACACCAGTACATTTTGTGGTACTTATTCCAATAACATCATCGTTGCTGATGGGTGAGAGACCATCCAGTGCCCCTTTTCCTGATCATCACCACCAGCACTTCTGGGTGCCAGGATCTACCTGTCTAACATTCTGCGTGGTGTTTGTTTGTTCTAAGTCGTGTCTCTCTACCACTTTCGCGCAACGACGCTCTGAGCGTGTTTTTTAGGGAATTGACTAGTTTGAACCTGGGACCTGTTGCTGGTAAGGAGACGTAACTAAATGTAGTGGAAGGGGTTCAAGGCTTTCCTATTTTTAGTTAGCTGGAAAAATAACGTCGAAAAAACAGTTAAGTTTACCATTGGAATTTTTATTCTACTCACAAAACATTGTTTATAAATTGCACTATCGATAAAAGGAAATATTTTAATACAGGATGATAAAAACCAACTGCGTTTAACAAAAATGTGAATGAATATTCCCTGAATGGGTTTCCAAGATCTATAATTGGTCGAAGGATGACCTATGCCATATCACATCTATAATCTAGGTTTAAATTAAGTTTCATAAAAGAGAAAACTATCAAAAATGGTCTACAGTGACCCTCAATTATCTATAATTACTTATTTAACTTGTCGTAAATTACAGTGGCTGATGTGGCTTCTCAATAATTATATAACAGAAAAATCATCGCGTTTCAGATTTTATCTTCAAGTAGCAAATGTGAATACCACGAAGTTTAATTGACGATCGACACTAGTATTACGTAAAAAGGGGCTGTAACAGATGAGACTTCTACAGTTCTGAGTGAAGCCTTATGTGTTCTTATGCAGCATCGCGTGCATTCATTACCTTGTCGGTGGTTGGCGCAGCTCCACACACCTCGCCGTCTTGGTAGCAACTCTCTCGAACTTATCCTTACTACTTGAAACGTCCCCTTAGAAAAATTTATACACGACTGTGCTGATAAACCTCTTACACTATTTGCTTTTCAAACAGCTGAGCAAAACTGAACGTACTCAAACATTCACTAAAGTGACACACAATATTTTTAGCGCAACGCAATCTGACTATCAAAGATCCCTGCAAAAGAATCGCCCTGAGTAACATTAAACTATACCTTTCAGAAATCACTTACCTCACAAAAATCTTCATTACTCGAACTACTGCAATACAGCGAGCGCCACTACAGCCAGCTAAATAAAAGATTCAAACTACGGAAGTCACTAACTACTGGTAGGGATAGTTAGCAAATGAAAGATTTTAATAGAGAACAAACACTGTATTTACCTTAATAATCATAATATATATAGCAGTTCAATTTCAAAACTTCCGCCATCTCTCTCCCCACATCCACCACTGCTGGCGGCTCACCTCCAACTGCGCAACGCTACGCGCTGTTCACATCCAGCTGCCGCTGCCCAACACTACAATGGCAGACAACAATGCAAACTAGCCACAGACTGCACACAGCACAGTCAGTGATTTTCGTACAGAGCGCTACGTAACGTTGCCAATAAGAAAACATAAACAGCCTTCTTACATAAAGAAAACATAAACAGCCTACTTACATAAAGGAAACATAAACAGCCTACTTATATACTGTTTACCGAAGTTGGTTTAAGAAAAAGGTATCTGGCTGTGTTTTCAACTGACCAATCAGCGTCTCAACTACAAAAACTCTGTCTATCCAATGAGAAACATTATACTTTTCGTGGTGGTGCAATGTTTTTAATGTTTGCTACGTAACACAGTCTCATAGTCTCATAGTCTCACGCTAAAACTAGAAGCTGGTGTGGCCCTTTTAGTGTTATCTTAAGATCTATACTGTTCTTCTGGAGGGCTCTATCTTTTAACATGGGCCGGCCGGTGTGGCTTTGCGGTTAAGGCGCTTCAGTCTGGAACCGCGTGACCGCTCCTGTCGCAGTTTCGAATCCTGCCTCGGGCATGGATGTGTGTGATGTCCTTAGGTTAGTTAGGTTTAATTAGTTCTAAGTTCTAGGCGGCTGATGACCTCAGAAGTTAAGTCGCATAGTGCTCAGAGCCATTTGAACCATTTTTTTAACGTGGGCTGGGGGATGGACCTCCTGGCGGTCGGCCGGCAATGTGGGTGTCCGTGTCCGATTGTCCCGCTCTTGTAGTAGGGCCTTCTAGCCTACACGGCTCTGCTCTCGGCTTCAGTTCTCGTTTCTCCACTCGGAACTGCATCTGTTTCACGATGAGAAGGTATGACATGCATTTAGGCGTTCTTGTGTTAGTCTGTGGTATTCCATTTGCTCACTTGTTGATCGTATTACTTTGGTTAATTTAATGTCAGGATTTATTCGGAGCTACGTGACATATTTCCAGATTTGCTATCCTGTCAGGGTTTTCATGGAAGGTGTTGGATTTGCCTGACATCTTGCACCTGTTTCAGTGGTGCCAGGGTCGGCCAAGTGCATGACTTCCAACACAGTGGTACACTCTAACGGGTCCAGTGACCCATCTTCTGGAGCGGGATCAAGGATGCTCTACAGAGTGTGGGGCACATACTCGCGGAACAGGTTCGCCTACAGACAGCCAGGTGGCAGGGTACAAGACTTTAGCTGCATTGCTGGAGCAGCGACCTCACAACAGTCAGCCGACTTGACATCAGGGGTCGGCGGAATCTCACTGTGTCACAAGCACGAGGCGGCAGCTGAGGCTGTAGAGAAGAAACAGAACTCTAAATCGAATGAATAAATGGTAACTTGCTAATCATGTTTATTAGCACTAAAAGCCGTTCTTTAGGTTCCACAACAAGACCCTTAAAACGTAGAGGCTTCTCCTCTGGGCACCCTTGCAGATCAGTGTGGAGAGCTGCATCAGACTGTTGTTCAAAATATTACTCAAAACCTAGTCAAAATTCCTGCAATAGCTCGTAAGGTTAACCTTCACATACATACAGAAAATCGCAGCCAGTGTATTTAATTCCTTATATTTCAGCCAACGTGCGCAAAAATTTATAAATTATATGCACAAACCTTCCTCATGAATCAATATATCTGTTAGTGAAGTAGCATCAAAATCTCCCTTATCTTTCACATTCAGACAGGAAAACGCAGCAGGTGGATTTTATTCTTCATAGTTCATGTAATTTGCACGAAATATGTATCAGTTATTTACACAAACCTTCCTTGTGAACCAATTTGTCTATTAGTAAAAACTATATCAAAATCCCTGCAGTAGTTCCTCAGATCAGCCTTCACATAGACACAGAAAAACACGCTAGGGATCTTCTGTTCAGTAATGTCTACAGATGTCTAAACATTTAAATTTATATTTTATGCTGTAAATTTCTCCTTCTCAGAAATGTTTCCCGTGCTATTACCAGTCTGCATTTTATGCCATTTCGACTTTGACCATCGTAATTTGTTTTCCTCCTCAAAAAAGAAAACTCCTCTACTGCTTTTGTCTCTCATTTCTTGATTTAATTCTGGCATAATCTCATGATTTAATTTCACTTCCTTCCATTAACCTTTGTGAACGCCCATCGTAGAGCCACTTTTCGAGACACTATTCATTACTTTCATCTGAGTTATTAAACACTTCTAAAACCTGTTTGTTCCTTTGCTTGATAAAAATACAATGCTTCATATGCAGTTTTACATACGGTATTTATGTATCTTGAGTTAATTTCTTACGTCAAGAAACTATTTTACGGCAGTACCAATAAACCGATTCGCACGAATGAGTTAAATTTTGGTAGTAAACCTTCGTTCAATGCATTGTTCTCCATTCTTCAGTTTTGTTTTACTTACCTCCCTAATTGGTTCTAAAATAGTGGCAACAAAACCGTTTCTTTTTCATGTTAATGAGAAATAGAGAGAGGCAATACTTTTTTCCGTTTTCAGCTACACACTGTACGCTAAGGCTAATGGTCGTCTCGATTTTTGACGTTTAGCAAGTAAATGGAACTTTTTTCCGGTCATCCCGTGCAAGAACAAACAGTAAAACAGCGACTCTGAACGCGCGGTCGCGCTCGCTTCCTTTGTGCCCTAATTGCGACCGTTCTCTCTGGAGATACAGCGTGGCCGATTTAATGAGGTCGTCAGAGGCAGCCGGCAAGCGGTTTTTAATAAACTGCGCAGTGCCACTTCCCGGAACTCGAGACAACTCTTTCCAAACTTCAGCCACTAAGGATAATGACACAAACCCATGTTTCGTTTATCTTCTTCCTGCAACAAGAGGAGGAAAAATTATCTCATCTTTCCTTCATTGTTCCCAGTTATTCAAAGATTATTTATCTTGGTCCAGTCGAGTCCCTTAATCCAGATCTAGAGTGCATTTTTTTTTTTTAAGCGTCAAAGTACACTCAAACGTCTTCTGCACGTTTGCGTCCCGCAAATTTTGGTTTCCCGTTTCTACTGTGTGTCATTTAGTAATTTCCACATGGGATGAAAGGAAGCACGGAATTTCATGTTTTGTCGATGATTATGTCAGTAGCGGCCGGCCCGGTTGCCCGTGGGGTCTAACGCACGGCTTTCAGGGTGGGAAGGAGCGCCTGGTCCCCGGCACGAACCCGCCCGGCGGATTTGTGTCGAGGTCCGGTGAACCGGCCAGTCTGTGGATGGTTTTTAGGCGGTTTTCCATCTGCCTCGGCGAATGCGGACTGGTTCCCCTTATTCCGCCTCAGTTACACTATGTCAGCGATTGCTGCTCAAACAAGTTCTCCACGTACGCGTACACCACCATTACCCTAACACGCAAACATAGGGGTTACACTCGTCTGGTGTCAGACGTTCCCTGACGGGGGGGGGGGGGGGGGGTCCACCGGGGGCCGAACCGCACAATAACCCTGGGTTTGGTGGGGGGGCGGCGGAGGGGTGAAGTGGACTGCGATAGTCGTCGTGGGGTTGCGGACCACTGCGGCTGCGGCGGGGACGGCGCCTCTCCGTCGTTTCTAGGTCCCCGGTTAACATACAATACAATACAATACAATACAATACAGATGTCAGTAGAGACAGAATACCAATGCACTTGAAGAGGATCGTGAGTAGCTTATCGAAAAGACTGTTACACTACGCCTCTCAAATGTTTTGAGAATATCTAAATCAGGATCGACGTATGAGGATTTGAAACATGTTCCTACCTACTAAATGTGACCACAATTACTGCTGCTTCATCACTCATTCAGTCATGCACATAAACGGGGACATTCACTTCACAAAACATTTGTTACATTAATGTACCATGGTTGGTCATAAAGTCTTATCATCTCGAGAAAATAAAGTTGCGATCAGGAAACCTCCTCATTATTCTGGAAACACCTAGCATACAATGGTTTCCTCATAGCCCAAAAGCAGCATTGTACCTTTGGCCGAGAAGAGTCGTTGTAGTGACGCAAAAACACCTCTTTAGCCAGCTTCTCGAACACTTCACCTTGACAACACTCTGTTTCCTCCTCATGAGATTTCAATAGCATGCTCCTGTGACGATTTGCTTATTATGAGCATAATATGTTAGCGCTACAACATGGCAGCCTCAAAAAAGCAACATCAAATTGACCGATAATGGGTAAGTGGTGAATCCACAAATATTTTCGTCGTTTCCCTCAGGCTGGTGTATTCAGCACTCTTCTCAAGGGCCCATGGGATGAGTAGTAGACTGGAGGGTCGAGTGGAAACACTGTGGACTACAGAGAATGACTTTGTTAAACTCCAACACATGACATGTTGCGGCTCAGCGAGATAAACCCGCCTCTCTGACCTGTCCCTGGTCAGCATTTGCATGTGGGCAGCAGCTTCCACCCTGGGTGCTCAGCTGGTGCTCTGCGATGATGACGGCAGGCCCAAGATAGGTCAGCAGATTTCAGAGGCCAAGGCCATCGACCAGCAGTGGAGCACTACTTCTCTCAGCAGTGTAGAGCCCTGACAGCCCATCACTCCACAAACATCATTGGGGCGGTTTGTGCAGATGGTTGTGTATGGTGTGTGACTCGCTACCCTCTGTCAGGAGTCAGTTGGTGGCTGCTGCTGAGGCGCCAAGTCCCACTAAAAACTCAGCATTGGCTGCAGCAGGCAAGGGCAGTGACACCAAGTCGTCCCATGAAGTACCCAGCACTGGCAGAAGGTGCAGTCTGGTCTTGAAACCATGGTTTGTGTTGGCAGTGATGTGTCCGGTGTAGCTCTGGCATCATGGTGGTGCTGCTGGTCTCTGCCTCAAAATTTAGACTTATACATGTCACGGCATGCATTTGTTTGCTGTAATTACCTTCACCCCAAATCTGTAAAACAACCACATAACACTAAATAGCACACTCCTAACTACTACACGATTACTGTATTAATGTGAAAATCTATAAATCTGTCTTTCATCCTTTCCTTGGGGGACCCAGACTGTAGGAACTTGAACTACCCACGGATTGGGTTTTTGCACAGCTCGTCTTTTCAAATACATCAGAGCTAGGCAGAGCAAAATTGGAGTCACCACGGTGACACTCAAGGTCATGGTTATCTGACGTTAACTATCGTCATACTGTCTCACATTCTACAACAATTTCTCTGCGGTTATCCTCACCTCCTGTGCTATTATCATATAAATTAATGAATGGTCCAGGTTCGATTCCCAAATGTCGTTAACGAAGGTAAAGTTTGGTTTAAACAACATCGATACAGTTTCTTCTTGCCACTACAGCTGTAGCTGTGCCATATTCATCAGAATAACTCCAGTTATAGCAGCTAGCAACTGCAAGGTGGGCCCCATACCATCACACATAGTGCTGTTGACTATTGCAGCGATGTATCTCTGTTTCACCCCTAAATAACTGCATCATGTGTGTGCTCCCATCCATCGAAATCTCACAAGTTGGGCGTATGGTGACCACGCCACTCTGACATTACTGAAGTTCACCATTGTCATTCATCTCCATATGTTTATCCCGATCTTCCGCCAATAGTATAGCACCCCTTTCTCTCAGTTGCACAAATTTTACAACTACCGCTAACTTCACTAGATAAGTGTGAAACGTGTAGCACCTCAATACAGCATGCTTGCTTGCTTCCACGCTCTTTACTGATACAACAACTGCATGTTATCCGTTGTTACACCTACTGCATCACAACTGTTGGAGAATGGCAAGTTCTGGCTGCTTGGCTTCACTACTAACTGTAATTCCTTTGGTAATTCTACTCGCACCTTCGTCTATCCCCTCAGATACTGCTCAGGTGACATCGAGACCAGAATTAACGGCCCATGCAGTACCTGATGGACATCTTCCTGCAAACTCGTTAACTCCACTACTGTGTCCCAGGTACCGTTTGCTAGTGACTGCAAACGTCTTATCATCATTATTCTTGCATCTAGTACTTGCATCCGCGTTTGTACTGCGTTCAAGACCTGGGTCAGAGTGCTAGCTTAGGCTGTAGCACAGTAGAAGGCTATCGTAGTGAGTTGACGAAGTGTGCATGTGATGTTCAATGTGCCACTCTCCAAGTCCACAGTCTGTGTCAACACCACTCCAGAGTTACTTTATTTGACTCCGCTAACCCCCTCTTGACCTTCACTGTCCTGTTCAATTTGCTTACATCGCTTGTGTCTGTTGTCCCAAAGATGAGCTTCAGTATTCTACCACCAAAATCGATCTATCCCCTTTTCACTCTCCTGGACGTTTGCAGTGCCACTCTGGTCATCTCCTGCAACTGCTCCTTTAATCGTGCATATAACATGAGAATCTTCCTGTGCTCCTTTTAGTCCTCTCTCAGCGTCTTGCTACCATCTGCTAACTGTTTTGTTGGCAGCGGTGGCAGAGCGGTTCTAGGCGCTTCAGTCCGGAATCGCGCGACTGCTACGGTCGCAGGTTCGAATCCTGCCTCGGGCATGGATGTGTGTGATGTCCTTAGGTTAGTTAGATTTACGTAGTTCTAAGTTCTAGGGGACTGATGACCTCAGATGTTAAGTCCCATAGTGCTCAGAGCCATTTGAATCTCATCCCCTTAAAAACCTGCTGTCTCTGAACAGCACCTCTTAACACACTAACGTTAAATCCTACCCTACAGAAGTCACAAAATCAGACTACGTATCAATTAATTCCTTGGCGCTGATCCAAACCTAGCATGAGGTACCTGGACCTCCCTCTCCCGTTGTTCATCCTTGCTCTTCCTCTTCTTCTTTGCTTCTATTCTCGCCCTCACTGAAACCTCTCGTGGAATTGCCTCTGGTACGCCCTTCAACACTTCCCTCTGTCGTTGCCTATGCTCCCGCATATTTCTTGAAAAGACGATTATTTCATTGAGATACACTAGACACTGACACGGTTTTAGTCCTTTCAGCACCCTGTCCAGTAAACGCTGCAATATTGCCAGTGCAATTTTTAACCCAAAAGGCATCTTTCTGTAATGTTAGTGTGGTGATTACACCGTTAATGGTCTGCCATATGCACAGTGGCTAATTGACGGTATCCACTCCTCAAGTCCATGGTCAAAAAGTCCTAGCCATGTCGTAGATTATTTATCATCTGCCGCTCAGGGCAGCTAAGCGGTCTGAGGCGTCTTGCCACGGTTCACGCGGCTTCCAACGTCGGAGGTTCGAGTCTTCCCTTGAGCATGGGTATATATGTGTTGTTCTTAACGTAAGTGAGTTTCAGTTAGATTAAGTTGTGTGAAAGCCTAGGGACCGATTACGTCAGCAGTTTGGTCCCATAGGAACTTACCACAAATTTCAATTTTTTTCAATTTATCATCTCTGTGATTTTTGGGATTGGGGAGACATCTTACTATTAAAATGGTGGTAATCGCAACAAAAGTGATACTTCTTCGAGCCATCTGTAAACTTCTTGGACACGATCATAATTCCCATCCCCCAGTGGCTATTGTTGTAGTTGTGGTCTTCAGTCCAGAGACTGGTTTGATGCAGCTCTCTGTGCTACTCTAACCTGTGCAAGATTCTTCATCTCCCAGTACCTACATCCTTCTGAATCTGCTTACTGTATTCATCTCTTGGTCTCCCTCTGCGATTTTTACCCTCCACGCTGCCCTCCAATACTAAATTGGTGATGCCTTGATGCCTCAGAACATGTCCTACCAACCGATCCCTTCTTCTAGTCGTGCCACAAACTCCTCCTCTCTCCAATTCTATTTAGTACCTCCTCATTAGTTACATGATCTACCCCTCTAATCATCAGCATTCTTCTGTAGCACCACATTTCAAAAGCTTCTATTCTCTTCTTGTCCAAACTATTTATCGTCCATGTTTCACATCCATACATGGCTATACTTCATACAAATACTTTTAGAAAATACTTCCTCACACTTAAATCTATGCTCGATGTTAACAAATTTCTCTTCTTCAGAAATCCTTTTCTTGCCATGGCTAGTCTACATTTATATCCTCTCTACTTCGACAATCATCAGTTATTTTGCTCCACAAATAGCAAAACTCCTTTACTACTTTAAGTGTCTCATTTCCTTATCTAATTCCCTCAACATCACCTGACTTAATTCGACTACATACCATTATCCTCGTTTTGCTTTTATTGATGTTCATCTTATATCCTCCTTTCAAGACACTGTACATTCCGTTCAGCTGTTCTTCCAGGTCTTTTGCTGTCTCTGATAGAATTACAATGTCATTGGCGAACCTCAAAGTTTTTATTTCTTCTCCATGGATTTTAATTCTTACTCCGAATTTTCCTTTTGTTTCCTTTACTGCTCGTTCAATATACAGATTGAACAACATTGGGGATAGGCTACAACCCTGTCTCCCTCCCTTCCCAACCACTGCTTCCCTTTCATGCCCCTCGACTCTTACACCAGCCATCTGGTTCAAATGGCTGTGAGCACTATGGGACTCAACATCTGAGGTCATCAGTCCCCTAGAACTTAGAACTACTTAGATCTAACTAACCTAAGGACATCACACACATCCATGCCCGAGGCAGGATTCTAACCTGCGACCGTAGTGGTCGCGCGGTTCCAGACTGAAGCGCCTAGAACCGCTCGGCTACAACTGCCGGCACGGCCATCTGGTTTCTGTACAAATTGTAAACAGCCTTTCGCTCCCTGTACTTTACCCCTGCCACT
Source organism: Schistocerca cancellata (assembly GCF_023864275.1). Classification (NCBI taxonomy): domain Eukaryota; kingdom Metazoa; phylum Arthropoda; class Insecta; order Orthoptera; family Acrididae; genus Schistocerca; species Schistocerca cancellata. The sequence goes on along the minus strand of NC_064633.1, from coordinate 19,301,287 downwards.
TCAGTGGCTATTACTTTTTTCTATTATCTTTTCAGCCAGTTGTTGAATTATAAATTCCTCCGAAACTGGTTATAGTGGTCATTTCTCACAAAATACAATCTTAGCAGTATCCTGTGCCCCCTTATACCCTACAATCTCTGTACGTCAATGTTCTTCATCTCATATCTCCAGTGTATCCAACAATGTTCCCTTCAACAACAACTTAACCTCCTCAACACCAAATTGCCTCCTTCCCTCTCCTGCATGCATACAGTACCACGTTTCACCAAACAACAAGCTGCATCCAGTACCTCACTAATCTCAAGCAGTTCCACTAGACACAACATATTCACATTCATCCATATTGAACTTCCAGTGCCACTTGACACACAAACATGCGAACTGAGCCTTAATGTCCTTATTCATAGCCTAGCTGTATGGTGCTATACTTTAACCACCCTTTGTAAAAGATCAATATTGACAATAGCTTCCCCTACCCTGAATGTCTTCCCAGTAAACCGCTACGGTCGCAGGTTCGAACCCTGCCTCGGGCATGGGTGTGTGTGTTGTATTTAGGTTACTTAGGTTTAAGTAGTTCTAAGTTCTAGGGGACTGATGACCTCAGATGTTAAATCCCATAGTGCTCACAGCCATTTGAACCATTTTCTTCCAAATAAGCTCCACTACACATCGGCAGATGTCAGTTATGGCATGGTGTTAAAACAGAAAGTCTAAAACCAGGATCATGCTGCAGCCCTCGCTCACATGAGACATCAGTATCACACAATGCTTGAACTTTGTTGTCTCAAACTAAACGTTCATTACTATTGACCTCAATGGTTGTGTATCACTATCGCCTACTCCACGCTAATTGTAACGTGGTGGGTTCCAGTGTATCCTGACTACTAACTCTACTGAGGCCATTGACAGATGTTCACCTATGTCTAACCAAACTTTATATTCCCTACCATCTATCACACCCACTATGGCACATTCCGTCTCCGCATTCGTTTTTACTGGACTAATCTTTACTGGGAATTACTTCTGGCGTCTCTTGGGTTTCCTCACAAGTTTAATGGGTATTTCTTACCACCCAGACCACAGCTCTCATTACCCCTAATCCTTGCCATTGATCCATATCACCCCAATCACAGTTTCCATTAAATTGCCTGGAGTCCATGCCACCCTGTTACCACTATGTTGCTTGTACCGTTACCTCTGAACATGTCCTGCATGACTATAGTTAAAACATTTTATGTTCGATGCAGGTCCGTTCTTTGATCCATTGTACGTATGGACACATCAGTTTCGTCATATTCCAATAGTAACTTCTTAATATAAATTTTTACTTAAACTGAAATAACTGAGGAGGTAAGACATCTACGTTTTCACTTAAAATGCTTAATGCAACTGAACCTTCTAAAACTTCTGAGTGCAACTTAATGTATTGTCACTATGCTATTTTGTATCATTTCATTTCTGACCTACAGCATTATTCCTGACAAATACAACTCAAACGTATTCATTTATTACCCACAATATACGAGGATAACGCAATCTCACTATTAATTAACATCAAAGAATGGCCCTGAATTAGAAGAAATCCTAACAATAACTCATACATTTCATAAGTCACTTACCTCACAGAAAATCTTCATGACACGATCTACAGCAAATACAGCAAGTATACAGCCAACTAAATAAAAAGATTCTAACTACTGTAGGCTCTAACTACTAATAGGCATGTGGTTAGCAAAGGAAAGAGTTTGTTGCAGACCAAACAATGTATTTAACAGTGACATCTAGTTCTAAAATTTATATAATCGTCAATAATTCCATTAACCACATCTTACAATGCATGTCCAGTCGCTGGACTAATTTATTAAAAAAATTTATATTAATAGATCAGATGCACATAATTGGTAATACTGTTGGTCAATAAAGCAAAAGTTGTCCTCACAGTCCCTAAAGACAGTCTCAATCAATCATCAGCAGAGTAGTCTGTGACAGTTTTATGCACAAAGTCTGAGCAGTAAAAGAAAATGCACACAAGTAGTGGACCTCCATGTAGTCTTGAAGAAGTAGTGTTGTCCTCCCAACGGAAACACAGTGCTGACTCTTGACATGAAGACATGAAGATTTGTAATATGCCACAACAGAGCAGACCCACAGCAGTCAGTCGAGGTCTTGAAGAACATTAGTAGAATTGGTGTGGTGTCACCGCCAGACACCACACTTGCTAGGTGATAGCCTTTAAATCGGCCGCGGTCCGCTAGTATACGTCGGACCCGCGTGTCGCCACTGTCAGTGATTGCAGACCGAGAGCCTCCACACGGCAGGTCTAGAGAGACGTCCTAGCACTCGCCCCAGTTGTACAGCCGACTTTGCTAGCGATGCTACACTGACAACTACGCTCTCATTTGCCGAGACGATAGTTAGCATAGCCTTCAGCTACGTCATTTGCTACGACCTAGCAAGGCGCCATTACCAATTGATATTGAGATATTATAAGCATGTACATTCAAGAGCGATGTTCTCCAATTGTGGAATAAAGTTAAGTATTACTTCAACTACGTACTTTATTTGCTACTATACATTCCCTTAACTGTTCCAGACCTCGCGCCAGTCTGCGTGAGCTTTAACGCGTGCCTTTCGTCTACCCGTCACTGTGGATTGGCTGTCTTGCCAGTCCACAACAACTGGTATCTCACCACAGAGCAGAACCACAGTACACTCACTGTAGAGATTATGGTAGTAGTGGGAAACCAAAGGTGCAGACCCACTGTAGTCGTTGTAGAGATTGTGGTAGTAATAGGCCACCAAACGTGCAGACCCACTGTAGTCCTTGTAGAGATAGCCAGCAGCCGTCCGCTGCGACTGTGCAGGTGCACAATCACAATTTAAGAGTCTTGACGATAATATAGTAAGTCCATGAGCCACCACTTGTGCACTCGCTAATAATAATTATTATTATTATTATTATTTGCGATGTCCTTTGAACTTGTCAACACATGTGCAAGCACTAACACAGTCATATAACCTCTGTCATTTTATACATAAAGTACGACCAACAGACAAATGTCTGAAGTAAAATGAATCCCTACTACTTACTTAACTTGGAGAACTGGTGTCTATACAATTACAGTTTTACAGAATTATAATACAATAACAAAGGTAAAGAAAGCATCATTACACTAAAGAACACGATAATACAGATGAATTTTGTAGTAATACAGGCTTTACAAAAAGAATAAAATAAACATATACATGAGTATTACAGAAAATAAGACACAAGCAAATAAATGAAAAATGAGAATATCCTTAGAAACATTAATTTGACATATGAGCATTAAAAGAAAACATAACAGAATAAATAATGTCTGGACATCTTCCCAAGTAAAGAATATGTTACAGAAATAGATTAGATTTGAGGATAACAGTATTCCTCATAATAATAAATTCAGCTTGGTATTAGAAAAAAAAACAATTCTACCAAATTTATCTTATCAGGTAAACACACAGAGACAGCAAGAACACAGACACACAAGGGTGCACATAAACACAGCGGAATAACACAAAAGGAAAGGACAGGGACTGTTTTCAGTGTAACATTTGGTACTGCAGTACTTGCGGTGAGCATTGTATATCCCTTTTTCATTTTTCTCCTTTCAATAATATCTTTCATTCTGATCCCTCTACAACTTTCAGCCAAAGCTACTTCATTTCCAGCCAGAACTTCATTTAATTCTCGGAGAGCTCCCTTAGTTCAACATTTGTTCAAATAATCCTATCTAAGCATGATTTCTTTATTTATACTTTCACAAATTTCTTGCCTCATCATTCTTTTCCAAAAAATCCCACCTAAACCTGTTGTCACTATACCCTACTTATCTCTGTTCATTTCCTGTTTCAAAATAATTCTTCCTCATTATGCAATACTCTTTGGCAAGACCTTTTTCTTATAGGTTCTCAATGCATTTTTTCCCAACTCATCATGAGTCACTTTCTTACATAGCATACCCCCTCTTAAGCTAACTTAAATCTACTGAGCTCAGGTACGTAAATTAGAGAATGAGGCAATGCAACAGCATGAAACAATTAACACAAATAACAATGACAAAAATGCAAATTGGCAAAGAAAGCAGCAGCATATCTACATTCGCAAAGAAAATGCAACTTACAACTAATATAAAGCAATATGTAGTAAACAAGAAAGGTAAATCAATGGTAAAACTGGCTTAACACAGTAATACAATGAAAATTCAGTAGGACAATGCCTGACAAATAGCAGCAGCATATGCAATAACTTATACCTAAACATGACAAAGAACAAGCACAAAAAATATTATAGCAAAGACAGCAATACCGATAAGGGAAATGACTGTTCACATCTTAATGTCTATGTCACATCTTAACACTAGAGTGGTGCACCACATCAACTTATTCTACCAAAAAATTACCAAGTCCTTGAAAAAAAAAGTATGCAATTCATGTTACTAGACCCTTCTCCTTCTTATGGTTCTTTCCTTTCCAAGGGCTCTTTCTTTAAGAATGTGGATCATAAAATTATTATTTAATGTATCTGTTGACAAAGTGTTTCAGTAGCATACGTATTAAATTTAGTTGTATAAAACCAATGCTGCAGTGCAGCTAGAAACTAGATATCAAATAAAATAAGCAAATATGCACAAAGCATAAAAACATCATTCACCAGCCATATGGCATTTCAAAAGTCAGTAAAAATTCTCTCAACTCTCGTAGAAAGAAACTTGTCCTATTCAGATGAGTAAACGTAAGAATATTTCTCCTCAATTTATACACATTTCAGTACATAGCACAAAGTACAAGCTCCACAGTGTAATCATATGATTTCAAGTAATAGTGTGTGTCGTGTTTATGGTGTTCTGCGAAGAAAAGTCAATAGCGAGGTCAACAGCCCATCTTTTCTACAACTGTGTGGGCGCTTGTGGGAATGCGGTGAGCTTAAAAGCAGTTAAAGCGGCTCCAGTAAAGTTGAAAATCCACACAACAATAGATACATTTCAAAGCGGCTAGCGCGCAGCCAAGCACAGCAGAGCATTACATCAAGATCACATACTCTTTCCAAAACATTTATGACAACCGTTTCAGCTACAATAACAGTTTCATACAAAATAAAAAATTTCGTAAGTTGAAAATTTACATCGGAAGTGTGTAGGAAAGAAAACTCATCAATAACAGTGTCCAAAAATTTCCGTCGGCATTCTGGTACTCACATTCACATATATACTCACTTTTCATGACTCTTAAAGTACGATTCTTGGTTTCCAACGTTCTTTTCCACAAACCAGAGTCCTTAACCACTACTCATTATTCATCGCCTTGTTACACAGATACATATTCCTCGATACTTCTCCAATATTTCATCATAATAAACATGTAGCATAATCACATTCCTCATATAGCATCACCTTATTGATCATAAACACATCTGAATGTCATTATACACATCGTCGTCATAATAACATCATCATAACACATCAATCAAATCTCAAAATCATCGTAGCCTCCTTCAATAATCTCAAAACCTCTCATAAAAAATGCTCTCTTGCTAGTTTCAAAAGTGTCATCTACCTCAAATGTGCTTCAAAAATCATGATCCCGTACAATATACATCACACAAAGGTCTCACTGTATCGCAATGGTTCCAAAAATATACGTGAACAGTTCACAAAATGCCGACAAAGTACAATTTCCCAAGTGCAAAGGAATTGAATTGCTTAGTTACGTAGACATGTGTCAGTGACATAGTAAAATGTTGATTTCTCTCAGTTAAATGACTAGACAACTGTGTAATTTTGTGTTAGAGAAATATGGTACCGATGTATAAGACTGTATAAGAAAATACCATATTAGCTAAGGCTCCTTGCGCTTGCCACGCGCATGGTAGACAAAGTAGGCGTACCCCCATGAGGGATAATGTAGTTATACCTCAGATGTTTCAGATTAAAACTGTGGAATGAGATGTATCGCCGTAAACCTTTTCTGTATCATTGTAATTCAAAGACATTTCTAAAAATGTTCCAAGTACAAAAGGTAATTACTCAAATGTGTTTTATGTAGCGCTAAGCTATGCTTCTTGCTATAAGATAATTTCTGTCATTGGCTAACGGTAAAAATGTAGTAAGTGTACTAGTTACCGTCGTTCATAAGCAAAGTTCTCCAAAAATCAGTGTACTTACCTTTGTCATATACAACAGTAAAGTGCTATGCTTATAAATGTCGCAGTTATTATTAATAGCAGAAGCCTCTTGGGAACAACATAATGTTTGGTGTTACTAGAATTTACATAATCAGGAAACGACAGTAGAAATTCACGAGACCTAGAAAATTGCGAACGTGTCTTTTTGTGGATGGAACAGGAATGGCTCTGATTGCTTCCAACTTTTCAGGATCCGGCTGAATGCCTCCAGATTCTGCAAAAATACGTAACACACTGCTGAGGATACGATTATGTTGTTCCCAAGAGGCTTCTGCTATTAATAAATATCACCCACGTATGAGGTGATGTGTCGTTTTAAGAACTCAGGTAATATGGAATTTAGCGCACGAATTAATGCTGCCGAAGAAATGTTCAGACCAAAAGGAAGTTTCCGAAATTGATAACAAACGCCGAAACAAAGAAAAGCCATACATTTTCTACATTCTGGGCGAAGTTCAGTTTGATAAAAGCTGGATCTGAGATCCATAGAAGACAACTCTTTTACGCCATTGAAATTTTGAAGAAGTTCTTCCAATGTTTGCGGCCTGTTTGTTTCAGGAACGATTATGGTACTTATTTGTCTCGAATCTAAGACAAGCCTGATACATCTGTTTTTCTTCTCAACAACATGTAAGGGATTATTGTATGAGCTTACCGCTGGTTCAATAACAACCTCGTCAAACATAGGTTGTATTTCCGTTCTAACACGGTCCCTATAATGTGGCGGAATTACGTATGGTCTGACACAAAATTTAGCATACTCACGAACACGAAATTGGTATCGAAATCCCTTAATTTTTCCTGTTTTGTGAGTAAAAACTGTGGAATGTGCATGTAAATTGTCAAAAAGGACCTGCCTATCAGTATCATTAGACTTCTCAATTGTTTGAATTTATTTCTGAATTAAAACCTTAGTATCTAATACGTCATCAATATCATCGCTGTCAGTATTTGCAAAGTGTTCTTTAGTGTCAAATTCCGTCAAAAGTTCCAAACTGTGATCTATTTAATCTAACAAAAGGTAAAACCGATTGATTTTCTCGCCATGGTTTGAAAGCCAATATTTAAATTTTTAAGATTTTGATTTACCTTCTTTCTCTAAATTTATTTCAGCGTTGTGAAAGTTTAAAATTTCTTTATACACATCCAAAAAGTCTACACTTATTATAATGTCTGTCGACAATAATAAAACAATAAGAAAATTCATAGTAAATCTGTGGCTTTGACAAAAGAATTCTAAGTTGGTTTGTTGCCGTACATCTACACTTTTCCAAAAATTGCACCTTGTAATTTAATCTTGCCTGCAGTATGAGTCATTGTCTATTATCTCTTTGTTGTCGTGCGTCGTTACTGGGATTTGGAGGTCTAACATCTAGAATTTCAACTTGATAAGAAGGTCCTCCACTTTTTGAATCACGCCAGTTCTGATTAAATTCAGGTCTGTCGTCATGACTATAGCGTCTGTCGTCTTGTCGGTAATTTCTGTAATTTCTTTCTTGTCGATCACGTGGTGGAGAATTTCTCCCAGAATTGTAATTACGAGGTGGGCCATTGCGTCTGAAGTCATTTTGTCTTCCTTAATAGTAACTATTCTGGTTCCCAAATCGACTACTTCTACGGTTGTCTCTGTCATAGTCATTGCTACATATATGTGATCTTTATCTGTAACTATTGTTATTCCAACAGATTCAGAAGGATGTAGGTTGCAGTAGGTACTGGAAGATGAAGAAGCTTGCACAGGATAGAGCAGCATGGAGAGCTGCATCAAACCAGTCTCAGGACTGAAGACCACAACAACAACAACATTGTTATTCCGTCAGAGTTGGCACACATGTGTCGCGTCTGTTTTGATCACGATTTGCATTATAAGAATAGCCTTGTCGTGTCCAGTTATTATTTCTGTCATCACGAAACTGTGATGGATGTGACCTGTAATTGTTGTTCTCTTGTTTTTGCACCACGCGACTGGCTGTGTCGATTTCCAGTTCTTGCAAAAGTCCCTGAAAAGCTTCACTACCATCTTTACAACGACCTGCCAAAATAATGTCTTGAATGTTCAGGCAACTTAATTAAGCAGATGCGGATAAGTTCAGAGGGACTATACGGGTTTGACAAATACTGATTCTTGTGCAACATGTCTTCAAAATATTTTACCGGGCTGGAAAATTCAGACTGTTCGAAATGTTTCATCATTATGATACTGTGTTTTACATGATCTTGAGTAGCCTGCGGCCAATATGCAGAAAGGAAGGCATTACAGAAATCTCCTTCATTGTGACAGTCACGAATAACCGATCACATTCTTACAGATGGTTCATTCTCTAAATAATCACACATGAATTCTAATCTATGCTCTAATCACCAATTAGGAGGAAAGCAATGAGCAAATTGATCAAACCAAGCTTGTTGATGAACGTCATTATTGGATTTCTTGAATGTTTTAAATTTACGAAAAGTGATGAAGAGCTTATAGTCAAAATCATCATGACAGCGATTTGCAAATTGGTAATTGTTGCGTCATGTCAACGGTTCCATCCCAAGGCTCCTGCACCTTGCCAACTAATTTCAAAATCGCCGAAATACTCGGTGTTATTACTTTGTGACTTTTCCGTATTTCTAATTCCCTCTTCCCGTGTCAGAACGCGAGTATCTTCTGAAATGTGTAGTTCTTGTATCACGCGTGGCAACTGATTTTGTACTTCCTGCATTTCTCTTTTGTGTTGCGTATTAATTTGTTTCTGATTCTGTTTGGAGTTTCTTATTTCTTCGTACTCTTCTCTGTGAGTAAAGGGTACCGGTCCTGTATCATTCAAATCATCATCTACCTTCATAGATAAATTTCTTAACTGATCCTAAAGTTTAGCTACTTTTTCCAATAATGTGCTGATTTTCTCCATGTGTTTTTCTGAACCAGAATGTCCATTTGTGTCGAAATCGTACCTACTGTGTCCTTTAAGTTTTCCTGATTTTTTGCAAGTTGCGTAACCGTATCGGTAGATGCAACTGAGTCAGTTTTAGCCTGCAAGGTGTTGCGATTTTCGTGAACAATAATCTGCAGTTCTTTTATGGCTGCTTCATTATTCTGTAATGCGTTTTCAGGTCGCAAAAAAATAGGCTGAAAATGCTCACAAATTTGTGTTGTTACATCTTCAGAAATCTTTTGATATTTCTATTCGATTTTAACTACCTCAGCAGTTAAATATTTACGTGTTTGTTTAAGCGATGTGTCTGGGTTTTGAAGGTGTTGCTGTGTTCGTCCCTGATTTTGTTCCATTGTGTCTAACTTGTGAAGCTGTTTCTCTGTTTGTTTCTGAGTCTGATCAATTTTTTGTATTAATTGCAATAATAATGTATCAGTGACTGAAACGTGTTCCTGTGTGCTATTCGACAGTGCATTTGCACCGGCAATATTCGTATTTTGAAAAGCAGAGAATGTGACTTGACTTAATTGAGGAAAGTGTAATGATGCAAAACCTGAATCTACGGTATTTGCAAGATTTGGTTCTGTTATTTCGCATTCCTGAAGTGAACTGTCACCAACCGATCGATCGACATACCTTCCTTGTACACTGATTGTTTCACTGTCTATACTGTTATTTATTGCCTGGTCCATGTCCCTTGCACAATTACCAATTCATTGTGTTGAACATTTGTTAATTCATCACTAGGTGGTGCGAACACACTACACTCATGGTCACTGTCATTTCTCAGTTTGCTTTGCAGCCTAGATTTACGCGTTTCACACGCCATGATTGTCACAGTATTTCACACGATAACACAAGTAAATTAGTTGCAAAAGTGACTGCGAGATGTTGTTGTTGTTGTGGTCTTCAGTCCTGAGACTGGTTTGATGCAGCTCTCCATGCTACCCTATCCTGTGCAAGTTTCTTCATCTCCCAGTACCTACTGCAACCTACATCCTTCTGAATCTGCTTAGTGTATTCATCTCTTGGTCTCCCTCTACGATTTTTACCCTCCACGCTGCCCTCCAATGCTAAATTTGTGATCCCTTGATGCCTCAGAACATGTCCTACCAGCCGATCCCTTCTTCTCGTCAAGTTGTGCCACAGACTCCTCTTCTCCCCAGTTCTATTCAATACCTCCTCATTAGTTATGTGATCTATCCATCTGATCTTCAGCATTCTTCTGTAGCACCACATTTCGAAAGCTTCTATTCTCTTCCTGTCCAAACTATTTATCATCCATGTTTCACTTTCATACATGGCTACACTCCACACAAATACTTTCAGAAACGACGTCCTGACACTTAAATCTATACTCGATGTTAACAAATTTCTCTTCTTCAGAAACGCTTTCCTTGCCATTGCCAGTCTACATTTTATATCTTCTCTACTTCGACCATCATCAGTGATTTTGCTCCCCAAATAGCAAAACTCCTTTACTACTTTAAGTGTCTCATTTCCTAATCTAATACCCTCAGCATCACCTGACTTAATTCGACTACATTCCATTATCCTCGTTTTGCTTTTGTTTATGTTCATCTTATATCCTCCTTTCAAGACACTGTCCATTCCGTTCTTCCAAGTCCTTTGCTGTTTCTGACAGAATTACAATGTCATCGGCGAACCTCAAAGTTTGTATTTCTTCTCCAAGATACATGGTACAAATCCACATGCATGCCACAATTGTTTTACTCATTAAAATACAGTACAACAATAAGAATCTACAACTACAAAGGAAAGTCCATATACAAATACGCACTAGCAGTAACCATAACTAATTTTTAATCATGCACTAATTATTCAAACTTTGAGAAAATCAGAAGATTCCAGATTCGAATCCTGGCAGCTTCGCTATCAAATGTACAGTTCGGCTTTAGAAGTCGTTTAACAACTGAAAATGCTATATTCTCTTTTCTCTGTGAGGTACTGGATGGGCTAAACAAAACGTTTCGAACCCTTTGCGTATTTTTTGATCTAATTAAGGCATTTGATTGTGTGGATAACAAAATATTAGTCCAGGAGTTGGACCGTTACCGAATACAGGGAGTACTTCACAATTGGTTCACCTCTTACTTTAGCAATAGGAATCAAAAGGTCATTATTCACATCAGTGCTGGGGCCACCCCTGTTCCTTATTTATATAAATGATATTCCCTGTAGTATTATGGGTAACTCTAAAATATTTCTGTTTGCTGATGGCACTAGCTTGGTAGTAAAGGATGTTGTGTGCAACATTGACTCGGTTTCAAATAGTGCAGTACATGACCTCAGTTCATAGCTTGTAGAAAATAAACTAACGTTAAATCACAGTAAGACTCAGTTTTTACAGTTTCTAACACACAATTCAACAAAACCTGATGTTTTAATTTCACAGAACGGGCATATGATTAGTGAAACTGAACAGTTCAAATTTCTAGGTTTTCAGATAGATAGTAAGCTGTCGTGGAAAGCACACGTTCAGGATCTTGTTCAAAGACTTAATACTGCTATTTTTACTATTCGAACGGTATCAGAAGTCAGTGATACTTAGACACGAAAATTAGTCTACTTTGCTTATTTTCATTCTTATGTCGTATGTTATTATATTTTGCGGTAACCCTTCCCATTCTACAAGGATATTTTTGGCTCAGAAACATGCGGTTCGGGCAATAAGTAGTGTGAGTTCACGAACCTCTTGTCGACCTCTGTTCACGAGTCTTGGTATTTTGACATTGACCTCTCAATATGTATATTCCTTATTGTCGTTTCTTACTACCAATATTAGTTTATTCCCAAGAAAAAGCAGCTTTCACTCGGTTAATACTCAGCAGAAATCAAACCTGCATTTGGATCGGACTTCCTTAACTCTTGCGCAAAAAGGTGTGCAGTATACTGCTACATCCATTTTCAATAATCTGCCACTCGAATTCAAAGCCGCAATCCACGCGCTTTCAAATCGAAACTGAAGATGAGGTCATTGAAAAATTAAGCTGATTCTTATTGTATTGCTGATAGCGTTTACTTAAACTTATGGGCTGACTTTTTTCAGGTTCATGAACATTTATTTTTATATGTTATTACTTTTATGTTGTAATTTCATGTACTAACACGTTCCATGACCTTAGAGATTTGCTCCTCAATTTGGTCCTACGGAACTTGACGTGCATGTAAAATAAAAAAATCACTCATAACAAGAGACTTGCTCTGGTGTGATCGCATTGCTCCGTTCATTACGTGGTTGCTACTGTGTGGTGCAGTTTACTGCTGCACTCAGCTATCCTCACCTCGCAGTCCATTTGCGTGCCTGTTATTGTAACCCACACATCTTCTCACTGACGGCTAACAGCTCGCAGCTGCTAACGCAACAGTCTGTGACAGTTCTCTCACGACTTCTTATTAATTTTGCTAAAGACATTACATTTGTTGAATGGTTGGATAGTGCGAGATCTACCAGAAATACGGGTCCCATAACGAACTTGTGACATCATTCCAGTCGCCTTGTCCGCCATACTTTGTGGACGCTCGGCTCCGTGTAGTGCCCACGGGAAATCAATATGCCAACTGAGAGGTACCCACTAAAGGTCTTAACTTTGTCGTGTGCTATCGGGACCATACATGTATTCAAACACGCAGTTATAACTTATAAAACTCGTCTGAAGTAGTTACTCCCTCCCGAGTGGAGATGTTTTGTGGCATTCTGAGACCTGTAGCGTCACGTGGTATGACGTACGCATCGCAGCGTAGCTTTCTCGTGGGCTTCGGATAGCGGCACTACACTTTCATTGTTAATCAGCGACCAAGAAAGCGATTTGAACCGGCCTGACACATTTGCAACGTTTCCTTTTCTGCCTCGATTCAGTAGGCTATTTGAATGGGTGCGAACAGTCGCAGCAAGCAGCGAACAGTGACCTTTGTCCTGTTCAAGATTCCGTCCTACATATCAAAAACTGATCCGTGACGTATTTCCATCTTTTCCGATATCGGTTCGATTGTGACACGACTGTCTTCGAACATCAAGTTCGCTACTGAAATGGCTCTGAGCACTATGGGACTTAACATCTATGGTCATCAGTCCCCTAGAACTTAGAACTACTTAAACCTAACTAACCTAAGGACAGCACACAACACCCAGCCATCACGAGGCAGAGAAAATCCCTGACCCCGCCGGGAATCGAACCCGGGAACCCGGGCGTGGGAAGCGAGAACACTACCGCACGACCACGAGCTGTCATTTGTACTGAGATGATTCATGTGAAAAGGCGTCCTATGTGATTATGGACGCGCGACGGGTATTAACAGACTTTGAACGCCGGAAGGCAGTTGGAGCTAGGTGCATGTGAATATACACACCCCAGTTCAAAGAACTCCTGAAGATAGACGTTGACTGTGTATATTGTATTTGACTGTTCAGATGTGTCACTAAACCAGACCGGCCGGCCGAAGTGGCCGAGCGGTAGACGCTACAGTCTGGAACCGCGCGACCGCTACGGTTGCAGGTTCAAATCCTGAATCGGGCATGGATGTGTGTGATGTCCTTAGGTTAGTTAGGTTTAAGTAGTTCTAGGTTCTAGGGGACTAATGACCACAGCAGTTATGTCCCATAGTGTTCAGAGCCATTTGAACCATCTGAACTAAACCAGACCAAAGATGTAAACAACCATGCATGAGCAGAACGAATTAGACGGCGGGGGTCCAACAACCGATCAGTTCCAGTCATTCCACCAGGGAAGAGGTGCATGGATCATGTTGTCTGTAGTTCAACTATGCCTAGATGATCAATACCGCGGTTCGATCGCGTCCACATTGTTACTTTGTGCCAGGAAGGGCTTTCAACAAGGGATGTGTCCAGGCGTCGCCGTGTGAACCAAAGCGATGTTGTTCCGACATTGAAGAGATACAGAGAGACAGGAACTGTCGATGACATGCCTCGCTCAAGCCACCCAAGGACTACTACTGCAGTGGATGACCGCTCCCTACGTATTATGGCTCGGAGGAACCCTGACAGCAACGCCACCATGTTGAATAATGCTTTTCGTGCAGCCACAGGACGTCGTGTTACGACTCAAACTGTGCGCAATAGGCTGCATGATGCGCAGCTTCACTCCCGACCCATGGTGAGGTCCATCTTAGCAACCACGACACCATGCAGCGCAGTACAGATGGATACAACAACGTGCCGAATGGACCGCTCAGGACTGGCATCACGTTGTCTTCAATGATGAGTGTCGTCGCATATGCCTTCAACCAGACAATCGTCGGAGACGTGTTTGCAGGCAACCCGGCCAGGCTGAACGCCTTAGACTCACTGTCCAGCGAGTACAGCAAGGTGGAGCTTCCCTGCTGTTTTGGGGTGGCATTATGTGGGGCCGACGTATGCCGCTGGTGGTTATGGAAGGCGCCGTAACGGCTATGCGATACATGAATGCCTCCTCCGACCGGTAGTGCAACCATATCGGCAGCATATTGGCCAGGCATTCGTCTTCTTGGACGATAATTCGCGCCCTCATCGTGCACGTCTTGTGAATGACTTCCTTCAGGATAACGAAATCGCGCGACTAAAGTGGATAGCATGTTCTCCAGACATGAACCATATCGAGCATGCCTCTGATAGATCGAAAAGTGCCGTTTATGGACGACGTGACCGACCAAACACTCTGAGGGATCTACGCCGAATCGCCGTTGAGGACTGGGAGAATCTGGACCAACAGTGCCTTGATGAACTTGTGGATAGTATGCTACAACGAATACAGGCATGTATCGATGCAAGAGGACGTACTACTGGGACTTAGAGATAAAGCAATCTGGAGCGCCACTGCTGAAGGTGTCGCCGTATGCTGGCGCCTCATGCAATGTGTGGTTCTCATGAGCAATAAAAAGGGCGGAAATGATGTTTATGTTGATCTCCAATCCAATTTTCTGTACACGTTCCGGAACTCTTGGAAGCGAGGTGATGCAAAACCTTTTTGATGTGTGTACATTTCGGAAATCTTTAGGAAATTCAATATTCCGAGATTCACAGTGTCAAGAGTACGCTGAGAATACCAAATTTCAGGCAATATTTAGCACAGCAGGTAACGTAGTTGCCGACGGCCTTCACTTAACGACTAAGAGCTGCGGCGTTTGCGTGGTATTGCGATTGTTAATAGATGAGCAACACAGCGTAAAGTAACCGTAGAAATCAATGTGGGACGTACACCTAACGTATGCGTTACGAAATTTGACCTTAATAGGCTATGGCAGCAGATTGCCGACGCCAGCGCCTTTGATAAGAGCACGACGTCACCTGCAGTGCCTCTCCTGGTGTCGTGACCATGTCGGTTGGATTTTAGAGACTGTAAAACCGTTGCCTGATCAGATGAGTCCGGATTTCCGCTGGTAAGGGCTGATGGTGGGGCTCAGGTATGGCGCAGACACCACGGAGCCATGGACACAAGTTGCCTGCAAAGCTCTGTGCAAGCTGGTAATTGTTCCATAATGGTGTGGGCTATGTTTACATGGAATGGATTGGGTCTTCCGGTCCCGCAGAACTGACAATTGATAAGAGATAGTTATGTTCGGCTACTTGGAGAGCATCTGCAGCCATTCGTTGGCTTAATGTTCCCAAACAACGACGGAATTTTTATGGATGACAATGCGCTCTGTCACTGGGTCACAGTTGTTGGTTTGAAGGATATTCTGGAAAATTCGATTGGATGAGTTGACCATCTAGATCGCCCGACATGGGACACAATCGACAGTTCAGTTCGTGTGCAAAATCCTGAACAGGCAATACTTTCGCTGTTATGGACGGTTGTAGAGGCAGAATGGCTCAATATTTCTGCAGGGGCTTCCAACGACTTGAGTCCACGCCACGTCGAATTGCTGCACTAGGCCGGGCAAAAAGGAGTCCAGGACGATATTAGGAGACATCCCATGACTTTTCTCAGGTCATCGTATGGGTGTGCTGTAGCGGCAAATTTTGTTAAGGGGCTCCGAAAAGGCTCAAAATCATGAAAAGTTCAATTTTTACTTTTTTGCGTTTTCTGAATCTGCAGACTATTACCTTTTAATAGATGTATAATTTATTCAATTCCGAAGACTACAACTATTTTTAAATTTTTTTTGAAATGTGTTCTACATGGGCGTGACCCACTGTGGTGCTGTTAAACTGCTGTCAAATGGTGTTATTATTAACGTCCGTGTTCATCAGGTACATTTTAGTGATGTGAGATAAAGTATGTGTTGTGGCTAACCTGTGATGGTTCAAAATATATCGCTGGTGTGATTGTCGATTGTTTCATGTTTATTTACTCTGTCGTTATCTCGAAAATATTCGTAATTAATTCTGTTTCTTGAGTCTCTGTTTTGTTGAAGTATAATAATGAGTAAAAGTAAAGTTATTAGAAATCCTCTGAAGGCTTTTAAGAAAAGGAGAAATGTTGGAAAGCCAAAGGTATGTGTTATTACTGTAAATAATAACATTCTAACATGGTACGAGCGATGCTTGCTTTAGACAAGGAACGCCTTCGGGCTGCAGACAGGGCTGTATAGAGTCTAGAAATACAAGCAAGAGTAAACAGGAGGAGGAACAAGAGGAAGCTGGAGGAGGAGTTTACAGAGGATGAAGATAATCCATCCTATGGACCTGGAATGCACTAAAAAGTTAATCCAATCTTTGTCGCTCGATTCCCAAAACTTTTATTTTCTCATACTAATTACATGTTTTCTAAGGATCTTCCAAACATATTTGTTTCAAACTTTCAGTAAATGTTACACATTACCTTCTGCATAATTTAACACAGCCTTTTTCCAAAAAACTGTATATTTTTGAATATATAAATAAAAAATTGCAAAAAAATGTTGTGAATTTTCATTACAATTGAAAAAAATCATCTTTAATAACTGAACTAAAATTTTGTAAAATCCCTGTGTTGAGTTGTAGCCCATATTCCAATAAATAATCTGTAAAAAGTTCAACTTCCTACCTCAAATACTTTGTGAGGAAAGATGTAATTTATAAGCGTTATTGTAACATTGCAAGTATAGGGCGTTCCGAAGCCCCTTACGTGGCATGTGCTTTCATAACAGTGATTCTGAAAGCTACGAAATAGGAAAAAGCTGATATAATCTCTGTTACTCAGTACAGCCAGCAATACATACAGGACAAAAAAAAGAAGAGTATGCGAATGGGAAGTCATTTTAACCGCCTCTGCTATCCGAGTATGACATTGCAATGTTAAATGCTGGAGGAATCCCGCACTTTCCAAAAAAGGAGGCCAGCGCTGCAGCCGAGCAGTGCCCTTCGGAATGCACCATTCCGCCCGTCCCGGACGGAACGCGCAAATAGCGGCCGTTGTCGGCGCGGGCCGCGCGTGCCTCGACGTAAAATCAACCCGGCTGCGCGGAAGCGAAAAAGCTGCATGCCGCGAAATACGAGCGCGATTGTAAAAAAAAAGAAACTGAATATCCAATTCGGCTATGCAGTAATTTTACACGTAATACTGTGGAGTGGTATCCGAAAATCACGGATTCACCTCTTCAGCTTTATTTATACTGTTTCATATTGTCGATTTCCATCGAAAATACGTAAGCAAAACTCATTTTCATATCTGTGCAATGAGTATACAAAGATCGTTAAAGAAGTTGAAAGGTGGCTACACTGAGTCTCAGCGCCAGAGATTGCGCGAAAGAGTTTTATTCCGCCGCCTCCACTGGCAGTGCTGGTTGAGAAGTTCCCGTGAGTAGTGCTTGTTGAGAAGTTGCAGTGGGCAGTAGGAGTTCTGATGTAGCCGTGACTAGTTGTGAGCATGTCGTGTGCAGTTGTTCTGATGGGCTACACAGCCGATGCTGTTCGATTGCGGATGTTGTAATGATCAGAGTGTATGTTTCGTCAATATATATGAAGGTAAAGAAAATTTTTTTATTTCAAATTTCCTAACTAACAATGCCTCTTGGTCACAGGTTCAGTCAACAAAGCATCTGGCTTGTGTTCATGTATTAGAGTGTAGTTCTGGTTTCTATATGCAATTATAGTATTTCTGTTTTTTTTTTAATTACTTCAGTGTAAATGGTGCTTAAAATACATTGTCTTATTGAGGAAGAACCGTGCCAGATGTGTACGTTGAATCACACTTCCACACACAGAACAGTTACACTTGTGCTTTGTTGTTTCGTAGTTTTTGTTTCGTAGCTTTTATAGTTGCTGGGGACTTAATTAATTAATTGTGTTAACGGAAGTTTCCTTTCATTCCTTGTTGTTATTCTATGCAGTCAGATTGCGTACTAATACTAGTCAGGGCCAACCGGTTACGAGACTGCGTAACCGGACAAACAGCGACCAAAAATTAAAATTATTTGCATTTTATTTAATTAAGCCCCCATGCAAAGTTCAACAGGAGGTACATCAGTTCAGTCTTAAATTACACCCCACAACCTACAAGACATTTATGACGCTCTGCCGGCGGGGGTGGCCGTGCGGTTAAAGGCGCTACAGTCTGGAAACGCGCGATCGCTACGGTCGCAGGTTCGAATCCTGCCTCGGGCATGGATGTGTGTGATGTCCTTAGGTTAGTTAGATTTAAGTAGTTCTAAGTCCTAGGGACTGATGAGCACAGCAGTCAAGTCCCATAGTGCTCAGAGCCATCTGAACCGTTTATGACGCTATCGGAATTTGTGGAGTACACGAGTACCTCAGTTCTGTAATAACTGTAGTGACGGAACAGTTCGCCTCGGCACTGTATTGTGTCGTAGCAAGCCTAGATTTACTTCTCAAAAATGGTTCAAATGGCTCTAAGCACTATGGGACTTAACATCTGAGGTCATCAGACCCCTAGACTTAGAACTACTTAAACCTAACTAACCAAAGGACATCACACACATCCATTCCCGAGGCAGCATTCGAACCTGCGATCGTAGCAGCAGCGTGGTTCCAGACTGAAGCGCCTAGAACCGCTCGGCCACAACGGCCGGCTTTACTTCTCAAGAAGTTCGAGCAGATACTACAACACATGCAATACCCAGGGTGATTTTTTCCAACCAGTGATTCATCGATGAGAGCATACCGAACAAGAAAGGTCTTATGAAGTTACGTCCGGAAATCCGTGGTTTCCAAGTTAGAGGTCATTTATTCAGTCGTACATTGTTACAGATACTGCGGTCTAATACGCGCTGTACCATACATCCACAGTTACATGTGCTGAAAACGGTTTCCATGTGCCTCAGCGCATGCGTGTACGCGCCGTAGCATGTTCCGTATCACACGTTCACACCGGCCGGGCTTCACCCGAACAGTGTCAAAGGAAGCATGAATACGCCGCTCCATCGTCTCCACATCTGCAATGGGCTCTGCATACACGGCACTTTTGACAGGGTCCCACAATCAGAAATCGCACGGGTTGAGATCCGATGAACGCGGAGGCTATGCAACTGGACAACCTCATCTAATCTAGCGACCAGGAAAGACACGATTGAGATGCGTCCGGAAATTAATGACAAAGTGGGCTGGACCACCATCTTGTAGCAGCCACATAAACCTTTGAATCATCAATTGCACTTCTTCCAGCAGGGGGGGGGGGGGGGAGGCAATGTCGCCCGCAAGAAACGCCGATAAGACGAGGTGGAAGAAAGACCGGTCCGGTCCCAATATACGGTCACCAATTATCTCGGCCCGCGCATTCCGGCTGCACCATTGGTGGTGATTCGCTGTCACCATACCATGCGGGTTCTGTATACAGGTGACTGTTATGAAAGCTGAAGACACCACTCCGCGTATAGGCGGCCGCAATTGTGAACAGGATGGATGACACTAATCCCGGGATCGTTGTTGCCTGGCGAGGAAACCAGTGACAAAACTGCTTGCAAAGTGGAAAGTCTGTCGCTAGTAAGACTTGCTCACGCTGTAGGTGATAAGGTTAGTAATAATTGTTATGGAGAATGTCCCACACGGTCGTTTGGGTTAATCTGCACTGGTGGCCAACTGACTGCTACTGACAGAGCGACCGCCTCAAACAGTATTAATCACATTTTCCTCCAAATCTGGTGTAAGAACATTTCGGTTACGTCTTCCATGATTTCCTGCTTGCTGAAACAATCCTGTCTCGAACAGCGAAACACTGTTGAAAACACTGAATTCTGTGGCGATGGGTCTCCTGATGCAACATTTTCGCCAGCCGCCCGTTGCCATTTACGTTTCCGTTAGCAAACACCACGTCGGCATGCTCTCGATTCCAATACGGAACCATTGCGTACAGCGCTGTATCACACCGGCTACAAGGAGGGTCAGCAAGGGAAGTGAATCGGACGCAACAGTAAAAATTACTATGTCAGGAAAGTGCTCTAGGACATGACGTATGAGGAACAGTACCACCCTCTAGGAAGAAACAATGCGTACATGTATACTGTAACTGTAGCTGCTTGATACAGCACATATTAGACCGCAGTGTCTGTAACAAAGTGTGAGTGAATAAATGGTCTCTAGCATGGAAAACATGAGTTTACGAAATTAAGTTCATTAGAACTTTTCTGTTCTGTATCCACTCATCGATGAATCCCTAGAGTTTGTACACGGTGTAAAAGATCACCCTGCATTAAATCACTTTATTAAAGTTTGAACAATCTGAAATACTTAACTTGGAAGCAATACCAGTCAAAAGGAACGTCTATGTATTTGTTACTGGCGCGGAACTCCCTCGCTTGATGTTGTTGTTGTTGTTTTGGCCTTCAGTCCTGAGACTGGTTTGATGCAGCTCTCCATGCTACTCTATCCTGTGCAAGCTTCATCATCTCCCAGTACTTACTGCAGCCTACATCCTTCTGAATCTGCTTAGTGTATTCATCTCTTGGTCTCCCTCTACGATTTTTACCCTCCACGCTGCCCTCCAGAAACTAAATTGGTGATCCCTTGGTCCCTCAGAACATGTCCTACCAAACGATCCCTTCTTCTGGTCAAGTTGTGGCACGAACTCCTCCCCAATTCTATTCAATACCTCCTCATTAGATATGTGATCTACCCATCTAATCTTCAGCATTCTTCTGTAGCACCACATTTCGAAAGCTTCTATTCTCTTCTTGTCCAAACTATTTATCGTCCATGTTTCACTTCCATACATGGCTACAATCCATACAAATACTTTCAGAAATGACTTCCTGACACTTAAATCTATACTCGATGTTAACAAATTTCTGTTCTTCAGAAACGCTTTCCTTGCCATTGCCAGTCTACATTTTATATCTTCTCTACTTCGACCATCATCAGTTATTTTGCTCCCCAAATAGCAAAACTCCTTTACTACTTTAAGTGTCTCATTTCCTAATCTAATTCCCTCAGCATCACCCGACTTAATTCGACTACATTCCATTATCCTCTTTTTGCTTTTGTTGATGTTCATCTTATATCCTCCTTTCAAGACTCTGTCCATTCCGTTCAACTGCTCTTCCAAGTCCTTTGCTGTCTCTGACAGAATTACAATGTCATTGGCGAACCTCAAAGTTTTTATTTCTTCTCCACGGATTTTAATTCCTACTCCGAATTTTCCTTTTGTTTCCTTTACTGCTTGCTCAATATACAGATTGAACAACATTGGGGATATGCTACAACCCTGTCTCCCTGCCTTCCCAACCACTGCTTCCCTTTCATGCCCCTCGACACTCATAACTGCCATCTGGTTTTTGTACAAATTGTAAATAGCCTTTCGCTCCCTGAATTTTAGCCCTGACACCTTCAGAATTTGAAAGAGAGTATTCCTGTCAACATTGTCAAAAGCTTTCTCTAAATCTACAAATGCTAGAAACGTAGGTTTGCCTTTCCTTAATCTTTCTTCTAAGATAAGTCATAGGATCAGTATTGCCTCACGTGTTCCAACATTTCTACGGAATCCAAACTGATCTTCCCCGAGGTCGGCTTCTACCAGTTTCTCCATTCGTCTGTAAATAATTCGCGTTAGTATTTTGCAGCTGTGGCTTATTAAACTGATACTTCGGTAATTTTCACATCTGTCAACACCTGCTTTCTTTGGGATTGGAATTGTTATATTCTTCTTGAAGTTTGAGGGAATTTCGCCTGTCTCATACATCTTGCTCACCAGATGGTAGAGTTTTGTCAGGACTGGCTCTCCCAAGACTGTCAGTAGTTCTAATGGAATGTCGTCTACTCCTGGGGCCTTGTTTCGGGGGTCTTTCAGTGCTCTGTCAAACTCTTCACGCAGTATCACATCTCCCATTCCATCTTCATCTACATCCTTTTCCATTTCCGTAATATTGTCCTCAAGTACATCGCCCTTGTATAGACCCTCTATATACTCCTTCCACCTTTCTGATTTCCCTTCTTTGCTTAGAATTGGGTTTCGATCTGAGCTCTTGATATTCATGCAAGTGGTTCTCTTTTCTCCAAAGGTCTCTTTAATTTTCCTGTAGGTATCTATCTTACCCCAAGTGAGATAATCCTCTACATCGTTACATTTGTCCTCTAGCCATCCCTGCTTAGCCATTTTGCACTTCCTGTCGATCTCATTTTTGAGACGTTTGTATTCCCTTTTGTCTGCTTCATTTACTGCGTTTTTATATTTTCTCCTTTCGTCAATTAAATTCAATATTTCTTCTGTTACCCAAGGTTTTCTACTAGCCCTCGTCTTCTTACCTATTTGATCCTCTGCTGCCTTCACTACTTCATCCCTCAGAGCTACCCATTCTTCTTCTACTGTATTTCTTTCCCCCATTCCTGTCAGTTGTTCCCTTATGCTCTCCCTGAAACTCTGTACAACCTCTGGTTCTTTCAGTTTATCCAGGTCCCCTTAAATTCCCACCTTTTTGCAGTTTCTTCAGTTTTCATCTACATTTAATAACCAATAGATTGTGGTCAGAGTCCACATCTGCCCGTGGAAATGTCTTACAATTTAAAATCTGGTTCCTAAATCTCTGTCTTACCATTATATAATCATTCTGAAACCTTCTAGTATCTCCAGGGTTCTTCCATGTATACAACCTTCTTTAATGATTCTTGGACCAAGTGTTAGCTATGATTAAGTTATGCTCTGTGCAAAATTCTACCGGGCGGCTTCCTCTTGCATTTCTGTCCCCCAATCCACGTTTCCTTCTCTCCCTTTTCCTACTCTCGAATTCCAGTCACCCATGACTATTGAATTTTCGTCTCCTTTCACTACCTGAATAATTTCTTTACCTCATCATACATTTCATCAATTTCTTCATCATCTGCAGATGTAGATGACATATAAACTTGTACTACTGTAGTAGGCATGGGCGTCGTGTCTATCTTGGCCACAAGAATGCGTTCACTATGCTGTTTGTAGTAGCTTACCCGCACTCCTATTTTCTTATTCATTATTAAACCTACTCCGACATTACGGCTATTTGATTTTGTATTTATAACCCTGTATTGACCTGACCAGAAGTCCTGTTCCTCTTGCCACCGAACTTCACTAATCCCCACTATATCTAACTTTAACCTATCCATTTCCCTTTTTAAATTTTCTAACCTATCTGCCCGTTTAAGGGATCTAACATTCCACACTCCGATCCGCAGAACGCCAGTTTTCTTTCTCCTGATAACGACGTCCTCTTGAGTAGTCCCCACCCGGAGATCCGAATGGGGGACTATTTTACCTCCGGAATATTTTACCTAAGAGGACGCCATCATCATTTAACCATACAGTAAAGCTGCATGCCCTCGGGAAAAATTACGGCTGTAGTTTCCCCTTGCTTTCAGCTGTTCGCAGTACCAGAACAGCAAGGCCATTTTGGTTAGTGTTACAAGGCCAGATCAGTCTGTCATCCAGACTGTTGCCCCTGCAATTATTGAAAAGACTGCTGCCCCTCTTCAGGAACCACACGTTTGTCTGGCCTCTCAACAGGTAGTCCTCCCTTGTGGTATGGCTATCTATATCGTTGACACACGCAAGCCTCCCCACCAACGGCAAGGTCCATGGTTCATGGGGGGGGGGGGGGCGGCTCGCTTGATACAATACTGAATTATAGTCTCTCCTCAATGTAGAACTAACTATTAAGTACGATAGACAGTCTTGGGTTCTAATACAACTCGCACTGCAGGGTCTGAAGTAAGGGGTGCTGTCGTCATAAGTGATGATTGCAGATAGGGCTGAGTATAACTGGGGTCCGACGTAAGGACTCTTCCGGCAGTGGGGCATATGGAACCTCTTGATGAGGATGTCTGATTCGTTGCTGCATCAGGCATCGACAGTTCTTAGTTGTGGTTCCGTCGTGAGGTACCAACTCTGACATGAGGCCTCGTTCTTCTGACGACACCACGTTAGTCTTTCCCCCACCCCACCCTCAAAAAAAAAAAAAAAGCCTCGTCACCCTCATCGTGTAGTGCTGTGTCACGTGACGATAGCGGGAGAGGGTTGGAGGGGGGAGGGGCGGGTGGTTGGGGGTTGGGAGAGGACTGAATGCGGACACCGACAACGGAACTCCCGGTCTGTCGTGAGGGCTGTCCAGGGACGGCTTCTCTGCGGACGTCGACTCGGGTTGCAGGACTGCTGCCGCTGTCGATCTGCATAGGCAGCATTCTGGCGAGGCCGGCCATTACGCTCGGAGAAGCGAGTCTGTGGGCAAAAACTCTGCCCCACAATCACTGACGCAAGAACGGCGAAGTAGGTTCTGGAGGAACCTTGAACGATGTTAGGGGAACGAACCGAGATGACACCGTTCCCCCAACGCTGTTTCTTGCCAAAACTTTAAAGAAAACATCATCCTACAGCTGAAACTTTGTCTTATGTTGCATAATGAACTGCTTCGTGGATGCAGCAGAAGATGCTGTAAGGTGCGGGGGTTTGTTTTTGCTTATTCTAGAATTGAGAACAGCTGTGTGAGGTGAAATGACAAGTTTAATGTCGCACTATTTCTCACCAAATTACAGCTTTTCACACAGTTTTCAACTCGCCAACATAAAAACAGCACAATGGATAACACATCTTGCCAACATCAAAAAATGAAATAAGCTTATACACAACAATGTTAAATATTAACTCTCTGACAGCACATTAATCCTGAACACAATAATATGAAAGTTTAATTGGACGTTTCTTTACAAAATTGCTCCTACACACACGTTATGATGTTGGTCAGTACTACGAAAATCGTCCGATTCCGGTTCAAAGTTCGGTACTATTTAGGATGACAATCAAGTCTACGGTGGATGGTTAGACAAGTGACAAATTTGAGCGCAAGATTACCCAAGGCCGCTCGAGTTTACAGTGGATGCAAGCTGGTGAAGCAACAAAGTTTACGCCTTTGCACGCGCTATTTTCCTTAAGCTGTGACATGCTGCTGTCTGCAAGGCCGCTCTCTCCCATTGAAATTCCTATAAAACTGATCTGGCCTTTGCTGAACTTTCCAGCAGAAACTTTCCCCGTGATTCTCGTTATGCGAGAAAACATGTACTCAGCCCTAGTTTTATTATGTGACGATATAAACGCGCATGGTTTGAGCAGCGTGCATATTATAGTGCCCTCTCAGTTCCCGCAAGAACAATTAACTAATTTGGCTGGTTGGTTTCTCCACAGTTGGAGCTAAACGTTGCTACAGCTAAATTTTAGCTGGAGTGTAGCCGCTGTGAATGCAGTGTTCACACAAATTACTCTCCTGCATAGTACAGAGCATTAAGCACTCCATTCTGCACTTGACGCCAGTTCAGAGAAGAGTCCCCGAAAATTTCTGTCTTGTCCTACTCCTGCCAGAGCTGCCTCCCTCCACTTGGGTTCCTTTTTCACATCGCAGCTTTTTCCGACCAATAGGAGCGTTCCTCTTATTTTGCAGAAACTCTCTCTACCAACCGCAATGTCCCTTCTATCAAACTGCGTCGAAATTTCAGTATTTTTCTCCTTCCTAGTGTGTTTCCGCCAATCGGACGTTTTGTGCCCGTTCTAGACGCCTAAAGTACATTGACCTTTCCATGTGTCGCACTCGCTGGACGAAAATGCGTCACTCTTTTGTTCATATCCCGTTGGAATTTCTAAACGCAGTTTTCTAAAGCCTCTTCTTTGCCCTTGTGCAGATGTCCCGCTACAGGTGGTCCTCTGGCTTGAATCACCAGGCCCGGGGTCACTGTTTTCCTTCCTGCCACCCCTTTAAGTGGTTTGTGGCATAACTCCCAAAGCGCGGCTTCGCTACACCGTTGTGGAGTTGGCTTTTCAAAACTAAAAGCAACTCGACTCGCGTTCCCTGTTCCACCTTCCACTCAAAGACATGCATTGTATAGGTACGGTGTCTTGATTACCATCGATTGACTGTCATCCCTTTTTGCATTACATATTGACAGGCAAATATTCTCATATTTGTCAATTTACGTTACATGTCATCTTCAACTTCTCATTGCGATTTGTAACGGTCTCATGTAAGGTGCGAATCTGACCATTTATTCTGCCACCTTACAATGCAACAGCATACGATGACAACGACCGTGTAATAATTCTGCCAGTGACTTCCCGCCACGTGACAAGGAGTAGTCGGATGAAAGAAAACTCTTTAAGGGAGGTAGGACCTCAAACGGGCTGACTTGGAGCAGGAGAGGCACCAGAGGACACTTTAACTTCCACCGTCTGTACTTTTTCAAGTAAATTCATAAAACTATCTCAGCATGACCAGGAAGGATTCAGGACTCACATTCACAGCAGTGGAAGTTCAAAAACATAACAAAATAATGTTTTTCATGTGAAATTTCATCTTTTTTGACTTACTAATGGCTGCATTTGTTGCTATAGCTACACTTTTCATCATAAGTAAGAGAGATTCTTCGATGAATTTTTGCACAGCATACAAACCATACACAATGGAATTTATTTAATTTATGAAAAATGAATGAGTTGTTACATTTTAAACCTCATGTTTAGAAAAAACTCAAATTTAATTACCTCAATGTTAACCACAGTTTTTAATAAATATAGAAAATTCTAGCATTTTGCATTAAGGAGTTTGAGTTTAATAAGCCGTGCAAAACTCATCCGAGAATCTCTCTTACTTATGAAGAAAAGTGTACCTACAGCATCAAACGCAGCCAATACTAAGTGAAAAAATGATGAAATTTTACATATAAAAATATTTTGTTATGTTTTTTAACTTCTACAGCAATGCATGTGAGTCCTGAATCCTTCCTGGTCACGCTGACAAAGCTTTATGAATTTATTTCTAAACTTATAGACAGTCGAAATTAATACGTCCTCTGGTGGCGCTCCTGTTCCAAGTCGAGCCGTTTGATGTCCTGCCCCCCTTAAGGCATTCTCCTGTGTATGGGAGGAACGGAGTTTCTCCATGTGACTTCTGAATGTTTGAGCGTACCGTTTAACTTCACTGTTGGACTGAGGGTAAAAAGTTACATTAGTTACATGACATGGTGTATTAAGTTGTCGGCACTTAACTGTTGAAAATCGGCTGGCGTGAATTGTGATGTGTTGTCTGAGAAAAGGAGCTCGGGAATACTTTTGAGACAAATATCAGAAGACGTAGCCGATACAGTACGAGCAGTAGTGCTGCATGTCATAAGGACTAGAAAAGGAAATTTAGTGTATGCAATGCAGAGTAAAAAAGGAGGAAATTAATACAGTCACAATCAAAGCGAACAATAATTTTAAGTTATAGAAAATTCTGTAGAGTGCCAATGATCAAAAAGTTATAAATCCATAATATTGAATAATAAAGTGAGTAATACTGTAACACGAAGTCTACGAGTCAATTACAGTCAACGGAATTACTAGCTTTAATTACAAACGAGTAGAAACACGGAAAAAATTTGCAATACCAACAAAGAGTCTGTTCAGATGTCGACAACATTCGCGTAACAGTTGCGGCAGTAGCAGCACTGTGAGGATGCATATCAGGTTTGCTTGAAATTAACGCTGTAGCGATCTTGAACATTCGTTACCTTTGAGATCTGACGTGGTGAGTTGACGTTAGTGAAAAACGTCTTTAAGGCGACTAACACGCCATTATCAACACCTCTCAGAGTCTCAACGAGGTCGTGTAATAGGACCGCTATAAGCTGGATGTTCCTTCTGCTAAACTGCAGAAAGACTTGCCAGGAATATAGTCGCTGTACATGATTGCTGGCACCGGTGGTCATGAGAATGTATGAACACAAAAATGCCCAGCTCTGGATGGCCACGTGGCACTACGGGAAGGGAACACGATCGTGTTTGGCTTATGGTTCTGGCGCATCATACTGCATCTGCAGCAGCAATTTAAGCATCAGTTGATATCACAACCGCACTGTAATTCCTTTTCTAGATTGTCGCACAGATGACAAAGTGGTAGATATAGAAATAGATGACAGAGGGAGAGAAAAACAGTTCAAATCGCTCAAAAGAGGAAAGGCCGCTGGATCTGATGGGATACCAGTTCGATTTTACACAGAGTACGCGAACGAACTTGCCCCCCTTCTTGCAGCGGTGTACCGAAGGTCTCTAGAAGAGCGTAGCGTTCCAAAAGATTCGAAAAGGGCACAGGTCATCCCCGTTTTCAAGAAGGGACGTCAAACAGATGTGCAGAAGTATAGACCTATGTCTCTAACATCAATCAGTTGTAGAATTTTGGAACACGTATTATGTTCGAGTGTAATGCCTTTCCTGGAGACTAGAAATCTACTCTGAAGGAATCAGCATGGATTTCGAAAAAGACGATCGCGTGAAACCCAGCTCGCGCTATTCGTCCACAGACTCAGAGTGCCATAGACACGGTTTCCCAGGTAGATGCAGTGTTTCTTGACTTCCGCAAGGCGTTTGATAAAGTTTCCCACAGTCGTTCAATGAACAAAGTAAGAGCATATGGACTATCAGACCAATTGTGTGATTGGATTAAAGAGTTCCTAGATGACAGAACGCAGCATGTCATTCTCAATGGAGAGAAGTCTTCCGAATTAAGAGTGTTTTCAGGTGTGCCGCAAGGGAGAGTCGTAGGACCGTTGCTATTCACAATATACATAAATGACCTTGTGGATGACATCGGAAGTTCAGTGAGGATTTTTGCGGATGATGCTGTAGTATATCGAGAGGTTGTAATAATGGACAATTGTACTGAAATGCAGGAGTATCTGTAACGAATTGACGCATGGTGCACGGAACGGCAATTGAATCTCAATGTAGACAAGTGTAATGTGCTGCGAATACATAGAAAGAAAGATCCTTTATCATTTAGCTACAGTATAGCACGTCAGCAACTGGAAGCAGTTAATTCCATAAATTATCTGGGAGTAGGCATTAGGAATGATTTAACATGGAATGACCATGTAAAATTAATCGTCGGTAAAGCAGATGCCAGACTGAGATTCATTGGAAGAATCCTAAGGAAATGCAATCAGAAAACAAAGGAAGTAGGTTACAGTACACTTGTTCGCCCACTGCTTGACTACTGCTCACCGGTGTGCGATCCATACCAGGTAGGGTTGATAGAAGAGATAGAGAAGATCCAACGGAGAGCAGCGCGCTTCGTTACAGGATCATTTAGTAATCGCGAAAGCGTTACGGAGATGATAGATAAACTCCAGTGGAAGACTCTGCAAGAGAGACGCTCAGTAGCTCGGTAAAGGCTTTTGTTGAAGTTTCGAGAACATACCTTCACCGAGGAGTCAATCAGTATATTGCTCCCTCCTACGTATAACTCGCGAGCAGACCATGAGGATAAAGTTAGAGAGATTAGAGACCACACAGAGGCGTGACGACAATGTTTCTTTCCACGAACAATACGAGACTGCAATAGAAGGGAGAACCGATAGCGGTACTCAACGTACCCTCCGCCACACACCGTCAAGTACTTTGCGGATTATGGATGTAGATGTAGATGTAGATAGCGAACTGTTAGAAATCGGTTAGTTCAAAGACCGCTCCGAGCCAGGCGCCCTGTAGCGAGCATTCCAATGAACCACCGCCATTTGTGACTTCACTGATGTCACGCGAGAGCTCATTGGAGGGCAGGGTGGATGTCCGTTGTTTTTTTTCTGATGAAAGCTGTTTCTGCCTCGGTGGTAGTGATGGTCGTGTGTTGGTTAGAAGTAGGCCACCTGAGGACCTGCAGACCGCCTATCTGCGTGTTTCGCACACTGGACGCGCACCTCAAGTATTGGCTGGGGCGCAATTTCGTATGACAGCAGGAGCGCTCTCGTGGTCATCCCACGTAGCCTGACTGCAAATTTGTACGTCAAACTGCTGATTCGACCTGTTGTGCTGCCATTATGAAGAGCATTGGAGGGGGTGCTTTCCAGAAGGATAACGCTCGACCACTTACCGCTGTTATCACCAGATCTGTCCCAAATCGAGCAGATGTAGAGCATCATAGGACGAAAATCACAGCGTCATGCACAAACAGCGTTAGCCATCCCTGTCTTGGCTGACCAAGTGCTCCGGGCACGGAACTCCATCCCACAAAGCGACATCGGGCAGCTGTAAAACACAATGCCTGCACGTTTGCATGCTTGGTGGTGGTTACACCGGTTATTAATGTGCCAGCATTTCAAATTTTCGATGACCTATCTCGCGCTTACATTAACTTGTGATCTTGCAATGTTAATGACTCAAATATGGTACCTATCTGAATGTATTCCAGAAATTTCATTACATTAGTTATTTTTTGGTGCAGCAGTTTCTTTTCCGTCAGTGTAGATGGGTAAAATTTAAGCTGTACAACTGAGCCATTAGCGGTTTCATTAAGGATAGTAACAGGGTTCGGCCTTCATGGACATAATCATGGTCCTTACACCTAAATGTAAGACCGTCAAAATACAAGTTAACTTATAAACAATAAGCATTATTTCTGTTTATTTTCTAATGCCTGTTAGTGATGTCGCTTATATTCGAACCAAAATACAGAGGAATTGAACGTTTGTATAATGCAAATGAAGCGTAATGTCTACGTGTAAAATACACAATACACACATACCGAGCAAGACAGCTCGGTTTTCTGCTTAATATGAAAGAACAGCTGAAATTACGTAATGTTGTAACCTGAGATGTAGGTGTCAAGTACAACCAGGCTGGGCGCAAACTGAGACGCGTATAGCACGTGTGACATGACACGCACTACAGCGCGACACGCACGTTCCGCACAAGTCGCGCTGGTCCAGCGCATATCGCGACGCGTACACCATACTTCGCACGCGCCGACTGGCGACGCTCTGTACTGAAAGAACCGAAGCGCTCGCAACCTGTTTATCTTTCTCAAACGATTTTACAGAACCTATCCACTGAAAATATTTGATTTTTGCCTTACTTGTAGCGTTACATGTCAGCTTCGTGGCGATAATGGCCATTATTATTGTGATGTACACATTTCAGTAAGACACTACGCAAAACTCAAAAAGTTTCCAACGAAAATTAGGGGTCCCTATGATTTTGCGTTTGGTGCGTATTACACCATATGTTGCTGCGTATGAAATTTAGCTAACATGTTGAATTTTTGTTTAGACATGGGAGGAGGTCTCTGTCTGCCTCCGATCCCGAGAAAATGGATCATATGTAGTGCGCTCACTTCCGACCTCACGACCGCGAGAATAAAATACTCGCAGCATCTCTCATATCTCCTAAACCGCTCGAGACATCGAAACTAAAGTTTGGCGAATAATAGCACACAAGAAGGAGAGTGTTTGCCAATTCTTAATTCCTGCAGAGACAGGTCGAGGATATGGAATCAGTGCGTAGTGGGAATGTCCGTGTTACTGATAAGTCGCATATATGTACAGTATTTAATAATCACTTTCTAAATATAGCAGGTGCACTAAATAGAAACCTAGTCCCAACAAGGAATCATATAGCGCTCTTAGAAAAAAGTGTTCCGAGACTGTTACCTGAAATGCTCCTCCATGATACTGACAAGAGGGAGATTGAGTTAATAATTAAATCACTAAAGACCAAGAACTCTCATGGATATGACGGGGTATCTAGCAGAATACTGAAGTATTGTTCTATGTATGTTAGCCCAGTACTTAGCCACATCTGTAACTTTTCCTTTAGGAGTGGTCGGTTTCCTGACCGATTAAAGTACTCGGTAGTGAAGCCACTTTATAAAAAGGGAGACAGGGATAATGTTGACAATTATAGACCTATTTCTATGCCATCGGTGTTTGCTAAGGTTATCGAGAAGGTTGTATATACAAGGTTACTGGAGCATTTCAATTCACATAATTTGCTGTCAAATGTACAGTTTGCTTTTAGAATTGGTTTAACAACTGAAAATGCTATATTCTCTTTTCTCTGTGAGGTTTTGCACGGATTAAATAAAAGGTTGCGAACGCTAGGTGTTTTCTTTGATTTAACGAAGTCTTTTGACTGTGTTGACCACAAAATATTACTGCAGAAGTTGGACCATTATGGAGTAAGGGGAGTAGCTTACAATTGGTTCGCCTCTTACTTTAAGAACAGAAAGCAGCAGGTAATTCTCTGCAATATTGAGAGTGTTAGTGATGTTCAGTCCCAATGGCGCACTGTTAAGTGGGGCGTTCCCCAAGGGTCGGTGCTGGGGCCACTGCTGTTTCTTATTTATATAAATGATATGCCTTCTAGTATTATAGGTGATTTAAAAATATTTCTGTTTGCTGATGACACCAGCTTGGTAGTGAAGGATCTTGTGTGTAATATTGAAACATTATCAAATAATGTAGTTCATGAAATAAGTTCGTGGCTTGTGGAAAATAATGTAATGCTAAATCACAGTAAGACTCAGCTTTTACAGTTTGTAACTCACAATTCAACAAGAACTGATATTTTGATGAGACAGAATGGGCATATTATAAGCGAGACGGAACAGTTCAAGTTCCTAGGCGTTCGGATGGATAGTAAGCTGTTGTGGAAATGTTCAGGATCTTGTTCAGAAATTAAATGCTGCTTTATTTACCATTAGAACAGTATCTGAAATAAGTGTCAGTTCAACACGAAAAGTAGTCTACTTCGCATATTTTCATACGCTTATGTCATATGGTATTATATGTATGGTATTATATGTGGTGTAAGTTCGAGAACCTCTTGTCGACCCCTATTCAATAGTCTGGGAATTCTGACATTGCCCTCACAGTATATATTTTCTTTAATGTCGTTTGTTGTTAGCAATATTAGCTTATTCCCAAGAGTTATCAGCTTTCACTCTGTTAATACTAGGCAGAAATCAAATCTGCATGTGGAATGAACTTGCTTGACTCTTGTGCAGAAAGGAGTGCACTATTCTGCTGCATTCATTTTCAATAAGCTACCCCAAGAACTCAAAAATCTTAGCAGTAGCCCAAACTCTTTTAAGTCTAAACTGAAGGGTTTCCTCATGGCTCACTCCTTCTATTCTGTCGAGGAGCTCCTGGAAGAGCTGAAAAATTAAGTAAATTCCAGTGTTACATTGTCGATTTTATTTATTTAAACTTACGAACTGTCACCTGAATACGTTTCTTGTATTTCATTTTATCTGTTTCTACTATCGTGTTATAATTTCATGTGTTGACACGTTCCATGACCATGGAGACTTCTCCTTAATTTGGTCTCACGGAACAATAAATAAATAAAGTAACTTTCTTATCTATGACGATATATCAGAAATTATACTTCCCTTTTTATTTATTTCACTCCAGTGACTGTAATGTTTTAAGAGTTATCAATAGTTAGCGAAACAAGAGCTTCCTAGTATGAAAATAAACATGAAATTTCTTCTTTTATGTTTCTGCATACCGACACTATGAGGTTTGTCGTAAGCTATTGAGCTCTGTGATTGCCAATTACTTGTTTAATGAGGCACTCCGTTTCAGAATTCTGTCGCAATAGTTGCTGTGAGATGAGTTTGGCAAATTACACTGTGACAAAGGAAGTACAATTGAAGCAGTCACCAAGAGAAATGTGACCGTTACAAACGGCGATGCTTCTTCGAATGACAAAAGGTTAACAACTCACAAAAATAGATTGCCATTTCTGTTGGAATTTTGGTGGAATCCCCGTAACAACACAATAGTCAGTGTATTGTCAGCAGCGGAGGATAATGCGCGCGACAGGAATGAACAAGCTAGCCATGTGTGCCTTGTGAGCTGGAGTTCGAAAAACATTGTCATGAAAGTAGATCTGCCTCATTTGTGAAGCATGTTGTATAATCAGTTTATTAATGCTGGTAATGTGCATGCAACAATTGAAATGCTTTTCGTCATCACGGCTAACCAATTAAAACATTGTTATTTGTGACTGCTTTTCTACTCTTTCTAGCTTGCAGTGGAAATGTGAAGTTCACATGCATGTAGTACAGTGTGTCCTATTACATTATTAGATCCATATCCAAGTAATCACAGTGAGACTTCTATACTTCACATCTTGGTCGGTTTTTTCCAGGAGCACAAAGGGACCACAACTGTGGAGATTATCCATTTCTAAATTTTTGCAACAGATCGTACAGATACGCCATCATACTAGGCAGCGAAGAGATAACCTTGTTTTACTTTATTGCCTTGCTTCTTAATCACATGTTTTTATAATTCTCCTTGCTTCCTTATTCACTACCCTGTGTCCCTCCTTGCGATCTGAAAACGTCGGCCGGCCGAAGTGGCCGTGCGGTTAAAGGCGCTGCAGTCTGGAACCGCAAGACCGCTACGGTCGCAGGTTCGAATCCTGCCTCGGGCATGGATGTTTGTGTTGTCCTTAGGTTAGTTAGGTTTAACTAGTTCTAAGTTCTAGGGGACTAATGACCTCAGCAGTTGAGTCCCATAGTGCTCAGAGCCATTTGAACCATTTTTTTGAAAACGTCGCGGAGGCATATGACATAATTCCAGCGGCCAATGGCTCACCAGTTACTGAAGTATACATTTTCCTTGACAGAAGAAAAAGAAAACAAAACTATACAGATGTAAAGAAGAGACAAGTATAATGTACTAACGAAGAAAGCTGGAGCGTTTAAATGACGGAAAACGAAACACTATCCAAAGGCAATAAAATCTTATATACAGTAAGGCATAATTAATCTTATGGGCAATACTACCACTGCTCATATGCGGCGTGCCGATATCAGCATATGGCCGGGCTACTTTTCCGCTCCCCGCCTCAAATTTCCCACGGTGTTAGCGAGGCACGCGCAACGCGCGGCGCGTGAAACTGTGCCGCGACCAACAGCGGCGAAGCGTCATGGCATGGAAGCAATGAGTCCTTGATGGCTCACTGGCGGGAGTTGGCACTACGCCTGCACACACATGTCACCTAACTGCCATATATTCCTAGAAGGGGGCTGACGAGCTCTGTCGCCACATTCAATCACATCCCAGATGTGTTCGATCAGAGTCGGATCTGGGGAGTTGGTGTGTCAGCACATCAATTGTAGCTCGCCGCTGTGTTCCTCGAACCACTCCATCACACTCCTGGCCTTGTGACGCGGCGCATTTCTCGTTGAAAATTGACACTGCCGTCGGGAAACATGATCCTCAGGAAGGGGTGTACGCGGTCTGCAACCAGTGTACGATACTCCTTGGCCGTCATGGTACTTTGCACGAGCTCCACTGGACCCGTGGATGCGTACGTGAATGTTCCACAAAACATAATGGAGCCGCCGCTAGCTAGACACCGTCCCGCACTACAGGTGTCAAGGAGCTGTAGCCCAGGAAGACGACAGATTCGCACCCTCCCATCGGCACGATGAAGAAGGTATCTGGATTCACCAGACCTTGCGACGCTCTGCCACTGCGCCAACATCCAGTGCCGATGGTCGCGTGCCCGATTTAGTCATAGTTGCCGATGTCGAGGTGTTAACATTAGCTCATACAGTACAAGGGTCGAAGCCTGAGGGGGCCTGTCATTAGCAGTGTTCGGTTCACTGTGTGTTCAGACACACTTGTACTCTGCCCAGCATTAAAGTCTGATGTTAGTTCCACCACATTTCGCCGCCTGTCCTGTTTTACCAGCTGCCCAGCCTACGACGTCCAACATGGGCATCGGGAGGTGGCCGCTCAACCCCACGACGCCTGGACATCTTCTCATCTTGGTTTCGCCACGGTTTGAAGACACTCACCGCAGCACTCCTCGAACAGGTCATACAGTTTCCGAAATGCTTGTGTCGAGCATCCGGACCATCACAATCTGCCCTCAGTTAGACTCAGATACATCGCCCGCTTTCCCCATTCTACCCATACACGGATAGCACGCACAAAAAAAATGGTTCAAATGGCTCTGAGCACTATGGGACTCAACTTCTGAGGTCATTGGTCCCCTAGAACTTAGAACTAGTTAAACCAAACCAACCTAAGGACATCACACACATCCATGCCCAGGGCAGGATTCGAACCTGCGACAGTAGCGGTGTCGCGGTTCCAGACTGCAGCGCCTAGAACCACGCTAGCACGCACACTAATACTACCTTCACCGTGCGTGTGTCTGAATAGCAGTCGTTTCTCGCCAAGTGAAGCTGCTATCGTCTAGACGGGTTTATATCGACAGTAGCTCGGTCGTCATAAAGTTATGCCTGATCTGTGTATTATATAAAGCATTAAAATTGAGTTATCTTACTCGTTACAAATGTATTGCGTATTTAACACCTACACCATAAGCTTCATTTGGATTATACATATGATTACGTCCTCTAGATGTTAGTTCGAATATGATTCACTTCACTCATCATCATAAACTGAAGACTATGGCTTGTCGATTTAGCCACGTCCCTCTTTCCATTGTCATCCTCTTCAATTCTTCCTACGATTTTATCCCCATATCTTCTTAGATGTTATTAAAATACGTTGGTCTTGGCCTGCCTCTTGGTTTCTTCCCTTAAACTTTTCCTTCAAGTACATTCTTTAGGAACTGATTGTGTCTCATTATGTGCCCTATCATTTTTGCTTTTCTTCTTCCTATATGATTTAGCAGCGTTCTGTTCTCATTCACTTCTCTTAGCAGCGTTCTGTTCTCATTCACTTCTCTGAAGACCTGTTCATTACTTTTTCTATATACCAAGCTTGTTATCGTCATTTTCTCCATATCCACATTTCCATTGCTTCCAGTCTCTTTTTCTCTGCCTTTCCCAGAGTCCTCGCTTCACATCCGTATGTTAATACACTCCCGATAAAAGTTTTGGCAAACTTTTTCCTACTCTCTAGGCTTATATGATTGTCTGTTAGTAAATTCCTTTTATTTTGGAAAGCTTGCTTCACCAAGGCTATTCTTCTCTTTATATCTGTGATACATTTATTGTCGCCAGATATTGTGCTCCCCAAATAAGAGAAGTTCTCAACCTGCTCTAGAACATCATCTTATAGTTTAACATTAACTTTACCATTTTCTTTTGTCTTCCCTACTACCATAGTTTTTGTTTTCTTCTTATTTATTTTTAGATTAAATTCTCTTAGGATTTTGGAAAATTTTAGCAACATAAACTCCAATTCCCTTACTGAGTCAGCAAGTACTACTATATCATCTGCAAAATGGATACAGTGTATTCGTTCCTTTTTAATTTTAATTCCTTTAGTTATTCTTTTCAATTTTTCGATGGTTTTTCAATAAATAACTTGAACAAATATCGTGATAACTTCACTTACATCTATTAAAAAAATAAATAAAAATATTGCTTGTCGTTCATCAGTTAACTTGTAATTTGACGTACATCGTATTTAGTATTGCTTGATGATATAATCTATAGTACATACCTATGTGTAAGGTCCTGTGATTATATTAATGAAATTCGATTCCTCTAACGATAATTAGTTTAACATCTAATGGCTGAATTGTACCACTTATGTTGCATTCATCTATTTAGGGGTTTGTACTTACTTAACAAACAGCTTGTGTTCTGTACCTGGTTACCACAGTCTGTACCTGGTTACCACAGAGTGTAGGAATTGAGCGCAATTCCTTACGTTTTATGTAACGTAAATTTACTAGAAAGTTCGTAATGTTACAGCTTTTTATATTATTATAGAGGCACGACTTTGTAAGACCTAGTTACCAGTAGTGCCATCTGGCTTAGCTTTCTCTTGTACCAATAACGCTACTTACGTGGCCGGTTCTCTGACAGCCATGATACAGTTATTTCCTTGTTCTTGTAATTAGCGTCGCGAGTGACACTCCATGTTTACAGCCACACCTGGACTATTTGATAGTTACCATGGTCAGTCACCTTGCATGTAAACGCAAGTGCGGCGATATGAGAACTGTAGACAGATATGGCTAACGTTGTAAATTACCACTTACCAAAGGTACAATTTATGTGTTTAGTTTTGTCATGACATATAAAATTTTTCAGTGTGTACATGACAAAAAGGGCGATTCATTTCAACAGATTATGACGATGCGAAAAGCCCGAATTAAGTAATAACTTTTATTGGTATGTATCATCGAATGGAAGTTTAAATATAAGCTGTATTATGCTATTTTTACCTCTTATTCAATTTTCTGTGTTTTAGACCTGGAGATGGCTCATCAATAAGCTGATACTAATAATCAATAAAGGAATTTCAGCAATATTGACCTAGGATTTTTATCCACAAATTTTAAAATAACACATCGGCTCTCTTGCGATTTGACATTATCACATAACAACAAAGTAATAACAGCAAATACTGTTTGACATTAATTTCACTAGACGATTGCAACAATGCGTGACATTATCAAACATTTAAAA
The DNA here is from genome assembly GCF_023864275.1 of Schistocerca cancellata. Classification (NCBI taxonomy): domain Eukaryota; kingdom Metazoa; phylum Arthropoda; class Insecta; order Orthoptera; family Acrididae; genus Schistocerca; species Schistocerca cancellata. Next base: position 19,262,581 of record NC_064633.1, on the reverse strand, counting down.
ATTCAGAAACAGTATTACAGTGGTATCAACATATATATGCAATTTACTGATATAGAAGTTCATGATCACAAATGTGTAAGTATTCCTCAGAGTCCATATAATAACCCATCGGCGTAGTTAGTGTCTTTTCTTTTGCGGCGTTAGGCTGTGGTCCAAGAAATATTTCTCTGCCTTACGTTTCGAAATGGCTCTGAGCACTATGTGACATAACATCTGAGGTCATCAGTCCCCTAGAACTTAGAACTACTTAAACCTAACTAACCCAAGGACATCACACACCCATGCCCGAGGCAGGATTCGAACCTGCGACCGTAGCGGTCGCGCGGTTCCAGACTGAAGCACCTAGAACCGCTAGGCCACATCGGCCGGCCCTTACGTTTCGTATTCCACTGCTGGAGACATCATCAGGGACTACAAAAATTCAGACAGCAGGATCAAGCTCAGCAAACCGAACTGTTTATGATCACTGTATGATAACCCATAAACTTTTCACGAAGCAGATACTCAAAGATCTAAAGGGTACTCTGCAAACTGAGGAAACTGGCAAAAACGAATCGATATTAATTGCAACCGATACATAGACTGCGAAATTAAGAAGACACAGTCAGATTAGGAGGCCTCGCAGATCATTACTGGCAGTAATATGTTTAGAAAAACCAGTTCAATCAAATCGAACAGAATGACGGAGTCAGTAGTTCGCAGAAACAGTACAGAATTTTTCTTACTTCGCAGTCCTGCGAAATGACAGAGTTAGTACACTGCAGATGCGTTCCGACATTCCCACGCTCAGCCGGTAGATGAAACAACAAGATAAGGCCCCAGGCAACTACAGCACTTCCCAGCTGTATACAACGTGGCCGAGCGTCGTAGCAGCGCTGGCGATTCTGGGAACAGACTCAAGGACTCGTGATTTGGGCCGAACGACGTAGCAGTGTACTGTCTTAATGTACTCACGACAAAGTTGTAAATCACGAGAAAATCCCTATCAAACCAAATAAATGGTTGAGCTTGGTTCGTTACTCAAATTACGTCTTAAGCTTTCCGTCACTCTTAGATGAAATGCCTAACGGCCACGCATAAACTAAAAGCTGTTGTTGTTGTCGTTGGTGTTACTGTCGTTGCTGTTGTTCTCGTTGCTACCGTAGTAGTTTTGAGTCCGTAGACTGATCTGATGGAGCTCACCATGCTAATGTATCATATGGAAGCCCAGTCATCTCTGCAAAAGTATGGCAACCTGCCTCCAATTAGATCTACTTTTCCACAGTGAAGCAATGTTTTCACTCTACAGTTTTTACCTCCCCGCGTTCCTCCATTACCAAAATAGCTGTCACTTTATGTAACATGTTGTGACATGTCAACCTACCCCCTTTTTTCCTCAAGTTGCACATTAAAACTCTGTTCACACGTATTCGGTACTCTACTTCTTCATTAGATATTCGATGCAGCCTTCTAATCTTCAGCATTCTTCGGCATCACCATTATACATGCATCATAAAGGTTCTATTCCTTTGTTTATTGTCCATGTTTCAGGTCCACTTCAAATTCCAGTCCAGAAATTTCTTTCAGAAGTGACTTTCTTACTCCTAAAATTGTATTCGATGTCAACAAATTTTGCTGCCCAAGTAAAAAAACCCGTCTACTACTTTCAGCGTGAAATTTCCTAATCAAATTCCGTCTGCCTCTGCTGATTTAATTCGACTACGTTTCATTACCATATTCTACTTGTATTTATGTTCATGGTTTTAACATTAATTAAAGTTATAACCCTGTTTCAAGATACTGTCAATTCTATACCAAGAGCTTTGTCGTCTACCAGAGTTACAATATCATCTGCAAGTCTTAAAATTTCTGTCTCCTGACCTTTACTTCTTTTCCGGTTATCAACTACACGAACAACATGAAACGTACAAAAAGAACGCCGCCACTCGTTAGAGATGGCAGGGTATTGATACACCACAAACACATATTTCAAATATTATTACGAAATATACGATTTTTGTTTCTGGATCTCACTGAGAATGAAACCTCTGTACGTAAACGTTCTTCTGTCTCCCTTTCTGCGCTTGTCCGGCTCTTCAAAACTGCAAAACCCCAAAAACTTCATGTTCCCAAAATATATACATCGGAGAAGCCTTGCTATGTAGGCTACGGAGCAGAAATACTTCGCAAGCCACGCAAGCCACGCAAGCGTCGTGAACGGTTGTACCTATGTTATTCACTACATTTCCTGTTTCACATGCAAACGGAACGAGGAAGAAATGATTGCGTGCATGGAGCTGTACTGGCCCTTATTTTGTCTTCGCGGTCCTTTCACGACATTTATCGGCGAGGAAATGGAACCGTTCTCTAGCCCACTACAAACATTTATTCTGTGAAATGAAATGATCGTATGTCATTGTTGGCCGGGAGGCCCCATTCAGGGAAGTTCGGCCTCCGTATTGCAAGTTCTTTTAGTTGACGCCACATCGGCGACTTGCGTGTCAATGATGATGAAAATGATGATGAAGGACACACAACACCCAGTCCCCTGCCGGGAATCGAACCCGGGCCCCCTGCGTGGTAGGTGATAATGCTACCGCTACGCTACGTAGGCGGACATTTATTCTGTAAACTCTCTCGATAGAGTTGTTGTTCTCCATAAGCGCTCCCATTTCCACGACGCTCTCGTACTGATCGATCCAACCGTTCTGTATCCCGAAATAGTCCTCTGAATTTCTATGATGACTTCATGTTTGACTTATTCGTTACGAATCGCAAAATACAAGAGCGATATTCGGGAACTGGGTGCGCAAGCGCTGTGTGTGCGCTCTCCTCTATGTTGTAAAAAAGAATACGCCCAAATATCCATTTACGGTCTGCTCACCGAATAAGTAATTTAATAAGAGGGCGCAATATCCAAATAATCTTCGTAATTACATATAATACTGGAGGTGGATTTCGTAAAATGCTAAAATCGGAGCTGTACTTGTTGAACTGTTCATCCGATTTTGATAGTCTGGATAGACGAAATAATACGCATAGACTTCAGAAACCAGAATGAGATTTTCACTCTGCAGCCGAGTTTGCGCTGATATGAAACTTCCTGGCAGATTAAAACTGTGTGCCCGACCGAGACTCGAACTCGGGACCTTTGCCTTTCGCGGGCAAGTGCTGTACCATCTGAGCTACCGAAGCACGACTCACGCCCGGTCTCACAGCTTTGCTTCTGCCAGTATCTCGTCTCCTACCTTCCAAACTTTACAGAAGCTCTCCTGCGAACCTTGCAGAACTAGCACTCCTGAAAGAAAGGATACTGCGGAGACATGGCTTAGCCACAGCCTGCGGGATGTTTCCAGAATGAGATTTTCACTCTGCATCCGAGTGTGCGCTGATATGAAACTTCCTGGCAGATTAAAACTGTGTGCCTACCGAGACTCGAACTCGGGACCTTTGCCTTTCGCGGGCAAGTGCTCTACCATCTGAACTACCGAAGCACGACTCACGCCCGGTCTCACAGCTTTACTTCTGCCAGTATCCTTTCTTTCAGGAGTACTAGTTCTGCAAGGTTCGCAGGCGAGCTTCTGTAAAGTTTGGAAGGTAGGAGACGAAATACGGGCAGAAGTAAAGCTGTGAGTACCGGGCGTGAGTCGTGCTTCGGTAGCTCAGTTGGTAGAGCACTTGCCCGCGAAAGGCAAAGGTCCCGAGGTCGAGTCTCGGTCGGGCACACAGTTTTAATCTGCCAGGAAGTTTCAGACTTCAGAAAGTAAGATACACATGTCGCTCTAAGCTAAGACCATTGTGCAACGAGGGTGGCGCATTGTCGGAAGAGAGTGTTCTGGCTACCTTGAAGACGCAGTTCTGCTGCGATACGGACAAAAGGTACATCGCAGTGACCGAATGAGATGGCGTAGCAACTAGAAATGTACTCCAAAGTTGAAGAACGCGGGACAGTTCTATTCTTGTCGGTAAAACGTTTAAATTGCACACACATCTAGCGTGAAATTCTGGCGGTATACGGACCAAATGCAATGTTACGTGCAACAGTAGTGAAATGGTGCCAACAAATTTGACCGAGGCGTCACGAACGTGAGTGGAAGGCCAGGTCTTGCACCACGTGATTTATACCTTTTTGGCAAGCTACGAGACAAAATGTGGGAGAAAGACATTTTCCTATTATAAGGACGTGAACACAGCGGTTCTCGAATGGTTCCGTAACCAAGGAGAAGACACCTGTCGTCCAGGAACTGAGCGACAGGTAGACCGTTCCGACCTTCGTTTACAAAGACATGTTGACTATGATGAAAGGTGGTGTCATGTATCTGTGTCAATCTTAAATGTAGTACAGCAAGTGACAGAAGTTACTTGGCATGCTATTATAGTGTACAAGTTTCTTTTTGAAGTCCCGTTGTGCAGAACTACATAGAGCAGTGTTTCCCAACTTCTCTGAGGCCATTACCTCTGAGTGCAATCAAATATTACCTTGTACCCCCACCACTAACGTCACCAACATCAGTGCCTAACTAAATTTTAGAATGAAAAAAAAAATCTCTTTGAACTCTTTTATTTTTAGAATGACGAAAGATTGATTCTATAGATGTTTTATTACATCATGAACTAATGATTCTCCTTATTTCTTGCAATCTTTTTTTTTTATAGAATGCCGGCCGCTGTGGCCGAGCGGTTCTAGGCGCTTCAGTCCGGAGCCGTACTGCTACTACGGTCGCAGGTTCGAATCCTGCCTCGGTGATGGTTGTGTGTGATGTCCTTAGATTAGTTAGAATTAAGCAATTGTAAGTCTAGGGGACTGATGACCACCGATGTTAAGTCTCATAGTGCTTAGAGCCATAAGAACTATTTTTTTTATATAATGATGAAACACTTAGCAGTGCATCACTAATGCTACCTATAACTTCTATTCAGAAAAGAAAGCTGACTATCCACATTGAGGAAAGACGACGCCCCTTTCCTCTCCCTAGCGACTCTTGCTACGCCCACGCTCTGTACCTCCCTTTAAAAGCAGCCGAACTAAAATACGTTCGCTACACTTACTGCTTGTAAAGTACTCTATGCCTGGACTCCTTACCTCTGAGCTGGTAGGAACTGGAAGACGTTAGGCTGCCAGAGATTTATGTCTGACAACTAATACTACTAACAATAACACTGTGGAGGCTCTGGAGCATTTTAGTAACCACTACGTAGTTACTGTTACGTCGTGCCGTCAATAGATGGATTATCATTTTGATAAATCAATAATGAAGCAATCTGTGGTCCATTGCGGGAACTACCTACAACTCAGAGAATACATTTTCATGAAATATTAAATCATATTTTATTGTCATAGATGCATGGCACAAAGTAAAATGTTTGTGTGTAAAACGTGGACTATGTGAGTAGCAGATGTTCATACATTCGTTTAATAAGGTTTAACCTCAACCAAACTGTATTAGAGGCTAATGCTCGCGTTTGAAAGAAGGATAGGGACTGGTAACATAGTAATCAGCATTACAGTCTTACGAAATAACGAAATAGTAGTAATAATAACGGTCTTTAAAAAATAATTTAGTTTCGTAAACTTAACAAAATCGACTTTTTTTTTTTTTTCTTTTGCCCATCAGAAATTTTCATTTCACCCCTCAAGCGATAATTACCCCCAGGTTCGGAGCCACTGATACAAAACAACAATGTTGTTCCCCTTGCTGTGCATATACTTGGTGTTTGGCAAATCAGGGTTATCCGAGAATCTTGCGAACTCGACTTCTACAATGTTTTTTTATTAATAGTCTGATGTTCGTTTTACAGATCTTAGGAGAGTCCCCAAGAAATTCACCTACACAATGATTCTTATATAAATTTTCAGCATATCTGGTTTGATTCTCTCAAAGAACACTGTTAAAACACTGAGACCCTAACATGGGAATCAGTACATAATTCCATGCACCACCAAATCTGCGGCATTCTGTTTCCATCTCAACTGCACACAAACAAGAGCTACCATGATCAAACAATACAGGATGAAATGTAACAGTATTATGAAAAGGATACTGTTTATAACTGTTAACCTTGGACTAGCACTGACAGAAAAGGAACCCGAGACAGAACCAAGCAGTTCTGGATTCAAGTTTTAAGTGCAAAGAGTAAAGTGGCGGGGGGATTGAATCGAATCAGTTTGTTTCCAGACAGGACACAGGGTGCATACCGCCGACATTTTCACTACTGCCTACATATTTTCCTGGCAAATAGAGATCCATAAATATTATAAAAATGGACGTAGGTCTTAATGTGTGTGTGTATGCATGTTCCGCAACTCCTCCTAAACCCTGGACCGGTTTCGACCAAACTCGATAGACAAATCGCTTACCCTCAGGAACAATTCACGTCGTGGTAAGAATCCCTTACTATCACAAAAAAATGGCTCTGAGCACTATGGGACTTAACATCTTAGGTCATTAGTCCCCTAGAACTTAGACCTACTTAAACCTAACTAACCTGAGGACATCACGCACAATCATGCCCGAGGCAGTATCGAAACTGTGACCGTAGCAGCAGCGCGGTTCCGGACTGAAGCGCCTAGAACCGCTCGGCCATAAAGGTCGGCAAATATAAGTTCACAAATACATTATTGCATGACACAAAGTTATGGAGATATGACGTCATACATTCATTCTTTACTACTTGGGAACTCCTGCAGTCGAGTCGACTTACGGAAATCCCTGTCAACAGGAATTTTAACAGCTTTCATTTGGAAAGTGCAAAAGGCCTTAGGCGAAAACAGCAGCCGTCTATAGGGCTACTATGAGGCGTTGCCGTGCGGGCATACACAAAAATGCATTGTTGACACGTTAAACGCTTGTACTTACACGTTTTGTAGATTATGCGTGTTTTCAGGAATACATGAAAATGAAATTTTTGCGCTATTACACTATAAACACAGTTCATTCTTTTCCGTTTCTACTAGCAAATTGGTAAAATGAATGCCTGAGCAATAACGGGTTTGTCAGCTAGGACAATAACAAACGGAGTTAGCAATCAGTTGCTTTGTTAAGCGCCGCTACAGGCGACGGGTCCCTCACACCAGAATATAAAGAAAATATCCCTGAATAAACTACGAAATTGCTCCCACTGGAATTCAGTTACACATTTTATAAAATACTTGACAGTTAAGCACAATCAAAAAAGAGGAAAAACTAATCACACACATAACAATACATTCTGTATAACGCTTTATTTAAATTGAACTGTTAATTTTTAAGGTAAGCCTTGTCCTCAGTAGATACTATAATAATCATGACAACATATCCAGGAATAGTCCCACACATGCACACGGGGTAAGCAGTGCGAGACGTTCCTTACCTCTTCTCTCCTGAATCATGTACAACGCCTGTCAAAAACTCAAGCGGAGTACTGTCACATTGCACCAACTGTTCCGGTACATAGCTTAAGAAGGATGCATACGTTCAGATAGATCTCTGAAATGAAAAATGTGCCTCTCAGACGACGAGAACACTTTCCATCCATTCCTTTCTCATACGTACGTCGCAAATAGCCAATTGTTGGTTTCAAATCACTAGTGATGGCACTCATCGCTTGGTCGGTCGTTCACCTAAGACTGAGATTGTTTTCTGCTACTGGGCGTACCAAGGTCAATAGAGTGCTGCACTGCAGATCGCCGATGATGTACGCCAGTCAGAATTTGCAAGCTTGCGGAAGGTACTGATTCTTGTTTGTGGCTTCGCAGTAATGTTGTAGAGATGATTACTGTACGTCACGACAATGTTGTGCTCTTGAGCTTTTTACTAGATGCAGAAGTAAAGATCTTCACAAATGTTCAGATAAGTCTTTTTTTGTATCCTACAAATTAGGTAACGTGACAAAAATCCCAGCTGTGTAAGTGAGTTACTTTCAAATATTTGTAGAGGTATTTCCATAAGTTGAAAGTTAGGATGGATGTTGGTCCTGGGATGTAAAACTTGGTGAATGACTAAGCTTTTGAGACGACATATCGTTAATATGTAGCTCACTACACGACTATAATCAACGTTTTGTAATATATTACGCTTTCTATCTTGATATCTGTATGGATTAAGCAAAAGCCAGAAAACGAGTGGGCTTATTTTGTGTAAATACCTGACATTATGCACATAAACGAATTCCCTTTCTTACAAAAGCTTCATAAAGCATTTCACACATATTCTTGTGGAATCGTTAGAAAACTAATGCTGCGTTCGAAATAGTTATTTTGTCTTCCATTCCTGTGGAAGCGATGAACAACAAAAATTCACAGTGCAAAAAAAGAATGTATTCACTAAAGAACAGTGATTCTGTCGATTGTTAAAAGAACTGTCAATACGTTTCAACTTGACCACATGTAAAAACGATAACCACTGCTTTATTACCAGTAGTTTCGGAGAAATGAGGCTGGCTGCACTACTACAAGTGTAAGAGTTGTATTACAGTTCGTTGAATTGTCAAAATCAATGCTTGATTTCAGCTATAAATGAGAGAAACTGTAACTGTCAGCTCCACACAGCGTGTAATGACAGGAACTCAGTTTTCTGCCCCGAGTCACGTGACTTGGATGTGGTTTCAAGCGTTAACACCGCAGAGATAGGGACATGCGCGGTCAATGCTATACAGGGTGTTACAAAAAGGTACGGCCAAACTTTCAGGAAACATTCCTCACACAAGAAAAGATGTCATGTGGACATGTGTCCGGAAATGCTTAATTTCCATGTTAGAGCTCATTTTAGTTTCGTCAGTATGTACTGTACTTCCTTGATTCACCACCATGATTTCATACGTGATACTCTACCTGTGCTGCTAGAATATGTACCTCTACAAGTACGACACAACATGTGATTCATGCACGATGGAGCTCCTGCACGTTTCAGTCGAAGTGTTCGTACACTTCTCAACAACACATTCGGTGACCGATGGATTGGTAGAGGCGGACCAATTCCATGGCCTACATGCTCTCCTGACCTCAACCCTCTTGACTTTCATTTATGGGGGCATTAAAAACTCTTGTCTACGCAACCCCGGTACCAAATGTAGGGACTCTTCGTGCTCGTATTGTGGACGGCTGTGATACACTACGCCATTCTCCAGGGCTGCATCAGCGGGGTGGATGCATGTATCCTCGCTAACGGAGTAGAGATGGGCAAAACTGTTCTTTTCAGAGATTGGATCAGAACTGTTCACTCCCTGAAATGAATTAGCTCTTTTTCATGACTCACCACTCATTTACAATAGAAAATAAATGGAAGGCACATTGCCCTTTAAACTTGGTTTATTCCAGTACTATACCTGTATTTTGATCTAATTTGATCCTATTTTGAAGTAACACAGGTAATGAGTAAGAATTTTGTATTGTTTATTGAAATTTCCACGATATGACAAAGTTTTTGATTATTGATTTATTTTGCACTATCGTGGTTTTTTGGGTGATCGGAAAATGTTGTAACCTGAGATTTACATTAACAATATATTTGGCTATAACGTATTAAAATTTCATTAACCTCATACAAATACATCGCAAGCCATATATTTTTAAAGTGAACGTTTCCTTTCGAAGACGCCTAAAATCGCAAAATCCGTACCAGAATAAGAAAAAAAAATATAAATTTGACTGTAAAACGAAAGTGCTGCATATAGCCTTACGCAGAATAAAACAAGGAAAATATTGGTGTATCACATTTTGCGATACGTTTATCGGTTCGCTCGTAATTAAAGCGTAAATTCGAGTGTCTATAATAAAAATCCTATAGTAAGAGGAGTCGTCAGGAACCTAATCTAATCAGTTTAAACAAATAAAAATAAAATAAAAACAATTGATGTATACATAACATAATAATGTAATATACATAGCAGCATTACTACGAAGAACAATATCCAGTGGGGACGAACTCCGATGCAGAGGCGCTGAGTCGAGCAGGTCGGGCCGCGAGCTGTATTACTGCGTGAGCTGAGACCGCAGAGACCACAGTGACACCTGAGTCGCTTTGCTCGACGCTCTGGCTAGAGTCGAGACGGTGGGGCGAGCGTTGAGCGGGCGAGTTCCGAGGGAGGGGGTAGCGGTGAACTCACCCGCTCTGAGACAAATAGTTCGTTCCCTTGCGAGCGGGTTTTTGCAAGTAGTTCCTATGTTATCCGCTAGGTGGCTCTCTGTCCTGTTGCTCGCATCAACTGCCCAGAGGGCAGGACGTGCGACTGAAACGATCGCCGACAGAGTGCGATGCGAAGTTACGCTGCGCCAGACACTGCGCAGCAGACGACGCACAGAGACGCCACGGCATATGTGAAACACAAAATCCAATGGGGCACTGCACAATGCAGGCAGCCAAGGTAGAAGCAGGGCAGAGGCCGGCGCTGGCTGTGTTGAGTGGCGTGCACTGTGCTGTGACCAGCAGAGGCGCTGGTGATATGCTCCGTCTCTCTCTCTCTCTCTCTCTCTCTCTGCCATGGGAAACGTTTGGAGCTACCATTCTTTTTTTCTGAATCACTGATTGTTCACTCCTTTGAAAGATTGAACCCTATGAATTAGTTCAAGAGCGGATCCCCCATCTCTATAACGGAGGACATTTTGAACATTGCCTGTAACAAAGTGTTTGAAGTCACGCTGGTACGTTCTGTTGCTGTGTGTTTCCATTCCATGATTAATGTGATTTGAAGAGAAGTAATAAAATGAGCTCTAACATGGAAAGTAAGCGTTTCCGGACACATGTCCACATAACATGTTTCCTGAAAGTTTGGCCGTACCTATTTGTAACACCCTGTATATGGTATATGCCAAAGGCCGTCGAATTTCACTTTGCAATTGTTTCTTCGCAGCGATAAAAGATGAGGTTACGGCTGTAACAAAGTGCATGTCGCTACTTGCAAATTTTCAGTGCTTTCGCAATGAATAGAGAAAGAATAACGCAAATGCAACCTTGCCTCTTTCGCTGCTTCATCGTCATATCTTCAAATCATTGCGCCGAGAATATCAGTTTTGGAGGTCGACATGGTGTCGTTAACGTGAAGCTAAGCAAACAGCAAAACTTCTTTTTGAGAATTTGCGTTTGACTGAGAACTCGGTAACTCCACATGGGAAGTTTCCGGCAGATGGTATTTTCTACGAAAAAATCAAAATCGGATGAGAAACGACGTAAACAGAAATTCACAACACAGAGAAGTAAGATAAGAAAGAGAGGAACTCTTTTGTGTCTATATTGCTAAAAAGTTGGACGTGTTATTGCAAACTGCCGAAAACGCACAACCGCAGATGAAATAAAGGCGACAGACAACAATAATACTTCCAGTTCCAGTTTAAAAGTAAAAGGCAAACCAAATACATTTTTCCTTCTGGATTTCTAGTTCACACAAATTTTGGTAGGGCTCACTCCTGGATATCTCATTCCATCACGACACATCGGATTTCACAAATAAAGGGGATTCGGCTGAGAAGTTTGTAAATGTTCCGATTCTACAATGTGTGTAGACAGCCTGCATCGAAGTTATTTTTGGGTACCGGATTGCCTGTATTATTGTCGAAGTATGTAGAAACAGCAACTAGAAACCTGCTTTGTCAGATAATGTTCGGTAATTATATGATGTCAGACAGCAACATTTCTCCGTTCGTAAAGTTGTTATATAAAATACACTATTCGTAAAAGTGTAACGAAGCGTTGTATTTATTTCTTGCTATGACAGGACCCTTAGTTCGCCACAGAAATAATACCTACTACAGAAAAAATTCGTTGAATAAATAGCAAAGTTACAGGTTATCGGCGATCGCGTGTTATTTCGCCAAGCACATAGAACCTGCACAAAATATCTCGGAACAGAACAAAGCACGTTAAGCCAAATATTAGACTTGTGTAATGGGATTCTGTGAAACTGTGTCATACGGCTACGTTTACGAATTGCTATCGTTATTTCAATGAACATTTTCTTCGCATAAGGAAAAGAGAAGCTCTAAAATCAGCAGCACTACTGGTACAGAATTTATTAAGATAGCGCGAGAGTACGGCCCAGACATTCGATATTCTTGCGTCAGTGAGCTAAATGAAAGACTACCCCGTAGCGAAGCTATAATATTGAAATTCCAACCTCCCGCTTCCTTCTACGTACGTCCGATGCAAGTGTTGCAGCAATGAAAGAAGAGACGCGAGAAATCTTATTTTTCTAGTTTATGGTTCTGACTTCAGAAAGGACGACGACAGATGATATTGCGATTAAATGTTTCGTGATATTCTCGAAATTTGCCTGCAAATATGCACAGGCAGCACAGTATGGGACACCTTTCGTTTTCAGTGTAATACTAGAGCATTTCTCGTCTTTATTGTGATGTACTTTTGTTCTTACCGTGATACATATACTAATTCTGACTCATTTTAATTGGAATTCCTGCGACTCGTTACGAAACACATTATTTTGCCGATACAACAAAGACGGAGGACAACAATTCCCCGTTGTGCCTCTTTATAAAGATCTCAGTTGATAAATAATGCAAAGGTAGACTGATTGCGGTGGGCGTATCCCTTATCACGATTGCATGTCGCAATTGAAAATGTGGAGCCCGCGAGATGAAACCCTTTGGATGACTTCAGCGGGCCGTGCGGCAGTAAATGAACTAAATAAATACGCCTTACGGCGCGATCCCAAAACCATTGGCTCTTTCAACTCTTTCGATTTTCGGCACAGCTGCTGGAATTTTTAAAGAATGGGGAAAATTCAGACGCGCCTCGAAACTTTTGATTGGACGAGAGTGAATGTTCCGATTACTCAAGCGGCTGTCAAACGCAGGTGTCCGAATTCGAGCCGTACTCCAATTTTCTGTTTTTTAAAGGCACCACATACATTACATACTAAATTATCAAGACCCGGCATCACAGGATGCAGTTTAAAGCGACGACGGCTGGCGCCAGCAGTAGACACGGAGTGCATGATGTTCCCACGACGTAATTGGAGTCTCGACTGGTGAGTACCAGTGGTACGTTCTCCAGCACAGCAACAGAAGAAATCGCATCACGGAAACAGTGGTCTGCAGTGCTGGTCAAAGGAGAGGGCCTCTGTCATATCTGACGGATAGCACCCTACTTGCGAAAAATTGGAGTAGGTTTGAGAGCTTCTGCTAGAATGAGGGAGGACACGTTTCCCTAATCCGAAGCCAAGTGCACAGGGACACGAAGTCGTCGACTATGACTGCGGGATTGCGCTTCACCAAATGCAGATAAAGCAATAACAGAATTGATAATTTCAGTAATAGATACCTTGCACCATTTACATTTTTTTCATACCGCACGCAACAAGTTTCAGGAATCTACTCCCCATCTTCAGGTGCAACTATTTTCGCATGTACACTGAAGAGCCGAAGAAACTGGTACACCTGCCTAATATGCTGAAGGGCCACCATGACCAAGCAGAAGTGCCGCAACACGACGTGGCGTCTGAAGTAGTGCTGGAGGGAATTAACACCATGAATCCTGCAGGGCTGTCCATAAATCCGAAAGAGTAGGAGGGGGTGCAGATCTCCTCTGAACAGCCCATTGCAAGGCATCCCACATATGCTCAATAATATTGGCCAGCGGAAGTGTTTAAATTCTGAAGAGTGTTCCTGGAGCTATTCTGTAGCAATCCTGGACGTGTGGGGTGTCGCATTGTCATGCTGGAATTGTCCCAGTCCGTCGGAATGCACAATGGACATGAATGGATGCAGGTGAAAAAAAAATGGTTCAAATGGCTCTGAGCACTATGGGACTCAACTGCTGTGGTCATAAGTCCCCTAGAACTTAGAACTACTTAAACCTAACTAACCTAAGGACAGCACACAACACCCAGCCATCACGAGGCAGAGAAAATCCCTGACCCCGCCGGGAATCGAACCCGGTAACCCGGGCGTGGGAAGCGAGAACGCTACCGCACGACCACGAGATGCGGGCGATGCAGGTGATCAGACAGGATGTTTACGTACGTGTTACATGTCAGAGTCGTATCTAGACGTACCAGGGGTCCCATATCATTCCAACTGCACACACCCCACACCATTACAGAGCCTCCACCAGAATGATCAGTCCTCTGCTGACATGCAGCCTCCATGCAATCATGAGGTTATTTCCATACCCCTACATGTCCATCCAGCTCGATTGAATTTTAAACGAGACTCGTCCGACGAGGCAACATCTTTCCAGTCATCAACAGTCCAATGTTGGTGACGACGGGCCCAGGCGAGGTGTAAAGCTTTGTGTCGTGCAGTCATCAAGAGTACACGAGTGGGCCTTCGACTCCGAAAGTCCATATCGATAATGTTTCGTTGAACGTTTCGCACCCTGACACTTTTTGATGGCACAGCATTGAAAACTGCAGCAATTTGCGGAAGTGTTGCACTTCTCTCACGTTGAACGATTCTCTTCAGTCGTCGTTGGTCCCGTTCTGGCAGGATCTTTTTCCGGTCCCAGCGACATCGGAGATTTGGTGTCTTGCAGGACTCCTTATATTCACAGTACACTCGTAAAATGGTCATACGGGAAAACCCCCATTTCATCGCTACCTCGAAGATGGTTTTGTCCCATCGCTCGTGCGCCGACTATAATACCACGTTCAAACTCACGTTAATCTTCATAACCTGCCATTGTAGCAGCAGTAACCGATCTAAGAATTGCGCCAGTCACTTGTTGTCTTATATAGGCGTTGCGTACCGTAGAGCCGCATTCTGCCTTACCCAGTATTTGAATACGCATGCGTATACCAGTTTCTTTGGCGCTTCAATGTATATCATATCTGCTTGCGTGCGCAGTTTAAAGCATCGCAAACAATACTCACGTAAATAGTAGCAGTTGAAAATGGGAATAAATTCCAGAACGTGTCGTGCTATACTGACAAAATGAAACCGGTAAAGTGTTTCATTAGTTAAATCATAAACGACATAGCTGCAGGATTTAGAAATCATCGAATATGATGAATGAAATTAAAATAACATAAATGTGAGGAAGCCTGTAAGTAAGCTGTTTATGTTTTCTTATTGGCAACGTTACGTAGCGCTCTGTATGAAAATCACTGGCTGTGCTGTGTGGAGTCTGTGGCTAGTTTGCATTGTTGTCTGCCATTGTAGTGTTGGGCAGCTGGATGTGAACAGCGCGTAGCGTTGCGCAGTTGGAGGTGAGCCGCCAGCAGTGGTGGATGTGGGGAGAGAAATGGCGGAGTTTTGAAATTTGTAAGACTGGATGTCATGAACTGCTATGTATATTATGATTTTTCAACACTATTAAGGTAAATACATTGTTTGTTCTCTATTAAAATCTTTCATTTGCTAACTATGCCTATCAGTAGTTAGCGCCTTCCGTAGTTTGAATCTTTTATTTAGCTGGCAGTAGTGGCGCTCGCTGTATTACAGTAGTTCGAGTAATGAAGATTTTTGTGAGGTAAGTGATTTGTGAAAGGTATAGGTTAATGTTAGTCAGGGCCATTCTTTTGTAGAGATTTTTGTAAGTCAGATTGCGTTGCGCTAAAAAATATTGTGTGTCAGTTAAAGCATAGTCTTGTATAATTTTTCTAAGGGGACGTTTCATATGTCGACCCTTAGCCGAGGATACCTCACTGGAATCTTCTGAATTTTTTCTTGTAGTTTGTGTAATTAGTGTAGCTATTGTTTATTGCTAGCGCGTAATTGTAGAGAGAATCTCCTTTGTAGTTGCAGTCTTTCATTGTTGTACAGTAAAACAGTTGTGGCATGCATGTAGATTTGCACCAAGTATTTCGCAGCTGCGCTTGCAATTAACTACATATTATTTTCAGTGCTATGTTAATGTGTTCTCTTATTTTTGCTCTTCAAATTGTGCTTTTCTGTGTTATCGTGTGAAATATTGTGACAATAATGGCGTGTGAAAAACGTAATACTAGGCTCCAAAGTAAACTGAGAAATAATAGTGATGACGAGCGTAGCTTATCAGCACGCCTGTGTAATGAATTAACAGACATTCGAAGTAGTTGGTTGGTTGGTTGGTTTGGGGAAGGAGACCAGACAGCGTGGTCATCGGTCTCATCGGATTAGGGAAGGATTGGGAAGGAATTCGGCCGTGCCCTTTCAGAGGAACCATCCCGGCATTTGCCTGGAGTGATTTAGGGAAATCACGGAAAACCTAAATCAGGATGGCCGGACGCGGGATTGAACCGTCGTCCTCCCGAATGCGAGTCCAGTGTCTAACCACTGCGCCACCCCGCTCGGTGTTCGAAGTAGTAATTTGGTAATTGTGCATAGGGAAATGGAGCGGGCGGCAAATAATGGTGTAGACAGTGAAACAGGTAGTGAACAGGGAAGCATTATCGATCGATCGGTCGGCAACAGCTCGTCTCAGAAATCCGAAATGACAGGACACAATTTCGCAAATACTGTAGATTCAGGTTTTGGGTCCTCACTGTTTTCTCAGGTAAGTCAATACACATTTTCTGCTTGTCAAAATGTGAATGTTGCCGGTGCAAATTCACTGCCGAAAAGCACTGAGGAACATGTTTCAGACACCAGTGCACTGTTATTACAGTTAATGCAACAAATGGGACAAAGGCTTCAAAAGTTAGACACAATGGAACAACACCAGAGACAAACACAGCAACAGTTAGACACAATGGAACAAAATCTTCAAAAGTGAGACACAGTGGAACCAAATCTTAAAAAGTTAGACACAGTGGAACAAAATTATAAAAAGTTAGACACAGTGGAACAAAATCTTTAAAAGTTAGACACAATGGAACAAAATCTCCAAAAGTTAGACACCACGCTTGAACAAACACGTGAAGATTTAACTACTGAGTTACATAACATCGAATCGAAATGTCAAAAAGTCTGTAATGACGTAAAAACACACATTTGTGAGCATTTCCAACCTATTTTTTCGAGGCATGAAAATGCATTACAGAATCACGAAGCAGCCATAAGAGAACTGCAAACTATTGTTCATGAAAATCACGACACCTTGCAAGCTAAAATTGACTCAATTGCATCTACCGAATCGGTTACGCAAATTGCAAAAACTCAAGAAAACTTAAAGGACACAGTAGATACGATTTCAACACAAATGAACAATCTGAAACTTGGTTCAGAAAAACACACTGAAGAAATGAGTACACTATCAGAGAAAGTAGCCGAACTTTCGGATCAGTTCACTAACTTATCTGCAAAGGTAGATGATCTGAATGACACAAGACCTGTAGCCATCTCTGACACAGAAGAGAATGAGCAAATTAAGAAATTCAAACAAAATCAGAATCAAATTAATACGCAATACAAAAGAGAAATCCGGGAAGTACAAGATTAGTTGGCACAAGTAATACAAAAATTTCATATTTCAGAGGACACTCGCGCTCCAACACGGGAAGAGGAACTTAGAAATATGGAAAAGCCACAAAACAATAACACAGGGCATTTCGGAAATTATGAAAGAAATTGGCAAGGTGCACCGAATTTTGAGATGGAACCGCCGACACGACGTAACAATGACCGATATGCTACTCGCCGACACGATGATTTTGACTATAAGCTGTTCATTATGACACGTAAATTCAAAACGTTTAAGAATTCTGCCAACGACATTCATCCACAAGCGTGGCTCCATCAATTCTCTCATTGTTTTCCTTCCAACTGGTCATTGGAGCACAGGTTAGAATTTATGTGTGGCTACTTGGAGAATGAACCAGCTGTAAGAATGCGATCAGTCATTCATGATTGTCACAGTGAAGGAGATTTTTATGATGCCTTCCTCTCGGCATATTGGTCTCAAGCTACACAAGACCGAGTAAAACATAGCATCATAATGATGAAACATTTCGAACAATCTCAATTTTCCAGTCTTGTGAAATATTTTGAAGACATGTTGCACAAGAATCAGTACCTGTCAAACCCATACAGCCCCTCAGAATTCATCCGCATTTGCTTAATCAAATTACCTGAACATTTACGGCATATTATTTTGGCAGGACGTTGCAAAGACGACATTGAAGCTTTTCAGGGACTGTTACAAGAACTGGAAATTGACACTGACAATCGCGGAAATCGCGGAACGCGAAAACAGGAACACAACAATTACAGGTCACATCCGTCACAATTCCGCGACGAAAGAAATAATAACTGGACACGACAAGGCTATTCTCACAACACAAATCGTGACCAAAACAGACACCTTCCGTATGACAACCGTTGGCAGAATAATAGTTACAGAGAAAGATCGCTTTTCCATAGTAATGAATGTGACAGAGACAACCATAGAAACAGACAATATGGGAACCAAAATAATTATTATTAAGGGAGACAGAATAACTTCAGATGCAACGGTCCACCACGCAGTTACGATTCCGGGAGAAATTCTCCACCACATGGCCGACAAACAAGAAACTATGTCAACTACCGACTTAACGACAGACCTGAATTTCATCAGAACTGGCGGGATTTAAACAGGGCTGGGCCCTCTGGGCAAGGTGAATTTGTAGAAGTTAGGTCTCCTAATCCCAGTAACGACGCACGCCAACAAAGAAACAGACAATGACTCGCACCGCAGACAGCCATGTGCGCCTGCTGGCTCAGGTAAAAATAACATAGACGCTAACCTTGAGAAAAATTCCAGTATCCTTTACCGACGTATACCACATGATAATTGCGTTAAAGTTGAAACTCTGCGTACTAGGAAGAGCAAAGGCTTACACCACATTTCATATGTAAAACCGTTTATTGAGAGATAATCTGCTTTTAACTTTGTCTTTGCCATATAACTTTTCACTTTACATTGCTAGTAGGCTTTTTCAGACTTAGAATCTGTTAATATGCAACAATGTTTGAAGTTAAATATCCAGTCAAGAACCAAGAGAACTTATTTCAACAGAAATTATGAATGCATTGTTATAGTGAACAGATGACACAATGTTGTTATTTGTACATTCTTCCTTATTAGTTGCACGATTACGTAACGACTATAAGACTCACATACTTAGAACATTTACCAGTACTGCTAATGAGATTTTAATGCAACATTTTGGTTTACTTGAAAATACATTCTGGATTTAAAGTACGTTCTGTGAGATACCAGATGACACAGTGGTTAGTTTATGTGACAGCTACACGATTTTATCACGACGCTACTAATGAGTGACCATTTACAATGTTGCTTTTGCGGTGTATCTGTTTTATATCTGCACAGTTTGTCTGAATTCTTCTGTAAAGTAAAACATGTTTTAGTAGTAACTTTTGTGCTATAGCTACAAGGAGACAGCCTTTTCCGTAGGACAACAATACGTCACAGCACAGTAGTTTCCTCATCACGGCAATAAGCGTAATAACTAAGATATCTATATGCAAAGCATTTCACTTTTGTGTATCATGAGGTAAGAACATTGCCTTCTGCAGAACTTAGCTTTCGGAGGACGATACCTACGACACTTGCACAGAGATTATCTTACAACAAGACGCACAGTTTAGCGCTACAGTACACATATTTGAGTGATTAATTTTGTACTTAAAACATTTATTTTTAAAGATATTTGAAGTACAATGATACAAAGGTTTTCCGTGATACATTTCATTCCATTGCTGTAATTTGTAACACCTGAGGGTAGAATTACATTAATCCTCAGGGGGTACACGCCTAATTTGTGTATCATGTGTTTGGCAAGCACAAGGAGCCCTAGCTAATATGGTATTTGCTTACACAACTTTACACATCGGTGCCATATTTCTCTAACACATAATTACACAACTATCTGATCATTTAACTGAGAGATATCAACTTTTGTACTACGGCAGTAACAGATGTTTACATAATTACACCTACGAAATTGTATTTGGTCTGTACTTTGTGAACTGTTCATATTTTTTTGGAACCATTGTGATACTATGAGAACTTTGAATGATATATTTGGTATGAGATCATGATTTTTAAAGTACGTTTGAGGCAGATGACACTTTTGACATGAGCAGAGAATTTTTTTTCATTATTGGAGGAAGCTACAATGATTTTGAGAGTTGACTGAGGTGTTATGATGTTATTATTATGATGACTATGTGTATTATGCTGTTGCGGTATGTTTATGATCAATAAGCTGATGCTATATGAGTTATTTCATTATGCTACGTATCTGTTATGATGAAATATTGAAGAAGTGTCGATGAATAAGGTAAGGAATAATGAGTAGTGTTTAGGGACTCTGGTCTGTGAAAAAGGTTGTTAGAAACCAAGAATCATACTTTAAGAGTTATGAGATGTATGTAAATGTGTGAATGTATTACAATGCTGACGAAAATTTTTTTGGACACTGTTATATCAATAGCATTTTGTTTCTACAGATTTGTAACGCAAATTCTTGACCTGTGAAATATTTTTATATGAGACTGTCACTGTAGTGGAAACTGCTGTCGTAAATATTTCGGTAAGAAAGTTAAGTGACCACCTTCACGTAATGCGTCGTGGGCACCCAGCTGTGCGACAGACGCCCGGAAAAAAAGCCATTAGTGTGTGCCTTTCAGAGGCACAGGTGGAGAAAAAAAAAGGGGCCATTATTCTCGCTATTGACATTCCTTTGTAGAAAGCATCGCAAATACGACACGCTCATTACTTGGAAACATTATCGTACTTTGTGCTACTTACTGAAATGCTTATGAATTGATGGGAAATATTCGTGCATCTGCAAACCTGATTATGACAAGTGTCTTTCTACGAGAGTTGAGAGCTACTGACTTACGAAATGCCACATAGCTACTGAATGATGTTTTTATGCTTTGGTTTGCGTAATTGCTTATTTCATTTGATACCTGTTTTCCAGCTGTGTTGCAGCATTGGTTTTATAAATTAAACTTAAATGCATCTGCTAATATGAACACTTTCTGTCAACAGATTTATTAAATAATTATTTTCTGATCCACATTCTTCAAAAAAGGAGCTTTTGGAATGGAGAGAACAATAACAAGGGACTAATAACAGTAACCGCATATATAATTTTCTTCTCAAGTACTTGGTAATTTTTTGTAGAATTAGTTTTTGTGGTGCACCACTTTAATTACATAGAAATTAAGATGTGAATAGACATTTCCCTTATCTGCATTGTTGTTTTCAGTGTGCTATTTTTACTGCTTGAGCTTTGTCATGTTTAGAAATAAGTTATTACATTTGCTGCTGCTGTTTGCCAGGCATAGTGCTACTAAATTTCACTTTGTATTACTCTGTTAAGCTACTTTTACTGCTGATTTATTTTTCTTGTTGCTGCACATTGGCTCATATTAGTTGTAATGTTGCATTGCTTGGTAATTTAGATTTACTGTAGCTTGCTTTGACAATTTCAATTTTTTTTCTTTGCTGTGTTTATTAATTGTTTTGTGCTGCTGCATTGCCTCGTTGCTTAGTTTAGCATCTGAGCTCAGTAGATTTAAGTTAGCTTAAGAGGGGGTAGACTATATAAGAAACTAACTATGATGGATTGGAAGAAATGCATTGAGAAGCTATAAGAAAATGGTTTGGCCAAAAAAGTAGTGTACAGTGGAGAAAAACTAATTTTGAAAGAGGATGTAAACAGAATACAGAAAGCATGCTTGGATAGGATTTTTTTTGGTGGAAACAAATGTTGAAATAAGAGGAAAGATCTACAGCAGGGGCGGGCAGGAATTCTGCACGTGTGCGGTGCACATGCACGTGTGCAGTTAACAGGTATTCTGCGTACACATAGGGGCAAGCTGGCCACCCGCTTCTCACCCCTCCCCATCATACTGTCTCTCTGCTTCTTCCTCTGTAATGCGTTTTGTTTCCTGGCCTGCTTTATTAAATGAAGGACTAAGGTTAGTAGGAGTGCTTTACAGAAATCATGGTTTGAAAGAGTACCTATTACCTACGATACGTTTTACTTAATTATCACAGGTGGAGTTTACAATACGTTTAATGTCTGGAACAAAATTTCTACGTACAGACAAACGCAAACAGTTACGTAAATTTTCATTACTGATGTTTGCTCTTAACCGAGACTTATTAATTTTAATAACAGAAAAAAATCTCTCACAAAAGTATGTCAAGCCCAACATTGACTATCTTCATGGCTTCACGATGGAGACGAGGATACTCTTACTGTGGAAAGTCGTGATAAAAATCTATTACACGTCTTGCCAAAAGGAACTTGTCTCTCAGACGAGAATTACACTGTAGATCTATTAATTCCATTTGCAAGCTGAGATGAATATCATCTACAGAAACCAGATTCTCTCGAGAACTATTCAAAACCTTGGGATAAGTAAGATATATCCCCAAATCGCTTGAGTTTCCACAGAGCACAAATGATTCTCCCATTCCTTTTTAAAAGATAGCAAATCTCCAATTCTCCGTTTCCTCGATTCACTCTGCATTTTCCGGTTATTGAAATACAGCGTTCTCTACGTAGTGGTCGCTTCGCTTCAACGTCCGCAGCTTAGCCTGGTACTACGCTGCCGCAACCTGCAGGCTGTTGGCACTGTCCTGTTCGACGATTGCACGCGAGCAGCTCGCGTGCAGTGCTGTGTGATCATGAGCCGCATGCAGCGTTTGCCAGCCCCTGATCTACAGAATGAAGTTTTGGGTTGGACTGCAGTACCAAATGTCACACTGAAAACAAACCCTGTCCTGTACCTTTGTGTTATTATGCTATGTGAATTTGTGTTTCCCGGTCTTTATGTGTTTAGCTAATAAGATTTACGTTGTAGAATTTTTCTGATGTTTAGACATTATTTATTCTGTTCTGTTTTAATGCTCATGTGTGAAGTTGATGTTTCGAAAGTTATTCTGATCTTTTATGTATGTACTTATGTCATAATTCCTGTAACACTGATGTTTATGTTATTTCGATTCTTTTGTAAAGCCTGTATTACTACAAATGTTATCTGTATTATTATGTTTTTAATGGTGTTTTCTGTATCTTTGTAATTGTATTCTCATGTTATAAAATTTTAATTGTCACCAGTTCATCATATTATTAACTTGTAAGTTACATTTCACTGCACACGTTTCTGTTGGTCATAGTATATGGACAATATGTGAGAAATAGGGGACGGCCGAAGTGGCCGTGCAGTTAAAGGCGCTGCAGTCTGGAACCGCAAGACCGCTACGGTCGCAGGTTCGAATCCTGCCTCGGGCATGGATGTTTGTGATGTCCTTAGGTTAGTTAGGTTTAACTAGTTCTAAGTTCTAGGGGACTAATGACCTCAGCAGTTGAGTCCCATAGTGCTCAGAGCCATTTGAACCATTTTTTGAGAAGTAGGGACTGTTAGTGTTTGCGCATGTGTCAATAATTCAGCAAGGGACTGGATAACAGCATTTCTGGTTCTAAGGACTATTCAAAAAACTTTGTGAGTGCACAAGTGGTGGTTATGGACTTGCTATATTATCCGCAAGAATCTTCAATAGTGATTGTGCACCTGCACAGTCACAACAGATGGCTGCTGGTCGTCTCTACAAGGACTACAGTGGGTCTGCACCTTTGATGACCCACCAATACCATTATTTCTACAAGGACTGAAGTGGGTTTGCACATTTGATGACCCACCACTACCATTATTTCTACTAGGACTGAAGTGGGTCGGCACCTCTGGTGGCCCACCAATACCATACTCTCCACCAGGACTACAGTGGGTCTACTCTGTGATGACCTACCTACCAATATTCTTCAAAACTTCGAATGACTCTGCTGTGGGTTTGCTCTGTTGTGGCCCATTACCTGTCTGCATGTCAAGAGTCAGCACTGTCTTTCTGTTGGAAGGACAACACTACTTCTTTAAGACTGCATGGAAATCCACTACTTCTGTGTGCATTTTCTTTTATTGTTCAGACTTTGAGAAAAACACTGCAATTTTACTGTGATGAATGATCAGGACTGTCTTTATGGACTGTGAATTTCAGCTTTTGACCAACATTGTATCAATAAGTGTGTGCATTTGATATCTTTGTTATTGTAATTATGAAAAATTTTATCAAATCATTATTGGCCACTGCCCAAAACAATTTGTAAAATTTTTTGTGGGGAGCATGGGGGCTATGTAAGTAGGCTGTTTATGTTTTCTTATTGGCAATGTTACGTAGCGCTCTGTATGAAAATCACTGGCTGTGCTGTGTGCAGTCTGTGGCTAGTTTGCATTGTTGTCTGCCATTGCAGTGTTGGGCAGCTGGATGTGAACAGCGCGTAGCGTTGCGCAGTTGGAGGTGAGCCGCCAGCAGTGGTGGATGTGGGGAGAGAAATGGCGGAGTTTTGAAATTTGTAAGACTGGATGTCATGAACTGCTATGTATATTATGATTTTTCAACACTATTAAGGTAAATACATTGTTTGTTCTCTATTAAAATCTTTCATTTGCTAACTATGCCTATCAGTAGTTAGCGCCTTCCGTAGTTTGAATCTTTTATTTAGCTGGCAGTAGTGGCGCTCGCTGTATTGCAGTAGTTCGAGTAATGAAGATTTTTGTGAGGTAAGTGATTTGTGAAAGGCATAGGTTAATGTTAGTCTGGGCCATTCTTTTGTAGAGATTTTTGTAAGTCAGATTGCGTTGCGCTAAAAAATATTGTGTGTCAGTTTAAGCACAGTCTTGTATAATTGTTCAAAGGGGACGTTCCAAGCCCTACCTGAACTTAGCTCTATCTAATCCAATTCTTTATTTTTGTTTCCCAATACTGCTAAGTTATAAGATCATCATCAAAAAACGTAAAACAGCGATAACGGGATTTGTGGTTGTTGGTGATACTGTTATGGTCTTCATTCCAAAGACAGATACGATTCACCTCTTCAAGCTACTCTATCCTGAGCAAGCCTTTTTATCTACAGAGGATATTTAGCTAACTTAAATAGGCCGATATTAAGGAAAATCGACCAGGAAATGAGACACTGAAACTTGTAAATTAGTTTTGCTACATGGGCAGTGAAATAACTAACGATGGCAAAGTGGGGAGGATATAAAATGCGGATTGCAGCAAGAAACGCATTTCTGGAAAAAAGAAATTCGCTTAACTCTAATATCAGGTCAAAGCCTACGAAATCCTTCCTGAAGGTATTGTCTGCAGTGTAGACTTGTACCGAAGTAAAATGTGAACGATAAGAAGTGTAGATAAGAGGAAAAGAGAAGATTTCGCAATAGGGTGCTACAGAACAATGCTGATAATTAGATGAATAGATCGAATAACTGATGAAATGGTACTGAATCGAAGTGGTGGAAAAAATAAACTGAATCGAAGTGGAGAAATTGACTAAAAGAATGAATCAGTGGATAGGACACGTCTTAAGGCTTTAAGATCTCATCACTTTGGTAATGGAGGGGTGTTTGGGGGAGATATTGTAGAGGGAGACCAAGGGATGAATAGTGTCAGTAACTTCAATTAGATGTAGGTTGCAGCACTTATTCGGGTGTGAAAAGGCTTGCGCATGATTCACTAGGATGGTGAGCAGCATCAAATCATTCCTTGGATTGAAGAATGCAACAACAACATTGCTAATCCCTTTTCATTATTTTTAACTTTTGTGCGTAACTAAATGGTTACCTGCTTTTCTCTGTCTCAACCTCTCCTTATCTGTGTCGTCCCTTCTTGTCTGCGTTCCTTTCATCTCATTAATTATTTTTCTTCTTTCCTTAAGTAGTTAACAAGTGTTGGGTTTTGAAACTCTTCAGATAACAATATACACTGGTGTCGAAAATTAAAGCGACAAACTGCCATTTCTCCGTCCTGTGTCTAATTCACTATATGTTTGGACTCTGCTACTCACTCCAACTGCCATCTAGTGGCAGCTCCAAACTGGCCAGGTCAGACTGTCCCGTATAGTCTGCTCCCTGTCGGAAGAATTTGCAACCTATGTACGGAAGTGGATCTCCCAGGTCCTTTGTGCACGCAGGTAGGATTAGCCGTTGTAACTGCCGAGCAGGTAGGTGTGAGACCCTGTAGCGGACGGGCGTGTGTGTCTTCCAGCTAAGCCAGGAGCCGCAGTTGGCGCGCTGCCTGTGCAAGTCGTAACGTTTAATGTAATAAACATTTATACCAGACAACTTGTTCCGTCTAGTTATTGTGAGTGGAAACAAGGGGAGGACAGTGAGTCCTCTCGCACTACACATTCACACTCCAATGTGCCACCACGGGAGAAAGAGCCCGCGCCCACACTATATAATCATACAAACTGTCAACAGATTTCGCTACGACCGTGCTCTGCACTTAAGATGGCATTCCGATCAACAGACAACCACGCCAGCAATGACATCAGTGCACCTATCAAGCTGGTTGGTGTTTACAGGGTAGTCACACATCCATAATCGCTGCGTACACAGTCTCAGACCGTGTAATGTGGTACAGAGAAGAGGCGTACAGGCTATGTGCTGTGGAGGGTCATCGGAAGAATGGAAGCAGTTGAGTCGCAAAGAGATGTGGCTTGATGTGAACCTTTCTGTTGTTTCTCGGATGAGGCGACAGTTTACAGAGACCGAAACTGTAGCCCAGAGACGAGGACAGGGCCGACCAAGCGTGACATCATAAAGAGTGGACTGTTTGGCTGTAAGGGCACAACAGTACTGCCTCACTACTGTACTGTAACTGGCATCTGACCTCGCAGCATTCCCTGGACATGTTGTATCGCGGCAAACGGTGTACGCAACGTTTAAGTAGGATGGCCTTTATTGTTGGAAACCGGCTGCCTGTTTACCTCTTGCGTGTCTTTACAGAATGGAACGTCTAGAGTGGTGCCATCAACATGCCACCTGCACGGTCGAATGGTGGGACAGTGTCCCGATTTGGTCTGGAGAGTGATTCTCGGCGGATTCGCATATGGAGGGAACGTGGACATTATTTTGGGACCCAAACATTGTGGAAAGAGACCGATATGGAGGAGGATTTCTAATGGTATGGTTAGGGATTATATTGACCACTCGAACACCTCTTCATGAAACTGTATGGGTGAAACAAATGTTCAAACGTGTGTGAATTCCTAAGGGACCAAACTGCTGAGGTCATCGGTCCCTAGGCTGACACACTACTTAAACTAACTTATGCTAAGAACAAGACACACACCCATGCCCGAGGGAGGACTCGACCCCCGGCGGGAGGGGCCGCGCAATCCGTGACAACGCGCCTCAGACCACGCGGCCACGCCGCGCGGCACGGGTGAAACATCAAGATTTAATTCTTGTCAGGTATGATGCGGAAATCTTAAGATCTCACGCACGGTTGTTGTGAAGTGCTGTGGGCCCAGGCTTCGTATCGATGGACGATAATGCTCGACCTCATCGAGCATGGAGATTTTTTTTTTTAATGTAAGATATTCCACGCATGGTGTGGCCCGATTTGAATCCCTTAGAGCATGTCTGGGATGCACTAGGGAAATGGGTCGCATCTCATCATCATCCACCAACCACTCTCCAAGACCTGTGAGGAGCTCTGAAGGAAGAATGGGCTTTATTGCCTCGACACGAGATTGATGAAATCATTCACAGCATGTCAGGCCTGCATTGGTGCCAGGGGTGGTCACACCTCATACTGAACACATTAACCAGTTGTCAGAATGTGTGTGCAAATCCGTTAAGTTGGAAAAAAACGAAATACGTTTTTCTACTGTACTATCAACTGTTTTGTGGCAAAATAAATGCAACCATGCAAAATTTCCGTTGCTCTGATCACTATGGGACTTAACATCTGAGGTCATCAGACCTATAGACTTAGAACTATTTAAGCCTAACTAACCTAAGGACATCACACACATCCATGCCCGAGGGAGGAATCGAACCTACGACCATAGCGGTCGCGCGGTTCCAGACTGAAGTGCCTAGAATCGCTCGGCCACACCGGCCGGCTTTTATTAATGCACTGTAATGTTTAACACTAATAAGAATAATAACAATCATAACTTTAAAAATTTACCTGCAGTTGCTTGTGGGGTGAAGGTCATATGTAAAACGCAGCGACTACCTATTCGCCTGTTGCGCCCATTTCCGCCCCACTGACAGCGGCGACGAGCCACGGCTGGCCTACGTACGCGACACGCCTAAATGATGAGGAGCCGCCACGACCGACCCACGATCACTCGACCACCGACTCTACTCATAGAGATTCGCTGGCAGGAAGGAACACTGGATTTAACGTCCCATCGACAATGAGATCGCAATATTCAGACAACAGGCTGGGATTGGAGAAAGAGTACACGAAGAAATTGCTTCCCTTTGAAAGGATGCTGCCTGGCATTGGCACTATAATGATTATGTTAACAGCATGTACTATGTAAGTGATACATAAGGTCAGCCGGCGTGGGCGTGCGGTTCTAGGCGCTTCAGTCTGCAACCGCGTGACCGCTACGGTCGCAGGTTCAAATCCTGCCTCGGGCATGGATGTGTGTGATGTCCTTAGGTTAGTTAGGTTTAAGTAGTTCTAAGTTCTAGGGGACTGATGACCACAGATGTTAAGTCCCATAGTGCTCAGAGCCATTTGAACCATTTTTGATACCTAAAATTCCGCACTTTTGGGCATATGCCGCTGCTGGATGGTAAGAGAGAGATTGTAAATAAACTGGGGGACAGAGAGTGTCCTGCCTAGCGTCCCTGGTGACGTGGCATTACGTCGGCCATGTACGAAGACGGCCATTGGTCGACTCCAGAATGATATATAAAACTGGAGGCTGTGATTGGCCCAAAACAAAAGGAAGTGCTGTCCTACCGCATGTCAGGGTAACAAGACAGCACTCGGGAAGGGACAGCGCAGGTGAGAGGTTTCGTGTTGGGTGTAGATCCCGTTGATCACGGTAGAATATGCTTTATCAGTTAAAATTTGGAATATACTAAACTTAACTGTCATTGTGGTGTAATACCGCTGTAATCTACAAACGGCGCAGATGGAAGGTAAGTGATTGTGCAAACACGTTTTCTGAACCACCAGAAGGGAAATTTCTAGAATTAAAAATTACGTTCCTTCAAAACCGTGACGGTATGTCACAAAAATATTGACATTTTTATCGGTTGTAAGAACTAACAATTATTTCCAGATACTAGAATCTTTATTTAAAACATGTCTATGAAAATAAAAAAGGATCGTGAAGAGACGCTATTGTACGGCCGAGGAGGAAGGACGTACTTTATGGTACTCACACTGTTTTGTTTCGCGATACGGAATGCAGCCATTGAGCGGCTACACATATTTTATGTAAGTTATTCGGTATTCTGGTAAAATAAACTAATTATTGGTATCACAAAATGAATTTCTTTGTAATAGTTGTCACGTCAAAGCATTTTTTCAGTAATTTCTGCTGCGGGAAGCTCATCTTCCGATGCAGCCTCTGGTCGGGCATTATGCGCCGAAGTATTAATTTATTTTTCAAAGTGTTAATAGTAACTGTAAATGCGAGAGATTTCGTTGTAAGAACCTTTCTAAATTGCAACAGACAATTAATTTACGTAAAAGTTCATTTTCTAAATTATACAGATTCCATGAGTTCAGTAAGTTTTGTCTTGGCAGCTCCACGGCAACAATCGAAATTCTCTCGAGCCTTGCTTTGCAATCAGTAAATAGAAATTAACAAAATTACGTTCAATACAGTTAACGGCAACTATATTTTAGTCATCACGTTCAAAATTTAAAGTTGGTACATAAATAGCAGCAGCCCTTCAAGAACCCGTTTCATATTTACTTATGTACGTAAGTAAAAGTGATATCCCTGAGAGAAAGAATCATGCTTTAACAAAAGAAAAATTCACCTGATAAATTATATATACACTCCTGGAAATTGAAATAAGAACACCGTGAATTCATTGTCCCAGGAAGGGGAAACTTTATTGACACATTCCTGGGGTCAGATACATCACATGATCACACTGACAGAACCACAGGCACATAGACACAGGCAACAGAGCATGCACAATGTCGGCACTAGTACAGTGTATATCCACCTTTCGCAGCAATGCAGGCTGCTATTCTCCCATGGAGACGATCGTAGAGATGCTGGATGTAGTCCTGTGGAACGGCTTGCCATGCCATTTCCACCTGGCGCCTCAGTTGGACCAGCGTTCGTGCTGGACGTGCAGACCGCGTGAGACGACGCTTCATCCAGTCCCAAACATGCTCAATGGGGGACAGATCCGGAGATCTTGCTGGCCAGGGTTGTTGACTTACACCTTCTAGAGCACGTTGGGTGGCACGGGATACATGCGGACGTGCATTGTCCTGTTGGAACAGCAAGTTCCCTTGCCGGTCAAGGAATGGTAGAACGATGGGTTCGATGGCGGTTTGGATGTACCGTGCACTATTCAGTGTCCCCTCGACGATCACCAGTGGTGTACGGCCAGTGTAGGAGATCGCTCCCCACACCATGATGCCGGGTGTTGGCCCTGTGTGCCTCGGTCGTATGCAGTCCTGATTGTGGCGCTCACCTGCACGGCGCCAAACACGCATACGACCATCATTGGCACCAAGGCAGAAGCGACTCTTATCGCTGAAGACGACACGTCTCCATTCGTCCCTCCATTCACGCCTGTCGCGACACCACTGGAGGCGGGCTGCACGATGTTGGGGCGTGAGCGGAAGACGGCCTAACGGTGTGCGGGACCGTAGCCCAGCTTCATGGAGACGGTTGCGAATGGTCCTCGCCGATACCCCAGGAGCAACAGTGTCCCTAATTTGCTGGGAAGTGGCGGTGCGGTCCCCTACGGCACTGCGTAGGATCCTACGGTCTTGGCGTGCATCCGTGCGTCGCTGCGGTCCGGTCCCAGGTCGACGGGCACGTGCACCTTCCGCCGACCACTGGCGACAATATCGATGTACTGTGGAGACCTCACGCCCCACGTGTTGAGCAATTCGGCGGTACGTCCACCCAGCCTCCCGCATGCCGACTATACGCCCTCGCTCAAAGTCCGTCAACTGCACATACGGTTCACGTCCACGCTGTCGCGGCATGCTACCAGTGTTAAAGACTGCGATGGAGCTCCGTATGCCACGGCAAACTGGCTGACACTGACGGCGGCGGTGCACAAATGCTGCGCAGCTAGCGCCATTGGACGGCCAACACCGCGGTTCCTGGTGTGTCCGCTGTGCCGTGCGTGTGATCATTGCTTGTACAGACCTCTCGCAGTGTCCGGAGCAAGTATGGTGGGTCAGACACACCGGTGTCAATGTGTTCTTTTTTCCATTTCCAGGAGTGTATATATATATATATATATATATATATATATATATATATATATACACTCCTGTAAATTGAAATAAGAACACCGTGAATTCATTGTCCCAGGAAGGGGAAACTTTATTGACACATTCCTGGGGTCAGATACATCACATGATCACACTGACAGAACCACAGGCACATAGACACAGGCAACAGAGCATGCACAATGTCGGCACTAGTACAGTGTATATCCACCTTTCGCAGCAATGCAGGCTGCTATTCTCCCATGGAGACGATCGTAGAGATGCTGGATGTAGTCCTGTGGAACGGCTTGCCATGCCATTTCCACCTGGCGCCTCAGTTGGACTAGCGTTCGTGCTGGACGTGCAGACCGCGTGAGACGACGCTTCATCCAGTCCCAAACATGCTCAATGGGGGACAGATCCGGAGATCTTGCTGGCCAGGGTTGTTGACTTACACCTTCTAGAGCACGTTGGGTGGCACGGGATACATGCGGACGTGCATTGTCCTGTTGGAACAGCAAGTTCCCTTGCCGGTCTAGGAATGGTAGAACGATGGGTTCGATGGCGGTTTGGATGTACCGTGCACTATTCAGTGTCCCCTCGACGATCACCAGTGGTGTACGGCCAGTGTAGGAGATCGCTCCCCACACCATGATGCCGGGTGTTGGCCCTGTGTGCCTCGGTCGTATGCAGTCCTGATTGTGGCGCTCACCTGCACGGCGCCAAACACGCATACGACCATCATTGGCACCAAGGCAGAAGCGACTCTTATCGCTGAAGACGACACGTCTCCATTCGTCCCTCCATTCACGCCTGTCGCGACACCACTGGAGGCGGGCTGCACGATGTTGGGGCGTGAGCGGAAGACGGCCTAACGGTGTGCGGGACCGTAGCCCAGCTTCATGGAGACGGTTGCGAATGGTCCTCGCCGATACCCCAGGAGCAACAGTGTCCCTAATTTGCTGGGAAGTGGCGGTGCGGTCCCCTACGGCACTGCGTAGGATCCTACGGTCTTGGCGTGCATCCGTGCGTCGCTGCGGTCCGGTCCCAGGTCGACGGGCACGTGCACCGACCGCCGACCACTGGCGATAACATCGATGTACTGTGGAGACCTCACGCCCCACGTGTTGAGCAATTCGGCGGTACGTCCACCCAGCCTCCCGCATGCCGACTATACGCCCTCGCTCAAAGTCCGTCAACTGCACATACGGTTCACGTCCACGCTGTCGCGGCATGCTACCAGTGTTAAAGACTGCGATGGAGCTCCGTATGCCACGGCAAACTGGCTGACACTGACGGCGGCGGTGCACAAATGCTGCGCAGCTAGCGCCATTCGACGGCCAACACCGCGGTTCCTGGTGTGTCCGCTGTGCCGTGCGTGTGATCATTGCTTGTACAGCCCTCTCGCAGTGTCCGGAGCAAGTATGGTGGGTCAGACACACCGGTGTCAATGTGTTCTTTTTTCCATTTCCAGGAGTGTATATATATATATATATATATATACACTCCTGTAAATTGAAATAAGAACACCGTGAATTCATTGTCCCAGGAAGGGGAAACTTTATTGACACATTCCTGGGGTCAGATACATCACATGATCACACTGACAGAACCACAGGCACATAGACACAGGCAACAGAGCATGCACAATGTCGGCACTAGTACAGTGTATATCCACCTTTCGCAGCAATGCAGGCTGCTATTCTCCCATGGAGACGATCGTAGAGATGCTGGATGTAGTCCTGTGGAACGGCTTGCCATGCCATTTCCACCTGGCGCCTCAGTTGGACCAGCGTTCGTGCTGGACGTGCAGACCGCGTGAGACGACGCTTCATCCAGTCCCAAACATGCTCAATGGGGGACAGATCCGGAGATCTTGCTGGCCAGGGTAGTTGACTTACACCTTCTAGAGCACGTTGGGTGGCACGGGATACATGCGGACGTGCATTGTCCTGTTGGAACAGCAAGTTCCCTTGCCGGTCTAGGAATGGTAGAACGATGGGTTCGATGACGGTTTGGATGTACCGTGCACTATTCAGTGTCCCCTCGACGATCACCAGTGGTGTACGGCCAGTGTAGGAGATCGCTCCCCACACCATGATGCCGGGTGTTGGCCCTGTGTGCCTCGGTCGTATGCAGTCCTGATTGTGGCGCTCACCTGCACGGCGCCAAACACGCATACGACCATCATTGGCACCGAGGCAGAAGCGACTCTCATCGCTGAAGACGACACGTCTCCATTCGTCCCTCCATTCACGCCTGTCGCGCTACCACTGGAGGCGGGCTGCACGATGTTGGGGCGTGAGCGGAAGACGGCCTAACGGTGTGCGGGACCGTAGCCCAGCTTCATGGAGACGGTTGCGAATGGTCCTCGCCGATACCCCAGGAGCAACAGCGTCCCTAATTTGCTGGGAAGTGGCGGTGCGGTCCCCTACGGCACTGCGTAGGATCCTACGGTCTTGGCGTGCATCCGTGCGTCGCTGCGGTCCGGTCCCAGGTCGACGGGCACGTGCACCTTCCGCCGACCACTGGCGACAACATCGATGTACTGTGGAGACCTCACGCCCCACGTGTTGAGCAATTCGGCGGTACGTCCACCCGGCCTCCCGCATGCCCACTATACGCCCTCGCTCAAAGTCCGTCAACTGCACATACGGTTCACGTCCACGCTGTCGCGGCATGCTACCAGTGTTAAAGACTGCGATGGAGCTCCGTATGCCACGGCAAACTGGCTGACACTGACGGCGGCGGTGCACAAATGCTGCGCAGCTAGCGCCATTCGACGGCCAACACCGCGGTTCCTGGTGTGTCCGCTGTGCCGTGCGTGTGATCATTGCTTGTACAGCCCTCTCGCAGTGTCCGGAGCAAGTATGGTGGGTCTGACACACCGGTGTCAATGTGTTCTTTTTTCCATTTCCAGGAGTATATATATATATATATATATATAACTGTTGTGTACATAGTTCCTCATAGTCAGCACGTACACAACTTTCCCACTAGAGTGCGCCCCGCTAAGCACAACAGTGCAGGCGCAGTGCTCGTCCGTCTCCGCACTACAAGATGTCGCTGTCTTAGAGACGGACCAAATTCTGCTTCCGCTGATCCGCGTATTAATATGTCTCACAGCCAATGAGATTGCTGCTAACGTAGAACCTTTTCTCCTCGCGGATCACACTTGCGCAGTGATACCTGAACACTCAAGGTATTATAACGAGTGTACAGACCTCCGATTAGTCAGTCTGCATTAGTCTGTACCTGTCTATAGTCAAGTTTCAGTCTGCGCCTAATAAGATTATCCTGTCCATAGCCATGAAGAGAAATGTATAGACACTTTGTCAAGTATCACAGATATGTGAGAATAAGATTAACGTACCAAGACCAAAGGACCTTCAGATTGTCAATTGTAAACAGCATCCACAATCAAGTTAAGTAATTTCTATGTTTTTTATTATTTTAATAAATGTGTGTGAAAATTAATCAAGTTCTGTTTAAAGTTGGTCACCGTCAATCTGCTACTCTAAGCGTGCAAGTGGCATTTCTATCGTCTGACCTAATGACAGAAGATAAACACGCCACGATAAGACCACGAGACATATTGCTGACACTCGCCTACTTCGTTAGAGCGACAAGTCACATAATCTGATGGTGTGTGTACCGAAGGTCTTACAGTACGCACACCACAATAACAAAACCCAAACGCGCTATTATTTGACCACTGACTCCTGACCTGGATCACAGAGTCCCAAGTTCGATTCCCGGTTCCCGGCTAGATTGGGGATTTTTTCTTCCCCCTTGACTGGGTGTTTGTGTTGTTGACATCATTCGTGAAAGTGGCTATATCTGACTGTGTACAGAGTGGGAATTTGTACGGGCGCTGGTGACCGCGCAGTTGAGCGCCCCACAAAGTAAACATCATCATCATCACTTACTTCTGACAGACTTCCCATCATTTTACACTGTTACACCCATTCATCCAAATCCAGAGTCCTGAAAATCCACGACCAGCGCATCTACTGTACAGAGGGGGCATGATCTGAAAGACGCGGGTCAGTGTATTTCAGGTACCTACAGCGAGAAACGACGCACGTGAGTGTGTCACCACCAGCAACCTCGCCGAGTTCAGACGATCTATCACCGGCAGATGCTGTGACCGGGCTTACTAACAAGAGGGTACAGTTGAAGCTTGAAGCGCACCAGTCGCTGGACCACGCAGTTAGGGGGACGTCGTAGCTGCTGTGATCGAGGCGCCATGTATTGTTGGTTACCTTCCTAGGCGTGCTCTGTAGGAGTAACCTGCGGGACCCCATAAGCGCTGGAGTGTTTCTAAAACCATCCTAACACCATTAGGGGCCGCTGGGTGTGCACTGCCTTGCTGACCGTGCAGGTCGTGTCACACTTTTGCAGAATTATCTGCTCGCTTCATAAATCAGAGATCGGTTGCGACTGCTCGTCTGTTCCTAACGGAATGCTTCAGAAGAGAGACCCTTTGTTCATCAAAACCTATATTTTCAAGTAACTAAAGCTGAATGGTCTCTGTACGAGACATTTGATAATGTTTTGCTAAAACGTAACTTCATTTTCCACGCGTTCAGTACCTCACACTTTCAGTGCACTTAGCAAATCTACATCTACATCTACATCCATACTCCGCAAGCCACCTGACCGTGCGTGGCGGAGGGTACCTTGAGTACCTCTATCGGTTCTCCCTTCTATTTCAGTCTCGTACTGTTCGTGGAAAGAAAGATTGTCGGTATGCCTCTGCGTGGGCTCTAATCTCTCTGATTTTATCCTCATGGTCTCTTCGCGAGATATACGTGGGAGGGGACAATATACTGCTTGACTCCTTGGTGAAGGCATGTTCTTGAAACTTCAACAAAAGCCCGTACCGAGCTACTGGGCGTCTC
The DNA here is from genome assembly GCF_023864275.1 of Schistocerca cancellata. NCBI lineage: Eukaryota > Metazoa > Arthropoda > Insecta > Orthoptera > Acrididae > Schistocerca > Schistocerca cancellata. Next base: position 19,226,598 of record NC_064633.1, on the reverse strand, counting down.
TCTTGCAGAGTCTTCCACTGGAGTTTATCTATCATCTCCGTAACGCTTTCGCTTGATCCTGTAACGAAGCGCGCTGCTCTCCGTTGGATCTTCTCTATCAACCCTATTTAGTACGGATCCCACAACGGTGAGCAGTATTCAAGCAGTGGGCGAACAGGTGTACTGTAACCTACATCATTTGTTTTCGGACTGCATTTCAAATCAGGCTCGGAGAAAGACCCATCAGCTGCATGTGTGCTTAACAGCCACGGTTCAGACATTGTCTAAATTCATGTTTGTTCTCTATCTGTTTTACAAGCATACATGTCGATTTACAAAGTATGTATGTTTCCTCCATCTTCCCCACATTTGATATGATGTTTTAATGTTGTACTGCTATCCTTCTTTCCCACTATTAGCCTCTGAGAGTTAGTGAATGCGTCTGGATACTGAGCTTTCATAGCATTTGGTTGTGTGTAAACTTCTCGTCTGCTACTGTAGCAGTTTAGCCAACTTTTATGTAGGCCTTGAGAAAGACAAAAAGCTTTCTTTCCTTCCGGTCGAAGCGCTGTTGTGCTTAAGTTAGCAGGATGCAGGAAGGGCTTTTCCCTGGTTTGGCTATAGTGGGATTTTGAAGAGAGATATTGCCCGTGGGAGCTCGTTCGTAGTAGTGAGTATGGTAACGGCGTTTGTGTAAGTTTCAGCCTAGTTGAGGTCTTAACCCCTTTCTTTTGCAATTTCAGACCTTAGTAACCAAGCTGAATATTTCATTGAGAACAGGAAGTGATAAGAGTTTTCGTAATTGTTCAGTTGTACTAGTAGTTCCTTTGTTCAACCACAACTTAGGAATGTGGGAGTGTAGTGTGCTGGCTGTGCTTGATTTCATTTAATGTCCCTGGTTGCCAGTATGAATGTGCTTGTGCTTCCATTTCTTATATTAGTTATTCTTCTGTTTCGTTACTTCAATCTGTATCCCGTAATTTCTGTCCGTTAGTAAATGTGCCTTTGTTTTTTCAAAACCAAGTGTTCGTCGATTTGGAGAGCCCTCAGTTTTGACAAACTATTTCATCTCGCAATTATACTGCGGTAATTTAACTATGTGGGTAATTGCTTCTACGTATAAATAGACTTATCGGAATTTTTATGTTTTTCATTGGGTTCGCTTTGTGTAACTTGGGCCACGTTTTTGAAAAAAAATTAGCCTTCAGCTCGTCGGTTTTCAGTTTTCGTTCTGTACTGATAGGGCTTAAATTACATTGCCCGCACGTGTTTGTTGTGTCTTAAATGCATTTCCGATGTGGTTTGCAATTTGGATCGTAATTTTCAATCAGTTCCATAGCTTCAGTTTTCCGTATTATGTGTCAGATCGTTGAAGCAAGCTTCTTGCCGGCAATGTGTGTTTGTGGCACACGTAGTGATTTTAGTTTCTTTTCGCTTTCTCTTGTACAGATATATATACAGATCGTGTCATTTATTTATTTATTAAGTAAGGATTTGTTTCATAAAGTAATCAGCTTAGGAACAGATTGGCGGTTTGATTAATAATAAGTTTAAACGGTGAGTTGTATACTTTCCGCCTTTCTCACAAGCAGAGAAATAATATTTTGAATGTCCGCTATTTACTGATGAGAGGCTCATCCTCTGCCTATTAAATTAAGATTATTTGCTGTGGAATAAGGTAATTACGTGGTGCTGGAGTTATCGGTACTTGAATTAAACCTAATTTATCAAACAATTGCACCACTCGATCGTTTAAGCTACGAATTTTAAATAAATCAATTAATCAATAATTATTAGGACAAATAAAATTTGATGACATCTAAATACATATTGAGTACATTTCTATAATTTGCGTAAGTTCCATAATGGAAAGATGAATTTTATTTTAGTACATAGCTTTCATCATTCTTTCTCAATAGACAACGTTCAGAGTTGGTGCTGATGTAGTATAACAGATAATTTTGCCTACTACACAAATTTGTTTCAAATTATCCGTCTCTTCCTGTATCGATAAACTTAGTTGTATTGACTTTATCAGTTTTCGTATGAGGTGTGTGCGAGGTCGAAAATTCAATCTTTGGATAGGCTCATTTGATAGTGTTGTGTTTGAGAGGAAAAATATTAGATGCTAATGACTCACCATGTGCATCAGGAGTGCGACGGAAAACGAGGTTCCGGGAGGTGTAGAGATCAACTTTCTATGGGATGTACGTATCACACTTCGCAAAACAAATATAGTCGATATTCAGGAAATGTTCAAAACAAACCATTAATGTGTGCTATGAATAGCGAATGAAAAATGGCGCGTCCCATCGATCACAAAGGTTCGCGCCATCAAGATCGAAGGCGAACTCCTTGGGAGTCACAAACAGTGCAGGGCGTTTAGCTGGGTATCCACTATTAAACAATACGTATAGAGTCATATTGATGTAACGGGCTGATGAGAACTGATGGAATCTGATGGGATGAAACCGGATGTAAAACAGTCTGTCGCGGAGTTTATCGTGAAACGGGCTATCGTTTAAGGCGCAGCTGCAGGTAGTGCGATAATGTATTTTACAGGAGCGGAAAAAAACAAACATCCAGAGGCTGAATTGTCCAGTGGTTCCAGGTGATATGAAATGCAACGTCACACACTTTTCAGAGGGATAGTTTACTGTAAAGGAGTATGATTTTTATCCACAGGCCAGGAATCAAGCGGTTCTAGGCGCTTCAGTCTGGAACCGCGCGACCATTACGGTCGCAGGTTCGAATCCTGCCTCGGGCATGGATGTGTGTGATGTCCTTAGGTTGGTTAGGTTTAAGTAGTTCTACGTTCTAGGGGACTGATGACCTCAGATGTTAAGTCCCATAGTGCTCAGAGCCAGGAATCAAGCAAACGCAAGTTATTTTGACGAGGTATTGGCTAAAATCAAGTGCGCATACCTTAGTTGTCGTTCTCTTACGCCCATTTTGTTACTCTTGGTTGCTATGACGTAAACGGTCCCTATCACCTTTGCAAGATCATGCTCAAGAGAAAGAATCGTTGGGAACAGAGCACATCGAACTTCTCGCAACACAATAAATAACTTTCCAGCCAATTTACCATCCCGATTAACAGCCGGCATAGTTGTATACGAATGGTTTAAGGTACTGATGTTAGATGATCTTCATACAACTCTATTCGTGCCTCTACGTTTCAGGGTTCCTTTCATATGCATTTCCTCCTCGAATCCCGATTGGTCGAAGTTGAAAAGAAATTCCTTACCGAACGATGGAATAAGTTCATTTATCTCATCTACAAATTTTAGGACCGATTCCGCAATTGGCTGTGTATCGTCAAGTTGACGTTTTGTTTGAAATATCGTTACCATACATCTTCCAATTCTATAGCACTGTTTGAAGTTATGCAATCATCCACTGCTTCCCTTGAAATAGCTGTAACCTATGTCACGCGCAATTTGATGTGCAAAACGTATTTGGTCACTATAATGCACGCCCTGTAAATGTTACCGAGCATCCATGAAAAACATGAGTTTCTGTAACAAGTGCGCCTTTTCCTATCTTGAATATTCGTACTTTTTCTTATGCATTGCACGGTCACATTGGTGCGGACTTTTCGAAATCTCTTCATAATTTTCTTTTTTTTTTTTTTCGTTCACTACAATGCGGGAGATCTTCCATGTACGTAACATTGATTAGTATCAGATCCTTGGACAACGATTGTACTTTACTGCCGGCCGCGGTGGTCTAGCGGTTCTGGCGCTGCAGTCCGGAACCGCGGGACTGCTACGGTCGCAGGTTCGAACCCTGCCTCGGGCATGGATGTGTGTGTTGTCCTTAGGTTAGTTAGGTTTAAGTAGTTCTAAGTTCTAGGTGACTGATGACCTAAGATGTTAAGTCCCATAGTGCTCAGAGCCATTTTTTTTGTACTTTACTACGGTTCATCGGAGAGAGGATTTGTGCCTCCTTGTCCAATAAGGCTCTAAATCTTTTTCAGTATCATTTTCATTTGTTAATCACATATCATCATTGTAGAGGGTGTTTCAAAAAGGACGTTACATCTATGAAAATTCATATGAATGAATTCCTAGTACCTGCAGAGGTGATTGCAGTGTCACTTTGTAGGGAAATACATAAAGTTTTGCCTCGTGTTGTTCGCTAGTGCCGAATCGCACCGTAAGGAGCGCTAGCGGCAGTTGCGTTAAAGGCGGTTGTCTTCAATGGACCCAAACGTGCTAACTGCGTGTTTTGGTTTGAAGAATCGAAGTCCGTACCAAGTGCGCTAAAGATTCTCCTAGTAAGCCTATAATTTATAAGTGACACAAATATTTTGTAGATACAGGGTGCTCGGTGAGACATGGGAAATCATCAGGTCGTCAAAGCACATCTGACGACGTCGCTTAGCGAGTGAGACAACGTTTAGTCAACAGCCCTACGAAATCAACCCGGCGAACATCTCGCGAACTGCAAATCGCATGTACGACTGTTTGGCATGTTTTGAGAAACCGTTTACACATAAAAGCGTACAGTTTGACGATCATATAAGCAATAAAAGACACTGAAAAAATTGCTTGCAACAACTTCTGTGCAGATATGTTAAATCGAGTACGTGAGGATGAACAATTCTTGGACAAAATTATCTTTTTTGACAATACGGATTTTCACTTAAGTAGCATTTTCACTTAAGTAGCAAGGTTAACACAGATAACTGCAGGATTTGGGGCAGTGAAAATCCACATCAAACATTGCAACATGTTTGTGACTGCCCTAAACTGAACATTTTTTGTGCCTTGAGCAACAACAAAGTGTACGTCCCGTTTTTTCCGTGAGAGATCCATCAATGGTATAGTGTACTTGGATATGTTACAACTATTTTTGATACCACAGATCGATGAGGATGATCGAGAACAAAATATTTACTTCATGCAAGATGGTGCACCACCTCACTTTCTGGCTGACGTCCGGGATTTTCTCACTGACCGCTTTCCAGGTCAATGGACTGGCCGTGATGGGCCCATTGCATGCCCCCCAAGTTCCCCAGACCTGACACCACTCCATTTTTTTAGGGGATTTATCAAGGATATCGTGTTTGTACCTCCTGTGCCGGCTTTTCTACCTGAACTTAGAACAAGAATTTGCGCTGCCACTGAATAAGTTACAGTGTTTTTGGGAAGAAATTGACTTCCAGTGGGATGTGTGCAAGATAACCAGCAGAAGCCACATACAACTGAGCCACGGCGAGCTGGCGCCAGTGTTATTTTGTCCATATATCGTTGAGATCGATTGTGGTTGAGTTACGTTATCTTTGCTTTTCGCGTGTCTTATCTTCCGGGTTGGAGGGCGAAGCGAGTTGGTTGTTAGCCTTCGATGGGTAACCCTGGAGATCTCGTCATTCGCGGGGAGAAGGGTGTCAACGGCTGCCGAACTAGCGTGAAGACCGTTACTCGTTGTGGTGTGAAATTGGTTGGGCGTTTTGCTGACATGGGCACCTTGGAGATACAAGTTCTGTGACTTCGCTGGGAGCCAAATTTGAAGGGAAGCGGTGAAGCTGTGGAACCCTCTCCCTCGTATTGTGTACCTTGTATGAAGGAAGTCGTCGTAATTGTGTTTGTCCACCGACGCACTCAGAGCCATATAAACTTAATTATTATGGTGAGACTTTCGTGGTCGAACCTTAAGACGGTGTGTGGAAGGGTTCAGTTGGCCTAGTTAAATGGTGGCCGTTATTTGAAAGTTTTACTAGTGCCTTGTGTCTCTTGCAATCAAATGATTTTATGTTGCCGTTTTTAAAGCCAGCACTCTATTAATACAGTTGTCGATGTGTAAGTGAGTCAAAGGGTCTGTCGAGTGTTTCTGTGTTTCAGAGTTATTGGAATGTCTTTGTGATTCGGGCAGAAACTTTCGATTGCGCCAGCGCCTTAGCGGGGAGTGAAATGTCATCCGAGGTCTAAGGCCTTGCAGTGCTTAAGAACCTGGCCACCACCGTGAGTTGTTCACAAACCGCCTTCCAAAGTTTAGTATTTATCTTCCTTCCACCAAGGCGGTTTAAGCTGGTGGATATATAAATACATATTGTACGTAACCTGTTCGTATATGAAGTTGTTTCCTTAAATATTAGGGACTGGCAACTAGTTAAATCTTAAACTGCATAGCACCTGCCGAGTTCCTTGTGCATCCTTTTCTAGTAATTTTTTTTATTAACACATCTCAGCACGTGAACGTTTATTTTAAAGATCAATGTTTCTGCTGCAGTTTTTTTTTTATTTAAGTGGTTCTGTCATGTTATGTAATTGGATCCTAGCTTGGCACTAGCGTTCAAGTGTCATTGAGTCACCCTTTACTTGTAATTGGTTTATTGTATGTATTTTCAGGGTAATCCTATATGGGAGTTTGAATTTCTGAAGTTTGTCAGTAATTCTGTTTTCATAATAAGGGACTGTTTGAGTACTGAGTACGTTGGGTTTCTAACTGTATTTGCAAAGCTTTATCTAGTGGCTCGCCCACAATTTGTAATTCTCAAATTGTTTTTCAAAGGCGTAATGTCAATAAATTGTCTTAATTGTAAAGTGTGACTACCAACCGTGATTCCATTCCGCTTCCTGTTTTATGGTATTTAAGATATGGTGTGTAAGTATGGTACAATTAAGGAATCACGTATCAACAACATCTTTGGTTTAAGATAAGAAAAACTTGTTGTGTTTTCCTACAAAATAACACTACATCCAGCTCTACATCTCCTTTCAATAAATTTATGTGAATTTTTAAAGTTTTAAAGTCCTTTTTGAAACACCTTGTACTTCTCATGTACATTGTCTGCACAATCAATGAATATGACATCACACGTGACACCACACATGGAAAAATCCAAGTCCACAGCAGTAATCAATTATTAAAACTATGTTGCGTTGTACCATTGACGGAAGTCATTCAGGGTGTTTGCACTTTATTTCATGCCCAAGGAAGAACCTTACCAGACGGTTCAAATGGTTCAAATGGCTCTGAGCACTATGGGACTTAACATCTGTGGTCATCAGTCCCCTAGAACTTAGAACTACTTAAACCTAACTAACCTAAGGACATCACACACATCCATACCCGAGGCAGGATTCGAACCTGCGACCGTAGCGGTCGCGCGGTTCCAGAATGTAGCGCCTTTAACCGCTCGGCCACACCGGCCGGCTTACCAGACGGGCTGCCGTGAATATTTTTATGACATCTGAAGTTGCTCAGATTATTCAATGCTGCAGTTAATAAAGCTTTTGTATCATCAGTAGCTCTTGGCAGTTCTGAAATTCCCTATGTTTCACGTAATTTATCTGCGTGTTTATCTGCACAAACTTTATTGATATGTTGCAGTTTAATCTGCCCATCCACTGTTGTAGTCCACGACAACAATATGTCGACAATGGCGCCTGTGTTCTTTGCTGAATCAAGGGACTCTCGCGTCTTGTACCCACGAGCAGGCCACGATCGAATGTACTTCGCTCCTCCAGTGCTCGGCTGTCACGCTGATGGCCAGTATAAAGCTTGACCCCAAGCTGATCTCGTAACTGCTGTGTCCCCCTGTGGAGGTGGTACACAGACGTAGCAAAAGAGGGAGCCACCAGCAAGGACAGTCTGAACTGTGGCGCACGTAGTTGCGGTCGAACGCCGAAGAGGATGCTCATAAAGGACTATATTATGCTTGTGGCGTATGTCATTCAAATAGTACTATCCATCAGCCTTAGTTCTGGTCTGGTTCCGTGCCAGGCAAATAGTTTCCAAATGATCCACCAACCGCGGATATAAGAGGACGTACAGTTCCACTCAGCCCATGCCTCCAAAGTCTCACAATGTCGCAGTGCGCGTGTGTCCACAGATTGCCGGGACCATTACCGTGAGCAGAGCAAGTCTGGGCACAGTACTAGGCTCCAAGAAAAAAAAAGAACGATGCACCACGAAGGAACTGTACGAATGCAACAGAAATCGGCAGATGTGATGTGCATATACAAACAAATGATTACAGTTTCAGAAAAATTAGATCGTTTATTCAGGAGAAAGCGTCACAGATGGAGCAAGTCAATAATGCGTCGAACCACCTCTGGTTCCTAGGAATGCCCTTTTCGGCTTGTCATTGAAATGAAGTGAAATGTCGTGGTGGCTAGGGCCCCCCTTCGCGTAGACCAGTCACCTGGTGCACATCTTTTCAGTTGAAGCCACTTCGGCGGCTTGATCGTCGATGGGGGTGAAGTGATGATGATTAGGACGACACAACACCCAACCCCTGAGAAAATCTCCGACCCAGGCGGGGATCCAACTCAGGCCCCTTGGCACATTAGTCCGTCGCGCTGACCACTCAGCTACCGGGGCGGACGGCTTGTCATTGACTGATATAGTTGTTGGATGCCCTCCTTAGGGACATCATGCCAGATTCTGTCAAATTGGTTCGTTAGATGGTTACCGAATCACGAGGTGACTGGAGCGCCCTGCCCATAATGCTTCAAGCGCTCTCCAGAGACCTCGTTGGGCGAGGTCGTGTTTGGCAAGTACAAAGGCAAGCAGTGGAAAATCTCGACGTATGCGGGCGGCCATTATCCTCTGAAACGTAAGCCAAGGAAAACTTACCGTGAAGGGCAACAATACAGAGTGTTGAATATCGTCAACGTACCGCTGTGCTGGAAGAGTGTCGCGGATGACTAACAGCTAAAGGGTTCCTGCTGTCAAAAGAAAGGGTACCCCAACACATCACTCCTGGTTGTAGGGCAATGCTGTAAGGGACAGTGACGTTGGTCACCAGATACGTCTTTCGTGTGGAATCCCATTGCCTGGAGTAGAATTGTCTTCAGAGATGAATCCCGCTTCCAATTGAGCCACGATAACAAGAAAAGACGTGTCTGGAGATGTCCCAGAGAGCGGCGGGATACTCACATGTCGCACCACTTACACAAGTGGTGTTGTGAGGCGCCATTTCTTTTCATGTCAGGAGCCCTTTAGCTGTCATCTGCGGTGCACTAACAGCACACAAGTACGTCGACGACATTCTTGGCCCAGTTTTTGTCCTTCATGGCAAGCCACCCTGGGTTTAAATTTCAAGAAGCTAATGCCCATCGGCCCGCACACGGCGGAAGTTTCTACTGGTTGTCTTCGTGCTTGACAAATTGACAATCTAACGCTCCAGTTGCACAGAATTTGGCACGATATCGCTTAAGAGGACATTCAAGTGCTTGCATAAGGGCAAGACATAAACAGATACGTTATTGACTTTCTGAATTTGGGAAACTTTCTCTTGAATAAATCATCCAGGCTTTCTGAAATAGTACTCATTTGTTCGACTGTACGTGCAGAAACCAGACAACTGTTCAAAGCTTTGTCTGTCATAGTTAGAACTTTTTCCCATGCACCATCATCCACATCATCATACTAAAGATATGTAATGTATATAGCTTTTTAATAAATTACTATTAATTGTACCCTAATCTGTGTTTGCTTAAACCTCTGTTTAGACCTATTTTTCCCTCTGACAGGACTGGTTAGTTGCTGCATGCTGATACAGCTACCTCAACAACAGTAACTACTTCTTGTAGTTTCGGGCTTGACTCGTGCCACTTTTATGTTGCAAACCAAGTTCATTTGGTGAACACGACAGTAACACGTCCAACTACACAATTCGCTGCATATCAAGGGCTGATAAAAGTATTTAATTCAACATGTGCTTGTTTACACCACAAAAACTCGTATAATATAGGATTTCGACACTATAACTTCAATCAAGGGCTTGCGAAGACGCATTAAACATCATGTAGTAGCCCACAGGTCGCTCTGAAAGTCACTTCAGCGACCACCCATCCCTCACAAAAGCAAAAAGCTACTGCCTTTTCTTAGTGCTTGGCTGATGTTAAGAGCTATTGTTTTAGACACTGCGCCGTTTAACACCAAATAGTATATACAGATCTCCACCCACATTCGCACGCACTATCTACCCAATCTTAACGCATGTTGTTGCATATAGAAATTTTCATTACACAATATACACTAACGAGCCAAAGCAACATGCCTAATACCGTGTAGGGCCACCGCGAACACGCATAAGTGCCGCTACGCGACGTGACATCGACTCGACTAATGTCCGGAATACTGCTGGAGGGAACTGACACCATGAACCCTCCAGGGCTGTTCATAAATCCGTAAGAGTACGAACGGGGTGGAGATCTCCTCTGAACAAAAAAATGGTTCAAATGGCTCTGAGCACTATGGGACTTAACATCTGTGGTCACCAGTCCCCTAGAACTTAGAACTACTTAAACCTAACTAACCAAAGGACATCACACACATCCATGCCCGAGGCAGAATTCGAACCTGCGACCGTAGCAGTCGCACGGTACCGGACTGAGCGCCTAGAACCGCTAGACCACCACGGCCGGCTCCTCTGAACAGCCCATTGCAAGACATCCCAGATATGCTCAATAATATTCACGTCCGGGGAGTTTGGCGGCCAGCGGAAGTGTTCCTGGAGCCACTCTGCAGCGATTCTGGACTAGTGGGGTGTCGCATTGTCCTGCTGGAATTGCCCGAGTCCGTCGGAATGCACAATGGGCATGAATGGATGCAGGTGATCAGACAGGATGCTTCCGTACGTGTCACTTTAGAGTCGTATCTAGACGTAGCAATGGTCCCATATCACTCCAACAGCACACACACCACACACCGTTACAGAGCCTCCACGAGCTTGAATAGTCGCCTGCCGACACGGAGGGTGCGTGGATTCATGACTTTGTCTCCATACCCGTAAACGTCCATCCGCTCGATACAATTTGTAACAAGACTCGTCCGACCAGGCAACATGTTTCCAGTTATCAACAGTCCAATGTCGGTGTTGACTTGCCCAGGTGAGCCGTGATAGGTACACCAGTGGTCCTTCGGCTCAAAAAGCCCATATCGATAATGTTTCGTTGAATGTTTCTCACGCTGACATTTGTTGATGGCCCAGCATTGAAAGCTGCAGCAATTTGCGGAAGGGTTGCACTTGTGTCACGTTGAACTATTCAATTGTCGTTGCTTCCTTTCTTGCAGACTCTTCTTTCCGCCGCAGCGATGTCGGAGATTTTATGTTTTACCGGATTCCTGATATTCCAGTGCACTCGTCGTACGGGAAATCTCCACTTCATAGCTACCTCAGAGATGCTGTGTTCCATCGCTCGTGCGCCGACTAGAACACCGTATCAGACTCTCTCAAATATTTAGAACCTGCCATTGTAGCATGAGTAACCGATCTAACAACTGCAACAGACACTTGTTGTCTTATATAGGTGTGGCCGCCGCAAAGCCTTATTCTGCCTGTTTGTATATCTCTCTAATTGAATACACATGCCTGTAACAGTTTCTTTGGCACAGCAGCTTTCCACAGAATAGATTTGTAGTCAGGGGCTGGTACTGTTAGCCAATCGACGAATTGTAGTAATATTTAGGAAGTATATTTTTTGTGCAGTTCAGACACTTTTTTAATGGAACAATAATTTGGACATTAACAGACAAAAAATATGGTAAATTAGGATGTCAGTGGTGTTTTTTACAGGACTCAAGTGTGAGTCACTTAAAAGATATTGTATTTTGAAAAGTTCGCGCACCGGCACTTGTACAATACTTGTGGTAGCACACACTAAAGAACAGTGCAAGTACGTACACTAATTATGTGGCTTCTGAAAAGTAACTTAACAACTGACCATCTTAGGTTGTGTTCAAAGTGACCACTGAGAGTGGCAATTCACGTTTACTGTCTACCATGGAATGACTGCTGTACATGTCCTCGCATTTCAGCGGAGATACCCCAGCAGAATGCAGTAACACGTCATTCGATATCATCTGATGTAGTTGGTATGTCCTTGTAATAGCGTCTTTCAGATTTCCCCACAGAAGAAAGTCTACAGGCGCCAAATCCAGGGACCGGATCGGTCAGAGTATAGGTCCTCTGCGTCCAATCCAGTGATTTGGAAACAATTCGTGAAGTCATGCTGAGGTACTTCGTGCTCTACGTGCTGGACAGTCATCTTGTTGGTACCACAGGTAGCTCCTAATCTTCAGAGGAACGCCTTTTGGCATCCGTGGACGATGGTCTGTTAGGAGGGTGCGATAGTTGGGTGTGTTCAGTGTTCCGTCTAGCTGATGGGTCGCTATCTCACACCACACATTTTCACTCCATGGACGCTGACGTTCCATCACACGAAGCCAACGGGAATCGTCAACAGACCAACAGTATATGTTTCGGCTGATTAGCACGCCTTGACTGGTAAATGTGACTTCATCACTAAATAAAACACATGATACATCTGCAGTACCCTATCTTAATGCACATGATTCTCATAATCGCTTCCATGCAGCTCTTGATAGAGACACATGTGATAGGGACGGAACCTACAGTGATTAAGAATGCGTTGTACACTTGCCTGACCTCTGTATTCATGTCACTTCCTCGTGCGGCTTTTCGCGGGAACTAACGCGAAGATCAACTGCAACAGCAGCAAGAACTTATGGTCTTCTGCTTGGACTGTTGTACACTAACAGACAAGCAACTCGCAGTGCACTCAATGGACACACAAGTACACTGTAAACAAACATAACAATATCGTACCTAACAACTACGCAGGTTGAATGGCACAAACGTCTCTGTGGAAACTTTCCAAAAAACTATACCTCGTAATAGAATCCCGCAACAAACACCACTAACATTCTATTTGATCCTACTTTTAGTTTGTTAATATCAATAGGGATCTTTCTGTATAAAAAAGTGTACGTTTGCACAAAAATACACTTTCTAAGCATTATTACAATCTGTTGATTGGCTAACAATACCAGCCCCCGACTACCAATCCACAACGTGCAGAGAAGGAGAATGACAGAACACATCAAGAAGTATGACAAAGACACCCCAAGAGTCAGTCATTAAAATAAATCTGGTTTAAAGACGGCCAAGCGAAAGCTTATGATTGGAAAGAATTAGCTAATAGCGTTAGACACAGATCAACGCATAGTTACTGATCAGAAAGAAATACTCGAATATATTGAGAGTTTTTACAGTAATTTGTTCAGAGAAGTCAATGATGGTATCTTAATCATAAGTGAAACTGAAGCTTCTGTTTCCCAAATCCCACAAATACTGCCATCAGAATTCAAACGTGGTGAAGACAAGACGAAAAAAGTAGCTACTACAGACAGTGGGGACCTGTCAGTAAATATTTTAAAGCTGAAGGATGAGGACCCTATGAGGAATTTAGTTAAATATTTTCAAGTTTCTTTCACAATGGGAAATTACCAAGAGATGGGAGTAAATCCAAAATAATCCTAATACACAGGAAAGTGTAAAGTATAAAGAACTATCATCCTATCATCCTATCATCCTATCAGCCTTCTATCCACTCAGTACAAATTTTTTACTAGAACTGTGAATACCAGAGTGAGCAGTATGCTTGACCTGGCTCAACCCACTGAGCAAAATTGATTCCGCGCGGTATTTAGTACAATTGATCATAGCCTCACTCCATGCGGAAGAATTAGTAGAACAAATGAGTACCATCTACTTCTTTGCCTTGTGTTTATACATTCTGGAAAGACAGTCCATTCTTTCATTCTCCCAGCTGTGTTTGAGGCTCTGACAGAACAAGGAATAGAACAGGAGTACATTAAAGTCTTATATAACATATACAAAACCTCCACAGCGTTTACGAGTGTTGTTGAAGAAACCAGTGACTTTCCCATTGAAAAGGGGATAAACCAAGGTGAGTCTATGTCTCCAAATCTATTTTCAGCAGAAAAATCAATGTCTAAACCGGATTGAAAAACAAAGGAAATCCAAATTCCGGGAAAGAGATTAAATAACCTGAGGTTTGGTGATGATATTGTTCTGTTTGGAAATAGTGTAGAAGGATTTCAAATATTGGCGAGGGAACTCCTTAGTCTGCTCTAAAGTTGGTCTAAACATGAACTGTAATAAAGCCGATACCATGATGAATGAATGTACACTACAAAGAAATATATCTGTTGGAAATAAGAATTTGAAAGGGTCGCAGAATCTTCATATTTGTGTCAACTTGTAAATACGAAAGGAGACTTGAAACTACAAAAATATTTCGAGGTTGCTAACACGACTAACATTCTAATTGATTCTACTTTTAGTTTGTTAATATCAATAGGCATCGTTCCATTTAAAAATGTTTACGTTTGCACAAGAAATACACCTTCTAAGCATTATTACAATCTGTTGAATGGCTAACAATACCAGCCCCAGACTACCAATCCATGGCTGACAAGTTCCTGAAAGATGCTGTTTAATTTTGAAATCTAAAACTTCGACTGAGATGAAGAAAATAGTTTTTGACCAATGTATACTGCTAGTAATAACCTATGGCTGATACACTTGGACATTAAATGAATTCCATGTTAGAAAACTAATAGTAACCGAAAGAGGGCTGTAAAGACCAATGACAGACTACACAAAGAAAGACAGAAAGAATGCAGTTGATATTACATGGGCAACCAAGGTTAATGACGTAATGGAAAGAGATAATACCTTGAAATGGCAGTTGGCTGGTTATGTTGCTCGAAGAAAAGATGGCAGGTGGTCAAAACAAGTACTAGATTGAAGCGCAATTTACCAAAAAAGAGCAAGAGGAAGACCATCGGCCAGCGGAGACAGAGGCTTAAGAGAGACAGCTGGATAGAACTGGCAACAGGAAGCTCAAGATAGGCAGAAATGGAAGAACCTGCAGGGATCGTAAGACAAAGAGGCCACATCGGCAAGTGATCGAACTGACTGATATATAATTTATTTGTGAGATCCATTATAAATAATTCATCATAATTTGAGAAATTGAAACTCACATTGCGTTCATTCAGAAGTTCAATATTCGAGATACGAATGAGAATATACGTGCAGTATGATAAAGAATAAGATGGCAGACGATTACGATTCATCTCATACACCGATTGACGTTGAAATGTTGGGACATAAAGGCATCGTAGTTGGTACGCATGTTGAGGCCGCATTAGAATAAACTTCATGGGACCTGAATATATACGTAAAATATTAAAGAAGTGTTGTGACATTAGATGTTATATAATGTACTGTATAGAACTCTACAGAAATATTGTACCGTTGGCAGCCATATGTAACAGCTGCTTACTATGAGCTTATAGATTATTTGAGCAAAAACAGTATTTCACTGAACCACGTAGAGCAGTGTATAAATACCTGTTTACTCCCTCTGTCAAAGCTACTAGCTACAAGCTAGGGCGTAATCACTTATGGCAAGATAACATACACCAACAAGGGGCAAATGTCGGCAAGCCCGTGCATATCAACAACGTTGACTGGATGTACCAGCCGACCAACAGGCTACAGCAGGGAAACCGATGAGCCCGCCCACTGACACACAAACAAATCGCCAACATCACCCTACACTGTGTATCTGATATATGACCCATCGGACACAAAACAATGATAAACCTAACTGTTACAGGTATGCTGACGCTGACCGAGAGATCAACACCGGCACCCAGCGGCAGTTGCCGAGTGACAGCACCGCACAACGTCAAAGGTACCAACATATATGATACCCTCTACTAACAAGCCTACCCTTGCATGACCTGTCGCAGGCAGCAGGACATCCGCTACTGCTCTTACTACCCAATCTAACCATCGCAGCCGCGCAGGATTAGCCGAGCGGTCTAAATGGCGCTGCAGTCATGGGCTGTGCGGCTGGTCATGGTGGAGGTTCGAGTCCTCCCTCGGGCATGGGTATGTGTATTTGTCCTTAGGGTAATTTAGGTTAAGTAGTGTGTAAGCTTAGGGACTGATGACCTTAGCAGTTAAGTACCATAAGATTTCACACACATTTGAACATTTAACTATCGCAGAGGTTTTTTTCCCTTGGCTCTTGTCTTGGCATTTTTTTTCCTCTGCCCATCAAACTGCTACCTTTCGTTCGACTTTCGATCCAATCTACCTCCAGATGAGCGCTTATTAATGTTTAACCTTAACCAGACGTACGCAAACATCGCAGTACCCACATCCTGCGACACCTCACTTTAGTGAAAACTAACCCTTATGCAGAGGTGGCAGTAGATTTTTTGAGTTAGCCATCATGCCGGTGTGGGCGTAAAGTGTGCCAAAGTGTATGAGTGCAGAACCTGTAAATACTGTAGGGGTGAGTTCACAGAGGGAACTTATATGTGGGTAACACTGCTTATTGGACTGAATGCCATATAATCCGTGTTTAAGGCCTACCGACGAAACATTTTTCAAAATTTTGTGTTACCGCTACGCAACGAAACTTGTATAAAAAAGTTAGAGAACCAGCGTTTGAAGCTAATGCCTCCACCATACATTGCACTAAGGACTACAAAGACAAGATACGAGAAATTACGGCTCAAATTGAGGCACGTAGACATTCGTTTTTCCCTCTCTCAATCGGCGAATGGAACAGGAAAGGAAACGACCAGTAATGGTACAGGCTACCCTCCGCCACGCATTGTGTGGGGTCTTGCAGAGTAGGTATGTAGATGAAGTGTGGTGTGTTTCCTACAGAACTGCCTCAGTCATGATCGCCATCAATGTCCTATGCAGCTACATATTACAAAGATACTGCCGGCCGGGGTGGCCAAGCGGTTCTAGGCGCTACAGTCTGGAACCGCGCGACCGCTACGGTCACAGGTTCGAATCCTGCCTGGGGCATGGATGTGTGTGATGTCCTTAGGTTAGTTGGGTTTAAGTTATTCTAAGTTCTAGGGGATTGATGACCTCAGTAGTTAAGTCTCATAGTGCTCAGAGCCATTTTTTTTATCAAAGATACACAGCCTCTTACTGGGAGGGGAAGTGTTCACGGGCCACAGCCGCTGCTGCTACCCCCAGCACGGGTGTTCCTGGCACCCTCCTCTGGCTTCACCCCCTGCCACCACCAGCAGTGCCGCCACTGCTGTCAAGTCGAACAGATGTGAGTGTATCTCCGACACAGAGCATGCATTGGGAGAGCCACATGCTGCCGGGTTATCGGGTGCACGGTAAACAGCCACTGGAGATCGCCCATTGGGTGTGTGTTATCGCTCAGTAATGGACCGGTTGAAGTGAGGCTCTTGTGGGTCTTATTGACTTGTGAAATTATAGTTCATGAAAAGCAATTGACACTGTGGCTTAGTCGGAAGAGCATCCATACGCAAATTATATTTTAAAACTGAAAGAATAAGGGACAAAATCATTTATTATTACTTTCCATTTTACAACCAGCACAGTGCTATTTAATCGGAGGAGACTCACTAATATGGAATAGTGCATACACATCATAATGTTGAGGGACCACGTCATTCGTGTCCGCTGCGTACCCCAAGCTGTACATGTCCCCTGGGTGGTTGTAAGCGAGTAACAATACTGGTTCCAGACAAACCCATTGTTCTCCTAACTTACATCACGTCACTACACATAAAGCCGATGTGACAAAGCAGAGAAACAGTCCTTTTGAGGACCAGTTGTACAGAAAATTTGATTTGGTCCCTGTGTTAAAACGTGCATGCTGAAGACTTAAGGCATTAGTAGAGCCAAATGACAAACTCTACACAAGATACTAGATGAGAACGAAATTGGTTTGGTAGCCATTTAGGAAACTCATGTATAAATTGAAGACCAGCTTGCTATAAGAGGTAAAGTACCTGGATTGGATCTACTTGGTGCTACATACAACAACGTTATGGTTCAAATGGCTCTGAGCACTGTGGGACATAACATCTGAGGTCATCAGTCCCCTAGAACTTAGAAGTAACCTAAGGACATCACACACATCAGTGCCCGAGGCAGGATTCGAACATGCGACCATAGCGGTCGCGCGGTTCCGCACTGAAGCGCCTATAACCGCTCGGCCACTCCGGCCGGCCCAACAACGTTATGAACTAGCAACGTGGATTCGTAAAGGTAGGCCCACATGTGTCTACCAGCACACAAATAATATCCATGAAGTCACTGTCAAAATTGGCGAAATAACTGCTATGAATCCAGAATGAAATTTTCACTCTGCAGTGGAGTGTGCGCTGATATGAAACTTCCTGGCAGATTAAAACTTGCTCGAGAAAGGCAAAGGTCCAGAGTTCGAGTCTCTGTCCAGCGAGGACGTTTCATATCAGTGCAGACTCCGCTACAGAGTTGAAAACCTCATTCTGGAAACATCTCCCAGGCTGCGGCTAAGCCATGTTTCTCCAATATCCTTTCTTCCCGGAGTGCTAGTTCTGCAAGTTTCGCGGAAGAGATTCTGTGAAATTTGGAAGGTGGGAGACGAGGTACTGGCAGAATTGAAGCTGTGAGGACGGGGCGCGAGTCGTGCTTGAGTAGCTCAATCGGCCTGCATGATGACTCAGTCTGTTTGATCAGAGGGTTAGCTGCCCTCTGTAGTAAAAAAAAAAAAAAAAAAAAAAAAAAAAAAAAAAAAAAAAAAAAAAACTGAACGAATGGATCAACAAAGAACTTCAACGGGTGTCATTGGATGTCCGCCAGAACAAATGAGATTATTAAAAAAAAAAAAAGAACAAGAAAAATGTCGGTAGAGCACTAGCCCTCGTAAGGCAAACGTCTCGATTTCGAGTCTCCCTTCGGCACACAATTTTAATCTACCAGGAAGTTTCATATGAGCTGTTGTGAATGTCTGTAAACCACCAGGAAGCATGTGACCGCAGGTGTACTAAACACCCATGATCAGCCTACAGTGTGCTTGGGAGTCCTCAACAGCCGTCACGAGCAATGGAAATATAAACGTAACAAACTAAAGGGGAACATACTGGTTGACTGATCTGAAGAACTCAAGCTCCATCTTGTTTTTGACGATAAATGTCGGGGTACATTCCGTTCTTGTCCCTGAAGAATAGATCATAACCCATGATTATTTTTTATGTTCTCTAACAACAATAGCCGCCTTTACCAGTGTCAAGCACAGCTCCTGGACGACTGACCACACGGTCAACATCGCTCAGTTCTTTTCGAGTTAGGTGCTAGCATACCTGTCGTAAGAAGATGGAACTTCAAAAGAGGCGACTCGTCTGCATTTTCTGAAAATCTGGACAAATGTGTGGGATGGATCCCACCAATAAAGACAAACTGTAAGAGATTCATTGGAGCTGTACTATGCACAACAATGAAATGTATCCCAAGTGGATTCCGAAAGGAATGTATGAATGGAAAGGTGTTAAACTCTGTTACAAACAGTGACTGTAATAGGTGACAAACTTCTGCACATTATCGACGCAGCTGGTCGTATGTAGCCGACTGAAGAAGTTGAGGCCTTAGACTTCCGCTTACAAGCAGAAAAGCCTGGTCTCTGCTGAGAAATCTTGGAAGTACCAACCCACCAGACCGCACGAAGGAGGCTGTTACTCCCAACCAAGTAGCAAATAACATTGTGACCATCCCCAGAACCCTTAAGATTCGATCACATACAATTAAAATAAAAAACGAACTGAAGGCTCTCAGACTACACTGCAAACCTGAGTCAAACTACGCCAGACCATACAGCAATGACGAAATAACAACAGCCCTCACAGAAATGAAAGAAGGGAAGGCACCTAGTTTTGAAGGAATCCATTCAGAATTCATAATCCACATTGAGAAATATGTAAAAACTTGGCTAGCAGCGTTTTTTATTGATATCCTCCAAACTGGTAACACATCCCATGATTTAAAACGAGAAAAAACCATAAGCACCTTAAAACCAGGCAAACCAATTGAGAAACTGCAAAGCTGCCAACCCATTGCTTTGCTTAGCACAGAATATAAACTTTTACAAAGATTACTGTACAACTGAACCTGCCACAAAATTTTTCGAAACCTGCCTGCTGAACAGCCAGGATTTCGCCCAAACTGCAGCTTCACCGACCACATTCTCTCACTGACAACTTTTGCTGAAGCAGAATTCCAAAATAAACCGAAGACTTCAACTATGTTTATAGATCTAATAGCAGCATGTGATACTGTGTGGAGCAGCATGTGATACTGTCTTAAAAATGGAAACCTCATCAATGCTACGTTAAGCAATAGCAGCTTCCAAGTTCTAATGAGTAATAAGATGAGCCCTGTAATCAAACTTAATAATGGCCTTCCCCTCTGCTGTTTTTCCTGCATATAACAGACATGTTTAAGACATCAAGGAAATTTCGATATTCTGACGATTGGGCTCTTGCTGCGACCCGCAAAAACCTAGGCGTCACTGAGTCTGTCTTGACTGACGACCTACAAATACTTCAGTAAATGTAGGTTGCAGCCAGATGCTGCTATAACAGAAGTAGCCAGTTTCCTTCGTAGCAAGACGTTCGCGGACAAAGAAATAAAGACATATTTTGAAGGGGAACAGCTTCCCCATAACGAAAGACCACGTTAGCTAGCGACACGCTTCACAAGACGCTCGGCTTCAAAGCGCACTTGCTGAAATCTGCAGCTAATATGAAGTCAAGGGACAACGTCTAACAGAAACTTCGTGATACAACGTGTAGATTAGCAGCTTCAACATTAAGGACATCTTCAAAAAAATTTTTCAGGGTTTTTGACCGCATTCTCTCTCCCTCTCTCTCTCTCTCTCTCTCTCTCGCTCTCTCTCTCTCTCTCTCTCTCTCTCCTTCTCAATGTGGTCACAAACCCAGAAAAATTTAATTGAATGTGACAATGGCCGCGGAGCCTACGTTTATAACTAAGGGCATCTGGTCTTGGACTGGTGCATAACGTGGCAGAGATTGTGCTGCTGCAGTCTGGATCAACAGTCCATACGCCACACTCATCGATACAGGGCTCAACCAGACTATTCGCACCATCACAGGATCAGCCAGCAACACAACAACTATCTGGCTGCCTGTTCTCAGCCACATAGCTCGCCCATTTTTTGCGCCGTGAAACTGTTCCCAGGCGAGAGTTTGCAAAGTTTACAACAATATCTGGTGGTCCTTACCTCCTTGCCGGCCGAAGTGGCCGTGCGGTTAAAGGCGCTGCAGTCTGGAACCGCAAGACCGCTACGGTCGTAGGTTCGAATCCTGCCTCGGGCATGGATGTTTGTGATGTCCTTAGGTTAGTTAGGTTTAACTAGTTCTAAGTTCTAGGGGACTAATGACCTCAGACGTTGAGTCCCATAGTGCTCAGAGCCATTTGAACCATTTTGAACCTTACCTCCTTGCGCATGATGACATATCTGAACCCAGTGAAAATAGACTTCTCTCCCATCACTCATCTCTATAAGATGCAAAATCTCTGGTGAACAATGGAGCAACAAGAACAAACCGATGGACAGAAACAAAGATACCCCAGAACAGCTGAAGATGCTCCGCATCTCGACTAATCGACGAGGGTCTGGAAAGCATCCCAGGGTCTGGCCTCTGCACACGATGGAGTAAGGACATATATTGGAAGATGTGCTGACTCAGTGTACAAAAGGGGACTAACAACATCATCCAACTGTAAACAATGGTACAGAATGGCAATCTGTTCAGCATATCATACGTACGCATGCAAATCGATCCTTTCTTGGTGGTCCGAAAGAGTCCCTGTTAGCAACTAAGGCATCAATTGTACACCGCCGTTTGTGAAAAGTGCAACACCGAGAAGTAATTACCCGAATGGCGCCACACTTGGTGGAAGTGGCGACGGATGTGCAAGCAATACGTGATACGTTTTGCATCGAGATGGGGTACACGTAGGCCGAGCAGAGCCCTCTCGTGTCGGTCCGACAGGGTCCGTGTTGCGCCTAGTGTAGTCGGTGCAGAGCTGTCACACGAGGTGGGAACAATACAGTGAGTGCCAATAGGCCTCGTCGGCGTCAAACAGAGCCATACCGGCATGTGAGCGAGTTCGAATGGAGCAGAATCATCGGTCTCCGGGAAATGGGGTTGTCATACCGTGACATTTCGGCTCGCACAAGCCATTCTTTTTCAACAGTGATACGTGTGTGGTAGCAGTGGATAGAGGAAGGTCGTACGCAGCGACGAGCGGGAACTAGAGATGGGGGATGCGCTCTTGAACTAATTCATAGAGTTGAATCTTTCAAAGGAGTGAACAATCAGTGATTCAGAAAAAAAGAACAGTAGCTCCAAACGTTTCCCACGGCAGAGAGAGAGAAAGAGAGAGAGAGAGAGAGAGAGACGGAGGATATCAGCAGCGCCTCTGCTGGTCAGAGCACAGTGCACGCCACACAACACAGCCAGCGCCGGCCTCTGGCCTGCTTCTACCTTGGCTGCCTGCATTGTGCAGTGCCCCATTGGATTTTGTGTTTCACATATGCCGTGCCGTCTCTGTGCGTCCTCTGCCGCGTGCAGTGAGTGTCTGACGCAGCTTAACTTAGCATCGCACTCTGTCGGCGATCGTTTCAGTTGCACGTCCTGCCCTCTGGGCAGTTGATGCAAACAACAGGACAGAGAGCCACCTAGCGGATAACATAGGAACTACTTGCAACAACCTGCTCGCAAGAGAACGGACGATTTGTCTCGGAGCGGGTGAGTTCACCGCTCCCCCCACCCTCGGAACTCGCCCGCTCAACGCTCACCCCACCGTCTCGACTCTAGCCAGAGCGTTGAGCAAAGCGACTCAGGTGTCACTCTGGTCTCTGCGGTCTCAGCTCACGCAGTAATACAGCTCGCGGCTCGACCTGCTCGACTCAGCGCCTCTGCATCGGAGTTCGTCTCTACTGGATATTGTTCTTCGTAGTAATACCGCTACATATATTACATTATTATGTTATGTATACATCATTTGTTTTTATTTTATTTTTATTTGTTTAAACTGATCAGATTAGGTTCCTGACGACTCCTCTTACTATAGGATTTTTGTTATGGACACTCGAATTTACGCTTTAATTACGAGCGAACCGATAAACGTATCGCAAAATGTGATACACCAATATTTTCCTTGTTTTATTCTGCGTAAGGCTATATGCAGCACTTTCGTTTTACAGTCAAATTTATATTTTTTTTCTTATTCTGGTACGGATTTTGCGATTTTAGGCGTCTTCGGAAGGAAACGTTCACTTTAAAAATATATGGCTTGCGATGTATTTGTATGAGGTTAATGAAATTTTAATACATTGTAGCCAAATATATTGTTAATGTAAATCTCAAGTTACAACAATTTCCGATCACCCAAAAAACCACGATAGTGCAAAATAAATCAATAATCAAAAACTTTGTCATATCGTGGAAATTTCAATAAACAATACAAAATTCTTACTCATTATCTGTGTTACTTCAAAATAGGATCAAATAAGATCAAAATACAGGTATAGTACTGGAATAAACCAAGTTTAAAGGGCAATGTGCCTTCCATTTATTTTCTATTGTAAATGAGTGGTGAGTCATGAAAAAGAGCTAATTCATTTCAGGGAGTGAACAGTTCTCATCCAATCTCTGAAAAGAACAGTTTTGCCCATCTCTAGTGGGAACTGGACCACGGAACATGACCACAGCACGGGATGACCGTCATCTTGTCCGCATGGCCATTACGGGCCGTACATCGTCAACCGCAGTGCTGGCTCATCGCTGGAGCACTGCAACAGGTGTGAACATGACTGCTCGTCGCCGCCTGCTGCAGGTTGGACTGGTTGCACGCTTCCATTGTCCAGAAACCACAAGCTCCTCCGACTGCAATGGGCACGTGAACACCGTCACTGGGGCGCTGAGTGGCAACATGTGACGGCCGCATAAGTGTCCGGCAGTACCGTGGTGAGCGCAACCTGGAGGGCTGCATTGTGGAGACGCATAGTGAACAAACACCAGGTGTGATGGCGTGGGGTGCCATTGGTTACAACAACCAATCTCACCTCGAAGACGTATTGTGACAACTTTGAACAGCAACCGGTACCTAACGGAGGTTGAAGAGCCTGCGGTTCTCCCCCTGCTTCAGGCATCTCGACAGGCCACATTTCAACAGGACAATGCGAGGCCACATATTGCGAGGAATGTTCATGCCTTCTTCGAAGAGCGACGGCTACCATTGCTTCCTTGGCCTGCACGTTCGCCAGACATTTCGCCCATCGAACATGTCCGGGATATGGTTGGTCGGCACCTGGTACGTCACGGTCC
This sequence comes from Schistocerca cancellata, assembly GCF_023864275.1. Classification (NCBI taxonomy): domain Eukaryota; kingdom Metazoa; phylum Arthropoda; class Insecta; order Orthoptera; family Acrididae; genus Schistocerca; species Schistocerca cancellata. The sequence goes on along the minus strand of NC_064633.1, from coordinate 19,202,583 downwards.
TCCAGTAACTGGTGTCACGGGTTTGTGGGCTCGAATACAAACTGCGGGAGGGAAATCCTTCTGGAACGTATTCAGTACCTTATTCATTCAATGCCACGACATATAGTAGCTCTAATTGCAGCGCATTGTGGCCACACGACGTACTGAATAGTAGGGCTCAAAGGACATGTACAGATTTGAATAGGTAATCATTTGTTACTTGTCGTGTACCTAACCTGTGGTATTAAATTAGTTGAATTCATGCGTTTCCTTCTTGGTGTTGCAGTTTCCACAAACGGTAGTCTATAATGTCAGCAATAACTGTGAGCTTCTGGGCGTTGTAAATATTGTAAATTGAACAATTTTCTCATCATAATTTCCTTTTCTACTTGTTATGTAAGTAGGCTGTTTACGTTTTTATGTTGGTAACGCCATGTAGCGCTCTATATGAAAATCACTGACTGTGCTGTGTGAAGGCTGTGGTTGGTTTGCATTGTTGGAGTAATATTCGCCATTGTAGTGTTGGGCAGTTGGCTGTTAACAGCGCGTAGCGTTGCGCAGTTGGAGGTGAGCCGCCAGCAGTGGTGGATGTGGGGAGAGAGATGGCGGAGTTTTGAGAGCGGATGATCTGGACGTGTGTCCATCAGAGACAGTAAATTTGTAAGACTGGATGTCATGAACTGCTATATATATTACGACTTTTGAACACTATTAAAGTAAATACATTGTTTATTCTCTATCAAAGTCTTTCATTTCCTAACTATGCCTATCAGTAGTTAGTGCCTTCAGTAGTTAGAATCTTTTATTTAGCTGGCAGTATTGGCGCTCGCTGTATTGCAGTAGTTCGAGTAACGAAGATTTTTGTGAGGTAAGTGATTTGTGAAAGGTATAGGTTATTGTTAGTCAGGGCCATCCCAGGGCCATTCTTTTGTAGGGATTATTAAAAGCCAGATTGCGTTGCGATAAAAATATTGTGTGTTAGTTTAGTGTTGATCAGAATAAGTAAAGAGAGTAATGTCTGAGTACGTTCAGTTTTGCTCAGCTGTTTGAAAAGCAAATAATGTAAGAGGTTTATCAGCACACCAAATCATTAATTTTTCTAAGGGGACGTTTCAGTTAAAAGCCCGTATATGTATCTTAAAGAAAATATGTGTCCTTTAGTGACATACGCTAAATAAATAAAATTATAACATTCAGAGCAGGGCTCAAACATAGAAAGAAGAACATAACTCTTAAGCTGCTAAAGCAGTAACTTAACATCACAAAGCAGAGTTATAAGCTGTGTAGGAAAGTAGGAACCAGTTAACAGAACGCAGCATTTTAACTCTGATATCTTTCTTTAAATTTCCTTTAAATGTCGAAAATCACTTCACACATATTTTGTGATTTCAGTCACTCGAATGTGGAATAGGCAGCAGTGACTCGATCACTGTCATCTTGGAAGCCATAATCCTTCAGCTGCATCATCGAAACACCTTCAGGAATGTCAAGAACGTCTAGGTTACGTGATTGTCTGAAAATATCAAATTCGTGCAGTCGCTGTTGTTCCTAATTAGTAATGTAATGGTCGATACATCAGTGGACCTGACTTACATACAGCATGCACTAACTGCCTTCATCTAAGTTAATGTATGTAATAGATGAATAATTCAGTCATGAGAGAACTAGCAAAGGACTAAGAAGTAGAGGTGCATAGCAGCAGCAGATGAAGTGAAGCAACCACATGATGCGGTAATTATGATGTTTGACGTTAGCTCAGTTTAAACAACACAGGCAGTAAACATATCAGAGTCGGTATGATATCTGGTCTCTATGAGACGTTGTGAAGTAAGCTGTTGCAGTCTCCCTGCCAAACTCTGCGGCCATCAGAGGAAATTGTTGTTCAGTTGTATGATACAGTTTCAGTCTGCCAGGAAGTTTCGTATCACCACACACTCCGCTGCAGAGCGAAAGTTTCATTCTGGAAACATCCGCCAGGCTCTGGCTAAGCCATGTCTCCGCAATACCCTTTCTTCCAGGAGTGCTAGTCTTGGAAGTTTCGCAGGAGAGCTTCTGAAAACTTTGAGAGGTAAGAGAATAAGGTACTGGCGGAAGTAAAACTGTGCGGACGGATCGTGAGTCGTGCTTGTGTAGTTCATTCAGTGAACAGTTGCCTACGAAAGGCGAAAGTCCCGAGTTCAAGGCCCAATGCGGCACATAGTTTTAATCTGCAACGAGGTTTCCTATTTAAGTGTGTTCATACAACCTGAAATACAGCAGAATTTATAATGTTCTTTTTAAAGTAGTTTAGAGCTGCATGTATTCTCCATAAAATACCATGTATGCCAATGTGGGCACAAAGTCATCACCATGACAGAGTGGACAATACATTCCCTTTGCGAAAGTCTTGCAGTAAGTGAGTGGTCCTGCAATTATGATGGAAACTGGTGGAAGAAGAAGAATGGCTCATTTCTCCCCAATAACGTACGTGCTTTAATTATAGGACCTTTAGATTGTTGGAAGACTAAACTTGTTCTAACACTGTTAACACATCCTGATGGAGTCCGCTCTAAGTGTGTATATATTTTTTCAAAACTCTATTTCAGCCAAAATATCAGTTGTTTTGCAGGAGATATTGCACGGTATTGAAGGGGTAACGTACCAGAGTTCAGTGAAAGCAGGGCTATTACACCGCCTGAGAAAGTGATGCCATACAGCATATTCCTATTTGACGGCATTGCAGTCACCATATGAAAACTAATGAATTTTATTTGAGTCAAGCATATCCAAGTATCCTGAAGCAAATGGTACGCGATAATGTAAACCTAGTATAGTTTTCAAATAGGTTAACCTGAATTTGAATAACTTGCAGTATGGCTTTTCTGGTTATTGATAAAACTAGGAAATTAAATGAATGCCGATATAAACGAAACCTTGACACAATTCTCCATAAAAGAGAGAGAGCCACAACGTGACTGTGCAGGATATTGTCAGCTACGGTCGGATTCACATGAATGCAGTGCACTCAGCCTGATGAGATGAAGCACAACCCAAACATACGTTTATACATCGACAGAAAAATCGAGAACATCTGCGTAAGATTAACGAAATTGGATAGGAGTGTCAAGGCAGCGGGAGCAAAAGGTGTCTCAACAGAGTCACAAAAACCAGCGGACTGACCAAGCAATCAGCAAAAGGTTAACGGAACTCAACTGGATTATCAAGGCAGCAGCTAACAAAGGTGAATCTCAGGTGCAGCAGTTGAATGATGGAATGCAGAAATATATAAAGATGACGAACGCAAAGATCGACAAGATTATTACAGCGACTGTAAATATTCAAAAAACATTGTTGCTGTTGTGGTCTTCAGCCCGAAGACTGGTTTGATGCAGCTCTCTATGTTACTCTATCCTGTGCGACCTCTTCATCTCTGAATAACTACTGCAACCTACGTCTTTCTGAATCTGCTTCTTGTATTCATCTCTTGGTCTTCCTCTACGATCCCCCTCCCCCCCCTCACACACCCACACCCACCCACCCACCCACACACACACACACACACACACACACACACACACACACTTTTCTGCAAAACTAAATTGGCGATCTCTTCATGTCTCAGAATGTATCCTACCAACCGATCCCTTCTTGTTCTTCTTTTTATTAAGTTGTGCTGCAAATGTCTTGCCTCCTCAGTTCTATTCAGCATTTTCTCGTTAGTTAAGTGGTCTACCCACCTAATCTTCAGCATTCTTTTGAAAGCTTCTGTTGCTTACCGTCATGTTTCACATCCATATATAGCCAAACTCCAGACAAACACCTTCAGAAAATACTTCCTATCACTTAAATCTATATTCGATGTTAACAAATTTATCTTCTTCAGAAACGCATTTCTTGCCATTTCCAGTCTACATTTCATATCCTCTCTACTTCGGCCATCATCCGTTGTTTTACGGCCTGAATAACAAAAGCCATGTCCTACCTTAAGTGACTCGTTTCCTAATCTGATTCCCTCAGCCTCGCCTGATTTCATTCGACTGCATTCCATTATCCTTGTTTTGCAGTGTTCAAGACACTGTCCATTCCATTCATCTGCTCTTCCAAGTCCTTTGCTGTCTTTGACAGAATTACAATGTCATCGGCAAATCTCAAAGTCTTTATTTCTTATCCCTCAATTTTAATTCCTATTCCAAATTTTTGTTTTGTATCCTTTGCTGCTTGTTCAATGTACACACTGAATAACATCGCGGATAGACTACAACCTTGTCTCACTCCCTTTTCAACTACTGCCTTTCTTTCATGCCCCTCGACTCTTACAAGTGCCGTTAGGTTCCCGTACAAATTGTAAATAGGCTTTCGATACCTGCATTTTAACCATGCTACCTTCATAATTTCAAAGACTGTATTCTAGTCAACACCGTCAAAACCTCAAAACATTCTTTATGTCTACAAATGCTGTGAAGTAGGTTTGCCTTTCCTGAAGTATGGCGTTGCGTGTCCCTACATTTCTCCAGAATCCAAAGTGATGTTCCCCGAGGTGAGCTTCTACCAGTTTTTCCATTCTTCTGTAAATAATACGTCTTAGTATTTTTCTGCCATGACTTATTAAACTAATAGTTCGGTAATGTTCACACCTGTCAACATCTACTTTCTTTGGAATTGGAATTATTATATTCGTTTTAAAGTCTTAGGGTATTTCTCCTGTCTCATACATCTTGCACATCAGATGAAAGAGTTTTGTCATGGTTGGTTCTCCCAACGCTATAAGTAGTTCTGATGTAATATCGTCTAGTCCCGAGGCCTTGTTTCGACTTAAATCTTCCCGAGCTTTGTCAAATTCTTCTCGCAGTATCAGATCTCCGAGCTCATCTTAATCTACGTCCATTTTCCTTTCTATAATATTGCTTTAAGTTCATCTCTAGGCCTATACATTCCTTCCAACTTTCAGCTCTCCCTTTTTTGCTAAGGACCGGTTTGTCATGTCAGCTCATGATATTCATACAGTTGCTTCTCATTTCCCCAAAGGCCTTTCTAATTTATCAGTAGACGGTATCTATCTTTCTCCTAGTGAAATGCTCTTCTAAATCCTTACATCTATCCTCTAGCCATTCATGCTAAGGAATTTTGTGTCTCCTGCCAATCTCCTTTCTTCAACGTTAGTATTTTCTTTCTCCTGCTTCATTTGCTGCATTTTAAAATTTTTCCCTTTCATCATTTGAATTCAGTATTTCTTGAGTTATCCAAGGATTTCTTCTAGGATTTGTCTTTATTTTCTTTCTCCTGCTTCATTTGCTGCATTTTAAAATTTTTCCCTTTCATCATTTGAATTCAGTATTTCTTGAGTTGTCCAAGGATTTCTTCTAGGATTTGTCTTTATACCTATTTGATCCTCAGCTACCTTCACTATTTCATCTCTTAAAGCTACCCATTCTTCTTCTACTGTATTCCTTTCCCCTGTTCTAGTCAACCGTTGCCTAATGCTCGCTCTGAAACTCAAAAACCTCTGGTTCTTTTCTCTTATCCAGGTCCCATCTCCTTAACTTCCTACCTCTTTTCAGTTTCTTCAGTTTTAAGAGATCAAAAACCTCCGCCTGTAAATATCGTGGAAAAAAAGGTCAGGAAGAAGGCAGTGCAATCCTTCTGAGGTTACACAATGTAATAAATAGAAGGGCTGACGAGCTTGAGAGAGCTATGTATAAGGCTATATAAGATGTCCCCCCCATGAACCACGGACCTTGCCGTTGGTGGGGAGGCTTGCGTGCCTCAGCGATACAGATAGCCGTACCGTAGGTGCAACCACAACGGAGGGGTATCTGTTGAGAGGCCAGACAAACGTGTGATTCCTGAAGAGGGGCAGCAGCCTTTTCAGTAGTTGCAGGGGCAACAGTCTGGATGATTGACTGATCTGGCCTCGTAACACTAACCAAAACGGCCTTGCTGTGCTGGTACTGCGAACGGCTGAAAGCAAGAGGAAACTACAGCCGTAATTTTTCCCGAGGGCATGCTACTTTACTGTATGGTTAAATGAAGATGGCGTCCTCTCGGGCAAAAAAATTTCCGGAGGTAAAATAGTCCCCCATTCGGACCTCCGGGAGGGGACTACTCAAGAGGACGTCGTTATCAGGAGAAAGAAAACTGGCGTTCTAGGGATCGGAGCATGGAATATCAGATCCCTTAATCGGGCAGGTAGGTTACAAAATTTAAAAGGGGAAATGGATAGGTTAAAGTTAGATATAGGGGGAATTAGTGAAGTTCGGTGGCAGGAGGAACAAGACTTTTGGTCAGGCGAATACTGGGTTATAAACACAAAATCAGGTAGAGGTAATGCAGGAGTGCATTTAATAATGAATAGGAAAATAGTAATGCGGGTAAGCTACTACAAACAGCATAGTGAACGCATTATTGTGGCCAAGACAGATACGAAGCCCACGCCTACCACAGTAGTACAAGTTTATATGCCAACTAGCTCTGGAGATGACGAAGAAATTGAAGAAATGTATGATGAAATAAAAGAAATTATTGAGATAGTGAAGGGAGACGAAAATTTAATAGTCATGGGTGACTGAAATTCGGCAGTAGGTAGAGGGAGAGAAGGAAACGTAGTAGGTGAATATGGATTGGGGGTAAGAAATGAAAGAGGAAGCCGCCTGGTAGAATTTTGCACCGAGCATAACTTAATCATAGCTAACACTTGGTTCAAGAATCATAAAAGAAGGTTGTATACATGGAAGAAGCCTGGATATATTGACAGGTTTCAGATAGATTATATAATGGTAAGACAGATATTTAGGAACCAGGTTTTAAATTGTAAGACATTTCCAGGGGCAGATGTGGACTCTGACCACAATCTATTGGTTATGAACTGTAGATTGTTTCATCTACATCTACATCTACGTGATTACTCTGTAATTCACATTTAAGTGCTTGGCAGAGGGTTCATCGAACCACAATCATACTATCTCTCTACCATTCCACACCCGAACAGCGCGCGGTAAAAATGAACAGCTAAACCTTTCTGTTCGAGCTCTGATTTCTCTTATATTTAAAAGTGAAGAAACTGCAAAAAAGTGGGAATTTTAAGAGATGGGACCTGGATAAACTGAAAGAACCAGAGGTTTTACAGAGTTTTAGGGAGAGCATAAGGGAACAACTGACAGGAATGGGGGAAAGAAATACGGTAGAAGAAGAATGGGTAGCTTTGAGGGATGAAGTAGTGAAGGCAGCAGATGATCAAGTAGGTAAAAAGACGACGGCTGGTAGAAATCCTTGGGTGACAGAAGAAATATTGAATTTAAGTTATGAAAGGAGAAAATATAAAAATGCAGTAAGTGAAGCAGGCAAAAAGGAATACAAACGTCTCAAAAATGAGATCGACAGGAAGTGCAAAATGGCTAAGCAGGGATGGCTAAAGGACAAATGTAAGGATGTATAGGCTTATCTCACTAGGGATAAGATAGGTACTGCCTACAGGAAAATTAAAGAGACCTTTGGAGAAAAGGGACCCACTTGTATGAATATCAAGAGCTCAGATGGAAACCGATTTCTAAGCAAAGAAGGGCAAGCAGAAAGGTGGAAGGAGCATATAGAAGTTCTATACAAGGGCAATGTACTTGAGGACAATATTATGGAAATGGAAGAGGATGTAGATGAAGATGAAATGGGAGGTATGATACTGCGTGAAGAGTTTGACAGAGCACTGAAGGACCTGACAGCCTTGGGAGAGCCAGTCCTGACAAAACTCTGCCATCTGGTGAGCAAAATGTATGATACAGGCGATATACACTCGGACTTCAAGAAGAATATAATAATTCCAATCCCAAAGAAAGCAGGTGTTGACACATGTGAAAATTACTGAACTATCAGTTTAATAAGTCACAGCTGTAAAATACTAACGCTAATTCTTTACAGAGCAATGGAAAAACCAGTAGAAGCCGACCTCGGGGAAGATCAGTTTGGATTCCGTAGAAATATCGGCAATACGTGAGGCAATACTGACCCTACGACTTATCTTAGGAAAATAGATTAAGGACGGGAAAACCAACGTTTCTAGCATTTGTAGACTTAGAGAAAGCTTTTGACAATGTTGACTGGAATACTCTCTTTGAAATTCTGAAGGTGGCAGGGGAAAAATACAGGAAGCGAAAGGCTATTTACAATTTGTACAGAAACCAGATGGTTTTATAAGAGTCGAGGGACATGAAAGGGAAGCAGTGGTTGGGGAGGGAGTGAGACAGGGTTGTAGGCTCTCCCCGATGTTATTCAATCTGTATATTGAGCAAGCAGTAAAGGAAACAAAAGAAAAATTCGGAGCAGGTATTGAAATCCACGGAGATGGAATAAAAACTTTGAGGTTCACCGGTGACATTGTAATTCTGTCAGAGACAGCAAAGGACTTGGAAGACCAGTTGAATGGAATGGATAGTGTCTTAAAAGGAGGATATAAGATGAACATCAACAAAAGCAATAATGGAGTGTAGTCGAATTAAGTCGGGTGATGCTGAGGGAATTAGATTAGGAAATGAGACACTTAAAGTAATAAAGGAGTTTTGCTATTTGGGGAGCAAAATAACTGATTATGGTCGAAGTAGAGGGGATATAAAATGTAGACTGGCGATGGCAAGGAAAGCGTTTCTGAAGAAGAGAAATTTGTTAACATCAAGTTTAGATTTAAGTGTCAGGAAGTCGTTTCTGAAAGTATTTGTATGGAGTGTAGCCATGTATGGAAGTGAAACATGGACGATAAATAGTCTGGACAAGAAGAGAATAGAAGCTTTCGAAATGTGGTGCTACAGAAGAATGCTGAAGATTGGATGGGTAGATCACATAACTAATGAGGAGGCATTGAATAGGATTGGGGAGAAGAGAAGTTTGTGGCACAACTTGACTAGAAGAAGGGATCGGTTGGTAGGAAATGTTCTGAGGCATCAAGGGATCACCAATTTAGTATTGGAGGGGGGGGGGGCAGCGTGGAGGGTAAAAATCGTAGAGGGAGACCAAGAGATGAATACACTAAGCAGATTCAGAAGGATGTAGGTTGCAGTAGGTACTGGGAGATGAAGAAGCTTGCACAGGATAGTGTAGCATGTAGAGTTGCATCAAACCAGTCTCAGGACTGAAGACCACAGCATCAACAACATATAAGATGTGTACTACGTCACGGTGTCATTAGGATGCGACAGAACGTCGACAAAACGCAAAGTCATAATCGTGCGGAAAGCTATTCGTCGCAAACTGAGACTCTTGAAAGTGGGACAGTACGATTGTGAACAGTTGTTCTCTGAATAGTTTGGACCCGTAATAGAAAGTATTAAACATCACACACACCGTGATGATGTCGGAAGGCGGTAGAAGACGAAGAGGCTGAGGAAAGCTATGGCATCATCGATCACATAAACTCCCACAGTGCTGGCGAATTGATCGCTACGGTCGCAGTTTCGAATCCTGCCTCGGGAATGGATGTTTGTGATGTGCTTAGGTTAGTTAGGTTTAAGTAGTTCTAGATTCTAGGGGACTGATGACCTCAGAAGTTAAGTCCCATAGTGCTCAGAGGCATTTGAACTATTTTTTGCTAGCGAATTAGACACGACGTATGGGGTCAGTCGAGAACCGCTGTATATGCCGGAAAAGCTACGTGTGCGCTTAACTAAGAACCCTTTGCACGTTGAAGGCAGGGAGTTTTAGCAGACACTTGGTTTAGTGGAGCTAACATTCCCAAAGACTTTGAGCCCTCAAAAATATTTGCCGAAAGAGAAGACATCACATGCTGAAATAGTAAGTATGATTAACGCACGTAGGCAAGACAGTGCTCGTAAAGGATACTTAAAAAGCCCAGCTGAACATTTTATCTCTGCAGGATATACACTCTAAGACAAAAAAACCGACTCATTACGAAAGAACTATTCGAATGGAATGGGAATCAATACATCTTATGTACATACACGACAAAGAGATAATTACAATTTCAGAAAAAAATGATTCATTTATTCAAGTGAAAGAGCTTCACAAATTGAGCAAATCAGTAATGCATTCGTCCGCCACTGGCTCTTATACAAACAGTTATTCAACTTGGCGTTGACTGATAGAGATGTTGGATGTATTGGATATCGCGCCAAATTCTGTCCAATTGGCGTGCTATATTGATAAAACCCTGAGTTGGTTGGAGGACCCAGCCCATAATGTTCCAAACCTTCTCAGTTGTGGAGAGGTCCAGCGACCTTGCTGGCCTGATTGGGGTTTCACAAGCACCAACACAAGCAGGAGAAACTCTCGCCATGCGTGGTTGAAATGTAAGCCCAGGGCGGCTTACCAAGAAGGGCAACAAACTGGCACACAGAAGATTGTCGACATGGTACTGTGCTGTAAGGGTGTCATGGATGACAAACAGAGGGGTCTCGCTGTGAAGTGAAGTCGCACCCCGCACCATCACTCCTGGCTGTCAGGCCACTTGCTGGTCGAGAGTCAGGCTGGCGTTCCATCGCTTTCCAAGATGTCCCCAGATGCGTCCTCGCAGGCCATAGGGGCCCATTTCGAAGTGGGACTTATGAAAGACTTCTGAAATTGTAAACATTTGTTTGCTTCTATATGTACATTAAATCTACCGATTTCCCGTTGAGATTTTTCAGTCTTAGAGTGTATATTATAGACATCTTAACAAAATCATAGATTGCCTACATCTATTAACGGCATCAGTCGCCACAGGGAATACAGTTCACAAGTAGAAAATTACATGAATCATCAGCCGGCCGGAGTGGTCGAGCGGTTCCAGGCGCTACATTCTGGAACTGCGAGACCGCTACGGTCGCAGATTCGAATCCTGCTTCGGGCATTGATGTGTGTGATGTCCTTAGGTTAGTTAGGTGTAAGTAGTTCTAATTTTTAGGGGACTGATGTCAAGTCCCATAGTGCTTAGACATATTTGAACCATTTTGAACATGAATCATCTCGGAGCTTCGAGGAAGACACAGAATTGAATAATGGAGACGGTGGTCCATCAACTCCAAAGGTATGCACACAAAATGTCCCAGTGCAGATGACTCATAATATTTTGATTTGGGTCATTTATGGTAGGGCAGTCTCGTCAATATTAGAGAATACTCACGATCGAATAAAGGTTTCAAATACTTTTTTGATAAACATACATATATATTCCAAATTCGCCTGGGGCTTACATGTGAAGGAAAATCCTGGTAGGGACATTGCGCAAGCGTCTGAACAATTGCTGCGGAATGGTACGAATCCGTGTCCTGTCAAATTACAGCCTGTCCATGGAGGTGAATTTTATAGCAGTTATTTCAAGTTGGTAATGGAGCAGTACGGAATAAACCACTACTCGGCTTTCATCCACATGAAACCGAGTATTGTGGAGTTTCTGCGTAGGACCATTAAAACCCATATGAGGATGTAATTTAATCCTCATGGTTCATACACATGGCTAGAGATTCTCCCACAAATTATTGGGAAAACATAACAGAACAACATCATACCATTAAGATGAAACCTTCTGATGTACATGAAAACAGACTTCTAAATACCGCAGACGATCGTATTAAGATGGTGAATCCACGCAAGCAGAAATTCAGTGTATTATTGGGAGCATATTTCAAGATAAAAAACTGCATTTGAGGAGTATTTGCTTTCTAACCAATCAGTGGTGATGTTTACTATGTCTAAAGTACAGAGGAAAAACGCGAAAACTTACATCTTAAAGGATAGCGATGGTGAAGAAATCGCAGGAACTATTTATACACAGAATTATAAAAAGTTCTGCATTAGATGTGTTTCATGTAGAGACGCCATACAGCATCGAGGAATACGGCATTAGTCAAACGGCTTGGCTTTCCAGCATCCCAAAACAGCTTGGTGAACGCTCAGGATTTGCTATGAAGCAGGTTGTGCGAACCTCAGACACTGCAGTGGCATACCGTGAGTGATATGAAGTGCGTCAGCAGAGGTTCTAGTGGTATTCTCGACAAACTGCCAGCTGAACTTCACAGTGCTGGACACAATTTCCGTGCACCTGGAACGAAACAGAAAAGGCGTCTGTCTCATGGTGATAATAGAATTAATCTACTTCACGAGGCCTACAAGGAGCATGATTAAGTTCCGCAGAACATGACTCTGCAGATCGACTTCTAGCCGATAAAGCCAACCAAATACGCCCAGCGAAGTATGAGGCAACGTACTGTGGAATACCCTGCTTGTAATTATAGCGTTATTGCGGCTATCAGCAGCTGGGGCACTGGTGGGAGGAGCTGCTGCCAAAGCCAGAACAGTGCAGAAAGCACAAAATGATCAGGAACAAGTACAGGAATCTGAAAGGCACATTAGGATGGCTATATTTAAAGCCATACACGAGAAGGCTTGGACTGTTCATTAAAAAAAATAAAAAAAAATAAAACCTAATTAAACTACCCAACAGACCACTTATCAGTACCCATCTGCTTAAATTCTTCAACTCAAAATCTCAAGATTTTGTCGTATTTTGGTGCAGAATACTTTGCCGAGGACGATTCGGAAATCAAGGAATTTGGGATCGTAAATCTAGACGTCACAGGAGAACCTGTAAGGCAGTGGGTTGCGTATGTTAAAAGGAACCAAATAAAGTGATCTCCTTTGACTGCTACTTGGACTTAAACTCACCAGACGAATCGTGGCCTTCTTGACCGATAGCCTTGTGCTCCTCAATTTTCGATGCTACTAAGAATTTGATTCGTACCTCTGTGGCCATTTCTGTCTAATATTTCTCTTGACAATGCATGAAAATTAGCAGCATGCACATCACTATTACAGTTGAAGCACGGATTTCACGTGTTACATTCTGACTTTTAAGAAGTGCTCATCGCTAACAACCGCAAATTACTTCTCCCCCTCCCCCCAATAAATCTAAGCAAGGGTGAATGGAATATTGCACTGATCCGCCAGGGAATTTATAACAGCATTCCAAACTTCACTGTGGTAAACAATAAACTTCACTAGTAGCAGGCAAAGTTGTGGATTTTCCTACTGGCTCTTATGAAACTGATGGTATAAAAAATTTGTAAAAGGATTTGACTTACATGCAAACGTTAATGCTTTTAAAACAGAGATGTAAAATATAAAAAATACAATGACTTCAAGCGGGATGACCCAATAGGATCCATACTCGGTTTCTCGAGGAGTCAAGTTTTGGCTAATAATACCAAGAAAATTTACGAGCTGAATCAGCCAGAGGAAATTCTCTTTGTTAGCGTGAGCTGTGTCATGTCCAATATTGCTACAAAATCATACACGAAAGACCATTTAATGTACGGGTGCTTCCCTAAAATGGGACCAGGATACAAACACACTAAGGTGCCCAGTAGTCCAATATATCTCCCAGTGACTGTTCAGACATAAAACATCCTCGAGCATTGTGGACCAGGAAAGGAAACTGGTTGATTTTCGAGGATACGAAATCGTGGTACGTTTTCTTTTGAAGCAGCAGGAACACAATGGATACAAAGTATAAAAACAACCCACACAACAGTCAGTACTCAGCTCTGCATCGGAAGGACGGTACTATAACACATCAAAATTGCTCTTCAAGTCGATAGGAGCGAAACTTCTCAATTACACCAGTTGGAATAACACCTCCAGTTCAGTATGATGAACGAATCACTCGTCAGGAATGTACAGGGTGACAATTATTGAACTATATGAAAAAAACGTAAATTAGTTACAAACTACGGCGTGCAGACACTTTATTCAACATGTAAACATTATTACAGATATTCAAATTTACGTTATGACGTGTTCGATATACCTGCCATCACTGGCGATGCCGTGTCGCAGACGAATAGCGAAATTCTACATGACCTGCTAAATTGTCGGGATATCGATGCTGTCGATGACCTCCTGAATGGCTGTTCTCAGCTCAGCTATAGTTTTGGGGTTATTGCTGTACACCTTGTCTTTAATACAACCCCACAAAAAGGAGTCGCACGTGTCCAGATCCGGAGAATATGGTGGCCAATCGAAGCCCATACCAGTGGCCTCTGGGTACCCAGGACCAGAATGCAGTCACCTAAGTGATCCTCCAGTACACCAAACACTCTCCTGCATTCGATGGGGTCGAGCTCCATCTTCCATGAACCACGACTTGTAGAAATCAGGGCCATTTTGTATAATGGGGATGAAATCGTCTTCCAAAACCTACCGTTCGGTAGCCATCGTGCCATCAACCAATAAGTCCGTGACTGGACATTGCACACCACACCGTCACCCGTTGAGAGTGAAGACACTTCTCGATCGCGAAATGCGGTTTCTCAGTCCCCCAAATACGCCAATTTTGTTTATTGAGGAACCCATCCAAATGAAAGTGAGTTTCGTCGCTTAACCAAACCATACTAATTCCCATCATGCCCCAATCATGTAATTTGAACGTCCCAACGCACACCGTTCAGACGTTATGACGATTTTCTTTCATATAGTTCAATAATTGTCACCCTATATCTCTCAAAAATCGTTCGCTTCATCAACATTCAATAATAACGACTAGATACAAATGCTGATTCAACGGAAAGATGATTTAACAGTTCTGAGTAGCAGTTTATTGTACTTGTCAGACACATGTATGTGTAATGATGGCGGATCTCCAGCTGAAATATCGTGGCTTATGCATCATGTGTTCACTTTCATGATAGAAGAAATTTGATACAAACTTAACCCTCGAGCAGGTGCGCCGTTTCGCAGAAAACGTGCGGGCTCGCGGCATACTTTGCACACAAGTAAAGATTAGCTGTTTCTACGTTACCAAGGTAAAGTTGTATGAGCAAAATTACACTTTAATCTCAGTTTAATCAAACAAGTTACAGTAAACTTGCATAATATGAAATGAAGCACTGTTTAATTAAACAATAATGAAGTAAATTTTCATTACATCACTCTGATCCACGGACAGGTGGTACCCCACAGTAATGATCCACTCCAAGCAGTATACAGAATCCGCCGCTTATTCGATTACTAATATTCTCGTAGACAACTGCCTTTTGTGCGTTTTTGGTGCTAGCTCGTAACGTGGTTATTTTCTTGTAAATTTTTTCTCACCTAGCTCGCTGTTTATTTTATATTACCGCTGCTCACTAGGACGTATGGAAACACAGTTTATCTCTGTGTTAGCTGAAGTAATAATGAAGGAATAGATATAGGCTAATAATTTTGAAACAACAATGAAACGGTGCAAAACAATTTTATTTGTAGTTGGTGCACTTTGTACATAGGCGCGCCCGCTCGAGGGATAATGGCCTCAAAGTCTGTAGCACAAGAAACGTTGAGGCCATAACAACACTCAAAACTTACGTATCTGCATTAAATTCATTTCTTAATGTTCTACGAAGATCGGTTAGTAATCACTTTAGTATAATAATTCCTCTCATAATGCTTATGAGATTCTTTGAAGACAATAAGCAAGCCAGTATGAATGCTAAGTAGGAACTGATTGTCGTTCGAAGTACTAAAGAAAGTAATATGTACATTCAAGAAGTGCAAGTAGTGAAAAAAACTCTTTTGGACAAATTAGTGAGGAAAATACCACACATTTCTGTACCAAATCAGGCCACCTAAAACTTTTACATGTGCTAAACTCTGGCTTTCAGCTGACATTACGTTTCCGTTCATGAGAACCCTGCGAGTATCCAGCTCTACCGACGATTTCAAGACATAGCTGGTCGATTAAGACATCTATTCAAATAGAAACGACCCAGTTTATTATTCTGGGGCTACAGACAAACCAAATTACACTAATGATTCCAGATTATTTGCCAGCTCTAACTTAACCAATGCAAAAATGTTCCTGAATCCAGTATTTTACCTATGTGATAATCTAGAACTTAATTGCAACAATGAAAATATTGGTCTACTGTACGAAATGTTCTCGAGGCATCGCTCTTCTTACAATGAGGGCGATGGATTTGGATGTATGCTCAGTACACAGAAGTTTAAATAGTCACAGCAGTTGTCATGGGTGGTTGCTCAAAGCAAAATGGAAGTATCAAGATAGGCATAACAGACATCGGATATTTTCACACTAAGCATAGTGATTATGCATTATTGATGCAAAATCGAATTATTAATAACTCGACTCTCACAGGAACTGTGCAGCGATTAGTATAAATGTGGCAGTGTTGCTTCGTACCAAAGGTACGCGACAATGGCACCTCAAAGTACGAACATAGATAGGCTTGACACAAAGAATGTGCACAATTTGTGTTCAGTCACATTGCATTCCCTGCATTCTAAAACTCTGGACGAGTATTGACAACATTTTTAACAATCATCGCTTCGCCCAAACCCTTTAGCGTGGTACTTACTGCCTGTTAAAACTCGTCTGACGGCTGCCTGGTTAACCCACAATCACCACAGAGGGTGGTGGTACGAAGACAGTTTGCAGTATGAAGAAATTGTGACACTGATCCGAACTTACAAACATAACATCAACACTGTTTAGCCATGAAGAGGTCTTGGGGCTTTGTGACATTTTCAAAACTGCATCAATAAAGGACCTTGAAGATTGTAAGTGCACAACTATTTGGAGACTCAGGAAAATGTATGGTGGTGAACATATAGGGGATTAGATTTGTGCCTGAGAAAACGTACAAACATTCTCAAGTTCTATTATGGACAGTTGATTTTGTCTTAACCCTTTCTTTACCAGCGTAGCTTATAAGAAACATCGTCTTTCCATAGATGTATTTTGCATCAAACCGATTTTAACTACTCTTTGCCACTGTTTACTTGAAGCTCCATGCCAGTAGTGACTATTCCTGACAACAAATGGCAGGACTAACGCGCGGGAAGAAGGAAACAATTGTTGAACGTGACTAGTTGCTGCAGTCTTCATTGTGAAAAATTGATGATAAAAAACGCGTAAAATACGTAAGTTTTGCACTTTGGTTTACAGTGAAATAATTATCATGTGTTGTGACAATCCTTCCTGCATAAGTACATCATACATTTGACTTGCATAATGATTTCCAGATAAGATAAACTGCGAAAAACCTTATGTTGCTTCAAAGCAACAGTGGAATTGAGTGGAAATTCTGTAATGTAATGCCTCACTTTACAAATCTATTGATGTAGGTGTTTCAAATTTTGCTTTGCAGATAGAAAATCACATTCTAGACACTTTTTAAATATTGCGTCACTATGTCTGGCTTTTTGACTGATGCTGACCTAGAATATATTATGAATTTCCCCGATAATCCCTGATGGGGATATATCAGATTTTGGGGACGAAGATAAAGATGAAACTGTCGAAATTGATGAATGTTCTCAAGCTATTTCCGAAGCAGCTGTCATGAATTTCATTCAGATGGTGGAAAAGGAGGATTGAGCTGAAATTTTGGCAATTAGAGAGGAGCAAGAGACAGAATATGAATTTCCAAAGGTAGGAATCACTAACAGAAGTAACAATATTGAGAAAGTACGTAAGTATAAGTATAATTACGTATTTTAGTCGTCAGTATCTTTAAATTTCAGGCTGATGCAGTCAGGAGTGGCAAAGTTATTGATTCTCAGCCAAAATCAGATGTAAGCGACAACAGTACAAATGAAGGAGCACCATCTACACGTGAGCAGTAGCAGCAAGTAAAACATACATGTAAACGTAGTCATTACAAATTTAGAAAAACTGATTTTGTGGTACAAGATACAGAATGGAAAGGATCACTTCCACCACCACCAGTAGAGGAAATGACACCTTTGCAATATTATAAAATATTTATGAATGATGACGTATTTGAATTCATTGCTGAGCAGTCCAATATCTATGCTTTGCAGAAAGATTCAGTTTCTTTGTAGACGAACAAAAATGAAATGGAGCAGTTTGTTGGTATTTTGTTGCACATGGGCATAATCAAAATGGCTTCCATTCATTTATACTGGTCAAATGAGTGTAGGTATTCACCAATAGCTGATGTGATGAACAGAACTCGCTCCTTCTAGTTACTGCGGTATTTTCATGTTGTCAATTATCAAGACTTGCCTGAAGCTAATAGTAATCGTGATAAACTCTTCGAGATTCGCCCACTTTTATCTGCATTGCAATCATCATTGAAGACACTCCCCCCCAGAAGAATACCAAACTGTTGATGAACAGATAATACCAATCAAGGGTAGAAGCGGTTTGAAACAGTACGTAAGAAATAAGCCTCACCAGTGGGGCTACAAATCTTTTACGAGAGCTGCTGCTTCAGGCATGATGTATGATTTTGAAATTTATGTTGGCAAAAACACCTGCAGTGATAGAGCATTAGGTTTGTCTGGGGATATTGTTTTGGCATTGACGGAAACATTGCTAGAGAAACAGCATTTCAAAGTGTTTGCTGATAGTTGGTTTTCGTCTATACCATTATCAACTGCCCTGAAAGAAAGGGGCACTGAATTCTGTGGCACTATCAGGACAGACAGGATGGGAAAATGTGCCTTGAAAACTGAAGTAGAGCTCAAGAAAACTGGACGTGGCTCCTGTGACTGGAGAGTGGAGACAACAAACAATGTAGCTTTAGTACGCTGGTTTGACAGAAAATGCATTAATTTCGTGTCAACATATGCTTGTGTTGAGCCTATGGCAACATGTAGACGCTATTCTGCATCTAAAAAGAAATTCATTGATGTACCTAGACCTTACATAGTGGAAAAGTACAACAAACATATGGGGGCGTGGACCTTGCTGACATGTTGATAGAACTATACCGTATCAACTTGAGGTCACGGAAGTGGTATATGCGCATTGTGTACTGGTGTTTGTCTGTAGAAGTTGTCAATGGATGGCTACTCCACCGACGTCATATGGTCCAACGTGGCAAAACCTCAAAGATGTCACTCCTGCAGTTCCAAGCTAATATTGCTCCAGGTCTACTGCTTGCGGGGAAGTCAGCTTCCCAAAAGAAGAGAGGAAGACCAAGTTCTGAAATGTTGACAAGGACTCCTGCAGCAAAAAGGACTGTCTGTGCAGCTCCAGTTATGGATGTGCGATTTGATGGGTTCGAACACTTTGCAGATATGGTAGAGAAGAAAGGTCGATGTAAAGTTTGCATTAAGTCTACTACACAAATTTTTTGCACCAAGTGAAAAGTGCATCTGTGTCTCACAGTAAATAAGAAGTGTTTCCACATCTTTCATGGAATATAATAACTTCATAAGGAGAAGATACAACACACACTGATTTCTGACAAGATATGTGAAAGTAAAACAGTAAAATGTTTGCAGTACAAAAATTTCAAATTTTTACTAATACACAGAGTTGAATTTGTTAATTACCCCAAGGAAAATTAGTCATCACCACATTGTCAATAATAAAAACGCTGTCCATAGACCTATAAGCTATAAAATGTGATGTATAAACCAATATTTTCCTTAAATGAACCCATGTTTATTGAATTTTGTTTCTATGATGTCACTACCTGTAAGAACCACTGTTGCATAAAAGCAACATTCAAAAATTTTTGGAATAAAACACATAAAAAAAGATTATATCATATTTTACATTTATGCATCTAAACAACTGTAAAAACGAATGCAGAATTTTTTTTCTCAAAACTTCGAAATTCTGTAAAGAAAGGGTTAAAAATACAATGTTTTATTTATTTATTTACTCACATCATCATCATCCTCTTACGAGGTTCAGGTTGGTATTTATTATATGCTGCCTGTGCAGTTTACTGAGTACTGAATTTATCACTCTTGAAGCCTCCTCAATACGTTTCTGGACATGCCACCTGTCCACAGCTGCCTGCGTCCAAGGACCTCCATGAGCCTCTCTGTACATGAAAATGACCAGTCATTTAAAATGTGAACTGAGGTACACACCTCTCCTGGGAAATGTACATTCTTTCTCGCCATCACTGCAATGGCTATTTCACATGCGAGCGCAGCCCCCGCATAGCACATCAGCCAGTCGGACCCATGGCAGCAAAGGCCGGTGTGTCGGCACGAGCTGGTAACATCGCAGTTGCATGACCAGGCTTCTTTAGGTAATGGCGACCGCATGGCCACTGGCCATTGTCAGCTCATAAACGATTCTGCTGTTAATGCTGAAGTCCTGAAAACCATTGGAAGACTATTCACCAGATGTGTTGCAGACCACGTACATCCTTGAATGTGATATACTGCATACCTGCACGGAAATATAACAACACTAGCATGATTGCACTGCTGTAAAGAGGCAGAAGAAAATACTATTCTTTTTATCACAGGATACTGCGATGTGATAGGACACAGGCACCGACTTGCTCACACCTACACATTCAGCAATAAACCTGTCTAGGGCAGTGATAAATGTTCTCAACACTTACTTATTGGCTGAAATATACATCTCTCATCTGGACGGTCATTCTGGTCTAATCACTAGCAGGAGCCACTTACCTTCCTTCTGCTAGCGAGTAGACTGGCAAAAGCAATTCTTTGGCGGTAGCTAATGCAACATTAATTCCCTGTTGAGTAGACTGGTTGGAGCAACTCTCTAGTACTTCTCAGTAGTGACCAGCCCAGCATTTTCTTCATTCCCATTGCTATTACTGTGGTGTCACCGCCAGACACCACACTTGCTAGGTGATAGCCTTTAAATCGGCCGCGGTCCGTTAGTATACGTCGGACCCGCGTGTCGCCACTGTCAGTGATGGCAGACCGACCGCCGCCACACGGCAGGTCTAGTGAGACGTACTAGCACTCGCCCCAGTTGTACAGCCGACTTAGCCAGAGATGGATCACTGACAACTACGCTCTCATTTGCCGAGACGATAGTTAGCATAGCCTTCAGCTACGTCATTTGCTACGACCTAGCAAGGCGCCATAGCATTTGATATTGAGATTATAATATGTACCGTCAAGAGCGATGTACACCAATTGTGGATTAAAGTTAAGTATTATATCAACTACGTACTTTAATTGCTACTATTAATTCCCTAAACTGTTCCAGACCTCACGCCAGTCAGCGTGTAATTAAACGCGTGCATTTCGGCCTCCTCTAGCAACACAGTGTTGGCTCTTCTGCCAACACTTCAATTACCATTGTTCTTTTTTTCTTATTTCATACCTACACCCCTGTCAGCACTACAACGAGCCGCATTGTTGCTGCTGTTGATTACGATGGTGCTGCTAATAAGTGGCCCAAATTGGCCTCTGAGGTGATTCTACAGATTTGTGTGCATATTTCTTTTTAGAAGTTGCAATGTGATGAATAGTTTCTACTTCTCCTACGTCTTCTCTTGCAGACAGCACCATACCTTCGGCCCTGTTGAACTACTGTAATCTCAAGGATTTAGTGAGGTAGCTTGGGATTCCACAGGGTGGTGGCTGAGTAAATCCTGATTCATGTGACTGTGAGTATCAGTTTCTCTTTCCATCTCTCTCCATGTGTGTCAATAATAATGAAGGAATCTAAAGTTATACACTTTGTTTCTGTCTGTGGCCGCGCGGGATTAGCCGAGCGGTCTAGGGCACTGCAGTCATGGACTGTGCGGTTGGTCCCGGCGGAGGTTCGAGTCCTCCCTCGGGCATGGGTGAATGTGTTTGTCCTTATTATAATTTAGGTTAAGTAGTGTGTATGCTTAGGGACTGATGATCTTAGCAGTTAAGTCCCATAAGATTTCGCACACATTTGAACTTTTTTTTTCTGCCTGTTGTAGAATTCTTCAGTGCTCTCGATATCATTGGCATGGATCCGGTACCTCAGCTGAGTCCTATAACCAATGCCTCAATGCTGCTATAGTATCCCACAGTCATTAGTGACGACAATGACCATGGTGTGCAGGAGATGGTAGTACAGCCAACACCATTCTCTACGGCAAACTGATGGGGATGACACCAGTGACTGAAGGTTGGATTCATGAGAGGTATTTCTTTCTGTTCTTCTGCAATACTATATCTCAACACCCACAACTTCTCTGCTTGTAGGTGCACTCGATGATAAATAACGTGAGAATGTGTTGTCACTCCGTATGAACTTATTCCCCAACAATATGTCATGGAGTATGACGTCGGCCATCAAGGAGCGAACAAGTGAGTAACAGTAGTTCTTTCTATTGCTCTCCTGTTAGTATTAACATCCAGCACACACCATTGCATACATGCATTATTGGTTCAAATGGCTCTGAGCACTATGGGACTTAACTACTGTGGTCATCAGTCCCCTAGAACTTAGAACTACTTAAACCTAACTAACCTAAGGACATCACACACATCCATGCCCGAGGCAGGATTCGAACCTGCGACCGTAGCAGTCGCGCGGTTCCGCACTGCGCGCCTAGAACCGCTACATGGATTATTGATGAGATGTGTTATTATTCGTTTCTATGTGCATTTGATGGCATGAGCCAGGGGACTGTCGATACACGGATTGAGCTGGACCCGATGGTGTTGAAGATAGTCTTCCGTAGGATCCCAAGGGCTCACAGAGATGTGTAAAAATCGGAACTAGAGCAGGAACACTATAGATGCCTGCATCTACACTATTGGCCATTAAAATTGCTACACCAAGAAGAAATGCACATGATAAACGGGTATTCATTAGACCAATATATTATACTAGAATTGACATGTGATTACATTTTCACGCAACTTGGGTGCATAGGTCCTGAGAAATCAGTACCCAGAACATCCACCTCTGGCCGTAATAACGGTCTTGATACGCCTGGGCATTGACGCAAACAGAGCTTGGGTGGCGTGTACAGGTACCGCTGCCCATGCAGCTTCAACACGATACCACAGTTCATCAAGAGTAGTGACTGGCGTATTGTGACGAGCAAGTTGCTCGGCCACCATTGACCAGACGTTTTCAGTTGGTGAGAGATCTGGAGAATGTGAAGGCCAGGGCAGCAGTCGAACATTTTCTGTATCCGGAAAGGCCCGTACAGGACCTGCAACATGCGGTCGTGCAATATCCTGTTGAAATGTAGGGTTCCGCAGCGATCGAATGTAGAGCCACGGGTCGCAACACATCTGAAATGTAACGTCCACTGTTCAAAGTGCCGACAAAGGGAAGAAGAGGTGACCGAGATTCCAATCCAGGTAGTGAAGCATTCTCACATCGGACGACAGCTAGCGTGAACCATCCACTTCCAGTATTCCCTGTGCCAGCATCCAGACTGAAATTATGTGAGAATGCTTCACTACCTGGATTGGAATCATTCGCCGACCGAGACGTCATCGCCTACAAGACCTGGCATTGTGGAATAGATGCTAAGTCCCAAACTAGACATCGTTACGTATATAGTAATATGACTTTTACATTGTATACCCGCTCCTGTCGTAAAGTTAGTAATGATGAGAAAATACATGTATGGATGAAAGGACTTGGTGTACTTGCAGAAAATGTAACTCTAACTAACTTAGGTTAGTTAGGTCTAAGTAGTTCTAAGTTCTAGGGGACTGATGACCTGAGAAGTTAAGTCCCATAGTGCTCAGAGCCATTTTTTGTTTTGATGCCTCAGTACATGTCCTACCAATCTATCCCTTCTTCTAGTCAAGTTCTGGAAGATATATTGCTAAAAAAGGCATGCATTAATAAACAGAACCTTGAGGAGAATTATTCCTTCGCATGTTCGCATCTGGAAAGATAGTAATTACCCTAAACATTCATACTGTATCGATATAGCTAAAACATCTACATCTACATCTATACTCCGCAAGCCACCCAACGGTGTGTGGCGGAGGGCACTTTACGTGCCACTGTCATTACCTCCCTTTCCTGTTCCAGTCGCGTACTGTTCGCGGGAATAGCGACTGTCTGAAAGTCTCCGTGCGCGCTCGAATCTCTCTAATTTTACATTCGTGATCTCCTCGGGAGGTATAAGTAGGGGGAAGCAATATATTCGATACCTCATCCAGAAACGCACCCTCTCGAAACCTGCACAGCAAGCTACACCGCGATGCAGAGCGCCACTCTTGCAGAGTCTGCCATTTGAGTTTGCTAAACATCTCCGTAACGCTATCACGGTTACCAAATAACCCCGTGACGAAACGCGCCGCTCTTCTTTGGATCTTCTCTATCTCCTCCGTCAACCTGATCTGGTACGGATCCCACACTGATGAGCAATAGTCAAGTATAGGTCGAACGAGTGTTTTGTACGCCACCTCCTTTGTTGATGGACTACATTTTCTAAGAACTCTCCCAATGAATCTCAACCTGGTACCCGCCTTACCAACAATTAATTTTATATGATCATTCCATTTCAAATCGTTCTGCACGCATACTCCCTGATATTTTACAGATGTAACTGCTACCAGTGTTTGTTCCGCTATCATATAATCATACAATAAAGGATCCTTCTTTCTATGTCTTCGCAATACATTACATTTGTCTATGCTAAGGGTCAGTTGCCACTCCCTGCACCAAGTGCCTATCCACTGCAGATCTTCCTGCATTTCGCTACAATTTTCTAATGCTGCAACTTCTCTGTATACTACAGCATCATCCGCGAAAAGCCGCATGGAACTTCCGACACTATCTACTAGGTCATTTATATATATTGTGAAAAGCAATGGTCCCATAACACTCCCCTGTGGCACGCCAGAGGTTACTTTAACGTCTGTAGACATCTCTCCATTGATAACAACATGCTGTGTTCTGTTTGCTAAAAACTCTTCAATCCAGCCACACAGCTGGTCTGATATTCCGTAGGCTCTTACTTTGTTTATCAGGCGACAGTGCGGAACTGTATCGAACGCCTTCCGGAAGTCAAGAAAAATGGCATCTATCTGGGAGCCTTTATCTAATATTTTCTGGGTCTCATGAACAAATAAAGCGAGTTGGGTCTCTCACGTTTGCTGTTTCCGGAATCCATGTTGATTCCTACGTAGTAGATTCTGGGTTTCCAAAAACGACATGATACGCGAGCAAAAAACATGTTCTAAAATTCTACAACAGATCGACGTCAGAGATATAGGTCTATAGTTTTGCGCATCTGCTCGACGACCCTTCTTGAAGACTGGGACTACCTGTGCTCTTTTCCAATCATTTGGAACCTTCCGTTCCTCTAGAGACTTGCAGTACACGGCTGTTAAAAGCGGGGCAAGTTCTTTCGCGTACTCTGTGTAGAATCGAATTGGTATCCCGTCAGGTCCAGTGGACTTTCCTCTGTTGAGTGATTCCAGTTGCTTTTCTATTCCTTGGACACTTATTTCGATGTCAGCCATTTTTTCGTTGGTGCGAGGATTTAGAGAAGGAACTACAGTGCGGTCTTCCTCTGTGAAACAGCTTTGGAATAAGGTGTTTAGTATTTCAGCTTTACGCTTGTCATCCTCTGTTTCAATGCCATCAGCATCCCGGAGTGCCTGGATATGCTGTTTCGAGCATTTACAGATTTAACGTAAGACCAGAACTTCCTAGGATTTTCTGTCAAGTCGGTACATAGAATTATACTTTCGAATTCACTGAACGCTTCACACATAGCCCTCCTTACGCTAACTTTGACATCGTTTAGCTTCTGTTTGTCTGAGAGGTTTTGGCTGCGTTTAAACTTGGAGTGAAGCTCTTTTTGCTTTCGCAGTAGTTTCCTAACTTCGTTATTGAACCACGGTGGGTTTTTCCCGTTCCTCACAGTTTTATTCGGCACGTACCTGTCTAAAACGCATTTTACGATTGCCTTGAACTTCTTCCATAAACACTCAACACTCAGTGTCGGAACAGAAATTTTCGTTTTGATCTGTTAGGTAGTCTGAAATCTGCCTTCTGTTACTCTTGCTAAACAGATAAACCTTCCTCCCTTTTTTATATATTCCTGTTAACTTCCATATTCAGGGATGCTGCAACGGCCTTGTGATCACTGATTCCCTTTTCTGCACTTACAGAGTCGAAAAGTTCGGGTCTGTTTGTTATCAGTAGATCCAAGACGTTATCTCCACGAGTCGGTTCTCTGATTAATTGCTCTAGGTAATTTTCGGATAGTGCACTCAGTATAATGTCACTCGATGCTCTGTCCCTACCACCCGTCCTAAACATCTGAGTGTCCCAGTCTATATCTCGTAAATTGAAATCTCCACCTAAGACTATAACATGCTGAGAAAATTTATGTGAAATGTATTTCAAATTTTCTCTCTGTTGTTCTGCCACTAATGCTGCTGAGTCGGGAGGTCCGTAAAAGGAGTCAATTATTAACCTAGCTCGGTTGTTGAGTGTAACCTCCACCCATAATAATTCACAGGAACTATCCACTTCCACTTCACTACAGAATAAACTACTACTAACAGCGACAAACACGCCACCACCGGTTGCATGCAATCTATCCTTTCTAAACACCGTCTGTGCCTTTGTAAAAATTTCGGCGGAATTTATCTCTGGCTTCAGCCAGCTTTCTGTACCTACAACGATTTCAGCTTCGGTGCTTTCTATCAGCCCTTGAAGTTCCGGTACTTTACCAACGCAGCTTCGACAGTTTACAATTACAATAGCGATTGCTTCTTGGTCCCCGCATGTCCTGACTTTGTCCCGCACTCTTTGAGGCTGTTGCCCTTTCTGTACTTGCCCGAGACCATCTAACCTAAAAAACCGCCCAGTCCACGCCACACAACCCCTGCTACCCGTGTAGCCGCTTGATGCGTGTAGTGGACTCCTGACCTATCCAGCGGAATCCGAAACCCCACCACCCTATGGCGCAAGTCGAGGAATATGCAGCCCACACGGTCGCAGAACAGTCTGAGCCTCTGATTCAGACCCTCCACTCGGCTGTGTACCAAATGTCCGCAGTCAGTCCTGTCGACGATGCTGCAGATGGTGAGCTCTGCTTTCATCCCGCTAGCGAGACTGGCAGTCTTCACCAAATCAGATAGCCGCCGGAAGCCAGAGAGGATTTCCTCCGATCCATAGCGACACACATCATTGGTGCCGACATGAGCGACCACCTGCAGATGGATGCACCCTGTACCCTACATGGCATCCGGAAGGACCCTTTCCACATCTGGAATGACTCCCCGCGGTATACACACGGAGTGCACATTGGTTTTCTTCCCCTCTCTGGCTGCCATATCCCTAAGAGGCCCGATTACGCGCCTGACGTTGGAGCTCCCAACTACCAGTAAGCCCACCCTCTGCGACCGCCCTGATCTTGCAGACTGAGGGGCAACCTCTGGAACAGTACAAGCAGCCATGTCCGGCCGAAGATCAGTATCAGTCTGAGACAGAGCCTGAAACCGGTTCGTCATACAAACTGGAGAGGCCTTCCGTTCAGCCCTCCGGAATGTCTTTCGCCCCCTGCCACACCTCGAGACGACCTCCCACTCTATCACAGGTGAGGGGTCAGCCTCAATGTGGGCAGTATCTCGGGCAGCCACAGTCGTAGTCCAATCGGGGGATGCGTGGGACGAACTGGCCGTTCCCGACAAACCCCCATCCGGACCCCCACAGTGATGCCCATTGGCAACAGCCTCAAGCTGTGTGACCGAAGCCAACACTGCCTGAAGCTGGGAGTGAAGGTATGCCAACTCAGCCTGCATCCGAACACAGCAGTTGCAGTCCCTATCCATGCTAAAAACTGTTGTGCAAAGAACGTCTGAACTAATCTACACAGAGCACAAACAATTCGACACAAAATTTAAATGGTTATTAAAATACGAGATTGCCTAGTAAATGCAGTAATGCTGCTACTTGCGCACTGCTGACACACTGCTCGGCGGCGGAAGGAGACTACGCGGTTTTACACTATTCAGGTACTAAAACGCGATGCTACAACTCTCAAATACTATAATACGCCCGAACGTTATGAATTAAACAATGCAAGTGTCCAAAAACCACGCAATGAAATTAAGAATTAAACTATGTAACAAATGAGTGAGCTAGGAGTGTACGACTTGCTGCTGGCAGCTGCTTATCCAACGGCGGCAGGGAGCACACGAGATGCCTGTGGGTATTAACAATTTCCAAGGAATCTCATTCCCCACAACACTCTGGGACATTACAGAATTCGAGATGCAGAACCTAGTTCATTCGATTCATGTATACACCCTGGATGCTGATAAGCCAGAAGAACAAGACGAATAGGAGCACACTGTTCAGAACAAAGAAGTCAAGCATAAAGTAGCTGGACCCCGCTACTTTTCCAAATTAGGTGGTAAGCACGCCAGACAAGTTGACTTGTTACAAAACCTCAGGGGGCGAAAGTAAACACTGCGAGGGTATCAAAGACATGTCTCACCTACTTTCCACCCATATCAGTAAACACGAACATAAACGATACTTTTGTCGTAGTATGAGTATCTTGAATGAGTATCTTGAAAGAATATCTTGAAAGGCGTGTTATTGATTGCTCGAGTCAGGAACTGATACATGTGAAAATGCCCACCCAGAATAAAAAGCTCTTAACGTTTAAAAACGCCTACTGACAGAAGCTATGTCCCTGCCTGATCTACGCCGACTTCGAGGGCCTCATAGCTACTGTGGTGCGCTGTGAAGGCGATCCCTCTGTCTTCCATATTACTGTCACAGAACGGCACGTAACGTATACGGCAGTGTATCAAGTTTTATGCTTGTACGGATCGCATTTGTTGCAACAGTGTCCCCATGACTGACTTCGATGAGACTGATGCCTTGTGCAAGCAGGCGATTAACTGTCAATTTATTGGGCTGCCATTGGATAGAGAAGCAAAAAGTCCACGTAGAAACCATTTTCATGCAATGGGGAAGTTACGCAGTTCAGCTTACAGTGCACGCAGTTCGAAGTAAAATGATTCTATAGAAAAAAAAATGGTTCAAATGGCTCTGAGCACTATGGGACTTAACTTCTGTGGTCATCAGTCCCCTAGAACTTAGAACTACTTAAACCTAACTAACCTAAGGACATCACACACATCCATGCCCGAGGCAGGATTCGACCGTAGCAGTCCCGCGGTTCCGGACGATTCTATCGAAAGGCTGGTGACAACGCTGGGGAACAAACAACGTTATATTCGCCAGTACAGAAACCTCCAACAGTGTCACAGATTCGGGACTCTGCTTGTTAGTGTCACTCACGGCATTTCCTCCAAGCATCTCTGCTGGTTGAAGGAGTACATTCATATAAAAAGCAAACAGAGAGCTGTCGCTACTTTATATTTTGAAAAAGATTTTTACAAGTTCTTTAATGATTCATTTTCGGAAAATCCATAGACAATGTTAGAGAATACTGTGAAATTCATTTAGTTTACCTGTGGAATGGGCGTTGTAGAGCAAGAGAGTATATCGCCAAGTCTATTTTTAAATGAATGAAGGACTAATTGCTGCGGAGCTGGGCAAGGTTTCAGAGCAGTTCACAAAGCCTAGCTGTACTGGTACTTGTGTTCTGGACCGCTCCAAATTCCGCATGTACTGCTTTCACTAAGACTTTGTGAAGGTAAACATCATCGACACCAAGAAACTTCGTGTAGATACAGACAGTTTCATCTACTGGGTGAAAGGCTACGAACCATATGAAGTACTTAAATACGTTGCCAAAACATTCGTCACTTTTGGATATACAGCCGACAATGCTTTTGGAAAAGCACCTTAAAACAACAAGGTTGTCGGTCTGATGAAGGGGATGAATGGGTCGCACATTGTGGAGGCTTTGGGGACCAGATCTAAGATGTATGCACACCATATACTGTAGATGCAGGTGCCACCCAGAGGGGAGCTAAGGTTGGTTGGTTGGTTGGTTGTTTGGAGGAAGAGACCAAACAGCGAGGTCATCGGTCTCATTGGATTAGGGAAGGACGGGGAAGGAAGTAGGCCGTGCCCTTTCAGAGGAACCATCCCGGCATTTGCCTAGAGTGATTCAGGGAAATCACGGAAAACCTAAATCAGGACGACCGGACGCGGGATTGAACCGTCGTCCTCCCGAATGCGAGTCCAGTGTGCTAGCCACTGCGCCATCTCGCTCGGTGGGGAGCTAAGGGAATACATCATGTGGCGTCAAAGGCTCTCTACAATTGAAGATTACAAGAGGTGCCTTCCCGTGGACGCTGGTGCAGGTCCACGTGTGTTGCACCAGGTAATCTTTTGAATGAGGGGCCAGGAGGTACGTAATGCGCTGCAGCTGACAATAGGGCTGTCTCATGATGATGACAATCGGTTCGAATCCGGGGATGGGATCAGCACCCTACCGTACTGATACTACTCATTGCTGTGATTGAGTGTGTGGTTGTGGGTTTATTTGTAAATAGTTGATGTGTGAATGTGTGAGAGTGCTCTGAACAGTTGGAAAGCCCGCTTGTCATCGAAGCATCATCGATATGGGCTTTCGGAGCCGAAGGCTCACTTGTATACCCTTGATGTCTGCACGACACAAAACCTTACACCTCGCCTGGACTCGTCAACACCGGCGTTGGACTCTGGAAACATGTTGCCTGGTCTGAAGAGTCTCGTTTTAAATTGTATCGAGCATATGGACGTGTACGGGCATGAAGACAACCTCATGAATCTGTGGATCCTGATGTCAGCAGGGGACTGTTCAAGCTGGT
Source organism: Schistocerca cancellata (assembly GCF_023864275.1). Taxonomy (NCBI): domain Eukaryota; kingdom Metazoa; phylum Arthropoda; class Insecta; order Orthoptera; family Acrididae; genus Schistocerca; species Schistocerca cancellata. Next base: position 19,172,205 of record NC_064633.1, on the reverse strand, counting down.
GGAGGCTCTGTAATAGTGGGGGCGTGTGCAGTTGGACCGGTATGGGACCCTGACACGTCTAGATACGACTCTGATAAGTGACACGTACGTAAGCGTCCTGTCTGATCACCTGCATTCATTCATGTCCATTGTGCGTTCCGACTAACTTGGTCAATTCCAGCATGACAATGCGACACCCCACACGTCCAGAATTGGTACAGAGTGGCTCCAGGAACACTCTTCTGAGTTTAAACACTTCCGCTGGCCACCGGACACCCAAGACATGAACATTACTGAGCATATCTTGGATGCCTTGCAACGTGCCGTTCAGAAAAGATCTCCGCCTCATCGTACTCTTACGGATTTATGGACAGCCCTGCAGGATTCATGGTGTCAGATCCTTCCAGCAGACATTAGTGTAGTCCATGCGACGTCGTGTTGCGGCACTTCTGCGTGCCCGCGGGAGCCCTACACTATATTAGGCAGGTGTACCAGTTTGTTTGGCTCTTCAGTACATTATTCTGTATATAGTGTACCATGTACATGACGGCACACTATGCGTGCATTTAAATATTGAATGTATATTTGTTGATATGTGTGTGTGTGTTTGGTGTATGTCATCTTGTGATGCTAGTCCGCGTTTTCCACACATATAGTGTAGAAAAGAAATGTAAAGAGAAGAAATTATATATATATATATATATATCCAGTATTCACACTTATTCCACAATATCGAGTGTATATATATATATATATATATATATATATATATATATATATATATATATATATTCGGGATTATCAACAATAATTTTCTCTCTATAGTCCAACTGCATGAGCCTATTCAGTTGTAGTCTGTAGCTAAAGAGTCAAGTTCTTTGTAAATAATAACACTGAGATTAAAATAGCTAATGGTTAATTAACAATAATTTTTATTATTTGTTAACAATTTTTGCATGTTTATTAACAATAACATCTTAATTTATGGCTTATTTACAAGGTAGTTTTACAATAAACTGTTTTTCTTGAAATTTTAAATATTATTTGTACGTTTTTCTTTAAAACTAATACTGTCAGGTACAGATATACTATTTGCACTTCAAGTAGAAAAAAAACAACTTAAATACTACATTTCCCGTATAATAATTACTTTCTGATTTGTTTCAGTACATCCAGTATTTACACTTCTTCCACAATATATATATAATATTTGTACAAATAATATTTAAAATTACAAGAAAAAACAGTTTATTGTAAAATTACCTTGTAAATAAGCCATAAATTAAGAAGATGTTATAGTTAATAAACATGCAAAAATTGTTAACAAATAATGAAAATTATTGTTAATTAACCATTAGCTATTTTAATCTCAGTATTATGATTTACAAAGAACCTGGCTCTTTAGCTACAGACTACAAGTGAATAGGCTCATGCAGTTGGACTATAGACAGAAAATTTTTGTTGATAATCCGAAATCTACTTTCGCATTTGAACCTCTCCCCTATGATGCTCAGACCACTAATGAAGAGACTTACACACAATTGAGCTACTAAGGGGGTAGATGGGGAGCTCGAATTTTATTGCCATTGGGGTTCGTGCCATTTTATTGTGCAGTTATGGCTGAGAGAGATAAGAAGATGAGAGAGGTTTCCCACCAATTTTATACCACGCGATCAGCATCAAGTTACTTCCTGACCTGGGATATAACTCGCACAGCTGTCCGAACATAAGAAACTCTCCCCATGTGCGACCAGAATTACCTTGCTGAAGTGTAAGCCCAGGATTGCTATTAAGTGCGATAAAACGGGGCATAGAATATCGTCAACTCACCACTGTGCTGTTAAGTGTGGCGCAGATGACAACGAAAGGGGTCCTGCTATGAAGAGAAATGGAATTCCAGACCATCACTCCAGGTTCTCGGGCCGTATGGCGGCCGACGGTGAGTTTGGAATCCCACCGCTGTCCAGGGCGTCTCCAGCCACGTCTCCGCTAGTCGTCGGAGCTCATTTCAAAGTGTAACTCATCACTGAAGACCATTCTGCTTCAGTCAAAGAGATTGCAAGCCCCAGGCACCGGTAGGACTCGAACCTGGTTGTCGTCCATCATCTGTCGCGATAACCAGGAGTGATGGTCTATGGTGCCATTTAATTTCACAGTAGACCCCTTTGGTTGTCATCCTCAGCAGCCATAAGGACAGCGGTACGTCTACGATATTCTACGCTTCTTTTCGTTGCCCTACATGGCAAGCCATCCCGGGGTTACATTTCAACAAGATAATGCCCGCCCACACACGGCGGCAGTTTCTGCTGTTTGTCTTTGAGCTTGTGAAACCCTACCTCAGGCAGCAAGACTGCCGAACCTCTTTCCAACTGAGAACCTTTGCGCCGTTATTGACAGCGCCCTCGAAGAGGCTCGGGATTTTGACGATACTGCGCGCTAATTGAACAGAATTTGGAGCGATATCCCGCAGGAGGACATAAAACCGCTCTGTCAATCTGTGCCAAACCGAACAGCTGCTTACATGAGGGCCGGACGTGGACCAAGTTTGTGAAGCTGTTTCTATTGAATAAGACGTCCAATTTTTTCTGAATTTGTTATCAGTTGCCTCTACATGTACATCACATCTACAGATTTCCATCCCATTCTGATAATTCCTTAGTGGCGTGTCTTTCTTTTTTCTTAACCTGCCAGGTTATTCCAGAGCGCTAATGCGCAGCTTCCTGGGCTCGGGTAGGCGCGTCGGCCCCGGATCGAGTCCGCCCGGCGGATTAACGACGGAGCCCGGTGTGCCGGCCAGCCTGGATGTGGTTTTTAGGCGGTTTCCACATCCCGCTAGGTGAATACCGGGCTGCTCCCCACGTCCCGCCTCAGTTACATGGCTACAGGCATCTGAACACATTCGCACTATTCCACGGATTATACAAGACACAGACAGTTGGGGTACACTGATTCCGTCCCAGGGGGTGCGGGGTGGCGGCAGGAAGGGCATCCGGCCACCCCTTAAATTAACCTTTCCAAATCCGATTAACCATGACGACCCTGCGTCTTTGCGGGAAAACGGCACAAGCAAAAGAAAGAAAGAAAGTTTATTTCTTTTTTCTTCTTTTTTTCCCTCAGAATGTCTTTCTGTTGCACGTGAAGTGCGACACATTGTCTCGGCATGTTTACATCTTCGCTATGGCTACGAGCCCTGAGAAATGTCGGGGAAGTGGCCCGTCGTGAATAAGCAGGCAGCGCGGCGAGACCCGCACGCGGTTACATAAAAGTGGCGGCGGTCCGACTGTCGGGAGCTACTGGAGGTTCTCCTCGCCTCAGCTCGTCCCGAGCCGGCCTCTCCGCTAATTTCCGGCGTAACCTTCGCGGCTACAAGCGCGTTGCCCCACGAGCCTCTGCCGCGTATATAGCCGGCGTCGCGGTGCTGCCGTGGCTCAAACCCACTGCACCGACGCCGACGCCGCGACCGACGCCCTACACCACACCGCCGCGCCTCTACTTTTCGCCAGGTAAGAACGCGCTGCAGTCACAACTTCATAGCTGTGATCCTCATTAAGAATGAGATTTTCACGCTGCAGCGTAGTGTGCCCTGGTATGAAAGTCCCTGGCATATCAAAACTGTATGCCGGACCGGGACTCAAAATCGGGACCTTTGCCTTTCGCGGGCAAGTACTCTACAATCTGAGCTACCCAAGCACGACTCACGACCCGCCTTCACAGCTTTAATTCCTCCAGTATCTCGTCTCCTATCTTCCAAACTTCACAGAAGCTCTTCTCCGAACCTTGAAGAACTAGCACTCCTGGAAGAAAGAATATTGTGGAGACGTGGCTTAGGCACAGCCGGGGGTATATCTGCAGAATGAGATTTTCACTCTGCAGCAGAGCGTGCGCTGATATGAAACTTGCTGGCAGATCTAAACTGTGTGCCGGACCGGGACTCCAACTCGGGACCTGTGCCTTTCACGGGCAAGTACTCTACCATCTGAGCTACCCAAGCACGACTCACGACCCACCTTCACAGCTTTAATTCCGCCAGTACCTCGTCTCCCACCTTCCAGATCTGCCAGGAAGTTTCAAATCAGCGCACACTCCGCTGCAGAATGAAAATCTCATTCCGCAAACATCCACCAGGCTGTGGCTAAGCCATGTCTCCACAATATCCTTTCTTCCAGGAGTGCTAGTTCTGCAACGTACGCAGAAGAGTTTCTGTGAAGTTTGGAAGGTAGGAGACGAGGTACTGGCGGAATTAAAGTTGTGAGGGCGGGTCGTGATTCGTGCTTGGGTAACTCAGATGGTAGATCGTTTGCCCGCGAAGGCAAAGGTCCCGAGTTCGCGTCTCGGTCCGGCACGTAGCTTCGATCTACCAGAAAGTTTCGTGATCTTCATAACTCCAGCTCTGATAGCGTACAGTGTTAAAGAAAGTACAACGACGCCGTTAGAGACGGAGCGCAGACTCGAAACAGTCAAGGCCGTCTTCAGCGGTTTAGGCAAACGGCGGGAAAATCTACATCTGGACAACCGGAAGGTTTGAACCCCATTTCCCCAAAAATTCGAGTTCAGCGTCAGACCACCGTGAGACTTCGCTTCGTTTTTACGTGCTTAGGTGTACAACAAGTCAGAGAAATACCTTACAGAATGGTTCTGGTGCGTATCATAATAAACTGGCCCAGTTCGCGGATTGTGATCTGGAGAAAAGGGTGCTCAAAGCTGACACTACTTGTTGATTCGGGTCGCCGGCCGTGGTAGCCGAGCGGTTCTAGGCGCTCAGTCCGGAACCGCGCGACTGCTACCGTCGCAGGTTCGAATCCTGCCTCGGGCATGGATGTGTGTGATGTCCTTAGGTTAGTTAGGTTTAAGTAGTTCTAAGTTCTAGGGGACTGATGACCTCCGCAGTTAAGTCCCATAGTGCTCAGAGCCATTTGAACCATTTTGTTGATTCGGTGAGAGGGGACCAAACAGCCAGCTCATCAGTCCCATCGGGTTAGGGAAGGCTGGGGAAGGAAATCGGCCGTGCCCTTTCAAAGGAACCATTCCGGCATTTGCCTGGAGCGATTTAGGAAAATCACGGAGGACCTAAATCAGGATGGCCGGACGCGGTGTTGACACTATTTGTGGCTGGAAGAATTTTATTTTTGGCACCTGTTCAAGTGATAAGAATGTTGGACCGCGAACACGTATGTCGATCGCTTATTTAGTTATTCAGGTTTTTCGAAGATTATGCCTGTGAAAAAATCAGTGATGTGTAACGCATCAACCAAGCAGCAATTACATTTAGTCACAAGTTTATCTGTGTAACTACCGCCTGGTCAGTTACAGACGTATAACCGATAACACTTTTCAAAGAAACTGAAATATCTGTGAAGAATAAACAGCTGTAACCTGAATTCAGCAACGCTATTGCTCGACCTGCCAGAAAAAGTACTTGCACAAACTTCGAGACACACAAAAATAAGAAAAAACAATTTTGATGAGGACTGGGTCCGCAACCTTATTGCAGTGACTGGATGTAGCACTTCCATATATGGCTGTTAAAAATATTTATAGCGATTGCAGTTTTGACATTATATAATTTTAAAGTATACTGAAAGCAAACAATCGCCAGATAAAATATGTCGAATTAAAAAATAAAGTAACACAACTTCAAAGTTGGAAACATAAGGGTACTTAAGGGGAACTGTCTAAGTCCACTCTACAACGTTGTGACATGCTAAAATACACCTCAAAGCAGTCTGAATCCAAATACGTATGACGCTATAAACATTCCCGCTCTTCCACTATGGAGTTAAAAAAAGAAGGGATGTGGCTCTGCAGACTTACGGTGTGCGTTGTTTCGCAGCCCGAGCGGGAGCAATTTTAAGTAGCCCAAAACATTAGCACACCAAAGTTTACGACTGCTTCTTGTTCATTATTTCTGTCGTGTGGTAGCAATAACTGTTTTAAATGCTAAAACTTACAGAGCCTACATGAACTTCATAGTGTCAGGAAGGCAACGTTTTTATGTTCTAAAATGCATATTTCTTCTATTAATACAATACAGAGTGACGTCACGGAGAATTGTCACCGCGGTGAACTGAGGGGGTATGAATGCTGTGAACCTAATGTTTTGGGCTAGCAAGATGGCGGACATCAGCTTCTCAAGTTTGTGGCGTAATGGCACCTGCCCTCTTTACTTATCTGCATGTCTTCCATACACCATCCATATTTGCATTCAGACTTCTGCGAACTATGTTCCAGCATGTCAGGACTTAACGTTGCAGAGTGGGCTTTAACATCCCACGTAAGTACTCTTATGTTTTCGATTCTGAAGTACTGTTACTTTATTTTTAAATCCAGCTTCATTTATTTGCTTTCAATACGCATGAGAATGACAAATTGTCGAAACTGCGATAGCAATAAATATTCTTAAAAGCCGTATGCGGAATGACTGCATTCTACAAAATAAAGTCAGATAAGACGTTCATAACTCAGTTAATCGTGATAACGATAATGGAAAGTGAAACGATAATGTTAGTCATAACAATCTGGCCGGGCATTTTTTTTTTACTGCCACATTGTTACTGCAGTAATGGCTTCACATTTCCACCTGCAGGATTCAAACAGAAAGGGCGCCAATTGAGATATGACTGTTAGACGTGACCCGAGATTTCCGCACGGTGTCTTCCATTGTCTTCATGGATTTGGAAAACATCAAATGTTTCACACAGCTCCACAGAATGTTATTCATCGCCATATCTTTCAGATGCTAAATAACTAGCCGCTTCCGACCAATACTATACCTTCTAATAACGATTGTATCGAATTAGACTATAATTCGCTGAAGTTAGTGAAATAAGTTCTTTTCCCCCCAAATGGTACATACCTTGTGAGTCTCTTGGGAAGCTTTTGCTTCTCGCTGTTTTAGCTTTATTCATGCTATGTCTTACTTTATTTCTCGAACCATCTGTTTGAAATACACACGTCTGATTGTACCATCCCGCTGTTGACTGTTCACTGTTCAACTGAGCAATAGCATTCTTCTTGAAAATGATTGGGTTAACTGATATTCGCAGCGATGAAAACTTCATTCTGTTATGTTCCCACTGTTCAAACTCCATTACACAGTATTACAGTTCACTACAACAAACGTTACGGGCGTCTGTCACACTCGGTCTCACGCTGAGTTTCTGCTCTTTTGTTGAGGACGAGACCAGAGGGATACGTAACGGAAGCGAACGAAAATCCTGTTAACAACAATAATTAACGTACTTTCTTTAAATCAGATAACATGCGTTGAAATGGTTGATAACACCGTTAGCATTTTTATCTTTGCTGAGTGTAAATCGTGATAAAAATGTTGAAATTGGTATCAGAGTCGGAACGAGAATTACTGTAGCATGCCATCGTGATTATCTTTACTGGGCCTATAATCTGTCAAACATTCTAGACCCCTGACTGCATTCTCAGAAAGTTTTGTACCAGTTATTATGCTCCTTTCTTATCCAAAGTTAAATTTACTAGTGGATAATGTGTACTGTTGTTCATCTATAATAACGTCAGTATTACTAACAACCTCAGCTGGATTTTCCACAACAAATTCCATTGGTTAATTTAAAGCAAAGCTATTTGCTTAAATATGTGAATACTGTGTGTACGGATGTGAAACCCACAAAAAATCCTAACAACAGAGCATTCAAGACCAACACTAATATTAGAGGTTCCTCGATCGAAATATGTAGATTATTCTGTGTAATTTGATCCATGAAGATAACGTGATCTCCCACTGTGAATTAAGTGAACTACCTATTATCACCGTAATTTTTAGGACTATGCATGCACCGTGTCATGTATTCCGTGTAAATATTGACATAGTCAAACGACGCAGAATTTCGTAACTGCTCAATTGTTTTATGAGTTAATTATTTTTTATGTTTATCTGTAGACGTCTCATTGTGAACTGATCGTGGAGCTATTATATGTAATATCAAAAGAAATAATGTATGTAAGAATCCGGCGTTTCGAACAGGATGTGGTCGTGGTAATTTGCCGACGTCTGCAGGGTTAAGAACAGTGGCGAACGCTATTTCACGGACAATCAACTAACGTGTAATTTAATTCGCCCTATTGTTAGCGTAATGTTTTCAACCTTCAGACTGCTCTCGGAATTATTATACGAGTACGTAATAATTTGTACACAGACTGCTCTCTTGTTTAATATTTTGAGCAAATGGTCTTCGATTTGGTTACTGCACCAAATCTGTTATAAACGTAACGCCCCGCCCACCACCACCTCCACAAACCCGTCCCGTTCCCCAGTTCTTTAAAAAATCGAACTCTCGTCTATACTACAGCTACAAACGTCTTATTATTTTACGAATGACTCAATGTGTTAAATGTTTGACGTTAAGCATGTAAAACTTTTATGTTTGAAGACGCAACTCAATGTTTGTTATGACATATCTCCTGATCTATTTGTCGTCCAATGACATAATTTTGCTCATACATTCTGTGGTATATATGGGTACTATCAACAAAATGTGTTGGGAATAGAGTTAATAATAAAAAACAATAAAACGTCATGCCTGATCCTGAAATCTTACTACATTAGCACCAGAAATATAGCAACAAAGTTTTCTCCTTTTATTTCCCTAAACGTAGATAAATGTAATATAATGCGCATACATAGGGGCAGAAATCCATTCCAGTACGATTATGCCATAGGTGGTAAATCATTGGAAGCGGTAACGACCGTAAAATACTTAGGAGTTACTATCCGGAGCGATCTGAAGTGGAATGATCACATAAAACAAATAGTGGGAAAAGCAGGCGCCAGGTTGAGATTCATAGGAAGAATTCTAAGAAAATGTGACTCATCGACGAAAGAAGTAGCTTACAAAACGCTTGTTCGTCCGATTCTTGAGTATTGCTCATTAGTATGGGACCCTTACCAGGTTGGATTAATAGAAGAGATAGACATGATCTAGCGAAAAGCAGCGCGATTCGTCATGGGGACATTTAGTCAGCGCGAGAGCGTTACGGAGATGCTGAACAAGCTCCAGTGGCGGACACTTCAAGAAAGGCGTTACGCAATACGGAGAGGTTTATTATCGAAATTACGAGAGAGCACATTCCGGGAAGAGATGGGCAACATATTACTACCGCCCACATATATCTCGCGTAATGATCACAACGAAAAGATCCGAGAAATTAGAGCAAATACGGAGACTTACAAGCAGTCGTTCTTCCCACGCACAATTCGTGAATGGAACAGGGAAGGGGGGATCAGATAGTGGTACAATAAGTACCCTCCGCCACACACCGTAAGGTGGCTCGCGGAGTATAGATGTAGATGTAGATGTAGATGTATTATTCTGTGAAGTGAGAGAGCTACAACTTGAAAAAATTTTGAAAAGGTTTAAAATTATGTGCAAATTTTATTGTAAGTCGCTAAGTGCTTTCATTCTCAGATACTAAATGAATATTATTTGAGTAACTCCCGCGCCAGTAGCTATGCTGTGTTAAGGTGTAGAAACAATTTCGAGCTATGATACTTGACGTACTGTGTTAAACCTTAAAGGTAAGATTCTAGCTCTTAACGAGTAGATTATGACAGTATTTTAAAAATTTTTAATTCGGTCAGTAATTACTTGTAGTACTGAAGATCAATTTTTTTTTGTCCCTGGAAGCCGCTGAATAGGCAACTTGTAACCGAGATTTAATGGCCGGGTGATAGCTAAGGCCATTTATTTATACAGATGGTTATTCTCCACATCGGTTATAAAGTTCTCGACAGCTAATCATAGTACTTCATTTTTTACTTTTTAAGTCCATGAAGTCGTACATTTATACGTATCATTTCCAGATAGCCTTAGAGGAAGTACGCCTGTAAGATGACTTTTGATGCACAACATCTCAAAATTTGTTGTCTTAAGTAATTAATCAGAGTAAACTCAGAAATGTACAGACAGGTGGAGGAGCGCAGTTCAGAGAAGGGAAAGCGCAAAGGAGAAAAGGCTCATTCGGCTAACCCTGTTCCTTGGACGAAAGTAAGACTTTGCTCCGTTGGTTCAAACCCTCACTGATGTAGTAGTCAGCTGAATATTGTCAGTAGCAGGTCTGGGAGATAGCCGTGGCATGAAAAAACAGAATTCACATGCGAGATGCTCCTTTTTCAAGTCCTTTACGGTTGGCACGAGTTCGTACAATACCAGTAGCAACAAGACCTCGTGCTATTTCACACCATGGCTTCGATTTTTTTAAAAAAAAGAAAAAAAGATGCTCTCTTGCATTGCAAGTAATATGAAAGTCTTTTCCTTGTTTATTTTTTTGTATTCAGTGAACCATCAATGTGTATGCTATGAGAAATGAGACACTTCTACTCACCAGATCTCTTCCTAAGACCAGTACCGGCACTAAGTTAAAGCGATTTAGAGAAAATGTGGATCGTCATGTGACGTTCAAAACATGCCGGTCCCAAATGCCTGTTCGACGTCCAGGACAATGCCATTCGCAGAAAATGTTACCTAGAGATGATTCTGTAGATATATATGTGGTATCTGTTCCTTTGGACATGTCCTTCAGCCGCTATGGAGCAAGATACAAAGGAATTAAAGACGTTAGTTGCCAGTTGGCATTGATTAATAATAGTGGGGCACGTCGAAAATTTGTACAAGGCTGGGATTCGAACCTAGGTCTCCCGCTTACTTGGCCGATGTATCGATCACTACGCCATCCTGACATGGTGGTCACCACTACTTCATGGACTACCCTAGCACGCTTCCTGTCAGACCCAAATTCTCGACGTATACCACACACTACCGATGTAGAGCCTCTGCTCATTTGCCTGATTACTCGCGATAGCTCACCGATTCGAGCTTGGCCGGCCGAAGTGGCCGTGCGGTTCTAGGCTCTGCAGTCTGGAACCGCGAGACCGCTACGGTCGCAGGCTCGAATCCTGCCTCGGGCATAGATGTGTGTGATGTCCTTGGGATAGTTAGGTCTAACGAGTTATAAGTTCTAGGGGACTAATGACCTCAGAAGTTGAGTCCCATAGTGCTCAGAGCCATTTTTGATTCGAGCTTAGTGTGCACCTGCACCGAAGGAATTCTTTCACTGCAGATGCGCACCAACGTCGAACTCAGGGCAATCGCGAAGATGCCGCGAGTGTGAGACTGATGAATAGGGGCACTACTACACTCCTGGAAATTGAAATAAGAACACCGTGAATTCATTGTCCCAGGAAGGGGAAACTTTATTGACACATTCCTGGGGTCAGATACATCACATGATCACACTGACAGAACCACAGGCACATAGACACAGGCAACAGAGCATGCACAATGTCGGCACTAGTACAGTGTATATCCACCTTTCGCAGCAATGCAGGCTGCTATTCTCCCATGGAGACGATCGTAGAGATGCTGGATGTAGTCCTGTGGAACGGCTTGCCATGCCATTTCCACCTGGCGCCTCAGTTGGACCAGCGTTCGTGCTGGACGTGCAGACCGCGTGAGACGACGCTTCATCCAGTCCCAAACATGCTCAATGGGGGACAGATCCGGAGATCTTGCTGGCCAGGGTAGTTGACTTACACCTTCTAGAGCACGTTGGGTGGCACGGGATACATGCGGACGTGCATTGTCCTGTTGGAACAGCAAGTTCCCTTGCCGGTCTAGGAATGGTAGAACGATGGGTTCGATGACGGTTTGGATGTACCGTGCACTATTCAGTGTCCCCTCGACGATCACCAGTGGTGTACGGCCAGTGTAGGAGATCGCTCTCCACACCATGATGCCGGGTGTTGGCCCTGTGTGCCTCGGTCGTATGCAGTCCTGATTGTGGCGCTCACCTGCACGGCGCCAAACACGCATACGACCATCATTGGCACCAAGGCAGAAGCGACTCTCATCGCTGAAGACGACACGTCTCCATTCGTCCCTCCATTCACGCCTGTCGCGACACCACTGGAGGCGGGCTGCACGATGTTGGGGCGTGAGCGGAAGACGGCCTAACGGTGTGCGGGACCGTAGCTCAGCTTCATGGAGACGGTTGCGAATGGTCCTCGCCGATACCCCAGGAGCAACAGTGTCCCTAATTTGCTGGGAAGTGGCGGTGCGGTCCCCTACGGCACTGCGTAGGATCCTACGGTCTTGGCGTGCATCCGTGCGTCGCTGCGGTCCGGTCCCAGGTCGACGGGCACGTGCACCTTCCGCCGACCACTGGCGACAACATCGATGTACTGTGGAGACCTCACGCCCCACGTGTTGAGCAATTCGGCGGTACGTCCACCCGGCCTCCCGCATGCCCACTATACGCCCTCGCTCAAAGTCCGTCAACTGCACATACGGTTCACGTCCACGCTGTCGCGGCATGCTACCAGTGTTAAAGACTGCGATGGAGCTCCGTATGCCACGGCAAACTGGCTGACACTGACGGCGGCGGTGCACAAATGCTGCGCAGCTAGCGCCATTCGACGGCCAACACCGCGGTTCCTGGTGTGTGCGCTGTGCCGTGCGTGTGATCATTGCTTGTATAGCCCTCTCGCAGTGTCCGGAGCAAGTATGGTGGGTCTGACACACCGGTGTCAATGTGTTCTTTTTTCCATTTCCAGGAGTGTATATCAGCAGTATGAATTGAGAATGTGCTGAGTAAATTTTCTGCAGGCTCTGAAGTTCAATTTCCATTTATTGGTGGTGTATTAGGGAGATTTGCGTTTAATTAATCTTATTACTGATGACAACGAACGCTTAATGTTGTTAAGAGCCGGAATGATTACGATTGGCTTACTGTATACCTAATGTGGGAACAGCGTCTGTAAAAAACCAAGTGAAGTTAAATTTATCGTTTAAATTTCTCGTTTTGAAACTAGAAACATTATTTTGTTAAATTATTCAAAGAGCATCCTGTATTTGTGACTGTTTCGGATTGGAATTAATGTATTGAAGTGGCTGAATTTTGTATACAGATGGCCACTGGCGGAATGTGAGCAGTACAGATAGAGAGAGAGAGACATACAGACAGAAGCAAAACAGGATGACGCACAAAATCACTCAGCATATCACGAAGAGTAATACTGTTCCAGATTCTTTGATCATTTCGAAAACTATTGTGTGGCGTTACACCCTAAGACACTAAAGTAATTATCCTAGTGGAACGGAAACTGGTAGATATGATGTGCATCAACAGACAAACAAATGATTACAGTTACAGAAAAATTGGATATTTTATTACAGAGAAAGACCTTCACAAATTCAGCAAGTCAATAACGCTTTGGTGCAACTCTGGTCCTTATGCAAGCAGTTATTCGGCTTGGCACTGACTGATACAGTTGGTGTATGTCTTCATGACCGATATCGGTGTCAAATTCTGTCCAAATGGTGCGTTAGATCCTCAAAATCCCGAGCTGGATGAAGGACGTTGCCTATAATTCTCTGCCGGCCCGTTGTGGCCGAGCGGTTCTAGGCGCTTCAGTCCGGAACCACGTTGCTGCTACTGTCGCAGGTTCGAATCCTGCCTCGGGCATGGATGTGTATGTTGTCCTTAGGTTAGTTAGGTTTAAGTAGTTCTGTGTCTAGGGGACTGATGACCTCAAAAGTTAAGTGCCATAGTGCTTAAAGACATTTAAACCATTTTCAACCATAATTCTCTGAACGTTCTGAAGTGGGGAGAGATCCAGGCGACCTTTCTGTTAGAGTTTCGCCAGCACGAAGACAAGCCGTAGAAACTCTCGCCATGTGCGTGTGGGCATTATCTTACTGAAACGTAAGCCGAGGTTGGTTTGGCATGTAGGGAAACAAAACGGCGCCTAGAATATTGTCGACGTACCGCCGTGCTGTATGGATGCCGTGGATGGCAACCATAGGAGTGTTGCTATGAAATGAGACGCCGCTCCGGACTATCACTCCTCATTGTCTGACCACACAGTGGGCGACAATCAGGTTGGTATCCGACCGCTGCTTGCGGAGTCTCCAGACAAGTCATTGTTGGTCGTCGGGACTCAGCTAGAACCGGGACTCATCACTAAAGACAATACTACTCCAGTCAACGAGATTTCAGGCCGGAGACGTGTCTGGAGACGCCTCAACAATGCTTGGATAACAATCTGACTGTTGCCCGCCATACAGTCCGACAGCCGGGAGCGATAGTCTGGGATGCTCTTTCTCATTTCATAGCAGACCCCTTTGGTTGTCATTCGCAGCACCCTTACACCACTGGCGGCACCTGTGCAATATCCTCACTACCTTGCCAATGTCGGTCGTGGTCACAATAGTAATCTGTGTAGTTATGTGTGCATTATGTGGGAACCTAGTACATTCAAACATGGGGCGATTGTTGGTGCGCGTTTGGTGGATGTTGTCGTAAGACGGACCAAGTGTTTGGCATTTCTAGAGTCACCATATCGCAGATTTGCACCGCATACAGGTAAATCGGGAAAACATCATCCATTACGTCACAACGTGGACGAAAGTCTGTGCTGAATGATCGTGACAGACGACCATTGGAGAGGATGGTCACGAAAAAGTACGTGGACGACAGCTGCAAGAATCACTGCAGAATTGAATATCGCTCTCGCGGATCCTGTCAGAATCAGAACAACACGGAGGTAGCTTTATCTCCAGGGAATTGTAAGGCGAACTGAGATTCTAAAGCCACTCATCAGTGATACAAATGCCCGTGACAGAAAAACTTCGTACTGAAGCCATAAAACTTTGACTATGGAGTAGTGGAAGAATCTCATATGATCGGGTGAGTCAAACTGTTTCCAACTTCTAGCATAGTTTACGCCCTGTAACGTCGTAGCTATTTACGCGACTGCAGATTTTTGTAGTAAGTTTTATTCCATTAGGTGAAGCTGTATTGGAGGCTGGCAATGAAGCATCCAGCCCCGGCCGTTGTGTAGCCGGCTGTTTGCGTCGTAATGCCATCTGTCGTGGTGAGCGGACCGTGGGAATTGTTCGGTGTGGAGCGTACTGAAATCACTTATTCATCTCACCAAAGAAACTAAATTTGTAATTCAGAAGAACAGTGTGTTGAATTTTCATACGGGTAACTATAGTAGCTTTGGAAATATGAAAAACCCATTAAAAAAAGTACTTAACCGACAGTTAGTAAAGTAAATTCTAGGAATCATGACAGTTTAAGTTTCTTTGTTATTTGAAAACAATAACAGCACTCTCAGTGGGCACATGTTATTTTTAAGGAATTTTGATTCGAAACTTGTACTAATTTTGCTTTCGTAATGGAAATAATAGTTTAAAAGTTGATATTTATATTTTGTGTTTGGGTGAGAGTAGATGAGAGTGAATGTGAGTGTGTATGTGGGGACATACGTCAAATTTCAGTTTTATAATGTATTACACCATGCGCAGCTAGCAAGTGTTACGTAACCAGGACGTCCTGAAAACTGGTGGATGACGTATGTCTAGGAGCGTCTGCTTTTGTAATAAGGCAGCCAGAAATATAGTAGCTCTAACGTATATTTTAAGCATAGTTTTCTTTTGAAGTTCGTTTCGTTTGGTTTTGTGGAACATTTTGTGAAATTTTGCAATATGAAATGACGTAGATGCAGCTGCGAATGCTGATTGGAGTAAAGCGATTTGCGCGCGAAATTGATGATGATCATTTTTATCAACCAATGAGAGAAAAGTCTTTCCCGCATAACTGAATGAGTTATATGCCCTATGAGCGACGACATTCAGTCGTCGTGGAGTCTCTGTCGAACGAGGTCATGTTAACTATGTCCGAAAAAATTATCTGTAAGATGAAGAAATGACGGTTAAATCGCGCTCGGTTTGTATCGCCTTGCTAGCAGATGCAATTACGGACATTTCGGTGAAGTTTTGAGAGGTTTTGGAATGTTGGTTGCAGAATAAACCGCGTGTGAAACTATCGGCCTTTGTGAATATTCTGCGTGGCGTGTTCCGTATGCATGTACAGAACATTTTGGCGAGAATCTTCTTTCGAAGAATCCACTGAAAAGGACCGAATGTGAATTAATTTTGTAACAGAGTATTGCCTGTGTGAATCTCGTAATATTTCAGGTTGGACTTGTCACATTTCTGACTGTCTTATGTGTGATATAAGCTGCACGAACTAGTAGTAGATGTACTACCAACGTATATGTGGGCTTGGTGACACCATAAATGAAAAGCACCGTAATAAAACACCAGTATCTACAAACAAACATTTTCAATGAAGGGAGGAAGCACCCACTTTGCCCGTTATTAATAGAGATTCACAGGTTTATCTTGTTACTTGTGTTACGCGGACTTTGTAATTCAGTATGGACGGTGGTTTTTTTCAACGCTGCTTTTCTCGTCGTCTACATAGCACCTACGAATGCAGAGCAATGGGTGCTGAATGGGCACTACACTGAGGTAGATGGACATCAATAAATAAATCGCAACGCAGCCAACCCCACCCCGCCGCGGCCGCAAGAGTGAAATATGGCGGAAGTTCTTGAGTATTTGGACAGCGATATAGTGGTATTCCATCGGTCGCATGGTTACCATGCAAGGTCGAATTACTGCGAAAGATTATGTGACCATTTTGGGTCATCATCACGTCCATCGCACTGTACAATGTTTGTTCCCCAATGGTGGTGCTGTGTTCGAAGACGAGTGAATCTCTATTCACAGATCTTGCATTGTCCAGGACTGGTTTTGTGAGCAAGAGGATGAACTGTCGCGTGTCCCCTGGGCGCCACAGTCCCCAGATTTCAAAATCATTGAGCCTTTGTGTTCTACTTTGGGGAGAAGGGTGTGTGATCACTGTCCACCATCGTTACATGGACTTGCCACTATTTTGCGGGAAGTGTGGTATAAGACTCCCGTGAAACCCATACAGCACCTGTATTAATCCATTCTGAGAGGAGCGGAAGCTGTTTTGAATGCCAACGGTTTTTCTACTCTATATTAAACATGGCAATGTGTTGCGTTTTTTTGTGTTTCCATGCTTTTGTTCAACTACTGTAGTTCATGTGTACTGAAAACTACAAATCCATGTCTTTAACAGTTTACGAAATAACGAGTCATGATCATCTAAAATTAAACGTGGAAATGGTGGAATCCTGCCTTAACGCTGCCTCAGGTTTGGGATGACGTCTATCTACTCTTCCTTTTTCTTCTTTAAGAAGTCGAAACAAGACCCCCGGAGTAGACAACATTCCATTGGAACTACTGACGGCCTTGGGAGAGACAGTCCTGACAAAACTCTACCATCTGGTGAGCAAGATGTATGAAACAGGCGAAATACCCTCAGACTTCAAGAAAAATATAATAATTCCAATCCCAAAGAAAGCAGGTGTTGACAGATGTGAAAATTACCGAACAATCAGTTTAATAAGCCACAGCTGCAAAATACTAACACGAATTCTTTACAGACGAATGGAAAAACTAGTAGAAGCCGACCTCGGGGAAGATCAGTTTGGATTCCGTAGAAAAATGGGAACATGTGAGGCAATACTGACCTTACGACTTATCTTAGAAGAAACATTAAGGAAAGGCAAACCTACGGTTCTAGCATTTGTAGACTTAGAGAAAGCTTTTGACAATGTTGACTGGAATACTTTCTTTCAAATTCTAAAGGTGGCAGGGGTAAAATACAGGGAGCGAAAGGCTATTTACAATTTGTACAGAAACCAGATGGCAGTTATAAGAGTCGAGGGACAAGAAAGGGAAGCAGTGGTTGGGAAGGGAGTAAGACAGGGTTGTCGCCTCTCCCCGATGTTATTCAATCTGTATATTGAGCAAGCAGTAAAGGAAACAAAAGAAAAATTCGGTGTAGGTATTAAAATCCATGGAGAAGAAATAAAAACTTTGAGGTTCGCCGATGACATTGTAATTCTGTCAGAGACAGCAAAGGACTTGGAAGAGCAGTTGAACGGAATGGATGGTGTCTTGAAGGGAGGATATAAGATGAACATCAATAAAAGCAAAACGAGGATAATGGAATGTAGTCGAATTAAGTCGGGTGATGTTGAGGGTATTAGATTAGGAAATGAGACACTTAAAGTAGTAAAGGAGTTTTGCTATTTGGGGAGCAAAATAACTGATGATGGTCGAAGTAGAGAGAATATAAAATGTAGATTGCTATGGCAAGGAAAGCGTTTCTGAAGAAGAGAAATTTGTTAACATCGAGTATAGATATAAGTGTCAGGAAGTCATTTCTGAGAGTATTTGTATGGAGTGTAGCCATGTATGGAAGTGAAACATGGACGGTAAATAGTTTGGACAAGAAGAGAATAGAAGATTTCGAAATGTGGTGCTACAGAGGAATGCTGAAGATTAGATGGATAGATCACATAACTAATGAGGAACTATTGAATAGGATTGGGGAGAAGTGAAGTTTGTGGCACAACTTGACCAGAAGAAGGGATCGGTTAGTAGGAAATGTTCTGAGGCATCAAGGGATCACCAATTTAGTATTGGAGGGCAGCGTGGAGGGTAAAAATCGTAGGGGGAGACCAAGAGATGCATATACTAAGCAGATTCAGAAGGATGTAGGTTGCAGTAGGTACTGGGAGATGAAGAAGCTTGCACAGGATAGAGTAGCATGGAGAGCTGCATCAAACCAGTCTCTGGACTGAAGACCACAACAACAACAACAACAACAACAACAAGGACATCAGGATATCCCGTGCGGGTTTTGGACGGTAATGAGGGAAACAAGTGATGATTTCGGACCGCCGGTTGGCCATTGAGGCGTGTGTGGACAGCGCAGTTGGTAGCGCTCATCCGTGAGATCCTACCCAGGTCAGACACGAAATTTTAACTCGTCACCGATGTTCACATCAGCGTATAATGCGCTTTGGAGCAGACAGAGTCGCCTTCCTCCGGAGTGTTGACACGGACGCAGTTCGCGGAGGACCAGCCAGCGTCGTCGTCCTGCCACAATCCCCGCCTCGTGGCGCAGCAACGTTCATCCGCGAGGCGTGACCCACGACTCCAGCCCGCCATCCTCTCATTACAGTTTTTGCGTCGACGGATTAGGAGGCTGCCACAGTGAGCCAGACTGTGTGGCTACATCAGGACGCACATCTGAGGTGTCCGCCTCTTCCCTCACTCCTCACGTCCACCTTCGACATCTACATCTACATCTACATTTATACACCGCAAGCCACCCAACGGAATGGGGCGGAGGGCACTTTACGTGCCACTGTCATTACCCCCCTTTCCTGTTCCAGTCGCGTATGGTTCCCGGGAAGAACGACTGACGGAAAGCCTCGGTGCACAGTCGAATCCCTCTAATTTTACATTCGTGATCTCCTCTGGAGGTATAAGTAGGGGGAAGCAATATATCCGATACCTCATCCAGAAACGCACCCTCTCGAAACCTGGCGAGCAGGCTACCTTCGTACCGCAGCCTCTACGGATTCTATGATATCTTCTTTTGGAACTCGCTTAGGTGCGACTGCGAAATTCATCCCCTTGGCCAGAATTGCTGTGGTTGCTTCGCTCAAGGTGTGGCTGGAGAGGTTGACCACTGTCCGTCGCCTGTCCAGCGTCAATGTTTCGTCCGTGGCTTTCTGTTGAAGTTAGTCGTACTTTCTCATCTGGCGGTTAGTAATACTATTGCTGGTCCTTGATGCTTGCTGAAAGGTTAACCTGTCGACTTTATCCCAGTCTTCCATCTGAAGTTTTCCGGCCAGAAATAGGTGCAGATCACACAAATTCCTGTTGTGAGCATCGAGACTTATGCGGATGTGGCGGATCCTTTCCCGTAGCAATGCTTTACTGGCTTTATCACAGGTATTCCTCGCCTTGTTCGTTTTTATGTGAGACGTCAACCGCAAAGAATACGGCACAACACTCTCGTCTCTGCGTCTCTTCAAAAAAGCAAGGTCATTCAGCAGTTTACATCTTTTTAGACGCAGTGCTTCTAACTTCTTGATGTTTCCGTGGATTTCCTGCCCATACAGGTTGGTTAAATGTAAGCGTAGGCTTCCGCGGCCGTTGTCTTCTTCAATAAAATTCTTCAGGGTATCAGACCGCATCGTCATAATTTAAAATGCGCCAACGTTTCGGCCAGCGTTGCAGCTAGCCTTCATCAGGGCCTTACGTTAAACTGCTAAATGAAACTCACTTGGTTCCTTAAATAGCTGCACGAGAAAACCGTGTCGTTACTTGATTGGCTGTAAAAGGAGGAGGAGTGGTGAAATGGCAGATAATAAAGGAAACACCAATAAAGCATACCTTTCACCCCTCCTCCTCCTCCTTTTCCAGCCAATCAAGTAACGACACGGTTTTCTCGTGCAGCTATTTAAGGAACCAAGTGAGTTTCATTTAGCAGTTTAACGTAAGGCCCTGATGAAGGCTAGCTGCAACGCTGGCCGAAACGTTGGCACATTTTAAATTATGACGATGCGGTCTGATACCCTGAAGAATTTTATTGAAGATGACAACGGCCGCGGAAGCCTACGCTTACACTTCTTTGGATCTTCTCTATTTCCTCTGGCAACCCGACCTGGTACTGATCCCACACTGATGAGCAATACCCAAGCATAGGTCGAACGAGTGTTTTGTAAGCCACCTCCTTTGTTGATGAGCTACATTTTCTAAGGAGTCTCCCAATGAATCTCAACCTGGCACCTGCCTTACCAACAATTAATTTTATGCGATCATTCCACTTCAAATCGTTTCGTACGCATACTGCCAGATATTTTACAGAAGTAACTGCTACCAGTGTTTGTTCCGCTATCATATAATCATACAATAAAGGGTCCTTCTTTCTGTGTATTATGAATACATTACATTTGTCTTCCGTGCAGACGAGGGGAACTACCTGGCTGTACTGGTCCACCACATCGGCACTGTTCCCCATGCCACCAGCAGGGCCAAGCCCCTAACTCTTCCACCTGAAATAACTTCTGCTAACATGGGGTCCGTATTACATCTGCCATGTTCTCTCACCGGCAAGCATTACAGGAACGTACAGTATGACAATGCGCATCCTCTTCCCAACTGTAGCAAATTACGAGGAACGTGCAATTAGTAGTCCAATTTCTTTCTCTGAAAAAAGGTTGGTTTTGTTGTCGACTGGCAAGACAGCCAATCCACTAGGAGGAAGCCGAAAGGCACGCGTTTAAGCTCACGCAGGCTGGCGTGAGGTCTGGAACAGGACACGGATTTTAGACTAGTAAAAAACGTACGTAGCTTCTGGAATACTTAACTTTAATCCATAATTGGTGAACATCGCTCTTGACGGTACATGTTTTACAGCATCAATAGTAACTGATAATGGCGCCTTGCTAGGTCGTAGAAAATGACGTAGCTGAAGGCTATGCTAACTATCGTCTCGGCAAATGAGAGCGTAGTTTGTCAGTGAACCATCTCTAGCAAAGTCGGCTGTACAACTAGGCGAGTGCTAGCAAAGTCGGCTGTACAACTAGGCGAGTGCTAGGAAGTGTCTCTAGACCTGCCGTGTGGCGGCGCTCGGTCTGCAATCACTGATAGTGGCGACACGCGGGTCCGACGTATACTAACGGACCGCGGCCGATTTAAAGGCTACCACCTAGCAAGTGTGGTGTCTGGCGGTGACACCACAGGTTTTATTCAGGATTCCAATACACCATATATTCGCTACTCTTTTGGTTACAAAACCGTATTTTTCGACGCGTCACCTTACTGGTTGGGTCATATAATGTAGGCTTTCACGGCCGGTGTTGTCTTCAGTTAAAACTTCCGGACTGAAAGGCCGTGGTCGATGTTTAAAATTTCCACCTGACGTTTCGTCTCCATCTGCAGGAGACATCTTCTGAGGATGTCCGGCTACTGCCACTGAGACTCCAGGTACTCTCGCATTTATAGAGCGCATAGAGGGCACCACCATTCGTCACGTGATGCCGACGGCATGCCTATCTTTGGAAGGCGTCATCATTCTCGATTAAGAGTAATCGATTGTCATTCTGCTAGCGCAACTTCGACATCCATATTTTGTCTAACTTTAAATCTTCCCCTTCTCTATTAAAATTG
Organism: Schistocerca cancellata; assembly: GCF_023864275.1. Classification (NCBI taxonomy): domain Eukaryota; kingdom Metazoa; phylum Arthropoda; class Insecta; order Orthoptera; family Acrididae; genus Schistocerca; species Schistocerca cancellata. Next base: position 19,150,285 of record NC_064633.1, on the reverse strand, counting down.
TTATGGTGTTTGTGAATCTCTATTGCTTCTCTACACATGCGCGCGTGATAATGGGATGTTCGTGCTAGAACGCTAGTCTCATGAAATTTAATTTCGTGATTCCCATCTCGAAAAACATGCTCAGCTACGGCCGATTTTTGAATGTGTCCTAAACGACAGTTTCTTTTATGTTCGGCTAAGCGGGTGTTTACACTTCTTTTCGTTGTTCCAATATAAACTTGTCCACAACTGCATGGAATTTTTTATACCCCTGGTGCTGCTAGGGGGGTGTCGGGCGTCTTTTTCAGTTCTTAAATATGCCTTAATCTTCTTGGAGGGTCTGAAGATTTTTTTGATCTCATACTTGGCCAGAACTTTCCCGATACGGTCCGTGACTTTTCCAGTAGGTGACCGTTGTTGCTCTGGACTTCTGGCTTCTTTTCTTCTCTGATGGAGGGCTCGATCAATTTCTTTGCTGGTATATCCATTTTTCATGAAGGCTGACTGGGAGTGCCTCTACGTCCGCATGGTACCACCCAACTGGTCGACGTTACAGCCAACGTCTTGTCGCAGCAATAGCCTCCCCATCATCCACGTACTGCTTCCCGCAGATTGCTCCTTCATTGGGACAAACAGATAGAAGTCGGAAGGTGGGAGATATGGGTTGTAGGGTGCAGGTGGAAGAACAGCCCAGTGAAGTTTCGTGAGCTCCTCTCGCGTGGGCAGACTTGTGTGAGACCTTGTGCTGTCATGGAGAAAGAGAAGCTTTTTTGGGTTTTTGTGGCCAAGAACACACTGAAATGACTTCTTCAGTTTCCTGAGAATAGCACAACACACTTCAGAGTTGATCATTGCACCGTAAGGGAGGTAATCCCTTCACACTTTCAGAAGAGCATCGCCATGACTTCACCAGCTAAACTTTCTCTTCGGATGAGAGGTGGCGTGGCGCCACTCCATGGACTCCGTTTTGTTTCCGGTCTGAAGTGACGAACCCATGTTTCATCAAATGGTTCAAATGGCTCTGAGCACTGTGGGACAACATCTGAGGTCATCAGTCCCGTAGAACTTAGAACTACTGAAACCAAACTAACCTAAGGACACCACACACATCCCATGCCCGAGGCAGGATTCGAACCTGCGACCGTAGCGGTCGCGCGGTTCCCATGTTTCATCGTTTGCGACAATGTTCGACAAAAAGTTGTCACTATCAGCCTAGCAATTTCGGACAGATGGTCCTTCGTTGCTCTTCATAGTCTTCTGTTAGGCGGCGATGAGCCTAGAGGACACACAGCTCTGAGCACCTCAACCAGTGGACGAGTGTGTCACCACTATCAACAGAGACGCCAGTTAAGCAGCAGGGTGTTCGATTGTGATCAGTCGATCACCTCGAGTGAGAGTGTCAGCACGTTCCAATATTGCAGCAATGACAACTGTCGTGTGGCCGTCCGGTAACGGGAGATCAGGCAGATTCGCCCGACATTGTTGCGATGACGACAGGTGTCTCGGCTTACTACTCACCGTGCTTTTGTTCACTTCCAAGGCTCAGAAATTCTGCAAGCGCCTTTGAAAATTTGCGATGCTCTGATTTCGCGCCAAAAGACACTCGATGACAGCTCTCTGTTTCGAACGGACCGAGAAGAAAAAATGTGTTGCATCAAGTTTTGTATGCCCCTCTTACAAGGGTTCGAACTTTAATACTGGCAACACTACCTTAGAGACGCATCGTGACGAAATCAAACAGCGTCGCTTATACCACACGTTATTTACATACACAAACCTTACCAGAGTGCAAATGGACTCTCCTTTCCCTCATCGCACCCATGTGCAGTTACGAAAATAACAGAGACTCGTGTAGCGGAGTTGTAATGTGCAGTCACGATGTTTTCGGAACAAGAACAACGGTGATAATTAATTGAAACCCTCAGCTGCCGACTGGTGTTGTTGATATATCTCGATGGGGACAGCCGAAAATGTGTGCCCCGACCAGCACTCGAACCCGGGATCTCCTGCTTACATGGCAGACGCTTTATCCATCTGAGCCACCGAGGACACCCATGAATAGCGCGACTGCAGGGAGTTATCCCTTGCACGCTCCCCATGAAACCCCCATTCTCAACTGTCCACAATCTACATACGTAATGTTCTTAATAGATATTTGCCCCTCCACTCCGCCGGGCGGATTCGATCTGGGGCCGATGCCTACCGGAGTACAGGAAGCAGTGCGTTAGCGCTCTCGGCAGTCCCGACAGTAAAATTATTTTTATCATCTATAAATTATAGTAGGCACTATTACAGTTCCACCCGTCGTATATCAGCGAGGTTTAGTAGATACGCTACAGGCATTGGGATACTTATGTGACCGCTAGATCTTACTATACTATACAATTTAGAATCTGAGGTAAATTTCAACTTGATAAGTCTCCCCGAGCCTGAGAAAAAAGGGTTTCAGCAGTCTGACATACAGACAGACAGACGGACAACAACGTGGTTTTGGTGAGGGTTCCGTTCTTACCAACTGTGGTACGGAAACCAAAAAACGGTGTTCTGTCGACTTTGGCTTTGTTTCTATTCCGGGTTGGCAATAAGATGGTGACCTAGGCGTTATACTAACCACTGCTGACATTGCTTCACATTCTGTACGCGGCGTAGCGGGTGCGTTCGTTCTGCGACTGAGCGCACAAATGAAGGTAAAGGTGGTGGTCAGTGGTGTTTGAGCAGTACAACCAAACCAGATCGCTGTTCGCAGTCCACACGCGCAAACAACTACAAGGTTTTCATAAAGTCGTGCTATCGTTTCAGAAACTGATAACTTGAAAACTATTGAAAACTGTAGTGGGCTCTATTGTAAAAGGTTCAATATCTCTCGAATTTTTTTTCGTTGTTCTTTGAATCATATGTGACCTGGAATGCATCAAAATGGCGGCACACCAGGGGAAGGTGCAATGGAATGGAAATCTGTGGCAACGTTACTGGGAATTATCGACGTCTATATGGTAGGACACTACAGACAAAAACGAGCTTAATGAAGTGGTTCAGAGCTTTTATAGAGACATGGAAAATGAGTTTTGCTATTTGCGGAGCAAATTAACTCATGATGGTCGAAGTAGAGAGGATATAAAATGTAGACTGGCAATGGCAAGGAAAGCATTTCTGAAGAAGAGAAATTTGTTAACATCGAGTATAGATCTAAGTGTCATGAAGTCGTTTCTGAAAGTATTCGTATGGAGTGTAGTCACGTATGAAAGTGAAACGTGCACGATAAATAGTTTAGACAAGAGCGGGCCGGAGTGGCCGTGCGCTTCTAGGCGCTTCAGTTTGGAACAGCGTGACCGCTACGGTCGCAGGTTCGAATCCTGCCTCGGGCATGGATGTGTGTGATGTCCTTAGGTTAATTAGGTTTAAGTAGTTCTAAGTTCTAGGGGACTCATGGCCTCCGATGTTAAGTCCCATAGTGCTCAGAGCCATTTGAACCATTTTTTTAGACAAGAAGAGAATAATAGAAGCTTTTGAAATGTGGTGCTACAGAAGAATGCTGAAGATTAGATGGGTGGATTACATAAATAATGAGGAGGTATTGAATAGAATTGGGGAGAAGAGAAATTTGTGGCACAACTTGACTAGAAGAAGGGATCCGTTGGTAGGACATATTCTGAGGCATCAAGGGATCACAAATTTAGTATTGGAGGGCAGCGTGCAGGGGAAATATCGTGGAGGAAGACCAAGAGATGAATACACTAAACAGATTCAGAAGGATGTAGGTTGTAGTAGGTACTGGGAGATGAAGCTTGCACAGGATAGAGCAGCATGGAGAGCTGCATCAAACCAGTCTCTGGACTGTAGATCCCAACAACAATAACATGCAGTTTCATAGATATTCCTGGAAGTGCACGTCCACCTGCGTCTGAAGCATGTGTCGCTTCATTTCAATTCATCTTTCAGAATTCAGTTCGTCATACATCACGCGAACTGTAGGAAGCACGAGCAACAGTCCGTGAAGCGCTAAATAAGCGGCTATTCTTTATCTGTACAAAGTTAAAACGGTCCAAGTGTTACAGACAAATGATCCTTTTTTGCAGTATGCATTCACGATCTCACTGCTGGCTTCCATAGATGCTGACAATGACCACCTGAAAGAGTGATTTTTTCAAATGCAGCAACTTTCAAAATTTCTTGACATATGAATTACCCCAGCAGTGGGATTTATGTCTCCCAAAATCCACACAAGGCGCTTGAACACATCCACGATAGTCTGAAGATTAATACACACATCAAAATAAGTTTTGCATCACCACGGTCCCAGTTCCCAGAACTCCTGAAGATAGACGTTAACTGTGGGTATTGTATCACAGACGCAGTCCTTTGACTGTTCAGAGATGTCACTAAGCCCGGCCAAAGATGTAAACGACTATGCATGAGCAGCGCCTATTAGACGGAGGGTGCCCGGCAGCCGATAGTTCCAGTCATTCAACCAGGAAGGAGGTACACGTCTCGTGTTGCCTCTAGTTCAACTATGCCTAGATGGTCAATAGCGGGGTTCGACCGCGTCCGCGTTGTTACTTTGTGCCAGGAAGGGCTCTCAACAAGGGAAGTGTCCAGGCGTCCTGGAGTGAACCAAAGCGATGTTGTTCCGACATGGAGGAGATACAGAGAGACAGGAACTGTCGATGACATGCCTCGCTCAGGCCGCCCAAGGGCTACTACTGCAGTGGATGACCGCTACTACGGATTATGGCTCGGAGGAACTCTGACAGCAACGCCACCATGTTGAATAATGCTTTTCGTGCAGCCACAGGACGTCGTGTTACGACTAAAACTGTGCACAATATTCTGCATAATGCGCAACTTCACTCCCGAGGTCCATCTTTGCAACCACGACACCATACATCGCGATACAGATGGGCCTGACAACATACCTAATGGACCGCTCAGGATTGGCATTCTTTTCACCGATGAGTGTCGCATATGCCTTCAACCAGACAATCGTCGGAGACGTGTATGGAGGCATCCCGGTTAGGCTGATCGCCTTACACGCACTGTCCAGCGAGTGCAGCAAGGTGGAGGTTCCCTGATGCTTTGGGGTAGCATTATGTGGGGCCGATGTACGCCGCTGGTGGTCATGGAAGGCGCCGTAACAGCTGTACAGTACGTGAAAGCCATCCTCGGACCTATAGTGCAACCATAACGGCAGCATATTGGCGTGGCATTCGTCTTCATAGACGACAATTCGCGTTTCCAACGTACACATCTTGTGAATGGCTTCCTACAGGATAACTACATCATTCGACTGGAGTGGCCAGCATGTTCTCCAGACATGAACCCTATCGAATCTGCTTGGCATAGATTGGAAAGGGCTGTTTATGGACGACGTGACCCACCAACAACACTGAGAGAGCTACGCCGATTCGCCGTTGAGGAGTGGGACAATCTGGAACAACAGTGCCTTGATGAACGTGTGCACAGTATGCCACGACGAATATAGGCATGCATCAATGCAGGAGGATGTGCTACTGGATATTAGAGCTACCGGTGTGTACAGCAATCTGGACCACCACCTCTTAAGGTCTCGCTGTATGGTGGTACAACTTGCAATGTTTGGTTTCCATGGGCAATAAAAAGGGGGAAATGATGTTTATGTTTATCTCAATTCCAATTTTCTGTGCAGGTTCCGGAACTCTCGGAACCGATGTGGAGCAAAACTTTTTTTGATATACACTCCTGGAAGTGGAAATAAGAACACCGTGAATTCATTGTCCCAGGAAGGGGAAACTTTATTGACACATTCCTGGGGCCAGATACATCATATGATAACACTGACAGAACCACAGGCACATAGACACAGGCAACAGAGCATGCACAATGTCGGCACTAGTACAGTGTATATCCAGCTTTCGCAGCAATGCAGGCTGCTATTCTCCCATGGAGACGATCGTAAAGATGCTGGATGTAGTCCTGTGGAACGGCTTGCCATGCCATTTCCACCTGGCGCCTCAGTTGGACCAGCGTTCGTGCTGGACGTGCAGACCGCGTGAGACGACGCTTCATCCAGTCCCAAACATGCTCAATGGGGGACAGATCCGGAGATCTTGCTGGCCAGGGTAGTTGACTTACACCTTCTAGAGCACGTTGGGTGGCACGGGATACATGCGGACGTGCGTTGTCCTGTTGGAACAGCAAGTTCCCTTGCCGGTCTAGGAATGGTAGAACGATGGGTTCGATGACGGTTTGGATGTACCGTGCACTATTCAGTGTCCCCTCGACGATCACCAGTGGTGTACGGCCAGTGTAGGAGATCGCTCCCCACACCATGATGCCGGGTGTTGGCCCTGTGTGCCTCGGTCGTATGCAGTCCTGATTGTGGCGCTCACCTGCACGGCGCCAAACACGCATACGACCATCATTGGCACCAAGGCAGAAGCGACTCTCATCGCTGAAGACGACACGTCTCCATTCGTCCCTCCATTCACGCCTGTCGCGACACCACTGGAGGCGGGCTGCACGATGTTGGGGCGTGAGCGGAAGACGGCCTAACGGTGTGCGGGACCGTAGCCCAGCTTCATGGAGACGGTTGCGAATGGTCCTCGCCGATACCCCAGGAGCAACAGTGGCCCTAATTTGCTGGGAAGTGGCGGTGCGGTCCCCTACGGCACTGCGTAGGATCCTACGGTCTTGGCGTGCATCCGTGCGTCGCTGCGGTCCGGTCCCAGGTCGACGGGCACGTGCACCTTCCGCCGACCACTGGCGACAACATCGATGTACTGTGGAGACCTCACGCCCCACGTGTTGAGCAATTCGGCGGTACGTCCACCCGGCCTCCCGCATGCCCACTATACGCCCTCGCTCAAAGTCCGTCAACTGCACATACGGTTCACGTCCACGCTGTCGCGGCATGCTACCAGTGTTAAAGACTGCGATGGAGCTCCGTATGTCACGGCAAACTGGCTGACACTGACGGCGGCGGTGCACAAATGCTGCGCAGCTAGCGCCATTCGACGACCAACACCGCGGTTCCTGGTGTGTCCGCTGTGCCGTGCGTGTGATCATTGCTTGTACAGCCCTCTCGCAGTGTCCGGAGCAAGTATGGTGGGTCTGACATACCGGTGTCAATGTGTTCTTTTTTCCATTTCCTGGAGTGTATGTATTTGGTGTGTCCTTATGCAGTATAGGATGGTAGGCCTGTTTTCCTTCTTAGAGAAAACCATAAGGGGAGTCGTTCACCTGGAATACTCGAACAGTTCTTGCTACTACACATTGAAGAGCTGCAGCCGTCCATCACCTTCCAGCACGATGGTGCATGCCCACATTGGAGTCTCAAAGTACGGGATGCCTCATTTAATGAGAGATGAACAGGCGATGTCACGTTGCAATGTCCCAACTCTTTACAGATATTACACTTCTTTTTGTTGGTTTACGTCAAGGATTATGCGTACATAACACCAGTCATTGAAATAGCCACCTTCCGTGCACAAATCAACGAAGCAGTCAGCACTCTTAATGCTGCAATCCTGAGTACACAATGATATTCTGGCATCACAAAAAAAAAAAAAAAAAATAGTTTGCAAGTTGTAATTTTTAAGTGACAGGAGTACTTTAAGGATACCGTGTACGCCCCATACATATCAACTTTGTACCTTATTAAGGTGTAACAGTTAGGCTCATCGACATTAAATGCACAGTGCGCGTGTCTGAATAGCAGTCGTTTCTCGCCAAGTGACGCTGCTATCGCCTGGACGCGGTGTTTACATCGATAGCAGGTCGGTGATCATAATATTCTGGCTGGTAAGTATATCGCATCTGTTATTCAACAATTATAACCAACTAAAAATTCATTTGGAGTACCAGAACTACGAAAAATTCGTTTTTCAGTCAGTAAATAACTATATTTTAAAACTACTTCATTTTTAGAAACTCCTTTTTTATCTGTTCTTCAATAAGATACGTTACTTGTCTCTTGAAAAGGTGGCAGCCCTGGCCTTCACTAATGCATAACCGAACAGATCGCTAGGGTACGTAGATTGAAACACTCCTGCAACTCATAAGACTGACGTAACCGCCAGAGACTTGTGTCAGACGGTTGTCTCGCATTTAAGTCAAACCACTCAGAGCCGGAGAGTGACTGGAAAACTTTTAAGCAACTGACACGGTCGAAGTTCGTTCAGATGTTTCAATCGACTGAAAAGACGCGAGTGAACGAGGAAACAATCTACTCGCCTATCAGTTGTCAGTTGTTGTTGTGGTCTTCAGTCCAGAGACTGGTTTGATGCAGCTCTCCATGCTGCTCTATCCTGTGCAAGCTTCATCTCCCAGTACCTACTACAACCTACATTCTTCTGAATCTGTTTAGTGTATTCATCTCTCGTCCTCCCTCTACGATTTTTACCCTCCGCGCTGCCCTCCAATACTAAATTGGTGATCACTTGATGCCTCAGAATATGTCCTACCAACCGATCCCTTCTTCTAGTCAAGCTGTGCCACAAACTCCTCTTCTCCCCAATCCTATTCAATACCTCCTCATTAGTTATGTAATCTATCCATCTAATCTTCAGCATTCTTCTGTAGCACCACATTTCGAAAGCTTCTGTTCTCTTCTTGTCTAAACTATTTATCGTCCACGTTTCACTTCCATTCATAGCTACACTCCATACAAATACTTTCAGAAACGACTTCATGACACTTAAATCTATACTCGATGATAACAAATTTCTCTTCTTCAGAAACGCTTTCCTTGCCATTGCCAGTCTACATTTTATATCCTCTCTACTCCGACCATCATCAGTTATTTTGCTCCCCAAATAGCAAAACTAATTTAATAGTTTAAGCGTCTCATTTCCTAATCTAATACCCTCACCGACACCTGATTTAATTCGACTACATTCCATTATCCTAGTTTTGCTTTTGTTGATGTTCATCTTACATCCCCTTTTCAAGACACTGTCCATTCCGTTCAGCTGCTCTTCCAGGTCCTTTGCTGTCTCTGACAGAATTACAATGTCGTCGGCGAACATCAAAGTTTTTATTTCTTCTCCATGGATTTTAATTCCTACTCCGAATTTTTCTTTTGTTTCCTTTACTGGTTGCTCAGTATACTAATAGGGTCTGTTCGCCATCACTATGTTGGACTACTTTCTCGTAGGATATACTGTTGAAACAGTCTGTTGTGATCAGAGAACCGGCAGGAAGGAAAGAGGCGCCTTGTTCCTGTTCTACGTCGGCTATTACCACGAAATACTGCGACAGAGGTCCGCTGTTCGCTGGAGTTGCGGGGACGCCGGACCAACGCGCAGCCAGCGCGGTCTGTGTGGCGGGCGCACACAAATGCGGCCCTCAGTTCTGTGGTAATGGGAAAACTTGGCGGCCGGTCTGACCCGGCTTCCTGCTTTCGCGTTCATCTGGATGAAAGAAAACTGCGGACCGCGGCTTCTTCCGAGGAACACGCCGCCTCATTCGGAAGTGGCGCCAGCGCACATATTGCCTGGTTGGCGAGAAGTTGTCCGGCTTAATGCTCGCACCGTACAACTAGATAAGTTGGAATTATCTAGCGGAATGTAGCAGCAGATGCCGTTACAAGGCCTCGGGATTGTCTGTCTGCTAGTTTGTCTCGATTAAGCCGACAAGGTTTACTGCACGCTATTACAAGAAACGTCCAAGACCTCTATTGCCTTTAAAACCAGCATAAAACTGCTGCTACACAGGGTAATCCTTATTTATTTGAAATTATCACGCAGTATATAATAAAGTATGCAGTATGCAAGTACTCCTCTGTAACTGCTGCAACGTGCTGATAAAGAGAAATGACATGCAAGACACTTTGGGAAGTCATTACGCAAATTCCAATCTAAAGCATAACAGAACACATATTTTAGCCCTCTGATCATGTCACTCCTAATCATAAAGAGTCAACTAAGTGTGATTCTTGAGTTTCTCCCGGCGTATTTGATAATCAAAATATCCCAACATCAAATTCACTATGGAGACTGAAACGGAGGGTAAATTACCTTTGGTTCAAATGGTTCAAAGGGCTCTGAGCACTATGGGAATCAACTGCTGTGGTCATAAGTCCCCTAGAACTTAGAACTACTTAAACCTAACTAACCTAAGGACAGCACACAACACCCAGCCATCACGAGGCAGAGAAAATCCCTGACCCCGCCGGGAATCGAACCCGGGAACCCGGGCGTGGGAAGCGAGAACGCTACCGCACGACCACGAGATGCGGGCTAAATTACCTTTCCTTGACGTCTTGGTCAAGAGAAGGGTTGACGGCACCCTAGGTCATGGGGTGTATCGGAAGACAACGCACACTGATCTCTATTTGTACGCAGACAGCTGCCACCACCCTTCACAGCGGAATGGGGTACTTAAAACTCTAGTACATAGGGCGCGCACTATCTCTGACGCAGAGAGTCTACCCCAGGAATTGGAACACCTGAGAACTGTATTTCGAAAAAAGGGATACTCAGAGTGGCAGATTCAACGTGCTCTCCGCCCAACCACTGCAGCACAACCTGTGGAGATGGATGAAATCACGAGGGAGGAGGTAGGCACTGCGTTTATTCCATATACAGGCGCACTCTCGGGGATAATCGTCCGCATTTTGAAGAAACACCGGGTCGGAACTGTGTTTTGTCCTCCGAATAAAACTCGTGCACTGGTGGGGAGCGCCAAAGATGATCTCGGTTTGAGGAAGGCCGGCGTGTACCAGAGTCCGCGTCAATGTGGCAAGTCGTATATTGGTCAGACGATGCGTACCGTCGAGGATCGATGCCGTGAACACCAGAGGCACACTCGACTGATGTATCCGAGCAAGTCGGCGGTCGCTGAACATTGTTTTTCGGAAAATCACGCTATGGACTATGAACGCACGAGGATTCTGGTACAGACGTCGAGATACTGGGACAGCGTTGTTAGAGAGGCCATCGAAATTCGCACCAATGACGACCTCATAAACCGTGACTGTGGCTATAATCTTAGCAAGGCTTGGGAACCAGCGATTGCGTTAATCAAGAGTAAATCGTGCGAACGTATAGTTGCGACGACCACGGCGGACAGAGCCATCACTCCGGCGTCATCTCAGACGCCGTCGCAATCTGTTCCACCGCGCGACCGTGGCGCGGGGCGCGGACAGCGGAGGGAGTGCGCCGCGGGCGGAGGGTATTTAAATCGGCCGCCGCCGCGACCGAACCGTTCCCTTTGAGCAGCCATAGCGTACGGATCTCCGTGCCGGCACGTTCACAGGAGCTCAGTCCGTCAGTTCACCTGATGATGGCGACATGTATGATCGCCGAAATATTGTGCTCGTTGGACACTGTAGACCGGCAGCACACCCGTGGATATTTTCATAATCAACTAAGTGTTGTCAGGGGGGTGCAGTGACTCTTGGTTGGTGAGTAAAACACTGAAGGCTGCCATGACATTTATTGTTATAACTCATACACCATACTACGATCTTCTGGTACACTCAACAGAGAACATCAGCTCAAAAACGCGACATCCATTACAAAAGAAAAATCAAACAATTAACAAAGTGTTGATAGATAGCGCATGATAATACCTAAAAGAGGAAAATGCACGGTAAATATATGGAATGGAAGATTGAGATGCGATTATCGGTTCCACTCCTTAATTATATGCCACCGTTTGGAGAGATGACTATTAGCGTAGGGGAGAGTACTGAAGCTTGGAACACTTCTCAGAGTTTCGCCTTCTATGACAGAAGTTTTATATACTTCGTTACTAGATTCTGAAATGGCAGCATTCACGAAATATATGCTGCAGCCTTTTTCCGAAAGTACAAAAATTACTCAAGAAAAGTAAGATTTTTCCAACTGTGAAAAACTGTTCCAAGACATAACATGGTCGTGTATCTAGGTGCAAATACTGTACTCAAATTTAAAAGTTTTGTAGTCAGGAGTACCTCGTGAACACTGAATTTAACAGTCTATGTGTTACATTGTCACTCTATGAAATGATGGTATGGCATTGTTGGCCGGGAGGCCCCATTCGAGGGAGTTCGGCAGCCGTATTTCAAGTCCTTTCATTTTAGGTGACGCCACAGCGGCGACTTGCGAGTCAGTGATGATAAAAATGATGGTGAAGGACACAAAACACCCACTCCCCTGCCGGGAATCGAACCCGGGCCCCCTGCGTAGTAAACGGTTACTCTACCACTACGCTATAGAGCCGGACGTTTACATTCTGTTACACACCTATAATCTGTAAGTCAAATCTAATTGAGCAGAAGTATTATCAAAAACCACATTCTGAAATAAAACCTACTGGAAACTAAAGTTGCATTGTCGAGACTGGTAACACTTCGTTTGCAAATATCGCGTTTTCCGAGGTACAAGAACTTTCGTTTCAAGGTACAAGATGACGTACAGCCAACGATACAAGGCTTACCCCTCAACAGGTTATGTAACTAGTTTTAGAAATATACAGATTTATACTCACAATAAAACTTTGTAACTGAAGAATTAACAATATGTTCCAAATAGCTGTAATACATTATATAGCACTTACATGTGTAGACCTAAAAATATTTTCAAATGGTATACGAAAGAAAGGTGTCTCACAGTCACCAAGACAGTAGATAATGCGAGAAACTGCTTATGGCGACGTTTCCTGCCGCAGAGGTGGCCTAAATGGAAACGTTACTTCAAATTTAAAATCAAACCCCGTACGTGTTATGACCAGACGGAACTACAATCGTCCGACCATATTTGTGCATTCTTTCATTGCTCTGAAAGATGTCTCATTTGAACTACAACTTGTGAAATATAAATTCACTTTATTATATGAATGAATATATTCGACTTTCTTAACTTGATGCAATCCTTTTCCACAAGAGTGGTTGATAATTTAGAACTGTCTCTGACTACTCAAGCATCACTTGATGTACTAATTCACTAATCAACAAACAGTTTTCTTGAAGTACAATGTTCAATACCAACAAAAGTACGTTTCCATCTGAGACATGAGTATCTCTCTAGTTCTGCTCAGTGATGTTGACTGCTAAGTTCACGAACTGGGTGAGCGCTTTCATGCTCGGCTCTATATTGACCTCCGTGCGAGAGCGCTGCTGTGCTGACAGAGAGGGCACGTCTTCTCTCACCCTTCGACCATAAATATAATAGACTGGCCCTGACGTCATTTTCGTGGCTCCAACATCTCTGGGCTGAAGTCACGTGAATGTTGGCAAAACATGGTTGTTTCGTGTTGCGCTTATGGCTGTACTCAGCGTTTTGTCGGGGAAATGGCATTACATTTCACGTGTGAGTGTGTCTAAGATGGTGCAGATGCGTTTATTGAAATCTGCTGAAGTGACTTTTATATGTTTTTTACACTTGAAATAGCGTACCACGTAAATTAAAGTGTTGAAAGTGATGCCTACAAAGTCAGACTGATATTACATTTTGGAAAGTATCTGTGATAATTCGGTTACAGAAGTAAGTATAATCGTTTCTCGTTGCTACTCATAGGTTCCGTAAGGATGAAAACCGAAGGCAGCTTTGGATACAGGCCCTGAAACGGAAAAACTTTAAGCCGTTTGCACATACGCGCCTTTGCTCGAAGCACTTCGCGGAGAAGTGTTTTGATAGGTTAGTTATTATTTACAATGTATATCTATAATTTGTATTTACAGTGTCTGTCATTTTTAAACCTAGGCTCCAAAATTATTTTCTGAAACTGCAAAGTCTCACCTTTCATCTAAAATATCACTTTTTTTAAACTGATAGTTTAAACTTTTGTAAAAATAGTGGGAACTGAACCTTTGAAGTGCACCTAAAATTGATACTATAAAATGGACCTGCTCCTAAAATAAACAATTTTGACACCTATAGTTGACATAATTCCCATAGCCCATTTTCTTTTATAAGTGACTAAAGCTCGAAACGTGGCGAATACAATGTTTAAAGTTTTGACACGAGCCCACTCTTACTGTTTAAAAGAATTTTAACGACTTTTTACTATAATTGATAGTTTATAGTAATTTCGTCCCGCTGCCCACCGGAGTGGCGTTCGATGTATTTGTTAGATGGTACTTTGAACAAATCCAGGTCAAATGTAGTTCTGGCATAATTTTTCACAAATAAAAAAGTAGTTTTTGTTGGAAGCGTTTGGCAGTCAATTGAGAAATGTGGGGAAAATCCGATACAAACATAGGATGGCAGACCGCTGATTTGAAATCCCGCCACGTTTTGCCAACAGTCACGTGGTTTATGTTGGAGCCACACTAGCCTCATAGCTTCTGCACAGCAAGGCCAGTCTACTAGTATCTATGGTCGAAGCTCTAACCTCTCCCATTTATCGTTGCGGATTCTAGCGAGACGTCGCTAATGTCTGTGGTATAGATGCGCGTTGTTGACTGTGGTGTGGCAATGCGATCTTCGGACGATCGCACAGTAATACCTCCTGCAACAAACACTGACCAGCCAAAACATTATAACAACACGGTTCATTGCGTCTTCGTGCTCGTTTGGAACGCAATACATCACCGATACTGCATGGCACGGATTCGCTGGTTTCCGGAGACATGTGGCACCACACGTCTGTCTACTCTGACGTCATTTCCTTAAGTTACAGCGTGTTAGGTTGAGGTCACAGCGCTGGCGCCGCACAGCATCACAAATAGTGGCCCAGACGCTTCGTGAGTTCAGTATCCTAGCCCTCCAGTAACCATGCTGGAAGATGGCTTCACCATGAGGGAATGAAACATGATGGGGTGCAGGTGTTCCACAATAAGGCTCGCTTAATCCGCAGTTGTCGTGGTGTCTTCGATTACTATCACAGCTCCCACGGGAGCCCAGGTTAATATCCACCATAGTATAACACACCCTATCAACCTGTCTGTGGAGCGCTGCATATTTTGAGCAGCCTTTCTCCTTGATGACAGGGTACGGGGATACAACAATCGGCAAGGTATAACAAGAATCGTGACTCATCTCGCTAAGTGACGCATTCCCACTGATCTACAGCCCAATCTCGATGGCCCCGCACCAATTCACAATGTCGTTAGGTTAACATGGCAACACATAGGGTTAGTCTGCTGCAGAGCCCCCCATGTCCAGTAACGTACGCAGAACGCTATGCTCCAAATACTTGCACCTGCACCAGCATTGTACTCTGTCGTCACGTCCGCCAGAGATGGCCGCCTATCCCGTTTTACAGAGCGGGAAAGCCTTTGACGTCCACGTTCTGTGGTGAGACTTTCGGTAGATGCTCACAAACCAGCAGGCGAGCAGGCGACCAGCTTCGCCATTTTCGAGTGCTCGTTTACATTCTCCGAGCTGTTAAATCTGCCTTTTATCCACGTGAGAAATGTCAGGGGATTTCCCCTTTCGCAGGCCGTATCGTCACTAGAGTGATTCCCCTGCGCTTGTATACTTCCCCCAGAGTGTCACGTGACAGCAGTGTCACTAGGCGGCATTCAGAACCGCGGTGCCCAGTGTTTATAACGTTTCGGCTCATCGGTGTATGTGGTGGAAATAACGCATGAACTTTCATGCCGGTAACTCATCACAGTGAGGTGTGAATTCAGGCCCGTAGGAATACTCCTAGAGTGAGTGGCATGGGTTCAATGGGTCATGTCTGGGAACTTGGAGTAATCTGCGATCGGTAGTGGGTAGTTGTGCCCAACTTGATCCCGGGCCCACACTCACTGCACGAGCGCTTGGACGGCATTGTCTGCGCGTGCTAACTTGTGGGTTTTGCTCGCCGATCTTGCCACTGCTGGGCGGTGACTCGGAGCTATCCTCTCTCACAATCTGATCTCTCAATACGGCTGTTTTTCAGAACTAGTCCTGGGTTTGCCAGTAGAGCTGGTAATGATCACCCTCGGTCTGAGTATCGATAGTTACTGACAGCGGTGGACGGACGACCTCTTTTCACCACAGGCTCCTAGGCTTCTAGGCAAAACCTGTTACAAACTAACGCCTTATAAAAATGACTTGGTTAATACTACAAGATAAATAATTCCAGTTTCTTTTTGTCGTCTTCCACTGGAGCTTTTACTGACAAGTATTTTCTTCGATTTTCTTATCTTAAAAGTATTACGAGTAAGAAAGATTTTGACCAGACCTGTTTAACTTTTGTTGCTAATGCATCAGCAGAGGTCATCCTGCAAAACAGTGTGCATGCGTAGCACATTCTCGAATTCCAATAACTATGGAGATTACGTGATGAGTGGATCCACCTGAGGTTTAACCATTGCCTGCCCAGTTTCAATATACAGTGTGTAATGGGTATGAGTGGAGACATTTCTATAGGTAACCAACGACGGTGTACTGAAAAACATTACAGCAGCATTTACGTCGATTCCACAATAATAATTACAGTTATTAATAGTCGTCTGTTTCCAGACTGATTAGTACCTCTAAGTATGTGTGGCAAGAGCAAGCCATTAATACTTATTTTCTTCTGGGCAGCAGGCCAGGTGTTGAAGGGTGAAGGCAAAACAGTTAGCTGTACTGACAGGCGTAGTCCATTCAGTGGGGCAGTTACGACCATGCAAAAAAACATTAGATCGTAAAGTTTGTGATGTGTTTTTGGGAAGAACGTTCGACGCAGCGGAAAAGAACAAACACAATGATGTGTGTACATATGAAAGTACCAACACAATGATGTGTATACATATAAAAGTTCCACATATAAAAGTATTTGCAGTTATACCCATTACACCCTGTATAGTACCGCCATCATCTCGTGAATATTTCGGTAACTTCTCTATCTTCATGATACCAGTTGTCAGCCGGTAGTCCAACCCGCTTGTTTTTCATCACTGTCTCTTAGATTGCAATGTTTCCCAACTCGCTACATACAGAGCTAACGGAACTACACTGAAGAGCCAAAGAACTGGTACACCTGCCTAAACTCATATAGGGCCCTCGCGACCGCGCAGACGTGCCGCAACACGACGTGGCATGGACTCAACTAATGTCAGAAGTAATGCTGGAGAGAAATGACACCGTGAATCCTGCAGGGCTCTCCATAAATCCGTAAGAGTACGAGGAAGTGGAGATCTGTTCTGAACAGCACGTAGCAAGGCATCCCAGATGTGCTGAATAATATTCATATCTGGGGAGTTTGGTGGCCAGCGGAAGCGTTTAAACTCAGAAGAGTGTTCCGGAGCCACTCTGTAGTAATTCTGGGCGTGTGGGGTGTCGCACTGTCCTGCTGGAATTATCCAGGTCCTTCAGAATGCCCAATAGACATCAATGGATGCAGGTGATGAGACAGGATGCTTACGTACATGTTGTAAGTAGCCTGTTTGTATGTTGACAGACTGTATTAATATCGCTGACAGCCCTCTGCGCCCTCATCAAGAGACTCCGTGGTTGGATGGACTAGCGGTTAGCGAACAGACAGTGAAGGGCCTGGACATGTGGCCATCGTGTTGGTAGGACATGCATTGTAAAATGAGGATGGATGTAGTTGGTAATATTTGGGTAGTGGAATTATTGACAACTATATAATTCATGGTGAAACTTCTTAATGTTTACTTATTTTTATCATTTCAACACTGACCTACGGAATTTTCCCTGACAAAGACAACTCAAACTTAACCTATTCATTTATTACCTACCATATACAGGCCCAACGCAGTCTGAATGCCATCCAGTGACAACATGGCTTCAAATAGTTAACACAAAAGAATGGCCCTGAATTTCAAGAAATCTTAACAATGACCCATGATTTTTCATAAGTCATTTACCTCACAGAAAATCTTCATACCTCGAACTACAGCAATTACAGCAAGCAGCAACTACAGCCAGCTAAATAATAGGATTCTAACTACTATAGGCTCTAACTACTGGGAGGTATATGGTTAGCAAAAGAAGAGCAAACAATATATTTAGCAGATTTTATCTTATTCATGTGACATCCAGTTGCAAAAATTATATAGTTGTCAATAATTCCACAACCCAAACATTACCAACTACATCCGCCCTCATTTTACAATGTATGTCTACCAACACTGAGTCTCCACGAAGGACACATGTCCAAGCCCTTCACTGCCTGCTCGCTAACCGCTAATCCGTCCAACCACGGAGTATTTTCCCGGGGGCTCAGAGCGCTATCAGCGATATTAATACAGTTTACAGCACTGCCAAGATACAAAGAGGCTACTTACAATGTCACCTGTCAGAATCGCTGCTAGACGTATCAGTGGCCCCATATTACTCCAGTTGCGCACGTCCCACGCCATTACAGAGCATCTACCAGCTTGAACAGTCCCTTGCTGACATGGATTCATGAGGTTGTCTCCACTCCCGTACACGTCCACCCGATCGATACAATTTGAAACGAGACTCGTCCGAGACATGCTTCTAGTCATCAACAGTACAATGTCGGTGTTGACGGGCTCAGGCGAGGCGTAAGGCTTTGTGTCGTGCAGTCTTCAACGGTGCACGAGTGGGTCTTCGACTCTGAAAGCCCATATCGATGACTTTTCGTTGAATGGTTCGCACGCTGACACATCTACATCTACATCCATCTACATCCATACCCCGCAAGCCACCTGACGGTGTGTGGCGGAGGGTACCTTGAGTACCTCTATCGGTTCTCCCTTCTATTCCAGTCTCGTATTGTTCGTGGAAAGAAGGATTGTCGGTATGCCTCCGTGTGGGCTCTAATTTCTCTGATTTTATCCTCATGGTCTCTTCGCGAGATATACGTAGGAGGGAGCAATATACTGCTTGACTCTTCGGTGAAGGTATGTTCTCGAAACTTTGACAAAAGCCCGTACCGAGCTACTGAGCGTCTTTCCTGCAGAGTCTTCCACTGAAGATTATCTATCATCTCCGTAACGCTTTCGCGATTACTAAATGATCCTGTAACGAAGCGCACTGCTCTCCGTTGGATCTTCTCTATATCTTCTATCAACCCTATCTGGTACGGATCCCACACTGCTGAGCAGTATTCAAGGAGTGGGCGAACAAGCGTACTGTAACCTACTTCCTTTGTTTTCGGATTGCATTTCCTTAGGATTCTTCCAATGAATCTCAGTCTGGCATCTGCTTTACCGACGATCAACATTATATGATCATTCCATTTTAAATCACTCCTAATGCGTACTCCCAGATAATTTATGGTATTAACTGCTACCAGTTGCTGACCTGCTACTTTGTAGCTAAATGATAAAGGATCTATCTTTCTGTGTATTCGCAGCACATTACACTTGTCTACATTGAGATTCAATTGCCATTCCCTGCACCATGCGTCAATTCGCTGCAGATCCTCCTGCATTTCAGTACAATTTTCCATTGTTACAACTTCTCGATACACCACAGCATCATCTGCAAAAAGCCTCAGTGAACTTCCGATGTCATCCACCAGGTCATTTATGTATATTGTGAATAGCGACGGTCCTATGACACTCCCCTGCGGCACACCTGAAATCACTCTTACTTCGGAAGACTTCTCTCCATTGAGAATGACATGCTGCGTCCTGTTATCTAGGAACTCCTCAATCCAATCACACAATTGGTCTGATAGTCCATATGCTCTTACTTTGTTCATTAAACGACTGTGGGGAACTGTATCGAACGCCTTGCGGAAGTCAAGAAACACGGCATCTACCTGTGAACCCGTGTCTATGGCCCTCTGAGTCTCGTGGACGAATAGCGCGAGCTGGGTTTCACATGACCGTCTTTTTCGAAACCCATGCTGATTCCTACAGAGTAGATTTCTAGTCTCCAGAAAAGTCATTATACTCGAACACAATACGTGTTCCAAAATTCTACAACTGATCGACGTTAAAGATATAGATCTATAGTTCTGCACATCTGTTCGACGTCCCTTCTTGAAAACGGGGATGACCTGTGCCCTTTTCCAATCCTTTGGAACGCTACGCTCTTCTAGAGACCTACGGTACACCGCTGCAAGAAGGGGGGGCAAGTTACTTCGCGTACTCTGTGTAAAATTGAACTGGTATCCCATCAGGTCCAGAGGCCTTTCCTCTTTTGAGCGATTTTAATTGTTTCTCTATCCCTCTGTCGTCTATTTCGATATCTACTATTTTGTCATCTGTGCGACAATCTAGAGAAGGAACTACAGTGCAATCTCTCTATGTGAAACAACTTTGGAAAAAGACATTTAGTATTTCGGCCTTTAGTCTGTCATCCTCTGTTTCAGTACCATTTTGGTCACAGAGTGTCTGGACATTTTGTTTTGATCCACCTACCGCTTTCACATAAGACAAAAATTTCTTCGGATTTTCTGCCAAGTCAGTACATAGAACTTTACTTTCGAATTCATTGAACGCCTCTCGCATTGCCCTCCTCACACTACATTTCGCTTCGCGTAATTTTTGTTTGTCTGCAAGGCTTTGGCTATGTTTATGTTTGCTGTGAAGTTCCCTTTGCTTCCGCAGCAGTTTTCTAACTCGGTTGTTGTACCACGGTGGCTCTTTTCCATCGCTTACGATCTTTCTTGGCACATACTCATCTAACGCATTATGTACGACGGTTTTGAACTTTGTCCACTGATCCTCAACACTATCTGTACTTGAGACAAAACTTTTGTGTTGAGCCAACAGGTACTCTGAAATCTGCTTTTTGTCACTTTTTCTAAACAGAAAAATCTTCCTACCCTTTTTAATATTCCTATTTACGGCTGAAATCATCGATGCCGTAACCGCTTTATGATCGCTGATTCCCTGTTATGAGTTAACTATTTCAAATAGTTCGGGTCTGTTTGTCACCAGAAGGTCTAATATGTTATCGCCACGAGTCGGTTCTCTGTTTAACTGCTCAAGGTAGTTTTCAGATAAAGCACTTAAAAAAATTTCACTGGATTCTTTGTCCCTGCCACCCGTTATGAACGTTTGAGTCTCCCAGTCTATATCCGGCAAATTAAAATCTCCACCCAGAACTATAACATGGTGGGGAAATCTACTCGATATATTTTCCAAATTATCCTTCAGGTGCTCAGCCGCAACAGCTGCTGAGCCAGGGGGCCTATAGAGACATCCAATTACCATGTCTGAGCCTGCTTTAACCGTGACCTTCACCCAAATCATTTCACATTTCGGATCTCCGTCAATTTCCTTCGATACTATTGCACTTCTTATTGCTATAAACACGCCTCCCCCTTCACTGTCCAGCCTGTCTCTACGGTATACATTCCAATCTGAGTTTAGGATTTCATTACTGTTTACGTCTGGTTTCAGCCAACTTTCTGTCCCTAGTACTATATGGGCGTTGTGACCGTTTATTAATGAGAGCAGTTCTGGGACCTTTCTGTAGACGCTCCTGCAGTTTACTATTAGCACATTAATATTGTTATTCCCTGTTGCATTTTGCCTACTCCTACCTTGCCGCGTCTCAGGAGGCGTCTTGTCGGGCCTAGGGAGGGGATTCTCTAACCTAAAACAGATGATGATAGTCCAGCATTGAAATCTGCAGCAATTTGAGGAAGGGTTGCATTTCTGTCACGTTGAACGATTCTCTTCACTCGTCGTTGGTTCTGTTCTTGCAGGATCTTTTTCCGGCTGCATCGATGTCGGTGACTTGATGTTTTACCAGATTCCTGATATTCACGGTACATTCCTGAAATGGTCGTATGGGAAAATCCCCACTTGATCGCTACCTCAGAGATGCTGTGTCCCAACGCTCGTGCGCTGACTATGACATCACGTTCAAACCCTCTTACTGATAACCTGCTATTGTAGCGATCTAACATTGCGCCAGACACTTGTTGCCGACCGCAGCGCCGTAGTCTGCCTGTTTACATATCTCTGTTTGCATATCTCTGTTTACATGTTTACATATCTCTGTACACACGCCTATATCAGTTTCTTTGGGGCTTCAGTGTCGTTCTCTACATACTATTGTAAGAGCACCGTCTCTCTGCTAGCCTGTGATCCTTCCCTTGTATTAGTGTTGGCTATTACCCCGTCTTTTCTCGCAGCTGGGTGTTGCGTAGCAATGACAATGCTTGCAGTAGCGAGCACAAGGAGTCAGCAATTGTTTCGAAGTTAGAAGCTGACGCCTTGTGAGCTAACATCTGGCGAGAGTTTCAGCAAACGGACGCATAGAATATGAGCAAACTGTGGACTCTCTGGAGCAGTGTGAGTAAGGCTATAGTGCGGCGATTTGTACTATTTGAAGAGTAACAAACTAAATCAATAAGCACCGTTCATTAACTCAGAGAAGACTTTCATCAGTAGATATTATGTGACGCAGTTAATTACAGATACGTAAAATTTAAAAAATCACCAATAGCGAGAGAAGGGGGAACGCAACCAGATAGAAGAGCCAACCTTCCTCGTAGAAGGACAGGGGTAGCAATAAACGTGATGAAGGAAAACAAAGCAGCGGACTCAGACGATAGTCAGACTGAATAAATTAAACACTCTGGACCGGTACCTACGAAGTTGTTACCGAAAATGTTCAGCATCTGTATTCCAGGCTCCCCGGTTCCAATGCTACGAGGAAGGCTCATGCAGTGGCTTTGTTTGAACCTGGTAAGGAACACACCGAACAGAAGACATCCTGCCTAATGTCTCTCCTATGCTACCTGTACAACATAATAAAATGAATGACCTAGGAGACAGTACCACAAAAAACAAACAAGATGGTAATAGCAGAAGAAGCAGAATTCCGGCCAGGGAAACTTGCTGTCGACAAATATTTAATCTTTCCCAGTATATAGAGAATGGCTATGAGAAATGAACTGTGACAAGGACCTTTCCATTGATTTAAATACGATTCATGACACAGTTAACCACAGAAAATTACTTATAAAACTGTATTATTTAAAAAGTGTCTTTAGACCTCGTCTATGGGACACACAGTTATCGTAGATAAAGGGAAAACATTTGAAGAGACTGGAGTAAAACTCTCGAAAGCGTTGGAGAACCTCACATTGTACTTCGCGCAGAAAAATCTGTAATAGAATGCTAACAAGACCGAATTCTGCGGTTCCCGTCTCCGCAATAAAGAGGCCGGGAGAAACCTTAACGTCATATGGGGGGGGGGGGGGGGTGAACGAGCCTTTGGAGAATGAACCTCATCCCAAAAATTTGGAGGTCATATTGGATCGTACTATGTCTTTCAAACAAAACTGCAATGAATTAAAAGATAAAGTTAGCTCAAGAAAATGCC
The DNA here is from genome assembly GCF_023864275.1 of Schistocerca cancellata. Classification (NCBI taxonomy): domain Eukaryota; kingdom Metazoa; phylum Arthropoda; class Insecta; order Orthoptera; family Acrididae; genus Schistocerca; species Schistocerca cancellata. The sequence goes on along the minus strand of NC_064633.1, from coordinate 19,127,204 downwards.
TACTGAGGAAACTAACGGGTACATCATGCGGAGCGCTCCTCGAGGTATTAAATAACGCTGTAATGGCTCATGCTTTTCAGCTTGAGAGTATGACGGTGTGGGAAGCGTCAGGTAACTGAAAAGTCAGTAGACGTTGCCCTCAATGAGGCAGCAGGAATTTTGACTGAATGCTTGAGACCTACACCTTTCACCACTGTTTACCCCCTCGTAAATATAGTTCCACCCCAAATTAGAAGAACAGTCACTGCAGAAAAGAGAGGACGATGCAAACAGAAGACCTAAATTACACGCTATATGACCTCAGTGTAGTTAAGCCATGCCTGTGGTCGAGAAAGAGTTTTCTAAAGAAAACAAGCACGGTAACTACCGGACCCCGAAATCTATGGCAGGAGACACAAATCAGGTATATTTACGGATTGAATGAGGGTCTTCCTGTAGTCTACATGCTCACACACCCCATCAGTAGGACTGAATCGTCTGAGATCAGGAGTCTCCAAACGCAAAAAACATCCTAAAGAAAACGGGTTATGTAGAGGACAGCTCCAGTGAAAGTGGGGAAATCCAAAAATAACACTATCTACCTTATTTGTACATTATTTTGCCTGTACACTTTTGTACGGTGCAGTAAAATTGCAAGACTTAGTTTTGCCAAACGACAACGGTGTAAAATCTGTTAAACGTTCGAGAGGAGAGGTTTGGCGGACAATGTACACAGAAGGTATGGAAAGTAGAGGAATGTCGCGGCCAGTAGGCGTAAGGTTTCACCCTTTGCTGGGCGTCGTGTTTGTAAGGTGTCACCTTTCGAAGGATCCGGCAGCGTTAAAATTAATAAGCTGCAATATTTCCAAAAGCATGAGGCAACTTTTGTTAGGTACTCGCTATGCAAACCCTCCCAAAGATTATTTAGACAATAGAGGATCCTGGACTCACTACTATGTGATAACGAATTAAGGGTGGGAAAGGAATAAACAACTTCAACATTGTAGCAAACTACTTAATTCTCTGAAACTGTTCAAAGCTAAGTCCGTTAGTCTCTATGCACGCCTTAAAACAGCCTATAGACAGAAATGAGCTAGTGGTTGAAAATCATTTTGTCCCATTGCTCGCACCTCTCGGTTCTGAGAGAGTTGCAATTACTGCTTCATCACACCTCTCCACACTGTTTTCTCCGATTTTAACATTTCACGAGCAAGTTGACCTATGGGTACTGAAGAATCTTCACTCAAATGGTCACTATCTCAGATTCTGTTGTGAGAATAGTTATTTGTCGGAAGCCATCCCTACCTCTCCGCGACTTCATCAACCCAGTTTCATGCAAGTTTCTATACACAGCGAGAAGTTGCTTCCATTTCGGGTAAAATTTGTTGTGAAGTTTTTCTCTGTACAGGGTGGGCAAAACTGTCCAGGAAAATGCCCTGTTCTGCAAAACTTAACGACGAGCAAGAAAGCCTAACATAATATACTAATCACGTATGAAACTGCGAGAGATGCGGCCAGACCTTTCCCAGTGGTGCACAAAAACCTCATGCCATGAGAAGGAGGAGATTAGTATTTAACGTCCCGTCGACAAGGCAGTCATTAGAGACGGATCCGAAGCGTACCTTGAGTGATATAAGGAAATCACGGAAAAGCTAAATCAGGATAGTCGGGCGCGGACCTGAACCGTCGTCCTACCGAATGCGAGTTCAGTCTGCTAACCACTGCGCTAACCTGGTCTGTAATCTGGTATGAAGTCACAGTGACTATAGCGCCGAATCGGTGTGGCCGCGCAACACGGGGCAGTTGAAGGAACAGGAAAAAGTGTATGTCGATCACAAAACAGTTACAGTGCTCTGTCGTAGTGTTCTTCATTGGAACAAGACACAGATATTGTTTAATCCTGCCTAGTGGTCAAAATATGGGGTGTCTAGGCAACACCGACTCAAAGGAAGGCCTCGGCGGCTGTTGGTGACGTCACGTCAGCTAGGCACGGCCAACGCCAGGTCTGTTGCAGGCAGAAACGCCTGGGCGCGCCTATCACTGTAAATCTCTTATTTTTTGATAAAATGTTTGGTATTGTTTTGGATTCTGCAGTTTTATTTAGATGAAAGATTTTATTACTATTGTAAAGCTACAAATGAGGATCATAGTTCTTTATTACTGAATGCTGTCGAAACAAACGTAGATCAATATGAGAAGATGCTTTGCCCCATTACAAGCTTCGGAAATTTTACATTCAAGTAACTATATTTACTTGATCCATTTTGTTATCGAAACTTACCCCAACCCCCTTATAATTAACTCGTTTGTTTTATTTATTTATTTATTTTCGTTTGACATCGTCACTGGAAATGTGAACTAATTTACATGTGTAAATGTCCAACTGTTGCCAGTCATTAGATTACAGTCGTTTTCAACGAAAGGAATTCTAAACAGGAAACAAAATAGCTTCATACATCGAAAATACTGCTGAGCTTAAACTTTTTTAAACATGCACATTAGAAAAGATAAATATTCCCCTCTTGCAACTGAAAGGAGAAACTTTACAAGATAACAAAATTTTATTTGATAAAACAATTACCTCTCTTTTGTCTCTTCTTCTGTCCCCCACCCCCTTCCCCAACGTGTACAATCGCAAGATATTTCATTAACATTCAGTGCTCCTCACCCCATAGTCAACCAAGATACCTAAAGAAGAGCACCAATATGCTTACAGTTTCTTGTAAAAGCAACCCAGTACAAACCTAACTTCCTCAGATTTACAAATAAGGTAAAGAAGCACGAATTCTGTTGCTGCTGGACCATGAAGTTGTTTTTGTATTGAAATCCTTAAAACAGGTAGAAATTTAAGTTCAGGAGTACACTATTTCTTAAGAAGTGTAATGAATTGCACAATTAATTGATTGCAGAAATCTCTCAGAACAATTTGTGTTGGTCAACTACCGCCAGTAGTTTCACATTTTCCTGTGTCAGAGAGGGAGACACCACCATTATGAGTATGCCTGCAACAGACGTGGCGTTCGCCGTGCCTAGCTGGCGTGACGTCACGAACAAGCGCCGAGGCCATCCTTTGAGTCGGTGTTGGTCTAGGAAACCTGCTTTCTCAGATCGCTAGGCAATATTCAAACAAGTCGTATTAATGAATTTTATTACAAAAGGAAATGATTATAATACTTAACTTTGAACTCACACAGATGTGTCGTAGTCAAAGGGCGACAGACAAAATAAGCAAGTTTCTTCAGTATGAACAATGATACATAGTAGAAGCGAAATGACTAGTCTTGATGATATACTTGAACTGGGCCGCGAGCAGTCGGGAGCGGCGCTCATGTCCTGTTCGAATAGGTGCAGGTGCTGTCGCATTGTCTTCCTGGAGTGGGTCGGTCAGCGTGCAATTGGCTGACGTCTTGTCACAGCCCACTCTACTCTGTCATTTCCAATTGGCGTGCCGGTGCTTGATTTTACACCCTAACAGATACACCTCGTGGATTAATTCACATGTGGAAGAATCATGGGGAAACTGGAAGAAGGACAGAAAGCACAAAGTGTATGACGAGTGTATCCCAGGAGTTTGGTATTGCTCATAGCATTATTTCACGTGCGTGAGAAGCGTTCAGAACCACAGGCACAGCTGCCTGAAGCAGAGAACGTGGTCGGCCATGGTCAACAAGGCCAGCAGGTGACTGCTTCACTGGGCAACAGGCAAGAAGGAACAACCGTCAAACAGCAAGTGCGGTTGCTACCACATTTAACAGGAGTCTCACGCTCCACGGCACGTCTGCCCCAAGCAGAGAACGTGAACGTGGTCGACCATGGTCAACCAGACCAGCAGGTGACTGCTTCATTGGGCAACAAGCAAGAAGGAACAACCGTGAAACAGCAAGTGTGGTTGCTACCGCATTTAACAAGAATCTCACGCTCCACAGTAGCACGGCGAATGCAGTGGGGCGGTCTCTGTGCCCGATGACCTGTATATTGTATTTCGTTGACACCTGCATATCGGTGACACCGTTCTCAATGGTTTCTAAAGATCAGGGAGTGGACCAACGAGAAGGGTCGCGTGCTCTTCTCGGATGAAAGCACAGTCAGTCTTAGTAGTGATTCTGGAGGTAGCCTCATGTGGGGAAAGGTGGTAACACGTGATGCACCCATGTACATTGTTGAACACGACTGATTTCGTGATCGAGACTTAATGGTGTGGAGAGGTATAACGTTGTATGGCCATACTGAGCTCCGAACCTTTGAACACGGTACAGTCACCGGTCAAAGTTATTCTAACACTGTACTCCTTCCCCAGGTATGTGATAATGCCACCCATTCGGCCTAGATTTCATTTTTATGGATGAACAGCGCAGGTAGAGGAGCGACTGGAACGAGAGGACACTCTACGAATGAATGGCCTGCCCGTTCGCCTGGGCAATCGAGCACGTATAGAGTGCACCGGGGAGACGTACCGCAACGACCAGCCAAAAGCTGTCAGCCGAGGTGTGGAGGAATGGAACGTACCACCACAACAACAACTTACCAACCTTGTACCAGAATGGGAGCACGCTGCATTGCCGTCCGTTGTAATTACACACCCTGCTAAGAACCGTGTTACGCCATTTGTGCCGCGTGGTCTAAGGAGCCTTGTCACGGTCCGTGCGGCTCCCCCCGTCGAAGGTTCGATTCCTCCCATGGGCATGGTTGCGTGTGTTTTCCATAGCGTAAGTTAGTTTAAGTTAGATTAAGTGAAACGTCCCCTTTGAACAATTATACATGACTGTGCTTAAACTGACACACAATATTTTTAGCGCAACGCAATCTGACTATCAAAAATCCCTACAAAAGAATGGCCCTGACTAACATTAAACTATACCTTTCACAAATTACTTACCTCACAAAAATCCTCATTACTCGAACTACTGCAATGCAGCGAGCGCCACTACTGCCAGCCAAATAAAAGATTCAAACTATGGAAGGCACTAACTACTGATAGGCATAGTTAGTAAATGAAAGATTTTGATAGAGAACAAACAATGTATTTACCTTAATAATCATAATTGACATCCATTTATACAAATTTCAAAACTCCGCCATTTCTCTCCCCACATCCACCACTGCTGGCGGCTCACCTCCAACTGCGCAACGCTACGCGCTGTTCACATCCAGCTGCCGCTGATGATGATGTTTGGTTTGTGGGGCGCTCAACTGCGTGGTTATCAGCGCCCGTACAATTATCCAATCTTTGCTCAGTCCAATTTCGCCACTTTCCTGGATGATGATGAAATGATGAGGACAGCACAAACACCCAGTCATCTCGAGGCAGGTGAAAATCCCTGACCCCGCCGGGAATCGAACCCGGGACCCCATGCTCGGGAAGCGAGAACGCTACCGCGAGACCACGAGCGGCGGACTTCCATCCAGCTGCCGCTGCCCAACACTACAATGGCAGACAACAATGCAAACTAGCTACAGACTGCACACAGCACAGCCAGTGATTTTCATACCGAGCGCTACATAACGTTGCCGATAAGAAATCATAAACAGCCTACTTACATAGCCCCCATGCTCCCCACAAAAAATTTTACAAATTGTTTTGGGCACTGGCCAATACAGATTTGAAAAAAATTTTCATAATTACAGTAAGAAAGATATAAAATGCACACACTTATTAATACAATGTTGGTCAAAAGCTAAAATTTTCTCACAGTCCATAAAGACAGTCCTGATCATTCATCACAGTAAAACTGCCGTTTCTTTTATCAAAGTCTGAGCAGTAAAAGACAATGCACACGGAAGTAGTAAATAGGCTGTTTATGTTTTCTTATCGGCAACGTTATGTAGCGCTCGGTATGAAAATCACTGGCTGTGCTGTGTGCAGTCTGTAGCTAGTTTGCATTGTTGTCTGCCATTGTAATGTTGGGCAGCGGCAGCTGGATGTGAACAGCGCGTAGCGTTGCGCAGTTGGAGGTGAGCCGCCAGCACTGGTGGATGTGGGGAGAGAAATGGCGGAGTTTTGATATTTGTAAGAATGGATGTTATGAACTGCTATTTATGTTATGACTATTAAGGTAAATGCAATGTTTGTTCTCTATTAAAATCTTTCATTTGCTAACTATGCCTATCAGTAGTTAGTGCCTTCTGTAGTTTGAATCTTTTATTTAGCTGGCAGTAGTGGCGCTCGCTGTATTGCAGTAGTTCGAGTAACGAAGATTTTTGGTGAGGTAAGTGATTTGTGAAAGCTATAGGTTAATGTTAGTCAGGGCCATTGTTTTGTAGGGATTTTTGAAAGTCAGATTGCGTTGCGCTAAAAAATATTGTGTGTCAGTTTAAGCACAGTCTTGTATAATTTGTTCTAAGGGGACGTTTCATAAGTAGTGTGTAGGCTTAGGGACAGATGACCTCAGCAGTTTCTCCCATAATACCTTACCGTAAATTTGCAAATTACCCGCCATTTCTAATGCCCAAGGACCACCATAAGTCGTGGTGTCTTCATTATAACAACTTTGACTAAAAGTGTCATTTCTGTCACTCTGATTGCCTATTTATTTCAGTTCTGTACCATACCATACTGTAACCTTTCTACATACGGTTGAAGTTTCGTCGGACTACACCATCCAAAAAGTATCCGGGCACCCGGCTGAAAGTGACTTACAAGTTCGTGGCGACCTCCATCGGTAATGCTGAAATTCAGTACGGTGTTGGCCCACCCTTAGCCTTGATGACAGTTTCCACTCTCGCAGGCATACGTTCGATCAGGTGCTGGAAGGTTTCTTGGGGAATGGCAGCGCATTTTCACGGAGTGGTGCACTGAGGACAGGTATCGAAGTGTCGGCCGGTGGGGTATGGCACGAAGTCGGCGTCCCAAAACATCCCAAAGGTGTTCTATAGGATTCAGTTCAGGAGTCTGTGCAAGCCAGTCCATTACAGGGATATTACTGTCGTGTAACCACTCCCCCACAGACCGTGCATTATGAACAGGCGCTCGATCGTGTTGAAAGATGCAATCGCCATCCCCGAATTCCTCTTCAACAGTGGGAAGCAAGAAGGTGCTAATACATTAATGTTGGCCTATGCAGTGATAGTGCCATGCAAAACAACAAGGGGTGCAAGCCCCCTCAATGAAAAACACGACACACCATAACACCACCGCCTCCGAATGTTACTGTTGGCACTACACACGCAGACAGATGTTCAACGGGCATTCGCCATACCCACACCCTGCCATCGGATCGCCACATTGTGTACCGTGATTCGTCATTCCACACAACGTTTTTCCACTGTTCAATCGTCCAATGTTTACGCTCCTCACACCAAGCCAGCCGTCGTTTTGCATTTACCGGCGTGTTGTATGGTTTATGAGCAGCCGCTCCACCATGTAATCCAAGTTTTCTCACCTCCCACCTAACTGCCATAGTACTTGCAATGGATCCTGATGCAGTTTGGAATTCCTGTGCGATGGTCTGGACAGATGTCTGCCTATTACACATTACGACCCTCTTCAAGTGTCGGCGACCTCTGTCGGTCAACAGACGAGGCTGGCCTGTACGCTTTTGTGTTGTACGTGTCCCTTCACATCGGTAACAGTAGACCTAGGGATGATTAGGAGTGTAGGAATCTCGCATACAGACGTATGACACAAGCAACACCCAATCACCTAACCACATTTGAAGTCCGTGAGTTCCGCGGAGCGCCCCATTCTGCACTCTCGCGATGTCTAATAACTACTGAGGTCGCTGATATGGAGTACCTAGCAGTAGGGGGCACCAGAATGCAATTATTATGAAAAACGTATGTTTTTGGGGGTGTCCGGATACTTTCGATCACATAGTGTATGTAATGTGCCAGTGACACATCATACGAAAGTTACTTTTGTCCTTAGGCTTCCACACTAGTCTATTTCATGCACCTTAAGATAGGCAACCCAACTTACAAAATTTTCCTGGGTGTGGAAGATGTAGCTTGGGTGCGTGAAATATTTTGTGGACTAGGTTTGCACCAGTGTATTTCACTAGATTTCAGACAGGCAACCCAACTTACATACTTTTCCTGCAGTATGGAAGAGGCATTGTGAGTTGCCGTATTAAGGTGCATGAAATATTACGTGGACTAGTTTTATTTCCGCCCAACCTGTAACTTACCATCAGCCGCACCATACGCGTACACGTACTGCCCCACTGTAGCGCAACGTTCTTTAACAACGAACGCTGATATAATCTGGAGCCGGGGCACCTTGCAAACTACTGTGTGTTGCTTTCAGGGTGGCGCCTCCAACGTCGATTCAGCAGACAGTCGCTCGTTGTGAAACTTCAGCACTTTACGAAGAAGTGCCTCACACGCATGGGTCGCTGGAAACATCGTACCGCCTGAAATATTCATTTCTTACCGGTGCTTGCTTATCAGACTACTTTGTTTAAGATTCCCTATCGTCTGTGTAGGTTTAAACTCAGAGTTTGGGACTCCGCGCACACGTCACGTGACCCCCTCCCTTGGCCCCCACCCGCCCCTATCAAAGTTACACTGAGCTTGAATTCCTTTTTTTTTTTTGTCCCTTGCGGCTGCTGCCAGTTGCCTGACCTCAACAAGTTTGTCTCGGTCCTCCTAACCTCGTTTCGTGGCACTGCGGTAACACACAGACACTTGGCTACAACGTGCCACCTTTGCGTTGTCGTAATAGCCGAATGGGCCGGCCGGTGTGGCAGTGCAGTTCTAGGCGCTTCAGTCTGGAACCGCGTGACCGCTACCGTCGCAGGTTCGATTCCTGCCTCGGGCATGGATGTGTGTGATGTCCTTAGGTTAGTTAGGTAAAGTAGTTCTAAGTTCTAGGGGACTGATGACCACAGATGTTAAGTCCCATAGTGCTCAGAGCCATTTGAACCATTTTTAATAGCCGAATGAACGGGGCGGCAAATTAGTTACCTTCCTACGGTGTCAACAGCAACGAAAACAGTGCGTTACTGAAATCTGTTACTGTGCACAATAACAAAATCTCTAGGCAAGTCACTGTACTTTACTGCAATGGACAATAGTACCTGGATTTTGAGACAAATTTTGGCGAACCTACGTTTGACCACATCTACCTGTTTCACTCGTCAATGCTTCAGTGACTTCGGAGATCCAAAGGCAGAACTGGAGTATCAATGCTTGTGGCAGGAGATATTTGGGTCACAGTATTGGCTAACAGGGTAGTAAAACTTCATGAACACTTGACCTTAAGCAACGATGGTTCAAAACTAAACATATTTGTGCCTGATACAGATCACACATCATAGGGCTAAAATAAAATTGTGTGTGTGTGTGTGTGTGTGTGTGTGTGCGCGCGCGCGCGCGCGCGCGCGTGCGTTTGATTATGCATGTGCGCTAGCGTACGTAGCTGTTAGTGACGTGTGCCTTTTATGTAATTATATACTCACTCGCTACTACTTAAGTATTCTTGTTTATTCATTAATCTGCGTTCACTGAATATTAACGTCCTTGTAAAAAAAAGTCATACATACTGTTTTTACGGCAACAGATGAATATTTCACAGAACATGTTCTAACCGATTAGATTTTTTTTCTTTTTGTTATCCAATGCTTTTGTACATACCGTACTCACTGAAAGAATAGCCTAAGATGTTCTAAGACATATTTGTTGGTACCTGATAGTATGATTACATTCAGTTCCAAAGGAATATCATTGAGAAAAGCTGCTGTATGGTTCGAAATAACACGGCAGTTGAAATCTGTAAATGTAGCCAGATAGCACACAATATACAATAACATTTCAGTTAACCAAACGGTAAGACATAGAACGCCCTGGTAATTATCTGTACGGTTGCTGGCTACTAACCTACACCACATGCCTGCGAAAAAGAATCTTTTTCTTGAAAACATAACACCTAGCGAGGAGACGGTATTGTAGATCACTTATTTCCAAAGAGCTGCCTTGCCCGACGTAAACCGCGAACGCTAGATTATGTCCAAGGCCAGATCGGGAAATCAATTTCTCAACGGAAAGATACACTCTCAGAGTCGAGGGCTTGAGTATATTTAAAGCTACGTAGTACTAAACTGGTCAAAAATATTGATTAGCCCCCTGCCAGAGACGGTCGCTACCACTGGTAGGACCTGCAGTGTCACGTGCTGTGACGTACGCCACAGGCCCGCTCTATGTCGTTGACCCCTGTACGGCTGTCGCTACGTCGTCAACCATTTGTCTTGTGTGGTCATATACCCCCTGCATTCCATTTCACCTACTATCCCTTCAACTACAGTCTTCAGCAACAATCCATATTTCAGAATGTGCACAACAATTCAGTGTTTCGATTACACATTTTTACTCATTGTCTCATTTCAGGGCGTCAGTGTAAGGGAAGAGTGTTGTGTCTATAAGATAGTATACATAGGAACAGATGATCTTTTCTGGTCGGTGTTTCAATCAGTCACATGAAGGAATGTGCACTAGAAACCGCCACAAGAAGTTCCCGGAATTTTCTGATTTCTATATTTTTATTTTTTTATTTTTGTACTGTATTTGTTGTGAGGCATAAGAGTGCGTTTTGTGCAGAGTTTGTAAATATTACAAGTGCTACATGTTTAAGTGCTGTTTAATATACACTGACGGAAAAAATCGCAACACCAAAAAATACTCAATGCAGTGTAATGAAATTTCGGGAATACGTTTGTCTATGTAACATATTTAAGCGATTAAAATTGCGAGCTCACAAGTCACTGTTAGCACGAGAAAACCCATTTGCAAATGTTAAACGCTGGTACATAAATAACCGGTGTAATCTCCAGAACGTTGAATGCATGCATGCAAACCTGCTTTCATTGTGTTATGCAAGTACCGAATGTCGGTTTGGGGGATCGAGTCCATGCATGTTGCACTTGATCGGTCAATACAGGGACGGTTAATGCTGTTTGAGGATGACGCTGGAGTTGTCGACCGATCATGTCCAACAAGTGCTCGACTGGAGACATATCTGGTGATCGAGCAGGACAACGTAACATATCGACACTTTGTAAAGCACGTTGGGTTACAACAGCAGTAAATGGGCGAGCGTTATCGTGTTGGAAAACACCCCCTGGAATGCTGTTCATGAATGGCAGCACAACAGGTCGAATCGTCAGACTGAGGAACAAATTTGCAGTCAGAGTGTGTGGGATAGCCCCGAGAGTGGTTTTGCTGTCATAGAAAATAGCAGCCCAGACCATAGCTCCAGCTGCAGATCCAGTATGTCTAGCACGCAGACAGGTCGGCTATAGGCCCTCAACTGGCCACTTTCTATTCAAAACACACCGAGACGGAACAACCTTTCACCAAAAAAGTTGTTTATAACTTGTAACTGCTTTTAGATAACACTTCTTCTTAATTTGGTTTCACTTACTGAGTACTAGTGTGTAAAAGAGTAATGATGTAACACAGACTATTAAATACAACATTTATAAGTTGGCAATCGCTTTCATCTGTTTCTAAACTATTGCTGTATCGATAAAATGAACTGACCTCCACCTCATGACGGAGAATGAAAAATTCTGAAACAGAAAAAAGGAAAAACTGGTGCGATAAACCGTTCCAAATTATAGGAAACAGGGACGGATTTTTACAATTTAAGCAGCGAATTGCATTTCTTTTACGTGCAAAATTCGGGATCCGTTTCATTATCAACTCCTTGCTGTCTAGCGTTGGTAAATCACTAAAAATGAGAACGCATTTGTCACCGTAGAAATTTGTTTCTATTTTTGCGAGCCATTAATTATTACTCACACGTAAAAATATATATAAAAATGCTCCTTGTTTGACGTTCAATTCCACGCGCAGGCTTATGCACGCAGACGTATGTGCCCGGATATGAACGGTTGCAAATCGATCTTACAAAATTTCATGGATACAAGCATACTTCTGGCAGGTTAGCTTATGGGCATTCACGGTGTTTTCTTCCGTTGTGTTACTTTGCAATGTAATTCCTTAGCAGTAAAAATAACGTGTCTTTTTAACAGTATATTCACATTCTTACTTGTGATTTATAAATGACGTTTCAGAAAAGAATTGAAAGCTATTTTCGTTATACCTCACACAGTCAGGGTAGCTAGCAGTGTGTTTCAAAATAGCTTGATATTGAACATTTGTAACTGAAAGCCACGGCTATGTGAAATGAAATAGCGCAACACGAAAACGAATGCGGAGCAATGTAATCACAGCGAAGCACCACACAATTTAAAGAATAAAGGAAATACTGGACGTGCTGTCCAACGAAAAAGTTCCTCTAAAGTCCGCCGACCGATATTTCTGTGTGTAGCATTTCTCAATTCTTGTAATTGGCACGACCCGTCCTACTAAAGTTCGATAAAACCAACACAGCCTTATATACGAGTGCAGCACAAGAACGGCGCACGAAAAACGGTGCGACGAAAACAAAGGCTAAACCTCTTAAGATTGAATTCAGATGTTACATTTAGAAAATTATGGGTAAACAGCCAACAGCTACAGTCTGTAAAATTGCGAAAGTATTTGTAACGTCCCCTTAGAAGAATTGTATACGAGACTGTGCTTAAACTGACACAATATTTTTAGCGCAACGCAATCTGACTTTCAAAAATCCCTACAAAAGAATGGCCCTGACTAACATTAACCTATACGTTTCACAAATCACTTACCTCACCAAAAATCTTCCTTACTCGAACTACTGCAATACAGCGAGCGCCACTACTGCCAGCTAAATAAAAGATTCAAACTACGGAAGGCACTAACTACTGATAGGCATAGAGAGCAAATGAAAGATTTTAATAGAGAACAAACAATGTATTTACCTTAATAGTCATAATATATATAGCAGTTCATGACAAATTTCAAAACTCCGCCATCTCTGTCCCCACATCCACCACTGCTGGCGGCTCACCTCCAACTGCGCAACGCTACGCGCTGTTCACATCCAGCTGCCGCTGCCCAACACTACAATGGCAGACAACAATGTAAACTAGCCACAGACTGCACACAGCACAGCCAGTGATTTTCATATAGAGCGCTACGTAACGTTGCCAATAAGAAAACATAAACAGCCTACTTACATATTCTCGTAATCACGGATACGGATTAAAACTGTGTACAAAATTGTCAAGTACACGAGAGGCTGTTTTAAATGAGTAGCAATTAATTTTAACGAACCCAGACAGATCTGGAATTGAAGTACTTGTTAGTTTATGCCGATGTTATTGCTGACGAATAGCAGAAATTAAAACCTTCAGTCGAATTTTTTTATAGGAGATACTGGATTTCCTCTGAGACTAAGCATATTAGACACTACATTCTTTCACTTTTCTTGTAAGACTGTAGCTTTGGCTCTTAAAAAACTATTGGCGTTACGTCTCAAAACTTCGAAATGCAAGCCAGTATTTGTTGTTCACCTGAATCCTGTAGAGACAAAAAAGGAGATGCAGAGAGCGAGAAATGCGTACGTATTTTTCACTTCAAATTCAGCTGAACAAAAAAATCAGGAGAAGTTAGTATACCATAGAAAAGGGGGAAAAATTTGGCGAATAAAGTCCACGCGATACGCAAAGACGAAAAGCGGTGAAGGGGGAACGCTTCTTTGCCACATAGTGCAAGGTTTCTGACTTTTAAAGTAAATTATGTCTGAAAACTTTGACAACTATTACACTGAATCACTAAAATTTGCTTCCATTTCCGATCATAATCGGTTACGCTGACACACAGACACTGTCACCTTAGCACCCCTACGCTTAAACAATCACACCATTGGGAATGATCAGTTGGTCTCGAATTATTATAGGATGAAATCTGCTTCAAAAAAAATTTGGTCTCAAAAAAAAAAAACATTTTTGTGATGAAAAACAGTTCGAGATTTTATCACTACTGCTATTAGTTTTTGCACCATGTTTTGTGCAGGAATTGTGTTTCAGACTGGTGTAGAATTTCGTGAGAGCAATGGCAAAATCTCATCTTGTTCTTCATCACGAACAAATTTCTTTCAGGGGGAAAATTTCGTTAAGCAGATTCGACCGAATAAATATCCGAGATGGAACGGTCACCTCTAAGTTAATTATTGCTTAGACATGGGGATATTAAGGTGGAGGTTTCTTTACCTGAGGATGACCGTCATAAGACACATTTCTTTAAATATTTAATAGTGGGGGAGCAACGCTGATCGAAAATATCGACGTCTTTTCTTCACATTGACGACCTTCAGAGTAACTTGAGACTTTGCTGCGACACAGCAGCTTTCTGTGGACTTTGCCGCCTGTAGAACTGTCTACTGCCCTCCACCCCCCTCCCTGCCCCACCCCCCCCCCCTAAGTTTTCCCACTGCGGCTGTTCTCATTCCAGCAAAACGTTCTTTGAATACGAAGGTTTTACTCAAGTTGCTAATTGCGCATATCTAGCAGCCAGATGCTCCGATGTGCATATTAATAAGTCTCCTGGCGATGCAAATTCGCTTGCCCTCGATTGGAACTCTGGAAACGAATTGTATCAGATTCGGTCTCAGTTCTTAAGAGTACGTCTGTATATTTAAATACGATCATCTCATTAAAGGTGGCTACATACTGTCATTACACTACAGTATTTGTGTATAATTTTAAAAAGCTGTGAAACCATGCGAAATACTGGACTGAAGCTGACAACCACAGGTGGTAAATGATTGCGTAATATGTAGGCAAAAGTGATAGACTTGAGTTGATTGGCGTCATTTCGATGTTACCTGTAGAAAGATACACGGCGGCTCAATAAATTTTAAATACGTGCGGTGTACACAACGGAAAGTTCTAATAAATTTAACCAGTGCTCCTAGGCCTCACCCTAATCAGAACCTCGGAAATCGCTGCATATTCCGAAAAAAGTGCCAAATATGTGTAACAATGATGAATCTTTGCTTCATGTACCATTTGACAACGTTCGCTTAGTCTGTATATGAACTCTAAAATCAACTCTTGTTTGCTCCACACTGATCTAAATCACAGTACTGAACGTCACTGTCCAAGAAGAAACGACGCACTGAAATCCTCAACAATTATCATCAAGTAGTACATCATCGCCTTATGTTTGGAAAGGGGAGAAATAGTAATTGTAACAATGTAAAATCTGCCACTCATTTCTGAAAAGACTCGAATAAAAAGTAAAATTCAGTCCGAATAATGTTCAACATAACGCAAAAAGAGCGAAAGATAGATCGAAGCAAAATAGGCATAACTAGTTTTGTATTCCATCCCTGTTCGTTTTCGGATACCCGCTCGCAGCAGCACATGAGCGCACCATAAACAGACGAACTATAACTAGCTAGTACATAATACGCAAGTGTCGCTGCTGCAGCTCCCAGCTGACGTTGCCAACTTTCCTTCCATAGGAACTAATACAAATGTTGAGAAAATTATCCTTATATTGTCTTAGTTTACACGCCATCATTAGTATATACCACACAGAGATGATTTTCAGAATAAAGAATAAGATTAAACTTTAGGACAGACGTATAAGTCTTAGTGTCTTACACGTAATACGCTCCTAATTTTCGAGTATTTATGTCTGTGTTACCATTATGCTCCCGGTAAAAGGATGTTACGAAACTGAACGATTCGATAAACTCCAAAGAACAATAATGATGAATTGATGTAGGTACACTTACCTATAATTCGTACAGCGTAGGAAAGCCCTCACAATTAATGTAGGCGTTGATGGTCTGCTTCACGTGCGTCCTACAATCAACCACGTAACGCTGTTTTGTGTACGTCGCTGTGGCGACGCCTCACTGTTGCCGCAGATCTATAGACGACTTTTGTTTTCAGTCACGTGGCTTCGGTAGCAACAGTAGGCCGTGCGCTGTACAATAGCGCGTTGACACACCCATTCACTATGATGATGACAACGCTTTGTGGCATGCATTTGACAGGACACCGGAACACCGTCTTCACCGGGAACGTGCTTCTCATCGTGAAGCACGCCAAACTTTGTCTCCATCGCTCAGAAACGAGCTGGTACGTCACACAACACGTGTTCCTCATCGTGATTTGCGACCACAGAGGTCTTCAGTGGAAGTCGTACCTGGCGCGCAAAGAACATAGTTTTTTACGAAAATGGACACACGTAAAACTGCTCCGTTATCTCTTTTAAAACACACACTTGCTCCCTTTTTCATATGCTAGCCAGGTTGTTCTGTAGGGAGCATCCACAGTTAAAAACTTCAACATTCGTGAACGTGATACAAGACAAAATCAAAAGTTTCGTGTCAAATAAGAAAAAATATATCTTTAAAAACTTCCACCACAATCAGTGCGAAAGAAAATTACAATAATCTTGCACATACAACAAAAATTATTTAATCTTTCACACTTATTAGTAAAACTATTATTAAATCACTGCTTCGACCAACTTTCTACATATTTGCTGAAGAGTAAGTGTGTGTGTGTGTGTGTGTGTGTGTGTACATGCAAGCGTTCACGTGGATACACAACATTTATAAAGTAATGATGTGTCCACTGTGTGGAAAGATTTTTGGGTGAATAAATAAATAAAAAACTGAACTGCGAGGCAGGCAATAACGTAAGATAACAATCTTGAAATTTATTGGCCCGTCGTCCCGGCCCCGTTCACAAAGTCGAACAAACTCGCTCCTGTACAGAGAGCGCCCTTTGTCTATGCGCAACATCCAGTATTACAAAAACGTGTTTCTATTAAACTGAGAAATAAGTGCCAGAATCTTTTACAAAATATAAAGGTGAATTAAAAAGATTCGCAGTACCTAGGTCATGACCCGACGTCCTAAGAGATCACAATCTCCGGCTCTGTCAATTACTTTACTGTTATCACATTTTACTTTCTCATGTAGGTACATAGTAAGTGCTTACTATGTACCTACATGTTTAGTTTGACGTTGATACTACATCAGAATATTTTATGATCTGAATATGGCAGTAGCCGAAACCGGCAATAGTGAAGTGTAAAAGTTTGTGTGGTCAAGACGGATCTGTAAAATAAAGAATCCCAGTGATACCACATGAATATTCAGTTTAGATTTCATCTAAAACCTCTCAATGACGTGAAGAGACACCAGGAACGACACCTGCTTTTTGGAAACAACGTTAAACAGCAGGTCTCCGCTCGCCAGTCGAGTGATTGGGGTAGTCGCCGAAGGGGTTTACAACTGAAAGACCTGCTCCCAGCCACTGAACCACACGAAATTATATCACGGCATTCCTCACAGCGGTACGTAACCTCGCCTCCCTGCACCCACGAGCAGGCGAGCAATTGAGACGAGTGAGTGAAGTGCCGAGCCTAGCGCTAATGAATTGTTCTGTTCTCGTTAGCAGCGGTTTAACCCTCGGCTTCGCACAGCGTTGTCAAACACGATGGCGAAAGGCGACCTTGTCCGTCCACAGCGGCAGGAGGTCAGACGCCTGCTGTAACGCTGATAACGCACCCGTTAGCGGGCGCCTGTCACTTCCGCACTGAGCACGCTTCTCGTATGCGAAGAACGAACGAGACTGAGTCCGGTGCTCTCGTCGCACACTAACGGAAGTCGTCCACCTTATGCTGCGACTGAGCTGCCTCACTATACAGCCTTAACGGGAAATGACCGTGTCCTCTCATGGTGGGATACGAAAAGGACCGTAGTGCTACTGCGTGTCAACGAGAGAAAGAGACAGAAGAAAGAACTGAGCCGTGACACCGTGGATCTTAACCGACATACACTGATCAGCGCAAACTTCGTGACCACTGATCACGGCGAGACTGAAAGACGCCTGGGGACTTTGCGGGAATGTGACGTAGTAGGGAAAGAGCCGGGTGGTTATAATTGAAGTTCAGCCACTCACAGAGATCCAGTGTGGGCTCTAATTATCTTAGTTGTTGTTGTTGTTGTGGTTTTCAGTCCAGAGACTGGTTTGATGTAGCTCTCCATGCCACTCTATTCTGTGCCAGCTTTTTCATCTCCAAATACCTACTACGATCTACATCTTTCTCAATCTGTTTAGTGTATTCATCTCTTGGTCTCCCTCTACGATTTTTACACTCCACGCTGTCCTCCATTACTAAGCTGGTGATCCCTTGATGCCTCAGAATATGCCCTACCAACCGATACCTTCTTCTAGTCAAGTTGCGCCACAAATTTCTCTTCTCTCTAATTCTGTTCAATACCTCCTCATTAGTTATGTGATCTACCCATCTAATCTACAGTAGCCTTCTGTAGCACCACATTTCGAAAGATTCTATTCTCTTCTTGTCTAAACAATTTATCGTCCACGTTTCACTTCCATACATGGCCACACTCCATACACATACTTTCAGAAACGACTTCCTGACACTTAAATCTATACTCGATGTTAACAAACTTCTTCAGAAACGCTTTCCTTACCATTGCCAGTCTACATTTTATATCCTATCTACTTCGACCATCATCAGTTATTTTGCTCCCCAAATAGCAAAACCCCCTTACTACTTTAAGTGTCTCATTTCCTAATCTAATTCCCTCAGCATCACTGGACGTAATTCGACTACATTCCATTATCCTTGTTTTGCTTTTGTTGATGTTCATCTTATACCCTCCTTTCAAGACACCGTCCATTCCGTTCAACTGCTCTTTCAGGTCCTTTGCTGCCTCTGACAGAATTACAATATCATCGGCGAACCTCAAAGTTTTTATTTCTTCTCCATGGATTTTAATACCTACTCCGAACTTTTCTTTCGTTTCCTTTACTGCTTGCTCAATATATAGATTGAATAACATCGGGGAGAGGCTACAACCCTGTCTTACTCCCTTCCCAACCACTGCTTCCCTTCCATGTCCCTCGACTCTTATAACTGCCATCTTGCTTGTACACAAATTGTAAATAGCCTTTCGCTCCCTGTATTTTACCCCTGCCACATTGAGAATTTGAAAGAGAGTATTCCAGTCAACATTGTCAAAAGCTTTCTCTGCAAGTCTACAAATGCTAGAAACGTAGATTTGCCTTTCCTTAATCTATTTTCTAAGATAAGTTGTAGGGTCAGTATTGCCTCACGTGTTCCAACATTTCTACGGAATCCATACTGATCTTCCCCGACGTCGTCTTCTACCAGTTTTTCCATTCTGCGTTACAATTTTCCAGCCGTGACTTATTAAACTGATACTTCGGTAATTTTCACATCTGTCAACACCTGCTTTCTTTGGGACTGGAATTATTATATTCTTCTTGATGTCTGAGGGTATTTCGACTGTCCCATACATCTTTCTAACCAGATGGTGGAGTTTTGTCGACGCTTGCTCTCCCAAAGCTGTCAGTAGTTCTAATGGAATGTTGTCTATTCCCGGGGCCTTGTTTCGATTTAGGTCTTTCAGTAATCTGTCTAACTCTTCATGCAGTATCTTATCTTCGAAAATGGTTCAAATGGCTCTAAGCACTATGTGACTTAACACTTGAGAACATCAGTCCCCTAGACTTAGAACTACTTAAACCTAACTAACCTAAGGACATCACACACATCCATGCCCGAGGCAGGATTCGAACCTGCGACCGTAGCAGCAGCGCGGTTCCGGACTGAAGCGCCTAGAACCGCTCGCTCACAGCGGCCGTCTATCATATCTCCCATTTCATCTTCATCAACATCCTCTTCCATTTCCATAATATTGTCCTCCAGTACATCGCCCTTGTATAGACCTTCTATATACTCCTTCCATCTTTCTGCTTTCCCTTCTTTGCTTAGAACTGGGTTTCCATCTGAGCTCTTGATATTCATACAAGTTGTTCTCTTTTCTCCAAAGGTCTCTTTAATTTTCCTGTAGGCAGTATGTATCTTACCCCTTGTGATATATGCCTCTTCACCCTTACATTTGTCCCCTAGCCATCCCTGCTTAGCCATTTTGCACTTCCTGTCGATCTCATTTTTGAGACGTTTGTATTCCTTTTTGCCGGCTTCATTTACTGCATTTTTATATTTTCTCCCTTCAGCAATTAAATTCATTATATCTTCTGTTACCCAAGGATTTCTACTAGCCCTCGTCTTTTTACTTACGTGATCCTCTGCTGCCTTCACTACTTCATCTCTCAAAGCTACCCATTCTCCTTCTACTGTATTTCTTTCCACCATTCCTGTCAGTCGTTCCCTAATGCTCTCCATGAAGCTCTCTACAACCTCCGGTTCTGTCAGTTTATCCAGGTCCCATCTCCTTAAATTCCCACCTTTTTGCAGTTTCTTCAGTTTTAATTTACAGTTCATAACCAATAGATTGTGGTCAGAGTCCACATCTGCCCCTGGAAATGTTTTACAATTTAAAACCTGGTTCCTAAATGTCTGTCTTACCATTATATAATCTATCTGAAACATTCCAGTATCTCCAGGCCTATTCCACACGTATACAACCTTCTTTCATGATTCATGAACAAAGTGTTAGCTATGATTAAGTTATGCTCTGCGCAGAATTCTACATGGCGGCTTTCTGTTTCATTTATTACCCTCATTCCATATTTACCTACTACGTTTCCTTCTCTTCCATTTCCTTCTATCGAAATCCAGTCACCCATGACTATTAAATTTTCGTCTCCCTTCACTATCTGAATAATTTCTTGTATCTCATCGTACATTTCATCAATCTCTTGTAGTTGCCGTATAAACTTGTACTACTGTGGTAGCCGTGGGCTTCGTGTCTATTTTGGCCACAATAATGTGTTCACTATGCTGTTTGTAGTAGCTTTTTTTATTCATTATTAAACCTACTCCTCAATTACCTCTATTTGATTTTGTAGTTAGAACCCTGTATTCACCTGACCAGAAGTCTTGTTCCTCCTGCCACCGAACTTCACTAATTCCCACTATATCTAGCTTTAACCTATCCATTTCCCTTTTTAAATTTTCTAACCTACCTGCCCGCTTAAGGGGTCTGACATTACACGCTCCGATATGTAGAGCGCCAGTTTCCTTTCTCCTGATAACGACGTCCTCCTGAGTAGTCCACGCCCGGAGATCCGAATGGGGGACTAAGTATCGTATGGCAGCGAAACTGCCAGATTTTCTAATGCATTACTGTGGAATCGATTTACGCTGGAAAAAAACTAGTTCCAATTCTAGCCACCAGGTGCAAATGTGGCGTTATGAATATAGCGCAGTCGTACAGAAATATTTCCGTATGTAATAGATTAGGAATGGGACGTGGGCAGAAAAGTTCAATCGAGTGAGAAAGGCATAATGCTGATTTTATTAATAAACCGCCGCCTACACACTTTCTTGGTATGTGCATCTGTCACGCCGACGAGATGCTGCATCCGCAAAACGATGTGATCAACGGTTTCTCGTAACACTGCCAGTGGAATCAGAGCAACGTGTTTCCATATACTGGCCTTCAGATCAAGAAGCGACCGAACGTGTCCCTAGTAAACGCGTTCGTTTTAGATGTCCCCAAATCTAAAAGTGACATGGATTCAAATCAGGTGATGTCTGGAAAACCTCGGGAGACAGCACGTTTGTGAAAGGTGCATAGAGCAGATCTTTCTCTGGACGAGCGACATGAGTTGTTGCCCCATCTTGCAAGAAAACAGGCGTTCGCACATAGTTGTACTCTTCCAAAGCAAGACTCACACGGTGTACAAGGAAGTCTCGAAAACGTGCAGGGTATTTTATCTTCAAAGAAAATCGGACCTGTTTGGGAGTCCACAGCACACAGTCATATATGGCGAGTGCAACGGCTCTTCGTGCACAACACGCGGTTTAACAGTACTACAAATCCCATAGTACTGTGTATTCAGTACACCCTATGCGGTAAAACGCGCCTCGTCACTCCACAATTACTGGACCACAACTCACTAACTTTTAATCAGTGCCAGAAATTGAAGAGCGAATTCAGAATTTTGCTGCCGCTCATGAGCTTTCAGTAGCTGCGCCGTATGGATGTTGTACGGGTACCAGTCTAAAATAGACTTTCCTAGACTGTTGACCATGTTATGGATAATTCTCGTGGCACTGCACGGGTACTAGCGTTCCCGGTCCCACGTGCCGCAGGGTCGGTTACGACAACAGCAACATCGTCAATAACTTCCAC
The DNA here is from genome assembly GCF_023864275.1 of Schistocerca cancellata. Taxonomy (NCBI): domain Eukaryota; kingdom Metazoa; phylum Arthropoda; class Insecta; order Orthoptera; family Acrididae; genus Schistocerca; species Schistocerca cancellata. The sequence continues at coordinate 19,105,243 of NC_064633.1, read as the reverse complement.
CGTGATATGATTCCTTCCTCTTTCAGATATCACACCAAACTCACCCGTGGTTACGAATTTCTTTACCATCTTCTTTAAACAATTGAAAGGCATCGAGCCTTTTCTCAAACGTTTCACTCGGCGTTAATCTCTCAATGCAGCACAGTAATTGCTGCCGTTCACATGAAATACACTACTGGCCATTAAAATTGCTACACCACGAAGATGGCGTGCTACAGACGCGAAATTTAAGCGACAGGAAGAAGATGCTGTGATATGCAAATGATTAGCTTTTCAGAGCATTCACACAAGGTTGCCGCCGGTGGTGACACCTACAACGTGCTGACATGAGGAAAGTTTCCAACCGATTTCTCATACACAAACAGCAGTTGACCGGTGTTGCCTGGTGAAACGTTGTTATGATGCCTCGTGTAAGGAGGAGAAATGAGTACCATCACGTTTCCGACTTTGATAAAGGTCGGATTGTAGCTTATCGCGATTGCGGTTTATCGTATCTTATCCGCATGGCTGTAACGTATCGTGCTGCCACGTCTCGATCCCTGAGTCAACAGCTGGGGACGTTTGCAAGACAGCAACCATCTGCACGAACAGTTCGACAACGTTTGCAGCAACATGGACTATCAGCTCGGAGACCATGGCTGCGGTTACCCTTGACGCCGCATCACAGACAGGAGAGCATGCGATGGTGTACTCAATGTCGAACCTGGGTGCACGAATGGCAAAACGCCAGGTTTTGTTTACAGCATCATGATGGTCGCATCCGTGTTTGGCGACATCGCGGTGAATGCACATTGGAAGCGTGTATTCGTCATCGCCATACTGGCGTATCTTTGGCGTGATGGTATGGGGCGCCATTGGTTACACGTCTGGGTCACCTCTTGTTCGCAATGACGGCACTTTGAACAGTGGACGTTACATTTCAGATGTGTTACGACCCGTGGCTCTACCCTTCATTCGATCCCTTGGAAACGCTACATTTCAGCAGGATAATGCACGACCGCATGTTGCAGCTCCTGTACGAGCCTTTCTGTATACAGAAAATGTTCGACTGCTGCCCTGGCGAGCACGTTCTACAGATCTCTCACCAATTGAAAACGTCTGGTCAATGGTGGCCGAGCAACTGGCTCGTCACAATACGCCAGTCACTACTCTTGATGAACTGTGGTATCGTGTTGAAGCTGCATGGGCAACTGTACCTGTACACGCCATTCAAGCTCTGTTTGACTCAAGGCCCGGGCGTATCAAGGCCGTTATTACGGCCAGAGGTGGCTGTTCTGGGTACTTATTTCTCAGTATCTATGCACACAAATTGCGTGAAAATGTAATCACGTTTCAGTTCTAGTATAATATATTTGTCCAATGAATATCCGTTTATCATCTGCATTTCTTCTTGGTGTAGCAATTTTAATGGCCAGTAGTGTAGTTTCACCAACTGCGCAATGTCTCTCTTTTCGATATCCATACTGTTCACCCACGTTATAACTTGTTAAATGACAGCCCAGATGTCATACCGTCATACAAAGACTGTGCTGCGCCACCTTTGCACCTGTTGGCCATAATTGGAACTAATTGTATTTCAGCCTATATCGGCCCTGCATTAAAGCATCAGCGTATCTGCCACGTTTCGCTACTATACGATAAGTGCAACCGACACTGGACGTTCCTGGTTGGATACACGATAATTATAACCACTCGGTATATACGCGGAGTACAGATGAATGGGAATTCATTCTAGGGGCGGTGTTGGCCGGAAATGGGGAAAGCCACTGACATAAACGACTCTGACATGCAAATTATTAAGACTCAATAACCACGGACGAACATCTCAACATCTCGGGAATGGCGAAGGTGGTTGGCTCTCCATATCTACTGTCCTGTTTTCGTGAGCATCTACTGGAAGTAGTTGAATGACAGCGAAACCAGAAGCAGGCGACAAGATGTTGGACGTCCGCACCTCATCGCGAAACAATGACGTCGGATAATTTCCCGCTATGTTCAATAGGATATATCAGATGATTGCATAAAGTCTGGAAGTGAGTCCGTCATCATATTTTGGCACTTTATTTTACGGGTCCGTCTTGACCACACAAACTTTTATACTTCACTATTACTGGTTTCGGCTGCTGCCACCTCCAGATCCGTTACGAACAAAAACAGGGTGTAACCGACTAAGTTTTGCTGGCGCTAAATGTATGAAAATGCTGGTGCTACATTAGAGAGACAAAGAGTGTTTCAATAATTAACAGCCTTGTATACCAGCCATACATACCATAAAATATTCTGATGTGGTATCAACGTCAAACTAAACATGCAGGTACATAGTAAGTGCTGGTGATGATCAGAATGCGTCTGGTATTAATGCAAGAAAACTGAGGCCAGCAGAGGGCACTATAATTAAAATGCAGTATGCGTAGTCATTAATTAAAATTACTTCACGTGCGGAAACGAGCATCACACTAAAACATGTACTGACATAGTATACGTGGAATTTGATCTATACTTAAAATCCACATAAAAAGTGCAAATGCCAATAATGTGAAGCTCCTAGCCAGACAATGTAAAACATACAACCATGTAAAAGCCAGTATAAAATGTCTGAGAATAGAGTCACATCTATAAAACCAATTTTTCAGCATGGCAAAATAATTACTGTAATTGTAAGTGTAAGGTAACTGACGAAACGGTGACTATGAACTAAAAAATTTTTAAAAAATCGATAGTCGATAATACAACCGGAGTGGGATCTCAGTGGCTTCTCTGCATGACGTCCTTGTTTTCCTGTGGCGGAACATGCGGAGGAAGGTTCAGTCTACCCGTTGCTGACGGGCGCGCGCCAAGCCGCCGGGGAGTTCTACGCTGCCCAAACTAGTGGGCTTCTCAATACATCAAAATACACATTTGGACAGAGAAAAACATTCGGCACGAAATATAGAGAATAATATGAAAGTGTTGCATAGGGCCCAAAGGGGCAGCTACTGAACCTACTGGAGGAGATGGACATTTATGTACACAGAAAACAGCAAGCGGAACTACTGCTGAATGAAGAGAAAGAGTTTAATGTGAATTTTTATTTTGATGTATTCAGAAACCTACTACTTTGAGCAGCGTAGAACTCCCCAGCGTCCTTGAGCGCGGTCGCCAGCGACGAGGAGACTGGCCTTTCCTCCGCAAGTTCCGTCACAGGAAAACGAGATCGTCATGCAGAGAAGCCACTGAGATCCCACTCTGGATGTATCACCGACTATCGATTTTTTAATTTTTTTAGTTAATAGTCACTGTTTCGTCAGTTACCTTATCCTTACAGTTACAGTAATTGTTTTGTCATGCTGGAGAAATGGTTTTATAGATGTGACCTATTTTTAAACGTTTCATACTGGCTTTTACATAGTTGTATGTTTTACTTTGCCGGGCTAGGAGCTTCGCATTATTGACATTTGCATTTTTATGTCGATTTTAAGTATAGATGTAATTCCACGTATAGTATGTCAGTATATGTTTTAGTGTCAGACGCTCGTTCTGCCACGTGAAGCAATTTTAATTAATGACTACGCATACTGCATTTTAACCGTTAAATTTACAATAATGTTTAATCGTTCAAAAGGCTCTGAGCACTACGGGACTTAACTTCTGAGGTCATCAGTGCCCTAGAACTACTTAAAACTAATCAACCTAAGGACAGCACACACATCCATGCCCGACGCAGGATTCGAACCTGCGACCGTAGCGGTCGCGCGGTTGCAGACTGTAGTGCCTAGAACCGCTTGGCCACCCCGGCCGGCGATAATATTTAATCATGTACCCTAGCTATAGTGCCCTCTGATGGACTCAGTTTTTTCAGTTTTTTGTATAAATACCAGACGCATTCTAACCATCACCAGCACTTACTATGTACCAACGTTTTTAGTTTGACGTTAATACCACATCAGAATATTTTATGATATGTATGGCTAGTATACATTGCTGTTAATCATGTAAACACTGTTTGTCTCTCTTATGTAGCAGCAGGATTTTTATAGATTTAGCTTCAGCAAAACTTAGTTGGTTACACCCTGTTTTTATTCGTAACAGATCTGAAGGTGGCAGCAGCCGAAACTGGTAATAGTGAGTGTAAAAGTTTGTGTGATCAAGACAGACCTGTAAAATGAAGCGCTAAAATAGGATAAACGGCGATCGGTGCTAGATCTGACTACTGAGTAAAATTCTGATGCAGACGCAAGTGTTTCGGGCAACTCCATTCAGCGTACGTTGTGGAACGTAGGGAATTGCAACAGACACGTGTTCCCTTGCTGACACAATGAAACCGTCAATTACGATTGCAGTGGCCGCGGGTTGATCGACGTCGAACGGTGGATCAATAAAAACGTGTCACCCGATCGGATGAATCATGTTTCTTGCTACAAAAGGTCGATGGTCGTGTCATCCAAGTGAAAGGCTGCAGTATTATGTTATTGAGTGCGTTCACCTCGGATTCCATGGGACTTGCGGTAGAAATTTAACCCACCATGACGGCTGTGGACCACGTCGAGATTATGGTGGAACACCTGCATCCCTTCGTGCTTGATGTATTCTCCGGCAGAGATGGTGTTTTCCATCAGTATAATTGCGTGATTATGGAATATCATCTCAGTTATGTGACTGGATTTGTGATTTCCTGTCAGAGAGGTCACAGTTCTTAGTAACTGACGGAAAGTCATCGAGTAAAACAGAAGTCACTTCTGGCGTTCCCCAAGGTAGTATTATAGGCCCTTTGCTGTTCCTTATCTATATAAACGATTTGGGAGACAATCTGAGCAGCCGTCTTCTGTTGTTTGCAGATGACGCTGTCGTTTATCGACTAATAAAGTCATCAGAAGATCAAAACAAAATGCAAAACGTTTTAGAAAAGATATCTGAATGGTGCAAAAAGTGGCATTTGACCCTAAACAACGAAAAGTGTGTGGTCATCCACATGAGCGCTGGAAGGAACTCGTTAAACTTCCGTTACACGATAAATCAGTCTAATCCAAAAGCCGTGAATTCAACTAAATACCTAGGTATTACAATTACGAACAATTTAAATTGGAAGGAACACATAGAAAATGTTGTGGGGGAGGCTAACCAAAGACTGCGTTTTATTAGCAGTACACTTAGAAAAAGTAACAGACCTACTAAGGAGACTGCCTACAATACGCTTGTCCGTCCTCTTTTAGAATACTGCTGCGTGGTGTGGGAACCTTACCAGTTAGGACTGACGGAGTACATCGAAAAACTTCAAAGAAAGGCAGCACGTTTTGTATTATCGCGAAATAAGGTATAGAGTGTCACAGAAATGATGCAGAATTTGGGTTGGACATCATTCAAGGAAAGGCGTTTTTCGTTGCGACGGAATCTTCTCACGAAATTCCGATCGACGCCTTTCTCCTCCCAATGCGAAAATATTTTTTTGACATCTACCTACATAGGGAGGAACGATCACCACGATAAAATAAGGGATATCAGAGGTCGTACGGAAAGATATAGGTGTTCGTTCTTTCCGCGCGCTGTACGAGTTTGAAACAATAGAGAACTGTGAAGGTGGTTCGATGAACCCTCTGCCAGGCACTTAAATGTGATTTGCAGAGTATCCATGTAGATGTAGAGTAGGATAACTGGTGGGTCACGAGGCCAGAATCGAGTTACAGTGGCTTGAGGAGCGTGATAGTGAACTCAGGTTGACATCTTGGCTCTGATCCGAGCCCGATCGAACACATGTGGGACTCTATCGGGCGCCAGCCCCGCATCCACAACCTACCGGCCGCAATTTAGGGGGATTGCGCGACGTGTGCGTAGGTATTTGGTGCCACAGGCCTGTGGAAAGGTAGCAAGCACTTGTCAAGCCAGTGCCAAGCATAACTGCAGCTTTACTGCGTTCCAAAGGTGTACCTGCACAGTATGAAGCAAGTGGCCATTATTTTCTAGCTCACCAGTGTAAATTAACATCGTAAGAAAACAATAACTGACGAGGCTGTCTTTTTTTTTTAACTGGGTAAGACTAAAAAAGTTGTTGTGAAGAGGTAGGGAAGATGATTATATTACTAGCTGTTCCGCCTTAGCAGGAATTACAGTTTACCGAGATTGCTAACCGCAGAACCATCTGCAGCGTCTCCACGTGTGCAACCGAGCTTCAACAGGAGGGGAAACTGAGACGATGGCCATCCACTTCCTTCCTACATGTTACTGGTAATCTGATCTGCGGTAGCTTGACAGAGGTAGGCAATACCATAACTGTGATCCGCAATTTGCTGCATGAAAGGCCACTGTTAAGTAGCTCATCAGAAATCTCTGCTTGAGGAAATTTGAACGAAACAGAAAAGGTACTACAAAATTGTATTTATCAAAGTGCAATTACGGTTATAACGAAGGATACGAAACATGTCAGACAAGAGATTATCTTAGCTCTTTTTGGGGGATCAAAAAGCATAAATAAATTAACGCGATGCGTCTTCCATCCAGTACCCTCCTCCTGAATGGGACTCTACATCCTTATCTTCCCTTTTCTTCTTTGTGAGAGCACACAGGAATATTAGCCAAGGAAAACTTAGTAAGACAGTAATATATTTGTTTTTATTTCAACAGAAAATATATGGAGATTTGTTCAGTAGTATGCCGTCATGCAGCTTTCTAGAAAGGTGACTGCAGTACATTTCCTTAGTTACATAGCGAATGCAGTAACGCAAGGAGCTAGGCTTTTATACAGATCCTATCTGGGCATTCATAGAATACAAAAAAAACGCAATTTAGTTCAAAAACTTTTGAGTTCAGTTAGAGGAATTTACTAAGGGTGAGATATTTGCAAAGATTTTTACAAGAGACATCACGACGGATAGGGCTAGTGATGAGGGTCTTTAAATGATTTTTTTTGACGTTAATGTTTCAAACCACATCACGCTATCTTACGTGTGACTGTCTTGGGTAAATAAGAAAAAGCTTAAAGATGGGCGTACTGTCGGTTTGTCTTACCATCTCCTCACTTCATGCAATTGTTCTCGTGTTTCTTCAACTTTAGGACTACTGTATGAACAGTGTAACAGAAATACTGGTCACCACTAAAGAAAAAACCTGTATGTACCGACCCATAACAGTCACTTTCTTCCAGAATTAGCATTCGGGTGGACGACGATTGAAATCCTCGTCCGGCCATGAATGATTAGGTTTTCAAGGTTTTCTCTAAATTGCACCAGCGAAATGCCAGGATTGTTCTCTTGGAGGGTCACGGCCGGTATCCATCCTCGTTCTAGAAATACTCCGAGCTTGTGCTCCGTCTCTTATGATCTCGACATCGACGGGACGTTAAATCCCAATCTTCCTTCATTCCTTCTTTTAAAACTTTTCTTTGTATCGCGAATACGACTTTCAATTGGTCTGCAACACAATATTAGAGAAATTGCGCACCTTACTTAGTTCATAAAATGGTTATCTTTCCTATAACATAAGCAGACCTGATGATTTCGAGGGTTATCAACTGTTTAACAGCGTCCCCCTGAAACAGAATTTCCACAAGACTCATGCTCAGTATCTGTAGACGATTATCCGAGCGAATTTCAGCAAAATTCACCTACGCAAGGTCAAATCGTAAACAATAATCCTTTTTATAAAGTAACTTCCCACAAACGTATCGACAAATCGATCAACTGAAATATTTTCCGCAAATTCTTGACAATTACTATCACCATCGTGGCCCCATGCCCCCTTGTCTTTAATGTCGTGACAGTTAATTTTCCAGCTACAAATTACTCAGTTTCAAAAGGTCTGAAGGTACTGAAATTAGTTAAGTTTCTAAATACTGCAACTGCCATCACTTGTCTATTGTTATTGTTACTATCCCCTGTGTTGCAAATATAGCTACACACATAAATGTTAAGTAGAGATTATATGCATTTCGTTCAGTCGCAAGAATCTGTGCAAAATGATAAGCTTTAAAACGGCCTCTTCTAAGAAAAGTGAATCATCCAGTAATTAAAATAAATGAACATTCCATTTTCAACCGGAGAAGTAAAATGGTCAAAGCTGTGGTACAGCGTTTCAAGCAAATATGATGACGTACCACGGACGTCAGCTTATTGAAATGAGAGTTAAAGTCGTTTTATATGTAACTAGCCAGGCCCTAATTACAAAAACAACACTTCTTGAATAAGTAGATTGTGCCTAAGGAAGTACAGATATTTACAGGTTTAGTTATTTAAGTTCTTTGTGAAACTTAAATATCTAGCCCCACGTATCTTTTTTCACCTCAAATATGTTGACGAATACTGAGAAAGGTTCATAAAATAATGGCCAGCGTACTTACGTAACCTTGTTAAAGGGCAAGATTAAGAGATCAACATCGAATTTGAAATAGGTAATCTTTGTAGACATGGAATAACAGTTCTCGGAGAGACACAGTCTATGGTATAATCATTTTACATGTGACGCAATAAATTTCTGAGTGTAAGTGATTTAAAAACTGAGACACTTTTGATGCCCGTGGGACTATCTAAATCACACACCATACTTACTTTTGAGTGACCCTCACCAGAAATGTGTGGCTCTATTTCATTTTTGACGGGCGACTGTTTCTAGAAGTCTTCAGAGTATTGTTCATTAAGTTAAACGGTGCTTAAACATCTATCGTATCAGGTATCTTCTTCAGTCTTTTGAATTGTTCTGTCACAGGCTAAAGATGAATATTCCATTCCACTCATCATATGTATCAGTTTTCTTTCTAAGACTTCGTGACAGCACTTACCCACGGTTTGCTTATTTATAGAAGAGTAGTTCCACAGTAAATTGAAATTAAATGATGGTTAATTTCAGTGGTTGTAACTCCCACGGTGGAAAGAAAGAAAATGAAACTCGGAGTAAATGTCTCAGAATCTCTTGGGTTATAGATTCCATATTGTACTTACAAATCAGTTTTAGATTATAACTGAGATCGAAACATGACACAAGCAAGACATAAAAGTTCAGTGATATGAAAAGTGAACAAAAAAACTTTCTTTGTTGGCGTACTTGTACTTTTAAAGCAGTTGACGCTAAAGGTATCAAATTAGGAAACGAGACACAAAAAGTAGACGATCAGTTTTGCTATTCGAGCAGCGAAATAACTGGCGATGGCGGAAATAGAGACGATATAAAACGCAGACTCGCAATAGCAGAAAAGGATTTTTGAAAACAGAGAGATTTGTTGATATCTACACTACCGGCTATTAAAATTGGCTACACCACGAAGATGACGTGCTACAGAGGCGAAATTTAAGCGACATACTGTGATATGCAAATAATTAGCTTTTCAGAGCATTCACACAAGGTTGGCGCCGGTGGCGACACCTGCAACGTGCTGACATGAGGAAAGTTTCCACCCGATTTCTCATACACAAACAGCAGTTGACCGCCGTTGCCTGGTGAAATGTCGTTGTGATGCCTCGTGTAAGAAGAAGAAATGACTACCATCACGTTTCCGATTTTGATGAAGGTCGGATTGTAGCCTATCGCGATTGCGGCTTATCGAATCGCGACATTGCTGCTCGCGTTGGCAGAGATCCAATTACTGTTAGCAGAATATGGAATCGGTGGGTTTAGGAGGGTAATACGGAACGCCGGGCTGGATCCTAACGGCCTCGCATCACTAGCAGTCGCGATGACAGGCATCTTATCCGCATGGCTGTAAAGGATCGTGCAGCCACGTCTCGATCCCTGAGTCAACAGACGGGGACGTTTACAAAACAACAGCCATCTGCACCAACAGTTCGACGTCGTTTGCAGCAGCATGGAGACCTTAGCTGCGGTTACCCTTGGCGCTGCATCACAGACAGGAGCGCCTGCGATGGTGTACTCAACGACGAACCTGGGTGCACGAATCGCACAACGTCATTTTTTCGGATGAATTCAGGTTCTGTTTACAGCATCATGATGGTCGCATCATTGTTTGGCGACATCGCGGTGAATGCACATTGGAAGCGTGTATTCGTCATCGCCTGACGTATCACCCGGCGTGATGGTATGGGGTGCCATTGGTTACACCTCTCGGTCACCTCTTGTTCGCATTGACGGCACTTTGAACAGTGGACGTTACATTTCAGATGTGTTACGACCCGTGGCTCTACCCTTCATTCGATCCCTGAGAAACCCTACATTTCAGCAGGATAATGCACGACTACATGTTGCAGGTCCTGTACGGGCCTTTCTGGATACAGGAAATGTTCGAATGCTGCCCTGGCCAGCACATTCTCCAGATCTCTCGCCAATTGAAAATGTCTGGTCAATGGTGGCCGAGCAACTGGCTCGTCACAATACGCCAGTCACTACTCTTAATGAACTGTGGTATCGTGTTGGGGCTGCATGGTCAGCTGTACCTGTACGCGCCATCCAAGCTCTGTTTGACTCAATGCTCAGGCGTATCAAGGCCGTTATTACGGCCAGATGTGGTTGTTCTGGGTACTGATTTCTCAGGATCTATGCACCCAAATTGCGTGAAAATGTAATCACATGTCAGTTCTAGTATAAAATATTTGTCCTAATAATACCCGTTTATCATCTGCATTTCTTCTTGGTGTAGCAATTTTAATGGCCAGTAGTGTAGTACAAATTTGTCAGAAAGTCTTTTCTGAATGTACGCAGTCCAGTCACATTAATGTGACCACCTGTCAAAAGCATGAATAACCGCCATTTGCAGTGCGGACGTGCAGGAACGGAGTCAATTAGGTTCTGGATGATATCGACACGGATGTGGAGCCTTGCTGGCTCCAGCGTCGTTGCCAGTTTCTCGGTTTAGGATCTATGACGCGAACAGCCCGATCGACGAGGTCACACAGATTCTCGAGTGGGCTTAAATCCGAGGAGTTTGGTGACAAGGGCAGTGTGATAAACGCATACCGGTACACTGCAAGCTGTACACTGCAAGCTGTGTGACATTTTGCGTAGTCTTGCTGGGAGATGCCATCCTGCCGAGGGAAGACATACTGCATGTACGAGGTGCATTCAAGTTCTAAGGCCTCCCATTTTTTCTCTCCGGACTGGAAAGAGATAGAAACATGCGCATTGTTTTAAAATGAGGCCGCATTCATTGTCAATACATCCCAGAGATGGCAGCACCGTATGGCAGATGTAATTTTACCGCCAGCGACGAGAATGAGAACTGTTTTAAATACTTAAAATGGGGACGTTTTCCTTACTTGAACACCATGCAATCATTCGTTTTCTGAATTTGCGTGATGTGAAACCAATTCAAATTCATCGACAGTTGAAGGAGACATGTGGTGATGGAGTTATGGATGTGTCGAAAGTGCGTTCGTGCGTGCGACAGTTTAATGAAGGCAGAACATCGTGTGACAACAAACCGAAACAACCTCGGGCTCGCACAAGCCGGTCTGACGACATGTTCGAGAAAGTGGAGAGAATTGTTTTGGGGGATCGCCGAATGACTGTTGAACAGATCGCCTCCAGAGTTGGCATTTCTGTGGGTTCTGTGCACACAATCTTGCATGACGACCTGAAAATGCGAAAAGTGTCATCCAGGTGGGTGCCACAAATGCTGACGGACGACCACACGGCTGCCCGTGTGGCATGTTGCCAAGCAATGTTGACGCGCAACGACAGCATGAATGGGACTTTCTTTTCGTCGGTTGTGACAATAGATGAGACGTGGATGCCATTTTTCAATCCAGAAACAAAGCGCCAGTCAGCTCAATGGAAGCACACAGATTCACCGCCACCAAAAAAATTTCGGGTAACCGCCAGTGCTGAAAAAATGATGGTGTCCATGTTCTGGCACAGCGAGGGCGTAATCCTTACCCATTGCGTTCCAAAGGGCACTACGGTAACAGGTGCATCCTACGAAAATGTTTTGAAGAACAAATTCCTTCCTGCACTGCAACAAAAACGTCCGGGAAGGGCTGCGCGTGTGCTGTTTCACCAAGACAACGCACCCGCACATCGAGCTAACGTTACGCAACAGTTTCTTCGTGATAACAACTTTGAAGTGATTCCTCATGCTCCCTACTCACCTGACCTGGCTCCTAGTGACTTTTGGCTTTTTCCAACACTCCAACACTCTCCGTGGCCGCATATTCACCAGCCGTGCTGCTATTGCCTCAGCGATTTTCCAGTGGTCGAAACAGACTCCTAAAGAAACCTTCGCCGCTGCCATGGAATCATGGAGTCAGCGTTGTGAAAAATGTGTACGTCTGCAGGGCGATTACGTCGAGAAGTAACGCCAGTTTCATCGATTTCGGGTGAGTAGTTAATCAGAAAAAAAATCGGAGGCCTTAGAACTTGAATGCACCTCGTAGGAGTAGACGTGGTCCCAAAGGATAGATGCACACTTGTGTTGACCCACTGTGCATTCCAGAATGACGAGACCACCCAGTGAATGCCACAAAAACACTCCCCAGACCGTAACGCTCCCTCCTGCAGCCTGAATCCTTCTGACGACTGTTCTAGGCCCACACAGGCCGACGAGCTTCTGCCCCGAGCAACATAAAACGTGATTCATCCGAAAAGGCCACCTGTCCCGCTGCGGTATTGGCGTCCAATTGACAGCCTTCGTTGTTGATGAGCAGCAGTCAGCGTGAGTACATGAACCAAGGACCAGCACAGGCCCATACGCAGCAACGTTAGATAATCGGCCGTCGGGAAGACACTATTGACAGTTTCTTTGATTACCCGGGCGGTCAGTTTCTGAACGGTTGCACGTCTATTCGCCCGTATAGATTACCACAGCCGTCTTTCACCTCTGTCATCTGTGGCCCACGGAGCATCACAGCTCACTCGGCACCGACTTTGGATAGCGTCATTTTGTCATGCACGGTATACTTTTAATCACTATTGCCCGCGAACAGTTTACAAACTTAGGCCTTTCTAAAATATGCCCACCTTTTGCCAGAAAGCCAATGGTCATACCCTTCTAGATTTCAAATAAATCGCTCCGTTTCCTCATTATAACAACGACTGCACTACGAGTATTTTCTGCGTCTCCCCGACAATCTTTACATATCCTCCATTGCTAGTGTTTCCACCTGGCGTCTGTAGTTACTGCGCGTTGATATCGAATGTAGGTGATAGTCTCATTAAGTGACTGCACCGTACATTTGCATGGAGTTCAAATGGTTCAAATCGCTCTGAGCACTATGGGACTTAACTTCTGAGGTCATCAGTCCCCTAGAACTTAGAACTACTTAAACCTAACTAACCTAAGGACATCACACACAGCCATGCCCGAGGCAGGATTCGAACCTGCGACCGTTGTGGTCGCGCGGTTCCAGACTGTAGTGCCTAGAACCGCTCGGCCAACCCGGCCGGCTTGCATGGAGTGTAGCCACGTAGAGAAGTAAAATGTGGACGATAAACATTCCAGGTAACAAGAAAATAGAAGTTTTTGAAATGTGGTGTTGAAGATTAGATTGACAGGTTGAGTAACTAATCAAGACGTACTGTAATAAACTCAGCAAAAAAGAAATTTGTGGCACAACTTGCCTAAAAGAAGGGATCGGTTGATAGGACACTTACTGAGCCATTAATGAATTATCAGTTTTGTAACGGAGGAAAATATGGAGGGCAAAAATAGTACAGGGAGACGAAGGGTAGAGAACAGTAAACAGGATCAGACGAATGTAGGTCGTAGCATTTAGTCGAAGATGAAGAGGGTTGTGTAGAATAGACTAGCGTCTAGAACTTCAGCAAGTGAGTCTTCCAACTCAAAACCAGTGCAACAACAACTGCCTTTTTATCGCCTACAAACCTCAAATGAGAGGAGTACAGTTGAAAGGCCATTTCTTACAGAATAGATTATAACACAGACACAAAACATGAGCCTAAATTCGTGTCTCACGCTGAATGTGAGAAAAACTCTTCTAATTTTATCACAGATTCACTATTTGAATAGATAAGTATCCTACTTAATACTATCAACATGATGTAGAGCAAATGCAGCCTTATCTCAGTTTTAGCTGGTTATGTACCATGGGCAGGAATGGTTGCTTAAACCTCGTGTTTCCATCAAGATGAATAAACAGAGTGTACTTTCCTGGTGCAGACACAGGAAAGCCACACGTATTTTTCGAAAGAAATCAGGTATTATCAAGTGTCTAAAACTGCTTTTCCTCATAAACATCTGGAACATTCAAGCTCTCGGACAGATGGCATCTCCGTTGTAGATCTTGATAAAATTCTAGATCTTTACGAGACTTGTTATCCGCAACATTAATATAATGAGCATATTTTTATAAAAACAATCAGTAGGAAGTTACGCAGATATCAATAATATTTTAAAAAGTATAAAGTAATTTTGTTGCTCTTCAGCTATAAAAGAAACCACATTTTGATCATAGGCTACTGAATCGCTCCTTGTGGCTTGCTAACAAGAATAACTGCAGGTTTCAAATACTACTAAGACTCTTATAAGTGACCAATGTCACATATTTTCACAATCAAAATTTCATAGTTCTTTAGAAGAGAAACAATACTCTTCGTGATTCGATATATCTGCAGAATGAAAGTGAAATATAGTGCAGGACAATGGCACCGTCTTTTGCCTGGTGCTTTTAAGAGCAATCAATACAGTTGCGGAGGGGAAATAGTGTTACCCAATAGCTGCTTCCCAGAGGCGGGTAAACGAAACGTATATGTCATGTAAACTTCCCTGCCACCAGCATCGGCGTACATTTAAGAAACAAAATTCTTTTCAACTAAGTATTTTTGACTGATATTCAATAAAATTTCCATTCGTGGAACGTGACGAAAGGCGATATAAGGCACAGTAGCAAAGAAAGTGAAGCGATAGTATTTGTTTTCATTACCAGCGACACGGCAACTGAATCGGTCACGCTAACTAAATATCTTTCCACGGTCACGCAAAGTGATATGACGGAACACGGAGATATTAATGTAACCGCAGCGTTTAAAGTGGGATACTGCAAACAGAGCGAATGGCAATGAGAAAAGGTTACACGCGAGACTTTAAAATTTAATAAAATATCAGCACCCCACTCGATAGCGCCGATTACCTTTACTTTCAGACTTATGTTCTTGTCACTGGCACGTGTTCACCGCCGGGAATGTTGTTTATAGGAGTGCCACAACCGAAGCTCTACTTTAGTGTACACAAGTCAGCAGGACTTTTAGCTCAGAATTCTTTCATTGCTCGCCAACATCCTTTAAATTATTCATATCCTAATGTTAAATGCTGTCGTGTTCTGCATTATTTTTGAATTCACATTTAATAAATAATTGTCGGTTAAAATTTCGTTGTAAGGTATTGAAACCCCCTTCTAATCGACGAAGAATGTCTCGTAGGTTTCATCCAGTAAGAAACAGGGATATATATATATATATATATATATATATATATATATATATATATATATATATATATATATATATATGAGATCGAGGTTTCTACGGCTGCTGCCGCCTCTCGTATCGGTAATTCCAGTCTCCTTCATTAGGATCTCTCTCCGCCATTACTTCGTCGTTGATGTCGTCCTTCCAGCATCTCGAAGGTCTACCGCGCTTTCTTCTTTGATGTGGAGTCCATTGCCATACACGCTCTGGCCATGTTGTGTCTGGCATACGCTGTAAGTGACCATACCAGAGTAGGCGCTTCCTTTCTATGTAATCTAGGATTGTGCTTTCGACATTCATATCCTCTCTGATCCTATCATTTCTAGTATGATCAAGCCTGGGATATCCACAAATCCGTCTCCAGAAATCCATCTCGACAGCCGGGTTAGATCCCCGCCACTGCCTAAATTTTGATAAATAATCAGCATTGGCAGCCGAAGACTTCCGGCATAAGAAGTCAGCCTCATTCTGCCAACGGCCTTGTCAAAGAGGGCGGAGGAGCGGATAGAGGTTCAGGGCACTCTCTTGTCCCAGGGGTGGGAAATTGCCCCTAACGGCGGAAGAATCAGCAATGATCAACGACATGAGGATGCAGAAGGCAATAGAAACCATTGCATTAAAGACACATAACGTGTATCCACAGGACATGTGGCCTGTATTTGAAGAAGTGTCATGATGATCTCTCCATTGGCAAAAGATTCCGGAATAGTCCCCCATTCGGATCTCCGGGAGGGGACTGCCAAGGGGGAGGTTACCATGAGAAAAAGATTGAATAATCAACGAAAGGATAACGTTCTACGAGTCGGGGCGTGGAATGTCAGAAGCTTGAAGGTGGTACGGAAACTAGAAAATCTGAAAAGGGAAATGCAAAGGCTCAATCTAGATATAGTAGGGGTCAGTGAAGTGAAGTTGAAGGAAGACAAGGATTTCTGGTCAGATGAGTATCGGGTAATATCAACAGCAGCAGAAAATGGTATAACAGGTGTAGGATTCGTTATGAATAGGAAGGTAGGGCAGAGGGTGTGTTACTGTGAACAGTTCAGTGACCGGGTTGTTCTAATCAGAATCGACAGCAGACCAACACCGACAACGATAGTTCAGGTATACATGCCGACGTCACAAGCTGAAGATGAACAGATAGAGAAAGTGTATGAGGATATTGAAAGGGTAATGCAGTATGTAAAGGGGGACGAAAATCTAATAGTCATGGGCGACTGGAATGCAGTTGTAGGGGAAGGAGTAGAATAAAAGGTTACAGGAGAATATGGGCTTGGGACAAGGAATGAAAGAGGAGAAAGACTAATTAAGTTCTGTAACAAGTTTCAGCTAGTAATAGCGAATACCCTGTTCAAGAATCACAAGAGGAGGAGGTATACTTGGAAAAGGCCGGGAGATACGGGAAGATTTCAATTAGATTACATCATGGTCAGACAGAGATTCCGAAATCAGATACTGGATTGTAAGGTGTATCCAGGAGCAGATATAGACTCAGATCACAAATAGTAGTGATGAAGAGTAGGCTGAAGTTCAAGACATTAGTCAAGAAGAATCAATACGCAAAGAAGTGGGATACGGAAGTACTAAGGAATGACGAGATACGTTTGAAGTTCTCTAACGATATAGATACAGCAATAAGGAATAGCGCAGTAGGCAGTACAGTTGAAGAGGAATGGATATCTCTAAAAAGGGCCATCACAAAAGTTGGGAAGGAAAACATAGGTTCAAAGAAGGTAGCTGCGAAGAAACCATGGGTAACAGAAGAAATACTTCAGTTGATTGATGAAAGGAGGAAGTACAAACATGTTTCGGGAAAATCAGGAATACAGAGATACAAATCGCTGAGGAATGAAATAAATAGGAAGTGCAGGGAAGCTAAGACGAAATGGCTGCAGGAGAAATTTGATGACATCGAAAAAGATATGATTGTCGGAAGGACAGACTCAGCATACAGGAAAGTCAAAACAACCTTTGGTGACATTAAAAGCAACGGTGGTAACATTAAGAGTGCAACGGGAATTCCACTGTTAAATGCAGAGGAGAGAGCAGATAGGTGGAAAGAATACATTGAAAGCCTCTATGAGGGTGAAGATTTGTCTGATGTGATAGAAGACGAAACAGGAGTCGATTTAGAAGAGATAGGGGATCCAGTATTAGAATCGGAATTTAAAAGAACTTTGGAGGACTTACGGTCAAATAAGGCAGAAGGGATAGATAACATTCCATCAGAATTTCTAAAATCATTGGGGAAAGTGGCAACAAAACGACTATTCACGTTGGTGTGTAGAATATATGAGTCTGGCGATATACCATATGACTTTCGGAAAAGCATCATCCACACAATTCCGAAGATGGCAAGAGCTGACAAGTGCGAGAATTATCGCACAATCAGCTTAACAGCTCATGCATCGATGCTGCTTACAAGAGTAATATACAGAAGAATGGAAAAGAAAATTGAGAATGCGCTAGGTAACGATCAGTTTGGCTTTAGGAAAAGTAAAGGGACGAGAGAGGCAATTCTGACGTTACGGCTAATAATGGAAGCAAGGCTAAAGAAAAATCAAGACACTTTCATAGGATTTGTCGACCTGGAAAAAGCGTTCGACAATATAAAATGGTGCAAGCTGTTCGAGATTCTGAAAAAAGTAGGGTAAGCTACAGGGAGAGACGGGTCATATACAATATGTACAACAACCAAGAGGGAATAATAAGAGAGGACAATCAAGAACGAAGTGCTCGTATTAAGAAGGGTGTAAGACAAGGCTGTAGCCTTTCGCCCCTACTCTTCAACCTGTAGATCGAGGAAGCAATGATGGAAATAAAAGAAAGGTTCAGGAGTGGAATTAAAATACAAGGTGAAAGGATATCAATGATACGATTCGCTGATGACATTGCTATCCTGAGTGAAAGTGAAGAAGAATTAAATGACCTGCTGAACGGAATGAACAGTCTAGTGAGTACACAGTATGGTTTGAGAGTAAATCGGAGAAAGACGAAGGTAATGAGAAGTAGTAGAAATGAGAACAGCGAGAAATTTAACATCAGGATTGATGGTCACGAAGTCAAGGAAGTTAAGGAATTCTGCTACCTAGGCAGTAAAATAACCAATGACGGACGGAGCAAGGAGGACATCAAAAGCAGACTCGCTGTGGCAAAAAAGGCATTTCTGGCCAAGAGAAGTCTACTAATATCGAATACCGGCCTTAATTTGAGGAAGAAATTTCTGAGGATGTACGTCTGGAGTACAGCATTGTATGGTAGTGAAACATGGACTATGGGAAAACCGGAACAGAAGAGAATCGGAGCGTTTGAGATGTGGTGCTATAGACGAATGTTGAAAATTAGGTGGACTGATAAGGTAAGGAATGAGGAGGTTCTACGCAGAATCGGAGAGGAAAGGAATATGTGGAAAACACTGATAAGGAGAAGGGACAGGATGATAGGACATCTGCTAAGACATGAGGGAATGACTTCCATGGTACTAGAGGGAGCTGTAAAGGGAAAAACTGTAGAGGAAGACAGAGATTGGAATACGTCAAGGAAATAATTGAGGACGTAGGTTGCAAGTGCTACTCTGAGATGAAGAGGTTAGCACAGGAAAGGAATTCGTGCCGGGCCGCATCAAACCAGCCAGTAGACTGATGACAAAAAAAAAAAAAAAAATATTGAGGGATGACTTCTGAAGCTTCAAATATGGTTCAAATGGTTCTGAGCACTATGGGACTTAGCATCTAAGGTCATCAGTCCCCTAGAACTTAGAACTACTTAAACCTAACTAACCTAAGGACATCACACACATCCATGCCCGAGGCAGGATTCGAACCTGCGACCGTAGCAGTCGCGCGGTTCCGAACTGAAGCGCCTAGAACCGCTCGGCCACAGCGGCCGGCTCTGAAGCTTCATTTAAGTGTTCCTCGATTTGTTGTAGAGCTTGCTGGAGAATGCCTGGCTGGGCGACGAGATATGCATCATATCGATTTGCAGCTCCTTTTGTTTACAGTGTTTGCAGTTAAAATTGTAGGATGTGAGATCCGCCAGTTATGCAAAACGCCGTTTTTTCTAAGTTCCCAAACACGTTCAGACTCTCCAGAACAAATACTTTACGTGGTGATTAGGTCTCGCATGGAGGACGAGTACACTAGCGGTTCACAGAATTCACGAAAAACAGCTCAGCGAAAAGATACACGAATACGCAACTACCGTCTACCAACAGTTAGACGACTTACTACATTTTGTTCGGAAACGAATACGTAGGCACCATCGAATCACGTCCATGGTACAGATACAGTGTCCCCCGACAACTAACGGACCGTATGCACAAGAATCTGCCCTGCAGTGTTTTCACCGAGACGTTCAGAGACATTCAACGTTGGCACAGCTCATTGTTCAACCCACTTACATTTATGATTCCAGAGTGCCCCCCCGCCTCCCCCTCCCTCTGAAATTGTCAAATAAAGAGAAAATTTCCTTTTACTGCCTATCCTAGAAGTAGAGAACGCCGACGGCGGTAAGACTTCATTACTACTACACATTTTAACAAAAAACAAAATCACTTGAGTGGTAGGCGTGGTACTACAAAATCAGAGTGTCTGATCAGTGTCTGATCGCCTCCGCTGTCAGATTAAATTAGCGTCGGCCTGCGGGAAGTCATTAACGGCGAAGCGGAAGTCCGGACGAGCAGCACAAAGCTCACTAGGTCAGCGCTGCTTGCTTCGTCACGCATACAGCGGCGCGTTGCGGAGATAAGGCGGCCTCGTAAACAGTGCCGCTATCGCCGCACTCGTTTGCTCGTTGCGCAATCTGAGGCGCCGAGACAGATGAGCCTAATTTCCATTGATCCACTTTGCCGTAGATTCTCGCACGCTGCCTGTAGAGTGTAGATCCTCTCGCACGGCCGCTGCGGATCGTGAATCGCGCGGCTGACCGCGCAAACAGTTGAACATCGTCGCAACTTGTTTTTCTTCCACTGTGCGTTCACTTTATGCCTAACTTCGACTGCGCAAAAACGTAATTTTAAAGACTGTCGCTACGTCGAACTAAATTCACGGAGGCACATTGGTCTGTACGGTCTTCATAATAAGTACGACCATAATAAATACAAAACTGTCTTAAATATTCGGCTTAATTATTCATTAATAATGTTTCCTAACTGTTTGGAATACTTTTAGAGACGAAACAGTTCTTTCAAAAAGCCACTCGCGTGAAATGGACATGCCCTCTTCATATCTACGTCTACATCGATACTCCGAAAGCCATCGTATGGAGCGTGGCGGAGGGTACCATGTACAACTACTTCCTTCCCTGTTCCACTCGCAAATAGAATGAGGGAAAAATGACTGTCTGTATGCCTCCGTATGAGCCCTAACTGCTCGTATCTTATCTTCGTGGTCCTTACGCACAATGTATGTCGACGGCGGTAGAATTGTTCGGCGGTCGCCTTCTCGAAAGAAAACGTCGTCTTCCCTCCAGGGATTCCCATTTGAGATTCCGAAGGATCGCGTAACACTTAACGTGTCGTTCGAATCTACCAGTAAAAAATCTAACAGCCTCTGAATTGCTTCGATGTCTTCCTTCAATCCGACGTAGAATGGTTCCAAAACACTCCTGCAGTACCAGCGTCTCATGTGCGGTCTCCTTTACTATTGAACCACACTTCCCCAAAGTTCTCCCAATAAACCGAATTCGACCATTCGCCTTTCCTACTACAGTTCCGACGCAGGGATGCGTTCCTTCTCCTCTACTGTACAACCTATACATGTACGAAGCATTGAAGGAGTAAATGAAAGGTTCAGAAGTGGGATTAAAGTTCTGGGGAAAAGCGTACTAGTGACTCGGACTGATGACATCGCTGTACTCTGGTAAACTGTGCCGGCCGCTGTGACCGAGCGGTGCTAGGCGCTTCAGTCTGGAATCGCGCGACTGCTACGGTCGCAGGTTCGAATCCTGCCTCGGGCATGGATGTGTGTGATGTCCTTAGGTTAGTTAGGTTTAAGTAGTTCTAAGTTCTAGGGGACTTATGACCTAAGATGTTAAGTCCCATAGTGCTCAGAGCCATTTGAACCATTTTTTTGGAAAACTGTGGAGAATTGCGAGACATGATGAATGGTATCAAAAATCTTTCGAGACAGAATATGAATTGAGCGTAAACCAAAGGAAGTACTGGTGGGGAGCAAAAATGGAAGCAAATAATGAAAACTTCGGTCCACGTAGTAGAAGAAGGATTACTGCCACCGTGGAAGCAAAATAACGCATGAGCAAGAAGGTCACAGATAGCAGACTAACACAGACAACGAGAACTTCGCAACAAAAATAAGTCTATCAACGTCAAACAGAATTACAGGAGTAAGTAACTGTTGCATAACACGAAGAAGATAGCTGTGTGATGAGACGACTCTACAGCGAGGCCGTTTTTTAAAGAAAACCATCCGCTGGAGACGCGAGCAGCAACATTACCACATTAATCTACGGGGAGACTTCAAAAAGTAAGTTACACATTGCAATGGCAAGCCAAGTAAATTTTATTGTTGAAGCACTAGGCTTCAGAGTGAGGATGATACATGATATCATTTTTCAATGTAGTCGCCAAGTCTCTGTAAACAGTGGTCGGCACGTTCTACCAACCGTTCGATTTCTCGAACATAGAAACCCGCTCCTTGGCCTGGATCCATTCGAGTAGCAGTGTGTGGACGTCCACACCGCTGGACAATCTGCGACTGCTGCGAATCGGTACTTCGATGTCCTGAACATCGTCGCCTCCGGTCGATGTCGATGATCCTCCTTCCCGATCAGCGACAGCCACCTCTGTGGGGCCTTGGTCAAATTGTTGGCGCCATTTCACTACGGCTAGACGTGTCACCGCATTTGGTCGATACACCGCCAGAATTTCACGATGACTCTCTGTTCAATTTAGACGTGTTCGCAACAAGAATAGGGGAACGCTTCGAGTTGCAACGCCATTTCACTCGCTCACTGTGATGCAGCTGCTATCCGTAACACGGCAGAACTGTGTCTGCAGGAAATCCAGAACATGTACTCTCTTCTGACGATGTGCCAAAAATGGTTCAAATGGCTCTGAGCACTATGAGACTTAACATCTAAGGTCATCAGCCCCCTAGAACTTAGAACTACTTAAACGTAACTAACCTAAGGACATCACACACATCCATGCCCGAGGCAGGATTCGAACCTGGGACCGTAGCGATCGCGCGGTTCCAGACGGTAGCGCCTAGAACCGCTCGGCCACTGTGGCCACTGTGTGCTACCATTCTTGTTGCGCGATAGGCTTAGCGTGAGACGACACGTATAATTTATTTTCGGAAGCCTCCTAGTAGATACGACGCAGACCATGGCAGCTGTTACCACTGCATAAGAAACGGACAAAACACATGACAAACGAACCTGCACCAGGACATGTGTCTTAAAACCGAGTGAGGTGTCTGATTGTTTAAGACGCAGGTCACATTCCAGGCATCAGGGTCAACTATATTTACGTTTTCCGTGACATCGTGAAAAGGACAGGACTGATTTCATTGATAACGCTTGCTCAATCCGAGGTTGTACTAGCCTCTAATGACCTTGTCATCGACGGCACGTCAAACACTAATCTTTTTTTTCCTGAGCAATGTAGTAAACCTATCAGCATTGCAGCGCTCAGTTAGATAGCAGTTCTGACAACAACTTACGATAAAAACCCTTTAAGTGGGCGTAAGCACACACGGTCTGCTAGTTGTGAGTGGTTCGATGGATATATCTGTCCGGTGAATTCTGTGACCTCCAGGTAATGGGAATGACGAGTTTCAGGCCGGTAAGCGTTATAATGCTAACAGTTAATCCTTCCTCTAGTTGAAGGTACCCCCTAGCCAGTCAAGAGAATATACACTGAAGAGCCAAAGAAAATTATATACCTGCCTAATATCGTGTAGAGTCCCCGCGAGTACGCAGAAGTGCAGCAACACAACGTGGCATGAACTCTACTAATGTCTGAAGCAGTGCTGGAGGGAACTGAAATCATGAATCCTGCAGGGCTGTCCATAAATCCATAAGAGTACGAGGGGGTAGAGGTCTCTTCTGAACAGCACGTTGCAAGGTATCCCAGTCATGCTCAATAATGTTCATGTCTTGGGAGTTTCGTGGCTAGCGGAAGTGTTTTAACTGAGAAGAGTGTTCCTGGGGCCACTCTGGAGCAATTCTGGACGTGTGTGGCGTCGCATTGTCCTACTGCAATTGCCCAAGTCCGTCGGAATGCACAATTGGCAGGAGTGCATGCAGGTGATCAGACAGGGTGTTTACGTACGTGTCACCTTTCAGAGTCGTATCTTGAAGTATCAGGGGTCCCCCCATTAGTTTAAACAGTCCCCTGCTGTCATGCAGGGTCCATGGATTCATGAGGTTTTCTCCATACCAGTAGCGTACTCGTCCATCCGCTCGATACAATTTGAAACGAGACTAGTCCGACCAGGCAACATGTTTCCAGTTATCAACAGTCCAATGCCCGTTTGACAGGACCTGACAAGGCGTAAAGGTTTTTGTCGTACAGTTACCAAGGGTACACGAGTGGGCCTTCGGTTCCGAAAGTCCATCTCGATGATGTTTCGTTGAATGGTTCGCACGCTGACACTTGTTGATAGCCCAGCATTTAAATCTGCAGCAATCTGCGGAGGGGTTGCACTTCTGTCACGTTGAAAGATTCGCTTCAGTCGTCGTTGGTCCCGTTCTCACAGGATCTTTTTCCGGCCGATGTCGGAGATTTCATGTTTTAACGGATTCCTGATAATTCACGGCACACTCGTGAAATGGTCGTACGAGAAAATCCGCACGTTATCGCTACCTTGGAGATGCTATGTCCCATCGCGCCGACTATAACACCACGTTGAAACTCACTTAAATCTTGATAACCTGCCATTGTAGCAGCAGTAACCTATCTAACAACTGCGGCAGACACTTGTTGTCTTGTATAGGCACTGCCGAGTGCTGTGCCGTACTCTGCCTGTTTACATATCTCTGTATTTGAATACGAATGCCTGTACCGGTTTCTTTGGCTCTTCAGTGTATTATCGACCTGCTAAAATCTTTTCTTCATTGTTTATACTAGTAGCGACACAAATTATCCTCAAGAGAAAACAACTTATTGAACTGTTAAGGTGCAACAAGAATAAATTATCCGAACGGGACGGAAATCGGTAGATATGATGTACGTGTAGAGTGAAACTAATGATTACAATTTCAGAGAAAATTGAATGATTTATTCAAGAGAAAGATCTTCGCAAATTGAGCAAATCAATAACGCGTTGGTCTACCTCTGGCCCTTATGCGAGCAGTTATTCGGTTTGTCATTGATCGATAGAGTTGTTGTTTCCCTTCAACCAGCTCGGAATTTTGAAGATCTGAAGCTCCCATTGGAAAGAATTTGGCACACGATATCCCTCAGGAGAACAGGCCAACAATATCATCCTTACCAAACCGAATAAATGCTCTATTTGTGCACATCTATCTCTTGAATAAATTATGAATTTTTTCTGAAACTGTAATCGTTGGTGCATCTGTATACATACCTCACATCTACTGATTTTCGTCTCATTCGAATAATTCCTTCATGTTCGGTCGGTTATAATTCCTTCAAGTTCGGTCGGTTTTTTTCCTTACAGGGTATATTGGAGCACCTCCAATGGGTCCTCAGAAAGGGTTATTGTATTTATCTTGACGACTGGTAGTCTAGTCGAGAATTCTTTACAAACTAACGAGTAAAAGCACTCATGTTGTCGGTACAATGCGTTAAGACATCAACGAGTTCCGTGACTTCACGGAAATTGAAAACTGAATAAGATCGAATACGTAATGTCGTACGGAAACAAGTAAATTCGACGAAAAAGGACAAAAGAGAGGTCATGATGGTCAGCCCGCACCTTGACGATACATTTCAGGAAGCTTATTCAAATGGGATAGTGTAAAAGAGAAATGTTGTCATGGAAGACAACAAGAGTATGGGAAATGTGGTTATTAGCGTTTCAGTTGCAAAGCTACGGGTACCAAATGGCCAGAAGCACACTGAAAACTACTATCAGAACATTTTTCACCGTTTATTTGACGTTGAATGTTTCAAGGCGTAGTTCCTACAAAATAAACCTGATGACGAAAAAAGTAGATAGAATAGGACAAGGGTCGTCAGCCCTTTTGTCAGCTTCTAGCGTGCAGCGCGTGTTCAAATGTGATGACGTTTTTCAGAGTCTTTGTGAATCATGCAACTGAAGCAGGACTTGGCAACCAACACGGTAGTTACTTCGATGGATGTAGAAAATAGCCTGAAAAACACATCCAAGCTGGCCGGCACACTGCCCCCTGTTGTTAACCCTCCAGGCGGGCGAACTGGGGACAGCAAAAGGCGAACTTACTTACAGATACGCATTTCCCAGAATTTTTGCCATGCACAATGGAGAAACGAGCAACAAGGACTTGTGGAGCATCCACGAGAACAGGCCTTCCAAAAGAGATATATTATTAGTGAGCACTTTGTGAAAATCCTCTCATTGTAGCACCCTATTTTAAAATCTTTCTCACAGAAAACAACCTATAATTACACTCTAAGACAAAAAAGCGATGCACCACGAAGAAATATCCGAAGGGGGGGATATAGGTCGTCCTGAGGCATTGCGTGGAAAATTCTGTCCAACTGAGGCGCTGAATCGTCAAAAGCCCGATATGGTTGGAGGGCTCAGCCCATAATGCTCCAAACGATCTCAGTTAGGGAGTTCTGGCCAAGGTAAGGTTCGGTAAGCACGAAGACACGAAGTAGAAATTCTCACCGTGTGTGGGCGGGCACTATCTTGCTGAAATGAAATGAAATGTCGTGTGGCTAGGGCCTCCCGTAGGGGAGATTGGTCAACTGGTGCAAGTCTTTTTAGTGGATGCCACCATTTCGGCGACTTGCGCGTTGATGGAAATGATGAGATGATGATGAAGACAACACAACACCCAGTCCCTGAGCAGAGACAATGCCCGACCCGGCCGGGAAACGAAGCCGGATCCCTTTGCATGGCATTCTGTCGCGCTGGCCACTCAGCTGTCGAGGCGGACGTTGCTAAAACGTATGCCCAGGATGGCTTGCCACGAAGGGCAACAAAACAGGGCGTAGAATATAGTCGGCGTACAGTTGCTCTTTAAGGGTGCCGCTGATGACAACCAAAGGTGTCTTCCTGCGACAAGAAATGACAAACTAGACCATCGCTTTCGGCTCGGACAAAATGACAGAAGCTTTCCGGAGTGTCTCCAGACCTTCGTTAGTCATTGTGGCTCAGTTCGAAGCGGCACTCATCACTGAGGACATTTCTACTACAGCTGAGATTCCAGGCAGAAGATGTGCCTGGAGACAACCCGAACATTGACGGAATACCAACCTGACTGTGGCCCACTGTACGGTAGAGATGGGCAAAACTGTTCTTTTCAGAGATCGGATCAGAACTGTTCACTCCCTGAAATGAACTAGCTCTTTTTCATGACTCACCACTCATTCACAATAAAAAATAAATGGAAGGCACATTGCTCTTTAAACTTGTTTTATTCCAGTACTATACCTGTATTTTGATCTTATTTGATCCTATTTTGAAGTAACACAGATAATGAGTAAGAATTTTGTATTGTTTATTGAAATTTCCACGATATGACAAAGTTTTTGATTATTGATTTATTTTGCACTATCGTGGTTTTTTGGGTGATCGGAAAATGTTGTAACTTGAGATTTACATTAACAATATATTTGGCTATAATGTATTAGACGCCTAAAATCGCAAAATCCATACCAGAATAGGAAAAATATATATATAAATTTGACTGTAAGACTAAAGTGCTGCATATAGCCTTACGCAGAATAAAACAAGGAAAATATTGGTGTATCACATTTTGCGATACGTTTATCGGTTCCTTCATAATTAAAGCGTTGATTCAAGTGTCCATAATAAAAATCCTATAGTAAGAGGAGTTGTCAGGGACCTAATCTGATCAGTTTAAACAAATAAAAACAAATGATGTATACATAACATAATAATGTAATATACATAGCGGTATTACTACGAAGAACAATATCCAGTAGGGACGAACTCTGATGCAGAGGCGCTGAGTCAAGCAGGTCGAGCCGCGAGCTGTATTACTGTGTGAGCTAAGACCGCAGAGACCAGAGTGACACCTGAGTTGCTTTGCTCAATGGTCTGGCTAGAGTCGAGAATGGTGGGGTGAGCGTTGAGCGGGCGAGTTCCGAGGATGGGGGGAGCGGTGAACGGCCACCAGTCACCTGCTCCGAGACAAATCGTCCGTTCTCTTGCGAGCAGGTTGTTGCAAGTAGTTCTTATGTTCTCCGCTAGGAGGCTCTCTGTCCTGTTGCTCGCATCAACTGCCCAGAGGGCAAGACGTGCGACTGAAACGATCGCCGACAAAGTGCGATGCTAAGTTAAGGTGCGCCAGACACTGCACGCGGAAGAGGATGCACAGAGACGGCACAGCATATGTGAAACACAAAATCCAATGGTAGAAGCAGGGCAGAGGCCGGCGCTGGCTGTGTTGTGTGGCGTGCACTGTGCTCTGACCAGCAGAGGCGCCGCTGATATGCTCCGTCTCTCTCTCTCTGTCTCTCTCTCTCTCTGCCGTGGGAAACGTTTGGAGCTACCGTTCTTTTTTTCTGAATCACTGATTGTTCACTCCTTTGAAAGATTCAACTCTATGAATCAGTTCAGGAGCGGATCCCCCATCTCTACTGTACGGTCCGACAACCAGGAGTGATGGTCTCAGGTGTCACTTCTTTTCATAGCAGCACCCCTTTCATTGTCATTCGCGGCATCCTTATAGCACAGCGGTAGGTCCGCATTATTCTACACCGTGCTTCGGTGCTGTTGTTGCATTACAGCAAGGTACATGGCGAGAGTGTCTGTTACCTGTCTTCGAGCTTTTCAGACCCTGCCTTGTCCAGCAAGGTCGCCAGATCTCTCCCCAACTGAGACCGTTTGGATCTCTGTCAGCAGGGCCCTCCTACCAGTTTAGGATTTTGGCGACCCAATGCGCCAATGGATAGGATTTTGTACGCTATCCCTCACGGGGACTTCTAACAACTCCATCAATCAGTGCCAAGCTGAATAATTGCCTGCATAATGGCCAAACATGGGCCAACGCGTTATTGACTTGCTCAATTTGTGAAGCTCTTCCTCTTGAACGAATAAACCAGTTATTCTGAAATTGTTATCATTCGTTTATGTGTACATGTGCATCACACCTACCGCTTTCCTTCCCATTCGGCTAATTCCTTCGTGGCGCGTCGTTGCTTTTTTTTATGTTCGATCCTTAACCATTTTAGTTTTGGTTCATAAACGAAAATCAACACAGATACTACATTTTAATGAGTTGGTAAAGCTTGGGGTGCGAATGCACCAGCCATCGACAGGGGCAATTACCTACTGAGGCAGAGAAGCCCGTACGACAAGTAGTCGCTCAAGGTGTTAAAGTACCCAGAGTATGAAAACAACTATTCTCTGTTGACAGAGACAATACAGGCACTAAGACTTGCCAGGTAAGTTTGTACGTTATTTACGATCGTCTCGAGCATTGCATGAAGAACTAGATGAGCTGAGACTGTTATTAGAACTCGGGAGGTTCCAAGTGTTGCACTAGCATTATCAATGGAGAAATTCATGTGAAGTGGAGTCTTGTGGTTCCATAGATTTCAGTAGCTTATTCATCTTTTTGGTTTGTAAATTAAGTCATTTTAAGCAAAAACAATAACTTTAATTTACGTCTATGGTCACAAACGTTTTGTTCACAGATTACCGGTTCAGTCTATAATGACCATCTTCAGATCTGTGTTTTATATAAGGACATTTTATAAAACACAGATCTGAAGATGGTCATTATAGACCGAAACCGGTAATCTATCAACAAAAAGTTTGTGACCATAGACGTAAATTAAAGGTAAGTTATTCTATATACGGGTCACTGTTTTATTCGCGACAGTGTCGCAGCTTGTGAAAAATAATAACATCAGAAGGCGAAATGAGTTACATATCCAGCAATATATTTGATGCGGGTTAATTTGTTACCCATATACCACTCCATTAAGCTCAAAGGAACTTCAAAATTTGAGGAATACTACTATGTGTACAGAAAAATATCTCCACAGCCCACGTCACTGAACTGAAATAGACCTCACGAGACACTTTCCCCACTACGTAACGGAAGTGCGTGTCCTGTCCACAAAACCAACACAGCAGAATATCGCAGTGGCCGCTTTTAGACGCTACAGTTCGGAAGTCTGCGGCTCTAACTTTGTTCTCAGCACGATATTCGATCCTACGACCGCCGCCCGCCGCTTTGGTGGAACACTGGCTCACACGCGACAAGTCGAAGCCTGGGCGAATCAGCGTTGGTTAAAGATCGTGGGCCGCTTATACTTGTGAGACATCGTTTTCCTAAATTCTAAATCATTTTCTGATTTGGCTTCACAGGTCTATTACTTATCGCAAGTGAGCAACGTAGTTCTCTGCTCACGGCTTCCCACAGTTACCAATTTTTTTTAGATAATACTCTTTCGACCTCTCCATCGCTTCCTGTTTCGTACTGATTTTCAAAAACGTCTTCATACAGTAGCCTCAACAACCCTTTTCCCTCACTGTTATCTCTGACTGGCCCTATAGTTTCCATCTTCTACTGCTACTTTCAGCACTTTAACACCTACACGTGTACAACTGCCTTGTTTAGCCAACGGTTTTTCACATACCTATTTTCCTTGCTTATTCTTGCATTACTTCATATATCCAACTTCACAAGTCGTTCTGAACGTTTCAGTCACTTCCAGCTTCTTTTCCCATTTGCAAACACACGCACAATGCTGTCCCATACAATGCTGTAAGCAAGACATACATATTCAGAAATTTCTTCGTCTTTTTCTTACCACTGAGGCTGTTTTTTCTGAAAAGAACTTCATTCACCTGTCTTACCCTGAGCAGCCTTGCTTCCTAGCAGATAAAAGTATGTTGTGTCCTGCCTACTCGTCGAATATGGGGTGCCTAGAAAACCTGCTTTCTCGGATCGATAGACGACAATTCAAGCAATTCGTATCAATGATTTTTTATTACAGTAAGATAAATTACGGTACTTAACTTTGAGAATTTACAATGGTGTGTCGCAAGCAATGGGCGACAGACAAAATAAGAAAATGTTTTCAATATGCATAACTCCTAACACAAGTGAAACAATACAGTTCCCAAATAGAGCTCGTAGAAGGGCTAGTCTCAAGCTGGGACGCGACCAGGCGGCGTGGTGCTTATGTTCTCTTCGCCTAGAGGCCGCTCCTGTCTCGCTGTCGTCCTAGAGAGGGGTCGGTCAGCGCAGTATTGGCTGACCTCTTCTTCACAGCCCTCTCTGATCTACCGTTCCAGCCCGTCGTGCCGGCGCTTCACTTTTACGACCGTACAGTATTCTTTCAGTACTTATGCCATCCCTTCTGGCACTTTACTCTCCATCCTGCTGCCGCTCACTGTCGTCGTTTTTCTGTTCTTTAACCTGAAGCCCAGCTTTGGTTGGGTTGGGTTGTTTTCGTGGAAGAGACCAAACTGCGAGGTCATCGGTCTCATCGGCTTAGTGACGGACGGGGAAGGAGGTCGGCCGTGCCCTTTCAAAGGAACCATCCCGGCATTTACCTGGAGAGATTTAGGGAAATCACGGAAAACCTAAATCAGGATGGCAGGACGCGGGACCCAGTTTTGGGTTACGTAACCCTCCCCCCCCCCCCCCCCAATGAACCATGGACCTTGTCGTTGGTGGGGAGGCTAGCGTGACTCAACGATACAGATAGCCGTACCGTAGGTGCAACCATAATTGGGGGGGGGGGGGTATCTGTTGAGAGGCCAGACAAACGTATGGTTCCTGAAGAGGGGCAGCAGCCTTTTCAGTAGTTGCAGGGGCAACAGTCTGGATGATTGACTGACCTAGCCTTGTAACACTGACCAAAACGGCCTTGCTGTGCTGGTACTGCGAACGGCTGAAAGCTAGGGGAAACTACAGCCGTAATTTTTCCAGGGGGCATGCAGCTTCACTGTATGATTAAATGATGATGGCGTGCTCTTGGGTAAAATATTCCGGAGGTAAAATAGTCCCCCATTCGGATCTCCGGGCGGGGACTACTCAAGAGGACGTCGTTATCAGGAAAAAGGAAACTGGCGTTCTACGGATCGGAGCGTGGAATGTCAGATCCCTTAATCGGGCAGATAGGTTAGAAAATTTAAAAAGGGAAATGGATAGGTTTAAGTTAGATATAGTGGGAATTAGTGAAGTTCGGTCGCAGGAGGAACATGACTTCTGGTCAGGTGACTACAGGGTTATAAAGAGAAAATCAAATAGGGATACTGCAGGAGTAGGTTTAATAATGAATAGGAAAATAGGAAGGCGGGTAAGCTACTACAAACAGCATGGTGAACGCATTATTGTGGCCAAGATAGATACGAAGCCCACGCCTACTACAATAGTACAAGTTTATACACCAACTAGCTCTGCAGATGATGAAGAAATTGATGAAATGTACGATGAGATAAAGAAATTATTCAGGTAGTGAAGGGAGACGAAAATTTAATAGTCATGGGTGACTGGAATTCGACAGTAGGAAAGGGAAGAGAAGGAAACGTAGTAGGTGAATATGGATTGAGGCTACGAAATGCAAGAGGAAGCCGCGTGGTAGAATTTTGCACAGAGCATAACTTAATCATAGCTAACACTTGGTCAAGAATCATGAAAGAAGGTTGTATACATGGAAGAACCCTGGAGATACTAGAGGGTTTCAGACAGATATAATTTTATGACAGAGATTTACGAACCAGGTTTTAAACTGTAAGACATTTCCAGGGGCAGATGTGGACTCTGACCACAATCTATTGGTTATGAACTGTAGATTAAAACTGAAGAAACTGCAAAAAAGGTGGGAATTTAAGGAGATGGGATCTGGATTAACTGACTAAACCAGAGGTTGTTCAGAGTTTCAGGGAGAGCATAAGGGAACAATTGACAGGAATGGGGGAAAGAAATACAGTAGAAGAAGAGTGGGTAGCTTTGAGGTATGAAATAGCGAAGGCAGCAGAGGATCAAGTAGGTAAAAAGATGAGGGCTAGTAGAAATCCTTGGGTAACAGAAGAGATACTGAATTTAATTGATGAATGGAGAAAATACAAAAATGCAGTAAGTGAAGCAGGCAAAAAGGAATACAAACGTTTCAAAAATGAGATCGACAGGAAGTGCAAAATGGCTAAGCAGGGATGGCTAGACGACAAATGTAAGGATGTACAGGCTTATCTCACGAGGCGTAAGATAGATACTGCCTACAGGAAAGTTAAAGAGACCTTTGGAGAAAAGAGAACCACTTGCATGAATATCAAGAGCTCAGATGGAAACCTAGTTCTAAGCAAAGAGGGGAAAGCAGAAAGGTGGAAGGACTATATAGAGGGTCTATACAGGGGCGATGTTCTCGAGGACAATATTATGGAAATGGAAGAGGAGGTAGATGAAGATGAAATGGGAGATATGATACTGCGTGGAGGGTTTGACAGAGCACTGAAAAACCTAAGTCGAAACAAGGCCCCGGGAGCAGACAACATTCCATTGACTTGGGACAGCCAGCCATGACAAAACTCTACCATCTGGAGAGCAAGATGTATGAGACAGGCGAAATACCCTCAGACATCAAGAAGAATATAATAATTCCAATCCCAAAGAAGTCGTTTGTATAGTGTACATTAGAAAATAGTTGAAGTGCGAATATCGTCAGCGTACATAACATGATACAAATACTCAGGTTACAAAAGTCTACAACAATGAGGCAAAAATTATAAAGTGTCAGGTTGAAGGCTTGGCATACGTTAAGGCGGTGAATGCTGAACACATTACTATGAATGTCAAGAAGTGCACCATAATCGAGTTCCACATTGTAAATATACAGTATATGCTAATGACCAATGACTATGAAAGAATTACTGGATCAAGTAATGGGAATTAATCCATAACAAATGATACAGACACCATTGTGTAGATCTTGATATCGGCTACGAAATGAACGTATTTCTATTACATTTAAACAAATAAACAGATAGATATCAGTTATTAATTGTGTATTCTGGATAGGGGTGCCAGAACAAAGATTTCTCTACATGTATACAAATGAGTATCACGAGCCTGAGAGAGCTGTTCCAATACCCTATCAGTCCCGTTTGTGGCATAAAACGGAATAAAGCCAGTTATTATGAGTAGATTTGAATTCGGTAATGTGACACGAGATGACAAGCTACCAGTACACAAAAATACACAGCAGTTCCTAGATAATCCGCCAGCGTAAATTAATGTAATGACAACAACAAACAAAAGCTGTTTTCACAGCTAAATTATAGCTTCAAACATGTTCAAACTTCACAGCTTTAAATAGGGAAAATCCGGGAGGAATGGCATACATTTTCAAAATCGCATATGTGAAGTCCGATGGTGCACATTTAGTCAAAAAGAAATTGTAAATCTAAATAGATCAATTGTCTATAACATATAATTTCTTTGAAATTTCAATGAAACATTTAAACATAATATTTCACCGTGAAAACATCTTTACACTGCAGCTTCTATCCCTTATGCTGTGGGTGATATGCCGCATCACAAAAAACCGCAAAATTACCCTGTGTTTCAAGTCAAAACATATCCTAGTGAAATATTAAATGGAAGACAGATGTAAGATTTGTAAACTTAGTTAATTTGCTTTTCTTTCTATTTTCTCGGCCGCAGTCTACTCAAAATAATGTCAGAAACTGTGCAGTCTTCGAGTAACCATAACTTACAGGCTGTGCAACATAACCAATCACAGTTTTTGTGGTTTTCAGGTATAATTCTTCCCACAACTTACATACATATCAGGGGATACTTCTTTGATTCTTTTATATCGTCATCCAAGTCGTCGGGATCTGAAACGTTGTTTTTAATATCTAATTTCCTTTTGCCAATCTGAGATTCAAATCTGAGACCTTTCTTATTAATATTATGAAAAGGATAGACTGCTATTCACAATATAGTGGACACGCTGAGTCGCAGACAGGCACAAGAAAAGACTGCTAAATAAGTAAGCTTTCAACCAAAACACCTTCTTCTGAATTAGATGCCTTAGATACCCACACACACACACAAACACACACACACACACACACACACACACACACACACAAACGCACGCGCGCAGAGGCAACTCACACACTCACGACCACTTTCTATGGCTGCCGGGGCAATCTATCCTTTTCATAATATTGTCTTTTTCAGTTCTCTTTCAGCCTTTTCAGTCAACCTCTTCTTTAGTTGACATCGATTTTTTATTTTTATTTTTAATTTTTTTTAATTTTTTTTTAAGTTAAGTAAAACTGCACCTTCCTATTTTCCTTCCGTTGATTTTCCGTCATTGAGTTTTGGTGTGGGTGAAATATCAGCAAGAAACTTTTAAGGCCTCACCTCGGATTCAGGCCCAATACTGTCTTTGCTACAACCAGGTTGTGGTTCAGTATCAGGGGATTTCGAAACGCTAGCTGAGGATTTTAGCTGAGATTGTGTGGCTTTACTTTCATGATTGGGCACCATGTTATCCGAGATTGAGAATAAGCGGTCTAGGAGAATATTTCTGTTCAGAGGGAAAATGCCCTTCGATTTGAAGCCACTACTGCCATTTCCTACGGAGCTGCTTTCTGCCACGATTCAAAGATTGAGGCATCGACATGGTGACTTATTCACTTTGGGCCAACATGCTGATCAACCTAAGTGTTATTAGCGGTGTTCAAATAAGCTTTCAAAAGGGTCGAAGAAAGACTCGTCAGGTAATTGTAAGTCATGCGTTGTGTGTGGTGGCAGACGAAGTAAAGAAACATCTTGAACTTCGGCAAGGCCAAGAAGGGCTTCAGGTCTTTTCCTTTGTAAATCGATGCTGGAGGAAGAAATCTCCCTTGCGCTGCACAACATATCACAAAGCTCAGTGTTTCACCGTTTTCTGCTTTAGTAATTTTATTTACTAGCTTTGCTCCCTTTTTTGCAAGAACCTTCCCAACTTTATTTATTAGTTGAAGTCCACTTTCATCGTCATTGAAAACGTTTTGCGGCTTGTACGGCAGTTTACGCTACGTAATCTCATTCTCAAGCAGACCATAGAATTTGTTTGCAACTTCTCTAGTTAGCCCTTTTGTTCTGACCATAGATAACTCCTCAACCTTCCTAACCGATAATTCAGGTTGGCGACGCAGAAAGCTCCAAAGCCAATCATAACCTAGCATCTTCTCCTCATTATTAAACCTATGATCTGTGTTTAAGGCAACAGCAAATTCATTATCCATTTTTCTCACAGCGGTTTGGTCGAGGTAAAATACAGCATCTCCTGATTTCTTGATACTTCTCACAACCCTCTCCTCAATTTGAGGTCCACGACTAGCTGAAACCCAAAAAAGGTCAGTGCACGGTGGTTTTATCACGCCAATGTGCACCAGGGAACTACGAAAATAAGCATAGCGATACTGTACTTAACTTTGTAAAATCTTCCTAAGTTATGTAAGGTTTAATGTAATTTTAAAGCAGAAGCCTAAGTTAACCTAAAATGTTATTAAAAGACTTCCTTGTATTTTTCCAGTATACTTCCTATATTTTATTGTCCTCGCTGATACCGCAGAGTATCTGTCGGCGCCCCGAAAGGATATATCCCCCGCCTGTTTTCTGGCACTAGCCTTCTTCAATCTTTCTAGGTCCCAAAGACCACGAGGTTTGGCCCATGGTTTTCATTTGTAACGGGTGGCCTAAAATGAACCACATGTAATACGCTAAACGTGCATCCTAACTCATCTGCTCGGAAATACGAACAAAACATAAATGTGTTCATTTATTTAAACCGTTATTTCATTTGTGCGATAGGTATCCCTAACCAGAAAATGTGCGGCGTATCTAACGGATTTCATTTTCGCATGTAGACGCTAATTCTTAGCATAACTAAGAACTAATCATGGCTCTGAAAAGGTTTTGAAGGGATATCTTTACTGTATCGAAACGAAAGCACTTTTATTATGGCCTGGCGTCCACTGAGCAACTGCAACGTTTGCAGCGCCTCCCCCGGAATTACCCTAAAGAAAATCCACGAACTGTTGTACAAAGATGCTGAAACATCTACTTGTATAGGAAAAAACAGTGTTTTGCGTAGCGGATCGATCTTGTATCCAATAATTGGTGTTTTATTGGGGCAGTGAAAAGTTTTAAAGTTAAACACACATGAAACGAGGTTTCTTCTCCGGCGGTGTTTCATGGCACTTCTCATCACTTTCGACTCTCGTCCCGTCAAACGTATTCTGTGACAGACGTACCGTAACCGTATGAGAGGGAAGAGACAAATGCCGAGTCACACAGCAGCTACAAAACCCCAAAATAAAAAGAAAGTTCTAAACGAGTTCGAGGGACATTACCATTTCCGTATCTTCAACTTCCGGTCTCTAGCTTTACCAATACAATAATCTGCTCCATGTGGCAGTTCTAGAACCTAATACCAACGTTAACTTTAAGTATATGCTTTTAAAACTACTTTAATGTTGGGAGTGACACTAATCGAGATTGTATAGTTACGAAAATCGAAAAAATATTGCAGTTCAATCACGCAAAATTATATCAGAATGAAATATG
Source organism: Schistocerca cancellata (assembly GCF_023864275.1). NCBI lineage: Eukaryota > Metazoa > Arthropoda > Insecta > Orthoptera > Acrididae > Schistocerca > Schistocerca cancellata. The sequence goes on along the minus strand of NC_064633.1, from coordinate 19,068,226 downwards.
GAATAAATTTTCTTAACTGCGTGAGACGAGGGACTAAAAAATAGTCAAAATACACTCCTGGAAATGGAAAAAAGAACACATTGACACCGGTGTGTCAGACCCACCATACTTGCTCCGGACACTGCGAGAGGGCTGTACAAGCAATGATCACACGCACGGCACAACGGACACACCAGGAACCGCGGTGTTGGCCGTCGAATGGCGCTAGCTGCGCAGCATTTGTGCACCGCCGCCGTCAGTGTCAGCCAGTTTGCCGTGGCATACGGAGCTCCATCGCAGTCTTTAACACTGGTAGCATGCCGCGACAGCGTGGACGTGAACCGTATGTGCAGTTGACGGACTTTGAGCGAGGGCGTATAGTGGGCATGCGGGAGGCCGGGTGGACGTACCGCCGAATTGCTCAACACGTGGGGCGTGAGGTCTCCACAGTACATCGATGTTGTCGCCAGTGGTCGGCGGAAGGTGCACGTGCCCGTCGACCTGGGACCGGACCGCAGCGATGCACGGATGCACGCCAAGACCGTAGGATCCTACGCAGTGCCGTAGGGGACCGCACCGCCACTTCCCAGAAAATTAGGGACACTGTTGCTCCTGGGGCATCGGCGAGGACCATTCGCAACCGTCTCCATGAAGCTGGGCTACGGTCCCGCACACCGTTAGGCCGTCTTCCGCTCACGCCCCAACATCGTGCAGCCCGCCTCCAGTGGTGTCGCGACAGGCGTGAATGGAGGGACGAATGGAGACGTGTCGTCTTCAGCGATGAGAGTCGCTTCTGCCTTGGTGCCAATGATGGTCGTATGCGTGTTTGGCGCCGTGCAGGTGAGCGCCACAATCAGGACTGCATACGACCGAGGCACACAGGGCCAACACCCGGCATCATGGTGTGGGGAGCGATCTCCTACACTGGCCGTACACCACTGGTGATCGTCGAGGGGACACTGAATAGTGCACGGTACATCCAAACCGCCATCGAACCCAACGTTCTATCATTCCTAGACCGGCAAGGGAACTTGCTGTTCCAACAGGACAATGCACGTCCGCATGTATCCCGTGCCACCCAACGTGCTCTAGAAGGTGTAAGTCAACTACCCTGGCCAGCAAGATCTCCGGATCTGTCCCCCATTGAGCATGTTTGGGACTGGATGAAGCGTCGTCTCACGCGGTCTGCACGTCCGGCACGAACGCTGGTCCAACTGAGGCGCCAGGTGGAAATGGCATGGCAAGCCGTTCCACTGGACTACATCCAGCATCTCTACGATCGTCTCCATGGGAGAATAGCAGCCTGCATTGCTGCGAAAGGTGGATATACACTGTACTAGTGCCGACATTGTGCATGCTCTGTTGCCTGTGTCTATGTGCCTGTGGTTCTGTCAGTGTGATCATGTGATGTATCTGACCCCAGGAATGTGTCAATAAAGTTTCCCCTTCCTGGGACAATGAATTCACGGTGTTGTTATTTCAATTTCCAGGAGTGTACGTGAGAATCCGGAAAAAACTGGCGACGCTAGTAGTTATGTGCAGAACTTCGGTCCAATCTCATTGACGTCTCTTTCTCTTAGAATATTTTAACAAAATCTGTGCTTAAACGTTAAGAGATACCTCGATCAGAGCTCTCAATGCCAAGCAACACGGATCCCGAAAACACCGATCATGTGCAATCCAGCTCACGTTTCTCACATGGTATCCTAAAAGCTGTAGACAGCTAGGTGCAGTATTCCTTGATTTCTCAAAATCATTAGACTCACTACCATATTTACGCTTACCATCGATAGCACGGTCGTTCAGGGTATTAAGGAAAACGACTGGATTTAGGATATCTTGGCAGAGAGGACGCTGTGGCATATGTGAAGAGTCATTGATATATTGATATATTTTTAGGTGTGCCTAAGGGAAGTATGTTGGGGCCCTTGGTCTTCGTTTTGTATATTAACGACTCTCCAGAGAATATCTGTAGCAGCCAAAGGCTTGTCGAACCGGTTCCCGCGAAATCACCGAAGTTAAGCGCTGTCGGGTGTGGTCGGCAGTTGGATGGGTGACCATCCAGGCCGCCATGTGCTGTTGCCTTTTTCGGGGTGTACTCAGCTTCGTGATGCCAATTGAGGAGCTACTCGACAGAATAGTAGCGGCTTCGGTCAAGAATACCATCATAACGACGGGAGAGCGGTGTGCTGACCCCACGCCTCTCCTATCCGCATCGTCATCTGAGGATGATACGGCGGTCGGATGGTCCCGGTAGGCCCCTCGTGGCCTGAAGGAGTGCTTTAAAGGCTGGTCGCAGATGATGCAATTATCTGTGATGAAGTACTAGTAAGGTTTGGAAGAAGTTGTGCAAATATTCAAAGTAGTACAAAGATTGGCAACTCGTCTTAAATGGTCAGAAATATAAAATTGTGGACTTAAAAAAATGAAAAAAACGTAGTATTCTATGCCTAGAATATCAGGACTGGAATCGGTCGACTTACACAAACACTCACGTGCAACAGTTTGTAGGGGTATGAAATGCAACGATTATGTAGGCTGAGTCCTAGTGAAATTAAGTAGCCAATTAGGAACATGCAAACAATGTAAGAAGGAGACTGCTGATGAAACAGTTCTGCGACACAGACACTGCAACATATCTCAAGTGAGAGTGGCCATATAAAACAGGAGAAACAGAGATACTGATCCAATGTAAAGAAGGTCACAATGAAAGGTTACAGGTTTGTTTCACCCGTGGGAGAGTGTCACGGACCTACTGAAAAATGTGGTGTGGAAGACGGTTGAAGATGCTTACAAAGCCTCAAGAACTAGCCTTAGGAGATGAATCTATGAATGTACTCCAACCGCCTACGTATCACTCCAGTAGGCGTCGCGAAGACGTGATTACAGAACGCACAATCATTCTTTGGTCCCGCACTCCATACATAAATGGAACCGGGAGAAGACCTAATGACGGATGCAATGGGAAGTTCCGTGTGTCATGCACTTCAGAGTCGTTTGCAGAGTATGGGTGCAGATATAGAACAAGGCGAACGATGGTGACAGCGTATATGGGGTACGGGATGTGGTGTGCAGCAGGTTGTAATCTTCTTGTTATCCGCTGCACCCATTCCTCCACCAACACATGTATCGGGATGGGAGCTCAAACATTGACAAAGAGCTCCCTGAAGTGTGGTCTTTACACGTCCCTAATGGTAAAAATCTAATGGACCTTAATCAGTGGAAAGCTTGTGCCACTACATCCGACCTCTAAGACTCACCCATTTCCAGATATGCCCGGACAACTATCTCGTAATAAAATGAGCACCATAGTGCCGAAAAAAAGTTGGAATTGTCCCATCTTCAGACAGCAGCGACGGCAGCACATCTTCTTTTAACAGCTGCAGATAACCGGCTGCTCTTAGAGTACCTTGAAGCCGCGCGGTCTAGGGCGTCTTGTCACGGTCCGTGCGGCTTTCCCCGTCGGAGGTTCGAGTCCGTCCTCGGGCATGGGCGTGTGTGTCGTCTTTAGTGTAAGTTTAAGTTAGATTAAGTAGTGTATAAGCTTAGGGACCGATGACTTTAGCAGTTTGGTCTCATAAGACCTTACCACAAATTTTCAAGTACCATGAACGAATAAGGGCCAACAATACGAAATCCCCGTATTCCATACCAAAGCATCTATTTCGATGCACCAACTGAAACGTCCCCTTTGAAAAATTTATACAAGACTGTCCTTAAACTGACACACAATATTTTTAGCGCAACGCAATCTGACTTTCAGAAATCCCTACAAAAGAATGGCCCTGATTAACATTAACCTAAACCTTTCACAAATCACTTACCTCAAAAAAATCTTCGTTACTCGAACTACTGCAATACAGCGAGCGCCACTACTGCCAGCTAAATAAAAGATTCAAACTACGGAAGGCACTAACTACTAGTAGGCATAGTTAGCAAAATGAAAGATTTTGATAGAGAACAAACAATGTATTTACCTTAACAGTCATAATGTATACAGCAGTTCATGACATCCATTCTGTACTTAAAAATCCGCCATCTCATTTCCCACATCCACCACTGCTGGCGGCTCACCTCCAACTGCGCAACGCTACGCGCTGTTCACATCCAGATGCCGCTGCCCAACACTACAATGGCAGACAACAATGCAAACCAGCCACAGACTGCGCACAGCACAGCCAGTGATTTTCATACAGAGCGCTACGTAACGTTGCCAATAAGAAAACATAAACAGCCTACTTACACAACTACCTTCGACGAATTCATCTAGTAATGACTGACATCAGACCACTTCCTGCGATTCTGTTTATTTACCTATCCGTTTACACAGAGACGAGCTTTATCCGTAAACATTATGTCACAGAGGAACGATACTTTTCCTCCAGCTTGTGTATCACAAAATGTGCATATTGGATCCCATGATCTGGACCGAACTCGGTAAGCTGTAACATTTGCATTTCGTAAGAGTGCCATATACGTTTGGCCAAAATTTTCGTTTCTGATGTAGGACTGGCCCCATTTTCTTGCGAGACGACACCGAAGGAATTCAGAATCGGACAGCTAGATTTGTTACTGGTAGGTGCGAACGACACGCAACTGTTACGGAGATGCTTCGGGAACTCAACTGGGAATCCCTTGGGGGGAGGCGACGTTCTTTTCGAGGAACGCTACAGCGAAAATTAAGAGATCTGAATCTGACTACAGAACCATTCTGTTGCCTCGAACATGCATAGGGCGTAAGGACAAAGAACACAAGGTAGGAGAAATGAGGGGTTCATAGGGAGCCTCCTTTCTCCCTCGTTCTGTCTGCAAGTGGAGCAGGAAAGGAAGTGACTAGTAGCGGTACGGGGTGCCCTCCGCCACGCACCATAAGGCAGATTGCGGAGAATCGATGTAGATGTAGATCTATATAATGCTGTTATAGACAGAGAAGTCTCAAAGCTAGAAAATTTTAGCGAAACGCAAGAGCATCTTGTCTCACAGTATCGAAGACGAACAAGGCAACATATCTCTTGAGGGATACGCTTTAGAGCCCTTGTTTGCTAGACTTTTTTTGCTGTATTGCTATAAGGAACCTGTCCCTAAAGTTTGTGGATGTTTTTTCGGGACTCCCTGTAGATCTACATCACTCCTCTGCAACGCACACGTAAGTGTTTCGGTCGTTATTCCCTATGTAGATGGGAATCAACAAAACGTTTTAGCACAGGAGGCGAATTTTTGTGATCGAAATTTCGTGAAAAGATCGCACCGCAACGAAAAACATCCTTTTTTTTTAATGATAGTGACCCCAATTAGCGTATCATATCCGTGACACACTCTTCCCGATTTCGCGATAGTACAAAACAGCTGGCCTTCTGTGAAGTGTGTCGATGATCTCCGCATATTCTACTTGGTAAGTATCTCATATTGCGCAGCAGTACTCCAGGAAAAATTAAAAAACCGCAGTAGATTTGTTGCCTCTTCTGAGTATTCTGCCAAGAAAACGCAGTCTTTGGTTCCCATACACCACAATATTTTTTTTTTGTGATGGCTCTAATTTAATCTGTTCGTAATTATAATCACTAAGTATTTAGCTGACTCGACAGTATTTAAATTTATGTGATTCATTGTGTAGGATTACCAGAAATTTAACGGAATTTTATTAGTACACATGAAGAGAAACGTTTTATTGTTCAGCGCCAATCGTCACTTTTCGCAAAAAAAAATGGTTCAAATGTCTCTAAGCACAATGGGACGTAACATCTGAGGTCATCAGTCCCCTGGACGTAAACCTAACTAACCTAAGGACATCACACACAACCATGCCCGAGGCAGGACACGAAGCTGCGACCGTAGCAACAGCGCGGTTCCGGACTGAAGTGCCTAGAACCGCTCGGCCACAACGGCCGGCTCTTTTCGCAACATTCAGGTATCTTATCTAAATTATTTTGTAGCTTGTTTCGATCTTCTGATAGGTGACGACAGCATTATCTGCAAAGAGTCTAAGAGGGCTACTCAGATTGTCTGCTAGATCGTTTATACAGATTAAGAACAACAGAGGTCTATAACATTACCATGGAGAACCCAGATATAACTTCGGTTTCATCAGATGACTTTCCATCAAATACTACGAAGTGCGAGGATTCTAACAGGAAATCACGAACCCAGTCACAACACGTCTCTTCTCGATGCAACTGTTGTACGGGGTTATTCATAATTATCTCCGGATTTTGAGGCATATAGAAAATGTCAGTGGAAGAGCATCTCTACTGGATTTTGGTTGAAATTACTCGGGATCAATACAGGCACTGTTTGTGGCTTACCAAATGTCAAAATATGCACGCAAGTCGTTGAAGCTGCTATCACTACGGGAGTGACAGCAGTCCTCTTGGAAAATCTGCTCACTGGGTTGCCTATCTACAGTTGCGAAATAATTTGTTGCGACAATAAAGAGTGGTTGGTATACAGGGTGTCCTGGAAATTGTGCGTCATACTTCGAGGCGTTGTAGAGGATATCTAGAGGAAGAAAACGAGAATAGGAAACCGTCTCAGTAAATATCGAATCACGCTACGGAGCGTCAAAGTTAAGGGTGCCAGCGCCTGCAACTAGGCCACCCCTTCGGCAACAAAGGTGACATTGTGCTCTGCCGGACCGTAGGCGGAATGTCTCGCAACGTTGTTTGTTAATCAGTAATCGCAACTGATTGTGTTGATCGGCAGTGGAGAAGGTGGGGCTAGCTGCTGCGTAGACAGGCTTTGCCTCCCATGAGTGCGATTCTCCGTGGTCTCCGTGGATGACGCTTTCGGAAACAGGTTTCCATCTGCAATTTATTTTTCTCCTGTGCACCGAAAAATATTGGAGATTTTAGAAGGGTTCCGAGAGAAAAGAACTGCAGATGGAAACCTGTGTTGGAAACAGTTACGCAACAGAGCATTGCATTCGTAGGAGACAAAACCTGTCTACGCTCCAGGTAGCTCCATCTCCTCCACTGGCAATCGTGGCAATCAGTCGCGATTATTGAATAACAAAAAACAATGAGACACGTTCCGCCTATGGTCCGTCAGCGCACCAAGTCACGTCAGCTGCCGAAGGGGTGGCCCAATAGCAGGCGCCGGCGCCCGTAACTTTGACGCTTTGTAGAGTGACTAGATGACATTTCCGAAGACGGTTTCCAATCCTCGATTTGTTCCTCAAGACAGCCTCTACATCTCTTCTAACCTTGTTGCTTGTTGTTCTGGGACATCCTGTGTCTACATGTTCCGATTCTGCTGCCCCTAATGGTATAGCCTGCAATTTCATCACGGCACGTATTATACACTGAAGCGCCAAAAACCTGGTACAGACATGCGTGTTCAAATATCGAGATATGTAAACAGGCAGAATACGGCGCTGCGATCAAGCAACGCCTATATAAGACAACAAGTGTCTGTCGCAGTTGTTAGATCGGTTACTGCTGCTACAATGGCAGGTTATCGAGATTTAAGTGAGTCTGAACGTGGTGTTACAGTCGGTGCACGAGTGATTGGACTTAGGATCTCCGAGGTAGCGGTGGAGTGGGGATTTTCCCGTCCGACCATTTCACGAGTGTACCGTGAATATTACGAATCCCGTAAAACATCAAATCTCCGTCATCGGTGCGGCCGGAAAAAGATCCTGCAAGAACGGGACCACCGACAACTGAAGACAATCGTTCAACATGCCAGAACTGCAACCCTCCCGCAAATTGCTGCAGATTTCAGTGCTGGGCCACCAACAAGTGTCAGAGTGCGAACCATTCAACGAAACGTCATCGATTTGGGCTTTCGGAGACGAAGGCCCATACGTGTACCCTTGATGAATGGACGACACAAAGCTTTACGCCCAGCCTTGGCCCGTCAAAAACGACATTGGACTGTTGACGATTGGCAACATGTTACCTAGTCGGACGAGTCTCATTTCCAATTGTATCGAGCAGATGGACATATACGGGTATGGAGGCAACCTCATGACTCCATAGACCCTGCAAGTCAGCAGGGAACTGTTCATGCTGGTGGGGTGTGGGGTGTTCGTAGTTGGAGTCATATGGGACTCCTTATACTGTATGTCTAGACAGGACTCTGACAGATGGCATGTACGTAAGCACTCTGTCTGATCAACTGCATCCATTCATGTCCATTGTGCATTCCGACGGACTTCGGCAATTCCAGCAGGAGAACGCGGCACATCACACGCCCAGAATTGCTACAGAGTGGCTCCATGAACGCTCTTCTGAGTATAAACACTTGTGTTGGTCACCAAACTCGCCAGACATGAACATTATTGAGCATATCTGTGATGCCTTGCAACGTGCACTTGAGAAAAGTTCTCCACCCTGTCGTACTCTTACCGATTTATGGACAGCCCTGTAGGATTCCTGGTGTCAATTCCCTCCAGCAGAGACATTAGTCGAGTCCATTCCATGTCGTGTTGCGGCACTTCTGCGTGCCCGCGGAAGCCCTACACGGTATTAGGCAGGTGTACCAGTTTCCTTGGCTATTCAGTGTATGTCGAAGCCAACGGCCTTGGCGCAGTGGTAACACCGGTACCGGTCAGATCATCGAAGTTAATCTCTGTCGGGCTGGCCTAGCACTTGGATGGGTGACCACCCGGTCTGCGCTGTTGGCAAGCGGGCTGCACTCAGCCCTTGTGAGGCAAACTGAGGAGCTACTTGATTGAGAAGTATCGGCTCCCGTCTCGGAAACTGACATACGGCCGAGAGAACGGTGAGATGACTACATGCTCCTCCATATCTGCATCAAGTGACGCCTATGGGCTGAGGATGATACGGCGGCTGGTCGGTACCGTTGGCCTGTTCGGGTGGCGTTTAGTTTTTTAGTGTATATCGAAGCTGGAGGGAAAGCTCCACTCATTGATATATGTCATATTCCTCTATGTCTCGTAGGTTTCTGATTTCTTCTGAAACCTACAAAGGTATGGGGTGGGCAAAGTACATGTGGTCTGCTAAATACTGCATGCACCTTAAGACAGACAACAACTACACAAGGGGCAGATTACATATGTTGGGTTGCCTATGTTAAGTTGATGCAATATTTAGCAGGGTGATTTTATTTCGCCCACTTTGAATAATGGTAAATTTTGTCCTTTCGCTGGTCCAAATGACTAGAAAGCTGTCACTTTCGAGCACCCTCCTGCATTGGACAGAGTCACTGTAACTGGTCATGTGGAATGTATCGCTCATGTGTTTTTTTAGTTCCTCCAACGAGAATCAGCAGCCTTCTGGGTGTGAGCTCTCCTCCAGTGTGTGGTCACTGCACCTCCCCTGCTCCCACGCCCAGGCTACCCCACTGGCTAACGCTGCCGTCTTCTGTCCGAGCAGTGGGCAGCCCGACAGGCAGCGAGAGCCGACTATGGTGACGGTGGTGCAGCTGCTGCTGCTGCTGCCTCCGCTGCCGCTGCTGGCCGTCGACTACTGTGCGCTGTGCCGCGCGCCGGGCAGCCACACGCTCTGCCTCTACCCGGAGGCCGGGCCGTCGGCCGGCTGCACGGGCTACGTGCCGGCGCCCCTCACCGCCGGCGAGAAGAAGGCGCTGCTCGACACGCACAACGGGCTGCGCAGCCGCGTCGCGCTGGGCCAGGGCTGGTCGCCCAACAGCACGCACGACGCCCAGCCCAAGGCTGCCAACATGCGCCAGATGTACTGGGACGACGAGCTCGCCAGCACCGCGCAGCGCTGGGCTGACAGGTAGAGATGGGCACAACTGTTCTTTTCAGAGATCGGATCAGAACTGTTCACTCCCTGAAATGAATTAGCTCTTTTTCATGACTCACCACTCATTTACAATAGAAAATAAATGGAAGGCACATTGCCCTTTTAACTGGGTTCATTCCAGTACTATACCTGTATTTTGATCTTATTTGATCCTATTTTGAAGTAACACAGATAATGAGTAAGAATTTTGTATTGTTTATTAAAATTTCCACGATATGACAAAGTTTTTGATTATTGATTTATTTTGCACTATCGTGGTTTTTTGGGTGATCGGAAAATGTTCTAACTTGAGATTTACATTAACAATATATTTGGCTACAATGTATTAAAATTTCATTAACCTCATACAAATACATCGCAAGCCATATATTTTTAAAGTGAACGTTTACTTCCGAAGACGCCTAAAATCGCAAAATCTGTACCAGAATAAGAAAAAAAATATAAATTTGACTGTAAAACGAAAGTGCTGCATATAGCCTTACGCAGAATAAAACAAGGAAAATATTGGTGTATCACATTTTGCGATACGTTTATCGGTTCGCTCGTAATTAAAGCGTAAATTCGAGTGTCCATAATAAAAATCCTATAGTAAGAGGAGTCGTCAGGAACCTAATCTGATCAGTTTAAACAAATAAAAATAAAATAAAAACAAATGATGTATACATAACATAATAATGTAATATACGTAGCGGTATTACTACGAAGAACAATATCCAGTAGAGGCGAACTCCGATGCAGAGGCACTGAGTCGAGCAGGTCGAGCCGCGAGCTGTATTACTGCGTGAGCTGAGACCGCAGAGACCAGAGTGACACCTGAGTCGCTTTCCTCAATGCTCTGGCTAGAGTCGAGACGGTGGGGTGAGCATTGAGCGGGCGAGTTCCGAGGGTGGGAGGAGCGGTGAACTCACCCGCTCCGAGACAAATCGTCCGTTCTCTTGCGAGCAGGTTGTCGCAAGTAGTTCCTATCTTATCCGCTAGGTGGCTCTCTGTCCTGTTGGTCGCATCAAGTGCCCAGAGGGCAGGACGTGCGACTGAAACGATCGCCGACAGAGTGCGATGCGAAGTTAAGCTGCGCCAGACACTCACTGCACGCAGCAGGGGACGCACAGAGACGGCACGGCATATGTGAAACACAAAATCCAATGGGGCACTGCACAATGCAGGCAGCCAAGGTAGAAGCAGGGCAGAGGCCGGCGCTGGCTGTGTTGTGTGGCGTGCACTGTGCTCTGACCGGCAGAGGCGCCGCTGATATGCTCCGTCTCTCTCTCTCTCTCTCTCTCTCTCTCTCTCTGCCGTGGGAAACGTTTGGAGCTACCGTTCTTTATTTCTGAATTACTGATTGTTCACTCCTTTGAAAGATTCAACTCTATGAATTAGTTCAAGAGCGCATCCCCCATCTCTACTGACAGGTACTCATTTCGTGCAAAGTGTTGTTGACGACGATGATGATGATAATGTTGTCCCCGTCCTCTTCAATCCCAACACTGGTCTGATGAAGCTCTTCATGCGACACTACCTTGCCGTCAGCAAGCCCCTTGTATGGATTAACCTGTCTTGGGAAGCCAACAAAGGCTGATAAGCCAAGACATTATGAACACCTTCATAGTACACCACTGACCATTAAACCTGCTACACCAAGAAGAAACGCAGATAATAAACCGGTATTCATTGGACAAATATATTATACTAGAACTAGCATGTGATTACATTTTCACGCAATTTGGGTGCAGTAACCGGAACAGCCACCTCTGGCCATAATAAAGGCCTTGATACGCCTGGGCATTGAATCAAACAGAGCTTGGATGGCGTGTACAGGTACAGCTGCCCATGCAGCTTTAACACGATACCAAAGTTCATCAAGAGTAGTGACTGGCGTATTGTGACGAGCCAGTTGCTCGGCCACCATTGACCAGACGTTTCCAATTGGTGAGAGATCTCGAGAATGTGCTGGCCAGAGCAGCAGTCGAACATTTTCTCTATCCAGAAAGGCCCGTATAGGGCATGCAACATGCGGTCGTGCATTATCCTGCTGAAATGTAGGGTTTCGCAGGATCGAATGAAGGGTAGATCCACAGATCGTAACTCATCTGAAATGTAACGTCCACTGTTCAAAGTGCCGTCAATGCGAACAAGAAGTGACCGAGACGTGTAACCAATGGCACCCCATACCATCACGCCGGGTGATACGCCAGTATTGCGATGACGAATACACCCTTCCAATGTGCGTTGAACGCGACGTCGCCAAACACGGATGCGACCATCATGATGCTGTAAACAGAACTTGGATTCATCCGAAAAAATGACGTTTTGCCATTCCTGCACGCAGGTTCGTCGTTCAGTACACCAATCTGTGATACAGCGTCAAAGGTAACCGCAGCCATGGTCTCCGAGCTGATAGTCCACGCTGCTGCAAACGTCGTCGAACTGTTCGTGCAGATGGTTGTTGTCTTCAAACGTCCCCATCTGTTGACTCAGTTATCGAGACGTGGCTGCACGATCCGTTACTGCCATGCGCATAAGATGCCTGTCATCTCGACTGCTAGTGATACGAGGCCGTTGGGATCCAGCACGGCGTTCCGTATTACTCTCCTGAACCCACCGCTTCCATATTCGGCTAACAGTCATTGGATGTCGACCAACGCGAGCAGCAGTGTCGCGATACGATAAAGCGCAATCGCGGTAGGATACAATCAGACCTTTAACAAAGTCAGAAACGTGATGTTACGCATTTCTCCTCCTTGCACGAGGCATCACAACAACGTTTCACCAGGCAACGGCGGTCAACTGCTGTTTGTGTATGAGAAAACGGTTGGAAACTTTCCTCATGTCAGCACGGTGTAGGTGTCGCCACCAGCGCCCAACCTTGTGTGAATGCTCTGAAAAGCTAATCATTTGCATATCAGAGCATCTTCTTCCTCTCGGTTAAATGTCGCGTCACGTCTGTAGCACGCCATTTTCGTGGTGTAACAATTTTAATGGCCAGTAGTGTAGTTCGTTTGTCCGTCTGTAGAACGAAATACATCGTTGACACTGCGCATCACGGATCCGATAGTTTGTTGGGAGGTTTGTGGAGGTATGTTACATTAGATATCTACGCACAGGTTATGTATTTCGCGACCGTAGTAATGGCGTCCGATAACTACTGATATGGGTTCCGTAAGATTTACACCAGGCGAATTTGGTCGCCGAGACGTAAACGTGAGTTCACTATAACGCTCCTCAAATCACTGTAGCACGGTTCTAGTTCCCAGATACGAACAGGTATACCGCTGAAAGATTACATCACCGTCGCGGAAGACATCAAACACAAAGGGGTGCGGATGGTTCGCAGCTGTCACCGCGTTTTCGATTACTACCACAGGTCCCATTCAACTACAGATGAATGTCTCCCATAGTTTAGGCCGGTATTACACTATCAAATTTCTTTGTCCAATATCTTTGTCCAAAATCTTTGTCAAAGATATTTGATAGTGTAATAGGGACATTGTCAAATGTCGTCCAATATTTGATCAAATCTAGGGCCTCGCTGTATATTTGATCAAAGAAACCGCTTGTCTTCTGTTCACTGTAATGTGACATGTTACCATATGGAGCGCTAGCATCGCTGCAGCGTTCTGTCGTCTGTAGTGTTTTTATAACCATTGCCGGTAAATACAATTGGTGTGTGCCGAGAACTACAAAATTAATAAAGATGTCTGAAGCTGATGAGGCGCTTTACAACGTGAGGCACCCTGAATACAAAAATAGATTAAGAAGATTGGAGACCTGACCAGAACTGACCTGACCTGACCTGACCTAACCTAACCTAACATAACATAACATAACCCTCTCCTGTAGCAAGGAATCGGAGTGTTACAGCGAGCCTGTCTTCTGAAGATGTAGCAGTTCTTAAGTGAATATTGTGCTTTGTGATATGAGGATACACTTCATTGAGCACATACAGAAATGTATGCTCATCCATTCTAAAGTAATTGATGTACGACTTGACGTCTTCCACTGTAAGCTCACGTAACAAGTTTTGTTGAATGCTTTTATCGTGTCGTCGTAAAACCCACGGCTTAACCCAGATTAGATTAGTTTTTCGTTCCATAGATCCGTGCTGAGGAGATCCTCGTGGATGTGGAACATGTCGATTTTTTTTAAGCTGAAATAACAATACTAATAGTATGAATAAATACAATACACCATTTGTTTCTATTAAAAATTTCGCCAATGGAGTAGAAGGAGTTGGCTAGTAGTAAGTTTTTCAGGCTCCTTTTAAACTGATCTTTATTTCTAACTAAATTTTTTATGTTTCCTGGCAAATTATTGAAGATGAGTGTTCCTGAGTAGTGGACCCCTTTTTGAACTATAGTAAGTGCTTTTAAGTCCTTGTGCAGATCATGTTTGAAATGAGTTGTTTCTTGGAAAAAGATATATATTATTTACGACAAATTTCATTAAGAAGTAAATATACTGAGAGGCAGTTCTTTGAAGAGGTTTCTGTAGGACGTCCGTGAATTTACTCCACAAATAATACGTATTACACGCTTTTGGACTCTGAAAACTTTTGTTTGACTTCAAGATTTACCCCAAAATAATATCCCATATGACATTAGAATGAAAGTAGGCAAAGTATGCAAGCTTTTTCATTTTTATGTTGCCCATGTCTGCTAACACTCGAATTGCAAATACAGATTTGTTAAGGCCTTTCTGCAGTTCTGTGGTGTGCTCCTCCCAACTGAATTTATTATCAAGTTGTAATCCCAGGACTTTAAGACTGTCAACCTCGTATGTATGGTTCCATTTTTCCCCCACTTCTTTTCCGCATGTGCACACAATGCAATTGGGGTACGTACAACTGCTGCGGTTAATAACAAGTTGTTGTCAGCCATCTTGAACTTTGACGAAAAATTTGATGACAGTGTAATACCCCTTCTAGCGCTACGTCAAAGATCTTTGTCAAATATATTGGACGGAATATTGGATCACATCTTTGATCAAATCTTTGACAAAGAAATTTGATAGTGTAATACCGGCCTTAGAAAGGCTACCACCAGTCTGCGCTGCAAGTTTCAAGCCATCGTTCACCTCGATAACGACGTTTAAGCAGACGACCATCAACCTAGTGTTGCAAAAATGTGATTCACCCGAAGAGCGGACACATTTCGGTTCGTCGACTGTCGAATCCTGATGGTCCTGCGCCCAAAACAATCGTGTCGTTGTCGATGTCGTTGTGTCAACATGTGAAAACGTAGGGGTGACCTGCAGCGGAGCTCCATGTTCAACAACGGACGATGAATGGTTGGCTCCGAAACACTTGTGATCTTCCACCAGAGACGCTACAGATCACCATCGATCCTCTTGGAAAGAGCAGAAAAGCCCCAGTCCATGTCTGCCTCCGTCCGTGTCTGCTACGCTTACATGCGTTTGTTACCAAATCACGTGCAAGCAATGCTACTAGGGCAGTGGTGATAATGTCTTGGCTGTGATAAGTGTAAATGCACAGTCAGATGTACCTCAAATAATTTTGGCCAGTCATTTGAAGTGTCGAGACTTAGCCCACGCTACCGCAGAACCTATTAAAACGATTCCAAGTTTAGAAGTTCTTTGCGAGCTTCTTAACTGCAATATCAATAAAAGAATGCAGCTGGAATAGATTAAATCAAATGAGCTAGGCAATGAAAGGAATACACTTGAAATTCAACAATTTTGTAACTGAAATATAAGTGTCGTAGTTGCACTAGATATCTCAGTCTGCCAGCCGTTGTGGCCGAGAGGTTCTAGGCGCTTCAGTCCGTAACCGCGACGTTGCTACGGTCGCAGGTTCGAATCCTGCCTCGGGCATGGATGTGTGTGATGGCCTTAGTTTAGTTAGGTTTAAGTAGTTCTAAGTCTAGGGGACTGATGACCTTAAATGTTAAGTCCCATACTGCTTAGAGCCATTTGAACCATTTTATATCTCAGTCTATTCTAGCCAAATTCATGAAGTGTCTCTCATAATTTACAAATAATTGATTAAACTGCTAATTCTAAAAAGTATATAAAACACTTGCCTGTGAAAACTGCAAAGTTCCTAGTGCCTTCATTCATGAAAAAATTCTAAGTCATAATGTGAGCAATCTCCTGAAAAGCCAAGATCCAACAGTTGCATTATGCGGCCACTAATCCAAAAATCAATCTCACAGACTTCATAATCTCGCATTCTGGTGTCAGAGCGTTCGACGTCAAACACTAAGTTCCTCTCTCGTCTTGACATCTAAACCCAGCTTACTATGTGTTGCCCCCACTACCGCTTTTAGCTTGCTTCCCATTGCCTGCTGCTTTCAAGTCTTTCCTAGTGACATGCATCATATTTCAAATACGTCACTCTAAAAGAAATGTACACTATTTTTGTAAAAACACAGTTTTCATTCTGCCTGTGTGAAAGTTTTACAGTGTGTAGATACATCCCTGCCGCTTGTTTTCAAACTTAGTTCAACCTGTTCCCGTGAGTGGCGCAGTCACAGCATGTCTTCAAGATGGCTGATACACTTGACGTTCGTCAAAAGCAACGTGCTGTCATAGAATTCCTGTGCTGTGAAAACGAGACAGTGGGAAACATCCACAAAAGGTTGAAAAAGGTGTATGAAGATGCTGCTGTCGGTCGCAGTACAGTTAGTCGGTGGGCAAGCAGGTTACGTGATGAAAGCGGGCACGGCAATATTGAGGATTGTCCTCGCAGCGGCAGGCCTCGTACTGCACACACTCCGGACAATGTGCAGAGAGTTAACGAATTGGTGACTGCTCACAGACGCATCACAGTAAACGAATTGTCACGCTACGTTGAGATAGGGGAGGGAAGTGTTTGCAGAATACTGAAAGTGTTGGCGTTAAAAAGGTTTGTGCCAGGCGGGTTCCGAGGATGTTGGCAGTGGCTCACAAAGAAATAAGAAAAACGGTATGCAGCGCACTTTTGGAACAGTACGAGAATGGTGGAGATGAATTTCTTGGAAGAATTGTGACACGTGATGAAACATGGCTCCATCATTTTTCACCAGAGATGAAGAGGCAATCAATGGAGTGGCTCATGCAAATTCACCCAAGAAAAAAACTTTTAAACATGTAGAATAAAAGATGGATTTTAAAAAAAGTGTGCATTTCTTTTGGAGTGACCCTCGTACAACTTTTGAATGAATTTACCAAAATTAATGTAAAAAATTCATAATAAATTACAGTCAAATTCTGACCAAAATGACATAAAAACACTCTATATTTCAAATTAATTTGTACTCATTAAATAATACGTTAACGTAAATATCTTGTTTCTAACCTAAGGCATAAATAACTTGCAATTTTTTAATATTAAGCCCTGGTACTGAAGTTTAGAAAACAACGTGTTCTACTCTGCATGCTGTGGTATGTGTACATTATTTTTTCGTAAATCTGATTAGGTGGAAATATTAATTCAGTTGCTTTCGGCGACAGTTCCATGCTGCCGATCCTGCTGGTTAAGCCGCGCGCGGGCCATCACACATTATCTGCCCACATGCCTGCGCCAACTGTTAAGCATTTCAAACACGCCGAATTGAATGTCAGAGCGTGTACACCACAATAGCGCCCGCTTCAGCTTTCTGAAGTGGAATCACCTAGGTCCCATTTACAAATTTCTAAAGGAACTGCCACAAACATTTGTGAGCTCGCAGCTAAACATTGCTTGGCTTAAGCGCTTCGTATTCACACCGCTTCTCGACGCATTGAAACTCACGCTTCGGAGTCACCCAGATGTCCTTTGAGCGGCTTGGAACGTCTGTCTACTCGGAACCTCGCTCTCCACACTGTAATTACCTGTCCAGTCATCCCAATACGCGGGCGTCCGTACCGTAATCTCCTACTACGCAGCCTTCTCCCTAACTACTGCAGTCGAAATCCAGTTGAATCTGCTTACTGTAGCCAAGATCTGGACTTCTTCTACAATTTTTATCTCGCAAACGTTCTTGCTTTTCCAAATTGACGGTTACTTGATAACTTAGGTTGTGTCCTATCAACCGAACTCTTCAGTCACGTTGTGGCATAAATTTATTTTGCCTCCAATTCTATTCTCTGTATTCTGGCAACTCAGTAGGTGACTTACCGATATAGTACGATCGATGACAGTGCTATGAAGCGCCTCTAGGACATCCAGTGGTGGCCTCAGCTACGGTGCATGTGCAGTATACAGTGTGCTCTAAAATTCCCCTTACAAATATCTGGAACTTCTAGAGGGGACTGAGTAGACAATATTCTGAACCCATATCCGGAAACTACAGATTACGTGCAACAGCAGTTTGAAACCATGTATGCTTGATAGGCATGGAACAGGGTAGTCATGGTACTTATGTCGTATCGGCTGATGTCTCTGACGTGGTTCGCGTGACATTCATGCATTTGTGAGTGTTAGAGCCACATGGTTGAGTGCACGTTTTGCAGAAGAAGTTCCTGTGGCACGACTATGATAGTAGCCTTGTACCACATTCGTAGATACAATCCGTGCACAGAACTTGGCGGTCGCCACATCGAACCTTACTTGTAGTGGATCAGAATGCTAACTCTCCTCAGTAAAGGACGAAAACGCTTCAACGGAAAACAACAGTGTTTGTGGAAACTGATAATTTTTGTTTTTGATTTTTTGGTTATTAATGAGTGGGATTATAAAACAACTACTGAGTCACGCCTAATAAACTACTTGTAAAAGTGGTCGCATTACCAACATGTTTCCAAATGGTTGTAGCACGGAAACGGTACGTTTCCGGACATGGCTCTGAGCACTATGGGACTTAACATCTGAGGTCATCAGTCCCCTAGAACTTACAACTACTTAAACCTAACTAACCTAAGGACATCACACACATCCATGCCCAAGGCAGGATTCGAACTTGCGACCGTAGCGGTGCGCCGTTCCAGACTGTAGCGCCTAGAACCGCTCGGCCATCCCGGCCGGCTCCGGACATGGATTCCAATTCAAAATATTATTTACTCAGACCCTTCGATAAGTCCTAAAAATTCGTAAGGAGGATTTTAGAGCACCCCGTACAAATACCTGCATCGGCCGTGCAAGAGAACTTTGTATCTTCAAACATTTGGTGACTTCCCCTGAATCGGTCGTAGTCATCTTGAATTGGCTGTGGTCGCGGATACGTACTGGATTACTATACTGGAGGACTTTGCTATGAAGTACAAAGATTTGGCTCAAGCTCCATGGATATTTTGCTTAAACTAGGTTGGTCTGTTTTGTGTTCTGCTACACTTCGACCAGGTACTGACAGGGTATGAACTAGGTCATGTGCTGTACTGTCACTGTTGTTTCACTGTGTCTATGCTCTCCTTGTCTGAACCCTTTATCGTCCACGTTTCGCTACCGTATAAGGCTACATTCCAGGAAAATAATAAAAGGCTTTCCAGCACGTAAAACTACATTCAGTGTTCAAACTCAGTCTTGTTCAGAAACGCTTTTCTTGCTTCTGCCTCATCCTGTGTTGTAGATGCTCTTTTTTTGTTGTAGTCAGTTATTTTGCTGCCCAAATGCTCTCAGCATCACTTAATTTTGTTCGGCAACATTCCACATAGCTTGCTTTACTTTTGTTGATGTTACCTTATAACTTTTTTTCAAGACATGGTCCATTCTGTTCAAATGATTTTCCACGTCATTTGCCCCATCTGACAGAATTACAATGTCGTCGGGAAATGTTAAACTTTTTATTTCTCCTCATTGCACTTTATGTCCTTTCCGAATTTGTACTTAGCATCCCTAATTTATGGCTCGAGGTACAAAGCGAATAACATTGAGGCTAAGTTACAACATTGTCTCACTCCTTTCTCACCTATTGCTTCACTTTCATTACTGACTCTTCCATCGCCAATCTCATTTGTATACAAGTTGTAGATAATCTTTCTCACTCTGTATTTTTGTTTTTATCCCAGCAACCTTCTGATTTTCAAAGAGAACATTCCAAGACGTATTTTCAAAAGCGTTCTCCAAATATATAATAAACGCCTTTATTGAGTCAGTTTTTATGATACGTTATAGGATCAGCATTTCCTTGTGAGTTCCTATATTTCTCCTGAACCAAAACTGATATTCTGCCAGTCTTCACATTTTTCTATAAATAATGCTCGTCAACATTTTGAAACAATGAGTTCTTAAACTAATTTTTCTGTCATAATCACACCAGTCTGCACCTGACTTGGTTTGAAGTGGAAACATAACGGTTTAAGTTTTCGCTAGTTGTCACTTTCGCCGTTACAACCCAAAAACTTCCACTGCAGCCACTGCGTGGCCGTTGATGACAATTCTTACTCCTGTTTTGATTCGTTGGCTTGCACAGAGCTCGACATGTTCGCATATTTACTTATATAGCTTACAGTCAGTGGCATGACCTTGCGCTTCGTAACTACATTCACGAATATAAACTGCGGATTACACGAAAATTACTGTTACCTACCACAAAATTTAATGCAGTATACATAAAACAAATAATAATTTGTTGTCAGTAACAAAATATATCCTGTGGAGTTCTATTTTATAGTCATAGCCACATTCAGTAGACCACACGGCATCACGGCTATAACAGTCACATTCAGTCGCAAATCCTGATCACTGGAGTTCATTATTTGCTACGCCCACTACTCGAGCACTGTATTAAACATCACACGAGAATAAACACGTATCCTTTCGATATTCCAGGCGACGCTGGAAAATGAATAAGAAGAGTAGGAAACGGAGCAATCTTCCACAGTTACACTCCTGGAAATTGAAATAAGAACACCGTGAATTCATTGTCCCAGGAAGTGGAAACTTTATTGACACATTCCTGGGGTCAGATACATCACATGATCACACTGACAGAACCACAGGCACATAGACACACGCAACAGAGCATGCACAATGTCGGCACTAGTAAAGTGTATATCCACCATTCGCAGCAATGCAGGCTGCTATTCTCCCATGGAGACGATCGTAGAGATGCTGGATGTAGTCCTGTGGAACGGCTTGCCATGCCATTTCCACCTGGCGCCTCAGTTGGACCAGCGTTCGTGCTGGACGTGCAGACCGCGTGAGACGCCGCTTCATCCAGTCCCAAACATGCTCAATGGGGGACAGATCCGGAGATCTTGCTGGCCAGGGTAGTTGACTTACACCTTCTAGAGCACGTTGGGTGGCACGGGATACATGCGGACGTGCATTGTCCTGTTGGAACAGCAAGTTCCCTTGCCGGTCTAGGAATGGTAGAACGATGGGTTCGATGACGGTTTGGATGTACCGTGCACTATTCAGTGTCCCCTCGACGAACACCAGTGGTGTACGGCCAGTGTAGGAGATCGCTCCCCACACCATGATGCCGGGTGTTGGCCCTGTGTGCCTCGGTCGTGTGCAGTCCTGATTGTGGCGCTCACCTGCACGGCGCCAAACACGCATACGACCATCATTGGCACCAAGGCAGAAGCGACTCTCATCGCTGAAGACGACACGTCTCTATTCGTCCCTTCATTCACGCCTGTCGCGACACCACTGGAGGCGGGCTGCACGATGTTGGGGCGTGAGCGGAAGACGGCCTAACGGTGTGCGGGACCGTAGCCCAGCTGCATGGAGACGGTTGCGAATGGTCCTCGCCGATACCCCAGGAGCAACAGTGTCCCTAATTTGCTGGGAAGTGGCGGTGCGGTCCCCTACGGCACTGCGTAGGATCCTACGGTCTTGGCGTGCATCCGTGCGTCGCTGCGGTCCGGTCCCAGGTCGACGGGCACGTGCACCTTCCGCCGACCACTGGCGACAACATCGATGTACTGTGGAGACCTCACGCCCCACGTGTTGAGCAATTCGGCGGTACGTCCACCCGGCCTCCCGCATGCCCACTATACGCCCTCGCTCAAAGTCCGTCAACTGCACATACGGTTCACGTCCACGCTGTCGCGGCATGCTACCAGTGTTAAAGACTGCGATTGAGCTCCGTATGCCACGGCAAACTGGCTGACACTGACGGCGGCGGTGCACAAATGCTGCGCAGCTAGCGCCATTCGACGGCCAACACCGCGGTTCCTGGTGTGTCCGCTGTGCCGTGCGTGTGATCATTGCTTGTACAGCCCTCTCGCAGTGTCCGGAGCAAGTATGGTGGGTCTGACACACCGGTGTCAATGTGTTCTTTTTTCCATTTCCAGGAGTGTATGTGTGTGTAGAGGTATTTCTTCTACATTTTACGACTAAGTGTGAGCGCAACTCGCTTCTGTGGCACAATTATCAGAATTAA
Organism: Schistocerca cancellata; assembly: GCF_023864275.1. Classification (NCBI taxonomy): domain Eukaryota; kingdom Metazoa; phylum Arthropoda; class Insecta; order Orthoptera; family Acrididae; genus Schistocerca; species Schistocerca cancellata. The sequence continues at coordinate 19,046,277 of NC_064633.1, read as the reverse complement.
TAGCATTTTCTATGCAAAGCTCTCTTACGCTACTGGTTTGTAGAGCTCCATTTCGCTCCTGTCTACGATAGAACGTCTCCTCTTTCGTCCAATGTACTAAAGGCAAATACTGTTTCTATTCTTCCTGAAACATTCTTGCCTTCATGTTCGGTAATTACGAGCTGTAAGTGGAATAATTCGTAATTAGATCTCTAGTTGTTGATCTCGGTTTCCTATTTTAGTTATAAAAGAATCTTTTATAATAGCATAGTTTCCTATATGATAATTATATCGCTTATGGGTACCTCCTATCCCACCCACTCCCCCAGCCATTGCTAATACGCAGATTCCACATTCAGCCGGTAAAAAATAAATAAAAACATTTCTGTGTTTTTGCATTCCACATCATTAATTTCACGATTTGACTGAAATAACAGATCTACATTCTCGTGTAAATTTTACTCATTCTGCACATTTTTGCTTCGGTTGCAAAGACGGCGCACGGAAAAATCATGTTGTCGTATTGCTGTCACAGTGTAATTAGCCGGTATGGAGTCTATTGCTGCTGGGAGCTAAATTTACTTATTATTATTATTATTATTATTATTATTCGGCCCACTCGTGTATCCTTGATGACTGCACGAGAGAAAGCTTTCCGCGTCGCCTGGGCCCGTCAACACCGACATTAGACTGTGAAACGTCCCCTTTGAAAAATTATACTTGACTGTGTTTAAACTGACGTGTTTTTAGCGCAACGCAATCTGACTTTCAAAAATCCCTACAAAAGAATGGCCCTGACTAACATTAAACTATACCTTTCACAAATCACTTACGTCACCAAAAATCTTCGTTACTCGAACTACTGCAATACAGCGAGCGCCACTACTGCCAGCTAAATAAAAGATTCAAACTACGGAAGGCACTAACTACTGATACGCATAGTTAGCAAATGAAAGATTTTAATAGAGAACAAACAATGTATTTACCTTAATAGTGTTGAAAAATCATAATATACATAGCAGTTCATGAGATCTAGTGTTACAAATTTCAAAACTCCGCCATCTCTCTCCCCACATCCACCACTGCTGGCGGCTCACCCCCAACTGCGCAACGCTACGCGCTATTCACATCCAGCTGCCCAACACTACAATGGCAGACAACAATGCAAACTAGCCACAGACTGCACACAGCACAGCCAGTGATTTTCATACAGAGCACTACGTAACGTTGCCAATAAGAAAACATAAACAGCCTACTTACAACTGTTGATGACTGGAAACGTGTTGCCTGGTCAGACGACTCTCGTTTCAAATTGTATCGAGCGGATGGACTTGTACGGTTATGGAAACATCCTCAACAATCCATCGACCCTGCGTGTCAGCAGCGAACTATTGTAGCTAGTGGAGGCTCTGTAAGGGTGTGGGACCTTTGCAGTTGGAGTGATATAGGACCCCTGATATGTCTAGATACGACTCTGGCAGGTGACACATACGTAAGTATGCTGTCTGATCACCTGCATCCATTCATGTCCTTTGTGCATTACGACGGACTTGGCCAATTCCAGCAGGACGACGTGACACCCCACACATCCAGAATTACTATAGAGTGGCTCCATGAACACTCTTCTAAGTCCAAACACTTCCACTGGTCAACAAACTCGCCAGACATGAACATTATTGTACATATCTGGGATGCCCCGCAACGTGCTGTTCAGGAAAGATCTCCACCCCCTCGTACTCTTATGGATTTATGGAGAGCCCTACAGGGTTCATGATATCAGTTCCATCCAACACTACTTCAGACATTAGTCGAATCCACGCCACGTCATGTTGCCACACTTCTGCGCGCTTTCGGGGGCCCTACACGGGATTAGGCAGGTGTACCAGTTTCTTTGGCTCTTCGGTGTATTATAGGAGTCACTCAACAATCAGTACCGGATGAGGCGCTCGGAGCATTCGTCTCGTATTTGGGAGAAGCGAGTTCTGCTTCACACCCAGCCATTCTGTTTCTGGCTGCAGGCGAATGCCGCGTATAGCTTCATATAGAAGGAAGCGTCCGATTCAATTGACTACCACGGTCCTGCAAAATTTGAGCTCTGTCACTACTGACCTCGCAGTCAATGGGACGTTCAGCTAAAATTTCCCTTAAACAACAAAGCGCTACGATCAGGAAAAGAGAACGATCAACAGTTTGATGAGATGTTTTGAGATGTGGCTGCAGGGTTGTCAACAGATAGAAGGGCTATCCGTCAGATAGTGTAACAGTCTGCTTCTCGCCTGCTTAAGAGGCTCACTGGAGGTAATATTTTTATCATCACCTTCAAAGAACCCAAGGATCGCTTTGGAGCGCTTTACATGGTGCAGGACTGGAACCTGGTGATTATCCGGCCCTCCACTGCTGGTGCAAGTCATGGCAGCTAAGTGGTCTGTATATGCCAGCCAGTTGTACCGGATAGGGGCAGCAAAATGTGTCGCCTTCGAGACGTTAAAATGGCAGAAATTAGCAGGTATCGAAGATCCGTGCTGGATACGGTGTCTTATGGACGGTGCCCAATTTTCATCCAAAGCGCTAGAATATGGTTCAAATGGCTCTGAGCACTATGGGACTTAACATCTGTGGTCATCAGTCCCCTAGAACTTAGAAGTACTTGAACCTAACTAACCTAAGGACATCACACACATCCATGCCCGAGGCAGGATTCGAACCTGCGACCGTAGCGGTTACGCGGTTCCAGACTAAAGCGCCTAGAACCGCACGGCCACATCGGCCGGCGCGCTGGAATAGTTCATTCATTTGTACGGAAGGTGAGGCTAACCGTGTTTGCCCTCTTTCGGCCCAGCGTTTTTTACAGAAACTATACAACAAAATATTTTGCGCTACTTATAGCTTTATATATGAGCTTCGTCATGATGTGCTCATCATTTCGTTAATGGTTAGGGTTATTGTGATATTTGCACGCAAATAAGACACTGGACTATATTCGAGAAAGTCTACAATGAAAATTACATAATATTTTGCTGCATATAAAATGTAGCTAACATACTGAATTTTTTTTTTTAGACTTGGATGGAGGTGTCTATATGTCACCAACCTCTAGAAAATTGATTTGATGCACCACATTGATTTGCGATTGCGCGGACCAGCGATAAAGCCATAGTGAAATACACACATTACTCATATTTAATAAACGTTTTGAGAAATCGAATTTCGGAAATGATAGCACAGAATGCGGAGAGTATTTTGCCATATGGATGTTATGCAAAACTTCATTATCTACCGTGTTATTCCACAAACTACAGACTTTTTAATGAAAGAATGTAATTTTTTAGGGCCATCGATATCTGGTGAAATGATAAATGCTGTGGGTTTCGGGACAACGTAAGTGAAGACATTACATGTTTGTTTTTGTACCGAGGATGTGGTTTTTCATGAGGTACTGAGCCTACATTTTCTCAGATCTTCATGTAATAAAGCGCTGTTTTCAAGTTCTCTCGCAGTTGCGTCTGCAAAACGTGTTTGTTAGATGGGAATGGAAACGAGCGTTTGGGGTCATTGGCCGGGAGGCCCCTTGCGAGGCAGGTGCAGCCACCCTGGTGCAGGTCTTACTACATTCGACGCCACATTGGGCGACCTGCGCGCCGGGTAGGGATCAAATGATGATGATGATGCGAGCACAACGCCCAGTCCCTGAGCGGAGAGAAATCTCTAAGCTGGTCGTAGGTTGTGGTCCAAAACTGAACAGCATAGAGACAGAAGTGATGACACTTTGTGCGGGACCTGACCATCATATTGCAGGACAATGCTCAAGCACGTACAGTGCAAGCTGTTACTGATTTGTGTGACTGATGGAGCTGCTAAGTGCTATACCACCTACTGCACTCCCCTGACTTAAGCCCGCGTGATTTCAACTCGATTTCTAAACTGAAGAGAACACTTCACGGCATTCGCTTCAGAACTGCTGCAAATTCGTCAGGCAATAAACCGCGCCGCTCGAGCTGTCAACACATCTGGCACTGCTAAGAGTATCCTACGACTTCCACATCGCTAGCAACGGGTTATGCACAATGCTGGTGACTACTTTGAAGGTCAGTAAAACTTTGAAACACGTATCTATTTTGTAGGAGCTGTGAATAAACAGTTGCCACTATTAAAGTTCCAACCTCGTATGTAGGACAGGCTATGAGGAAATTTTCGACGAGACTAAGGGAGCACGCAAACGGTTTTAAACAGGACAGTTACGGCAGATGAGTGTTTGCCGAACATATGTATAAGACTGGCCACCCTCTGAAAGGCATACGAGATATGCGCGTAGATAAGAAAGAAAAAACTTTACCTACTCGAGGAATCTGAAATAGCAATTCACCGGGTTAGGTTTGACAAAGTACTTAATGTACAAGCCGGCGAGAGAGGTACAGTTTTCTTCAATACTACTGTGAATCGTTTTAATGTTAGCGTTACCCCATTAAACGAGAGGGGTTTTATACAGATAACATTTGATATGCTGCTTCATCATGTCCCTTGTAACATCTTTGGAATTTTATGCAATTGTTGATAGCTCAGTGCAATCTCTTGGTGCCGACACACGTTTACCGAACCAGCCGGTACGCCAATAGGCGGAAGATGAAACTTGCACCAGATGAGACTGGTGTTTAGCGCCGTACGGAAGTAACGTTTAGTGGATGCTCGGTATAATGGATAAGTGGAGTAGAGAATCTGGTGTTGTCGTTTTTTAAATTAAGACGAAGACCTCATGCCCGAATAACTTTATTTGTTCTTTCTTTTTTGATTTTGTGTGCCTTTTAAGCGCATTGTGGAGTTAACACAGACAGCCATACGGTCAGAGCTTGACTCCTGTAACGCGTTGCTGAGGATTGAACAGTAATAGTACTAAATCAAAATAATAATAATAATAATAATAGAAATGAGAATCACAATCAGGCAAATCTCGCAGCAGAGGAAATTGTAATACCAGCAGATCGTACCTACACTAAGAAATAGTAAGTTCGTTATTAGCGTTTTCCACAGTTAATATGCACGATTCCTGTCGTAATGAGGTGGAACGCGTCCAAAGGTTACCTACGCAGTATTTGTTTTTGTATATGATAAGCTAACGTCAGATGGATTAACAAATTTCATAAATGCTTCAACTTAATAAAAAAAACGAGGGAATATTAGACGTTCATACTACCCCCATTTAGCAAATTTACTTAAACAAAACCAACAAAAGTAAAAACGATATTCTTCAATCCTATACTCGTTACTAATGAGGAATACTTACATTCAATAAAAAAAGCAATCATTTTTCTGTTATACTACACATACTACAAGTTTTTAAGTAAAATTTCACCTATGCAATAGCACAAATTGTGCAGAGAACCTGTTCTACATCGACATCATACTCCGCAAGCCACCTAATGATGTGTGGCGGAGGGTACTTTCGGTACCAATATCTGATCCCTCCAATGATTAAAGAAAGAATGATTGTCGGTAAGCGTCTGTATTGGCTGTAATTTCTCGAATTTTCTCCTCGTGATCAATATGCGAGAGGTACGTGGGGGGAAGTAAGATGTTGTCTGACTCCTCCTGGAAAGTGCTGTCCCCAAGTTTCAATAGTAAATCTCTCCGTAATGCACAACGTTTCTCTTGCGACGTCTGCCAGTGGAGTTTGTTTAGCATTACCGTAACGCTCTCTCACCAGCTAAACGATCCCGTGACGAAACGCGCTGCTCTTCGTTGAACCTTCTCTATCTCCTCTATTAGTCCTACCTGAAAGGGATCCTAGCTAGATGAACAGTACTCAAGAATCGGGCGAACAAGCGCCTTATAAGCCACTTCTTTCGTGGATCCTTCCGATGAATCTTCTGGTGTCTGCTTTTCCCACTATCTTTTTTATATGGTCATTCCACTGAAGGTCGCTCTGGATAGTTACGCCTAGATATTTTAAGGCAGACCTTGTCTCCAGCTGTTTGTCTTCAATAGTGTAACTGTACAGTGGATTTCTTTTCCTATGTCTGCACAATATGTTAAATTAAGGGGGCTCCGGAACGCCCTATACTTGCAGTGTTAAAATAACGCTTATAAATTACATCTTTCCTCACAAAGTATTTGAGGTAGGAAGTTGAACTTTTTACACATTATTTATTGGAATATGGGCTACAACTTAACTCAGGGATTTTACAAAATTTTAGTTCAGTTATTAAAGATGATTTTTTTTTCAATTGTAATGAAAATTCACAACTTTTTTTGCAATTTTTTATTTATATATTCAAAAATATACAGTTTTTTTGGAAAAAGGCTGTGTTAAATTATGCAGAAGGTACTGTGTAACATTTACTGAAAGTTTGAAACAAATATGTTTGGAAGATCCTTAGAAAACATGTAATTAGTATGAGAAAATAAAAGTTTTGGGAATCGAGCGACAAAGATTGGATTAACTTTTTAGTGCATTCCAGGTCCATAGGATGGATTATCTTCATCCTCTGCAAACTCCTCCTCCAGCTTCCTCTTGTTCCTCCTCCTGTTTACTCTTGCTTGTATTTCTAGACTCTTTACAGCCCTGTCTGCAGCCCGAAGGCATTCCTTGTCTAAAGCAAGCATCGCTCGTACCATGTTAGAACCTATCTTCATTCCCATATTTCTAAATACCTTGCACCTTACAATGTTGCCATCATTGAAAGTCGCAACAGCATCATAGACACCAAAGTGAAGTGTTTCTATTCCAACAAATACAGTCTTGGGGATTCTCGACCATATAACACTATTTACACTTTCATTGGGGTTTTGAGTTTTTCCGTGAATACACTTTTTCAACAGTTCAGATGCTGCTAAGTCTCTGAAAATAGGTTAGCCACAACACATACTTTATCTCACATCACTAAAATGTACCTGATGAACACGGACGTTAATAATAACACCATTTGACAGCAGTTTAACAGCGCCACAGTGGGTCACGCCCATGTAGAACACATTTCAAAAAAAATTTAAGAATAGTTGTAGTCTTCGGAATTGAATAAATTATATATCTATTAAAAGGTAATAGTCTGCAGATTCATAAAACGCAAAAAAGTAAAAATTGAACTTTTCATGATTTTGAGCCTTTCCGGAGCCCCTTAATTTAAGTTCAGGGTCAACTGCCAGAGTCTGCACCAATCATCAATTCTCTGCAGGTCGTTCTACAAATTCTTACTATCTAATGGCATTGCTACTTTGGTATAAACAACTGCATCATCTGCGAATAGCCTTAGAGAGCATCCGACGCTTCCTACTAGATCATTTATATGTATGGTAAACAGCAACGGTCCTATCACACTTCTCTGTGGCGCTACGGATATTATCTTTACATCTGTCGATTTACTTCCGTTAAGAGCAACGTGTTGAGTTCTATCTCCAAGAAAGACTTGAATCAAATCGCAGATCTGCTCCGATACTCCGTAAGCTCGTATTTTTTTTTTTCATTAAACGGCAATGCGGGACGGTGTCAAATGCCTTACTGAAATCAAGGAACACGGCATCAACCTGAGCGGCGTTGTCCACTGCGCTGTGGATCACGTGGAGGAACAGAGCGAGCACAGTTGCGCAGGATCTCTGTTTGCGGAATGCATGTTGATACTTATAGAGGAGATGTTCATTTTCCAAGAACGTCATAATTCTTTAGCATAAAACATGTTCCATAATTCTACAACAGATTGACATCAACGATATACGACTATAATTGTGTGGATCTGTTTTACGGCCATTCTTAAAAACAGGAATGACCTGCGTTTTTTTCCAGTCGTTAGGTACCTTTCGTTGCTCAAGCGATCTACGATAAATTACTGCTAGAACGGGAGCAAGTTCTTTCTCGTAATCTTTATAGAATCTTATAGGTATCTAATCTGGTCCTGAAGTCACTACTAAGCGATTGTAGCTGCTTTTCACTTCCGCAATCGGTTATCTCAGTATCTGCCATTCCGACGTTCGCACGACGATTGAAAGGAGGGACAGTGTTAGGATCTTCCGCGGTGAAACGTTTTCGGAAGACCGGATTCAGTATTTTGGTCTTCTCTCTGTTATCTTCCGTTTCGGTGCCGGTGTGGTCGCTGAGAGAATGAATGGAAGATTTTGATCCACTTACTGATTTTACACACTACCAAAATCTCTTAGGGTTTTTACTCAGGTCCGTTGACAACGTCATACTTTCAAAATCACTGAACGCTTCTCTTATTGCTCTCCATACGCTCATTTTCGCTTTGTTCAGCTTTTGTTTGTCAGCTACATTTTTACTTGTCTTGAATCGGAGATGGTTCAAATGGTTCAAATGGCTCTGAGCACTATGGGACTTAACTTCTGAGGTCATCAGTCCCCTAGAACTTAGAACTACTTGAACCTAACTAACCTAAGGACATCACACACATCCATGCCCTAGGCAGGATTCGAACCTGCGACCGTAGCAGTCGCGCGGTTCCAGACTGTAGCGCCTAGAACCTCTCGGCCACCCCGGCCGGCAGAATCGGAGATGAAGTGCTCTTTGTTTACGTAGCGCTTTTCTAACACTGCTATTAAAACAAGGTGGATCTTTCCCGTCCCTTAAAACCTTAGCCGGAACATACTTGTCTAGGGCATATTGAGGGATGCCTTTGAATTTCTTCCGTTTGTTCTCCACATATTCGTCCCATCACCGAATATTTGATGCTGACTGCTGAGATATTCTGAAATTTGTATCCTTGCTGAGCAAATATATCTTCCTACCTTTCTTAACATTCCTTGTAAGACCCGTCGTCATAGATGCTGTCACAGCCTTATGATCACTGATACCTTCCTCTTCGTTAAGTATTTTTTTTAAAGGTAGCTTTGCTCTAGGGCGGGAATTTTATTTATTGGGTAATGACTATTTTAATCGGCTGAGGAAAAAAATTCCATAGGTAATGCTGACAACTCACGTTATTATGGAACAAGTACGAACATCAGAAAGATATCAACACCAACTCTTTGTTCTCATAAAAGACTGGTACCTGGATATACAGCAGATGAGGAGTTCATCGGCAACCATTATTACATGAAGGGAGCAGTTGTTAGCGCTTTTGTTAACACTCATAGTAGTACTTAGCGTTGCGAGTGGTGGTCGGTAGAGAGAAAATTTTGTGCAGATGACTTATCTTACTAACAGTTTAACAAATGATAGAAATGAATTACTTGAAGCAAGCAAGCAAGGATTCCGAAAGGACTTACTTAGAAGGACTTCTGTAAAGCCACTGCATGGGTGTCCGTGATTTTATTCGCAAACTGTTCCGTGTCACTTCGCTGCGTCAGCGAATAACTGAAGTCCACACATGTCACGAAGTAAACGTACTAAAATATTTAAAAAAACTTGTAACTTTGATTTCTGTAGAACTATTGTTAGTACACGCGCGTAATGTGTAAAAAGGCTCTGAAAAATGATAAGAAAAGTATTGAAGGAATAAGTGAAGGTAATAAGAATAAGCTCTACGTGATAATTTCTGGTGGACACACAGAATGGAAAAAGACAGGGAAGGATATCCTAGGAAAGGTACAGCAATCAACGTCGATTTGTTGTATGCGTATGTTAGGGTAGGAGATCTGAATACGCGGTACCGTCTCCAGGATGACAAAGAACAGCAGACGGTAACAGCCAGTGATGTTCTCTCTATTAAGAACACAAAAAATGTGGTTTCTTAGATTTTTATGCCATTCCATGCACCTTTGTTGTTTTGAAATAGGGTCAAAGTAAGATACTTATTTTTTTCTATCAAAATAATGATGTTTGCATCATAGCAGCATGCTAACACTCTTTGCGTTAAGGCACTCCATCAGTTTTGAAAATAACTAGGAAAAAAGGAAATCTCCATATTTCCATTTACTCTTGATTCAGCGGTAGGCAACAAAAAAATGTTATTACTAACGCCGCCCAAGTTGCATTATTAGCTTCGAAGCTGATTTTGCCTCGAGCTCCATTGCGACGGTCAAGGTTGTGGCTAGTAATAGATTAACACTGTGGGAAACCACTAGTTCTACTAGGAATATTAAAAACGTAAAATGTCAAGGATATCCTTGCCAGTATGACTATTATCATCCTTTTGTAGCATCACAAATCATGCATAACTCAATACTGAACTTATTTTGCTTGTCATGCAGAGAATTGATGCTGCGCTTCTATAATTTTTTTTAGTTCCTCAGATCTTAAGACTATCCAGAATGTTTCATTTGTTTCGTTAAGGAACGTCAGACATCTTAAAACAATCCTGTGTATTTCCCGATAGCGCGTAATACATTCAGTACTGAAGAAGCATTGCAAATAATTTTCGACAATATCTCGACACATTTCTTTCTGTCCGCTTTACTAACGCTACATGAGACACACTAACTCAGTTGTGTAGCCACACAGTTATACGACTCGAAGTACGGAATACCGAAAACGCGCACGCACGCACGCACACACGCACACACGCACACACGCACACACGCACGCACACACACACACACACAAGAAGTACTCACATTGTTCTTTTCCACTACACAGTGTCACAAGTTTTCAGTTTTCTGTTAGTTATTTCTTATTTACAGTGAAGTAATTATTTCCGCGCAAGCTAAGCTATTCAATGATACCACTTCATATTCTACTATCGCCACAACTGCCTTACCGTGCGTACGTAATTTCTTTTCTTTCTGTTGCACTACTACTTCAATCATCCGTACAATCCTGGTAGAATGCATACTGACGAAAAACAGTGTTTATAAAACGATTATGTCGTTTCATCGTCAAAATCATCAACTATTTGATATCCGTCGCTGGACTCTCCCAATCCTTAACATCTTCAGAGGTAACTATCTACACACTTCCCATGAGGTAATGGTTTAAAATTTTTCGCTGATCCACAACTTCACTAGCCCATCTGTCAATCATGCACCTGGACGTACATCCACCCTCTTCCATTTAATTTTCATTATTGTTGTAATTCCATCCTACATCCCAGTCTGGCACGTCTCCCATTTATTTACACTCCTGGAAATTGAAATAAGAACACCGTAAATTCATTGTCCCAGGAAGGGGAAACTTTATTGACACATTCCTGGGGTCAGATACATCACATGATCACACTGACAGAACCACAGGCACATAGACACAGGCAACAGAGCATGCACAATGTCGGCACTAGTACAGTGTATATCCACCTTTCGCAGCAATGCAGGCTGCTATTCTCCCATGGAGACGATCGTAGAGATGCTGGATGTAGTCCTGTGGAACGGCTTGCCATGCCATTACCACCTGGCGCCTCAGTTGGACCAGCGTTCGTGCTGGACGTGCAGACCGCGTGAGACGACGCTTCATCCAGTCCCAAACATGCTCAATGGGGGACAGATCCGGAGATCTTGCTGGCCAGGGTAGTTGACTTACACCTTCTAGAGCACGTTGGGTGGCACGGGATACATGCGGACGTGCATTGTCCTGTTGGAACAGCAAGTTCCCTTGCCGGTCTAGGAATGGTAGAACGATGGGTTCGATGACGGTTTGGATGTACCGTGCACTATTCAGTGTCCCCTCAACGATCACCAGTGGTGTACGGCCAGTGTAGGAGATCGCTCCCCACACCATGATGCCGGGTGTTGGCCCTGAGTGCCTCGGTCGTATGCAGTCCTGATTGTGGCACTCACCTGCACGGCGCCAAACACGCATACGACCATCATTGGCACCAAGGCAGAAGCGACTCTCATCGCTGAAGACGACACGTCTCCATTCGTCCCTCCATTCACACCTGTCGCGACACCATTGGAGGCGGGCTGCACGATGTTGGGGCGTGAGCGGAAGACGGCCTAACGGTGTGCGGGACCGTAGCCCAGCTTCATGGAGACGGTTGCGAATGGTCCTCGCCGATACCCCAGGAGCAACAGTGTACCTAATTTGCTGGGAAGTGGCGGTGCGGTCCCCTACGGCACTGCGTACGATCCTACGGTCTTGGCGTGCATCCGTGCGTCGCTGCGGTCCGGTCCCAGGTCGACGGGCACGTGCACCTTCCGCCGACCACTGGCGACAACATCGATGTACTGTGGAGACCTCACGCCCCACGTGTTGAGCAATTCGGCGGTACGTCCACCCGGCCTCCCGCATGCCCACTATACGCCCTCGCTCAAAGTCCGTCAACTGCACATACGGTTCACGTCCACGCTTTCGCGGCATGCTACCAGTGTTAAAGACTGCGATGGAGCCCCGTATGCCACGGCAAACTGGCTGACACTGACGGCGGCGGTGCACAAATGCTGCGCAGCTAGCGCCATTCGACGGCCAACACCGCGGTTCCTGGTGTGTCCGCTGTGCTGTGCGTGTGATCATTGCTTGTACAGCCCTCTCGCAGTGTCCGGAGCAAGTATGGTGGGTCTGACACACCGGTGTCAATGTGTTCTTTTTTCCATTTCCAGGAGTGTATTTACCTGTCTGTCTTGGCATTGGCCAGCACGCAGTTCTCCATTGATAGCAGAGCAGCCTTCAGTTTTTGAATGGTTTTCGCATGCAAAAGCCCATTCCCCGCGTCTTACTTCTAATAATACACTGGTAATACCATACATGTCGGGGCACAAAAAAATATTTCGTACACCTTCACATAGACAACCCACCTTACATTATCCTTCCCAGTTGGGCATGCTGTAAGTTGGACTGCCTTTGTTAAGGTGTATGAAATACTTTTTTGTGCCAGTTTTATTCTGATCACCCTGTTCTTTCCGTCTCGAAAATATAGAACTTTCGATTTGAAAACTCCGTTTGGCTCGCCTAACGCTCTTGTGGTTACTATTATTCTTCCATCCACTTCTGTTTCTGCCCATTCATCCCTTAAAGACAAAAAGTAACTCGTACTTTGGCTTAATTGTAGCACGAGCGATTCATATTGATCTACATTTCATTTGTCCCCATCATTCATAGTGTGCCATTTGACACACCATTGCAGTTGCAAGTATAAGGTACTTTGTTGTAACCGTAGGTGGCAGGGCAATCATTAGAAGTCCAATTCCCATTTTCCCACTTGCTATCAGTATGTGATCATCAAGAACAGCGATGGACGACGTGGTTTCTGTGGCAGGAGGGCATAGGCAGAGCGGATGTTCACAGGCAATTGGTGGCAGTGTATGGAGAGTGTGCACCGACACGATACGAAACGTTATCTTGTAACACGACAATTCTCGTCCCCATACGAGTCGGAAAGCCACGGTTTCCATCGCTGAAATAGACCTCCAGGTGCAGCCACACCCACCGTACTTTCCTAACTTGGTCTCTTCTGATTACCACCTATGAAGAAACTTCTGCATGGACGCAACTTTGCAGACTTCCAGGAACTGTGAGCAGTCCTGCTGTAGATGCGACAGACTCCAGAAAAATGGTTCGAAGGTGGTCAACAGAAGTTAACTGTCCTGCTACCTACGGCTCGATCAAAGTACTACATACGTGCAACTGTAATCACGAATCAAATGGCGCATTATGAATATGAGAAAAAACAAACTCCAAATAATTATGGAATGCCCTCATACGTTCATACTTTCTCTTTTGAGTGTGATAATTACACATTGTTGTACTCTTTTAAAAATCGTTTACACTAATATTTTCGAACTTGATCTTTTAAGTTTTTCAATTCGTTGTCGAATTCCGTTTGTAATGGAAGCAAGCACTACTAGTGGAGAACGAGCTTCTACTGACTGTCGCTCAGATGTGTCGGATCTGTTCTAGCTAACAACGACGTCATACAAATAAGGAACGGCGTGAGAGTAGCTTATCAGTGCCCCTTTGGGCTCAGATAATGATCTTATAACACCCGTGTCAAGTTAAACATCATGTGTCAGGTTACACGTCTGGGCTCCTTGCAGACCCTCTCTCGCCCCCCCCCCCCCTCACCATGTCCCCTGGGGATCCACCTGGGATTGATCAAGGTCACTCAGCGGAATCCCCCACGAGGCTTAAGCAATTTTGTGTGTTATCGATAGTGGTCACATCATATGAAATACGCGGGAAACGCCTCTCTGTCTGTCTCAGCCAATGGGAGCACAACAAAATGAGGGTAAACTCCTGGACCAATAAGAATTGAGCTCTCCCCTTCCCTCCCTTTATTATATTATGAGTCGAGGTGCCTGAACCCACCCTCATCTGAGACTTGATCTTCAGACAGGTAAGAAACGAGAGTTGCCTTGTTTTCACCTACCTAGTTTCAGCTATGTTTCAAGGTCATCCTATTACAACATAAAACTAATAACAGGTATCAAACTCCCCATTACAACATAAACGTAATAACAGATAAAAATAAATGTTTATGAACCTGAAAAAGTCAGTCCATAAGTTTAAGTAATATAACAAGAACCAGCTTAATTTTTCAAGGAACTTCTCGACAGAATAGAAGGAGTGATCCATGAGGAAACTCCTCAGTTTCGATTTGAAAGCACGTGGATTACTACTAAGATTTTTGAATTCGAGTAGTAGCTTACTGAAAATGGAAGCAGCGGTATACTGCACAACTTTCTGCACAAGAGTTAAGGACGTCCGATCCAAATGCAGGTTTGATTTCTGCCGGGTATTAACTGAGTGGAAGCTGCTTATTCTTGGGAATAAGCTAACATCGTTAACAAGAAATGACAGTAAGCAATATATATATATATATATATATATATATATATATATATATATATATATTGAGAGGCCAATGTCAAAATACCCAGACTCGTGAACAGGGGTCGACAAGAGGTTCGTGAATTTACACCACTTATTGCCCAAACCGCCTGTTTCTGAGGCATATATATTGAGAGGCCAATGTCAAAATACCCAGACTCGTGAACAGGGGTCGACAAGAGGTTCGTGAATTTACACCACTTATTGCCCAAACCGCCTGTTTCTGAGGCATATATATTGAGAGGCCAATGTCAAAATACCCAGACTCGTGAACAGGGGTCGACAAGAGGTTCGTGAATTTACACCACTTATTGCCCAAACCGCCTGTTTCTGAGGCATATATATTGAGAGGCCAATGTCAAAATACCCAGACTCGTGAACAGGGGTCGACAAGAGGTTCGTGAATTTACACCACTTATTGCCCAAACCGCCTGTTTCTGAGGCATATATATTGAGAGGCCAATGTCAAAATACCCAGACTCGTGAACAGGGGTCGACAAGAGGTTCGTGAATTTACACCACTTATTGCCCAAACCGCCTGTTTCTGAGGCATATATATTGAGAGGCCAATGTCAAAATACCCAGACTCGTGAACAGGGGTCGACAAGAGGTTCGTGAATTTACACCACTTATTGCCCAAACCGCCTGTTTCTGAGGCATATATATTGAGAGGCCAATGTCAAAATACCCAGACTCGTGAACAGGGGTCGACAAGAGGTTCGTGAATTTACACCACTTATTGCCCAAACCGCCTGTTTCTGAGGCATATATATTGAGAGGCCAATGTCAAAATACCCAGACTCGTGAACAGGGGTCGACAAGAGGTTCGTGAATTTACACCACTTATTGCCCAAACCGCCTGTTTCTGAGGCATATATATTGAGAGGCCAATGTCAAAATACCCAGACTCGTGAACAGGGGTCGACAAGAGGTTCGTGAATTAACACCACTTATTGCCCAAACAGCCTGTTTCTGAGGCATATATATTGAGAGGCCAATGTCAAAATACCCAGACTCGTGAACAGGGGTCGACAAGAGGTTCGTGAATTTACACCACTTATTGCCCAAACCGCCTGTTTCTGAGGCATATACACTCCTGGAAATTGAAATAAGAACACCGTGAATTCATTGTCCCAGGAAGGGGAAACTTTATTGACACATTCCTGGGGTCAGATACATCACATGACCACACTGACAGAACCACAGGCACATAGGCAAAGGCAACAGAGCATGCACAAAGTCAGCACTAGTACAGTGTATATCCACCTTTCGCAGCAATGCAGGCTGCTATTCTCCCATGGAGACGATCGTAGAGATGCTGGATGTAGTCCTGTGGAACGGCTTGCCATGCCATTTCCACCTGGTGCCTCAGTTGGACCAGCGTTCGTGCTGGACGTGCAGATCGCGTGAGACGACGCTTCATCCAGTCCCAAACATGCTCAATGGGGGACAGATCCGGAGATCTTGCTGGCCAGGGTAGTTGACTTACACCTTCTAGAGCACGTTGGGTGGCACGGGATACATGCGGACGTGCATTGTCCTGTTGGAACAGCAAGTTCCCTTGCCGGTCAAGGAATGGTAGAACGATGGGTTCGATGACGGTTTGGATGTACCGTGCACTATTCAATGTCCCCTCAACGATCACCAGTGGTGTACGGCCAGTGTAGGAGATCGCTCCCCACACCATGATGCCGGGTGTTGGCCCTGAGTGCCTCGGTCGTATGCAGTCCTGATTGTGGCACTCACCTGCACGGCGCCAAACACGCATACGACCATCATTGGCACCAAGGCAGAAGCGACTCTCATCGCTGAAGACGACACGTCTCCATTCGTCCCTCCATTCACACCTGTCGCGACACCACTGGAGGCGGGCTGCACGATGTTGGGGCGTGAGCGGAAGATGGCCTAACGGTGTGCGGGACCGTAGCCCAGCTTCATGGAGACGGTTGCGAATGGTCCTCGCCGATACCCCAGGAGCAACAGTGTCCCTAATTTTCTGGGAAGTGGCGGTGCGGTCCCCTACGGCACTGCGTAGGATCCTACGGTCTTGGCGTGCATCCGTGCGTCGCTGCGGTCCGGTCCCAGGTCGACGGGCACGTGCACCTTCCGCCGACCACTGGCGACAACATCGATGTACTGTGGAGACCTCACGCCCCACGTGTTGAGCAATTCGGCGGTACGTCCAACCGGCCTCCCGCATGCCCACTATACGCCCTCGCTCAAAGTCCGTCAACTGCACATACGGTTCACGTCCACGCTGTCGCGGCATGCTACCAGTGTTAAAGACTGCGATGGAGCTCCGTATGCCACGGCAAACTGGCTCACACTGACGGCGGCGGTGCACAAATGCTGCGCATCTAGCGCCATTCGACGGCCAACACCGCGGTTCCTGGTGTGTCCGCTGTGCCGTGCGTGTGATCATTGCTTGTACATTCCTCTCGCAGTGTCCGGAGCAAGTATGGTGGGTCTGACACACCGGTGTCAATGTGTTCTTTTTTCCATTTCCAGGAGTGTATATTGAGAGGCCAATGTCAAAATACCCAGACTCGTGAACAGGGGTCGACAAGAGGTTCGTGAATTTACACCACTTATTGCCCAAACCGCCTGTTTCTGAGGCATATATATTGAGAGGCCAATGTCAAAATACCCAGACTCGTGAACAGGGGTCGACAAGAGGTTCGTGAATTTACACCACTTATTGCCCAAACCGCCTGTTTCTGAGGCATATATATTGAGAGGCCAATGTCAAAATACCCAGACTCGTGAACAGGGGTCGACAAGAGGTTCGTGAATTTACACCACTTATTGCCCAAACCGCCTGTTTCTGAGGCATATATATTGAGAGGCCAATGTCAAAATACCCAGACTCGTGAACAGGGGTCGACAAGAGGTTCGTGAATTTACACCACTTATTGCCCAAACCGCCTGTTTCTGAGGCATATATATTGGGAGGCCAATGTCAAAATACCCAGACTCATGAACAGGGGTCGACAAGAGGTTCGTGAATTTACACCATTTATTGCCCAAACCGCCTGTTTCTGAGGCATATATATTGAGAGGCCAATGTCAAAATACCCAGACTCGTGAACAGGGGTCGACAAGAGGTTCGTGAATTTACACCACTTATTGCCCAAACCGCCTGTTTCTGAGGCATATATATTGAGAGGCCAATGTCAAAATACCCAGACTCGTGAACAGGGGTCGACAAGAGGTTCGTGAATTTACACCACTTATTGCCCAAACCGCCTGTTTCTGAGGCATATATATTGAGAGGCCAATGTCAAAATACCCAGACTCATGAACAGGGGTCGACAAGAGGTTCGTGAATTTACACCACTTATTGCCCAAACCGCCTGTTTCTGAGGCATATATATTGAGAGGCCAATGTCAAAATACCCAGACTCGTGAACAGGGGTCGACAAGAGGTTCGTGAATTTACACCACTTATTGCCCAAACCGCCTGTTTCTGAGGCATATACACTCCTGGAAATTGAAATAAGAACACCGTGAATTCATAGTCCCAGGAAGGGGAAACTTTATTGACACATTCCTGGGGTCAGATACATCACATGATCACACTGACAGAACCACAGGCACATAGGCACAGGCAACAGAGCATGCACAGCGGAAGATGGCCTAACGGTGTGCGGGACCGTAGTCCAGCTTCATGGAGATGGTTGCGAATGGTCCTCGCCGATACCCCAGGAGCAACAGTGTCCCTAATTTGCTGGGAAGTGGCGGTGCGGTCCCCTACGGCACTGCGTAGGATCCTACGGTCTTGGCGTGCATCCGTGCGTCGCTGCGGTCCGGTCCCAGGTCGACGGGCACGTGCACCTTCCGCCGCCCACTGGCGACAACATCGATGTACTGTGGAGATCTCACGCCCCACGTGTGGAGCAATTCGGCGGTACGTCCACCCGGCCTCCCGCATGCCCACTATACGCCCTCGCTCAATGTCCGTCACCTGCACATACGGTTCACGTCCACGCTGTCGCGGCATGCTACCAGTGTTAAAGACTGCGATGGAGCTCCGTATGCCACCGCAAACTGGCTCACACTGACGGCGCCATTCGACGGCCAACACCGCGGTTCCTGGTGTGTCCGCTGTGCCGTGCGTGTGATCATTGCTTGTACAGCCCTCTCGCAGTGTCCGGAGCAAGTATGGTGGGTCTGACACACCGGTGTCAATGTGTTCTTTTTTCCATTTCCAGGAGTGTATATTGAGAGGCCAATGTCAAAATACCCAGACTCGTGAACAGGGGTCGACAAGAGGTTCGTGAATTTACACCACTTATTGCCCAAACCGCCTGTTTCTGAGGCATGTATATTGAGAGGCCAATGTCAAAATACCCAGACTCGTGAACAGGGGTCGACAAGAGGTTCGTGAATTTACACCACTTATTGCCCAAACCGCCTGTTTCTGAGGCATATATATTGAGAGGCCAATGTCAAAATACCCAGACTCGTGAACAGGGGTCGACAAGAGGTTCGTGAATTTACACCACTTATTGCCCAAACCGCCTGTTTCTGAGGCATATATATTGAGAGGCCAATGTCAAAATACCCAGACTCGTGAACAGGGGTCGACAAGAGGTTCGTGAATTTACACCACTTATTGCCCAAACCGCTTGTTTCTGAGGCATATATATTGAGAGGCCAATGTCAAAATACCCAGACTCGTGAACAGGGGTCGACAAGAGGTTCGTGAATTTACACCACTTATTGCTCAAACCGCCTGTTTCTGAGGCATATATATTGAGAGGCCAATGTCAAAATACCCAGACTCGTGAACAGGGGTCGACAAGAGGTTCGTGAATTTACACCACTTATTGCCCAAACCGCCTGTTTCTGAGGCATATATATTGAGAGGCCAATGTCAAAATACCCAGACTCGTGAACAGGGGTCGACAAGAGGTTCGTGAATTTACACCACTTATTGCCCAAACCGCCTGTTTCTGAGGCATATATATTGAGAGGCCAATGTCAAAATACCCAGACTCGTGAACAGGGGTCGACAAGAGGTTCGTGAATTTACACCACTTATTGCCCAAACCGCCTGTTTCTGAGGCATATATATTGAGAGGCCAATGTCAAAATACCCAGACTCGTGAACAGGGGTCGACAAGAGGTTCGTGAATTTACACCACTTATTGCCCAAACCGCCTGTTTCTGAGGCATATATATTGAGAGGCCAATGTCAAAATACCCAGACTCGTGAACAGGGGTCGACAAGAGGTTCGTGAATTTACACCACTTATTGCCCAAACCGCCTGTTTCTGAGGCATATATATTGAGAGGCCAATGTCAAAATACCCAGACTCGTGAACAGGGGTCGACAAGAGGTTCGTGAATTTACACCACTTATTGCCCAAACCGCCTGTTTCTGAGGCATATATATTGAGAGGCCAATGTCAAAATACCCAGACTCGTGAACAGGGGTCGACAAGAGGTTCGTGAATTTACACCACTTATTGCCCAAACCGCCTGTTTCTGAGGCATATATATTGAGAGGCCAATGTCAAAATACCCAGACTCGTGAACAGGGGTCGACAAGAGGTTCGTGAATTTACACCACTTATTGCCCAAACCGCCTGTTTCTGAGGCATATATATTGAGAGGCCAATGTCAAAATACCCAGACTCGTGAACAGGGGTCGACAAGAGGTTCGTGAATTAACACCACTTATTGCCCAAACAGCCTGTTTCTGAGGCATATATATTGAGAGGCCAATGTCAAAATACCCAGACTCGTGAACAGGGGTCGACAAGAGGTTCGTGAATTTACACCACTTATTGCCCAAACCGCCTGTTTCTGAGGCATATACACTCCTGGAAATTGAAATAAGAACACCGTGAATTCATTGTCCCAGGAAGGGGAAACTTTATTGACACATTCCTGGGGTCAGATACATCACATGACCACACTGACAGAACCACAGGCACATAGGCAAAGGCAACAGAGCATGCACAAAGTCAGCACTAGTACAGTGTATATCCACCTTTCGCAGCAATGCAGGCTGCTATTCTCCCATGGAGACGATCGTAGAGATGCTGGATGTAGTCCTGTGGAACGGCTTGCCATGCCATTTCCACCTGGTGCCTCAGTTGGACCAGCGTTCGTGCTGGACGTGCAGATCGCGTGAGACGACGCTTCATCCAGTCCCAAACATGCTCAATGGGGGACAGATCCGGAGATCTTGCTGGCCAGGGTAGTTGACTTACACCTTCTAGAGCACGTTGGGTGGCACGGGATACATGCGGACGTGCATTGTCCTGTTGGAACAGCAAGTTCCCTTGCCGGTCAAGGAATGGTAGAACGATGGGTTCGATGACGGTTTGGATGTACCGTGCACTATTCAATGTCCCCTCAACGATCACCAGTGGTGTACGGCCAGTGTAGGAGATCGCTCCCCACACCATGATGCCGGGTGTTGGCCCTGAGTGCCTCGGTCGTATGCAGTCCTGATTGTGGCACTCACCTGCACGGCGCCAAACACGCATACGACCATCATTGGCACCAAGGCAGAAGCGACTCTCATCGCTGAAGACGACACGTCTCCATTCGTCCCTCCATTCACACCTGTCGCGACACCACTGGAGGCGGGCTGCACGATGTTGGGGCGTGAGCGGAAGATGGCCTAACGGTGTGCGGGACCGTAGCCCAGCTTCATGGAGACGGTTGCGAATGGTCCTCGCCGATACCCCAGGAGCAACAGTGTCCCTAATTTTCTGGGAAGTGGCGGTGCGGTCCCCTACGGCACTGCGTAGGATCCTACGGTCTTGGCGTGCATCCGTGCGTCGCTGCGGTCCGGTCCCAGGTCGACGGGCACGTGCACCTTCCGCCGACCACTGGCGACAACATCGATGTACTGTGGAGACCTCACGCCCCACGTGTTGAGCAATTCGGCGGTACGTCCAACCGGCCTCCCGCATGCCCACTATACGCCCTCGCTCAAAGTCCGTCAACTGCACATACGGTTCACGTCCACGCTGTCGCGGCATGCTACCAGTGTTAAAGACTGCGATGGAGCTCCGTATGCCACGGCAAACTGGCTCACACTGACGGCGGCGGTGCACAAATGCTGCGCATCTAGCGCCATTCGACGGCCAACACCGCGGTTCCTGGTGTGTCCGCTGTGCCGTGCGTGTGATCATTGCTTGTACATTCCTCTCGCAGTGTCCGGAGCAAGTATGGTGGGTCTGACACACCGGTGTCAATGTGTTCTTTTTTCCATTTCCAGGAGTGTATATTGAGAGGCCAATGTCAAAATACCCAGACTCGTGAACAGGGGTCGACAAGAGGTTCGTGAATTTACACCACTTATTGCCCAAACCGCCTGTTTCTGAGGCATATATATTGAGAGGCCAATGTCAAAATACCCAGACTCGTGAACAGGGGTCGACAAGAGGTTCGTGAATTTACACCACTTATTGCCCAAACCGCCTGTTTCTGAGGCATATATATTGAGAGGCCAATGTCAAAATACCCAGACTCGTGAACAGGGGTCGACAAGAGGTTCGTGAATTTACACCACTTATTGCCCAAACCGCCTGTTTCTGAGGCATATATATTGAGAGGCCAATGTCAAAATACCCAGACTCGTGAACAGGGGTCGACAAGAGGTTCGTGAATTTACACCACTTATTGCCCAAACCGCCTGTTTCTGAGGCATATATATTGGGAGGCCAATGTCAAAATACCCAGACTCGTGAACAGGGGTCGACAAGAGGTTCGTGAATTTACACCATTTATTGCCCAAACCGCCTGTTTCTGAGGCATATATATTGAGAGGCCAATGTCAAAATACCCAGACTCGTGAACAGGGGTCGACAAGAGGTTCGTGAATTTACACCACTTATTGCCCAAACCGCCTGTTTCTGAGGCATATATATTGAGAGGCCAATGTCAAAATACCCAGACTCGTGAACAGGGGTCGACAAGAGGTTCGTGAATTTACACCACTTATTGCCCAAACCGCCTGTTTCTGAGGCATATATATTGAGAGGCCAATGTCAAAATACCCAGACTCGTGAACAGGGGTCGACAAGAGGTTCGTGAATTTACACCACTTATTGCCCAAACCGCCTGTTTCTGAGGCATATATATTGAGAGGCCAATGTCAAAATACCCAGACTCGTGAACAGGGGTCGACAAGAGGTTCGTGAATTTACACCACTTATTGCCCAAACCGCCTGTTTCTGAGGCATATACACTCCTGGAAATTGAAATAAGAACACCGTGAATTCATAGTCCCAGGAAGGGGAAACTTTATTGACACATTCCTGGGGTCAGATACATCACATGATCACACTGACAGAACCACAGGCACATAGGCACAGGCAACAGAGCATGCACAGCGGAAGATGGCCTAACGGTGTGCGGGACCGTAGTCCAGCTTCATGGAGATGGTTGCGAATGGTCCTCGCCGATACCCCAGGAGCAACAGTGTCCCTAATTTGCTGGGAAGTGGCGGTGCGGTCCCCTACGGCACTGCGTAGGATCCTACGGTCTTGGCGTGCATCCGTGCGTCGCTGCGGTCCGGTCCCAGGTCGACGGGCACGTGCACCTTCCGCCGCCCACTGGCGACAACATCGATGTACTGTGGAGATCTCACGCCCCACGTGTTGAGCAATTCGGCGGTACGTCCACCCGGCCTCCCGCATGCCCACTATACGCCCTCGCTCAATGTCCGTCACCTGCACATACGGTTCACGTCCACGCTGTCGCGGCATGCTACCAGTGTTAAAGACTGCGATGGAGCTCCGTATGCCACCGCAAACTGGCTCACACTGACGGCGCCATTCGACGGCCAACACCGCGGTTCCTGGTGTGTCCGCTGTGCCGTGCGTGTGATCATTGCTTGTACAGCCCTCTCGCAGTGTCCGGAGCAAGTATGGTGGGTCTGACACACCGGTGTCAATGTGTTCTTTTTTCCATTTCCAGGAGTGTATATTGAGAGGCCAATGTCAAAATACCCAGACTCGTGAACAGGGGTCGACAAGAGGTTCGTGAATTTACACCACTTATTGCCCAAACCGCCTGTTTCTGAGGCATGTATATTGAGAGGCCAATGTCAAAATACCCAGACTCGTGAACAGGGGTCGACAAGAGGTTCGTGAATTTACACCACTTATTGCCCAAACCGCCTGTTTCTGAGGCATATATATTGAGAGGCCAATGTCAAAATACCCAGACTCGTGAACAGGGGTCGACAAGAGGTTCGTGAATTTACACCACTTATTGCCCAAACCGCCTGTTTCTGAGGCATATATATTGAGAGGCCAATGTCAAAATACCCAGACTCGTGAGCAGGGGTCGACAAGAGGTTCGTGAATTTACACCACTTATTGCCCAAACCGCCTGTTTCTGAGGCATATATATTGAGAGGCCAATGTCAAAATACCCAGACTCGTGAACAGGGGTCGACAAGAGGTTCGTGAATTTACACCACTTATTGCTCAAACCGCCTGTTTCTGAGGCATATATATTGAGAGGCCAATGTCAAAATACCCAGACTCGTGAACAGGGGTCGACAAGAGGTTCGTGAATTTACACCACTTATTGCCCAAACCGCCTGTTTCTGAGGCATATATATTGAGAGGCCAATGTCAAAATACCCAGACTCGTGAACAGGGGTCGACAAGAGGTTCGTGAATTTACACCACTTATTGCCCAAACCGCCTGTTTCTGAGGCATATATATTGAGAGGCCAATGTCAAAATACCCAGACTCGTGAACAGGGGTCGACAAGAGGTTCGTGAATTTACACCACTTATTGCCCAAACCGCCTGTTTCTGAGGCATATATATTGAGAAGCCAATGTCAAAATACCCAGACTCGTGAACAGGGGTCGACAAGAGGTTCGTGAATTTACACCACTTATTGCCCAAACCGCCTGTTTCTGAGGCATATATATTGAGAGGCCAATGTCAAAATACCCAGACTCGTGAACAGGGGTCGACAAGAGGTTCGTGAATTTACACCACTTATTGCCCAAACCGCCTGTTTCTGAGGCATATATATTGAGAGGCCAATGTCAAAATACCCAGACTCGTGAACAGGGGTCGACAAGAGGTTCGTGAATTTACACCACTTATTGCCCAAACCGCCTGTTTCTGAGGCATATATATTGAGGGGCCAATGTCAAAATACCCAGACTCGTGAACAGGGGTCGACAAGAAGTTCGTGAATTTACACCACTTATTGCCCAAACCGCCTGTTTCTGAGGCATATATATTGAGAGGCCAATGTCAAAATACCCAGACTCGTGAACAGGGGTCGACAAGAGGTTCGTGAATTTACACCACTTATTGCCCAAACCGCCTGTTTCTGAGGCATATATATTGAGAGGCCAATGTCAAAATACCCAGACTCGTGAATAGGGGTCGACAAGAGGTTCGTGAATTTACACCACTTATTGCCCAAACCGCCTGTTTCTGAGGCATATATATTGAGAGGCCAATGTCAAAATACCCAGACTCGTGAACAGGGGTCGACAAGAGGTTCGTGAATTTACACCACTTATTGCCCAAACCGCCTGTTTCTGAGGCATATATATTGAGAGGCCAATGTCAAAATACCCAGACTCGTGAACAGGGGTCGACAAGAGGTTCGTGAATTTACACCACTTATTGACCAAACCGCCTGTTTCTGAGGCATATATATTGAGAGGCCAATGTCAAAATACCCAGACTCGTGAACAGGGGTCGACAAGAGGTTCGTGAATTTACACCACTTATTGCCCAAACCGCCTGTTTCTGAGGCATATATATTGAGAGGCCAATGTCAAAATACCCAGACTCGTGAACAGGGGTCGACAAGAGGTTCGTGAATTTACACCACTTATTGCCCAAACCGCCTGTTTCTGAGGCATATATATTGAGAGGCCAATGTCAAAATACCCAGACTCGTGAACAGGGGTCGACAAGAGGTATGCGAATTTACACCACTTATTGCCCAATCCGCCTGTTTCTGAGGCATATATATTGGGAGGCCAATGTCAAAACACCCAGACTCGTGAACAGGGGTCGACAAGAGGTTCGTGAATTTACACCATTTATTGCCCAAACCGACTGTTTCTGAGGCATATATATTGAGAGGCCAATGTCAAAATACCCAGACTCGTGAACAGGGGTCGACAAGAGGTTCGTGAATTTACACCACTTATTGCCCAAACCGCCTGTTTCTGAGGCATATATATTGAGAGGCCAATGTCAAAATACCCAGACTCGTGAACAGGGGTCGACAAGAGGTTCGTGAATTTACACCACTTATTGCCCAAACCGCCTGTTTCTGAGGCATATATATTGAGAGGCCAATGTCAAAATACCCAGACTCGTGAACAGGGGTCGATAAGAGGTTCGTGAATTTACATCACTTATTGCCCAAACCGCCTGTTTCTGAGGCATATATATTGAGAGGCCAATGTCAAAATACCCAGACTCGTGAACAGGGGTCGACAAGAGGTTCGTGAATTTACACCACTTATTGCCCAAACCGCCTGTTTCTGAGGCATATATATTGAGAGGCCAATGTCAAAATACCCAGACTCGTGAACAGGGGTCGACAAGAGGTTCGTGAATTTACACCACTTATTGCCCAAACCGCCTGTTTCTGAGGCATATATATTGAGAGGCCAATGTCAAAATACCCAGACTCGTGAACAGGGGTCGACAAGAGGTTCGTGAATTTACATCACTTATTGCCCAAACCGCCTGTTTCTGAGGCATATATATTGAGAGGCCAATGTCAAAATACCCAGACTCGTGAACAGGGGTCGATAAGAGGTTCGTGAATTTACACCACTTATTGCCCAAACCGCCTGTTTCTGAGGCATATATATTGAGAGGCCAATGTCAAAATACCCAGACTCGTGAACAGGGGTCGACAAGAGGTTCGTGATTTTACACCACTTATTGCCCAAACCGCCTGTTTCTGAGGCATATATATTGAGAGGCCAATGTCAAAATACCCAGACTCGTGAACAGGGGTCGACAAGAGGTTCGTGAATTTACATCACTTATTGCCCAAACCGCCTGTTTCTGAGGCATATATATTGAGAGGCCAATGTCAAAATACCCAGACTCGTGAACAGGGGTCGATAAGAGGTTCGTGAATTTACATCACTTATTGCCCAAACCGCCTGTTTCTGAGGCATATATATTGAGAGGCCAATGTCAAAATACCCAGACTCGTGAATAGGGGTCGACAAGAGTTTGTGAATTTACACCACTTATTGCCCAAACCGCCTGTTTCTGAGGCATATATATTGAGAGGCCAATGTCAAAATACCCAGACTCGTGAACAGGGGTCGACAAGAGGTTCGTGAATTTACACCACTTATTGCCCAAACCGCCTGTTTCTGAGGCATATATATTGAGAGGCCAATGTCAAAATACCCAGACTCGTGAACAGGGGTCGACAAGAGGTTCGTGAATTTACACCACTTATTGCCCAAACCGCCTGTTTCTGAGACATATATATTGAGAGGCCAATGTCAAAATACCCAGACTCGTGAACAGGGGTCGACAAGAGGTTCGTGAATTTACACCACTTATTGCCCAAGCCGCCTGTTTCTGAGGCATATATATTGGGAGGCCAATGTCAAAACACCCAGACTCGTGAACAGGGGTCGACAAGAGGTTCGTGAATTTACACCATTTATTGCCCAAACCGACTGTTTCTGAGGCATATATATTGAGAGGCCAATGTCAAAATACCCAGACTCGTGAACAGGGGTCGACCAGAGGTTCGTGAATTTACAACACTTATTGTTCAAACCGCTTGTTTCTGAGGCATATATATTGAGAGGCCAATGTCAAAATACCCAGACTCGTGAACAGGGGTCGACAAGAGGTTCGTGAATTTACACCACTTATTGCCCAAACTGCCTGTTTCTGAGGCATATATATTGAGAGGCCAATGTCAAAATACCCAGACTCGTGAACAGGGGTCGACAAGAGGTTCGTGAATTTACACCACTTATTGCCCAAACCGCCTGTTTCTGAGGCATATATATTGAGAGGCCAATGTCAAAATACCCAGACTCGTGAACAGGGGTCGACAAGAGGTTCGTGAATTTACACCACTTATTGCCCAAACCGCCTGTTTCTGAGGCATATATATTGAGAGGCCAATGTCAAAATACCTAGACTCGTGAACAGGGGTCGACAAGAGGTTCGTGAATTTACACCACTTATTGCCCAAACCGCCTGTTTCTGAGGCATATATATTGAGAGGCCAATGTCAAAATACCCAGACTCGTGAACAGGGGTCGACAAGAGGTTCGTGAATTTACACCACTTATTGCCCAAACCGCCTGTTTCTGAGGCATATATATTGAGAGGCCAATGTCAAAATACCCAGACTCATGAACAGGGGTCGACAAGAGGTTCGTGAATTTACACCACTTATTGCCCAAACCGCCTGTTTCTGAGGCATATATATTGGGAGGCCAATGTCAAAATACCCAGACTCGTGAACAGGGGTCGACAAGAGGTTCATGATTTACACCACTTATTGCCCAAACCGCCTGTTTCTGAGGCGTATATATTGAGAGGCCAATGTCAAAATACCCAGACTCGTGAACAGGGGTCGACAAGAGGTTCGTGAATTTACACCACTTATTGCCCAAACCGCCTGTTTCTGAGGCATATATATTGGGAGGCCAATGTCAAAACACCCAGACTCGTGAACAGGGGTCGACAAGAGGTTCGTGAATTTACACCATTTATTGCCCAAACCGACTGTTTCTGAGGCATATATATTGGGAGGCCAATGTCAAAATACCCAGACTCGTGAACAGGGTCGACAAGAGGTTCGTGAATTTACACCACTTATTGCCCAAACCGCCTGTTTCTGAGGCAGATATATTGAGAGGCCAATGTCAAAATACCCAGACTCGTGAACAGGGGTCGACAAGAGGTTCGTGAATTTACACCACTTATTGCCCAAACCGCCTGTTTCTGAGGCATATATATTGAGAGGCCAATGTCAAATTACCCAGACTCGTGAACAGGGGTCGACAAGAGGTTCGTGAATTTACACCACTTATTGCCCAAACCGCCTGTTTCTGAGGCATATATATTGAGAGGCCAATGTCAAAATACCCAGACTCGTGAACAGGGGTCGACAAGAGGTTCGTGAATTTACACCACTTATTGCCCAAACCGCCTGTTTCTGAGGCATATATATTGAGAGGCCAATGTCAAAATACCCAGACTCGTGAACAGGGGTCGACAAGAGGTTCGTGAATTTACACCACTTATTGCCCAAACCGCCTGTTTCTGAGGCATATATATTGAGAGGCCAATGTCAAAATACCCAGACTCGTGAATAGGGGTCGACAAGAGGTTCGTGAATTTACACCACTTATTGCCCAAACCGCCTGTTTCAGAGGCATATATATTGAGAGGCCAATGTCAAAATACCCAGACTCGTGAACAGGGGTCGACAAGAGGTTCGTGAATTTACACCACTTATTGCCCAAACCGCCTGTTTCTGAGGCATATATATTGAGAGGCCAATGTCAAAATACCCAGACTCGTGAACAGGGGTCGACAAGAGGTTCGTGAATTTACACCACTCATTGACCAAACCGCCTGTTTCTGAGGCATATATATTGAGAGGCCAATGTCAAAATACCCAGACTCGTGAACAGGGGTCGACAAGAGGTTCGTGAATTTACACCACTTATTGCCCAAACCGCCTGTTTCTGAGGCATATATATTGAGAGGCCAATGTCAAAATACCCAGACTCGTGAACAGGGGTCGACAAGAGGTTCGTGAATTTACACCACTTATTGCCCAAACCGCCTGTTTCTGAGGCATATATATTGAGAGGCCAATGTCAAAATACCCAGACTCGTGAACAGGGGTCGACAAGAGGTTCGCGAATTTACACCACTTATTGCCCAAACCGCCTGTTTCTGAGGCATATATATTGGGAGGCCAATGTCAAAACACCCAGACTCGTGAACAGGGGTCGACAAGAGGTTCGTGAATTTACACCATTTATTGCCCAAACCGACTGTTTCTGAGGCATATATATTGAGAGGCCAATGTCAAAATACCCAGACTCGTGAACAGGGGTCGACAAGAGGTTCGTGAATTTACACCACTTATTGCCCAAACCGCCTGTTTCTGAGGCATATATATTGAGAGGCCAATGTCAGAATACCCAGACTCGTGAACAGGGGTCGACAAGAGGTTCGTGAATTTACACCACTTATTGCCCAAACCGCCTGTTTCTGAGGCATATATATTGAGAGGCCAATGTCAAAATACCCAGACTCGTGAACAGGGGTCGATAAGAGGTTCGTGAATTTACATCACTTATTGCCCAAACCGCCTGTTTCTGAGGCATATATATTGAGAGGCCAATGTCAAAATACCCAGACTCGTGAACAGGGGTCGACAAGAGGTTCGTGAATTTACACCACTTATTGCCCAAACCGCCTGTTTCTGAGGCATATATATTGAGAGGCCAATGTCAAAATACCCAGACTCGTGAACAGGGGTCGACAAGAGGTTCGTGAATTTACACCACTTATTGCCCAAACCGCCTGTTTCTGAGGCATATATATTGAGAGGCCAATGTCAAAATACCCAGACTCGTGAACAGGGGTCGACAAGAGGTTCGTGAATTTACATCACTTATTGCCCAAACCGCCTGTTTCTGAGGCATATATATTGAGAGGCCAATGTCAAAATACCCAGACTCGTGAACAGGGGTCGATAAGAGGTTCGTGAATTTACACCACTTATTGCCCAAACCGCCTGTTTCTGAGGCATATATATTGAGAGGCCAATGTCAAAATACCCAGACTCGTGAACAGGGGTCGACAAGAGGTTCGTGAATTTACACCACTTATTGCCCAAACCGCCTGTTTCTGAGGCATATATATTGAGAGGCCAATGTCAAAATACCCAGACTCGTGAACAGGGGTCGACAAGAGGTTCGTGAATTTACATCACTTATTGCCCAAACCGCCTGTTTCTGAGGCATATATATTGAGAGGCCAATGTCAAAATACCCAGACTCGTGAACAGGGGTCGATAAGTTGTTCGTGAATTTACATCACTTATTGCCCAAACCGCCTGTTTCTGAGGCATATATATTGAGAGGCCAATGTCAAAATACCCAGACTCGTGAATAGGGGTCGACAAGAGTTTGTGAATTTACACCACTTATTGCCCAAACCGCCTGTTTCTGAGGCATATATATTGAGAGGCCAATGTCAAAATACCCAGACTCGTGAACAGGGGTCGACAAGAGGTTCGTGAATTTACACCACTTATTGCCCAAACCGCCTGTTTCTGGGGCATATATATTGAGAGGCCAATGTCAAAATACCCAGACTCGTGAACAGGGGTCGACAAGAGGTTCGTGAATTTACACCACTTATTGCCCAAACCGCCTGTTTCTGAGGCATATATATTGAGAGGCCAATGTCAAAATACCCAGACTCGTGAACAGGGGTCGATAAGAGGTTCGTGAATTTACACCACTTATTGCCCAAACCGCCTGTTTCTGAGGCATATATATTGAGAGGCCAATGTCAAAATACCCAGACTCGTGAACAGGGGTCGACAAGAGGTTCGTGAATTTACACCACTTATTGCCCAAACCGCCTGTTTCTGAGGCATATATACTGAGAGGCCAATGTCAAAATACCCAGACTCGTGAACAGGGGTCGACAAGAGGTTCGTGAATTTACAGCACTTATTGCCCAAATTGCCTGTTTCTGAGGCATATATATTGAGAGGCCAATGTCAAAATACCCAGACTCGTGAACAGGGGTCGACAAGAGGTTCGTGAATTTACACCACTTATTGCCCAAACCGCCTGTTTCTGAGGCATATATATTGAGAGGCCAATGTCAAAATACCCAGACTCGTGAACAGGGGTCGACAAGAGGTTCGTGAATTTACACCACTTATTGCCCAAACCGCCTGTTTCTGAGGCATATATATTGAGAGGCCAATGTCAAAATACCCAGACTCGTGAACAGGGGTCGACAAGAGGTTCGTGAATTTACATCACTTATTGCCCAAACCGCCTGTTTCTGAGGCATATATATTGAGAGGCCAATGTCAAAATACCCAGACTCGTGAAGAGGGGTCGATAAGAGGTTCGTGAATTTACATCACTTATTGCCCAAACCGCCTGTTTCTGAGGCATATATATTGAGAGGCCAATGTCAAAATACCCAGACTCGTGAACAGGGGTCGACAAGAGGTTCGTGAATTTACACCACTTATTGCCCAAACCGCCTGTTTCTGAGGCATATATATTGAGAGGCCAATGTCAAAATACCCAGACTCGTGAACAGGGGTCGCCAAGAGGTTCGTGAATTTACACCACTTATTGCCCAAACCGCCTGTTTCTGAAGCATATATATTGAGAGGCCAATGTCAAAATACCCAGACTCGTGAACAGGGGTCGACAAGAGGTTCGTGAATTTACATCACTTATTGCCCAAACCGCCTGTTTCTGAGGCATATATATTGAGAGGCCAATGTCAAAATACCCAGACTCGTGAACAGGGGTCGATAAGAGGTTCGTGAATTTACACCACTTATTGCCCAAACCGCCTGTTTCTGAGGCATATATATTGAGAGGCCAATGTCAAAATACCCAGACTCGTGAACAGGGGTCGATAAGAGGTTCGTGAATTTACATCACTTATTGCCAAAACCGCCTGTTTCTGAGGCATATATATTGAGAGGCCAATGTCAAAATACCCAGACTCGTGAACAGGGGTCGACAAGAGGTTCGTGAATTTACACCACTTATTGCCCAAACCGCCTGTTTCTGAGACATATATATTGAGAGGCCAATGTCAAAATACCCAGACTCGTGAACAGGGGTCGACAAGAGGTTCGTGAATTTACACCACTTATTGCCCAAACCGCCTGTTTCTGAGGCATATATATTGGGAGGCCAATGTCAAACACCCAGACTCGTGAACAGGGGTCGACAAGAGGTTTGTGAATTTACACCATTTATTGCCCAAACCGACTGTTTCTGAGGCATATATACTGAGAGGCCAATGTCAAAATACCCAGACTCGTGAACAGGGGTCGAAGAGAGGTTCGTGAATTTACAACACTTATTGCTCAAACCGCTTGTTTCTGAGGCATATATATTGAGAGGCCAATGTCAAAATACCCAGACTCGTGAACAGGGGTCGACAAGAGGTTCGTGAATTTACACCACTTATTGCCCAAACCGCCTGTTTCTGAGGCATATATATTGAGAGGCCAATGTCAAAATACCCAGACTCGTGAACAGGGTTCGACAAGAGGTTCGTGAATTTACACCACTTATTGCCCAAACCGACTGTTTCTAAGGCATATATATTGAGAGGCCAATGTCAAAATACCCAGACTCGTGAACAGGGGTCGACAAGAGGTTCGTGAATTTACACCACTTATGGCCCAAACCGCCTGTTTCTGAGGCATATATATTGAGAGGCCAATGTCAAAATACCCAGACTCGTGAACAGGGGTCGACAAGAGGTTCGTGAATTTACACCACTGATTGCCCAAACCGCCTGTTTCTGAGGCATATATATTGAGAGGCCAATGTCAAAATACCCAGACTCGTGAACAGGGGTCGACAAGAGGTTCGTGAATTTACACCACTTATTGCCCAAACCGCCTGTTTCTGAGGCATATATATTGGGAGGCCAATGTCAAAACACCCAGACTCGTGAACAGGGGTCGACAAGAGGTTCGTGAATTTACACCATTTATTGCCCAAACCGACTGTTTCTGAGGCATATATATTGGGAGGCCAATGTCAAAATACCCAGACTCGTGAACAGGGGTCGACAAGAGGTTCGTGATTTACACCACTTATTGCCCAAACCGCCTGTTTCTGAGGCATATATATTGAGAGGCCAATGTCAAAATACCCAGACTCGTGAACAGGGGTCGACAAGAGGTTCGTGAATTTACACCACTTATTGCCCAAACCGCCTGTTTCTGAGGCATATATATTGGGAGGCCAATGTCAAAATACCCAGACTCGTGAACAGGGGTCGACAAGAGGTTCGTGAATTTACACCACTTATTGCCCAAACCGCTTGTTTCTGAGGCATATATATTGAGAGGCCAATGTCAAAATACCCAGACTCGTGAACAGGGGTCGACAAGAGGTTCGTGAATTTACACCACTTATTGCCCAAACTGCCTGTTTCTGAGGCATGTATATTGGGAGGCCAATGTCAAAACACCCAGACTCGTGAACAGGGGTCGACAAGAGGTTCGTGAATTTACACCACTTATTGCCCAAACCGCCTGTTTCTGAGGCATATATATTGGGAGGCCAATGTCAAAATACCCAGACTCGTGAACAGGGGTCGACAAGAGGTTCGTGAATTTACACCACTTATTGCCCAAACCGCCTGTTTCTGAGGCATATATATTGAGAGGCCAATGTCAAAATACCCAGACTCGTGAATAGGGGTCGACAAGAGTTTGTGAATTTACACCACTTATTGCCCAAACCGCCTGTTTCTGAGGCATATATATTGAGAGGCCCATGTCAAAATACCCAGACTCGTGAACAGGGGTCGACAAGAGGTTCGTGAATTTACACCACTTATTGCCCAAACCGCCTGTTTCTGAGGCATATACATTGAGAGGCCAATGTCAAAATACCCAGACTCGTGAACAGGGGTCGACAAGAGGTTCGTGAATTTACACCACTTATTGCCCAAACCGCCTGATTCTGAGGCATATATATTGAGAGGCCAATGTCAAAATACCCAGACTCGTGAACAGGGGTCGATAAGAGGTTCGTGAATTTACATCACTTATTGCCCAAACCGCCTGTTTCTGAGGCATATATATTGAGAGGCCAATGTCAAAATACCCAGACTCGTGAACAGGGGTCGACAAGAGGTTCGTGAATTTACACCACTTATTGCCCAAACCGCCTGTTTCTGAGGCATATATACTGAGAGGCCAATGTCAAAATACCCAGACTCGTGAACAGGGGTCGACAAGAGGTTCGTGAATTTACACCACTTATTGCCCAAACCGCCTGTTTCTGAGGCATATATATTGAGAGGCCAATGTCAAAATACCCAGACTCGTGAACAGGGGTCGACAAGAGGTTCGTGAATTTACACCACTTATTGCCCAAACCGCCTGTTTCTGAGACATATATATTGAGAGGCCAATGTCAAAATACCCAGACTCGTGAACAGGGGTCGACAAGAGGTTCGTGAATTTACACCACTTATTGCCCAAACCGCCTGTTTCTGAGGCATATATATTGGGAGGCCAATGTCAAAACACCCAGACTCGTGAACAGGGGTCGACAAGAGGTTCGTGAATTTACACCATTTATTGCCCAAACCGACTGTTTCTGAGGCATATATATTGAGAGGCCAATGTCAAAATACCCAGACTCGTGAACAGGGGTCGAAGAGAGGTTCGTGAATTTACAACACTTATTGCTCAAACCGCTTGTTTCTGAGGCATATATATTGAGAGGCCAATGTCAAAATACCCAGACTCGTGAACAGGGGTCGACAAGAGGTTCGTGAATTTACACCACTTATTGCCCAAACCGCCTGTTTCTGAGGCATATATATTGAGAGGCCAATGTCAAAATACCCAGACTCGTGAACAGGGGTCGACAAGAGGTTCGTGAATTTACACCACTTATTGCCCAAACCGCCTGTTTCTGAGGCATATATATTGAGAGGCCAATGTCAAAATACCCAGACTCGTGAACAGGGGTCGACAAGAGGTTCGTGAATTTACACCACTTATTGCCCAAACCGCCTGTTTCTGAGGCATATATATTGAGAGGCCAATGTCAAAATACCCAGACTCGTGAACAGGGGTCGACAAGAGGTTCGTGAATTTACACCACTTATTGCCCAAACCGCCTGTTTCTGAGGCATATATATTGAGAGGCCAATGTCAAAATACCCAGACTCGTGAACAGGGGTCGACAAGAGGTTCGTGAATTTACACCACTTATTGCCCAAACCGCCTGTTTCTGAGGCATATATATTGAGAGGCCAAAGTCAAAATACCCAGACTCATGAACAGGGGTCGACAAGAGGTTCGTGAATTTACACCACTTATTGCCCAAACCGCCTGTTTCTGAGGCATATATATTGGGAGGCCAATGTCAAAATACCCAGACTCGTGAACAGGGGTCGACAAGAGGTTCGTGATTTACACCACTTATTGCCCAAACCGCCTGTTTCTGAGGCATATATATTGAGAGGCCAATGTCAAAATACCCAGACTCGTGAACAGGGGTCGACAAGAGGTTCGTGAATTTACACCACTTATTGCCCAAACCGCCTGTTTCTGAGGCATATATATTGGGAGGCCAATGTCAAAACACCCAGACTCGTGAACAGGGGTCGACAAGAGGTTCGTGAATTTACACCATTTATTGCCCAAACCGACTGTTTCTGAGGCATATATATTGGGAGGCCAATGTCAAAATACCCAGACTCGTGAACAGGGGTCGACAAGAGGTTCGTGATTTACACCACTTATTGCCCAAACCGCCTGTTTCTGAGGCTTATATATTGAGAGGCCAATGTCAAAATACCCAGACTCGTGAACAGGGGTCGACAAGAGGTTCGTGAATTTACACCACTTATTGCCCAAACCGCCTGTTTCTGAGGCATATATATTGGGAGGCCAATGTCAAAATACCCAGACTCGTGAACAGGGGTCGACAAGAGGTTCGTTAATTTACACCACTTATTGCCCAAACCGCTTGTTTCTGAGGCATATATATTGAGAGGCCAATGTCAAAATACCCAGACTCGTGAACAGGGGTCGACAAGAGGTTCGTGAATTTACACCACTTATTGCCCAAACTTCCTGTTTCTGAGGCATATATATTGGGAGGCCAATGTCAAAACACCCAGACTCGTGAACAGGGGTCGACAAGAGGTTCGTGAATTTACACCACTTATTGCCCAAACCGCCTGTTTCTGAGGCATATATATTGGGAGGCCAATGTCAAAATACCCAGACTCGTGAACAGGGGTCGACAAGAGGTTCGTGAATTTACACCACTTATTGCCCAAACCGCCTGTTTCTGAGGCATATATATTGAGAGGCCAATGTCAAAATACCCAGACTCGTGAACAGGGGTCGACAAGAGGTTCGTGAATTTACATCACTTATTGCCCAAACCGCCTGTTTCTGAGGCATATATATTGAGAGGCCAATGTCAAAATACCCAGACTCGTGAATAGGGGTCGACAAGAGTTTGTGAATTTACACCACTTATTGCCCAAACCGCCTGTTTCTGAGGCATATATATTGAGAGGCCCATGTCAAAATACCCAGACTCGTGAACAGGGGTCGACAAGAGGTTCGTGAATTTACACCACTTATTGCCCAAACCGCCTGTTTCTGAGGCATATACATTGAGAGGCCAATGTCAAAATACCCAGACTCGTGAACAGGGGTCGACAAGAGGTTCGTGAATTTACACCACTTATTGCCCAAACCGCCTGTTTCTGAGGCATATATATTGAGAGGCCAATGTCAAAATACCCAGACTCGTGAACAGGGGTCGATAAGAGGTTCGTGAATTTACATCACTTATTGCCCAAACCGCCTGTTTCTGAGGCATATATATTGAGAGGCCAATGTCAAAATACCCAGACTCGTGAACAGGGGTCGACAAGAGGTTCGTGAATTTACACCACTTATTGCCCAAACCGCCTGTTTCTGAGGCATATATACTGAGAGGCCAATGTCAAAATACCCAGACTCGTGAACAGGGGTCGACAAGAGGTTCGTGAATTTACACCACTTATTGCCCAAACCGCCTGTTACTGAGGCATATATATTGAGAGGCCAATGTCAAAATACCCAGACTCGTGAACAGGGGTCGACAAGAGGTTCGTGAATTTACATCACTTATTGACCAAACCGCCTGTTTCTGAGGCATATATATTGAGAGGCCAATGTCAAAATACCCAGACTCGTGAACAGGGGTCGACAAGAGGTTCGCGAATTTACACCACTTATTGCCCAAACCGCCTGTTTCTGAGGCATATATATTGAGAGGCCAATGTCAAAATACCCAGACTCGTGAACAGGGGTCGACAAGAGGTTCGTGAATTTACACCACTTATTGCCCAAACCGCCTGTTTCTGAGGCATATATATTGAGAGGCCAATGTCAAAATATCCAGACTCGTGAACAGGGGTCGACAAGAGGTTCGTGAATTTACATCACTTATTGCCCAAACCGCCTGTTTCTGAGGCATATATATTGAGAGGCCAATGTCAAAATACCCAGACTCGTGAACAGGGGTCGATAAGAGGTTCGTGAATTTACACCACTTATTGCCCAAACCGCCTGTTTCTGAGGCATATATATTGAGAGGCCAATGTCAAAATACCCAGACTCGTGAACAGGGGTCGATAAGAGGTTCGTGAATTTACATCACTTATTGCCCAAACCGCCTGTTTCTGAGGCATATATATTGAGAGGCCAATGTCAAAATACCCAGACTCGTGAACAGGGGTCGACAAGAGGTTCGTGAATTTACACCACTTATTGCCCAAACCGCCTGTTTCTGAGACATATATATTGAGAGGGCAATGTCAAAATACCCAGACTCGTGAACAGGGGTCGA
This sequence comes from Schistocerca cancellata, assembly GCF_023864275.1. Lineage (NCBI taxonomy): Eukaryota > Metazoa > Arthropoda > Insecta > Orthoptera > Acrididae > Schistocerca > Schistocerca cancellata. The sequence goes on along the minus strand of NC_064633.1, from coordinate 19,008,013 downwards.
CAAGAGGTTCGTGAATTTACACCATTTATTGCCCAAACCGACTGTTTCTGAGGCATATATATTGAGAGGCCAATGTCAAAATACCCAGACTCGTGAACAGGGGTCGAAGAGAGGTTCGTGAATTTACAACACTTATTGCTCAAACCGCCTGTTTCTGAGGCATATATATTGAGAGGCCAATGTCAAAATACCCAGACTCGTGAACAGGGGTCGACAAGAGGTTCGTGAATTTACACCACTTATTGCCCAAACCGCCTGTTTCTGAGGCATATATATTGAGAGGCCAATGTCAAAATACCCAGACTCGTGAACAGGGGTCGACAAGAGGTTCGTGAATTTACACCACTTATTGCCCAAACCGCCTGTTTCTGAGGCATATATATTGAGAGGCCAATGTCAAAATACCCAGACGTGAACAGGGGTCGACAAGAGGTTCGTGAATTTACACCACTTATTGCCCAAACCGCCTGTTTCTGAGGCATATATATTGAGAGGCCAATGTCAAAATACCCAGACTCGTGAACAGGGGTCGACAAGAGGTTCGTGAATTTACACCACTTATTGCCCAAACCGCCTGTTTCTGAGGCATATATATTGAGAGGCCAATGTCAAAATACCCAGACTCGTGAACAGGGGTCGACAAGAGGTTCGTGAATTTACACCACTTATTGCCCAAACCGCCTGTTTCTGAGGCATATATATTGAGAGGCCAAAGTCAAAATACCCAGACTCATGAACAGGGGTCGACAAGAGGTTCGTGAATTTACACCACTTATTGCCCAAACCGCCTGTTTCTGAGGCATATATATTGGGAGGCCAATGTCAAAATACCCAGACTCGTGAACAGGGGTCGACAAGAGGTTCGTGATTTACACCACTTATTGCCCAAACCGCCTGTTTCTGAGGCATATATATTGAGAGGCCAATGTCAAAATACCCAGACTCGTGAACAGGGGTCGACAAGAGGTTCGTGAATTTACACCACTTATTGCCCAAACCGCCTGTTTCTGAGGCATATATATTGGGAGGCCAATGTCAAAACACCCAGACTCGTGAACAGGGGTCGACAAGAGGTTCGTGAATTTACACCATTTATTGCCCAAACCGACTGTTTCTGAGGCATATATATTGGGAGGCCAATGTCAAAATACCCAGACTCGTGAACAGGGGTCGACAAGAGGTTCGTGATTTACACCACTTATTGCCCAAACCGCCTGTTTCTAAGGGATATATATTGAGAGGCCAATGTCAAAATACCCAGACTCGTGAACAGGGGTCGACAAGAGGTTCGTGAATTTACACCACTTATTGCCCAAACCGCCTGTTTCTGAGGCATATATATTGGGAGGCCAATGTCAAAATACCCAGACTCGTGAACAGGGGTCGACAAGAGGTTCGTGAATTTACACCACTTATTGCCCAAACCGCTTGTTTCTGAGGCATATATATTGAGAGGCCAATGTCAAAATACCCAGACTCGTGAACAGGGGTCGACAAGAGGTTCGTGAATTTACACCACTTATTGCCCAAACTGCCTGTTTCTGAGGCATATATATTGGGAGGCCAATGTCAAAACACCCAGACTCGTGAACAGGGGTCGACAAGAGGTTCGTGAATTTACACCACTTATTGCCCAAACCGCCTGTTTCTGAGGCATATATATTGGGAGGCCAATGTCAAAATACCCAGACTCGTGAACAGGGGTCGACAAGAGGTTCGTGAATTTACACCACTTATTGCCCAAACCGCCTGTTTCTGAGGCATATATATTGAGAGGCCAATGTCAAAATACCCAGACTCGTGAACAGGGGTCGACAAGAGGTTCGTGAATTTACATCACTTATTGCCCAAACCGCCTGTTTCTGAGGCATATATATTGAGAGGCCAATATCAAAATACCCAGACTCGTGAATAGGGGTCGACAAGAGTTTGTGAATTTACACCACTTATTGCCCAAACCGCCTGTTTCTGAGGCATATATATTGAGAGGCCCATGTCAAAATACCCAGACTCGTGAACAGGGGTCGACAAGAGGTTCGTGAATTTACACCACTTATTGCCCAAACCGCCTGTTTCTGAGGCATATACATTGAGAGGCCAATGTCAAAATACCCAGACTCGTGAACAGGGGTCGACAAGAGGTTCGTGAATTTACACCACTTATTGCCCAAACCGCCTGTTTCTGAGGCATATATATTGAGAGGCCAATGTCAAAATACCCAGACTCGTGAACAGGGGTCGATAAGAGGTTCGTGAATTTACATCACTTATTGCCCAAACCGCCTGTTTCTGAGGCATATATATTGAGAGGCCAATGTCAAAATACCCAGACTCGTGAACAGGGGTCGACAAGAGGTTCGTGAATTTACACCACTTATTGCCCAAACCGCCTGTTTCTGAGGCATATATACTGAGAGGCCAATGTCAAAATACCCAGACTCGTGAACAGGGGTCGACAAGAGGTTCGTGAATTTACACCACTTATTGCCCAAACCGCCTGTTTCTGAGGCATATATATTGAGAGGCCAATGTCAAAATACCCAGACTCGTGAACAGGGGTCGACAAGAGGTTCGTGAATTTACATCAGTTATTGCCCAAACCGCCTGTTTCTGAGGCATATATATTGAGAGGCCAATGTCAAAATACCCAGACTCGTGAACAGGGGTCGACAAGAGGTTCGTGAATTTACACCACTTATTGCCCAAACCGCCTGTTTCTGAGGCATATATATTGAGAGGCCAATGTCAAAATACCCAGACTCGTGAACAGGGGTCGACAAGAGGTTCGTGAATTTACACCACTTATTGCCCAAACCGCCTGTTTCTGAGGCATATATATTGAGAGGCCAATGTCAAAATATCCAGACTCGTGAACAGGGGTCGACAAGAGGTTCGTGAATTTACATCACTTATTGCCCAAACCGCCTGTTTCTGAGGCATATATATTGAGAGGCCAATGTCAAAATACCCAGACTCGTGAACAGGGGTCGATAAGAGGTTCGTGAATTTACACCACTTATTGCCCAAACCGCCTGTTTCTGAGGCATATATATTGAGAGGCCAATGTCAAAATACCCAGACTCGTGAACAGGGGTCGATAAGAGGTTCGTGAATTTACATCACTTATTGCCCAAACCGCCTGTTTCTGAGGCATATATATTGAGAGGCCAATGTCAAAATACCCAGACTCGTGAACAGGGGTCGACAAGAGGTTCGTGAATTTACACCACTTATTGCCCAAACCGCCTGTTTCTGAGACATATATATTGAGATGCCAATGTCAAAATACCCAGACTCGTGAACAGGGGTCGACATGAGGTTCGTGAATTTACACCACTTATTGCCCAAACCGCCTGTTTCTGAGGCATATATATTGGGAGGCCAATGTCAAAACACCCAGACTCGTGAACAGGGGTCGACAAGAGGTTCGTGAATTTACACCATTTATTGCCCAAACCGACTGTTTCTGAGGCATATATATTGAGAGGCCAATGTGAAAATACCCAGACTCGTGAACAGGGGTCGACTAGAGGTACGTGAATTTACAACACTTATTGCTCAAACCGCTTGTTTCTGAGGCATATATATTGAGAGGCCAATGTCAAAATACCCAGACTCGTGAACAGGGGTCGACAAGAGGTTCGTGAATTTACACCACTTATTGCCCAAACCGCCTGTTTCTGAGGCATATATATTGAGAGGCCAATGTCAAAATACCCAGACTCGTGAACAGGGGTCGACAAGAGGTTCGTGAATTTACACCACTTATTGCCCAAACCGCCTGTTTCTGAGGCATATATATTGAGAGGCCAATGTCAAAATACCCAGACTCGTGAACAGGGGTCGACAAGAGGTTCGTGAATTTACACCACTTATTGCCCAAACCGCCTGTTACTGAGGCATATATATTGAGAGGCCAATGTCAAAATACCCAGACTCATGAACAGGGGTCGACAAGAGGTTCGTGAATTTACACCACTTATTGCCCAAACCGCCTGTTTCTGAGGCATATATATTGAGAGGCCAATGTCAAAATACCCAGACTCGTGAACAGGGGTCGACAAGAGGTTCGTGAATTTACACCACTTATTGCCCAAACCGCCTGTTTCTGAGGCATATATATTGAGAGGCCAATGTCAAAATACCCAGACTCATGAACAGGGGTCGACAAGAGGTTCGTGAATTTACACCACTTATTGCCCGAACCGCCTGTTTCTGAGGCATATATATTGGGAGGCCAATGTCAAAATACCCAGACTCGTGAACAGGGGTCGACAAGAGGTTCGTGATTTACACCACTTATTGCCCAAACCGCCTGTTTCTGAGGCATATATATTGAGAGGCCAATGTCAAAATACCCAGACTCGTGAACAGGGGTCGACAAGAGGTTCGTGAATTTACACCACTTATTGCCCAAACCGCCTGTTTCTGAGGCATATATATTGGGAGGCCAATGTCAAAACACCCAGACTCGTGAACAGGGGTCGACAAGAGGTTCGTGAATTTACACCATTTATTGCCCAAACCGACTGTTTCTGAGGCATATATATTGGGAGGCCAATGTCAAAATACCCAGCCTCGTGAACAGGGGTCGACAAGAGGTTCGTGATTTACACCACTTATTGCCCAAACCGCCTGTTTCTGAGGCATATATATTGAGAGGCCAATGTCAAAATACCCAGACTCGTGAACAGGGGTCGACAAGAGGTTCGTGAATTTACACCACTTATTGCCCAAACCGCCTGTTTCTGAGGCATATATATTGGGAGGCCAATGTCAAAATACCCAGACTCGTGAACAGGGGTCGACAAGAGGTTCGTTAATTTACACCACTTATTGCCCAAACCGCTTGTTTCTGAGGCATATATATTGAGAGGCCAATGTCAAAATACCCAGACTCGTGAACAGGGGTCGACAAGAGGTTCGTGAATTTACACCACTTATTGCCCAAACCGCCTGTTTCTGAGGCATATATATTGGGAGGCCAATGTCAAAACACCCAGACTCGTGAACAGGGGTCGACAAGAGGTTCGTGAATATACACCTCTTATTGCCCAAACCGCCTGTTTCTGAGGCATATATATTGGGAGGCCAATGTCAAAATACCCAGACTCGTGAACAGGGGTCGACAGGAGGTTCGTGAATTTACACCACTTATTGCCCAAACCGCCTGTTTCTGAGGCATATATATTGAGAGGCCAATGTCAAAATACCCAGACTCGTGAACAGGGGTCGACAAGAGGTTCGTGAATTTACACCACTTATTGCCCAAACCGCCTGTTTCTGAGGCATATATATTGGGAGGCCAATGTCAAAACACCCAGACTCGTGAACAGGGGTCGACAAGAGGTTCGTGAATTTACACCATTTATTGCCCAAACCGACTGTTTCTGAGGCATATATATTGAGAGGCCAATGTCAAAATACCCAGACTCGTGAACAGGGGTCGACAAGAGGTTCGTGAATTTACAACACTTATTGCTCAAACCGCTTGTTTCTGAGGCATATATATTGAGAGGCCAATGTCAAAATACCCAGACTCATGAACAGGGGTCGACAAGAGGTTCGTGAATTTACACCACTTATTGCCCAAACCGCCTGTTTCTGAGGCATATATATTGAGAGGCCAATGTCAAAATACCCAGACTAATGAACAGGGGTCGACAAGAGGTTCGTGAATTTACACCACTTATTGACCAAACCGCCTGTTTCTGAGGCATATATATTGAGAGGCCAATGTCAAAATACCCAGACTCGTGAACAGGGGTCGTCAAGAGGTTCGTGAATTTACACCACTTATTGCCCAAACCGCCTGTTTCTGAGGCATATATATTGAGAGGCCAATGTCAAAATACCCAGACTCGTGAACAGGGGTCGACAAGAGGTTCGTGAATTTACACCATTTATTGCCCAAACCGCCTGTTTCTGAGGCATATATATTGAGAGGCCAATGTCAAAATACCCAGACTTGTGAACAGGGGTCGACAAGAGGTTCGTGAATTTACACCACTTATTGCCCAAACCGCCTGTTTCTGAGGCATATATATTGAGAGGCCAATGTCAAAATACCCAGACTCGTGAACAGGGGTCGACAAGAGGTTCGTGAATTTACACCACTTATTGCCCAAACCGCCTGTTTCTGAGGCATATATATTGAGAGGCCAATGTCAAAATACCCAGACTCGTGAACAGGGGTCGACAAGAGGTTCGTGAATTTGCACCACTTATTGCCCAAACCGCCTGTTTCTGAGGCATATATATTGAGAGGCCAATGTCAAAATACCCAGACTCGTGAACAAGGGTCGACAAGAGTTCGTGAATTTACACCACTTATTGCCCAAACCACCTGTTTCTGAGGCATATATATTGAGAGGCCAATGTCAAAATACCCAGACTCGTGAACAGGGGTCGACAAGAGGTTCGTGAATTTACACCACTTATTTTGCCCAAACCGCCTGTTTCTGAGGCATATATATTGAGAGGCCAATGTCAAAATACACAGACTCGTGAACAGGGGTCGACAAGAGGTTCATGAATTTACACCACTTATTGCCCAAACAGCCTGTTTCTGCGGCATATATATTGGGAGGCCAATGTCAAAATACCCAGACTCGTGAACAGGGGTCGACAAGAGGTTCGTGAATTTACACCACTTATTGCCCAAACCGCCTGTTTCTGAGGCATATATATTGAGAGGCCAATGTCAAAATACCCAGACTCGTGAACAGGGGTCGACAAGAGGTTCGTGAATTTACACCACTTATTGCCCAAACCGCCTGTTTCTGAGGCATATATATTGAGAGGCCAATGTCAAAATACCCAGACTCGTGAACAGGGGTCGACAAGAGGTTCGTGAATTTACACCACTTATTGCCCAAACCGCCTGTTTCTGAGGCATATATATTAAGAGGCCAATGTCAAAATACCCAGACTCGTGAACAGGGGTCGACAAGAGGTTCGTGAATTTACACCACTTATTGCCCAAACCGAGTGTTTCTGAGGCATATATATTGAGAGGCCAATGTCAAAATACCCAGAATCGTGAACAGGGGTCGACAAGAGGTTCGTGAATTTACACCACTTATTGCCCAAACCGCCTGTTTCTGAGGCATATATATTGAGAGGCCAATGTCAAAATACCCAGACTCGTGAACAGGGGTCGACAAGAGGTTCGTGAATTTACACCACTTATTGCCCAAACCGCCTGTTTCTGAGGCATATATATTGAGAGGCCAATGTCAAAATACCCAGTTTCGTGAACAGGGGTCGACAAGAGGTTCGTGAATTTACACCACTTATTGCCCAAACCGCCTGTTTCTGAGGCATATATATTGAGAGGCCAATGTCAAAATACCCAGACTCGTGAACAGGGGTCGACAAGAGGTTCGTGAATTTACACCACTTATTGCCCAAACCGCCTGTTTCTGAGGCATATATATTGAGAGGCCAATGTCAAAATACCCAGACTCGTGAACAGGGGTCGACAAGAGGTTCGTGAATTTACACCATTTATTGCCCAAACCGCCTGTTTCTGAGGCATATATATTGAGAGGCCAATGTCAAAATACCCAGACTCGTGAACAGGGGTCGACAAGAGGTTCGTGAATTTACACCATTTATTGCCCAAACCGCCTTTTTCTGAGGCATATACACTCCTGGAAATTGAAATAAGGACACCGTGAATTCATTGTCCCAGGAAGGGGAAACTTTATTGACACATTCCTGGGGTCAGATACATCACATGATCACACTGACAGAACCACAGGCACATAGACACAGGCAACAGTGCATGCACAATGTCGGCACTAGTACAGTGTATATCCACCTTTCGCAGCAATGCAGGCTGCTATTCTCCCATGGAGACGATCGTAGAGATGCTGGATGTAGTCCTGTGGAACGGCTTGCCATGCCGTTTCCACCTGGCGCCTCAGTTGGACCAGCGTTCGTGCTGGACGTGCAGACCGCGTGAGACGACGCTTCATCCAGTCCCAAACATGCTCAATGGGGGACAGATCCGGAGATCTTGCTGGCCAGGGTAGTTGACTTACACCTTCTAGAGCACGTTGGGTGGCACGGGATACATGCGGACGTGCATTGTCCTGTTGGAACAGCAAGTTCCCTTGCCGGTCTAGGAATGGTAGAACGATGGGTTCGATGACGATTTGGATGTACTGTGCACTATTCAGAGTCCCCTCGACGGTCACCAGTGGTGTACGGCCAGTGTAGGAGATCGCTCCCCACACCATGATGCCGGGTGTTGGCCCTGTGTGCCTCGGTCGTATGCAGTCCTGATTGTGGCGCTCACCTGCACGGCGCCAAACACGCATACGACCATCATTGGCACCAAGGCAGAAGCGACTCTCAATGCTGAAGACGACATGTCTCCATTCGTCCCTCCATTCACGCCTGTCGCGACACCACTGGAGGCGGGCTGCACGATGTTGTGGCGTGAGCGGAAGATGGCCTAACGGTGTGCGGGACCGTAGCCCAGCTTCATGGAGACGGTTGCGAATGGTCCTCGCCGATTCCCCAGGAGCAACAGTGTCCCTAATTTGCTGGGAAGTGGCGGTGCGGTCCCATACGGCACTGCGTAGGATCCTACGGTCTTGACGTGCATCCGTGCGTCGCTGCGGTCCGGTCCCAGGTCGACGGGCACGTGCACCTTCCGCCGACCACTGGCGACAACATCGATGTACTGTGGAGACCCCACGCCCCACGTGTTGAGCAATTCGGCGGTACGTCCACCCGGCCTCCCGCATGCCCACTATACGCCCTCGCTCAAAGTCCGTCAACTGCACATACGGTTCACGTCCACGCTGTCGCGGCATACTACCAGTGTTAAAGACTGCGATGGAGCTCCGTATGCCACGGCAAACTGGCTGACACTGACGGCGGCGGTGCACAAATGCTGCGCAGCTAGCGCCATTCGACGACCAACACCGCGTTCCTGGTGTGTCCGCTGTGCCGTGCGTGTGATCATTGCTTGTACAGCCCTCTCGCAGTGTCCGGAGCAAGTATGGTGGGTCTGACACACCGGTGTCAATGTGTTCTTTTTTCCATTTCCAGGAGTGTATATTGAGAGGCCAATGTCAAAATACCCAGACTCGTGAACCGGGGTCGACAAGAGGTTCGTGAATTTACACCACTTATTGCCCAAACCGCCTGTTTCTGAGGCATATATATTGAGAGGCCAATGTCAAAATACCCAGACTCGTGAACAGGGGTCGACAAGAGGTTCGTGAATTTACACCACTTATTGCCCAAACCGCCTGTTTCTGAGGCATATATATTGAGAGGCCAATGTCAAAATACCCAGACTCGTGAACAGGGGTCGACAAGAGGTTCGTGAATTTACACCACTTATTGCCCAAACCGCCTGTTTCTGAGGCATATATATTGAGAGGCCAATGTCAAAATACCCAGACTCGTGAACAGGGGTCGACAAGAGGTTCGTGAATTTACACCACTTATTGCCCAAACCGCCTGTTTCTGAGGCATATATATTGAGAGGCCAATGTCAAAATACCCAGACTCGTGAACAGGGGTCGACAAGAGGTTCGTGAATTTACACCACTTATTGCCCAAACCGCCTGTTTCTGAGGCATATATATTGAGAGGCCAATGTCAAAATACCCAGACTCGTGAACAGGGGTCGACAAGAGGTTCGTGAATTTACACCACTTATTGCCCAAACCGCCTGTTTCTGAGGCATATATATTGAGAGGCCAATGTCAAAATACCCAGACTCGTGAACAGGGGTCGACAAGAGGTTCGTGAATTTACACCACTTATTGCCCAAACCGCCTGTTTCTGAGGCATGTATATTGGGAGGCCAATGTCAAAATACCCAGACTCGTGAACAGGGGTCGACAAGAGGTTCGTGAATTTACACCACTTATTGCCCAAACCGCCTGTTTCTGAGGCATATATATTGAGAGGCCAATGTCAAAATACCCAGACTCGTGAACAGGGGTCGACAAGAGGTTCGTGAATTTACACCACTTATTGCCCAAACCGCCTGTTTCTGAGGCATATATATTGAGAGGCCAATGTCAAAATACCCAGACTCGTGAACAGGGGTCGACAAGAGGTTCGTGAATTTACACCACTTATTGCCCAAACCGCCTGTTTCTGAGGCATATATATTGAGAGGCCAATGTCAAAATACCCAGACTCGTGAACAGGGGTCGACAAGAGGTTCGTGAATTTACACCACTTATTGCCCAAACCGCCTGTTTCTGAGGCATATATATTGAGAGGCCAATGTCAAAATACCCAGACTCGTGAACAGGGGTCGACAAGAGGTTCGTGAATTTACACCACTTATTGCCCAAACCGCCTGTTTCTGAGGCATATATATTGAGAGGCCAATGTCAAAATACCCAGACTCGTGAACAGGGGTCGACAAGAGGTTCGTGAATTTACACCATTTATTGCCCAAACCGCCTGTTTCTGAGGCATATATATTGAGAGGCCAATGTCAAAATACCCAGACTCGTGAACAGGGGTCGACAAGAGGTTCGTGAATTTACACCACTTATTGCCCAAACCGCCTGTTTCTGAGGCATATATATTGAGAGGCCAATGTCAAAATACCCAGACTCGTGAACAGGGGTCGACAAGAGGTTCGTGAATTTACACCACTTATTGCCCAAACCGCCTGTTTCTGAGCCAAAAATATCCTTTTAGAATGAGAAGAGTTACCCCAAAATATAATACCATACGTTATAAGCGAAATAAAACAAGAAAAGTAGACTAACTTTCGTGTCGAACGATCACTCACTTCAGATACCGTTCGAATAGTAAAAATGGCAGCATTAAGTCTTTGAACAAGGTCCTGAACATGGGCTTTCCACGACAGCTTAATATCTATCTGAACACCTAATTTGCCCTGTTCAGTTTCACTTATCATATGCTCATTCTGTGAAATTAAAACGTCGGGTTTTGTTGAATTACGTGTTAGAAGCTGTAAAAACTGAGTCTTACTGTGATTTAGCGTTAGTTTATTTTCTGCAAGCTATGAACTGAGGTCATGTACTGCACTATTTCAAACCGAGCCAATGTTGCACACAACATCCTTTACTACCAATCTAGTGTCATCAGCAAACAGAAATATTTTAGAGTTACCAGTAGTACTAGAGGGCATATCATTTATATAAATAAGTAACAGGAGTGGCCCCAACATTGATCACTGAGGCACCCCCCATTTGTGATTAATGACCTTTTGCTGTCTGTTTCTAAAGTAAGATGTGAACCAATTGTGAGCTACTCCCCGTATTCCCTAATGGTCCAACTTCTGGAGCAATATTTTGTGCTCAACACAATCAACAGCCTTAGTTAAATCAAAAAAAGTCTAGCGTTCTAAACCTTTTGTTTAACCCATCCAGTGCCTCACAGAGAAAGAGTGAGTAGTTGTAAAACGACTTCTAAAGCCGAACTGTATATTTGATAGCAAATCATGTGATATAAAATGATGAATTATCCTTACATACACATCCTTTTCAATAAGTTAAGCAAACACTCATGGCGTAGAAATAGGTCTAAAATTGTCTACATTATCCCTTTCTCCCTTTTTATAAAGCGGCTTTACTACTGAGTACTTAAATCACTCAGGAAACTGACCATTCCTAAAGGAAAAATTACAAATATGGCTAAATACAGGACTAACATGTGCAGCACAGTATTTTATTATTCTGCTAGGCAGTCCATAATAAGAATGAGAGTCCTTAGTCCTCAGTGATTCAATTATTGACTCAATCTCCCTCTTGTCTGTATCACAGAGGAGTATTTCAGACATCGATCTCGGAAAGGCATTTGCCAAGAAAGTTATATGATTCCCTGTAGAAACTAAATTTTTATTTAACTCACCAGCAAAGCTCGGAAAATTAATGTTAAATACTGTAGACATGTCTGATTTATTAGTAACAGAAATATTTTTACTGCGAACTGACTTTATGTCGTCGACCTTGTGCTGCTGACCAGACACTTCCTTCACAACTGACCATATGGCTTTAATTTTATCCTGTGAATTAGCTATTCTATTTGCATACCCCATACTCTTTGCCTTCCTAATAATATTTTCAAGCAAATTTCAGTACTGTTTGAAATGTGCTACCGTAGCTTGATTGTGACTACTTCTAACATTTTGATATAATTCCTGCTTTGTTCTACATGATATCCTTATCCCACTAGACAGCCACTCAGGCTGCCTATTACTGTTAGTACCACGTTTATAACGTTCTAATGGAAAGCAACTCTCAAAGGGCAAGAGAAATGTGTTAAGGAAACCATTATATTTACCATCTACGTTATCGGCGCTATAAACATCTTGCCACTTTTGTTCCTTGACAAGATTTAAATACTCTGTATTGCTGTTGGATTAACTTTCCTACATAGTTTGCAATTAAATGTGACATTTGTTTGAGTACTAAAGCCTTTTAGTGATAAAATTTGTGCATCATGATCTGAAAGGCCATTAACCCTTTTACTAACAGAATGCCATCTAGTAATTAAGAACGAATAAAAATATTGTCTATGGCTGTGCTACTGCTCCACTGCACCCTAGTTGGAACGAAGACTGTCTGCATCAGATCATATGAATTGATGAGATCTACCAACATCCTTTCTCTTGCACCAGCAAATACAAAATTTATATTGAAGTCACCACATGTAACTAATTTCTGGTACCTCCTACAAAGTGAATCAAGAACCGTCTCTAGCTTAAACAGAAATGCTTTGACGTCACTGTTAGGGGACCTATAAACAACAGCAATTATAAGTTCAGTTGCACTAAATTCAATTGCCCCTGCACAACATTCAAATATCTGATCAGTGCAGTGCCGTGATACGTCCATGGGCTCAAATGGAATACTGTCTTTTATTTACATAGCCACTCACCCACCTCACAAGGAACTCCTTGAAAAATGTCCAGGTTAATCTGTATACCGGTAAAGGAAGCCTCTGAATTGTCAAATTATTTATATGGTGCTCTAAAGGAGTTTTACTATTTGGGGAGCAAAATAACTGATGATGGTCGAAGTAGAGAGGATATAAAATGTAGACTGGCAATGGCAAGGAAAGTGTTTCTGAAGAAGAGAAATTTGTTAACATCGAGTATAGATTTAAGCGTCAGGAAGTCGTTTCTGAAAGTATTTGTATGGAGTGTAGCCATGTATGGAAGTGAAACATGGACGATAAATAGTTTGGGCAAGAAGAGAATAGAAGCTTTGGAAATGTGGTGCTACAGAAGAATGCTGAAGATTAGATGGGTAGATCACATAACTAATGAGGAAGTATTGAATAGGATTGGGGAGAAGAGAAGTTTGTGGCACAACTTGACCAGAAGAAGGGATCGGTTGATAGGACATGTTCTGAGGCATCAAGGGATCACCAATTTAGTATTGGAGGGCAGCGTGGAGGGTAAAAATCGTAGAGGGAGACCGAGAGATGAATGCACTAAGCAGATTCAGAAGGATGTAGGTTGCAGTAGGTACTGGGAGATGAAGGAGCTTCCACAGGATAGAGTAGCATGTAGAGCTGCATCAAACCAGTCTCAGGATTGAAGACCACAACAACGATACTGATCTACCAACAATTTCAGAGTCAACATCTATAACCATTTCGCTAACTTTGTCTCTAATACCTCTTATATTTTGATGAAATATGCTAATTCTTTCTCTACTTGGAAACATTACATCCTCTGAAGGTGAGCTCTTAGTCGGAGGGACTTCCTTTAAGTAGGTACACCTATCAGCTGACTTCAATCTAAAAAATGTGTAGCTCTAACACCAACTACTACAGGAATTTTTCCATGAGTCATCCCACCACCACCACCCACTACAGTGTCACCTATAAGATGTGCCAGCCTCCCCTTCCCATACCTACTGAGGTCCTGGCCATGCCTAGTGAACATTATTAGCGACCATCTGTAACACCTTAAGCTTGACGTGTTTCTCAAGAGCGATGGCATCTTCCAGTAGAGTAACTGTCTCTGCTGCATTGGTTTGAGGAGCGTAATAGTGAACTCAGTTGAGGCCTTGGCCATCAAACTCGGCTTATCTGAATCCGTTGAAACCCAGCTGGGAAGCTATCGGGCGATAGCTCCGCACCAGTAAATTACAGGAAGCGTCTGACCTGCGAGTAGGCAACTGGTGCCACAAACCTCTGGAAACCTATCAAATACTTATCGAATTCATGCACGCAGAATCAATGCTGAGTTGCGTTCCAAAAGCGAACCAACAGGCTTTTAAGAAGGCGGTCATAATGTTTTGGTTCATCAGCTACGCTCTCCCGCGTCTGTAAACAACACTAAGCCCGAATAATACTAACGCACAACCTAACACAGATAATTGCAAGTCTAATGCTTTATATACCCTGCGTAAGTTTACGAAGTTACTTTGACTTCCGACCACGTCTTCTGGTGCTTCAGTTTTTTGTCAGAAACGGCATTTTTATCCTCAATTCTGACTGTTTAAAGGACATTTTCCCCGTATGGCTGTTGATGTGCTTCTTCGGGTAACGTAATTCCGGCATTACACCATTGTTAAGCACCTACTGACATTGTGCAATACAAGTTAGGAAAATGTATAGAGAAGCCTCAACAGCATAATATGTTGCTGCATGTCAGAGTAGAGCCCGTAGTTATCGTAGAAACGACCTTCTACTAGTGTTTCCCAAGGACGGCCCGTAAGGCAAAACAGCCAGGCACATACACCCTACAAAACAAAACCATACACGTTACTGAGAATTTTTGGAATAGAAGTGGTGAATTAGAGAGGTACAGTCTGCGTCAGAGAGCCCATAAGCACAAATGAGAATTGTATATCCTCATTCAGGGCACATCTTTGTAACTGCAGTCGTAATGCCATACTGCGGACTCCATAAACATATTGTTTAGGTTTGAAAAGGGCAGTTTAACAGACCTCTGAAGGAAATCGATATTTGTAGTGCCCACTAAGAGCTACGGAATCATAACCTCAATCGACAAACAAGATAAGATTTCCAGTCTGCTAGACGCACGTACTCCTGCTTTAGGTACACACTCCTTCGTTATGATGTAGTATGTACCTGGTCCAATGAGGACAGAATTGTTCTGTACCACTTACCATAATGTTGTATATATGTTTTAAGCATTTAAGCGTCATGAAACTTTGCTCCGTACCACACTTGCTCCCTCGTTCCGTTTTGTTGCACCGCCTTTTCTCTTACTTTAACCTGTTACTTTCTTTTATTTCTTTAACGACAAAATTTTAGTCCTCTTGAAAACACCACTTCATTGTCTGGTGTAACATAATCTAGGAATTTTAGTTATTCAGTGTTACGACGAATACATCCTGTATATATTCCACAGGCTGCCTGACTACATATGAGAACAGTATTCTTTTTAACCGCAGACCATGTACTAGGGATAGAACATTTGTTTAATTAAGCAGAATACCTTTCTTAGTTGCCGCTCTTTAGATGTGTTATTTACTCACTCTGATGATGTACACATTTTGGTTATTCAAACTGCACTGATGCCTTGTTAATCTGTGAGGTGCATACATCCTTCGTTGCTGTATTTGTTTTACGTTGACTTAGTCTGTAGAGCCACAGATGTATATCAGCCTGCACAGCACACGTTTAAACAGTCTGCCTTTTGAGTCGGCGATCACTGTTGTTACAAGTATTGTCGCTGCCATGACATCCCACGTGCTCAAATGCAGTTTGAGCCCATCAAGTAACATGTGAAGTATGTACCTCTTATTTGTCAACAGGCTATAAAGTGGGAGATAACGCTACCGTTACTTATATCTGTATCGTGACACGGCATCAAATAGTTTTAATTCCCCGAATGTCTGTAGAGGCTTGACAATGGCGTCACACCATGATTATGAAAAAATCTACAGCTGACAGTTATAAATGATGTTGTTGTTGTTGTGGTCTTCAGTCCTGAGACTGGTTTGATGCAGCTCTCCATGCTACTCTATCCTGTGCAAGCTTCTTCATCTCCCAGTACCTACTGCAACCTATATCCTTCTGAATCTGCTTAGTGTATTCATCTCTTGGTCTCCCCCTACGATTTTTACCCTCTACGCTGCCCTCCAATACTAAATTGGTGATCCCTTGATGCCTCAGAACATGTCCTACCAACCGATCTCTTCTTTTGGTCAAGTTGTGCCACAAACTTCTCTTCTCCCCAATCCTATTCAATACTTCCTCATTAATTATGTGATCTACCCATCTAATCTTCAGCATTCTTCTGTAGCACCACATTTCGAAAGCTTCTATTCTCTTCTTGTCCAAACTATTTACCGTCCATGTTTCACTTCCATACATGGCTACACTCCATACAAATACTTTCAGAAATGACTTCCTGACACTTAAATCTATACTCGATGTTAACAAATTTCTCTTCTTCAGAAACGCTTTCTTTGCCATTGCCAGTCTACATTTTATATCCTCTCTACTTCGACCATCATCAGTTATTTTGCTCCCCAAATAGCAAAACTCCTTTACTACTTTAAGTGTCTCATTTCCTAATCTAATACCCTCAGCATCACCCGACTTAATTCGACTACATTCCATTATCCTCGTTTTGCTTTTGTTGATGTTCATCTTATATCCTCCTTTCAAGACACTGTCCATTCCGTTCAACTGCTCTTCCAGGTCCTTTGCTGTCTCTGACAGAATTACAATGTCATCGGCAAACCTCAAGGTTATAAATGATGTCCTTTTGTATTTATAATGCTGTACTACCCACCTCACCGGAAGTCGTGTTCTTTCTGCCGTCATACTTCAGCATACCCATTAAATTTAACTTAAATGTATCTATTTCTATTCTGAAGTCCTCCGACGTATCTACCCATCTACACCATTATGTGGCGTAATATGTTAGGATGGGGGACCATTCATTTTACCTACGGAATCTTTTATCCAAGAGGCTGTCATCAGCACCCTGATGGTCACGGGCCATTACGGAGGGGGGAAGGCCGTCGTGTTCAGCGTATGGCTCTGGTACATAACACTGCATCTCCAGCAGCACTTTGAGCGGGAGTTGGCACCACAGTGCCACAAAGAACTGTTACAAATCGGTTACTTCAGCTCCGAGCCAGACGCCTGTTACGTGCATTCCACTGACCCCAAACCACCGCCGTTTGCGACTTCAGTGGTTTCAAACTAGAGCTCATTGGAGGGCAGGGTGGAAGTCTGTTGGTTCGTGGTGACAGCTGGTTCTGCCTCGGTGCCAGTGATGGCCGTGTGTTGGTTATGAGGAGGCCAACTGAGAGTATGCAACCAACCTGTCTGCGTGATAGACACAATGGAACTACACCTGGAGTTTCGCAATACAGCAGGAGCACTCCGCGGTTATCCCATGCACCCTGACTGCAAGTTTGTATGCAGTCATGTGATTCAATCGGTTGTACTGCCATTTTTGAACAGCATTCAAGGGGGTGTTTTCCAACAGGATAACACTCGCCCACATACCGCTGTCGTAACCCAACATGTTCTACACATTGTCGGCATGTTGCCTTGGCCTGCTCGATCACCAGGTCTGTCTCGAGTCGAGTACATATGGGATATCATCGGACGACAACTATAGCATCAGCCACAAACGGCATTAATCATACCTGTAGTGATCGACCAAGTGCAACAGGCATGGAACTTCATGCCACAAACTGACATCCGGCACCTGTACAACACAATACACGCAAGTTTGCGTGCTTGTATTCAATAATCTGGCGGTTACACCGGTTATTAATGCACCAGCGTTTCACATTTACAATAGCCTATCTCGTGCTTACATTAATCTGTGACCTTGCAATTTAATCACTTAAACATGTTACGTAGACAAAAGTATTCCAGAAATTTCACTACTCTGCATAAATCTTTTTTTTTTTTTTGTGTCGCGATTTTTTTCCGACAGTATATTTTCCACACATCGTGTCTGTTTAACTTTATGAAAACGTAGATTTGCTAGATTTATAAACGAAATATGAAGAATGTTCTACTCTCCTCTAAGCTTTCTCTGCCTAGTTCAATGAGGGTCCCAGGCATATAAGGAATTGTCGATGAGGTGAAAGCATTGTAAATGGTTTCCTTCACCGAAGAAAAACACTTCCATGGAATTATTTTATTGCAGACAGAAGACAAGCAACATTGCACAATTTGAAACCCGATACTCACTGTGTATCACTACAGCACGTCGGTTCTACATCGGGTGTACAGAACTGTGGAAGCACAGCGATAAACTCATGTTTGAACATAAATGCATGTTGCACTCTTATATTCGATCACGAAAGGCGTCTGCGCAATGTCGTCATTACATTGCAAGTGTCAGTTGCGGACAGAAAAAGTGTTCTCTGTAGTTGTGATTACATAATCTAGGAGGTCAGTGCATTCGAACTCAAGCACATTTTTGGTGCTCGTACGGTAGCTGTTCCGTAACCGAGGTAGCTAAAGTGTCTACTGTTTCCAGTCACCGTGTCAAAGGTTTATACCGTATACACGGAAGACAGAAAACATCATCCGCTAAGTCAAAATGCGGACGAAAGTGTGTGTTGAGTGATCGTGACAGACCGTCACTAAAGTGGATTATAACGAAGAATAGGAGGAAGACATCTAGAAAAGTCATTGCAGAACAGAATTTCGCACCCGCGAACCCTGTCAGGACCAAAATTACAGGAAAGAAGCTCTATAAGCGGGGAATTGCAGGACGAACCAGAACTCCAAAATTATTTATTTATTTACACGTCTAGTTACGTAGGACCAAACTGGGGAGCAAATCTCAAGGGTCATGGAACGTTTCAGTACACGGAATTATAACTTAAAACTAATAACACATAAAATAAAATGTTTATGAACCCAAAAAAGGTCAAGCCATAAGTTTAGGTAAACGCAATCAACAATATAACATAAGAATCACCTTAATTTTTCAAGTGATTCCTCAACAGAATAGAAGGAGTGGTCCATGAGGAAACTCTTCAGTTTCGATTTGAAAGCGCGTGGATTTCAGCTAAGAGTTTTGAATTCTTGTGGTAGCTTATTCAAAACGGATGCATCAGTATACTGCACATCTTTCTGCACAAGAGTTAAGGAAGTGCAATCCAAATGCAAATTGTATTTCTTCCGAGTATGAACTGATTGAAAGCTGTAAATTCTTGTGAATATGATGACATTGTTAACGACAGTAAAGAATATATATATATATTGAGAGGGCAGTGTCAAAATACCTAGACTAGTGGATAGTGGCCGACAAGAGATTCGCGAACTTACACTACTTATTGCCCAAACTGCCGGTTTCTGAGCCAAAAATATCGTTTTACAATGGGAAGAGTTATCCCAAAATGTAATACCATACGACATAAGCGAATGAAAATAAGCAAAGTAGACTAATTATCGTGTCGAACGATAACTTACTTCAGATACCGTTCGAATAGTAAAACTGGCAGCATTAAGTCTTTGAACAAGATCCTGAACATGGCCTTTCCACGATAGCTTACTATCTATCTGAACACCTAACTTGAACTGTTCATTTTCACTAATCATATGTCCATTCTGTGAAATTAAAACGTCGGGTTCTGTTGAACTGCGTGTTAGAAACTGTCAAAACTGAGTCTTCTACAAGCCATGAACTTAGGTCATGAACTGCACAATTTGAAACCGAGCCAATGTTGCACACATCATCCTTTACTACCAAGCTAGTGTCATCAGCAAAGAGAAAAATTTTAGAGTTGCCCGTAATACTAGAGGGCATATCATTTATATAAATAAGGAACAGGAGTGGCCCCAACACTGATCCCTGGGATACCCCCCACTTGACTGTACCCCACTCAGACCCCACATCACAGCCATTCTCAATGTGGTGATTAATGACCCTTTGCTGTCTGTTGCTAAAGTAAGATGTGAACCAATTGTGAGCTACTCCCCGTATTCTGTAATGGTCCACCTTCTGGAGCACTATTTTGTGGTCAACGCAATCAGATGCCTTAGGCCAATCAAAAAATATGCCTATCGTTCCAAACCTTTTGTTTCACCCATCCAGTACCTCACAGTGGAAGGTGAATATAGCATTTTCAGTTATTAAACGACTTCTAAAGCCGAACTGTACATTTGATAGAAAATTGTGTAATGTAAAATGATCGATTATCCTTACACACACAGCCTTTCCAATAACTTTAGCAAACACTGATAGCATAGAAATGGATCTAAAATTACTCATCAGTGATGCAAATGTTTGTACAGGAAAACGTTTATTGAAGGCATAAAACCTGGAGTATGCAGTAATGGAAGAATGTTATTTGGTCGGATGATTCTTGTTTCACACTGTTACCAACTTCCAGCCGAAATAACGTACCAAGAGTGAAACATGGTGCAGGTTCGGTGAAGATTTGGGCAGCCATGTCGTATATCGTGATACTCCATAGCCAGCATAGTCAAATGGTTCAAATGGGTCTGAGCACTATGGGACTTAACTGCTGAGGTCATGAGTCCCCTAGAACTTAGAACTACTTAAACCTAACTAAGCTAAGGACATCACACACATCCATGCCCGAGGCAGGATTCGAACCTGCGACCGCAGCGGTCGCGCCGTTCCAGACTGTAGCGCCTAGAACCGCCTGGCCGAAATTTCGAATTACTACAAACGATTATGTGAGCATTTTGGCTAATCAGATCCATACCACCCAGTGGTGATGTGTTCCAAGCCCACATGACCCCTGTTCACACCTAGCATCGTCCAGGACTGGTTTTGTGAGCACGAGGTCAAATTGTCTTATTTCCCCTCGTCACCACAGTCACCGGAGCTAAATACACTGTTCAAAAGAATTAGAGGAGCACACGCATCAACGTCTGGTATATTAAATCAATTTACATACAGCCGGTACCTATGGTCTTATTGCACAGCTTGAGATCTTCGCTTTCAGCGTAGGAAACAATTCACAAAATCATTCGAAATCTGTTGGCTGCATCAAGCATTGCAGTATCAGGTGACCTCTCAGAAGGAAGTGAGTACCGGTGTCCCAGTGCGCAGATGGCACTTGTCGCTTGTGGACGATGTATTCAACGACCCACATGCAACGCAGTGCAAGTTGTTAGGGCCGCCTATCTGATCCAAAAGAAGATGGACTTCCATTCGCGTCGCTGCAGATGCCAATGTCTCTCCAAGTGTTATCCGTACGTTGTGGACAGATTGGTACTCTAGGCAAGTCGGACAAGGTCGCCGATGCTTTACAACCATAAGTGAAGACCAATATCTGGCCGTCTCTGCGTTGCGGCGTCAAATGGATAATCCCAGAGCACTGCAAGATGATCTCAGAACGGCCAGTGGAGACACTGTGTTCCTTCAGACTGTAACGAATAGGTTGAGAGAAAGGACCTTAGGACCGAGACGTGCTGCGCGAGTACTCCAGTTGATACGACAATGTGTTGCAGGTCGCCTTCATTTTTGTCATTTCCTTGTCAACTGGCGGCTTCGTCACTGGCGAAAAGTGTCATTCGCAGCAGAATCCAGATAGCCTCTGACGCAAAGTTATGGTAGTGTTCGCGTGTGGGGGACCCATGATGAGCGACACCTGCCAAAAGTCGTCCAGGAAGTCGACAGATTCCCAAGGTTCTGTGATGCTGTGGGGAGGCTTCAGTGTTGACACCCATATGGGTCTTGTCGTTTTCCGTGGTCGCCTTAACTCTAGTAGATACATCCTGTTGGATGACCTGGTGGTAGCTGCAATACGATGATGGCCCTGAATTCGTTCTAATGCCAGGGCGTACGTAGTGGACGTCAACAGGGATGTCTTGCGAAACTTGAACATTGAAGTAATGGAAAGACCGGCGGAGAATCCAGACCTAAACCCTATTGTGATTATGTGGGACATGATTAACAGACGTGTCTGTGGGTGTCCTATTCCACCACATCCTCTTCAAGAACTCTAGTGGATTCTAATTCGAGAATGGGAACGGAAAGCGCGGTATGGCATCTGTAGGCTTATACGGAGCATGCCACATAGGTGTTAGGCATTGATAACAGCTCACGGAGGAAATACAAGCACCCAGGATGACGGAATGAATTATTGTTGCCATTCTGTTTTCAACACCTGTCTCTCATTTCAATTCGTTGTATGTAAACGTTCGAGGATGTAATCTACATCTACATGGATACTCTGCAAATCAAATTTAAGTGGCTGGCAGAGGGTTCATCGAACCACCTTCACAATAATTCTCTATTATTCCACTCACGAACAGGCCGTTGAAAGAACGAACACCTACGCCTGTATTGTGAACTTAATCTATGAAAGACAAAGGTATAATTCGGCATCGTACCCAGTCCTCATTTATTGCTCAGTGGAATATGGCAGGCGCCCAAAGTCATGTTCCCCTAATTATTTTGAGCAGTGCAGAGCCTGCGGTAAACTTTGGAGGGAAAGGTTCGTGATCGCTATCCGTCTCCATCGTCGTTGCGTTAATTTGTCACTATTTCCTACGTGGAAGAAAATCGGCCATATTGCCAGTACATTTTCTATTAGACGTCGTGCGTCAGGCTGTGGCGGCGCCGGCAGCGTCGTAGCAATTAGGTGGGGGAGCTGTAATTAGCGCGGAACGGCCATCAGACTGCACGGCAGGGAGGGTCGCGCGCTGTTTGCCTCGGCCGTCCTGCGGTGGCGGGCTTAATAGCGCCGGCAGCGCGCCCATCTGCCGCTGCCGGAACTAATGAGCCAGCCGCAGGGGGTCACGGCCGCCCGCGGGGCTCGGCGCGAAAAACCGTCCCGCTGATGACCCGGTAGCCCACACAGCAGGCCGCCACTGCGCTTTCGGGTGCTTTAGCCTCGGAGGACCCAATGCGATGTGGTCCAACGTCCTTATACTGCTCGGAATTGCGTCACTTACCTCACAGAGAGAAAGTTGTCGATTCGAGAACTTTCTGTGCCAGCCACGTGACTTTTAAATATACTATCTCTGTGTCTCTGTCGCCAATAACTACTCGCAATGTGGTGTTCGTACTATAAGACCTTCGGTACACATACTGATGTGTTGGCAGATGTGCCAACACCTTGTAGTTAGAGGAGGCCGAAATGCACGCTATAATGTAACGCAGACTGGCGTGAGGTCTGGAACAGGATACGTAATGAATGCTATAAAGAAAAGTACGTAGCTGCTGGAATACTTAACTTTAATCCATCATTTGTATACAGCATTCTTGATGATACAAGTGAGACTCTCTCTAGAAATGGTTAATGGCGCCTTGCTAGGTCGTAGCCATGGACTTAGCTGAAGGCTATTCTAACTATCTCTCGGCTAATGAGAGAAAGGCTTCGTCAGTGTAGTCGCTAGCAAAGTCGTCGTACAACTGGGGCGAGTGCTCGTACGTCTCTCTAGACCTGCCGTGGTGGCGCTCGGTCTGCAATTACTGACAGTGGCGACACGCGGGTCCGACATGTACTAATGGACCGCAGCCGATTTAAAGCTACCACCTAGCAAGTGTGGTGTCTGGCGGTGACACCACACATACCATCTGATTATTTGACTTTTCGCTGTAACGAAGTAGGCGCGTGTCAGCAATATGTCTCGTGGTCTTATCGTGGCGTGTTTATCTTCTGCCGTTAGGTCAGACGATAGAAATGCCACTTGCACGCTTAGAGTAGCAGATTGACGGTGACCAACTTTAAACAGAACTTGATTAACTGTCACACACATTTATTAAAATAGTAACAAGCATAAAAATTACTTAACTTGGCTCGGGATGCTATTTACAATTGACAATCTTAAGTTCCTTTGGTATTGGTACGTTAATCTTATTCTCACATATATCTCTGATACTTGACAAAAGTGTCTATACATCTATCTTCATGGCTATGTACAGGAATATGGTAATCTTATTGGGCACAGACTGAAACTTGACTATAGACTGGTACAGACAAATGTAGAACTCGTATAGACTGTTGTAGACAAATGCAGACTGGTACAGACTGGTACAGACAAATTCAGACTGGTACAGACTAATGCAGACTGGTACAGACTAATGCAGACTTGTACAGATTAGTGCAGACTGGTACAGACTGGTGCAGACAAATGCAGACTGACTAATCGGAGGTCTGTACACTCGTTATAATACCTCGCGCATTCATGTATCACTTTGCGAGTGTGATCTGCAAGGAGAAAAGGTTCTACGTTAGCAGCAATCTCATTGACTGCGTTACATATTAATACGCGGATCGGCGGAAGCAGAATGTGGTCCGTCTCTATGGGCGCGCCATCTTGTAGTGCGGAGACGGACGAGCGCTGCGCCTGCGCTGTTGTACTTAGCGGGGTGCGCTCTAGTGGGAAAGTTGTGTACACGCTGACTCCGCGGAACTATGTACACTCTTTGACATAAAACTTGACCGGCGGCCGGCCGCTTCAGAGGCTAAATCCGCGCCGATCGCGACGTGGGACAAAGAAACTGGCCAACTCGCTAATTCTCTAAGTCCGGTTATCTGCACAATCTGGCAACACTGTAGACTGCGGCACTTCCTGGAGGAAAACTTGTCCCAAGATAGAGAGACTCTAGGCTGATTACGCCTGTGGTCTAGCGGTAGCGTGCGTTGTTTCTGTTCATAATGTCAGTGGATCGAGAGCAGCTGGCATAAAATATTTTTATAGCCTCTTCTGTCTGAATGCTGAAGACGTGAATGTAATGGTAGCGCAGATTCATCTATTTCGCTTTGTGACACACCGATATCAAAATTTTATCTAGTAACGATTTTGCGGCAGATTTCCTGCAGACTGTCCTCCTCTGGACGCCGTATGCGGCAAAGCTCCGGGATCCATTTGCTGGCTACTGGCAGCGGCCGTGGCGACAGCAGCGGCGCTGCACTCCCCCGTTCTTTATCGAAAGCGCCTGCTACCGCTCATCGCTTTTGATGATTTGAAACGCTTTATTATTAAATGTTGCTCCACAGAAAATTTCTACAATTTCCATTCACGCTCAAAAGCATAGGAGACAGACGCCCTGATTAGTAGGCGGGTAATCGGCAAGAGCTGAGTATGGCCCGAAATTAATTTTATAGACTGGGACGAAATTAAACCACCTCACTACATTCGATGAATTTATAAATGCTTCATACCTCGTTTCTTTTCCTTTCAAACTTAATTATTTGTGCAACTTTTGGTCAATGATTGGATGTTTTCGTCAAGCCAGAGTGAGCGTCTGTGGTGTAAAATGTATTACAGTTCTTGTTTCATTCCTTATGGTAAGTCTATGCGATAAACTGTGTGAATACCTTGCAATGCATGCTCTGTAGCAGTGCAGGCACACTGCACATTTGGAGTTCCATGTATGGGTTCATGAAGTATTTATTGTTGATCGGAAGTGATAGTTAAGGTCATCAGATTTAATCCAGATAAATTTGTCGTTTTGAAGGTTTCAGAGAACGGAAAGGAATTGCTAACGCCGGTGTTAGAAAACGTCTACAGTTAAATGCTATTGCAAAAATTTAGAAGATGTGAACTATATTAATGAACATGTGCACTTCATAAACAACCTTCTGACATGTTAGACCTATATGACGAACAAAGCTCAAATTTATATCGTTGACAGTCGGTTTGAATCTTTTCAGGACCAATTTTACAGTGAAGCACCTTGGAATTTGCAAAGCAGAAATCCATGATATTAACTTAATTTACTAAGTCGAAATCGGACGAAGATTGATGTTTAAAGGCATTCTTCAGATTTCGCATAAGAAATGTTTACTAGCAGTTTGCAACTCCATTAATTAAAATGGAAAATAAAATGTTTTAGTCAGCGGCTTCTACCGTGATTCGAACTTATAGTACAAGCACTGCAACGCACAAGGGAACCTCTGAGCTAACGACACACTGGCGGCCAGAGGCGGACTATAGTCACTGCTATGTTGCCTGAGCCTCAAAACGCAACCTTAAACACAGAAACAGAGGAGGTGGAGATTACTGTTTTAACGTCCCGTCGACAACGATGTCATTAGAGACGGATCACAAGCTCGGATTAGGGAAGGATGGGGAAGGAAATCGGCCGTGCCCTTCCTAAGGAACCATCCCGGCATTTGCCTGAAGCGATTTAGGGAAATCATTGAAAACCTAAATCAGGATGGCCGGGCGCGGGATTGCACCATCGTCCTCCCGAATGCACACACAAACAGGTGTTACTTATGTGAAGAACGCCGTTCTTGGAGTCCAGAAATTAAATATACTTTCTAATTGTGTCATCTTGCAGCGGATTATATCGTACGAATCTTCGATGTGGAAAACGAATGTTAAGTGAATTTAGCGAGGTAACGCCGACCTACACCCGGAAGTAAATGCACTATCAGAGTGTTGACAAATACTTGCTACGACGCTGCCATTTCTCGGCTCTCTGACGAGGCAGCTCTTCAGCGAAATGCTTGCCGTGATTCTCCGATACGGTTCTTCAGAGTGGAGACGCGCGCGCACGTTTGGTTTTTATGCGGCGTTCTCCCCTGGTGGTTTCTGACGTCGCCTTGTGGGCTATGTATACATATGAGACATTCAATTATCATTAATCCAGAATGATACAAGTTTCAGCTTCCGGCGTGGAAGAAGGCTGTTGACGCCGACATTATATCATTTCAACGTAGGGAAAGCAAAACGGATCATTCAATGTTTCTCATTCAACATAAAGCATGTGAGATAAATTTCCGTAACGTTCATAATCATCTAAAAATACAAACGAAGTAAAAATACACCGGAATCTTATTCGAATTGAATATAATGTAAGATACCAAACGCTTTGCACCTCGATGTCGAATTTGTCCACTTGCAATCGTTTGCAGCATGCACATAGATTGTCATGATTACCACGAGAATGAAGAAATATGTTGGTAAGGATGGAAGCAAGAAGAGACGCAGTCAACAAATATTCTATTCCTCATGGCATTCATTTCATTTGACACGTAAGAAGAGGTAAAGCGGGAATTTACTTTCGTTAACACGAAAGATATGCCGCACATATTGATAACGAGGAAGTCTGCGTCTTCATACGTTTCCTCCTTGAAATCTGTATGCTCTATTATATACTAAGTAGCCCGAGCATTGTTTCAGTAATGTGACCCTCTTGTTTGACCCCGTAACGATGAACAGATTCCAAATGCATGTCTCTGCGTGAAAGTAGCTGTTCGAACCCTTCCTGGGTTGTTTTTTGTGTTTTATTGCTTGGAATTCCTGAAGCAGACCACTGTGCCTTCCCCCCTCGTGGGTTAGGTCTCAAAACTAAACCGCTTTGTGTCCAATGGCATAATTTATTCATACAGCATCAGCATAAGACTCTTGCGAGTGAGAGAATGACAATAACAATCGTAACAAGAACAAGCAAATAATGAATGATGTTTATTCCAACGCAGAACGAGAATGGCTTTAAATATAAAAATCTATATCTATATCCATATCTATTGATCTTTGAGTTGGCACAATGAAAATATATTCTTAGCATTTAGTTACTGAATTTAGTTCTGGATGTTTGCAGAGAAAAGGAAAAGTCGGTACTTCTCGCTAGTGTAATATAATGTGAACCAGCAACTACCCTTTCCTTAGAACACGACTCAAGCAGGTCCTCAAGTAGGCACTGCTGCACTCTGTTCCCTGACATTGCTCTGATGACGGTTAATGCAGATAGTTCCGATTATGAAATACAAAACGTATTGCAGGTTAGTTCCTAGGATAGTAACATTAAATTTGCGTTGTAGACGGCACATGAACGTGACGACTATCCATATTACTCATCAATATAAAAAGACAATATTTTGGGAATTTAACAGGATTACTCAAAATGAATTCTGAAATTGGGTGACTGACCGCACAGGTGCTAAACGTCGTCAAGAGTATACGATGTCCTAATCGCATTAGGAATATGAAGATCGTCTTCGACAGCTCGCAACTTTCACATTGCTATCCCCACCCTACTCCAGACAGCTCTCGGTGGAGTTGCACTACGTTGCCGATGTTATGGAAGGCCTTCAAACCGACAACAGACCACATATTGAAAAATACAAGCGAATTCTCTTGCAGCGTAAGCTCATTGTAACTAATCTAAAAATTATTGGAGAGGAACATTGTCCTATTCAAAAAAGTAAAATGTTACACACTGTTGACGTCAAACGGACATTATCTATGTCCTGTCTTGTGTCCTACTCATCTATAATATCAAGTGTACTATGAAAATGATTATATATAATGGATTATAAGGTAATGCATTGATACCAGATGGTGGGGGCCGGCCGATGTGGCCGTGCGGTTCTAGGCGCTTCAGTCTGGAACCGCGTGACCGCTACGGTCGCAGGTTCGAATCCTCTCTCGGGCATGGATGTGTGTGATGTCCTTAGGTTAGTTAGGTTTAAGTAGTTCTAAGTTCTAGGGGACTGATGACCTTAGAAGTTAAGTCCCATGGTGCTCAGAGCCATTTGAACTATTTAACACAAAATGACATTAAAAATTTAAGTTATTCACGAGCAGCTAGTTGAGAATATGTATGAACATTAAATGACACGACGAACCGTCATGTTCTGCATATGGATTCAAACCCAGCTCATGCAGACTAAGCAAAGATTTCGTGACTGACGGAAACTAACAGTCATTCCTGATTAGGCATACAGAGAGTGATATACCTCGATTTTAGACAGTATCAGTTAGCAAATATCAACTTTAAATTGCATAACGCAAACATTTTTAACAGACGCGAATTCCTACCCAGCATCTATTGTCCCTGTTAACGAACTACGAGAGATGTTAAATATTGCTTCTTCACAAGTAACTTACTTGAAATGCCGTGAGGTAAAGCTGTGTGTTGGACACGGATTCGAACCCGGAACCTAATCGGATTGCTATCGAAGCACAGTCAAATGTGACATATCGGAATTTCGCGGCAGTAACTAGATGTTATAACTGAAATGACGAGACGAAAAATTAATTTTTTCCTTCCCAGGACTCCAACCCGGCACCTATCGCTGTTATATTCTAGAGAAAACTAACGTTAAATATGGGTTTGTTGCACCAGCAGTGACATGTGAGCATGTTTGAACTGAAATAATATGACGAAGAGTTCAGCGCTCACTGGGAATAGAGCCCCACACATATCGTTGTTGACTACACACAAAGAGACGTCAGCTACCGAATTTTTCTCCACCAGCTGCTCAGAATAGCATCTTGAACTTACAGTCATCTCGCAAATAGTTCTGTGTCTCACTGGGAGTTAAAAACGTCAGATATCGTTAGTGTGACAGCGAATGAAAATACATTAAAAATCAAAATTATTATCCACCAGCAGACAGGTGTTCTCATGCTAGAGCTTGATAATACATAATTAAATCTTTAGTGCCGGGCCAGGATTCGATCCCATTCACGCATAATATGTGAAGGTGTTGAGGAATCTGCAGTTTTGAACAAACAACAAATTGTAGCCGAGCTGTATTGCCACGAAGGGATCAAATTCCGCGTTAAGGGCGGTCTGAGTTGCATTCCCAGTTCAGAACCAATTTTATCGACATACAGAAGCTCAAATAAAAGATGGAATAAGTGTCCTGTGACCATACGTAGCGTTTGTGTCGTCACTTGAAATAAATAACTAGTATAAGAAAGGTTACTGGTGGTAGAGTTTCTACATGTCGCCACTCCAGACTTTATTGTGGTTCAACCTACCGTCTACTTGGTAAAGAAGGAATATCATCTTTAATGTGAAT
This sequence comes from Schistocerca cancellata, assembly GCF_023864275.1. Taxonomy (NCBI): domain Eukaryota; kingdom Metazoa; phylum Arthropoda; class Insecta; order Orthoptera; family Acrididae; genus Schistocerca; species Schistocerca cancellata. Next base: position 18,978,338 of record NC_064633.1, on the reverse strand, counting down.
TTTCTGACCACGCAGCCATTATATCTCCTTCACTTGGTGTAGCCAGGAGAGAATGGAATCTGTCTCTCCCTATCTAAAATCATTGACAGAAGTGGGAATCGAACCCAGACCATAGGTATAACAACCTACCATCCGTCCAACAGACCACGAAATCCTCTTCTCTGCGAGTCATTTTTCTATCGTAACGCAGTTGTGCCACACTGGATGAGAATTCTGACACACAGGCTCCCTGTAGTAATTTGCAGCATGTTCAGTAAATTCATTTACTTGGTTGACCGAATCACCATGAACTAGCTGCCTCGGCTACCCAGTGCATACATTCGACTATTTTGTAATCACAGAAATAAAATCACGTTACTGCCACCTACACACAACTGCCAACATTGTAGGATGCAGAAGTTTAAATAAGAAGTGTTCCTTTTCACTTGAGCTATTCTATTGCGCTATCTGTTACTAGAAAACGTCGTTCAGTCCAAAAGAAAAGCTGTAACTGTTTGTCTCTCAGAAGTCAAGACATGGCCATATGCATAATCTCACAGTGCTGTGGAATCCAAAAGTTCTGAAGGAATAGTTGCCGAGCTCTGGAGCTGTTGTAGTTCCGTGTCAGCTTGTAGCATAGATAAGATGTCGCGAGTTCGAATACATTCAGTGCTACATTTTTTAAAACGCAATTCTGCTCTCTGCTGAAGTTATCAATCTAATGGAACTTTGAACAAATTCCCTTCGCTTCTCAACCCAAAGTAGTCGCATGTGGAAAAAGGACTAACTACTGTGACATTTTGTCCTATTCAGGTTTAATAGACAGCAGGCAGCAGATGCATCTCGAAAATGTGCAGGGAGAGCGCGTCGTGCCATAATATGTCAGAAAAGTATTTTCTACATTAGCCGTCGTGTGGTAGTGATATTTTATTCTTCTTCAAACTTTGATTGACAGCTTTAACTCAGAACAAATTTTCTACATGCATGTAATCAATAAACTGCATGTGCATTGTCAGACTGTCATAGGTAACATCAGAGAATTCGCATATATCGTTGATGATTAATTTCTCTCTCATGTTTACTATTGTTTTAACAACACTAAAGGAAACCTTACGAAAATTGTGCACTGTATTATAAGAAATGAAATAAAACTAACGATGATAACCTTACGACGAAAGTATCTGTACACAAGCATGCCTCTATCGACACGAATTAGTAAAATACTACTCACTTAGATTTTGATAGGGTCTGTGTTTAATTGGTATGCTGTGTCATACTCAAGAGGTATGTAAATGTGGCATTTCATAAATATATTTACGTATTCCTAGAAACCCAAAATTCGCTTGTCAGCAGCGGAAAGAGGCGTTACCTGTTGTGCAGCATTGTAAGTTTTTCAACATTGCACTATGAGCTGAAAGCATTTTCTTGCGATTTCCGTATTGATGTTTGATCTGACTGCTTGTAGCTCTTTCACAGAAGGGATAAAAACGTTTCAGTCAGTGAGACTGGAACTGCGAACCGTAACAGACGCTGTTTCACATGTCAGCACGTTACCACAGAGCTGGCGAGGGGGTATGGGTCTCAGTTTCCTATTACGACGGCAATAGTAACTAGAACTCGTAAACCGCTATTTAAAGGTCGAGATTAGTTGCGATTTCCACCTGCAACGACTTTCTTGGGCTGAAAACCGTAAATTTTCAATCTTTTGTTACCCTTCAAGCTATAATAACTCAGATTATTCAATGGAAATGACAGGTAAAATCAAGTGAACTTTGAGGCTTAATTCCGTGCACACCAGGAAGTAACTCGTCGATCACAGAGTTGCCAAACATACGTTGCCTTGTTGCCAAATCTCAGTTACAGTACCAGCAGGAAGAAGACGAACCGATGTGATCCTACAGCGGTCTGGGAAGTGACCATAGCTGGTGTCTCCAAGTCGCGGCTGCTACGGCCTGGAATACGTAATGCGTCTGATTCGCTTTCTGTAACTAGGTTTAGGGACTGGAGCGTAGTTACTAATAATACTCAGAACTGACTGCAAACTGAGCATCATAAATCAGTAACTCTCATTGTTGTTTTTATATTTCTTTCGTAAGTGCACTCAAAACTAAGACAGTCATTCACAGGCGTTTTCCTGCCTCGCCGATAGTCGAGCAGAACATACAAATAAAAATAAAAAAGAATGTGTGTGTGTGTGTGTGTGAGAGAGAGAGAGAGAGAGAGAGAGAGAGAGAGAGAGAGTGAGAGAGAGAGAGAGAGAAATAAAAAGCAATGAGAGAGAGTGTAAAAAATTGTTGTAAAGAAATTGAATCATGGTATTTAAAGAAATCTTTCATTAAAATGACACGTTCCACATCATTACGAAATGTCGTATTCATGATCTATGGAACAAGAGTTAATCTAATGTAATGTAATCTAATCTAATCACATCATATTGATTATTAGCCATGAAGAGTCATGAACTACCGAAAGTTTTGCCAATACCAGTAACCAAATCTAAACTTGAAAATAAAAGACGACAATTTTTGTAATAAACCGTGACTCCTATCAAGACCCTTTCATCCCTGTTATCTAACCACGAAAGATGTCTGATATACCTCCATTCTGAAGTAACAAAGTGTGCATGCATTTAAAGATGAAGTGCATGATGTGAAGTTCTGTGACGGAGATACGAACCCAACACGTAATCCGATTGTTAACTAAGAAAAATCAAATGTTACGTATCGGTTTTTCTTACGAGCCGCTAGGTGTCTGAATCTAAAATAAGGATACAAACTTTTGTGCCTAAGCGACAATCGAACTGCACACCTACCGCGCATCCACGAATATAGCTTAAGTATCAGTTGCTTACTCATGAACAGTAAGATGTGTGCGTGTTTGACCAGAAATAACGACACCTGTTGCGATTGTTGGCAACACATGAACAGACATTGAAATTGCGCGTTAATTTTCACTAGCAGGTGGGTGTGCACTTGATAAAGCTAGAAATGAAATTATGAATATTTTTGTACTGGATCAGGTTTCAGACCCACATACTTACCTTTGGAAGAGAGCTAGAGAAGATTGCAGTCTTGGGAAAAGGAACGAAATGACTGAACTATACTGTTCCGAGAGATTCAGATCCTCGAAAGAGGAGATACGAATTCGACTCACAGTCCACTGTGTGTCCAACACACAGCTTTACCTCACGGCATTTCAAGTAAGTTACTTGTGAAGAAGCAATATTTAACATCTCTCGTAGTTCGTTAACAGGGACAATAGATGCTGGGTAGGAATTCGCGTCTGTTAAAAATGTTTGCGTTATGCAATTTAAAGTTGATATTTGCTAACTGATACTGTCTAAAATCGAGGTATATCACTCTCTGTATGCCTAATCAGGAATGACTGTTAGTTTCCGTCAGTCACGAAATCTTTGCTTAGTCTGCATGAGCTGGGTTTGAATCCATATGCAGAACATGACGGTTCGTCGTGTCATTTAATGTTCATACATATTCTCAACTAGCTGCTCGTGAATAACTTAAATTTTTAATGTCATTTTGTGTTAAATAGTTCAAATGGCTCTGAGCACCATGGGACTTAACTTCTAAGGTCATCAGTCCCCTAGAACTTAGAACTACTTAAACCTAACTAACCTAAGGACATCACACACATCCATGCCCGAGACAGGATTCGAACCTGCGACCGTAGCGGTCACGCGGTTCCAGACTGAAGCGCCTAGAACCGCACGGCCACATCGGCCGGCCCCCACCATCTGGTATCAATGCATTACCTTATAATCCATTATATATAATCATTTTCATAGTACACTTGATATTATAGATGAGTAGGACACAAGACAGGACATAGATAATGTCCGTTTGACGTCAACAGTGTGTAACATTTTACTTTTTTGAATAGGACAATGTTCCTCTCCAATAATTTTTAGATTAGTTACAATGAGCTTACGCTGCAAGAGAATTCGCTTGTATTTTTCAATATGTGGTCTGTTGTCGGTTTGAAGGCCTTCCATAACATCGGCAACGTAGTGCAACTCCACCGAGAGCTGTCTGGAGTAGGGTGGGGATAGCAATGTGAAAGTTGCGAGCTGTCGAAGACGATCTTCATATTCCTAATGCGATTAGGACATCGTATACTCTTGACGACGTTTAGCACCTGTGCGGTCAGTCACCCAATTTCAGAATTCATTTTGAGTAATCCTGTTAAATTCCCAAAATATTGTCTTTTTATATTGATGAGTAATATGGATAGTCGTCACGTTCATGTGCCGTCTACAACGCAAATTTAATGTTACTATCCTAGGAACTAACCTGCAATACATTTTGTATTTCATAATCGGAACTATCTGCATTAACCGTCATCAGAGCAATGTCAGGGAACAGAGTGCAGCAGTGCCTACTTGAGGACCTGCTTGAGTCGTGTTCTAAGGAAAGGGTAGTTGCTGGTTCACATTATATTACACTAGCGAGAAGTACCGACTTTTCCTTTTCTCTGCAAACATCCAGAACTAAATTCAGTAACTAAATGCTAAGAATATATTTTCATTGTGCCAACTCAAAGATCAATAGATATGGATATAGATATAGATTTTTATATTTAAAGCCATTCTCGTTCTGCGTTGGAATAAACATCATTCATTATTTGCTTGTTCTTGTTACGATTGTTATTGTCATTCTCTCACTCGCAAGAGTCTTATGCTGATGCTGTATGAATAAATTATGCCATTGGACACAAAGCGGTTTAGTTTTGAGACCTAACCCACGAGGGGGGAAGGCACAGTGGTCTGCTTCAGGAATTCCAAGCAATAAAACACAAAAAACAACCCAGGAAGGGTTCGAACAGCTACTTTCACGCAGAGACATGCATTTGGAATCTGTTCATCGTTACGGGGTCAAACAAGAGGGTCACATTACTGAAACAATGCTCGGGCTACTTAGTATATAATAGAGCATACAGATTTCAAGGAGGAAACGTATGAAGACGCAGACTTCCTCGTTATCAATATGTGCGGCATATCTTTCGTGTTAACGAAAGTAAATTCCCGCTTTACCTCTTCTTACGTGTCAAATGAAATGAATGCCATGAGGAATAGAATATTTGTTGACTGCGTCTCTTCTTGCTTCCATCCTTACCAACATATTTCTTCATTCTCGTGGTAAGCATGACAATCTATGTGCATGCTGCAAACGATTGCAAGTGGACAAATTCGACATCGAGGTGCAAAGCGTTTGGTATCTTACATTATATTCAATTCGAATAAGATTCCGGTGTATTTTTACTTCGTTTGTATTTTTAGATGATTATGAACGTTACGGAAATTTATCTCACATGCTTTATGTTGAATGAGAAACATTGAATGATCCGTTTTGCTTTCCCTACGTTGAAATGATATAATGTCGGCGTCAACAGCCTTCTTCCACGCCGGAAGCTGAAACTTGTATCATTCTGGATTAATGATAATTGAATGTCTCATATGTATACATAGCCCACAAGGCGACGTCAGAAACCACCAGGGGAGAACGCCGCATAAAAACCAAACGTGCGCGCGCGTCTCCACTCTGAAGAACCGTATCGGAGAATCACGGCAAGCATTTCGCTGAAGAGCTGCCTCGTCAGAGAGCCGAGAAATGGCAGCGTCGTAGCAAGTATTTGTCAACACTCTGATAGTGCATTTACTTCCGGGTGTAGGTCGGCGTTACCTCGCTAAATTCACTTAACATTCGTTTTCCACATCGAAGATTCGTACGATATAATCCGCTGCAAGATGACACAATTAGAAAGTATATTTAATTTCTGGACTCCAAGAACGGCGTTCTTCACATAAGTAACACCTGTTTGTGTGTGCATTCGGGAGGACGATGGTGCAATCCCGCGCCCGGCCATCCTGATTTAGGTTTTCAATGATTTCCCTAAATCGCTTCAGGCAAATGCCGGGATGGTTCCTTAGGAAGGGCACGGCCGATTTCCTTCCCCATCCTTCCCTAATCCGAGCTTGTGATCCGTCTCTAATGACATCGTTGTCGACGGGACGTTAAAACAGTAATCTCCACCTCCTCTGTTTCTGTGTTTAAGGTTGCGTTTTGAGGCTCAGGCAACATCGCAGTGACTATAGTCCGCCTCTGGCCGCCAATGTGTCGTTAGCTCAGAGGTTCCCTTGTGCGTTGCAGTGCTTGTACTATAAGTTCGAATCACGGTAGAAGCCGCTGACTAAAACATTTTATTTTCCATTTTAATTAATGGAGTTGCAAACTGCTAGTAAACATTTCTTATGCGAAATCTGAAGAATGCCTTTAAACATCAATCTTCGTCCGATTTCGACTTAGTAAATTAAGTTAATATCATGGATTTCTGCTTTGCAAATTCCAAGGTGCTTCACTGTAAAATAGGTCCTGAAAAGACTCAAACCGACTGTCAACTATATAAATTTGAGCTTTGTTCGTCATATAGGTCTAACATGTCAGAAGGTTGTTTATGAAGTGCACATGTTCATTAATATAGTTCACATCTTCTAAATTTTTGCAATAGCGTTTAACTGTAGACGTTTTCTAACACCGGCGTTAGCAATTCCTTTCCGTTCTCTGAAACCTTCAAAACGACAAATTTATCTGGATTAAATCTGATGACCTTAACTATCACTTCCGATCAACAATAAATACTTCATGAACCCATACATGGAACTCCAAATGTGCAGTGTGCCTGCACTGCTACAGAGCATGCATTGCAAGGTATTCACACAGTTTATCGCATAGACTTACCATAAGGAATGAAACAAGAACTGTAATACATTTTACACCACAGACGCTCACTCTGGCTTGACGAAAACATCCAATCATTGACCAAAAGTTGCACAAATAATTAAGTTTGAAAGGAAAAGAAACGAGATATGAAGCATTTATAAATTCATCGAATGTAGTGAGGTGGTTTAATTTCGTCCCAGTCTATAAAATTAATTTCGGGCCATACTCAGCTCTTGCCGATTACCCGCCTACTAATCAGGGCGTCTGTCTCCTATGCTTTTGAGCGTGAATGGAAATTGTAGAAATTTTCTGTGGAGCAACATTTAATAATAAAGCGTTTCAAATCATCAAAAGCGATGAGCGGTAGCAGGCGCTTTCGATAAAGAACGGGGGAGTGCAGCGCCGCTGCTGTCGCCACGGCCGCTGCCAGTAGCCAGCAAATGGATCCCGGAGCTTTGCCGCATACGGCGTCCAGAGGAGGACAGTCTGCAGGAAATCTGCCGCAAAATCGTTACTAGATAAAATTTTGATATCGGTGTGTCACAAAGCGAAATAGATGAATCTGCGCTACCATTACATTCACGTCTTCAGCATTCAGACAGAAGAGGCTATAAAAATATTTTATGCCAGCTGCTCTCGATCCACTGACATTATGAACAGAAACAACGCACGCTACCGCTAGACCACAGGCGTAATCAGCCTAGAGTCTCTCTATCTTGGGACAAGTTTTCCTCCAGGAAGTGCCGCAGTCTACAGTGTTGCCAGATTGTGCAGATAACCGGACTTAGAGAATTAGCGAGTTGGCCAGTTTCTTTGTCCCATGTCGCGATCGGCGCGGACTTAGCCTCTGAAGCGGCCGGCCGCCGGTCAAGTTTTATGTCAAAGAGTGTACACAACACACAAGGATCTCCCACTTGTACCAAACCTCCATAAATGTCTCAGTTTAGATACTGAGTCGATAGAGGATTTTATTTTATGTATCCTATGGCAATACCAGGTGTAGAATTATGAAACCGAAATTTGGTTGCAATAATTACACCTCTGTTGTTTGAAACTGATAACCAATATTTTAATCAAAATAATCTCCATTGTTATTTATACATTTCTGCCACCTTTCCAGCAGGCTATGAATGCCACGCCCCGAGCGGTCTGCCGGCCGGAGTGGCCTAGCGGTTCTAGGCGCTTCAGTCTGGAAGCGCGCGACCACTCTGGTCGCAGTTTCGAATCCTGCCTTGGGCATGGATGTGTGTGATATCCTTAGGTTAGTTAGGTTTAAGTAGTTCTAAGTTCTAGGGGACTCATGACCTCAGCAGTTAAGTCCCATAGTGCTCAGAGCCATTTTTTGAACCCAAGCGGTCTGACGAGCTGCAGCCATGGATTGTGCGGATGATCCCGGCGGAAGTTCGAGTCCTCCCTCGGGCGTGGGTATGTGTGTTTGTCCTTAGGATAATTTAGGTTAAGCAGTGTGTAAGCTTAGGGACTGATGACCTTAGCAGTTAAGTCCCATAAGATTTCACACACATTTGAACACTTTTTTTTTTTTAATGCCACGCCAAAAGAAATAACAGTTCTTATTTTGAAGTGAACTAGTCAGCGAGTCATTTTCGTGCATTTGTATACGAACTCAAGCATTGTTCAGCGAAAGCGTGTTCCAGTGACGCAAATAGATGACAATCGGACGGAGCCAAGTTTTCAGAATAAGCCGTATGCCCTAGTATTTCCTAACTGAACGCCTCGATCATTTCCCTGATCCGATCTGCTGTGTGTGATGCGTTATCGTGGACCAATATGACTTAGTGTTGCCTTTTTCCATATTCCGATCGTTTTTCACGTAATGCTCGATTTAAATCGATCATTTGCTGTTGGTAGCGACCAGTGTTAAAGGTTACACCACGTTTTAGAAGCTTATAATAGTTGACACCCTTCTGATCCCACCAAACACAGAGAATTGTGTTCTTTCAAAGGCGATTTGGGCTTGCAGTGGATGTCAATGGTTTACCTGGTCCCACCTTAAGATTTCCGACCCTTATGATTCTCAAAATACATCCATTTTTCGTCACCTGTCACTAGTCGATCGAGAAGCGACTTTCTTTTGTATCTGGCGAGCAGGATTTCACAAGTGGTCTTTCGATTTGCTTGCTGTCTTTCATTCAGTTCATGTGGAACCCATTTTCCCACTTTCTGCACCTTTCTCGCAGCATTCAACGGAAGAGATACGGCTTTCTGCGTCACAATCAATTGTTCCGCGAGTTCCTGTTGAGCTTGAGTATCATCTTCATCCAATGAGGCCTGCAATTCATTGTCTTTGACCTTTAACGGTGTTTTCCCGCGCTCGTCGTTTCTCACGTCAAAATCAACACTTTTAAATTTTTTGAACCACTCGAAAAACTGTGTTTTCGCAAGAGCATGTTCGCCGAAAGCTTCAACAAACATTCTATGCGATTCTGCCGCCATTTTGCTTCAATTGGTAACAGAAAACCAATGCTGTCCGCAAATCGTAGTTCGTATGCACAAAACTCGACATGTTTAGGGGTTTGAAACAGATACAGATGTGTAGATCTTGGGTTACTGTGCGTTGACATTCGTCGTGAGCCGTTACAGGAAGCCGATGGCGCTGCAGACATGGTCTGAAGGGCCCTACACTAACGGCTAGCACAACCTATACGGAAATTCCGGTTTCATACTTCTACAGCTGGTATACAAAGATTACGAAGCTACGACATGTCAACATTTAAACACAGCTCCCCAACATAAAATAACACAAATGACAGGAGCTATGTACAAATATCAAGGTCTTTTATACATTTTATCGCGTCGCTCGTTGCTGTCAGGAAATGTTCGAATGGACTCTTGTAGGTACATGCACAACATGTTGATACAACATGAGTAACTGTCTGTCGTTCCACGTGACAGTCACACGATGGTGATGAAGATTCGCCCCACTTGTCGAGAGTGTCTGCACATCTTCCATGGCCCATTCAGATGCAGTTCAGGGTAGTCCAAATTGCTCAAAGCTGGTCAAATCCAAGGGGTTTCTTCTGGATGCAAGGCAGTTTCAGGCATTATGAATGTTAGTTTTATTGCCAGCAGCGTTTTTGTTTATCGATGGTACTGATTTAGTTTCCGTGAGAGCCTTGGCTGTGATTAGAGTGCGATGTCACTAAGCAAGGAAATACATCGTTCAGTTTTCGAAGGTCAGTGTTATCAGTAATCTCCTGGTCTTCACGCAGTAATGCGCTCTTCTATCTGATATCAGGAGGTGAAATGTGGCTCAAGATGGGTAACGATTACTTGTGAATAGATCATATTGGCTCACTAACAATGCACTTGGCCTCGTTGACTTGCACATCTATCTTTTTTATGTGTGGACTATTAAGCCAGACAGGTGCAAGTTTTCTGCCTCAGAGTATACCAGTCCGAGTGCTGATACCCAAAGAGTGTCTGCTGAAGATACCCAATGAGTGTCAGAGAGTTTGTAGAGAATGGTGTTACTGCCTTTGGACTCAGCAAATGTTTGTCCCAAGTGCTCCTTAAAAGAAAGTGCCCTGTCTAACGGCATCCCAGGGTATTTTGGAAGCATGTTATGATGAAGTTTGTCTCCCTCAAAATAGACATCGAGAGCTGTGGGTGCCAATTTATTGGACAGATGAAAACATGCAACTATTATTTGAGTTTCATTGTAAATAGAATGATGGACCTATCAACTCGTTTCCACGATCTGGATCCCAGTGCAAGTGGAATATGTATTTGCCACTAAATTTCTGGGACACAGTGCTTGGGAAGAGCAGACATTCGGTGGACAACTTTTTTCGTGGTCCATAAACAGAAGGTACATGTCATTCTGGATTCGTATTTTTCCGTTAGGATTTTAATGGTATGAGTATCGTCGACAGCAGGGCCAACCACGGCGTGGCGAACTTCACACGGTGCGGGTGTGAGGTAGGACTGTTGATCAGGAATCCGATATATCGATACTTAAAGAATTTATCATCGGCTCTCGGTAAATCGAAAGAAAAGCAACGACTTATTGATGTATCGACGGAAAAAATATCAACGTACCGACGATGTATCGACGGAAAAAATATCAACGTACCGTCCTATAAAGGTATCAGCTGCACGTTGTAAATATACTGCCAGTTTTAGAGATGTACACTCCTGGAAATGGAAAAAAGAACACATTGACACCGGTGTGTCAGACCCACCATACTTGCTCCGGACACTGCGAGAGGGCTGTACAAGCAATGATCACACGCACGGCACAGCGGACACACCAGGAACCGCGGTGTTGGCCGTCGAATGGCGCTAGCTGCGCAGCATTTGTGCACCGCCGCCGTCAGTGTCAGCCAGTTTGCCGTGGCATACGGAGCTCCATCGCAGTCTTTAACACTGGTAGCATGCCGCGACAGCGTGGACGTGAACCGTATGTGCAGTTGACGGACTTTGAGCGAGGGCGTATAGTGGGCATGCGGGAGGCCGGGTGGACGTACCGCCGAATTGCTCAACACGTGGGGCGTGAGGTCTCCACAGTACATCGATGTTGTCGCCAGTGGTCGGCGGAAGGTGCACGTGCCCGTCGACCTGGGACCGGACCGCAGCGACGCACGGATGCACGCCAAGACCGTAGGATCCTACGCAGTGCCGTAGGGGACCGCACCGCCACTTCCCAGCAAATTAGGGACACTGTTGCTCCTGGGGTATCGGCGAGGACCATTCGCAACCGTCTCCATGAAGCTGGGCTACGGTCCTGCACACCGTTAGCCCGTCTTCCGCTCACGCCCCAACATCGTGCAGCCCGCCTCCAGTGGTGTCGCGACAGGCGTGAATGGAGGGACGAATGGAGACGTGTCGTCTTCAGCGATGAGAGTCGCTTCTGCCTTGGTGCCAATGATGGTCGTATGCGTGTTTGGCGCCGTGCAGGTGAGCTCCACAATCAGGACTGCATACGACCGAGGCACACAGGGCCAACACCCGGCATCATGGTGTGGGGGGCGATCTCCTACACTGGCCGTACACCACTGGTGATCGTCGAGGGGACACTGAATAGTGCACGGTACATCCAAACCGTCATCGAACCCATCGTTCTACCATTCCTAGACCGGCAAGGGAACTTGCTGTTCCAACAGGACAATGCACGTCCGCATTTATCCCGTGCCACCCAACGTTCTCTAGAAGGTGTAAGTCAACTACCCTGGCCAGCAAGATCTCCGGATCTGTCCCCCATTGAGCATGTTTGGGACTGGATGAAGCGTCGTCTCACGCGGTCTGCACGTCCAGCACGAACGCTGGTCCAACTGAGGCGCCAGGTGGAAATGGCATGGCAAGCCGTTCCACAGGACTACATCCAGCATCTCTACGATCGTCTCCATGGGAGAATAGCAGCCTGCATTGCTGCGAAAGGTGGATATACACTGTACTAGTGCCGACATTGTGCATGCTCTGTTGCCTGTGTCTATGTGCCTGTGGTTCTGTCAGTGTGATCATGTGATGTATCTGACCCCAGGAATGTGTCAATAAAGTTTCCCCTTCCTGGGACAATGAATTCACGGTGTTCTTATTTCAATTTCCAGGAGTGTATATGTAAGTACTGACTTATTATCAGATATTCTGTACGTCAACAAGCTAGCAGCGTGCCCATCCCTCCCTTGAAGCAAGAACTGAAAAGAAAACGATGTCCGTTCAGGCTTGGCGGTAACCATTTTGCTGGCAATGCTAGCTGCATGTAAGTGGCACAATACAGTGCAATGAGTCCGTCGTTCGGTTTCGTCACATATCGGATTTGTGCAGAATACTTCATGTCGACTTCCCTGTTTTTTTCATAACACCAGCAACCTAGCAGTCGTAGTGTCAAAAAGTTGTGGTGAAACTAAACGTTGCAGTTTCTGTAGATAGCGCCGATTACGTCAGCATTTCACTTCACACGTCTACCCCCTCCGCAAAGACTTGTCATTTAGATTTTTGTTCATCATTTTCAGCAACTGTTTTTTAATAACGTCGATGTGAATAAACAGCACACTACTTGCGCGAAAAATTGTATTTTAACGCAATTGGTGTGCTGTTTCTTCGCATCTGAAATCTTGTTGTTTCATTCACACCTCCCTCCCTCTTATTCTTTTGTGCCACATATTTTTGCTTCACATAGTCAAAGAGAAAAATTGGACTCCTTCACACAGTGAAAGTAAAATTATGTTCTACTACAGATTCAAAACTGTGAAAGAATTACATATATAATAAAAATAAAAAATATCGGCACTCAATTTTGCCTATTAAAATGTACAGAATGCAATGGAAAAGGATGACACTCAATCGACGGTATTAACACACTGAACCTAAACGCTGCATATCAATGAGCAAGAGGTGAAACAAGCGGCTGGAGGAAACATTTCATCTGGGAGCAGATGCGAGCGGCAACTTCACGGGCCGAGTACAACGGAAAGCTCTTAAAAGTGACCCGAGACATGGGACAATGAATGGGCCAGGTGACTCATCCAGGAGGGCAAGTAGTGGGCCACCAGAGTGGTACAGAAAGAATCTGTAGAAAACTGCAGTGGGAATTTCTAGATGGATATGAACAAACCAGTGATGCAGTTGATCAAGTGAACTGCGCGTGGTACGCTCATGCCGTTCTGATATGGATATATTAGGGAAAAATATCGCCGATTTCAATCGATATGCTTTGGAAACAATATTGATATATCGATTCTTTATCGACAGCCCTAGTTTGCGGGCCAAGGCTCAGCCTGTCTTTGCTCGTTCCTTCCCTGAAGTACTCTGTACGGCACGCATTATTCCCCTGCCAGTTGCAACAGTTTTCGATGGAACTGAACGAAGGTACGGAGAGTTCATAATTTACTGCTAAGTACGTTGGTTAAGTCAAGGGCCACACCTAGAATGCTTTTTCGATTTGAAATTCTCTATTGTTGGATGTATGAAGGGAAAAAAGTGCAGATACCAAAATTAGAACATCTAGGACGGGCGGCAGACCTCGCATTTTAGTGCACTTAATTGCACACTGCCCACAGTAATACTTTGCTAGCAGAGAAACAACTTATTTCTGATTTAATGGGGATACATCGCATTGTGGAAGGGATTCTGACAAAAACAGTCGACTTCCCTAAGCTCACTGCCGTTAAAGAAAACGCGAGGTTTCAATAACTCAGTGTGCCCTTGAAAGAATTACAGTGATAGTTGCCCAAACGTCTTGATAACACTGCGAGTCACACATATGTTTTCGAGCTGTTTCCGAGATCGTTTGCCGTTTCTGTTGAAAGCACCCCTGTGCATATGCAGATGTAACTGATTGACCTCCGAGGTAATTCCCGTTTTAATGACAAATCCTCTCACGTTATACTGTCCAGGATGTCTACACTGCTTTCCTCAGGCAATTCTGTATAATGAGATAGCAAAAATGCTACAATATTTCGATAGAAATGTTTGTGTGAAAGAGCGTTTTTCGACTATGAAACTAAATAAGTCACGATTTCATGGCAACCTGAGTGCGGAATTCTGTGAAACTGTCTGCGCCTGTCTGTAGGCCGACGGTTTGTATCAGGTAATAATAATAGTAATGAGCGGGGCGGTTCGGCCGCCGCTCCACAAGTTATTTGACGCCACAACGGCGACTTGCGAGTGAATGAGGATGAAGTGATGATGGAAAACACACAAACAGTCATCTCGAGGCAAAGAAAATCCCTAACCCGCCGGGAATCGAACCCGGGACCCCTTGCGCGGGAAGCGAGAACACTACCGCAAGACCACGAGCCGCAGACTGTATCACGTAAAAATTAAGTTGTCTTCAACACGTCAAAAATAATTAAATAACACTGAAAATTTGTTTTGTTTGTGACCTACGTTGTCGCCAAATGTGAAATATAAGACCAAGCTATATGGTGCGACTGTACTGCCATTTAAATGCAGTCCGTTCACAACTTCCCCCTCTTCCCCCTCCCCACGCTCAGAAAACGTGGCGCGGCGGAGGGGGAAGCGTGCAGCCAAGCTGAGCGCTGTAGCGTCTCCGCCGACTGCTAGGTCGCAGTTGGTCTGTAGTCCCTACCCAGCTGGTCAAACCACACTAAAAATATAGTTGGACGTAGGTTTCATTTTTTTATTTTTGAGTTTTTCCTCATTACAGAGGCTTATCACCAACATAATAATTTACTTGGAAATTGCAATACAAACAGTAAACGTTCTTAAACTATACTCTCAAAATATTTCTCCAGGTGTTTCGATCTTGCGTATCCTCTTCCTCTGCGCCCATTCTCCTCATTGTGTGCTGTACATTATGGAGACAGGTGGTCACAAGTCGTCCTCTTCTTCTTCTCCCCTCCGGTTCCCACTCCAGTATCAATTTTGGTATTCTGGCTTCCTCCATTCGTCGTACATGCCGGTACCACTGTAATTTCTTCCTATCCATTACGTCATATATTCTTTCTTTTATATCCATTCTCCTTATTACTTCGGTGTTCCTTATCTTTTCTTTCCCGGACATTCTTGCCCATCTTCTCCAAATGTCCATCTCTAGAGCTTGTAATTTTTTAATGTGCTTCATGTTAAGTGTCCAGGACTCCGTTCCATACAGAACCACACTCTCTAATATAGATTTGTATATTAATTTGTATGTAATGTTTCATTACCTTAATAAATCTGCTTACAAGTACTCTTTCCCACACCTTCAATAGTTGTGAAGTTAGTTTTTTTATGATAGATTTGACAGTCAGTTATATCGCAGAGACCATCAAGCAACAAAACTAATATCACAGATACTGAACGTGTGTGAAAGCGTGCTTGCAAACAGATTGAAGAATGTATCAAAAACTACGTCCAAACAATGTGATTTTAACAGTGCAGTAGGATTTATACATGTTATTCGCACCGATAATATAGTAATGGAAAAATACAGATAGTTGAAGATAGACCTCCATTTTCTATATAAAGATCAGAATTACTGAAAGATCAAATAACGACTCAGTAAGATGTATGCCACAAGACAGAAGTGCTGCAGTGGCACAGCCAGTACCGGAAATAACCCAAAACAGAACTCTTCTAAACTCGTTTCGAAAGTTGAAGATAATCATTTAACTCAGAAATGAAATCGAAATAAAACGTATTAGTTTCTAAGAAGCGTTACCGGATTTATGTCTGCTATAATACCACACAATGAGTGCGGTTTTGGAAGGTGATCGCTCTAGTTAGAGGCAGAATACCCCAAAAAACTTTCCTCGCTGGAGATAACTGTCGGGGAGACAGAATGTTAAGTCAGGCAAGAGAGAGCTTAAGAGAATATCGATTAGAATCTGGAAGGCAACGATGCTCTCAAATCTCAGCTACTTAAAGAACTCGTTAGGTAGTCAAACTAGCTGAATATTTCCTTCAGTTGCGAAGACAGTTTCTCGCCGATGATATACTTGTATAGAACTTTCTCGGATATCTTGCAATATTCAATGTTCAGACGACATCCTGCAGCTACGTTCTCATGAACTGCCTGTGTGTCTCATGGTGCGGTGGATCACATACAAATACTTGTAAAAATGGATATATGTATGGTTTCTGCGTGTGTGTGTGTGTGTGTGTGTGTGTGTGTGTGTGTGTGTCTGTGTGTGTGTGTGTGTATACGTATTTCAGAACATTCTACGTCACAAACATTGAGCTGCGCGAAAATGAAACAGCAGGACGGAATTCGCTAGAGATACATGTGAAATATGTAAAAATACATGGGAAATATGTTAAATATATGTGAAATATACTTGACATTTGCGAATGTGGGCAAAGCCACGGATAAAACGCTCATCCTAAACTCCTGGAACGAATTCAACAAAATTTGGTACATGTATTAGTTACAATCTGGAAAGAAATGCTTCGTGTGTGAGAACTACCAGCCTACTACTGGGGCGAGTGTGATAACGTGGGGAGAGAAGGAGCAGGAGGAGGTGGATAGACAGTGTAGGAGAAAGAGGAGATGGGCATAGATAGGAGGGAGGAGAGGATGAACAGAGGGAGGAGCAAGGAAGAGAGAGAGAGATGGATGAGGAGGAAGTGGACAGAGAGGGAGGAGGAAGAGGAGATGGACAAAGAGAAGGGGAGGAGAAAGAGGAGGGGGAGGAGATAGAGGGCGTAGGAGCAAATTGACAGAGAGAGAGGGAAGGAAAACATGCACAGAGAGAGAGGCAGGAAGACATGAACACAGAGAGGGAATGATGGAGGTGGCAAGAGAGAAAGTGAAGGAGAAGGTGGACAAAGAGAGAGTGAAGGAGGAAATGGACTTACGGAAGATTAGAATAAATACATACCTCAACCATTTTATATATAGACTGGTGTTAGAAAGAGAGATTCACTGTCCCCGATACTGTTTAACTGTGTTTTAAAAGGCAATTACAGAATGGCGAGAGCAAAAATCTAGTCAAAATACAGATCAATTAATCAAGTTAGATAGAAGTAATATTAGAGTAAATTGCCTCACCTTTGCAGATGATCTGGCAGTTTTAACTGGGCTATCAACCAGCAAACCCACGACTAAAATCCAGAAAGAGCTTCCTCAGATCTACCGAGACTCTAGTTGGGGCACCACAGCAATGCCCAATCGAACTATGGCGTGCAAGGCTTACCAGTACTGTAGGATGGATTACACCAAGCGAAAGACTACCACCTGGCTAATCAGAGAATTGGAGTACACGGAGATCCCTCAACAGACTACGCTCAGGTGTCACGAAATGTAAGAGCAATATGACTAAATGGGGTTTCCTAGAGGAGCCCCCACTCTGTGAGTGTGGAACAACGCAGACTACCTTCCACCTTCTCCAGTGTACTCAATGTCCAGCAACATGCTCAACAGAAGACCTGCTACATGCAACGCCAAATGCAATAGAGGGCGCTAACTTCTGGGCGGCAAAAGTGTAAATAATTGTCTTGTAAATACCGGGTGATCAAAAAGTCAGTATAAATTTGAAAACTTAATAAACCACAGAATAATGTAGATAGAGAGGTAAAAATTGACACACATGCTTGGAATGACATGGGGTTTTATTAGAAAAAGAAACATTGCTAGACGCATGAAAGATCTCTTGCGCGCGTCGTTTGGTGATGATCGTGTGCTCAGCCGCCACTTTCGTCATGCTTGGCCTCCCAGGTGCCCAGACCTCAGTCCGCGCGGTTATTGGCTTTGGGGTTACCTGAAGTCGCAAGTGTATCGTGGTCGACCGACATCTCTAGGGATGCTGAAAGACAACATCCGACGCCAATGCCTCACCATGACTCCGGACGTGCTTTACAGTGCTGTTCACAACATTATTCCTCGACTACAGCTATTGTTGAGGAATGATGGTGGACATATTGAGCATTTCCTGTAAAGAACATCATCTTTGCTTGTCTTACTTTGTTGTGCTAATTATTGCTATTCTGATCAGATGAAGCGCCATCTGCCGGACATTTTTTGAACGTTTGTATTTTTTTTGTTCTAATAAAACTCCATGTCATTCCAAGCATGTGTGTCAATTTGTACCTCTCTATCTACATTATTCCGTGATTTATTCAGTTTTCAAATTTATACTGACTTTTTGATCAGCCGGTATATATACAAACGCCATGTAAATATTGTACATTATTTTATACACCGTAAATGCTTCTGACACGAATAAATAAAATAAATAACTAGGGATATTATAACAGCTCAAAAACAAATTGAAAATCTCAAAGAAGTTGCGGAAAAAGTAGGACTACAAACATTCGAAAAAACGGAATATATGATGTGCAACAAAGTAGCACCAAAGTCTTTTAACACGAAATATGGAAAAATAAAAAGAGGTTCTCAGTTTAAATACCTGGGGGAAATCACACAAGAAAACGGCATGGAAAAAGCTGCAAACGAAGTTCGCTGTCAAAAAATGGCAATTGCATTCAGATTAACACAAAATATTTATAATAAAAAATCATTTTCTAAATTCATAAACTTAGGCATTACAGCACTGTGATCAAACCTGAATGTCTTTATGGAGCAGAAAGTTTAGTTTTAAACAGAAAGGGGGATATTGAAGAAATTGAAAAGAAAGAAAGAAAGAAAGATTATTAGGAAAATGTTAAGCTCCACAATTGCTGATGGAGGAACTTAATGGCTGAGAAGTAAGAAGGAAATAAAAGAATACATAGACACACATGGTGACATGAGAAAGCGAAGATTTAAATTTTATGGGCACATTAAAAAAATGACACCCACTAGTTTCACAAAACAAATTGTAGAAAACGGAAGTAAGGCCAAAGCTGTGCGAATAAAATGGATCTCTGCGATTAAGGAGGGTCTTAAAGTAGCCGGTATAACTCAGCCAACCGGCCGCGGTGGCCGAGCGGTTCTAGGCGCTTCAGTCCGGAACCGCGCTGCTGTTACGGTCGCGGGTTCGAATCCTGCCTCGGTCATGGATGTGGGTGATGTCCTCAGATTAGTTAGGTTTAAGTAGTTCTAAGTTCTAGGGGACTGATGACCTCAGAAGTTAAGTCCCATAGTGCTCAGAGCCATTTTTTTTTTAACTCAGCCAGACGTTACGGACAGAAAAACATTCAGACAAAAGATATTTGATTGGAAAGTTGTTCAGAGGGAAATTAGAAAACTGACTGGAACACCGTGGTCTGATAAAAGAAAGAGACTTCGTTGTGAAAGGATGAAACAAATTTGGACGCAAAGGAAGGCCAACCATCAAAAGTGACATCGATTGTACGTCGTATGATCCTATTGGGTCCATACGTGGATAGTAATAATAACATACCCGGACAACGCCGGCTATTCAGCTGGTTTTCTGTCTCAAAGACGGCTGACACACGTCATGGTTACATCATGCAGATAAATAAATCCACGTATTCACCCTTTCAGCAGTGAGAGCCCGCTACCGGTACAGCCACTGTCGGAGTACTGCTCTCAAACAACACTGATTTCCAATAACAATTAGAGGAGCACTGATGTAGTTCAACTGACACTACTTTCAGTCAACCGTACCCTACTCGCAGTTGGCAGCATCTGAAGCGCTGTATTTTGTCACGCGAAATCGCGTAAGTAAGCTTGTACAAGAACTGGTAGTTTTATCGCGAATGGGGTAAGTCTTTCACACAGGCTTTATCGGTTCGCTGTTGTAACACCCATACAAGTACACGAACTGACCAAAAATATCTGTACACCGGTCACTGGACATCAGTGCGGGATGTGTCCTCCCCTCGCATTTATAATGGCTGGCCCCTGTTGAGGGCACTTTCAGTAAGATCGGTAAGATAACACATGTGGAAGCATGGCAATCCATTCTTCCCTAAGTGCCGAAACCAAAGAAAGTATGAATGTTGGGCACGGTGGTCTGGAGCGACGTCGACGTTCAACACGTCCCAAAGATGTTCTAGTTGATTCGGGTCGGGCCTCCGGGCAGGTCAGTCCATTTCAGGAATGTTAGCGTCCGCAAACTACTGCCTCACATCTGCGGCTTTATGACAGGGTGCCGTGTCATGCTGACACAAACAACGGTCGTCTCTCAACTGTTCCTCTAACGTACGCACTGCACAAAGCTGTAATGTGCTACTATCGGACCACATTTAGAGTTTTCTCAACCGCAGTAAAGGGACCAAACCCTTACCGCGAAAAACACCCGCATTTCGTGACACCTGTACTGCACTCTTGGCAACAAAAATGATAACGTTCTCTACGCTTCCGCCAAACCCAGACGCTTCCATCGGATTGCCGTGGGGTACAGCGTGACTCATCACTCCAAATCTCCAGTTTCCTACAAAAATGGGTGGCTAATGAGGAGTTCCTCAGCTGTTGCACCCCATTCATTTTAACCCTTTACTACATTGGTGGGGTAATTTATTATCACTGGCGTCACTCTTTCGTTTACGATTCCGTTCGTATTTCAACGTTGTCGGTCCCCTTCTGTGTAATCTATTTACCGGCTATGCTTTTGCATGGTGCAGGCGGACGCTAATAGTGCTGTTATTGTTAGCTGACGAAGGCCGCTGACTCATTGGATACACCAGATTCTTTTAAAGGTGCAGTCGAGTTCAATGATAAAAATAAAAATAAATAAAACAGGAATATCTCATCATGAAACTGACAATGAAACACAGGATAATGAAGAGGAGGAAGAAGATAATGTTCTCGAAGAAAATCAGCAATCTAGCTCCATTTATAGAAAAAAAACGTTATAGATAGAAGTAACAAGACGGGCGTTAATATTTTATAAAACAAGTCAACATGCAGTTGATCAGAGCGAATATGAAAGAGAGGAAAATGAGTTCCAAAAATTTCTCTCGGGACTTGCACATTGCAACAGACAAAGCTCTTCGCAAAAATTTTGAAAATGATCTGCAACGCAAGTCCAAGCCAGACCGAGTGAGCCAAAACTGTCAAAGGTATCAAAAACGGTTCAAATGGCTCTGAGCGCTATGGAACTTAACATCTGAGGTCATCAGTCCCCTGGAACTTAGAATTCCTTAAACATAACTAACCTAAGGACATCACACACATCCATGCCCGAGGCAGGATTCGAACCTGCGACCGTAGCGGTCGCGCGGTTCCAGACTGAAGCGCCTAGGACAGCTCGGCCACACCGGGCGGCGTCAAAGGTATCACGACGCCTCTTACGTCCACGCCATAAGACACAAAAACTACCAAACATGCTCTAAATGTCACAAAAACGTGTGAAAAATGCGTTCCACTGACAAAAAGGTATGTCTTCTCAGTGAAGAAACAAAATACGTGGTTACTTAATTACACTCCTGGAAATGGAAAAAAGAACACATTGACACCGGTGTGTCAGACCCACCATACTTGCTCCGGACACTGCGAGAGGGCTGTACAAGCAATGATCACACGCACGGCACAGCGGACACACCAGGTACCGCGGTGTTGGCCGTCGAATGGCGCTAGCTGCGCAGCATTTGTGCACCGCCGCCGTCAGTGTCAGCCAGTTTGCCATGGCATACGGAGCTCCATCGCAGTCTTTAACACTGGTAGCATGCCGCGACAGCGTGGACGTGAACCGTATGTGCAGTTGACGGACTTTGAGCGAGGGCGTATAGTGGGCATGCGGGAGGCCGGGTGGACGTACCGCCGAATTGCTCAACACGTGGGGCGTGAGGTCTCCACAGTACATCGACGTTGTCGCCAGTGGTCGGCAAAAGGTGCACGTGCCCGTCGACCTGGGACCGGACCGCAGCGACGCACGGATGCACGCCAAGACCGTAGGATCCTACGCAGTGCCGTAGGGGACCGCACCGCCGCTTCCCAGCAAATGAGGGACACTGTTGCTCCTGGGGTATCGGCGAGGACCATTCGCAACCGTCTCCATGAAGCTGGGCTACGGTCCCGCACACCGTTAGGCCGTCTTCCGCTCACGCCCCAACATCGTGCAGCCCGCCTCCAGTGGTGTCGCGACAGGCGTGAATGGAGGGACGAATGGAGACGTGTCGTCTTCAGCGATGAGAGTCGCTTCTGCCTTGGTGCCAATGATGGTCGTATGCGTGTTTGGCGCCGTGCAGGTGAGCGCCACAATCAGGACTGCATACGACCGAGGCACACAGGGCCAACACCCGGCATCATGGTGTGGGGAGCGATCTCCTACACTGGCCGTACACCACTGGTGATCGTCGAGGGGACTCTGAATAGTGCACAGTACATCCAAACCGTCATCGAACCCATCGTTCTACCATTCCTAGACCGGCAAGGTAACTTGCTGTTCCAACAGGACAATGCACGTCCGCATGTATCCCGTGCCACCCAACGTGCTCTAGAAGGTGTAAGTCAACTACCCTGGCCAGCAAGATCTCCGGATCTGTCCCCCATTGAGCATGTTTGGGACTGGATGAAGCGTCGTCTCACGCGGTCTGCACGTCCAGCACGAACCCTGGTCCCCACTGAGGCGCCAGGTGGAAATGGCATGGCAAGCCGTTCCACAGGACTACATCCAGCATCTCTACGATCGTCTCCATGGGAGAATAGCAGCCTGCATTGCTGCGAAAGGTGGATATACACTGTACTAGTGCCGACATTGTGCATGCTCTGTTGCCTGTGTCTATGTGCCTGTGGTTCTGTCAGTGTGATCATGTGATGTATCTGACCCCAGGAATGTGTCAATAAAGTTTCCCCTTCCTGGGACAATAAATTCACGGTGTTCTTATTTCAATTTCCAGGAGTGTAGTTCATCTATCTACTGTCATTTTCTTATTGAAAGACATTGTTCATTTTTTTTCTTTTTTAGTTTACTGAGTTGATCATCATTTGATCTCAGAACATGTTTTTGAACATTGTTGTAGCAGATTTTCTTTGTTTTTTTTAATTAATTACAAAAACTCTGTTGAAGCTCCCATTGTTAACGTAAGACTACTAATTGTTGGTAAGATCATGTTTTTTCTTTTTAATAGAGACTGAGCTTTCATAAATGGAAGCATTTCTTTTATGAATTATTTAGCAGCAGTTTAGAGAATCATAGAAGTAAATAAATTTCTGTTGTTTTTTGTTTCGGGGTGGAAAACTACCCCACGAACGTAAATAGCGACTTTGCCTTCTCTTGGTTTATCTGCGGTTCATTCTCAGCTCTTCCAGCTCTCCGTTTCCAACAGTCGACATGGACAGCTTGAGATGTATTGAAATATCCCTAAAGGAGTTGTTGCTGAGGAGATATCCAATGACTGGTCACGTTCGTAGTCACTGAGCTCTCATGAAAACTCTTACTGCTTGTGTGCTGGCAACGTAATACTCCTCGCTTCCTTTTATTTGGCGGGTCTGCTTCTCGTGACATCTAGTGGCCAAATGCGAATCACACAGAAG
This sequence comes from Schistocerca cancellata, assembly GCF_023864275.1. Taxonomy (NCBI): domain Eukaryota; kingdom Metazoa; phylum Arthropoda; class Insecta; order Orthoptera; family Acrididae; genus Schistocerca; species Schistocerca cancellata. The sequence continues at coordinate 18,954,839 of NC_064633.1, read as the reverse complement.
TGTCCGGATAGGTTTTGTCACGTAGTCAATATGGTGAACAATGTGGTCGAGAAACCGGGCCACCCCTTCCAATCCACCGGTCGGGAAATGTTTAATTTAGGATTTCACGGATATCCAGTGCACAATGTCGTGGTGCATCATATTACCCGGAAATTATGGTTGATTGAATGTCGGGTAGTTTTTGTGCCACGTATTCCGTAAAAAGTTCCATGTACACGTTGGTAGTTATCGGTGCCCCTCCGATGAAAAACCAGACCAATAATGCGGTTACACACGATACTACACCACACATTTATCTATGCCACCGAATTTCCATATAGTCACATTGACGTTTTCGGATCACCAGCTTCTCGCATTTTTTGTGTTCATTTTCACCGAAAGCTGAAAGGCTGCTTTGTCACTGGAACAAATTACGGCTCAAAGTGATTTTTGCAGATATTTGTTCCAGTATTTCAACTGCAAACTCCTTTCGTCTCTGTTTATCATTTGGTTCCATTGTCTGTAACAACTGCACTTTGTTTGCGCACGATCTCATATTTTAGCATAGGACTTTGTACACCGTTCAGCATGCTATCTATAACTGCCTGGCAGCAGTCTGTGAGAATCATCGATGTTTGTCGGAGATAATCGATGTTTTCCTTTAATGTTCTTGCCGATCGTTCCGCATTTTAGCGACCGCTGTCCCCGTCCCCATAAATTTCTTGTGCCATACACGAGGTGATAAAGGTGTATCTCTTCCGTACTTGGAGTTCAGGTGAGAGAAGTGATAATTCTGGGAGAGGGAGATTTAGGGTTGGGTTGTTTGGGGAAGGAGACCAGACAACGAGGTCATCGGTCTCATCGGATTAGGGAAGGACAGGGAAGGAATTCGGCCGTGCCCTTTCAAAGGAACCATCCCGGCATTTGCCTGGAGCGATTTAGGGAAATCACGGAAAACCTAAATCAGGATGGCCGGAGGCGGGATTGAACCGTCGTTCTCCTGAATGCGAGTCCAGTGTCTAACTACTGCGCCACCTGGCTCGGTGGAGAGGGAGAGACCAAATGAAACTCAACTGCTACGTGCTTTCCTATAACTAGTCTGTATTACCACTCGTATTTGTCCATTCTTTAATATTATTCTAATTGTTCTTTGGGACGCTCCCCTTTTCTGTCCTCAAACGTGCGTATAATTGCTTTACCTCCGGTTGACAACCGGGAGGGGGGGGGGGGGCGGGGGGAGGCCGAGAATGAGAGAAAATCGGCAGTTTACGGGAATAGTTAGTTGAATTAATATTGCCTGATATTATAAGTGCGCAACGGACAACTGGGTAGAGAATGAGGGAGGTCCAAACAGAAGAATGGTGCAAATGGCTCTGAGCATTATGGGACTTAACTTCTAAGGTCATCAGTCCCCTAGAACTTAGAACTACTTAAACCTAACTAACCTAAGGACATCACAAACATCCATGCCCGAGGCAGGATTCGAACCTGCGACCGTAGCAGTCGCGCGGTTCCAGACTGAGCGCCTAGAACCACTAGACCACCGCGGCCAGCCCAAACAGAAGAGCAGAACGTGTCTTTACTCTTTCGTATTTACTGGTTATCAAACGGACTGGGATTGCACACGCTAATATGTGACCCAGAGATCATTCTATCTTTGTCTAGTCGGCTTGTGCTGATGGCATCCGACTTATTCTATTGATTTACAGGGGATATTTGTCTGCTTGTTAAAGATTCGTCTATTCATCATTTAATTATTTATTAACTGAATTAACATAGACCACGGTTAAGACAAATATTAACACACACAGTATAATTAAGATAGTGACTTATTATCACTATAGGAGCGCACACTGATTGAACATGTGAGGGAGTGGCTGGGATTGAGTTTCGTCAACTTGCCACAAACCGTAATTCGTTAGTCTAGTGTGCAACCATTCAACAACACGAAATGAGAAATCAAATACAGTAAGACAGGAATGTAAGAAGACAGAGAGTGCTGGGGAGACGGCACAGATTCACTACTTGCATTCAGGTCTTTAATGGCCACGAGGTTAGCTTTTGCGTACAAGAAAACTGCGAGGTGCCGGGGCTAGCAGTGTATTTAACACTAAATTCTTCTAGAATCTACATATGTAAATGATGCTCTAAGCCCCCCCCCCCTATTCTAACTCCGATTTTTGCTGTTGCACATGGATTAAAAAGATACGCGAACTGACTGTAATCAACCCTGCAAGTGGAGTAGAAAACAGTTTGGCACCTTCAATAATTTAATTTGATAAATAAGTTAAATAAAGGAAGGTTTCATTAACGTAGTGAGAAATGATAGGGTTGCTCTACCGATTAACAGAATGAAAGTTCTGTCCAAAATAACAGTATGATTTATTAAGACTAAACACAAAATAATAAACAAAAACACATGAAACATTTACAATTCATCAAATTGGCTCAAATTGGATACTCAAATAAACGCTGTGAAGGTGAAGTTGTCCCTAAACTAGATTGTGACGTTTATGACGAAGTGGTATGTGGAGCCAATTCCTTGCAACTCAAATCTTAAGAGAGACACACAGCTAACCCAACATTAATTGCTGCTACATTAGTGAGAACTCAGACAATGAACACCCAAGATAGAGCAAAGTTAGAAAAGACAAACAGGCGCGCTATGCTGAGCTCTGATTATCGCCTAGCAAAAATGCCTGCTTTGCCGGTGCTGCGGACGTACATTACCAAGGTGTCTTCTTAGCTGCAAGGACACGATCTGGCGTACTGGAAGCGATGGCTGGTTGCTTCGACGTCCCGTCGTGGTGATGGTAATGTCGCGAGTATAGCCCGAAACAAATTGTCCTGGTCTGGTTGTTCCAGACTAAAGACTTCCTATCAATACAAACGCGCCTCTGAGGGAGACGAAGAAGGCTCGCCACACAATCACTGACGGTACAGTGATTGATTTTCACAAGCGAGGTCACACAGTAACTCCGATACAGTCAACTTTAGCCAAAACTGCCCAAGACAGACAACATAGGCCGCTTGTACGCAGAACGCTCAATTGCCAACTGTACTCTCAAAACGTTTAACTTTCTAAGCTTCTTCCGTCTGTACGCGCAGAGCTTACAGTGCTCGCCTATTGTGCCGATGACCACGTGGTCCTGATCAAACACATCACCCGGTATCCTGTTTGCAAAATGGACCTAACGCGTGTGTGAAAAGTGCCGTGAAGCGGCAAGGATTACTGAATCGAATCGGTTCGGCATCTGATTTTATCGGCGGTGGGCAACAGTCGCTTTAAGAGCGGCACTGTGCACGTGGTCCACGTATAGCCTCATGGGTCACAAAGAAAAAACCGTCACAAAATTCATTAGCCAGAACGAGATCTTCTCCGTCGTTAATGTAGTCATTCCACGCACTATAAGGGCTTGCAGTTAATGTAATAGGGTAATGTAAGAAGCTTAAACTTCAGCACTGGCTACCATGTGGCGACGAACAAGGATCAGTCCTCTCCTTCACATTTTAAAACAAATCTTACACTACTGGCCATTAAAATTGCTACACCACGAAGAAATGCAGGTGATAAACGGGTATTCATTGGACAAATATATTACACTAGAACTGACATGTGATTACATTTTCAAGCAATTTGGGTGCATAGATCCTGACAAATCAGTACCCAGAACAACCACCTCTGGCCGTAATAACGGTCTTGGTACGCCTGGGCATTGAGTCAAACAAGGCTTGGATGGCGTGTACAAGTACAGCTGCCCATGCAGCTTCAACACGATACCACAGTTCATCAAAAGTAGTGACTGGCGTATTGTGGCAACCCAGTTGCTCGGCCACCATTGACCAGACGTTTTCAGTTGGTGAGAGATCTGGAGAATGTGCTGGCCAGGGCAGCACTCGAACATTTTCTGTATCCAGAAAGGCCCGTACAGGACCTGCAACATGCGGTCGTGCATTAACCTATTGAAATGTAGTGTTTCGCAGGGATCGAATGTTGGGTAGAGCCACGGGTCGTGACACATCTGAAATATAACGTCCACTGTTCAAAGTGCCGTCAATACGAGCAAGAGGTGACCGAGACGTGTAACCATCGGCACTCCATACCATCACGCAGGGTGATACGCCAGTATGGCGATGACGAATACACGCTTCCAATGTGCGTTCACCGCGACATCGCCGAATACGGATGCGACCATCACGATGCTGTAAACAGAACCTGGATTCATCCAAAAAAATGACGTTTTGCCATTCGTGCACCTAGGTTCGTCGTTGAGCAGCGTCAAGGGTAACTGCAATCGTGGTCTCCGAGCTGATAGTCCATGCTGCTGCAAACGTCGCCTAACTGTTCGTGCAGATGGTTGTTGTCTTGCAAACGTCCCCGTTTGTTGACTCAGGGATCGAGACGTGACTATACGATCCGTTACAGCCATGCGGATAAGATGCCTGTCATATCGACTGCTAGTGATACGAGGCCGTTGGGATCCAGCACGGCGTTCCATATTACCCTCCTGAACCCACCGATTCCACATTCTGCTAACAGTCATTGGATCTCGACCAACGCGAGCAGCAATGTCGCGATAGGTACAATCCGACCTTTACCAAAGTCGGAAACGTGATGGTACGCATTTCTCCTCCTTACACGAGGCATCACAGCGTTTCACCAGGCAACGCCGGTCAACTGCTGTTTGTGTATGAGAAATCGGTTGGAAACTTTCCTCACGTCAGGACGTTGTAGGGGTCGCCACCGGCGCCAACCTTGTGTGAATGCTCTGAAAAGCTAATCATTTGCATATCACAGCATCTTCTCGCTGTCGATGAAAATTCGAATCTGTAGCACGTCATCTTCGTGGTGTAGCAATTTTAATGGCCAGTAGTGTAATAAATTTCACAGAAATCAGACATATAATCTTCCCTATGCAACGATGTGCTAGAAACAGGACGCATTAATATATTTGTCAAATATTCAGATACCTTTGTCCTGAATTTGGAGATAGACGTACTGGAGGTACGTCTGCTCCCTTACCTTTCTCACTCTGTCTCCCATCTGCCCGAGCATTGCCAACACAGAAAAATTTATTCCGCTAAACTGAAGTTAAAATACCGTTAAATGCTTATTATTGTTATTTACCCACCCAAAAGCAAAATTTCAGTGCATTGATAACTTACAAAGAAATTTTTTGTCATCGTCATGGGATATTATTATTATTATTATTATTGCTAAAAGTAAGTTTACTAAGTTCATATTTCACTCAGCACATTAATGTAGTTGAAGCCACAGTATTTCATTCTCCTCCTTGTCCTGCAGTAGGTCGTCTTCCGTGTCCACCGCTGAAGTACTGGGACCGAGTTAAGATACCCATGGAGCATACGCTCTCCTGGTGGCGATTTCTTGGACAACATTCTCCGGCAGCTCGTAATCGCGACAACACTTACCAGCACGATTAAGAGCAGCTCTTAGTGTAATTATGGCGTTCACCACAATAGTAGTTATTCTGTTCCGGAGAGGCGTTTTTATCAAATTTGGTTGGCTAAAGGCCCTTTCCACCACCTCTGCATTGGACCATGGTAAAACCAAAAGCGTAATAACTAGATCTGAGAGTTCTTGGAAAGTACTTAAGCCGCCGACATCTCTGTATGACCTAATTTCATTCCAGAACGCCGCAGCGTTGTTGATTTGTTTCCATTGGACAGTAATGAACTTGGACAACTGAACATGAATTTTTGTTACTGTACTGTCCGACAAGCCCATTTCCTTAGCCAGCGATGCTATTGGTTCTCCAGCATTCCCTTGGAGCAAATAAGGATACTTTTTGCAGTACTATTACATTTTGGAGCAAGCGGCGTTGCAGCTCAGAACCAAGGGATCAAGAAAATGTTCACATCTTTTCCTTCAGGCTTTCTCAACTTCAGATGAAATTTTGTCAGACGTATTGATATCCCGCAGTAAGACTTCGACTTCATGAACTAAGTATATTCTTGGTGACTTATATTTGCAAACATCTGCTGTTAAAAGATCGCCTCTACACCCTGGTACAGTAATTTTCCTTACGAGCCCACTAATTAGTAAAACAACATCGTTTAGGAGCCGTGATTGGTCTGCAGAATTTGACTGAAATACCTCATTTACCAGCTGATATTCTTCCAAATAAGGTTTCAGAAAAGTAAGGTAAATTTTGTTTACGTCATCACTGTACATATTATGGAGGACTTGGGCCGTATAGCACTTCTAATGAAGCGCTGCTATCTCAAAGTGGATTTTTAGTACAAGCCACTGAGACAAAGCCCGAGAAACAGCCTCTAAAATACACTCCTGGAAATGGAAAAAAGAACACATTGACACCGGTGTGTCAGACCCACCATACTTGCTCCGGACACTGCGAGAGGGCTGTACAAGCAATGATCACACGCACGGCACAGCGGACACACCAGGAACCGCGGTGTTGGCCGTCGAATGGCGCTAGCTGCGCAGCATTTGTGCACCGCCGCCGTCAGTGTCAGCCAGTTTGCCGTGGCATACGGAGCTCCATCGCAGTCTTTAACACTGGTAGCATGCCGCGACAGCGTGGACGTGAACGGTATGTGCAGTTGACGGACTTTGAGCGAGGGCGTATAGTGGGCATGCGGGAGGCCGGGTGGACGTACCGCCGAATTGTTCAACAAGTGAGGCGTGAGGTCTCCACAGTACATCGATGTTGTCGCCAGTGGTCGGCGGAAGGTGCACGTGCCCGTCGACCTGGGACCGGACCGCAGCGACGCACGGATGCACGCCAAGACCGTAGGATCCTACGCAGTGCCGTAGGGGACCGCACCGCCACTTCCCAGCAAATTAGGGACACTGTTGCTCCTGGGGTATCGGCGAGGACCATTCGCAACCGTCTCCATGAAGCTGGGCTACGGTCCCGCACACCGTTAGGCCGTCTTCCGCTCACGCCCCAACATCGTGCAGCCCGCCTCCAGTGGTGTCGCGACAGGCGTGAATGGAGGGACGAATGGAGACGTGTCGTCTTCAGCGATGAGAGTCGCTTCTGCCTTGGTGCCAATGATGGTCGTATGCGTGTTTGGCGCCGTGCAGGTGAGCGCCACAATCAGGACTGCATACGACCGAGGCACACAGGGCCAACACCCGGCATCATGGTGTGGGGAGCGATCTCCTACACTGGCCGTACACCACTGGTGATCGTCGAGGGGACACTGAATAGTGCACGGTACATCCAAACCGTCATCGAACCCATCGTTCTACCATTCCTAGACCGGCAAGGGAACTTGCTGTTCCAACAGGACAATGCACGTCCGCATGTATCCCGTGCCACCCAACGTGCTCTAGAAGGTGTAAGTCAACTACCCTGGCCAGCAAGATCTCCGGATCTGTCCCCCATTGAGCATGTTTGGGACTGGATGAAGCGTCGTCTCACGCGGTCTGTACGTCCAGCACGAACGCTGGTCCAACTGAGGCGCCAGGTGGAAATGGCGTGACAAGCCGTTACACAGGACTACATCCAGTATCTCTACGATCGTCTCCATGGGAGAATAGCAGCCTGCATTGCTGCGAAAGGTGGATATACACTGTACTAGTGCCGACATTGTGCATGCTCTGTTGCCTGTGTCTATGTGCCTGTGGTTCTGTCAGTGTGATCATGTGATGTATCTGACCCCAGGAATGTGTCAATAAAGTTTCCCCTTCCTGGGACAATGAATTCACGGTGTTCTTATTTCAATTTCCAGGAGTGTAGACATCCAACGTGTATTGCACTTCTGAACTATTTTGAATGGATTATATTCGTCATTTATCGCACTGAATAACTTTCTATAAGCAATTCGACTAGATGAAGACTTGGAAACCCGAGGATACGTTTCTGGCAACAAAAATTTCAAATTCCGGGGCAAAGTTTCAGCTGCGGCAGAACATACCGCCAGCTGCACGGAATGACAGACACAAGGAATTACGACAAGATGAGGAACTTCTCTTGTCAAATTCTGGTACACACCATTATTGATGCCTACCATAACTGCTGCGTTGTCAGTACCCAAACTGCGCATTAAATGAACATTCAAGACTTATTCATTAAGCAAAGATTTCAAACCATTGGCTACTGCCACTGTGTTGCCTTCATCTAACTCTACCATTCCCAAGATTCCCAAGAATGTGGAAACAATGCGACCTTGGGCCTCGGAAAAGTATATCACACACGCAGTTGATACTTTACTGACACTAATTTCTGTAGATTCATCTAAAAGTGCACTGAAATATCCGTCTCCTATGTCCTTTTTCAGACTGGCATTGAAATGTTCGCGAATTCTTTACAGACGAATGGAAAAACTACAAGATCAGCTTGGATTCCGTAGAAATATTGGAACACGTGAGGCAATACTGACCCTACATCTTATCTTGGAAACTAGATTAAGGAAAGGCAAACCTACGTTTCTAGCATTTGTAGGCTTAGAGAAAGCTTTTGACAATGTTGACTGGAATACTCTCTTTCAGATTCTGAAGGTGGCAGAGGTAAAATACAGGGAGCGAAAGGCTGTTTACATTTTGTACAGAAACCAAATGGCAGTTATAAGAGTTGAGGGGCATGTAAGGGAAGCAGTGGGTAGGAAGGGATTGAGACAGGGTTGTAGCCTCTCCCCAATGTTATTCAATCTGTATATTGAGCAATCAGTGAACGAAACGAAAGAAAAATTCGGAGTAGGTACTAAAATCCATAGAGAAGAAATAAAAACCTTGAGGTTCGCCGATGACATTGTAATTCTGTCAGAGACAGCAAAGGACTTGGAAGAGCAGTTGAATGGAATGGATAGCATCTTGAAAGGAGGATATAAGATGAACATCAACAAAAGCAAAACGAGGATAATGGAATGTAGTGGAATTAAGTCGGGTGATGCTGAGGGAATTAGATTAGGAAATGAGACACTTAAAGTAGTAAAGGAGTTTTGCTATTTGGGGAGCAAAATAACTGATGATGATCGACGTAGAGAGGATATAAAATGTAGACAGGCAATGGCAAGGAAAGCGTTTCTGAAGAAGAGAAGTTTGTTAACATCGAGTATAGATTTAAGTGTCAGGAAGTCGTTTCTGAAAGTATTTGTATGGAGTATGGCCATGTATGGAAGTGAAACATGGACGATAAATAGTTTAGACAAGAAGAGAATAGAAGCTTTCGAAGTATGGTGTTACAGAAGAATGCTTAAGATTAGATGGGTAGATCACATAACTAATGAGGAGGTATTGAATAGGATTGGGGAGAAGAGAAGTTTGTGGCACAACTTGACTAGAAGAAGTGATCGATTGGTAGGACATGTTCTGAGGCATCAAGGGATCACCAATTTAGCATTGGAGGGCCGCATGGAAGGTAAAAATCGTAGAGGGAGACCAAGAGATGAATACACCAAGCAGATTCAGAAGGATGTAGGTTGCAGTAGGTACTGGGAGATGAAGAAGCTTGCACAGGATAGAGTAGCATGGAGAGCTGCATCAAACCAGTCTCAGGACTGAAGACCACAACAACAACAACAACATTGAAATGTGGGTAAAGAATGTTTTTAATCACACCACTACATTTGCTTCTTTGCAAACACATCTGAGAGACATGCTCAGCACCTATAAAACAACTTTTTGAAAGGCTGCACAGGTAATCCACAGATCTTATTGTGGAATGGTTAGCCACAAATAAACATAATGCAGCTTCTGCAAGAGAAACTTCATTGGACTGCCTAACTACATGTGCATCTAGTCTCAGCTTCCCCTGTGAAGAAAAGGATGAAGCAGCTTTTACATGCTTTTTTTCTTTTTGAGTGTTTCAATAAATGCAACAGACGCGTTTTTAATTGCACTGGCAAAATCGACGTCGCACACTAGAAGCATCTGTGGGGGTCTCAAAAAGTCAGTCTTTCAGTTATTTGTTGCTAAGCCACTCTTTTCTAAACTTTTGGGTGTACTTTTTTTCCTTTTGCTTCGACATTTTGATGAGACAACTAGTAAAAAAAGTACATAAAAATCACTGATTACAACGCGATTAACTGCACCATAAACATTAACAATTCAGCACTATGCACTGTACCGACTTCGGTCCTCGGTAACCTGTAACTGCAATGCTAAAAGCAAGGAACTAAGACTGGAAATGATTGTTCTGTTGTGTTGAGGCATGGGAAACATTATATCGAAATCTGATCATTAAGAGTTGTCTGGAGTCATATTGTCACCAGTTTAGGTTTTTCCACGATAAATATAATTTCAAATTGTATAATGGAAAGATTGAATTAAACGAGAAAAATATTGTTGCAGACATCAATCCAGAAATCCGTTAAAAAAATCCGTTGACCGCTAAATGCAAAATTTCACCCGCTGACAGTGTGTAAACCCGTCAAACTTAGCGGAAATTCCGCTAACTTGGTAACCCTGGTCTGCCGAATTGGCGGGCACTTAATGTTTTTCCTGCGCTTCGGTGGAGGGGATGAACGCGCCATAAAACTTCCGTGACCAACCTCTCCACCTCCATGCTTTTTACAGTTCAGCCTTTGTAGTTCGTTTCTTATTTTTTAGAGAGACTTTACCCGTTTCTAACAAACATGTTTTAATTATATCCTTACGAACTCTTCTGCATTCAGAAAACCGTCTCTCAATTCGTATAAACTCATAAACTTATAGTACACCTCCTGACCCTGATATTATCTAATACATCTTAAGATATGTAACCCAATTTACAGCATATGCATCCAGAGAGGATGATTGAAGTTGGATTTCCATGTCTAAAGGTGCATCAGATATATTCCAGGCCAGTTTTCTTTCGATCATTGTGTACTATGTTTCTAGGTCTGTTCAATCGTTCGAGCCACTGGTAATAATTGGAGCAACTGGGAGAAATACGGATGTGTAAAATAAAGATATAGGCGCACACTTCGTAAGGCAGATATTAACATTTTTTACAACACGGAATGTAATAACATCGATATTCTAGATAAGTTTAGTGAGAGCACTTCCAGAAATGTGCTGTAAGGCGAAGCACTAGAGATTCTTGCATTGTTGACAATGATCGGCGAAAGAAGTGTATGACTCCGCACTAGTCTGCCACGAAATCGGAATGTTTTATCTTCTTTTTTAGCGACAGGAAACGATATTCTAGAACGATATAAATATCCATGCACCAGAGTCACGAAAAGTCGCCCGCTTCAGTAATTCGTCCACACGCAAACTACAACTTTTCTAAAACTTGAGGATCGTTACAGAAAATTCCAGTGCACGCTTCTGCACCAGTCAGAAGAATATATCAACAAAGCTTCAGTTTTTCAACACCAAGCAGTTTTTCAAACACCAACAGTTTAGTGGTCGTCATTTTCGCTTAGAGTTGAGTGAACGTAATTATTCACCGATGTTAATTATATTTTACTACAGCTGAAAGAAAGGTTATGCCGAAGTTAAAGCACGTATAGACAGCTTCGGGAGCTGTAATGTATTCAATAATCTCGTTAAGTCTGTTTTATTTTGCAACAAATTTTTAGTCTGAAGCATATTTACACGGCTCATTGGAGGCGATTTTAATTTATTGTTGATATATGCGGAAGAGTGTACTCCTAGGAGATGGTGAATTTCTGAAAATCTAATCAAATAGAAAACTGTATCTCACACTCACAACTAAGCGAAGCACTCCAGTCATCGAACAATAGAATACATCTCTTCCTTTCCTTAGAGTGTATGCAACGAACTAAATCATAAAAAGAAAAACCGGGGCTCTCCTCTTTAATTCCGGTGAATGAACACAAAATATTCTCTTCAGACTACAGATTTCAATTACTGATGACCATAATCGGCTCTGAATACAAACAGATGAAATAACTTTGAAACAAAATCGATAAGAAATGCCGTTATAGAGAATACCCAAAGCTAATCATCGTAGAAAAACTTGTCGAATACGGTGCAGCCAAAACCACTGCATGGTAGAAATCACTATATGTTTTTAAATTTTTAGACAACGTAGTTGCGTGGAGATATCAGCGATTGGTTTACTTATACTCAATTATTCAAAACGACAGTCACAATCGCATTATTTATTTTGTCGCCATGACCCCATCGCGGGTTGAAACCGGTTGGCGACAAAATAAATAATGCGATTGTGACTGTCATTTTGAATAATTGATGACGATATGTGTTGTATAGCCAAACAGTCTATTTAATACGTGGAATTATGTCACACTTTATTTCAGTGTAACACAACCATTGCAAATGAAAGCAGCTCTCCACACAGCGCACACCCATTGCTGTGAATCGCAGCCCTTGGTTTGACACTTTGCAAAATTAGAAACCTGAAAATTTTCAGAGGTACGGGAACTTAGCATTTTTGTGCTTTAATTTTGTCATTTTTCAGTTTATTATTTACTCTGTCGATTTACTAAAGGCAAATTTTGGAATCTTCCTTTAAGATTGTTAAGGCCGATGTTTTCTATCCTCGCTACAAATCTTCTTTTCCAATGCGAAATTACGTTCTGCCACTGTAAAACACATTTCAACTTGTAATGTTACTCGTTGCGTGTTAACACAACTAAATTCTGGATGATAGAAATTTCTATAATTTTAAAAGAGTCGTATTTAAACATAATAGTATGGCGACTGACATCGCTAATACAGCGACTTTACGTTACATTCGAGTAGCGAAAACAAAATTCATGTCGTATTAACGAGACTTCATTAAAATTTTGAGGGTACGGAACCAGGTGGAAATGAAGAGATTCATAAATTGTGAAAAACATGAAGCTCTGTCAAGAGTTACACAAGAAACACTGAAAAGTAATATTCTTGTTAAACAAGTTCATTAAAATCCGTGCTACGGATACGTGCGCAAATGTGCTAATGTAAACATGAATTTGAGCCTTCTCTGATCCCCCCACCCCACCGCCTTCTCGCTCTCGCTCTCTCTCTCTCTCTCTCTCTCTTTCTCTGTCTCTATTTCTCCCTCTCTCTTTCTCTCTCTCTCTCTCTCTCTCTCTCTCTCTCTCTCTCTCTCTCTCCGTCCCACACCTTTTCTCCTCCATTCCTCATTGTATTACCAGTCTGGCACCTTAAAACTATGTCACATAACAACACATATGTGTAATTATCTATATGTATCCAGCATTCTTTTTGCCATACTTTGCCCTCTGTGGCTCGAATGGCGTACAGTCGTGTTTTTTAAACACAAATGCCTTGACGTAACTATTTTCTCGTGTCAGTATCACCGTATTCCAAGCCATAACGTTATCTAGGTGATGCAGAGCGGTTTTGTAAAATCCATGTCAAACTTTTTGTACTGATTTTCAGGGATAGTGGTAAGGAACCATCACGGCATTTGGCTGGAACAGCCAAAGCCTAAAAGCCGCTCTCACTATGACCTGTCGTTAACCTGGTACGAGGATTCATACACATCTGCCTCATCTTCTTGTCTTATCCAGAACCCAGTAGAAACTGATAGCTGTTGATACAAGTAAACTAAAACTGACACATGTATTACGCGACAAAAGCGACTGTGGTCTCGAAGTGGCAACGCTGGAAAGTTTGCGCCTAAGGTACGAAAAGGCATAAATAGCAAATGTGAACGTCCCAGCACCCATACAAGCCGTGAACTAGTACGCCGTATGCTTTTCGATCGCTCCACTAAATTAAATATCCACCTGCAGCGACAACCGAGATTTGACTTAACGTTTAGATTTCCCTTCTCGCATACGGCGGCGTGCCGACATCGTCTTCCGTTGCAGACACTAAAGAAACTAATGAGACTCTGCTAGAATAAACATTAGTTAATACACTCCTGGAAATGGAAAAAAGAACACATTGACACCGGTGTGTCACACCCACCATACTTGCTCCGGACACTGCGAGAGGGCTGTACAAGCAATGATCACACGCACGGCACAGCGGACACACCAGGAACCGCGGTGTTGGCCGTCGAATGGCGCTAGCTGCGCAGCATTTGTGCACCGCCGCCGTCAGTGTCAGCCAGTTTGCCGTGGCATACGGAGCTCCATCGCAGTCTTTAACACTGGTAGCATGCCGCGACAGCGTGGACGTGAACCGTATGTGCAGTTGACGGACTTTGAGCGAGGGCGTATAGTGGGCATGCGGGAGGCCGGGTGGACGTACCGCCGAATTGCTCAACACGTAGGGCGTGAGGTCTCCACACTACATCGATGTTGTCGCCAGTGGTCGGCGGAAGGTGCACGTGCCCGTCGACCTGGGACCGGACCGCAGCGACGCACGGATGCACGCCAAGACCGTAGGATCCTACGCAGTGCCGTAGGGGACCGCACCGCCACTTCCCAGCAAATTAGGGACACTGTTGCTCCTGGGGTATCGGCGAGGACCATTCGCAACAGTCTCCATGAAGCTGGGCTACGGTCCCGCACACCGTTAGGCCGTCTTCCGCTCACGCCACAACATCGTGCAGCCCGCCTCCAGTGGTGTCGCGACAGGCGTGAATGGAGGGACGAATGGAGACGTGTCGTCTTCAGCGATGAGAGTCGCTTCTGCCTTGGTGCCAATGATGGTCGTATGCGTGTTTGGCGCCGTGCAGGTGAGCGCCACAATCAGGACTGCATACGACGTGAATTCATTGTCCCAGGAAGGGGAAACTTTATTGACACATTCCTGGGGTCAGATACATCACATGATCACACTGACAGAACCACAGGCACATAGACACAGGCAACAGAGCATGCACAATGTCGGCACTAGTACAGTGTATATCCACCTTTCGCAGCAATGCAGGCTGCTATTCTCCCATGGAGACGATCGTAGAGATGCTGGATGTAGTCCTGTGGAACGGCTTGCCATGCCATTTCCACCTGGCGCCTCAGTTGGACCAGCGTTCGTGCTCGACGTGCAGACCGCGTGAGACGACGCTTCATCCAGTCCCAAACATGCTCAATGGGGGACAGATCCGGAGATCTTGCTGGCCAGGGTAGTTGACTTACACCTTCTAGAGCACGTTGGGTGGCACGGGATACATGCGGACGTGCATTGTCCTGTTGGAACAGCAAGTTCCCATGCCGGTCTAGGAATGGCAGAACGATGGGTTCGATGACGGTTTGGATGTACCGTGCACTATTCAGTGTCCCCTCGACGATCACCAGTGGTGTACGGCCAGTGTAGGAGATCGCTCCCCACACCATGATGCCGGGTGTTGGCCCTGTGTGCCTCGGTCGTATGCAGTCCTGATTGTGGCGCTCACCTGCACGGCGCCAAACACGCATACGACCATCATTGGCACCAAGGCAGAAGCGACTCTCATCGCTGAAGACGACACGTCTCCATTCGTCCCTCCATTCACGCCTGTCGCGACACCACTGGAGGCGGGCTGCACGATGTTGGGGCGTGAGCGGAAGACGGCCTAACGGTGTGCGGGACCGTAGCCCAGCTTCATGGAGACTGTTGCGAATGGTCCTCGCCGATACCCCAGGAGCAACAGTGTCCCTCATTTGCTGGGAAGTGGCGGTGCGGTCCCCTACGGCACTGCGTAGGATCCTACGGTCTTGGCGTGCATCCGTGCGTCGCTGCGGTCCGGTCCCAGGTCGACGGGCACGTGCACCTTCCGCCGACCACTGGCGACAACATCGATGTACTGTGGAGACCTCACGCCCCACGTGTTGAGCAATTCGGCGGTACGTCCACCCGGTCTCCCGCACGCCCACTATACGCCCTCGCTCAAAGTCCGTCAACTGCACATACGGTTCACGTCCACGCTGTCGCGGCATGCTACCAGTGTTAAAGACTGCGATGGAGCTCCGTATGCCACGGCAAACTGGCTGACACTGACGGCGGCGGTGCACAAATGCTGCGCAGCTAGCGCCATTCGATGGCCAACACCGCGGTTCCTGGTGTGTCCGCTGTGCCGTGCGTGTGATCATTGCTTGTACAGCCCTCTCGCAGTGTCCGGAGCAAGTATGGTGGGTGTGACACACCGGTGTCAATGTGTTCTTTTTTCCATTTCCAGGAGTGTATGTCTATAAAAAATAACAGCCGTCCTATCACACTTGCCTGGGGCACTCCCGACGATACGCTTTAAAATTATGAACGTGAATGTTAGTATCTGCAAGATTTCAAATCAAATCTATAGGATTTACGTTTGAATATTATTTCAGTAGTTAGAAGACGTCTGGGGAGACGTTCTGCGTGCTCGCACTGCACAATAATAATGCGCACCACTTTGAACTGGAACAGACCTGAATGAGATTTTCACTCTGCAGCGGAGTGTGCGCTGATATGAAACTTCCTGGCAGATTAAAATTGTGTGCCCGACCGAGACTCGAACTCGGGACCTTTGCCTTTCGCGGGCAAGCGCTCTACCATCTGAGCTACCGAAGCACGACTGACGTCCGGTACTCACAGCTTTACTTCTGCCAGTACCTCGTCTCCTACCTTCCAAACTTTACAGAAGCTCTCCTGCGAACCTTGCAGAACTAGCACTCCTGAAAGAAAGGATATTGCGGAGACATGGCTTAGCCACAGCCTGGGGGATGTTTCCAGAATGAGATTTTCGCTCTGCAGCGGAGTGTGCGCTGATATGAAACTTCCTGGCAGATTAAAACTGTGTGCCCGACCGAGACTCGAACTCGGGACCTTTGCCTTTCGCGGGCAAGTGCTCTACCATCTGAGCTACCGAAGCACGACTCACGTCCGGTCCTCACAGCTTTACTTCTGCCAGTACCTCGTCTCCTACCTTCCAAACTTTACAGAAGCTCTCCTGCGAACCTGGCTGCGGCAGGATGTGGCTAAGCCATGTCTCCGCAATATCCTTTCTTTCAGGAGTGCTAGTTCTGCTAGGTTCACAGGAGAGCTTCTGTAAAGTTTGGAAGGTAGGAGACGAGGTACTGGCAGAAGTAAAGCTGTGAGTACCGGACGTGAGTCGTGTTTGGAACAGTCCTGTTTCTGTCTTTTTTTGTCACGCGACCGAGTTAATTCCTTCCATAGCTGCCAATGAGTATGGATTTGTTCCAGTCAGTCACTATTTACGCCACGATAGGAACGCACTCCTTGGCCACGGAGGCATTCCAGAATCGCTATGTCAACGTCCTCATCACTGAGAAATCTCTTTCCCATAGAGATGTTCTTACAGCCTGCCGAAAAGTTGTGAATAGCGTAGTGAAAGATCTCGACTTCCTGACTATTATACCGAGCGAGGTGGCGCAGTGGTTAGCACACTGGACTCGCATTCGGGAGGACGACGGTTCAATCCCGCTTCCTGCCATCCTGATTTAGGTTTTCCGTGATTTCCCTAAAATCGCTCCAGGCAAATGCCGGGATGGTTCCTTTGAAAGGGCACGGCCGAATTCCTGCCTCGTCCTTCCCTAAACCGATGAGACCGATGACCTCGTAGTTTGGTCTCTTCCCTCAAACAACCCAACCCCATATTATTACCCACGTCTGTGCGTCCTTGGTCAAATCGTTGTTACCACTTCGCTACAGCTGGATGCGACATTGCATTTGCTGCACATACCGCCAGAATATTACGATGTATCTGTGTGTAAATTAGACGTTTTGGCCAAAAGAGTCTGAACATCCCGTGTACTTCAGCTTTGAAGAACATATCAAGTTTCCGCGGTCTTTCAACCGCACATTGCCACACAGTTGTTATCCGTACCGCAATAGGTCTCTGAAGGAAATGCGGAACGTGTATTCTCCTCAGACAAGACGTCATTCTTGTTCCACAATAGTCTTAGCTTGAGACGGCATGTGTAACTTACTTTCTGAAGTATCCACGTAGGTTCACCCTAAATCTATTACAGGTAGCAACTGGTCGCTGCAAATTCATCCTCATCGGTATACGATATAGTCACCGCTTCCCTTGTATTATTACGAGAAAATATAACGTCAAATTAGGCTTTGTCGAGAAATACTTGGAGACCAAAGAGTAAAGATCCTTCCTGGTTATTATTTTATCTTACGTTAATTAGAGTGGTGTATCTGTATTCTGTGCTGATAGTGAAGTAAACGTCAGATATCGAAAGGCCGACAGCTCCTTCTTCAAACAACCGGCGTTCGGCACAAATCTGAGATTTGGTTGTTCACTTATTGACGTTTCAGTACGTAATGACATACCGGTGACTACTTCCTACATCTACGGTGTGTGGCGGAGGAAATTTTGTTTCTGAACAGTTGTCATTTCCCCCTTCTCCTGTTCCAGTCGTGTACGGTTCGCAGGAAGAACGATTGCTGATAAGTCTCCGTGTGGGCCCGAAACACTCGAATTTCATCTTCATGGATTTTTCGCGAGGTAGACGTAGGGCGAATAAATGTGTTGATTGGCCCTTCTAGGAACGTTAACTCTCGTAGTTTCAACAGTAGACCCTGTCGCGGTACAGAACGCATCTCCAGCTGTGCCTGCCACTGGAGTTGATTGAGCATCTCCGTGGCGCATGCGAAATGAATCTGTAACGAAACGTGCTACTCTTCTTTGGATTTTCTCTGCTTCCTCTATCAATCTTATCTGGGACGGGTACCAAACCGACAAACAGTATTGAAATATTGGTCGAACAGGTCATATATAAGTTACGTCCTTTATTGATGGACTTCATTCCTGATAATTCTTCCGACGAATCTCAGTCTGGCATTTGCCTCACCAGCTATTACTTTTATGTAGTCGTGTCACTTCAAATCCCTCCGTACGCATATTCCTAGACATTTTATGGAAGTAAGTGCTTCCAGTGATGGTTCTGCTATCGTGTAATAATGCAATATAGGGTGTTTCTATATATGTATTCGCAGTACTTACACTTATGTTGAGAGTCAATTGCTACTTATTCTACCTTGTGACGATCCTTGCAGATCTTCCTGCGTTTGGCTTCAGTTTTCTAGCGTCGCGACTCCTCTGTATACAACATCATTCGCGAAAAGCCTCATGTAACTTCCGACATTATCTACCTTGCCATTTATAGATATTTTGAAAAGTAATGGTCCCGTAACACTCCCTTCGGGTACGCCCAAAGTTACATTTATTTCTGAAAACTTCCCTCCAGTGGGAATGACATGATATGTTCCGTTATCTAGAAACTCTTCAGTCCTATGATACAGGTGATCTGATACTTCGTATGCTCGTATTTTATACACTCCTGGAAATGGAAAAAAGAACACATTGACACCGGTGTGTCAGACCCACCATACTTGCTCCGGACACTGCGAGAGGGCTGTACAAGCAATGATCACACGCACGGCACAGCGGACACACCAGGAACCGCGGTGTTGGCCATCGAATGGCGCTAGCTGCGCAGCATTTGTGCACCGTCGCCGTCAGTGTCAGCCAGTTTGCCGTGGCATACGGAGCTCCATCGCAGTCTTTAACACTGGTAGCATGCCGCGACAGCGTGGACGTGAACCGTATGTGCAGTTGACGGACTTTGAGCGAGGGCGTATAGTGGGCATGCGGGAGGCCGGGTGGACGTACCGCCGAATTGCTCAACACGTGGGGCGTGAGGTCTCCACAGTACATCGATGTTGTCGCCAGTGGTCGGCGGAAGGTGCACGTGCCCGTCGACCTGGGACCGGACCGCAGCGACGCACGGATGCACGCCAAGACCGTAGGATCCTACGCAGTGCCGTAGGGGACCGCACCGCCACTTCCCAGCAAATTAGGGACACTGTTGCTCCTGGGGTATCGGCGAGGACCATTCGCAACCGTCTCCATGAAGCTGGGCTACGGTCCCGCACACCGTTAGGCCGTCTTCCGCTCACGCCCCAACATCGTGCAGCCCGCCTCCAGTGGTGTCGCGACAGGCGTGAATGGAGGGACGAATGGAGACGTGTCGTCTTCAGCGATGAGAGTCGCTTCTGCCTTGGTGCCAATGATGGTCGTATGCGTGTTTGGCGCCGTGCAGGTGAGCGCCACAATCAGGACTGCATACGACCGAGGCACACAGGGCCAACACCCGGCATCATGGTGTGGGGAGCGATCTCCTACACTGGCCGTACACCACTGGTGATCGTCGAGGGGACACTGAATAGTGCACGGTACATCCAAACCGTCATCGAACCCATCGTTCTACCATTCCTAGACCGGCAAGGGAACTTGCTGTTCCAACAGGACAATGCACGTCCGCATGTATCCCGTGCCACCCAACGTGCTCTAGAAGGTGTAAGTCAACTACCCTGGCCAGCAAGATCTCCGGATCTGTCCCCCATTGAGCATGTTTGGGACTGGATGAAGCGTCGTCTCACGCGGTCTGCACGTCCAGCACGAACGCTGGTCCAACTGAGGCGCCAGGTGGAAATGGCATGGCAAGCCGTTCCACAGGACTACATCCAGCATCTCTACGATCGTCTCCATGGGAGAATAGCAGCCTGCATTGCTGCGAAAGGTGGATATACACTGTACTAGTGCCGACATTGTGCATGCTCTGTTGCCTGTGTCTATGTGCCTGTGGTTCTGTCAGTGTGATCATGTGATGTATCTGACCCCAGAGATGTGTCAATAAAGTTTCCCCCTCCTGGGACAATGAATTCACGGTGTTCTTATTTCAATTTCCAGGAGTGTATTTTAGGCGGCAGTGAGGAGCCGTATGGAACGCTTACCGGAAGACTAGCAACACGCCATCTACTGGGCGCCAGTATCTACTGCTTTCTCAGCCTAGAGCACGAACAGAACCAGCCGGATTTCACACGATCGTTTTTTCCGGATCCCCTGTTGATTCCTGCAGAAGACAGTATCTTTCCCCAGAAATCCCATAGTACCCCAGCATAAAATCTGTTCCAAAACTCTACAACACACCGACGTAAGAGATACAGGCCTATAATTTTGTGCCCCTGTTCCACGACTCTTCTTGTAAACGGGAATGACAAGTTCTCTTTTTTCCAATTATTAGGAAGACTTCGTTCCTCTGGAGATCTGCGGTATACCGCTACTAGAAGAGGGACAAGTTCTTCCGCATTTTCTACGTAAAATCGAATTGGTATACCGACAGGACCAATGGCATTTCAGTTATTTTTCTGTCCCTTGGTCACTTACTTCGATATCTGTCATTCTGACGTTCTTGCGAAGATTTAAAGAAGGTATTGCAGTACGATGTTTCTCTGTGAAAGAGTTTTGAAAAACGAATTTAGTATTTCGGCCTTTTCTATGTCATCCTCTGTTTCAATGTCGTAATGGTCACAGAGTATCTGGATAGATGGTTTCGGTTGGTTTACTGGTTTAACATATGAGCAAAACATCTTAAGATTTTCTGTCAAGTCGGCAGATAGAATTTTACTTTTGGAATCCGTTGATTGCTTCACGCATGGCCACCCTTGCGCTTATTTTGGTTTCGTTTAGTTTTTGTTGTCTATGAGGCTTTGACAACGTTTAACTTTGCAGCGAAGCTCTCCTTGCTTTCGTAGTAGCGTTCTAACATGGTCGTGAAACCACAGGGAGTCTTTTCTGTCCCTCACAATTTACGCCTGTCTGAAGCGTTTTGCACAGCGCTCTTGAATTCCGTCCATTGATACTCAAAATGGTTAGTGCTGGAGATGAAATTTTAGTGTTGACCTCTGAGGTAATCTGTAACCTATTTCTTGTCGCTCTTGCTAAACACAAAGATCTTCGCGTCTTTCTTTGTATTTCCATCGACAGCCGTATTGAGTGATGTTGTGATTTCTTATCCTAGATTATCATACATAGCGCAAACACTCCTACCCATTCGCTCTTTAAAATTAACCAGTAGAGAGGAACCACTGTGCTCCGAAAATAAATTCCAGTTCTACCACCAAAAAGCGTACCCCTGAAATAATAAAGATACAGAATTCCTCCTGTTTTGAAAGAGTAACTATCACAGCCTTGAACCACGTGATTAACCTTGCACTTCTCACCTTCGAAATGAAGTGTTTTTCTACGTTGGTAATGGAAGAGGCAGCAAGCGCATTTACCATTAGCCGCGGTTGTTAACAATTCTTGTGATTACTTGAATGACTCCTGAAATATAAACGTCCTGTTTCATTAGTTGGAAGGTTGTTTTCTCCCTGTTCATTGGCTGTTTAAGTACCTTGAAGGATTCACGTGTCTTTGAAACGCACGACTGCTAGAGGCTCGGCGTAACAGTCATAACGGATCGGTTAAACTACGGCCCCAACACCTCTCTTTGAGTTGAGAAACGCGAAGAATGGCAGGATCCAGTTACTCGGGGTGCGCCAAGCAACTATGTGCAAATGTTGGATTACCGCTTGATTCTCTGCTCGCAGCAGTAACCAAAATAGATCCTTTCGTGGTTGTGACGTAACTTTAAGATACATCAGATTGCTCTGAGGTAGGTACAGATATGAAAAAGGACTCAACTTCGGGAACACTCTGTTACATGCCATGCCATGGTGCCCACGAACGAGTGACTGGAGGCTTAAGTGACTTCGTTAGCTGTCGTTTTCGGCGAGTTACTCCTGTGTTTTTGACGATGGGTAGCTGAGACTGTTCTGAGTGTGTGCAGGCGAAGCCAGATTGTCCTGTTGTTGGTTGTAATTTTTGCAATTGCACACTAAAAGCACCGAAGTAGTGTTTCATACTTTCCTTTCGGTCATCGGGCTTCAAGTCTGCAAAATATTTGGCTGTCAAAATTCTGCATAAAAATACGCCGTGAACGGTGCAAATGCTATAACATGCTCTCACCATTTCACAGAAACAGATTATGTTAGAGACTTGCGTTCTGAACTGGTAAAATTGTCGTGGAAGCGAGTGCTAGGAGTGATGCATTTCCATCGTGTAATTTGCCTTGTAGTCGTAGCACCAGTGATAGTTCATCACGTGCAACTGAAGAAAACAAGGAGCATTTCAGAAAATATGAGATCCATAAAACGAGCATAGAGAGTTTAGAAAAGTTTTCACTGGAGAAGAGGAGTTCTGATAAATGTACATTTACCGATGAGGTTTTTTTGTAATAGTGCAGATCAAGTCAGTTTACAGAATTTCTTAGCGGCATTACAGAGGACACATGGTCGTCTGAGAAACACGTCTATGAAACAGAAAGCACGTAATAAAGATATTCGAAGTCAGTTGTCAACGAAACGACGACTCCTCGATGAAGAAAATAATGAAAATGCCCTTGTGTATCATAAAACTGATTGGATACTGAGCAAAATATTTTCATTCAATCAAATCAGTTGTTTGCTACAGGTGTCAATACGGTTTCGATGGGTCAAAGAGGAAATTTGCAACTGGATTACGTTGCGCGCCGTTTCGCAGAAAAGTTAAAATTTGCTCAGGGAGAAACTCGGATATCCTCTACCTGCAGTGTCAATTTCGCGTTATTGTGCAAACCACAGTCTCAGTACCCACCCAAGTATTTTGAACTATGTTTCAACTGGATTAGCCAGTTTAAATGCTTTCTAGAAATAACGCAATTATATAATTTCTTGAGTGACAAGACAGTGCCCATCTGTCCAAGAAGGGCAGCTCGTTTTGTATTATCGCGAAATAGGGGAGATAGTGTCACAGACATGATACGTGAATTGGAGTGGCATTAAAACAAAGGCATTTTTCGTTGCGACGGTATCTTCTCATGAAATTTCAATCACCAGTTTTCTCCTCCGATTGCGAAAACATTCTGTTGGCACCCACCTACATAGGGAGAAATGATCATCACGATAAAATAAGAGAAATCAGGGCTCGCACAGAAAAATTTAAGTGCTCGTTTATTCCGCGTGTCGTTCGAGATTGGAACGGCAGAGAGACAGCTTGAAGGTGCCTCTGCCAGGCACTTTATTGTTAACAGCAGAGTAATCATGTAGCTGTAGATGTAGATGTAGATATCATCTGAAGTTCTTTAGATGAATATAAAATGAAAATCAACTTTATAGAGATCTTGTTTACTCACCAAAAATTGACTCACAGACAACTTAGAAAATTCAATGCGTATTTCGACCATTTACTTGAAAATAAAACTGCAAACACAGATTATACTTCGAGCTTTTTTTTAATGTTTAGGTTCGATAGGTGGCTGATTTTTTTTTAATCAGCTCGATTGGAAGGAGAGTGAGGCAAGGCTGATGACTCTCCCTAACACTGTTTATTTGGAGCAAATTGTTCAGACATGTTTGAAACAAAATAGAGAGTCGGTGGAGGGAGGATATAATGTATTCTATATGTAGATGATATGATGATACAGATAGAGAGTGAAAGAACTATGACTGGAATGTTAAAAGAATTAAATAAGACCTGTGAGGAATTCGTAATGAGAATCAATGAGTAAAAGACAAAATGTTTGGTGATAAGTACAAGAAAATTAAGAACAACTATAAAGTTAGGACAGGAAGATATAGAAAAAATATGCTTTAAATATGTGGGAAGCATTATTACGGACGACAGGAGATGAAATAAGGAGGTGAAAACACATGTAGGAATCGCCAAGGAGGCATTTAATAAGAAGAAGAGGCTTTTATGGAGGTGCATGGACAGATACCTAAGGAACAGACTGGCCAAGTGCTCTATATGGTGTGTGGCATTATACAGCACAGAGACATGGACACTGAGGAAAGTGGAAGAAAAAAATAGAAGCATTTGAGATGTGGAATTGGAGTAGGATGAAAGGGGCAAAATTGGTAAAGTGAGAACTGAGGAGGTGTTGAGAAGACTGGGGCAGAAATTTTAAAGTTAGTCAGGAAGACGGAATGCAACCGGTTTGGCCACTGGATCAGAAGAGATTGTTTACTGGTAGATGCTATGGAAGGGACGGTGAATGGAAGACAAAGAGAGTGCAGAAGATACCATATGGTGGATAGTATAAGGATAGAAAAAAATTATGAACAAATGAAGAGAATAGCAAATGACAGGACTGCATGGAGAGCTAGGGCATTACAGTAATAATGATGAGTGTTGCAGAAAGTAGCAGTAACATTCTAGCAAAAGCAGAATAGCAGTTTGCATTTTAGTAGAAACTAAGACAAACCATGAACACGTCGCATAAGTGCGCAGTGCACGCGTTATAGCGTTATTCTTGACGCAGCACTCTTCCTTAGTGACGAGACAGTGTCAACCAATAGCAACAGAGAACACTTATTGTTGTTGTTGTTTTGGTCTTCAGTCCTGAGACTGGTTTGATGCAGCTCTCCATGCTACTCTATCCTGAGCAAGCTGCTTCATCTTCCAGTACCTACTGCAACCTACATCCTTCTGAATCTGCTTAGTGTATTCATCTCTTGGTCTCCCTCTACGATTTTTACCCTCCACACTGCCCTCCAATGCTAAATTTGTGATCCCTTGATGCCTCAAAACATGTCCTACCAACCGATCCCTTCTTCTAGTCAAGTTGTGCCACAAACTTCTCTTCTCCCCAATCCTATTCAATACCTCCTCATTAGTTACGTGATCTACCCACCTTATCTTCAGCATTCTTCTGTAGCACCACATTTCGAAAGCTTCTATTCTCTTCTTGTCCAAACTAGTTATCGTCCATGTTTCACTTTCATACAAATACTTTCAGAAACGACTTCCTGACACTTAAATCTATACTCGATGTTAACAAATTCCTCTTCTTGAGAAACGCTTTCCTTGCCATTATTGTCCAACCTTATTTTTCTACGGACCTTGGGTGGCGCACGTGCTATCAGTGTGGAAAAGAAAGCTGAATGACGAAGAGAGAAATGGCAGAGATCAAATCTCTGAACAACCGAGAATCGCAAGAGAGCTGGTGTTCGAAAACGGGCGTATCTCAGTCTCGGCGACAGTGTAAAATTCTTGTCGTTCTCGATGTCATAATCAAGAACTTATATCTACCCATCGTAAGCAAGAAAACATCAAGCAAGCAATATAGTGTGTTCAGATGTTTTCTTGCTTTGCCAGTTGGTTATTTTTTTTTCATTTATTACGTGTTCGATCCCATGTCACAATGTAGTGGATGAAACACTTGCAGAAAAAATACATCTTACACTTCACAAAGTGTTTCATCGCAGTTCTAGCTTTGTCACTTTTTCCATAACAAATGTCGCGGATTGTACGCTACGAACAGAATAACTGTTTGATTTATGCAAACTTCCTTTCCTTTTGCCCGACAAAGCTTCTAATAATTCACTTAAACTAATATAAAATAAATGTTATTCATGAATAATAAAAGTGTAGTTTCATTTTTTTTCTTTTGAACATGTCTTGCATCGGTGTTTATTGATCACCTATTCATAATCAACGTTGTTCTAGATGCAATATGAGTACAACGTATTTTAATTTTTTATTTTTTATTTTTTTTTGTTTATTTACTCTTTCCACTTTCGTGATGACAATATGGAATTTTACATATAGAATTGTAGAGTGGAAATCAATAGCGGCTGAGTGCCATTTCGTTTCTTCAGTTAGACCCGAAAACCAAGCTAGGTGCCATTACCAACAACCTGAAAAGCGGGCTAAGCGTTACGATCATTTCTAGTGGTGCACATGCGGCCCGAAAGATAGCATGAGCGGTACGTGCCGACCTAACGGAGAGGCTAAAGCGGGCCAAGTGCCACAAAGTTCTGTAATTGTTTGCAGCGTGTGACAGAGATTTTGCCCAGGTTGTGAAAACTTAAGCGACTGGAAGAATGGCAGAGTGTCAAGTATCTAAGGAGCTTATAAAATGTATGCAACACCTAACAGTCCATTTGTGGTTACTATGCTCCAGCCTGCGGACTTGTTTTTTTAAGCAGCCGACACATATTACCAGAACGACAGTAAATATTTCCAAATGCAGTTGAATTCAAGTGAAAAAAATTGCACCTGGTGTTGTCAAGGCAATGTTTAACGAACTTGAGGGTTGGAGCATCTACAAGATTTTCAAGTAAGGATTACCACTGACATAGTAAAGAGCTTTGTTTTACCGTCACTACAATGTAAAAACAACTTGTCAGCTGAAAAGAAAAAGTATCAGCAACAGATATTGCCGTATCTGAAAGTAGTTAGTAGAGTCTTTTTCGAACAGGTAATCAACTGAAGTTGCTTTGAGGACTATAAAGTTAAAAGAAGGATTACAAATAATTTAACCACAGGCTACTGTATCTGTAGAATGTTTATTATTAAAAAAACTGATAAATGTTTACCTAGTTTTTACCGATTCTTGTCTTTAGCACGTTCTTCATCTTTCAGAATAAAATATTTATTTTCACTGATAAAAGAAAGGGCACTTAAAAAATATTCGCAATAGTTGTATGACTTTCTGTAGACAATAAATATAAAATATTGTTGAGGTTTTCTCAATAAAATATTTTTGTCAAAACAGAAAAACTGAGTAACTCGGAATCAGTTTATTGACATTTAGCTCCTTACTGATTTGCAGTGTACAGTTACATTTATGCGGATCTTCATGATGATCTATTTACTTATTTTTCTATTCCATTCTGAACACTGAATTAAGTTTACAGTGCGTACCATACTATTTTTCCCTGTCTTTATTTCTTTCTGCTACTATCGCCCTAACATTGGGATAGCTTCAAAATAAACACAAGTAGTCTCAACCGCTATTGACACTGTTGGTGTTCATTTTTAAGTACTACAAAAAAAATCGCTGGTCTCAACGAGATATGTTCTCAAGAACTGCTAATTCAGATGGCTACATGTACTGTATTTCTCCTGTCGCATCTTTTCCCTCTCAGTCGTCTGTGACCCTTGCTGTAACAGAACGAGAGCTATACGTTGTCGTTACCTTTACTAACATTAATTATCTTTATACTTACTGCTATTAGTAATTTTACAACAGCATATTCTGCTACTACTACTACTACTACTACTACTACTACCACCACCACTTCTACAATAACAAATAATATAACGATCACAAGTATGAAAAGCCTATTACTACTACAACCACTATAGTTTTCCTTCAGCGACTAGTACCACTACTAAAATTACGGAGTAATACTGACACTGATAATTATACTTTCACTTCGACTACTGTTGATAATATTAGGATCAGTCCCCCTCATAGAACATTATAAAGTATGTTACTTCTCTTCACTGTAGGTACAGTCACTCCTGGTTGTCTTGCCATATGGCAGGTGACACTCAGTTTGGTATACCATCACTGTCTGGAGCGTCACCAGACACGTCTTCGCTGGGCATCCGTACTCAGTTCTAAGCGGGACTCATCACTGAAGGCTGTTCTACTCCAGTCAATGATATTCCAGTCCGAAAACGTGTCTGGAGGCGCCACGGACAGCGGTGGTGTACTAACCTGATTGTCGCCCGCCATGCGACCCGACAACGATGAGTTATGGTTTGAGATGTCATTTTATTTCATAGCAGGACGCCTCTGGTTGTCATCCGCGCCACCCCTGCAGCACAGCGGTACGTCTACGATAGTCTTCACCCCGTTTTGTTATCACTTATGGCAAGCCACCTTGGACTTACGTTTCAGCAACATAATACCCCGCCTTGCACACGGTGAGAGAGTCTGCTGTTTACCTTCGTGTTTAGTAAACCTCACCTTGGCCAGTAAGGTCGCCGGATCTCTCCAACCAGCTCGGGAATTTGGCGATCTAACGCGCCAGTTGGACAGAATTTGGCACGATATCCCTCAGGAGGACCTCCAAGAAATCTCTGTCAACCAGTGCCAAGCCCAGTAACTGCTTGCATAAGAGCCAGAGGTGGATCAGTGCGTTATTGACTAGCTCAGTTTGTGAAGCTCTTTCTGCTGAATAAATCGTCCAGTTTTTCTGAAATTGTAATCGTTTGTCTGTGCGTTTACCTCAGATCCACCGATTTCCGTGCCATTGAGAAAATTCCTTCACAGTCCGTCTTTTTCCTTTTTTTAGAAAAAAGGAAAGTGTATTTACCTCCCTTCTCACTTCCGTTACTGGGCCGAACTGTCTGATGTCGTTGTCTTTCTCTAAGATCGTCTACAGGCCTAAGCTGTCTTTACTGTGGTGTATATTCGCTATGGTTACGCCTTACTTTTTCTGATACATCGTCAGCTAGAACATGTAGGGTATCAAATGCCCCCTTTTCTTGTACACTACTGGTCAATAAAATTGCTACACCACGAAGATGACGTGCTACAGACGCGAAATTTAACCGACAGGAAGAAGATGCTGTGACACGCAAATGATTAGCTATTCAGAGCATTCACACAAGGTTGCCGCCGGCGGCGACACCTACAACGTGCTGACATGAGGAAAGTTACCAACCGATTTCTCATACAAAAACAGCAGTTGACCGGCGTTGCCTGGTGAAACTTTGTTGTATTGCCTTGTGTAAGGAGGAGAAATGAGTACCATCACGTTTCCGACTTTGATAAAGGTCGGATTCTAGCCTATCGCGATTGCGGTTTATCCCATCGCGACATTGCTGCTCGCGAAGGTCTAGATCCAGTGACTGTTAGCAGAATATGGAATCGGTGGGTGCAGAAGGGTAATACGGAACGCCGTGCTGGATCTCAACGGCCTCGTATCACTAGCAGTCGAGATGACCGGCATCTTATCCGCATGGCTGTAACGGATCGTGCAGCCACGTCTCGATCCCTGAGTCAACAGATGGCGACGTTTGCAAGACAACAACCATCTGCACGAACAGTTCGACG
The DNA here is from genome assembly GCF_023864275.1 of Schistocerca cancellata. Lineage (NCBI taxonomy): Eukaryota > Metazoa > Arthropoda > Insecta > Orthoptera > Acrididae > Schistocerca > Schistocerca cancellata. The sequence goes on along the minus strand of NC_064633.1, from coordinate 18,925,412 downwards.
ACGTTTACAGCAGCATGGACTATCAGCTCGGAGACCACGGCTGCGGTTACCCTTGACGCTGCATCACAGACAGGAGTGCCTGCGATGCTGTACTCAACGACGAACCTGGGTGCACGAATGGTAAAACGTCATTTTTTCGGATGAATCCAGGTTCTGTTTACAGCATCGTGATGGTCGCATCCGTGATTGGCAACATCGCGGTGAACGCACATTGGAAGCGTGTATTAGTCATCGCCATACTGGCTTATCAGCCTGCGTGATGGTATGGGGTGCCATTGGCTACACGTCTCGGTCTTGTTCGCACTGACGGCACTTTTAACCGTGGACGTTACATTTCAGATGTGTTACGGCCCGTGGCTCTACCCTTCATTCGATCCCTATGAAACACTACATTTCAGCAGGATAATGCACGACTGCATGTTGCAGGTCCTGTACGGGCCTTTCTGGATACAGAAAATGTTCGACTGCAGCCCTGGCCAGCACATTCTCCAGATCTCTCACCAATTGAAAACGTTTGGTCAATGGTGGTCGAGCAACTGGCTCGTCACAATACGCCAGTCACTACTCTTCATGAACTGTGGTATCGTGTTGAAATTGCATGGGCAGCTGTACCTGTACACGCTATCCGAGCTCTGTTTGACTCAATGCCCAGGCGTATCAAGGTCATTATTACGGCCAGAGGTGGTTGTTCTGGGTACTGATTTCTCAGGATCTATGCACTCAAATTGCGTGAAAATGTGTCATTGACGGCACTTTTAACAGTGGACGTTACATTTCAGATGTGTTACGGCCCGTGGCTCTACCCTTCATTCGATCCCTATGATACACTACATTTACATGTCAGCTCTTGTATAATATATTTGTCCAATAAATACCCGTTTATCATCTGCATTTCTTCTTGGTGTAGCAATTTTATTGGCCAGTAGTGTAATTATGTCGCAAAAACTTGTACCCCGTAAAGCGTGCCTTGCAGTCCTCGGTAGATCTTCAGTTGGAGGAAATTCGCTTACGACACGATCTGGTGCGCCGATTTCGCCAGTCAGAGCTGAATGTACATGGCTGAGCCAAAACATTATGATCACCTGCTTAATAGCTTGTTTGTCCACCTGTGTAACGAAATACGTCATTGATTCAGCGTATCATGGATCTGACAGTGTGTTGGTAGGTTTGTGGAGGTATGTGGCATCAGATGTGTACGCACGGGTCATGTAACTCGCATAAATAACGGGCCGCTGATTTGCGTACGCGGTGATGGTGCCCGAAAGTGATCCTGATGAGCTCCATAGTATTTACATCAGGCGAATTAGGTCGCTCAGACATCAACGTGAGTTCACTATAATGCTGCTCAACCTACCGTAGGAAGGTTCTGGCTCCGAGACGAGGAGAATTATACTGCTGAAGGCTGACATCGCAGTCGGTGAGCACACCAAGCAGGTGGTCCGCAGCTGTCAGCGTGTCTTCAATTACTGCCACAGGTCTTATGCAAGTGCGGGAGAATGTCTGCCAAAGCATAACACTGCTGCCACCAGCCTGCCACCGTGGCGCACTGCACATTTGAAGCTGCCGTTCAGCTCGATGACGGCGTTTGAGGAGACGAATGTCGGCCTAGTGTAGCAAAAATGCGATTTACCCGAAGAGCCGACATGTTTCCGCTGATCGACGGTCGAATCCCGATGGCCCGTGTCACTGCTATCATAATTCACGATGTTGTTGGGTCAATATGTGAACACGTACGGGTGGTCTGCTGTGGAGCTCCATGTTCAACAACGTACGATCAACGGTGTGCTCCGAAACACTTAGGCGTGCATCAGCATTGCTCTCTTTCGGCAGAGTTGCCGCATATCACCATGTACCCTACTTTACAGAGCAGACAATCCTCCGAATCCAACGTTCTGTGAAGAGTCGTGGGCGTCCAACCATTTAGCGCCTAGTGGTAGCTTCACTATTCTTCTACCTCATTCTGTAGATGCTCACGACAGTAGCGTGTGAACTTTCGAACAGCTTTGCCGTTTTCGAGGATTCTAGGTAATATTAATCTGCGCTTTGTCAAAGCCGCTAATAATAATAATGTCGTGTGGCTAGGACCTCCCGTCGGACCGGCCGGAGTGGCCGTGCTGTTCTAGGCGCTACAGTCTGGAACCGAACGACGGCTACGGTCGCAGGTTCGAATCCTGCCTCGGGCATGGTTGTGTGCGATGTCCTTAGGTTAGTTAGGTTTAATTAGTTCTAAGTTCTAGGCGACTGATGACCTCAGAAGTTAAGTCGCATAGTGCTCAGTGCCATTTGAACCATTTGAACCTCCCGTCGGGTAGACCGTTTGGCCTGGTGCAAGTCTTTCCATTTGACGCCACTTCGGCGACTTGGGCATCGATGGGTATGAAATGATGATGATTAGGAGAGCACAACACCCTGTCCTGGAGGGGAGAAAATCTCCGACCCAGCCGGGAATCGAACCCGGGCCCTCAGGATTGACGTTCTGTCGCGCTGACCACTTTCTTTTATCTCTTTTTGTTCTATATTTTTGAATTTGTTCGTGGCGGACGTCCGATGACACTCGTTCAGGATGTCCGTTGAACCGTTGATTCAATTTTTTTTTATTACAGAGGGCAACTAAACCCTCTGACCGAACACGCTGAGCTACCGTGCCGGCTCCACTCAGCTACCGGGGTCGGACGTCAAAGCCGCTTAGCTCAACAGATTTCGTCATTTGCAGCCCACATCTTCGCTAGGGTGATAGTGTCTACTTCGGTCACTTACTTCTGTTACTTCGTCACGTGCCCGCAGGACCACCAGGAGGCATCCAACGTCGCTGTGGGCAGTGGTCATAATGTCTTGGCTTACCGCTGTATCCGGTGTATAACAGAGTGTGTGGCGTCAGCAGCGGACGTTTCGGCCGGCAGGTGCGACAGCTTCTACACGACGCGGCCGCACGACGAGTGCCGCGACTCGCCGCGCTTCCCCGTGGGGCAGAACGTCGTCACGACCGCCTACAACTTCCCGCTGCCGAAGGACGTGCGGTCGCGCGTGCGCGAGTGGTACAACGAGATCGAGGACTTCGACCCGTCGTGGGTGTCGTCGTTCAGCTTGCAGCCGGTCGAGGACCGGCCGACGGCGCACTACACGCAGCTCGTCTGGGGCTGGACCTACCTGCTGGGCTGCGGGCGCGCCGTCTTCCACGAGGTGGGCTGCCCCAGCGTCTGCACACACTGTCAGCAAGGGAACACTATCACAAAAAAAATGGTTCAAATGGCTCTGAGCACTATGGGACTCAACATCTTAGGTCACAAGTCCCCTAGAACTTAGAACTACTTAAACCTAACTAACCTAAGGACATCACACACACCCATGCCCGAGGCAGGATTCGAACCTGCGACCGTAGCAGTCCCGCGGTTCCGGACTGCAGCGCCAGAACCGCACGGCCACCGCGGCCGGCGAACACTATCACACTGATAACATATGAGACCGAAAAGTTATTTACAACTTCTACAGAAAGCAGACTGCAGTTATAAGAAACATGAAATATCTTCGCAATTGCGAATATCGAGTACAGTCAGCTGTATAATGGAATGATGACAATGAAAATTTGTGCCGCATCGGGACTGGAATACGGATTTCTCTCTTACCACGGGCAGTCGCCTTACAAGTTTTATCTTTTTCTATTGTTTATTTTTTATGAAATTTCTTTTATTTATGTACTTATTCCTCCAGTGTTGCCTACTTGTACTACCCTTTTGGCACCTGCATCACATGAAACAGCTGTAGCATTGTAAGAGACTTCTGCTTTCACGCTACATGGATTATCTGTTAACTGCCGCAATAGAGAGCACTTGCGGAGATTCCCTCATAATTTTGTCAAATGTTCTCCGATGACTATCTTCCTGCGCAATCCGAAAATATTCCCCTTCAGTGTAGGACAAATATTCGCAGAATGGAGCTTCGCGGTTCTCAGTAATGTACCGGGTGATCAAAACGTCAGTATACATTTGAAAACTTAATAAACCACGGAATAATGTAGATAGAGAGGTAAAAATTGACACACATGCTTGAAATGACATGGTGTTTCATTAGAACAAAAAAAAAAGTTCAAAAACGGTTGGCGCTGGACAGCAAAACGTCAGTGACTGCGTATGACAATAGTGTATAAAAGGAGCTGTAATGAGACAGAGAATCAGATGCGCCAGCAGTCGCAGCATGTTGACGTTACCTGAAAAGGCGCTTTCACTGACGCTGTATTATCAGAATGGGGAATGTGCTAGTTCAGCGTTACGATCCTATCGCCATAGGAAGGGGATTTGAACGGGTAAAGGTCCATTGACAAATGCAGCTGTGGCGAGAATGATTTCGAAGTCCGAAGCCACGGGATGTTTAGACGATAGACCCCGTAGTGGCCGACCGAGCACAAGGCGTAATGCTGCTGAGACAGTTCAGGAAGAAATGAAGACTGTAGCGGGTTCGTCTATGCACGGGGAAGTTAGCGCTCGTGCAGTCGCACGTCGCACCGGCATTCCATACACTACTGTTTGGTTGGCACTTAGGCGTACCCTCCGATGCTATCCGTACGAAATCCATCAGCATCATGAACTGTTACCTGGCGATTTAGTGAAGCGGAGGGCATTTGCGGTGTGGGCGTTTCAAAAGATGGCGGAAGATGACGTTTGGTTGAGTAACGTGTTGTGGACTGACGAAGCTCATTTCACGCTCCGAGGGTCTGTCAACGCCAACAACTGCAGAATTTGGGCTGCCGAAAATCCTATAACTGTCGTGGAAACTCCATTGCACGACGAGAAAGTCACGGTATGGGTTGGATTTACCACATCTACCATTACCGGGACTTTTTCCTTCGAGGAAATGCGTGATTCTGATTTTGTAACTACTGCCGTGACGGGTGAGAGATACGCCGATATGTTACAGAATCGCATCATCCCCAGCCTGGCTGATAAACACCTGCTGGAACGTACGATGTTTATGCAGGATGGCACTCCACCCCATATTGCTAGGCGCGTGAAAGATCTCTTGCGCGCGTCGTTTGTTGATGATCGTGTGCTCAGCCGCCACTTTCGTCATGCTTGGCCTCCCAGGTCCCCAGACCTCAGTACGTGCGACTATTGGCTTTGGGGTTGCCTGAGTCGCAAGTGTATCGTGATCGACCGACATCTCTAGGGATGCTGAAAGACAACATCCGACGCCAATGCCTCACCATAACTCCGGACATGCTTTACAGTGCTGTTCACAACATTATTCCTCGACTACAGCTATTGTTGAGGAATGATGGTAGACATATTGAGCATTTCCTGTATAGAACATCATATTTGCTTTGTTATGCCAATTATTGCTATTCTGATCAGATGAAGCGCCATCTATAGGACATTTTTTGAACTTTTGTATTTGTTTTTATATATTTTTTTATTTATTTATTTATTTTGTTCTAATGAAACCCCATATCATTCCAAGCACGTGTGTCAATTTGTACCTCTCTATCTACAGTATTCCGTGATTTATTCAGTTTTCAAATTTATACTAATTTTTTTATCACCCGGTATGTGGCTGTACGGCCGTCATCAATAATGCTGCATTTTGTTCATAATTGGGTATCGCATGCGGTCAGGCCGCATTACTTCACGAACGTTCAGATAGCGTGCGTTCGTTCTATCAGTGACTGCTAGTCGATGGCTAAGAAAGAGATCCAACGCACACAGTCAGTGTGCTCCCTGCCGCCGTTGGATAAGCAGCTGCAGCAGCAAGTCGTATACTCCTAGCTCACTCATTTGTACATAGTTTAATTCTTAATTTCTTTGCGTGTTTTTGGTACTTGCATTGTTTAATTCATAAATTTCGGGCGTATTATAGTATTTGAGGGTTGCAGCATCGCGTTTTAGTACCTGAATAGTGTAAAATCGCGTAGTCTCCTTCCACCGCCGAGCAGTGTGTCAGCAGTGCACAAGTGGCAGCATTACTGCATTTACTAGGCAATCTTGTATTTTAATAACCGTTTAAATTTTGTGTCGATTTGTTTGCGCTCTCTGTAGATTAGTTCAGACGTTCTTTGCACAACAGTTTTTAGCATGGATAGGGACTGCAACTGCTGTGTTCGGATGCAGGCTGAGTTGGCATCCCTTCGCTCCCAGCTTCAGGCAGTGTTGGCTTCGGTCACACAGCTTGAGGCTGTTGCCAATGGTCATCACTGTGGGGGTCCGGATGGGGGTTTGTCGGGGACAGCCAGCTCGTCCCACGCATCCCCCGATCGGACTACGACTGTGGTTGCCCGGGATACTGCCCGCATTGTGGCTGATCCCTCACCTGTGGTAGAGTGGGAGGTCGTCTCAAGGTGTGGCAGGGGGCGAAAGACATTCCGGAGGGCTGAGCGGAAGGCCTCTCCAGTTTGTCTGACGAACCGGTTTCAGGCTCTGTCTCAGGCTGATACTGATCTTCGCCCTGATATGGCTGCTTGTCCTGTTCCAGAGGTTGCCCCTCAGTCTGCAAGATCCGGGCGGTCGCAGAGGGTGGGCTTACTGGTAGTTGGGAGCTCCAACGTCAGGCGCGTAATGGGGCCCCTTAGGGATATGGCAGCAAGGAAGGGGAAGAAAACCAAAGTGCACTCCGTGTGCATACCGGGGGGAGTCATTCCAGATGTGGAAAGGGTCCTTCCGGATGCCATGAAGGGTACAGGGTGCACCCATCTGCAGGTGGTCGCTCATGTCGGCACCAATGATGTGTGTCACTATGGATCGGAGGAAATCCTCTCTGGCTTCCAGCGGCTATCTGATTTGGTGAAGACCGCCAGTCTCGCTAGCGGGATGAAAGCAGAGCTCACCATCTGCAGCATCGTCGACAGGACTGACTGTGGACCTTTGGTACAGAGCCGAGTGGAGGGTCTGAATCAGTGGCTGAGACGGTTCTGCGACCGTGTGGGCTGCAGATTCCTCGACTTGCGCCATAGGGTGGTGGGGTTTCGGGTTCCGCTGGATAGGTCAGGAGTCCACTACACGCAACAAGCGGCTACACGGGTAGCAGGGGTTGTGTGGCGTGGGCTGGGCGGTTTTTTAGGTTAGATGGCCTCGGGCAAGTACAGAAAGGGCAACAGCCTCAACGAGTGCGGGGCAAAGTCAGGACATGCGGGGACCAAGCAGCAATCGGTATTGTAATTGTAAACTGTCGAAGTTGCGTTGGTAAAGTACCGGAACTTCAAGCGCTGATAGAAAGCACCGAAGCTGAAATCGTTATAGATACAGAAAGCTGGCTGAAGCCAGAGATAAATTCTGCCGAAATTTTTACAAAGACACAGACGGTGTTTAGAAAGGATAGATTGTATGTAACCGGTGGTGGAGTGTTCGTTGCTGTTAGTAGTAGTTTATCCTGTAGTGAAGTAGAAGTGGATAGTTCCTGTGAATTATTATGGGTGGAGGTTACACTCAACAACCGAGCTAGGTTAATAATTGGCTCCTTTTACCGACCCCCCGACTCAGTAGCATTAGTGGCAGAACAGCTGAGAGAAAATTTGGAATACATTTCACATAAATTTTCTCAGCATGTTATAGTCTTAGGTGGAGATTTCAATTTACCAGATATAGACTGGGACACTCAGATGTTTAGGACGGGTGGTAGGGACAGAGCATCGAGTGACATTATACTGAGTGCACTATCCGAAAATTACCTCGAGCAATTAAACAGAGAACCGACTCGTGGAGATAACATCTTGGACCTGCTGATAACAAACAGACCCGAACTTTTCGACTCTGTAAGCGCAGAACAGGGAATCAGTGATCATAAGGCCGTTGCAGCATCCCTGAATATGGAAGTTAATAGGAATATAAAAAAAGGGAGGAAGGTTTATCTGTTTAGCAAGAGTAATAGAAGGCAGATTTCAGGCTACCTAACAGATCAAAACGAAAATTTCTGTTCCGACACTGACAATGTTGAGTGTTTATGGAAAAAGTTCAAGGCAATCGTAAAATGCGTTTTAGACAGGTACGTGCCGAGTAAAACTGTGAGGGACGGGAAAAACCCACCGTGGTACAACAACAAAGTTAGGAAATTACTGCGAAAGCAAAGAGAGCTTCACTCCAAATTTAAACGCAGCCAAAACCTCTCAGACAAACAGAAGCTAAACGATGTCAAAGTTAGCGTAAGGAGGGCTATGCGTGAAGCGTTTAGTGAATTCGAAAGTAAAATACTAGATACCGACTTGACAGAAAATCCTAGGAAGTTCTGGTCTTACGTTAAATCAGTAAGTGGCTCGAAACAGCATGTTCAGACACTCCGGGATGATGATGGCATTGAAACAGAGGATGACAAGCGTAAAGCTGAAATACTAAACACCTTTTTCCAAAGCTGTTTCATAGAGGAAGACCGCACTGCAGTTCCTTCTCTAAATCCTCGCACAAACGAAAAAATGGCTGACATCGAAATAAGTGTCCAAGGAATAGTAAAGCAACTGGAATCACTCAACAGAGGAAAGTCCATTGGACCCGACGGGATACCAATTCGATTCTACACAGAGTACGCGAAAGAACTTGCCCCCCCTTCTAACAACCGTGTACCGCAAGTCTCTAGAGGAACGGAAGGTTCCAAATGATTGGAAAACAGCACAGGTAATCCCAGTCTTCAAGAAGGGTCATCGAGCAGATGCGCAAAACTATAGACCTATATCTCTGACGTCGATCTGTTGTAGAATTTTAGAACATGTTTTTTGCTCGAGTATCATGTCGTTTTTGGAAACTCAGAATCTACTACGTAGGAATCAACATGGATTCCGGAAACAGCGATCGTGTGAGACCCAACTCGCTCTATTTGTTCATGAGACCCAGAAAATATTAGATACAGGCTCCCAGGTAGATGCTATTTTTCTTGACTTCCGGAAGGCGTTCGATACAGTTCCGCACTGTCGCCTGATAAACAAAGTAAGAGCCTACGGAATATCAGACCAGCTGTGTGGCTGGATTGAAGACTTTTTAGCAAACAGAACACAGCATGTTGTTATCAACGGAGAGACGTCTACAGACGTTAAAGTAACAAAGTAACCTCTGGCGTGCCACAGGGGAGTGTTATGGGACCATTGCTTTTCACAATATATATAAATGACCTAGTAGATAGTGTCGGAAGTTCCATACGGCTTTTCGCGGATGATGCTGTAGTATACAGAGAAGTTGCAGCATTAGAAAATTGTAGCGAAATGCAGGAAGATCTGCAGCGGATAGGCACTTGGTGCAGGGAGTGGCAACTGACCCTTAACACAGACAAATGTAATGTATTGAGAATACATAGAAAGAAGGATCCTTTATTGTATGATTATATGATAGCGGAACAAACACTGGTAGCAGTTACTTCTGTATATTATCTGGGAGTATGCGTGCGGAACGATTTGAAGTGGAATGATCATATAAAATTAATTGTTGGTAAGGCGGGTACCAGGTTGAGATTCATTGGGAGAGTCCTTAGAAAATGTAGTCCATCAACAAAGGAAGTGGCTTACAAAACACTCGTTCGACCTATACTTGAGTATTGCTCATCAGTGTGGGATCCGTACCAGATCGGGTTGACGGAGGAGATAGAGAAGATCCAAAAAAGAGCGGCGCGTTTCGTCACAGGGTTATTTGGTAACCGTGATAGCGTTACGGAGATGTTTAACAAACTCAAGTGGCAGACTCTGCAAGAGAGGCGCTCTGCATCGCGGTGTAGCTTGCTCGCCAGGTTTCGAGAGGGTGCGTTTCTGGATGAGGTATCGAATATATTGCTTCCCCCTACTTATACCTCCCGAGGAGATCACGAATGTAAAATTAGAGAGATTAGAGCGCGCACAGAGGCTTCCAGACAGTCGTTCTTCCCGCGAACCATACGCGACTGGAACAGGAAAGGGAGGTAATGACAGTGGCACGTAAAGTGCCCTCCGCCATACACCGTTGGGTGGCTTGCGGAGTATAAATGTAGATGTAGATGTAGATGCTCCGCAAACAAATCTGTGTGCGAGTGAGTCAACGTCCCCGCATTTGTGGCAGGCGTCTGTTGCACTAAGGTGGATTCGGTGCAGTTTGTCGGTCGTGGGGATTTTGTCACTGAGAATAAGATACCACCGTGAGCGAATCCGTGAACACAGGAACGGCTGGTAAATGTTTCGCCATACTACTGTCCAGTACAACTGTGCTTCCTTTTCTTCAATTGTCTTTGTCATGATAGTGTATACTGTCTTGTTGAGGAGTTGTGGGGTGCTTGGAATGCTGGCAGGCACATAACCAAATTCAAGGAAGTGTTTCCGGATGCGTTGGTATTTCGGAAGTGTATCGGTGGCGCTAGAGCCGTTGGTCTCATGCTGGTTAAGAGACAGCGGAGAAGGCAAGCGTCCTGACGCTGTATGTCTTTTCCCAATCGGTTGATGAGGAGTGTTGCACGTTTTGTGTCGGACGCTGATTAGTCGAGTATTAGAGGCAGGGTGACTGCACTTTGAAGATGTTGACAAGTAGAACAAGCCAGTTGAATGTCCGTTGAATATACGCCGCTAAAGCTACATGGAGCGGAAGTACTTGGGCCACGCAGTACATTTTGCTTGTGATGGATACACGAATTGTTTGCGCCTTTTGCAGGATGGTGGTGGTGGTTGTTGGGATGTTTAAGGGGGGACTAAACAGCGAAGGTCATCAGTCCCCCGCCTTTTGCAGGAGGTTCAGGTGTCTATCGAAGTCCGGTTTGAGTGTGGCCCTGATGTGGTTCAGGAGACCCGCCCAGTTGTAGGTTATCATGTGGCCAGGTGTGGCATACCAGTAGATGTCACTTCAGGAGTTTCACCAAAGCCGCCACGAAGGGGAAGTATGGTCGTCTTCCAGCTATTCATCAGAGCGCCAGATGCCTTCATGTAGGTGATAAGCCCGCAAAACCCGCTGGGCAGAACAAGTGATTAGGATTGTGGGGAAGGGCCAAATAAGGTGTAGGTCAGGTTCACTAAAAATTGTAATTTATTGTAATTTAATAACACCTTTAAACCAAAACGGCACATAGCCGAACCTTCAGAACAACGAGTTTCAAAAAGGCAATTATGCCACGGCTGAAGGCCTCGAACAAGAAATCCTAAAGTCTTAAAGCAACAAGATAAATCTTAAGTGGTAAGAACAAGGTTGAGAGCCTCAAGGCAAGAGAGAATAGACAAACATGATGCAATACAAACAGCTGAAGGCCCGCAATAAAATTTTCAAGATTTTAAAATAAATTACCATAACCTTTCAAAGGCAATGTTATATATATATATATATATATATATATATATATATATATATATATATATATATATATATATATATATATATATATATATATATAAGGATTTCAGTGGCTGAAGGCCCATAATTGATTTTCCAGAATTCAAAAATACATAAAATCCAGAAAAGCAATCATTTTCAAATCATTGGCTATGATAGATTATAAACAGACAATTAAACACCGGTAAGAAGGACAATAAAGAAAACGGCACTCAGAAGCCTCCAGGGAGGTCGGTCTGCCCTCGTTCACTTAGGTAAGACAGGTGGTGAGCCCAACTACACTTGATCCGTCGGAACCCAATCGGAACCCAACCAGGGGACAGCCACGGACTGACCGACAGAACGACTTGCTTGCCACCAATCGCCGGCCGTGGTGGCCAAGCGGTTAAAGGCGCTACAGTCTGGAACCGCGCGGCCGCTACGGTCGCAGGTTCGAATCCTGCCTCGAGCATGGATGTGTGTGATGTCCTTAGGTTAGTTAGGTTTAAGTAGTTCTAAGTTCTAGGGGACTGATGACCTTAGAGGTTAAGTCCCATAGTGCTCAGAGCCATTTGAACCATTTTTTGCTACCAATCGGTACATGAGGACTCAAACACAAAAGGTTACAAACGTGATTATCCACAATGAAATACACTCCTGGAAATTGAAATAAGAACACCGTGAATTCATTGTCCCAGGAAGGGGAAACTTTATTGACACATTCCTGGGGTCAGATACATCACATGATCACACTTACAGAACCACAGGCACATAGACACAGGCAACAGAGCATGCACAATGTCGGTACTAGTGCAGTGTATATCCACCTTTCGCAGCAATGCAGGCTGCTATTCTCCCATGGAGACGATCGTAGAGATGCTGGATGTAGTCCTGTGGAACGGCTTGCCATGCCATTTCCACCTGGCGCCTCAGTTGGACCAGCGTTCGTGCTGGACGTGCAGACCGCGTGAGACGACGCTTCATCCAGTCCCAAACATGCTCAATGGGGGACAGATCCGGAGATCTTGCTGGCCAGGGTAGTTGACTTACACCTTCTAGAGCACGTTGGGTGGCACGGGATACATGCGGGCGTGCATTGTCCTGTTGGAACAGCAAGTTCCCTTGCCGGTCTAGGAATGGTAGAACGATGGGTTCGATGACGGTTTGGATGTACCGTGCACTATTCAGTGTCCCCTCGACGATCACCAGTGGTGTACGGCCAGTGTAGGAGATCGCTCCCCACACCATGATGCCGGGTGTTGGCCCTGTGTGCCTCGGTCGTATGTAGTCCTGATTGTGGCGCTCACCTGCGCGGCGCCAAACACGCATACGACCATCATTGGCACCAAGGCAGAAGCGACTCTCATCGCTGAAGACGACACGTCTCCATTCGTCCCTCCATTCACGCCTGTCGCGACACCACTGGAGGCGGGCTGCTCGATGTTGGGGCGTGAGCGGAAGACGGCCTAACGGTGTGCGGGACCGTAGCCCAGCTTCATGGAGACGGTTGCGAATGGTCCTCGCCGATACCCCAGGAGCAACAGTGTCTCTAATTTGCTGGGAAGTGGCGGTGCGCTCCCCTACGGCACTGCGTAGGATCCTACAGTCTTGGCGTGCATCCGTGCGTCGCTGAGGTCCGGTCCCAGGTCGACGGGCACGTGCACCTTCCGCCGACCACTGGCGACAACATCAATGTACTGTGGAGACCTGACGCCCCACGTGTTGAGCAATTCGGCGGTACGTCCACCCGGCCTCCCGCATGCCCACTATACGCCCTCGCTCAAAGTCCGTCAACTGCACATACGGTTCACGTCCACGCTGTCGCGGCATGCTACTAGTGTTAAAGACTGCGATGGAGCTCCGTATGCCACGGCAAACTCGCTGACACTGACGGCGGCGGTGCACAAATGCTGCGCAGCTAGCGCCATTCGACGGCCAACACCGCGGTTCCTGGTGTGTCCGCTGTGCCGTGCGTGTGATCATTGCTTGTACAGCCCTCTCGCAGTGTCCGGAGCAAGTATGGTGGGTCTGACACACCGGTGTCAATGTGTTCTTTTTTCCATTTCCAGGAGTGTATGTATTAGCTGTCAAAACTACACTCCATGTTGGACAGCGACAACAGGTCCGGAAGGGACACTGCCTGAAATTACGTTAGTGGCCACGGCAGGTAACCAAAACACTAACGGCCACAAGGCAGAAAATTCCGCTGGTACACTTGAATTTGAAATACGGTAATAAACTTCACCCAAAAGGAGCACTGCTTGATTTACGTCAGTGGCCATGGCAGGTAACCAAAACACTAACGGCCACAAGGCAGAAAATTCTGCTGGTGCACTTGAATTGTAGTCAACCAATTTAGTTAATTGCACCGCATGGCAGCTAAGTTTCAGCAATAGAAACACTCGGTGTTGCTCACAGAAAAACCTCCGCAACAGCGAACCACCAAAACGAACCACACAACAGGCATGGACGTGGCTTGGGTAGTTGAAACCACTACTCAGCTTTGACGTCCTGGGTCGGTGAACCACGAAGCTCGTAGCGATCGGACAGCTCCACACACGCCCCGACACTGAGCAGGGACCGCCAGCGGACACAGCCGACAGCACCGCGCGGAGATAACTTAACTGGTCCGCAACAACCGACCGACTGCCTGCTGGTCCGTCCTTGCCTGCTGCTCCAAATGGTTCAAATGGCTCTGAGCACTATGGGACTTAACATCTATGGTCATCAGTCCCCTATAACTTAGAACTACTTAAACCTAACTAACCTAAGGACATCACACACATCCACGCCCGAGGCAGGATTCGAACCTGCGACCGTAGCGGTCCCGCGGCTCCGGACTGAGTGCCTAGAACCGCTAGACCACCGCGGCCGGCCCTACTGCTCCGTCGCGACTGTATTGCTGGTGCGTCTCCCACTCACTTCCAGACACACGACGGAGGAAATACTGGCTCGGACCCAACCATCCAGAGGAAACACGCCCACTGGCTAAGTGACATCCCTGCACTAGGAAAGGACCGACCCGTTCCACAAGATGGTAATTGAAGGGGCCCAGAAGTGCTCAAAGAACCAGTTACACGTCGCCCGATGAGACAACCGACCTGTCAGAGCCAATACGCCGACAACATTTAAAATAAATTGTCAATCAAAACCACACCAACTACACACACAACCTAACAAACACTTGCACGATGACCCGAATGATACCCAACAGTAACTAAGCCCACACGAAGACAAATCGGGAGTCGATGCACACAGCCGACTCGTGAATGATCGGCGATCCAAAACGAGTCGTCCGGCAGGACGACCAACCGACGATCCAGCAAGACCGTGGCCCGGCTCAAGTGATGCGTGCCGGCAATGGTCGGGCGAGCCATGTCGACGCAGACCTCACTGCTGCTCCAACGCGACTGCACTAATGCCGCATTGCAACTCCCCGACTGGCAGGTCCGGACTGCGCTCCGGACGCGTTCAAACCCGAACTCACAGCCTGAACTCCCGTACGACAGACAACGACCGGGAAGTATTAGCAGTCGAGCAGAGATACTACGAGAGGGAATATATCGATACGCGCTGCTAGCGCCGGTCACGGTCAGGAAAAGCAGCAACTCAGTGACAGTAGTAATCTAAATTAACATAGTAGGTGGAAGTACGTTAAAAACAGGGTGTAAAATACATGATGGCGAGAACACGAGCCACGCACGGCTCAGATGGTTTTAAGCATGTCTTCCAGGGCGGGCAGATCTTGTTGGGGAGACACAACAACAGGTACGTGGTCTGCGTATGCTGTGCAACAGATCCGCGTGTTCTGAACCACTAATCCTCTGATTCTGTTTTCAATGACAGGGAGTGGCGGTCCAGTGGCTGTGGCGTACAGAGCCATCGACAGCGAGCATTCTTGGTGGACAGATCGACCATCTCGGAGAGGTTTTGTGAGGTGACCATTGATTAAAATCCGACAGCAAGCAATTGTTGTAGTACGATCTCCATATACCATTTTCTTCAAAGCTTCAATTAAAAACTGATGTCTCACACTATCAAACGCTTTAGAAAAGTCTAAAAACACAATATTGCTCCTTTAGTTCCATCCGCTGCCGCTGAGCATATCACGTCTCCTAGCCTACATGCTGCAGTGAGGATGCTGCTAACGAAGGATGGCACAATATTGGTAGCTTCGTGAAGTCTTCTCCAAGAGAGATTCCATACGAATCTTGGTCGGGTCGAAAGTGGAAAGGTTTTCAAATCTGTCTTAAACAGCGTGTCACACAGCAGATTACCCAGATGAGCGCTGTGACCGGGTTTCGGAAGAAGTACGACTATCCCTTCTTTCAGAACGTCGCCTCGCCACACGTCATTAGAAACAGCTTTGAAAGACTCTTCGAGTATGTCCCCATAGCACTGGTAGAATTGTGATCCGAGGCCATCAGGCCCTGACGACCTTTCCTTTGCTGCACGGAAGTTTCGTCGATCGTGAATGAGGCTTCGAGAGTAACTGTATCCGCCTCTTGCAGCTGTTCTTGGGTGGTGTTTGGCACTACATGACAGGCCTGATCGTCGATATTTTGTCTTTCATACAGGGTACTGTATAAAACGCGTGGGTACAGTCCACAATCCCCCTCCGGGATCTTGGCCGTGCGGTTCTGGGCGCTACAGTCTGGAGCCGAGCGACCGCTACGGTCGCAGGTTCGAATCCTGCCTCGGGCATGGATGTGTGTGATGTCCTTAGGTTAGTTAGGTTTAATTAGTTCTACGTTCTAGGCGACTGATGACCTTAGAAGTTAAGTCGCATAGTGCTCAGAGCCATTTTTTGAACCTCTGGGTATCTACTCGCTTGCTGGGGTCATTCACAACGTCAGTAATTCGTTGAGCTTTCCGTCGGCGTGCAAGACGCAAAATTTTGTAACAGCGATAGCCTTTTTGGGCCGTTACGTCTTTTGGTCTGGACTGAACAACGACTCCAGAGACTTTCTTTCGCCATATGTAATTGAAAATGGTTCAAATGGCTCTGAGCACTATGGGACTTAACATCTATGGTCATCAGTCCCCTAGAACTTCGAACTACTTAAACCTAACTAACCTAAGGACATTACACACATCCATGCCCGAGGCAGGATTCGAACCTGCGACCGTAGCGGTCACGCGGTTCCAGACTGAAGCGCCTAGAACCGCACGGCCACACTGGCCGGCTATGCAATTGATGTTAGCTTTAAAATACTGGAGCATTGCATACGATGCAGTGTCTAGGACAGTAGTTCTTTGATAAAGGTCCGAGATACATTGATGGTAAAACTCTGCGCTCCATTTTTGCTAGAATCGCTTCCGCCGCGCATACTGTTTCACTATTGACTGAAGCCTAAGTTTTGCGTAGCGAATGCACCATGCCACAGCGCCGGGATGGTGTTGTCTTCGTAGAAAAATTTGATCTCAGGTGAGTCTTATTTCTTTTCTAAGCTCGGGGTGCTGCATGAGGCTCTTACTCAGTTTCCAGTAGCCGAAACCTCAGGAGACCTGTTGTCGTTGAAGATTTATAAAACAGGTACAGACACAGCGGTCAGAAAACTGTATGGCGCTATGTCGTCGCTCGCGGCAGCAGAGCGGAAGAAACATATCGTGCCTGCTTGCTGCGCATTGGGACAGATACAGTGAGTCCAAAAAGTATTGGTCTAGCTGCATATCTTTTAGAAAACAAAGTCTGTGTAACATGAAAAGAAACGTATAAAAATGTAAAGAGCTAGTCATCTACCTCGATAAGTCATATTTGCTGAAAAGCAAGGAAAGAAATACATCAAAATCGACAGCATGGTTAATAAAATAGAAAATGTAATACAAGAGCTAGTTCATAAAGTATTCGTGCACCATCTGAACATGCCGAAATTCTGCGAGCAGTGATTAAACTACAACGCTGACCCACGGCGCACACTAGAGTCAACCGTGCGCGGCCCCACTCTATCGCTTGTTGTGTTTTTGTGGTTCTGAACGGCGCCGGTACAGTGCAATTGGCGCCATAGGGCGTAAGGGTAGTGAGACGACGCTGATCGAAAGGCAACTTATTCTGCGCTTACATAATGAGTGCAAATCTTCTTACGAGATTGCTAAAGTAGTCGGTAGACCTAGATCGACAATTCAGTCGATAATAGATCGATTTTGTGCAACAGAATCATTAAGAAACAAACCACGTACCGGACGCCGTCACACTTTGACTGATGCAGAAGTGAGACTTATCATGAGGTAAATAAAGAAGAAACCTAAAATCAACGCTCCTAAGTTGGCTAGGGAGTTAGAGTTAGGGGAAAGAACGTATGTGCCAACACAATCAGAAATAGCTTGGGTATCACGGCCGAGTAGCGGGCAAGAAATTTTGTGTCAGTGAACAGAATCGAAAGAAACGTCTTCATTTAGCAATGGAATATAGATTCAAAAAAGAAGACTTTTGAAATAGAGTAATATTTTCTGATGAGAGTAAATATAACGTATTCGTATGAATGCAGAGTCTCGCGGCGATAACATTTTACATAACGTATTCGGGTCGGATGGCAGGCGAATGGTGTCGTGTAAGAAGAATGCGAAGATGTTGCCATACAATCTTGTGCCAGCGGTTAAACACAGTGGTAGCAGCTCCCTGATGGTGTGGGGCTGTATGAGTGCTGCAGGTGTTGGAAAATTACTTTTCATAGAAGGTACAATGCATCACCATATGTGTATCAACATTTTAAATGACAATCTGAATCCTAGAGCCGAAAAATTAGGTCTGCAAGGAAACTACATTTTTCAACAAGATAACGACCCAAAGCATGCGGATCTAAATACAAGGCTGTGGCTTCTGTAAAATACCCCAAAACAATTTAACACCCCTCCTCAGAGCCCAGACATTAATCTTACTGAACACCTTTGGAAAATACTGGAAGATATCATCAGGAGAAGATACATTTCTAACAAGAGAGACCTAATAGAAGCACTTCAAGACGAATGGGACAAAATTCCAGCCTCTCTGACTGCAAACTTGGCCAAGTCGATTCCCAGACGATTACAAGCAGTAAAAGCTGCAAAGGGAAACCCCACTAAATAGTTTTTAGTTGAAATCATATTTTCAGATTGTAAATTTAAAAAAAAAATGAGTGGACGAATAGTTTTTGAAGTAGCCCTTGAAAAAATTCTCATTTTGTCACATTTGTTACCACAATGGATGTATTTATTTCTTTGTCCATCAGTAAAAATGACTTACCAAGGTTCGTTTCTTATGACTGGATGTTCACATTTTATGTTCCTTTCCTTTCACGTGACATATACTTAGTTTTTAAAAAAATATTACAACTAGACGAATACTTTTTGGACTCACTGTAGGTAAATGCAACGCAGGGACCGTGCAACTCTTCTCAAGTGTCAACGAGATGAAGACCGGTGGCCAGAGTTACCAGTTCGTGACAATTATTGAAGTTAGGCAATTGATCCTTAGCATGGAGGACGCAGTTGTAATCTCCATTATTGAGAAGCGGTCCACCGTTGATACCGATAAGACTTGGTAATTCTTCTTTAAAAAAAAAAAAAAAAGAAAGAAAGAAAAGAAAAAGGGAGCGCTCGTGTCGTTTGGTTGAGCCTGATGGAGCATAGAGGTCTATTATCTGTTGACGTTACAAGAGTTGTCTCGACCATTAAAGAGACACTAGACGATAGTGAAGGGAAGGCCGTCACTGCCAGCCGCGGTGGCCGAGCGGTTCTAGGCGCTTCAGTCCGGAAAACCGCGCGACCGCTACGGTCGCAGGTTCGAATCCTGCCTCGGGCTGGATGTGTGTGATGTCCTAAGGTTAGCTAAGTTTAAGTAGTTCTAAGTTCTTGGGGACTGATGACCTCAGATGTTAAGTCCCACAGTGCTCAGAGCCATTTGAACCACTTGACGGCCGTCACGCATCAAGATTGCGGTTGCAATAGGATCTTCACTACTCACGTTAAAAACGGCGGTATAACCTGCAATAGCAATATGGGTAGTGGTAACTTCCTGAAGAAGAGCAATATCGACCGCAGTGCTGAACAGAAAGTGTGCAAGAACCCGGATTTTATGGACCCGCGTTATGTGAGTAATATTGTGTGTAGGATATTGTAACTCTGGCTCTGCTTCGGAAGACTGTACCTGCATTGCAGCAGGAGATGGTGTTCCACTCTCGACTTCCGTTCACCTGGGCAATGTTTCGGATGTTGCAGCTGGGGGTCTTCTTCCACGGCTGTAGCGCCAGCGGTGATGTCAGGCGTAGATTCCGATGCGGGTGCAGCACTCTTAATGAACGCGACCATTTTCAGCAGCGTAGGCTTTATGTGTTCAGCTTTCTTCTACGCCCCGGAATGCGCGACTAGAATTTTTTTCTTTCCGGATGAGAGATGTAAAGTGTCACCCTTCCCTTTACCAGTCGTGCTCTTGTTCGCTGTTTGGGTCGCATTTCGGCATCGAGGGTGCATGTAGGGGGCATGGGGTGTAACACGTACCTTCCACGTCGTGTGAAGGCGCCTCCGGCCGGCCGGAGTGGCGGAGCGGCTCTAGGCGTTTCAGTCTGGAACCGAGCGACCGCTACGGTCGCAGGTTCGAATCCTATCTCGGGCATGGATGTGTGTGATGTCCTTAGGTTAGTTAGGTTTAAGTAGTTCTAAGTTCTAGGGGACTGATGACCTCAGAAGTTGAGTCCCATAGTGATCAGAGCCATTTGAACCATTCTAAAGCAGTAGGACACGGAGAATTTCGATCGAAGATGCACCGGATACAATCTGCTCTATTTAAGCTATACATTGACAGAACGTTGCTACGGCACACACGAATTCATAAAACGTATGCCAGACGTAAACAAACGATATTGCTGTGCCTGTACTTCTCCGAATTACGATGCATAGTTCCTTCTGACAGGCATGCATCGTATTTATCCGCCGACACCGGGCAAGCGACTTTGAGGTAAAATGTCTCCCCTGTACGGAAATACACTTCATGGATGTACGAGTGTAGGTTGTAGACACGTGGTTGACGACAGATGGAAGTACGTCTGGACGTGAGTCGTGCTCGGATAGCCTAATAGTATGGCGGCCGCGGGCGTTGTGCGGATAATCCGAATTCGAGTCCCGGTCCGAGGAATATTGCATCGCAATTCGGACTAATACAGGCACTGCAGTATCGTATGCAGCTATAAGAGTGAAAGGATACGAAAGCGAAGAAGTGGTTGAGAAGAGAGTAACACCGGGCTGCATCCTATACCCAATGTTATAAAATCTGTACAAGGAGCAAGCTGTGAAGAAAACCAAGGAGAAAATTAGGAAGGGAATTAAAGTCGAAGGAGAAGAAATAAAAACTTTCAGCTTTGCACTGTAATTCTGTCAGAGATGAATAAGGACTTGGAAGTGCAGATGAACGGGATGGATAGTATCTGTAAAATAGTTTAGAACCAGAACATCAATAAAAGCAAAACAAGGCTAACGGCATGTCGTCGAATTAAATGAGGCGATGTTAAGGGAATTAAGTTAGGAAATAAGACGCTAAAAGAAGTATCATTGTCTTCATGTGAGACACCACAGCCGTATACTTGTTAAAGGACATCAGGGGCGGTGGCAAGGGGGGAGGGATGGGGGATTATGAGGGCTATAGACACCCCCCCCCCCCCAATGGAGTATCACATTACACTGCATAAAATGACTACAGGAATCAGCGAATATATTACTTCAACACATTCAATCATTTTTTTATATTTATGTAGCAATATAGGTTGCAATGTATGTCAAACACATTTTAACAAAAGGATAAGAGCGGCATTAATATACACTGGATGTATATTAATGTACGACTGCCATTTACAATAATCAAGAAAGCTAAATATGCCGGGTATGCCTACCAACACTTAAATTGAAACTTCCTGGCAGACTAAAACTGTGTGCCGGACCGAAACTCGAACTCGGGACCTTTGCCTTTCGCGGGCAAGTGCTCTACCAACTGAGCTACCGAAGCACGACTCACGCCCCCTCCTCACAGCTTTACTTCTGCCAGTACCTCGTCTCCTACCTTCCAAACTTAACAGCTCTCCTGCGAACCTTGCAGAACTAGCACTCCTGAAAGAAAGGATATTGTGGAGACATGGCTTAGCCATGTTCTGTAAGGTTCGCCCGCCAAAGGCAAAGGTCCCGAGTTCGAGTCTCGGTCCGGCACACAGTTTTAATCTGCCAGGAAGTTTCATATCAACGCACACTCCGCTGCAACGTGAAAATCTCATTCTGAACACTTAAATTGTTGGCCCCAGACAACGAAATCGCCGGACATCTGGTTCCAATCGTATTATTTTTCCTCGCACACACATTCTATAGACACGATTTTACCCTGAACTCCAAAACAGTTACCAAAAGCTACTTTAAGCAACACCAAATTTTACCAATTTGTCGGTGGACGACCCTAACTCTCCTTTGTCAAGCAGTATTCCATTCCCCCAAACCTCCTCTTCTCCGCGCCAATAGCCCCCCCCCCCCCCCCTTGACCGACTTGTAGAACCGCTCCTGAAGGACATTTTATAGTTTCCCACCTCGACTGGTTGTTACAAGTATTGAATTTATTACAACTTGCACGTTGGCTAGTTTCTCCCTTAAGAGCCAAGTTAAAGCGCAGCGTAAAATGAAACAGATCAAAGATACAACGTTTATAAGTTACTGAATCAATCATTTTATTTTGAAAGCGCAAAGCGAAGTGTCTCTGTCAAATGTCTCGTTGTAAAGTCGAAGGCTAAATGTCTGAAAAATCCTCTCTATTTCGTTTTTCACGGAAACCCCGCCAAAACACATTCGCCTTCCAATCACAAGGTTTGTTAGCCGTTTAGCCAACGGGAAACCTCGTAACAAAACTTGCCTTCGCTCCTCCGAAAGAACTGTCCAATCTATTATTTTTCCAAATTGCCCAAGTGTCGTCAGTTCAGCAAAAATCTGCCACTCTTTGGAAAAATTTCTACATTAGACAGTGCAAGGCGCAGTTGTGCTGCCCTTTCTCGGAAAATAGCGTCTAATTTCCTACTCAGTCGTCCGCAGCTCGTGGTCGTGCGGTAGCGTTCTCGCTTCCCGCGCCCGGGTTCCACGGTTCGATTCCCGGCAGGGTCAGGGATTTACTGTGCCTCGTGTAGGTGAGATCTTATTTGGCTCGTAAGAGGACAAGACTCGAGTTTGAGAATGGAATGTCTGCCGCTTTGTAAACAGCCGCTGTCCCATCACTCCGTCGCCAGGCCAGAGACTTTCTTGATCCGAGCATTGCAGAAAATAGTAGGAAGGAAGATAGTTGGACAGTGCTAAAAAGAGAAGACTGAGTAGGTTCAAATGGCTCTGAGCACTATGGGACTTATCTATGGTCATCAGTCCCCTAGAACTTAGAACTACTTAAACCTAACTAACCTAAGGACATCACACACACCCATGCCCGAGGCAGGATTCGAACCTGCGACTGTAGCAGTCACGCGATTCCGGACTGAAGCGCCTAGAACCAAGGGATGATCTGATCTCTGTAATGATTTGTATCACACATTTTGGTATGTGTTGTGTACATAGTTCCACGTAGTCAGTACACAACTTTCCCACTAGAGCGGGCCCTGCTAAGCACAACAGCGCAGGCGCAACACTCATTCGTCTCCGCACTACGAGATGGCGCTGCCTTAGAGACGGACGAAATTCTGCTTCCGCCGATCCGCGTATTAATATGTAACGCAGCCAATGAGATCGCTGCTAACGTAGAACCTTTTCTCCTCGCGGATCACACTCGCACAGTGATACCTGAATGCGCCGATTAGTCAGTCTGCATTAGTCAGTCTGCATTAGTCTGCACCAGTCTATAGTCAAGTTTCAGTCTGCGCCTAATAAGATTATCATATTCCTGTACATAGCCATGAAGATAAATGTATAGACACTTTGTCAAGTATCAGAGATATGTGAGAATAAGATTAACATAAGATTAACATACCAAGACCAAAGAAACTTCAGATTGTCAATTGTAAACAGCATCCAGAATCAAGTTATGTAATGTCTACGCTTTTTATTATTTTAATAAATGTGTGTGAAAATTAATCAAGTTCTGTTTAAAGTTGGTCACCGTCAATCTGCTACTCTGAGCGTGCAAGTGGCTTTTCTATCGCCTGACCTAACGGCAGAAGATAAACACGCCACGATAAGACCAAGAGACATATTGCTGACACTCGCCTACTTCATTAGAGCGACAAGTCAAATAATCTGATGGTGTGTGTACCGAAGGTCTTACAGTACACATACCACAGTATGAAAGTTTGAATCAATTGAGAATAAAAAGGAAAAGTGTAACTGTCATGTGCCCAAAGAATAATTAACGGTAATCAGTATCGAACGACAGTCTGGCACCAGCTTGACGCGTTTCAGTGGTAGTCCGACATGGTCACCTTGCACCTTGACGATGAGTGTGTGCCTGCCCTCGACATTGGGCCACTGTCACTGCCCCACAAATCCGGATATTGCTCAATGCGACGGAGAGTCACAATGAGGCCCCTTTCCAGCTCTGCCGGGTGCCAATAATACAGTTTCAACATCTGAGGCTGTTTACGCTGCTTATTTGCCTTACCAAGCCTGGTAACAACACTAATTCACTCTGGTGGCTGTTCTACCTGCCGCAGAGAGCTTCAACTGTAATAATACGTTTGTCTGAGTGATCATCTTCCACAGCAGCTCTTAAAATTAATTGGTTTCTTCGTCTTAACCTTACGGCAATTAATTAAAGAAAATTTTACATCAGATGGATCTCGCTTTTATTTACAAATCATTTTTGTGGTCATTCTAGAAATATGATACATATGTGTGTACATTTTGGAAACATAACTGCGGTTGTGTTCGCACGCCGTACAATATTACATGTTTATGTTTCTTCATTTGCTCTTCCTGTAAACTGCAAGTGTTGCCAACCTGTGATCTTTTTGTTTTTTAAATAATATATTTGTGTGTGTGTGTGTGTGTGTGTGTGTGTGTGTGTGTGTGTGTCTGTGTAAAAAATTACTTATGATGTCTTATATGTTCAGAAAAGACACAGACATTGAAATCACAAGGATAAATAACAACAAAAGAAAAACGCCTCCACATCTTACAAGAAAACTAGCACATCCAGAAAACCATAACAACTCATATATGATCAAACCAACCTGGCAAACCAAACAGTCTTTAAACTAATTGACCATTTAAGATAATATTAAATGTATGCATATGACTACCCCTAGTCATGACCCATTCACCACTATCATCTCCTCCCAGCTTCTTTCCCATAATAACTAACCCACGAAAATTCGAGCCACAGCTCTCAACCTTCGCCCCATCCACTCATATCTCTGTGAACATATAAGACATCATCACTAATATTTTACACACACACGAATTATAATAGTTGTAATTATTAGTCAAAAAATGAAGTAAATATCGATGTAATGTTGTTCACTACGCCGTCCTCATTCACCAATAGAAATGTCTGCATTTATGTCCATTACATACCATATATTCTTCCTGCACCCACCCCCACAATCTAATCTCACTCAACAACTTTTGTTAGAGGGAAAACGTTCGCTGACGCTTCCCGGTTAAGCCAGGCGCCATTTAAGACTGATTATGCACCTGAAAGGCGAAAGGTCATAACCACCCTGCGGTGTCTTTCAGCAATGTGTGTTGTCTATTATCCAGTCATATACTCCACCTGAAAAGCGTAGGCTCATAAAATATTTTTTCGCTACTTAGAGATAGTCATTCTTATGGTTTTCTTGTTTTGAAAATCTTTCAATTTACTGGGGTAGGTAGTACGCTGCACACGTTGTTAATAGACGCAGCTAGTTCGATGAAGTCTCGTTGTCCTAGAGCCAACAAATTGAATGAAAAGACGCCTAGCGTCACCGTAAACGATCAGACAGTACCTTGTCAGTAACAAAAGTTGTGATCTATGAACCCTTGAATTTTGTCGCATATTGAGTTTTTACTGTTCTGCATTACCTTGCATCACTTTACTGTATGTACTCGTAAACTATAGTTCTTTAACTCATGCGCTAAATAATAAATAAATAAACTGTGTCTCTATGTTAATCGACACATAGTCCTATAGCGCCTTTTACTATTATAGCAAGTATTACTTTTTTTATCTTTTGTCATGTATAAAGTGTACTTCTTCGTCCGTTTTCTATGAAGTGTACTTCTTCGTCCTATGATGAATTTCAATTTCTATAGCGGCTCCCTTTCCTAATGAAAGCTTATGTAAGATTAGAACACAAGTTTTTATATTTATTTTGACTTGGGTGATATGCCGCTATTGGCAACCTGAAATAACAGTCCGGGGTGATATGCCGCGATTGGCAACCTGAAATAACAGTCCCCTAGAAGTATTAATTTACCAGCACGGAAATCATGACTGGCCCTAGATTACGTACCAGACTATGACAATAATGTTACACCACAGTCTAACATATACAGTCACGACCCTCACTGCTGTGAAAATTGTCATCGTCCAAAAGCTGGAACGACACTAGCACCCCTAGCGGCGAAAAAACAGACCTGTCATTAATGTTTGTTTTTAATAATTTTTTAACGTAATTAACGAAATAGTTATTGTATTTTTGCGTTCGAAGCATTAGTAAATTGTCGAGAAACGTGAATTATAGTGAAATAAATGTAAAAACAACCGAATTGCCAATGCCATAACTTATTCCTGAAGAAATACTTTCAAACATGTGTATAACTGCAGTTTATAGCGCTGTAAGAAAGAACACATGAACACATATTTTTCTTCTTGTCTGTTCTTATTACGATAGGCACTTTTCTCGACACCTGACAATTTCCTATGGAGTTTGAATTGCACATTATTATACTTCATTCGACTTTTCAATGCAAGAATATTTTTGTAAATGTAATTATTTCCGCTTCAAAAGCAAAAGCGTTAAAGGTTCTTGCCGTTTGTGGCTCAGATGTAGCAGCAGTAGTGACACTGGTTTCTTCTTTGTTGGGCAACAGTTTCATTACTTTTGCCATTTCATTAGCCCGTCTTTGTGGTTCTGCCTTCAGATACAGTTGCGGTGTCTTATTTGGTACGTTACATAATACAAGTACTACATTCCACACAAGTTTCCTACGTTACACATTCACTGAATTGAGTGGAAGTGTAGTGAAGAAAACTTCCCGTTGTTGAGGAGATAGACACTGAGCAGCCAGAACATTATGACCACCTACCTAATGGCCGGTATGTTCACCTTTGGCTTGGATAACAGCGGCGATGTGTCGTGGCATGGAAACAGTGAGACCTTTGTAGGTCGCTGAAGGGAGTTGGCACCACATCTGCATACACGTCACCTAATTCCCGTAAATTCCAGGGAGAGGACGATGAGTTCTGACACCACGTTCAGTTACATCCCAGGTGTGTTCGATCGGATTCAGACCTAGCGAGTTGGGGGGCCAACATATCAGTTGTGTTCCTCGAACCACTCCGTCACACTCCCGGCCTTGTGACATGGCGCATTATCTTGCTGAAAAACGCAACTGCCATCGGGAAACATGATCGTCATATAGCGGTGTACGCGGTATGCTAGCACTGTACGATATTCCTTGGCCATCATGGTGCCTTGCACGAGCTCCACTGGACTCATGGGTGCCCACGTGGATGTTCCCCAGAGCATAATGGGGCCGCTGCCAGCTTGTCTCCTTCCCGCAGTACAGGTGTCAAGGAGCTGTTCCCTGGAAGACAACGGATCGCCCCCCCCCCCCCCCCCTCCCCTGGGCATGATGAAGAAGGTATCGGTATTAATCAGACCACGCAACACTTTGCCACTGCGCCAACGTCCAGCGCCGATGGTCAGGTGCCAATTTCAATCGTAGTTGCCGATGTCGTTGGCATATGCATGGGTCGTTGGATGCGGAAGGTCATTCTTAGCAGTGTCAGGTGCACTGCGTGTTCAGACACACTTGTAGTCTGCCCAGCATTAAAATCTGATGTTATTTCCACCACAGTTCGCCGCCTGTCCTGTTTTAGTCGTCTGGCCAGCCTGCGATGTCCGACGTCTGTAAAGCCGTCGGCACACGGACCGTGCATCCGAACGTTGAGCGTTGAGCGTGCCGAGTTTCTGACGTCATAGCGTGGTATAGCACGCTCGGGAGTCTTTCCGAACGTACAGAGCAATATCTAGCATGTCAGATATTCTGAGCGTGCGTCTGAGCGTTGACCAATGAGATGACACAACGCCACCTACGTCACAAGCACTGTCTCCCTTCAGTACAGAGTTGTGAGGCGCCATATTGGCATTCATTTCAAGCCTATATGTATATATGCCGTTTCTGAGCACCAGCAAATTGAGAATCACAGGAAAACCCGTTGTTAACTGTGTAATTCGTTACAATAAAATAATGAGAAACATCATATTCGTGGCAAAAGAATTATTGTAACTTTCGTATTGTGAGAGTAGGCTATTTGAAGGCAGCGACACACTGAAGATCGACCCAAAACGTATTTTTCTTGGTACAATTTGTTATGATTAAATTTCAGTTAGTAACATATCTACGATTAAGGATTTCAGCAAGGGATAACATAACCTGATTAGTTGACAAAGGTGTGATGTTGGTTTAGCGTAATGAGTAGAGTCACTGACCACTGAAGAGTTTTATAACGAGGCCGTGGTTCGCGTTTTCACTCTCCCGAATTTTTTTTTCCTAACGTTCGTGTTTTTATTAGGTTCTGATACTTTATTATTAGTTTAATATAAGCATATATTATAATATTTGATGTTATGCAAATATAAGTTCACCTTTTTTTTAGGGGTGACTTTGTTGGATTGGCATAATCTACAGGACAGCTTGCGCTACTTGTATGAAGATATTTTGTTCCTTTTTCTTTTACGCCTCGTAGTTCACATGCTGCAAAGTTTCTGCTACTGCGTAGGAACAGTGATCAAGTAAGACTGACCTTGGGGTTTTTACTAAAATGTGGGAATGATGAAATCTTATGCGGAGAAGTATTCCAAATTTGTAATGCACTGTTTGTAATGGAACTTCCATAAGCCTGTGTCCTTATTAATTGGACATGGTACTTTCCTTTTCGTGGACGATGGAGGAAATGTGCGTTTCAATAGAGCTAGCGTGGGAATTTTATGCGCTCTCGTTGAGTAAACAGTGTGATTACGAACTAGAAGCATCCCTCAACTGCCGCTGGAGTGCGTTGCGATAGCGTATACCACGTTGGGGCCCACGTACCGTATGCACAAGTCGCATCGTTTCTGAGCGTTGAGCAGCACGTTGAACTTGCCACGCTCCACGTTAACGTTCAACAGCACGGTCCGTGTGCCGACGGCTTAACGAGAGGTGGCCGCCCAACCCCGCGACTGGTTGCACCTTGGTTTCGCCACGTGTTGAAGGCACTCACCACAGCTCTGCTCGAACACCCGACAAGTCGTGCTGTTTCCGAAATGCCTCCGGGCAATCACAATGTGGCCTCGGTCAAAGTCAGATAGACAGCGTGCCTTCCCTGTTCTACACGCGGACTGCACGCTCACCGATACTACCTGCACCGTGCGTTTGTCTGACCCAGCAGACATTCCTCGCTAGGTGACGCTGCTATAGCCTGGACGGGTTTATATCGATAGCAGGTCTGGGGTCGTAGTGCTCTGGCTGATCAGTGTACGAAGCTTTCCTGCAAAACGTCTTCTGCTGTTTACTATGTTTTTGCTCTTAAATGAAAACTTTATTCTTCAATAAATATCTGTATGTCACATGAGAATCGTCAATAAACTGTCCGTAATGTACCTTGTCATACCCTATAGTGTCCTTAGGAAACCAATAAAAGACAAATGTTCTCTTTTACTGTCGATTTTTATGGCATTATATATGCTCTTCACTGTAAACTATGTTACAAAACAGTATAAATAATATACCACTATTCGCACTCATTCGATATGTGCAGAAGTGTCGCTTGCTGGACGCTTGGAGCCCTGCTGTCACAGCGTATAACAACTACGAGGTGCACTCAAGTTCTAAGGCCTCCGATTTTTTTTCTCCGGACTGGAAAGAGATAGAAACATGCGCATTGTTTTAAAATGAAGCCGTGTTCATTGTCAATACGTCCCAGAGAAGGCAGCACCGTACGGCAGATGGAATTTTACCGCCAGCGGCGAGAATGAGAACTGTTTTAAATACTTAAAATGGCGACGTTTTCCTTACTTGAACAGCATGCAATCATTCGTTTTCTGAATTTGCGTGGTGTGAAACCAATTCAAATTCATCGACAGTTGAAGGAGACATGTGGTGATGGTGTTATGCATGTGTCGAAAGTGCGTTCGTGGGTGCGACAGTTTAATGAAGGCAGAACATCATGTGACAACAAACCGAAACAACCCGGACTCGCACATGATCGAGAAAGTGGAGAGAATTGTTTTGGGGGATCGCCGAATGACTGTTGAACAGATCGCCTCCAGAGTTGGCATTTCTGTGGGTTCTGTGCACACAATCTTGCATGACGACCTGAAAATGCGAAAAGTGTCATCCTGGTGGGTGCCACGAATGCTGACGGACGACCACACGGCTGCCCGTGTGGCATGTTGCCGAGCAATGTTGACGCACAACGACAGCATGAATGGGACTTTCTTTTCGTCGGTTGTGACAATGGATGAGACTTGGATGCCATTTTTCAATCCAGAATCAAAGCGCCAGTCAGCTCAATGGAAGCACACAGATTCACCGCTACCAAAAAAATTTCGGGTAACCGCCAGTGCTGAAAAAATGATGGTGTCCATGTTCTGGGACAGCGAGGGCGTAATCCTTACCCATTGTGTTCCAAAGGGCACTACGGTAACAGGTGCATCCTACGAAAATGTTTTGAAGAACAAATTCCTTCCTGCACTGCAACAAAAACATCCGGGAAGGGCTGCGTGTGTGCTGTTTCACCAAGACAACGCACCCGCACATTGAGCTAACGTTACGCAACAGTTTCTTCGTGATAACAACTTTGAAGTGATTCCTCATGCTCCCTACTCACCTGACCTGGCTCCTCGTGACTTTTGGCTTTTTCCAACAATGAAAGACACTCTCCGTGGCCGCACATTCAGCAGCCGTGCTGCTATTGCCTCAGCGATTTTCCAGTGGTCAAAACATACTCCTAAAGAAGCCTTCGCCGCTGCCATGGAATCATGGCGTCAGCGTTGTGAAAAATGTGTACGTCTGCAGGGCGATTACGTCGAGAAGTAACGCCAGTTTCATCGATTTTGGGTGAGTAGTTAATTAGAAAAAAATCGGAGGCCTTAGAACTTGACTGCACCTCGTACTGCCGAGTATAGTTTACCAGAATTTTTCTTGTCTTCATCCATGCAACAACGAGCTGTTGGATCACTGTTGCACGCTTCCATCAGTTTGGCATGTGTCATCCGCATACTGCATTGCCCGGACGACGATATGAAAGAGATGTTTTGCCACAAATATTAGTAAACTGATTTTCCTCAAATTGACTATCTGATCACATTAGTAACAATTTGAATTTCCGATTTTCCTCAATATGTTTGAAAGTAAAACCTCACCACGGGATAAAAAACGTTTTTAACTGGACCCTTACATCCTCAGCAGCAACAATTGGGCACCATTGCTGTCAAGAATAAATAAATCTGTGGAAACAGTGGAAACACTTGTAATATTGAATTTAGAGCAAAAAGTAAATAATAGCGTCATACCGAAGGTGACTGTATCGTTGTAATGCTGCCACTTGTGCAGTACGCTGTACTCACTCCATATACAGGTTGGTCCACTGATAGTGACCGGGCCAAATATCTCACGAAATAAGCATCAAACGAAAAAACTGCAAAGAACGAAACTCGTCTAGCTTGAAGGGGGAAACCAGATGGCGCTATGGTTGGTCCGCTAGATGGCGCTGCCATAGTTCAAACGAATATCAACTGCGTTTTTTTTAAATATGAACCCCCATTTTTATTACATATTCGTGTAGTACGTAAAGAAATATGAATGTTTTAGTTGGACCACTTTTTTCGCTTTGTGATAGATGGCGCTGTAATAGTCACAAACGTATAACTACGTGGTATCACTACGTGACACATTACCCGTGTTAAAATGGACCGTTTACCAATTTCGAAAAAGGTCGATATCGTGTTGATGTATGGCTTAAAAAAAATGGCTCTGAGCACTATGGGACTTAACTGCTGAGGTCATTAGTCCCCTAGAACTTACAACTACTTAAACCTAACTAACCTTAGGACATCACAAACATCCATGCCCGAGGCAGGATTCGAACTTGCGACAATAGCGGTCGCGCAGTTCCAGACTGTAGCGCCTAGAACCGCTCGGCCACTCCGGCCGGCGATGTATGGCTATTGTGATCAAAATGCCCAACGGCCGTGTGCTATGTATGCTGCTCGGTATCCTGGACGACATCATCCAAGTGTCCGGACCGTTCTCAGGATAGTTACGTTATTTAAGGAAACAGGAAGTGTTCAGCCACATGTGAAACGTCAAACACGACCTGCAACAAATAATGATGCCCAAGTAGGTGTTTTAGCTGCTGTCGCGGCTAATCCGCACGTCAATAGCAGACAAATTGCGATAGAATCGGGAATCTCAAAAACGTCGGTGTTGAGAATGCTACATCAACATCGATTGCACCCGTACCATATTTCTATGCACCAGGAATTGGATGGCGACGATTTTGAACGTCGTGTACAGTTCTGCCACTGGGCACAAGAGAAATTACGGGACGATGACAGATTTTTTGCACGCGTTCTATTTAGCGACGAAGCGTCATTCACCAACAGCGGTAACGTAAACCGGCATAATACGCACTATTGGCCAACGGAAAATCCACGATGGCTGCGACAAGTGGAACATCAGCGACCTTGGCGGGTTAATGTATGGTGCGACATTATGGGAGGAAGGATAATTGGCCGCCACTTTATCGATGCCAATCTAAATGGTGCAATGTATGCTGATTTCCTACGAAATGTTCCACTGATGTTACTACAAGATGTTTCACTGCATGAGAGAATTGCGATGTGCTTCCAACATGATGAATGTCCGGCACATAGCTCGCTTGCGCTTGAAGTGGTATTGAATAGCATATTTCATGACAGGTGGACTGGTCGTAGAAGCACCATAACATGGCCTGCACCTTCGCCGGATCTGACGTCCCCGGATTTCTTTCTGTGGGGAAAGTTGAAGGATATTTGCTATCGTGATCCACCGACAACGCCTGACAACATGCGTCAGCGCATTGTCAATGCATGTGCGAACATTACGGAAGGGGAACTACTCGCTGTTGAGAGGAATGTCGTTACACGTATTTCCAAATGCACTGAGACTGACCGACATTTTGAGCATTTATTGCATTAATGTGGTATTTACAGGTAATCACGCAGTGACAGCATGCGTTCTCAAAAATGGTTCAAATGGCTCTGAGCACTATTGGACTTAACTTCTGAGGTCATCAGTCCTCTGGAACTCAGAACTACTTAAACCTAACTAACCTAATGACATCACACACATCCATGCCCGAGGCAGGATTCGAACCTGCGACCGTAGCGGTCGCGTGGTTCCAGACTGTAGCGCCTAGAACCGCTCGGCCACCC
The DNA here is from genome assembly GCF_023864275.1 of Schistocerca cancellata. Classification (NCBI taxonomy): domain Eukaryota; kingdom Metazoa; phylum Arthropoda; class Insecta; order Orthoptera; family Acrididae; genus Schistocerca; species Schistocerca cancellata. Next base: position 18,892,606 of record NC_064633.1, on the reverse strand, counting down.
CGGCCAGCGTTCTCAGAAATGATAAGTTCACAAAGGTACAAGTATCACATTGGAAGAATCGCAATAAAATGTTCAAACGTACCTACGTAAAACCTACCTGTTACCAACTGTTGGTCTAAAATTGTGAGCCATATGTTTGTGACTATTACAGCGCCATCTATCACAAAGCGAAAAAAGTGGTCCTACTAAAACATTCGTATTTCTTTACGTACTACACGAATATGTAATAAAAAATGTGGGTTAATATTTTTAAAAACGCAGTTGATGTCCGTTTGACCTATGGCAGCGTCATCTAGCGGGCCAACCATAGCGCCATCTGGTTTCCCCCTTCAAGCTAGACAAGTTTCGTTCTTTGTAGTTTTTTCGTTTGACGCTTATTTCGTGAGATATTTGGACCGGTCACGATCAGTGGACCACCCTGTATACTCTTGCTCTATGCTGGCTGCTTCCTTCGCCAAGAAAACTAGCCTTCCTGTGCGTGATGTTGCGATGCTGTAGCATTCGCAGTTCTACGAAGCCGTTCTCTTCGAGGGTGGAGTACTCGAGCACTTCGAGTATTTCGTTTTGGACAACACGTGCCAAGCACCGTGTGCTGACCAGGTTACTGTGTCGTTGCAGCTGATCCACGGCGAGCTGTGGATGGTGGAGCGGCTGGTGTGCAACTACGGGCCGAGCGGCAACTTCCTGGGGCTGCCGCTGTACGAGGAGGGTGACCCGTGCTCCAGGTGTCCCAACGGCACCCGCTGCAGCGACGCCTACCCGGGACTCTGCCAGAGTAAGTCCTGTACAGCTGTGCGTGGCGCTGCCTGCTTCCATCCCCCCACCCCCCACCGTCACAACACACACACAGCGATGCTAACAAAATACACACGTTTTATACACAGCGCTAACCAAGCAATACTGAATCCTGAAACTTCCTGGCAGATTAAAACTGTGTGCCCGACCGAGACTCGAACTCGGGACCTTTGCCTTTCGCGGGCAAGTGCTCTATCATCTGAGCTACCGAAGCACGACTCACGCCCGGTCCTCACAGCTTTACTTCTGCCAGTATCTCGTCTACTACCTTTCAAACTTTACAGAAGCTCTCCTGCGAACCTTGCAGAACTAGCACTCCTGAAAGAAAGGATACTGCATGGTTGCAGAACTAGCACTCCTGAAAGAAAGGATACTGCATGGCTTAGCCACAGCCTGGGGGATGTTTCCAGAATGAGATTTTCACTCTGCGCTGCGCTCTCCGCAGTATCCTTTCTTTCAGGAGTGCTAGTTCTGCAAGCTTCGCAGGAGAGCTTCTGTAAAGTTTGGAAGGTAGGAGACGAGATACTGGCAGAAGTAAAGCTGTGAGGACCGGGCGTGAGTCGTGCTTCGGTAGCTCAGATGATAGAGCACTTGCCCGCGAAAGGCAAAGGTCCCGAGTTCGAGTCTCGGTCGGGCACACAGTTTTAATCTGTCAGGAAGTTTCATATCAGCGCACACTCCGCTTCAGAGTGAAAATCTCATTCTGAATATTGAATCCTTCCGTACAAGAGGCGATTCAACGTCATTTATACAGTTATCGTAATCACAGAAATTAGAAAAGTTTCTCACGATATTGCGTGAAGCCGAATTTTTCAAAGCTGTCAGTTAGTAGTCGCTACTGGGACAACAGATTCATAAATACAAGGGAATTTCGCATTTCAACGGCATAGTGTAGGTGTTGCCTAATAAGTTTGTTGTGTAGAAGCCAAAGGTTCGAATCTCGTTAACTGCAACAATTTTTTTCCTAAATCTGATCAAACGACTTTGATTATCTTTTTTGTTCAGTTAATTAGTTTAAATGTAATTTTTTGTTTCTAGTACTTTGCCGCGTCATTTTCATCATCGTATCGGCTTTTTTATTTGCTCTTGTTTTCTTCTAATCATTTTTTTTTTCGTTTGGAATCTGCCCGTGTGACCTATTATTTGCAACCAAGTGCCAAACAGGATTCCTCAAAGGTTGGTAACGTGCAGCCAGTGTGAGGATAGTTTCAGGTAACCAACGACAGCGAGAAATTACAGTTTGTTTTTACAGATATAACTGAAATCTTGCTGCGGAAGATTACTACGCAAACAAACATATCATGAAATTTTTCTTCTTTAGTTTGCTCGTAGATGTGAGCCTTAAGCTCCGTGAACAAAGCGACCGTGATCTTCGTTCTGCCGCAGATTGCTGAGCGCCGTTTTCTCGGATAAATTGCACATCAGGAGGTTGTGGGTTAGGTTAGGAGACGAGTGTAAATTCAAGGCTACGAAACCCGTCGCCTGCCGCAGTTCAGTCATTGATCACTAAAAATCAGCTGTCCACAGAGCACATTTACAACGGTTCCAAAATTGTCCCCCTGTTACCCATTAGCAGCATTTGTGATGTGACCCTCTGTGTTTGTGTATCTCGAGCCATAGCCGGCAGCGGATGTGGAACTAGTGCTATTGACAAAATATCGATACCTTCCCCAAGATAAAAACGATGTACGAATGGCAATATCGAGTGCCGAAATTATTATTTTATATTTTTTTCACAATTTTCGGAAAATATTTGAAGTTGTTCTTGTAAAATTGTAGTAGGACGTAATTCTATTTTCACCGTGTGAAGGACTCTTACTACTTTTTGAGCTTTCATGACCTCTAATGTTTCTCTTTCAGTGGGTGAAGTAATTATATGTGGCACGAAAGAAGAACTCCGATTCCGCTGGGGATGGGGGAGGGGGGATGTGGAGGCAGTGTGAGTGGAATAACAAAATTTCCGATGTGAAGAAACAGCACACCAGCTGCGTTAAAAACAATTTTAACGCAGTTAGTGTGCTGTTTCTTCACATCGACATTCTTGCTAAAAATCTAAATGACAACATTGGTCGTTGCGGTAGGCGGAGACGTGTGAGGGGAAATGCTGACGTAATCGACGTTACCAGCAGAAACTGCAAAGCTGCTATGTCGCTTACGTTAGCAGAAATAAAAAATAAAAAAACAGTGAAGCTAATATGAAGTGTGCTGTAAAAAACCGACGTGTGTCAAAACCGAACGATAGACCCATACGACACCTTTTATTGTGCGTATGCAATTACCATTGTTAGCAATGTGGTTATCGCCAAGCGTGAACGTGCATCGTTTTCCTTTCAGTTCTTGCTCTAAGTGGGAGAGGCAGGCTGCTAGGTTGTTGATTTATAGAATATCTAATAATAAATCAATACTTACATGTACAGCTCTAAACATATTTGCAATGTGCAGCTGAAATTTTTATAGGCACGTATGTCGATATTTTTCCCACGTACACCTAGATATATCGATAATTATTTCCGATATACCGAGAGTCGATAATGATTTATTTTTAATGTGGATATATCGAATTGCCGATGTTTTTAAAAGTATTAACAGTTCTTGTGGCAACCCTGTAGTGACAAGTGACTGACGTCAAAGTCTTAAACATGGCTGCGAATCAGCAACTGTGTAAATCAGAGAGGTTGAAAAAAATCAACCAACCAGTTGCAAAACAAAGGTTTATTGACCATTGAGCTAGGGTTCGATATTAGTAAAAATATTTTGTTCAGTAGGAGTGGTACAGGGTACACTAGATTAGCTGAAGCCGAGTGGCTCTTGCCATTTATAGAATTGACGAAACAAGAATTATCCCAAGCCACGGCTTTAGATACCATCCAGTTTACATTTAGCATACTTCAGAATGAGTGCTCACTGGTAAATGCCCACTAGCAGAGCCTGTTATCAACATGAAATTATAACAGGAGTCATAGGATAAAGTATTTGTATATGTTGAATGTCAAAATGCCAGAGACAAAGACCAACTGACGTCAGTTATCAACCAGTTTTAATCGAACTATAGAAATGTCAGCGGTAGCTTTTTTGAGGGGGGTAGGACGTCAAACGGGCCGACTTGGAGCAGAAGAGGCATCACAGGACATTTTAATTTCCACAGTCTATACTTTTACAAATAAATTCATAAAACTTTGTCAGCATCACCAGGAAGGATTCAGGATTCACACTCATTGCAGTGGAAGTTCGAAAACACAACAAAATAATTTTTTTTTTTTTTTTTTTGCGTGTGAAAATTCATCATTTTTTCACTTACTAATGGCTGCATTTGTTGCTATAGGTACACTTTTCTTCATAAGTTAGAGAGATTCTTCGATGAATTTTGCACAGCATACATACCATACTTACAGGTGCATGAGACTCTAGAATTTATTTAATTTATGAAAAAACGAATGAGCTGTTGTATTGTAAACTTCATGTTTAGAAAAAACACGTATTTTATAGTTAATTACCTCAATTTTTACCACAGTTTTTAATAGATTTGGAAAATTCTAGAGTTTCATACACCTTTAAGTATGGTTTGTATGCTGTGCAAAATTCATCGAAGGATCTCTGCTATTTATGAAGAAAAGTGTACCTATAGCAACAAATGCTGCCATAAGTAAGTGAAAAAAATGAAGAAATTTTTCATGTAAAAACATTATTTCGTTGTGTTTTACAACTTCCACTGCTAAGAGTGTGAATTCTGAATCCTTCCTGCTCATGCTGACAAAGTTTTATGAACTTATTTTCAAAAGTATAGACAGTGGAAATTAAAATGTCCTGTGGTGCCTCTCCTGCTCCAGGTCGGCCCGTTTGACGTCCTACCCCCCTTAAGCTAGTCGCCACTTACCACCGCTAGATGTAGCCATAAAATGGCTGAGTTGCCAACATTGAAAGGACATTTTATTTGGCAGAGAAAGCTTTGGATGCGACCCGCCTCGTGGTGACACAGTGTAGCAGCAGCTTCCCCTGCCTGGCTGATAGTCCGGCGCAGCTGACGCAGCCCGTCACTCGCAGCGTTACAATAACGGCCGCGGCGCCCTGCCACCACACGGGCTGGGGAGCAGCAGGTGGCCAGGCAGCTCGCTTTTGACACAGAGTCTCGCCGCCAGCCAGTGTATCCAAACATGCAGGCCGCGCAATTGATTCCGCCGCCGGCGGGTGGCCTTTATTCTGCTCGCACAGACACACACCTGCAGGGCAGATTACTGAAACACAGCGCGTTACATGTTGTTATAATTAGCGTTCCGCTCATTATGCCGAGGTAACCAGCTGCGCAATTTTGGTTCACTAACCGCAAAATAGCTCCAACGGCAAGTCACTTTCCGTTATATCGTACCACGAACGACTGTGAGTCATTTGCAACACTAACAAGTATTTAGTGTGAACAGACGTAGACATTTCTCTCCGTCGGCTTTAGGTCAAGTTGTTGACCCCTTGTTCTGTAGACACACAAGTATAAACGGAAAAATGAGCACGCTGAAATAACTTTGCCTTATGACGGAAGGTTCACATAATATGATTATGTACAGTGCTTGGTGTCCCCTTTATATCAACCCTTCAAATAACTTATTGTTCAGAAGTAAAATAAACCATGTATCAACCAACTTTTTTGAGCTTCCAAGGGGATACTGACAAACGGAATTCCCTTTCTCATAACTGTATTCGTTACGTACATATCGTAGCTCGGAAAGAACAGTGACACAACTCAAAAATACAGTACTCCAGAACTTTAAAGATCTTACGCTGAAATAGTATAAGTGTCCTCCAAATTTCAAGTAAGTAATTTTTGTAGCAAATTCCATTACAGTCAATACAACAGTTATACGGACGTGTAGTTCCGTTCTCATCGAATGTGAGATCTCATTAGGTAATTATTAATTAATTCAACATGTTTGACTAAACAACTAAATGTCAGATTTGAGTTTTACGACTGTCAGATTAATAAAATACGTATTATAATATAGTTGCAACATCACATCATAAAGCAACATTAAAACGTTACTGAAATATTTACATCCAACAACTACGGACAGCAGCAATAGTTTGCTCAAAGCTAACACTCGTATGTCCCTTTACAACATGAGGACACGTACTAATGGAGGAAACCAAGCCGACATAAGCTTACAGACAAATATAAAATAAAAGGTAGCATACTGCTTACTAATTCTCTGCATATTAACTGTTTCTTTGAGTTGTGTCACTTTTCTTGATTTTCTAAAAACGTTTTTGTTTCTGTTATGTTCCTTATATAGCACTTTTCCACACTATATATATATATATATATATATATATATATATATATATATATATATATATATATATATGTCCACTCCATGATGTGATGTTGCAACCATGTTATAATACGTATTTTATTATTCTGACAGTAGTAAAATTCAACTGTTATATGACACGACATTCGAACCTCCATCAGGCAAAATTATTACTTAAGTTAAAATAAAATTCTGAAAACAAGTGGGAATTTTTTATTAGAAAAAAAACAAAATGCAAAATTTCATAAGAAACATCAGTTAGGTACAATTTAAGGAACATAATTTAAGAAAACATAGAATCGTAAATGGCCTTACATAAGGTAGAAATAATTTTCGCCAAGAAAAGGGATTCAGTACGAACTTTCTTTTATCGTAAAATTTTCCAGTTTTTTTCTTGCACGCTGCAACGCACACAATTTCGTAACATTTATAAGAGCTGTAATTCTTGTGGGTTGGCAGGAGAGGCAACACCGTATTATTAGAGGAAGCCGAGAGGCACGCGTTTTAGCTCACGCAGACTGGCGTGAGGTCTGGAACAGGGCAAGGAAATTAGACTTTAGAAAAACGGACGTAGCTGGTGGAATACTTAACTTTAATCCATTAATGATGAGCGTCGCTCTTGACTGTACATGACTCAGTATCAATAGTAACTGGTAATGGCGCCTTGCTAGGTCGTAGCAAATGACGTAGCTGAAGGCTATGCTAACTATCGTCTCGGCAAATGAGAGCGTACTTTGTCAGTGAACCATCGCTAGCAAAGACGGTTGTACAACTGGGGCGAGTGCTAGGAAGTCTCTCTAGACCTGCCGTGTGGCGGCGCTCGGTCTGCAATCACTGATAGTGGCGACACGCGGGTCCGACGTATACTAACGGACCGCGGCCGATTTAACAAGTGTGGTGTCTGGCGGTGACACCACAGAATGGTCAAAATAGGGTCTACATGCATGTCTGAAGAACATTGTAATGCAAGATACAGACACTATATAAAGACAGACACAGTAATAACCAATGATATTAAAAATTACATTCAATTTACCTTATACATCAAAAATTTAAAGACTCAGATTGTGCCGTTCTTCTTGAATGACCAACGCCGAAGCGGGACTGTTCTTGCCACGGCGAATCGCGTGTGAAGCGGTCCACAGCAAAACTGGCACAACTGTTCAGAGGTGAACAGATTACCAGACTGAGGCAGGTGTGACGTTTTCCGTGGCCGTTCTTGCCGCGATGCTATATGAACTGCTACGTCTTTTTTAATACCTGTACTCTTTATTCGGCAATCCAGTCTCCATCTCTTCAAGACCTCTTGACACCCGTTCACAGTATATGGTTGACGTAACCACGGCGTTATTACAAATGTATCAAAAATTGACTCTAATTTTCTCCTGTAGTAGCAGACACTGCGAATATTTGGAGTAATGTAACTCGCTCACTTGCTTGAACTGACAGTAAATAAATGGAAATGCCTGGAAAATACACACTGATCCTGAAGGTAATTTAATTGCTGTTCCTGAGAGGACACTTGTATTTACAAAAATCAGCATCTTTTCCGCCATTTTTGAATCCGCACGTGAAGTCCGACACACCACGTCGCCACTGAAGTATCGGGCTTGGTCCGTGATTAATTTTAAACACACGAAAGTCATTACGAGAATGACTACACATGACCAGTGGATTCATACGGATTGGAGCGATATTGTCCTACGCTTAAAGAACAACAGAAGTAGCTGCTTATTAACGTAATTTCTTGGCACACAGCAGGGATTCAACTGATAGAAATACACGAAATCCTCTTTACGTGAGAGTCATGCTGTTGGTTACTATGTTCTTATCTTTCCTATAAGGCATCAGTTTCATGCTAGTTCTTACTGTTCCTATGTGGCACAATTTTCATGCTCGTTCGATATCTCTCCAATCAAAATCCAGCGGGTTTCGTTCAACATCGTATTTTACGTCAGTGCTCTCTAGCATATTCACTGTACAGTCAAAATATGTGTCTGTGCGTTGGAGGTACATATTTACAGAAACTCTCATAATCCAATAATCTCGATCTAACGGGAGAAGCGTACGCATACTGGGCTACTGCATTTTGCCTATCTTTCACACGACTATAATAAATACTTAGGTTTAATAAATGCTCTGCTGGTACATTGCGCTTCTCAATTGTACCAAATCTTTCAAGCCTGCTGAACGCCGTTCGAAAGTGTTAACCTTTGGATAGCGGTGCCAGCGGTACTGGGTAAACAACGAATAATAATAATAATAATAATAATAATAATAATGGCTCTACGCACTATGGGACTTATCATCTGAGGTCATCAGTTCCTTAGACTTAGAACTACTGAAACCTACCTAACCTGAGGACATCACACACATGCATGCCCGAGGCAGGATTCGAACCCTGCGACCGCAGCGGCAGCGCGGTTCTGGACTGAAGCGCCTAGAGCTGCTCGGCCACAGCAACCGGCAATAATATTGGAAGTAGAACAAAAAAGGCTCTGAGCACTATGGGACTTAACATCTATGGTCATCAGTCCCCTAGAACTTAGAACTATTTAAACCTAACTAACCTAAGGACAGCACACAACACCCAGCCATCACGAGGCAGAGAAAATCCCTGACCCCGCCGGGAATCGAACCCGAGAACCCGGGCGTGGGAAGCGAGAACGCTACCGCACGACCACGAGATGCGGGCGGAATAGAACATTCGAGGCGAGTTAGTATAGCGCAACTGCACTAATCATGTTCATCTCTCTTTTTATTGTTTATTTGCATAATGTTTTGTAGGTTGTAATATGATTGGAGAAGGAAAATACTGTTAGTGCAAGAAACTTCGTCATGCAGCATTTGTTTATCCTTGAGCACTGTATCCCAAAGTTTTGTATTCAAAGACATGTTTTTTACATCTGAAGGAGTGTCCTCCAGATCATGCGAATAATGTGCTTCGTTTTACCTGCAGTACGGTAGTGAGTCCTGGTTGAGTGCGTCGTTCCTTCCTTGTTAACGAGTAGCAGGAAAATGATTAAATGAAGATTCTGACAATCATTCCATTTAAGCTGTAGATTATTATTCTTTTCATTTTGTTTGTCGGTACCAACTGTTAATGTACGAAAGTAATACCGACTGGAGCCGGAAGGAGTGGCTGAGCGGTTCTAGGCGCTACAGTCTGGAACCGCGCGACCACTACGGTCGCAGGTTCGAATCCTGCCTCGGGCATGGATGTGTGTGATGTCCTTAGGTTAGTTACGTTTAAGTAGTTCTAAGTTCTAGGGGACTGATGACCACAGCAGTTAAGTCCCATAGTGCTTAGAGCCATTTGAACCAATACCGACTGGACACCACTCAATACTCATGTTCGATGCCGCGCGGGGTAGCCGTGCGGTCTAGGGCGCCTTGCCACGGTTTGCGCGGCTTCTCCCGTCGGAGGTTCGAGTCCTCCCTTGGGTGTGGGTGTGTGTGTTGTCCTTAGTGTAAGTTAGTTTAAGTTAGATTAAGTAGTGTGTAAGCCAAGGAACCGATGACCTCAGCAGTTTGGTCCCACAGAACGTATCGCAAATATCCAAAATATCATGTTCGACACTTTGTCTACTAGCATTACTCGCATCTTTCTTACACCCTCGATATTGTATCCCAAACGTTAATTTCAGCAGTACTTCTGCACACTGTCCCACGTCATTTTCCGTCTCGTCTTTCATCACTACCTTCCAACTCACTTCCGGACACAGTTCCACTCTGGCGCCACTTGGCCGGGGGGCATCCACCTGCGTTGCACGCCGTGCGCACGTAAACAGCTCACAGGGGTCGAAGCTTCAAAATTACCTTTCATGCGATCGTGAAAGAAGCGCAATACTCTTCCGGAGAATTCCTTTTCTTCATGGTTCTTCTACAATCAAACAGTTACATCCAAAGGGACGCTGAGTACCGGGGTGAGTGTACTTATTTACGTGTAGCGAATTTTAAAATCTATACATTAATGAGAACTTGAGGTGACATCTGAGGTCTCCCAGGATATGATCACCTTATAGTATAACCGATATAACACTGGAAACTTTGTTGAAATGCCTAATTATTTATCGGTACACCCATGCGCACATCGCAAATACAACACAGGATCTATATTATTCAAAGCAGGTACAGGTCACTGGGACTTCAAAGCGACACGGGCATGAATGTATCAATCAATAAATGTCCGTTTAATTGCGATTCATTATTACGCCTCGCTACCCACACTCCACAATGATCATCAATAATAGTGTCGTTCCCTTTCGAAGAAACGGGATTCGTTGCAGCAATACAGGGTAATGCAGACAACAAGTAGAAGTGTGCTGTCAGGTAAACAGTCATGACGAGCAAAGCGCCTGTGATTTTGTGAGCTCGATTGTTATTGTAGCAGCATCCCATTTCTTAAGCTGATTAGAACGAGCAAATCGAAGACCTGGTATAATACAAACGCATTACAATTACGTCTGAATTTTGGTAATTTACCCATCCCACTTGATGTAACAGATCGCTCCTCTCACCTGTCACATTCCATTCCTTTCTCTCTATTGCAGTCTTAAACTTTGATCGCCGATTCACACCCAAAATATCCCATCTCCTTGTCTCCTTTTCACGAAAATTTCATTTTCGTCAAAACCCATTCATCTTGCGCTGCGTTTAACATCCTACAAGTTTTTTAATCCCATCTTCCTTTGCATCCATGCTATGAATCACAGCTCTTTCACATAAAAAAACAAATCATCAACACAATTATCCTTCATTTGAATTCTGAAATATTACGTTTTATCACTGTCCATCTTTAAATAAATCGAATTAAGCATAAATATGCAATCATTTTTGTTTTTGATTTCAAAGCAGGTACATTGTCTCCATTTTAAAACTGCTAGTGTGTGTTTTAAACAGCTTCATAGCGTGGCAGCCGATAAGACTGTCCTTGTGAGGGAGGGGATAAGAAATCACAATAAATGTAAGACCACACTGTCAACTTGGAAACGACTGCGTGATGTACTGATGATATTGAAAGGAGACTGACAGTTCACAAAACATTCTTTGGCGTTTTCTTGCACGTGGGCAATCGAAGATTTTTGTGGTGAGGTATGTTGATGGAAATTGCAATGGTTTACTGCCACCCCGAAAGTCAATTAGAGACCAATAATTAACTGCGATATCCAATTAAACTGCCTTAATTAAACCGCTTTTTTGTACGCCATAGGAATTTCTCGAGATTCGTTATTGCCACCTTCCTTGAATGGAAATTTCTGCAGTACTCTGCGTACTCACTGACTTCAGTCAACTTGTTGCCCCCGGTGGCTTATTCTTAGATTACATATTGAGAATCGGCCGCCTGCGCACTTTTAGTGTCGGCCGAGAGGTCAGTGTGCTGTTTACACTTAATTTCAATACGTGCATTAGCGACGCTTTGTATCTCGCGTGTGAAACACAAACAAACGTAATTTTGCTTCAGTTTTGTCTCCCAAGAACCACCTGACCGTTTCAGTTACTTCTTGTCTTCCGACATTCTTTCATCTTTCCACCATGTCCCTTTTTTTCTTTCTTCAGACCATTTCACACATATTCTCTTACTGATTCTGCATTGGAATTCTAAATTTAACATTTTCTTTCTAAGGATATCTCTTTCTTTTGGTTTTACGTTGTGTATTTCTAAATCCTTTTTCACTTCTGGGATCCATCCTGTAACCTCCCTACTCGTTTTTGAACTGAACTGTCCAAAAGCCCCTTTTGCAAAAAATGTTGACGCAAGAAAAAGTGTTAATGCTGTCTGGCCATATTCAAGAGTAGGAGACGCTTTTATTTCGCAACGGCAAGAAATAGTGGCACCAACAAACATTTGGATGAATCTAAGATCACGGCAACATTTAGAAGTTTTTTTAACATGGCTCATGAGTGTATATGCGATCTCACTAATAAGCAGATCACGTCGAATGAAGATGTAGCCCTCACACTGAAAGCCTAATGTCTGTCCACGCAAAACACGAAATATAACTCACATCGAACACAGTCCGGAAACAGCACGCAGTCTTGACGTCTCGCGAGCACTAAGTTACCTTACGAGATGCAAGGCCACGCAAAGAGTCCAAACTTCTTGTGATGATGGCAGTTTGCCTTCGATTTCAGTAATAATCTCGCTGTAAAGTTTGTACTCTAGTCAAGTACAGACATAAGGATGAAGTTAAGAGCACGTATGCTGATCGATTACAGTAATGATTTCATAAATGACCGGCGAAGAAAAATAGATGATAGACGTTTAGTGAAATTCATGATTATTAATACCTAGTTAAAAAGTAGTAACAAATAACAGATTACACTCGCCCCATGATGAACCACATGGTATGCAATTCCATCAAATATGAAAAGGAAAAGAAAAGAAAACTCTATGCATACGCACCAGAATAATTTATGCAATATAAAATCAGGGGTAGTATAACGAATCTAGCACGCTGACCTCATATATGTACAAGTGAAATACCGGTACTGCACCGCAAGCATGGGACAGGAACCATCTCTTTGAAAATCGGAAGTCTAAACGTGAATGAAGGTACAGCTACAGACTTTAATTTGTTGCAAGAAAAATATTACACCGAGCAGCTCAAGCATGCTGCAGTCTTACCTCAGTTCAAATACACATCGTCCACAAGCCAGCTCGACCTGCGCCGAGAAACAGGAAAAGAAACAGGTTGTCCACACAAGGTAGACAATGCCTTTGTGTTCGTTCAGTGAGCCATGCCAACAAGCGAATCTCCCTCTGCAGCCCTGCGGTTGTCTTGTTTACCGTACCTCCCAAGTATCTCCTAACAAACGCACGTTCTCTTTACAAGTCAAGGACTCTAGTACATTTGTGAATCGATAATCCAGGTAAAAAATTTCAAGCTTGTTACTTTCTTTTCTAATCAAGACTTTAATAAATACGGCAGAGGTAATGTTAATCAGAACACAGGGAGGAGTTGTGATCTAAATAACAATAAATCTATTCATTCTTAACATCAAAAGACAAAAAAAAACGGTTAAAGTATCGTCACACAAACATTTTTATTTGACAAACGCTTTCACGAACAGGGGGTCTATGGTGGACAAAGTGATCTGCTGGTGATCGACACACAACACTAACCAGGACTCTAATCGCTTTATCTGACTTCATACACGTGAATCCGGGGTATGGTACAAAAACTACGCCACAATCAAGCATCTATACATTTCTAAAAAAAGAAATAAAGTTCGAAAGAACAGGGTGCTGAGAAACATGTATTGGAGCCCTACGCCGTGGCAGCGAATACTTTACCCTTCTTCTCGTCAGGGCAGTACACCACGATGCGTTCGGCAACTGAAGTCATGGACGGCAGCAATCTGTTATTACGAGGTGCATTCAAGTTCTAAGGCCTCCTATTTTTTTTCTCTGGACTGGAAAGAGATAGGAACACGCGCATTTTTTTAAAATGAGGCCGCGTTCATTGTCAATACGTCCCAGAGATGGCAGCACCATACGGCAGATGGAATTTTACCGCCAGTGGCGAGAATGAGAACTGTTTTAAATACTTAAAATGGCGACGTTTTCCTTACTTGAACAGCGTGCAATCATTCGTTTTCTGAATTTGCGTGGTGTGAAACCAATTCAAATTCATCGACAGTTGAAGGAGACATGTGGTGATGCAGTTATGGATGTGTCGAAAGTGCATTCGTGGGTGCGACAGTTTAATGAAGGCAGAACATTGTGTGACAACAAACCGAAACAACCTCAGGCTCGCACAAGCCGGTCTGACGACATGTTCGAGAAAGTGGAGAGAATTGTTTTGGGGGATCGCCGAATGACTGTTGAACAGATGGCCTCCAGAGTTGGCATTTCTGTGGGTTCTGTGCACACAATCCTGCATGACGACCTGAAAATGCGAAAAGTGTCATCCAGGTGGGTGCCACGAATGCTGACGGACGACCACACGGCTGCCCGTGTGGCATGTTGCCAAGAAATGTTGACGCGCAACGACAGCATGAATGGGACTTTCTTTTCGTCGGTTGTGACAATGGATGAGACGTGGATGCCATTTTTCAATCCAGAAACAAAGTGCCAGTCAGCTCAATGGAAGCACACAGATTCACCGCCACCAAAAAAATTTCGGGTAACCACCAGTGCTGAAAAAATTGTGGTGTCCATGTTCTGGGACAGCGAGGGCGTAATCCTTACCCATTGCGTTCCAAAGGGCACTACGGTAACAGGTGCATCCTACGAAAATGTTTTGAAGAATAAATTCCTTCCCGCACTGCAACAAAAACGTCCAGGAAGGGCTGCGCGTGTGCTGTTTCACCAAGACAACGCACCCGCACATCGACCTAACGTTACGCAACAGTTTCTTCGTGATAACAACTTTGAAGTGATTCCTCATGCTCCCTACTCACCTGATCTGTCTCCTAAGTGACTTTTGGCTTTTTCCAACAATGAAAGACACTCTCCGTGGCCGCACATTCACCAGCCGTGCTGCTATTGCCTCAGCGATTTTCCAGTGGTCAAAACAGACTCCCAAAGAAGCCTTCGCCGCTGCCATGGAATCATGGCGTCAGCGTTGTGAAAAACGTGTACGTCTGCAGGGCGATTACGTCGAGAAGTAACACCAGTTTCATCGATTTCGGATGAGTAGTTAATTAGAAAAAAAATCGGAGGCCTTAGAACTTGAATGCACCTCGTAATGGCGCGCGCCCGAAAAAAGCAAGTACACGGTCTCGCGTTCGGCTAATTCGGAATGCAGGTACTTGCCTATGAGCCTCTGAAACCCCAGTGAGGTCCAGTGTACAGGTGGACCCATTTGCTGGTCTGCCAAACCAATCTGACTCCGTGCCACGACTATGTGTGACGGAATATGTGAAATGTTTAGACGGCCGATTCAAGACAAATAAGTACACCCACGTATCACTCGTTGTGTGCGAGATGCTAGAACCAGTACCTCTGACGGTTCAGAAGGTGACTGCCACAGACTCCAATGGCACACTAGCAAAGGACACAAGTCTGTAGAGACCTGTGGCGAAGCGCCAGTACAAGAGTGTCCACTTCTCCTTCTCTCGACTTTCCTCGCCAGCTCGGTAGCAAAGTCCATTTAGATCTTAGACTTCTCTCACTTCAGCACAAGCCAATCACGAGCTGGAGCGCCGCATTCGAAGATGGGAGACTGCCCCTTGCTCTGCACAAACAGATTGGACCAATCAGACGCTTTAAAGTTAATTGGGAGAAAAAAAAAAAAGAAACAGATTCAGCTTTGCGGCCCCTTCCCACGCGTTTACGCCATGTCTTTTGGTAACAATATGACCAAGATGGAACCACAGCCCTCCATAAAAAGAGTTTTATCGCTCCTTTTGCGTCCATTTTGAAGTTTCCAAAGACTGGCCATAAACTCGCTAAAAGCCTCATGCCTTCACAAATGTGTTTTGTAACACGTCTGGACGTCCGGGCGCCCGTGACCTGTCCCACGGAAATTCGCAGAAAGCTCACAGTTGTCTCGTCAGCTTCCTGCCTAGCAAGGGTACATCCTCTGCTTTTCTGCCAGTCTTCAATGCGCTGCCCATTGCAGCAGTGACTTCTCAGCGCTAGTCAGCCTACCTGGATGCGGCTGCCGACCGACCGGCGCCATCCAACGTGTCTGCACAATGAGACCACAGAACTTGACAGTCCGCAAATGTTTTCACCCAGGATTTGCAGAAACAACGCTCCCCTCGGCCCTCAGTTGCCATATAGTTTTACTGCAGTCGTTTAAATCCGCACCCTATTCCTTTGAATGCAGGTAAAGCTTATCGCTATTCCTTCACTAGAGCACACAAGCAAGAGCGTTAACTACTGCCGACAATTTCTTCATGATGTATGCAGTCAGATCGTAATAAAGATCATCGTTCCTAAGAACATTAAGCGGCATGACACCGAATCAGAAGTGAGAGTGCCCTGCAATCTCTCATAATGTCGTTGGAAAAGATATGTGACTCAGAATGGATAGCTAGAAAGGTGGCTTTTTAACGAAAGACTTCAAAGTCCCCAGAGATACTTAAGATCTGTTTTGTCAGCCTACCATCAATCAAGTGGATATAAAATGCAGATTGCCGACAACGAGAAAAGCGTTTGTGAAAAGGGGAAATCCTTTAATGTCAAATATAAAATTAAGTTTTACAAAGTCTTTTCTGATCTAATTTTCTAGAGTGTTGCCTTCTCTGGAAGTGAAAAGAGAATAAAAGCTTTCTAAATTCTGTGCTACGGAAGGATGCTGCAGAGTAGATAGGAAGATCGAATGACTAAGTAGAAGGTATTAAAACGAATTGGGGAAAAAATAAAATTAAGGCACAGCCTGATTGAAAGGGGAGACTGAAGGGATCAGTTGATAGGACACATCCCGAGATATCAAGGAATCGTCCATTTGTTAATGGGGGAAGTGTGTGTTTCTTGGATGAGGGGTTGACAGGAGGAGTAGAAATAGTAAAAGCAGACCAACGCTCAAATATGATAAAAAGGTTACAATGTTTGTCGGTTGCTGTAGTTGTGTAGAGATAGGGAACAAGCTGACACAGGTTAGAGTATCATGCAGAGCTGCATAAAACAAATCTCCCAACTGAAGATTAGAACAACAACGTCATTTACCCTGTATACACATTCAAAAACATCAGTCTTCCTTTCTTTACTGTTTTCAACACATTTTTATATTGTTATATTTTTTAGGATTGCTTCTTAATTTTTTCTCTTATTTTCTTTATGTTAAGTTGGTGCATAAGTTCGTAGCGTTTTTGTTTTGTATATTGGTATTCCAGTTTCTATGGGTTTATATCGATTGCCATTTACATTTGTAGTTCACTGCTGCTATTTAAGTTTACATATTGTGATCTCGTCATTTGTAGATAGTGAGTCGAGCTTTGGGCGCTGGAAAATGGAGTGCCAAGTGGTGAAATCGGAACATTTCCGACATAACCTTCTGATTGAGTTCAAGACAGGGGTTATAACAGTGGGCGCAGTCAGAAACATTTGCGCCGTGTACAGGTGTATTGGACAGAGCATGGGAAGAAAATGGTTTCTCGTTTTAAGGAGGATCTTTTGACATTAATGACTCTCCACATTCAGGAAGACACTCGGGGCTTGATGAAGATCGTTTAAACGCATTAATCCACAATGATTCTCGCCAGTGTACTCAAGAAATGGCAGATGTAATCAGTGGTGATCATTCCACCGTTGTGCGAGAACTGCATGCAATTGAGCAGGTTAAAAATTCAGGTGTATGGGCAATGTATGCCAAAGCCAAGATCACAAAAATCTGCGGGTGACCTTATGGTGCTTGTTCTTCATTAATCGGCTTGTGAACAACACCAACTTTTCCTGGCCTGTATCGTTATTGGTGATGAAAATTAGTGTCTTTATCCTAACGCAATGAAAAGAAACGAATGGTTGAGCCCAAATAAAGCAGCAACTCCTCATACAAACATCTCTGTGCATCCACAAAATGTAACGTTACACATCTGGTGGAACAGGGAGGGTGTGGTGTACTACGATTTGATAGCCGAAGGTGTAACCATCACTGCTGACAATTGATGACAATAGCTGAGACGTCTTGCAGACACAGTTCAAGAAGAACGATCAGGAAGAGTGCGTAAAGTGATTCTACTCCACAATAATGTCCGCTCACATTCTGCTAGACTGAAAGATTGAAAACTAACGAGAAGTCGTCATTGTACATGGTACCCGAAAATCTTTAAAATGATTTTAAACAGAGAAATCAAAGATGACAACTGTTGATTTGGGAACGATAATTCTAGAATGATAAGGAAACGTAAGCATAAATAAATAAATAAAACTTTATGAAACCAGAGGCAAGACAGCAAATACGTAAGGCGTATAGACTACGAGGAAACCCGTAAAAGCGGGAGACAAAATATCGGAGACAGGAGAAAATGTGGGTAAAACGTGGGACACTTGGTAACCATACTGAAGACAGAACTCGTTCTTCTATTTTACTTTATTTTTTCCACATAACCAAGTGAGCATTTCACAATACTGGTTTCGACAAGCCAGTGATAATTTTTCAGACACTCAACAGATAAAAACAGGAGACAGTATCATTACACAGGGTGATTCTGCTGCCCCTACCTATGGGTTTTATGGAACCCACAACGCCTTCAAATACGACATGCACAGTTTTCATATTCTCTTGCTAGCTATGTGTAAACTATTAGTTCTACAGGAAAAATAAACACTACCTTTCTGTAGAAAATTTAATGTAGGTAAATACGTTTCGCTGGAGGCCATGTTTTCCGAGTTATTCAAGAAAATCCCGTTTGAAGGTCACTTTTGTATATTGTGTTGTTGTTGTGGTCTTCAGTCCAGAGACGGATTTGATGCAGCTCTCCGTGCTACTCTATCCTGTGCAAGCTACTTCATCTCCCAGTATGTACTGCAGCCTACATCCTTCTGAATCCGCTTAGTGTATTCATCTCTTGGTCTCCCTCTACGATTTTTACCCTCCACGCTGCCCTCCAATACTAAGTTGGTGATCCCTCGATGTCTTAGAACATGTCCTACCAACCGATCCCTTCTTCTAGTCAAGTTGTGCCACAAGCTCCTCCTCTCCTCAGTTCTATTCAATGCCTCCTCATTAGTTATGTGATCTACCCATCTAATCTTCAGCATTCTTCTGTAGCACCACATTTCGAAAGCTTCTATTCTCTTCTTGTCCAAACTATTTATCGTCCATGTTTCACTTCCATACATGGCTACACTCCATACAAATACTTTCAGAAAAGACTTCCTGACACTTAAATCTATACTCGATGTTAACAAATTTCTCTTCTTCAGAAACGCTTTCCTTGCCATTGCCAATCTACGTTTTATATCGTCTCTGCTTCGTCTTTGCTCCCCAAATAGCAAAACTCCTTTCCTACTTTAAGTGTCTCATTTCCTAACATTATCCTCGAATAATTCGACAAACTGCAGCGAAAACGTATCCCAGTGGAAAATGTAACTACATTAAATTTCCTACAAAAGGCCTTGTTCACTTTTTCTCTAGGACAAACATTTTGTACACAGTGAGCGAGAGAATATGAAAATCGCGTTCGTGATATCTGAAGGCGTTGCAGGTTGCATGAAACCCATAGGTAGGGGTAGCTCAGTCACTGTGTATAAGCTATAAAAACTGATTATAGATTTAAATGAAAGTGAACTTACGACGTTCGCAGCTTTTACATTGTCTGCCTCTGTCGGCAATGGTTCGCGTGATGAACAGTGGATAACAAACAGGAGTAATCATTACTCTAATGTGGGTAGCCGATCACATTGCTTGTTTCTAATTTTCTATATTCCAAAACTGAAGTTAGGTTTTTTTTCCCTTGCAGCAGTTTGAACTGTATTTCAGGTGTGCTTTTGTGTTCAGCCCTAACCATAACCACGGAAATTGCGATATATTACGGAAAACTAGTCAGATGTTTCTGACAATCAAGATTATAAATGTCTATTAGGTCCCAACAACGTCAGAAATCGTGAAATATACATAGGAAACGTGGTAGAAAAGCCAACAGAAGCACGCGATGGATGAGCTGGGGACTCCCTAAGTGCACTTTCGCCGATATGAAGAAGATAATCGATTAATTAATACATCTGCATGGGCGATATGTCAATTTTCTCAGGGAGATTACTTTCCGGATAGCTCTCGTATTTAGATGCAAATGCCAATTTCCAGACCTCACTGGTTTTGCGCTTCCTGTGCAGTCGACGAGAAGTACAACGCCACGACGACGCCGCTGCCGCCACTCTGGAGCTTCACGACGCGGCCGCCAGGCGGCAGCACCAGCAAGAGCCCGGCGGCGGACGGCGGCGGCTCCACGCAGCGAGCGACTGTGGCGCCATCCACGACCACACAGCAGGCGCGACCCACGACCACCGAGAAGGCGCGCTCCAGCACGGAGGGGACGCGGCCCACGACCATGCTGCGGGTGACAACGGCGCCGCCGGCAACCGAGACCACGGTGGCGACGACCGCGTCTTCCGCCGCCTCCACAGAGTCCGAGGCCGTGACGGACGAGGGGACGACCACGGAAGCAGTGGCGACGACAACAGAGCCGGTGACGACGGAGGTCGTCGCCACAGAGGCTGCGGCCGAGAACAGCATAGCGGAGTAGGGCGGCTGCACCGGCCGCCTGCTTGTTCTCCCTGACGAGTTTCGCCCGTTCTCCGACAGGAAAACGACGGATTTGATTGTGGGCTAACACACCGCTGTTCTTTTCGTGATAGTATGCGTTATCTTCACCATGCTCCCATGCCACTATTAACGTTCACTTGTAACATACGAGAGCTAACGTGACATTTTTGTATTCACGAGTTTACCTAACTTCTCTTCTCCTGCTAATATCATTCTCCGTCATCCTCAAATGTCAGTAATATTGGCTGAGATTACCATACTCAGGTATTCTTCTTCCTGTCCACTGTAGGTGGTCTTCTTTCAAAGTTACAGTATTCTTTCCGTTTTATTACATCAACATCCGAACGTCTGTCTGTTCATTCATCTTCCGTATCACTCGTGTCATTCGATATCATGTCTCTGACGTAACAACCATTTAGTTTGTTTTGCCGAACATATTACCACTTAAACGCCTGGAACAGAGATCTGTAGGACCTATCTCAAACAATATTAGTACCCCCAATTGGTTCCCATTATCTCTGGGACCTTCTGTAGCTGGTCCATACAGAGATCAGCTTCATTATTTTCTGTCGCATATCATCTGTTTTTGCACTGCACTTCCATAACTGGTTTAAATATCCCTTTGATTAAATATATCTGTGCTACAGCTCTACAAAACGTGAAATTCATTTTGATATGGGTATCCTTAGTTCCGGAGAGAGTCATGTAATGATTTTCTGGAAATAACTGATACTTGTTTTCATTTGCACCTTTTAGAATGCAGTGGCACATTCTCCGTTTGCACTTATATTGGCAAGTGACATTAACTTGATTTCTCGCACTTTTTAAAGTCTTTCACTCCTGTAGGATGAAGATACTTCACCATCAAATCAAAATTTATATCTGTAGTCACTTTTCAATCTGCAAGAACATGGCAAATATTTCTCTATCACTGAACATTTCCTGTCAGCATCAGAAGACAGCGACTCAAGTTGAATCCCACCTCTACCGTGAAATATTCGAGACCTTGAGTTGCATGTTTTCTCTTTCCAGTACAATTTCAGTTTACCAAAGTCGCCGTATAATATAGGTTATTTTGTTCTTTGCTGCTAAGGAATGTATGAGCGAACTCAGTTGCTACTTCACTCCGAAGACTTTTTTGTCGATTTGTTTAAACATCATTATCATGAACAATTTGCATTGAAACATAGCAAATAAATGTATATCAATAAAAATTATGTGGTACACTGAATTTATTATTACTTTCACTTTCAGCTAAAGGTGGGCACCTTCTTATTGGAATGAAATGACTTTATTTCACTGAATGTTTCAACGTTATGATCATAACAAGGCAGTGGAAGCGTGCATATCTCTATCACGTGGATACCTCTTGTTGCTGTACATATATTGCGTGAACCAAAGCCCCACCGACGAAGTTTCGGAGGTCAACCAAGGAATATTTTTTGAGTATTTTGGTGTAATGATCCGTGGTGGAACTGTTACAGCATAATAATGTAAATATGAATCATTCTGGCTGTTACCCCAAATATACCGGTATTTGAATATAAAAATTCCCTCGCAAGAGTGAGAGACACTGTAATATGTATGCCAAAACATACAACTCCACCTTCAGGCGAAAAAGTGCTGAGACATGGTGGCAGCCGCTGCAGGTGCAGACCAGCATCGTTCCGTTGTGTCGCTGTTCCATCGGATTCAGTAAACCCGTTACACGACATGCATTTCTTCATCAATAAAAACTATACGTACTGTTGTGTACCGCCGCGCGGGATTGGCCGAGCGGTCTGAGGCGCTGCAGTCATGGGCTGTGCGGCTGGTCCCAGCGGGGGTTTGAGTCCTCCCTCGGGCATGGGTGTGTGTGATTGTCCTTAGCATAATTTAGGTTAAGTAGTGTGTAAGCTTAGGGACTGATGACCTTAGCAGTTAAGTCCCATAAGATTTCACACACATTTTTTGTTGTTGTGTATCGCTGTTAACGTTCGACTAACTGTGTCGGCAAAACGGCCGCGAGGGAGAACCGCGCAATACTGAATTCAAACTTGAGGATAAACGGTATAGTAGGTACCACTGCTGTCAAAACCAACTATCGTGGGCGAACGGAACAAGTTCGCATCCAAACAAGACACATAGCGCATACCGTCGTCATTTGCACTGTTGTGCAAATGGTTTCAGTGCAAGTAGATATAAAGATACCCGGAGCTAAGAAATGAAATGCACAAAAGAAATCTCCTAAATGACTAACCGTTTACTGTTTACACTACTTGATTATATAACAGACAAACATCACAATAGATGATCACAAATCCCATCCCTCTCATAAGTAAAAAAAGGAATACACACACACACACACACACACACACACACACACACACACACATACACGAACTTAAACCAACACAAATACTGTCACACGAAAAACAAACGAAAGCAAAACCTGTAAAGTTGGTAGCACTTACACTAACATGTGACACTGTAGACTCAAAGAATGGCAGTTAAAATGGCTTTCAAACAATGAATTAGATGTTGATCTGTAAGTACCTTTCTCCATTTATTATGAAAAATTTTTGTGAACAGATTTAAATCTATAACAACTACATAATGAAGAAAAATCGTGTAAAATACCAGGACACTCATTGAAGATGCATTCTTACAGAAGCAAAACGTGACTGGGTGAATAAATAAAGTAAAAAAAGGTTGTTTTCAGCTCCTTCCAGCATATCGACCGGTGTGTTGACGACAGCTTGACGAATGATGTTCTTCATGTGAGCCAGGGTCCTTGGACTATCGTAGTAAACGATTTATTTTAGGTAACCCTACACAAAATACACTACTGGGCATTAAAATTGCTACACCACGAAGATGACGTGCTACAGACGTGAAATTGAACCGACAGGAAGAAGATGTTGTGATATGCAAATGATTAGCTTTTCAGACCATTCACACAAGGCTGGCGCCGGTGGCGACACTTACAACGTCCTCACGTGAGGAAAGTTTCCAACCGATTTCTCATACACAAACAGCATTTGACCAGCGTTGCCTGGTGAAACGTTGTTGTGGTGCCTCGTGTAAGAAGGAGAAATGCGTACTATCACGTTTCCGACTTTGATAAAGGTCGGATTGTAGCCTACAGCGATTGCGGTTAATCGTATCGCGACATTGCTGCTCGCGTTGGTCGAGATCCAATGACTGTTAGTAGAGTATGGAACCGGTGGGTTCAGGAGGGTAATACGGAAAGCCGTGCTGGATTCCAACGGCCTCGTATCACTAGCAGTCGAGATGACAGGCATCTTATCCGCATGGCTGTAACCGTGCAGCCACGTGTCGATCCCTGAGTCAACAGATGGGGACGTTTGCAATATAACAGTTAGACGACGTTTGCAGCAGCATGGACTATCAGCTCGGAGACCGTGGCTGCGGTTACCCTTGACGCTGCATCACCGACAGGAGCGCCTGCGACGGTGTACTCAACGACGAACCTGTGTGCACGAATGGCAAAATGTCATTTTTTTCGGATGTACCCAGGTTCTGTTTACAGCATCATGATGGTCGTATCTGTGTTTGGCGACATCGCGGGAAAACGCGAATTGGAAGCGTGTAATCGTCATCGCCATACTGGCGTATCATCCGGCGTGATGGTATGGGGTGCCATTGGTTACACGTCTCGGTCACCTCTTGTTCGCATTGACGGCACTTTGAACAGTGGACGTTACATTTCAGATGTGTTACGACCCGTGGCTCTACCCTTCATTCGATCCCTGCGAAACCCTACATTTCAGCAGGATAATGCACGAACCATGAACCATGGACCTTGCCGTTGGTGGGGAGGCTTGCGTGCCTCAGCGATACAGATGGCCATACCGTAGGTGCAACCACAACGGAGGGGTATCTGTTGAGAGGCCAGACAAACATGTGGTTCCTGAAGAGGGGCAGCAGCCTTTTCAGTAGTTGCAGGGGCAACAGTCTGGATGATTGACTGATCTGGCCTTGTAACATTAACCAAAACGGCCTTGCTGTGCTGGTACTGCGAACGGCTGAAAGCAAGGGGAAACTACAGCCGTAATTTTTCCCGAGGACATGCAGCTCTACTGTATGATTAAATGATGATGGCGTCCTCTTGGGTAAAATATTCCGGAGGTAAAATAGTCCCCCATTCGGATCTCCGGGCGGGGACTACTCAAGAGGACGTCGTTATCAGGAGAAAGAAAACTGGCGTTCTACGGATCGGAGCGTGGAATGTCAGATCACTTAATCGGGCAGGTAGGTTAGAAAATTTAAAAAGGGAGATGGATAGGTTAAAGTTAGATATAGTGGGAATTAGTGAAGTTCGGTGGCAGGAGGAACAAGATTTTTGGTCAGGTGATTACAGGGTTATAAATACAAAATCAAATAGGGGTAATGCAGGAGTAGGTTTAATAATGAATAAAAAAATAGGAGTGCGGGTTAGCTACTACAAACAGCATAGTGAACGCATTATTGTGGCCAAGATAGACACAAAGCCCATGCCTACTACAGTAGTACAAGTTTATATGCCAACTAGCTCTGCAGATGATGAAGAAATAGATGAAATGTATGACGAGATAAAAGAAATTATTCAGGTAGTGAAGGGAGACGAAAATTTAATAGTGATGGGTGACTGGAATTCGTCAGTAGGAAAAGGGAGAGAAGGAAACATAGTAGGTGAATATGGATTGGGGGGAAGGAATGAAAGAGGAAGCCGCCTTGTAGAATTTTGCACAGAGCATAACTTAATCATAGCTAACACTTGGTTCAAGAATCATGAAAGGAGGCTGTATACATGGAAGAAGCCTGGAGATACTGACAGGTTTCAGATAGATTATATAATGGTAAGACAGAGATTTAGGAACCAGGTTTTAAATTGTAAGACATTTCCTGGGGCAGATGTAGATTCTGACCACAATCTATTGGTTATGAACTGCAGATTGAAACTGAAGAAACTGCAAAAAGGTGGGAATTTAAGGAGATGGGACCTGGTTAAACTGAAAGAACCAGAGGTTGTAGAGAGTTTCAGGGAGAGCATTAGGGAACAATTGACAGGAATGGGGGAAAGAAATACAGTAGAAGAAGAATGGGTAGCTCTGAGGGATGAAGTAGTGAAGGCAGCAGACGATCAAGTAGGTAAAAAGATGCGGGCTAATAGAAATCCTTGGGTAACAGAAGAAATATTGAATTTAATTGATGAAAGGAGAAAATATAAAAATGCAGTAAATGAAGCAGGCCAAAAGGAATACAAACGTCTCAAAAATGAAATCGACAGGAAGTGCAAAATGGCTAAGCAGGGATGGCTAGAGGACAAATGTAAGGATGTAGAGGCTTGTCTCACTAGGGGTAAGATAGATACTGCCTACAGGAAAATTAAAGAGACCTTTGGAGAGAAGAGAACCACTTGTATGAACATCAAGAGCTCAGATGGCAACCCAGTTCTAAGCAAAGAAGGGAAAGCAGAAAGGTGGAAGGAGTATATAGAGGGTTTATACAAGGGCGATGTACTTGAGGACAATATAATGGAAATGGAAGAGGATGTAGATGAAGATGAAATGGGAGATAAGATACTGCGTGAAGAGTTTGACAGAGCACTGAAAGACCTGAGTCAAAACAAGGCCCCGGGAGTAGACAACATTCCATTAGAACTACTGATGGCCTCAGGAGAGCCAGTCATGACAAAACTCTACCATCTGGTGAGCACGATGTATGAGACAGGCGAAATACCCTCAGATTTTAAGAAGAATATAATAATTCCAATCCCAAAGAAAGCAGGTGTTGACAGATGTGAAAGTTACCGAACTATCAGTTTAATAAGTCACAGCTGCAAAATACTAACGCGAATTCTTTACAGACGAATGGAAAAACTGGTAGAAGCCGACCTCGGGGAAGATCAGTTTGGATTCCGTAGAAATGTTGGAACACGTGAGGCAATACTGACCTTACGACTTATCTTGGAAGAAAGATTAAGAAAAGGCAAACCTACGTTTCTAGCATTTGTAGACTTAGAGAAAGCTTTTGACAATGTTGACTGGAATACTCTCTTTCAAATTCTGAAGGTGGCAGGGGTAAAATACAGGCAGCGAAAGGCTATTTACAATTTGTACAGAAACCAGATGGCAGTTATAAGAGTCGAGGGGCATGAAAGGGAAGCAGTGATTGGGAAAGGAGTGAGACAGGGTTGTAGCCTCTCCCCTATGTTATTCAATCTGTATATTGAGCAAGCAGTAAAGGAAACAAAAGAAAAATTCGGAGTAGGTATTAAAATTCATGGAGAAGAAGTAAAAACTTTGAGGTTCGCCGATGACATTGTAATTCTGTCAGAGACAGCAAAGGACTTGGAAGAGCAGTTGAACGGAATGGACAGTGTCTTGAAAGGAGGATATAAGATGAACATCAACAAAAGCAAAACGAGGATAATGGAATGTAGTCAAATTAAGTCGGGTGATGCTGAGGGAATTAGATTAGGAAATGAGACACTTAAAGTAGTAAAGGAGTTTTGCTATTTAGGGAGTAAAATAACTGATGATGGTCGAAGTAGAGAGGATATAAAATGTAGACTGGCAATGGCAAGGAAAGCGTTTCTCAAGAAGAGAAATTTGTTAACATCGAGTATAGATTTAAGTGTCAGGAAGTCGTTTCTGAAAGTATTTGTATGGAGTGTAGCCATGTATGGAAGTGAGACATGGACGATAACTAGTTTGGACAAGAAGAGAATAGAAGCTTTCGAAATGTGGTGCTACAGAAGAATGCTGAAGATAAGGTGGGTAGATCACATAACTAATGAGGAGGTATTGAATAGGATTGGGGAGAAGAGAAGTTTGTGGCACAACTTGACTAGAAGAAGGGATCGGTTGGTAGGACATGTTCTGAGGCATCGAGGGATCACAAATTTAGCATTGGAGGGCAGCGTGGAGGGTAAAAATCGTAGAGGGAGACCAAGAGATCAATACACTAAGCAGATTCAGATGGATGTAGGTTGCAGTAGGTACGGGGAGATGAAGAAGCTTGCACAGGATAGAGTAGCATGGAGAGCTGCATCAAACCAGTCTCAGGACTGAAGACCACAACAACAACAACAATGCACGACCGCATGTTGCAGCTCCTGTACGGGCGTTTCTGGATACAGAAAATGTTCGACTGCTGCTCTGACCAGCACATTCTCCAGATCTCTCACCAATTGAAAACGTCTAGTCAATAGCGGCCGAGCAACTGGCTCGTCACAATACGCCAGTCACTACTCATGATGAACTGTGGTATCGTGTTGAAGCTGCATGAGCAGCTGTACCTGCACACGCTATCCAAGTTCTATTTCACTCAATACCCAGGCGTATGAAGGACGTTATTACGGCCAGAGGTGGTTGTTCTGGGTACTAATTTCTCAGGATCTATGCACCCAAATTGTGTGAAAATGTAATCACATGTCAGTTCTAGTATAATGTATTTGTCGAATGAATACCCGTTTATCATCTGCATTTTAATGGCCAGTAGTGTCGTTGCAGGATGTAAAGCAGGCGACCATACTGGCCAGTGCAGGTCTCCCCTCAACGAGATGAGGCGTCCTGGGAATTGCGGTCGCAAAGCAGTCATTGAAACACGAGCTGTGTGTGCCGTGGCACCGGCCTGTTCCAAACACAAACCGCCCACGTCCATTTGGTTGAGTGTTGTCAATCATGTGGACATAACTGTCAGATGTCTCCAAAGCTGCCCGTTGGTTTTCTTCTCCGAAGCTGCACGTCCTTTTTTTTTTTTCAAAAAAGCATGGACCAGTTACTGCAATGCATACACCAATCAAATACATGTCGTGAATGTAGGAGACGCTGATGCTGGTGATGTTTTTTTGGAGGAGGGGCGGCTCGGGGTCCAGTAGCGCACGTTCTGCTGACTTACAGATACCGAAGTATGGAAGCTAGCCTTATCACTGAAGAACACAAGTGTGTCGTGAGACATGTCAAAGAAGCATCTCACATGCATTTCCTCGAGCAACAAAAACGCGTGGATTATGGTTCTGCACCACAACCAGTTCGTAGTAATGAAATTTTAGTTCTTCATGAAGAATTCGCCTCACAGAACGAACAAACAATCCAACAGCAGTTGCATGTTTGAGGACAGAGCACTGAGGGAACCGAGAACAGAAAGCCTTTGTGGTGACTTTGTAGGACAGCAGGTCTTTCTATCTTCAAATATCAGTTTCTCTGAAGATTTTTACCCCTGAGACAATCGACTGCCGGCCAGGAACACGACCACGGGGCGCAGTATTGAAATGGGTATGGACTGTACCTTGCGTGACGACGATTGAGCAACTGTTGCTAGGGTGGGGCCAAATGAATCTTTTTGGGCCCCAGTGGGGTAGTAAATAAACTGAAGCGCCAAAGAAACCGGTACAGACTTGGGCATCCAAATACAGAGGTATTAAAACAAGCAGAATACGGCGCTACGGTCGACAACCCCTACATAACACAAGAAGTGTCAGGCGCAGTTGTTAGATCGGTTACTGCTGCTACAATGGCAGGTTATCAAGATTTAAGTGAGTTTGAACGTGGTGTTATAGCCGGCGCACGGGCGATGGGACACAAGAACTCCGAGGTAGCGATGAAGTGGGCATTTTCCCGTACTACCACTTCACGAGTGTACCCTGAATATCAGGAATCCGGTAAAAAATCAAATATCTGATATCGCTGCGGCCGAAAAAAGATCCTGCAAGACCGGGTCCAACGACGACTGAAGTGCAACCCTTCCGCAAACTGCTGCAGATTTCAATGCTGGGCCACCAACAAGTGTCAGCGTGCGAATCATTCAACAAAAGATAATCTACATGGGTTTTCGAAGACCCACTCGTGTACCCTTGATAACTGCACGATACAAAGCTTTACGCCTCGCCTAGGCCCGTAAACGCCGACAGTGGACTGTTGATAACTGGAAACATGTTGCCTGGTCAGACGAGTCTAGTTCCGGGGAGAACCTCATGAATCCATGGATACTGCATGTCAGCAGGGGACTGTTCAAGCTGGTGGAGACTCTGTAATGATACGGGGTGCGTGCAGTTGGAGTGATATGGGGCCTCTGATACGTCTAGATACGACTCTGACAGGTGACACGTACGTAAGCATCCTGTCTGATCACCTGCGTCTGTTCATGTCCATCGTGCATTCCGACGGACATGGCAATTCCAGCAGGACAATTGCTACAGAATGGCTCCAGGAACACTTTTCTCAATTTAAACACTTCCATTGGCCACCAAAGTCACCAAACATAAACATTATTGAGCATATCCGGTATGCCTTGCAACGTGATGTTCAGAAGAGGTCTCCACCCCCTCATACTCCTACGGATTTATGGACAGCCCTGCAGGATTCATGGTATCAGCTCCCTCCAGCAGCGCCTCAGACATTAGTCGAGTCCATGCCACGTCGTGCTGCGTTGCGGCACTTCTGCGTGCACGCGGGGGCCCTACACGATATTAGGCAGCTGTACCAGTTCCTTTGGCTGTTCAGTGTATTTTACTACACATGTTAAAATATAACAGGGAATAGATCATAGTTACAAGTTTTGTACGATAAAGCTACATTGCTCAAGATCAGTTCTTCTTGACTGTAAATAGCAGGATTTAAAATGTTGAAACAACGGAAAAAATTAAAAATGTGGAACTGTGGGAATCACAAACGGGGCTACGCGAATAATTGTAAACTGTCGTACTATTGTACGCAATTGTTGTTGTTGTTGTTGTGGTCTTCAGTCCTGAGACTGGTTTGATGCAGCTCTCCATGCTACTCTATCCTGTGCAAGCTTCTTCATCTCCCAGTACCTACTGCAACCTACATCCTTCTGAATCTGCTTAGTGTATTCATCTCTTGGTCTCCCCCTACGATTTTTACCCTCCACACTGCCCTCCAATGCTAAATTTGTGATCCCTTGATGCCTCAAAGCATGTCCTACCAACCGATCCCTTCTTCTGGTCAAGTTGTGCCACAAACTTATCTTCTCCCCAATCCTATTCAATACCTCCTCATTAGTTAGATGATCTACCCACCTTATCTTCAGCATTCTTCTGTAGCACCACATTTCGAAAGCTTCTATTCTCTTCTTGTCCAAACTAGTTATCGTCCATGTTTCACTTCCATACATGGCTACACTCCATACAAATACTTTCAGAAACGACTTCCTGACACTTAAATCTATACTCGATGTTAACAAATTCCTCTTCTTGAGAAACGCTGTCCTTGCCATTGCCAGTCTACATTTTATATCCTCTCTACTTCGACCATCATCGGTTATTTTACTCCCTAAATAGCAAAACTCCTTTACTACTTTAAGTTTCTCATTTCCTAATCTAATACCCTCAGCATCACCCGACTTAATTTGACTACATTCCATTATCCTCGTTTTGCTTTTGTTGATGTTCATCCTATATCCTCCTTTCAAGACACTGTCCATTCCGTTCAACTGCTCTTCCAAGTCCTTTGCTGTCTCTGACAGAATTACAATGTCATCGGCAAACCTCAAAGTTTTTACTTCTTCTCCATGAATTTTAATACATACTCCGAATTTTTCTTTTGTTTCCTTTACTGCTTGCTCAATATACAGATTGAATAACATCGGGGAGAGGCTACAACCCTGTCTTACTCCCTTCCCAACCACTGCTTCCCTTTCATGCCCCTCGATTCTTATAACTGCCATCTGGTTTCTGTACAAACTGTAAATAGCCTTTCGCTCCCTGTATTTTACCCCTGCCACCTTCAGAATTTGAAAGAGAGTATTCCAGTTAACATTGTCAAAAGCTTTCTCTAAGTCTACAAATGCTAGAAACGTAGGTTTGCCTTTCCTTAATCTTTCTTCTAAGATAAGTCGTAAGGTCAGTATTGCCTCACGTGTTCCAACATTTCTACGGAATCCAAACTGATCTTCCCCGAGGTCGGCTTCTACCAGTTTTTCCATTCGTCTGTAAAGAATTCGCGTTAGTATTTTGCAGCTGTGACTTATTAAACTGATAGTTCGGTAATTTTCACATCTGTCAACACCTGCTTTCTTTGGGATTGGAATTATTATATTCTTCTTGAAGTCTGAGGGTATTTCGCCTGTCTCATACATCGTGCTCACCAGATGGTAGAGTTTTGTCATGACTGGCTCTCCCGAGGCCATCAGTAGTTCAAATGGAATGTTGTCTACTCCCGGGGCCTTGTTTCGACTCAGGCCTTTCAGTGCTCTGTCAAACTCTTCACGCAGTATCTTATCTCCCATTTCGTCTTCATCTACATCCTTTTCCATTATGGAACATTATACTTTTCATCTGTTCCAGTAGCTGTTACTTGCATTTCACACAGCGAAATTGGTTACAGCCAGCAGCCGCCACACAAATTTCGTGAAACCACATGTTGTATTTACCACACCTGCCCATTCCTCTTGGTCACAGTTCTAGCGTCGCAATAGTTTTGGAATTTTCAAATTCAATCGTTCCTTTCCCCTAGCACGGGTGAGATGAAATGGTGAAGCCAGATGCCAAGCTGAATTTCACTCTCTCTTCGCGCGTGTGACTCTTGGCTTTCGTTGGGGTTGGCGGAACAGAAGAAAATTATGGAGATGATGATGCCGAGCTCCGATTTTCCGAATTTCTTGGGTGATTAGGAGGAGTTGCAGGTCCTGGGTGTAGTTCTGATTCTGCGGTAACCAGTACAGGACTCGCCATTCAGGAATGTGGGCGAAGGAAGGAATTTATGTGATGGTATTTTGGTGGGATTGAATGGAAAATTCCCGTGCACTCATATCCCTTCGCAACATTTCCTACATTTGCTTCACGTTTTGTGACGCCTCCTGCTGGTGCCTGCTGGCACTTCAACGATCGGCGAAGGTGTGATGTCCTTTTTCTGTGCCCAGCCAGTATTCTTCATCTCGTCCAGATACGTGTAAGCGAGGAAACACAACACTATCTGTCATTGCAGTCAATATTTGTCGATAAATTAGTTTAAATTCAAATTATTACCATCAGCTAGAAGCGTTGTTTAACGGTTGTCGCCAAAGATGCTCACAGTTACTAGGCGGCCGACTCGTGTTTGGTGCGGTAGCGTTCTCGCTTCCCGCGCCCGGGTTCGATTCCCGGCGGGGTCAGGGATTTTCTTTGCCTCGTGATGACTGGGTGTTCTGTGCTGTCCTTAGGTTAGTTAGGTTTAAGTAGTTCTAAGTTCTAGCGGACTGATGACCATAGATGTTAAGTCCCATAGTGCTCAGAGCCATTTGAACCACTCGTGTTTGAAAATGTATTGATATTTTTGATTTTGTGTCCACATACACACCGAATTAATTCCTTCAAAAGTCACGGGGTTCATTTAACACAGATTATTTCATATGATTCACTACAATCAGTAGTCATACCTAAGCCCGATAATAAATGGCTAAACGGGGTCTATAATCGAATGTCAAAAAAATTTACTTTTATAAGTATAGTACTGTTTGTCGCGTCAGTTATTTATAACACACATAACAATAACAATTGAAAAGAAAAGTAAACTTCTCGCGTTTATTAAGCAAGAGGATTCTAGAAGTGCCTCATTTCGTTGTTCAAGCATTTCTGACACTCGCTTAGGAAATTGCTTATTACATTGTGCAGTTCCCTCTGAGAAATAGCACCAGTTTCTTGTCTAATGTTAATTTTAAGTTCATCTCAATTGTGTCGATCTGATTTGCACACTTTCTCTTCTAGTGCACCCTCTGCCAACCCCAAAGATAAAAATCGCAGGTATTTAAATATGGGGAACGAGGAGGCCGAAACACGTCACGAATTTCCTGTAACATGCTGTCGTTGAGTCCTGCTGGCAGGTCGCGAAAGCACATTCTCTGTCAGTTAATTGGCAACAAAAGTCCCAAAATGCATCCACACATCTCTCGCTGTTAATTGTTTCCTGAAAAAAAAAATAGAGTGTGTTGTTCTCTCATCGTTAATAGAGCATGACATTTCTATTTTTTGATCATGCAGGTGTGATGGTCAATTTCTCTGTCATGCCCCCTATTAAAAATCCTTTCATAAAACTGCGACCCTTTTGCCGGGTCACTCAGTTCTAGCACTGCATTTATTTTGTAGGGCTGTAACGTAGTAAGCATTCTAACAGATATTGACATTTGCTGAGAAAGACCTCGAACTGATCAAAGAGCATGCCCAATAGTATCGAGAATTTCTTCTGTGCCTCAGGTGGTTGTCTATGTTTCCTGTCAAGAACATTTCCCATTTCACGAGATTTGTTTATCAGTCAATGAATTGTACTTCGATTCTTTACTTGATCATCAGCTTGAAATAATCTCCTTAGGGCTTGCGCCGACTCTGTATGCACATGTGAATCACACGCGAATACTCTTTTGCATTACGCCATTTCACCTGATACACTTTCACTCACCACACAGTTTTCCGTCGCCTAACACGTGCTGCATGCGCAACAATTCTACACAAAGACCTCACAGCGGAGGAATACACTCCCCACCAGCACCGCCGTCGGCTGGCTGCCCGGGGGAGGGGGGGGGGGGGGAACTATGGTCACCATGTGCTTGCGTTAAGCGCTGATCACCCTTACAAGCAAACACGCCAGTAAACACTGAACGACGGTCACTTTGTAACGAGCGCCTTTCAAACACCGTACTACTCTCCTAGGCATAAGTCACTTGTTGATCAACAATCAGTCATTTACGAGTAGTCTCTCTTCGCGAGAGTGATGTGCCTTTGTCAAAAAGCGGAAGTGCAGGCATCTCTTGCAGCTAAGCCAAGACCTAAGAACACTATTCGTGCGTCGTTCGGTTGGTTCCATCACACCATTTGAAAGGGAATGGCACTCTCGTCTCATCCTTCGCCGTGGTCAGCACACTGTAGCAGCAGTGCTCAGACATTGGATGTGGACGCAGTCGCCCAGGAATCTTCGGTGTAATAGTGAGGCTGCAACAGGAAATAAGCACTTCAGTTCCATTCGTATGATGGGGAACCGTGATAGTATGGAAGTTCGATAAACTCGAGTCCTTTTCGCGTACGTGGGACTTGGGGCAGAAAACGTTGGATCTCTCTTCTCGTTTTCAGTTGCTTCAGAATAGGTATTTTGCCTCTATATGTGAATACTGTATATTGGTTTCATGCGAAACGCGTTCCATACACTTACGTTGCACTTTACCTAGAGTAGATTCCACATGCATGCGACACTTGCATTTATATTTCGTAAGAAATTTTAGCAGTTCAGGTAAGATTGAAACGTCCCCTTAGAAAAATTGCACAAGACTGTGCTTAAACTAACACACAATATTTTTAGCGCAACGCAATCTGACTTTCAAAAATCCCTACAAAAGAATGGCCCTGACTAACATTAACCTATACCTTTCACAAATCACTTACCTCACAAAAATCTTCATTACTCGAAATACTGCAATACAGCGAGCGCCACTACTGCCAGCTAAATAAAAGATTCAAACTACGGAAGGCACTAACTACTAGTAGGCATAGTTACTAAATGAAAGATTTTAGTAGAGAACAAACAATGTATTTACCTTAATAATCATAATATATATAGCAGGTCATGACATCCATTTTTACAAATTTCAAAACTCCGCCATTTCTCTCCCCACATCCACCACTGCTGGCGGCTCACCTCCAACTGCGCAACGCTACCCGCTGTTCACATCCAGCTGCCGCTGCCCAACACTACAATGGCAGACAACAATGCAAACTAGCCACATACTGCACACAGCACAGCCAGTGATTGTCATACCGAGCGCTACGTAACGTTGCCGATAAGAAAACATAAACAGCCTAGTTACAAGATGACACTGATGCAGTTCTTCTATGTATCCGGCGGCAGAGACGGCGTCACTTTCAGCAAACAAGCTCTTTATTTTCATGATACGAGTGTATGCCGACGCGTCAGGTTAGCCGAGAGCGCTAATGCGCTGCTTCCTGGACTCGGCTAGGCGCGACAGCCCCGGATCGAATCCGCCCGACGGATTAACGACGAGGGCCAGTTTGCTGGCCATTCTGGATGTGGTTTTTAGGCGGTTTTCCACATCCCACTAGGTGAATACCAGGTTGGTCCGAACGTCCCGCCTCAGTTACACGACCCACAGACATTTGATACACGTTGAACTACCTCATGATTGACACTAGATGCAGACAGCTGGAGTACACTGATTTCGTCCCAGGGGGTATGGGGTGGCGGCAGGAAGGGCATCCGGTTACCCCTTCAGATTAACCATGCCAAATCGGATTGTAACAACGTCGACCCTGCAAAAACTGTGGGAGAAAGGCTCAAGCGAATGAAAGATAGACCCTACTAGTGTGTGCTACAGACGCTAAAAACACTTGTCGGCTGCACGGAGTGGCTGCAATGTTTGCGGCGCCATGTCACGGATTGCGCGGCCCCTCCCGCCGGAGGTTCGAGTCCTCCCTCAGCCATGGGTGTGTGTGTTGTTCTTAGCATAAGTTAGTTTAAGTATTGTGTAAGTCTAGGGACTGTTGACCTCAGCAATTTGATCCCTTAGGAATTCACACACATTTGAACATTTTGAAAAACACTTGTCCTTGCACAAACTGCGCTTCTAACATTTGAGCCCATAAAGAATGGGTTTTGTAGTTTACAGTCAAATGTAGTATTCAATTCTGCTACTTCCCAGTACTTCTCCCCACACCCCCCTCCTTGGGCCCTCTGAAAGCTTTGTTATCTGCTATTGCTATTCCAAAGTTATATCGCGTTATTAATGGGTCACATTCACTGTCTGGGGCTATATTTCAGAGGATACATCGTGTTCATTACTTTGTACGTATACTAGTGCATAATTCCTGGAGGAGTGGCCGCTTACAACATGGATTCGTGAACAAGCCGTTTTCCAGGTAATTGTGAACGTATGATTATATACCGCCACAGACTTCAATTTACACTATTCTCCTACATGGTGTAATAGAATTTAAATATAAACTTTTCAGTATGTGCCCACAGAATTATACTCAAGTTTCCTTTCCATTTTTTTATAAATATCCTTACTACAGTTGCATATTATCCAGCAAAGCAACCTGAACACCTGAGCAGCATGGCGCCAAGGAGAGGAGGCATTGACAACGTACACTCCAGCTCTCGTACACTCCAATACCTTTACGAGCTGAGCACTGCCTCCCACTACACCAGCTTAGTTACAATTTACCTTTGATCAACACCTACGTTTGACAGTACTACTAGCTTACTGCGGCAACGTTTCTACACAGTGTAATACACTCTAAAACAAAAAAAGCAACGCAACACTAAGGAATTCTCCGAATGGGACAGAAATTGGTAGATGTGATGTGTATGTACAGACAAACAAATGATTGCACTTTCAGAAAAATTGGAAGATTTATTCAAGAGAGAGAGCTTCAAAATTGAGCAAGTCTGTAAGGCTTTGGCCCACCTCTGGCCCTTATGCAAGCAGTTATTCAACTTGACACTGATTGACAGAATTGTTGTATGTCCTCCTGTGGGATATCGTGCCGTATTCTGTCCAACTGGAGCGTCATGTCAGTAAAATGGTGAGCTGGTTGGAGGACGATGCCTGAAATGCAGCAAACTTTCTCAACTGGGGAGAGATCCAACGACCTTGCTGGCCAACGAAGGTTTCGCCAAGCTTGAAGACAAGCAGTAGAAACTCTCACCGTGTGCCGGCGGGCATTATCTTGTTGAAATGTAAGCCGAAGATGGCTTGCCACGAAGCGCAACGAAACTAGACGTAGAATATCGTCGACGTACGGCTGTTCCATAAGGGTGCTTCAGATGGCACCCAAAGATGATGATGATGATGATCATGATATTTGGTTTGTTCGGCGCTCAACTGCGCGATTATCAGCGCCAGCATAAATTCCCAATCTTTGCTCAGTCCAATCTCGCCACTTTCATGAATGATCACGAAACGATGAGAAAAACGTAAACAGCCAGTCATCTTGAGGCAGGTGAAAATCCCTGACCCTGCCGGGAATAGAACCAGGGACCTCGTGCTCGGGAGGCGAGAACGCGACCGCGAGGCCACGAGCTGCGGACGGCACCCAAACAGATCCTAGTATGTAACGAGATGGCAAACCACATCATCATTCCAGACTGACTGGCTGTATGGAGTGCGGCTGTCATGTTGGTATCCGATCGCTGTCTGGGGATTCTCCAGACACGTCTTGGGACTGGAATTTCATTGACTGTGAAACGTCCCCTTAGAAAAATGATAAATGACTGTGCTTAAACAGACACACAATATTTTTAGCGCAACGCAATCTGACTTTCAAAAATCCCTACAGAAGAATGGCCCTGACTAACAATAACCTATACCTTTCATGAATCACTTACAAAAATCTTCGTTACTCAAACTACTGCAATACAGCGCGCGCCAGTACTGCCAGCTGAATAAAAGATTCTAACTACTGAAAGCACTAACTACTGATAGGCATAGTTAGCAAATGAAAGATATTGATAGAGAACAAACAATGTATTTACCTTAATAGTGTTCAAAAGTCATTATATATATATATATATATATATATATATATATATATATATATATATATATATATATATATATATAAAATCAGTTCATGACATCCAGTCTTACAAATTTACTGTCTCTGATGGATCATCCGCTCTCAAAATTCCAATCTCTCTTCCCACATCCACCACTGCTGGTGGCTCACCTCCAACTGCGCAAGGCTACGCGCTGTTAACAGCCAACTGCCCAACACTACAATGGCTACTATTTCAACAATGCCCACCAGCCACAGACTGCACACAGCACAGCCAGTGATTTACATACAGAGCATTAGGGGGTGGTTAGACTGGACTCGCATTCGGGAGGACGACGGTTCAATCCCTCGTCCGGCCATCCTGATTTAGGTTTTCCGTGATTTTCCTAAATCGCTCCAGGAAAATGCTGGGATGGTTCCTTTCAAAGGGCACGGCCGACTTCCTTCCCCGTCCTTCCCTACTCCGATGAGACCGATGACCTCGCAGTCTGGTCTCCTTCCCCGAAACAATCCAACCCAACCCCAACCCGTTAGGTGACGTTACTAACATAAAAACCCAAACAGCCTACTTACAACTGGAATAGAACTGCTTTCAGTGATGAGTCTTGCTTCGAAATCTGCCCCGATGACCGACGAAGACGTAGCTACTGCTAGTCTTGCCAAACCCTACCTTGGCCAGCAAGGTCGGTGGATCTCCCCCAGCTGAGAAAGTTTGGAATATTATGGTCAGGAGCCTCCAACCAGTTGGGGATTTTGACGATCTAATGCAGTAATTGGATGGGCAAAAGAATTTGGCATGACATCCCATAGGAAGATATCCAACAAGTCTATCAATCAATTCCAAGCCGAATAACTGCTTTCATAAGAGCCAGAGGTGCCCCAACGGCTTATTGGGTAACTCGACTTGTGAAGGTATCTCTCTTGAATAAATCATCCAATTCTTCTGAAAATGTAATCAGTTATTTGTCTGCACATGCACGTCACATGTACCTATTTTGGTCCTATTCGGACAAATGCATTGGTTTTTCTCTTTGCCTTATATTGTGTGTATAAACCTCAGTTCATCTTAACAAAATTATTATTGCTAAATTGTGACGCTCATTTTCGCATGAAGCGACTGGGCTGAGTGACAGTTGTTGTAGGTGGTGAGGCTGGCTTTGATAGGTCAGGATGTCTGCAGTTCATCACCCCACAAGTGGCTGCAGTGTTGTAGTGGCAGGTGTCAGGTTGTGGTCCGTGATGGAAACAGTACTGGCTGAGTATTCCCTTCATTTCGTAACAAGATACAACGGCAGAGACGGTATTGGAGAGGCAGCCGATGCCTTCAGTGACGCAGACTGACAGCAGGCAGAACCGTGCTGATGTCAGCACCAGCGCAACTTATGGACAGCGCGTGGTGTGTTGCCTCAGATGATGATAGCAGCCAGAGGAACGGTGGGGTCGGCTCAGTAGTAGAGGTGCTGACGGAGCTTGGCAGCCAGCGGTCAAAGGCAGGCCACCTGGCCTGCTTACACTGCTTGGTATGAAGCACACTGGGGCAGTCACAGTAAACACGCCCCCCCCCCCTTTCCCCGTCTGGTTGGTGGTGCAGTCGTGTTCCCACTCCGGGCGATGTACACCGACAGTGTTGCCTGCCAGGGCGCTGACGACTGGGCAAGTAGTCCGCTAGGGAGGCAACCAGCAGCAAAGGACAGTGACCCAACGGGTGATCCACTTAATAAAGACGGCAAGTCTGGAGCATCGGACAGCACAGGCAGAGTGCTACGGTTGCGGAATATAGAGTGTGGCGATGACTGATATTTCTGGCTGTAGCAGCCACCATATCTAGCTCGAAGATTCTTGTCCGCAGCTCGTGGTCTCGCGGTCTCGTTCTCGCTTCCCGAGGTTCGATTCCCAGCGGGGTCAGGGATTTTCACCTGCCTCGAGATTATTGGGTGTTTGTGTTGTCCTCATCATTTCATCATCATTCATGAAAAGTGGGGAGACTGGACAGAGCAAAGCGACTGGAAGAAAGCGCAGGTCGTTCCCATTTTCAAGAAGGGTCATAAATCAGATGCGAATAATTATAGGCCTATTTCGCTTACGTCAATCTGTTGTAGAATAATGGAACATGTTTTGTGTTCTCGTATTATGACGTTCTTAGATAATACAAATCTCCTTCATCATAACCAACATGGATTCCGCAAACAGAGATCATGTGAAACTCAGCTCGCCCTATTTGCCCAAGAAATTCACAGTGCCGTAGACACTGGCGAGCAGATTGATGCCGTATTCCTGGACTTCAGGAAGGCATTTGATACGGTTCCGCACTTACGTTTAGTGAAAAAAATACGAGCTTACGGAATATCGGACCAGGTTTGTGATTGGATTCAGGATTTCCTAGAAGAAAGAACACGTCATTCTTAACAGTTCAAAATCTGCAGATGTAGAGGTAATTTCGGGAGTACCGCAAGGAAGCGTGATAGGACCTTTATTGTTTACAATATACATAAATGACTTAGTTGACAACATCGGTAGCTCCGT
Source organism: Schistocerca cancellata (assembly GCF_023864275.1). Classification (NCBI taxonomy): domain Eukaryota; kingdom Metazoa; phylum Arthropoda; class Insecta; order Orthoptera; family Acrididae; genus Schistocerca; species Schistocerca cancellata. The sequence continues at coordinate 18,852,347 of NC_064633.1, read as the reverse complement.
GAGGCTATTTGCAGATGACACGGTTGTCTACAAGAAAGTAGCAACATCAGAAGACTCGTACGTACTCCAGGAAGACCTGCAGAGGATTAATGCATGGTGCGACAGCTGGCAGCTTTCCCTAAACGTAGATAAATGTAATATAATGCGCATACATAGGGGCAGAAATCCATTCCAGTACGATTATGCCATAGGTGGTAAATCATTGGAAGCGGTAACGACCGTAAAATACTTAGGAGTTACTATCCGGAGCGATCTGAAGTGGAATGATCACATAAAACAAATAGTGGGAAAAGCAGGCGCCAGGTTGAGATTCATAGGAAGAATTCTAAGAACATGTGACTCATCGACGAAAGAAGTAGCTTACAAAACGCTTGTTCGTCCGATTCTTGAGTATTGCTCATCAGTATGGGACCCTTACCAGGTTGGATTAATAGAAGAGATAGACATGATCCAGCGAAAAGCAGCGCGATTCGTCATGGGGACATTTAGTCAGCGCGAGAGCGCTACGGAGATGCTGAACAAGCTCCAGTGGCGGACACTTCAAGAAAGGCGTTACGCAATACGGAGAGGTTTATTATCGAAATTACGAGAGAGCACATTCCGGGAAGAGATGGGCAACATATTACTACCGCCCACATATATCTCGCGTAATGATCACAACGAAAAGATCCGAGAAATTAGAGGAAATACGGAGACTTACAAGCAGTCATTCTTCCCACGCACAATTCGTGAATGGAACAGGGAAGGGGGGATCAGATAGTGGTACAATAAGTACCCTCCGCCACACACCGTAAGGTGGCTCGCGGAGTATAGATGTAGATGTAGATGTGGTTGGTAATTTGTGCGGGCGCTGATAATTGTGCAGTTGTGCGCCCCACAAACCAAACATCATCGTCATCATCATCCAGGATTCTTTCCTCAGAGCAATAAAGATTTCAGCATTATGCATATCACGTAACCAGTGGTGTGAGGTAGCAGGTGGTATGTTTCTCGTGGGAATGGTCGCCAGAATTGTAGTCTATCAATGTGATTTGCTGATACGTTCGGAGGCTGTGCGCCAAAACGGAGACTTTCTTTCATTAATGTTGTAATTTCGGTACATTAAATTTACTTAATATACTGGAACAGATACCTCTAAATAGCAAGCTGCCGCCTGATTTCGAAAATCAGACTGGACTAGCAAGCGAGGTAACAGCGCCGCCTTATCAAACTGGAAACGGCACTCACGGGCGGCGGGCGTGTCGTCTGGCGCGGTCACTTCTAACTCAGTTTCGCATAGAAATGTTAACTCTGGAGCAGTTTAACAATTAGCAAAGTGAAATGAGTTTCTTATGTTGAGACAGAAAGCTTGAAAATTTATTGATAACATGTGACTTGTTCAAAAGACAGTGGATAAAGTTTGTAGCTTACAGTTTCTCGTGCTCCACTTAAATAAATACGAGTGGCACCCCTGAATAGTGAAAGAACCAGTTATTTACTTAACATCTGTTTCTTGCTAACAGTTCATTTCAGCCTCAAGACAACGGATCCACGACCTACGAGCTGTTTTCCGAGCAGGGGACATGTTTAGAAGACTGGAGGTTGGTGAAAGTTAACAGAACCCCACGCATTTCACTCATGGAAGTGAAAGCAGCTATGCACCTAGCATGTAATGCATTCTCACATCAAATAATAACACAAAGGAGGCTGATATGATGTTCATCTTCATATTATTAAGACTCAATGCTGGCTGTCACCTAGACTGAAACACTGCCATGAACCTCTCTCTGTAGCTGGCGGCTGGCGACGAATGGAGAATGGCTGTCTAAACTGGTCATTATATATATATATATATTTTTTTTTTTTTTTTTTTTTTTTTTGGTCATCAGTCTAGTGACTGGTTTAATTTTCAACATTCGTCTATAGCACCACATCTCAAATGCTTCGATTCTCTTCTGTTCCGGTTTTCCAACAGTCCATGTTTCACTACCATACAATGCTGTACTCCAGACGTACATCCTCAGAAATTTCTTACTCAAATTAAGGCCGGTATTTGATATTAGTAGACTTCTCTTGGCCAGAAATGCCTTTTTTGCCATAGCGAGTCTGCTTTTGATGTCCTCCTTGCTCCGTCCGTCATTGGTTATTTTACTGCCTAGGTAGCAGAATTCCTTAACTTCATTGACTTCGTGACTATCAATCCTGATGTTAAGTTTCTCGCTGTTCTCATTTTTACTACTTCTCATTACCTTCGTCTTTCCCCGATTTACTCTCAAACCATACTGTGCACTCATTAGACTGTTCATTCCGTTCAGCAGATCATTTAATTCTTCTTCACTTTCACTCAGGATAGCAATGTCATCAGCGACTCGTATCATTGATATCCTTTCACCTTGTATTTTAATTCCACTCCTGAACCTTTCTTTTATTTCTATCATTGCTTCCTCGATGTACAGATTGAAGATCAGGGGCGAAAGGCTACAGCCTTGTCTTACACCCTTCTTAATACGAGCACTTCGTTCTTGATCATTATATATACAACCTCGATATGCTAGTGTTTCTGAAACAGCAGCGCTCCTGGCCTCTAAGCCATAACAGGATAGGGGCACCGGGCATAATGGCTGGACAATCATGACGTCATTTGCCCCAGCCCGCCCGTCATGTCATCGAGAAGCCCTGCTGGCTATGTAACGTGCAGCAGTACCTCCTTTCAGAGGCCGTGGGAGGCGTCTATTGCTGTGTCAGCTTACTGAATACATGTTCTTGCGCCAGTATGCCTACTTACTGGCAGGTCTTGTGACACCATCACGTCATACGTCGTCTTGCTGAGTCTGTCACGAGAGCCATCCGCTTCGCCATGCGGAAACTTTGAGCAAGATACATACATTTTTAATGTAGTATGCATTTTTTAAAACAATTGCACCTTCCTTTGGAGCGTTTAAAGAAATCCTAAAGGCAGAACTCATTTTTCTCACAGTTGCCCTGCTGTCCTCGGCGTTCAGTTTTTACAAGCTTGACATTTCTTTGTATTGATCATAATATTGCAGAAACTGCTGCAGATAATTTACGTTTGCCCTTATCGTCAATGAGACATACATCATACTTGAATTCCATTCGGTTCACGATTGTTCTCACCTGCTGTAGTTCACATACCATTCACTTAGTCATCTTTTAGCATGCACGTACTATCAACTTATAAGAACACGTACTATTGACTTATTAAGTTCAGAATTTTTAATACTAAAAAATTAAAATCATGGCACGCGAATTAGTATCAAAACTCATGTGCCGCTATCAAATTAATTATAAGGTCTAATGTCCAATGTTATCTAAATGGCTTAATGCGTGTCCCAAAGTGCTATGAGGATTATTTTTGACGCAACTACCAACGGAAGTCAAACTTAATAAAGCCTGCTATCACTGATAATTTACGTTCGGAGAACGCCAGACATCCGTAGAATAAAATTCTTATAAAAGTAATTGTGGGCAAGGATCAAAAGGGGCTACATGTAGACCCTAATATATTGAAAGAGTTAATAATTAAAACACTTATGTCGAACTCACATGCGGTAACGAGAAACCGTCTACACTGTTGAACATCTAAATACTGAATTGAGAGCGGAGAACACACCAGTGTCTACCGTTTTGACACCACTTTTCATCATCATCATCAGTTATCTGCTATATTAGCAGGTCCTTTGCCTCTCCATTTTCTGCGATCCATTGCTTCCTTCTTAAGGCTGCTGTATGTTGTACCGTCCATCATGTCATCCAGTATCTGGAATCTCTTCCTTCCTCGCTTCCTTTTCCCTTCTACATAACCTTCTAAAACTGTTTTTATCAGTCCGTCATTCTTTCTTAATATATGCCCAATCCAATTTCTTTTTCTTCTCTTTATTACATCTAGTAACTGTCTTTTCTCTCCCACTCTTCTCAGTACCTCTTCATTTTTTACTCTGTCCATCCAACTTATTCTTTCCATCTTCCGCCATGTCCAGATCTCAAAAGCCTCCAGCCTTTCTCTGTCTTTTTTCCTCATAGTTCATGTTTCAGTGCCATATAGAAGAACACTCCATACAAGACATTTTATGAGTCTCTTTCTGAGTTCTCTGTCCAGACCGCTGCAGAAGATTCTCTTTTTCTTATAAAACGCCTCTTTTGCCATTGCTATCCTTGTTTTAATTTCTGTGGTGCACTTCCAGTCGGTGTCCATCCCGCTTCCAAGATACTTAAAATTTTGTACCTGTTCTAGTGTTTCTCCATTCAGCACAATTTTTATTTCCTTATTTCCTCCTATTGCCAATACTTTTGCTTTATTTGTGTTAATTTTCATTCCATTTTTTTTCCGTTAGTTGTAATGGTGTCCACCAAATCCTGTAATTCTTTTTCCCCTGTGGCTAGAAGAACCATGTCATCAGCAAATCTCAAGGACCCTACTCTTCTTCCTCCAGTTTCTACTCCTTTGTCATCTAATGAGCATTGGTCAATCATATTTTCCAAGTACAGGTTGAAAAGAGTAGGTGATAAACAGCATCCTTGTCTTACTCCTTTTCCTAGTCCGATCCAGTTTGTACTTTCTCCTCTCACTTTAACTGAAACTTTTTGATTAAGGTATAATGAGTTTATAAGTCTTCTGGTTTTCCGTCCACTCTCTTTTCCCTCATAATAGTCGCCAGCTTGTCCCAAACCACATTGTCAAATGCCTTTTCTAAATCGATGAAGCACATATATAGATCTCTTCCTTTTTCAATAAACCTTTCTCCCAAGATTCGTATGAGCCCTATTGCATCTCTGGTGCCCGTATTCCGTCTAAAGCCAAACTGCTCATCGCCGAGATTCTCCTCTATTACTTTTTCAAGTCTTTTATTAATTATTCTTAACATCACTTTGGCTGCATGTGAATTGAAGCTGATTGTCCTGTGCTCACTGCATTTCTTGGTTCCTTGTTTTTTCGGTAATGGAATCGTTACTGTTGTCAAAAAGTCCTCAGGCCATTCACCACTGTCATATATTTTATTACATAACCTCAATAGTTTTCTTATTCCATTGTGGTTCAAGCATTTTAGTATTTCTCCCGGTATTGTATCTGTACCTACTGCTTTGCCATTTTTCATTGCAGCAATGGCAGACTTTACTTCTTCCATTATGATGGTCGGTCCTTTCTCTTCATCACTTACATTGTTGTGTGATTCAAGTTCCAGAGTTTCTGGTTTGCTATTTGTGTCATATAGCTCTTTTATATATTCTTCCCATCTCTGGAGGACATCGTCACGATCTTTGTACACTACCTCTTCGTCTTTACTCAAAATTTCCATAGTAGCGCTTCCTGCTCTGTTTTGTTCCCATGTCATATTCTTTACTCTGTTGTATAGTAAGTCGTATCTTCCCTTCCTGTCCAGTTCTTCAATTTCATCACATTCCTCTTTTAGCCATTTTTCCCTAGCCTGCTCTGTTTTTCTCCGCAGTTCGTTATTTAACCTTCGGTATATCTTTCTTGCATCTTCAGTGTTCTTGTTTTTCAATTTTCTTCTCTCCTCCATCTTGGAAATCATTTCTTGTGTGACCTATGGTTTTTTTTACCTTTTCCCTTTTATATATCCTATATTTTGCTGTCCTGCTTTAATGATTCCTTCTTTCAGCATATTCCAGTACTCGTTGGCATTATCAGGTGCTTCTTTGTCTCGTAATGTGTTTAGAAAGTCCCGAGACAGCATTTCTGTAATTTGTTCTTTGTTGGACCTTATCTTCTCTAGATCCCACTTCTTCACCATTGTCGCCTTTTTCAGTTTTTTTCATTCTTATTTCTATTTCTGCCATAAGTAAGTTGTGGTCACTATTAATATCTGCACCTGGTAATGTGTGCACCTTCTTGATTCCATTCCTGTATCTTTCTTCTACCAGTATAAAATCGATTTGGTTTCTGTATTTATCCCCTGGTGATTTCCAAGTGTAGAGCCTCCTCTTATGGTTCTTGAACCATGTGTTTGCCGCTATCAGCTGCCTTTCCCTGCAGAAGTCAATTAACCATTCACCTCTGTCATTTCTCTTTCCAAGACCATGACTGCCTACTATGTTTCCCTCTTTCCCTTCTCCCACAATGGCGTTCCAGTCTCCCATTACTATTTTGCAGCATTTTTTATTTTCGTCCATTATTCTCTCTATTACATTGTACGTTTCCTGTACAATTTGGTCATCATGTTCTGAAGTTGGCATATACACCTGGACAATCAGTAAATCTTTTTGTGTTCCTTTCAGCCTTACACCAATAACCCGGTCATTTGCATAGTCTACATATTCCACACATTTAGCCAATTCCTTTGTCGTAATCATTCCTACTCGATTAATTCCTTTTACTTCTCCTCCTGAGTAGTAGAATACATATTCATCTGACTACAACTCTCCATGTCCATTCCATCTTACCTCAGCAACTCCTACGAGGTCCATATGATTCTTTTCCATCTCTCTTTTAAGGTTTTCTAGTTTTCCTGCTTGTAGCAGAGTTCTGACATTCCAGGTACCAATTCTCGTTTTGATTTTTTGCCTCCTTTCAAGTTGACCCCCCGGAGATCCGAATGGGGGACTATTGTACCTCCGGACACTGATTTAACATGAGAGGAAGCCATTTTTTGTGCATAAAATCTCATGATGTTCTCATGACACCACTTATACATCATGAGAAATGGTAGGTGTGTTCCTAAAACGAAAGTCTATATGAGGCGAAATTTCTCAGCGTCCTAAATAAAACGAAGGAAACAGGACCTTAAGACAGCACTTACCAAAAAGTGATGTTTTACATATACGTGCGGAATGAACATTCATTCTGCATAGTAGGCCGGCCGGTGTGTGCCGAACGGTTCTATGCGCTTCAGTCTGGAAACGCTCGACCGCTACGGTCGCAGGTTCGAATCCTGCCTCGGGCATGGATGTGTGTGGTGTCCTTAGGTTAGTTAGGTGTAAGTACTTCTAAGTTCTAGGGGAGCGATGACCTCAGAAGTTTAGTCCCATAGTGCTCAGAGCCATTTGAACTATCTGCTCAGTATTAAGGCCATCAGAATCCTGAACTTAATAAGTTAATGGTAAGTTAATAGTAAGTTCTCTTATAAGGTTTATAAAAAAAAATTCACGCACAGATATACCCGACGATGTACGTGCAATGTACGAAACCGGTTGTACCAGTCTCTGGGAGAGTACAGTAAAAGAGCTAACATGGCAAATTGGATTCTCAACAGCTTTAGCAGCATTTCAATATTTCAGTTGAGTGTTCCTTTCAGTACCTATGTTCTTCATTAACTGTGGTAAACTACTGTTGTTGTTGTTGTTGTTGTTGTTGTGGTCTTCAGTCCTGAGACTGGTTTGATGCAGCTCTCCATGCTACTCTATCCTGTGCAAGCTTCTTCACCTCCCAGTATCTACTGCAACCTACATCCTTCTGAATCTGCTTAGAGTATTCATCTCTTCGTTTCCCTCTACGATTTTTACCCTCCACGCTGCCCTCCAATACTAAATTGGTAAACTAGAAAACTGTAAAAGTAATTCAAAAGAGATTGTGCATGAAATAAATAGGTTCTCATTTTCACAAAATATGGTGTCGAAAGAGTACCCTCTGTCCTTAAAGATTTTGCCTCGTCTCTGAATATTCAAGATATCGTCCAAATCCGTTTCCAACCAAAATGAGCAGCTGCTGGAGAGAACACGAACAGCAACTGAAATAAAATAAAATAAAATGAAATTGGTCAAAGTGTCAGCTCTCTGAAGCTGCAACAGAGACGCATTCTCGGTTTTATTCTACTCGCCCTTTGTCAACGTTAGAGCAACTGTCAGCCGTTAAACTGCCGCTGGTGACACAATGAGTGGCTCTCTTACCACTGTAAGCGTTCCTCCCCTTCATCCGTTCTCTGTTTCCTGTCCATACGACTTTCACCAAAAGCTGGGCGGTGCGGCGTTTGCTGCCAGCGCTTGGTATGCACGCTGGGGTGCCACCCTCCGCCCGCCGCTGCCGTGGAGACGGGTTTCTCATTATTGCTGATTGCGCCCCGGAAACGCGCAGTGCGGGCTCTGTTCGCACTTGCTCGCCCCGAGATTCCCGTGCCAGGACCAGTGACTGCACACTCTAACTGAATGGAATGGGATATCTCGGACGACTTTTGTGGGCGCAGGGAAAATCGAGACCGGAACGGAATCCCGTGCCCTCGCTCTGCGCCCCTTCCATCGTACTAGAGGCGCCCCTTGCCCAGAAATTCGTTCTTTCCACCGAAGTGAAAGACGTGCCACAAGCACCAAAGTAGTATCACAGTCCCCATTAGCAAACTACCTAATACACTACCGGGCATCAAAATTGCTACACCACGAAGATGTGCTACAGACGCGAAATTCCGACAGGAAGAAGATGCTGTCATGTGCATACGATTAGCTTTTCAGAGCATTAACACAAGATTGGCGCCGGTGGCGACACTTACAACGTGCTGACATGAGGAAAGTTTCCAACCGATTACTCATACACAAACAGCAGTTGACCGGCGTTGCCTGGTGAAACGTTGTGTGATGTCTCGTGTAAGAAGGAGAAATGCGTATCATCACCTTCCGACTTTGATAAAGGTCGGATTGTACCCTATCGCGATTGCGGTTTATCGTATCGCGACATTGCTGCTCGTGTTGGTCGAGATCCAATGACTGCAGGATATGGAATCGGTGGGTTCAGGATGTAATACGGAACGCCATGCTGGATCCCAACGGCCTCTTATCACTAGCAGTCGAGATGATAGGTATCTTATCCACATGGCTGTAACGGATCGTGCAGCCACGTCTCAATCCCTGAGTCAACAGATGGGAACGTTCGCAAGACAACAACCATCTGCACGAACAGTTCGACGACGTTTGCAGCAGCATGGACTATGAGCTCGGAGACCGTGGTTGCGGTTACCCTTGACGCTGCATCACAGACAGGAGTGCCTGCGATGGTGTACTCAACGACGAACCTGGGTGCACGAATGGTAAACCGTGGTTTTTTTTTCGGATGAATCCATATTCTGTTTACAGCATCATGATGGTCGCATCTGTATTTGGCGACATCGCGGTGAACGAACATTGGAAGCGTCTATTCGTCATCGCCATACTGTCGTATCACATGGTGTGATGGTATGGGGTGCGATTGGTTACACGTCTCGGTCACCTCTTGTTCGCACTGACGGCACTTTGAACAGTGGACGTTACATTTCAGAGGTGTTACGACCCGTGGCTCTACCCTTCATTCGACCCCTGCGAAACCCTACATTTCAGCAGGATAATGCACGAGCGTATGTTGCAGGTCTTTTACGGGCCTTTCTGGATACAGAAAATGTTCGACTGCTGCCCTGGCCAGCACATTCTCCAGATCTCCCACCAACTGAAAACGTCTGGTCAATGGTGGCCGAGCAACTGGCTCGTCACAATACGCCAGTCACTACTCTTGATGAACTGTGGTATCATTTTGAAGCTGCATGGGCAACTGTACCTGTACACGCCGTCCAAGCTCTGTTTGACTCAATACCCAGGCGTATCAAGGTTCGTATTACGGCCAGAGGTGGTTGTTCTGGATACTGATTTCTCAGGATCTATGCACCCAAACTTCGTGAAAATGTAATAACATGTCAGTTCTACTATAATTGTATATATTTGTCCAGTGAATACCCGTTTATCATCTGAATTTTACTTGGTGTAACAGTTTTAATGGCCAGTAGTGAACTAAACGCCAGGGAAAGTAGGCTGGTGACCAGAACGTTATAACCACTTCCCAGAGCCAGCTGTGTTGGGGTCACATGATGGGGTAAGGAATTTACGAAGGAGGTCAATAAGTAATGCAACAGATATTTTTTCTCTGCCAGTTTCGGTTAAGAAAAAAGTGGAATTTGTTGTACATCGCGGAATATTTCAACTTCAGTTTTGTAAAGTTTCGATAGGTGGCAACGCTGTACGCCGGCCTCAAACTGACGTCTGTAACGGTGCTGCGCTCCAAGCAGACAACTGTCATTGACTTTCTTTTGGCAGTTACAGAATACCTACAGAGACCTTGCAGTGAACAAAAGCACGGCGAGTCGTTGGGCGAGTCGTTGGGCGAGGCTTCTGTCGTCATCGCAGCGAAGTCACACAAACCTGTCCGGCCTCCTGCGTGCCTGCCGCCCGCACACAGCTGTGACTCCTGCAGTGCTGAAATGTGCGGACACTCTCATTCGAGCCGGTCACTGTGGCCGAGTGGTTCTAGGCGCTTCAGTCTGGAACCGCGCGACCGCTACGGACGCGGGATGGAATCCTACCTCGGACATGGATGTGTGTGATGTCCTTAGGTTTGTTAGGTTTAAGTAGTTCTAAGTTCTAGGGGACTGATGACTTCAGATGTTAAGTCCCATAGTGCTCAGAACCATTTGAACCATTTGAACTCTCATTCGAGGTGTGGGCTGGTCGCAATCAAACGCCTCGCTGCTCAATCCGACGTTTCCGTTGGAAGTGCTGATACACTGGTCCACTAGTTCGGGTACGTAAAGGTGTATGTCCACTAGATTCCTTGCCGAGTAACAGAAGACCCTAAACAACAACGAAGGACCACATCTGCGCTATTGTTTGCGCATTACGAGGCTGATCGTGATAATTTTTTGTGGGTGAAATATGGGTTCATCACTTCGAACCGGAAACAAAACGCTAATCCAAGGAGTGGCGCCACACCATCTCTCCACCGAGCGGGTTGGCGCAGTGGTTAGACACTGGACTCGCATTCGGGAGGACGACGGTTCAATCCCGCGTCCGGCCATCCTGATTTAGGTTTTCCGTGATTTCCTTAAATCACTCCAGGCAAATGCCGGGATGGTTCCTCTGAAAGGGCACGGCCGACTTCCTTCCCAATCCTTCCCTAATCCGATGAGACCGATGACCACGCTGTCTGGTCTCCTTCCCCAAACCAACCAACCAACCATCTCTCCTCCGAAGAGAAACCTCAAAGCCACACCCTAAGCCGGTCTTCTGGCAATCTAAAAGGGTTATTCTGTTTGATGTCCACCCTCATGGTGTAACGATAGCCTCGGAAGTGTACTGTGTTAACCTCATGAAATTGGAGAAAAGACTTCAGCTGGTCCGTCGCCACAAAAATGCAAACGAACTTCTCCCTCTCCGTGACAATCCAATGCCTCATACAAGTCTTCTCTCGCGATAGAAATTGGACTGTGCTTCATCATCCACCCAACAGACAGGATCATGCACTTTCCGACTTCCACCCGTTCGGCCGAATGAAGATGCACTCCGCGGAAAACAGTACATGGAGAACGGGGATGTTACTGACGCAGTAAGACATCGGCTCCGACGTCGACAAAGAGACTGGTACCATGCGGGTATAGGTTATAGATCGTCCTACTGAACCAAGATTATGTTGAAAAATAGGATTTTGTAGTCAAAAGAGTGGGGAATATAATGGTCTTCAGAAAAAGATACGTGTTGCATTACTTATAGAACGCCCCTCATATGTAAGCGGAAGGCCGGCCGGTGTGGCCTTGCGTTTCTAGGCGCTTCAGTCTGGAACCGCGCGACCGCTACGGTCGCAGGTTCGAATCCTGCCTCGGGCATGGATGTGTGTGATGTCCTTAGGTTAGTTAGGTTTAAGTAGTTCTAAGTTCTAGGGGACTGATGACCACAGACGTTAAGTCCCATAGTGCTCAGAGCCATTTGAACCATTTGTAAGCGGAACAGAGACGAAAGGCGAATCATTCTAACGGCGATTCGGGCCGCAAACTGGTACAAACAATTTTGAAATTGTGCCGATAATTAAGGCACGGTGTCTTCGAACGAGCGTCTTGACAGCGGCGAGACTGGTGAACCCTTCACGTGCTACAGTCGCGAGCATTAGTCGTAAGATGGACGGTGGAGCCGTGTCGTTGCGACAAGATGTAGGACGTTTACGGCTCACCAGAGAACGCGGAGGTCGGAAGTTTATCCGCTGTGTGAGACAGGAAAGGCGGCAGTGTGTGGCAGACCCGACAACAGAGCACAGTGCCGCTGCTGCAAAGCGTTTTGGGGGCACAACGTTCTGGATCTACGGAGAAAACGATATTAAATGACCAGGCACAGCTCAAATATTCCCTTTCCTAAACTAGCTATCTCTACTCAAGATCGTCTTTTGTATAGAAGAAGTTGATAAGTCGAAAACTCCTTAACCCACATTTGAAAACATTTCTGCTATGTGCCAGACATTTTATTTCCATAGGCCGATCGTCAAAGACTTTTATAGCTCCTTATTTCAGCCCTTTCTGTGCCAAAGTTGGATTCATTAAAGGATAAAGCAGATCACTTTTCCTTCTAGTGCTGTACTTGTGAATATTTCTATTACTCTCAGTAAATATCCCTGTTGTTGATACGTGAATAAATGTCCTGTGACGCTGTGGTTAATATTCCCATCTGTTTAAAGAGATACATGAAAAATATAAACGAGTGCACTCCACACACGATTGTAGTTACTACATTTTTGCACAATGAATATTATTTGCTTATGCGAGGAGTTACCCGAGAATATTAGTCCATAAGACTCCAATGAATGAAAATATGCTAAATATGTCAACTTACTGGCTTCTATTCCGGCAATTTTTCTGTGGTAAATGTAGCTGAAACTAAACATTTTAGCAGGTGTACAGCACGGTTTCTCCAGTTTAAGTTTCTGCCAATATGCAGACCTAAGAACTTACAGTTTTCTACAGTATTTGTTATTGTCGTTTTGATAGGAGATATATTTTTGACAGTGCGAAACAGAATGAACTGGATGTTTAAAGCTAGCCCATTTGTGCAAGATCATTCTTTAAGTTGGACAAAAACATCATTTACTATTTCCTCTGTTGATGTTCCATTGCTCGGCTTTACAATAACGCTTGCATCATCTGCAGACAGGACCAACTCTGCCTCCTTATTCAAATGAATTGGCAGATTATTAACGTGAAACAACAACAGTAGTGCGCCAGTTATCAAAACCTGTGCTTTTATAGCTCCTTATGTCACAGCATTCTGTGCCAAAGTCAGATTCATTAAAGGGTAATGCAGATCATTTTTCCTTGTAGTGTTGTGATTGTGAATATCACTGTTACTCTCAATCAATATCCCTGTTGTTGATACGTGAACAAATGTCCTGTGACGCTGTGGTTAATATTCCCATCGGTTTAAAGAGATACATGAAAGATATAAACGACTGAACTCCACACACGATTGTAGTTACTTTATTTGCAATGAATATTTTTTGCTTAAGCGAGGAGTTACCCGAGAATTAACCCATAAGATTCCAATGAATGAAAATATGCTAAATATGTTAACTTACTGGCTTCTATTTCCGCAATTTTTCTGTGGTAAATGTCGCTGAAACTAAACAGTTTGGGAGGTATACTACACGGTTTTTCCAGTTTAAGTTTCTACCAATATGCTGACCTAAGAACTTAAAGTTTTCTACAGTTTTTATTATTTCTTGTCGTTTTACTAGGAGATAACATATTTTTGACAGTACGAAACGAAGTTGGTTCAAATGGCTCTGAGCACTATGGGACTTAACATCTGAGGTCATCAATCCGCTAGAACTTAGAACTACTTAAACCTAACTAACCTAAGGACATGACACACATCCATGCTCGAGGCAGGATTCGAGCCTGCGACCGTAGCGGTCGCGCGGCTCCAGACTGAAGCACCTAGAACCGCTCGGCCACATCGGCCGGCTAAACAGCGTGAACTGCATGTTTAAAGATAGCCCATTTGTGCAAGCTCATTCACTAAGTTGGACAAAAACATCATTTACTATTTCCTCTGTTGATGTTCCACTGCTCGGCTTTACAATAACGCTTTCATCATCTGCAAACAGGACCAACTCTGCCTCCTGATTCAAATGAAATGGCAGATTATTAACGTGAAACAATAACAGTAGTGGGCCAGTTATCAAAACCTGTGCAATTCCCGTTTTAATTTCTCCCTATGTAGACGATGTGCCGCCCCTCTTTGTACTACTCGAACAGCCTAAGGTAACCAGAATGAGAATTTCACTCTGCAGCGGAGTGTGCGCTGATATGAAACTTCCTGGCTGATTAAAACTGTGTGCCGGACCGAGACTCGAACTCGGGATCTTTGCCTTTCACGGGCAAGTGCTCTACCAACTGAGCTATCCAAGCACGACTCACGCCCCCTCCTCACAGCTTCACTTATGCCAGTACCTCATCTCCTACCTTCCAATCTATTCTTTCTTTCAGGAGTGCTAGTGGTGCAAGGTTCGCAGGAGAGCTTCTGTAAAGATTGGAAAGTAGGAGACGAGGTACTGGCAGAAGTGACACTGTGAGGACGGGGTGTAAGTCGTGCTTGGGTAGCTCAGTTGGTAGAGCACTTGCCCGCGAAAGGCAAAGGTCCCGAGTTACTTCTCGGTCCGGCACACAGTTTTAATCTGCCGGGAAGTTTCAGCCTAAGGTAACTTGGTGCATTCTGCTTCTTAAACAACAACTATCTTATTTTCTCCAGTAGAATATTATGATTGACAGAAACAGTGTCTTCGATGAAGCACCGTTAATACGGTGCTTGTTCACTCTAAAGCCCCGTAGGCCAGTGAATAAGAAGGCCGCTGGCTTCATTAACGGTGAAGCCACGGAGCGCATCGGCGCGGGTTGGCTGCACCTCGGAACTGGCGCTGCGGTGTAAAGGAGCCCCTGCTGGAGTCCCGTGTGGGAGTGAGAAACCTCAGCAGCGGCGCGGCTGCTGCGGACAGGCGGAGTTCGCCCCCATCAGCGCCGCCGATGGAAGCCCATCCGCCGCGGCGCCACGCCAAAAATCGGGTTAAAAGCGACGGGCCCGCCGCTCGGAAATCCCCTTAAAAGTCCATCACGCAGTCCATTATAGGCGCGGTCGCGACCCCGCTGCGCCGCGTCCTTGTGTCGGGTCCATCTACTAACACTCGAGCCGACGAAATCGCTAAGTGCGGATGAGCGGATGCGCCTCCACCTCACAGCTCGACGGCTGTCGCAATTGAGCGATTTTTACGTGCACCAAGATATTCTAATACTCAACTCCAAACACCAAACTACAAGTAACCCGATCCAATGAATAAATCAATTTGATCCTGAGAAATCAGTACACAGAACAACCACCTCTGGCCGTAATAACGGCCTTGATACGCCTGGGCATAGAGTCAAACAGAGCTTGCATGGCGTCTACAGGTACAGCTGCCCATGCAGCCTCAACACAATACCACAGTTGATCAAGAGTATTGACTGGCGTATTGTGACGAGCCAGTTG
Organism: Schistocerca cancellata; assembly: GCF_023864275.1. NCBI lineage: Eukaryota > Metazoa > Arthropoda > Insecta > Orthoptera > Acrididae > Schistocerca > Schistocerca cancellata. Next base: position 18,837,104 of record NC_064633.1, on the reverse strand, counting down.
CTCGGCCACCATTAACCAGACGTTTTCAATTGGTGAGAGATCTGGAGAATGTGCTTGCCAGGGCAGCAGTCGAACCTTTTCTGTATCCAGAAAGACCCGTACAGGAACTGCAACATGAGGACGTGCATTATCCTGCTGAAATGTAGGGTTTCGAAGAAATCGAATGAAGGGTAGAGCCACAGGTCGTAACACATCTGAAATGTAATGTCCACTGTTCAAAGTGCCGTCAATGCGAACGAGAGATGACCGAGACGTGTAACCAATCGCACCCCATACCATCACGCCGGGTGATACGCCAGTATGGCGATGACGAATAGACGCTTCCAATGTGCGTTCACCGCGATGTCGCCAAACACGGATGCGACCATCATGATGCTGTAAACAGAACCTGGATTCATCCGAAAAAAACGACGTTTTGCCATTCGTGCACCCAGGTTCGTCGTTGAGTACACCATCGCAGGCGCTCTTGTCTGTGATGCAGCGTCAAGGGTAACCGCAGCCATGGTGCTCGAACTCTTCGTGCAGATGGTTGTTGTCTTGCGAACATCCCCATCTGTTGACTCAGGGATCGAGACGTGGCTGCACGATCCGTTACAGCCATGCGGATAAGATGCCGGTCATCTCGACTGCTAGTGATACGAGGCCGTTGGTATACAGCACGGCGTTCCGTATTACCATCCTGAACCCACCGATTCCATATTCTGCTAACAGTCATTTGATCTCGACCAACGTGAGCAGCAATGTCGCGATACGATAAACCGCAATCGCGATAGACTACAATCCGACCTTTATCAAAGTCGGAAACGTGATGGTACGCATTTTTCCTCCTTACACGAGGCATCACAACAACGTTTCACCAGGCAACGCCGGTCAACTGCTCTTTGTGTATGAGAAATCGGTTGGAAACTTTCCTCATGTCAGCACGTTGTAGGTGTCGCCACCAGCGCCCAACCTTGTGTGAATGCTCTGAAAAGCTAATCATTTGCAAATTACAGCATCTTCTTCCTGTCGGAATTTCGCGTCTGTAGCACGACATCTTCGTGGTGTAGCAATTTTAATGACCAGTAGTGTAACTGTACAAGATTCCTCATTCATTATCCCTTTGTGTCTCAGTGGTTTGTGTCTGAAACCAACATTTTTTTTAAGTATCAGTGACTTTCGAGTGAAACCATCGATGGTATTGCAAAACAGAAACTTCTAGTGGGACACTGATGTACTCGTAGGAATGTAGTGCATCGTAGCAGTCCCATAACTTTCAGCCGGTGCGAAGATTGTGCTACGCGGTGGTAGGAGATCCCGACGTCCATATTACACACATCAAAAAAAGTTTTTCATCACCTCGGTTCCGAGAGTTCCGGAACCTGTACAGTAAATTGCAATAGAGATTAACATAAACATCATTTCCGCCCTTTTTACTGCTCATGAAAACCACACATTCCATGTTGTACCACCATACAGCGAGACCTTCAGAGGTTGTGGTCTAAATTGCTGTACACACCGTCCACAGCTCGTGGTCGTGCGGTAGCGTTCTCGCTTCCCGCGCCCGTTTCCCGAGTTCGATTCCCGGCGGGGTCAGGGATTTTCTCTGCCTTGTGATGACTGGGTGTTGTGTGATGTCCTTAGGTTAGTTAGGTTTAAGTAGTTCTAAGTTCAAGGGGACTGATGACCATAGCTGTTAAGTTTCATAGTGCTCAGTGCCTTTGAACTATTTTTTTTGCTGTACACACCGGTACCTCTATTACCCAATATCACATACTCTTCCATTGACGCATGCCTGTATTCGTCTTGGCATGCCATCCACAAGTTCATCAACGCACTGTTGGTCCAGATTGTTCCACTACTCAACGGCGATTCGGCGTAGATCCCTCAGAGTAGTTGGTGGGTCACGTCGTCCATGAACAGCCCTTTTCAATCTATCCCAGGCATGTTCGATACGGTTCATGTCTGGAGAACATGCAGGCCACTTCCTGAAGGAAGCCATTCACAAGACGTACACGATGGGGGCGTGAATTGTCGTCCATGAATATGAATGCGTCGCCAATATGCTGCCGATATGGTTGCACTGTCGGTCGGAGAATGCCATTCACGTATCGCACAGCCGTTATGGCGCCTTCCATGACTACCAGGGGGGTCCGTCGAACCCCACATAACGCCACCTTAAGGCAGCAGAGAACAAGATACCAATCCTGAGCGGTTCCAACGCATTTTTTTGGGCCCATCTGTCAGGGTTCCTCCGAGCCATAATCCGCAGGTAGCGGTCATCCATTGCACTAGTAATCCTTGAGCGGCCTGAGCGAGGCATGTCATCGACCCTGTCTCTCTGTATCTCCTCCATGTATGAACAACATCGCTTTGGTTCACGCCTGCACAGTTCCCTTGTTGACAGCCCTTCCTGGCACAAAATAACAATGCGGACGCAATCGAACTCGGTATTCATCGTCTAGGCATGGTTGAACTACAGACAACACGAGCTGTGTACCTCCTTCCGGGTGGAATGACTGGAACTGATCGGCTGTCGGACCCCCTCTGTCTAATAGACGCTGCTCGGGCATGGTTGTTTACATGTTTGGGCGGGTTTAGTGACATCTCTGAACAGTCAAAGGGACTGTGTCTGTGATACATTATCCACAGTCAACGTCTATCTTCAGGAGGTCTAGGAACCGGGCTGATGCAAAACTTTTTTTGATGTGGTTACATATGTAGTGGCCATATTGTGGAGAACACTGACAGTGAAAGTAATTACATGTAAATTATTGTAACGTAAATGTGAGTTTCTAATATTGATTTGCAGAAGTAGCGGCTCCGGCCTCGTAATCTGACATACGCCTGGGAGAGTGGTGTGCTGACCACATGCCCCTCTATCTCTTCATCCAGAGACGCCTGTGGAGTGAGGATGACACGGCGGCCGGTCGGTACCGTTGGGCCTTCATGCCCTGTTCAGGCGGAGTATAGTGTTTTACTATTGATTTCATAATAGGTATCGAAATGAAACAACTACTACAGTATGTTGCTGTGATAGAAAATTTATTAAATTTTAAGTCAATTTTTGCTTGTTATTTACGGCTATATACACTCCTGGAAATGCAAAAAAGAACACATTGACACCGGTGTGTCAGACCCACCATACTTGCTCCGGACACTGCTAGAGGGCTGTACAAGCAATGATCACACGCTCGGCACAGCGGACACACCAGGAACCGCGGTGTTGGCCGTCGAGTGGCGCTAGCTGCGCAGCATTTGTGCTCCGCCGCCGTCAGTGTCAGCCAGTTTGCCGTGGCATACGGAGCTCCATCGCAGTCTTTAACACTGGTAGCATGCCGCGACAGCGTGGACGTGAACCGTATGTGCAGTTGACGGACTTTGAGCGAGGGCGTATAGTGGGCATGCGGGAGGACGGGTGGACGTACCGCCGAATTGCTCAACACGTGGGGCGTGAGGTCTCCACAGTACATCGATGTCGTCGCCAGTGGTCGGCGGAAGGTGCACGTGCCCGTCGACCTGGGACCGGACCGCAGCGACGCACGGATGCACGCCAAGACCGTAGGATCCTACGCAGTGCCGTAGGGGACCGCACCGCCACTTCCCAGCAAATTAGGGACACTGTTGCTCCTGGGGTATCAGCGAGGACCATTCGCAATCGTCTCCATGAAGCTGGGCTACGGTCCCGCACACCGTTAGGCCGTCTTCCGCTCACGCCCCAACATCGTGCAGCCCGCCTCCAGTGGTGTCGCGACAGGCGTGAATGGAGGGACCAATGGAGACGTGTCGTCTTCAGCGATGAGAGTCGCTTCTGCCTTGGTGCCAATGATGGTCGTATGCGTGTTTGGCGCCGTGCAGGTGAGCGCCACAATCAGGACTGCATACGACCGAGGCACACAGGGCCAACACCCGGCATCATGGTGTGGGGAGCGATCTCCTACACTGGCCGTACACCACTGGTGATCGTCGAGGGGACACTGAATAGTGCACGGTACATCCAAACCGTCATCGAACCCATCGTTCTACCATTCCTAGACCGGCAAGGGAACTTGCTGTTCCAACAGGACAATGCACGTCCGCATGTATCCCGTGCCACCCAACGTGCTCTAGAAGGTGTAAGTCAACTACCCTGGCCAGCAAGATCTCCGGATCTGTCCCCCATTGAGCATGTTTGGGACTAGATGAAGCGTCGTCTCACGCGGTCTGCACGTCCAGCACGAACGCTGGTCCAACTGAGGCGCCAGGTGGAAATGGCATGGCAAGCCGTTCCACAGGACTACATCCAGCATCTCTACGATCGTCTCCATGGGAGAATAGCAGCCTGCATTGCTGCGAAAGGTGGATATACTCTGTACTAGTGCCGACATTGTGCATGCTCTGTTGCCTGTGTCTATGTGCCTGTGGTTCTGTCAGTGTGATCATGTGATGTATCTGATCCCAGGAATGTGTCAATAAAGTTTCCCCTTCCTGGGACAATGAATTCACGGTGTTCTTATTTCAATTTCCAGGAGTGTATTATTAGGCGTTATAGGTTCCCATAGATTTCGAGATGTGGGTTTTACTTTGAAATATATCTATGAAATGATATGTGTTTTTAAAACTCCATGTTTCAATGGTTCCAAAATGAAATTTGCTTAAAACAACTGAGGGTTTACTTTTTGCCGATTTCTTCACGTATACCTGGCTTACAATGACAATAAAGACTTAAGTATTTGAAAAATTTTTAAACTATGCTTTTTCTTTCATAGTGCTGGGACTTTACGAGTTGACCAAGGTAAGGTAATAGGAAGTATCTCCACAGACATCCGACAGCCTCTACGAATTTTCGAATAATGGAAGCTAGTACGTTGTACGGGATGTCGAATGCTCAACAGAAAGGAAACTGATGTCTAGAGTTAAGCGTTAAACGACTTCATTGCATACATAAAACAATTAAATGCACCGTATCAGCAGCACCGTCAGACTATGCGCTGAGGATCTTCGTTGGCAGGAAAGTATTTTCGTTGGATGAACGTCAGCAAATGCAGGAGTTGGACAAAATTTTCACTTGTTTATGAGCGTAGAAACATCAGGAAGTAAGTCACACACGTCGCCCCCACGGGTAAGACCAGTGAGCAAGAGTGGCGCATTGTCGTCAAAGAGAACGCGTTCTGCCTTCCAAATCAAATGTGTGTGAAATCTTATGGGACTTAGCTGCTAAGGTCATCAGTCCCTAAGCTTACACAATACTTAACGTAAATTATCCGAAGGACGAATACACACACACATGCTTGAGGGAGGACTCTAACCTCCGCCGGGACCAGCCGCACAGTCCGTGACTGCAGCGCCTTGGACCGCCTGGCTAATCCCGCGCGGCTATTCTGCCTTCCCAGTTCTGCTTGTAGTGATCCAGCTACACACGCCTGACGAAATTAAGACCTGATCTGCTATGTTATCTAGTTCAGTTATCAATCAACCCTGCCACTAAATTTTCGCCGAACTACCGTGAAACACTGAGTCAATCCCGCTCGTTGGAAATCTGATCCGGTGTGAAAAATGAAACTCTCTGATTTCTACTAACAAAAGTTGGAACGTTTTCCCTAACATTTATCTCTGCATACACAGGTAGGTACGGTATAACTGCATGCCTATATGGCTATGATAAGGTGGCGATAGGATGTTTAGTCCTAAGTGAAAACACAGTGCTCTGTCTGGCACTTGTTATGTTTACTCGCATGTGCCTATATTGCACCAATCAGGAGCAAGCAGCTCTGCTGTCATTGGCTATTGCATTCAGCTTAATGGCGGCCGACACTATTCGAACAAATCCAATGCCACATTAAATTCACTCGCAGAAATTGCGGTGCATTTGTTTCACACTCACGAAAAGATACTTAAAATAGCAGGCAGTGACAACGGCGCTAAAATTATAAATGAAAGAAATAAGCATAGGATTGGAAACTGTTGTGGGTTGGCAGGAGAGCCAACACCGGTTTACTAGAGGAAGCCGAAAGGCACGCGTTTTAGCTCACGCAGGCTGGCGTGAGGTCTGGAACAGGACAACGAAATTAGACTTTAGAAAAAACGGACGTAACTGGTGGAATACTTAACTTTAATCCATAAATGGTGAACATCGCTCTTGACGGTACATTATTCATAATCTCAGTAGTAACTGGTAATGGCGCCTTGCTAGGTCGTAGCAAATGACGTAGCTGAAGGCTATGCTAACTATCGTCTCGGCAACTGAGAGCGTATATTGTCAGTGAACCATCGCCAGCAAAGTCGGTTGTACAACTGGGGCGAGTTCTAGGAAGTCTCTCTAGACCTGCTCGGTCTGCAATCAATGAAAGTGGCGACACGCGGGTCCGACGTATACTAACGGACCGCGGCCGATTTAAAGGCTACCACCTAGCAAGTCTGGTGTCTGGCGGTGACACCACAAAACAACTACACTGATGGAGGTCAATAATGCCCACATGAAAGACAAAGTTTCGTTAACATGACAATTATTTTAAAGAAGAAGCAAATTAAAGATTAGTTTCTTTGAACAAATTCCAAATACGAAGCTTACAATTTTAATAGTTATTTTAGTTTCTGACAAGAGCTAAAGCAGCTGTCCGCATCTGTTATGATGCAGGCGGTGAGGTGCAATGTTGGCTGCTTACCGTTGCAGACGGCGTGTAGAAATGAGCTCCGTCGTGTGTACATGCTGCAGACGAATCATCCCATGCTCAAGTTTACTTTCCACTAGGCGAAGATTCCGTCAGTGGCGTATTATATGCCACTGGATTGTTGGACGTTGTTACAATTGTTGCCAACATTCAGCTTTGCACGAGCGACTTATTGTGTCCCTCATGCACAACGCACAGCTCAGTAGAGGGTTTTAAAGTTATTTCGATTGCGGAATTACAGTCTCTTCGCTTACCACGCGAAAATGGCGACCGCGTACTTCCTGCACACTCATAATACACAGCTTCTGTACGTCTTTGGCATAATCAACGGTTCATGCACATGGTAATCGGCGACGGCGCGAATATGCATTGAAATTATAAAGTATTTACAGGGTGTTTCAAAAATGACCGGTATATTTGAAACGGCAATAAAAACTAAACGAGCAGCGATAGAAATACACCGTTTCTTGCAATATGCTTGGGACAACAGTACATTTTCAGGCAGACAAACTTTCGAAATTACAGTAGTTACAATTTTCAACAACAGATGGCGCTGCAAGTGATGTGAAAGATATAGAAGACAACGCAGTCTGTGGGTGCGCCATTCTGTACGTCGTCTTTCTGCTGTAAGCGTGTGCTGTTCACAACGTGCAAGTGTGCTGTAGACAACATGGTTTATTCCTTAGAACAGAGGATTTTTCTGGTGTTGGCATTCCACCGCCTAGAACACAGTGTTGTTGCAACAAGACGAAGTTTTCAACGGAGGTTTAATGTAACCAAAGGACCGAAAAGCGATACAATAAAGGATCTGTTTGAAAAATTTCAACGAACTGGGAACGTGACGGATGAACGTGCTGGAAAGGTAGGGCGACCGCGTACGGCAACAGAGGGCAACGCGCAGCTAGTGCAGCAAGTGATCCGACAGCGGCCTCGGGTTTCCGTTCGCCGTGTTGCAGCTGCGGTCCAAATGACGCCAACGTCCACGTATCGTCTCATGCGCCAGAGTTTACACCTCTATCCATACAAAATTCAAACGCGGCAACCCCTCAGCGCCGCTACCATTGCTGCACGAGAGACATTCGCTAACGATATAGTGCACAGGATTGATGACGGCGATATGCATGTGGCCAGCATTTGGTTTACTGACGAAGCTTGTTTTTACCTGGGCGGCTTCGTCAATAAACAGAACTGGCGCATATGGGGAACCGAAAAGCCCCATGTTGCAGTCCCATCGTCCCTGCATCCTCAAAAAGTACTGGTCTGGGCCGCCATTTCTTCCAAAGGAATCATTGGCCCATTTTTCAGATCCGAAACGATTACTGCATCACGCTATCTGGACATTCTTCGTGAATTTGTGGCGGTACAAACTTCCTTAGACGACACTGCGAACACCTCGTGGTTTATGCAAGATGGTGCCCGGCCACATCGCACGGCCGACGTCTTTAATTTCCTGAATGAATATTTCGATGATCGTGTGATTGCTTTGGGCTATCCGAAACATACAGGAGGCGGCGTGGATTGGCCTCCCTATTCGCCAGACATGAACCCCTGTGACTTCTTTCTGTGGGGACACTTGAAAGACCAGGTGTACCGCCAGAATCCAGAAACAATTGAACAGCTGAAGCAGTACATTTCATCTGTATGTAGCCATTCCGCCAGACACGTTGTCAAAGGTTTCGGGTAATTTCATTCAGAGACTACGCCATATTTTTGCTACGCATGGTGGATATGTGGAAAATATCGTACTATAGAGTTTCCCAGACCACAGCACCATCTGTTGTTGAAAATTGTAACTACCGTAATTTCGAAAGTTTGTCTGCCTCAAAATGTACTGTTGTCCCAAGCATATTGCAAGAAACGGTGTATTTCTATCGCTGCTCGTTTAGTTTTTATTGCCGTTTCAAATATACCGGTCATTTTTTAAACACCCTGTAAAATGCACATGGCACAGTCACAATGAGCACAGTTCTTTCCAGAACACCGTAACTACATGTCGTCTGTCCATTGATATGCGAGTCCGCCTCCGTAGCGCAGTGGTAGCGTTACCGCAAGGGATGTCGAGTTCGATTCCCGGCAGGGGACTGGGTGTTGTGTGTCTTTCATCATCACTCACACGCAAATCGCCGACGTGGCGTAAACTTTTGACTTGCAATACGGCGACCGAACCCCGAAGTGAATATCCCGGCCAATAGCTATATTGTCATAGTTTGGCAGTTTTACACAGTCCAACTTCTATGTTTTTACAGTCCATTACAGGAAGGAGCAGGAATGTATCTCATCGTTAATCAGTTGCGTCCGCACCGATTGTTTAACGACACAACATAGTCAGCACACTTCAACCTCCTTCCACCTTCTCGGTACAAACACGAGTGCAACACACGCTCTACTCACACTGTTCGACCCTCACAATCGATATTCTGGTTGCTCTCGCTCTGTTTGTACAATCTCACAGTACACATTCAACTTTACAAAGTCATTTCAACCAAAATTAATCCGGTAAATGATAAACGAAGAATCAAAATAGTGTGGCTGAGCGTTTCTAGGCGCTACAGTCTGGAAGCGCGAGACCGCTACGGTCGCAGATTCGAATCCTGCCTCGGGCATGGATATTTGTGATGTCCTCAGGTTAGTTAGGTTTAAGTAGTTCTAAGTTCTAGGGGACTGATGACCTCAGAAGTTAAGTCCCATAGTGCTCAGAGCCATTTGAACCAATCAAAATATTTTACATATTCAATAGATAAGAAAAGCTAATTACTAGTGTCCGAAAGGGAAATAATATCCGCTGCATATTATAATTTTCATCAAACAGCTACTCATTACGAATAGAAGAAAATGAACAGTATGCTATATCACCAGAAATTGATTTACAACTACGAAAAAAGAAAAAAGAAAGAAAGGAAACAGAAAAAAACCTCTTATATAGGTCACAACTTAATATTTATTGGAAGGTAAGACAGTAGTGAGCGTGGTATGGAACGTAGAATAGGCTCAAGTTATTCTGCGCAGATTACACTTTTCATAATTTATTAAAATAAGACTCAAAGAGATTCTTTACAATATTCAAATAGCAACAGTTAACGACTATAGAAACTTCTTTTTCTTTTGCATGTGCCTTTGTCCCATAGTTTGCGCAGGGTCGGCATGGTTACGATCGTATTTGGCATGGTTAATTGAAGGGGCGGCCAGATCCCCCTTCCTGCCGCCACCCGTACCCCCCAGGACAGAATCAGTGTTCCCCAGCTGTCTGTGTCTAGTGTAAACCATGAAAGAATGCGAACGTGTTTCAGATCTCTTCGAGGCGTGTAACTGAGACGGGACATGGGGAGCCACCCCGTATTCGCCTGGTGGGATGTGGAAAACCGCCTAAAAACCACATTCAGGCTGGTCGGCACACTGGCCCTCGTTGTCAATCCGCTGTGCGGATTCGATCCAGGCCCGGCGCGCCTACCCGAGTCTAGGAAGCAGCGCATTAGCGCTCTCTGCTAACCTGGCGGGTCTAACGACTACAGAAACATAGCTCACAAAATAGCAACGCAATTAATCGCAGTCCAAACTCGAGGCATTTGCCACGCATATGAGAAACTCCCCATCGCACTCCCCTTTGATTCACTGGGAAGATGGCCCAGTGGATTGCCCTTCAAAAATTGAACGCAGATCAAGCATGAAAACAGGAAGAAAGTGTACTGCAGTGTGAAAAAAAAAGCAAAATAGAAACAGTGAACGGTCCAAGATTAACAAGTGCAACATCGAGCGAAATAGAAAAGCCACAGCGTCGTGGTTTAGTGCTCACGGTGTTGAAATCGTAAGCGAACGAGACGTTTTGAAGACTCTCCCGCGCCATTTATTTTCAATTTTTTTTTCCACAACACTATGAACTGGCCGTCCGATCATTGAAATGTTTGTTCTCTTCCTGTAGTCTTTACAGTTATCGTACCGTACGTTAATTAGTCATTAATGAGTCATGTGCTAAGAATGCATTACCATCGCAACTAAATGTAATGAACAGTGCGAGCAGGCGAGATACCACATAGACTAGACGTGTCACGGAAACAGAAACAACAAATAAAAGGCTGTGTACTATGTTACAACAAAGTAATTTAAGAGTCCAAATGCAACTCCAAAAATGTTGAAAACATATGTTTTGACAGAGCACAGAGAAATTGTGTGATTGTGAAACTGTTGCGTTCATTTGTTGCAGCTTATGTGACAAACTATAATCTTTTCATTATTTCCTTGCGAGTTTTCACATTCACATTCATACGAACACCGAAATCTGGCAGGGAGGCATACCTCACTCGCCAGGCGTACAAATCAGGTGCGTCGATAAGAGATTGCTATCATATGACAGACGTACTGTAACTAACGCCGTAACTCACACACTAGAACTGTTTTCCGGTGGATGATTCGGTTGACTTGTCGTATTGTCATCAAACATTCACGGTTCCCATTCGAAAGCCACTTCCTTTTGGCTGCTAGGAGAGTAGTTGTGCAGAATCAACTTTCATTATAGGTCTCTTCCTTACACCTCGCTGTTGAAAATGGACGTTACACGACGACACAGACCGAAATTTGAACAAGGAACAAACAAAAACAAATTGGCAGGAGTGAGCTTTGTAGACGGTGACTATCCAACATCGTGACCACCTGCCATGGCTGTTCCGCGCTCCTTTATGTTGCATTTCTTGTGCTTGGAGCGTTCATTGTTTCAATTTTGCTTTTTTCTCACCATTCGATAGGCCTTCTTTTTGTTTTCATGCTTGATCTGTGTTCAATTTTTGACGGGCTGTCCAATGGACCCTCTTACCACTAAATCTGAGGCGGCTGCGACGGGGAGTTTCCCTTTTCAGGACCATACTAAATGGTTCAAATGGCTCTGAGCACTATGGGACTTAACATCTGTGGTCATCAGTCCCCTAGAACTTAGAACTACTTAAACCTAACTCACCTAAGGACATCACACACAGCCATGCCCGAGGCAGGATTCGAACCTGCGACCGCAGCAGTCACGCGGTTCCGGACTGAGCGCCTAGAACCGCACGGCCACCGCGGCCGGCAGGACCATACTCTTCAGCTATATACTCAATGTTTGACTGGGTATGTACGTATAGTACAATTCTGAAATTAAGGAAACCTATCGTTCCTACACCAACAAGAATTAAAAATTTTAAACCGACACGATAGCTAACAGTTACATCTGCATCTTCATACACATTCCGCAAATCGCCGTACGCTGCGTGGCGGAGGGGTGCCTTATACCACTGCCGTTTCCTCTTCTGTTCCATTCGCCAACAGAGCTAGGGAAAAAGACTGTGTAAAGCCCTCCTTACGAGTCTTACTAATGCTGTATCCGAAAGTTTCAGGACTGTTTTTCCTACTCATCCGCATTAACTTACATTTTTCTACAGTCATCACACCAACTATAAATTTTGCTTGTCAGTTGTATATTTCTTCAGTCGCTCACCGACATCATCTTCCCGTATAGGACTGTGTCATCAGCAAACTGCCGTAAATTGCTGTTCACCCTGTCCGTCAGGTCATTTACGTATATAAGGCAGAAAACTGGTCCTGTAAAACTTTCGTGGGACACTCTTGACGATATCCTTGCCTCTGATGAACTCTAGCCGTGTAAGACCACGTACTGGGCCCTGTTACTTAACGTCTTCGAGCCACTCACATATCTGGGAACTTAAACCGTTTGTCCGGACCTTCGACAACAGTCCGCTAAAGGCCACCGAGAGAAATGCTTTCTGGAAATCTAGGAATATGGAAACATGTTACATGTGGCCTCTTGCCATGATCTATGTAACAGATTAAATATTACGTAAAAATGCGTATAATAACCAATTAATAAAATCCTAATGTCATTTGACAGAACACACAACGGGGCAGAATCGGATAGTCTTAGACAATCGGGGAATCAATGAACTACTAAACACAAATGCCACTTAACCCTCTAACGGTAAGGTTTGGGTTGGAACCGACCCCAACGAGTCTGTTTTGTTTATAACTCCCCACTCCCTTTTCTGAGAGCGCTGTGGTTCCAGCTACCCTACCAGCCAGTCGTCCCGAGAACGCCGAGGAGGCAACGTCAATCTGATGAGTGACCTCTCTATCCGAAACCTACATTACCCGCGCTCGGGTTGGATCCGACCCCACCTTACTGTTTACGTCACACTTATTAGTTTCTTTTGTGGGGAGGATTCAACCCCATATTGATGTTTATATTACATCTAAGTTTTGTTTTCTCTACTAGTATCTTACTAAAATGGTGCATCAACTCCTGAGGAGATATACGAGGTGCATTCAAGTTCTAAGGCCTCCGATTTTTTTTCTCCGGACTGGAAAGAGATAGAAACATGCACATTGTTTTAAAATGAGGCCGCCTTCATTGTCAATACGTCCCAGAGATGGCAGCACCGTACGGCAGATGGAATTTTACCGCCAGCGGCGAGAATGAGAACTGTTTTAAATACTTAAAATGGCGACGCTTTCCTTACTTGAACAGCGTGCAATCATTCGTTTTCTGAATTTGCGTGGTGTGAAACCAATTGAAATTCATCGACAGTTGAAGGAGACGTGTGATGATGGAGTTATGGATGTGTCGAAAGTGCGTTCGTGGGTGCGACAGTTTAATGAAGGCTGAACATCGTGTGACAACAAACCGAAACAACCTTGGGCTCGCACAAGCCGGTCTGACGACATGATCGAGAAAGTGGAGTGAATTGTTTTGGGGGATCGCCGAATGACTGTTGAACAGATCGCCTCCAGAGTTGGTATTTCTGTGGGTTCTGTGCACACAATCCTGCATGACGACCTGAAAATGCGAAAAGTGTCATCGAGGTGGGTGCCACGAATGCTGACAGACGACCACATGGCTGCCCGTGTGGCATGTTGCCAAGCAATGTTGACGTGCAACGACAGCATGAATGGGACTTTCTTTTCGTCGGTGACAATGGATGAGACGTGGATACCATTTTTCAATCCAGAAACAAAGCGCCAGTCAGCTCAATGGAAGCACACAGATTCACCGCCACCAAAGAATTTCGGGTAACCGCCAGTGCTGAAAAAATGATGGTGTCCATGTTCTGGGACAGCGAGGGCGTAATCCTTACCCATTGCGTTCCAAAGGGCACTACGGTAACAGGTGCATCCTACGAAAATGTTTTGAAGAACAAATGCCTTCCTGCACTGCAACAAAAACGTCCGGGAAGGGCTGCGCGTGTGCTGTTTCACCAAGACAACGCACCCGCACATCAAGCTAACGTTACGCAACAGTTTCTTCGTGATAACAACTTTGAAGTGATTCCTCATGCTCCCTACTCACCTGACCTGGCTCCTAGTGACTTTTGGCTTTTTCCAACAATGAAAGACACTCTCCGTGGCCGCACATTCACCAGCCGTGCTGCTATTGCCTCAGCGATTTTCCAGTGGTCAAAACAGACTCCTAAAGAAGCCTTCGCCGCTGCCATGGAATCATGGCGTCAGCGTTGTGAAAAATGTGTACGTCTGCAGGGCGATTGCGTCGAGAAGAAACGCCTGTTTCATCGATTTCGGGTGAGTAGTTAATTAGAAAAAAAATCGGAGTCCTTAGAACTTGAATGCGCCTCGTACTACGAGGCTGAGTCAGAGGATGGCGACAATATCGATGCAGAAAACTTTTCAGAAACCGAGGATTCGAGTTTGATAATTCTCAGTCAGATGTAGATGGTGAGAGAAATTTTGAGCTAGATAAAGACTTAGAGACAATATGGACCAACAAACCCGTCCATTACAAAATTTTCTAGGACACCAGCGTCAAATATTATTACTCATCTCCCTGGTCCACGTGGAGAAGCAAGGGGGGTCACTAGTGAATTGGAAATATTTGTATTATTTATAGATTCGAAATTTATAGAAAAAATTGTTTTGTACACAAATCTTGAAATCGAGAAATTTAGGCAAAAGTACAATACGGTCCAGTGGTTTCATTCACCAACAGAGGGCGTTGAAATAAAAGGGTTGATGAGCCTTCTCTTCGTGAGTGGTGTCCTAAAAAATTCTATGCTCAGTGTAGATGAGATGTTTTCAGAAACCTATGGACCTCCGGTATTCCGTTGCACTATGTGCAAGAAAAGGTTTGCATTTCTTCTAGAAAACCTCCGCTTCGATGATAAAGCCACCAGAGATGCCAGAAAAATCAACGACAAATTTCCGGCTTTCAGAGAAGTGTGGGACATGTTTGAATCTAACAGTGAAAAAATTATAGTCCATCTGAATATGTCGCAGTATATGAGACTCTACTGAGTTTTCGGGGTGCCTGTCCATTCAAAACGTATATCCCATTGAAACCCGACTAATATGAGTTGAAAATAATGTCACTATGCGACGCAGGGACATTCTATTTTTTGCGTGGCATTCCATACACTGGCAAAGACAACAGAATAAAGAGGAGACCTGGAGATTTGCCTTTACGTGCCCAGTATGTTTTGCACCTGACGGAATCTATCAGGGGCTCTAATAGAAACATTACAGCGGACGACTGGTTCTCCTCACTGGAGGTGACTGACGCCCTCCTCCAAAAGAAACTCACACTTGTAGGTACACTGAGGAGGAGCAAACCGCAAGTACCACCATCAATGCTGCTTTCTGCTCCAGTAGGCTCTTCAACATTTATGTATCAGGACGACAAAACTTTGGTGTCATTTACCCCAAATAAAAATAAAAAAGTTTTACTGATATCGTCTACTCACTTCTCTGGAGAGATAAATGAAAAATCAAATAAGCCTGAAATTGTGGATTTCTACAATCTAATGGAGGGGTCGATGTATTAGATATGCTTTGCCACAGCAGGACCACAAAAAGAAAATGCCACAGCAGGACCACAAAAAGAAAATCGAGAAGATGGCCCATGCGGTACTTTTATGCTATTTTAGGCATCGCTGCTATAAATAGTTTTATCATTTACAAAAGCAATAGCAAAATGGACAGCTTTTCATATGACGCTAGAATATCATTTCTCAAAAATCTTGCGCTCTCTTTGACAAAACCTCTTATGGAAAAGAGATTGAATAATAGATATCTTCCCCGTGAGCTCCGTTCGTCTATTGGAAAACTTTTAGAAAAAGAACCAATCGAATTAGACAAGCCTACCCAAGCACAGCCACTAGAGAAAAGATGTGATTTTTGTGACAGATCAAAAGATAGGAAGGGGAATGCTTTTTGTAGTAAGTGTAATCGCTCTATATGTGGGGATCATAAAGTTATTACATGACCTGGCTGTGAAGAAACTGAGATGTGATAAATTGTGTCAAATATGTATTTTCAGGGCTATATCTGATCGTTTCCAGGATAACATTATACATTTATTATTTGTTCCTATTACATTATGTGTACAAAGACATTTATTATTGAGAACTTTCTATTTCGAAACTGCTGACACTATAATTATTTTCTACAATTAGTAAGAGATATTTCTCGTTTAGTTCCTATCTTTAGAATTTCTAAGAACTCAAGTTCCTAGTTGATGACTGAATCTATTGATTTTTACTATGTTTTCGATAATTTTATACCGAATATTTCTATTAAGGTATTTTTTGTAATCAAGTTCCTATTTTTTTCCAAAGTACTTTATATTCTTACTTATTGACTATAAAAATAAAAAAACTTGATGTTATAACAAATATTATGTGTGTTTAATTGATAATAAAACTTTTTCCAATTATTCATTTTTTTATTTTACCCGGAAAAATCGATATTTGGAGGGTAGGGCCTGATCCAACCCCACCTTACCGTTTATATCAGGAAACTTCACCTGACCGTTAGAGGGTTAACAAAACAGATACAACGTCACATTCTGTTCTCCTAGCACGCGCATCGAAAAGGAACGCGGATCGTAACCGCAGCTGAGAAGTTCACGGCGTCCCTTGCTAGCGGCTGTGTCTGCTTGAACCTGCTGCCACTGCAGGTAGCCGTAGAAGAGCGTCGCTTGCATATCGGAAATCACCGACGTAGCCCGCGGCAGCTCGCCGTATTTGGTATACAGCCCAGCGGTAGACAGAGAGAGAGAGAGAGGGAGAGAGAGAGGGGGGGGGGGCAGAGAGAAAGAGAGAGAGAGAGAGAGAGAGAGAGAGGTGTATGACGCACGTTAACTGTCTGTGTTGCCGCTCCGCCTTCTGGCTTACTTCTTGGTTCTCCCCTCACTCCCTCCAGATCGGTGTGAGTGCCTTACTTAGCCGTTGGTCAAACAGACTGCTTGTCGACCCCAGCACTAGCAGCAACACCGCTCTGACAAGGAACCCTTTGAGTGCGAGGTCGCCAAAGGCGAGTGACGTTTAG
The DNA here is from genome assembly GCF_023864275.1 of Schistocerca cancellata. Classification (NCBI taxonomy): domain Eukaryota; kingdom Metazoa; phylum Arthropoda; class Insecta; order Orthoptera; family Acrididae; genus Schistocerca; species Schistocerca cancellata. The sequence continues at coordinate 18,820,161 of NC_064633.1, read as the reverse complement.
CGCATTCGACGCCCCACGTACAACCACAATATTTTTGGCTTCTAACGGCAACAGGTGGCGTAACTGGAGGTAACCAGTAGTGAGCACAAAAAAATGGCTCTGAACAGTATGGGACTTAACATCTGTGGTCATCAGTCCCCTAGAACTTAAAACTACTTAAACCTAAATAACCTAAGGACATCACACACATCCATGCCCGAGGCAGGATTCGAACCAGCGATCGTAGCGGTCACGCGGTTCCAGACTGAAGCGCCTAGAACCGCTCGGCCACACCGGCCGGCAGTAGCGAGCACAGCACGAGGCCACGGAGCGTCGTGAACTGCTTAGTCGACTAGTAAAGCCTAGTTTACACGACGACATTGGGTTGCGCCACTCGTTGCGTGGAATGAGTTGCACGCAAATGGTTTCATATTTGACTGTCGACACGGCGAAACCAGTATACACTTCAATTTCGTCGTTTTGTGGGTTCCTGAGTCGTGTCTGAAATGAAAGTTTTGGCAGCTGCACGTCGCACGATGGTTAAAGCTAGTTATGTGGAATCGCTGCATAAGAAAAAAACAAGAAACGTGTTTCGATTCGTGACTGGATGGAGAAAAGACGTCAGCTCGGCTGCTCAGTATTCTTGCTGAAATAATTTGTAATGGAAGGCCCAAGAAGTCCTTTTAATTATCTTAGAATGTCACCAGAACTGTTCACGTTTCTTCTAAATAGAGTTAATTTTGCGATAAGGATTAAAGATACTGTAATGCATGACGCACTTCGTCAGAACTGAAATTACATATCTCATTGCGCGCATTACAATCGAGAACACTTGGCATGCCCTAACATACGGATTTATTTGGTGATGACACTTTTTCATTGACACCAATAATTATTAACATTAACAGTAACTGTGATGTAGCCGCCAGACAGCACACTTGCTAGGTGGTAGCCTTTAAATCGGCCGCGGTCCGTTAGTATACGTCGGACCTGCGTGTCGCCACTATCAGTGATTACAGCCCGAGCGCCGCCACACGGCAGGTCTAGTCTAGAGAGACTCCCTAGCACTCGCCCCAGTTGTACAGCAGACTTTGCTAGCGATGGTTCACTGACAAATTACGCTCTCATTGGCAGAGACGACAGTTTACCATAGCCTTCAGCTACATCACTTGCTACGACCTAGCAAGGCGCCATATTCAGTTACTATAAGAAATATCTTCAAGAATGTATTCTGAACAGATAATATTGTGAATCATGTACCATCAAGAGCGACGTTCATCATTAATGGATTAAAGTTAAGTATGAAACTAATTACGTCCGCTTTCTGAATTCTCATTCCTTGTCATGTTGCAGACCTCACGTCATTATAGTTCTCTCCTCCTCGTCATTATAGTTCTCTCTCTCTAGCCTGCTTGAGCTAAAACGCGTGCATTTCGGCCTCCACTCGTAACACAGTGTTGGCTCTTCTGCTAACACAAAAGTAACAATTATTAACATCAACAGCAGTAATTATTCGAACAGGCCCCATTAAGAAGAGAATGGTTTGCAGACTACTCTCTTGAAGATAGATCTGTACAGTGGCAATATTTCAAAATTCAAACATATGTGAGTGGGGAGCACTGCTGCGACGTTTCAGATAGATGAATATTGAATAAAGAATGCAGCTTCGTGATTTGTGTAGCCTTCCCTCCTGTCAACAACATTCCTTAAAAAAAATAGTCGGCCAACTCGAACGATGGGATTTTAGTCTTGTAAACGAGAGCATTTCCACAGCTAGGATTAGATTTGCTTGTATTTTTTCACAATTGAGCTGTATATGTGCTTCTAATTCAATAAATTTTGCCCTGCAACTCAGATATTGTCAACTTCCTGTGTTCTAATCGCGCGTGAAGGTCTCAGGAACAGCAATATATTGCTTATTTTTGTAATCAGCATCACTGAAATCCCACAAACACCTATGCAAAGCATAGATGTCCAAAAAGCGAACCTTATTCTCCGTTCCTCACCGCATATTTCAGTTTCTCTACACACTACGAACACACATAATCTTAAAACTCATGCAACTACTGTCGCCAAAGCTGGAACACGCCGAAAATTTTTAGTTTCACCTACGAGTTGCGCAAACGCTGGGCGCCCATGCGCAGTGGCCGGTAGCGCAGTTGCCTGCAACCTAGTGTCGTCGTGTAAACTAGGCTTAACTCACGACAGTGTTACAGTCCTAGTGGCATTGATAGAAAACAGAGCAATGGCAACGACAAACAAAGCAAACATTTCATTACGTCTGCAACGATAGTTGCCGAAGTTGACATGTCGTCGGGAAGGAACCCAAGGAATTTCACAGACTGAAAAAGAAGTGGCAGATGAAATATTAGTGTTTCTGCGAAATGATTCAGTGAAATGTGTCGTCGCATACGCTCGACTCTACGGACAATGTATACGAGGAGTACGTGCTTAACAAGAGAAAGCTATATTGAAATAAAGGCGAGCCATGGAGTTCATCGTCCTTGTCGGACAGGAAGCCACAGCCTCCAGCGAAACATAGTTAAGGACAATCGATGTCCAAGGAGTGGGTACTAAACATATTACGTAGATGGGAGAGCGCCGGCCGCTGTGACCGAGCGGTTGTAGGCGCTTCAGTCCGGAACCACGCGACTGCTACGGTCGCAGGTTCGAATCCTGCCTCGGGCATGGATGTGTGTGATGTCCTTAGGTTAGTTAGGTCTAAGTAGTTCTATGTCTAGGGGACTGATAACCTCAGACGTTAAGTCCCATAGTGCTTAGAGCCATTTGAACATGGGAGAGCATCCGCAGTATAGTAAAAAAACATGTACTGGCAAATTTCGAATTAGTGCGCAGCAATATGACCGTGTGGTGGATAAGAAAAATGACGGATATTCAAGGGAGGACAATGCGCGCTTGATACAAAAACGTGTTTGTGCATGATAGGGATCTAATACATTATGCAAATCAGAGTGTGCGCGACGTAGGTTACAGCTATTTCAAGGGAAGCAATGGATGGTTGCATAACTTCAGACAGTGCTACACAATTGGAAGATGCAAGATAGCGAAACTGCAAATAAAGCGTCAACTTGGAGATGCACAGCAAACTGTGGAGTTGCCCCGAAAACTTGCAAATGAGTTACTAATCTTATCCCAGCGTTCATTAAGGAATTTGTTTTCAGTTCTGGCCAATCGGGATTTGAACAGGAAATACATATTAAAGGACCCCCTGGAAATTAGAAGTACCAAGAGAGTTGTATCAACATCAGCTAACATCAATGCCTAACGCATTCGTATACAATTATACCGACTGTTAATCTGAACAGCAAATTGGTTGTAAAGCTATTTATTGTGCAGGGAGAAGTTGTAGGTGTTCTGCCTGCTATGATTCTTTCTCGTGTACGTGATCTTGTAAGGGCAGTAGAGAACATTTACGTCATAGCAAACGAGAGTGGGAAAGTAGGTGTAAAAGAACAACTGTGGTATGTGTTATGTATGAGGCGGAACTATGGGCCTCATGGAAAAAGGGTGACCCCCGCAGAGTCACGCAATTTGACTCTTAGTCTGATTAAAAGGGGTGGCCATTATTGCACGTGTTGATCACGTAGGCTGACGTGAGGATCAATGAACTATACTTGACGGGATGTATCTGGAACATCTTTAGGTGATTAGGAGTTAGTCGACAGCAATACAATTAAATACTTAGCTTTAATTAAGCATCAGCGATGAACGTCGATCTTGGCTTCGAACAAAAATATTTACAAGTGCAGTTATAGTCTGAACTGCGAATACTTCTTTACAATTCTGATTGCTTCGCACATATAGATCAATTGGCAATGCATAAACTGTATGTGGCGCCTGGGTAGGTCGTAGCTACTGACTTAGCTGAAGGCTGTGCTAACTAGCGTCTCTGCAAATGAGATCTCTGAAGCTATAACGAGTGAACCATTCCAATTAAATTCGGCTGTAGAACTGGCCAGTGCGCTAGCTTGTCTCGTAAGACCAGCCGAGTGGCGGCGCTCGGTCTGCGAGCGTCGACAGTGGCGACTCGCGGGTCCCATGTTTACTGACGGACCGCGGCCGATTTGAAGCCTACAACCTAGCACGTGCGGTGCCTTGCGGTGACACCACAGTATGAGCATTTCTTTTGGCCAATAGCTACTCAAAAATAAATTGCTTCTGCCTGATTTCTGGTCGGCATGCTCCATTAGAGCATTCCGTCCAGTGGCGGCTGCTGTGTTAGAGCACAATAGCACGTGAACACCCTAACTTTCGACACCTTCCGGATTTATTGATTATTTTTCATTGAATGCTGTTAAACGTAACATAGATAGATCCTGCAATCCGAAAGATACCCCACTAAAATCTGACGCACTACTGTTCCTCTAGACTCCTAGAAACTTGGCAACAGGGTCGCGAGCATATCTTCCATTGAGCACGTTTTAAGTCCGTTTTCGCTTTCGCAACTCACATGACGTAATTGCGTTACGGGTCAAATACACACGGATTTGATAAACAACTTGCACGGTTCATGATGTGCACAGGAGTCTCGCCACTCAACCAGAAGTTTACGTCAGTGTCACCAGGTGGTAGCACGCCACAGCAGACTTTTATCTGCGCTCCGTTGACCCGACATAAATCCTGCTAGATGATAACACACACCTCAGATATGCTAATTCACTCACTATATTTGTTTTTGTTGTGGTCTTCCGTCCTGAGACTGGTTTGATGCAGCTCTCCATGCTACTCTCTCCTGTGCAAGCTCCTTCATCTCCCAGTACCTACTGCAACCTACATCCTTCTGAATCTGCTTAGTGTATTCATCTCTTGGTCTCCCTCTACGATTTTTACCCTCCACGCTGTCCTCCAATGCTAAATTTGTGATCCCTTGATGCCTCAGAACATGTCCTACCAACCGGTCCCTTCTTCTTGTCAAGTTGTGCCACAAACTCCTCTTCTCCCCAATCCTATTCAATACCTCCTAATTAGTTATGTGATCTACCCATCTAATCTTCAGCATACTTCTGTAGCACCACATTTCGAACGCTTCTATTCTCTTCATGTCCAAACTATTTACCGTCCATGTTTCACTTCCATACATGGCTACACTCCATACAAATACTTTCAGAAACGACTTCCTGATACTTAAATCTATACTCGATGTTAGCAAATTTCTCTTCTTCAGAAACGCTTTCCTTGCCATTGCCAGTCTACATTTTATATCCTCTCTACTTCGACCATCATCAGTTATTTTGCTCCCCAAATAGCAAAACTCCTGTACTACTTTGTGTCTCATTTCCTAATCTAATTCCCTCAGCATCACCCGACTTAATTCGACTACATTCCATTATCCTCGTTTTGCTTTTGTTGATGTAAATCTTATATCCTTCTTTCAAGACACAGTCCATTCCGTTCAACTGTCCTTCCAAGTCCTTTGCTGTCTCTGACAGAATTACAACATCATCGGCAAACCTCAAAGTTTTTATTTCTTCTCCATGGATTTCAATACCCACTCCGAATTTTTCTTTTGTTTCCTTTACTGCTTGCTCAATATACAGATTGAATAACATCGGGGAGAGGCTACAACCTTGTCTCACTCCCTTCCCAACCGCTGCTTCCCTTTCATGCCCCTCGACTCTTGTAACTGCCATCTGGTTTCTGTACAAATTGTAAATAGCCTTCTTTCCCTGTATTTTACCCCTGCCACCTTTAAATTTTGAAATACAGTATTCCAGTCAACATTGTCAAAAGCTTTCTCTAAGTCTACAAATGCTAGAAACGTAGGTTTGCCTTTCCTTAATCTTTCGTCTAAGATAAGTCGTAAGGTCAGTATTGCCTCACGTGTTCCAACATTTCTACGGAATCCAAACTGATCTTCCCCAAGGTCGGCTTCTACCAGTTTTTCCATTCGTCTGTAAAGAATTCGCGTTAGTATTTTGCAGCTGTGACTTATTAAACTGATAGTACGGTAATTTTCACATCTGTCAACACCTGCTTTCTTCAGGATTGGAATTATTATACTCTTCCTGATGTCTGAGGGTATTTCGCCTGTTTCATACATCTTGCTCACCAGATGGTAGAGTTTTTTCAGGACTGGCTCTCCCAAAGCCGTCAGTAGTTCTAATGGAATGTTGTCTGCTCCCGGGGCCTTGCTTCGACTCAGGTTTTTCAGTGCTCTGTCAGACTCTTCACGCAGTATCTTATCTCCCATTTCATTTTCATCTACATCCTCTTCCATTTCCATAATATTGTCCTCAAGTACATCGCCCTTGTATAGACCCTCTATATACTCTGCCCCTGGAAAAGTCTTACAGTTTAAAACCTGGTTCCTAAATCTCTGTCTTACCATGATATAATCTGTCTGATACCTTCTAGTATCTCCAGGATTCTTCCATGTATACAACCTTCTCTTATGATTCTTGAACCAAGTGTTAGCTACGATTAAGTATTGCTCTGTGGAAAATTCTACCAGACCGCTTCCTCTTTCATTTCTTATCCCCAATCCATATTCACCTACTATGTTTCCTTCTCTCCCTTTTCCTACAAATTCCAGCCACCCATGACTATTAAATTTTCGTCTCCTTTCACTACCTAAATAATTTATTTTATCTCATCATACATTTCATCAATTTCTTCATCATCTGCAAAGCTGGTTGGCATATAAACTTGTACTACTGTAGTAGGCATGCGCTTCGTGTCTATCTTGGCCACAATAATGCGTTCACTATGCTGTTTGTAGTAGCTTACCCGCACCCCTATTTTTTTTATTCATTATTAAACCTACTCCTGCATTACCCCTATTTGATGTTGTATTTATAACCCTGTATTCACCTGACCAAAAGTTTTGTTCCTCCTGCCACCGAACTTCACTAATTCCCACTATATCTGACTTTAACCTATCTATCCATTTCCCTTTTTAAATTTTCTAACCTACCTGGCCGATTAAGGGATCTGACATTCCACGCTCCGATCCGTAGAGCGCCAGTTTTCTTTCTCCTGATAACGACTTCCTCTTGAGTAGTCCCCTCCCGGAGATCCGAATGGGGGACTATTTTACCTCCGGAATATTTTACCCAAGAGGACGCCATCACCATTTAACCATACAGTAAAGCTGCATGCCCTCGGGAAAAATTACAGCTGTAGTTTCTCCTTGCTTTCAGCCGTTCGCAGCACCACACAGCAAGGCTGTTTTGGTTGGTGTTACAAGGCAGATCAGTCAATCATCCAGACTGTTGCCCCTGCAACTACTGAAAAGGCTGCTGCCCCTCTTCAGGAATCACACGTTTGTCTGGCCTCTCAACGTGGTTGTACCTACGGTACAGCCCTCTGTATCGCTGAGACACGCAAGCCTCCCCACCAACGGCAAGGTCCATGGCTCATGGGGGGTGGGGGGGGGGCACTCACTATATACTGCATTAAAATTAGATCGGACCTCAGTATATGTTAAAGTTGTAATGACAGTAAACCTATTTTGTGGGTTTCTCGGTCGCAGGTTCGAATCCTGCCTCGGGCATGGATGTGTGTGATGTCCTTAGGTTAGCTAGGTTTAACTAGTTCTAAGTTCTAGGGGACTAATAACCTCAGAAGTTGAGTCCCATAGTGCTCAGAGCCATTTGAACCATTTGGGTTTCTGAATGAGCTATAGCATATTAAGTTATGAATTGTATCACACGGTAATCCATTTGAGGCGCTGGGAATCGTAATGGCCTAAAGCAAATCGCCCTCGATAGTGAGATTGTAGCATTTATTCATGTTTTTTAAATCTGTTGATCTTATGGTAAGCCAAGTTTATCTGTGCTGTAGGCCCACATTGTATACATGGTAATTCACTGGTTTCTCTGATATCCACTTAAATGTGGAATCGACGGAGGTGTGCTTTAGGGTCGCGCGGGATTGGCCGAGCGGTCTGTGGCACTGCAGTCATGGACTGTGCGGCTGATCCCGGCGGAGGTTCGAGTCCTCCCTCGGGCATGAGTGTGTGTGTGTGTGTGTGTGTGTATGTGTTTGTCTTTAGGATAATTTAGGTTAAGTAGTGTGTAAGCTTAGGGACTGATGACCTTAGCAGTTAAGTCCCATAAGATTTCACACACGTTTGAACATTTTGTGCTTTAGGCCCTTATGGATTTCAGCATTTCATTTGTATTCTAGTCAAGTGAACATGTTAGTAGACATTACTACTTGAGTTTAATAATTTCCAAAAACGGCACTTCGTGTTTGCTGTTGGTTGTTTACCGTGCGGGAATCCGTTTTCGTGTGCAATGTACACACGAACTAAGTTAAATATATTTTAAATGCTAACAGAAAAGTAAAGCCGTGAGGACGCGTCGTGAGTCGTCCTTGGGTAGCTCAGTCGGTAGAGCACTTGCCTACGAAACACACAGGTCTGGAATTTGATTCTCGGAGTGGCACACAGCTTTAAGCTGCCAGAAAGTTTCATATCAGCGCTCACTCCGCTGCAGAGTGAAAACCTCAGTCTGGGAACATAAAAGTAAATTACCTGGAAAAGTTAGCTGCGAAGGAATTAGGGCCTCCGAGAATAGATCCTTTGATCGAGAGAGTGACGAAATCAGATATTTACATCTGCATATACATGGGTACTCTGCAAATCACATTTAAGTGCCTGACAGAGGGTTCAACGAAATACCTTCACAGTAATTCTCTATACAGCGTGCGATATCTTTCGGTGCGAGCTCTGTTTTCCGTCATTTTATTACGATGATCGTTTCTCTCTACGTAAGTTGGAGAGATTCTGCCGCAACGAAAAACGCCTTTGTTTTAATTACGTCCACCCCAAATCCCGTATCATTTCAGTGACACTCTCTCCTATATTTCACGGTAATACAAAAAATTCTGCTCGTCTTTGAACTTTCTCGATGCACTCCAGCAATCCTATCTGGTAAGACTCCTATACCGCACAGCAGTTTTCTAAAATAGGACGGACAAGCGTAGTGTAGGCTGTCACTTTAATAGATCTGTTGCACTTTCTAAGTGTCCTGCCAATAAAACGCAGTCATTGGTTAGCCTTCCCCATATTTCCTATGTGTTCCTTCCAATTTAAGTTGTTCGTAATTGTAATTCCTGGATATTTAGTTGGATTTACGGCCTTTCGATTTGACTGATTCATCGTTAACCGCAGTTTAACGAATTCCTTTTAGCACTCCTGTGGATGACCTCACACTTTTCATTATTGAGGGTCAATTGCCAATTTTCGCACCACATAGATATCTTTTCTAAATAATTTTGCAAATTGGTTTTGATCTTCTGATGACTTTATTGAACTCACGAGCGCTTAAGTCAGGGAGGTGCAGTTAGTGGTATAGCACTTAGCAGTCCCATCAGTCAAACAAATCAGTAACAGCTTGCACTGTACGTGCTTGAGCATTGTCCTGCAAAATGATGGTCAGGTCCCGCAGAAATGAATGTGCAATGGACTGAGGATCGAAACAGATTACAAGTACCAACGGTCGAAGGAATGATTAAATGTGTTTTTAATTATCAAATGAGTTGCTCTAAGTTTTATGAATACATCATACAGAGGAAAGATCTTCTCTCCAAAGCTCAGAATTCAGATAAACATGTGGCGTAGGATAAGAAACTATGTGAAATTTGCACTTCAACATACAATGTTTCAGTAGATAATTTTGTATTTCGTATTAATGTATCAAAACAAAAAATTCTTTTGTTGTTACCATTTGAATGCCCTCCCTTGGGTATTATTAAATTAATTACAGTATAAAGTTTTGCTAGCAACAGATTCTGGCAACACTATACTGGCTTTAAGGACTAAAACGCAATGTTGACAAAATAATAATTTCTACAGTCATTGGCTACTACACTGCCTTTTAACAAGTTTTACGTGTCTGTGAGCTTCAACCATGAGAAAATCTTCAACGTAGATGTTCGGTAAAAATGTATGTTTTTTGTAATTTTTTGAGGAGGTGATATTTAAGTTACGTGCTTGAAATTTTCTTAGTAGGTGTATTTTATCACAAAACCATTAGTCTCAAGTCCATGTTGTGCTCTTTCTATTGATTTCCGAGTTTTTCCTGAAAACTGTAAAAACTAACAAGAGTATTAAAAGTGTTGTTGATTATCTACCCCTTAGCAAAAACTAGAAAGTAGGTAATTGAGATATATGTTCCAACTGTAAATTAATGAAACTGTACCAGTTTTCAGAATAACAAATGTAATGTTGGTTGGCGCAGAGATGTGGAAGACACAACTTCAGAGGAGAAGGGCTACGAGCGTGTCGATCTAAAAATTATCGAGGCTGTGATTATTTCAGTAGAAACCGCAAATTTGTTCAGTGTTTCTAGAAACAAATTGTTCCTTATGGTAACATATTCCCTATTGAGAAGAATATTTGGGGTTTGGTGTTGCGTGAGTGTGCTCTCAGTGAAAAGCTGAGTATTTCCAACGCTGCACGGACCGACTGACAAAAGCAGCGAAGTTACTGACAGAGGGATGAGCCTGCAGTAGTCAAACGGTGTGATCAGTGTGTGAGGGAAGCTGCGACAAGTGCGGACTGCGGTAAGCAAAGTGTACAACCGTCGCCTGCAGTCTCCCTGTACACACTGACGGAAAAAAAATAGCAACACCAACAAATAATTAAAGTAGTGTAACGAAATTTCTGGAATACGTTTGTCTAGATAAAATACTTAAGTGATTAGCATTGCAAGATCACAGATTGATGTAAGTGCTGGATAAGCCGTTGCAAAGCTGAAATTCTGGTATTTTAATAACCAGTGTATACGCCAGAATGTTGATAGCAAGCATGCAAACGTGTATGCACTGTGTTGCACAGGCGCCGGATGGTATTTTGTGGGACGGAGTTCCCCCTGCTTTCTGCACTTGGTCAGTCAGCACAAGGACGGTTAATGCTGCTTATGAATGACGCTGGAGGTGTCCGATGAAGTCCCATATGTGCTCGATGGAGACAGATATGGTGATCGTGCAGGCCAAGGCAACATGTCGACACTCTGTAGAGCTTGTTGGGTTACGACAGTGGTATGTGGACAAGCGATATCCTGTTGGAAAACACCCCGTGGAATGCTGTTCATGAATGTCAGCACAACAGGTCAAATCACCAGACTGACATAAAAATTTGTAGGCAGGGTGGTTGGTATAACCGCAAGAGTGCTTCTGCTATCATACGAAGTCAAACCTCAGACACCAACTCCAGCTGTGGGTCCAGTGTGTCTAGCACACAGACAGGTTGGCTACAGATCCTTAACTGGACTTCTAATCAACACAGGGCCATCACTAGCACGGAGGTAAGATCAGCGTCCACAAACCGTTTTTATACTTAAATGTATGAAAATACACTCCTGGAAATTGAAATAAGAACACCGTGAATTCATTGTCCCAGGAAGGGGAAACTTTATTGACACATTCCTGGGGTCAGATACATCACATGATCACACTGACAGAACCACAGGCACATAGACACAGGCAACAGAGCATGCACAATGTCGGCACTAGTACAGTGTATATCCACCTTTCGCAGCAATGCAGGCTGCTATTCTCCCATGGAGACGATCGTAGAGATGCTGGATGTAGTCCTGTGGAACGGCTTGCCATGCCATTTCCACCTGGCGCCTCAGTTGGACCAGCGTTCGTGCTGGACGTGCACACCGCGTGAGACGACGCTTCATCCAGTCCCAAACATGCTCAATGGGGGACAGATCCGGAGATCTTGCTGGCCAGGGTAGTTGACTTACACCTTCTAGAGCACGTTGGGTGGCACGGGATACATGCGGACGTGCATTGTCCTGTTGGAACAGCAAGTTCCCTTGCCGGTCTAGGAATGGTAGAACGATGGGTTCGATGACGGTTTGGATGTACCGTGCACTATTCAGTGTCCCCTCGACGATCACCAGTGGTGTACGGCCAGTGTAGGAGATCGCTCCCCACACCACGACGCCGGGTGTTGGCCCTGTGTGCCTCGGTCGTATGCAGTCCTGATTGTGGCGCTCACCTGCACGGCGCCAAACACGCATACGACCATCATTGGCACCAAGGCAGAAGCGACTCTCATCGCTGAAGACGACACGTCTCCATTCGTCCCTCCATTCACGCCTGTCGCGACACCACTGGAGGCGGGCTGCACGATGTTGGGGCGTGAGCGGAAGACGGCCTAACGGTGTGCGGGACCGTAGCCCAGCTTCATGGAGACGGTTGCGAATGGTCCTCGCCGATACCCCAGGAGCAACAGTGTCCCTAATTTGCTGGGAAGTGGCGGTGCGGTCCCCTACGGCACTGCGTAGGATCCTACGGTCTTGGTGTGCATCCGTGCGTCGCTGCGGTCCGGTCCCAGGTCGACGGGCACGTGCACCTTCCGCCGACCACTGGCGACAACATCGATGTACTGTGGAGACCACACGCCCCACGTGTTGAGCAATTCGGCGGTACGTCCACCCGGCCTCCCGCATGCCCACTATACGCCCTCGCTCAAAGTCCGTCAACTGCACATACGGTTCACGTCCACGCTGTCGCGGCATGCTACCAGTGTTAAAGACTGCGATGGAGCTCCGTATGCCACGGCAAACTGGCTGACACTGACGGCGGCGGTGCACAAATGCTGCGCAGCTAGCGCCATTCGACGGCCAACACCGCGGTTCCTGGTGTGTCCGCTGTGCCGTGCGTGTGATCATTGCTTGTACAGCCCTCTCGCAGTGTCCGGAGCAAGTATGGTGGGTCTGACACACCGGTGTCAATGTGTTCTTTTTTCCATTTCCAGGAGTGTAGCTATTTGACTTTACGGTTAGAAGTAAAGAAATATGTTCAAAATGGTTCAAATGGCTCTGAGCACTATGGGACTTAACATCTGAGGTCATGAGTCCCCTAGAACTTAGAACTACTTAAACCTAACTAACCTAAGGACATCACTCACATCCATGCCCGAGGCAGGATTCGAACCTGCGACCGTAGCGGTCGCGCGGTTCCAGACTGAAGCGCCTTTAACCGCGTGGCCACACTGGCCGGCAAAGAAATATGTGTTGGGGATAAAAGTTACTAAGGAAATATCATCACAAGAACTCAAAAGGCAGGTTAAAAATATCTTCCGACTCCAGCTAGCAGGATCGCTTTTTGATCAGAAGCACATTCGGAAAAGACCGCGCTTCCATGTTCTTAATTAGTGTGAAATATTTAGCTGCTGCAGTTCGTAAACTAAATCAAGTCAGTATGACAAATCGACTTTGTCAGGGTTGCGTAGAAAACCAGACAGGTCTTTTTACATTAATTTTTCAGTAGGCTTAATACATATTTTAAAAAAAATTGTTGTAGTAACTAAGAAAACTATTCCTTATTCGTGACAAAATACAGGGCTATTACAAATGATTGAAGCGATTTCATAAATTCACTGTAGCTCCATTCATTGACATATGGTCACGACACACTACAGATACGTAGAAAAACTCATAAAGTTTTGTTCGGCTGAAGCCGCACTTCAGGTTTCTGCCGTCAGAGCGCTCGAGAGCGCAGTGAGACAAAATGGCGACAGGAGCCGAGAAAGCGTATGTCGTGCTTGAAATGCACTCACATCAGTCAGTCATAACAGTGCAACGACACTTCAGGACGAAGTTCAACCAAGATCCACCAACTGCTAACTCCATTCGGCAATGGAAGCGCAGTTTAAAGCTTCTGGAGGCCTCTGTAAGGGGAAATCAACGGGTCGGCCTGCAGTGAGCGAAGAAACGGTTGAACGCGTGCGGGCAAGTTTCACGTGTGGCCCGCGGAAAATTGGCTCATGCCACAACTGGAGACCGACAGCGCCGACTTCATCTTTCAACAGGATGGTGCTCCACCGCACTTCCATCATGATGTTCGGCATTTCTTAAACTGGAGATTGGAAAACCGATGGATCGGTCGTGGTGCAGATCATGATCAGCAATTCATGTCATGGCCTCCACGCTCTCCCGACTTAACCCCATGCGATTTCTTTCTGTGGGGTTATGTGAAAGATTCAGTGTTTAAACCTCCTCTACCAAGAAACGTGCTAGAACTGCGAGCTCGCATCAACGATGCTTTCGAACTCATTGATGGGGACATGCTGCGCCGAGTGTGGGAGGAACTTGATTATCGGCTTGATGTCTGCCGAATCACTAAAGGGGCACATATCGAACATTTGTGAATGCCAAAAAAAAAACTTTTTGAGTTTTTGTATGTGTATGCAAAGCATTGTGAAAATATCTCAAACAATAAAGTTATTATAGAGCTGTGAAATCGCTTCAATCATTTGTAATAACCCTGTATATATCACGTTCAGATGCGATTCCATGTACGAGTATATTCGCTTGAGATGAAAGAATTCAGTACTGCGTATAAGACTGACTCCAATAACTGTAGAACCACTTACCCGATTTGTCTCTTTCTTTTTAACTCCCTACGTGAAATTAAATTAAACCCGTTTGACACTATGCAAAGACTGGTAGCCACGTAAGGAGCCATTATCTCTTTTATTATGTTTTAATACGCTGTCTGCAGCTTAGTTTGCGTAGACTAGGTAAACTGTTTGCACATCGTGTAGATTTCCACGTGATAAATGGACGCAATAACGTAAAAATTCGATTAAAGAACAACAACAAAAATCTATGCAGATCGTACAGCCGGTGAGAGCGACCTTCAGATGGATTTATACGGGGAAAAAATTTCGTGTCGCGAATAAGAGTATGTTCATATTTCGTTTCCACTTTATGGAACTGAGTATTCGTGTGGAATTTATGAAATTATAGATAAAGTGGAATTAATACCACCGACGTTTCGGTATTTGTATCTTTTTGTGTGCTGCCCATAATAAAAATTCGCGGGGTGAAGGGAACATTAGATTCTCCACTCTATGGACAAGCGAACCTATCACTGAGTAATCCGATACAGATTTAATGAGAGCCGGGACCGAAAAGACAATGAATGCAACTTCAGTAGAATTTTCAAATCTGAACTTTGTATGGTGTTGACGATAGATTAATTGTTGTTAATTTTTACTTTCTGAGTGTTTTGACCAAATGAGCTTACAATACATGAGCTTTTTGATGGAACTCTGTTGCTTTAATTTCATTAAATATAACTTTACTGCCACTTATTGTCATCAAATAACAAATTTTAGATATCGGATGCAGACTTGTAAGACAGAAGATTTGTGTTTCTTAAGTTTTACGAGATTTATTACCAAGCGAAAGCAGATCTTGGTGAAGAAAAACTAAAAATGGTCCAGCTTGTGATGAAATAAGTCAGTTGTGCTTTAATACAAGGAAACTACACTCTTCTAGGTATACATGATGGTTCACAGTACCGCACATTATGAGGAAGGATGGGAAAAGTGCATCGTGATACATGTACATGTGGGCCAGTATACAAAGAAAAACAGTCACACATTGCTCAGTTCATTAAATAACAATAGCAGATGACATTCTCCACTACAAAAAAAAACATGTTGCAAAACACACTGCATATTCGGCACAGAAGTGAGACCTGAGCTATGGGCAGATAGCAAACCACGAAAAATACATTAAATTGAAATTTAAGAAGGACCATACAATTTGTTCACATGTATAGGTATTCTTTAGACATAGAAAGCTGATTATTATTCTTTAACCAGTGAGAAAATGAGCTCACATGCAACCTGAAAATCGCGTGGGTGAGCATAGATGTGTCTATCAGACAAAGCGATCTATTTCACCAGAGGAAGAAACTTTAATTCGGAGATCCACACACATGATAAACAGGCGCTGAAGATGAAACATTTGTTATAAACTTGAAAATCACAGGGCCTGAATCCCTACTGCCAGACCACGCGAGAATGTGGCTGAACAAAGGCACAAACTTTAAAATTTCCCTTACTCATTAAAAATAAGAAATTAAATATGGCATTAAGCACAAAATGGTTCAAATGGCTGTAAGCACTATGGGGCTTGACATCTGAGATCATCAGTCCCCTAGACTTAGAACTAATTAAACCTTAGGACATCATACACAACCATGCCTGAGGCAGGATTCGAACCTGCTACCGTAGCAGCAGCGCGGTTCCGGACTGAAGCGCCTAGAACCGCTCGGCCACCGCGGCCGGCTCATTAAGCACAATTATTTCCTTTAGATTTATTTAATATAGTGACAACGAGTTTATTTTATTAACAGCTCCAAATGGACCGTGTAGCAGATGTCAGGTTGCGACAACGGTCGATGATGGAGTTACTCTTGAAGACCGGCGATGACTCTGCCGCATCGAATCACAGGAAGTTGCTTTCTGTTTATGGAGACACAGTGGATCGCAGCAGCATCCAGCGGTGGTTGCAGAGGTTTAAAGAAGGTGATTTCTCTCTACTGGACAATCCACGATGCGGTAGACCATCTACGGCAGTGAGTGATGTGAATAAGGAGACCATTGATCAAATCATCCAAAATGACAGAAGTGTGACGACACGACAGCTTGCTGAAATGACTCGTTTGTCATTGGGTAGTGTACATTGGGTGGTGTACAGTCACTAGGGTACAGAAAAATCTGTGCACGTTGGGTGCCTAGATTATTGACAAGAGAAATGAAAGCGACGAGGAAGAATGTGTGCGAGGGTCTCATGAAGACCTTTACTGAAGAGTGGAAACAGTGATGGCGTCATTACACAGGATGAAACATGGTAGCTTTTGTCCGAACCTGAAAGCAAAACCCAATACATGGAGTGACATCTTCTGGGTTTCCCTCAGAAGAAGAAACCAAGACTTTCACGAACAGCGGACCGAAAGGTGATGGCCTTCTTCTTCTGGGATCAGTGTTGTGTCATTTTCATTGACTTTTTGGAACCTGGCTCCACAATTAACTGGGACAGTTACTGTTTGTCATTGGACAAGCTGCGACGTGCCATCAAGACCTACAGATCACAGCTTCAGGGTCAGCTCATCAAACTACAACATGACAATGCCAAACCCCATACAGCCCTTATGACGCAGGAGAAATTCAGGAAAATGGGTTGGAAAATTGTTCCTCATCCTCCTTACAGTCCGGACTTGGCTGCGTCTGATTTTTACCTCTTTGGTCGTCTGTAGGCCCACCTGCGCGGTAAAACATTCGATAGTGAGAAGACCTTATTTCCTGTGTCAAGCGATGGTGTAAAAGTCAATCCGCAGAATTTTACCAAAGTGCATTTACATCACAGAAAGAACGCTCAGCCAGGTGCGTTACGGCTGATGGAGGCTACATTGAGTATGCTCATTGTATAGTTAAATGTTCCAAGTACGTTCACAAAAAATTTCATTCTCCTCCTGCAAGAAATAAAAAAATTAGAGACGACTGTACAAAACTTTTTGAACCCCCTTTGTGTATCAGTGCAGAATTCTGGGGTACTGACCTCAACTCAAGATAATGGGACATGTTCTATGGCATCATAATACTTCCGGAATATTGACACTACAACATTTGAGACAAAGGATGTTTGTGCAGGTCTTGGGCCTGTCTACTGACCTACTTGACATGTTTCTCCCCCTCAAGCTACTATTCACTCAGAGTTATATGATAGTTGCTTCTTGCAAACTTCATGATGTCATAGATAGAGAAAGTGGAGTTAATGCCACCGACGTTTCGGTATTTGCATGTTTTTGTGTGCTACCATAATAAAAATTACCCCTAGCAGCGACAGCTCTTTTTCCGGAGAGATGCAGTGCAGCAAGAATTGCTTGCGTGCGTCAATCATATGTGAAACTATATGGCGCCAAGAGCTTTCACACGTCACTCCGTTAATCTCTGGCCGCATTCTCGAAGCATATTCTTCCCAACAGATGGATGTAGTAATCTCTGCTGCGTCGCTGTGCGATGCTATCGTCATCTGCCATCATTTAGCACTGCACTCTGTTGCGAACATCGTTCAGTTTCGTCTTGGTATGTCGTGTACAAGTTAGAAAAGCTACTTTCCCATCGTATGTACTCGTATTTGTCACGTTTTGATGGGTACGATTCGAGTTACTGATAAGTACAATTGTGTTTCATTCTCAAATATTGCTGTTGCACGCCTAGTATATATAACTCTGTAGTGATCTTAAATAAAGATGCAAGTGTTCCTACTAGCGTGTCTAGAAGATTTGTCCTCCTGGTGTTTATTCAAATAAATACATATGTGGAGGCATTGAAACTTAGACCTAGAAGAAGCAGTGACTTTACAGCACTGAATGGATAGCAGCTTGACGAGGAGAAACATGTCAAGTAGGTCAGCAGATAGGCCTGGACCTGCACAGACATGCTTTGTGCCAGATATCATAGTGCTAGTATTCCAGAAGTATGGTCCTAACATCATACAGCCTGTTCCAGAATCTCCAGTCTGGGCCAGTATGCAGGAATTTTACACCGTTAAAAATAGTCCAGTAGGTCGGATCTGGAGTGTGACGTCATAGAGCTGCGCCAGTATGCCCCAGTCACCATGTTCGAACATCATCTTGTATATTGGGTCAGCCATCTTGGATTCTGATGTCATAGCTAGGCTGGTGCTCATGTTCCAGTTCTCGTACTGCTACATCTTAGAGCCTACCCTAGTATTTCAAGTTAGCTAGCAAGAAATTGCACCATTTCGAAATTCTCACCAATTTATACATAGGACATGAGCCCCACTCCCATATGAAACACACTAGTACAGTTGGGCTGCCTTTTCAATTTCCCGCCAAATTTTTTTGAATTTCCCGCAAAAATTTGAATTTCTCGCCATTTTATACATAGAGAAATTTACCTTTCTCAGAGGACAGAGGGGAAAGTGTGTGTGTGGGGGGGGGGGGGAGGAGGAGGGGACTCGCATGAGATCATCGATGACTTCATCAGGGGGCTGGGCAACTTTTGTTGTGCATCTCTCTCCTTATTATGCTACTAACAACTGATCTTCAGCATTCTTCAGTAGCACCCTGTTGCACTGACTTCTATTCTCTTCTTGTCTGACATGTTTTATCATCCACATTTCAATTCCATACATGAACACACTCCACTCAAATACTTCCAGGAACTCCTGTTCGATTGCCTCTCAGTTGGCGTACCATTAAGTGGAATACTTGAAACTGATCACGTGTTTAAACTAATTTTACATCCAAAGCTTACATTTCCAGACATGGGTTCCTTATGAAAATTTTATCCGCAAAGTCCTCTCTACAACCACCAAAAACCGGTAATAGGGTTACTGAAACACACTGTATAATCAGTCCGAAACCTTCCTGTATCTCCACGTATATTCCACATCTACAACCTTCTCTGAAGGTCGTAACCCAAGTATTCACAACGATTGAATTGTGGCCTGTGCAAATTTCTCTCACGTGCCTTGCCGTTTCACTCCCTTCCCCAGTCCATCTTCTGCTTCCATTTTTCCTTCTCTTTCTTTCCGTGTTCCATGACAACTAAATTTTCGTCTCCCTTAATTATGCGAATAATTTTTTATCTCATTGTTGGGTATGTAATAAAAAAATTTTATTAGCTGCGAGGACGATATCATTGCACAGATATAATTAATAACTGCAGTAAAGTTATGTTCCGAGTTTTTCCCGAGAGCGTAAACTTTTGACTCATGCAGTCAGGAAAAAGGGCAAGTGCTACATGCGATAAGATAAATTAATTCGCCAGTTTTCTGTCCCATGCATCTTTTACTTCTTACATCTGCGCGACATGTTTCAGCAACACCCTATCACCTTTAGGTATGCAATGGTATTTTTAATGGTTCGGATCATAGGAGATAGGCAATGGTTAATGGAAGATGTGAGGTATTTTGTGAATCACACCTGAATAACTCTGTAAGAGGCTTGCCCGCAAAAGTCAGGGACTCGGGTCCGAATCCCAATCCGGCTTGAAGCCAAGAAGTTTTAGAACGGCATACACTATCTAGCAAACTGAAAGATTTATTCTGCATTGACTAATAGTTTGCGTAGAGAATATGCAGAGCTTTCTACGCCGTACCCGTGAAAGTGGCCAGAAGACTTGCTATCTGTTGCGGTGTTTGTAGTGATCAATGTAAGTGGAAATACTGGTGCTATGTACGCTAACTGTGGATTGTGTGAATATTGTTAAGACGGATGCTAACCGTATGTCTCTAGTAGCACATGGGGAACTAAGATGGAATTAGTCTAAATGGGTGTGGAAAACTGTGAAAACGCCACCTGCCGTGGCTTGTAGCTATAGACAAAGCTAAGGCGAAGCCTTCTGAAAAGATACATTAAAATATATTTTTCTGTGTTTATTAAAGAATTTAAATTATTAATCAGCATTTTTAATAATCCCTATAAACATTTAAAAATGACAGTCAACATTTTTAGAGCTTTTGACATCGAGTGGTGTTTTTCGAACAGGCAGTAGTTACTTGACATACCGCTTAACTCGATGTAGCTGTGGTTTGAGGCGTGGATTCCACGGATTACAGCTGTTATGGACTTCTGGAGTACTCAGCTAACTTGGACCTAATTCTGTCGTACCAACCTCCACATTATTTTCAAGTTCCGCTGCTTACAAATGGTTCAAATGGCTCTGAGCACTGTGGGACTTAACATCTGAGGTCATCAGTCCCCTAGAACTTAGCACTGCTTAAACCTAACATCAAAGACATCCATGCCCGAGGCAGGATTCGAACCTGCGACCGTAGCAGTCGCGCGGTTCCGGACTGAAACGCATAGAACCGCTCGGCCACCGCGGCCGGCCGCTGCTTACAACGGAGGGAGTGACTGACCCGTCACTCTCCTATCTTTGCCGTCACATCTCTCTATTACATTTCTACGCGATGTTAAACGACGTTTAATACTAATATTTTGATGGTGTTAAATATACCTTACCGTTTCTGGCACTGGCAGTGTGGTGCGCTGCACTAAAAGCAAGCATAATTTGCGAATGTCTCGCTAGAGTGCGCTAGGATAAGGTAACATCTAGTGAGAGTTTTACGAACGGTTAGATGAAACACTAGCGCGAAAGACGTGTCGTAACTTTCATTGCTTATAAGTTCCTTACTTGCTAAAACCGTTTCCCCGGTAAAGTATGTTATTTAAGGTGTATTTTGACAGTTGTTACGTCTGTGCTGTGATACAACTGTCAAAAATACGTATTTTGAGTTCAGTTGAGTGGGACTGTCCAGTACTGGAGACTTGCGCGACACTGGCAAACGAGTTGGCAGCCCTGTCAGTAAGGAAACCACGAACCGCGTCTGCACCACATCCTGACCACTAATGCTGAGCGTGGAGTCCATCCGGGTTTCGCTCACTTCCTTGTCCTCAGATGCAACGCTGTATTGGTCGATATCCTGCAAAACAGCATCGCTTAACGCAGGGGCGGGCAAACCTTGCACGCGGCTCATGAGCGCACAGCGCTGCACGTGTGCTGCTCGCGTGCAGGCGTCGATCGGGGCTGTGGCGACAGCCGGCAGGTTGCGGCAGTGTAGTGCCAGGCTAAGCTGCGGACGTTGATGCGAAGCGAGCACTATGTAGTGAACGTTGTATTTCAAGAAACGGAGAAGTGGAGATTTGCTATCTTTTAAAAAGTAATGGGAGAATCATTTTTTCTTTGTGCAAAAACGTGAAAATTCGAAATGTTTAATATGTGGCAGTATTCTCGCTGGTCAACGGAAGTTTAGTATTGAAGGCCATTATAATAAATTTCACAAGGACGAGTACAATTTATTGTCGGATTCTGAGCAGATGGGGAATTGACTGAGCTTAAGAAGAGCGATCTGACGATACCAGATGAATCTGTCGTAGTTGGCCGGCCGGAGTGGCCGAGCGGTTCTAGGCACTACAGTCTGGAACCGCGCGACCGCTATGGTCGCAGGTTCGAATCCCGCCTCGGGCATGGATGTGTGTGGTGTCCTTAGGTTAGTTAGGTTTAAGTAGTTCTAAGTTCTAGGGGACTGATGACCACAGCAGTTAAGTCCCATAGTGCTCAGAGCCATTTGAATTTGTCGTAGTTGCTGTTGTCACGAGAGATCTGCGATTTTCTCTCGTCATGTCTCTCATCTAACTGATTTAACATTTTATGGAGCACTGTTTTCAAGTTTTCAGGACGACAACAATAATAGCCCACAGGTATGTGCAAGTTATAAGACTGCGCTTAATATAGCGAGAGCTGGAAAACCATTTGCCTTATTAATAAGTCTCGGTTAAGAGCAAACATCAGTGATGAAAATTTACGTAACTGTTTGTGTTTGTCTGTATGTAAAAATTTTGTTCCAGATATTAAACGTATTGTAAACTCCACCTGTGATAATTAAATAAAACGTATTGTAGGTAATAGGTACTCTTTCAAACCATGATTTCTTTCAAGCACTCCTACTAACCTTATTCATTCACTCAATAAAGCAAGCTAGGAAACAAAACGCATTGCAGAAGAAGGAGCGGACAGAAGGTATGGTGGGGATGGGAGATAAGCGGGTGGCCAGCTTGCCCCTGTGTGCACGCGGAACACCTGTTAACTGCACGCGTGCAAGTGCACCGCACATGTGCAGGATTCCTGCCCGCCCCTGGCTTAACGTAAAGTTTGCTTCAGGATGGAAACTGATAACAGGCAAGCAGAACGCACTGTATCCGTTTCGTAGCCGGTGCCGGTGTGAATGTGTTCCAGATGCGTGACCTTACTACCGAGCACGCGTTTAACGCAAGGAAATAACCCACGCACGCACATACAATGCACTGCGCCAAACTTTCTCGGTCTACAACGCTTCTGACGAGTTCAATGATACAAGACGAGCCTGTGTTATTATTTTCAGTGATATTTATTCGTATTAATATCGAATTAATTAACTATGTTATGTAATTGTGTTTATGTTTTCTTTCATGCCACCGGGGGAGGGCAGTGGGGGCTTGCGTCGCGTACTTCTGGATTAATAGCGCCTGTCACGGAAAACTAACCAGCCGACGGCTACATCGCAGAAGAAGATGCCGCTGGACTCGCCTGAATCACAATTTTTTAATTGTACTTCGTGTAGCAAGAAAAATGTTTATTTTAGTTGTGCCATTAGATATTCAAAAATGAATCTTTCTAAGTAAATGTGTCAAACAATTCACAGCTTACAAAGTTACCGTTGACACTGGCAGAAAGTATTGTCGTACTGGGTGATTCAAAAAGAAAGAACATATTTCAGTTGTTTATTACAGACAAACTACAAAAGATAGAAACGCCTTGGGCGTGTCACTGGATAGAGGTTATGTATTTGGTTTTGGTTTTCAAGTTGCTCTGTTGGGCGTTTGTAGCAAAATGGCGCCTAAACCACAACAGAAGTCATTTCGTGTGTTGGAATTTACACAAAGTCAGTCCAGCGGAGTGTGCGCTGATATGAAACTTCCTGGCAGAGTGAAAATTTCATTCTAGAAACACCCCCCAGGCTTTGGCTAAGCCATGTCTCCGTAATATCCTTTCTTCCAGGAGTGCTAGTTCTGGAAGGTTCGCAGGAGAGCTTCTGTGAAGTATGGAAGGTAGAAGACGAGGTACTGGCAGAAGTAAAGCTGTGAGGACGGGGCGAGAGTCGTGCTTGGGTAGCTCAGTCGGTAGAGCACTTGCCTGCGAAAGGCAAAGGTCCCGAGTTCGAGTCTCGATCCGGCACACAGTTTTAATCTGCCAGGAAGTTTCATATCAGCGCACACTCCGCTCTAGAGCGAAAATTTCAATCTTTGAAGTTGCTTACATATGAAAATGTCGAGCCAAGGCCAGGAACTTCTACTTGTTCAGACAACTGTTTGGCGTGTTCTGAAACGGCACCTTACATGTGAAGTCTTACAAGTTGCAGTTACTGCAACAATTAAGTCCGGGAGGCTATAGCAGAAGGTACGAATTTTACGTTTTAGTTCTCCAGCATATGGCAGAGGACATATTTTCCGAACTACTCATCTTTTCGGACGTAGCGACGTTTCATCTATCGAGTAAAGTAACCGGCGTAATGACACAATGCGGAGATCACAAAATCCTTGCGTCAAAAGGTTCACCGAAAGTTAATGCATTTTGTGCTGTTCCTGTTCACAAAATTTATAGACCTGTGGCAGTGATATTTTTCATGTCTGGTGCAAAGTGAGATCAAAAGTGCGCGAGAGTTTTTTTTGGTCATGTGTTGCTTTTTATCTTTGCCGTAAGACTATAGGATCTCCTAGTTTTTGTTACTTCTCTGTTGTTTTTAGTTTTCTTCTCAGTGTGAGTTTTCACGAATAAATAGTACTCCGTTAACTCATTATACCGGACGGCTATGCAATTATTTGTTGTAGGCAAGTCGCCTACAGACCTTTTCAGTGATAATTAATTGAAACCCGCTGCTGCCGACAGGTGTTGTTGATATACCTCGATGGGGACAGCTGAAAATGTGTACTCCGACCGGGACTCGAACCCGGGATCTCCTGCTTATATGGCAGTCGCTCTATCCATCTGAGCCACCGAGGACACACACGAATAGCGCGACTGCAGGGACTTATCCCTTGCACGCCTCCCGTGAGACCCACATTCCCAACTGTCCACAAACTACATACATGTCCTCGGTGGCTCAGATGGATAGAGCGTCTGCCATGTAAGCAGGAGATCCCGGCTTCGAGTCCCAGTCGGGGTACACAATTTCAGCTGTCCCCATCGAGGTAAATCAACAACACCTGTCGGCAACTGAGGGTTTCAATTAATTATCATTTATTCTAGAGAAGCTGCACGGTCACCAATGGTATCTGTTCTTTTGAGAACAGTTACTATCTTCATATTTATAGACCTTTCTTTTGTACGAAGGAAACTGTGACAGGAATGTTATACCTGGGAATGCTTCAAAATTGGCTGTTCACTCGACTTCACGAAGATTCCAATGATTTCATTGTTATGCATGACAGCGCCCCACGTCACTTTCACCTTGAGGTGTGGCGTTACCTTAACATCATTCCACAACGTTGAATTGGAAGAGGTGGACGAGATGATCTTGTTCATTGCTTTTGGCATTTTATAAGAACACACACCTTGCTGTTTTTTTCTTCTTTGGAATACATAAAAGACAGTCTTTGTCCCAATTGTGGCAGCTGCTCTTCAAGAACTGAGAAATCTAACCATTGAAGCTGCCGATTCAATAAACAGGGACCTGTTGATTTGTGCGTGGAATGAAATGGACTACCGTTTCGATGTTTTTCGAGCAACGCATGGTGCTCATGTTGAATCTATGGTATAGTGCTGTGCCGATATAAATTTTGGACTCTTCATCTACCCAATGACATGCGCACTGTGTTTATTTCATAGTTGAAATTCGTTATTTCTTTTTGAATCACACTGTGTACTGAAGTTATTGCAAGAGGGATAGCAGCAAGCTCATGGTTCTGGGTGTCTTTGATATGTGCAGCGATGAGGAGCTAAACTGTGTTTATATCAAAGAGTATTGTACGATAGGGAGCAACGGAATGAGACAGTGCATTTGTTAAGACACTCGTCTGACCTTAATTTAAGTTTTCTTGGTTTTCCTCTTGATTTAGGCTTACCGTTGTTTTCCATTTCAGACAAATGGCAGGATTGATGAAAGAACTCGGTTACTTGAATCGTCCTCACAAAAGCGTACTTTGAGTTATTTATTTCCATTGTGTTATGATGACAAATTTAATATCATTGTAATGTGATCCATGGTTGATTAAGAAAATAAATAAATAAACTCTATCTGATTAGCTGAAATGAATACAATAAAGTCGAGTCTCCAATATTTTTTGTGAGTCTGCAGCCACACCTACATCTACGAGTATACTCCACGATGAAGTGAATGGCAGAGAGTGCGTGTCACTGTACCAGTTATTCTAATTATTAGGGATTTTTCTCTTTCAAGTATGGAGCACGGGAAAAATGACTGTTTAAACGCCTCCGTGCATGCTGTGATTAATCTAATCTTCTCCTCACATTTCCTGCGACCGTGATACATAGGGGAGTGTAGCATACGCATAGAGAGATCATTTAAAGCCGGTTCTTGAAACTTGTTCAGCTGACTTTCTCAGGACAGTTTCTGTCTCTCTTTTAAGAATCTGTCAGTTCAGTTTCTACAGCATCTCTGTGACACTCTCCCGCGGATCAAACAAATCTGTGACCATTCGTTCTGCCTTTCTCTGTATACGTTCAATATCCTCTGCTAGTCCTATTTCGTACAGGTTTCACACACCTCAACAGTATTCTAGAATGGCCCGGACGAGTGATTCGTAAGCGATCTCCTTTGTAGACTTATTGCATTTCCCGAGCATTCTACCAATAAATCGAAGTCTACCACCTGCTTAATACACGAATGAGCCTATGTAATCATTCTGTCTCATATTCCTACAAATTATTACTCCCATTTATTTGTATAAGTTGGCCGATTACATCTATGACTCATTGATATTATAGGATACTACTTTTTTCTTTTTTTTTTTTTTTTGTTTTGTGAACTGCACAATTTTACATTTCTGAACATTTGAAGCAAGTTACCAATCTTTGCAGGACTTTTAAATCTTGTCAAGATATGAATGAATATTTATGCAGCTTGTTTCAGACCGTACTTCATTCTGGTACATAACTGCATCATCTACAAACAGTCTTTGGTTACTGTTAACATCGTCGGGTGGGTCATTAACGTACAACATGAACAGAAAGGGTCCCAGCACACTTCCCTGGTGCACGTTTCTTTTACGTCTTACTACACAAGAAGAGAGAAAACTGTGTAGTTGAGCTTTAAAACAATGTTAGAAAAAGGATCGCGAAATTATTAACAGATATCTCTGAAGAAGTGAACTTGCCTAAACTGTGAACAACAGTGGAAATATTTTGACAAGATATAAATAATTTCAACCACTGATACGAAGTGAACAGTATGTATAAAATAATATAAATGTGTCATGCAGGAGGCAGGTGAACATTACCATGATAATCAATGGTTTTGCATTCAGGCTGACTGGGATGCAACGGTAAAAGTCAAATATCAGGCTAGGTAGTATGCGAATGTTTGTTTCACATACAGCCTCAAACGCCATCTCTAAGTGCAGCAATCTCTCTTGGAGATCTGATGATGAAAATTCCGAAGCGTCCAATAGAGACATTTCATCCCTGATGTTTGACTTTTACCAATGCGACCCGGTCAACCTGAATCCAGAACCATATTGGTTTGTCTATATGAACTCATGCTTGTCAGTATTATCAGTATTACCAAAATAATAGCAGAATCTACAATAATTATTAAAACTAAGTCAAAATTTATTAAGAAAATGTTGGCTGTAAAACAAAATAATCTATGACATTGTTGGAGCAGCATAGTCAGAGAGTGGATGCACGTGCCGAAAGCTACAGGAAACTTAAACGGCGAAAGGAATTTTCTTCAGCGACAATGAAGTTTATCCTTCCATAAGCTTAATTCTGGGTGAGGCCAAGAAGTTAATTCTTGATGGGAAGAACAGTCACAAAGTCCTTAGCCTAACTCTGTCATCCAAGAGGGGACAAAGGAACTATAATTCAGCATGGTATCTGAACCATTTTAGGTTTTCGGCGAACCTTCACATAAACGAGAGGTGAATACTGGGTTAAAGGCACACTAAAAATACCCATGCTACGGCCTGGATTCGGTCCCGCGACCATTTCATTTCCAGCCACATGATTTACAACACCAGACCCGACTGCTTTACTACTATAACACCAGACTCGACAAAAAATGTAAATACTCTCTAAGACAAAAGAGCGACACATCAAGAAGAAATTCAATAGAAGTGTCGTACGTTTACAGACAAACAAATGATTACAATTACAGAAAAACTGGATGAGTCATTCAAGAGAAAGAGCTTCACAAATTGAGCAAGTCATTAACGCGTTGCTCCACCTGTGGCTCAACATTAACTGGTAAAGTTCTTTGATGTCCTGCTGCGGGATATCATGCCAAATTCTGTCCAATTGGCGCCTTAGATTGCCCAAATTCCGAGCTTGTTTGAAGGCCTTGCCCATAATGCGAAGAGATACAATGACCTTGCTACCCCGGGTAGGGTTTGGTAAGCTCAAAGACAAGCAGTAAAGCACTCGCCGTGTCGGCTGGACATTGTTGTTCTTGTTGTAGTCTTCAGTCCTGAGACTGGTTTGATGCACCTCTCCATGCTACTCTATCCTGTGCAAGCTTCTTCATCTCCCTGTACTTACTGAAACCTACATCTTTCTGAATCTGCTTAGTGTATTCATCTCTTGGTCTCCCTCTACGATTTTTACCCTTCACGCTGCCCTCCAGTACTAAACTGGTGATCCCTTGATGCCTCAGAACATGTCCTACCAACCGATCCCTTCTTCTTGTCAAGTCGTGCCACAAATTCCTCTTCTCCCCAATTCTATTCAATACCTCCTCATTAGTTATGTGATCTACCCATCTAATCTTCAGCATTCTTCTGTAGCACCACATTTCGAAAGCTTCTATTCTCTTCTTGTCCAAACTATTTATCGTCCGCGTTTCACTTCCATACATGGCTACACTCCGTACAAATACTTTCAGAAACGACTTCCTGACACTTAAATCTATACTCGATGTTAACAAATTTCTCTTCTTCAGAAACGCTTTCTTTGCCATTACCAGTCTACATTTTATATCCTCTCTGCTTAGAGCATCATCAGTTATTTTGCTCCCCAAACAGCAAAACTGCTTTACTACTTTAAGTGTCTCAATTCCTAATCTAATTCCCTCAGCATCACCCCACTTAATTCGGCTACATTCCATTATCCTCGTTTTGCTTTTGTTGATGTTCATCTCATATCCTCCTTTCAAGACACTGTCCATTCCGTTCAACTGCTCTCCCAAGTCCTTTGCTGTCTTTGACAGAATTACAATGTCATCGGCAAACCTAAAATTTTTTATTTCTTCTCCATGGATTTTAATACCTTCTCCGAACTTTTCTTTTGTTTCCTTTACTGCTTGCTCAATATACAGATTCAATAGCATCGGGGAGAGGCTACAACCCTGTCTCACTCCCTTCCCAACCACTGCTTCTCTTTCATGTCCCTCAAATCTTATAACTGCCATCTCGTTTCTGCTCCAATTGTAAATAGCCTTTCGCTCCCTGTATTTTACCCCGGCCACCTTTAGAATTTGGAAGAGAGTATTCCAGTCATTATTGTCTAAAGCTTTCTCTAAGCCTACAAATGCTAGAAACGCAGGTTTGCCTTTGCTTAATCTTTCTTCTAAAATAAGTCCTAAGGTCAGTATTGCCTCACGTGTTACAGTATTTGTATGGAATCCAAACTGATCTTCCCCAAGGGCGGCTTCTACCAGTTTTTCCATTCGTCTGTAAAGAATTCGTGTTAGTATTTTGCAGCTGTGACTTATTAAACTGATAGTTCGGTAATTTTCACATGTGTCAACACCTGCTTTCTTTGGGATTGGAATTATTATATTCCTCTTGAAGTCTGAGGGTATTTCGCCTGTCTCGTACATCTTGCTCACCAGAAGGTATAGTTTTGTCAGGACTGGCTCTCCCAAGGCCGTCAGTAGTTCTAATGGAATGTTGTCTACTCCCGGGGCCTTGTTTCGACTCAGGTCTTTCAGTGCTCTATCAAAATTCTTCACGCAGTATCGTATCTCCCATTTCATCTTCATCTACATTCTCTTCCATTTCCATAATATTGTCCTCAAGTACATCGCCTTTATATTGACCCTGTATATACTCCTTCCACCTTTCTGCTTTCCCTTCTTTGCTTAGAACTGGGTTTCCATCTGAGCTCTTGATATTCATACAATTGGTTCTCTTTTCTCCAAAGGTCTCTTTAATTTTCCTGTTGGCAGTATCTATCTTACCCCTCTACATCTACAGCCAGCTGGACATTTCCTGCTGAAATCTAAGCCAAGGACGGTTTGCCATGAAGGTCAAGAAAATTGGGCGTAGAATACCGCCGACGTACTCCTGAGTTGTAGGGCTTCCACGCATGATAAACTAGATGGGTCCTGCAATGAAATGAAGAGGCACCCGAGACAGTCATTTCCTGGTTGTCAGGTCGTATGGAGGATGACTGTGAGGTTGCTATCCCACCGCTGTCCACGGCATCTCCAGACGAGTCTTCGCTGATCATTAGGGCATGGGATCTCATTCACTGGAGTAGAGCTGATTTCAGTGATGAGTCCCAGATCGAAATGAGCCCGATGAGCACCGAAGTGGTGTCTGTAGAGGCTCTAGGCAACGACGGGATGCCAACTTGACTGTCACTCACCATGGACTAAGGTGCCATTTCATTTCATAGCAGGTCCGTTTTGTTTGTCGTCCGTGGCACCGTTACATCACAGCGATACGTCGAGTATATTCTACGTCCCGTTTTGTTGTCCTTAATGGCAAGCCATTGTTGTCTTATATTTGAGGAGGATAATGCTCTCCAGCAAACGACGAGAGTTTTTACTGCTCGTCTTCATATTTGCCAAACTCTGCCTTGGTCAGCAAGGTTGCCGATTCTCTCCCAGTTATCGTTTTGAGCTTAATGGGCACGGCCTTCCAACGATCTCGGGATTTTAACGATTTAACGCGGCAATTGGACAGAATTGGCCTCTGGACCTGATGGGATACCAGTTCAATTTTACACAGAGTACGCGAAGGAACTTGCCCCCCTTCTTGCAGCGGTGTACCGTAGGTCTCTAGAAGAGCGTAGCGTTCCAAAGGATTGGAAAAGGGCACAGGTCATCCCCGTTTTCAAGAAGGGACGTCGAACAGATGTGCAGAACTATAGACCTATATCTCTAACGTCGATCAGTTGTAGAATTTTGGAACACGTATTATGTTCGAGTATAATGACTTTTCTGGAGACTAGAAATCTACTCTGTAGGAATCAGCATGGGTTTCGAAAAAGACGGTCATGTGAAACCCAGCTCGCGCTATTCGTCCACTTGACTCAGAGGGCCATAGACATGGGTTCACAGGTAGATGCCGTGTTTCTTGACTTCCGCAAGGCGTTCGATACAGTTCCCCACAGTCGTTTAATGAACAAAGTAAGAGCATATGGACTATCAGACCAATTGTGTGATTGGATTGAGGAGTTCCTAGATAACAGGACGCAGCACGTTATGCTCAATGGAGAGAAGTCTTCCGAAGTAAGAGTGCCGCAGGGGAGTGTCATAGGACCGTTGCTGTTTACAATATACATAAATGACCTGGTGGATGACATCGGAAGTTCACTGAGGCTTTTTGCAGATGATGCTGTGGTGTATCTAGAGGTTGTAACAACGAAAAATTGTACTGAAATGCAGGAGGATCTGCAGCGAATTGACGCATGGTGCAGGGAATGGCAATTGAATCTCAATGTAGACAAGTGTAATGTGCTGCGAATACACAGAAAGGTAGATCCTTTATCATTTAGCTACAAAATAGCAGGTCAGCAACTGGAAGCAGTTAATACCATAAATTATCTGGGAGTACACATTAGGAGTGATTTAAAATGGAATGATCATATAATGTTGATCGTCGGTAAAGCAGATGCCAGACTGAGGTTCATTGGAAGAATCCTAAGGAAATGCAATCCGAAAACAAAGGAAGTAGGGTACAGTACGCTTGTTCGCCCACTGCTTGAATACTGCTCAGCAGTGTGGGATCCGTACCAGATAGGGTTGATACAAGACATAGAGAAGATCCAACGGAGAGCAGCACGCTTCGTTACAGGATCATTTAGTAATCGCGAAAGCGTTACGGAGATGATAGATAAACTCCAGTGGAAGACTCTGCAGGAGTAGCTCGGTACGGGCTTTTGTCAAAGTTTCGAGAACATACCTTCACCGAAGAGTCAAGCAGTATATTGCTCCCTCCTACGTATATCTCGCGAAGAGACCATGAGAATAAAATCAGAGAGATTAGAGCCCACACAGAGGCATACCGACAATCATTCTTTCCACGAACAATACGAGACTGGAATAGAAGGGTGGCTTGCGGAGTATGGATGTAGATGTAGATGTAGATGTAGAATTTCGCACGATAACCTTCGAAAGGATATCCAGCAACTCTGTCAATCAATGCAAATCCGAACGTCTTGCATAAGGCCCAGAGGTCGACCGACGTGTTCTGACTTGCTTCATTTGTGAAGCTCCTTCTCTTGAATAAATCATCCAGTTTTCCTGAAATTGTAGTCAGTTGTTTGTCTGTAGGGGAAGTCGGGGCAGAACGGGATAGCAGGGCACAATGGGAAATTGCTCTTTTTTAGACTGGACAGTGTTGCAACCTGTTGTATGGGCATGTAACTATTTCTCCGAATCGAAGGGAAGTGACAGCAGCCATTCAGATTTAAATTGAAGTGCGAGATCTAAGTGAATTGTTGTCCGTCACGTTACCGCTTGCGTTGTTCTAACGTTTGGTGAATTTTAACGCCAGGTAAGCTCTTAATTGTTAATTGCATACCCTAAAATGACACATTCCCTTAAAGTGCATGGCATTTGTTATACTTTAGTTATTTAATGCGTTTAAATACGTCAGTTATTACACTCCATAAAAGTTGTTAACCTCAAAAGTGCTCTTGGGGTGGAACGGGACGGGGCAGAATGGGATAGTGACCCGTTCTGCCCCGTCATATTTTGATGCATGTAGAAAGCAAACCCAGTCTGGATGTTCATGGATGCCAGACTCTCCCAACCAGCTATGTTCGCCGAACAACTCAGCTTTCCAGATATCGCCCGAGGCTGTCATTCCAATCCCACTAATCTGTCAAAATGCACGGCGGACTACAAGACGAAAAGGAATAACCGTCGTATTAACAGATTCTCCTTATAAGAAGGAACTGCAGAATGCTGTCGCACGTAAAGTAGGCCTACAGAAAGGAGGACGGTGCACAAATACACTCCTGGAAATGGAAAAAAGAACACATTGACACCGGTGTGTCAGACCCACCATACTTGCTCCAGACACTGCGAGAGGGCTGTACAAGCAATGTTCACACGCACGGCACAGCGGACACACCAGGAACCGCGGTGTTGGCCATCGAATGGCGCTAGCTGCGCAGCATTTGTGCACCGCCGCCGTCAGTGTCAGCCAGTTTGCCGTGGCATACGGAGCTCCATCGCAGTCTTTAACACTGGTAGCATGCCGCGACAGCGTGGACGTGAACCGTATGTGCAGTTGACGGACTTTGAGCGAGGGCGTATAGTGGGCATGCGGGAGGCCGGGTGGACGTACCGTCGAATTGCTCAACACGTGGGGCGTGAGGTCTCCACAGTACATCGATGTTGTCGCCAGTGGTCAGCGGAAGGTGCACGTGCCCGTCGACCTGGGACCGGACCGCAGCAACGCACGGATGCACGCCAAGACCATAGGATCCTATGCAGTGCTGTAGGGGACCGCACCGCCACTTCCCAACAAATTAGGGACACTGTTGCTCCTGGGGTATCGGCGAGGACCATTCGCAACCGTCTCCATGAAGCTGGGCTACGGTCCCGCACACCGTTAGGCCGTCTTCCGCTCACGCCCCAACATCGTGCAGCCCGCCTCCAGTGGTGTCGCGACAGGCGTGAATGGAGGGACAAATGGAGACGTGTCGTCTTCAGCGATGAGAGTCGCTTCTGCCTTGGTGCCAATGATGGTCGTATGCGTGTTTGGCGCCGTGCAGGTGAGCGCCACAATCAGGACTGCATACGACCGAGGCACACAGGGCCAACACCCGGCATCATGGTGTGGGGAGCGATCTCCTACACTGGCCGTACACCACTGGTGATCGTCGAGGGGACACTGAATAGTGCACGGTACATCCAAACCGTCATCGAACCCATCGTTCTACCATTCCTAGACCGGCAAGGGAACTTGCTGTTCCAACAGGACAATGCACGTCCGCATGTATCCCGTGCCACCCAACATGCTCTAGAAGGTGTAAGTCAACTACCCTGGCCAGCAAGATCTCCGGATCTGTCCCCCATTGAGCATGTTTGGGACTGGATGAAGCGTCGTCTCACGCGGTCTGCACGTCCAGCACGAACGCTGCTCCAACTGAGGCACCAGGTGGAAATGGCATGGCAAGCCGTTCCACAGGACTACATCCAGCATCTCTACGATCGTCTCCATGGGAGAATAGCAGCCTGCATTGCTGCGAAAGGTGGATATACACTGTACTAGTGCCGACATTGTGCATGCTCTGTTGCCTGTGTCTATGTGCCTGTGGTTCTGTCAGTGTGATCATGTGATGTATCTGACCCCAGGAATGTGTCAATAAAGTTTCCCCTTCCTGGGACAATGAATTCACGGTGTTCTTATTTCAATTTCCAGGAGTGTATAAACCATGTCAGGACAGAGAAGTCAGGTGCAATGCAACTTAAGGCAAAAACATCAAACTGAACACAAAAAAAAGAAAAAAAAAACCGGAGGACATCAAAGACCTTAAGAAAAATAAAAGGAAGAAGATGATCGAGAAGAGAGAATCAGAGAGAGAGGATGTTGAGTGTCTCTACTGTGGGGACTTCTACTCCGTTTCTAATGAGGGCTGGGTCGCGTGCCAGAATGGGCACACAATTCACGTGCTGGCATAGACTGTGAAGATGAAGAGGAAATACTGATTTGTGACTGTTGTCGAAAGGGCTAGTAGTTAGTGGTTTGGTGGTTATTAAGCACTGTACATTTTTCAGAATGACATTAAAATACTTTCTTATTTTGAAGAATGACTTTTTAATTGTTTAAATTACACATTCCTTAGTCTGAATCGCCTGTTATACAACATTTTGTCATAGTTTAATACGATATTAGTAATTCAAAGTCAACGTTTATGCAACAATTTAACAAAAAATACCCTTATCCCATTCTGCCCCGTGGGTGGGGCGGGACGGGGAATAAGCAAGTCTTTCTTTAAAAAATAGTAAAAAATGCAAAATGTATTGTTTTAAGTGATTTTAGGTTACACTACAAGGTGTTTTTTTAACACTTGAAGAAGTGTTTCCTTGTGTTCCCTTATTTTATAGAAATTGTTAAACATTAAGTATCCCGTTCCGCCCCGAGTTCCCCTAAATGTACGTCACGTTTAGCGATTTCCGTCCCAGTCGGATAATTCCTTCTTGGTGCGTCGTTGGGTGTTGCGTTTTTCTTGCGTGTTAATATGGGAGACGTTTGCAGTAAAGAATATATCTGAACAGTGCCACCACTGACCCAACGCAGTAGATACTCAAAGAATGTTCGTCATGCAGTCCTAACGCAATTCGGCAACTGAAGTGCGAACAACAGACACGTTTCCACGCAAGGAGCCTCAGTAGCCCGTCCGCTGTAGAGGAATGCGGGCGGGACCAGCGAGCGCGAGTGGATTCCAGAAGGCGTAGGTCGCTGGCATTTCCCGCGTTCTATCAAGAGCTGAGTTAACTCAGCACGGCCATTCCGGCAGGCGCTGGCCCTGAAAGCCAAGCGGCCTGCCCGCCAGATTGGCGCCCTTTTTACATTCGCGCCCAGAGCGCGCGCCAGGAATTCGTTATCGCGGCTTCTCTCGCAGTCATCGCCCACGACGGGCGAGACTCGCCGTCTGCCTAAGGAACCGCTCAGCAACGCCAGCACGACCGGCGGCAAGTCGGGGAATTAAACGCACGGGGAAGTGATGGGACCGGCTGCAAGGCAGAGAGCACCCCACGATGTCAGTGTCTGCGTGGACAGCTAGCTGCTTTTCTCTTTAAGAGGATCATCATTGTGTGTGTATTTAAAGATGAAAAGCATCAAACAAAAACAGCAAAAAATATAACTAAAGACTGCACAAAGCACAAAAAATAAGGGACGAGCACAGCTATCAAGTGATGAATAGTTATAGCTTTCCTAGTGTCACCAGTCCCCTGACTGATTTGTTGCGATCCGTGACGAATTCTTCACCTGCTGTGCCAATTAATTCACCTCAAAGTAGCACTTGCGCCCAACGTCCTCAATTACACAACGGAGTCACATAAGAGCCGCCACTTGTCAAAAGCCTGAATACATCTACATCTACATCTATAAACATACTCCGCAATCCACCATACGGTGCGTGGCGGAGGGTACCTCGTACCACAACTAGCATCTTCTCTCCCTGTTCCACTCCCAAATAGAACGAGGGAAAAATAACTGCCTATTTGCCTCTGTACAAGCCCTAATCTCTCTTATTTTATCTTTGTGGTCTTTCCGCGAAATATAAGTTGGTGGCAGTAAAATTGTACTGCAGTCAGCCTCAAATGCTGGTTCTCTAAATTTCCTCAGTAGCGATTCACGAAAAGAAAGCCTCCTTTCCTCCAGAGGCTCCCACCCGAGTTCCTGAATCATTTCCTTAAACTCGCGTGATGATCAAACCTACGAGTAACAAATCTAGCAGCCCGCCTCTGAATTGCTTCTATGTCCTCCCTCAATCGGACCTGATAGGGATCCCAAACGCTCGAGCAGTACTCAAGAATAGGTCGTATTAGTGTTTTATAAGCGGTCTCCTTTACAGATGAACCACATCTTCCCAAAATTCTACCAATGAACCGAAGACGCCTATCCGCCTTCCCCCCAACTGCCATTACATGCTTGTCGCACTTCATATCGCTCTGCAATGTTACGCCCAAATATTTAATCGACGTGACTGTGTCAAGCGCTACACTACTAATTCAAACATTACGGGATTCTTTTTCCTATTCATCTGCATTAATTTACATTTATCTATATTTAGAGTTAGCTGCCATTCTTTACACCAATCACAAATCCTGTCCAAGTCATCTTGTATCCTCCTACAGTCACTCAACGACGACACCTTCCCGTACACCACAGCATCATCAGCAAACAGCCGCACATTGCTATCCACCTTGTCCAACAGATCATTTATGTAAATAGAAAACAACAGCGGACCCACCACACTTCCATGGGGCACTCCAGATGATACCTCCGATGAACATTCACCTTCGAGGACAACGTACTGGGTTCTATTACGTAATAAGTCTTCGGGCCACTCACATATTTGGGGTCGGCCTCGGTGGCCGAGTGGTTCTAGGCACTTCAGTCCGGAACCGCGCGACTGCTACGTCGCAGGTTCGAATCCTGCCTCGGGCATGGATGTGTGTGATGTCCTTAGGTCAGTTAGGTTTAAGTAGTTCTAAGTTCTAGTGGACTGATGACCTCCGATGTTAAGTCCCATAGTGCTCAGAGCCACATATTTGGGAACCAATCCCATATGCTCGTACCTTAGTTAGGAGTCTGCAGTGGGGCACCGAGTCAAACGCTTTCCGGAAGTCAAGGAATATGGCAAGGGTATGCACGAATCTCTACTAACTTTTGCCTGTCCCCATTCTCCCGATCTTTCTTGTATCGCGAGTGCAACTGTCTTTGCTTCCTGAGCATTCTCCGAATTGCGCTGTTAAACCACGGTGGGTCTTTTCCGTCCGTAACCCACTTTTTCGGCACATACTTCTCCAGTGCGTGATTTACAATGTGTTTAAAATTTGCCCATATTCATCCACGTCCTTCGTACCGGAAGTAAATGAAGTCGATTCATTTACTAAGTGGGATGCTAACAACTGCTTATCTGCTTTTTCTAGTAGGAATACTCTCCTAGCCTTCTTGACCGATGACAACATCATGATCACTAATCCCTGTCTCAACACTGACACCGTCGATGAGGTCTGGTCTGTTCGTGGCTACCAGATCTAAAATATTTCCATTACGCGTTGGCTGTCGTTTTAGCTGCTCAAGACAGTTTTCGGATAATGTGTTCAAAAGTAATTCACACGACGGCTTGTCTGTACCACCTGTAATGAATCCATACACATCCCAGTCTATACTAGGTAGGTTGAAGTCGCCTCCGACTAATATAGCATGATCCGGGTACTTCTGTGATACAGCGTGTAGACTCCCTTTGAATGATTCTAGAACTGTTACGGTGGAACCTGGTGGCCGGCAATAACACCCAACAATTAACTTTATTTCTCCTAGCCCTGTTAAACGTGTCCAGATAACTTCACAATCACACTCTACTTTGACCTCAGTAGCCACAATATTTTTGTCAACTGCAATGAAGACACCACCTCTTACACTGTCTAGTCTGTCTTTCCGATACACGTTCCAACCCTCACTAAATATTTCAGAACTTCCTATCTCAGGGTTCAGCCAGGTCTCAGTACCGAGAATAGTTTGCGCGCCACACGCTTCCTGGAGGGCAGTAAATTCAGGAACTTTATTCCGAACACTCTGAAAATTTACTGCTGATATCTTGATAGCTGAAGTGTCTTTACACTGAGCGCGTCCTGATTTCCCTGCCTGCACGTCGACTGGTGAGTGTTCATCAGGACACCTCGCACTACTGCCTAGCCTAAAATACCCCCATGCGCACGCCACAAGTATTCTGCTACCCGAGTAGCCGCTTCCTTTGTGTAGTGCACCCCTGACCTATCTAGGGGCGTCCTACAATTCCGCACCCAATAGCGCAAGTCTAGAAATCTGCAGTCAAGACCGTCACAGAGTCGACGAAGCCTCTGGTTGAGACCCTCCACTCGGCTCCAACTAAAGGACCCCGGTCCACTCTGGGAACGATGCTTCAAATAGAGAGCTCTGCTTGCACCCCGGGTGCGAGGCCAGCGGTCTTCACCAAATCCGCCAGCCGCCTGTACGAACTGAGGATCGCATCAGAACCCAAGCGACAGGCATCACTGGTGCCGACGTGAGCAACTACTTGCAGACGACTGCACCCCGTACGCTCGATAGCCGCAGGCAAGGCCGCCTCCACATCTCGGACGAGGCCCCCCGGCAGACAAACCGAGTGCACGTTGGAATTCTTTCCAGCCCTGTACGCTATTTCCCTAAGGGGCTCCATCACCCGCCTAACGTTGGAGCTCCCAATAACCAGCGAGCCTTTGCCCCCGTGTAGGCACACGGGGAATATTTTAGATCTGACAGCCACGAACAGACCAGACCTCATCGACGGTGTCAGTGTTGAGACAGGAATTAGTGATCATGATGTTGTCATCGGTCAAGAAGGCTAGGAGAGTATTCCTACTAGAAAGACCAGATAAGCAGTTGTTAGCATCCCACTTAGTAAATGAATCGATTTCATTTACTTCCGGTACGAAGGACGTGGATGAATTATGGGCAAATTTTAAACACATTGTAAATCACGCACTGGAGAAGTATGTGCCGAAAAAGTGGGTTACGGACGGAAAAGACCCACTGTGGTTTAACAGCGCAATTCGGAGAATGCTCAGGAAGCAGGGCATGTGCAGGGCATGTGCGGCTGTTTGCTGATGATGCTGTGGTGTACGGGAAGGTGTCGTCGTTGAGTGACTGTAGGAGGATACAAGATGACTTGGACAGGATTTGTGATCGGTGTAAAGAATGGCAGCTAACTCTAAATATAGATAAATGTAAATTAATGCAGATGAATAGGAAAAAGAATCCCGTAATGTTTGAATACTCCATTAGTAGTGTAGCGCTTGACACAGTCACGTCGATTAAATATTTGGGCGTTAACATTGCAGAGAAGAGGAGTTTGTGGCACAACTTGACTAGAAGAAGGGATCGGTTGGTAGGACATGTTCTGAGGCATCAAGCGATCACCAATTTAGTATTGGAGAGCAGCGTGGAGGGTAAAAATCGTAGAGGGAGACCAAGAGATGAATACACTAAGCAGATTCCGAGGGATGTAGGTTGCAGTAGGTACTGGGAGATGAAGAAGCTTGCACAGGATAGAGTAGCATGGAGAGCTGCATCAAACCTGTCCCAGGGCTGAAGACCACAACAACAACAACAACAAAGTATAAATTCGCGGAGTCGTCAGTCAGTTTTTTGTTCTTGACAGCCAGTGCTTTCTTTTCATTTCGTAGAGTCAGTTAGCAGCAGACAGAGGCCAGTGCAGTTTCATCTGTGCTTGCAGAGTGACGTGTGCGAGCAGCAGTAGCAGAAACTAGTCGTATATTCAGTTTTTCGTATTATTTCAGCAGGTTTAATTCAAATTACTTTGTGTGTTGGTGTGCTTGCGTGGTGGAATGCTCGGGCCCTGCTGAAGGAGCGGCCACCTGCCCACTGACCGGACGAACGGGCGAGGCCAGCCGGCCAGCCTCCACATTGACCCTCGAGAGACGCGGACGCGTTGCAGTCCGCCACTCACCCTAAGGCGAGGGCGGCCCCAACGCGCCGGGTACACTACAAGGTGCCTCGGCGGCTGAGTCAGGGTTCGCGACGCGCCAGACCCTCCGCCGTCGCTGCACCTCGAGGCAGCAGCCTGAAGGCGGCTGACCGTGGCCAACAGCACGCACAGCTGCTCGCGAACCGCGGCCAGTTCCTCCTGCGTCCGCACACAGCACACACACACCCTATCCATCCTACTGCTAATATCTGGACGTATAGAGATGTGACAAATAAAACAGCAATATGCAACTGCACAGTTGCGTCACCAGCGCCAGATTGAGCTGCGATATATGAACAATTTCCTACGAACTAAGCAATCAAAGGACCACGAGTACGCCACTATACAGATATTACAGTGCGATCCTACCCCTGTCTTAGTACAAATGACAACCGCCTACGCAGTGTTACACTCTACCGTTATCAAAATTTGATACTACCCCTTTATAATTCGAAAATACGCAAAGATCCGAAAAATTTCCACCACGCAAGAACAACAACACACAAAGTAATTTGAATTAAACCTGCTGAAATAATACGAAAAACTGAATATACGACTAGTTTCTGCTACTGCTGCTCGCACACGTCACTCTGCAAGCACAGATGAAACTGCACTGGTCTCTGTCTGCTGCTAACTGACTCTACGAAATGAACAGACAGCACTGGCTGTCCAGAACAAACAACTGACTGACGACTCCGCGAATTTATACTTTGTTGTTGTTGTTGTTGTGGTCTTCAGTCCTGGGACAGGTTTGATGCAGCTCTCCATGCTACTCTATCCTGTGCAAGCTTCTTCATCTCCCAGTACCTACTGCAACCTACATCCTTCTGAATCTGCTTAGTGTATTCATCTCTTGGTCTCCCTCTACGATTTTTACCCCGACGCTGCCCTCCAGTACTAAACTGGTGATCCCTTGATGCCTCAGAACATGTCCTACCAACAGATCCCTTCTTCTTGTCAAGTTGAGCCACAAATTACTCTTCTCCCCAATTCTATTCAATACCTCCTCATTAGTTATGTGATCTGCCCATCTAATCTTCAGCATTCTTCTGTAGTGCCACATTTCGAAAGCTTCTATTCTCCTCTTGTCTAAACTATTTACCATCCATGTTTCACTTCCATACACGGCTGCACTCCATACAAATACTTTCAGAAAGACTTCCTGGCATTTAAATCTATACTCGATGTTAACAAATTTCTCTTCTTTACAAACTCTTTCCTTGCCATTGCCAGCTTACATTTTATATCCTCTCTACTTCGACCATCATCAGTTATTTTGCTCCCCAAATAGCAAAACTGCTTTACTACTGTAAGAGTCTCATTTCCTAATCTAATTCCCTCAGCATCACCTGACTTATCCGACTACATTCCATTATCTTCCTTTTGCTTTTTTTTATGTTCATCTTATATCCTCAAGGCACTGTCCATTCCATTCAATGTTTGAATTATCTGTTGTATGACTCACGGGATCGTTTTAAATGTAGCCGCTAAAATGAATTTGTTAAACCTGCAATGACTGGTGACACCGAGTTAATGTCCGACGACTACTGGCCGTGCCCACAGTGCTACGTACGGAACATCCGCGTCCACCACCGCATCGCACAATTATACGCGTCCTTTGTCACCGTAACGCCACGATATCACACCCGCTACTATCTGCAGACGTGGCTACAGGTGCAGTAATCAATCGCGTGCAGGTAAAACCGCCACCTTTTTGGCAACAGAAATAATACCGGCCTGTGGTTCGCGCGGTTATAAAGCCAATTTTTGCTAGCACTACCAAGTGTAGCTACGTCGTCGCAGCGCTCAGTGTAGATATGGCTGCGGAAGTGAAACACATTCTGGCGTCACCGCCGAGTTCTGATCACTACTCAACCGTCAGGAACCCCCTGATCACGCGAAGAGATTGCAGAAGATTCTCCGCTTCGAAGTGCTAGAGGACCGCATTCCGTCGCATCTACCGCACCGTCTGCGTACGTTTGCGAGCAAAGGTGTTAATGAAGACTAGTCTGCGGAATACAGGGTTATTACAAATGATTGAAGCGATTTCACAGCTCTACAATAACTTTATTATTTGAGGTATTTTCAAAATGCTTTGCACACCCATACAAAAACTCAAAAAGTTTTTTTAGGCATTCACAAATGTTCGATATGTGCCCCTTTAGTGATTCGGCAGACATCAAGCCGATAATCAAGTTCCTCCCACACTCGGCGCAGCATGTCCCCATCAATGAGTTCGATAGCAAAGTTGATGCGAGCTCGCTGTTCTGGCACGTTTCTTGGTAGAGGAGGTTTAAACACTGAATCTTTCACATAACCCCACAGAAAGAAATCGCATGGGGTTAAGTCGGGAAAGCGTGGAGGCCATGACATGAATTGCTGATCATGATCTCCACCATGACCGATCCATCGGTTTGCCTATCTCCTGTTTAAAAAATGCCGAACATCATGCTGGAAGTGTGGTGGAGCACCATCCTGTTGAAAGATGAAATCGGCGCTGTCGGTCTCCAGTTGTGGCATGAGCCAATTTTCCGCGGGCTACGCATGAAACTTGCCCGCACGCGTTCAACCGTTTCTTCGCTCACTGCAGGCCGACCCGTTGATTTCCCCTTACAGAGGCATCCAGAAGCTTTAAACTGCGCATACCATCGCCGAATGGAGTTAGCAGTTGGTGGATCTTTGTTGAAATTCGTCCTGAAGTGTCAAAAAAATGGTTGGTTCAAATGGCTCTGAGCACTATGGGACTCAACTGCTGTGGTCATAAGTCCCCTGGAACTTAGAACTACTTAAACCTAACCAACCTAAAGACATCACACACATCCATCCCCGAGGCAGGATTCGAACCTGCGACCGTAGCGGTCGTGCGGTTCCAGACTGTAGCGCCTTTAACCGCTCGGCCACTCCGGCCGGCCCTGAAGTGTCGTTGCACTGTTATGACTGACTGATGTGAGTGCATTTCAAGCACGACATACGCTTTCTCGGCTCCTGTCGCCATTTTGTCTCACTGCGCTCTCGAGCGCTCTGGCGGCAGAAACCTGAAGTGCGGCTTCAGCCGAACAAAACTTTATGAGTTTTTCTACGTATCTGTAGTGTGTCGTGACCATATGTCAATGAATGGAGCTACAGTGAATTTATGAAATCGCTTCAATTGTATTGTTATTGGTTATTTGGTTATCGCGCCTGCCACCTGACGCACAGGAGGTATTAACAGTGTGCACTGGCGATTCAGATTGCGCTCGCGCAAACCGCGGATCGCATGGCAGCCTTATGTCCTTCCGGAAGTGTCACCTGTTTGCCCACAGCGTCAGGCAGGTAACACTCTCGTCACATTACAGGCATAGGTCACCGAACTCACCGCCCAAGTTGCTGCCTTTCGAAATTTGGACCGAAATGTTCATTCACACATCTTTCAGTGCAACCAAACACTGCACAAGATTTCACTGCTGTAGTACACAAACTGTAACTGAAAGTACTGCACTTGTGATAAAGCGAATGTATTCCAGAAGTCGTCTGCTAGCACACATACACCACGCTTGCAAT
This sequence comes from Schistocerca cancellata, assembly GCF_023864275.1. Taxonomy (NCBI): domain Eukaryota; kingdom Metazoa; phylum Arthropoda; class Insecta; order Orthoptera; family Acrididae; genus Schistocerca; species Schistocerca cancellata. Next base: position 18,776,693 of record NC_064633.1, on the reverse strand, counting down.
AGCAGGAACTCGATTTCGTCAAGCTTCCTGCCCCGAGTCATGTGACTTAAATGTTGGTTTCAGTGTAATAACAGCACGCGCTGTCTATGTTATACGTGGTCTATATTGGTGGCATAACCAACTCATCGTACAAAGACTGAATGTTTTTGCCAGTGCAATCATCCATTGGTGACAGCAAGAAACTGTGACATAAAACAGGAATTCAATTTATTTCGAATATTCAGGGATCGCAGAATACTATCTAAAGCAGAACTCATGTTCGACAACTATGTATTACTAGAATGAGATTTTCACTCTGCAGCGGAGTGTGCGCTGATATGAAACTTCCTGGCAGATTAAAACTGTGTGCCCGACCGAGACTCGAACTCGGGACCTTTGCCTTTCGCGGGCAAGTGCTCTACCAACTGAGCTACCGAAGCACGACTCACGCCTGGTACTCACAGCTTCTGCCAGTACCTCGTCTCCTACCTTCCAAACTTTACAGAAGCTCTCCTGCGAACCTTGCAGAACTAGCACTCCTGAAAGAAAGGATATTGCGGAGACATGGCTTAGCCACAGCCTGGGGGATGTTTCCAGAATGAGATTTTCACTCTGCAGCGGAGTGTGCGCTGATATGAAACTTCCTGGCAGATTAAAACTGTGTGCCCGACCGAGACTCGAACTCGGGACCTTTGCCTTTCGCGGGCAAGTGCTCTACCAACTGAGCTACCGAAGCACGACTCACGGCCGATACACATAGCTTTACTTCTGCCAGTACCTCGTCTCCTACCTTCCAAACTTTACAGAAGCTCTCCTGCGAACCTTGCAGAACTAGCACTCCTGAAAGAAAGGATATTGCGGAGACATGGCTTAGCCACAGCCTAGGGGATGTTTCCAGAATGATATTTTCACTCTGCAGCGGAGTGTGCGCTGATATGAAACTTCCTAGCAGATTAAAACTGTGTGCCCGACCGAGACTCGAACTCGGGACCTTTGCCTTTCGCGGGCAAGTGCTCTACCAAAGGCAAAGGTCCCGAGTTCGAGTCTCGGTCGGGCACACAGTTTTAATCTGCCAGGAAGTTTTATGTATTACTAATTTGTTAATTATGTTTTGTAACCAAACATTGATTTTTAATTATTTATAGAGAGTATGTCATATATTCTTTCCAATATTCCATAGCGAATGACGCATAACTTCGGATGAAACTACTGCTGAGGTAACCCATAAACGATTTTTTGGAAGCCAGTAATGAAAACACAGTTGACACAATATTTTACATCACACTGATATTTTGACGTACTTTTTGACAACTGCTCAATACACCTCTGAGTACTTTCCAAATAGGGTTGCACTGTAATTGACTCTTTTATTTTAATACCAATCACTGTTTGAGGGGAGCAGAAGGCGATGTATGACTTATTTTTTGACAGTTAATTCAGATTTTTCGAATACTTTTGACCACAGCCCAGACAGAACTATATTGCAATCGTTCTGGTTGGAGGAGAGGAGAGAGAGGTATGTGATTTTTATTTTTAAACAAATAATTCAAATCATTTGGATGCTTTTGAGCACAGTTGATGGGGTGACACTGTGATTGACTCTTTCATTTTAATGCCAGACTCTGATTGGTGAAGAGCGAAAGGAAGTGGTACATTATGCCTTGTGTCTGTATGCAGTTTTACGTAAACGTCGCCGGCCGCTTCGGTCGCAGGTTCGAATCCTGACTCGGGCATGGATGTGTGTGATGTCCTTAGGTTAGTTAGGTTTAAGTAGTTCAAAGTTCTAGGGGACTGATGACCTCAGAAGTTAAGTCCGTTAGTGCTCAGAGCCATTACGTAAACGTCACGAACTTGGTGTCATTTTTCTGCGTCATTTCAATGTTATGTTCTGATTGGTTGGGAAGATGAGGGGGAGGTAGGAATGGCTAGCTCGATATTGGCTGATTCTTTTTTGATACTTTGCTGTGATTGACTTGAAAGAAGTGGGGGAGGGCTTTCAAATTCCTCGTTATTAGCGGCTTCATTTTTAATACTGCGCGGTCATTGGCTGGAGATTAGGAGTACTGCACTGTAATTGGTTGGACATAGGTTGGTTGGTTGGTTGACTTGGGGGGAGGGGAGCAAAAAGCGATGTCGTAAGTCCCATCGAATTACGAAAGGATGGGGAAGGAAGTCGGGCATGCCCTTTCAAAGGAACCATCCCGACATTTGCCTGAAGTGATGTAGGGAAATCACGGAAAACCTAAATCAGGATGGCTGGGGGCGGGTTTGAACCGTTGTCCTCCCGAGTGCGAGTCAAGTGTGCTAACCTCTGCGCCACCTAGCTCGATTTGGAGATGGGGGGGGGGGGGGGGGACAGGATTTTTAATTTCTGATTAACACAACTGACCTATTTCTGACATCTTGGAGTTTTAATTGGTTGTTTCATTTTTAATACTGCACTGTGACTGGCTGGTGGTAAGGTTAAAAGGGGAGGGGAGTGAGATTGATGACATCATGAGTTTAAGGGCATTGATGACATCATGCATGACTTCACAGTCAAGCAATGTCAGTCAGCATTAAAAGTCAAAAGTCATTGACCCCTGCTCCTTTTCAAAGGTCAATTTGTATCCAGAACATATAACATTCCGACTTACGAAGTAAGTGAAGTCTAGGAATTCCGTTACCTTGGAAGCAAAATAACACAGGACAGACAAAGAAAGTATGACATAAAAGGTAAACCAGAGCAGGCGATGAGGACATTCCTGGCTAACACAAGCCTACTAGTATCAAATATGGGCCTTCATTTAAGGAATAAATCACTAAGAATGTAAGTTTGGAGCAAAGCAATGTATGGAAGTGAATCATGGACTGTGAAAAAACCGGAAAAGAAGAGAATGAAGCCTTTAAGATGCGGTGATAGAAGAATTAAAAATTATTTGGGTTGATAAGACAGAAATGATGATGCTCTCTGCACGTCGACAAGGAAATGAATATATGGAGAACACTGACAAGAAGGACGGACAGGATGGTAGAACTTATTTTAAGACATCAAACAATAACTTCCATGGTTCTTGAGGGACTCGTAGAGGGTAAATGCTGTATGGGGAAGACAGGGATTGGAATACATCCAACAATTAATTGAGAACTTTGCTTCCAAGTATTACTTTGAAGTGAAGAGGTTGGCGCGGGGGCGGAAGTCGAGGCGGGCTGCATCAGACCAGTCAGAAGACTGATGACCACCAAAAATAAATACTTACGTAGTTCCTTTTCTTTATAAAATGTATGTCAAAGAATGTTCTTTGTCATACATTAACTTCACTATCACTTTACATATTGCTCTGTAAGCTTCTGGATTTCTGGATATCAACAGTTTTCTCAAGCAAGAGCTTCACATCATGCTCACAAGCACTTTTATGATTTCCTGAAATCCGCTGAGAATTTAATACGGCTAAACAAGAGTGACTCACTTTCCTTCTTGATCGGTGAAGTAACATGTCATATTCATTATGCGTACTTGGAAACAATGTTTCTTCTAGCATCTGTAATTAGAGGCTAGCCTCAAATTAGTTGCAGAAATTTTTCTACAACAATTACTTGATTACTTGTCCAGTACCTTTCCTGCTGCAGGATGTTCTGTTGCAGATACCTGTAGTGAAGTCCTTTGTCTACATACCGTGTTTATCTTTCCTCTGAGTACGTTCTGTTAAGATGGGTTATTGGTCTGAGTATCATATAAACTGGAGAGTCGAAGTTTTATCATGTTATTGCACTTCATACGACGCTCGAAACGTCCCCTTAGAAAAATTTATCAATTACTTTAGTGGTTAACCCATTACGTTATTTGATTTTCAAACAGCTCAGCAGAACTGAACGTACTCAGACATTTCGCTCTTTACTTATTCTGATCAACACTAAACTGACATACAATATTTTTAGCGCAACGCAATCTGACTTTCAATAATCCCTACAAAAGAATGGCCCTGACTAACAATAACATGTACCTGTCATGATTCACTGACCTCACAAAAATCTTCGTTACTCGAACTACTGCAATACAGCGAGCGCCAATACTGCCAACTAAATGAAAGATTCTAAATACTGAAGGCACTAACTACTGATGGGCATAGTTAGCAAATGAAAGATTGTGATAGAGAACAAACAATGTATTTACCTTAATAATATTCAAATGTCATATATATATCAGTTCCCCCCCCCCCCCCCCCCCCCCCCATGAACCATGGACCTTGCCGTTGGTGGGGAGGCTTGCGTGCCTCAGCGATACAGATAGCCGTACCGTAGGTACAACCACAACGGAGGGGTATCTGCTGAGAGGCCAGACAAACGTGTGGTTCCTGAAGAGGGGCAGCAGCCTTTTCAGTAGTTGCAAGGGCAACAGTCTGGATGATTGACTGATATGGCCTTGTAACAATAACCGAAACGGCCTTGCTGTGCTGGTATTAGTAGAAGCCGACCTCGGGGAAGATCAGTTTGGATTCCGTAGAAATACTGGAACACGTGAGGCAATACTGATCTTACGACTTATCTTAGAAGAAAGATTAAGGAAGGCAAACCTACGTTTCTAGCATTTGTAGATTTAGAGAAAGCTTTTGACAATGTCGACTGGAATACTCTCTTTCAAATTCTAAAGGTGGCAGGGGTAAAATACAGGGAGCGAAAGGCTATTTACAATTTGTACAGAAACCAGATGGCAGTTATAAGAGTCGAGGGACATGAAAGGGAAGCAGTGGTTGGGACGGAAGTGAGACAAGGTTGTAGCCTCTCCCCGATGTTATTCAATCTGTATATTGAGCAAGCAGTGAAGGAAACAAAAGAAACATACGGAGTAGGTATTAAAATCCATGGAGAAGAAATAAAAACCATGAGGTTCGCCGATGACATTGTAATTCTGTCAGAGACAGCAAAGGACTTGGAAGCGCAGTTGAACGGAATGGATGGTGTCTTGAAGGGAGGATATAAGATGAACATCAACAAAAGCAAAACGAGGATAATGGGATGTAGTCGAATTAAGTCATTGGGTATTGGATTAGGAAATGAGACACTTAAAGTAGTAAAGGAGTTTTGCTATTTGGGGAGCAAAATAACTGATGATGGTCGAAGTAGAGAGGATATAAAATGTAGTCTGGCAATGGCAAGGAAAGCGTTTCTGAAGAAGAGAAATTTGTTAACATCGAGTATAGATTTAAGTGTCAGGAAGTCATTTCTGAAAGTATTTGTGCGGAGTGTAGTCATGTATGGAAGTGAAACATGGACGGTAAATAGTTTGGAAAAGAAGAGAATAGAAGCTTTCGAAATGTGGTGCTACAGAAGAATGCTGAAGATTAGATGGGTAGATCACATAACTAATGAGGAAGTATTGAATAGGATTGGGGAGAAGAGAAGTTTGTGGCACAACTTGACCAGAAGAAGGGATCGGTTGGTAGGACATGTTCTGAGGCATCAAGGGATCACCAATTTAGTATTGGAGGGCAGCGTGGAGGGTAAAAATCATAGGGGGAGACCAAGAGATGAATACACTAAGCAGATTCAGAAGGATGTATGTTGCAGTACGTACTGGGAGATGAAGCTTGCACAGGATAGAGTAGCATGGAGTGTTGCATCAAACCAGTCTCAGGACTGAAGACCACAACAACAACATATCAGTTCATGATATCCAGTATTACAAATTTACTCTTTCTGATGCAGCATATATATGCATAGTTAGCAAATGAAAGATTTTGATGGAGAACAAACAATGTATTTGCCTTAATAATGTTCAAAAGTCATCATATATATATCTGTTCATGACATCTAGTCTTACAAATTTCCTTTTTTTGACGGACAACCATCCAGACCGTCCGCTCTCAAAATTCTGCCATCTCTCTCCCCACATCCTCCACTGCTGGCGACTCACCTCCAACTGCGCAACTCTACACGCTGTTCACATCCAACTGCCCAAGAATACAATAGCAAATATTTCAACAATGCCAACCAGCCACAGACTGCACACAGCACAGCCAGTGATATTCATACAGAGCGCTACGTGACGTTACCAACATAAAAACCTAAACAGACTACTTACACGCTTGGTTTGCCTGTCACTCTGCTGTGTATCGTCACCCGCACAAGTACACGGGACTCGATAATTTTAAACTCAATGGACCAGGTAAAAACTTCAAATTACTCTAAACGTATATTCTCAGAAATTTCTTCCTCAAATTAAGGCCTATGTTTGATACTAGTAGATTTCTCTTGGCCAGGAAAGACATTTTTACTAGTTTTGCTCTGCTTTGGCGTGCTCCTTGCTCAGTTCGTCATTGATTATTTTGCTGCCTAGGTAGTAGAATTTCTTAACTTCATCTACTTCGTTACCATCAATCCGGATGTTACGTTTCTCGTTGTCCCCATTTCTGCTACTTCTCATTACTTTCGTCTTTCTTCGATTTACTCTCAGTTCGTATTCTGTACTCATTAGACTGTTCGTTCCATTCAGAAGATCATGTAATTCTTCTTCACTTTCGCTCAGGGCAGCAATGTCATCAGCGAATCGCATCATTGATATACACTCCTGGAAATGGAAAAAAGAACACATTGACACCGGTGTGTCAGACCCACCATACTTGCTCCGGACACTGCGACAGGGCTGTACAAGCAATGATCACACGCACGGCACAGCGGACACACCAGGAACCGCGATGTTGGCCGTCGAATGGCGCTAGCTGCGCAGCATTTGTGCACCGCCGCCGTCAGTGTCAGCCAGTTTGCCGTGGCATACGGAGCTCCATCGCAGTCTTTAACACTGGTAGCATGCCGCGACAGCGTGGACGTGAACCGTATGTGCAGTTGACGGACTTTGAGCGAGGGCGTATAGTGGGCATGCGGGAGGCCGGGTGGACGTACCGCCGAATTGCTCAACACGTGGGGCGTGAGGTCTCCACAGTACATCGATGTTGTCGCCAGTGGTCGGCGGAAGGTGCACGTGCCCGTCGACCTGGGACCGGACCGCAGCGACGCACGGATGCACGCCAAGACCGTAGGATCCTACGCAGTGCCGTAGGGAACCGCACCGCCACTTCCCAGCAAATAAGGGACACTGTTGCTCCTGGGGTATCGGCGAGGACCATTCGCAACCGTCTCCATCAAGCTGGGCTACGGTCCCGCACACCGTTAGGCCGTCTTCCGCTCACGCCCCAACATCGTGCAGCCCGCCTCCAGTGGTGTCGCGACAGGCGTGAATGGAGGGACGAATGGAGACATGTCGTCTTCAGCGATGAGAGTCGCTTCTGCCTTGGTGCCAATGATGGTCGTATGCGTGTTTGGCGCCGTGCAGGTGAGCGCCACAATCAGGACTGCATACGACCGAGGCACACAGGGCCAACACCCGGCATCATGGTGTGGGGAGCGATCTCCTACACTGGCCGTACACCATTGGTGATCGTCGAGGGGACACTGAATAGTGCACGGTATATCCAAACCGTCATCGAACCCATCGTTCTACCATTCCTAGACCGGCAAGGGAACTTGCTGTTCCAACAGGACAATGCACGTCCGCATGTATCCCGTGCCACCCAACGTGCTCTAGAAGGTGTAAGTCAACTACCCTGGCCAGCAAGATCTCCGGATCTGTCCCCCATTGAGCATGTTTGGGACTGGATGAAGCGTCGTCTCACGCGGTCTGCACGTCCAGCACGAACGCTGGTCCAACTGAGGCGCCAGGTGGAAATGGCATGGCAAGCCGTTCCACAGGACTACATCCAGTACCTCTACGATCGTCTCCATGGGAGAATAGCAGCCTGCATTGCTGCGAAAGGTGGATATACACTGTAGTAGTGCCGACATTGTGCATGCTCTGTTGCCTGTGTCTGTGTGCCCGTGGTTCTGTCAGTGTGATCATGTGATGTAGTATCTGACCCCAGGAATGTGTCAATAAAGTTTCCCCTTCCTGGGACAATGAATTCACGGTGTTCTTATTTCAATTTCCAGGAATATATATATATATATATATATATATATATATATATATATATATATATATATATATATATATACGTACATACAGAATATGAAAAACATACCAATGAAAATGTTACACATAATTTTGAAAGCAGTCAGTGATCTTCTTTTGAGAGAGCGACTCCTATCACCATTGTTCAGAGAAACTTCGATAGAGATGGCAGTTGACGAGAAATCATCACTCGTTCCCGTTCTGAGGCCCTAGGAGCGTAAGCTATGGACAGATAATCTCGCCTCGCTCAATGTGACTGCAGGTGGTAGCTGTTCGTTGTCTGCCTCGCCCTCATCCTGACAGGCCAACAGTTCAACATCGGTTAGAACACTATGGATACCGATGTCATCGTGCACACGAAAAAAAATCCTCAAACGTTAACTCACCACAGCTGGGTAGGAGTCCCCACACTAAATCTCGCGAGACTGTTGTTCCGTCTTTTATGTTTGCGTTACAAACCCGCACTTTTTGAAACAGTTACAAAGAGTGGAAGGGCTGAGATTTTTCTTGGCCTTACCAATCATGGCTACAGCGGCCAAAACTGTTGTGTTAATCTTCTCACCTTTTTCTGCGCTATTTAGAACAAGTGAAACAAAAACAAAAAATGGTTCAAATGGCTCTGAGCACTATGGGACTTAACATCTGTGGTCATCAGTCCCCTAGAACTTAGAACTACTTAAACCTAACCAACCTAAGGACATCACACACATCCATGCCCGAGGCAGGATTCGAACCTGCGACCGTAGCAGTCGCGCGATGCCGGACTGAGCGCCTAGAACCGCGAGACCAAAGCGGCCGGCAAGTGAAACAATTTCTCTGCACTAGACAGTTTTAAAATTTTGTGTTGTGGCCTGGTTCAATGGTTCCAATCTTGATATCACTGGTGGCAAAAAAATCAACATTACTTGATGTAATGGTGGTGGGTTGTTACGTACGGCGCGGTTGTCCAAAAGCAATACAGTTTTGCGTTTCTCCTATTTCACATTCCTATTTGCCAAGATCGGCAGTCATTAAACGACTCTGTCGTCATCCATCATTTTTTGTTCGAGCGATAACTTGTGGGAAGCTATTTTATTTATTTGAAATGATGGCAGGATTTTTTTATAGTCACACTTCACTGAGCGGAAGATTTGACTTTTTCCTTCAACAATAAAACATCCACGGGCATGTCTTGTCCTCTAAGCCAATTTATCCGCTTGAGCAAGCACTCCTCAAGGCGCGAAAATTCTCCCTGACGTCACCTTTTTCTGGTTGTTCAAATGGTTCAAATGGCTCTGAGCACTATGGGAATTAACATCCGAGGTCATCAGTCCCCTAGAACTTAGAACTACTTAAACCTAACTAACCTAAGGACATCACACACATCCATGCCCGAGGCAGGATTCGAATCTGCCACCGTAGCGGTCGCGCGGCTGCCGACTGAAGCGCCTAGAACCGCTCGGCCACTCCGGCCGGCTTTCTGGTTGTTTCTGAGACACTTCCGGTAATATGATATAATCATCGACAATCAATGGAGATGGTAAAATAGCGAATTGTTTTGCAACATCTTTATTCGAAATGCCACTCCCCCAACGCCAAGCTTTTTTTCATTAATTGAAAGTCGCTTGTTTCTTCTAGCACCCATGGCGTTTCAGTTTCAGGAAGCACGGACTGACTACAATTCGGCATGAAATCAGACTTCAGACTGAATGGGGGTACATCACAGGTCGAAGAAACATACGACAGATGATCTGAAACTGGGAATTATAGAATTATGGGAGAGTGCGTGAGTCCTGACCTCAAACTACAAACTATTGCGGAGATGTCCTCGTCACTACAACTCCAGATGACCAGTGGGACCAAAACACATCGATTTTTTTCCAATTTATCGAGTGTATTTCAAGCAGCTTGGAAAATATTGAGAGTTTCAAATTACGGAGTGTCGAATTATTGTGAGTCGAGTGTACCACGTTAATCAAGCAACTCCCAGTTTCCTGGCAGTTCTCAAAATACTGCACACAAAAGGATTATTATGAATGCAAGCTTTCTTAGTAACTGCAAATTGCTGAACTTCTTTTAACGGCTTTTGGGCACCAGCCATACAGCCAGCCTCACACCATAAAAAACAACAATTATCACTTAAGATCTATTGGTTTTTATTAGAGTTAGATCCCGGAAATGAAATAATTGGATGCTTCCAACATCAAAGGTTGGTTACACATGGTAATCGTGTGTATATATACAGTGTTGCCAGAAACAAACTGAAAAGCTTGTAAGAGTATTGCTGGGTAGATTGTGCTGAGAAGTACTGCTAAGAAAAAAAGTATACGCTGCTCTTTCAGAGTTAATTAGCATTGATGTTACGAAATCAGATCCTTGCGCGGGCAAATTCAAGCGGCCTGCGAGATACAGCTGTTTTCACAGCACACGAGACTGCTCAGCCTTTGGATCGCGTTCGATCCTTACTACCAAAAATGGTTCAAATGGCTCTGAGCACTATGGGACTTAACATCTATGGTCATCAGACCCCTAGAACTTAGAACTACTTAAACCTAATTAACCTAAGGACAGCACACAACACCCAGCCATCACGAGGCAGAGAAAATCCCTGACCCCGCCGGGAATCGAACCCGGGAACCCGGGCGTGGGAAGCGAGAACGCTACCGCACGACCTCCTTACTACCGTTCCATGTCCAGATGTTATATCGCTCTGTTGTTCGGGATTAGGAAAACAAACGAAGAACACGTTTGATGACACCGTGAAACTACCTCTTTAATTATTTGTATTAAAAATTTACCTACAGAACTTTCGCTCACAAAGACAACTCAAACTTAACCTATTCATTTATTACCCACGATATTCAAGTCCAACGCAATCTGACTGCTATACATTGACAAAAGACTTCCAATAATTAACACAAAAGAATGACCCTGAATTGCAAGAAATCCTAACAATAATACAGATCCAAAAAATATGAAATTAAAGAAATATGAAACTATCTCCGACTCTGTTAACTTCCTAAACTCTTTTCAATCATGAATCCAAACAGTGCAAACTCTATTCTTTTTCATAAGTCACTTACCTCACAGAAAATCTTTATAACACGAACTACAGCAATTAGAGCAAGTAGCAACTACAACCAGCTAAATAAAAAGATTCTAACTACTATAGACTCTAACTAAATGGTTCAAATGGCTCTGAGCACTATGGGACTTAACTTCTAAGGTCATCAGTCCCCTAGAACTTAGAACTACTTAAACCTAACTAACCTAAGGACATCACACACATCCATGCCCGAGGCAGGATTCGAACCTGCGACCGTAGCGGCCGCGCGAGACTCTAACTACTAGGAGGCATGTGGTTAGTGAAATAAAGATTTTGTTGAAGAGTAAACAATGTACGTAGAAAATTTTTCCTTATTCAGTTTCAAAAATTATATAGTTGTCAGTAAGTCCATTGCCCAAACATTATCAACCAAACATCCATCATCATACATTTTCTTGCGTATTTTCTTACAAACAACTCATTTCATCTCACTTTTCAATGGATGTGCAACCAACACAGAGTCTGCTCTAACAATATTATGTGCATAGACTTCCCTATCCACTCGCTAACAGCTAGTCCAGGGCCGGCCAGAAATTCTGCACGCGTGCGGTGCTCCTGCACACGTGCAACTTCCGGGTCACAGCGTGCACGCCGCTTTTTTTTTTTTTTTTTTCTTTTATTGTGTAGTGTGGACTGAAGAGATCATCCTTGATGACTTATTCTTCTAGGATGGGATGTAAGGATAAAAGGAAAACACTTTATTTATTACGCATTCAGTTAGGCTTGGGCACGCAATGGGTCCTTTAGCCTGCTGTCTTTGGTGATGTCTATCTCCTGTGGAGGGTGAAATGTGTCAAGGCTGTTATGTGTGACTGCTTCGTCGTGTTATGACAGATTGCCTATGGGGGGGGTGAAATGTTATTGACTTCGGTACGCGATACTTGTGCCATCTTGCAGGGTTTACCGTTCCTACCGACTGTAATTGTCGAACTCCGTCCCTAAGGGCATCGATCTTGTCAAAAACTCGTAGAGCCTTGTCACGGACCTTCTCTTGTATGGTGGTCTCGTGGAGTGCGGTGCGGATGTCGACGTTTCTTGTCCACCATGGAGCTCCTGTGATCCATCGATAGCAAATGTTTTGCAGCGCTTGGAGTTTGTTGTAGTTGGAGACGCACGTAGTTCCCCACGAGGTGGAGCCATACAACATTGTGGGTTCCACCGTTGCCTTATACAATTGGAGTTTAGTCTTAGGGTTGAGATCCTTACTCTTCAGGAACGGAATCAACGTCCTGGCCATCTTCTGGGCTGCCGTCTTCTTGTCGTCAATATGCTGCGTAAAGAGTAATTTTTTGTCAAGATAGACACCGAGATACTTCACCCCCGGCGACCATGGGATAAATTGGTCAGCTATTTGGAGTCTGTCGTTGAGAACTGGTTTCCTCCGTGTGAACAGAACGGCTGCCGTCTTCGTCGGGTTGATCGTTATCTTATTGTGCAGCGCCCAGCGTTCCATTCAGCAAGTTGCTGTTGCATCCTAGCGATGAGCTGGTCCAAGTGTCGTCCAGTTGTCAGAAAGGCCGTATCGTCCGCATAAAAACTCGCCGTAACAAGGGGGACTGTTGGGATGTCATTTATATACAAGTTGAAAAGTAGAGGCGAAATGACAGAGCCCTGCGGAATTCCTGCGGAGATCAGTTTCATTTCGGAGTTTTTATCGTCGACTCGGACATACAGTTTCCTGTCCTGCAGAAAGCTGTCTATGAGTCTAATGTAACAATCCGCAATATGGGTAGTGCGATGCAGTTTGACGATAAGGTTGGGCCGCCACACCTTATCGTAAGCTTTTTCGATGTCAAGGAAGACACCAATCGTGAGTGCTGCTTGTTGTATCCTTCTTGAATCCGTTCGGTGATCCGTAGAAGTTGAAGTTCGGCAGATAACTTGTCCTTGAAACCGAATTGTTCGGGTCGTATAACATCATGCGCTGTAAGCGTGTCATGGAGCCTCTTCAACAGCACTCTCTCGAGCACCTTGCCAAGGGTCGGCAAGAGGCTAATTGGCCGGTAACTGTTGGGTTCTGCTGGGTCTTTACCTGGCTTGGGTATTGGAACTACTCGAGCCGTCTTCCATGCCGTAGGAAAATATCCCTGCAGAAGGCAGCTGTTGAGAATCCGGGTAAGGAGCACAGTTGGCTTCCTGGGCAACTGTTTCAAATCGGTGTTGCTTATGGAGTCGTTGCCCGGCGCATTATTCCGAGTCTTCCGGATAATTTTACGGATCTCTGCTGGTGTGGTGAGTTGTGGGCGGCTCTGCACAGGCGCAGCACGAAGAGCAGTCCATTCTGCTGTAACGACGGCTTCCTGTTCCTGCAGGCGGACGTCGTTCACGGGGGTCGCTGGTGTAGACATCTGTTCTTGGTAAGTCGTAGCATACAGCTCCGCCTGGGCGAGTTCGTCATAGAGGAGGCCATCTGGTCCTCTGATGGCTCGTTTAGGTGGCCGCTGGTGTCGTATGTTCTTGACTACCTGCCATTCGTTCTTGGTTCGAAGTAAGAATTCATCCATTTTATCTTCCCAGACCTGCTGTCGCCACTCGGCCACTCTCCTGTGCAGTTCTCGTGTTAAGACGTGTGTTTCTCGTCGATCGATCGGGTTTCTATAGCGGAGCCAACGTCGCCTGCTCCTGTTTCTCTGTGTCTTCAGTTCTTGGAGTAGAGGCGGGAACTCGTCGAAAGCTACTACAGGGTAGACCGTGTGAGTAGTTGCCCTCCGTTTGGCTACCTTTATCTTCTGCGTCAAAGTTTGTACCGCGATGTCGATGGCTTCCGGTGTTGAAACGTCCTGTGTCGGGCAGATATTGTTGTCAAGATATGTCCGAAATTGATCCCAGTTCAGAGTTTGTGAGGTTGGCGGCGGAAGGTTGGCCGTTGCGTTTTCCACTATACTGATAACAGGTCGGTGGTCAGACGAAAGATCGTCGACGGTGCGGAGCTGGAGGTTCGTCTCAATATTTTTGATGACAGCAATATCTAGGACGTCTGCTTCTTGCCGATCGACGTAAGGAATCCGTGTGGGATCTCGTGGGCCATGGACTGTGATGCCCAGTTCTTCTTCCATGGCAATCAAAGTTCGTCCACGAGGATTCGTACGCCGGGAATTCCACGCGACGTGCTTGCTGTTAAGGTCACCTCCTAGGAAGATTTTGTCAAAATTGGTGAAGATACTCCGTAGGTCGTCTGGCTCTAGGTTTTTACCGGGGCTGTTGTACGCCGCAATGAAAGTGATGTTGCCTGCGGTCGATCGAACCGTTACCGCTGTTGCCTCCAGATGTTGGAGGTGAGGTAGTGTTTCATGATGGTGCCGCAGTTCCCTTTTAAGCAGAACTGCGGTCCCTCCACCTCGCTGGCCTTGTCTGTCCGTTCTATAGACGTACATGTTACGAAATCTGAGCTCAGTTGTTGGACGAAGGTGCGTCTCCGATACAAGTGCGATGTCGATTTTGTGACGTTGTAAAAATTCAGTGAATTCCGTTTTCTTGTGTTTCATTCCGTTGGCGTTCGATATACAGATTTTCAGGTTTCTCGTGGTCCCAGGGCGATCCATCTTAAGGTGTTCCAAAGGTCTTCAATACACTTTCGATTAAAGAAAGTACCCCCACTAGTTGTTGCTGCACGGCGGTGAGAAGTTTCGCGACATCAGAGAGCGCTGGAGCTATAGATTGCATCAAATGAGCTGGTGAGACGTAGGTTTCCGGTTCCGGTCGGCGTGGTGATGCTGCGTGGGCGTAGGAATAATGCTGGCGGTGCTGTCGAGGTGGAAGTGCTTCAGGAGGAGGCTGTGTTACTGGCTGCCGTGTCGCCGTCGGCTGTTCCTGTGGCGGTTGCTGTCGGTGGGGCGGAGGGTGTGGCGTTAGGCTGGAGTTCCGTATTACACGAGTCCTCCGTTGAGAGGGCAGCGGGGAAGACCGTTATGTGTATTTCCTGAGAAGTTCCTGGTACTTCTGGCAGCCACGCCACGTGGCAGGATGGTCCTTTTCACAGTTAGCACATTTCGGCGGGGCCCCTCGGGGATGAGTACATGCTGAAGATCGGTGTTGCCCTCCACATCGAGCGCAGCGAGCAGGCAAGCTGCAATAATTAGCTGTATGTTCGAATCGCTGGCAGTGGCGACATTGAACAGGTCCTTCTTGTCTGTTGTAGGTTTCAATAACGACTTTAGTATAGAGAAGGTATTTGATGTCGTAAATCTTGTAGTTTTCCTTTTGGGCTGGCAACGTAACACAGTAAGCATCTTGAGGTCGTAATTCCTTCGTCTTGTCGTCTCGATTTTTAAACTGGTGGACGTTGATGACAGGGAAACCCTTCTCTATCAGTGCGTCTTTCAGTTCTTCCTCCGTAACTTCGGCAGGTAGACGTTTGACAACCACTTTGAGGTCCTTGTCCTCCGCGGCCTGATGTGTAAAAAAGTGGATGTCATTCGACACAAAGAAATTGATGGCCCGCCGTTGATCTTCATAGGCGTCAAAGTGATATTTGATCCTGTCTCGTTGGTAGATGGCCTTAAGACTGCCGTCAATATTCGCTTTCAGCGCCTTGTTGAGTTCCATGTAGTTCTCGGTATGGTAAATAGTAACGGGCGGGACTTTGCGTAGTAAGTTCCGGCCAGAGCCAGCTGTCCCCTCTGTATCTGCTTCGATATTGACATCACTCGTCTGGCCCATACGTTCTGGAGCATCTGTAGTATCTTCCGTCGCAATAGCCGCATAACGGTTGGAAGTTTTCAGTTCTTCTGGACGTTGTCGCTTCCGAGAGTTGTTCTGCTTAGGAGAAGCGTTGAGTCGTTTTCTTTGGCGAACTAGTGTAAAATCGCCCTCTCCGTCGGTGGGCTGCACGGTCCAAACTTCTTCAGTGGAGACTCCCTCCATTTCGTCGTCGTCGTCCTCTGGTGGAGAAAATTGTTCCACGTCGTCTACTTGTTCTTCATGCTGTGAAGGAGGAACTGTACTAGTGCGGTTGTCGTATACTTGCTGACTTTGCAGAATCATGTGTTGTATTTCACGTCTCAGTTCCCGTTGTTGCCGATCGTTCTGTGTTAGCTGATGTCTCTCGTCAGAGGGGTTTGACGTATGTTGTCCTCCGCTCTGCATTCGCGTATCGCTCGTCGTGGTCCCGTCCTCATTATGTTGCGTGTCATAATCCGTTGTCGTTGCAGGGGTCGTCGCCGTTGTATCCGTCCTGTTGGGAGCGGCCGCCGGGACGGCCGGCGGGGCAGGCCCCACCGACCGGCCAGCGGCCGGCCCCGGCGCCACCGAGCCGGCTGGCTCGGATGCGCGCGTTCCGTTGTCCGCACTCATCGGCATCGCGCGCTCAACTGTGCACGCCGCAGCCGTCAGCGTTCATGTAGTGCATGTTTATACGCACAGATGTCGCTTTATCCTCTTGCTGTGAGACTCTCTACCGGCGCATTCTAGTGCTCTTTCCACCAACCATGGGCAGGTATTTCGCGTATTAAACATTTAAAATACTGTCACAGTCTACTCATTGAGACATCTACTTTTATGTTAGCGGTTTAACCCAGTAAGACATGTAATACAGTTAACAACCGTGGGTTTTTATTAAGGAAGCTTGACTGACGGTAGGTAAATACGCGTAATGTTTTTGAGCTAGTATTTAAGAAAGAGAGCACTTAGCGACTTCCAACGAATCTTATTCATGATTTCAAATAACATTAAACTAGTGCAAGGTTTCCTATAACTAATTCTCGGTGCCCTCAGTAACACCCACATAATTTCTCTCTCATTGACCTTTGAACAGAATGATAACCGCAGACCTCTCGATGATCACCTGTTATTTCAATACCATTATTGCTATATCTTTCATCAGTTCCGTCTGAAATCTGCATAATAACCGACAGTTAGATGAATGTTATGTTTTATCGACTTCAGCTGAGCGTAGCCCTTCACACATTAAAAAAAAAGAAAAAAAATCCTATATGTAAGTATACATTGAAATGACCAATTTGCCTCTTGCTTCTACCACATAAACAGGAAAGTGGAGCCGCCGCCGTTCATTTAGGGCACATGTCTAATAGATGTCGCTGTCGCACACGTGCGCACATGTGCAGCACTTCCGCACGTCTGTACACTGTGCAGCGTTTGGCCGGCCCTGAGCTAGTCTATCCAACCAGGGGCGCAGAGAGCTGTCAGCGATATTAACACAGTCTATAGCGCTGCCAACGTACGAACAAGCTACTTACAACTATCTCTGGCGGGCCGCTTGAATCTGCGCGGGCAGCGGCCATTAAGAGCTTGTAAGGTGGTCATGTCATTTTTGATTTTTGTATCTCATCGATGCGCACGTCAGAGAGGGAGAGCGGCTCATGAGGGTAACTCTTAAATCTCAAAATAACCATCAGACCCAAATATATGGAATCTGTTAACGCAGAAGGCGAAATCAGTAACCATAAGAATGTTGTAGCGTTAATTAATGCAACTATTAGAAGGAATATCAAGGAAGATAAGTTATTTTTCGGCGAGACTATCAGGAAGGAAATTACAGTTTATCTGAGCAGTCAACACCGAATATTCAAGTCTGAGGACGAAGAAATCGAGCACGAATTGATAAAATTTAAAATTATTCCTCACCTACGACTTATAACTGTTCCACTAACCTCCTAATCCACATGCTCCACCCCGTCCCCCCGCCCCCTTCTTTAAAGAATCTAACTACCACGTATAAACACCTCCGAACGTCCGATTACTTCACAAATAAGTCAATGTGTAACGTATTTGACGTTAACTATTTCAAATCTTGAAAATTAGAAAAAGTGTGAAACTGTGTTTATAGGTTGTTGGAAGTGTCTAAGTGGGCTCATTACTACACATTGGAAGAGTATACTCTGGGTAATTTGCGCTCCAAGTTAAGAAAAGCTAGTTCTTCACGCATCTCAATGTTTATGACATATCCCTGAAATATGTGTCGTACAATTATGTAATTTTGCATGTACAGTCAGTGATAGAGGTGAAAACTGTCTGCAAAGTTGGTTCCCAGTAGAATTAGTACTAAAGAAGTAATAAATTAATCGTCATGACGGATGAAGTTTTACTGCATGGACATCAGAGACGTAGTAGGCAATAAACTTTTCTCCTTTAATTACACTCCTGGAAATTGAAATAAGAACACCGTGAATTCATTGTCCCAGGAAGGGGAAACATTATTGACACATTCCTGGGGTCAGATACATCACATGATCACACTGACAGAACCACAGGCACATAGACACAGGCAACAGAGCATGCACAATGTCGGCACTAGTACAGTGTATATCCACCTTTCGCAGCAATGCAGGCTGCTACTCTCCCATGGAGACGATCGTAGAGGTACTGGATGTAGTCCTGTGGAACGGCTTGCCATGCCATTTCCACCTGGCGCCTCAGTTGGACCAGCGTTCGTGCTGGACGTGCAGACCGCGTGAGACGACGCTTCATCCAGTCCCAAACATGCTCAATGGGGGACAGATCCGGAGATCTTGCTGGCCAGGGTAGTTGACTTACACCTTCTAGAGCACGTTGGGTGGCACGGAATACATGCGGACGTGCATTGTCCTGTTGTAACAGCAAGTTCCCTTGCCGATCTAGGAATGGTAGAACGATGGGTTCGATGACGGTTTGGATGTACCGTGCACTATTCAGTGTCCCCTCGACGATCACCAATGGTGTACGGCCAGTGTAGGAGATCGCTCCCCACACCATGATGCCGGGTGTTGGCCCTGTGTGCCTCGGTCGTATGCAGTCCTGATTGTGGCGCTCACCTGCACGGCGCCAAACACGCATACGACCATCATTGGCACCAAGGCAGAAGCGACTCTCATCGCTGAAGATGACACGTCTCCATTCGTCCCTCCATTCACGCCTGTCGCGACACCACTGGAGGCGGGCTGCACGATGTTGGGGCGTGAGCGGAAGACGGCCTAACGGTGTGCGGGACCGTAGCCCAGCTTCATGGAGACGGTTGCGAATGGTCCTCGCCGATACCCCAGGAGCAACAGTGTCCCTAATTTGCTGGGAAGTGGCGGTGCGGTCCCCTATGGCACTGCGTAGGATCCTACGGTCTTGGCGTGCATCCGTGCGTCGCTGCGGTCCGGTCCCAGGTCGACGGGCACGTGCACCTTCCGCCGACCACTGGCGACAACATCGATGTACTGTGGAGACCTCACGCCCCACGTGTTGAGCAATTCGGCGGTACGTCCACCCGGCCTCCCGCATGCCCACTATACGCCCTCGCTCAAAGTCCGTCAACTGCACATACGGTTCACGTCCACGCTGTCGCGGCATGCTACCAGTGTTAAAGACTGCGATGGAGCTCCGTATGCCACGGCAAACTGGCTGACACTGACGGCGGCGGTGCACAAATGCTGCGCAGCTAGCGCCATTCGACGGCCAACACCGCGGTTCCTGGTGTGTCCGCTGTGCCGTGCGTGTGATCATTGCTTGTACAGCCCTCTCGCAGTGTCCGGAGCAAGTATGGTGGGTCTGACACACCGGGTCAATGTGTTCTTTTTTCCATTTCCAGGAGTGTATTTTCTGAGTGTGTCAGCAATAAAAAGTTTCTAAAAGTTTTCAAATTATATGTAAAGTTTTTTTGGAAGTCGCTCACTGCTCTCATTCTCAAATGCTGGTTGAATAAAGTCTGGGCAATTTGTGTGCAGTAAATTACACTGCCTCACGACATGTACAGAGTTTCTAGCTTTAATACTTGAGTTACTGTGTTAAACCCTTAACATAAGAATTTTACTTCTTAATGCCTAGATTATGGTGACATTTACAGTTTTTAAATTTGGCCATTAATTATGTGACACACTGAAAGTCAATGTTTTTGCCCCTAGAACCCGTAAGATAGGCAACCTCCATCTGGGATCGTGCACCGTGCAACGTGTTAGCCGTTTAGTAATGTAGATGTGCTGAGGAAAGTTGAGAGGAGTGGGGAAAGCCCCCTGTGATTCCATAGTCGTGTTAGTAAGTTACTACAAAAGCAAAGAAAGTTTCAGGGCAGATTTAAATGTGGTCAAAGTCTTAATGACAAATAAGAGCCAAACGAAACCAAAATGAGCGTAAAAAGACCGGTATTAGAAGCATTCACTGAATTTGAAAGTAGAATCGTACGAAATGGAGTAGCGTTAAGATACTGGACCCGTATTCGAGGGTAGGGCAGTTCAAAACCCTGCCCAGTCCAGGTTTTCCATGATTTTTCCTCATCGCTTAAGGGAACTGGTTCGTAAACAGAAGGGGAAATCTTGAAAAAATTTTCACTTTTCTAAATGGCGTAGCTCAAAGAACAGGACTTGTAAACCCATGTAACGCATCTTTTAAGAGATCTTTTTGGGAACAATTTCATGTACAAGCGACAGCTTTTTGTCTTACACTTTTTTCGCGTTCTGTATTTCGCGTTGCAAGTGAAATAAGGCATATTAATTATTTACGTACAGCATAGGAACACTTATTTCGAAATAAAAACCAAGTGGAAGGATCTTTTTTCCTGGAAGTTCTTTACACTATTATGACTGAAGTAGACTTCTAAAAAGATGTTGCTAGCGTAACTTATGGTTGATTGATTTGGGAGAGGGGACCAAACAGCGTGGTCATCGGTTCGATCGGGTTAGGGAAGGATGGGAACGGATGTCGGCCGGGCGCCGGCCGGAGTGGCCAAGCGGTTCTAGGCGCTACAGTCAACCGCGCGACCGCTACGGTCGCAGGTTCGAATCCTGCCTCGGGCATGGATGTGTGTGACGTCCTTAGGTTAGTTAGGTTTAAGTAGGTCTAAGTTCTAGGGGACTGATGACCTCAGATGTTAAGTCCCATAGTGCTCAGAGCCATTTTTTGAAGTCGGCCGTGTCATTTCAAAAGAACCATTCCGGCATTTGCCTAAAGCGATTTAGGAAAATCACGGAAAACCTAAACCAGGAAGGTCGGACGTGGCTTTGAACCGTCGTCCTCCAGCGTAAATTACACTTCAAAAATTTCTTAAATGATGATCATCAAAAATTTCAATAGTTAACTCATAGTTTTGCTTTAAAAAAGCCTTAGATTTTCAATTTCAAGTCATAAAAATAGTCTAATTTTTACTTAGTATTTTTTAAGTCAGTATACAAAATTTCTGCGCTCTATATTTAACAGTTTCAAACCAATATGTACCAGAACAACAAAAAAAGTGAATTTCCGGGAAATTTAAATTAAAGTTGAAGGTTGTTTCTCTATCTACCCTGCATAATACACACATCAAAACAAGTTTTGCTTCATCCCGGTTCCCATAACTCATGAAGATAGACGTTGACTGTGGATATTGTATCACAGACACAGTTCCTTTGATTGTTCAGAGATGTCTCTAACCCCGCCCAAAGATGTAAACAACTATGCCTGAGCAGCACCTATTAGAAAAAAATGGTTCAAATGGCTCTGAGCACAATGGGACTCAACTTCTGAGGTCATCAGTCCCCTAGAACTTAGAGCTACTTAAACCTAACTAACCTAAGGACATAGCACACATGCATGCCCGAGGCAGGATTCGAACCTGCGACCGTAGCGGTCACGCGGTTCAAGACTGTAGCGCCTAGAACCGCACGGCCACCCCGGCCGGCTAGCACCCATTAGACGGAGGAGGTCCGACACCCGATCATTTCCAGTAATTCCACCAGGAAGGAGGTACACGGCTCGTGTTGTCTGTAATTCAACCATGCCTAGACGGTCAATACCGTTGTTCGATCGCGTCCGCATTGTTACTTTGTATCAGGAAAGGCTCTCAACAAGGGAAGTGTCGGGGTGTCTCGAAGAAAACCAAAGCGATGTTGTTCGGATGTGTAGGAGATACAGAGAGACAGGAACTGTCGATGATATGTCTCATTCAGGCCGCCCAAGGGCTACTACTGCAGTGGATGACCACTACCTACGGATTATGGTTCGGAGGAACCCTGACAACAACGCCACCATGTTGACTAATGCTTTTCGTGCAGTCACAGGACGTTGAGTTACGACTAAATCTGTGTGCAGTAGGCTGCATGATGCACAACTTCACTCCGGACGTCCATCTTTGCAACCACGACACCATGTAGCGCGGACAGATGGGCCAACAAATAGCGAATGGACCTCTCAGGATTGGCATTACGTTCTCTTCACCGATGAGTGTCGCATATGTCTTCAACCGGACAATCGGCGGAGACGAGTTTGGAGGCAACCCGGTCAGGCTGAACGCCTTAGGCACACTGTCCAGCAAGGTGGAGGTTCCCTGCAGTTTTGGGGTAGATTATGTGGGGCCGACGTACGCCTCTGGTGGTCCTGGAAGCGCCGTAACGGCTGTACGATACGTGAATCCCATCCACCGACTGATAGTGCGACCACATCGGCAGCATATTGGCGAGGAATTCGTCTTCATGGACAACAATTCGCGCCCCCATCGTGCACATCTTGTGAATGATTTCCTTCAGGATAACGACATCGCTTGACTAGCCAGTATGTTGTCCAGACATGAACCCTATCGGACAATCCTGGGATAGACTGAAAAGGGCTATCTACACGACATGATGTGACATGACCCACCAACCGCTCTGAGGGATCTACGCCTAACCGCCGTTGAGGAGTGGGACAATCAGGACCAACAGTGCCTTGATGAACTTGTGTATAGCATACCACGACAAATACAAGCATGCATCAATGAAAGAGAACATGCTACTGGGTATTAGAGGTACCGACCGGTGTGTACAGCAGTCTGGACCACCACCCCTGGAGGTCTCGCTGTATGGTGGTACAACATGCAACGTGTGGTTTTCATGAGCAATAAAAAGGGCGGAAATGATGCTTATGTTGATCTCTATTCCAATTTTCTGTACAGATTCCGGAAAAATGCAAAACTTTTTTCGATGTGTGTACTAACGCATCCGAGGCCAGTATTCATTTTATTACTGGTGCTGCTCTCCCTCACTTTTCTCTTTCAGAGTTCTTCTTGTTCTTATTCTTGCTTCTGTGGTGGCTCCAACACCTGCTTCGGAGAGTCCTATGCGGTCAGTGGCAATTTAGTCCACGAGGCACACCCATCAATTCCATCACCTTAAAACCCGACACTGCACTATCTATAAACATACCAGAGCATTCAGCACGAGCATTTTGTCAGTGTTTAGTCCTAGAATAACAGATTTTAGTATCCGTCCCATGTGCAGTTGTTAAATCTCTCATTTGGGTTTTCTCTCCTTCTATGTAATTACTTGTCTAGAGAGAACAAAATTCTGTTTTTAGCAGAGCTGTCTGCGTGACATGAGGACGCCGTCACGTGTGCACTCACTTTTAAATTCCTGTAATTTTGGGGTTTTCTTCCCTACAACTTCCTCAAAGTAAACGTTTTTCCTTTCAGAAAACTAGAGCGAATTTTTAAGACAACAATTTAAAAAATTTAAAAAAATGTACTAGTCTTCTTAAGGCCGATACAACGGAGGAACCTTTGGAAAGGTCCCATCCCAACTCTAGTCTGCTTTCCGTCCGCAATGAGCGCCTCGTCGACAGGGCGTTTCTTCAGCAAATTCTGGTAACGAATTTGCTCAGAAATCATAATGAGTTTTGGTCCTACAGTGTAGTCATATATCGCATGGAAATCATCAATTCTTCCGCTCTGTGATTACACTGGCATCGAAACGGAAGATGGCAGGAGCAAGCTTCGCCAGCGCTCGTGAACAATGCTGTCGCTGGTAGGAAGGCTGCGACGTTAGAAAGCTGTAGCGAAATACAGGACAAACTGCAGAGCAGGGAATAGCAGCTGAACCTCCAAGTAAATAAATGTAAGTTCCTTTTTTTTTGTTTTTGAGTCATCAGTCTTCTGACTAGTTTGATGCGGTACGCCGCGAAATCCTCTCCTGTGCCGACCTCTTCATCTCAGAGTTGCACCTGCCACATCCGTCCTCAATTATTTGCTGAATGTATTCCAATCTCTGTCTTTTGCCCTCTACAGCCCCTCTGGTACGATGTAAATCTTTCCCTCATGCCTTAACAGATGTCTTATCATCCTGCCCTTCTCCTTGTCAGTGTTTTCCACATATTGCTTTTCTCTTGCGCAGAACCTCCTCATTCCATACTTTATCAGTCCACCTAATTTTCAACATTCGTCTGTAGCACCACATCTCAAATGCCTCAATTCTTTTCTCTTCCGGTTTTCCCACAGTCTGTGTTTCACTACCACACAATGCTGTGCTCCAGACGTACATCCTCAGAAATTTCTTCCTCAAATTAAGGCCTATGTTTGATACTAGTAGATTTCTCTTGGCCAGAAAGCCATTTTTACTAGTTTTGCTCTGCTTTTGCGTGCTCCTTGCTCAGTTCGCCATTGATTATTTTGCTGCCTAGGTAGTAGAATTTCTTAACTTCATCTACTTCGTTACCATCAATCCGGATGTTACGTTCTCGCTGTCCTCATTTCTGCTACTTCTCATTACTTTTGTCTTTCTTCGATTTACTCTCAGTTCGTATTCTGTACTCATTAGATTGTTCATTCCATTCAGAAGATCATGTAATTCTTCTTCACTTTCACTCAGGACAGCAATGTCATCAGCGAATCGCACCATAGCGAAAGACTGCATCCCTGTCTTACACCCTTTTTAATCCGAGCGCTTCATTCTTGGTCGTCCACTCTTATTATTCTCTCGTGGCTCTTGTACATATTGTGTATTACCCGTCTTTCCCTTTAGCTTAGCCCTATTTCTCTCAGAATTGCACCATTTTACGCTGTCGAATGCTTTTTCCAGGTCGACAAATTCTATGAACGTGCCTTGATTTTTCTGTAGTCTTGCTTCCATTATCACCCGAAACGTCAGAATTGAGTTTTTGGTGCCTTTACCTTTCCTAAAGCCAAACTGACGGTCATCTGTAAGTAGGCTGTTTATGTTTTCTTATTGGTAACGCCACGTAGCGCTCTATATGAAAATCGCTGGCTGTGCTGTGTGCAGTCTGTGGCTAGTTTGCATTGTTGTCTGCCATTGTAGTGTTGGGCAGCGGCAGCTGGATGTGAACAGCGCATAGCGTTGCGCAGTTGGAGGTGAGCCGCCAGCAGTGGTGGATGTGGGAAATAAGATGGCGGATTTTTGAGTACAGAATGGATATTATGAACTGCTATGTATATTATGCTTTTTCAACACTATTAAGGTAAATACATTGTTTGTTCTCTATTAAAATCTTTCATTTGCTAACTATGCCTATCAGTAGTTAGTGCCTTCCGTAGTTTGAATCTTTTATTTAGCTGGCAGTAGTGGCGCTCGCTGTATTGCAGTAGTTCGAATAACGGAGATTTTTGGTGAGGTAAGTGATTTGTGAAAGGTATAGATTAATGTTACTCAGGGCCATTCTTTTGTAGGGATTTTTGAAAGTCAGATTGCGTTGCGCTAAAAATATTGTGTGTCAGTTTAAGCACAGTCGTGTACAATTTTTCTAAGGGGACGTTTCACATCTAACATATCCTCAACTTTCTTTTCCATTTTTCACTGTATTATTCTCGTCAGCCACTTGGCTGCATGAGCTGTTAAGCTGATTTTGCGATAATTCTCGCACTTGTCAGCTCTTGCAGTCTTCGGAATTGCGTGGATGATGTTTTTCCGGAAGTCAGATGGCATGTCGCCAGACTCATACATTCCACGTACCAACGTGAATGGTCGTTTTGTTGCCACTTCCCCCAATGATTTTAGAAATGCTGATGGAATATTACTATATCTTCTGCCTTTCTTGATCTTAAGCTCTCCAAAGCTCTTTTAAATTCTGATTCTAATAGTGGATCCCCTATCTCTTCTAAATCACTACTGTTTCTTCTTACTCATATAGAGACCTTCAGTGTACTCCTCTCAACTATCCGCTCTTTCCTCTGCAATTAACAATGGATTCCCCTTGCACTCTTACTGCACATAAATAGTGGAAGAGATTCATTACTTTTTGATTATAATACTGACGGTACCGTACTGGAAACAGCGAGAAACATTAAACAGCAGCCGGCCGAAGTGGCCGCGCGGTTAAAGGCGCTGCAGTCTGGAACCGCAAGACCGCTACGGTCGCAGGTTCGAATCCTGCCTCGGGCATGGATGTTTGTGATGTCCTTAGGTTAGTTAGGTTTAACTAGTTCTAAGTTCTAGGGGACTAATGACCTCAGCAGTTGAGTCCCATAGTGCTCAGAGCCATTTGAACCATTAAACAGCACGGAGAAACCGGTTGTAGAGACTTAAAAGTGGAATGACAATTGATCGACGGCTGAAATGTCGCAGCCAACAGGTGCTATTTCTGGTCTTCTTGACTCCGCGTATCGCCGCGGAGTGTAGGACACATGTGCGGAGCCGGAGAGATGACAAGGAACATGCCAGAGTGTGCAGTTACACCGTCCTGGCGACGGTAGTACGAAGAAAACAACCGTACATTGCTCTAGTAATGTCGCCGAAGTCAACATCCACGTGGCCGAGCTATCCACTGCGTCAGCGCAGTGGTTAAGGAAGCACTCGCGGTTTGTTTACGTTGCCCGGCTGGGGGACGGCGGCAGTGTACGGCGATACTGCGAGTTCCGCCTCTGTAGTTGTGGGCAAGCTTTGCGCAACACCTATCGTAGCAGTGAACATCGCGGTCCGTGTCTAACACGAGTTACTAACGTAGCCTCGAAAAATTTTTGGATTACAACCCAATTAATCGATATCCGTTCGTGCAGCGGCAGTTGTTTGAAATCAGCTGTACTGCGCTGATCATTATCTAGGTTGCTATATGTAGCGTGATGGCACTGTGCTTAAACGGATAGTGCGTGTCCGAACTCTTCGTGGACTGGTCGTAGGCAAAAATTGTTTTTTCGAATTACTTTGTAATAATCACTCTTTGACTCCTTGGGCAATGGAGCAGCTCCTACAATAAATTCCTTTTTATAATAAATTTAAAGCTACAGCGTTTAAGTTTCTTGGAGAGGACAGCAGATGTCATAAGTGTAACGTGGAAGTTCATAGTGCTTAAAAGGCACAATGATAGTGCGCTGAATTGTTTCGTACGTTAACTAAATAACGTAAACTATGCTCAGAACATTGGTCTTTTGTGAGTTTTGAAAGAAACCTGTTTGTTTACATTCTTAACGATTTAATGTTTTATTGGATTTTAAGTGTTTAACGTTTGTATTGAGTATAAGAACTAAAGTATTGAGTAACTGCTATCACGAATTCTGCATGTAACAAAATCACCTTTTCAGAATTTTATATTTTCTGAAGATAACTGGGAATGTTAGCAATTTTCATTGTAACTATAGAAGCTGGTAATAGGCGGGTGGATCTTCTTGCACAATAAAAATGTGATTTGAAAGAAATATTATTTTAGTTGACAAGTCCGCCAGCTCGCTCTACTCCCTAATTAATCCACATTGTGCCACCGTTCCAGACCACATAATATTAGCTCTAGAGCAAGCAGTTCCCGGGCTCGGATTCGTCGAAAGAATCTTAAGAAAATGTAAGTCTTTTACGAAAAAAATTTTACACTTTACGAAAGAAATGGATTACAGAACAGCCGCTCGAAAGATTCTTGAATATAGGATGTCAAATTAAACACCTTTCAGGCGTCTAGTTTCCAAGCTTGTTTTATTTAGCTACCAGTTTCAGCGTTTTACTACGCAGTCTTAAGGCATCTTCTGTAACAGCGCGTGGAAATGGCATTGCAAACGAGTAGCCAAATAAAACAAGTCTGGAAACTAGACGGCTGAAAAGTGTTTAATTTGATATCCTGCAACGAACAGGCGAGTCCCGCAACCGTCTCTAAAAAGATGAACATACAGTGATTCTTGAGAATTGTCCCTCTGTCATCCTTGCCAAGTTCAATTAATAGATGAGAGTAAAGATCGAACGAATAATAACACATTAGGTTCATTCAGAAAATGCCAAGGTGTTACGGAGGTTTTCAGGTGACCTCAGTGCCGAGCGATACGTTGCACACTGCGCGGAGATTTTTACGATTGAAATTACGAGAGCATATTTTCCAAGGAGAGTCGGTGGACATATTACTGGACCACTTATGTCTCTCGAAACGTCCACAAAGAGATAGAGTAATTAGAGCTCATACGAATCCTTATGTACATCCAGCGCAACATTCGCGAACGGAACAGGGTATAGGGAAATGATAGTGGCCGCTGAGTTCCCTCCATCACACACCGCAAGGCGACTTGCAGAGTACAAGTGTAGGTGCAGACTTCTCGTAAACTTCTCTGCAACTTCTGTGAGAGGACTTTGAAACCGAGTTACCTACTCGAATGCGAGACGAAGGCTTCCTTGCAACATCGCAGTTGCTCATTACACTCAAACTTGCTGAATCACTGGCTGGTGGACCTTGAAGCGCGAACGCTAATATGGGTCTCGTAATCTCCTGAGACTGCCACAACAGGCACTTGCGTTTCTAATGGAACGCCGACGGACTACTTTGCTATCAAAGATTGTATGTTTGATGGATGAATGATTTTATTGTCTGCGTAAGTAAAAACAGGCTTCCCTCAGTTGAGAAAGGTACATATTTTGTGGTATACTGATGTGAGTAAGTCAGTTCACAGGATCCCATACAGCGATACAAGTACTTATAAACAATGATACCGCGAAGAAAACACCAATAACTCCCAATTTCCAAAAAGTTACGTACATAATAATGTTAGTGCAATATCAGCGGGCTATGGACTTATTCGATTAAACGTGAGGTATTTTCTTTAAAAATGGAATGGCAAAAGCTTACAAAAAGATAATTCTCTTTTCTGTTAGTGTTTCACACTGCGAAAATATCTCGGTCATCAATGCTAACGTCTTTCCTAAGCTCTTCTACAGTCTCGTCGTTTGGTTCTCCGCTTCAGCGTAACCGCTGGCTGCAACCTATAGCAAGTACGATACGCAGTGTATACTCATATTTATTGTTGCCTCTGCAGTTCCTTCCTTCTGTCCACCGTCTTTCACCTATGGTCTTATGTCGTGATATGTATCCAAACATTCTGTTTCTTCCAGCCAATGTTATTTATTAGTCTTTCACTGACTCGTCACAGTATGTCTTCCCTCCTTACTCGCTGATCTTTAACAGTCTCCTGTACTTCTACATTACATCGATACTCTACAATCCACCTTACGGCGCTTGCGAAAGCTACCCCGTACCAGTACTAGTCATTTCTCTGTTCCATTCGCAAATAGAACGAGGAAATATCGACTCTATATGCCTCCGCATGTGCCCTAAGTTTTTAATTGTCCTTACACGCAATGTACAGGGTGTTTCAAAAATGACCGGTATATTTGAAACGGCAATAAAAACTAAACGAGCAGCGATAGAAATACACCGTTTGTTGCAATATGCTTGGGACAACAGTACATTTTCAGGCAGACAAACTTTCGAAATTACAGTAGTTACAATTTTCAACAACAGATGGCGCTGCGGTCTGGGAAACTCTATAGTACGATATTTTCCACATATCCACCACGCGTAGCAATAATATGGCGTAGTCTCTGAATGAAATTACCCGAAACCTTTGACAACGTGTCTGGCGGAATGGCTTCACATGCAGATGAGATGTACTGCTTCAGCTGTTCAATTGTTTCTGGATTCTGGCGATACACCTGGTCTTTCAAGTGTCCCCACAGAAAGAAGTCACAGGGGTTCATGTCTGGCGAATAGGGAGGCCAATCCACGCCGCCTCCTGTATGTTTCGGATAGCCCAAAGCAATCACACGATCATCGAAATATTCATTCAGGAAATTAAAGACGTCGGCCGTGCGATGTGGCCGGGCACCATCTTGCATAAACCACGAGGTGTTCGCAGTGTCGTCTAAGGCAGTTTGTACCGCCACAAATTCACGAAGAATGTCCAAATAGCGTGATGCAGTAATCGTTTCGGATCTGAAAAATGGACCAATGATTCCTTTGGAAGAAATGGCGGCCCAGACCAGTACTTTTTGAGGATGCAGGGACGATGGGACTGCAACATGGGGCTTTTCGGTTCCCCATATGCGCCAGTTCTGTTTATTGACGAAGCCGTCCAGGTAAAAATAAGCTTCGTCAGTAAACCAAATGCTGCCCACACGCATATCGCCGTCATCAATCCTGTGCACTATATCGTTAGCGAATGTCTCTCGTGCAGCAATGGTAGCGGCGCTGAGGGGTTGCCGCGTTTGAATTTTGTATGGATAGAGGTGTAAACTCTGGCGCATGAGACGATACGTGGACGTTGGCGTCATTTGGACCGCAGCTGCGACGCGGCGAACGGAATCCTGAGGCCGCTGTCGGATCACCTGCTGCACTAGCTGCGCGTTGCCCTCTGTGGTTGCTGTATGTGGTCGCCCTACCTTTCCAGCACGTTCATCCATCACATTCCCAGTCCGTTGAAATTTTTCAAACAGATCCTTTATTGTATCGCTTTTCGGTCCTTTGGTTACATTAAACCTCCGTTGAAAACTTCGTCTTGTTGCAACAACACTGTGTTCTAGGCGGTGGAATTCCAACACCAGAAAAATCCTCTGTTCTAAGGAATAAACCATGTTGTCTACAGCACACTTGCACGTTGTGAACAGCACACGCTTACAGCAGAAAGACGACGTACAGAATGGCACACCCACAGACTGCGTTGTCTTCTATATCTTTCACATCACTTGCAGCGCCATCTCTTGTTGAAAATTGTAACTACTGTAATTTCGAAAGTTTGTCCGCCTGAAAATGTACTGTTGTCCCAAGCATATTGCAACAAACGGTGTATTTCTATCGCTGCTCGTTTAGTTTTTATTGCCGTTTCAAATATACCGGTCATTTTTGAAACACCCTGTATGTTGGAAGCAACAGAATCGTTCTGCAGTCAGCTTCAAAAGCCGTGTTTCAAAAAGAGATGACTGTTTCATTTCTGCATTCTCCACTGATTACGTTTCACAAATATACGGATTCGTCTAATTTTACGACGGTATGCTCAAAAGTAATGCCTCCGAAATTTTTTAAGTGAGAACTCGGAAAGCTTTTTCACATAAAACAAACATTATTAATATTGAATATCTTTATTCTTCATGTTCACACATCTGTTTTCCAATGTAGTCGCGCCTGCTGCGGCCGCAGGTTCGAATCCTGCCTCGGGCATGGATGTGTCTGATGTCCTTAGGTTAGTTAGGTTTAAGTAGTTCTAAGTCTAGGGGACTGATGACCTCAGATACTAAGTGTGAAACGTCCCCTTAGAAAAATTATAAATTACTGTGCTGGTAAACTTCGCCGTCCGCGGTGGCCGAGCGGTTCTAGGCGCGAAGTCCGGAACCGCGCGACTGCTACAGTCGCAGGTTCGAATCCTGCCTCGGGCATCGATGTGCGTGATGTCCTTAGGTTAGTTTGGTTTAATTAGTTCTAAGTCCTAGGGGACTGATCACCTCAGATGTTAAGTCCCATAGTGCTCAGAGCCATTTTTTTGCTGGTAAACTTCTACGCTATTTGATACAGAGACAGCTGAGTAAAATTGAACGTACTCAGACATTTCTCTCTTTACTTGTTCTGATCATTAATAAACTGACACACAATATTTTTAGCGCAACGCAATCTGACTTTCAATAATGCCTACAAAAGAATGGCCCTGACTAACAATAACCTATACCTTTCATGAATCACTTACCTCACAAAAAATCTTCGTTTCTCGAATTACTGCAATACAGCGAGCGCCAATACTGCCAGCTAAATAAAAGACTCAAACTACTGAAGGAACTAACTACTGACTGGCATAGTTAGCAAATGAAAGATTTTGATGGAGAACAAACAATGTATTTACCTTAATAATGTTCAAAAGTCATCATATATATATCTGTTCATGACATCCAGTCTTACAAATTTCTTTTTTCTGACGGACAACCGTCCAGATCGTCCGCTCTCAAAACTCTGTCATCTCTCTCCCCACGTCCACCACTGCTGGCGGCTCACCTCCAACTGCGCAACACTACGCGCTGTTGCACATCCAACTGCCCAACACTACACTAGCGAATATTCCAATAATGCCAACCAGCCACAGACTGCACACAGCACAGTCAGTGATTTTCATACAGAGCGTTACGTGGCGTTACCAACATAAAAATCTAAACAGCCTACTTACAAGTGCCATAGTGCTTAGAGCCATTTCAACCATTTTGAACCAACATAGTCACCCCGGCGGAGGACTAATTTCTCCCAATGACAGACCAGTTTCTTGTTATCGTCGCCATTGAATATCTGACCTTGTTGACGGAGCCACAGCCTTACCTCTGCATTCTCCGCTTCATCACTATCGAAGTGAAGCATTCGAAGACGTTCTTTAAGTTTTGGAAACAAATGAAAATCGGATGGGGCCACGTCAGGACTGTGTGGAGGTCGATCGATGTCAGTAAATCCACGGCGTCGGAATTTTGCAGATGTCGCAACACTCGTGTGCGGTCTGGCATTGTCGTGCTAAAGGAGAGAGTACTCCATGTGTGGACGAAATCTTCGAATTCGTGTTTACAGATACTCATTTACAGCGCACTGTTTCTCACGTTCTGGCGTAGCTACATTACATACCTCCTTGTTACACGCTACAATTCGGAGCCCTCTAGCTGCAGAAGGTTGCAACATGCATCAGCGAAGCGAGGAAGTCGACCGAGTAATATGTGGGGCATGTAATGCCTCAACCGATGTTGAGAACAGAATAAAATATTCGGAGGCATTACTATTCAGCATGCCCTCATATGTTATTGCATGTTAGGGACTGTTTCTTTTTACAGAAAACCCTTTTGATCCTTGCAGTCGCTCATTAGGAAGGATTAAACTGATGTGCGTGAACTATAATTTAACAGTTTTAAAAATTAGGTAAATGTGATACATTTTTTAATGAGATATGCCATGTCAATCAAAACCTCGGTCGCCATATCACTCACGTTTAGAATAAGGTAGAAGAGAAACACTTGAGGGCAGCCTAGTGTTGACACAGAGGACTATGAAAAGCCCTAGCGTGCCAGACTAGAAGGTGAAGCAAACCCGGTTCGAGACGCCCGTGACTGGTGCACCCGTAAATCACAGACAGGTGGCGTACACGACTTCCTTCCCGGCGGGGTCAGGGATTTTCTCTGCCTCGTGATGGCTGGGTGTTGTGTGCTGTCCTTAGGTTAGTTAGGTTTAAGTAGTTCTAAGTTCTAGGGGACTTATGACCACAGCAGTTGAGTCCCATAGTGCTCAGAGCCATTTGAACCATTTTACACGACTTCCCTTTCGTACGTAACTGTCCGCCGCTCGTGGTCTCGCGGTAGCGTTCTCGCTTCCCGCGCACGGGGTCCCGGGTTCGATTCGCGGCGGGGTCAGGGATTTTCACCTGCCTCGAGATGACTGGGTGTTTGTGTTGTCCTCATCATTTTCATCATCATCCAGGAAAGTGGCGAAATTGGACTGAGCAAAGGTTGGGAAATTGTACGGGCGCTGATAACCACGCAGTTGAGCGCCCCACAAACCAAAACATCAAACATCATCGTAGGTAACTAATAACTGCGGGGATAATAAAGGCATTCGGCCGCAAAATAAAATAAAACAAATTTGCCAAATCTTGAGTACAGCGAACTCCGTACTAGACGGCATTAATGGTAAGAAGAAGTAAGTATGAAAACCCATCCAACCTGGCATCGTTTATTTCCTTCGGGAGTACCATCCGTAACATAGTGTGTGTATTATTGTGTACTTTTCACTGGACAGAATCTACTCATGGTCAACAAACAATACTAAAGGAATAGTTATAGTAATAACTGTCCCTTTGATATTTCATGGTAAAATATCACCGCAAATCTAAAAATCCTTCAGAAAGTCCAGTATCAGATTTGGCTTCGAAGTAAATAACACCCTTTAAGGTTGAGAATTTGATTTAATCTAGAGAAGAAAAACAAATTTCCTGGGTATGGAGTTGAAAGATACCTGTCGAACCCCAATTTTCATTTCTTCCCACTACCCTTGGGAAAGCCAGCGATAACAAAACTATTCAACCCAGTATGCAAGATGTATGATACAAGCAAAATATTGCAGACTGCAAGAAGAATGCAACAATTCCAGTTCTAAAGAAAGTAGATGCTGACAGGTGTGAATATTACCGTACTATCAGTTTAATAAGTCGTGGTTCCAAAAAACTGTCACGAATTATTTACAGAAGAATGGAAAAAGCTAGTATAAGCCGACATTGAGAAAAATCAGTTTGGACTCCAGAGAAAAGTTGGAACATCATAAGCAACACAGACCCTATGACTTATCTTAGAAGACAGGTTAAGGAAAAGCAAATTACTGATGAAAGCATTTGACAACGTAGACGGGAATAGAGTTGGCTAGTTAGTTACATGTTCTATGGATCATTTTGCACGATAGATCGTAGTTACGTGGAACGAGTCATTTTTCATTTACATCGCAAATTAATTTGTGCATACGGTTACATTCCGAACGATTCTAATGTATTTCATCTTTTTACAAAAAGAAAAAAGATATACAGATGTGAGTTATTAATTCCTGCACACCAATTTTACATACCTTATGTATATTGCTCCCTCCTACGTATATCTCGCGAAGAGACCATGAGGATAAAATCAGAAACATTAGAGACCACACAGAGGCATACCGACAATCCTTCTTTCCACGAACAATACGAGACTGGAATAGAAGGGAGAACCGATAGCGGTACTCAAGGTACCCTCCGCCGCACACCGTCAGGTGGCTTTCGGAGTATGGATGTAGATGTAGAAGTTTCAACAAGAAAGACGGAAGCCTCAAGGTGAACGGATCCTGTATTTCCGTGTTCGGCGAACGACCGTTGCAGATAGCGAGGGTAGAACCGCATCGGAAATGCCCACAGAAAAGACCTTGGACGTTGGTGCGCCAGGTACACATATTCTGCGGCCGCGAGCTCGACACCATTCCACCTCTAGCAATAGGGGGGGGGGGGGGGGCGAGGGGTGAAACTTTGACAATGCCAGCCACTCGTGCCGGCGAAAAGACAGAAAAATCGCCAAGCACCTGCCGAAGAACCCAAGACAGAAGGCAACAGGTAGTCAAAAAGTGGCCAGGAAAGGCTTAACAATTTTCAGAAATTTGTCACGGTGGTTTGTGGTCATCGCCTGACCATCAGCAAACCACATGGGTATTTTCTGTGATTGTCCCATCGCCTTCTTGATACTCAACAGATGTATTTTAGCTCACTTCATGATGTCACTTTAAGGGATTCTCTCGAAGCACATTACGTCGATGGAACAATGGTATCTGTTGACCATCAGATCCAGTGCAACCCTGTGTTCTGTTACAATATCATTGTATTTGCTCTGTCTCCTTCTTTCGGTAGATCTTCTGCTTCTGCCGTCTGTTAACATTTACGTTATTGCTTTTTTCTCGTGTCTAATTGTCATCAGATAAGGAGGTAAACGTGCTGGCATAAGCTGGTGCCAGCACACCATATGGCGTAGGGGTCACAAGAATATCAACAGAGACCAACGAGGGACTTGCTGGAAACGTGCCGCCAACGCCCTCTCAGCCACCAGTATTTAGATAGCCGTCGAGTACCAGAGGGCCAGTTGGCTCGAGTTAGTTCGAGGTTGTCGCACCCAGTGAGCTCCAACGTGTCACTGAGTCAGAGCCACAGTCTTAGCCTCTAGCACACAGACAGGCAGCACATAGCAACCTTGTAGTGAACATAGCGAACTTCTGCTTCACCAGCAGTGAGGCTAAAGTTGACTAGAACGGGAGAGCTTGTACCACATCACAGGGAAGCTTA
Source organism: Schistocerca cancellata (assembly GCF_023864275.1). Lineage (NCBI taxonomy): Eukaryota > Metazoa > Arthropoda > Insecta > Orthoptera > Acrididae > Schistocerca > Schistocerca cancellata. Next base: position 18,740,954 of record NC_064633.1, on the reverse strand, counting down.
ATTTAAGTAGCTCTTTATTTGTGTTAATAAAGAACCCAGTTAATAACTACGTTCAGTTTCTGTTATAGAACGAGGATACTGGCCACCAAACATCCTCTTCTTCCTTCTATGGTACAGCTCTACAGATACGATGAGACTACATAAAAGTAACGTCTTTCCTGCTACACTACATTCATTTCCTGGAAGAGGAATACACTGCCTGACAAAAAAAGTGAATCACCCATAAGACATGGTAGGATACCAATGTATCTTCGTACACCTACTCTCTATTGGCAGAATATAAATGATTTAAGTTGCTGCTAGGGCCATGGTGATTCTAATGTAATTAGAAATAAGACTGTTACATATCCTATGGTTACTGATCATAGTGCTTACACCCTCGTAAGAAGTCGCTGTTTCTTCGTGTGGATTTTCGTGCAGCAGATTGTGCATGCTAAGTTAATGTATCGACTACCGAAAATATTCATCTCGTTTTTTCCTCGCTCTGTTTCCTAGTGAGGCATGGCTCCATCTGGCTGCTACTACTAATAATAAGTACGACCGACGTGGGAAATTTGATTGAGGGTACATACATTTCCAACTTAGAAATACATACAAAATCCATCAATTTCCTAAGAGACAGAACAGCAGTCTCCCGGCTTTATTCTAGTTGGTTTATAGGCCGCTCGAGCAGCGGGTATACACCGATGATGCCTTAGTAGCGAGGTATAGCTCGGACACTTGCTAGGACAACAGAATACTGTAGAAGGAAGTAGTTTTATTATTTTAAAGTTTGTCACCCTGTTGACTGGGGTAGAAAACTTGCAGGGTGATTATATGTCTGATATTTGACATCTACGTCCTATATTAGAGTATAAAGAGCGTTGCATTCCCTGACTTTGAACTACACTCTTGGAAATGGAAAAAAGAACACATTGACACCGGTGTGTCAGACCCACCATACTTGCTCCGGACACTGCGAGAGGGCTGTACAAGCAATGATCACACGCACGGCACAGCGGACACACCAGGAACCGCGGTGTTGGCCGTCGAATGGCACTAGCTGCGCAGCATTTGTGCACCGCCGCCGTCAGTGTCAGCCAGTTTGCCGTGGCATACGGAGCTCCATCGCAGTCTTTAACACTGGTAGCATGCCGCGACAGCGTGGACGTGAACCGTATGTGCAGTTGACGGACTTTGAGCGAGGGCGTATAGTGGGCATGCGGGAGGCCGGGTGGACGTACCGCCGAATTGCTCAACACGTGGGGCGTGAGGTCTCCACAGTACATCGATGTTGTCGCCAGTGGTCGGCGGAAGGTGCACGTGCCCGTCGACCTGGGACCGGACCGCAGCGACGCACGGATGCACGCCAAGACCGTAGGATCCTACGCAGTGCCGTAGGGGACCGCACCGCCACTTCCCAGCAAATTAGGGACACTGTTGCTCCTGGGGTATCGGCGAGGACCATTCGCAACCGTCTCCATGAAGCTGGGCTACGGTCCCGCACACCGTTAGGCCGTCTTCCGCTCACGCCCCAACATCGTGCAGCCCGCCTCCAGTGGTGTCGCGACAGGCGTGAATGGAGGGACGAATGGAGACGTGTCGTCTTCAGCGATGAGAGTCGCTTCTGCCTTGGTGCCAATGATGGTCGTATGCGTGTTTGGCGCCGTGCGGGTGAGCGCCACAATCAGGACTGCATACGACCGAGGCACACAGGGCCAACATCATGGTGTGGAGAGCGATCTCCTACACTGGCCGTACACCACTGGTGATCGTCGAGGGGACACTGAATAGTGCACGGTACATCCAAACTGTCATCGAACCCATCGTTCTACCATTCCTAGACCGGCAAGGGAACTTGCTGTTCCAACAGGACAATGCACGTCCGCATGTATCCCGTGCCACCCAACGTGCTCTAGAAGGTGTAAATCAACTACCCTGGCCAGCAAGATCTCCGGATCTGTCCCCCATTGAGCATGTTTGGGACTGGATGAAGCGTCGTCTCACGCGGTCTGCACGTCCAGCACGAACGCTGGTCCAACTGAGGCGCCAGGTGGAAATGGCATGGCAAGCCGTTCCACAGGACTACATCCAGCATCTCTACGATCGTCTCCATGGGAGAATAGCAGCCTGCATTGCTGCGAAAGGTGGATATAGACTGTACTAGTGCCGACATTGTGCATGCTCTGGTGCCTGTGTCTATGTGCCTGTGGTTCTGTCAGTGTGATCATGTGATGTATCTGACCCCAGGAATGTGTCAATAAAGTTTCCCCTTCCTAGGACAATGAATTCACGGTGTTCTTATTTCAATTTCCAGGAGTGTAGTTTGTTTATAAGCAGCTTGGGCAGCGGATCTACACCGACGACGTCTATGAAGTGAGGAATAGTTCTGTCACTCTCTAGAACACCAGAATAGTGTATAAGGCAGTAGTTTTACTATATTTAAGTTTGTCGCCTTAGTAATTGGGGTAGAAAACTTGCAGGGTGGTTGTATGTCAGATGTTGGTCAACTACATCCTGCATTACAGTATTAAGAGTGTTGCATTCCGCACTACTAATGCTTCAGTAACCACATGGCTTAAACAATACAGCACATGTGGTGCAGAACCGTGTAGCCATAGGACTGTGTGTTTATGCTCAATGATAATTTCTCTGCGGCTGATCCCGGCGGAGATTCGAGTCCTCCCTCGGGCATGGTTGTGTGTGTTTGTCCTTTGGATAATTTAGGTTAAGTAGGGTGTAAGCTAAGGGACTGATGACCTTCGCACTTAAGTCCCATAAGATTTCACACACATTTGAACATTTTTGATAATTTCTCTTATGCCAATACCTTCTCGGTACTGACTCCAGACAATGGAATAATACTCCAGAGTTGATAGCATAGCTAATTAACATAAAATGTGTTAAACTCAATCCCTTTCTTCTCTACCATGTGTTATATCACCACAACACTCTCACATCTGCTATAAACCAATAAGGGGTACTAACCTCCTCAACATGCAGGCATCTGGAGAGATCTTGTGCACTAGCACTGGGATGGATGCCATGAGTAAGACTGGGGCAGAACAGTATTCGCTGAGCAGCAATTGCGGACACAGCTCGCTATGTTCCTCCACAAGATGTGAAATGTAGTGGGTACAGTACCCTCCTTCTTCTGGTCAATTGCTGATTAAACCAGCGACCACATTGCAGGGCGGGATGGTCAAGGACAATGCAGGGGATCTGTCAGTCTAACTTCATTCTATGAATGCAAGAATACTCTGTGACACCCACCACACCAGGAAAGATGGCCAGTCTGGTGTTGAAATTATGGAACAACTGGTAAAATTTCTAAAACTGATTCTGTCATCAACTGTGATGCTTATTACAGTACATTGTCCCATATCAACAGTCTTTCCGTCCTATCCATCCACTGGTATGCTGTTGATTACCACATAATGATTGACTGACACCACTAGTTTCAGTTGGATAGAGTCTTGATGGAACGCTGGACATCTGCTACTTGTCACTGTGGAACATGGGATTAAGTGTATGGGTCATCATCTTCAGACAATTGTTTGGGGGCATTCCTCAATGCTGCAGACGCATATTATTTCCATATTCTGTGATGCCTTCCACATTTTTTTTTATCAATAAGCTAAAGTACCTCTTTTTATTTCTACTACGCCATGTGTATTGTCAACAGCACCATCCAGCAATGGTTGACACTGACACAGTGACCATGTACATGACTGCAAAATCAGGAAACAATGCTCATCAGAACTGAACACTGAGATATCTGCTACTCCATCATTGGAGAAGATGAACTCAAATGTCTGCATCTTCAGCTTTGAACAGCTGTTTGGAAACACACCACAATACCGCAAACTCTTCCAGTTTCCATGTGTTGTGATGTCTTCCTCATTTTGGTCAATAAGAAATATCGCCCCTACGTTTTATTTCTACCATCCCGTGTGTTGTGAGAGCAGCATAGTTTACACCACGCAAAGTCCAGCTTTCTGTTAGAGCCAATGGATCAAAGTCGTGTTAATGTTGGTTTAGCATCTGCCACCAACCTCGAACTCATGGTAGAAAAACAAAAGGTATGGCGCTGTGCAAAGCTGTTGCCATACACTGCTTGGATGTGTTACAGCTGAAAAACAATATTTTAAACTGCTTATGAAATAACAACACAGGAACCATTTCATGTGATTCACAATCTGTGGGATACAGTCTTCTTCCAGTACAGGAGACAAAATGTTACACAGGACTGTGCAGGCGACTTCTATCACTGGACACCTATTCCATTGGAGCAGTACAAGTATACATAATACGCTCAATGTCAACAAGCAGATGGTATTTGTTTTTCGATATATCAGAAGATAACAATGTAGAAACTCTTATATAAGGTTCTATTAGAAGGAGTGCTATGACTGGCCAAAGTCTGGCTGCAGATAGTCTGTAGTTTTATACCTACTCTGAATGAGGAGTGGTCTAGAATGTACTAAAAGACTGTATAGATACTGATCTCTATCAGTATTTCATACATCTGAAATGACAGTTTGTAATTTGAAGACCCAGAATGCTCTCATCTATACCGATTTTGCTCATAAAACCAGTAGATATCGACCGTATCTATTTTAATGGAATCATGACTGTTTTTGTTCTTATTATTGTAATGACTGAGTCTTTAAAAATAATTATTACAGCAAGTCCTGTGTTATTTCATACTTCATAACCTCTAATTATAAAGTAGACACCACTTGAATTATAGCTCGTTGTAGAACCTAGAAGTGATAGTGTTTTTCCCAATATGTGAGTAGATTGCATGAAACACACTGTTCTGTGATGATCAAAAAGCTTACAAAACTACAATATTGTGTATGATAATCTTCTGGATGGGACTTCTTCTTCAAGTACACATGGCAGAAACTTTATATGCAGGTCAGTAGACCACAGTGAAGAAGCAAAAATATCAGATGTCAGCACGCAGATGTAATAATTATAATTTTATGTAGACAAGGACTTTTACTAGTGGATGGATAGGTTGTTGCGTTTATTCTGACATACACTGAGTGTCATCTGGCTGTTGTCTTAAGCCATTCCATGTGCATTTCCTGGTTTTTAAATGGTTCAAATGACTCTGAGCACTATGGGACTTAACATCTGTCGTCATCAGACCACTAGAACTTAGAACTACTTAAACCTAACTAACCTAAGGACATCACACACATCCATGCCTGACGCAGGATTCGAACCTGCGACAGTAGCGGTCGAACGGTTCCAGACTGTAGCACCTAGAACCGCTCAGCCACTCTGCCCAGCCTGGTTTTTAAATCAATTTTATGTATGACAAGAGCCGGTCTTCTTCAGCTGATGTAATTTACCACCATGTGATGTAACAAGGCCCACTCCTTGAGAAGAAGATTTTTTTATTAATATCGAAACCTAGGTCAAGGGCTAATAAACATTTCGCTTGTATCTTGGTTGATTTTTTCAACCTCTGCATTCCTTTGGCTTGATTATTTGCGGTAGCTGTATTATTAAGAACGATTTTTCCAGTCCCCAGCACATGTGTTGCATTGTTTATGAGTTCTGTTTTTTTCATGGCAATTTCGATGTGTAACTAAAACAGTGAAGCAATTTCCATCAGTTGTGGTAGCATGAATTGGCATCCCTGAATTTCGAGCACTGGGCTGCAGGGTGAGTGTCGAGCATTGCATTGTGAGGTGCCTGCAGCGAACTCTGACGTCTGATAGCTATAGACACAGTCCTATACCGCATGCTTGCAGGCAATGCAATTATCCAACTTCCCTCTGTCCAACACCTGCATCTCATCGGTTGAATGCAATTCCCACCAAAAATAAAGATAGTACCTTCCACTGCAGCCTTTTTCCCTATAGCTTGTAGGTGAAGGGATCATCCTATGCAGAGTTTGAGTATGCCTGCCACTAATTTCAAGTGGTAGTGTGAACTTTTTTTCCCCAACAGAACAACACAAGTTCTGTGACATTTTCAGTTTTTTAGCAGTATTGCAGTTGTAGATGCTCCTTGCATCGCGCTATGCATATAGTTCTGTAATTAGCATCGATCTTTATAATTAATTACATAATTAGGACTGATCTTTACTTCAGTTTCCCAACCAAAATACGTAAAGTATACTAACCTAAGCTTCCTCTCCTGCGTTTGAACACTTTCACTGTGTTGGAGTGTGCACTTCGGCTATCTGCTGAGAAGCAAGGGGTTCGAGTCCTGGAAAGGGCACTCGCCATTTTGAATTTCCCACCAATTTCCTAGTGGGATTTGGGATGGGACATCAGCAAAGACTTAGGAAACAGAAATTCCCACCACTTCTTGAATTTCCCATCAAAATTCGAAATTTTCGTGTTTCTTTTTAAAATTTGACACCAAAATTCGAAATTCCTGTCAAAATTCGAAATCCCCACCAACAGGGTACATGGAAAATGGGGAGGGGAAAGGGTGAGGAGGGGGCAGATGTCCATGTGCCAGCTGCGAGAAAACGCCTTACGTCATCTGGGGGTGGTGGGGGGTGGGGTAATTAATGGATCAATTTAATTATTTTACATAGAAATTTGATATCAAAATTCGGGTTGGAACCCCATCACCCAGGCCATCACTCATGGTTGTCAGGCGTATGGCAGGCAACAGTCAGGTTGGTGTCCCACTGCTGTCTCAGGTGTCTCCAAACAAATCTTCACTGCTTATAGGGGCTCATTTCAAAAGCAGATCCATCACTGGAGATAATTCTACTTCAGTCAATGAGATATCAGAGCCAATGACCATGACACCACTGCAAATTGGCCTGTTGGTGTACAGAGGTCTACAGTGGTCAGTGCAAGGGGCACTATGAGCTCAGCCCCATTTCTGTGAGCAACCTATTAATGGTCCTTGTGATCACCGAAGCACCAGTTAGCACATTTGATTAATGATAATGATGAATTAGGGGTCTGATGTCCTCCCTGACCTTGCTTGGTCCTCTCTACATCGACGAATTTCCATAATTTTAACAACAATTGTACCTTCTTTTGGGAGAGTAGAATTATCGTTATCAGTAGTCCAATGCAGTATAGAATCTTCATGATCTTTTCTCAAACTCAAAGTAAGAATAACAGTTAAATCGCCTTCAAAGATAATTCTTTTTATAATCCATTAAAAAATCCGCCAAATAATTCTAATGGATAAAGAAATTCATTTTGTTTAGTTTTCATTTTTTCATTATTAAAAAAAATGTTGTTCCATATAAAATTCATTTGAAAGTAAAGAAGTTAAAAGAATAAGAGTTGAAGAAGAAATGAAAGGATGTTCAATTCTAGATAAAATATAACATCAAACAATTTCAAAAAATAGTTATCAATTATTTTAATATTTGCTTTTCTGTCAAACACAGAAATCTGTATGAATGACATCAAAAGTCACGTAAAGTTGCCAAAATTAGGATGAATCCAACCATCTCCAATATTAGTGTAATTTCAGTTTCCTTGTTAGGAAGATTACGATTTGGTTCATGATTTAATAAGGAAAAAATTCATTTTTAAATTTTCTGTTATATTAGCACCATTAAAGTCAATCAAATTATCATTTTTGACCACTTCTACGTATTTCTCAATTTTGAATAGTCCGAAAATTGGAATTATTATACAATGATTTAATTAATAAATTATTGGGCTACAAAATTCAGAATTAGGTTTAAATGAAGCAATAATATTAGTTACTCCATTGGCCATATCAAAATTTACATTACATAATTCAAATGGAATAATTTTATTAACATCTTTAATAACAGTTTTTTCATTATGTTGAATAATTTGATTATTAAATCCTAAAACTTGACCAACACAGTCACCTCTATCCATTTCATTTAACACCACATTCAATAACAAAGAAATTTAAATCAGATCCATCCAGAATTTGTTGGCAGAAATGTAAAGTTTGACGAAATCGAAGAATTATGTAGAAAATGTGGAATAAAGATAAATTTGATTTTATAACAACGGATATAACCAGAAATATAATGAAGGTAAATATAGAGAAAAGTTTAATAATTTTTGAAATATCAAACATAAACATTGAAAACATAAAATGAAAATATTTTTAGACCATCCAATGTAGAGGGTGTTACTCTTAATGTAAGTAAATATTAGACGTAAATGCTCAACATAAACATAAAATATAGATATTCAATGTAAACATAAAACAAAATTTGCATGTAAATGTACAATACAAAACATAAGAAATTGATGTAAATAATAAACATAAACATTAAATGTAGAATAAAACAATTATCATCAATTAAGTGTTAATAAATGTTCAAAAATATGACCCAGAAATTGTTAAAGAAGCCAAACAAAATGAAAAAGTAAAAGAAGTTAAAAAATATAGTTGAAAGAGATTTAGAATTTATCGATCATAGTGAACAACCTATTTCTGGATGAAGACCTGTTGGTCCTTATAAATATATTGCTAAATCACCACTAGAATTCAATGCTGATTAAATAAAAATTCGTGGAAAAGAATATGAAGAAGCAGAAGTATTAATGAAACTTTTAACTATAAAACATATAACTTGGATGATTTAGGAAAAGAATTGGTTTCTCTTGATTTAAAAATACATGCAAGAATTTTATTTGATTCAAATACAGTAGATGATGGAAGTAACTCAAATAAAAAATCGAGTAAATGAAGTAAATATAATCATTTGAGGAATCGATTGTAGAAGAATATATTCCTAGTTTTTGAGAAATAAATCTTAATGATTCATTATAAATGGTGGGTGAAGGTTTATTTAAAAAAATATTGAGAAAAACCAGTACCATATGTTAGGTTGAATGGTCGTATAGATTTCGTTCATAGATTAACAGTAATTCCTGGTGAAGAATTAAGTGGAAGCAAAAATTAACATATTATAAAAATTGGAATAATGCAAATGTTAACAAACAAATTTAGTGATTTTATAATTAATAATCCCAAAGGTATTCCATATTTAATTAGATTTTTGAATAATTTACCACATAAATTTTGGAAAAATGAAAAATATGAATAAGGCTTAGTTAATACTTCAATTAACAAATTACTGTTCGGAATGCATCTTCCAAACTACAGATCTTGCAGCTGCGGCAACAAATGAGAAGACAGAATAGCTACAGGACATCAAGGAATTAATCCAGTTGATGAAATATTTAAAGATCATGTTATTGCTTACAGAGATTATAAAGATTTAGGAAAAGACATGAAGCTTGTAAAGAACTATAACTATTTGAACAAGAAAGAATGAATGCAAAAGATGCCTCTTTAGGAGGCAAAACAGCTGCTACTGCAGTTGGAGGAATTATGTGTGGAGAACGAAAATTAGGAATGGGTTTAGAACCTGCACCAGATGATGCAGGCTTCAATGGATGGAGTTTATAAAAAAATTATTATTTTTAATCTATAGAGTCTATAAATGTAAAACTTTTCAGTTGATTTTACTAGGCTTCTAAATGGCAAAATTAAATCATAATCAATTAAACTTAATAATGATCAATTAAACAGTATTGAACTATTTTAACTGATATTCAAAAAAGAATGAAACAGAAAAAACTGGTGGATATTTTCTAGTTTCTGTTGTGAAAACATTATTGAATGTTTAACAAAATGGAAAGGAGGTTCTGGACTAACAAAACACAATGATGGATTTCTTCTACTATTATTAGCCACATTACCTCATGTAGCAAGTACTGGTTTGCTTCCTGGTAGTTCTGCAGAAATTGCAAATGCATTTTTAAATAAGGAAAGTGATAAATAATTAGAAGAACAAAAAAGTCATAATTTGGAAATGGAAAAGAAAGAAAAGGAGCAAAAAAATTTCTAAGAAAATTTAAAAATTTAATAATCCCTTGTGGCGCTTTAACATTAATGAATTACCCAATGAATCAATAAATTTAGAAACATTTTATCATATCAGAAATCATTTCACTTATTATTACAAAAATAAAGAATTAAAATTTATTTTTGATTCATATGCAGGATATATTCCAAACCAGTTATCTAACAATTTGAAAAAACGATTTATTCTAGAATATCTAGAGAATTCAAAATGTCTGTGAAATAATTTGTTGTCATTTTTGTTTGTTTGTTTATTATGTATGAATTATCTTTTTAATGACATTTTAAATTTAATAAATTGACATTTTTGGAAATAATCTCCCTGATGATTTAGAGAAAATTAAAGATTTTCAATTATCAGAACATAAAGATTTTCAATTAAAATTAAAAGATTTTCAGAATTCAATAGCTACACAAATCAATGGTATATTGGACAAGTTCAATAAAGAATTACATGCTATTTTTTATGTAAGTAAAGGTTAAAAGTAGAAGACTTGAGAATATAAATAATGAGTAGAAGCAAAAGATGTAATTAACAAACAATATTTGCAAAATGAATTATCTAATCTTGTTACAATACCTGAATATACAAGTATTTTAACACAGTTCTTTAGTAATATTAATAAATAAGAACTAAGTAATTAAGTTTCATAAAAGGAAATAAGATTTTTTCATCAATAGGTTTCACTCTTTACTTAAATGAACTAAATGTTTATTTGTAAGGTATATGTTAAAGAAATTTTTAAATTACTTTTGTGACTGGAGGAGAACAAAAAATACACAAGTTCAACAAATAGGATTTTATGCTTAAAAAAGTATTGTTCTTCGTGAAAATGTAAACAGATACTTAACATTTGATGATTTTGACAAGTATTGAAGACAGACTTTGTAAAATAACTCCTGAAGTACTAGGAATAAAAATAGTTCACAAATCAAATATTCTAACAAATACATTAAAAAATTCTGTTAAAACTCTTCCAGTTGATGTAAAGATATCTGTGTTTGGGGAAATAATTTAATTGTTCCTTATTCTTTATAAATGAAGAACAATAATCTCATTTACCTTTTGAAGTGCAATAACTTTACTGAAACACTTCATCCTTATGGATTAACAACTACAAATGAATAACAATTAATAGAAGGTCTTTGTTGAAATTTTAAAACTAAAAAAAGCAAATCATCAAAACATTTTTTGTAGATGAAGTCTTTAATGATTTAAGTAGACCAAATAGAAAGAATTTTAAAAGAAAATATAATTTCTTTTGAAATAGAATATTTATGGCAAGCTGATTTACTCAAAATGGACTATATAAAATTAGAAGCGACTTCAAAAATAAATAAATGACTTTAATATTTACTGTCACAGACGTTTTTTTCTAAATTTTACTTTGGCTCTTCCAGGTAAATATTCAACAGGTAAAATTAAATTTGATTCTATCGAAGAAGTATTCATCACTATAGTGGCAAAAAATTAGCAAACAGGTAATAAAAAAGAATTTTTTAATAAAGAATTTCAAGAATTAATGCAAAAATTTAACATTAATCATTATTCAACTTTTAGCGAATTAAAAGCACCTGTTGTTGAACGATTTAATAGAATGTTCAAAAAATATAGAAAAAATTGCTTGTCAAGTAATTTACAAATGGATTGACTTAGTTTCAAAATTAATTAATGAATATAACAACATAATACATTCAATTAAAAAATGGCCCCAAAGGACTTAAATAAAGAAACTGATAAAACCTTATCGAAAACTGTTTACCTTAGAAATTTACTAGATACTGAACTGAAATAAAAAATTGTTGATAAAGTTAGAATAAGTATACTTAAGGGACATTTTGAAAAAGATTATACTGAGAATTGGTGAACAGATATTTTCGAAATTGAAGGTGTTAATCATTCCATTCCAGTAACATATAAATTATAAGATTTGAATATTGTACCAACAAAAGGAAATTTTTAAGAACAAGAAGTATAGGATGAAATTTTCGAGATGTTTACCTTCTTCAGAAAGTTTTAAATAAGAGTTTATGCTAATTGGTTAGGGTCTGATAATTCACGCAATTGTTGGATAAATAAAGCAAAAGTAAGTATTTAAAATGTTAATTAGAAATTTTAAAGATCATTGGTGTACATTACTGAAAATCTAGATATCTTTGATACTGAATATAATTTTGATAATGTTTACTGTTTCGTTAATGAAGGTGTAGTTTACTTTGAAATTCAAATAATGGTATAAAAACCGACTATTTTTAAAAGTTATTTGGACTTTTAAACTTTGGTAGATGGGATTAAATGATAAATTTACTAAATTTTATTAGATTCTTATAAAAATACTTATGAATGTCATGTGGATTTTAATTAGGAAATAAGTACTTAGCTACTTATTTGAACAACAACATGTGGCAATAATCTATTTATTTCTTCCATTTTTTCTTTTATTAAATTTTCTAAATCGTTTAATTTCTCTTTCATTTTACATTCATCATGTTTTCTAATAGATGGTAAGGCAGCATCATAAACACAATCCTGAAACATTTCTACTAAAAACGTTTTGGATTTGATAACTAAAGAATATAACTAAAGAATATAAGACAGGTTCATTACAAAAATTAGTTTCAGGATGCAAGAGTAACGAACTCTTGCTCCTTATACTTTTTCCTATGTATTGTTCTAACATGATCTACTATTGTATACCTTGTGTGTTTAAATTCTGAATGATTAGCAACATCTTTTGCTATAAGCCAAAGATTATTTTTCTCATCAATGGTTATTAAAACTTGTTGTGCATATCTCGTATATCTCTTGTTTAATCACTTGTATCATTGGTTCCATACCTTTATAGAAATCTTCATTTCCTATATCATAAATGAAAGAATCAGTGTCCATATAACATAAAATACTATTTCCACCACTATATTAGTTTTAGAACATTATAATGAAATTCATACATTTTTATTTTTGAAATATGTAGAACACTGATTCCAATGTAAAACGGTGTATCAAACAGTATATTAATTTGGTTGATATGAACTACTACTGGATTTCCTGAAAATACTATAGTACTTTATAACCTGGTTTTTAAATGAAATGCATTTATTTTATGGCATCCCCTATGATTTTAAAATTTGGTCTAATTCTAAGATCCTCAATAGTTTACCCAAATGCTGCATTAGTTATTAACTTGCAGAACTCTTTTCTAAATTTATTAGTGGCCTTTTTTCTCATTTCCGTATGAAAAACAATAGATGGCTTCAACAGCCTCATTGTGCAAATGCTAAGACTCTAAGGAGTTCTTTTATTTTAATTTAAGATATAAATATTTTGTAGGATTTCTTTATTATGTAATATTGTAATAATTTATTTCCTCCTTCATGTGCTGAAGGTAGAAATCTAAATGAGTTATATAAAATCCTTGGTTATTCTAAATCAACTTCGAAAATATAACCATATTTATAATTATCTGGAATTTTTACAGTTTTTTCAGCATTAAAATCTTTTGCATTCATCCACTAGAAACTTCTCTGTGGTAAATGGTGAGTCATAGGATAGCTCTATACATTATTCACATCGAAATATTCTAGATAATTTGATGGATTTTAAGCTCACAATTTTTCATATATTTGTTACTTGCTTTTATACATCTTTTAATACTCTGAGAAATTCCATCTCGAATTCCTATCTCAAGAAATAAAATCATATTTTTATCATGTAATTCATCTAATTCAACTTTTGTCATAGAAACCTATGCTGAACCTGGATCTGTCAAATACTAAGATAGATCAAGTTTATAAGATAACATAAATCTCTAAAATTCTGGAAAAATCTGCTAAAATTATAACATCTGATTTATTATATAATTTTGTATATTCATCTACATTTTTCCATTCAATTTTTTCCAGACAAGTTTCGCACATAATTAATCTTTATTAGAAATATTATTTTCATTAATTATTGAATAAAAAGTAATTTTGTTGTAATATTTTTCTTCAGAATCCACATATTCGCAAGAGTAAACACATTTTTCAATTATTACATCTAACTGTTCACCTTCAGAATATTTTTCTGTTTCCCTAAATTATTTTTCTGTAACATTAGAAAATAGTTTATTAATGTATCTACAAATTTTGAAGATAATCCATCTTCAACACATTTACTAAAATAAATATATTTTTGTTCATTATTTGGAGTTGCATCAATATCTTTTATATCAGTTTTTAATTATTTAATAAACAGGTGAACATCGTAATTTCTTTAGTTATGAATATAAACTGGAATAAATTTATCATTTTTATAATTAAAACTGAAATCTTCATGTCCAGCTCCTCAGTAGTTTCCTGTTAAATGGCAATAATTTCTTACTTTCTTTTCTCCAAATTCAAATTCTTGTTACAAATAAATATAATGTATGATTTTTTTAAATTGATTACATCTTTTTTAGTCAATTACAAAAATTTTGATTATATATTCTAACAATTTCTCTTGATTCTTCTTTTAACTTTTCAATGAATGTTTGTGCTGCATCTTTACTTGTACAAGTAACTGGATTTTAATAATCACCAACAGAATATTTAACATAAAAACTGAATGAAGCTTGTAAATGTTTTTAATATTTTTAATATAAGATTTTTCAGGATTTGGTTGACAAGCTTGAAAATTTTTAACAAACATTCGAAATCCTCATAAATTACAAATGAAACCCTTAATTACTGAATCTAATTTTTAAATTCAATTTTTTTACCTTTAAAATTCATGTCTATTTTTCATTCTTTATGTTCTTTCCAATCGATTTCATGAATGTCTCATTTTTCTTGTGAATGAAAATATCTTAAACAAAGTTCACAAAGATATCTTTTCCATTGTGTTTCCTCGTTTGTTTACTATTTGATCTAGAGAATCCTGTCATCCAACAATAATGTTAATTATATTCATCTTGTATTAAAAGAAGATTTAAATGTTTTTGTTGTTTATTTTGTGTATGGTAATGATGATATATAATTTTATCTTGTTCAGTGCCTTCATTTGCATGAACGTTAATTGAAAGATTCGATTTCTTTAAATATGTTGGAATCCCTAATAACTGAATAGTTAAATTAATTTTCTCTTTTTCAAAAACTTCATTTAATTGTAATAAATTATTTTTATACTTAGTAAGCCTTTCTAAATAATTTCTACATGATATAATGCAAATTTTATTGAAAAAGAAAACATTTTTGATCGTTTATTTTTTACATATAAGATGAAACAAAAATTGCATTATGTCTCTTAACATTTTATTCTAAATTATCTATTTAAAATAAAGACCAAACAGAAATTTTCCTTTGCATTCCTTCTATCTCAGTTATTAGTTTATTGTTGACTTTTGATAATAATCATCTAAACCTGTTGTTCTAATAAAACTTGGTTAGATGTTTTAAAATCAAAATTTTTTCATTTCATCTTCTCTTTTAAAATTATAATAAAATTTCATATTTTATGTTTAATTGCTATTCTTTGAAGTGAAATATTCTTTAATTTGGTGATTATTTCTTCTTTAATTTGATTGAAAAATACTTGTGGTTACACCATTTTATCAATATTATAAATTCCATAAGTTACTATTCTTGATGCAAAAGCAGAAGCTTTTCATAAGTTCATTTAGTTGATCGAAAAAAATCTTCATCATCTAAACAACTGAAACATGGTGAATTTTTCTGATAACTTTTTTGTTTAATTTCATGACATTTATCCACTAGAAGGTTTTGGAAATAATTCTAGTTATTATTATTATTAACTTTTTCTTAGTTCTGTTGATAAGATCGATTAACTGTTGGTTATTAAGATTTGAATATTTTTAAACCTTTTGTTTTACAGATTTGATGAAGTTCTTTTAAAGATTTTTTCTCATGAATCGTTCTCGTTATTAATTTTAACTTCAGTTCCTTTGATGAGTTAATTGAATTTTTCTAAGTATTATTCAATTTTCTTGTTTTAGAAACTGATCAAATTTCTTTTAAAGTATTAGATATGTGATCTGTCTTCTTTATTTCTTTATTCATTTCCTTCCTATTAAAATAATCAATAAATTACCACAGATCTTCTCTAGTTACATTTGAGTAACCATATTCTTTACAATAAGTTTCTATATCGTTTAAACTCAATCCATACTTTCCTTTACAATAATTTTCTAAGCCCTTAAAGAGCTGAGCTTTCTTTATCATTTTTACCATCGTTTTTATAGACAAGGAAACTTAATTTCATATTTTTCTTAAAATGTTTACTGTTATAATGTACCTTTGACATTTTATGTTTGGAGATTCTTATTTATAAAGAATAAAGTTCATTAGATAAGAAAATTTTTAAATAAGGAAATGGGAATTTGGTTCTTTGGATATGGGAAAATATGACTTGAAGGTTCTTGTTTATAAAGAATAAAATTCATTAGTTTTGAAATTTTTTAAAGCAGAAAATCGAAATTTGGTTTTTTGATATAGGCAAATGAGATTTTAAAGATTTAAATTTTTTCTGTTATTTAAATTAAGATTTCTTCTGCTATAATTTTCTAAGTTTTTTAAAAAGGTCAGCTTTGTTTGTAATTTTTGTTTCCATTGTATTTTTTAGAATTTAATTTTCTCACAATAGGGAAATGAGATTTTTGGTTGGGGTTGAAGTGGGAAATTGGGTTCTTGGTTGGCATCCTGGAAATTTGACTCAGGAACGCTTTTTGAGCTAGAACTCGCTTAAGACATACTACTGCCGGCCGCGGTGGTCTAGCGGTTCTGGCGCTACAGTCCGGAACCGCGGGACTGCTACGGTAGCAGGTTCGAATCCTGCCTCGGGCATGGGTGTGTGTGATGTCCTTAGGTTAGTTAGGTTTAAGTAGTTCTAAGTTCTAGGGGACTTATGACCTAAGATGTTGAGTCCCATAGTGCTCAGAGCCAAGACATACTACTCATGTACCTACCTTGAGGCATAGTTACTGTCTAAATCAGTGCATGGTATAAAAATTACAAAGTACTTATGCTCTGGTATCGACATGTTCACTGTTCGCTATCTGTGCCAGGTGGACGGTGAATTTGTGCTGCAGCATTACACACTCATCCATCAAAGTTTACAATTCTGTGTTGTCTGTCAATACCTGTACGAAAGCAAGTTTGTGGCAACTTTTTGTAACTCCACATGCATCGTTATGCTATCTTACTTTCAGCATTCTCAGTAGAGAGAAACGCCATTCCTACATTTGGAAAATGGTTTGGAAACAAGATGGTTATTGGGTGTGTCTGATGTTACTGAAACATTTCAAGACCACATTTCAACACAGTGTGGTAACAGGATTTACGCATGGACGTTCTCGCCTTAGGTAGGATTGCTAAGAGGGACATTTGAGTATTATACCGACAAATGGCATTGACAGTGGCCTGTGGTGCAGTTACTGCAGAACGAATGGTGATGAGATTGATTGGGACACTGAGAGCAGTCGTGTATTCTTCCAGACTGACGACATGTGCAGATCATAGGCCCTAGCTCTGATGAATAAACGGATTACAACTGAAATCTGTACCGAGATTAGAGGCAGAGTGTCACCACTAATTGTCAGGAACAGATTACTGGAGGCGGGATTGTGTCTTATTGGCCGCCATCCGCTCGTCGCACTGTTAAATACGCGCTCCGCCAGTCACGCCACAGCGTTTCCTACAGCTGCCACCACAGCACGAAGTCACTGCCACGAACGATTACGTCGTAGCCAATGATATGCAACCATCGCCTCTTCGGAGCTCCACCAGCGTGTCTGCTTCAGTTCAAACATTGGCGCAAAAAGCTCCATTTTGCAACTGAGGTTCTTGTAAAACTCTCTGTCCCAGAGGCAGCAAGCATCTCTTGTAGTGTATGAGTATTGTCTGCTACGCTATATCTGGTGACTAGGACGAGATACTAATATGTTGTCCTTTACAAATGATACTTGAAGCTTTAAGCAAACAAAGAGAATGCTGCAAGTTCACATTATTCTCCTTTTCTATACAAACCAGCCACTTGGACTTGCATCCTTATGTAAACAAACTGCTCATTTGTGCTCTTAAGCTATATTTATGCATGTATAATTTATGAACCTAATTTAACAAACTGTGAGCATATGCACTTAAGTTATGTTGATGTAATCTTAATTTATGATGATTTGATTTTATTGTAATCTTAATGGCAAGTACCCTCACCTCATCTTGTAGTCCACTTGAGACAGTTGAATTATTAAGACATTTCCTCCACCACCACTCTAAAATAGTGGTGGCATACCCTCCCTCCCCCCACCCCAAAAATCACTCATTCACTCATCAGAGTAAGGTAGCCATCATCATGAGATAGACTTATCATTCATACACTGTATGTTGGTCAAACATCGGTAGATGTGTAATACAGCACGTCTCTACCAACACAGTTCTAATGCACAGTTAAAACATTTTACCACAACTTAAGGAACTTATTCTTACAATGTCAGCGTATTAAAATACTTTACACTGCACTTACTGGCATATTATAACTTGTTTAATAAGGAACATGTGAAATGGTACTGTAGTCCCCTTTCATTAACATTTTATTTGCTTTCCAATTATACAGAACTCTCTGCCATGCGTGAGTGAATGAGTTTGGGTGTGGTCCATTTTGCTATACAGTGGTTTAGTCTGTTGCAGAGAATCAGTGGTGGTCATATGTAATGGCCAACCCTTGTAGTTTTCAGGTGGGCAAAGAGGTTTTCTCCCCTTGCGTGCAAGTTTCAGGTGTTAGGTTGGTGGCGGTAGCCTCATCTCTGGGTTTTCCTGGCCATGTGGTCGCGTAGGAGACCTTGGAGTGTGTCAGATGGTCAGTCTGCTTCTAGCTCGCCGAGGGCCTGCAGCAAAGATGGATGAGTTGACTTAACCACGTTGTCTCATAGCCAGAGGCGGGCTTTTAGCTTTTGATCTCACGTTTCATCTTATAAAGATTGATCTGCTGGGTCGCAGGAAGAAATTCAAGGCTTTTGCAGACTTTCAGTTTGATTCCTAATGCAGACTTGACTTTGATCCGTAAGAAGAACGTAGCACAAAGGTGTTGTATATGTTGAAGCGCCCTCAGTTCAGTGTGAATGTTTGTGTGACTGCAACTGCATGTGTATGCATTCTAATCTTTTCCAAATCTTGGCGATTTTTGTTTCTTTGTGAATTTTCTTTGTCTCATTATTTTATATCTGGTGGAAACCATCCACAAGGGTTAATATTACAGTTTGTTGGTCCTCTCCCACTATTTGTTGTCTATTCAAATGTGTCCTGTGTAAAATGTTCGCGACTGGGTGGTTTGATGTTACTAAAATTTCTGCACGGTAGGTAGAAAGTGTGTCTCTGTGAATCACGTGGGCACACGAGTCTGTTGTGAAACGTACAGCGTTTCACAAGCAATTGTATTTAGTTACCAGGCAACAGCAGTTCTATAGATGCATTACTTCAATGTTTTAAGGAATAAATAATTTTGCCTCCACTCTTCTCCAGTGTACTGATGTTATGTCTCCATTACCTATGCCATTTACCTTGCAGTTTTTCTTGTTAGCTCATCCATAGCGTTTCCATGTGGACAGGTGCAATAATTAGTGTCATTTTTTATTTAAAACAAATGATCTGGAATAGATCTTGTTTTCAGGAATGTTGGTGCAAGCTGCACTTATGCAAAGTGTTCGCACACTCTTTACTTTATTCAATATTTGATCCACAGGAACAATACCTGGATCATATTAATAATTACATCTCATTCTTTATCAGTGACTTTACAATGAATGTTCTTTTGTGAGTTTTTCTTATGAATAAAATAGGTGATTTTCGAACTGAGCACAACCTCTTATTTGTTGTGTGGCTAGAGTTGGTGGCGACCCAATCTTTTACGTTGATTTCAGTGTAAGATAGCTGTTTCTTATTCAAAGTCCGCATGGCTCTTTTAGCCATCAGGATACATTCAAAGTGCGCTTCACGCTTCTTACACATAGTGACCTTTTATACACGCTACTTACACATGTTCTCATAGTGTCAGATAGTTAAAATAAATTGCTCTGTACTTACTGGCATGTATAGTAGTATGGCAGGAATGGTGTAGTTATGCAGTTGTGTTTATTAAATGCGGAAAATGCACTGAGGTGTGCTTCAGAGGATGCCTGCTGGTCATGCATCACTTCTCATGCATGGCTACCAGTCATTGAAAGCACCTGAAAGTAAGAGAGAGACTAGACTCTTCATACCTGGCACAGCGTGTGTGTCTTACAATGCCACCCACCCACCTGCACCTTCACACATTATCTTGTAATGAGCATCAGCTCCTTCACAGTCCTCACTTGATTAACGACGCATACTGGTTGGCAGCAGTAGCATGGGTGTTGCATCATTTACACACATCTCATTGTAAAGCATGTCTACACACTACAGCTGCATTTGAAAAGTCGGAAAGGAAACTGGTGGCCAACTACCAACGCCCTCCACAGAGTTGAAAGTGCTGCCAAAGCAGCACAAATAGATAGATGTCAATGGAGTCCCCTACCACTACAGTTACAAACTCACAAAATATTAGTTTACTTATGTTGAGCTCGAAGGGGCGATCTGTAGCGACTACTTATGAGAAGAACAACTTCATAGCTGAGATTGCTATAAAAAACTTTATCGTTGATAACTGACTTTGATAAAACTAAGTTACAATCTTCATATCTTCATAAAGCTTATTACAAACATTTTGTGACATCTTCACACAAAATCTTACATTGATTTTCCAGGTACATAAAACATGAAACGAGCAATGCTTTGGTGCATCAAAATTAACATCATTCTCATAACATAACATGTCAAACCTACTACAGCTCCACAAGAATAACCATCAATAGCCAATGCATGAGACCGATTGACTACAATAAAGCTTTTTATAGCGATCTTGGCTAAAACGTTCTATTGCTCCCAAGTAAACTCATAAACATCACTATACATCGTTGCAGTCTCAAAATGCAGCGTAATCACATACATACTGCCCTTAACTTAAACGGTTTGTCCAAGTGTCCACATATATTAACTCCCAACACAGTCGAAATAATGTACAAAGCTGACTCCTCCAGTTTTTGCTGACTCCATCATAATTTCTATGCATTTGCAGATAGACTCATTCAATACGTTAATGGAGTCTTATAAACAAACTGAATAATACATATTTGGCATATATAGCATCTGCTAAACTTCCTGTGCACTATCGGTACCTTAATGCACAAGAGGGATACACAATGAAATTTATGGCCTCTGGAAAACTTCTACAGCATTAATGTGCACGAGTGATACATCTGCGTAATATAGGTGAAATAAAGCGATTCCAAGTATGCTCCAGTTAGTAAAACAGTTGTGCCAGTGTCATCTTTCCCTATTGGTTGGACAAATTGACGGGAAGTTACTCCATTGGTCAGATTTGACTCCCACCAGCACACAGAGACTACAGCTACTGCACCTGTCTTCCACCATCACTCAGCTATGTATAAGATGTGTTGTGCAGCTTCAATCAACTTCAGTCTTATTCTGACTATCGACAGTAACAGTTACAAAGAACCTGTGTGGTAGATCTGTTGATGATGGATGCTAGGCACTCACTTCAATGTTGATGAGCTGTGTACTGAAAACACTTTATGTGTGTTTGGGAATGCCTGTGCTTGTTCATTGTATACTCACAATCTGACGATTTTCTTTGATGTTACAGATTGCAGCATACATTATCATTGATAGGTAATGACATGTTGGCCCTTCTGATAATAGGTTCTCAAAAGGGAGCTGGCTGTTTGGTGTGACTGAACCAGCACCATTAACTAATGAAGAAGTACACATCGTTACATATCTGTGTGTGTGTATGTGTGTGTGTGTGTGTGTCAATCTCTTTTACAATACTTATTCTATGTAATGATTTCTGTCCTCTGTACCATTCTGCAACGATGTTGTCAAAATGGATATGGATGAGTGTACTATTACTATGGTGAAGCCTAGTCCACTGACTGTGTGCTCCCAGAATGTATACACTCAGTCCACACGCTGTGCGTGAGTCTGGCGCCTGGAACAGGGGACACTGCCTCTTCTAGTAGAGGCTGGCACACCTGCAGCACATCGACATGAATAATAATACGATCTTCTCTCCGTCTCTCTCTCTCTCTCTCTCTCTCTCTCTTTCTCTCTCTCTCTCTCTCTCTCTGTGTGTGTGTGTGTGTGTGTGTGTGTGTGTGTGTGTGTGTGTGTGTGTGTGTGCATTTACAACTGATATGTATACACCATGATCATCTGTTGTGTTTAATAGTCATGGCAAAGGTCTCATCTCAGGTTACGACATCATTTTCAGCACTGAGCTCCAAAGGATGTACTCCAATTATATATAATCAAATAGGTGAGTTATAGTGATCCACATTTCCTCAGTTATTTACACTTGCATGCAATGCTTTTCATTTTGTTTCCAGGTGCTACTGATAACTATTTCCAATATCCAAGATTTACCCATCTCAAGCCATGAGCCCCATTCTCATCTATAAGCTTGCAGAGCTGGTGTCCACTTATCGATAACCGAATATCTTAAATGGTAATAATTCACATTTTTCTATATTAATTTACGCTTGCATACCTTGCCTATGAGATGTTTTTCTTTCGACTCTAGATGCACTTGATAATGATATCACTGGCCGGCTGGTGTGGCCGAGTGGTTCTAGGCGCTTCAGTCTGGAACTGCGCGACCACTACAGTCGCAGGTTCGAATCCTGCCTCAGGCATGGATGTGTGTGGTATCCTTAGGTTACTTAGGTTAAAGTAGTTCTAAATTCTAGGGGACTGATGACCTCAGATGTTAAGTCCCATAGTGCCCAGAGCCATTTGAACCATTTGAGCCAATGGTATCACTACAAAACATGGCTAGATGCCACAGCCACAGAAATTGAGCAGAATGAATGTTTAACCAATCTCAGGCTATGATATCATTCTCCAGCATGACTTAACAGGGATGGACTGTTATTTAAGACGATCAAATATGTGAGAAGAAGTAATTAATATTTCTTGTACAGGTAATAACGAATTACACTTGCATATATTGCTTACAATATATTTGTTTCTAGGGATTTTGCATAACGATAAAGCAAGGGTGGAGAACATAGCTCCCCAAAATGAATTTGATGAAATGTTAATACCCATCATATCAACTGATGATGAGTGGGTGAAATCTTTGTGGAACAATATGGATGCTGATGCATTTCTATGTAAGTATCACAAATTATTGATGCTGGCATTTGATTCTTCTTTTGGAATCTTCACACAAGATACTTATTTACCGTCAAGTACGTCAAACTTTCTTATTTTTAAATCTTTATCGAAATTACTTTTATCACTAATTTTATTCAGTTAACTGGTTTAAACGTAATTTTTTGTGTTTCTTTATGATGTTATATTAGTCATCATATGAAGTACATCATTTCAACTCATTTTTCTTCCTTTTCTTCTTCTTGGTTCCATACATTTGTACTGTGTTGGCTGCTCACAGGCGGTGTTCCCTTGCTTCTTGAACCAGCTTTCCAAAGTTGTTGGTGCCACACCATGTCTTGATATTCTATGACCATGATTGCTTCCTTCTATCTGGTGGACGCTTTCCTTGTATTCCGCCTTCTAGAATTAATTGCAGAAGTTCATATTTCTATCCTCTCATTATGTGCCCCAGGTATGATGTCTTTCTTCTTTTAATTGTCCCCATTAGTTCTCTATCCACTCCGGCTCTACACAGCACTTCAGCATTGTTCAGCTTTTACATTTTTCCTCCTGTCAGTCTTTTTCCACTTGGGATAATACTTGTTCATACGATCTTGATTAGTTTTATGTATTAACTTCGATTTATTTGCTTCCATTTTGTCATCTTACATTTTTGTCCATGTTATTGCATTCATTATTTCTATTTCTCATTTTTCTTGAATTTCGCTTTACTTATAATCCCTTTAAATCATCATTTATCTTGTTTTGTCCATAGTACAATACGAATTTGTCTGAAATGTTTGTATAACGATTTCCATCCAAAAAAAGATGTATTTTTCGTTGCAAGATGTACATTCTTTGCACCACTGCACAGTCAATATAGATTATTTCAGCATATGTTTTTTAACCTACAGATCGATATTTTCAAATGTTTAAACATTATGGCAGAAAAATAAAAATAATTAATTTCACATGCACAAAGAGAATGATAGGAAGAAAAAATAAAATCGACTGAAGAAGTCAAGACATTGATTAAAATGATGTGACGAACGAATAATAATAAAAGCAATTCCAAAAGCCAGTTAATTAAATAAAAATAGTGAGCAGAGTCATTCTGATAAAGATTAAAAAATAAAAACATATCAATGTATCTAACAAGATTCAAACAAACAACCTTTTGCATGTGAGGTGAATGTCTTCACCATTACACTATGCAACCAGACTGTAAAGCGTTACTACTTTTAAATCTATAGAACATCACACGAAATTCTGAATTTTTTTTGTCTATTACTCACAAACGAGTACCCACTAGGATGATCGACATCACTCAACGTATTTTTTTCGAGAATTCTATCCCTCTGCTGGGGAACTCTCCTTGTTAGCCAGTCTGGCATGGCACTCTGACATATACTTTAACAGGACATTCACTCAGAATTTTTGAGCCATTATATGGAAGGCACTAGTATTTTTTGGTTCCAGGGAATACTGCTGCTAAGCAGGGCTGCATTAATGCCCAAAGTAAAGAAGGCGAATTTTTCTTTGCTTGTTCAATCCTGGCTTTCAAGAGAAATTGTAGGAATCATCCTGAGCATTTGAGTAGATACGACATGGATGATATTTGTAGACTTCGTAAATTTGATGACACTTACTTTCTCATTAAACTTCAGCGTGTACCTAAATTTGAAAGACGGAATCTCTGTATATCAGTTCATGTTTATGGCCTGGAGGAAGAAGAAAACAATTCAAAACAACACAACACATATGTACAGAAAAAGATGTTAAGCGTAAAGTCGTCAGACTCCTTTACTTTCCCCAACTAGATGGCCTACATCTGGATCAAGAACATGTCACACCTACTTTACTTCAAAATGATTAAAAATGGTTGTAAAAGACATTTTTGTCCTACTTTGCTGAATGTGTTTACTGAGGGTGAACAATTAGCAAAGGATCTGCTGGGCAGCTCTATGCAAGTGTGCAGAAATGCTCACTGAGTCAAACTAGTTTCTCAAAATTATTAGAATACCGACCACCAGGAGCGTGTCCCCATTGGCTCTGAGTATCTCATGGCTTCTGTGACATGCTGTGAGAGCAATACCACTGCTCAGTGCAGTACCCTCGTAGAACGATACATACCATATCTGGTGGTGTACCAGGTTGTAAGCTTATCTACATCATTATGTTTCATATATTTTGAACAACTTACATGGGAGATTGATATGATTTAACACATCACTTTCCCATGACCAGATTTATGGGAAAATGACGAGTTATACAAGAATGGCATTAAAAAGAGAAACAGACACTCCACACATTGCCCTCTAATAAGAAAATTTTGTGCTGCGGCACAAAGTGCATGCAACTTGAACTAGCAACTGCCACGACACACCCATTTTCTTCCACGATTTGAGTGGGTATGATGCTCATTTCACGTTTGCTACTACCGTTTTATGCTCACAGAAACTTGTTGAAAATATGTGTCAATAGGACATACACATCACTCAAGGTGCACACCCCCAATAATGCTAACTTTCAGTTCGTGACAAAGGAGGACGTCTTCCCATATGAATAAGTGGACTCAATGGAGGAACTTAAGAAACCACACTCCCTATCATAACCGCACTTTCCAGTAACCTTACAAGCAGTGCTATAATGGATGTGCAGTATGGACATGCAGTGAATGTTTATCACAAATTCAACATCTATAGTTAAGGGAAACAAGCAAAGCTTTATACTAATGCATATGTACACTTGCTCGTAGATATTTTCGAGAAATTCTGGAGTGTATGCATGGAAACATACGCTCTGTATCTACAACATCGAGCTTTTGACTGATGTTGACATGCTGATAATTTTCGAACATGGAAATAGGCACACCAAGGCAGATATCCCACGAAGTGTGAAGAGTTCAATACATAAAACAATTTGAGTTGAACTCTGTAGCTGGATGTAAACATTTTGTATGGGCATACCATGAAAAAATCTGTCAGTTGGATGGTTTCGATTTTGTGATTTCTGAGATGTGACAACGGATTCTGGAGTAGGATATGTCATGAAAGTGAACTTGTGATATTCTGATAATGTGCATGACACACACAGCAATAAGCCATTATGTGTTGTGCATAATGGCTTCTTGCTGCACATATCATGCACATTATCAGGATATGCCAAGTTCACTACCTAGTTCTGTGCAACAGCTCCCTGTCCAAGGTTATGGATAATAAGAGATGGCAGATAATAAAAGATACAACATGCCCTAGAGAAACCTCCACAAATTTCGTAGTCTGGTAATTGAGCTGATTAGAAACATCCATGCTATTTTCTTCAAGCAGCATCCCTGCTTGAAGGATTACATTAGAGGCCAAAATGAGGGCTTCTGAGACATGCAACTTTCAAAACAAAATTTTAAACTTATGAACATTGGAAATTTCGGTGGAATAATAGAGAACGGGCGTTATGGCGCAAAGAATTATATCACCAGGTCAATTTAATTAAGAATTCAGCACTTTGGAGATGACTAAGCCTTTGGAAGAGTTCGTGACACCTGTTTATGTCGTTCTGTGAATATTAGAACTATGAGAGAAAGAGCCAAAATAAAGATCTTATCTTAAGATCTTGCCCACACTTCTGGAAAATCACGCCTTCTCCCAATGCCTCTCATACAACTGCTACATGTACTTCTGAGGTCAGAATGTAGCTGATATCTGTCCCCCCTCCCTCTCCCTACAGCTGTCCTCACATCTGAAGCAGCTGTGTGTGGTACATTTAAGGTCAATATGTAACCTGATAGCACGTCCATGGCCATTGGAAATTGTGACATAAAAATGGCGGGAAAATGACAGCCACTATCCCCCTCTCTCTAAACAATAGGGAGATTTAAATGAAGTCCCTCTCCATCTATTTATTACTATTCCAATCCTGTGTGCCCTATGCACTGTAGTGAAAGCATCATCAGCAGCTGAGTTATCATACATAAAACTGGCGGTAAATGTTAACATAATTTATGAAGTAAGACTCTTTTTCATTACAGTGTTGTGATAGCGGCATGGCTGAATTGCTATAATATAAGGACGTCATGGCAATTGTGCAAAATGGCAAGAAATATTAATATAATTTATGACATACAATAGTTTGACAATACAGTGTGTGACTGGGGCACTGCAGAATTACAATAAAGTAATGATGTCATACTATTTTCTATTAGCATTCCAACATACAAACACTTCCCATTGATATTTACGGATTTTTGACCGATTTTTGACTGTTACCCAAGTTTCCACTCTGACACATTTGTAAGTAAGTGATTTAATTGTTTAACAATTAGCACTGTGTGATATTTGAAAAATACTTTGATATCTGACATTAACAAACTAGCACAGTGTGATACTTAAAGAAATACTCTTACATTGATATTCCTGCTAAACAATTTCCACAAACAACAACACTCTCGATAGGCACTTTCTGTAAGCGCTCCAGTGTATAAACCCATCCCTCTATTGCTATTTAAAACTTACAAACAAACCATAGCATCCACTAAACAATTAATGCAGCATGACAGTCTAACAATTATATCTACATCCCATGTTAAACAAATATCCCCTGCATTATTAACGTGTAATGTCACTATCACACTGCCTTAGAGTAGTATGACATTAAGGAATTAGACAACACTTGCAAATAATGAAAGACAAATCCAAGTATATATGTGAACTGCTAAATTTACACTTCAAACAACTATACCAACCCACCAAAGGCATAGGATTGGAATGTCAGAGAAATGCACTACATTTAAAACTAATAAAAAATCCAAGAAACATCCCAATAATCAGCTCAGTACCCACTGCCTCTTGCTTGTCGAGCCCAGGGAACTACTGCCAAACGCAAACTCCCCATGCCTTTACTCACAGACATCATACTCCTTGGCCACCAGCAACGATCAAAAGCATTTCACACTAGAAGGCCGAGAGAGAAATGCCTCTATCTTTGTCACACACCAACACATGTATTTGGTACAAGCAATGACTGTTGCTTCACACATACACCCACACACACACACACACACACACACACACACACACACACACACACACACACACACACACACACACACTAAAGATGTATGATTGAGAAGGGAAATGCCCTCTGTCTCTGTAACACAAGGCACCACCATCAAAAATTCGCCCATATATGGTAAATGGTGGCCAGCAGGAAGTAGCCAGCACAGCCACATTAGTCATGAGAAACAGCCCAACAGTAGAATGCAGGCCCAGCCTCAATAAGCTTCAACTAGCCAGGATGCATGTCTTATTCGCCATTCCAATATTCTATTGTTACATCTCTCTCTAAATCTCAAGAACATTTCCAGTAATGAGTCATTATTAAAATCATCACATCACAAGTAGGCAATAGTCCACAGTGTACTATCTCTTCATTACTTCCTGAAACTCATGCCATAAGTATGAAATAGGTGGGTTCCTACTTTTCTGCACAAAACTGTCACTGAGTATAAATTATTAAGAATACATAGGGGAAGAAAATCCCAGTAGTTTTATTATATACTACCATGAGAAAACAGTAGTTACAAGAAAATACCTAGGTGTAACCACGGTAAAAAAGTGGAAGCAGACCTTGAATTCAGAAAAAATGTTTCCCTAGCAAAAATAAAGGACTTATTTATAATACATATTTCATTTTTGTTAACAATCTTTTCCTAATTTACAGGTACTTCAGTAAAACTATAGGCAGACAGAGCATATTTTATAAACATGTTCTGGTCTTGATTTCTGGAAGATGTTCTTCTATACCAATGTCTTTATTACTACACCAGTGGACAAATTGATGAACGAAATTTTTATTAATGGTTTAGGTCTGCTAAACATACTCTTTGCTTTAGCTGTTATCTTTATCGATATAGAATTTTGATGTATGATATATCACTTTAAGAAGGTCTTGATCGATAAAAATATGTTTTCTCAGTTTTAATATAAAACTTATGTATAATATCTTCTTACAGAAATCGTAACCAGCCAATCAGTTACAAAGTGGAAGGTTTCTTAAAACCCTTTACTTTGATTTCAATATTCATAAAAAGTTCTTCTTGGAAAGAAAATACTGACAACTGGATTACATGTTGTGGGAGAGGTACATTTAACTATAGGTGTACCTCTGCCAGGACATGTAATCCAGTTGTCAATATTTCCTTCTGAAGACCTTTCTATGAAAGCATGGTAAGGGGTTTTAATAAACCTACCGTTTTGTAACTGACTGACTGTTTACTGTTTCTACAAGAAGATTTCATCCTATGGTTGCTGCTCCAGCTATGTACTAAATTTTAAAATTATGCATAACACCTGTGTCATCTGCATTGAAGTCTACACTAGGCCCATCAGCATCCATTTTAGTGAAGTTTACAAGAAGCTGTATTACATAAAACGTCCAGTCTCTTTTCTAGTAGAGAATTGCTGTTTGGTGCTGTATTCTACCAGTAAGAAAAGTTACATTAAAAAAACTGCACCCTTCTATGAAATACGCATCCCATTTTGATATTGAAACACAATTTGCTAATGAAGAGTAGTCAGTGCTCCAACAGAGCAATAGAATCGGATTCATATCATAGTTTTCCACCAAGAGATAGTCTAAATTATGACCATCAGTTCCATATCAGTACAGTATTATTGTGTGGTACTGCCTATCAACATTAACAAAAAGATCGATAAAAACCACAGTCTTCTCCGACATATACCTGCCATTCTGGTTTTCAGATACAGTTTGCTTGTGAAGAATAACCTGTAATCCATAGAGCAATACAATCAGATACATGACAAAGATTTTCACAAAAAAAAAATTGTTTTCAATATGCCTGT
This sequence comes from Schistocerca cancellata, assembly GCF_023864275.1. Lineage (NCBI taxonomy): Eukaryota > Metazoa > Arthropoda > Insecta > Orthoptera > Acrididae > Schistocerca > Schistocerca cancellata. The sequence goes on along the minus strand of NC_064633.1, from coordinate 18,711,027 downwards.
CAGTCCTATTTTTTACTAGAGTTTGTAATGACTCAAGGTAAAGTGAGTGACTGCCATGGCCGGCCGAAGTGGCCGCGCGGTTCTGGCGCTGCAGTCTGGAACCGCGAGACCGCTACGGTCGCAGGTTCGAATCCTGCCTCGGGCATGGATGTGTGTGATGTCCTTAGGTTAGTTAGGTTTAACTAGTTCTAAGTTCTAGGGGACTAATGACCTCAGCAGTTGAGTCCCATAGTGCTCAGAGCCATTTGAACCATTTGACTGCCATGAATGAGAGTGGCCAGGATACGAAGGAGAAAAGTTATAGTTAGAGATAGAGAGGGAGTTTGAGGTGTGTAATTCGAATGATATGTGTATATATGTAAACAAAAACACAGTATAACATTCGAAATTGTTCATACTTTCCCACGACATTCTATTAACAATAACATGAACTAAGGTAGCACATATACTTCCATTTTATAAAGTACCTGCATAACAACTTAAAGCATGAACCTACATGTCAGCAGTAATAGCTAGTTGAATGTGCAGTACCCAAGACAGACAGTGCATCAAGAGGGTCTTACTACTTATATGTAAATGTGAGCTTCTGGCAGTAGTACAGTAAAGTTTCTTAAGATTAGGAATCTCTTTCACATTAACACAGGATGTGGTCACCCTCATACATACAACAAATAGATTTTTGTACTATAATAATAACGCAAACTCTGCAATGCTAAACGACAAGTACATAAACAATGCAATCAATTACGACATGGGTATTAACAGGAAACTGAGCTTGTGATGATGCGATATGTTTCAATAATAATTACTTAGTAGTCCAATAATTGGTAAATCGACAGAATATAAACACAAAAAAATCTCGTTTTCGAAACTTTCCCTACAGACAGATATATATAGTCTGAGATACACAACTGCCATCGTACATTGTGCCATGCTACGATCAGCAATATTAATGTGTGTGAGGGAACTCACTATCAAAGTATGGCACAAATAAGCCATAGACTTTTTTTTCAGAGTTGGAATGGCATGTGTGCTCCGACTGTGTATGTGTCACAGATGTGCTACATCACTACATTTTAATACATGCCCCACTCCTTGCCTTTACCTACAAATTAGCTTAGGGAGACTGTGGACTCACAGCCAAAGGATGTCACACACACCACAGCTTGTTGGCACTATACTGAGCACATTCCAGCAACAGATTCAATGCGCCCCCCCCCCCCCCCCACACACACACAGAGATGCTACGTGCCTGTCAGTAGACATGCCTAACATGTGACTGTAACATTCCCTGGCAGCACACACACTATTAACAAAATGAAATGACATTTAATTGTACTATGTACGCCGCTATGAAGCAATTCGTATGTACTGTAATTGTTTAACAAAAAATATTATTTAATTTTGTATAAAGGATGTTTGTTATTATTGTAATATTTTCTGTAATAACATTCTTGATGTATTTATGATTGTAATATTTCTATACTCATAATGTAATTACAAAATATGTTAATATCTGCGATAAAAAAAATGTAAAATATAGCCACAGAGGAAAATAATGTTGTAAGATTACAAAGAGACATTAAAAATCAGCAGTAGTATAAAAATCACTACATAATGTGCATTCTTTGTCGTCTTCCTCGAGAGCTGAGAGAGAGAGAGGAACCTGTGATGTAGCATTTTATGAATGAGTAGACTTCTTTTGTCTGTATCTATCTTTAGCCGCCATTAGAGGAGAAATTATAAAGGTGTGTAATTTTAATTATTGTTATGGTCTAAATACATTATAATTTATCAAAATTGTGTATTACTAATGTAAATTAGCTTGCCCATGTCATCTATAATATTTCTTTAAAGAATTTTCAGCATTTTTAGCGATTATCGTTGGTGCTGCTGGGCTGTGCCGCGACAGAACGATTTGCAGCGGCGGCACATTTAAAAAACTGTTCCGCCATAAAATTAACCAAACCCGTAAATCGGGAGCAGGTACAATTAGCAGTGAATTACGAAATATTTTTCTTTTACAGCGATCCTGAGGCCGACGGAATTTATTACTGGTTTTACATTTGTGCATTCATAGGCGGATAATTAACGTTGAAGTTGTTAATCTGTTGGTTCTTTCAATATTTAAAGCAAATAACTTAAACGTATAGTGAAGTGTCAATGATAATTAAACGTCCAGGTCGGCTTGGCAATATTTAACTATTTTATGCTAACAGAGACAGTCTTGTGTTACATAGCTAACTCCGGGAAAGAATTCAGTAAATATTTATAAAACCACTGCATTTAGAAAATGTGTGCCAAGGCCAAAATACGTAAAAAAATTAATTTATACAATTTTCAAAGTCATAAATGTTATTAATCAGTTAGTATGAATTTATCAGCACGAGAGGGTTGCTAAGGTTCACGTAATTTTAAAAGTGCTTAATTCTGTCTAAATGAATTTTTATTACCACACGTAAATAAGGGGTTCTACAACAAAGTTCGTACTGAAAGAGTAAATAACAAAAATATTTAAAGCCATTTCTTCTCCATTTTCATCCATTCATTTTCACATAATAAATAGACAATCATTCTCTAGGACAAAATCTCTATTATCCAGACAACTGGTGCAGTCTGTTCTTTGTTAAATTGGATTGAGGTTGTATTGTAATTTTTCTGATGGAGCTGGCTCGTAATAGTCACACGTTAGGCATGTCTACTGACAGGCACGTAGCATCTGTGTGTTTTTTGGGGGGGGGGGGGGGGGGGGCGCATTGAATCTGTTGCTGGAATGTGCTCAGTATAATCCCAACTAGCTGTGGTGTGTGACATCCTTTGGCTGTGACTCCACAGTCTCCCTAAGTTAATTTGTCGGTAAAGGCAAAGAGTGGGGTCCGAATAAGCAGTGGCCACAAAATACCCATGAGATAATTAGGGAATTATTGTAGTCGAACTTTGTTGGAGAACAATTAATAATTTTTTCATGTATTGTATGTATTGCCTAACCAATATTGTGTGGTAATACCTGTATATGAGTTTTTGCATGAGAAGACTATATACCCAGAGGCAAGCTGAAGAAGAGAGCTCATTATATCAAAAAATTAATTACCTACCACAATACCAGTGGGCAGCTGCATCCAAGATAGATCACCAAAAGGTAAAGCTACAGTGTAGTTGTCCTGTGGGTAGTAAAGTAACCTCAGTGCGGTGTTCTCGGATCATTAGTGGTGTGCTTGTTGTTAGTGTTCTTTTTTTTAAATAACAGGACATTTGAGTAGTTAGTCATCGTAGTATATAAAAAGTGTGTTTCAACACATGACCACTTCTTGTGTGATTACGTCAGTGAAACCTGAGTGTTAGGATACTTACTTCAGATTTTGTTTCTTTTGTTGACTATGGTTAGATTGCGTAGTCAGAAAAATATAAACATGGATAATGAACAACAGTTAGTAAGTAGTGATACCGAGTTAGAAAGTGGGGCACAAAGTAATGTTAGTGGCGTAGTTCAGGAAGTACAATGTGAGAATCTGGGGGCGGAAGGGCAAGAAATGTTGCCACTGCCAGCCAGTGATTCAGTTGAAAGTAGAAATACTGTGCCACCCGCAAGCACTAGACACGGACCAGGGAGTGGTGAGGTGTCAGAAGTGCAATCATTAAGAGTTATGTTCCAGCGCATGCTCAATTTCCAAGCTACGTTTATGCATGAACAAGCAGAGCGTGATCGATGCCAGCATGAGAGAGATTTGCAGTTAATGCAATCTTTGGAAGCTATGCAAAGTGAGATTGTTAGTTTGAGACAAAACTATGAAACCATACCCAAAGCGGTGCAAGAACTGAGCGAAAGAGTAGATAATATCCAGGTGGCTAACGCCAGTATCGTAGATGAAATCAGTGTACTGGCTGACAGGATGGAAAAACTAGAAATTGACACAAGTCAAGCAATAGAGCATAAGATGTCCGAGCGGCCGAGCAAAATTGAAAGGGAGTTTACGAACTGGTTACAGGCGAAAGACACCGACCTTAACCAAAAAATAAACGAGAAGGAGCACGCCGCGATTGAGGCCAAAGGCGTGGGCTCGAGTGCGGAAGTGCAGGTCCTAAAAAGGGCGGTGCACACTGACATTCCGCGGTGGCAGCGGAATGTCAAACGTCGTCTTGCGGAGCCGGAAAACAGCTTGTTGCACGGCGACGCAATGGCGTGTGTAACGCCAGCCAAGTCCAACAGTGATAGGCATATGAATACAGCAGTGAAAAATTGCGACTGCGAGACAGAACAGGCAACCAATGTTAGCGAAACAAACAAATGACAATCCAAAATAGTGATTGAAGACAGCCTGATTAAAAACCGACAGTTTCAGATCTTTACAACGGAGAAGAAATCTCTTCACCCTGTAGTATTTATCAAGGGATTTGGAAACATTTTGCCTAGCGTTTGGAGTCATACACAGAAAATACAGTTCGTTAATGCTGCATTATGGGCAACCGAAGCAGCTGACAGTTGCGACACATTTGAGCAATTTGAAAAGGCATTCTTGGGCAAATATTGGTCAACATGTATTCAGGAGAGATTACGGAAAGAGGTATATAATCCAGAGCCGTATTCTCCACGATTAGGCAATTTGCGAAAATATTTTGAGAAATACATTAATAAGACCCGTTACCGGGACGAGCAGATTTCATCCCGAGATTTGATCAGACTTTTGAAATCACACTTGCCGATACACGTAAAGGAAAAACTTATACACGTTCCGGAGAACGACATGGAACATTTCTTGTCTGTTCTGGACTCAATTGACCTGATTCAGGAGGATGTTAAGGCAGCCTCTGAACAGGCTAGAAGTAACGGAAACGGTTACAGAAATGGTCGAAATAACACGCCTCCGCTAAATAATGGAAACGGCGGAGGTAACAATAGGAGACAAGATTATGTACAAAACGGGAATAGAGGTAGAGACCGGAACGAAAATAGTCCGCCGGTGAATAATGACCGGAAAAGGAGGTTCGATGACCGATATGAAACAGGCCCACCAAGCAATAGTAGATGGAAAAATACCAGGGGGCCGTGGAACACCAATACCTATAACGATGCAAACCGAACTTGGCCACAGAACCAGAGGCCCAGTCCGGACCGGCAAAACAGTGAAAGATATGACAATAACCGACCGCCACCACAAAATGCGCCAATTGCGCAACCGTGGCGGCCGACGCAACACAACTTACACATAGTGGAGGTCAGCGACACAAAGCAGCCACACCCATCCACCAGTAATAATCCAACAAACTAGATTCAGCCGAGATACGCTGTCCATCGTCGGCTGAGGTTTGGAGTGAGAGCAGCCCGACACAGAACAAAACATCGGAAATCTGTATCCTCAGGTATAATGACGGGGTACAGATGGGACATGAATTAATAACTGAACCATCCACGTGCATAAAGGAGCGCAAAGACAAAGTACAAGCGATAATAGAGATCAAAATTAACAATATTGATGTCCAAGCAATCGTAGATACAGGTGCTACTGTCAGTGTCATGAGTATGGACTTATTCAGAGTACTGGGGAAAGAAAAGCGTATGCTCACTTTTCCTGTGAACAATTGCAAAGTCATTGGAGCCATCAGTGCACAGCGACAAATAATTAAACTCCAAGTGCGGGTAGAGATGTATATAGGGGGAGAAGCCATAGCATGCTCGTTCCTGGTAGTAAAGGGTTTAAAGGTAGCCTGCATTTTGGGGGTAGATTTTTTGAGAGAAAGGGACGCAGTAATCGATCGACCTTTCTCGGGGAAAATTAAGTTTGATGAACACGGGTAGAAGGATAGAATTGTCCATGCTCAGATCTGAAGAGGCACCTGTGCCTAATTGTAATGCTATTAACATAAAATGTACGAATCAGTGGATACTACATTTAGACAATCATTCTCTAGGACAAAATCTCTATTATCCAGACGTACAAGGTGATTAATTAAAAGCAATTGGACGCACTTGTGAACAAAGTATCACAGTCCGAAAATTTGAACTCAATGCAACAGCAGGATTTGGTACAGTTATTACCTGACTATGCAGATGTATTTTCAGAACGACCAGGAATTGTTAAGGGATATCAATACACTATCGAGGTGAAGCCTCACAAAACCTACTGTCGAGCCTCATATTCCATTCCTTGGTCCAAGAAGGAAATAGTAGCTATCTCTTAGCAGATCCCCACTCAGGGAGAGTACAGGGACTGTATCCGTGTAAGGATGTAAAAATATTCCTACAGTAAATGGCTAATAGTCCTATGTGTTATGTGTAAAATGGTACACCATTCTTTTGGAAATGAATGAACACTGATGATGTGTGACCTGTATAGATAATGTACCAGTGTAGAAGTATTTAGTTATAAGAATATGATTGACTTTCTCTTTTGTTTATGATTATTTGTGTTACATCTTCTTTTTAATTAGTGTTAGCTTAAACATGCTCTAAATGTCTGCACAGATAACCTGATTAGTGCAGTTATTTGTAGTGCTAAATTGTGACAGAGATCAGTCAGGAGGAACATTTTAGTAGTGATTAGTTTGTGTACTGCATGATATTCTATATGTGTGTCAAGCTTGAATTATTTCTTGGTACAGTCTTTTCTATTACATGTATATATATATATATATATATATATATATATATGTGTGTGTGTGTGTGTGTGTGTGTGTGTGTGTGTGTGTGTGTGTGTGTGTGTCTAGCTGTCAGACTGACAGGTTCGAACCCAGAATAATATTAATAATATGAGATCCTGAGAACTTTATTTTCAAACCAGTATTATCAAAGAGAGTAATGCACCCAGTAGTGACCCGAGGGCACCATGGGAGGCAAACTTACTGCAAATTTAAGTATCGCAAAGTTACGCACAAAGAAGCTTCAATTGAAGCATGTGCAGATCGAATCAGTAAAAAGAGCTAGCCTGATACAGTCCAAGTCAATTTTAGCCTACAGAGACTACACTGTAGTTACGTAGGACCTTGCAAGTACAGTGAGACATAATTTTAAAGGAGTTATTGAACAATATGCCTGAATCCGGCTGGAATGCACAAATAAAATCCACCCGAACATAAATATAGATGATTTTTGGGCAAACTAATACGAAATCGTAATATTTATTACCATGTACGCAATTATCACACACCTTGGTAAAGAGCGAACAAAGAAGTTACGAATGTGCTGTTAAAAAAAATTGCAAAACAGACATTGTAAATGAAAAAACTTAAACAAAAGTGCAGTATTGTGTGGCAGAGACAGACAGTGACTATTAAAACTGCAGCAATACGTCACGAGGTTGTTTTGAACAAGCAATAAGAAACTTTATCATCTCCGTGTGTGCAAGTGGACAAGGAGCTAACACGATACGAACAGTGAGCCGATAACAGACGGTGGACCAAGCTAGTGTCAAACTATAACTTGTACTGTGCGTGTGTACAAAAAAAAAAAATACTCTTTGTGTGTCAAGGGACGCCAGGAAAGCGCATTGACTACAGAGATACATTTTGTTCTAAGGTGAAAACTTGCGTGTGACTAATGACAAGTCATGACATGGTGAAAAAATGTTGTGTGCCCATAAAACGCGTTACTGTGACAACGAATACAACCAGACTAGTGAAGGCCTACTGAATAATAACTGCCAATAACTGTGTGCGTTCTTTCCCACAGCAGGAAAAATGCCCATAAGGATAGTACACTGTGAACCTGTTGCATGTTTGCTGGAGCACTGCAAGAAGATGTCACACGGGCGAGCTGATATCCAACGCGCAGCCATGCAGCGGCCGCAGCAACCCGTAGCAGACCAGGCAGCCACACGCCTCTCCGCGCCGTAGCTGTCAACACCGGGGGCGGTGACCTACACGGAGCCGACGCGCCGCGCCGAGCGCCGCTCAACAATCACTCCGCACCGCTCACCGACTACAGCATTATTGACATATTCCAAAATATTTACACAAACTGCATAACATGTCAATGAACTCGATTTTTGACAAACATTGAACACTTATTATGCATACCCGTAAATTGACGAGAGAAAATGAACACTAACAAGAATAGGAGATGGATTTGTAACACGTAGGTAGTGAGAACATTATGAAAAGTGATGTTGTACTAAATGATTTCAAAGAACTAAGTGATATATCTTAGGACAAGTGACCTTGCAGTATATCGCAAAAATGATAATTACGAGTTGTTAAACACACACAACAAACTTTCGTTGAACTATATGTGACTGTGATATTATGTAACCGTTGATCACAAACTGCTAAATCATTTCAAAAGAATTACTGTTAAAGAGACAAGATTAATCATGAACCAACTGGGATGGCTGGGCTCCGGCACAGTTTTGCCCAGGTTTCCTGTCTGCCTTCGCCCAAATGGGGGAGCCATGAACATATATAACCCTGGGACTAATTAAAAGAGCCATTCCATAAAAAAAAAACAGAATTGTAAAGAACGTTACTGGCACCATTGTGTCAAAGTATAGAAACTCTTTGCCAAATGCTGTCAGGGGGCAATGTAACGTTCCCTGGCAGCACACACACTATTAATAAAATGAAATGACATTTAATTGTACCATGTACGCCACTATGAAGCAATTCGTATGTACTGTAATTGTTTAACAAAAAATATTATTTAATTTTGTATAAAGGACGTTTGTTATTATTGTAATATTTTCTGTAATAATATTCTCGATGTATTTATGATTGTAATATTTCTATACTCATAATGTAATTACGAAATATGTTAATATCTGCGATGAAAAAATGTAAAATATAGCCACAGAGGAAAATAATGTTGTAAGATTACAAAGAGATATTAAAAATCAGCAGTAGTATAAAAAGCACTACAAAATGTGCATTCTTTGTCGTCTTCCTCGAGAGCTGAGAGAGAGAGGAACCTGTGACGTAGCATTTTATGAATGAGTAGACTTCTTTTATCTGTATCTATCTTTAGCCGCCATTAGAGGAGAAATTATAAAGGTGTGTAATTTTAATTATTGTTATGGTCTAAATACATTATAATTTATCAAAATTGTGTATTACTAATGTAAATTAGCTTGCCCATGTCATCTATAATATTTCTTTAAAGAATTTTCAGCATTTTAGCGATTATCGTTGGTGCTGCTGGGCTGTGCCGCGACCGAACGATTTGCAGCGGCGGCACATTTAAAAAACTGTTCCGCCATAAAATTAACCAAACCCGTAAATCGGGAGCAGGTAAAATTAGCAGTGAATTACGAAATATTTTTCTTTTACAGCGATCCTAAGGCTGACGGAATTTATTACTGGTTTTACATTTGTGCATTCATAGGCGGATAATTAACGTTGAAGTTGTTAATCTGTTGGTTCTTTCAATATTTAAAGCAAATAACTTAAACGTATAGTGAAGTGTCAATGATAATTAAACGTCCAGGTCGGCTTGGCAATATTTAACTATTTTATGCTAACAGACAGAGTCTTGTGTTCCATAGCTAACGCCGGGAAAGAATTCAGTAAATATTTATAAAACCACTGCATTTAGAAAATGTGTGCCAAGGCCAAAATACGTAAAAAAATTAATTTATACAATTTTCAAAGTCATAAATGTTATTAATCAGTTAGTATGAATTTATCAGCAACAGTTCAGCCTGATTGCATGCGTTTCTCACAGCGATCTACACATGATTATTGGTACATTAAAGTCCTAGGGAGTTCGCAGCCTCTGTAAGATGATCTTCCCACCAATATTTGTTTGCTTTCATAGTGCTGACAGCTACACAGAAGCAGCCAGCCACCAGAAAGCGCTTGCACCAACATTCAGGCAACCAATTCCACAGTATGTGTCTGCACTGCACTGAGGAAGTTTAATCAGTTTAATACATCCCGCAGTATTTCGCAGCACCAGTTGCCATGTGGAAGCTGGGAGCCACCACTTGCATGTACACATCTAGTGTTCACAACAGCCAAACAGGTATCATTCATCTTAATCAACGGAGGGGTATCTGTTGAGAGGCCAGACAAACGTGTGGTTCCTGAAGAGGGGCAACAGCCTTTTCAGTAGTTGCAAGGGCAACAGTCTGGATGATTGACTGATCTGGCCTTGTAACAATAACCAAAACGGCCTTGCTGTGCTGGTACTGTGAATGGATGAAAGCAAGGGGAAACTACGGCCGTAATTTTTCTCGAGGGCATGCAGCTTTACTGTATGATTAAATGATGATGGCGTCCTCTTGGGTAAAATATTCTGGAGGTAAAATAGTCCCCCATTCGGATCTCTGGGCGGGGACTACTCAAGAGGATGTCGTTATCAGGAGAAAGAAAACTGGCGTTCTATGAATCGGAGCGTGGAATGTCAGATCCCTTAATCAGGCAGGTAGGTTAGAAAATTTAAAAAGGGAAATGGATAGGTTAAAGTTAGATATAGTGGGAGTTAGTGAAGTTCGGTGGCAGGAGGAACAAGACTTCTGGTCAGGTGACTACAGGGTTATAAACACAAAGTGAAATAGGGGTAATGCAGGAGTAGGTTTAATAATGAACAGGAAAATAGGAGTGCGGGTAAGCTACTACAAACAGCATAGTGAACGCATTATTGTGGCCAAGATAGATACGAAGCCCACACCTACTACAGTAGTACAAGTTTATATGCCAACTAGCTCTGCAGATGACGAAGAAATTGAAGAAATGTATGATGAAATAAAATAAATTATTCAGATAGTGAAGGGAGACGAAAATTTAATAGTCATGGGTGACTGGAATTCGAGTGTAGGAAAAGGGAGAGAAGGAGACGTAGTAGGTGAATATGGATTGGGGCTAAGAAATGAAAGAGGTAGCCGCCTTGTAGAATTTTGCACAGAGCACAACTTAATCATAGCTAACACTTGGTTTAAGAATCATGATAGAAGGTTGTATACATGGAAGAACCCTGGAGATACTAAAAGGTATCAGATAGATTATATAATGGTAAGACAGACATTTAGGAACCAGGTTTTAAATTGTAAAACATTTCCAGTGGACTCTGACCACAATCTATTGGTTATGACCTGTAGATTAAAACTGAAGAAACTGCAAAAAGGTGGGAATTTAAGGAGATGGGACCTGGATAAACTGAAAGAACCAGAGGTTGTACAGAGTTTCAGGGAGAGCATAAGGGAACAATTGACAGGAATGGGGAAAAGAAATACAGTAGAAGAAGAATGGGTAGCTTTGAGGGATGAAGTAGTGAAGGCAGCAGAGGATCAAGTAGGTAAAAAGACGAGGGCTAGTAGAAATACTTGGGTAACAGAAGAAATATTGAATTTAATTAATGAAAGGAGAAAATATAAAAAATGCAGTAAATGAACCAGGCAAAAAGGAATACAAACGTCTCAAAAATGAGATCGACAGGAAGTGCAAAATCGCTAAGCAGGGATGGCTAGAGGACAAGTGTAAGGATGTAGAGGCTTATCTTACTAGGGGTAAGATAGATACTGCCTACAGGAAAATTAAAGAGACCTTTGGAGATAAGAGAACCACTTGTATGAACATCAAGAGTCCAGATGGAAACTCAGTTCTAAGCGAAGAAGGGAAAGCAGAAAGGTGGAAGGAGTATATAGAGGGTCTATACAAGGGCGATGTACTTGAGGACAATATTATGGAAATGGAAGAGGATGTAGATGAAGATGAAATGGGAGATACGATACTGCGTGAAGAGTTTGACAGAGCACTGAAAGACCTGAGTCGAAACAAGGCCCCCGGAGTAGACAACATTCCATTGGAACTACTGACGGCCTTGGGAGAGCCAGTCCTGACAAAACTCTACCATCTGGTGAGCAAGATGTATGAAACAGGCGAAATACCCTCAGACTTCAAGTTAGAATATAATAATTCCAATTCCAAAGAAAGCAGGTGTTGACAGATATGAAAATTACCCAACAATCAGTTTAATAAGCCACAGCTGCAAAATACTAATGCGAATTCTTTATAGACGAATGGAAAAACTAGTAGAAGCCGACCTCGGGGAAGATCAGTTTGGATTCCGTAGAAATACTGGAACACGTGAGGCAATACTGACCTTACGACTTACCTTAGAAGAAAGATTAAGGAAAGGCAAACCTACGTTTCTAGCATTTGTAGACTTAGAGAAAGCTTTTGACAACGTTGAATGGAATACTCTCTTTCAAATTCTAAATGTGGCAGGGGTAAAATACAGGGAGCGAAAGGCTATTTACAATTTGTACAGAAACCAGATGGCAGTTATAAGAGTCGAGGGACATGAAAGGGAAGCAGTGGTTAAGAAGGGAGTAAGACAGGGTTGTAGCCTCTCCCCGATGTTATTCAATCTGTATATTGAGCAAGCACTAAAGGAAACAAGAGAAAAATTCGGAGTAGGTATTAAAATCCATGGAGAAGAAATAAAAACGTTGAGGTTCGCCGATGACATTGTAACTCTGTCAGAGACAGCAAAGGACTTGGAAGAGCAGTTGAACGGAATGGATGGTGTCTTGAAGGGAGGATATAAGATGAACATCAACAAAAACAAAACGAGGATAATGGAATGTAGTCGAATTAAGTTGGGTGATGTTGAGGGTATTAGATTAGGAAATGAGACACTTAAAGTAGTAAAGGAGTTTTGCTACTTGGGGAGCAAAATAACTGATGATGGTCGAAGTAGAGAGGAAATAAAATGTAGACTGGCAATGGCAAGGAAAGCGTTTCTGAAGAAGAGAAATTTGTTAACATCGAGTATAGATTTAAGTGTCAGGAAATCATTTCTGCAAGTATTTGTATGGAGTGTAGCCATATATGGAAGTGAAACATGGACGGTAAATAGTTTGGATAGGAAGAGAATAGAAGCTTTCGAAATGTGGTGCTACAGAAGAATGCTGAAGATTAAATGGGTAGATCACATAACTAATGAGGAAGTATTGAATAGGATTGGGGAAAAGAGAAGTTTGTGGCACAACTTGACCAGAAGAAGGGATCGGTTGGTAGGACATGTTCTGAGGCATCAAGGGATCACCAATTTAGTATTGGAGGGCAGCGTGGAGGGTAAAAATTGTAGGGGGAGACCAAGAGATGAATACACTAAGCAGGTTCAGAAGGATGTAGGTTACAGTAGGTACTGGGAGATGAAGAAGCTTGCACAGGATAGAGTAGCATGGAGAGCTGCATCAAACCAGTCTCAGGACTGAAGACCGTAACAACAACAACAATCAACATACAAGTTTAGCATAAAATTAGTGCACATTTTTTCTAAGTATTCCACAAATATCCACAGCAAAAAATAAATCTTGGAGAAAAAATCCAGAATATACACTATAAAGGGAAGCAAATACTCCTAAGATAGACACCCATTTTATTTAAACGAAATTTATGGTAGCAGAGATCCACATGTAACAGTATACACTCGATTTACCTGGTAACATGCTGGACAGGCACTGCCCCTGTCGTTTGATACCATGTCAGTGCCAGCCACAGTGTTTGAGGTTCTTTCTGCCATCAGAGCATTTCGAATGACATATTGCAAAGAATTTCGATTAAAGTTATGCATATGTACGCAGCATGAATGGTCCATCATCACTGCCTGACGTTAATGAAATTACGTGCATATGTGTATGTGCATACCCTCTCTTTAAATACTGAGATTATTTCAAGTAGTGCCATATTATTAACACTCTACTTTCTAGCAAAGCTCTCCTGATCGCTGTATTATTGTTCACATTTTTGTCAAATCACACTCAGCATTCTTAAGATGTGCACATAAACAATTAGTGTAAATACTTAACTATTTTTGTCCTTGCAATATTAGTGTGTAACATCACTATGAGGATGTTTTAGAGACAGACATCTGGCTTAAAGTCCTGCACATCAAGGCTTAGCTAGAATCCACTTCTGCAAAGCTTTCTGGTGTATCATTAGAACACTAACAGCTCTGCCAGCATCCCAAATACGACAGTGTCATTTAAGATGAAGCACAAATTTAAAATATTGGAGTCATACGGATCTATCTAACTCCATTTGATACATCACATCAATTAGCAGTATCATAATACTACTAACAGAAAAACTGGTTATGCTCTCTTGAACAGCTACCAGACTGTGCTTTGCCAATTATTAAATCTGACAGAGCGCTGGATTATGAACAAAATTATTTTATGTAGAGTAACAAAATCCTCTGGGAAGGTGGAGCCAATACCAATTGTAGTAATCAGTGCATCACCACAAGTAAACATGTTTCCCTGTCTTTGGTCCATAGGCTACATAGCCACTATCTGACTCCAGTAATCTGTCTGTACAAAAAAAGAAAACAAATGATAGCCAAATATAATAATTCTACAGGAAGTATTACATTGCTATTGTATACATGTTTTCCTTCTGCCAGCTTGTGCATATCATTGGTGTGTGTGTGTGTGTGTGTGTGTGTGTGTGTGTGTGTGTGTGTGTGTGTGTGTGTGTGTGTGTGTCCACTGTCACATGGTTGTGCATTTGATCAGAACTCGTCGAGATGACAACACAGCAAGACACTAATATCACTAATACACTCCTGGAAATGGAAAAAAGAACACATTGACACCGGTGTGTCAGACCCACCATACTTGCTCCGGACACTGCGAGAGGGCTGTACAAGCAATGATCACACGCACGGCACAGCGGACACACCAGGAACCGCGGTGTTGGCCGTCGAATGGCGCTAGCTGCGCAGCATTTGTGCACCGCCGCCGTCAGTGTCAGCCAGTTTGCCGTGGCATACGGAGCTCCATCGCAGTCTTTAACACTGGTAGCATGCCGCGACAGCGTGGACGTGAACGGTATGTGCAGTTGACGGACTTTGAGCGAGGGCGTATAGTGGGCATGCGGGAGGCCGGGTGGACGTACCGCCGAATTGCTCAACACGTGGGGCGTGAGGTCTCCACAGTACATCGATGTTGTCGCCAGTGGTCGGCGGAAGGTGCACGTGCCCGTCGACCTGGGACCGGACCGCAGCGACGCACGGATGCACGCCAAGACCGTAGGATCCTACGCAGTGCCGTAGGGGACCGCACCGCTACTTCCCAGCAAATTAGGAACACTGTTGCTCCTGGGGTATCGGCGAGGACCATTCGCAACCGTCTCCATGAAGCTGGGCTACGGTCCCGCACACCGTTAGGCCGTCTTCCGCTCACGCCCCAACATCGTGCAGCCCTCCTCCAGTGGTGTCGCGACAGGCGTGAATGGAGGGACGAATGAAGACGTGTCGTCTTTAGCGATGAGAGTCGCTTCTGCGTTGGTGCCAATGATGGTCGTATGCGTGTTTGGCGCCGTGCAGGTGAGCGCCACAATCAGGACTGCATACGACCGAGGCACACAGGGCCAACACCCGGCATCATGGTGTGGGGAGCGATCTCCTACACTGGCCGTACACCACTGGTGATCGTCGAGGGGACACTGAATAGTGCACGGTACATCCAAACCGTCATCGAACCCATCGTTCTACCATTCCTAGACCGGCAAGGGAACTTGCTGTTCCAACAGGACAATGCACGTCCGCATGTATCCCGTGCCACCCAACGTGCTCTAGAAGGTGTAAGTCAACTACCCTGGCCAGCAAGATCTCCGGATCTGTCCCCCATTGAGCATGTTTGGGACTGGATGAAGCGTCGTCTCACGCGGTCTGCACGTCCAGCACGAACGCTGGTCCAACTGAGGCGCCAGGTGGAAATGGCATGGCAAGCCGTTCCACAGGACTACATCCAGCATCTCTACGATCGTCTCCATGGGAGAATAGCAGCCTGCATTGCTGCGAAAGGTGGATATACACTGTACTAGTGCCGACATTGTGCATGCTCTGTTGCCTGTGTCTATGTGCCTGTGGTTCTGTCAGTGTGATCATGTGATGTATCTGACCCCAGGAATGTGTCAATAAAGTTTCCCCTTCCTGGGACAATGAGTTCACGGTGTTCTTATTTCAATTTCCAGGGGTGTATATCTATGGAGGGGGGCGGTTGATAGAGCCCCATCAGGCACCTCCCAGGTGGTGAATACGAGAAGGCCTCCCAGATATGGCTTCTACTGGGGATTGCGTTCTCCAACGGAGATCACCACTGCCACCTTCAACTTAATAAAAATCATGATGGAACAACAAGAGAAATATCCACTACCCAAGGTCCCAGTAAATATACTGGACTTTCCTGGTCATCTGATTCTGGGGAACCAGGAACCTCATTCCAAGGAGAAGAGTCAGAGTTTCTCAAGCCCCTTCAAAAACACAATACTGGCACACTCAACACAAATACGCAGGTCAGGATAGGCAGACTCAAACAGCTTACCGATGTTCTGAAAAAATCACGTCAAAATCGTCACAATACAAGTGATGTGTTTCACAGATAACAACCACGTCAACACAGAAAACTACAGGATATGCTAACGAGAACCCACTGTCAGAAGAGGAATGCTGACAATATTTGGCACGGGATTTGCAGTTCATAAATCAATCACAGCAAGACCCTACATATCAGAAAGAATCTTCAAATCAGGAAACAAAACAATCACAATCATCGATGCACATGCACTGGCAAATGATCACAATAGAAAGAAACCACAAGCAGTCGAAAACTGTTGAGAAGACGTGGAAGAAACAACAAATAAAATACCAAAAAGACATGTTAAAATTGTATTAGGAGACTTCAGTGCAAAATTAGGCACAGAGAAGAAGTACATGCTAATAGGGGCCCATACACAACACAAAAACACACCAAGAAGAATGAGGAACATCTCATACTTTGCTGTCAAAATTTTAACTTAAAAAGTATGTCAAAATTCCAGACGAAACCTCACAAAGTGGAAAACTCCCAAAAACATAAGGGGAGAATTTCAAATAGATCATGTCGCAATAACAAACAAAAATAGAAGCGAAATTCTGTAAGTGGGAACACACAAAGAATTCTTCGAGTCTAACCATCACTTGCAAAAGTAAAAATTAGACCATTTCCAAGAAACAGAAAAACAACACAGAAAAAAATTATGAGACCGGACCCAGAATATTTGAAGATAAGCAAAGACAAAATTACTAAAGGAAATTGAACAGTCCTCATGAAGATCAGAATGTAATGCACTGGGGTCAGCCTGTGAGGAAACGATAACGTAGATGGTTAAATGCAGCTTATGATCAGGCCACTGCACATAGAATCCAGGTAGAAGTTTAGCAGTAACAGGACAAAAGAGAAGAGACATGGCAGGATTTCCACAAAGTCCAAAATCGATCCTCGAAAGATCTTAGAAGATTGAAAAGGACATACGACAAAGATAGACTAAATGAAATCCAGGAAGACTGCAAGAAAAATAACACATGTCCACAGGATATTGAGGCAAAATAAAAATAGTTATCGGCCTCCAAATATTTGGTTCAAAAGAACAGATGGATTATTCGAAACAAATACTAAAGAAAGGAGCATAATTCTTAAAAACTGTTTCAACTACAAGAAGCCAAAAAGAAAAATTACACTCCACAAAAACAGTACCAAACTCAGATTCAAAACTGCTTCCTGTGACAGAAGAAGAGGATATCATAAATAACTAAAAAACAGAATGGCGTTATCTCCAAGATCTGGAAACTCAAAGATCAAACCTTCACAAAGAAAATCCGTAAACTTGTCACAGAAATGTGGAATACAGATAAAATTCCACAGAAATGGAAATGTGTGTTCATTCACTGCCTCTAAAAAAAGGGCAATAAGATATTCTCTAATACAGCAACGAGAGAGGTATCTCATTATTACCAGTCATCTACAAAATTCTCACCAAAGCATTACTCAACAGACTAGAACAACAAGCTGATACAAAGATAGGTGAACAACAAGATGGCTTCAAAAAACAAGGTTCTGTACTGAACAGATTTGGAACCTGCGAATGCTCCTGAAGATCAGACAGACGAAAACACTGTAATAACTTTTGAGGACATTAAGAAGGACTACGACTCCATAGAAAGGCAGGTTCTCTTTGACACACTAGAAGAATACTGAATAGGCAGAAAAATTAGGTTCAAATAGTTCAAATGGCTCTGAGCACTATGGGACTTAACTTCTGAGGTCACCAGTTCCCTAGAACTTAGAACTACTTAAACCTAACTAACCTAAGGACATCACACACACTCATGCCTGAGGCAGGATTCGAACCTGCGAGCATAGCGGTCGCGCGGTTCCAGACTGTAGCGCCTAGAACCACTCGACACCCCGGCCGGCGAAAAATTAGGACACTCACACAACAGACACTTACAGACATCACATCCAAAATAAAATTTGGCGGAGAAATTTCAGACCCATTCGCGATACACACAGGGGTAAGACAAGGAGATGGCCCCTCACCATTTTTATTCAACATGGTCTTGGACAAAATTATCAAACAAAGTAAAAGGAATTATTTTTATGAAGAATGTGCGTGAATGAGATCATAAAATGTCTGGCATTTGCAGATGACCTGGCAATGGTCAACAACAATAGACAAGAAGCGCAAGACGTTCTGGGAAACTTACATGAAATCTCTGCCAAAACAGGTCTACATATAACATATGAGAAAATGCAGTACACAGAAAGGAAGAACGATGACAACCAAATCATATACAGAACTTATGGAAAGGTTAAGAGCGTGGAAAAATTCAAATATCTTGGGGAATATATACAAATAGGAGGATCATACATGACATCCAACATATAAAGAACAGAAAAATCTCAGAAAGCTCTATGGAAACATACATAGAATGAACAACAACAGACTCACAATGAGGGTTTTTGGTATAGTAAAGTGGGTAGTTGCATGAGCTTTGTGGTTGAAAACATAGCAAACCCCATTTCTAACCTATGTATACCGATTTGGGAATCCTATATATATAGCTCTTTTTGTGCTGTCTTGATGAGGTCCAATCACATGTTCATCCAAGTGGTGGTGCTGGAATATTATATTATACTGCACAACAATGAAAATGTAAATCGAATGAAAATAGCCAATTCCTATCAATTCTAATGTGCTGATTGCGAATATCACAAACACAATTCAAAATTAGCTCTAGTTTTCATTTTACACTGTTTTATTGCAGTGAGATAATTATATACAGATTTTTATGTTAAGTTTAAAATAAAATATTATAATGATCTGTCAAAATCATAATAACTAGTAACAATGGATTATATGATTGTCCCTGGTCTTACTTGTGTACAATGTTTTGGATATAAACGTTTTGCTGCCAATGTTAGTCACCTTTTTATCTCCCTCCTCTTCAACTTCAGTGACTCTATTAATGCATGTAATGATTTTTGCACATTTGTTTCCAGATTAACTACCAGTTGTTGATGTTGACTGCTACTGAAATGAACAAAATGCCACGAGTTAGTGTTAACAGTGCTGACATATTTTGCTATGTGTGTGGAGAAGTGATATTTGCTACATAAAAACAGCAAATAACTCCATTGATTATAAAAGTTTACGGTTGTTATTTTGGGTGCAAAATAGGTGATCAGGATAAACTCTGGGCTCCACATGTGATCTGCAACACTAGCGCCAGCAACCTCAGGAACTGGATGCATGGGAAAGGATTTTCAATGCCCTTTGCAGTGCCCATGATATGGTGTGAGCCAACTAATGATGTCAGTGACTGCTACTTTTGTATGGTTGCTTCCTATCAAGAAGGGAATATCTAAGAAGAAGAAGCAGACAGTGATCTATCCTAACATTCCATCTGCCATATGTCCAGCTCTACCTAGGAAAGGATTGCCAATACCTGAAGCACCGAGAGAGTACGAGATTACTTCTGATGGGGAGTCTGAATGTCCTGAAGCATGTACATCAGGATCCAGAGTTTCTTCCAAATACATATATCATCAACTGATGATGCACAATGATTGTCTCAAAATGAGTTAAGTGATCTCATTAGAGATTTGTGGCTCTCCAAAGCTAAGGCTGAGATTTTAGCATCAAGATTGCACCAGCACAATTTTCTGGAAAGCAATCTAAATGCTTCGTTCTGCCACAGTAGAGAGCAACAATTCACTCCTTTTTTTAACACGCAAGATAGTCTTGTGGCATGTGTAGACATAAATGGTCTAATGAAGGCTCTCAGAATTAATTACAACCATAATGAGTGAAGACTCTTTACTGATTCGTCAAAGTTGAGCTTAAAAGCAGTGCTTTTACATATTGGTAATGAGCTTCCTTTTGTTCTAGTTGGGCATAGTGTGCATATGAAAGAGCCATACCAAAAACATGAACATTTTACTAGAAGCTATCAAATAAAGTGACTCTCAATGGCAGATTTGTGGTGACTTGAAAGTGGTTCCACTGCTATTAGGTCGCAGTTAAGGTATACTAAATATTGCTGCTTCCTCTGTGAATGGGATGGTAGAGCTCGTGCATCTCATTACGGTAAACATGAATAGCGACTAGAAAATCTCTTCAACAAGATATAAAGAAGATTAAGAGTAAACCTCTAGTAGATCCTAAAAAGATCCTGCTCCCACACTTGTCTATCAAGTTAGGTCTCATGAAAAACTTTGATAAGGGAATGAACAAAGATGGTGAGACATTTAAGTACTTGAGGCAAAAATTCCCTAACTTAACTGATGACAAAGTAAAGGAGGGCATCATTGTAGGCCCTCGGATTCGAGAGCTTTTTGTAGACCACAGTTGTGATGGAATCATACAAGGTGATGAGAAGCATGCATGGGAATGTTTTAAGACAGGTTGTTTGCAGTTCTTAGTGGACAAACGAGCAATAAATTACAAGGAGATTTTAGATGACATGTTGTCATCTTATGGAAAACTTGGTTGCAACATGTCATTGAAAATGCATGTCTTACATAGTAATCTTGACTTCTTCCCCAAAGGTTGTGGTGCCGTAAGTGATGAACATGGTGAGCGATTTCATCAAAATATTGCCACATTTGAGAAGAGGTATGCTGGAAAGCGGAGACCTACTATTTTAGCAGATTACTGCTGGACTGGAGCAAGGGATGTTCCTAAGTATGTGTATAAACGTCAAGTCAAGTGAAAATGGTCGTCTTCTGAATTTACCTCTGAACAAAATATGTAATTGTGTATACTGTACCTTTAACATTTGTAATCCTTTATATACACTTGTGACCAGTTAATTTATATATTTTCTTTTGTGCTTTACATTGTTCTGATACAAAGTAGACTTACAAAGTATTTTCATTCATATAATATTATCTTCATTTTGTCTTAGTATTTTACTTTTGTACTTCCAGAATGGCACTCAAATTTATCAATGCATAACACATAACATAATTCAAGTAATTATTCACTTAAAATTTGTTATGTTGAATCTTGGAGCATGAATGCATATTTAGTTAGTGAGTTATTTATACAAAAATGTAGATTACTTTAAAAAAAACTAGAGCTAAATATTTATGAAGATGATGATTCTCTAACGTTTTATACTGGAATAAACATAAATAACTCAAAATCATGCAATTTACACACTTTAACTTTAGATTTGTTGTTCAGTGATTATTTTTTCAGACAGTTGCATACACAGTCACTTACAATAGGAAAATTCAGGGCTTATTGATGAGCTTTTAAACCTGTGGAATTACTGTAGTTAATGAGATTTTTTTTATTTGTCAGACACCTTACTGGGGTCAGAGCCTTGGTATGTAGCCGATTGACCCAAGTAGAGGAAACATGTTAATTTGCAATGAACGACTGGCAACTATGACTGGCATTGGCTCCAACTTCTCAGTGGTTTTGCTACTCTCCAAAAAATAATTTTGTTTGTAATACAAAGTTTTTTGGTAATTGATTTGCCTAAATGATACACAAGAAACATCCAAGAAAAAGAATTCTAGCTAAAACATGATATTCAGGACTTCAAACTGGATGAATGCCTCTGGAATGTTACACATTAATACTGCAGAGGCAGAGATAAGTAAATAATTGTTTATATGCGCGTCTTAGGAATGCAGAGGGAGAAATTGACAAAATTGTGAATAGTAATAGAAGAATCAGGAAAGCTTTGCTAGTATGCAGAATGTTCATAATATGTAATTACTGGAAACATTCTCGGTATCTTGAGAGGGGGTATTCATATATATATATATATATATATATATATATATATATATGATCGTAGTGCTTTAGCGATGTCATGTAGTGATGATGTACCATACATGCAAAACATTTATCGAATTTCTTCGCAAAACGTCCTACAGAGTGCTCTAATGGGTAAGCTCTGACTGCTACACACTGTATGTCCAATCTTACAAGGAAAAAATCTGCTTGTGTTATCTCAGCTGTTTTCTGCTAGCTGGCAAAGGCAGACACTGAGGCGGCAGAAAAAACGCCACACTCTGCAACTGGCACTGGCATACCAACAACTGACTGAGATGGGGTCTGCTCAGGATGCTACAAGGTAAGTCGAGTGGGGATGGTTTCGTGTAGGTCTCCACCATCTCAAATTTGTTTTAAATAAAGTGGATGTCTATCCTGCTCCCGTCTTATGCTGCTTGGGATAATGATTTCCTTTACAGTGTAAATTTTGGATTTTTTTCTCCATCTTATATTAGAGGTATACTTACAGCTATGTGAGATAGGTGTGAACTTGTTATAATCATTTTTGCGGAGTATGCCATGTAATACACTAACAGGAAAAACTACAGTACCAATATGGAGTTGTGCGACATGACCAAAGGATGGTACACATGGTCCTACATCTGCAATATGATGCCCATTCCAGTTTTGATCCAGTCGCATAAGAGTAACGTCAGTAGCGCCACTGTGAGGATACAAATCATGTTTGCTTTAAATACATGCCATAATAGTCGACAGCGTTAGTTACCTTTCAGATTGGACGTGGTAAGCTGATGTTAGCCAAGAACGTTTTTATAGCAACAAAGACGACATTATCAACACCCCACTGAGTTTCAATGAGGTCGTGTAATAAGGCTTCAAGAAGATGAATATTCCTTCTGTGGTACTACGGAAAGACTTTGCAGGAATGTAGTCAAAATACGTGAATCCTGGCAACGGTACTCACGAGAATGTACGCTTGCAAGAAGACCAGGCTATGGACAGCCACGTGGCACTATCGGGAGAGAAGACCATCGTGTTTGGCGTATGACTACCCCATTGCACTGCATCTGCAGCAGCAGTCTGAGCAGCTCAGTGACACAACGAACTGTTACAAATCGGTTACTTTAAGGGCAGTTCCAAGCCAGTTGCCCTGTAGTGTGCACTCCATTGACCTCAAACCATCACCAGTTGCGAGTCATTGGAGAGCAAAATGGAGGTCTGTTGTATTTTCTGATGAAATCTGCTTCTGCCTCGATTCCAGTACTCGCCGTTTGTTGGTTAGAAGAAGCCCAGTTGAGTGCCTGCAACTAACCTGTCTGTGTGCTAGACACACTGGACCTACACCTGGAATTATCGTCTGGGGTGCGATTTTATATGACAGCAGCAGCACTCTCGCGCTTATCTCCATGCAACCGAATTGCAAATTGGTATGTCAGTCAGATGATTCTACCTGTTGTGCTGCCATTCATTAACAGCATGGCTCTGAGCACTATGGGACTTAACTTCTAAGGTCATGAGTCCCCTAGAGCTTAGAGCTACTTAAACCTAACTAACGTAAGGACATCACACACATCCTTGCCCGAGGCAGGATTCGAACCTGCGACCGTAGCGGTCGCGTGGTTCCAGACTGTAGCGCCTAGAACCGCTCGGCCACCCCGGCCGGCCATGAACAGCATGTCATGGGGTGTCCCACATATCGCTGTTGTAGCCCAACATTCTTTAAAGAATATCAACATGTTGCTTCGGCCTACTAAATCATCAGATCTGTCTCCAATCCAGCATGTATGAAGCATCATCAGATAACAACTTCAGTGTCATCCACAAACAACATGAACCCTCCCTGTATTGACTAAGTACAACAGGCATGGAACTCGATCCCACAGACTGACATCTGGCACCTGTACAACAGAATGCATGCACGTTTGCATGCTTTCATTCAACATTTTAAGTGTTAGCCGAGAGGAAAAACTGAAGCAGTTTCCTTTCCCTGTAACCGTGATACTTCCTTGCAGTCTTTAGTATTTTTGATGAGTAAGGATTTCGAATTCTGGAAAATGGTAGTAAAGACGCTGGCAGAAAAAACTGCAACACCATAAAATTATTTATTGTTATTGCAATTTTAGTCACATAAATATGTTACATAGACAACAGCATTCCCCAAATTTCATTCCTCTACATTAATATTTTTTGGTTCTGCGTTTCTGTACAATTCCTGTGAATGGCGAATAACTAATCACATAGTCATGTAGTAATAACATGTACACTATTTTCTTCGCGGAAATTTTCTGATGATTCAAATTCCGTACTGATAGCTACTGGTTCTGATGTCATAGTTTCGTTCTGTTTTTAGCGATCTATCACGGCAATGGGCTCTAATTCCTTAAATTTTTCTCTACCGAGCATAAATTCAAATTCATCGTCACCATGATAGTAAAAAGGACAAAGCCTCCCATGCACATCAAACTTAGTAGGCTGTAGACATTAATAACGCAGTCCAGCTGTAACTTATCATACTGGTATAACACTAAGTTAGGATGAACTTCAGCATTAGTTAGTTTATGATTGCTGAAAACACCCAAATCCTTTTTCAGACTCATCTTCCTATTGGTTTTCAGCGCCAGTATGAAGGATTGAGACATTTCTAATTACACAGCTATTTCAATGGCCCAAGTCTGCTTGGATGTACTTGGTAGAACCGGATTTTCAAACATTCTCCATGAACGGGAAGTTAAAGAGAGTTGAATACTAAAGTTCAGGACATACAAAAATTTTAAATACTCCTCATCGTTTACAGAGATATGAGCCATTTTCTATATTAATCTTTCTAACATAATTTTATTGTCTTCTTCACTACTATCTTCGTCAATGTACCCTTGTCCTTTGTACCAGAATTGCTTCCTGCTTCACTTTCATGATGATTTGTTTCATGTTTCCAAAGTATCCCATAAGCATCTTGAGCAGTACACTCATACTAAACTGATCATACGCATTTATCGATTCCTCTATGAACCATCCTGCATGTTGAAAACCATTCAAGTCCAAAGGTGATGTGGAAACATGATTTAAGGATTAATGTGATTCCAACATCTCTGTTACAGTTAATTTCTGTATCTTATTTCTTGAAACAGGGAGGCAAAACTATTATATGTAAGTGTTTCGATGTCACTGTAGGGCCTGTATCCTTCTTCACAAAATTTCGTTCCAAATGCAGGAAAGTGTTACTTGGAATTTTAAAGCATCCTGGTGATGAATGAGAATCATTATTAAAGATCGCTAAATGAAAACGTTTTTGGTAGAAATATCTCTGGTGTATGATTAGCTGATGATGCTGCAATGGAGCTGTTATAACGAGTACATCATTGCATGCCTTCAAGCTTGTCGATTTAAGTAACTTGTAATTCTCCTGTGTTATCATATAGTGCTTCCACTATGAAGTGGTATACCAATAGCAGTGTGTTTTGGCTTCATACCTTAAATCCACGCCCCTGCTTCTGCTTCAAGTACAGATGCATTACGATTTCTTCATCTCAGAGATCAATCAGATACCTGTTCTGGTGTACAATATTCAACTCAAGATGAACTAATGTTTGGAAAACACTGGAAGATATATGGCGTTGGCAGGCACCTCAACAATTTCATATTCTGGGCACATGATAGCGAAGAATCTGTAGATTGCATTAATCAGTCTATCAGTCTGATACAAACTTGTTGCAATATTATTCTCAACAGAAACTTGTCTAACTGGTAGTATGTCACTTGCGCTCACTCATAGAATTCACCAGAAATCTTCTTCAAAATTTGACACCTTGAGAAATCTAGTAGTGATCCCATTGCATCTTCCTGCTAAAGTCAATTGTCCTTTCTGCCATTTTTATTCCAATTTTAAATGTAATCATTTGCACATAACTCAAACTTTTCTACAGATTGTTTTATAAGTGCATTTAATTGCCAATACAGTGTGGCTCAGAGAGTATTTCCATAGCTCTACCACTTCCCTCAAGTAGCTTACTATTTGCCTCTGTGACTTGTGGAATGCTGATGAATGTTTCCAAACCAATCAATGCAATATTCCATTCCACTTCGTTTGGATCAAGTGGCAG
This sequence comes from Schistocerca cancellata, assembly GCF_023864275.1. Taxonomy (NCBI): domain Eukaryota; kingdom Metazoa; phylum Arthropoda; class Insecta; order Orthoptera; family Acrididae; genus Schistocerca; species Schistocerca cancellata. The sequence goes on along the minus strand of NC_064633.1, from coordinate 18,684,919 downwards.
CAATTAATTCTCATATACAACTTACGACATTCTTCTTTTGAATTCAGAGAGTACGACATCACATCTAAACTTTGACTGATACAGTGATGTGCATGCTTCTTATTTTGTGCAGTCATCAGAAGGGACATGAGGCAGAAATGTCCACACAGGTCTATACCGAAGTCTTGGTAGAGCCAAAAATTGTAGAATGCCAGTTATTAGTAAAGTAACAATGCAATTCTTTTGGCAGATGTAACTCTGTGAACGATTCAAGGTAGCAAGCTCATTAGGGTCTTTAAATATATGCAACCCAGTGAGTTCCAGATTCTCTAGCAACAATTAGATTTACAATACCGCATTCTCTAGACTTCCATATTTTCTTAGGTATCATTTTCTGCCTAAACACACCAGGAAATTATGAAATGCGAAATTTTTAGCAAATTTAAATGTATCTGTATTTTTGACTGATCTATCAGGTAGGGGCTTTTTTTTATGAACTGCCAAAGCCATTACCTGTATGTGCTTAAATAGTCTTCTCCTCCCAGCGACATAATCCATCAACCTACTGTGTCTTTTTGCTTCCTCAACCTGTTCTTGTGATTTGTTCATTTTTCACCATTCAGTCTATCTACGGCTGATTCTTCTCTTGTAATTGATCCAATAGCTGACAATCCCATCAATGCAGGAATTAGGAATGGTATAATTCCACCCAGTGATTTAGGTATTGGTGGAATCCAAAGTGCTTTAACTGGCTTTTTATTCCTCTTCTGCTTCTCCTCCTTCTTATTCCTTTCTGCATCAGGACACTTTTAGCTGCCAGCAGTGATGAATGGACTTTTTTCAGCTAAAATTCGATCTATAGCATGACGTTCTGCCAAATCTTTATTTGCAGTATATGTGATAATGTCATGTTTGCACGCCTCATCCAGCAGATTAATTCCCTTGTCGTCACATGCTAGCTGCTTCTCCAGCTTTATTCTCAGCCTGTGGTAGTTATTTATATGTGGCAATGTGTAATTCTACTGGTAGCTTCTTGACAATAGCTCCATTACCATGTACAATGCACATTGTTCAAAACATGTCATGCTACTGCATGGCTGGAGGATTTACATGTAATATTATATACTATGCCTTTAGCATCTATCCGGCTGTTGTATGAAGGAGAGAAGTCAAACCATTCAGCCAAGACATTATTCACTCTCCTGTCGTTTCATGATGTGCTTTATGAGAAACACATCTCGTTCACTGCTTCTCTGTAATTCTTCTGTGTAAAAAATACCTATTTCACTATCACTATCATCCCTTAAGATATAAGTTCTATGGTTTGTTTGTTGCACTTTATAAATTGTAAATATTTCTGTTGGCCAGTTTGGTAGGTATGATTTCTCCAATTCGGTCTTGTGTTTTGAAATAGGTACTAAACTGCCTACACTACATTTCTGCTTGCACAGAGCCAACAAATTAATATGAGTTTGAGCCATATTTAGAAGTTCATTATCACAACCATCAGTTGGTTTCATTTTTATTGTTCCATGAGCCAATTATACTGCCATATTATTTGTGAAAGAATATCCATCCATTTCCATGATATATGAAGATTAAAATGCATACATACAAGGGTTTTTTGTTAAAATGTTCCATAATATTTGTATTCAACTACTTGTCTATTGTTGTCTTGAAATATCTATTATAAAACCCGCTACCATGACCAGTCTGGAGGTTTGTGGGACTTCGATCTATCCCCATGTGCACCAGTTGGTCATACACCTGTGCAATTTACTTTCTGCTCTTAGTTTTTGCAGGTACAGCCCAAGCAAATTTTGAGCTCATGTCAATGACTACTAACATATATTTGAAACCTTTATTTGTCCATGAATATTGTCTCATGTGTGCAAGACCTGCCTGTCATAAATCATCCAAACCTAGAATTACAATATGCCTACGGCGAATGTTTTCTGTGCTGATTTGTGGAGTTCTTGAAATACAGTCTTCATCATTATTTAGTAATGCGTCCTTCTTGTCACTGAAACGACTGATATTGTTTCATCCAAGTAAACCATATTCCCAGTGGTATCTGATGTCGCAAGCAGTCATAACCATTATAGTATTTCGTTGGTGCATAGACTGGAAAGATCGATTGTTGTTCTTTGGTGCTAAACACTGATACCTTTGCTGGCGCTATGTATATGAGCTATTGCATATTTAATAATTATGTTCAGGTATTTCCTATTGTTTGGGCTTTTTATTCGTCCATCAAGAATTATGCCTTTCCTATGCACGTTAGCTATATGCAATATTTTAGCATACCTTTCTATCTCTTCCAGAGAATACTTATCGACTTTTGAAGTTTCTAAGAATATTAGACCCAATAAACTAGATATTCTTTCGAGTTCTCTATCCCCAATATGTACTGCATACTTGGTTAAACCTGCATAGTTGTTTCCAGCATATATGGTTGATCCCTGCTGACCTCATATGTTCCCTCTATCTCACTACCACTGTGACAGCTAATAAAATAGGTAATAATATCTTCTTCTTCTTCTTCTTCTTCTTCTTCTTCTGTTCCTCCTCCCCCGTCCCTGCCTCCATCTGTGGCATCAGGTGTGTGTGGGAGTCATGCAACACTTTCAGTTATAGGTTTCAGGGTTTCTGAAGCAGAACAATCTCATTCCAACTGTCCTAATTTGGTTTGGATGGTCTTCCATGCCTATACAACTTGGCGTTTTATTGCCATGGTGTTGTGTACTAAACAGGCTTCGAGATAGTATACAACCTGCATACTCTTGGGCTAGTAGTGGTGTTGGGTTGTTCTTTTCTTTTAACTGATCTATCTCATCTCCTTGTTGATAGATTTTTTCATTCACATCCTCCATCAGGGACTAATACAGCTCCATGGACTAGTAGTGGTGTTGGGTTCTTCTTTTTTTTTAACTGATCTATCTCATCTCCTTGTTGACGGATTTTCTCATTCATATCCTCCATCAGGGACTAATACAGCTCCACTTTCATAGCTATTCCCTTCATAAACTTGTCCAGTTTCCTTCAGCTTACATTGAGACTTACATTGATTAGTTCAATATTTCCCTCAGCATATGGTTCACGTCGACGGATTTCGTCATTCAACTACTCCAAATGGGATTTATAAGTTGTGCTGTGTCATGGGCATGATCTAAGTTTGCCTTTACTCTTGTTCAGCATCCTAGTGCATATGGATCTGGAAACAAGGCTTGTGTATGTAAAAATGTGTGTATTACATATTGTGTATGTTTGTTGTAACGGTATTCTAGATACATGGTTTGCTGGAGGCTATAGATTAATGCAACAAAGTAGCAATGAGGCAGCCACTGGCCATTGCAGAAACCAGAGATGTAATGACACTATAGAGAGAAACTGGCAATTGCTCGAGCTCTCCAAAGGCCGACGATAATAATGATATTATTGTCAAAAGCCAAGGCAGTCTTCACAATAATAGTTCCAAATGATTTTTACTTGAGAGGGGTAGGAAATTCATACATGCACTTCGTAGGAGCCAGTTTGCCAAAACATGCCAGGCCATAGTTCGTCTAGGTTGACGTCTGATTTGTGGTCTGATGGGGTCAGACTTTCTGATAAGCAGATGTATGGGTTCAGCAAGTCAAAAATTGTAAAGAGACTACCGTTAACTAGCAGGATTGCGAGACCAGTTTATGACAAACTTTGTTTGAATAGGTTCTCCTGATATTATTTGCTCCTATGAATTGTTTAGTACTGACAAGGGAAATCTTCATTGATCAACAGTATTTTTTGGGAGGAAGTAATGTTTAATCGTTTGTGTGTAACATGGAAGGAACTGTAGTAGCCAAGCCTTCGTTTAAGAGGTAGTCATTGGTGTAAATGATCGTATCGGAAATTATCCGAATTTTGTCTGTGTCGGCCTGCTAGCTGTCAGAAAGCACTCCCAGAAGTAACTGGGTTGTTGAACTTATTTTGTGGAGAATTTGGTGCTTTGTGGTGACTTGAGCGAGGTGTACTGTTGGATGTATAAGTGCTAGTGGATTACAACTGGAATTACTTGGCTTGTTAATATTAACTTTGCCCACAGTAATTTGAATTGATCCTGCCCTTGACCATTGTGTAAAGTAAAAAAGCCAGTAAAGAGGAATTATTGAACGAACAGCACATAGTAAAATGGAGATTAGACTGACTATTAAAGACAAGTGGCCAAATTTCATTTAACGACCTGTAGTGGCTCGCAAATCGCCAATGCCTGAATAGGAACAGCTTTTATGAATTCTATAATTTTCAGGGTCCAAAGAGGCAGTGGCATGCAGGATTTTTATTCCTTTTTCTCGTTTCCTTGCCATTTGTGGAAGGAACTACCAGTTCCATTGCTGGCACTTGCACACAAGCTACATTTAACTGTATTGAAATATCTTAAGTTCAAGTAAAGAAAGCTACATGCATTGCAGAAGAATAAACTAAAGTAAAGAATTTGTGTTAGTTGTTCTTTTCAGTAAATATAACATTTCTGGTCTGTGACAGAAGTATTGTGATACTACATAATAAGTAAACTTAATTTTACTAAGAAAAAAAGACATTCACAAATTTCACTTTCGCCTAGGAAAGTTAAAGTCACCATTATTGATGAGTTAATTTCGTTAACAGTGGAGAAGAACATGTAAGGAAAATAACTGACTAGAATTGTTTAACGCCAAATAAAGAGTATTCACATCTTTGGAAAGTGTAAAGTAAACTGGTCATATATTTGCTATTCTCATAATTAAAGCCACAAAGAAAAGATAATTATGTACTTAATGAGCAATTTAAAAAATAGTTAAAAGAAATGAATTGAAATCATTTGTAACTGGGATTTGAGTTTTGCTTAGGAAGCAAAGCATGTTACATAGCACAAAACATTAGGTTTACCGCATTTTTACTCCCAAAGTTCAGCACGGTAATCCTTCACTGTGGTGATGCCCTTACATAACCTTATCCAATCTCGATCGTTCAGGTATCTATCAATTTTTGTGGTGATAGCCCAAATAGCATATGGTGCTTTGTGTAGAGATGTAGCTGTTTCACCAAAAATGCAAGCCTGCATCATTTACTGGCGTACTAATCGATCGGATAGTAATCTAAAGTTTGAAGCGATCACATTTCATTTGCAAATGGAACTGATCGAGCGATATTTTCTTTTACATACATGACTTATGGTTGTGCCGTTTACTTTTATTCCTTCCTGTGATTTTCTTTGACTTCCAAACCACAAACGATCCAACATTCGAGTCACACTGTATTAACAGCCTTGTCCCCACACAACACAGTGGGTATGTGAGGAGCTCTGGTCTTTAGTGCAGCATCTTATGCCCTAAATGCCTCCCACCTATAATGATTCATTGTTCACATTTCCTCCCTCTTTAGAAAAGAGTCAGGCTAAAACAGCTAGAGACAGCAGTCATATGCATGTGAGTATGAATGTTTGTGTGTGCACTTTGACGCCTTTCCAAAGAAGACTTTGGCCGAAAATACTGTGAACACTCTTTTCATAGAGCCTGCCTGCTCCTCAGTGTGTGAGTAGCAGTCTACCCACTTTAAAGTACAGTTCTTTCCCTCTGAAATTTGTTGTGAATAAACCACTCCACTTCAACAGGAACAATGATGTACATACATAATTTACAATGCCAGAAAAAAGGACATTCGTTACACCACATTAAAGTTGTCTGTAGAACAAACAGGGATTTACAATGCTGCAATCAAAAGTTCTGATCACTTATGCAGTGATATAAAATGCCTCACAGACAGAAAAGTAAAATTTTAAACTAAACTGAAAACATTTCTCTCTAACAACTCCTCCTATTCCACAGAAGACTGACTATTATTGTAATGTGTAAAAGCAGATGACTAGGAATTAGTAACATCTGTCTGTCTTTAATTGAAAAACAAAAAACTAACAAGTGATCAGTATGGAGGCAAATTTACAAAAAAATATTGATGTAAATATTGTCACAGAAACAGCTGAGTAGCACCTGGTGTAGCGGATATGATACTAAACTGTTGCAACGAATGTCCTGAGCTCAAAACTCACGTGGATTGTACAATCTTAATTTCTATATTCGGTTCGAGTACATTCTAGAAGTATCCACAAATGGTAAGAATCGTTGCACTGGAATGTTCTGTAGCTGTATATATACTGTATGTGTTATGGCTGGAGTCAGTTCGCTCCGCGCTCTTGTATGTGCAAGTGCTGAATAAACCTTCGTTAAGTGAAGTTAGTGTTCGTCATTCATCTACTTACACATTCCTCTACGTGACATTATCCTGGTAGAGGCGCCGGGTATTGGAACATGTTATCCCGCACATTATCGACGACACAGTGGCTCCCATCGGACCACGACAGAGCCGCGGTTTACGTGGCGAGAAACCCGAGTTCGATCAATATTCAACAGATCGCAATCTATTGGAGGAAGAAGAAGAAGAGAACGTCACGATGACGGTGTGCCATCACGTGAGATATCCTTTCGGGTTCTCTGGTGACGATGGCCAATATCCAAACAAGTGGCTGAAGGTATATGAGCGTATAGCCAGATTTAACAAATGGGATGGCACTGTGTGTTTGGCTAACATATTTTTCTACTTGGAGGGCTCAAATGGCTCTGAGCACTATAGGACTTAACATCTGTGGTCATAAGTCCCCTAGAACTGAGAACTACGTAAACCTAACCAAATGGTTCAAATGGCTCTGAGCACTATGCGACTTAACTTCTGAGGTCATCAGTCGCCTAGAACTTAGAACTAATTAAACCTAACACACATCCATGACCAAGGCAGGATTCGAACCTGCGACCGTAGCGGTCACGCGGTTCCAGACTGAAGCGCATAGAACCGCACAGCCACACCGGCTGGCACTTGGAGGGCACTGCCAAGCAATGGTATGAGAACAACGAGGAGAAGTTCACAAGGTGGCAAGTATTCCAGGCGGAACTGCGCAAGTATTTCGGCGACACACAACGACAGAAGTGCAAGGCTGAAGATAAATTAAAGTGCAGGGCACAGCGTCCAGGAGAAACGACAGCATCCTACATTCAAGACGTCTTGGAGCTGGTGTAAAATAGAGGATCCTCGAATGAAGGAGGAACATAATGTTGCACATCTCATGAAGGGTGTTACTGAGGACATGTATCAAGCCCTACTCCTGAAGGAGGTTTCGACTGCAGACGACTTCATAAGATGGTGCCAGTATATCGAGACAATGCATCAAAAAAGAATTACCCGAAAGAAGTTTGAACGACTTGCAAACGTCGTATCGATGTCTGTGATGGAGGAATAAATTTATTTCACAAGTGTTATTCGTCAGATCGTGAGAGAGAAAGTTCAGAAGGCACTTGGATTGCACGGCGAGCAAAAAACCGAGGCGCTTCAAGACGTCATAAGGGAGGAAGTGGAACAGACATTGAACCCAATCTCTCGTCCTTCATTTCCTTTTAAAACAGTAAAAAAGTCGAGACCCAGGCGAGGTTACGTTCCTACAATGTCACATGAGGAACATATTTGGACACCAAGGTAGACTGATGTCTGGAGGACCCAGGATAACCACTGCGGACGACTGGAACATGTGGTTCGCTATCGTCGAGAAAGGCGGCGGATATTTGATGATTACCCCCCCCCCCCCTCAGAAGACAGGAGACCGATCTTATCCGACGCCAACTCCGGGACGACGAAGACGAACAAGAAGATGTGGGTGCAGAACGACGTAGGTCACCATCGCTGCAAGCTAGCCGCTGGAGAGGATGCTCCCCAACACGCAGATCAAGGTATCCACCGCCGTTCCAGCCGATCACCTAACTGCCGCAACCTGGAAAACTAAAGGGTGCGATCTTCCTTGCAGGTGTGGCCGCCGAAGAGAAAAATCCTCCACCGTCGATCACTAAAAAATTGATAGGAAACTACGTCGATATCCTCATGGATGGCCGACCAGCCCAAGCTCTTGTGGACTCTGGAGCATCATATTCAGTCATTTCGGAGAAGTACCGTCGCCAGTTGCGGAAAACCGTATTCGTCGACAGCAAAACATCTCTGCTGAAGGTGGCTAATGGGAAATATGTAAAACCTACAAGAAGATGTATCATTCGTGTGGGTATAAGTGGCCATACACAGCCCTTAGAATTCATCGTCTTACAAGACTGTAGTCATGACGTCATTCTCTGATGGGACTTTTTGAAAGCTTCTCAAGCAGTTATAGATTGTGGTTGCTCGAAGATTATGCTAGACGAGATGAGACAATGTGGACAGGAAGATGCGCATCCGAGTGTGTGGAGACTATGTGTGCTGGAGGAAGTGATAATTCCTGCAGTCAGCGCTAGAAAGGTAGCTGTCATGTGTCATGCCATGCATCAACCCATGGATCTTGTAGTGGAATGTAAGAGAAGCATATCACTGAATAATAACTTGGTCATCCCAGCCTCTGTCGTCTCGTTTAAGAAAGGATTCGGTGAATTGTGGATAGTTAACCGTCGCCGAGAACTGCAGATCCTTCCAAGACGCATGTGCATAGCAAACGCTTAGCCATTAATTGCAGAACAGCTGAGCGTCATAGGAACTTCTCATGCTGAGTCTGTGGGCGAAATCAGCGCTACCACTACGAGACGAGATCTTCTAGCTCGACTATCGTCAGATCTCACTAAGGAACAACAGAAGAAGCTACTTGCCATTCTTCAAGAGTTCTCTGAATGCTTCAATCCACAGGAGAAGAGCAAATCAGACAAATCGACGGTGAAGCACCGGATTAACACTGGAGACCATCAACCAATAAGCCAGAGAGCATACCATGTGTCACCAACGGAACGTCGAATAATTCGCGACGAGGTAGAGAAAATGAAGAGTGACATCATTCAGTCTTCTCAGAGCCCATGGTCATAACCGGTGGTTCTAGTCAGGAAGAAGGATGGCAGTTGGCTCTTTTGTGTTGATTACAGGAAGCTTACTAAGATAACTAAAAAGGACGTTTACCCTCTCCCACGAATTGACGATGCACTGGATTCTCTGAAGGGGGCTAAGTTCTCCTCAACCATGGACGTGTAATCGGGATACTGGCAAATCGAAGTAGATGAGGCTGATCGTGAGAAAACTGCATTCATCACCCCTGAGGGCCTGTATAAATTTAAGGTAATGCCGCTTGGTTTCGGTAATGCACCAGCAACTTTTGAACAAATGATGGATAATCTTCTAAGGCACCTGAAATGGACAATGTGTCTTTATTATTTAGATGACATTATAGTGTTCTCAGAGACATTTGATGAACACATAAAAAGACTGAGGGCTGTTATTAAGTGTCTCCAACAAGCCAGACTGAAACTTAATCCAAGATAGTGTCTCTTTGGAGCAAAAGAAATCAAAATACTTGGGACCCTTGTGTCAAACGAGGGTGTGCGGCCATACTCAGAAAAGGTAAGAGCTATAACGGAATTTCCTATTCCTAAAAGTATTAGAGATGTGAGAAGCTTCCTCGGATTGTGTTCTTACTACCATCGTTTTATCAAAGACTTTTGTATCAAAGCCAGGCCACTCCAGGAGCTGTTAAAAGCCGATGCCAAATTTATCTGGGGTGATGCTCAACAAGATTCTTTCGATGTGATGCGAAAAGCTGACGACTGACCCTGTACTTGGTCTGTATGAAGAGAGAGCACCTACAGAACTACACACAGATGCTAGTGGGTATGGGATCGGTGCTGTTCTGGTGCAGATTTCGGATGGAAAAGAGAAGGTTATAGCCTATGCTTCTAGGACACTTACAAAAGCGGAGAGAAACTACTCAACTACAGAAAGAGAATGTCTTGCTGTGATCTGGGCCATCTGCAAATTTCGATAGTATCTCTATGAAAGGCCATTCACAGTTGTTACAGACCATCACTCACTTTGTTGGTTGACAGGTCTTAAGGATCCAACAGGACGACTCGCCAGGTGCGCGCTACGTCTTCAAGTGTATGACATTACCATAGTGTACAAAAGTGGAAAGAAAACACCAAGATGCCGACTGTCTCTCAAGAATCCCTGTGCAAGACCATCAAGACTTCGATGAAGATAGTGACAGTCTCACAGCATTCCAGGATCTCTCTGCTGAGCAGAATAAGGACCCCAAGATATCTCAAATTATGCTTGCCTTAAATCGGTCAGAGGATGTGAAAAGACGATTTAAGGTAGTTAATGGATTACTTTGCAAGAAAAACTTAGATCCGTTTGGAAAGAAGTGGCTATCAGTGATTCCTAAACACATGCACTTAGATGTTCTACAGAAATTCAATGACACACCTGAGCCCGGACATTTGGGATTTATTAAGACATATGATAGGATCCGCAAGAGGTTTTTCTGGTCAGGTTTATTTAGTAGTGCCATCACTATGTGTCGCAATGTCGAGAGTGCCAGAGGAGAAAGGCAGTTCCTCAGAAACCACGTGGCCGACTCATACCAATTCCACCAGGCGAAATGCCTTTCCGGTGTGTTGAGGTTGACCTCCTTGGACGATTTCCAGCGTCTGCTAGTGGCAATAGATGCATTTATTGTTTGCACTGATTATCTGACGCGCTATGCCATTACAAAAGCCGTGAAAACTGCCGGAGCATTCAAGGTAACCAAATTCATCGTGGAAGACATTTTATTAAAACACGGTGCCCCAAGGTCGTTAATTACGGTTCGAGGAAAAGTTTTTCAATCGAACCTTGTGACAGAGATAAACCGTCTGTGCAACATTACTCATCACATGACGTCTGCCTACCATCTGCAAACTAACGGGCTTACTGAACGCCTTAATAAGACCTTGGCCGACATGCTATCAATGTTCGTCAGTGTTGAGCAGAGCAACTGGGATGAAGTGCTACCATTCGTGACGTTTGCCTACAACCCTGCCAAACAAGACACCACAGAATTTACGTCATTTTTTCTGGTGCATGGGCGTGAGGCGACGACGACGATGGACACTGTGTTTCCGTTACATCCTGATGACGTGGACGACGACTGCATCGACCAGGTGTTAACCAGAGCTGAGGAACCTCGGCAGTTAGCTCGACTCCGCACGCTGCAGGCTCAAGAAAACGATCGTCGGTGGTATGGCGCGAGCCACCGCCCTGTTTTCTACCAGCCTGGTGAGCTCGTCTGGATCTTCTCTCCTGTTTGGAAGGTTTTCTCTCTGAGAAGCTCCTCAGGCGCTACTTTGAACCTTATAAAGTTGTAAGACGGTTGTCTGATGTTACTTATGATGCTGAAGATTTCGGCCCCGACACAAGACGACGATAGATCAGAGATACAGTCCACGTCCTTCGAATGAAGCCCTATAAGGATCCTGCAACCCATGGGAAATTCGAAGCTCTAGCGACAGGCAACATGCGGAAAGGTAACGAAGAACGTAGCGGCAAGGGAAGTTCTAAGAATATCACCGCCAGGGCGCCAGGGCGACCATCAGTCATCGAGAGACGGAGTATGCAGGACCGATGACTCGTTCCCGGACGAGGACGACGTAACACCGAGATGCTGTTTGCTTATGCAGGGAGCAAAGTCACAAAAGAAGCTGAGTAGCACCGTGGTGTAGCAAATACGATACTAAACTGTTGAATCGAAGGTTCTAAGTTCAAAACTCTCCTGGACTGTACAATTTTAATTTCTATATTGGGTTCGAGTACTGCATGGAGGTAAACCTCTACCCAGTTCTGCTTCTTTGACATTTCATTAACCATTCACTTTGTTGACTTGGCCAACATACAATAGCACACCTTGCAACTACCCTCATTGTGCCTGTTTGTGAGCTAGCAAAGAATATGTAGGTAAGTTTTTGAAAACATACACATTAAATGCTTTGTCCCTGAGAGTTGAAAGCTGAAAATGTAATGATCAAAAAGTATTACTAGTAACCAAGCAAGCATTAGTTTCTTAGTTCCACCTTCATTTACTATCGATACAAATACAGTAAAAGTGGAGTTAAATGGATTACGAAAGCATCCTTTTCACATCACTTCCCTCTCTCCTTGGTTACCAACAAAGAACAGCCTACATTAATAAGGCCATATGTGTTGTATAACTGGGGCAAATTCGCATTTAAGAACAGAAAAACGTTCGAGATTGCCCTCCTGACACTAAGTCATTCATGTAAATACTGTAAATTTTAGTATTTAAAACAGTTGTTGCGTACAGACGACGGAAATAATGAGCAAGAAGCGATCATAAAAAGCAGTCTGCTAACGTTTCAGGTTATTTAAGATGGCAGCAGACCCTGCCTAACATGGCTTCAAAATAATGCACATCGTAAGTCTATATGCCATTTCCTTCCTTTTTACCCCTGTGATCTAAAGTCTACAGCGCCATCTCCCTTTTTTTACCCCTATGAAATTAACAAATAATCCGAATAAAGGAGAGACATCTATAACAAAATAAAATATTTCCAATCTGAGTTACATCGTACTATAAAGAAAGAGATATCAGATTTTCTCATACCAATATTAAGAAAAAAGCAATTTGCATCAAATTAAATCGCCAATACTCTCTAGCAGTTGAGAATTATCTCTGACAAAATCCTCAGAAATATAACTTACTTGCAGTGACTGAATTTGTTGCTATAAACAGAAGAGAGCAATTTCACATATTTTGTTAGGAACGGTTTTATCAAAGTTTTGCTTGTAAGTATTTGTTCGCCTGACTAGTTATGGACTTTTAATATTAGTATGAGCTGAGTCTGTTTGTTAATTTTCATTAGTCTTGAGTAGGACCAGTGATAATGGAGTTGTTGACAAAAGTCCTGCATTGAATATTGTAAACTACAGCATGTTTCTACGGTTTCTTGAGTCTAAGTTTCCCTTCATTACAAGAAACAATATATATAGTCATTAAAAGGAAGTGGGGTTGTGTAGTAAGGTTTTTCTTCATTTTCAACTTTCATTGAGAAACTGTTAAGACTGCCAACAGTCCTGGAATCTAATGTGAGATGTCAGGTATAACGATTTTTGAAATCTTTTATTGTTATCACTATACATATTTATGGTGTGCTGGACGACAGGTGTACCAGAGTAGTAGCGCAGCAGGAAGTTAGTTAAAGACAGTGCAACACCTTATACAGTGGGTCACATTGTTGTAACATTGTAACTGTAAGTAGGGCTCTGGTTTACATGCAGCTACAGTACAAAATCTCACATTTTTATAGCTGTTGCCTTGATAACACTATCCACTTTTGTGTCAAGGCTTTCATTGATTGCTTCAATTTTTGTATCAAAATATAAACAGATGTTTGGCCTGAGTATCAGCCTCTTGGAATGACTACATGACATTTGTCTATACTGTCACCATTTAGTTTTCTTTTTTATCGACAACCAGAAGTGTGTAATGTATGTGATTCCATAAACCTCAACATATGCTTATAAAATCATTAAATGTCATGGCAATTCCTACAAGTTGTCGATAAATTTGTTTTAAATTCATATTGACTAGTTTGAAGGCTATAATAAGGTTCGCATAATTGCTTACCAACTTATTTCGAATCCTGGAATATGTCTGACTCAATAAAAAGACGTAAACTGCCATATGATGACCAAAACAGATATATTTGTGTATCTGATTCTCGTCTTCCACAGAGAGATCGTTAATATACATGCAGTGTCCAGATTTACTCTTTCCAGTGGCAAGATGTAACTACAGTTTCTCCTGTGATATTTGGTATTTGGATTAAAATAATGTCTTTGAAAATATGTACACATGCTCAAAGCACATCCCATCACAATGTGTTAGCGATGACAAAATAACATTTGTCTTTCTGGAATGTAATGAACACACGATTATCGCTCGTATATTGTGGAGGAGTGATCCACTCTGCTTCTTCTGGTTTTGAGCATCATTATAGGACCAATTAGTCATTCAAGCGTCCCTGTGATGATAGTGTTTCGTCCACTCAGCCAAGGTGATGACTACAGAGATTTTATAGAGAAAAAAATAATGCATACATGTGGCTCTTACACTTTTATTTTATTTATGCATTCTTAAATATAGTTTGGCTATGTGTGCACACTTAAATACAAATGTAGTTTGGTGTCTACATAAGGTGTGGCTGTCTCATACATAGTTCCATGTACTGATGCAAAGTACACACCACATAGTTGAACAATGATTTCTTCTGACAGATGAAGATGTTGGTGCACTAACTGCACGAAATTGGTACATATTGGTCTATACACATATGGTCAGCTTAGCCACTTTGCTGGTACATGTTGGATATTGCATGAGTGGTATGCATTAAATTTTTACGTATTTGCTCCTGTTGATAAGTGCAATCCTTTCTTTTAAGACTTCTAATCATCCCTAGGAATTCCCTGAGGCGATCGTTTGATCATCTAGTATCACTGAGGCAACAGTTTGCATTGAAATTATATACATGCAAATCTACTGAATCAGAGATAATATGACTTTTCTATCACTATATCAGGCATTTTCGAAAGCCACCACTGGGTAGACCACATGAGCTGACATCATACCCACACTGATGCACTTACTGTCACTGATAAGATTCTCAACAGTGTATGCAACTGTAAAGCACAAAAAGTATATCATCTTTGCTTTCAGGAATAAAAGAACCTCCTCTACGGTCAGTTCTTTGCTGTCCCCCGCAAAGACACTGCTGAAAAGATGAAAAATGTTAAGGTATTCGACGCTAAATGTGATAAATGCAGGACAATATTATTACATGTTAATTTAATTGTTGATAACAAATGTGTGTTGCAAATTTTAATGCTGGGACATCATTCAGTATGTTGAACTTATTGATTAAGTTGCTGTTAAATTAAAATGATGACTGTAAAGCACTAGTGTTATCAAGAAATCTACTAATCCCAGTGCCCTAAAAATTTTGGAACAAATTATATATATACAGTTATATACACCCAGTACTATAACTGAATGAATATGTATTCAGCAAGGAAAAGGAAAGCGAGTGTTAACGCTTATTGCATATTCATATGGCTTGAATCTGTGTGTAAGCTGCTGTTTGAAATTTTTAAAAAACTAAATGGAGACTGCAATAATTTTTAACATAATTGACTATTATTTGTTTTCTATACATCTGATGCCCGTTTTATGCAACATTTCACAAGTTATCTCCAGCACTTCAGAGTGATGATCTATTTCTGTGTATGACTATCACAACAAACATTTTCAGTTTAATGGGGAATGGTACCTTGATGGACCTCCTCTTATTAAACTGTGCTGTGAAGGTTCTAAAACGGAATACACAAAATATTATTTCTAAATGACTTATACCTTTTAATTTCTTATAAAAATGCACATATATTATGGCTAAACCAGTTATGGGGTGTGATAGAAATGGGGCCACTCTATTTTATTGAATGTGTCTCTGCCTGAGCTACAATGATGCACATATTTGCCTATTATGAATGGTATACATATCATTCTAGTTGCAATGAAACATAGTAAAGAGAGATAAACAATAATTTACTTTTTTATTTCACCTGAGATTGTAGTATATCCAACTGCATACAAATATACCCATTTTTCTTTAGTAATATGAGGTTGGGGTGATACTGATGCATCATGTATACTGTGTACAGAACATCTAAATCAGCAGTAAAAAAGATCTCTGAGATGTTCTGATGAGTGAGCTTCGCAAGCATGTAGCATACCTTTCCAAAAAATCCATACACATGCTTCCACCACCTGAGATGTTCATTCATAGTACACTCAATGGCTGAGCTAACAGTTATCAAGTTCCAGAACGTTTATTAGTGAAAGTGAGTGCACTGTGTGGTATTATCATTGCTGTCTATTTTAATTATTCTTCGCTAGTCCCCAACACAAAATTGTATGACAACTCAGCAACACCAGAGGTGTTTGAGCATTGAACATTTAGCAGTATTCTGATATAATTTCTACTGAAACTTGCCAGACACAGCTCTGATGACAGCTGATCACACCCACAAGTGGTTCACAGGCAACAGTTTAGGTCTCAGTCTCACAAAGACTCATATTGTGCAGTTTCAAAACAGCCCTAATGATGTGTTAACATGAAAAATAGATATTATTGATCAAACACATCATTAATCACAGTGTGAAAAATTCCTTGGGACCCAGCTGGATAACAAGTTAAAGTGGTGTCAATATATGGGCAGACTAATCACAAAGCTCGGTTTGGCATGTTACACCCATATAAGGATCTGACATTGTGTTGACCTACAGAGAGATGTTTCGGCTTATTCTGCATATTTTCACTCTCTTTTAGCTTATGGAATTCTGCAGCATTGCACCTACAGTAAATAAAGTCCTTATATAGCAGAAATGAACTGCAAGAATAATTTGTAAAGTATATAACCATAACTATCACAGAAACGTTCTACAGATCTTCGAATTTTTACACTCACATTTCGTAATTTTCTGTCTAATGGTTTTATTTCTGACAGTAAAACTTGTTTCAGCTGAACTGTGATATACCAAATTGCAATACAAAACATAAAAATAACTTTTATGTACACTTACCCACTTTGTATAGAGTTCAGTATAGAGTTTTCTCTGGTGGGACAATATTCAACAAGCTCCTGTCCAATATAAAACAAGAATTTATTCATTCAAAAGAAAATTGAAAACTTACATCGCTATCCACTCTTCCCACAAATTATGTGAATATCTAGGTTCATGGACAGAAAAGTCTGTTAGCTACATGACAAGTGATAATGTATTGTAAATAGGGTTCAGTACGTACAAATGTACAAAAATATTTTTAAAAAAATTCTGTTGGAGTCAAGTGGATATTAAACTACTAATAGTAGGTAAATAGCAGTTGTATAGTAAAACTGTTGCAGCAATAGCTTTCTACAAAGGACCATTTTTCATTCCAGTCCACCCAATTAAAATCAGATAGCATAAGTTTAAGTAGCATGAGACAATATAGTGATAGTTCATTCTTAACACAGTACACATACTAAGTTTCTTTGATTTCTCCGTACTTTGTTAGTGTATATCATGACTCATTGGCCTTCTGAAGGTTGGCTTCTTAACCCTGAAGTGGGTACGACATTTTTCGTAACACAAGTGGGTGTGCTGTGTAGTTTGTACACAGGTAAAAAATAGCTGTCTTTGTATGTCTATGTCTATGAACAAAATCATAGTGTGATATCAGTTTAATTAAACAACATTAAAATAAACCTACATTAAATGAACTAAATCCTTGTTTAATTAAACAATAATGAAATAAACTTTCATTGCATCACTCTGTTGCCATTTACAAGTATTTCCCTACAGTAGTGACCCACTCGAAACGTTAAACACCATAGTTGCATCAGATCCCAGTCGACTCCTTATTTATTAACTATTTCATAGATGCCTCATTGTGGGATTGCACTGCAACACGACTTGTTCTATATTAGTACTGTTCACTTGGATGTTTTTTCAACATGACTTATCACTGTGTTACCTGAAACAGTAATGAATAGGTATGGCACACAATTGTAAAACGACAATGGAATGGGACAAGACAGTGTTGTTTGTAATTAGTACATTTTACATATGCATGTCAGCTCAAGGGACAAGGGATAATGTAATATGTTAATGTAATAGGATGATTCATTAATGAAAAATATGTTTATAATGTGCCTGAAAAGAATAATGTTTGCTACATTTTGATGGGCACAAAAATATTTTATATTGGCAAGGAAAAGTATGTGAGAGTGAAAAGGCTTAAATCAAGGCAGCAATGATTCACATATACTGAACTGAGTGAATAAATGGAAAACGGAGTGGGAAATAGTTAAAAGAGAAATAAATTGTGGTGATATACTACATCATACACGAATTCCATCTTACACTGTAAATGCACTTTTTGTTAGTCCTCACTCAGATGATGTGTCATGGAGGCTATCAGTAAGAGAGATGCGCTCCTGCCAGAAATCAACAGTAAACTAACAGATTTCAGAAATTAACAATTATATAACTGGCAGTTTCTTCTGGTTAGTTAGTTAGTTACTTTCATGTTCCATAAAACATTTGTAAGATTAATTGTAATGATGTGGAATGAGTCACTTTACATTTGCATAATACATTCACACACGCTAGAGCTGGCCACTCACATTTTTTTAAAAAATACTATTAGGAGTTACTAATTCCTACCTACTGCTTTTTATATATTGCAAAAATAGAAATTCTTCTGCAAGACAGAAGGCTTTATCAACGAGAAACTTGTTTTCGAATTTTAAACTATGCTGCCTGCCACTCATTTTATGTCAATAGGTAAATGATCAAAAATTTTGGTGGCAGCACTGTGCATCCCTTCTGTAATAAAAACCATCCTAATATGGAACAATGAATGTCACTTTTTCTTCTGTTATTGTAATTATGTACATCATTGTTTATTTCCAATTGCAGTGGATTATACACAACAAATTTCACGAGGAAATAAATATACTGCTAGGCCTCAAAATGCCTCTTCTTAAACACTATCTACAAGATAATTTTGGGTGAGCACCGCATATTCTTACAGCAGGTTTGAGCAATGAACACTTTATTTCTTAAAGAGAAGTTTCCTCACAACATTATTTCATATGCCGTTACTCCACATGACATTACTGTTACACATGCAACAGCATGTGCTACCTAATAGGCTATGTTCCAACTGCCATACATAAAAATGGAATTCTTCTGGGGCTCATACCATGGGTTCTACTTGTGATAGAAACGTATGGTCAACTGTTGTGGATTTCTCTTGGGCTAGGGGTCATTTGTACACCCAACAAAAGGTGTTGGTGTCATTGCCCTCCAGCACAGTTTCAAAATATGAATATTACACATTTCTCCTGTTTAGGCAAATGCAGCAAATCGGCTGGTTCTTTTTGCATTTGATATGGTCTACAGTGGGCTTTAATGACCTTATGGAGACACAATTTGTTCATGGATTGTCCTTAGCAAACACAAAAAAAGGTTTTTTTTAAATTGTTTGTACCAAAATAGTGACGCGGATTCTAAGACGACTATGCATAACAAATGGGTGAAATTTTTTCTATGAATTCCTAACATTCCGATTTCCAACAACCCTGAAAATTTTCTTGGTGTCTTTATCTGTTTCCAAGGTACAAATGATCAAAGTTACCCTACTTATACACTTAAAATACACAGGTAATATCCGGTATGAAATTCAAATAATAAATAACCACAGCAAATTGTTCAAACCTTAACGGTATATTCTCAAAGCAGTTTCTACAAGGGTCATGTTTGTGTTTCAAAAAATCTTTATACTTTACCGAGAAAACAAAAAACATAACTTTTGGGTATCAAACCCAAGATGCAGATTCTAAGATGACTATAAACAGTAAATTAGTGTAATTTTTATGATATATTCCTAAGATCTCGGTCTTGAACAAATTTGAAAAATTTCTTAATATCATTATCTATTTTCGAGAGGTTCAAAATTATCCTATATGTTGACTAAAATACGCACATAAAATGCAGTGTGAGGCAGAAATGCAGTGTATAGCATTATATAGCAAGTATAAATATGCTGTAAAGATTGTACATTATCATCAGAAGGGAGATGGGAACCCCATGCTGTAGTACTGCAAAACATACAAAACTTTTCTTATCGTAAAATCGTGTCTGAGGTGTAAAATTAGTTTTACGTTATTTCCATTTCACAAAAGTAAACTATCAAAAGTTTACTTACCCATAAAACTCTTTTCATATGAGTGACGTGTTCTGCTATGGCAAGGAAAAGACTAGCAGGAAAATGCTCCTATCAGTGCACAAAAAGAAGAATGTGTTACTTTTTTAGAGACTCTGAGTGAAAAGTGCTGTATTAGCTGCCTCATTCTACCTTTCTCAGCAACTTCAAAAATTTTCCGAAAAGTTTTGGCTGGTCAACATATTTCCACTTTTTGTGCTGAGAGAGAAAGCGCAGTGGTAGTGGGAAAGATCTGGATAAGTGATAAATACTGGATGACAGTAGGCAGTGGTTGTGGTATACAAAGAGTGAAGCAGACAATGGCAGTGTGAGAAAAAGAGAGGGCACAGTAGCGATGGAACACAGTTGTCAGTGATAGAAAAGTGCTGCCAAAGGGAGGGCGATAAAAAGAAGGAGAAAGTGGAAGCAAGTGAGAGTCACTGATGATGAGAGACAGAGTATATGACAATGACAATGAGGAAGAGAGAGGCAGTGACATTGAGAAGAGACAGCAGCAGTGAGAAGGAATGAATGATGTAGTAGCGGTAAGAGAGAGCACAGGGAGAGAGTGACAGTGAGATGAGAGTAGTAGTAGGACAGAACGAAGGAGACTGTGACACAGGAGACAGTGACAGTTTCAGAGACACAAAGAGATAATAACGATGTACTGGGCTGAATGAATGAGTGGGCATGGGCAAGTGGGAATGGATGGGCATGAGCGACATTCAAGTATGTACTAGTGGGTGAGAGCGAGTTATTTACTTGTAGGAATGAGAGGTGAGTTGCATGTTAAGAAGAGTCCAAATATGTTCATATGCCAAAATTTTTGAGAAAATTTTTAGAGGTGCTGAGAAAGGTAGAACAAGGCAGCTGATACGCCACATTTCAGTCAGAATCTTTTAAACAAGAGCATATTCACCTTTTTTGTGCTCAGACAGGAACATTTTTCTTCTAGTTGAATGAAAATACACAAGATATATCAGTTTAGTGATTTGTCTCTCCCCAAAGTTTGTAATGAAAATGCAGATGAAATAAGTTGTTTTAGGAATTACAAAATGTGTTTTCCCTGATTTAAAATCTCATCAATAAAGTCAACTAAAACTTTTGAAGTTTCCACCTTAGTTACTATTTCCTCACTATGTATTATACTTATCATTGGAGTAGTACCTCCAGGTGTGCAGAACTGAATATGTTGTATCTTTTTTAAAGTGAGAATTAGACAATTTGCAGGAAACCACTCAATAATACTTTCAAGAAGATTATTTACATTTCTTCTGCTACTGTGTGCATGTTTTGATCGTTATGATACTAGGGTCATCTGCAAGAAGAACTAATTCTGCTTGTTGTGTATCAGTTTCCAAATATAAGACACAATAGTGGACTTAAAAACTGAGCCTTTTAGAACTCCAAAAGAGATTTCTGCCTAGTCAGAAAAATCTTACTCTCTTACATTGTTTGAATTATTAAATGTAATTTTCTGCATTCTTTTGGTTAAATATGATATGGGTTGGCTATACCATCAATTACACAAACTCTCAGTTTATCTAGGAAGATACTGTAATTAACACATTCAAATGCCTTAGAAATAGCACAGAAAATAGTTATTCAATGCCTTTAACATTTGGTCTCACGTAACAGAAAAGGTGGGCATTGAATTAATAGCTAAGCTCACTAGTTTTAGGACAGGGAATTACTATTCCTCACAAATTATGTTATCATATGTTTCAGAAAATCAATTGCAATTCCATTCACTAAAATAGTTAATAGAATCTCAACTGAAGGTAATTACTTACAATGTTTGAAAATTGCTCTAGCCAGATCAGTTCACAACAACTGAGCTGTAGAATCTCTGTCTGACTGGCTACCTATGACGCTTATAACAACAATTTCGAAAATAACAGAATACTACATACATAAACAGATGAGGGAATATTTTGAATCCAATGATACACTTAGCACTTTACAATCTCTGTTCACATCCAGTCTTTCTACAGCCAAAGCAGTTCAGAGATTAGTAACGAAAGTATACAATTGTTTGGGAAATAATATATAATCTGTGTAACACTCTGGGAGCTAAGAAAGGTGTTCGATGTGATCTAACACAATATTCTTATCAAGAAAGCTCCCCATTAGAGAATGAGAGAGAATGTTTTGTGCCTAATGCAGGTTTATTTGGACAATAATAAATAGTGAAGATAAACAATCAATACTCAGAAAGTCTTCTAGTTATGAAAGGTGTACTTGAGGGATCTGGTATTGGACCTGGTGTGATAAACCTGTTTAGTAAACATGCTGATCCAGCTTGTATGATGTACATAAATACTTGTTATTGCCATTTCCAATTTTCATTCAACTCCAACTGTTGATTCATTATGCGATATGCAAGTATAATCAATATCATTATTTTTTAATTTTCTACAACCAGTGTTTGTTCGTCTTATAAATGCTGTTGTATTCCGTTTCATAATCCCAAACAGAATTAGACATACAGAATGTGAAGGTCAGAAACAAGTGTTAATAAGCTAACTAAGTAATAATGTAATTAATTAAAATCTGATAATTTCTGATTGTAAAAACACTCATGATGTAAATTTGAAACTGAAATTACGTAAATTATTTAATTTTAACTAGAAATCCGTATTTATATTTTGTCAAGTATGCCATGGTGTATTACAATATCTCAGTAATTAATTTCTGAAATTAAATTTAACCTAATATATTGTACCAATAATACTCACTCTCATTTTGATGGTTAATATTGTGCTTACATTTTGGCAGACACACATGCCAGACTAGTGTGAATGTAGTGGAAGTTTAATACACATTAGTACCAGGTACTGCCAGTTCAGATCATGTTGGCATGAGTACACATGACAAAGATGACTTTGTTTTGTGGAAACTCAGTCAAAAAAGTTTAAAAGTTATCAATGGATTATGATATGTGAACTAATTTAATGTGTTCGTATTTTTATTTAGAATACTAGGCATACCAAGTAATCAATGTAGTTTCAGGACTATTATACATTATTGCATTGAGTAAATACAGCTGACTATTCTCTTCTTCTGCTGGATATGCGAAATAAATATCTCAAAAAAGGATGGGTTCATTCTCCTGTCACAATTCGGTCATGTTTCGAAATTTTGTTGAAGAATGTGCAGGTCAAATCTAAAATTAAGGCAGCACGTGTCTTACAAATGGTGTTTGATGATAGTATTGTAAAATTGAAGCAGGTGTTCTAATACAATTACTTTGAGTTCCAGACTGCAAGAGAAAAAATGAGAAATTAACTACAGCAATGCCTAAACATTTTAATCAGGAATTAAAAATTATATATATCAGTGTGTGTGGATCTTTTAATTATTTTGCTGCTCGGAGCGAACCAATAAGATGAGTGTAAAAACTTGTTTGTTTTATTTGCTGAGTGATATGAATTTTGAGGAAAAAGTGGTATATGACCACTTCTATAAAAACTGTGGTGCAATCATTTTCAAATAAGTCGAAAACAGATTTTGAGTTGGACTGAAAAACAATGAGTAAGTGGAGAACTTTATGAGAGGACTGAAAGCAACAAAACTTTTATAATAGAATCAAGAAATGAAATAACTGACAAAGTTGATGAATTGTAGAGTAGACTAGGTGAAAACAAATGGCAAAATTGTTGAGCTGAACAGTGGATCATATGATAACAGAAAACAAGGTCAAAATAGAATAAAGTAATTGCAAAAATGAAGTTTCAAAAACTGATCTAATTTGTCAAATAATGGGAATAAATAACAAAATTGATGACAAGATTTTGCAAGTAACCAATGAGCTAACAAATGAAGTTCATAAAAATACCTTAAGTGTCCAGAAGTTCATGTATTGAGCACTTCTGCTGATTCAGGGCATAAACAGTCAAATTGTCAGGTGGAAGATAGATCAGAAATTAGTTCTGATAATTTTGATGTATTTGATATAGTTTAAATTAATGACAATGTAATTATTTCATGTAATGCCTGTGTAAAAGTCAATGTTTTGAAGGAAGTGGATCATGCTGATGGTGAAACGAAATGTGTTATTCTGTTGAAAGATGGGTATTTATAAGGAGGAAGTGAAAGCCCTCAAATGTAAACAAATTTTCAACATTAAATGCAGAAAGTTATTTAAAATCCATTAGATGTAAAGACTTTTTGTCAGAAAGACTATCTCAATTTTTCAAAAATAAATCTCTGTGGTAAACATTGTCAAAATTTTGTAAACAAATGCAGCTTAACTGGTGAGAAAGAATTTTACAACATTTTGAAAAAATTCGAAAGAACTGTAAGGAAATACAATAAATGTTGTTGACTTGTGCGAAATCTTTGGTTCCGAAGTCCATTTTCGTAATTCTGATCTGTCATTTGCATTAATGGAAAGATTAATTCCAGTAAGGGAAAGTACAACGACGTTTTTTTATGCTCAAAAGGTTCACAGTTTTGGTTTGACTAGTAAAATTTAAGGGAAAAACAAAATGTGAAATTTAAAAACAGGATTATGTATAGTATGGGAATGGAAACTCCTACACAGAATGCACATATGTTGTAATTAAAAGAGTCAAAAAACACCAGACATATAAATATGTTGTAGAAAAGCAACAGTGATGGGCGTAAATTTGTCCCCAGAGAATTGAACTGCTTTTCTTTTTCTTCTTTGTTTTACCTACTGAAGGAATGTCAGCATTTGTTATACTATAGTCTGTGCTAATATGTAAACTGAACTATGGACAATGATGATATATTAATGTTTGTTTGATGATTTATGTCTGTTTTGTACTAGGACTGAAGCACTTTGCTCATTTAATGCTTTTGACTAAACAGTGAATGATGCTAGAGATACATTATATTGTGCTGTTTGACTTACTGACTTTGCTATGCAGGATTTCATGTTACAAGCAGTGGATCATCATCTTCACCTGATGATTAGACAGTTGTGCAATTTAATGGTTGGCACTAGAAAATATGATGACTATGACCTGTATTGTAATTTAGTGGTTGGCACTGGGAAATATGATGGCTGTGATCTATATTAGATATTTTTTGATGACTGAACTTAACTATTTCGTGTTTGAGGTATAGTTAAATGACTTTCGCTCTCTTCTACAATTTAGAGGATCTGTTTAGTGAAAGATCCTAGTAGGACATACACACTCTGTAAGTTATGTTCATGTTGTGCAGAGAGCAGCAAACTGTTGTAACACTATTCCAATTTTCGTTTTCTGTGTTGCACCCTTCTTCTATGCTCTCCTGCGAAAATCAGGAAACTAGTGAAACAAAAGAAAAATGTGAAAAATATGCAAACAGTTGAAAAATGTGTCTTTTTTAGATGTAAATATTGTAGGTCATAGATTCCATATAACACAGGGAGTACATCTAAATGGGCTAGTGAAGAAACTGATAGCTCATTTAGTGCTCAATGAAGTAGCAAAAAAACTCAAACCAAATCATTTTCGACACAGCCCATCGACAGATACTTCTATACCTTCTTTTTTTAAAGTGAACCACTGCTGCACTAGATCAGAAAACACCACCACATAATTGGTAAAGGCACGCGAACAAGAACTAGAAAATACAGTTAAGGGAATGTACCTCACTATACCTAAAATATGACAATTCTACTTTAATGTGCAATAACTGGGGCCAAACTCAATGAATTAGAGTACTGGCTTGAAGAAATTAACTGTAGCGCAATCTGTATGAACAAACACTGGTTAAATAGTTCACATATAGAATTGTGTGTTCCATTTGGATGCTTACTGATCAGAAGTTATTGCAGAAGAAATGTTGCGTATGAAACAGTATCGATCTGTGCTTTAAATAGTCTACAAGTAATCAGTTATAGATTTTAGTAGTCTGTGTATAGAAGATATATTTGAAGCAGAAGCAGTGGTCCTACACACACAAAAAATTGTAATTATATCACTCTATTGTATACAAGGAAATGCCGAAAAAATTCATAGGTAAACTCAGTAAGCTACTACTATCAGGTTCAAAATAGAGACATTAGAAACTTTTCATGATCAATGACATTAACATAGACATAAGAGAAAAAAGAAAGAACATATCTCACATAATAAATACGATCAGTCACTTAGTCCCTAGTGCATCAAGGAACAGCCCATAAGGCTAGGAGCATGCTTAGACAACATAATGAACAATGAGCAGAGAGATTATGTACAATGTACTGTGGTTAAATTAGGACTATCTAATGATAAGTACTATGTCTAAACATTAAAGCAAGCACTCTTTGAATGTACCAGAAGTTTTGTAAAATAAAGAATACTAAATATGAACAACAATGAAAATATGATAAGGGAACTAAAATTCGTGGACTGGTCCATAAACTGGCCACTGAGAGAACTATTGATTAACACATTACTTTGTTTCTAGACACAATTCAAAGTATACTAAATAGCAACTGACCAACCATTTATAAGCAAAATATTAATAACACTAAATGCAGACCACAAAATATTAAAATATAGAATGCTCTGAACTGAATAAGACAAGAACACTGCTTCTGATAGCTGAAGATAGATCTATTGAAAGTGGTTAAGTGAAGAAAATAATGCAAAACTTAAACATGACTACAAAACTGAATTTAAAATAGCCCAGCGTGAAGCAAATGATAATTACATTTTGAAAACATGAAGTAGCATTGAATTTCATTAAAAGTGAAGTAAACCAATCCAAAAAGGTGATACCATTCCGATAGACTCTAAAATATTAAATGAATACTTTGGAAACTGTATGGTCTTTCATCATTTAAGCTGCTACACAACATAGTATCTGAGACATTTCTACACCAGGCAAAAAATATAACAACCTGTTGTGGTCTAAAATTACTCTCCACAATACTAGCAAATCAATTAACAACCTTGGAAATTCTAAAACAAAGGGCTACTCTGGAATGAATAACTTTGTAATAAAGAGCGTAGCAAATAAAATTAAAATATCATTGATTTACCTAGTCAACAGAACTCTGGCAGACGGTATTTTCCCTGCAGATCTTAAAATCACTTTAACTCTCCCAATTTTTAAGAAAGGAGAAAGACATCATCCTAGTAATTCTGAACTGATTGCAGTTGTTCCAATTGTATCAAAATTAATAGAAATCTGTACACATAAACGAATACAGTACATGACTATTTTGAAAACAACATGTTATCGAATGCAGACCAGTTTGGTTTTTGATAAAATGTGTCATCAGTAATAGCAGTAGGAAATCTGCTACATATTATATATGAATCTGTTGGAAAGAGACATGTTACATGTGCTACACTTATAAACTTGAGCAAACCCTTAGAACTCAGTGACACACAAGCTGCCTATGGCGTTAGAGATACATTATTGAGTATATTTGGGACCTATTTAACTGACAGGCTGTATTCAGTATACCAAAATAATCATACATCATAATTGTTCAAAATAAAATATGGAATACCACAGGGGTCAGTTCTTAGACCTTTCCTCTTCATTGTGTATATAATGACTTCTCAAGTCACTTACCATGTGAGGATGTGCTGTATGCTGACGATATCATACTGATAATAACAGACAAGAGCTTACAATCTGTTCAAAATTAGAATAGAGAAATAATAGAAATGACTATTCCCTGGTGTCTGTCCAACCAGCTGTCCATTAACAACACAAAAGCAAAACAACTCCATGTTAGTCTCAGAGCAATGAAGTCTAGAATGTAAAATTACTTGGACTTGTGATTGATTGTCATGGGATGGACATATTAATTACTTAAGTAGCAAATTGGCAAGAGTTTAGAGCTTTATTTTTGCTACACAATTTAAGATAAAATATCAGTAGGTGCAACCACAACGGAGGGGTATCTGTTGAGAGGCCAGACAAACATGTGGTTCCTGAAGAGGGGCAGCAGCCTTTTCAGTAGTTGCAGGGGCAACGGTCTGGATGATTGACTGATCTGGCCTTGTAACATTAACCAAAACGGCCTTGCTGTGCTGGTACTGCGAACGGCTGAAAGCAAGGGGAAACTACAGCCGTAATTTTTCCCGAGGACATGCAGCTCTACTGTATGATTAAATGATGATGGCGTCCTCTTGGGTAAAATATTCTGGAGGTAAAATAGTCCCCCATTCCGACCTCCGGGCAGGGACTACTCAAGAGGACGTCGTTATCAGGAGAAAGAAAACTAGCGTTCTACGGATCGGAGCGTGGAATGTCAGATCCCTTAATCGGGCAGGTAGGTTAGAAAATTTAAAAAGGGAAATGGATAGGTTAAAGTTAGATATAGTGGGAATTAGTGAAGTTCGGTGGCAGGAGGAACAAGACTTTTGGTCAGGTGATTACAGGGTTATAAATACAAAATCAAATAGGGGTAATGCAGGAGTAGGTTTAATAATGAATAAAAAAAATAGGAGTGCGGGTTAGCTACTACAAACAGCATAGTGAACGCATTATTGTGGCCAAGATAGACACAAAGCCCATGCCTACTACAGTAGTACAAGTTTATATGCCAACTACCTCTGCAGATGATGAAGAAATAGATGAAATGTATGACGAGATAAAAGAAATTATTCAGGTAGTGAAGGGAGACGAAAATTTAATAGTCATGGGTGACTGGAATTCGTCAGTAGGAAAAGGGATAGAAGGAAACATAGTAGGTGAATATGGATTTGGGGGGAAGGAATGAAAGAGGAAGCCGCCTTGTAGAATTTTGCACAGAGCATAACTTAATCATAGCCAACACTTGGTTCAAGAATCATAAAAGAAGGTTGTATACCTGGAAGCATCCTGGAGATACTCAAAGGTATCAGATAGATTATATAATGGTAAGACAGAGATTTAGGAACCAGGTTTTAAATTGTAAGACATTTCCTGGGGCAGATGTGGATTCTGACCACAATCTATTGGTTATGAACTGCAGATTGAAACTGAAGAAACTGCAAAAAGGTGGGAATTTAAGGGGATGGGACCTGGATAAACTGAAAGAACCAGAGGTTGTAGAGAGTTTCAGGGAGAGCATAAGGGAACAATTGACAGGAATGGGGGAAAGAAATACAGTAGAAGAAGAATGGGTAGCTCTGAGGGATGAAGTAGTGAAGGCAGCAGAGGATCAAGTAGGTAAAAAGATGAGGGTTAATAGAAACCCTTGGGTAACAGAAGAAATATTGAATTTAATTGATGAAAGGAGAAAATATAAAAATGCAGTAAATGAAGCAGGCAAAAAGGAATACAAACGTCTCAAAAATGAGATCGAGTGCAAAATGGCTAAGCAGGGATGGCTAGAGGACAAATGTAAGGATGTAGAGGCATGTCTCACTAGGGGTAAGATAGATACTTCCTACAGGAAAATTAAAGGGACCTTTGGAGAGAAGAGAACCACTTGTATGAATGTCAAGAGCTCAGATGGCAACCCAGTTCTAAGCAAAGAAGGGAAGGCAGAAAGGTGGAAGGAGTATATAGAGGGTTTATACAAGGGCGATGTACTTGAGGACAATATTATGGAAGTGGAAGAGGATGTAGATGAAGACGAAATGGGAGATAAGATACTGCGTGAAGAGTTTGACAGAGCACTGAAAGACCTGAGTCGAAACAAGGCCCCGGGAGTAGACAACATTCCATTTGAACTACTGATGGCCTCGGGAGAGCCAGTCATGACAAAACTCTACCATCTGGTGAGCACGATGTATGAGACAGGCGAAATACCCTCAGACTTCAAGAAGAATATAATAATTCCAATCCCAAAGAAAGCAGGTGTTGACAGATGTGAAAATTACCGAACTATCAGTTTAATAAGTCACAGCTGCAAAATACTAACGCGAATTCTTTACAGACGAATGGAAAAACTGGTAGAAGCCGACCTCGGGGAAGATCAGTTTGGATTCCGTAGAAATGTTGGAACACGTGAGGCAATACTGACCTTACGACTTATCTTAGAAGGAAGATTAAGGAAAGGCAAACCTACGTTTCTAGCATTTGTAGACTTAGAGAAAGCTTTTGACAATGTTAACTGGAATACTCTCTTTCAAATTCTGAAGGTGGCAGGGGTAAAATACAGGGAGCGAAAGGCTATTTACAGTTTGTACAGAAACCAGATGTCAGTTATAAGAGTCGAGGGGCATGAAAGGGAAGCAGTGGTTGGGAAAGGAGTAAGACAGGGTTGTAGCCTCTCCCCGATGTTATTCAATCTGTATATTGAGCAAGCAGTAAAGGAAACAAAAGAAAAATTCGGAGTAGGTATTAAAATTCATGGAGAACATGAGTAATAATGTGCTGGTTTAATCTTATTATGCATTTTTTTAATAACATCTGCAATATGGAATATTGCTGTGGGGAAATGCACCAGAGTCACTTTACATTTTTCAGTGGCAGATGAAAGTCATTACATGTATTCTAGGTCTGCCTCAGAGAGAGACTTTCGGAAGTAAGTTCAGAACACTTAACATACTGACAGTCCCCAGCCTTTACATCTATACTTGTCGGATTTACGCTACAGCAAACTTAAACAAATTTCGGCTAAGTAATAATGCTCATTCGGTCAGTACAAGAAATAGCCACATAATGGATTTACTGCACTCAAGACTTTGTCACACACACAACAGCTGTAAACACATGAGCATTAAATTCTTCAACAGACTGCCAAAAACCGCTCACTGGACTCCCTTAAACAAGTACAAGAAACTTTAAGAAACTTTTGCACAGTTGATGAATTTATGGAGAGTGAGTTACAAGAACTGTGCTCCAGGTAGCCGTACGTCTCAGTAAGTACAATGCAATTATAATTATATATTTAATTACATTTAAATAAATATATTCATATGAGCATTTTGCTTCAAGTAGTTATAATCTGTAAATGTATATAATTAATGTATATATCTGCATAATTCATATTAAATTATAATTCAGCATATATACAGGGTGTCTCACCTAACTCTGCCACCTCAAATATCTCTGAAACAACAATAGATATTCAAAAACGGTTTTCACCAGCGTGAAGGTACAGCAGGGGCTTAGGAAACGAAATACTATGCAAAATTTTAAAACATAAATAAATTCTATTTTAAACACAAACTTGTGTATTTTTAAATGGACTTCCTATTGTTTTGTATGCAATCAATAGCATGAAAAATCACAAAAATAATTACGTTGGTTGCATCACAATACGTCAATTACATCCTGAGAAATTGCGAAGCGAGGTTAATGCTTGAAATAAATGAAGCGCGCAGCTAGCACACGTCCTGAGACTCAAGTGTGCAGCTCACACTGCCGGTAATCGTGATGTGGTTGACGTACTGAGTCAGTGGAGTGTTAATGTATGGTGTGGTATTGTATGACAACACATCATTGGCCTATATTTTATTGATGGCACT
This sequence comes from Schistocerca cancellata, assembly GCF_023864275.1. NCBI lineage: Eukaryota > Metazoa > Arthropoda > Insecta > Orthoptera > Acrididae > Schistocerca > Schistocerca cancellata. The sequence continues at coordinate 18,653,919 of NC_064633.1, read as the reverse complement.
CCTGAAGGGGGACAGTTTAGCCCCTTCTTGAGCTGTACCTTACTTGAACCGGTTCACCTCTTATAATGTGTTAAATTATGCGGTATCACAGATGATGGGTGTTCTGTACATAATGTTTATTGATGCGAAATGACAACTAGAGGTACAATTAGTGGTAACCCACTTGGTTTCACGTTTGTAAACCTAATAGGCTCTGAAATACACTCCTGGAAATTGAAATAAGAACACCGTGAATTCATTGTCCCAGGAAGGGGAAACTTTATTGACACATTCCTGGGGTCAGATACATCACATGATCACACTGACAGAACCACAGGCACATAGACACAGGCAACAGAGCATGCACAATGTCGGCACTAGTACAGTGTATATCCACCTTTCGCAGCAATGCAGGCTGCTATTCTCCCATGGAGACGATCGTAGAGATGCTGGATGTAGTCCTGTGGAACGGCTTGCCATGCCATTTCCACCTGGCGCCTCAGTTGGACCAGCGTTCGTGCTGGACGTGCAGACCGCGTGAGACGACGCTTCATCCAGTCCCAAACATGCTCAATGGGGGACAGATCCGGAGATCTTGCTGGCCAGGGTAGTTGACTTACACCTTCTAGAGCACGTTGGGTGGCACGGGATACATGCGGACGTGCATTGTCCTGTTGGAACAGCAAGTTCCCTTGCCGGTCTAGGAATGGTAGAACGATGGGTTCGATGACGGTTTGGATGTACCGTGCACTATTCAGTGTCCCCTCGACGATCACCAGTGGTGTATGGCCAGTGTAGGAGATCGCTCCCCACACCATGATGCCGGGTGTTGGCCCTGTGTGCCTCGGTCGTATGCAGTCCTGATTGTGGCGCTCACCTGCATGGCGCCAAACACGCATACGACCATCATTGGCACCAAGGCAGAAGCGACTCTCATCGCTGAAGACGACACGTCTCCATTCGTCCCTCCATTCACGCCTGTCGCGACACCACTGGAGGCGGGCTGCACGATGTTGGGGCGTGAGCGGAAGACGGCCTAACGGTGTGCGGGACCGTAGCCCAGCTTCATGGAGACGGTTGCGAATGGTCCTCGCCGATACCCCAGGAGCAACAGTGTCCCTAATTTGCTGGGAAGTGGCGGTGCGGTCCCCTACGGCACTGGGTAGGGTCCTACGGTCTAGGCGTGCATCCGTGCTTCGCTGCGGTCCGGTCCCAGGTCGACGGGCACGTGCACCTTCCGCCGACCACTGGCGACAACATCGATGTACTGTGGAGACCTCACGCCCCACGTGTTGAGCAATTCGGCGGTACGTCCACCCGTCCTCCCGCATGCCCACTATACGCCCTCGCTCAAAGTCCGTCAACTGCACATACGGTTCACGTCCACGCTGTCGCGGCATGCTACCAGTGTTAAAGACTGCGATGGAGCTCCGTATGCCACGGCAAACTGGCTGACACTGACGGCGGCAGTGCACAAATGCTGCGCAGCTAGCGTCATTCGACGGCCAACACCGCGGTTCCTGGTGTGTCCGCTGTGCCGTGCGTGTGATCATTGCTTGTACAGCCCTCTCGCAGTGTCCGGAGCAAGTATGGTGGGTCTGACACACCGGTGTCAATGTGTTCTTTTTTCCATTTCCAGGAGTGTATGTGGCTTTTAAAAGATAGCAACAGCGTCACAGTGTCTGAGATAATGCTTTGCATTACATGCTCAGAGCAGGGGTTGCCTGCACTGGCACCTGTATCCTGCCATAAACATACAATATACCACGACACGCTCTACCTTCTGTGTACAAGTGTCTCCTAATCTGGTCTGCTGGACTGCTCTCATATTGTTACGTAATTCACATACATTGCCACATTAAAACCTGTTTTCTTGTGGCTTGTTACATTTGCCATCATCTAGTCGATATGCCGGCCTTCGGTAATGAAGAAAAACTAGATATTATTTTAATTTATGTCGAATGTCACAGAAATGAAACCACAGCTGTGACACTGTATGCTGAAAGCTATCCAGATGGGAGGTGTCCATCACATCGAACCACTGGCAACGTTTGCAAGACACTCACGTTAACAAGAAGCTGGGCTCCCAAAAAACGTCGATGTACAACGCCAGCGACTGGCAATGGAAACGAAACTGCTGTTCTGGCTGCTGTAGCGCACAATCGTCAGGTGGGTGGGTGAGAAATTGCACGAGGTGTAGGAATAAGCCACAGTAGTGTGTGCAGAATCTTGCATTGGCATCGGTTTCATCCGTTCCATATCTCACTGCACCAAGAACTGTATGGGAATTACTTTGAAGCATGCATTGCATTCTGTCATTTTGCACTTCAGCAGCTGCAAGGTAGTCCAGTATTCCGAAGCAATATGTTGTTTATGGATGAGGCTTCATTTATAAATCATGGTAGTGTGAATCTTCGGAACATGCATTACTGGTCCATGCAAGATCCCCACTGGATTCGCCAGGTTGCTCATCGACGACAGTGGATCGTCAATATTTGGTGCGATATCAATGCTAACTGTATTGTAGGTCCTTATTTTTACCATGGAACATTGAATGGAACCGATATGCATCATTTCTTCAACACACACTAGCGATCCTCATGGAGGATCTAGGATTGGAAATTCGTCTATCAGTGTGGTTCCAACATGATGGATGTCCTGCAAGCAGAGCAAAAGTTGCCAGAAGCGTTCTAGATGCGACATTTCCAAATAGGTGGAAGGGGCGGGGAGGTAGTGTGCGATGGCCAGCATGATCACCCAGCTTGACGCCATTAGACTTCTGTCTCTGGGGCGCAGTGAGAGACAGAGTGTAGCAGCAATCCCCAACGACAGTAGAGGATATGCAACATCGTATTACTGTGGCACGTGCGGCAATATCTGTAGAACCTCTACAATCTGTGCAACACTCTCTCGTTACTCGTCTTCAAACGTGTATTGATGCAAACGGAGGGCACTTCGATCATATGTTGCCGTGATACAGTTTCATTGGTCAAGATGTGGGTGTATTTTCTATGCTGGATGTAATGCACAACAATACAGTTTCTGTGGGTGACGGGGCACTAGTAAATGTGTTTAGCAAAGTGAATTCAAGTGTGTTATCTCTAATTGTAGCTCTAGTTGTCATTTCGCTTCAATAAACACGTTGTCGTAGTTGTGTTGTTGTTGTTGTGGTCTCCAGTCCTGAGACTGGTTTGATGCACCTCTCCATGCTACTCTATCCTGTGCAAGCTTCTTCATCTCCCAGTACTTACTGCAACCTATATCCTTCTGAATCTTCTTAGTGTATTCATCTCATGGCCTTACCTCTACGATTTTTACCCTCCACGCTGCCCTCCAATGCTAAATTCGTGATCCCTTGATGCCTCAGAACATGTCCTACCAACCGGTCCCTTCTTCTTGTCAAGTTGTGCCACAAACTCCTCTTTTCCCCAATTCTATTCAATACCTCTTCATTAGTTATGTGATCTACCCATCTAATCTTCAGCATTCTTCTGTAGCACCACATTTCGAAAGCTTCTATTCTCTTCTTGTCCAAATTATTTATCGTCCATGTTTCACTTCCATACATGGCTACACTCCATACAAATACTTTCAGAAACGGCTTCCTGACACTTAAATCTGTACTCGATGTTAACAAATTTCTCTTCCTCAGAAACACTTTCCTTGCCATTTCCAGACTACATCTTATATCCTCTCTACTTCGACCATCATCAGTTATTTTGCTCCCCAAATAGTAAAACTCCTTTACTACTTTAAGTGCCTCATTTCCTAATCTAATTCCCTCAGCATCACCCAGCTTAATTCGACTACATTCCATTATCCTCGTTTTGCTTTGGTTGATGTTCATCTTATATCCTCCTTTCAAGACACTGTCCATTCCGTCCAACTGCTCTTCCAAGCCCTTTGCTGTCTCTGACAGAATTACAATGTCATCCGCGACCCTCAAAGTTTTTATTTCTTCTCCATGGATTTTAGTACCTACTTTTCTTTTGTTTCCTTTACTGCTTGCTCAACACACAGACTGAATAACATCCGGTAGAGGCTACAACCCTGTCTCACTCCTTTCCCAAGCACTGCTCCCCTTTCACGTCCAACGACCCTTATAACTGCCATCTGGTTTCTGTAAAAATTGTAAATAGCCTTTCGCTCCCTGTATTTTACCCCTGCCACCTTCAGAATTTGAAAGAGAGTATTCCAGTCAACATTGTCAAAAGCCTTCTCTAAGTCTACAAATGCTAGAAACGTAGGTTTGCCTTTTCTGAATCTTTCTTCTAAGATAAGTCGTAAGGTCAGTATTGCCTCACGTGTTCCAATATTTCTACGGAATCCAAACTGATCTTCCCCATGGTTGGCTTCTTTGCTTAGAACTGGGTTTCCATCTGAGCCCTTGATGTTTATACAAGTGGTTCTCTTTTCTCCAAAGGCCTCTTTAATTTTCCCGTAGGCAGTATCTATCTTACCCCTAGTGAGATAAGCCTCTACATCCTTACATTTGTCCTCTAGCCATCCCTGTTTAGCCATTTTGCACTTCCTGTCGATCTCATTTTTGAGACGTTTGTATTCCTTTTAGCATGTTTCATTTACTGCATTTTATATTTTCTCCTTTCATCAGTTAAATTCAATATTTCTTCTGTTATCCAAGGATTTCTACTAGCTCTCGTCTTTTTACCTACTTGATCCTCTGCTGCCTTCACTACTTCATCCCTCAAAGCTACCCATTCTTCTTCTACTGTAGTTCTTTCCCCCGTTCTTGTCAATTGTTCCCTTATGCTCTCCCTGAAACTCTGTACAACCTCTGGTTTAGTCAGTTTATCCAGGTCTCATCTCCTTAAATTCCCACCTTTTTGAAGTTTCTTCAGTTTTAATCTACAGTTCATAACCAATAGATTGTGGTTAGAGTCCACATCTGCCCCTGGAAATGTCTTACAATTTAAAACCTGGTTCCTAAATCTCTGTCTTACCATCTATCTGATACCTTCTAGTATCTCCAGGATTCTTCCATGTATACAACCTTCTCTTATGATTCTTGAACCAAGTGTTAGCTATGATTAAGTTATGCTCTATGCAAAATTCTACAAGATGGCTTCCTCTTCCATTTCTTACCCCCAATCCATATTCACCTACTATGTTTCCTTCTCTCTCTTTTCCTACTCTCGAATTCCAGTCACCCATGACTATTAAATGTTCGTCTCCCTTCACGACCTGAATAATTTCTTTTATCTCATCATACATTTCATCATTTTTTTCATCATATGCAGAGCTAGTTTACCCACACTCCTATTTTTTTTATTCATTATTAAACCTACTCCTGCATTACCCCTATTTGATTTTGTATTTATAACCATGTATTCACCTGACCAAAAGTCTTGTTCTTCCTGCCACCGAACTTCACTAATTCCCACTTTATCTAACTTTAATCTATCCTTTTCCCTTTTGAAATTTTCTAACCTACCTGCCCGATTAAGGGATCCGACATTCCACACTCCGATCCATAGAACACCAGTTTTCTTTCTCCTGATGACGTCCTCTTGAGTAGTCCCTGCCCGGAGGTCGGAATGGGGGACTATTTTACCTCCAGAATATTTTACCCAAGAGGACGCCATCATCATTTAACCATACAGTAAAGCTGCATGCCCTTGGGAAAAATTACGGCTGCAGTTTCCCCTTGCTTTCAGCTGTTCACAGTATCAGCACAGCAAGGCCATTTTGGTTAGTGTTACAAGGCCAGATCAGTCAATCATCCAGACTTGCCTCTGCAACTACTGCAAAGGCTGCTGCCCCTCTTCAGGAACCACACGTTTGTCTGGCCTCTCAACAAATACCCCTACATTGTGGTTGCACCTACGGTACGGCCATCTGTATTGCTGAGGCACGCAAGCCTCCCCACCAACGGCAAGGTCCATGGTTCATGGGGGGGGGGGGGGATACATGCATACATTTACAATTTGAAAAACGTAACTTGCTGTTGGACGTGTTACTTGTTTATTTTTTTAGGTTGTGCATACCTTCCCATTGTGTGAGCCCCTGACACAGGCAGCGTGAGGTGCATGCTTGAGTCTCAGGACGTGTGCTTGCTTCATTTATTTCAAGTGTCAACTCTGCTTCGCAATTTCTTGGGATGTAATTGACGTATTACTGTGAAAATTCTGAGTAATTGATTTGACTCTTTACATGACTAAATGTGACCTTACAAAGGTTAAACAATTTTGCAAATATTAAGTTTAATTAAGGGAATAGTAACATGTAGCAACTGTCAAAGCAGCCTATTCTCTGTTAATCTGTAGTAATGGGTTAATTATTTTACAGTTTACCTGATCAGATTCGCTGTGGAAGCACAGATATTTAAAAAGATATTAAACACACTATGTTTCAGTAATGACTATATGTTTCGTAAAAAATCTAATGATATGAATGTTGATGACATATTCAGTAGTAAGGAATTAGTTATATTGCACTTTACTTTTGCTGGGTAATAAATCACGACTTCGCAGTAATTAAAGTGTACATATTCATTGCATTTAACTATAGATTATTTTGTGAAATAATCTGGTGGTAGAAATGTTACAATTTTCAAAGCAGTTTTTGTGGAAAGCGCATTGTAGGAATGTAATTTGAAATTTTTGAATGTTGCTGTGATCTGGATCATGCTAAAACCTACACATGCTGTAAGTGCTAATCTGTTGGTAGAAATGTTACAATTTTCAAAGCAGTTTTTTTGGAAAGCGCATTGTAGGAATGTAATTTGAAATTTTGAATGTTGCTGTGATCTGGATCATGCTAAAACCTACACATGCTGTAAGTGCTAATGATTAATGACTGTTCTTCTGGGTATTTCATGAACTATTACTACAGTCTTCTTTGCTAATTTAATATTCTTGTATTTGGTATGCTCTATACTTGCATATAGTAGCGAAAGTAAGTGGGATAATAAACCAGTGTTCATTAATTAAACTGTAATGAAAAGAGATATCATGAATGTTATGTGTACTAAGAATCACATTGACTCTAATAGAAACAACTTTCGACAGATAAATAATGGTACAAATAATGAGGCATTGAAAGCTATCGATAGACATGTGAAGAATCTTATTTAGAGTGGGAAAAAATAACTAATACAATCACCACTGCTTAATTAGCCCATTTTAACTTGATGTCATACCTTGTATGTATTAGTTTGGTGCATAAGTTTGAAGAGTTTTTTTGCATGTTATTATGGTTGCTACAGGTTTATTTGTCAATTTTCATTGTTTTGTAGTTCACTGTTGCTATTTGAGTTAACATACTGTCATTTTGTCATTTGGAGATGAGTGAAGCTGTGGGTGGTAGAAAATGGAGTGCCAAATGGAGAAATCGGAACATTTCCAACATATTCTTCTATTTGAGTTCAGTAGAGGGATGACAGCAGCGGAGGCAGTCAGGAACGTTTGCGCTGTGCATGGGGATAATGCCACCAGACAGAGATGCAAGGTAAGAAAATTGTTTCCTCGTTTCAAGAAGACTGTTTTTGACATTAGCGACTCTCCACGCTCAGAAAGACCCTCATGGGTCTTCCTTCTCTGTAACAGAATTCCAGAGGCTAATCGTAATGACCCGGTATATTGCCAATAAATCTAAGCATTTTCTGTACTTGCAACTGGGACTACGCTTCATAGCCTTAACCAACAGATACTTCTATGTGTCTGTATGGCTTGATGGGCTATATTTATTTTTTATTAATCTCATAGTTAAAAGCTCCTCCAACTGTACGGGTCTTACAAGCAGGTCAGGTAAACAAACTCCCCAGAGAACCGGCGAAAGCAAATGTAAATAGCTGCGAATTGTGTTACCGGTAACATGAAATCCACCAAATTCTGCTTTATTATACCATATGTGTCATAGGTTTCAACAATTCCAGCACATTGCTTTAAGTATGTGTGAGACGAGCACAACAGAATATTAAAAGTTTTAACGGTGAGAGGACAGAAGATTTTATCTTTCACTTAACATGTTTGGAGGAAGCGTTTCTTGACAGTATGTGTGACTGTTTTGGTGAGATGAGTGCAGTGACATAAGGCAGAATAAGATTTGTAAATGTGTGGTTCATTATTCGCAAGTGATGAACGGTAGGCGATTTTCGGGGTCTTAATGGTTGAACATAGTCACATGCTTCAGTAGTTTGTCAAAACGTATCAATTCAGATGTATATACTAGTATGAAGCGCCGTACAGTAATCCGTCAGAGTTATCCAAATATGCTTTAAAACTTCAGAAGTGTTGAGTTTTTCAAGGTTTGGCGTAAATGTGGTTGGTGCTTAATAAGAGTATTTGTCAACATAGTTAAACACCTGTTGCCGCGGACAAAAGTTGTGATAATATTAAGAAAAACGTCCGTAAAGTGAAAGAATTACAAATAACCAGTTTGTTTATTTGGAAAATGAATGGAAGTAGCTGTTGTATTTGGTTTTCTAGGGTGTCAACAGGAAAACTCTGCATTAATACACCGAAGTGCGCCGCTACCCTCTCCGTACATTATTGCAAGCAGCTTTTATAACGAAAGTACAGAAATCAGAGTTATCATGATTTGTATATCTGCATTCGGTTTTGTGTTATATTTATAAAATCCTTGTACAGGCGAGAACGTATTTGCTGCTAATTCGAAAGGGAGTGTGGAAGACTTGTAGTCCAAGTCTCGACAAGTCAGTGCAATCATTTTTGCTAGGCACTCGTTCCTTAATAAGCGAACTTTTTATTATTTGCAGGATATCATCATGTAGAAGTTGCGATTCAGTTCACAAGAAATTTAATGACCTCAGATGAAAGAAAGTATTTACATTTAACATGTGTGTGAAGGACATATTAATTTTTCATCATGGATTATCATAATTTAACAATGTTTCTGCTTTGATTACTCCAAAGGCAAGTCAGTGCAAAGTACCTTGTTTATTTCATACAGTAGCATGTCATTCAGAATTAGTAAAACATTCAAAAATTCAACATTTTGGTGGATTTTAAGCTGAGGTACACAATGCCATCTTCAAATTGCAGAAATGACGGAGCTCGGTGGCAGGTTCAGCAGTGCAAAAGCGGCAGACTATGATCGGCAGTTTGAGGAAGACCTTGAACGTGCCAGAGCACTTAGTCTTGAAAGTTTAGCATTGGAAAAATTTAGGCAACAGAAGGAGCTTGAGAAATTCAGAGTGAAAACACAAAGTGTGCCAATAACAGGTTTGTCAGAATAACATATCAGTTATTTAGTTAACATCTTCGATCCTTTCCTTAAACATTTTGCTGTAAAGGAATGAACTTGCTTACAGAGCAGTTGGAAGAAAAATTATGTGTGAAAGTGAGTGCATATTAACTTATTGATTTACAGGCTATTGTAATTTTTGCCATTAGATTGTCATAGGCTAAATTTTCATTGTGCGGCCTCTCATTTATTCATCATGTAAAGTTTGTTGATCTTTCTTGCTTATTGTGTTGGGAATGTAGTATGGAGGTATCATGACTTCCACTTCTGCTTCAACCAGTCTTCCTTTGTTTCATTGGTGCATTTTGACGTGAAGACAAATATAGTTCTGCATATAATCATTTGATTATAAGTGATATATCTGCACTGAATTAGTTCACACTGTGATGTATTGTGACTTGCATGTAATATTGTCATTCTGCTGCTTGAATTATCCAGTGCCATAAATTGCAAAACTGTATGGTTTCTGGTAGGATAATTCTTACTCTGTTGAACTATATATTGTAGTGAGTGGAAGGCTCTATGTATTTCATTTTGTTAATGTAAGGCACTTTTGTACCAATAAATTTGACCCAGAATGACATTTTAATCCCTTAAATTTATGAATTTAATTAGTTGACTAAGTGATTCATATGAAATGCAAAGATGCGGATTCCATCACTTAATTTGCAAGCCAAATCAGTACATGTAATGTAATACTAATTTAGGTGCAAATAAATTTGTCCTTTGGCCATTCTGCGCAGTAGTAGGCCTATAGGATTTGTACAGTGGATTAGAGCTTTCTAATCAAAAAGAAGTCTAGTGCCATTGTGGGTACTTTTTCATATGAAAAAAATATGAAAAAAATCATAATTCGTGCATGTAACTAAAACCTATAAATAACTTAACTGCACAGAGAAATTACATTCAAAAAGGCTCAGACAAGCTTTCCAAATATTCCACCGTTCACAAAATTCTACTCTGTCAAGATGCTGCATACATATTTGTACCTGCTAACAAACAAAAAGAAGAGCAGCATATTAACAAGACTGAACCTTTGGATAGCAATAGCTCTTTACACACACACAAACACAAACACTCTCTCTCTCTCTCTCTCTCTCTCTCTCTCTCTCTCTCTCTCTCTCTCTTACACTACACTGTGCCAGCGGCTGCTACAGCCCTTCAGTGGCTTGTGGTGGATTTGATGAGGGGTGAGAAGTGATAGGGTTGCAAGGGAGGGAGGGTGGGCTGGAGAAGGGTGACGAGGGGCTGAGAGGGAGAGGCCATAGGTTGACAGCATACAAATGCAGCATGGGCACATGCAAGACTTCCAGTCGTGATCTCAGGTTGCACATGTCGAGGATGAGAAGTGAATTGAGAGTGGTAGACAAGACAGAGAAAGAGAGTTCTGGTGCCAGATTAATGAAGTTGCAGTACTGAAGTAGGGATTGAAGTGAATGTGGGGCAAGGAGCTAATAGAAAACGTGATAAATAGGACTATAGGAACAAAGAATGTGTTGCAAGAATAGCTCCCATCTACGTAGTTCAGAGAAGCTGGTGTTGGGAAGGAAGGAATGGAGAATTAAGAGGGCAAGGGCTGTTAAGCAGCCATTGAAACTGAGCATGTGCTCAGCAGCCTGTTCTACCACTGGATGGTTAACTCTGCTTCTGGGCACAGTTCGGTAGTGACATTCATGCAGATTGACAGCTCGTTGGTTATCATGCCCACATAAAATCCTTTGCAAAAATTGCAGCAGAGCTGGTGTATATGACACGACTGCTTTCATGGGTGGCTCTGCCTCTGATTGGTTAGGACTCGTTGTAGTATGTACGAGGTGCATGTATTAGACAGATTTTGCAGCCTGCTCTTCTACAGGGGTATGACACAAGCAGCAAATCCTAGTTTAGCTATAGCTCCAACCTCTTGCAGTGTTCCTATCATGTGCGCTTGCTGTGCTTCTTCATTCTGCATTCCTATCCTGCACACCTTCCGCCTCTCCCTTTTGCATTACTGTCCTGTGCAACTGCTGCCTCTCCTTTCTGCATTCCTGACACATGCACTGTCCCACCTTCTACCTCTCCCTTGTACCTCCTGCTCAGCTGTCAGGCACTCTCTTTTCCAACCCTCCCTCCCACTCTCTGCCTTCTTTCTCCTCTCACCCATCTCCACTAGACACAAGACTCACACCAGTCAAGCTGCAGATGGGACCAATGACCCCACTGGCAAATTACTTTTTAAAATATGTTTAGCTCTAGCATACGATGTTTTTCATAAACTGATGTGCCTACTATCTTTTTACATATCATAGTTTTACTGACCTTATACATAATGATTTTTGGGACATGTAAGTCATTTGCTAATTGCATTTATCTAATCATATGATTGCTGATGATCAGCACATAAATTTTGATGGCATGCAGTTGCCAAGGACGATGTGTTTTACATCTGTACATCCTTAGGAAATACGGAAGCGTCCGATCCCGCCCGTCTGCTTTGACCCATGACGTCACAAATATGGCGGAAACAAAAACAAACACACACACTTTCCACAAGAAGCCTAATGACACTAACGGGACAAGCGCGGGAAATGGGGTGTTTTGGGTGGGGGGGGGCAAACTAAATATAAACAAATTTAGACGTCTTGCGTAGCTACAACGTGTAAGTGAAGACAGCCATGCATGAATACCCACCCACCTCCCCAGGGGTCGTAACCCCTGCAACCCATAGAAGATAAAGATGCTTCAGTAGCTGATTAGTGTTTTTTGTCTTTTCTAAAAAAAAAAAAAAATCTCACGGGATAGAACGAACAGATCAGGAAGATAAATATAATAAACTAAAACAGAAATTGGAGGAAACAGATAATTAAAATAAGTAATAAGCGTTTTTAAATTAAAAAAAAAGAAATCTCACAAGATAGAACAAACAGATCAGAAAAGTAAACAAAATAAGATAAAACAGAACTGGAGACAGCCACACTCAAACCAAACTCTGCGCCGTCATGACGTCACACACGACAACACCCTTACGTCACGGGTCAAAGCTGACGCGTGGGATTGGACGCTTCTGTCGACCCCATCCTTACTCGCAGCATCTCGCTGATTACCATAAGAGTTTGAGCTAGGTGTGCATCTGCACAGAAGAGATCATTGGCTGTCATCACCTTGATTATATATATTTGGTGTCTGTTCTTTTAGATGTGGCTGAAAGTGCAGACAGCACATAGATTATAGGTGTATGCTAATGTTACCTTCATGGTTGCCAAATAAATCTGAAATATATATATTTTTTAATATTGGAGTCTATACAGTCGAATAAATAATAGTGAGTAAAAGACATTTAGTGCCAGTAACTATATTTGCGCTTCCAGGTAAAATACATAGAACACAACAACCAAAGAACATTATATTACACACACAAAACTCAGTCTATTATATTTCACATGATGCACTTTATCGCCGTCTCATATGAAATATATTGTTCAAACAATTCCAACTCCCCCTTTGAATATATATTTTGTGGTTTGCCTTCACAAGATAAACCAAAATAGCCCCATAATGTTTTCAAACTTCTCTTTGTCCAAGGGTTTTGTCAGAAGGTCAGCCAACATGTCTTCTGTGCGCATGTAGTCCATGGCGATGTTCTGCCACTCTTTGTGGTCCCGAATAGAATGGTGCCTTATATCAATATGTTTTGTCCTAGCACTAGTGACATCATTTTTAGTTAGGTTAATGGCTCCTTTATTATCACAGAAGATCGTTATAGGTTCCACAATTAAATTGGGTTCTATTTCACATATTAATGTTCTTAGCCACAATGCTTCCTGTGTGGTGCAAGATAGCGCCACATACTCGGTCTCTTTGGTACTCAATGATGCAACAGTTTTTTGCTTTTGACAGGGCCATGTAATGAAGGCCCCCATTAATTTAAAGCAGCAGCCAGTAGTGGAGTGCTATCTCCCAATTCACTCTCCCAGTCCTCATCACTGTAGCCTTCTAGTTTTGCATTACCTTCTCTATGGTTATCTTAATTCGTGGTTTGACGTTCCTCTTAGATATCGGAATATCCTTTTCACAACTGTCCAGAGCTTTTCCTCTGGGTCTCAGCAATATCTGCTCACTGTGTTGGTGACAAAAGCATTGTTGAGTCGTGATGTTTGAGACAAGTATAACAGACTCCCTACTGCTTCTAAATATGGAACATTCCTGTCACATTCCACATCTGTTTCATTTATATTTAACTTCACTCCTACTTCCATTGGAGTAGTTTTGGGTTTACAATCACTCATGCCAAATTTCTTTGATTTTTTTTTCTGTATATGATGATTGATTTATGTTCAATTCTTGTCTCTCCTCATCCTTAGTGATCTGCATACCTAAATAATGTTTAACTTCTCCCAAATCATACAATTTAAACTTGGTTTGCAGCTGTTTCTTAAAAGTTCTCATTTGTCTTTAGTTTTCAGTCAGGATAAAGAAGTCGTCCACCTATATTGGCATTATTATTATTATTATCATCATCATCATCATCCCTTCTCTTCCCCTTTTATAGTATATAATGGAATCTGCCTTAGAGTGCTTCATATTCATATTTATTAGAGTTTTATGTCTATAAAGAAAGATGATGAGACTTACCAAACAAACGCGCTGGCAGGTCGATAGACACACAAACAAACACACAAAATTCTAGCTTTCACAACCAACGGTTGCCTCGTCAGGATAGAGGGAAAGACGAAAGGATTTGGGTTTTAAGGGAGAGGGTAAGGAATCATTCCAATCCCGGGAGCGGAAAGACTTACCTTAGGGGGAAAAAAGGACAGGTATACACTCGCACACACACACACACACACACACACACACACACACACACACACACATATCCATCCGCATATACACAGATACAAGCAGACATTTGTAAAGGCAAAGAGGCACAAAATAGATTAACATTATGTGTGAAAGCTTAGCTTCTCTTGCAGCTTATTAATCTTGGAGACCAATATTATACGTAAAAGCTTTTCTTTTCTTGTAGCAACACTGTCTGTATTAATTTAAACCATTACCTTTTCCTGTTTGTGTGTTTGCGCTACTTAACAGTGATGTTGCTATTGGCTGACTACATCACATGTCCTATGCTCTGAATATCTGCTGTCATCGGCTTGCGAGATCGCTTGACACGAGCTATGATTGGCTTACAAAAGTGCCTCACAGTCTTGCTTTCAATCCTTCTAAAAATAGCATGCAGTGTTTGGTGGAATTTGAATTTATACTTTTGTAATACGGAAATATGCAGTGTACACGATGCTGCACATCAGACATCTTTCTAAAACGTGTTTTTTCCCCTGGTGGTCTCAGCTCTCTGAGGCTGTGTGTGGTGTGTGGTGTGTGTGTGTGTGTGTGTGTGTGTGTGTGTGTGTGTCTACTTGTGACAAAGGCCTTAATGGTCTCTTTTTATTGTGCCTATCGCGACTCAGCATCTCCGCTATGTGGTGAGTAGCAACTTTCCTTCTCTGGTATTGTTACATTCCATCGTGGATCTTCCGTTGTTTGATTTTTCCCCCTGAATTTCATTTTCTAAAGTGCCGGGAAGTTGTACTCTGGTGTATAAAATCACAACCATTGAAAGGATTGATAAGTTTTACAGTTCTGAGGAAAAGTATACTGTTACTTAACATGGAAAAAGTGTATTTGCATCCGGGAGAAAGTGTATTTTTAACTGGGAAAGATCCAGGAAGTTTTTTTCCTCATCCACGTATACACCCTGTTTGTGCTTTTTGTAGGTCTGTTGGTTCCATGATCATGCCAAGGTACTTAAGGTGTCTGACCCATTTAAATTTCCCATACTTCAGTTTTTGAATGTTGAATAAGGTGCTGATGAGGTAAGATTTTTGGAAAGAAATTTGTAGACCAGATTTTTCAGTGCACACTTCGAGAAGCTGTGGCTGACGGTTGTGCTTTCTCTTTCTGCTACTAACTGTAAACTGTCTGAAAGTTAAACAAGTGATCTTAATGTCATCAATTGTTTTCTCAAGTTGGGTAAACTTAAAGTGGTCCCAGTTTTTCAATTTGAAACACAAATGAGTGTTTGGTGAGGCTTACTGTCTTGGGTCTACTTTCTCTTCTTGGAGGATGACTTTTGGCTTTACACGAAAATTATGTTCTATGAATAACAAGTGAATGCATGTCCTTACACCATTTGTGCTGCATATTTTTCAAATGAGCAGCGAAATAAGATGAACAGAGTTCGTGAGGCATTGTACCCTGAATGTATGCATCTGAGGAATGGGCCAGCAGTTGTACGCAAAAATTTCTGTTGGGCTCTCATTGTTACCCTAGTATCATCTGTGATCATATTACAAAACTAGAAAGAAAAACGACATTCATTGGTCCACATTAAGACTGTCTGTTGCACAATGCTACAACCAAAACTTTTGACGGGATGGTTCCTCTGAAAGGGCACGGCCGACTTCCTTCCCTAATCCGATGAGACCGATGACCACGCTGTCTGGTCTCCTTCCCCAAACCAACCAACCAACCAAAACTTTTGATAACTTACCTAGTGGTATAAAAGTTTGACAGACAGCAAAGTAAAATTCAAAGCAAAGTGAAAAAGTTTCTCCTTGACAACTCCTCCTGTTCTATAGAGTAATTTCTGCTACTGTAATTTTTAAAAGATGGTGGGTAGGACTATATAAATGTTCAGCGTGTAGCTGTATTTACAAATTAATTTGCACTGTGCATGTAATATGATTCATTCCAAATCATTATGATTCATTGTGCAAATAATGAATGCCACATATAACTGACCTCGGCTGCATGCTATAATAATACATTGCGGTGCTTGTATTTTGACTTCTTTTGCAATGAATGAAAATTTGTTTTATGATTAGATTGGGTTGAAATGAGTTGTACAACCTGTTTGATGGCAGGGAACTTAAAAGACAAACGATATTTGAAGTATGATTTACCTTACCACCTCTGCATGCGCTTGTGTGTGTGTGTGTGTGTGTGTGTGTGTGTGTGTGTGTGTGTGTGTGTATTACAGTTTCAGATTGCTTAGCTTTGGGATGATCTGGTGAGAGCAAAGCACAGTTTGGCTCTTTTTACCATGCTGGAGATACCATGAGTAAAGTAATATACATAAAGTGTGAAGTTGGAGGTTTCAGTATTTTCTACCTGCATAAAACATAGTAATTCTGTCACATATCAGTAGCGGTATGTTGAACTGTACTAAATTGTAAGCTGTTTCTTGTCTCACATGAGTGTAGGTATCTGTAGCTGTTCTCCATAAATCACTTGTACATATATTGAACTTTAATGGCATTTTATTAATCAGGGTAATGTTACAATAAATAGATGCATCCATATTTTCCCAGTCTCCTGGGAGAGATCTGCGTTTACTTCCCGGCTCCCACCCTCTCCCTCACCCTGTGCTGTCCCTCAGTGCAAGTGCACATGCCCCCCTCCCCTCACACACACACACACACACACACACACACACACACACACACACACGGGGCTTGCCAACACACAGGGATTTATTGGGAATGTTCTGCATTCTGTCGCTGATGTACAAACCGCCTCACCTTTATTTTTGTCTCCCTTATCACTTGTTTGTTTCCCTTGTTCTCTTGTTCCTCCGCTTTGGCGTTTGAGGTTCCTCTTTTTTCTTCTTCCTCCCTGTGCGCTCCTGAAGGCTGGCCCACGTGTCTGATGCCTTACAGGTGACTGGGTAACGCATAATTCCCAGCCCCAGGTTGACAGGTAGGGTTCATGCGTAACCCCTGTTACAGGTCAGGCCCAGCGAGGGATGATTTCCTGAGCTGCAACCTTCCTAAATTGCCAATTGGTCTCTCTGTCAGATGTTTGGTAGGTGTGATCTGAGGTGTGAACAAACACCTGAGGTGGGTGTGCCCCCTCGTGTAGGGAGCCCCCCAGTTGGAAGGAGCGCACCATCAGAGATTCTGGCAATCATGGTGGATTTTCTCGCAATGAGTCACTCTCATCGTCCCAGTCAGTGTCTACAAAATGTAAACATAATGAGACTATTGATTTAAAGACCCTTTTGGAGACGGCTTCTGATTCTCAAACACAATACCTACTCGCTGCCTTGCTTCTCCATGGCTACCCTGTTCGTGTCAAGGCCCACAGAACTTTGTATTCTTCCTGTGGTGTAATTTACACCAGGCTGCTTGACAGTGTAACCGAGGCCGAAATACAATCTTACCTCTCTGATCAGGGTGTCATTGTAGTTCAGTGTGTAATGAGAAAGATAGATTCCTCCTTAGTGCCCACCCACACTCTTTTCCTCGCCTTTTATAGGATGGTGCTGCCGTCCAAGCTCAAAGCAGGCTATGAAACTATCACAGTCTGGCCGTACATTCCGAACTCGATACACTGCTACCATTGTCATCGTTTTAACCACACTAGAACATCTTGTCGACACCCAGCCAAATGTGTAACCTGAGGCAGGGATGCACACAAGCGGGATTGTCTGCCTCCTTCTCCCTGCTGTATCAACTGCAATGGCGGCCATGCCGCCGTCTCTTGGGATGGTCCCATGTATCTAAATGAGCGGGCTGTCCAAGAGATTTGGGTAAAGGAAAAAGTGCCTTACCCAGTAACTCACAAGTTACTGGCTAGTCGCAAACCCTGTGTTCTCCCGTCTGGCACCTATAATTCTGTTCTTGCTACATTCGTCCTTAAATTCGGCTTGGAGGTTGTGAAATCGCCCAGTGTCAAGGTAGCATCGCCATCCCCCCCCCGTCCCGCTGTGCAATAAACCGTTAAACTCTTGTCTCAAGGGGCGAAGCCACTGACTACACAACCAGTAGGCAGAAAAGGAAAGGAGTAGTAGTCTGGTAAAGACTTCCTCTGTCCCTCCAACCAAACAACACCTGAGTCTTCCTCTAACCAGGAACGCTCGAAGAAGTCTGCTAAAGGCAAAAGGTCTTCTCCTTCACCAACTCGAAGATCCTGTTCGATAGTGATGCCACATGCTACCTTAGCCCAGCTGGCCTCTGTCTCGCCAGTGCACACCACCAACCGTTTTTCAGCGTTGGACTCCACGGACTGACCGCACAAGCAAGCCGATGCTTCTGTGGACCCCATGGAGCAGGATCCTCCTGCTCGTGTGCCCTGTAGTAGCAACTCTACACCAACTGTCACTCGGCGGCCACCGAGTTGACACCCCTCCATCTCTTCCTCCTCATGACTGTCCTCCAATGGAACGTTCACGGCCTTCGGTCACACAAAGAGGATTTACTGCTGCTTTTAGCATCACATCATCCCCTTGTACTCTACCTTCAGGAAACGAAATTGCCCCCTCATGACTGCTTTGAGCTTTCACTTTGCTTACCAATTCGTTTCGACCTTCCCCCTGAGGTTGGCATTCCGTCTCATGGGAGCATCATGCTGTTCGTATTGAATGACCTTCATAGCCAACCAATCTCCCTGACTACCCCTGTCTTCAAACTGTTGCAGTTCACCTTGTCCTTCCCCATCTGACTTTCTCACTCTGTACTATTTATGTACCTCCATCCTTTGATGTCACCAGGGCAGACTTCCTCCAGCTTATTGGGCAGCTACCTCCCCTGTTTTTGCTACTCAGTGACTTTAATGCACATCATCCCCACTGTGGTTCTCACAGGACCTGTCAGAGAGGTGCCTTCTTGGCTGACATTCTTCACTAACTCAACCTTTTATGCCTTAACACTGGAGCACCCACTTTCCTTTCTGACTCCGCACACACCTATTCCTATTTGGACCTATCCTTTTGTACTGCCCAGCTTGCCCATAGTGTTGAGTGGTCCGTTCTTTCTGATACCTACTCGAGTGACCATTTCCCATGTGCTCTCCATTTGCTGACTAATAGCCAACTGCATTCATTATAAACAGATGCGAGCAAAGTGTTGTTGCATCCTTCGGGATAGTAAATGAGATAGCTGGTCTTTGTTCACTAGTTCTTTTAACAGTTCCACCTCTCCCTCTGTCATGTGGGTCAACCTCCGATGGCTCTTTGGGACCAAGATCCTTTCCCCAATTTCCAGCCTGACAATAGCAGAGGATGTTATTGTGGACCATATTGGTATCTCCAACACCTTGGGCTACCATTTTGTGGAAGTTTCGAGCTCTTTGCACTATCACCCTGCCTTCCTCCATCAGAAATGAGCGGAGGTGACTCAGGCAATATCCTTCTCTTCTCTGAATCGTGAGTGCTGCAATGCCGCCTTGACTATGAGGGAACTCGGTCATGCTCTTAATTCATCCCAATCCTCCACCCCAGGGTCAGACGCCATCCAAATTCAGATGTTGTAGCACCTTTCTCTTGTGTTCAACACTTTCTGCTGAACACATACAACCGCATCTGTACAGAGGGCACAATTTCCGGTTGCTGGCGTGAAGCCACCATCGTACCCATACCTAAGCCCGGCAAGGACAAAAACCTTCCTTCTAGCTACTGCCCCATCTCTCTTACCAACTGCATTTGCTAGGTGGTGGAATGTATGACTCATGCCCAGCTGGTGTGGTAGCTCGAGTCTCGACATTTACTAACGAATTCACAGTGTGGGTTTCAAGTGCAACATTCTGCAGTTGTCCAACCATGTCATGAATGGTTTTCTGTGAAAATCCCAGACTGTGGCCATGTTTTTTGATTTGGGGAAGGCCTATGACACCTGCTGGAGAACTGGTATCCTCTGTACTCTTTACACGTGGGGCTTCTGTGGGCACCTGCCTGTTTCCTTCAGGAATTTCTAAGAGGCAGAGTTTTCAAGGTGAGTGTGGGTTCTGCCTTGTCGGACACCTTTATCCGGGAAAATGGTGTGCCTCAGGGTTCTGTCCTGAGTGTCGTCCTCTTTGCTATTGCCATTAACCCTATAATGGCCTCTCTCCCACTGGTCATCTCCGGCTCACTTTTTGTAGACAATTTTTCCATCTGTTGCAGTTCTCCACAGACCCTGTCTCACTGAGCAGCGTCTTCAGCGCTGTCTTGATCGTCTTTACTCCTGGAGCATCAACAATGCTTTCGCTTTTCCCCTTGAAAAACTGTCTGCAAGAATTTCTGGCTGCGTAAATGGTTCCTCCCACCATCTCTGCATCTTGGTCCTGTTACCCTTCCGTTCGTTGAAACTACAAAATTTCTGGGGCTCATGCTCAATAGGACTCTCTTCATCCTCTCATGTGTCTTACCAGGCAGCCCGCTGTACCCGGTCCCTCAATCTCCTACGTGTCCTCAATGGTACTTCGTGGGGTGCCGATCGAACCACCCTCCTATGTTTGTACTGGTCCCTTGCCTGTTCGAAACTAGACTATGGGTGCTTTGTTTATGCATCTGCCGTGACTTTCTCCTCAGCAGGTATGCATGCCGTTTGTGTGTCATGTGTGGCTACCCCACCTATGCCTCCTTCTTTGATGATTCCTCTGATCGTCAGTATGGGGCTCATCCCTCTTCTGTTACCACCTGGGTCCGCTTTCGCCACTTGCTACAGTGGCTTACCTTCACACCACCTGCAACTTTCCCAGTGGATGTGAATGCTTCACCACCTTGGCTTCGTATGTGGCCCATGTTAACCTTGGCCTTCATGCGCTTCTTAAGTACACTACTCCAGCCTCGGTCTATCACCTCTGGTTTCATGACCTTCGCATGGAACTTCACGATAGTACCTTTGTATACACTGATTGTTCTCGGACTGACCGTGGGGTTTGGTGTGCCTTCGTCATTGGCACCCGTGTCTTTCGATATAGGATTCCAATACACTCCTCAGTATTTACAGTTCAGCTCTTTACCTTGTATCAAGCCACGGAGTACATCTGGTGACACAGCCTTTCCATTGTGTCTTCTGCTCAGACTCACTGATTGCCCTCCAAAGTCTATGTGCACTGTACACTGCTCATCCCTTAGTGCAGCAAGTCCAGGAAAACTGTCACTTGTTCACTCTTGTTGGAGCCAGTGTCATGTTTCTGTGAGTCCCTGGTCATGTCGGTGTGCCTAGAAACGAGGCTGCTGACACTGCTGCCAAGGCTGCAGTCCTCGTACCTCAGCCCACGACTACCTATATTCCCTCCGATGATCTCTGCATTGCCGTCTGTCAGAAGGTGGTATCCCTGTGGCATTGCCAATGGTCTTCCCTTCATGGGAATAAGCTTTGGCTTATTAAGGCTCTCACAGTGCCTTGGACGACCACCTCTCGGCCCTCCGGCCGGGAGGAGATTATGTTAACTCGGCTGCATATTGGGCACTGCATTCTTAGCCATCGTCATTTGCTAAGTGGCTTTGTATACATTGTGTCCAATTTTAACTGTCTGCCACTTCCTGCTGGAATACCCTTTTTTTTAACAATTTATGTTCCAGCTTGGGTTTGCCGCCCTCACTTTTTATCCGCTGAAGCAATATGGCGAAGGCCATTTAATTTTTAGTTTTGGACCTCCATTTCTGTATGGTATTTTGTTAGCCCTTTTTCCACATGCTTGTTTTTAGCTGTCTCCTATTCTGACCACAAAATGCGAGATGCTTATGTTTGTCATTGGGGTTGAGAGCCCGCATGAGTTGTAATTAGTAGGGCTTGTACAGCAAACACCATCTCAGGACTTTCCATACAGTTGGTTGGGATATTCCAAGTTCTTAACTGGTTTTACTGGTAGACTTACTTGGACTGCACACACAACTTTCTTGAATCTGTCGGACATCATCATCTGATACATGTGGTCAGTCTGTGCTTTTTCCTTTGCACACACTCCCAGTCTATTTAAATTGTTTAAACCAACAGCTAATGCTTTGTGAGCTGGTGGTTGAATACTGAATTTGGTATGAAATGCCCGCTGCACTGCAATTTGTGATACTCTTTTTGTGAACTCTGCCCCACAGGTCACCATATCACTCACAACTGACTTTGAAACGGAATGACAACCCTATTGCCACATGAACTATACTGGCCGCTTTTGAAACAATCACCACCCGCCAAATACACTGAAACTTCTTCTTTTCATTGGTACAAAGCTTGCTCATTTTGGATTTGTACTTGAATACATATAAATTTTTGAAAATGAGTCCATCATTTAAAATATCCCTACATTTGAAACTGTAAAAGTGCATGGTGTAGAGTAGGATTACAGCTAGAAACAGGAACAATCAATGTTAGGCCTTTGGGAGTAACTCCAATACACAAGCGGGATCAAGAAACAATATGTGGGACCTCAGTTTTAACAGTGCAAAAGTGTGCTTAAAAAAATTGATGTAATATGTGATAAGATTCATCATGGCAAGAGAGGAGAGTTTTGAGTGCTAGAAATGGTGAGAGTGGAAAAAAAAGACAAGCAGAGGGTAGAAAAGATAGACAAATGGAACAAAAGCAAGGAAAAAAGTCAGAAAAATTGGTACAAAAATGATGAGAACAGCCTCTTTTTAACAAGAGTTAATGAGTGGGCGAGAATTTACCACCAGAAAAGTGTTCTGTATGATACGAAAAAAGACTGGAAGAGAAAAAAATCAACAAGCAGTCATGAAAAGAGACAAAATTTTAAAAACTGGGTAAACAGAAAGAGAAAGTCATAGAAGAAAATGTAAACTACTTTCCTTGGCAAATAAAGTATTCTAGGAGATGGCAGTAAGTCAGAGCAGTTTGGAAAAAAAAAAAAAGACAAATACACAGAAACGTAAAAGAATTACGTACAAACAAGGTAAGTGGAGGGTAGGAAAGAAAATAGTTGTCAGCTTTCTGAATAAATTGGCGAAAAAAGACGAGTGGGAGAAGGCCCTTCAGTGTAGTGAACTGTAAGCAAATTGCTATATGTAAATTCATAAGTTATAATGGACCCATCTAAGTGCACAGAAATCAGTACTAGAAAAGATTTAGGGGCAAAGCATTGATTAATCGTGGTGATATAGATAAATAAACAAACAGGCTAGTACATGAAGTAGAAAACAGATGACAATTTGAACAAGACAGATGACAACTGACAAGAGGGTAACATAAGAAGCAATGATGGCCACAGGGCTAATATAATAACGGAAATAATCAATTTTTGAGAATATAATGTAATTGCGTACATAAAGTCTCTCACCAAACAGTGGCAGGAAAACACACATGTGAAAGGAGGTTCAGCATTCAGAGCCAGTGGCTCCTTCTTCCAGCAGAAGGGTTGAAAGGGAAGGAAGAGGAGCGGAGAGGTTTAGGAAATGTGGTACATTTTGGAGAAGGGTAAGGCCATGGGAACCAGAATGGCTCCTTCCTGCAGTAACCTATTCATGGCTTGTTTGGAGGGGCTTTCGTGGGATCCATAACCCTTCAGTCCCTGGTTTGGTTTAGATACATTGATGACATTTTTGCCATATGGACTCACGGTGAGGCTGACCAGTTAAAATTCCTAGAACCCCTAAATACCTTCCAATTAAATTTCGCAAGGTCTTATTCTGAATCCCATGCCACTTTCCTTGATGTTGATCTCCTCCTCACCAAAAGTCAGCTACACACATCTGTCCACATTAAACCTGCTTACAAACAACACTACTTACATTTTGACAGCTGCCATGCTTTCCATGTCAAATGTTCCCTCCCATGCAGCCTAGGCTTTTGAGGCAAATGTAGGTGTTCATATGCAGACTCTTTACAGCAATACACCACCATTCTCACCTCAGCCTTCACTGGACATAATTACCCTACCAGCCTATTTCAAAAGCAGATTTCCCAGACCATCACATCCAATCTTGGTTTTGCTGATCCCTCCAAAAAACAACTTTGGGGCACACCACATGTCACTCCATAGTATCCTGGTCTTGAATGTATTAATCAGCTATTTCGACAAGGCGACTTCCTAAAATTGTGCTGTGAAATTCTGTCGGAGATTTTGCCCATCACACACAGAGTAGCTTTTCGTCGCCCTCCCAATCTCCACAATATTATTGTCAGACTGTATGCTCCTTTCCACCCCTCTCCCTGCACTGTTTCTTGTACCCCTGTGACTGCCCCTGCTGCAAGACTTGCCCCATGCACCCTCCTACCACCACCTATACCAGCATTGTAACTGGCAAAACATATGCTATCAAAGGGAGAGCCACCTGTTAATTGATCCATGTTGTATACCATCTGATGCAGTTCCCAACAATCAGTCTTTCCTTCTCAACCCATCCAGTAAGCCTTCCCCGACCTGCAGTTCTGTGTGACTTCTCCAAAGTCTACCACTTTTCCTATACCTTTCCAGTCCTTTTCCTTCATCCCTCTTCCTTCCCCTTCAATCCTTCTGCTTAAGGAGGAGGCAGCTTGGAGGGGCTTGCATAAGTATAACCGTCTTTGTGTGTGTGTGTGTGTGTGTGTGTGTGTGTGTGTGTGTGTGTGTGTGTGTGTGTGTGTGTTCCTGCTGCCACTTGATGAGTAGATTTTTTTTTTTTAATCTATTGAGTTACATATATTGACTATTATCACTGTTATTTATTTCAGATAGTTTGATTCCTCTCTCCAAAATCTGTCTCACTGTTAATATTCCATCTTTGTGGTGTAATGCACCATATTATAATGTAAATGTTGTTCTCTGTTGGAATTCATTGCATGATATTTGACAATTTTGGTGACAAGATGTTGTCTGTTTCCTGCATCTTACATGTTTAAGCTGTTACATTAACTAGAAGTTTTCCATTGGACACCTCACCATTTTGCTAGTCTGAAATATCATTCACCACTTCCTCCATAAAATATGTTCTTCATTAGTTGACTCTGGCCGGGGTGGCCGAGCGGTTCTAGGCGCTACAGTCTGGAACCGCGTGACCACTACGGTCGCAGGTTCGAATCCTACCTCTGGCATTGATGTGTGTGATGTCCTTAGGTTAGTTAGGTTTAACTAGTTCTAAGTTCTAGGGGACTGATGACCTCAGAAGTTAAGTCCCATAGTGCTCAGAGCCATTTGAACTATTAGTTCACCATTATAAACCAGTTCCTTCAGAAAGTAGTATATTATATTTACCATGTAGTTAACTTATTATTTCTTACTTCTTGCAGTTGCCAAAGCAATGCGTATAACAAAATGTTTTGTGTTTCGTAATTTGTTCATGCATCTTTCAAATGTATATTGAGCTGTGTTTCTCCCTATATATATATATATATATATATATATATATATATATATATATATATATATATATATATATATATATATATATATATATAAAATAGAGGGAAACATTCCACGTGGGAAAAATATATTTAAAAAGAAAGATGATGAGACTTACCAAACAAAAGCGCTGGCAGGTCGATAGACACAC
The DNA here is from genome assembly GCF_023864275.1 of Schistocerca cancellata. Lineage (NCBI taxonomy): Eukaryota > Metazoa > Arthropoda > Insecta > Orthoptera > Acrididae > Schistocerca > Schistocerca cancellata. Next base: position 18,628,490 of record NC_064633.1, on the reverse strand, counting down.
AAACAAACAAAAACATACACACAAAAATCTAGCTTTCGCAACCAACGGTTGCCTCGTCAGGAAAGAGGGAAGGAGAAGGAAAGACAAAAGGATATGGGTTTTAAGGGAGAGGGTAAGGAGTCATTCCAATCCCGGGAGCGGAAAGACTTACCTTAGGGGGAAAAAAGGACAGGTATACACTCGCACACACACACATATCCATCCGCATATACACAGACACAAGCAGACCATAATACCTGTCCTTTTTCCCCCCTAAGGTAACTCTTTCCGCTCCCGGGATTGGAATGACTCCTTACCCTCTCCCTTAAAACCCATATCCTTTTGTCTTTCCTTCTCCTTCCCTCTTTCCTGACGAGGCAACCGTTGGTTGCGAAAGCTAGATTTTTGTGTGTATGTTTTTGTTTGTTTGTGTGTCTATCGACCTGCCAGCGCTTTTGTTTGGTAAGTCTCATCATCTTTCTTTATATATATATATATATATATATATATATATATATATATATATATATATATATATATATATATATATAGTGTGTGTGTGTGTGTGTGTGTGTGTGTGACTTACCAAATGAAAGTGGTGGCAGGTCGACAGACACAAACGAACACAAACATACACACAAAATTCAAGCTTTCGCAACAAACTGTTGCCTCATCAGGAAAGAGGGAAGGAGAGGGAAAGACGAAAGGATGTGGGTTTTAAGGGAGAAGGTAAGGAGTCATTCCAGTCCCGGGAGCGGAAAGACTTACCTTAGGGGGAAAAAAGGACGGGTATACACTCGCGCACACACACACATATCCATCCACACATATACAGACACAAGCAGACATATTTAAAGACATATATATATATATATATATATTAGAGAGAGAGAGAGAGAGATATGAAAACTGTGGCCAAAAGCTATATGTGAGTGTCTTTTAATTGTGCCTGTCTGCAACTTGACATGTCTTCTTTATGGTATGTAGCAATTTATCTTTTCTTATATTGTTGATATTCCTACCTGGAGTTTCCATTGTTTGAAGCATGAAAATATAAGTTTTTGTCAGATTGTTTGACAGTTCAATGTTGACAGTTCTTTACTGACAAAAACATACTTTTTTTACATTTTGTAACTATAAAAAGTATTGTACTTACAAAGACATGACAGAAAAAATATGCTATAAATGCAATATGGTCATCCCTTCCAGCTAGACATCACTTAATATTGGCAATTAGCCAAAACAGGCCTTTTGTGTAAAATATTAAAAATATATTTCCTTATTGCAGCTAATTTTGGAGCATTCATTTTCATTGTGTCTTATACTGATGTATAATGTGATAAGTGTCCAATGGAATGTGAAGTATTTAAATAATTTATGACCTTATACAGGGTACACAAAGTTCACAAATGCCAGTGGTGTGCAGTGTGGTGGATGGAAAGAGGATAACAGTGATGAAAGTTTTCTCATAGTTCAATGTGCATAGACCATCCAGTTGTTACATAACTTTTTGCATTGGAAGATATTACCATAAACTGATAGCGACTTTCAAAGTAACATTTCAGGTATCTTGTCGATATGCCATACTTCGACTCAATATTTTGAGAATATTTTTCCACCCCACAGTATTAGCAGCTATTTTTAAATATATTTGGAGGCCATAAATGCATTGTAGCTTTCGTAAAATTTGCCCACTTGTATGTTGTAAAACTCAGTATTTATTTAAAACCATTTACTTTTATTATTATTATTATTATTATTATTATTACTACTACTACCACTACTACTACTATTACTAGACACAATTGGTCTCTGATTTTGTGTGTTTTGTAGTCACTATTTTCATTGTTAAATGTAGCCCCTTAAGCTTGCTTGTGAAGTAACGGTAATGGCATTCATCATAATTACAGACACTTCAGTTTCCCATATTTAGGAGATGACAGCTTGCGTCTTTCATTCAAAACGGTTCTTAACAAGTGTAATTGACTCTAAGAAACTCTCCTTTTCCTTGAAGAGTTCTCCCAGTGTTAGAACATTTTCCCTGTTAGTTTGTTATTCCTGTTCAGTTTTATTAATTACAATCCTTCCATTTGTGTAAATTGTGCTGTTTCAGCTTCACATTGTCTTTATTTTTGTATTTTCTCAGCTCACTGCTAGTTCTTGAATTGTAAATCTCTGATATATTCATTGTTACCAGGTCTTACCTGAGTATTTTAATATTTACTAAAATAATTTCTTATATAATAACTTTTCTTCCTACCTTTATGGAGTGAGACTAACATTTCATGCATACTCCCTTCCTAGCTGCTGGAAAATGTTGCAGTTTCTCTGTGTGAAGTGTTGCCCTGCAGATTTTATAGAACTTAAAAGGTTTACTGTTATTGCATTGTCCTTTAAATTTGAAAGCTTCCCAGTGCTTAAGGCTGAGTTAATGCATTAGATTCTGGGTATTGTTAAGATAAATAGAAACAGAGCAATAGAACAATCACAAGTCTTCCAAATTTTATCGTGCATACTAAATTGAACTTACTGTTGGGTACATACACTCTATGTTAGGGTCAACTGAAACAAAGATTATCTTGTTGTTGTCATCTTGAAGAAAATATTGAAATTATAGAATCAAAGGTGTATTAGTAGAAATCAGCAGTGAAAGAAAACAGAAGGTAAAAAACGGAACAAGTTTGTATAGCATTTTTTTTTAGATTATGATATAAACAGATCTTTTGAAACTGGTGTAGATGAAATAAAAGAAAGTTAATATAATACTGAATATTTTTTACTGTTGGGTATCCTGTGTCCAGTACAGTTTTCTAGTATTCACTTCATTACTGTTACACTTAGTGTTGAGTAATGTGTTTCTGGATCCTCATCAGATGGCAATAATTTTATTTTGTTTTGTGTGTGATTTTTCAGAAACTGAACTTACGGTACCAACTGCTGATGGAATGCCAGTGCAGCAAATGGAATGTACAGAGATAAAGTCACGGCCCCGGCCCGGCTCCTTCAACACTGGTCGGCCCCGAGTGCCAAGATTGCCACCGCCTCCCCCTGCAGTACAGCGTCGTAACAGCACGACAAACTCTTCAGTGGATGACAGGAGTGATTCACAGGACCTGATTTCATTTAGCAGCCCATCGCCTCCAGATCGAAGTAGCTGTGGTCTCGATCTCGAATCTCTGGTGTCAGACACCGACCGGCCTAGCTTCGAACGTAGCCAGAGTGTTGTTCCACAGATGAGACTGTCTTCATCATCGAGTGTATCATCACCTTTTGTACCATCCATTCCGCATGGATATCCAAAAAGTGGTTCTAAAGCAGATACTATACATTCATATCACCCTTTGCAACACTCACCTCAGCAACAAAGCCATTTACAGCCAAGGTCAGGGTTTCTTGGTTTTTCATACAGAACAGTATTATCTGAAGATAGCCCTGTTTATAACACAGTCATTCCTGTAGTAAACAAGTCAGATTTCTCTGTGCAGCAAGTGTTTGATCCAGTGAGAACTTTTTCTCAAGCAGTACCTGGTGTCCATAAAGGTGTGTCAGGAACTGGAGATTCATCAAATTTCAATGTTCTGAAGGTCATAGAGAAGAAAGACAATAGTAACTTAATTGACCTCCAGTCATATGACAGCAAGGAAGAGGAATCTGTAGACAAAACATTAGTGAGAGTTAGTGTCCTTGAAGCATTTGACCCATTATTATCGAGTGATGTTCATGTCAAGTACAATGAATTCAACAGAACTTCTGAAACAGATATGTCAGGCGCTGATTCAAAAAATGGTAAGTAATAATTTACAGTTTATAAATTATTAAAGAAAAGTTTGGTGGAATAATTTTTCTGTAATTCTTATAACTGAATATGTTCATGCTATTGTGTCCAGTTGAAGTATGCTTTAACACTAAAATAGCTTATTCAGTTGTACACTGAAGAGCCAAAGAAACTGGCACAACTGTAGGGCCCCCGCGAGCACGCAGAAGTGCCACAACATGACGTGGCATGGACTCGACTAATCTGAAGTAGTACTGGGGAGAACTGACACCATGAATCCAGCAGAGCCGTCCATAAATCTGTAAGAGTACTAGGAGGTGGAGATCTCTTCTGAACAGCATGTTGCAAGGCATCCTAGATATACTCAGTAGTGTTCGTGTCTGGGGCATTTGGTGGCCAGTGGAAGTGTTTAAACTCAGAAGAGTGTTCATGCAGCTACTCTGCAGCAATTTTGTGAGAGTGGCGTGTCGTATTGTCATGCTGGAATTGCCTAAGTCTGTCTGAATTCACAGTGGACATGAATGGATGCAGGTGATCAGACAGGATGCTTACGTACGTGTCACATGTCAGAGTCGTATCTAGACATATCGAGGATCCCATATCACTCCAACTGCATACGTTCCACTCCATTACAGAGACTCCACCAGCTTGAACAATCTCCTGCTGACATAAAGGTCCATGGATTCATAAGGTTGTCTCCATAGCTGTACATGTCCATCCACTCAATATAATTTGAGACTAGACTCATCTGACAAGGCAATATGTTTCCAGTCATCAACAGTTCAATGTTGGTGTTGATGGGGTCGGGTGAGACACGACATTCGAACTCAATTAAATCTTGATAACCTGCCATTGTAGCAGCAGTAACCAATCTAACAACTGTACCAGACACTTGTCGTTTTATATAGGCGTTGCTGACTGTGATGCTGTATTCAGCATGTTTACATCTCTCTGTATTTGAATATGCATGCCTATACCAGTTTCTTTGGAGCTTCAGTGTATATAATGTACTCTAATTCTGTTTAGTGAAAGTGTTTCCTTACAAAAAGCTGAAATGACTATTCATCTTATAACTAAGGGGCACTACTAGTAGAAAATTAGTGACATTTTCCTTGTTTATGCTGCAATTGTTAGACAACATATGTATGTGTAACACAAGATGTGTAGATTCTTTCCTACTAATTACAGCACAATTAAGGTAAAATGTCACTTTGTGAAATTGGTATTTACTGTTTATATTATGTTCATAGGGGGTTAGGTTGGAATCCCAGTACACATATACTGATTTAGGACATTCATTTTGTTTGTAAATGGATTTCATTCATTCTTTATGTTCTGTAGATCTCATTAAAGAAGGGAACCTACAGGAATGTGGAATAACCTAGGTGAGCTTTAACAAAAGTCGGCAAAATCATAGCTCAATCTATATACTACATTAACAATAAATTTCCACAGTAATGCTTAACTCTTTCATGACTAAATTATTTACAGAACTTCTTATGAGCACTTTATTAGGCTAATAAACCACTCATAAAAAAGTAGTTTAAATCTTGAAAGTGGCATATTAGCCCAAAGGTAGGAAAAAATTAGTGGGGACTATTGTTTCCACTCAACTGTGGAGTAACTCAATTCAGGAATTTCAAAAAAGTTGTTGCTTATTTTTAAGGACAAAAAACAACTTTAATATTACTTCCACATGTACTAATTTCTGTAGTCCTTTGAGGTGACTAAGGTGATGTACCATGGAACTTAGAGAAGCGTGGTTTATACATAATGGCACATGATAGCTGCTGCACATATTCATTCTTTTTCTTTGTTCTTTCTGCTGCATCCTCTGTTCGTGTCACCTTTCTTGGGCACGTGGGTTCCAACTTCTGCAGACAAACTTCATCTGGAATTCCAGACACACATCTTTTCAGTGTTTGGAAATCTACTGTCCTCCTTAAGACTGGAGAAGCCAGAGATGAGCTACCAAAAAGTTAAGACAGTCTGCTTCTGTCTTCTCAAGCTTCCATAAAGACCTCATGTAGGAATTAACAACTGCTAAATCTATTAGAAAGAAAAACAATTTCTGTCACCACTTCAGTGGATGATGACCTACAGTGTACAATCCCCACAGCTGATCAAATCTATCAATTCCTCCCATTATTTTGTTAAACTCTGCCACTGTCAAAGCAGCAGAATACTTCACTGCTGCTACCATCTTTATTCATTTGCAAAGCATTGATGTTTTTGGGATGTTGTTATTTGATAATATACGCAGAGGTTGACTATCATGCCAGTTGACTGCTGTAGTGCGTGACTACAATTCAGATTCTACTAACTTTCTTATTTTTTTTCAGCATGTCTGGCAAATCCTTCCTGTTTGAAGAATAGTTTCATAGCCTTAAAGGCCAATGAGACTGTAGCTCTTCCATTATTTGATATGTTGTAAAATTATGAGCAAATACCAGCAAACTTTTGCTTCTGGCCATTAAATTTATTAATGTAAGCATGTAATCTTTAATCAGTGAAAATTCAGACCCACCATCTTTCTTTTTTTTTTCAGTGTAGGTGTGCAAGTTTATAGTGTACCTATTCTTTGTGTCAGCTAGACACTACGCTTTATAGCCAAACTTGACTGGTTTTTTGGGCATATATTGTTTTAGTGTTGAACATCCCTTGAAGGCCAGTTTACATTTGTCAGCTGCCAAAACATGTGGTGGTTTGTACCCTTCATACAGTTGCTTTGACAGAGCACCTATGCCAGGGTGGATTTGTGCAGCATATCATATCCCAGTTGTACTGTTTTGACATGTGCTGCTGTCATTGCAATGCAGATTCTCAACAAGTTTTTGTATTGATGCTTTGTCATCACTGAGGAAATAAGTTACACAGTGGATAGGATCAATACTCCAATAATTTGAGTTGAAACTTGTGTGTACCCATCAAAATAAGCATTCCCATAAAAGTTTTTACCTCAGCAATGGTGATGTCCTGCCAGTTGGAAGTTACCTTACTTGTTTTCTTTCTTGACCTCACCGTGCACCTTTCCTGTTTGACATATAAGTTCACATGATTGCAAATGTATAGCAACAAATCTTTTGTAAATAAAGATTGGAAATATATTATTACATTATCAGACTTAGAGAGATTCGCCACATTTGCTGTACTTCCTTCTAATTTTACTGGAAGATTTTTCAATATAAGAAATATTCTCACTCCATGTGTCAACACTAGGAGAAAATGTGGAAATAGCTCTTTCTTGGATAACAAAGAGATATGATTCCCATTTCTCCATGTGCTATTGTTGGATCAAAATCATCATTATCTGGTACCATAATGCTATCATTAATTTCATTCAGGTCTGTCAAGTGTGCCCAGTGAATTGATGTCTTTATCAGAACTGGAGTCAGTGTCAAAACCTGAACCTTCTACATCTTCTGATAAGGAGTGCAAAATTCTGAGAAATTTTCTGGCGTCAGTCCAGTCATTCTAAACAGTGAGATATACACATTGGACACCACATTCATTCCATAGCTGTACACTTTGCACCACACAGAGTTCAATGGGACAGCAGGGGCTGTGTGGTGTGGACTGGGTGTTTTTTTTGGCTAGAGGGTCTTGGGGAAATGCAAAAAGAGCTTCAGTCTCAAAGGGTGCGGGTTGAACTTCGGAAGAACATACAGGAACCATCAGTATAACAGTTGTAAACTGTTGTAGCTGTGTTGGGAAAGTACCAGAGCTCCAAGTGCTAATAGAAAGCACTGATGCTCAAATCGTTACAGGCACTGAAAGCAGGTTAAAGCTGCAGAGAAGTTCAGCTGAAGTTTTTGTGAAAAACCTAACAGTGTTCGGGAAGCACAGGTAAAACACAGTCAGCGGTGGTGTGTTTGTTGCTGTTAGAAGTAGTTTATCTTGTAGCAGAATTGAAGCTGATAGTTCTTTTGAGTTAGTTATGGGCAGAGGTCATTCTTGCCAACTGGAATAAAATAATAACTGGATCTTTTACCGAGCTCCCAACACAGATGATACAATTGATGAGAGATTCAAGGAAAACTTGAGTTTAGTTTCAGACATTTAACCTGTTGACTTTAACTTACCCTCAATGTGTCGGTGAAAACACATGTTAAAACCCAGAGGCACGAATAAATCATCCAAAATTGTGCTAAATGCATTCTCTGAAAATTGTTTTGAGCAGTTAGTTCATGAGCCCATGCGGACAGTAAACGTTTGTGAAAACACACTTCTTAGCAGCAAATAAACCTGAACTAATAACAAGCATCAAAACGGATACAGGGATTAGTGAACACAGGGTTGTCATAGCGAGATTGAATATTGTAACCCCAAATCCTTCAAAAATAAACGAAAAATATACCTGTTCTAAAAAGCAGGTAAAAATTCACTTGACGCCTTCCTGAGACACAATCTCTACTCCTTCCAAAATAACAATGTAAATGTAGACCAGATTTGGCTTGAATTCAAAGAAATAGTATTGGCAGCAATTGAGATATTTATACCAAATAAATCAACAAATGATGGAGCTGACCCACCTTGGTACACAAAACAGGCCAAAACACTGTTGCAGAAACAATGAAAAAAAGCATGCCAAATTTAAACAAATGCAAAATCTCTAAGATTGACGATTTTTTTTTTACAGAAGTTTGAAATTTTCCACGGACATCAATGCGAGATGTTTATAATCGTTTGCACAATGAAACTTTATCTCAAAACCTGGCAGAAAATCGAAAGAGATACTGGTTGTACGTACAGTATACTAGAGGCAAAATAAAGTCGGTGTCTTCTCTGGGCAATAGCAATGGAAATACTATCAACAACAATGCTGCGAAAGTGGAGTTACTAAATACAGGCTTTCAAATTCCTTCTTCAGAGAATATGAAGTAAGTATTTCAGGATTTGAATCAAGAACAGCTGCCAAGATGAGTAACTTAGAAGTGTATACCCTCGAAGTAGTGAAGCAACTCGAATCATGTAATAAAAGCAAGTCTTCTGATCCAGACTGTATACCAATTAAGTTCCTTTCGGAGTTGCTGATGCATTAGCTCCATACTTAACAATCATATACAACCGTTCGCTCAATAAAAGATCTGTACCCAAAGAGTGTAAAGTTGCACAGGTCACACAAATATCAAGAAAGGTGGTAGGAGTAATCCACGAAATTGCAGGCCCATATCATTAACATTGATAAGCAGCAGGATTTTGGAACATACAGAGTGTTCGAACATTATGAATTACCTTGAAAAGAACAGTCTATTGACACAAGAGTCACCACAGATTTATAAAACGTCATTCTTGTGAAACACAACTCTTTCTTCACACACACGAAGTGTTGAGAGCTATTGACAAGGAATTTCTAATTGATTCCGTATTCTAGATTTCCAAAAGCATTTTGACACTATACTACACAAGTGGCTTGTAGTGGAATTGTGTGCTTACGGAATATTGTCTCAGTTATGTGACTGGATTTGTGATTTCCTGCCAGAGAAGTCACAGTTCGTAGCTACTGATGGAAAGTCATCAAGTAAAACAGAAGTGATTTCTGGTGTTTGCCAAGGCTTTGTTATAGTCTGCCTGTTGTTCCTTACCTACATAAACAATTTAGGAGACAATCTGAGGAGCCATCTTTAAGTTGTTTGCAGACAGTCCTGTCATTTATTGTCTAGAAAACTCATCAGAAGATCAAAACAAATTGCAAAATGGCTTAGAAAATCTATCTGAATGGTTCAAAAATTGGCAATTGACCCTAAATGAAGAAAAGTGTGAGGACATCCATATGAGTGCTAAAAAGAATCTATTAAACTGTGGTTACACGATAAATCGGTCAAATCTAAAGGCCACAAATTCAACTAAATACTTAGGAATTACAGTTACAAATTATTTAAATTGAAAAGAACACACAGAAAATGTTGTGGGGAAGGCAAGCCAAAAATTAAGTTTTATTGGCAGAACACTTAAAAAATGTAAAAGATCTACTAAAGAGGCTGCCTATACCATGCTTACCTGTCCTCTTTTGGAGTACTGCTGTGTGGTCTATGATCCTTACCAGGTAGGATTAATGGATTACATAGAGAGAAAGTTCAAAGAACTGCAGCATGTATTTGTATTATCGCGAAATAGGAGACGGAGTGTCACAAAGCATTATACAGGATTTGGGGTGTACACCTTTAAAACAGACTTTTTTCGCTGCAGCGGAATCTTCTCACTAAATTTCAATCACCAACTTTCTCTTCTGAATGTGAAAATATTTTGTTCATGCTGACCTACATAGGGAGAAATGATCATTATAATAAAATAAGGGAAATCAGAGCTTGCATGGAAAGATATAGGTGTTTGGTTTTTCCACGCACTGTTTGAGACTGGAACAATAGAGAATTATTGTGAAGGTGGTTTGATGAACTCTGTGCCAGGCACTTAAGTGTGATTTTCAGAGTATCTGTGTAGACATAGATGTAGATGTTGAAAAGACTGTCGCAAAATGAGCTCTCAGCCACCATCCACCAAGGCCTTTGCTGAAAGGGGAGGAAACACACACACACACACACACACACACACACACACACACACACACACACACAGAGAGAGAGAGAGAGAGAGAGAGAGAGAGAGAGAGAGAGAGAGCGAGCGCTCATTCACCCATGACCACAGACATTTTTTATTATTATTGTTATTATAATGCAAAGCTAGATGTTAAAAAAATTTCAGTTTATATAACTGAACTGACCATTAAAAATGCCTGAAAATCATCTGAATTTTCTTCTTCCTCTGTGTCATCATCATTCTCCTCTTCATGTATAAGGTGGTCTTAACTAATCAACAATGTTACTTAAGCCGCTTTTCTTGAAAGCTTTAACAAAAGTCTCTTCTCACTTTATACTATGACTGTTTTATCCTCTGATACATGTGTTTATTTGTAGATTATTTTAAGGCTCCATTTTATTTGAATTCATTTTGGGTTTCATCCATCATTCATTTGTCCCATTCTTCTCTTATGCACACTTTAAATGGGTTATTTATCATGACCTTATGGAGGTAATGGTCAGCATGTGTTATCTTTTCTATAGGGCATAAAGTGTATGGAAAAGATACACATACCAACCATTACCTCCATAAGGAGTCGAACCATCATCCCAGGCAGAAGAGAGGTGTCATTAAAACATTGGCAGACAGAGCTAATAAGATCTGTGAGCCAGTTTATTTGCAATATGAACAAAATCATTTGCGAACAGCTTTTAAAAAAATGGACATGCTGTCAACGAGATAAATCAAGCACTTCATCCCAGAAGAAAAGTGTCTGACAACAATCAGCAACAACAACTGTCAGCTGGAAAAGTTTTTCTTACATCTATTCTCAATGTTACGGACCGTACTGGCAGAATTCTGGCCAAGTTTCACTCTTTAGACCCACCAAGAAGGTGAGTGAGTGTTTAAGATCAGTGAAAGACGCACGACGAAGTGTCAATACGTGCTTAACCGCACAAAAAAGGCACTGTCGACTGGGACATACCGACAAGTCAGCTGTAGCGGAACGTGTTTTAAATACGGTGATCGTGAAATAAAATTTAATGAGATGAGCGTGCTAGCCAGAACATAAATTCAGAAACACCACACTAATTTTAATAAAAAAGAGGAAGGCTTAAAGTTAGATAAGATAAGGCTGTCGCCTCTGCACCAACGATGTGACAATCAATTACCTTCAATCGAGAATAATGGCGTTAGTCATAGAGAGATGTACAGTCGGCCCCATGTGATGTATGGTGGTGCCCACTATGCTCTCTATATAATCTAGACCTCCACGGCCTGCAGCCGATATTGCCCACAGTTGGCAATGATATGTCAGGAAGTAGTAGTTCCACAGATCGACCACGGCCTCTCAGCCCGGAAGTTGTAACTAATGAAGATGCTGACCGTGAGAGCCTACATGTTACAAACAGTTCTGTGCATTTTTTCATGTTCGCTTGTTTTTATAGTTACAGTTTTAGCACCTTCCATGGAAACAGTTCTGTTACTTGGCACATGAAATGTCGGAGGAGTTTCATCCATATTCACTATTTACTGGTTTTCTATCAGTGTTGAATAAAAAGTGATAGAAAGATAATATTTTCTCTTCCTAATCTTGTGACACTCCCCGAGATTTTTGTTTTGGTTCACATGCTATATCCATGAAACTTCATAAACCTGTGGCACCAACCAGCTTCATACTTGAAGTCTCTAAAGTTCCACTGTAGCACTACATTATGAGCATCTATTTGAAACATTTTTGTATTAATTGCAGTGGCTTTTTGAAGGTGTCCTTGGATCCATTTCAATACATCATCATCATCTAGATTTGGCCATTTTGCATTCAGTCTTCTATTTGCACATTTAGTCTTCCTCATTTTTTTCCATTCCTCTTTAATAGCTGGTCAATTGCGAATGATTTTTTATGTTGGTGGAAGGCTGAAATTCCACTCAGCTGCTGTTTCCATGTTCTTCTGCTTATGCTATTACTTTTAATTTGTAGCTCACATCATATGAATACTTTTTATTTATTTATTTATTCTGTTATGGAAATAGCTACTAACAAAAATATTGTGCTTTTACCTATACCACAAATCACTTTTAATTACAGTTCACTGGCACCGTAGACTGCAGTGATGGATCATAGATTAGACAGTGTACTGGGTTTTGTGATGGCAGGGCGGGAGGGAGACAGTGTTAGCAAACTCGTGAATCCTTGCCGCATCGGAGCACTCCTGCTGCCAGTTGAATCCATTGTTGCCTGATAGGGATAGGTTTCCTGCGGCATCGAATATAAGGCCATTTTTAAGACTGACGGGAATTTTAAATCGAGCACTGAACATTTTTATTTTAATTTTGAGCACAAGACACACATGAATTTTGGAGGCAAGTTTTCAAAGAAAAAGTGAGTCTTAAAGTCCGTAAAATATGACAAATAGTTCCCATTACCTTATCCTGCAATATATCTGTGATTTTCATTGAAAGTTAGCTTATACAGTCACTGAATGTTTCCTTGGTAAATGTAAAAGTAGATAAATATAATGCAGTTCACACCACACACAAAAGAATAGCACAGAGTTTAAAGAAAGGAAAAAGCAAAACAGCTCCTGCCATTAAAATAATTGCTCTGTTTCACTCAGAAACAGTGCTGATACATTGATTGACTAACAATATATATGAACAGCAGCTTCTACACACCAATTTGACAAATTCACAGTTAATACACTATAAAAAGATGGCAGAACAAGTTAGAAGTGAGGAAACTGATTACTATTGGACTTAACAGCAAAAAAAAATAATGAAAGAACTGTACTTCCCACTGGTCATGAAACGGTTAATTCTGTTTCACACATACAATATCTAAATTTAATCTATTAAACTAAAAAGAAAGTCTCTACTTTTGGGGAAAAAAAGGGCACTGCCTCTTCAGTTAAACTAGATAGCCGATATTTACATGCTATTAGTACCAATATATTTACTTGACTACAATGACATTTTTCGTGGAAAATATGTACCTATGTCAGTAAATACTGAGTACTAATTAATGTCTTACTTGTTCTGCAGCTTTATAAACACGCTTTTAATTGCCATCTAGCTACCAAAACTTTTCAGTCCGTGAATATAGATGTTCATATAATATGTAGAAAGAGCAGCTAATAAGATAACATTTTAATTTTCTTTTCAGTTGGTAAGAATTCCAAATTTCATGCTTTATATTGAACAGGAGCCCATGATCCTATTCTGAACCTTAGATAAGGAGGCAAAGTCTACATGAAAATTATTGGTGTTCCTTGTACTGTGACTGATTTTCTTAGTGAAACACCCATTGCAGGTGTGGAGACAGTGCTTTCTTCTGACCTAATTGATTTATCTATCCAGCTGTAGGGGTAACCACTATTTAGAATGACCTCTGTACTACAGTGCAATTAGTATTTTTCAAATTTACACCAGAGTTGGAAGAAGTGGCGACAGGAAAAAAACTCTTGGGTCTCTGGATTTGTAATCTGGTTGTTTTTTACTGAGCCATCAAGCCACACTTAACACGAAAAGTTTTACCATTATACATGCAATCTATTCTCGGAGAAAATACTTTCATATGGATCATGTAAGGTACACTGCTTCGTTCCCTCTTTTTCATCAAATGAGTACCACCTCTGTTTTCTCATAGTTTGCTATGACTGTATTAGAAATACTCATTTGGAGCAAACTGATTGGTAACTCCACATCCACTAGCAGCATCTGCTTGGTCAGATGACCATCTGCTCTGTTTGCTGCAGCTGCCTTCAACTTGCAAGACACTAACTGTAGTACTACTAGATATATCAGTGTTGGAAACTATGACTTGTCCCACAGTAGCCAGATCTGCAGACCATATCTATGTAAAATCCAGAAAAAGATAATATGTGATGCAAATCGTACTTGTTTTTATATAACAATTGTGATTCTTCACAGAAAATAAAGTTATAAGTTGCATATCATGCAGTAGAGGCCCATCATTGAAAAAATATAAAGAACAATAGTTACAGAGAGGAAATATTAAGGTTCTGTTCTATTTGGTCTATGACAACTAGGGAGGTGTTGCAAGGTGGACTCTCACTAGAGAGCCTAAAATTCTCTTGAAGTTGCAGTGTCTTAAGTGTTCCATGGTTTCCCTAACTTAAGATAAATGCCGCGATGGTTGCTTTGAAATGAACATAGCTGATTTTCTTCCACATCCTTGCCCTATCAGAGCTAGTGCCTCATTGCTTTGTCCGTGCCATAGATGGGAGTTACTCTTTCCTTCACTTTCTTGTGCCTCTCTTAATGACTTAAGATATATGTCAAAATGGAAGGAAAACATTTTCTTTGCTGTAGTTGCCTATGAAGACAGGTAGCTTGAATCCTTAACTCAAGGTGTTTCTTTATAACCAATAATGATGTTACAGCACTTGGTAGCACAGGACAATAGAAAGACAAATGGGCAGTAAGTTGTATATTAAGAGAGAAATAATAAGAGTAATAAGAGAATTGTAGAACGTGTAATGTAAAAGGTGAGAACCAGTTGCCTAGGAGTACTTATTAATCAATCATTAAATCATGTTCTAATGTTAGAAACAGTACAAGTGATTTATATCTGTGCTCAACTTTATTTACAATATTATGTAAACTGGTAATTTAAATTTCTGCAGCGGTGGACGATACAGAGTCACAATGTTCGGGCAGTTATTATGACGCTTATGATCCTTTCGACTACATGCATGCTCCATCATGTGATGGCTCTCAGTCAGATCCAGTATATGCAGCTGTTGTGAAAGAGAAGGCCCCAGCTACAGTCACAACACCACCACCACTGCCACCACGTAGCTCAGCTGCCTGGAGTACAATTGAAAGGAGAAGGTCCTCTCTTGAAAGAAGGGTACTTCCTGTTTGTAATTTTTTTTAATTTGCTGAAGTAATTTAATTCTTAGCTCTATTTAAGTGCTTTTCATTTTTCAGACAAAGACAAAAAGTCGACTGTACGAAAATGTCAGAGTAAGAAAGTGCAGTACAGTACATCAAAATTCGGAACTATTGGCCTTCCATAATATGGTTAAAAAACTTCGATGTAAGTAACCTCGCTGCATGTGTTTGCAGTTCACAGTCCCTCTTGTCTGCTGTTGTCCATAATTGTGTGAATTTATGGGACTTAAGTTCACAATTTTTTTAATCCTTTTTTTCAGCTGAATTTACATGTGATGATCCATATACAAATGTCGGTTTAGTCATTAGTCCAACTCTGGAAAGTACATACGCAGAAAGAACCAGCATAAAATTGGTTGTTCACTCTAAAAAGGATGAAAATCCTGTAACCTTTACTTGTGATGGTATGTATAGCAGAATATGGAATTTCTGGTGTTTAATTTAAAAAAGTGTACCATGACGATTATCAGTATTGAATAAAGCAAGTTTACTGTTAACACTCACAATTTATTTATTTCCTCAATGTGACTCAGAAGTTTAAACCTCCATCATCCGGTGTATCTGTGTGGTTTAATATTGTGTGTATAGATACCATTTCTGTTCCCTTCAGAGTTTACAAAATGTGTTGGTGTAAGTAATTTAACAAGGCGGAAAAGCCTGTGAGCACTGGCATGACCACTGGGTTGCACTGGTGGGAACTGTCCCTACAACATATCCTTTATTCTCATCCCAAAGTCAAAAAACAACACACAAATGTCATATTAACCCGCATGAATCCACTTGCTTATGGAGGTTTAAACCTCCAAAACATTTTGTGGAAACAAATTGTGACTGGTAACTGTATATTTGTTTCATTTCATGTCTAATGTGTGTTAATATTTAATCTTTTGTGACATTTTACATTGTTTTTCAATATAATGTGGTAGTTGTTACTATTTCTTTCTGTCAGCAGAACAGGAACATTGGTATATGTTAGAATAGCTTGCAAAACTGCATTTGACAATAATATTTGAGACCTTTAAAACCCTTTAACTTTGAGGCAGTATACCTTAAAGTACTTGGAGAGGAAATTGAGCACAGAACAGGTAAAAATTACTCAGAATCAGCTTGGTTGAGGTGTGTCATTATTTTATGAAAGGGAGTGGTGTCACAAACAAGAACCATTCAGGCAGCAGAAATAAGATTTCTCAAAGTGGTAAAAGGATGTAAAAGATTTCAAAGAATTAGGAATACAGTGGAACTTCTATTTTATGTTTTCGTGCAGTCCAGACTTTAAAAACCCAATATTGAGGAAAATGCAGAATTGAGGAAAACATTAAAACCCTGAAGATATGAGCAAGAACGTATGTAATTGGCATATGTGATTAAAAATAGTAACCCTCCAATAAATTGTATAAAGTGGAGGAAATTAAATGTACAGTACAGTGTTTTTACAGTGTGGAAATGAATATCACCAGTTCTTAAAAATCACAGTTGTGTAAATTCAAGTAAAAACTCGTCAAAAATTGAAATTTTTATCTGAGTAAAAGGTAATTGAATTATTTTCCAGCGGGCTGTGACCACCAATTGTATATCAAAACATGCATTTTTGAGAGATCTTTCCTTTATGTTCAATTAGAAAAAAAGCAAAGATTGATGATCATAGTGAATTAAACCAAAAACTATGAAGTACATTGGAAGGTGTCAGAATCTAATATGTGGGAGTCTGTGTTTTCGTTCTGTAGCCAGTGGCAGTGCACTTTTAAACTTTTCCTTGTTCATTATGCTTAGGGGAGAGCTTGTTTGCCCCCAAATGAGCTAAGGAAGTGACGTCAAAATGACATAGGTGAGTGTTCGTGGTCTATGTCGATACATTGGTTGGTGAATATAAATAGAGTTGACATGAAAGTATCGCAGCCAAACAAGAGAGGGAATGTTGGTGAGAGCTCTCGGCCTGGAACAAATCCTGTCAAATCAACCCCTTGCACAGCAACCAAGTGCTGGCTCACGCACCAGAAGGACAGCCGGTACAGTCCAGAGTGTCTATGCACCATATAAAATCTTGTGTCTACACTGGGGGGTAACCAACCTTTTTGGCAGGGGGCCCAAATTTTCGAGAGGTGATTTCCCCAGCGGCCACATTACCAATTTCTGTTTTGTGAACCAAAACAAGCAAGAAATATTCATTTATTTTTAAAGAAAATAAAAGAAATCTTAGGAAAGAACATTTATTACACTATTGATGAAATGCAATGTTAGAGGGATGTCTGGCTTTGTTTGACTGAATTGGCAAGTGGTTGCTACAAGCAAAGAATTTTGCAGATGAACATCACTAATTCGTGTTCTCATTTGTGATGTGATATAATTTATCCGATCAAAAAGCTGTTCACATGCACGAGTGTTTCCAGACTATAAAATCATTTTTGAAGCATGTTTGTAAAATGCTGCATAGTTCTTCTTGTCCAAATATGTTTTATAGAACTCTTTCAAACCAACCTGATTAAATTTATCTTTTTAACTGTGCATCATATTGCATTTTGCAGCATTCCATTTTGTAAATATCCCACTGTTGAACTGGTGTCTACAGAGAATGGCATAGCAAATACAGAAAAAAAGCAGGCAATATTTCTTAAAATCTTGAAATTGCTTTATAAATTTATATTTTGAGTCAGATATCAAAGAAGTGTATTTAAACTTTGCTGGCTCTATGACATCCAATTGCTTTGACAGTGTAGGAAAATGTGTGAAGTTTTTTGTTGGAATTATTGTTCCTAAAGCTGAAGATTCATTTGAAATGCAGAAATAAGATGATGATTGCCGTTAGTCACCAGATCTTTTCTGTGGAGTCAAGTGTTAACATCATTTAGTTGGCTAGTTATATCGAGCAAGAATGCAGAGTCAAAAATCTATGTTTTATCTTCAAACCTGGGGAGTCTCTTTGACTTGGTCTCAAAAAATGATTGTATTTCTTGCTTCACATCAAATAGTCTTTTCAACATTTTTCACACAGGTTAGCCATCTTACTTCTGTATAAGATGAAATGTTATCGTGCTCTGAACCCAAAGACTTAGAAATTCATGGAACTGATGATGATTCTGTCCGTTCATCTTTATAACGTTCACTGTTTTGACAACTAACTTCAGGAATTCTCTTGATGGATAATGCAACGAAAGTTTAGTATCGACTATTTTCCAACTTTGCGGGCCTTCTGTTCAATCAATCAGTCGAACTAAATATTGTTGTTTCCCAGCCATTACTGGAGCATCATCTGTTGTTAACCTAGATACACTGTCAAGTTTTAACATGAAGTGACTTAATGTTGATATAACTGCTTCCGACCAAATTTTGTGACTTTGTGATATCCTTAAATGTATACAATGGCGCTAATTCTACTGTTTCATTAAAATAGGCATGAACACCGCTGACATAAATCACCACTTGGCCTGTATTCACCGTATCTGTGCATTCATCCAAAGCTAGAGAATAAAATACAAACTCAGATGCATGATTTTTCAAATTATCTTCAATTTGTCTTCCAGTGTCATCCACACATCTTACTAATTTCAGTGGTGGTCTCTAAGCATTCCTCAACTATTTTGCCATGTGAATATGGCTTAGATTTTTTTGCCAATATTAGAACTACTGCATAACTCACTTTCACATAGCATGCTGACTCTGAATTCGCCCTTGTAAATACAGGGTTTTTCAAAAATGACCGGTATATTTGAAACGGCAATAAAAACTAAACGAGCAGCGATAGAAATACACTGTTTGTTGCAATATGCTTGGGACAACAGTACATTTTCAGGCGGACAAACTTTCGAAATTACAGTAGTTACAATTTTCAACAACAGATGGCGCTGCAAGTGATGTGAAAGATATAGAAGACAACGCAGTCTGTGGGTGCGCCATTCTGTACGTCGTCTTTCTGCTGTAAGCATGTGCTGTTCACAACGTGCAAGTGTGCTGTAGACAACATGGTTCATTCCTTAGAACAGAGGATTTTTCTGGTGTTGGAATTCCACCATCTAGAACACAGTGTTGTTGCAACAAGACGAAGTTTTCAATGGAGATTTAATGTAACCAAAGGACCGAAAAGCGATACAATAAAGGATCTGTTTGAAAAATTTCAACGGACTGGGAACGTGACGGATGAACGTGCTGGAAAGGTAGAGCGACCACGTACGGCAACCACAGAGGGCAACGCGCAGCTAGTGCAGCAGGTGATCCAACAGCGGCCTCGGGTTTCCGTTTGCCGTGTTGCAGCTGCGGTCCAAATGACGCCAACGTCCACGTATCGTCTCATGCGCCAGAGTTTACACCTCTATCCATACAAAATTCAAATGCGGCAACCCCTCAGCGCCACTACCATTGCTGCACGAGAGACATTCGCTAACGATATAGTGCACAGGATTGATGACGGCGATATGCATGTGGGCAGCATTTGGTTTACTGACGAAGCTTATTTTTACCTGGACGGCTTCGTCAATAAACAGAACTGGCGCATATGGGGAACCGAAAAGCCCCATGTTGCAGTCCCATCGTCCCTGCATCCTCAAAAAGTACTGGTCTGGGCCGCCATTTCTTCCTAAGGAGTCATTGGCCCATTTTTCAGATCCGAAATGATTACTGCATCACGCTATCTGGACATTCTTCGTGAGTTTGTGGCAGTACAAACTGCCTTAGATGACACTGCGAACAACTCGTGGTTTATGCAAGATGGTGCCCGGCCACATCGCACGGCCGACGTCTTTAATTTCCTGAATGAATATTTCGATGATCGTGTGATTGCTTTGGGCTATCTGAAACATACAGGAGGCGGCGTGGATTGGCCTCCCTATTCGCCAGACATGAACCCCTGTGACTTCTTTCTGTGGGGACACTTGAAAGACCAGGTGTACCGCCAGAATCCAGAAACAATTGAACAGCTGAAGCAGTACATCTCATCTGCATGTGAAGCCATTCCGCCAGACACGTTGTCAAAGGTTTCGGGTAATTTCATTCAGAGACTACGCCATATTATTGCTACGCATGGTGGATATGTGGAAAATATCGTACTATAGAGTTTCCCAGACCGCAGCGCCATGTGTTGTTGAAAATTGTAACTACTGTAATTTCGAAAGTTTGTCTGCCTGAAAATGTACCGTTGTCCCAAGCATATTGCAACAAATGGTGTATTTCTATCGCTGCTCGTTTAGTTTTTATTGCCGTTTCAAATATACTGGTCATTTTTGAAACACCCTGTATCTGCTGTTGAACAGAAAGTTTCCTTTTTAAGTCATTTACTTGTTTCTGTCAAAATTGTCCCTTGTACTCATCAAACATAAGTTCATGTTTAGTCTTGCTATGCCATTAGATGTTATATTCTTTTGGAATGGAGACAGATTCATTGTACAGCAGACATGTGGGTTTTGTTTTATATTCCACAAAAAATAGTTTACAAACCACTTTCTTGAAAAGTTCTAAACTCCTCTGTAACTTTCCTCTTCTTACATCCTATTTGTTTACTAGTTGATGCCATACCAAGTTTATATCTTGAATTGAAACAGACCTGTTTTTTTTTTTTTTTTTTTTTTTTTACAATCGTATTGACCAACTAGGATCACGTTAACAACTTCAGTTCCTCTTCTTCCTTTGTTGTTGTTTCCTATTTTTCCAGTATTCCCTCAACTTCTCCCCATGAAGTCTCTTCCTTTCTTCTGTCCATGTTGTTCCTGATTTTTTATTTCCTCTGCTTTGAAAGCCTTCCAAATTTAGTATTTTGTTTTTAAAACGGTTTCTTTCTGCTATTTCTGATTCTTTGACGTTGTTTCTTTCAAGATCTTTTCTTACTTCTGTAATCCATGCTATTGTCGATTTCTTCTTCCAGAAATGTAGGAGTATCTGTTTCGTTAGTCTATTTCCACCCATTCGGTAGAGATGTCCAAAAAAGGTTAATCTTCGTTTGGCCATTACTTCAGATATTTTCTCTATATTTTTGTATATCTCCTCATTACTTCTTATTTTCCAACCATCTGGAGTTTTCATTGCACCCATTATTTTTCTAATAATCCTTCTTTCCAGAACCTCTAGTTTGTCCATCTTATAGTTCATCGTTAGGCATTCATATCCATATAAACATTCTGGTCGTACCACTGTGGTGTAGTGTTTTAGTTTTGTTTTTCTAGATATACATTTCTTGTTGTAAACATTTTTGGGCTAACCATATGCTCTTTCCATTTTGTTAATTCTTACATCTATTGCAGATTTTTCTAGTCCATTCTGTTGTATAGTTTCTCCAAGATATTTAAATTAATTTACTCGCTCTATTTTACCTATTTGTGTTTCTATGTATTTTGGTGTATTTTATATATATATATATATATATATATAATTTGAACTATATATATATATATATATATATATATATATATATATATATATATTTTTTTTTTTTTGCTGAAATTTTGAGACCAGTTCTGTTCGCTAATTTTTCCAGAATGTTTGAGTAACTGCTTCTGTCAGGTTCTCTGAAAGTATTGCAACATCATCCGCAAAAGCCAAGCAGTTTGCCTTAATTCCATTTGTTTTCCTTCCCAGAGTTATTGGTTCAATTTTGTGATTTTTTAGCTCTGAATTCCAGATTCTTACAATTTTTTCTAGAACAAAGTTAAACAGTAAAGGTGATAAAACATCACCTTGTCTAACACCAGTTTTTATTTCAAAAGGCTGGGATACTTCTCCCATAAATTTGACTTTAGATACTGTACCTGTTAGTGTTTCACGAATTATGTTTGCTAGTTTAAATTTGACACCAAATTCTCTAATGACCTTATCTATCGTTTCTCTGTCTATACAATCAAATGTTTTCTTGAAATCTATAAATGACACTAGTATTGGTTTGCTGGTTAACATTCTATGGTGAATTATTGACTTCAAGTTAAAAATTTGTTCTGCACAGGATCTTCCCTTTCGAAAAACACCCTGATATTCTCCTAGTTTTTTCGTCTAAAATTCTACCATTCTGTTGAAGAGAATTTTTGATAATGTTTTGTATGCCACGGGCAGAAGTGACACTCCTTTGTAATTACTGACATTTTGTTTGTCTCCCTTTTTATGTAGCAGGTGGATTAATGCTGTTTTCCATTCAACTGGAATCTTTTCAATTTTCCAAATGTTCTCAAAAAGCAGCTGTAGAGCCTTTGATTTGTGGTTCTGCCCACTTCAGTAATTCTGCTGTAATGGAGTCTTCAACACTTGCTTTATTGTTTTTAAGTGTTTTGATGGCATCATGAATTTCTAGCTCTGTTGGCGGGAAATCTTCCTCTAGATTTTGAGGTGTCACTGGAAATTCTAATTTATCTGTTGGAACTGGTCAGTTAAACAACTTTTCAAAAAATTTGCTAAAATTTCACAATTTTCTTTATTATTTAATCCTATTTTGCCATTTTCATCTTTGAAACAAATACTTCGTGCCTGATATCCTTTAAGTATGTGTTTAAAGGTTTGGTAAAAATTTCTAGAATTATTTTTGGTGAAATTTTCTTCTATTTCAATAAACTGACAATTTTCAAAGTTCCTTTTGATTTTCCGGATTATTTTTGATGTTTCTTTTCTTTGTTGTCTGAATTGTT